>NC_084793.1:107847070-110559570 GCF_963169125.1 Humulus lupulus
TAGATTTATGATAACTTATTGGAGCTTGATTTCATAGGCCCATGGTCCCCATTGTACCTTGGATAAAATCATCTAGATAGTCTCAATTAATTGATTTAATTATCAATTAGAATTATCAAAGTTGACCAGGTCAATTTTGGATAGTTTCACAGAGTTGTGTAATTTTGAGAAGAAAAGAAAAATTATAGCAGATTTATTAATTAAGATAAATTGGTATCTAAATTAATAAATAAGTTTAAATCAAGGTTCAAATTAGAAATAATTAATTTGATAAAGGATTTAATTAATTAAATCAATAGAAAATAATACAGGCCTTGATTTTAAGTCCAATGGGCTTATAATCACATGGGAAATTTCACGGGCCTAAAGCCCATGATAATTTCGACCTAGGGCTTTAAAATGGATATTATTTTATTGATTTTTTAATTAAATTAAATAGCCTAATTGAGTCTATAAAATGAGTGCTTAGAGAGAAGTCAAAACATAAGTTTACTCACTGGTTTTCTGATAGTTTTAGATTCTCTCTAAACACAAGTCATTCTCTAAGCCTTTTTGTTATTTTCTCTTCTTCTCTCTATATATATCTCATGTGTTGAGAATTGCCCACACTAGTCTAGATGATTCTAAGGATACATTGGAAGATTATGAAGAAAATAGAAGATCAGTTCAGTTTCTTGATAATACTCTACGACAGAGAGGATACAAGAGTTAGAGAAACTGAAGGAATGACTCTTTCATTCCGCTGCGTATACTGTAAGTATTCTATTCTTTGTTTCTCTTTGAAATCAATTTTAGAAACACGTTTTAGGCTATCTCGTATTAATTTGTTTAATATTAGATATACATGAAAATAAATAAGGATCCTGTATAAGTTTCCTAACAGTAGGATCCGCCGAGGTCGAAGTAGATTTTGTGTTTGTTGTTGTAGGTATGGACTGAGAGGTCATATTCAATGCTGATCTTGCCTCTTCTACATTAACAAACCTCTGAGCTCATCGATTGAACTCGGTTAGGGACCTTATAGGCTTCCTTTGCATATCTTCCCAAAGAGGACTTCCAGGCATTACTCCAGCTCGGACAGCCATTAAATGGCCACTATCATCGACGTCACGAGCTCGAGCGACTTCCAAATTAAACCTTGTGAGATAATTTTTCAGTGTTTCATTTGGCTGCTGTCAGACATTGGTCAAGGAAGATGCCTCGGGCCTAATGCCTACCATGGCCTTGAATTGCTTCTTGAAATCTCTTGATAATTGATCCCAAGAAGCAATCGAATGTCTCTTATATTTTTCAAACCAGTTCTTCGCTGGTCCCGTGAGAGAGGCTAGGAACAACATGCACCTGAGCTCGTAGCCCACATTACTGGCTCACATGATTGTGTTGAATGTACTTAAATGACTGTATGGATCTGAATTTCCATCGAATGGCGGGACATGAGGAATTCTGAATCCTTGAGGAAACGGGGTGCTAGAGATGTGCGGGGCAAAGGGCTCGAGTTCTTCATCGAACTCTTCGTCCCTTTCCCGGCTTCGTTCGTTTTGTAAGAGCCTGAATGCTCTTTCCAATTACTCAATCCTTTTTTGGACTGGATCTACAGGGGGTCTAACTTGAATCAACGGGAACTGGTTATCGTTGATTACAACTCTAGTTATGCGCCTCGGTGCAGAGTGCTTACACCCATTGAGATGATCTCTCAGATCTGAATTTGATGGATTATTACTCCCCCGATTATGGTTTAGATGCTCCCGTAAATCTGGGTGATCACCTCAATTTCTAGTGTTTCTACGTTCCTGGTCGTATATACTTACAGACCTGGTGTCACTCGAGCCTTCGTTGACATGGCTCGTCGCATGGTTATTTCGAGATGGGTTTCTTGTTGGTTGCCTCGTCTCAATAGTGTGGAATCGAGACATTTGGCTTCCCATGGGATGGGGACCCATATGCTCCCTAGCAGTTTCCCCATTTCCATGCCTTTGCCTAGCTCGCCTTTCCTTATCACCATGGGTTGGTTGTGCATTCCTCCGAATTGGCGAGGGGTGCCTTATTGGCGATGGTGGGTGTCTTATTGGTGATGGTGGCTGCCATCCGTTACAGGGCCTAGAAGGCCCTGAGTTTGTTCGATCAGGTTCTGCAACATTCTGCGCGGTACCAGGATTTCAGGTCCGAGCCTCCGAGGGGGCTTGGTTATTCCCTACTCCGGCTGGTGCCTCCACAGTTGGGTGGCAGGACCTTCAACCTGGTTACTTCTCTGGGGTCTCGGCGGAGCAGGCTGCTCTGCTGGTGGCGGAGGTTGCTCTGCTCTTCGGGTAGCCGCATTTTTGCGCGGCCTACGCGGTGGAACGTGAACGTCCCGCGGAGGGGGAGCCTGGTTATCTTGCGGTGGTGGGGCCTAAGCCACTTGTGCTTCAGCAGCTAGTCTGTCTAGCTCTTCGTTGCGTTTCTTAGCTTCTACCTGTTGGTTTTTATAGATCAAATCAAAGATTATACGCAACGGAACAACAATCAAAACTGTTAATTTAACCCCACAAGATTTCTATATCTACTTCTTCACATACATATATATATTGAATCAAAGATATGAATAGAAAATTACCTCAAATCCTTCCTTGCTGCTATCTTGTTGTATGGAAAAAATCCTTGAGATCTCACACCAAGATCTTCCAAAATGTTCTCAGCACACAAAGAACGAGTGTGGGCTCACTATACAAAATAATAGGCAAAATCTATTTATCAAATGTTCTCAACACATGAGATCTGATAAAGTTTGGACCTAAGTTTGTGAAGAACAGTGACCTATGCTTGTATCACTGTTCTCTTTCTCTCAGAGAGATTTCACGATATATTTTCTATCCCTGAAAAGTATCGTTCAGAAAAACTAATATCCTATATTTAATATATCCAATATATTAAAAATAAAATATTAGTTATTTTAAACAATTTGAAAATAACTAATCAGCTATCAGATTTTGTTTAAATAATAATATTTTAATTATATTACAATATCTCATTATTTATTTAATATTTAAATAACTAAAATTGTGGAACCAAGAAACTGTCATGAGCTTCTTATGCGTGTAGCACCGTGACTGTGCACTATGCTACACGTGTACCACATGTCAAGGAAGACATGTGATTTTTCTCAATTTTTCTTATTATTTAAATACCAAAAATCCCAAAAATAAATTAATTCATAATTAATTATATTTTTGTTAAATCAAATAATCAATTAATTCTCAATTAATTATTTACACATAATTATACAATAATTATGTTTAGTGCATAGAAAAATATTTTACTTTTCAAATAAGTCATTTTGCCCATTTTTGTATTTATCTTTGTTAGTGTTTGTTTGAGTCATTTCGGGGACCATGGACCTATAACATTAAGCTTCAATAAATTGAAACTAAATAATTAAACTCTTTAATTATAATAGTTAATTTATTAATTCTGATATTTCTCCACTATAAATTCATAATTGCACTCTTTATGTTATAGATATATTTTTATAGAAATCTTATTTTAAGTCGTCCATTGATATAACCATCTTACAATAGTTCAACCCTCTAATTAATTAGTTCATAAATTAGAATGGAAGAATTACCATTTTACCTTTCTAATTTACTTCTTATTCCTTAAGTACCATTAATTCACTAGTGAATAATTAATCTATAATCTAATTATAGATTTGAGTTCAAAATCATTCAGTTCCAGAATTAACACTTAAGAGAACTAATATATGATCCGTTAGGAAAGATTAGATTCTGTATTGTTGATACAGTCCAGCCATCCATGATATCAAATCTCTAAAACAAAAGTCATTAGCCTCATTCTATGAAGAGACCTTAACGAATGAATCAAAAGATTTAATAAACATGAACAGGAGTTCATAAACACTCAGGATTTAGGTTGATCTATAAATGATCATCAGTTATGATATGAATTACAAGTCTTTATTATTAAATGATTTTTAGATAAAGACTTTTATTCATATCGGTCCATGTCATATATAATCATATTATATAAAGCACATTTACCGAGATGTCTTACCACATCAATAAGCCGAATCTATATTATTTGTATCAACATGATACTTAGCAAACCGTACTTACAACCACAATTAAAGAATTCCATAACTTCAATTTGTTATTGTTGACTATTTTTATTCATTCATGTGATCTTAATTCTCTCGTACTAATACAAGATCACATCCTCAATAATGAATATAGAATTTTTCTGATATTTACAAAATTATTCAAACAATAATTTAATAATCTAAATATAACAATAATAGACAATTGTATTTATTTATTCATCGAAATAATAAATGTCTTTTACATGCTTTTAGGACATACTCCTAACACTGCCAACTATTTTTGCAGTTGGCGATTTTCAAGTTCCACTATTGGGATGTATCGTTCAGGATGGTAGTACATGTCCTCGACGTCCCTAGGGGCAGGTGGTTCCCGAGAATCGAATGAACCACTCCTCTCATCGAGGTCAGAATTCACCATAGGCTGCTTTCCAGGGCGCTGGGGATACTCAGCTTGATCTAAAATTTCCTCCTCAGGAATGTTGGGATCATTTGCAGTCATTGCTAATCCGAGAGGCTTCTTGACTAAACAGACTCACGCACGTACTGTTTAATGGCTCTCAATGAAAGCACCAAACTGTTGATGTCGTTTTTCGTCAACTTAAATAAGAGAGCAATTAAACAAGAAAATATTGGAGGAAATAAGCAAAAATGAACACAAGAGGGTTTTTACGTGGTTCGGCAGTTAAATCTGCCTAGTCCACGAGTCTATGTTATTAGAGCTTGAGAGTTTTCTGGAAACTGTTCAGAGAATAATTGCCCAGAGTTTTCTCTAGAAATAAAAAATCCCTCCCTCACAAATGGAGCTTCCGTCTCTATTTATAGAGAAGGTTTGCAGAATTCATTCCCACATAACTCGGGAAGATATTCTGTGAATCAATTAATATAATGCTATTTAATGCATTATTTCCTATATACATGGAAACGTCCCACAAAATGTGGGATCAGATAACCGATTAAATGATATCCCTTAAACATTGGGATTGTACAATAATTAATATATTCACATGTAACTGATCAACTCGGATACGTGATTCATCAAATCTTTGAGACTAGCAGTTGACATCGAGCTCGCCGAGACTCACGAACTCATCGCCTAACTTTGCTTATGCCCGGAGTAAATAACTATTGATGAAGTCATCTCATTCGAGCTTACAAAATGTCATGAAAATATTTTTTTTCAATGTCATGTTTGGTATTTATAAATTAAGTAGTCCAATTTTTTTTTAAGATCGATTCACCATTTTTTATATTTTATTTATGTATTTTGAAAGAAAAAAAAATAAAAATAACATTTAGGAACCTTAATGATATGATTTGAAAAGATTGAGGACCTAACTTATATAAAATTAACTTTCAAAACCCAAGTATTACAAAAGGTAAAGAATGAGGACTGCAGCTGAAAAAAAAAAAGGTAAATTACAACGGTTGTGTTTGGTAAAAATTTTTGTTTTTGAATTTTTTAAACACAAAAATGGAATATTTCTTTTATTTTTGTTTCTTTATTTTTAAAAAATAAAAATATGTTTGGTAACTATTTTTGTTTTTAAAAACAAAAAATAATAAATGTGTTTGATAACTTTTATTTTTATTTTTTGTTTAAGAACACAAAATAAAGTGTTGATTTGAAGAAGAGAAGAGAAAAAAAAAACGAAAAATTCGAAAACAGCTTTAAAAAATTTTGAAAGTGAAAAAATTCTATTTTCAAAATTTAATGAATTTTAATTAAAAATTTTTAAAATAATAAATAAAAATAAAGTTACTTAATTCCATTTTATGTTCAATTGTCAAAATTTTAAGCAGTGTTTGGTAACATTTAAATAAAATATTTAATTAATTAAAATTTTGACAATTAAATATAAAATAGTATTTGGTAACTCTATTTTTATTTATTATTTTTAAAAAATTTAATTAAAATTCATTAAACTTTAAAAATAGAATTTTTTCATTTTCAAAATTTTTTAAAACCATTTTTCGACTTTTTTGTTTTTTTTTTTTCTCTTTTCTTATTCAAATCAACACTTTATTTTGTGTTGTTAAACAAAAAATAAAAATAAAAGTTATTAAAAATATTTTTTATTTTTTATTTTTAAAAACAAAAAATAATAATAATTACTAAACATAATTTTATTTTTTTTAAATAAAAAAAATAATATTTACATTTTTGTATTTAAAAAATTCAAAAACATTAATTAATTAAATAAAAAACAATTTTTTTTAAATGTTACCAAACACTGCCAACATTACCGAACCTACCTTATTCGAGAAGAGAAACCCAACCCACACAAACTCGCACACTCTTCGCTCTATTTCCCGACTTTACACCGCACGCGCCAAAGCGCGTGCATTTTGTTTCATTCCCTGGCGCGTGCATTTTGTTTCATTCCCCCTCAAAATCAACTTATGGAAACACCAAACACCAGGTCTCTCTCTTCTCTCACACTCACTCCAATCCCCGCCTATAAAAGTACGGACACACTTTCCTCTACACTTATTCATATTCTATTTTCTTTCTCCCCCACCGCCGCCACCGCTACTACATCCTTCAATGGCTGCCTCAACTTCTCAAACCCTCCGCCTCAAACCTCTCAGAAATGCCTCCCTTTCTCTCTCATCCAAGCTGCCTCTCTCCTCCGCCTTCTCTGTCTCGCTCCACCCCCGCCGCCTGGCGTCTCGTCGGCTGGTCTTGATTGTCTCTGCCGGTCTTGACGCCAAGCCCACGATCCTCGTCGCCGAGAAGCTTGGTGAGGCCGGGCTTGATCTACTGAAGGACTTTGCCAACGTCGATTGCTCGTATAACCTTAGCCCCGAGGAGCTCTGCACCAAGATCTCGCTCTGCGACGCACTGATCGTGCGGAGTGGGACAAAGGTCAGCCGCGAGGTGTTTGAGTCATCCGGTGGGCGGTTGAAGGTGGTTGGTAGGGCTGGTGTCGGGATTGATAATGTGGATCTGGCGGCGGCTACCGAGCACGGTTGCCTGGTGGTGAACGCGCCCACTGCCAACACTATTGCTGCTGCTGAGCACGGCATCGCTCTCTTGGCAGCTATGGCTAGGAACGTTGCGCAAGCTGATGCGTCCGTGAAAGCTGGTTAGTACACTTTTTATTTTATCTGTTTTCTTCTTTTTTGTCGAGCTTCTTGTCTTTTACGTTCCATTGATGTTAATATTCAAACATGGTATTCTTTTGTGCGTTTCGTTGAATAGTTTGGAGGCATGATTTACTTGATAATTTGGATACTCTTAAGAAATCTTTGAATTCTTTTTTAACAGAGAAAAAGTACTTTTAGTACTGTGAAGACTGAAATGTACAGGACAATGTTATTTGCAAAAGATTCTCTTGGAAAGCATGCAAGATTATTTTATTTTATTTCATTGAAAGAAGAGATCGTTCAAATTGATATAATCTCTGTAAAAGTGAGAACCTGTTTGGCTTTTGGTTGTAGTAGCTCGTCTTTTAGTAGATTCTGTGTGTAAGTGTCTTTGTTTATGAAAACAGAGTCACTAAGCAATTGTTTAAAATACTCTGATGTAAGACGTCTAAATACTGTGCGATAGTTGTTGTTGCTTTTCTTTTTTCCCCTTCCTTTGAGTATGGAATTTATTTTCGTTGTCAATATTGGACCTGGAGAAACCCAATGAACTGATTAAGATACCTTGTTTTGTAAAATATTCTACATTTCTCACTTTTACATGTCAGATGTCATATAACCTTGACGAACGTTCCCTATGACTTTGGCTTCATTTATTATAAACGACTTCTGTCTATCCAGGGAAGTGGCAAAGGAACAAATACGTTGGTGTATCTCTTGTTGGGAAAACACTTGCGGTGATGGGTTTTGGCAAAGTTGGCACTGAGGTTGCCCGGCGAGCCAAGGGGCTTGGTATGCATGTTATTGCACACGATCCATATGCTCCAGCAGATCGTGCCCGTGCAATAGGTGTGGAACTTGTGAGCTTTGATGAAGCTATATCTAAAGCAGATTTCATCTCATTGCACATGCCTCTCACTCCTGCCACATCGAAAATTCTCAATGATGAAACATTTGCAAAAATGAAGAAGGGAGTCCGCATTGTGAATGTTGCTCGAGGCGGAGTCATTGATGAAGATGCCCTTGTAAAAGCACTCGATGCTGGAATTGTTGCACAGGTATGTGTGTTCTCAGTCAGAAGGGCATATATGAAATAAATTTAAGTAAAAAGTAACACCCATCTTTTTTTTCTTTCCAGGCGGCACTCGATGTTTTTACAGTGGAGCCACCAGTTAAAGAGAGCAAGTTGATACTGCATGAGAAAGTAACAGCAACTCCTCATCTAGGTGCCAGCACTATGGAAGCACAGGTTTTTAAAATGATCTAATTGTATATATTTATCTAATACTTATCATACCTTTCATCCTCTTATATTTATTGTTTCAACTTGATGTACAGGAAGGAGTGGCTATTGAAATAGCTGAAGCTGTTGTTGGAGCTTTGAAAGGAGAGCTTGCTGCCACTGCAGTCAATGCACCAATGGTTCCTGCTGAGGTATTGCTAGAAATTTTTTGACCTCTGGTCTTACTCCGCCTATTCTTGGCCTCTTATTCATGTCTTTTGCTTTATTTTAAACATTTTCTGGGTTGGAATGTGTGTACAAAATATAAGAGCTTCTACTGTGGGGATTGTCAAGCTATTTTTTCACATGTTAGCCGGTGTCATCATTCTATGTGGTTTTATGTTGTAGCTCTTTCAAATTGTTTCTAATTGATGTTTCCATTTCCAATTTTGCAGGTTCTGACTGAATTGAAGCCTTATGTTGAACTTGCTGAAAAGCTTGGGAGACTGGCTGTCCAGTTAGTAGCAGGAGGAAGTGGTGTGAAGAGTGTAAAAGTGACCTACGCCTCTGCTAGAGCACCTGATGACCTGGACACTAGGTTGCTTCGTGCCATGATCACCAAGGGTCTCATTGAGCCCATATCCAGTGTTTTTGTGAATTTGGTCAATGCTGATTTCACTGCCAAGCAGAGAGGGATCAGAATAACTGAAGAACGAATCATTTTAGATGGCTCACCTGAAAGTCCATTGGATTTCATTCAGGTCCAGATTGCCAATGTGGAATCCAAGTTTGCCAGTGCCATATCAGAGAGTGGAGAAATAAAGGTGGAGGGGCGTGTTAAAGATGGGATTCCTCATCTAACCAGGGTTGGATCATTTGAGGTTGATGTGAGCATGGAAGGTAGTTTAATACTCTGCAGACAGGTTGATCAACCTGGTATGATTGGAACAGTTGGAAGCATTTTGGGAGAGGAAAATGTTAATGTTAGTTTCATGAGTGTCGGAAGAATTGCTCCAAGAAAGCAGGCAGTGATGGCAATTGGTGTGGATGATCAACCCAGCAAGGAATCATTGAAGAAGATTGGTGATGTTCCAGCCATCGAAGAGTTCGTCTTCCTCAAGTTGTAATGTGGTGGTCCTACCTTATTTCAACAATTTTCTCCAGGGGCTTTTGTATTTCACTTTTCTGGTGGTCTTTAGCCCGATTTTGATTATTTTTCAAAAAAAAAAATTCTCCTTTTTCTTCTGGGGTTAGGTGTTAGTTGAGGGAATGAGTAATAATTCAACTTTTGCGATGAAGAGATTATGTTTTTTAAAAACGTTATGGTCTTTAATTCAAGTAGAATCTATTTACTTTTTGCAATGCCTAACCCATGGATCTTCTGGTTATTTTTGTCTGGTTTATTTTTTTTTTACTTTAACATGGGAGCAGTAGCAGAGCAGGCAATATACAATCCCAATACTCTATTTTTTAATGGACCAATTCTGTTCCACTACCTCTTAATAATTGTCTCAATCGTGGGAATCAATACTTACCTAGAAAAGTGGAGTATATTAGTAATGGTATATTATATCTTAAACGCTGGTTATCGGATCAGCACGGTTTGAGTTTAATATTTCTTTAAATATTACTCTCGCAGAGAAAGTGATACTTACGAAAAGCAATCACAACAATGAAAGCAAAAGCTCCTTTTTCAAGTTAAAGCAAAATCGAATCTCATCACTGTTTTTTTAAACAAACCAACCCTTGGCGAGAATTTTAAATACAAATCAGGGTTTCTAGTTTTTACAATGGATTGAAGCATATGCACAGGTGTAACGGTATAAGAGTAACCCTTGACCTTTACTTTTATGAATGTCAGTACAAGAAATGGAACAAAAACCATCCTAAATTGTTCTCATGGAAATTGGGTCATTGGACTATTAGGCAATACCATCAAAGATAACAAGAACATCTGTCTATGAGCCCCAAAAAACTTCAATTTACCAATTCTATTACTTTCCTTGTGGAAATTTATTAGATGATGTTGATCTGATTTCTTAGAAGAAGCCTAGAATTGGTTGACTCGTGGTGAAGTATATACTGCCTTGTCCGAAGCTAGTGAGGTATCCAGAGCTTGGTTCTTTATCTTTAGTGTGTGAACACAGTAAGGAAAGGAACCTCTGCTATAGTAGTTGGTAGAGAGAAGTGGAGGTTATGAACTGCTAAATAGGCAGCAATGCCAGCAGCATAACCAGCAAAAGCAAAACCACTCACCTGCAATGGAAGGCAGTCAACTCAGTCACCCAACAAGAAAAAAAATGATGAGATTTCAAGTAGTAAAAGTATCAGCTGATGATTAATTACCTTCCGAAAGTACCAGAAGAACTCCACCTTTTCCATTCCCATTAAAGCAACTCCAGCTGCTGAGCCAATAACAAGCATCGATCCACCAGTACCAGCACAAAATGCAACCAACTGCCAAAATTCAGAATCTCGAGGGATGGAAGATAGATCATACATCCCCATGGTTGCAGCAACCAAAGGAACATTGTCTATAATTGCTGATACAACTCCTATTGCGCTGGCGATCAGTTCGACGTTTGAAATATGAGAATCCAGGTAATTTGCTAATTCACGTAGAATCCCAGCTGCCTCCAGGCTAGATAAGAACAAATCAAATATAAATAACGCAGATTGTACAGGTTGTGTGCCTGAGTAAAATTTCAAACCTGTAAGACTAATGGAACTACAAGAGGCCCTTTCGGGTTTTATGTTTCTCTAAAATCTATGCTAGAACGGTAGAACCATTTAACAATTGGGAAAAAAAATATTTCTCATTAAAATGACATTACCACTCTCAAAAACTAGTTGGATAGTCACCTGCTAACGGACAGAAGAATTCCAAGGAAGAAAAGTACTCCTTGAGTGTCAATCCGTGACAAAGCCTGGGGTACTTTTAACCTTTGCCTTTCGGACTCACCATAATGGATAGCATCAGTGAGAATCCAAAGAACTCCCAGTCCAAACAGCATACCCAAGTATGGAGGCAACCCGGTTAGGGCCTTGAACACTGGAACAAAAATTAAAGCTCCAATACCTACAGAGAAAACAAGTTGTCCTCGAGGAGCCATCTGTTCCGATGCCAAAACATTGGAAGTGTCCTGGCCACTCCTACTTACTTCACTGCATAGAGGAACTTGCAAGATATTATTAATACACATAATCCATTAAGTTTAAATGTAAATTTGCAACTATCAAATTCTCTTTGCTTTGTTCTGGTAAAGCATGAAGAGTACCTGGTCAGAGACATAAGAGCCAGTGGTACAGCTAGAGAAATGGCTGAAGGTATAGCCAAGCTCTGCAGTCAAAAAAAGGATAGTCGCTCAAGTCAAGAGGGTGGTAAACTTTTTGAAACATATCAATCTGTGTAGAAAAGGTTTCTGACATCCATGCAACATGCGCTGTAGTTTCTTGAGCTATGTAATATGGTAATCGACATTAATCAAGTCTTTTTGTCCTCCTTTTGAGTGAATCAACCCAGTTCTCTTTGCATGACATTTGGAAAATGGACAAAATGTAAATAAATGCAGAAGTGTTACATGCTGTAATATTTAAAGAGTTTACATAATTGACCTTCATTGTCTCCACTGTGGATATCTGACCATGTATCCACAGCATAGTAGTGGTGACGTCACCAATTGGAGTCCATGCACCACCAGCATTTGCAGCTATAACAACAACAGCTCCTAAAAGCCTGATCAACAAATTCAAATTGCAAAAATGAACTATTACAGAGATTCTGCCAAAATGTCATTAATGACCACATTTTCCTGACTCCAATTACCTAATAATGTCAATAAAATATAAGGAACACTCATTTGCAATTTTGTAGCAGGTTACATGCAAGATCCATTTTCCCTTAATACTTCCATAGCGCACCTTGTGAAGGGTGTTTAGTTTAAAAGAAAAAACTATAATTACCAATCCCAATAGAGAGGAAAACTAAATGCATATCTTGATATACAGTTAAAGTTTTGAATATTTTCAACACAACTGACATAACATTTTTTTTGAATGTTTAAAAAATGTGAAAACTAGTTTTGTAATCATCCTGCATTTTAGATGATGTGCATTTTAAAGTTTCACATACTTTTAATATAAATTTTTTTCTTTATAGAAAAACTTGAAACTTCAGGATCTAGTCAGCAAATAATAACATCGCCAAAGCTCTGCAAGCATACAATACACAATACTACAGAGTTTGCCCATACTTCCGGTATTCAGATGGAGGCACTAGCTTCCGCAGTAAAGAAACCATGACAATAGTAGATGTCAAATTGTCTAGGATCGAACTAAGGAAAAAGGTCACAAAACCAATCTGCAATGCCAACAATTGCAGGTCAGAAACCATGATCAGAATATTATCGGTGTCAATTGACAACTATACAAACTGATTACTCAATATGATGCAGACTAAACACATATGTGACCCTCCATGGAAAGAGAAGTAAGAAAAGTTTCTCATATAGCAAACCTGGGATCTAACATGTTACCAAAAGATCAGGAAAAAGAAGACGAATAAGAAAAAAAGACAGAAACATAGTCACTGCAGAAATAAATGGAATTGCTCTATATTTAAATTATAAACAGAGGCATATATGATAACAATCAAATAACAAATTTTCAGCATTCACCAAGTATATCCTACAAGAAATGTTAGTGCAGAAATTTACAAGCATGTCTAAACTAATCTAATGAGGATCAAAAAAACAACCAATTAAAGTTCCTTAGGTACATTCAACTAAAGATAGGAGTTCAGAAAACTATCACAAATAGATCTGAAACTTGGGATGTTTTCTCCAACACCTTTTACTAAATGATATTATCTCTACAAAGAATAACAGCAACATGCAACAGAAAAGGTTTCTTCATATGAAATAAAACAAGAATAGAACACTCACCACCCAAAGGAGAGTTCTTGGTTTTCGAGTGGTGATATTATCTGTAACTAGTTTAAACCCTTGATGAGCATCAACTATCTCTACAATCGTCATTGCGCCAAGTATAAAAAACACTATTTCACTGACTTCAGCAGAGGCATGTGTTAGCTCTGAAACAGCTACTTCAGTTGAAGGAGCCTATACAAACACCCGCAAAAACATTGCAGAAACTAATTAATTAAAATAAACACAAGCAACTTATGTTTGCAATTATTACTGCATACAGGTGTCAGGTAGCAATATTATAATTATGATATAGAATAAAACTCTACTTCTCAGCTTCTTGTAGGATGGCTATATGCATTGTCATTAACACGGGGAAGTAGAAGGAACTATATCCAAATTATTAGTAAACCAGATGTCCTTGGTAAATTCCAAGTTAACCAACGAATCTTACCCCAATACTTCGAATTACCCACAGGCTCACAGCCATTAGTAATCCTACTCCACTTTTATTGAAAGCTAGGGATTCTTCAAATATGATGCCAGCATACCCTATTCCAAACAACAATGCCATTGCAACATCCTGCATAGAGCATTGTTTTTCATATGAATTATTTCTACTCTAAAGGAAGACAAGACATAATCAGAATTGCAATCAATTGTCATATAGATTGTTAAAAATCTAGCAACATAAAGATATACCTGATTAGCCGCAACCCAAGAATGGTTAATTGCCACCGCCCCTATTCCAGCTGCTGCAAATACTGCAAGGGCTTTCAGCAAATCAGTCTTTGGCTGGTAAATTGCTTCAAATTCGCTTGAGCTTGTTTCATCAACAGAACATAAGGGATCACATGTTCCAGAAGGCGTCAACTCCTGATGATATTTTAAGTGGTCAAATTTGAAGTGCTATTATCAGTTGTACTAGTAGTTATGCACGATGACACATACAAGTTCAACACATAATGCTGTGCTATCAAGTTCAATCAGAGTATGCAATGATACAAGATACACACACTTCTATAGTAACTATTTGCTTTAATTAAATCCATTAATGTCAACAATTTGGAAGCTTTATTTAAATCAGCAGCCGAACAAACAAATCCTAATTTTCTGGCTACTTTCATTGATTCAAGCGAAATCCGTATTTCTTTTAACTAAAGAAAACTATTCTCTCCTTGGTCACTGAATGAAATGCAATTTCCAAAAATTAGAAAATTAATTTGTTTAAAGGGATTCAAAATCTCAAATACCAAAAATATAAGTGCCAAAGTTAAGTATTTCACGAATTGACCCAAAATCTTGAAATTTCACTTAATTACTCAATTCCAGTTCACCCATACTTGGCCAAAATCATAGACCCAGAAAGATAAACTGCAAAACAAAGATAATGAGCCCCTTCATAATTCGAAACTTTTGATGAAAGTGAATAAGAAAGGAGAACCTGTAACTTTGTGTCAAAGGAAGAAGAAGAGGAAGACCTCTTGGCCTTATCCTCAGCTCGGGCTAGCAGGACATTTCCAAGCAGCCTTGGAGTCCTTAGTCCACGCAAAGAAGAGCCAAAGCAAGGTTTAGATAGAAGTGAGGAGTGGGTTTGAAATAGAGAAGGTGGAGAGCGAGAGCAAAGTGGAGGTTTCTTGAACTTGTGGGATGGCAGCAAATGGGTCCCAACAGAGAGGGAAGCCATTGGAGCTGAAGACTGAAAAAGAGAAGATTTTAGGAAGAGAAAAAGAAAGGAGGGAACGAGCTGGTCTTTACGTAGTCATTCATTCAGTGTCCCAAAAACTAGATATCATTTTACAAACTAACATGGGTCAATTGTTTATACCTAAGCAATTTAATTCAAAATGTGAGGCAGTCACCAAAAATATTAAATGGTTGATATCTGTGAGACATTATAAAGTATAAAATTTATGTGTAAAATTAAGACTTTTTATTTTTTTACTTTTATTAGAGGATTAAGATAAATGTTAAATGCAGGGCCATAATATTAATATTTCCGTACTCTAATATTTTTAAAGGTCCCTCATTTGGATTTCTGGGAATAAGTCCCTCAAAGAGTTTATCAAATTATTTTGTAAAAATCTGTTAAAATATCATCCTACCATCATGATACATGTAACTGGTTAAAATTTTTAGTTTGTGTTTTTGGTGGGGGGTGTATTATCGTGTATCAATCAATTCCCTAAATTGCTGAAAGAAAAAAAAATTACTTTAATTTCTCTCATTGGTGTTCCAAGGCATGATTAGTTAGAGAGTGGTCCAATTGGTAAAAGGGGCATAAATAGAGAAAATTGTTAAAATTATTATCTAATAACTCTTTTAAATTAATTATTTTCTTTATATTTTTATCTCTACATTTATAGATTATTAAGAGCTGTTTTAAATATATTTTTTATTCACTTTCTTTTCTTTCTTTTTCCAAATTTATTAGTTTTTTATTATTTTAATTAATAAAAATGTTCAAGGATATAATATTTAAATGATGTAAAAAAAATTATAAGGAAGTTGATACATGATATATTGTAAAATTAGTAATGTAATGTATATGATATATTGTATTTTAAAGGAGTGCTCTAATACAAGGATTGATAAAAAAAATCCCTCAAAGGATTGAGAAAACTAAATTTTGATTTTAATTGTTACTTATTGAAAGTAATGTTAGAAAACCTTAAGTTTTAAGCACTATGACATTTCTAGGCAATAAAATCTCCTTTATTGGTTCTTTAAGTCTAGGTATATAATGGGAAATTTAATTTTTAATGCAATAAGTGACATTTCGTTTGAAAAATACCCTATCCCTATAAGTCTCTCGTTTTGGTCCTACTAATGCCGTTACTACCCAAAATACCCCTGGCATAATTTTCTCAAACTCTCCGTATTCTCTCCCAAAATACTCGAACCAAGAAAACTTTGAAATCGATAGGCCTCGATTGAATCCATAGAACCCAACTTCATTGTCTTCCACGAACACGAACAAGGGCTCCCAAAGGTCGGACTTGACGATCGGAGAAGGGGAAGGAGAAAACGTCGAGCAAGGCAACCAAATTTTTAGGAAACAACCTCAAAGAAAGCGAAGGTGAGGGATTTCGTTTTTAATCTGCAATATGTGTATGTGCCTGGTTTTTTTTTGTTGATTTTTGTTCATAGGATAGATCGGGGCTGGCAATGAAGAAATCTGGGTTTTTTTCGATATTTTCATGAAACTCGATAGAAATCGATAGGACTCGATAGTATATGATGAGGAATGGATTAGATTGTGCCTCGGTAGGAATCGATAGGACTCGATGATACAAGGCTTTGGGAATTTTTAGAACCTACCTCGATAGGAATCGATAGGACTCGATGATACACGGCTTTGGGAATTATTAGAACCTACCTCGATAAGAATCGATAGGACTCGATTATACAAGGCTTTGGGAATTTTAGAACATACCTCGATATGAATCGATAGGACTCGATGATACGCGGCTTTGGGATTTTTAGGACCCACCTCGATAGGAATCGATAGGCCTCGATAGGACTCGATATGACTAGACTTTGGTTTTTTTGCCTTACCTCGATAGGCCTCGATAAGACTCGATAGTAACTCGATGATATTATTCTTTGTGATTTTGGAACCCACCTCGATAGGCATCGATAAGACTCGATAGAACTCGATTGTTTCTGCCTCGATAGTAACTTCCTTACCAGATTGTTTTACATTTTTAACATTTTTAACATTTTTTTTGTTTTTTTTTCCAGATGCCTGAACTTATTGTGCCGTTGGAGAAACACTTTCCTGGCCGTGTCACTTATAGGGGTAGTGCCTACTTGGATACCCTTATAGAGCAGTTTAAGGGGCATGGTCTTATTGAAAGGGCACAGGCATGCTCGTTGGGACAGTTCTTTAAGGCAAAACCGTTTAGTTTTTTTGGGGTTCTGCTGCATCAGCTAATGTTGCGTAAGATAGAAAGTAAGAAGCCTGAAGAGGGTCAGTTCTACCTGGGCAAAACTCTCTGTAGATTTGGTATTGCAGAGTTTGCCCTAGTTATCGGGCTAAATTTTGGGAAATCACCGTCCCCAGATGAATTGAAAGAGCATCTTTCAAGTGATCGGATCATCCAGGAATATTTTAATGGTGATTTGAAGGTTAGTTTTGGTCAATTGGAAGATGCACTGAAGGCCTCCACAAACCCAGAAGATGCATTTAAGCTGGGTTTGTGCTATTTGATAGAGGGGGTACTGAATGCCCCAGAGAAGACAACAACGATATGGGGAGATTCCCTGAGGATGGTTGAGGATATTGATTACTTTTTCAAGTATCCTTGGGGGAAGTTGTCATTTAAGAAGGTTAGCAAAGGCCTTCAAAAGGACATGAAGAAGCAAATGAAACACTATGAGGAGAAGAAGAAAGAGGGGTCAAGCAAAAAACAGAAGGAGGCGAAGTGTAGTTTCACTTGCTATGCACCCGCGCTTCTTTACTGGGCTTTTGAGGCCATGCCTTCTCTCGGGAGTAAGTTCGGTGAGAATAGTGGGAATCAGATTCCGAGGATGCTCAGCTGGGCTACGAAGACTGATATCACTATTTCGAGAGCTCTGTTGGCTCCTATATTCGCCAATCGTCAAGTAAGTTCCATTTTATCTTGTTAAATGTCACAAATTAATTGATTAGCGATTTATTTTATTAAAGTTTTTCTGACACATGTTATTCAACCATGCAGTTAGTGGTATTTTCCATGCTGAAGCCACGTCCCGGTGAGGTAGTCTACTACAATAGCCTCCCAAAAGTTGATTCCAGGTTATTCCCTGAGTTGGAGGCTGGGACTGTAGTGGATGAAGTAGTGGTACCTGAGAAGGAGGCAGAGAAGCTAGCAAAAGTTGCAAAGGAAGCCTCCATTTTTTATGAGGATGTCCCGAGGGTTGATGAGGGCACTTCACAGGCCTATGCAGCTTCATCTAGTCAGGTTGCCCAGCCTGATTATGAGCAACTTCTGCAGAGGCTCAAGAGGGTTGAGGAGGGCCAGGCAACCTTACTACAGAATCAGACCACGATCATGGCTCAATTGGCGCAGCTGCTTTCACTGGTCTCAGGTCGATCCACCGACATAAAATCAGATACAGAGTCTGATATCTTGCCTGCAGACTACGAGCGCGGTGATCAACCCTCCACTCCACAGGCCCAAACATCTGTAGCTGCCAGTGATGCTGACAGTCCCAGTGTACGAGTACTGCAGCCTGAGGAGGTAGCTGGCCTTAAAGTTGTCAGGAAGAAACACAGGCCTAAGCGTTTTGATGACTTCACCGACCCAACAAAGAAGATCAGACATGATAAACAGGGGCTAGTTGCTGAACCACTGAGGAAGTGTGACCCACAGCAGGAGAAGAGCTTCCATAAGTGGATCATCGGGAAGATCGACAATAAGAGAGACCGCAACGTGTATACTGGGACGCACGGTGTGGCATGGTTTTTACAGTTGCACCATGCTGCATTTCGACAGGATGCTGCGATCATGAACACCGCCTTCCCCCAGGTGTGCCTAGGTCGTTGGAATCATTTCAGAGAGACCGGCACTAAGTATACATGGGACGACAATGTGCTGAGAATGTTGAAGGGCGATGATAATCAATACCTTGTATCATGGAAAAATGTGAGTGAAGTATATTTTGCCTTGCACGTCGAGAAAGTCGCACATTGGATCGCCATTGAAGTCTCCATTCCCACATGGTGCATCAATGTTTATGATTCCAACCATAGCGTGCTCAGTTCCGCTCTGATGGAGGAAGCGATCAAGCCTTGGTGCTTATTGTTGCCTTCGTTGTTATGGTGTTCTGGCATGTTTGACGACCATGAGGACCTCCAGGTCAGTCCTGAGCAGAATGCAAAGCCTTTCTCATATTGTCGTATTCCTCCAGAGGAGTGTCCTCAGACTAAGACAAGGTATTCCCCTATTTAATTAGTGGATTTGAAATCTAAAAATTAAAGTTATTTTTATCTTCTATTGACAAAAAATCGATTATATGCAGTGGGGATTGTGGTATGTTTGCCATCAAACATATCGAGCATCTAGTTTCTAGGCTACCACTCGATACTGTTATCGATGAGAACATCTAGCATTTCAGGACCAAGTGGTGTGTGGACCTGTTCTATCAGAATTTGGCCCCGTGATGCTCTTTACATTTTTGTCTTACACATTTTGTATAGTATAGCATATAGTAAGTTTTGTATATTATTTTTTATCAAACAATATTTTTTGAAAAAGTTATTAAATAAAAAAATATTAAATTCACATAATGTGTCTACCTCGACATCCAAAGGGTAAAAAGGGTAAGCATATGTCGCTAAGTAGTTACTTCTAACATCTCATTGTTGAAACCGCCAAGGTGGGAAGGCTTGTGAAGGAAACATTGGAAATGGCCATAACTCTAGGGGTAAAACCTAAGAATAAATTATGGAACAAAATGCTCAAGAAAGAGGTCGAGGACTTTGATGACTTCTATGAGGTCGAGGACTTTGATGACTTCTATAAATTATGGAACAAAATGACTTAATTTGAGGACTTTAATTAAGTGCATTAATTAAATATTTGATGAATTATGTTGTGAAATATTGTTTGACAATTAAAATAATTAAAAGAATTTTATTTTATTTACCATGATGACGAGTGGATCGCTTAGGTCGAGTCTTTCGGGACTTTAGTATAAAAATAAAAATAAGTTAAGATATTTATTTTTATAAAGTATAGTTTTGGGTTGTATCTCATTATTGGAGCACTAGAATAATTTTAGAAAATTTTGGGCTATCATGGATTATTTTGAGGACTTTTGGACTATGGTTTTATGTGTTGGAGACTGTTGAAGTGGTTTTTCGTCAGCACTAGATTAAGAAATCGAATAGGGAGATTAGTGCTAAATCATAAACCGTAATGAAATAATGGAAACCGTAATGAACAACCAAATATGAATAGAGGAGAAGCAAAATCAATTAAATAATTACATAACACAATATTTTAAATCCTAGCCTTACATGACTTCCTATTGTGCCCACTACCACCACATCTGCTACACTTACGTGGCTTGACAATCTTTTCCCCGCATGAAGCATAGCGATTTGTCTTTCGCCTACCCACTTTCTGTTTCCTGGGCCTTCCTACAGGGGTTTTCTCAGCGGGGACGCCGACAACCGTATCTCTGATGTGATCAGGGATTACCCATTCATCCTCGTTCCCAACAGGGTAAATAGTATCTTTATAAGTGTCATTCAATGCCTCGATTCTATAGTAAGGGGAACACAATGAGTAAATGTTTATGCTTCTTTTTCTGGCTGCAGCAAAAGCATGTACACAGGGTATCCCAATGGTTTGGAACATGCCACAAGAGCATGATTTTGTGGCCAAGTTCACCTCACCATCACCATTACCATCGACCACAAGAAATTCGTGATGACCCAGGACTTGGACATCCAAAAAAATTGCTTTATCACCTATTTGCTTCAAATCATTTTCCATCTCAGGTGATAACACAGTTGTTGCTTTTGCAGCTCTTTCACGTCTATCTGCAAACCAAGACTGAAGAGTGAATCTTATGAATTCAAGAAAAGTGGCGACTGGAAAGTTCATTGCCTCCTTGGTCTTATTGTTAAAGCTTTCTGCGTAGTTACTCGTCATGATATTGTATCGGTTACCAGGAAAAGAAGCACTACTCCACCTTTCAAAGCCAATTCCCTCTAGATATTGAGCAATGGGCGGATCAATTACCTTAATCTTTTCAAAGAACTTGTGAAATTCCGTTCTTCGAAATGCGTACGCTGCACACCCCATGATGTCTTGCACGTGGTCAGTTTTGAATTTTGCCACAACATTCATACAGATATGATGGTAACATGCACCGTAATACGCATCTGGGAACACAAGCTCCAAAGCATGATTAATGCTTTTATGCCTGTCCGATACAAAAGCAAGGTTCTCAACATCCTCTATGGCTTCCTTCAATTTTCTCATGAAATAAGTCCAAGAGTTATGGTTCTCACTGTCCACCAATGCAAATGCAATTGGAAACAACTGGTTGTTTGCATCCAACGCAACAGCACAGAGCATGTGGCCACCATACTTATTCTTCAAGAATGTGCCATCCACACAAATTACAGGACGACAGTACTAGAAACCACACCTAGAAACACCGAGGGAAAAGAAGCAATACAAGAAACGACCATCTTCTGCTACAAAATCAGTAATTGTACCTGGGTTCTTATGCTCCAACTGACACAGGTATCCAGGTAACTTGGAGTATGATTCCTCAGGTGTCCCTCTGACATACATAAGAGCCTTTTCTCTGCATCTCCACGCCTTCTCATAGCTTATTTCAACCCCAAAATGGTGCTTCATGTCCTCCCTTATGTTGTTTGCCATGTACCGAGTACCATCGGTAGCAAATTTCCTCTTGATTAGGTGCCCAACAACCCACGGTGATGCTTGACGGTGGTCCTTATCTCGAATTTCTTGTGAGCAAGTGTGTACTTCGTTGTATACAGTAATCTCGAACATTTCAGATCGCATTTTTTTCTTACCCCTCAATCTCCAACCACAATCAGGATCCTTGTAGGTAATGTACCACACATCAGTCCCAGATTTCTTCACCATAAACTCAAAATTATTCTTTCTCGCAAATATGGATGCTTTGGTTTTCAATTCAAGCTTGTTCTGAAAGAACTTCCCAAGGTGCAATTCTCCTGAAGCTTTGCTGGTTGAGGAATGATGTTGATGTGAGGCCTCTATATCCTCTTTGATGAACATGGGAGCACTCCATGTTCTACGATCTTCACCTAAGTCCAATGGAGAACTCCATCTAAAACTATCATCGGTTCTACTTGGACCTGGACGACTACTGCTGGTCCCAGGTGTTTGCCGGTCTTCTATTCTGCGCTCCTCATCTACCATAACATCTGAACTCTGTGTTGGAAAATCTGCCCTAACATCTGGCCCACCAAGATCTGTTGCATCAGCAGCAGGATCGTCGTTGACATAAGGCTCGTAGCCATAGGGATCGTACTCCGCCGTGTCATGCACATATGAAGGATCTCTAACCGGGATATCACCATGGACTATGACATCTGGATTTGTCTCGGGAACACATGTTCCAACGTCACCTTGAGTTCCTTTGAAACCATGACATGGAGGAGAAATGTTATCTTCAAATCGAACTTCTTTATTAACGCTGGCAGAAGCTGATGCATTTCTTACACCTCCCTTCTTAATCAATGCGACACATAGAGGAATGAGCTTCTCTACAGATTTTGATGCTAACCCAATGAATGCACGCACATGCCTATCATTTTTTATAACGGTAGGTTTGACGGATTGTGAAAGGCATGTGTACGGGACCTCAATTTTCAAGTCATGCACACATTTATCCACTTCAAGCTCATCGTACAGAATGTCAAGCAGTTGCTCATATGTCACACCCTTCTCCACGGGCAAAACTTGATTTTCAGCATCTCTGAAAATCCAATCCCTATTTTCGAGTTCCCAAACACCATTGAATGCAACAAATACGGAAACAGTCGAATCTGCAAAAAAAAACAAAAAAAAAGGTCAAAAAGTTAAACTACAACATAAAACAGAAAATATCGATTTCTATCGATACATGTCGAGTCCTATCGAGGTCACACATATCAAGTTTTATCGAGTACAATCGAGGACTATCGAGGCAAACAATCCAATTAAACTCTTAAATACCTATCGAGTTTTATTGAGTACAATCGAGGCAAACAATCCAATTAAACTCTTATACACCTATCGAGTTTTATCGAGTACAGTCGAGTACTATCGAGGCAAACAATCCAATTAAACTCTTATACACCAATCGAGTTTTATCGAGTACTATCGAGGCAAACAATCCAATTAAACTCTTATACACCTATCGAGTTTTATCGAAACTCATCGAGTACAATCGAGTTATTAAATCCAATTAAACTCTTATACACCTATCGAGTACAATCGAGTACAATCGAGTACCATCGAGGTACTAACATCCTAACACTATCGAGGCACGTCGAGGTCCATCAAGGACCATCGAGTCAGCATGCATGCAACACATCGAGACCTATCGAGTTTCATCGAAACTCATCGAGGCAGGAAAAAAATCCAGAAAAAACGCACGAAGTATCCAAAATTCATTCCGTGAAAAATTGCAATAAAACATGAAGGCATACACAGATCTGTTCAAAATAAGACAAGTAATGTAACCAGACAAGTTTCCTCACTACATATAACAAATATATACTTACCCATACGATTTTTTCCCCTAGATCCGAAATCCAAAATGAAGTTTCTTGACTTGAAATGACTCACAACTTGCCCCTAGATCCGAAATGCAAATTAATGGTGGCTGGCTTTTTTTGTGTGTACGAGAGTTTGAGAGATAGAGAGTGAAGACTATGAGAAAAAGAGAGGGAAAATTATGCCAGGGGTATTTTGGGTAGTAACGGCATTAGTAGGACCAAAACGAGAGTTATATAGTCATAAGGTATTTTTCAAACGGAGTGTCACTTATTGCATTAAAAATCAAATTTCCCTATATAATTGTGGGGTTCTGTTATAGGAGGGGCTTCACTTTAAGCTGCATGGGTAGGGGTCTTTTGTTAGTCGTTGATCAAAAATTGAGAAGGCCTAATATGTGCAATCTAATTTTACTAGGGTAATGGTGTTTGTATTTGAATATTGCTTTTATGTTATGCAAAATCCATATGCTTTAACCTTTTTCCCTTAAATCTTGGTGTGCCAATGATTCTGCAAAGGAAATTTGAGTTTTTATGCTTAATGAAGGGTACTAATTCAAAAAACTGCTAGGCATTTTTATCATTTCAAAATAATGTCAATTCTTTTGAGCATACCCGAAATACCCCTGACACAATTCCCCCCCCCCCCCCAAATTTTGATTGTTCCTTTCTCTCTCTCACTCTCTCGGTTAATCTCCCTCGCCCGACTCACCAAAAACGCCCTTGCCATCGAAGCCTCTGTCTCACCGCTGTCTCGCCCCCTTCAAAGCCTCCATTTCTCCCTCTTGTCCTTCGTCTCTCAATCTCACATAAAAAAAACCCACGAGCAATTCCCCCTCATCACGACTCATCCCTCTCTCGACTCTCAATCTATACCAAAACCCACGTTCAATAGGAGTTCGAGTTTCTCCCTCTCCATGAGCTCATATCGTCCCTCTCGTTTAACATTACAAAGGTAACCGCTTATTTTTTTATTTCATTGAATTTGTGTTTGTAGTGTTAGATTTTAGGATTGTTTGTGTGTTTATGTCTGGTTTTGGGTTTGAATCTGGTTGGTTAATGTATGGATTAGTGTGGGTATGTTGAGAGTGAAGTCTAGGTTTTTTTGTGGTTCTGGTAAGGTTGCTCAATGGTGGTTTGACAGGGTTTCGATGGTGGTTCGATGCATGCTCGATATGGTTTGACAGGGTTTCGATGGTGGTTCGATGCATGCTTGATAAGCTCGATAGGTTGAGCCGTTAAGGGTTCCAAGTTTAGGCTCGATAGGGTTCGATGCATGCTCGATTGGGTTCGATAGGTTAGGTCATTTGGGGTTGCAGGTTTATGCTTCGGTGGGTTTTATGCATGCTCAATGGGGGTTCGATGCATGTTCGATGGGGGTTCGATGCATGCTTGATTGGGTTCCATAGGGTAGGCCCATTAGGGGTTCCAGATTTAAGATTGAGGGATTCGATGCATGCTCGATGGGTTGGGTATTTTGTTGGGTTTGATGGTGTTCGATGTTGGTTCGATGCATGCTCGAGGTTGGTTCGATAGGGTGGGCCTTAGGGGTTACATGAGCGGGTTCGATGGTGATTCGATGCATGCTCGAGGTTGGTTCGATAGGGTGGGGCTTAGGGGTTCCTGGTGCATGGTCAGTAGGATTCGATGCATTCTCAATATAGGCTCGATCGGGTAGACATTTAGGGGGTTTGATGCATACTCAATGGGTCTTCGATGGGGGTGTTGTCTGGGTTCGATAGGGTAGGCCATCTGGGGTACAAGGTAATGTTGAAGTGGTTCGATGCAAGCTCGATAGTGGTTCGATGGATATTGAAGGCTGGTCCGATGGGGTATGTTTTTATGGAAATGTCCTGTTTTTCAATTCGATGGGTACTCGATAGGGGTTCGATGGTTGCATTTATGTTTATTGATGGATTTTTCATGTGATTCAGTTTAACTGTATTATTTTTTTTTTTGCAGATGTCGAAGTTTCTTTTTCCCTTGACAGATCACTTTCCCGGTCGAGTCACATACAAGGGTAATGGTTACTTTAAAACAATCAAGGACAAGTTTGAGGAGCTCGGGTTAATAGAAAGGGTGAAGGAATCCCCTTGTTGGTTTTTATTGATCAAATCAGAGATTATGCGCAGTGGAACAACAATCAAATTGTCAGATTAATCCCATAAGATTTCTAGATCTACTTCTTCACACTCATATATATATTGAATTAAGGACAAGAATAGAAAAAATTACCTCAGGTTTTTCCTTGCTGCTATCTTTTCGTATGGCTGAATCCTTGAGATCTCACACCAAGATCTTCCAAAATGTTCTCAGGCACATAAAGAACGAGTGTGGGCTCGCTATACAAATAATAGGCAATAACTATTTATCAAATGTTCTCAACACATGAGATCTGATAAAGTTTGGACCTAGGTTTTGTGAAGAACAATGACCTTTGTTTTTGTCACTGTTATCTTTTCTTTGAGAGAATCCTAGATATTTTTCTATCCCTGAAAAAACTACGTTCTATGAAAATTGATATCCAATATTTAATAATATCCAATATATTAAAATATTTGTTATTTTAAACAAATTCAAAATAACTGATTAGTTATCAGATTTTTGTTTAAATAATAATATTTTAATCATATTAAAATATCTCATTATTTATTTAATATTTAAATAACTAAAATTGTGGAATCAAGAGACTAAGTCCATCTCTTATGTGTGTAGCACTGTGCCACACGTGAACCACATGTCTGTGCAAGCATGTGATTTTTCCAATTTTTATTATTATTTAAATACCAAAAATCCCAAAAATAAATTAATTCAAAATTAATTATATTTTTGTTAAATTAAATAATTAATTAATTACACATAATTAAACAATAATTATGTTTGATACATAGAAAAATATTTTACTTATCACATAAGTCCTTTTTGCCCATTTTTTTGTATTTGCCTTTGACAGTGATTGTTTGAGCCATTTCGGGGACCATGGACCTATAACATTAAGCTCCAATAAATTGAAACTAAATAATTAAACTCTTTAATTATAATAGTTAATTTATTAATTATGATATTACTCCACTATAAATTCAGAATTGCACTCTTTATGTTATAGATATACTTTTACAGAAATCTTTTTCTTAAGTCGTCCATTGATATAACCATCTTACAATAGTTCAACCCTCTAATTAATTAGTTCATAAATTAGAATGGAAGAATTACCATTTAACCTTTCTAATTTACTTCTTATTCCTTAAGTACCATTAATTCACTAGTGAATAATTAATCTATAATCTAATTATAGATTTGAGCTCAAAATCATTCAGTTCCAGAATTAACCCTTAAAGGAACTAATATACGATCCGTTAGGAAAGATTAGATTCCGTATTGTTGATACATGTTCCCAGCCATCCATGATATTAAATCTCCAAAACAAAAGTCATTAGCCTCATTCTTTGAAGAGACCTTAACGAATGAATCAAAAGATTTAATAAACATGAACAGGAGTTCATGAACACTCAGGATTTAGGTTGATTTATAAATGATCATCAGTTATGATATGAATTACAAGTCTTTATTGTTAAATGGTTTTTGGATAAAGACTTTATTTCATATCGGTCCATGTCGTATATAATCATATTATATAAAGCACATTTACCGAGATGTCTTACCACATCAATAATCCGAATCTAGATTATTTGTATCATTATGATACTCAGTAAACCGTACTTACAACTCCAATTAAAGAATTCCATAACTTTAATTTGTTGTTGTTGACTGTTTTTATTCATTCATGTGATCTTAATTCTCTCGTACTAATACAAGATCACATCCTCAATAATAAATATGGAATTTTTCTGATATTTACAAAATTATTCAAACAATAATTTAACAATCTAAATATGACAATAATAATAAACCATTGTATTTATTTATTCATAGAAAAACAAATGTCTTTATATGCTTTTAGGACACACTCCTAACACCCCTTTCAAATAGTTTTTCATGGCTGAGAAGTTGGACTTCTCTGCATCTCTCATACATCAATTAATGTTGCGCAAGATCCAGTGCAACAAAGAGGATGAGTTGCATTTCCATTTGGGATCTGCCTGTAGATTTGGTAGAGGCGAGTTTGTTTTGGTTATGGGGTTAAACTTCAGTGTTGGGCCATTTGAGATTGATTTGAAGAAACACTTGACTAGTGACCGCTTAATCAAGGAGTAATTTAATGATGAAGAAATGGTGAAGATAATGCATTTGGAGGCTGCTTTAAAAAATTGCACTGTAGTTGAAGATGCCTACAAGTTGGGCCTATATTTCTTTGTTGAGGGGGTTTTACTTGCACGAGAGAGCAAGTTAAATGTTTGGATAGATTCACTGAAGATGGTGGAGGACACTGAGTACTTCTGTACTTACCCATGGGGGAAGGTGTCTTTTAACAAGCTTATGGATGCATGTCAAAAAGACATGCATCATCATAAGAAGAGCTATGAGAAGAAGAGGAAGTTAAGGGGAAACAGAAAGAAGCAAAATACAGTTTGTATGGTTATGTCCCTCCATTGCAGTATTGGGCATACGAGGCCATCCAACAGTTTGCACGTGAGTATGGTATTAACCATGGTGTTACACCCAGATTTCGAGCTGTGTTAAATATGACCTCGAAAGTTGGATTCATAAATAAGTGGACTCATAAGGTTGGAAACATGCTCCAGGATTGTATGTCGAGCTTGCAGGATATAGACGACCTCGAGTATGGTGACCTCGAAGTATTCATGATCTCGAAAGATAGCTCCGGGAACACATTCATCTCCAGGGATGACCTCGGGTTAGGGGTCCCGAGCTCGACGCACATACGATCTCGAAAGCCATGTGACCTCGGAAGATGTCTCAAGCTCGAAAGGTGACGGGAAACCTGGGAAGCTAAAGCCTTAAAGATACGCGATAACGACCTTGAATATCTACAAGTGTTATAAATATGAGATGTAATCCTCATTTATTATTGTAAATCCCCTAGAATCGTAGGATATTATTTGGTCAGTTATATGTCTCCTACGTTTCCTTTTATATCTGATTATAGGAATTTAAAGCCATTTATTTTATTTATACAAAAAGAGTAACTACCCAAAATATGTGGGATAGTATTCTGCATCCTTCTCTATAAATAGAGAAGCCATGCACCATTGTAAAGGACCGAAATTCTGATCCTTGAGAGAAAACTCTGGAGAATTCATTCTTGAAGAATTCCTAGAGATAATCTTGAGTTCAATAATAGAGACTCGTGGACTAGGCAGATTTAACTGCTGAACCACGTAAAAATCGTGTGTTTACATTGTTTTATTTCAATTGGCCATTTTCAGGTATTGTTTACGTGCTCTTCTTTCACTGTTTGACGAAAAACGGCGTCAACACATGGAAATCAGTTTCTGAGGATGCTCAGTTGGTTGAGCAATAAGGAGTGTCTTATTTCGAAGGTCGACCTTGCACCGATGCTCAAGAAGACGAGTGTAAGTTATTCTATATTATGTCAAAATACATTATTCTTTGGTGGTTTCAAACTAACTTAATGCTTTGTGTTTGATGTAGTTGATTGTGTTGTCCATGTTGAAGCCCCGACCTTCGGAGATAAATTATTATAGCGCTCTGACTGAGGGTGATGCTCCCTTGTATCCTGGGTTGGGCCAAGAAGAAGAGGCAGAAACTCCCACTAATTTTGAGAAGGTGGCGGAGATAGATGTTGAGGTTGCGAAGGCAGGCAATATTTTTGTTGATGCTGACCCTAATGATGAGGATACCCCAATCCCCATCGACCCCACACTCTTGGCCTCGGCCCCATCGGTACACCCCAGTCCTGATCAACCTGATTTATGGGAGGTGTTGGAGAGGTTGGAGCGAGTTAAGAGTCATCAGGATACCGTCCTACAGAACTAGGCGGTCATCATGGATGTTGTCAATAAGATCTTGACATTTGTACAAGATCTTCGAAGAGACACGACGAAGAATGATTCTGATTCTAACTCACTTGACCTCCCAGATGATTTTGTCATACATGACATAGGCACTCCTCCCCCGATTGTACTCACAGCAGATCTTGAGACCCTAGGTGTTGCTATTATAGAGCCTGGGGATGTTGTTGGGGTAGAGTTTGAATTGGCCAAGAGGAAAAGATGCAAACCTAAGAAATTTGAAGACTACATCGACCCAACTAGGAAGAAAGCTCGTGTGGATGCGATTGATGACGTGACATTAGTCCTCGACCCTCTGAAGAAGCCACTTGCTACACAATACAAGACGGTCAACAAATGGTTGCTTGGAGATATTCCAAACAAGACGAAGAGGGATGTCCAAACTGATGTGCATGGTCCGAGTTGGTTTTTGATGCTGAAGACACCACAATTTTGGATCGATGATGGGGTAAGTAATTTTGTTAATATCTTTTATCTAGTATGTATTTCCAAACATTGGGTTCGATAGGGCTCGATGTTGGTTCGATGGGTAGAGGTAGATGGTTTGGTCCTAGTAGCTTCAAATTGGGTTCGATAGGGTTTGATGTTGGTTCGATGAGTAGAGGCAGATGGTTTGGTCCTAGTAGCTTCAAATTGGGTTCGATGTTAGTTCGATGAGTAGAGGCAGATGGTTTGGTCCTAGTAGCTTTAAATTGGGTCGATAGGGTTCGATGAGTAGAGGCAGATGGTTTGGTCCTAGTAGCTTCAAATTGGGTTCGATAGGGTTCGATGTTGGTTCGATGGGTAGAGGTAGATGGTTTGGTCCTAGAAACTATAATTTGGGTTCAATAGGGTTCAATGGGTAGAGGCAAATGGTTTGGTCCTATAAACTATAATTTGGGTTCGATAAGGTTCGATGTTGGTTCGATGGGTAGTGTTTAACGCCCAAATCGTGACAACCACTAAGCGGTGGTTGTAGTATAATCGGGCGGTTGATCCACAAGGAGGTAACCTAGAATCAAAAGATTAGTAGAAAATAACACAAAAAGTTAGTAACAAGAAATAAATAAAATTATAAATGAAAAAAGGTTTGAGATTTTGGTATTGTCTTTTTGATAAAGTGATAAAATTAGATAAGTGAAGTAAAAGTAAGGGTAATCAAGAGTTTGAGAAATAGAAAGGTTTCAAGAATCATCCATATGCTTGTTTAGTTACTTAGTTACTTGATTTACAAAAATGCACAAGTAAATAGTTCACATCCCAACATTTACTTGGAAAATCTAATATTAAAGTCCATGTTTTTTCTAACAAAAATCCATTTGAGTTATCAAGTTCTTTACTTTAAAAGCACAATGTTAATCTTATGAAAAATCTAAAAATGACAAAATACCCAAGGGCAATAATGCAATAGAAGATTAGAAATAAAATTATGTATCAATATTACTTTTACTAATTAGAAGCGCATAGAAAGAGCATGAATAATCCTATATACTATTAGCATAAGTAAATAAAGATAACAAATTAGAGATAGGGATGAAAGAACATAAATAACTCAAATACATTACATTAAGAACATAGTAACTCAAAGTAGCAAAATAACATCACTAACATATGGAATCATCCCTAACCTTCCTAGGAAGATTATGCCATTATGCTCATGATTCTCACAAAATTCTAAGAAGAAAATATGAGAAGAAAGTAAGTAGAAATTTTGCTATAGTTTCTTTACTCTCAAAATTACATAGAAATTGTGAAGGAAGAGTTCTTATTTATAGAGGGAGAAAAAAACTAAAAAGAAATTAAACAACAATTTGGAGTTTACAAAATAAATCTAAAATATTTATAATAAAATATGATTTTGAAAAATCAAATCTTATTATAAATATTAACCTAGTTATTTTGGTGTATGGTCAATATGCTCTTTTTCTAAAATGCCACAAAGTATGAACTTTAAAGCTCAAAATAGCAATTTGCAAGGCCCAATACCCACAAAACATGGGTTGAAGGTGGCTGGTGGCAGAAGTGGGTTTTGACCCATTCCTAACCAATGGGGAGGTGCCACGTAGGCGTTGGCTGGGAGAGGAGAAGGCTGGTCTTATTCGGACTGGGCTGCTGGAGGTGCTTTGGGCTGGCTGAGAGGCTGGCTTTGGGTCTTGGGAGAGTTGGGCCTATTGGGAGAGGCTGGCTTTGTTTGGGCTGAAGCTACATTGAAGAAGGTTGAAGGGAGCTTGGGCGCATGGCTGAAGGAGGCAAGGCTAGGACGCGTGGCGCGAGGCGGTTGGTTGGCAGGCTGGCAGCATCAAGCGGCTTGTAGGCGTCAGCGTCAGGCAGCTCGGCAACTCGGCTCGACTTCAGTGGGCTGGGGAGGAAAATGGGCCTGGGCTGGGTCCTTTGGATTCTTGGGCCTTTTCTTTTCAATTTTGCCAATTTTCTTTTATTTGTTTTAGATTTAATTCTTTCTTTCTCTTTTCATTTCAAAGTGCCAAAATACAACTTTAATTCCTATAAAATACAATAAATTAAATCATAATCAAATATTTTCATTTATAAAATAAATCATATTAATTCCATAAAAATATTAATTAAAACTTAATTTATTTTGACAATTAAAATCAACAAATGTGCATTTTTCACCACTAATCACAACCCCCAACCAGCTTATTGCTAGTTCCTAGCAATTCAAGCGAAAAATAAAATTACCAAGTTGAATAATCAAGTCAAACCAAGCAAAATCATCTAAGCATTTTCAAAGTATCAGTAAGAAGTCAGAATTTACTATCTAAACTACTTCAGTTGCGATTCCAGAGTTGTGTGTGTGTGCACCAAACCATATTATTTTTATAGCAAGTCATAACACAAATAATATCGAAACATCTTAAAAGTATAAAGGTCTCAACTCCAAATTCCTCACGGGCATTGAAAGTATTTGTATGAGAAGGATTACACTCTTGGAGTTGGAAATGTAACAGATTATGCTCAAATGAGAAAAGATAAATATTTTAGGACATGCAATTTGAACAAATATTGATCACAAGATAGGCATATCAACTTATTGGAATTCAAATGACAAACAACATTTGGGATTTACATGAGAAAACTCAAAAATTAGAATGACAACTAACTAGAAATGATAAATAAGAAAATGAACTATAATGATGATAAAATTGTTTTGTATTTGTTTGTTTTTTTTATACAATTACACAAAATAATAGTAATAGAAATATATTTTTCTTAACAACTACAAAATAATAGAGGAAAATGTTGCTCTTGTTCTTTTTTTTTCATTTATTTATTTATTTTTATTTTGTTTTCTTTTTCTTTTTTTCATCATTCTTTTCCCTTTTTTTTCATTTCTATTTTTTTCATTTTTTTTTACAAGAGACAACACACAAATAAAAAGGAGAATACAAATAAAATACACTAAATGGAATACAATATTAAAGTTTATTACAAAGACTCACTCTTATATGAAAAATATCCCTTTAGTAAATGTTATATTTTAAATTCCAAAGATGTGACTTTACCAACTCAAATGATCAATAAAAGTTTAAAAAGTTGTTTTCTCAACTCTCACAACTCACCAAGAAATGAAAAACTTTAAACTTGAAATTTCTCTCAACTATTTGTGTTAACAACAAATTTATCACATATTTGGAACGTGCACAAAAGAACTCTGAAAATCACTTCTTAATAGCTAAACATAGTAAGAACTGACTCAAACCAACAAGTTACTCATGCTTGGATAATTTTGAGAAAATTTGACTTAAAAATTCAACAAGACAATAATGTTTTCCAAATGAATGCTAATGACACAACAATAAGATTGTCCAAATGAAAGCTAATGCATGCTCACCACCCCCAATAAAAAATCAGGCAGTGTCCTCAATGTCAAAATGAATAATCAATGAAAAAGGTAAGGAAAGAGAACACCTGGATGATGACCATGTCCATGAGGCGAGAGCGAAAATAGCCTGGTGACAATACCCCAAAACAAACAAAATACAAAAACGAAAAAAATACAAAAATAAAAGAAAGATAGAGAAATAAAGATAAGATAAAAAATAAAAATAAAAAGAACAAACAAACAAACCATTCAAAACTTCAGAGTGTATAGATTGGGTCCTTAAGAAGGACCTCTTCAACATGACTCACACTCTCAATGTAATGCTTCAGTCTTTGGCCATTGACTAGAAAAATTCTCCCATCGGTTGGGACCTTGACCTCAACAGAACCGTTGGGAAATACTTGCTTCACTACAAATGGACCAATCCATCGCGATCGCAGTTTACCGGGATGCAAGTGCAAGCGAGAATCGTACAGATGCACTTTCTGATTTGGCTCAAAGTGTTTTCGCAGGATTTGTTTATCGTGAGTAATTTTCAATTTCACTTTATAAATCCTGGAATTGTCATATGCATCATTTCTCAACTCCTCAATTTTGGACAACTGGAGTTTGCGATTGATACCTGCGGCATTCAGATCAAAGTTTAGGGTTTTGATAGCCCAATACACTTTATGCTTGAGCTCGACAGGTAAATGACAGGCTTTTCCAAAGACAAGCCGATAGGGAGACATCCCAAGAGGGGATTTGAAAGCAGTGCGGTATGTCCAAAGAGCATCTAGAAGACGTGTAGACCAATCTTTGCGGTCGAGATTTACTGTCTTTTCCAGAATGTGTTTTATCTCCCTATTGGCTAACTCAACTTGACCATTAGTCTGTGGATGATGGGCATTTGCAACTTTATGAAGTACACCGTACTTGCGCATAAGAGCCTCAAAGGATTGATTGCAAAAATGAGTGCCTTGATCACTGATGATAGCGCGAGGAGTACCGAACCTTGATAACACATTTTCTTTCAAGAATTTGACAACTATAGCGTTATCATTGGTTCGACATGGCACAGCCTCGACCCATTTGAAAACATAATCCACAGCAAGAAGAATGTAAAGGTAGCCAAAAGAAGGTGGAAAGGGTCCTATAAAGTTTATCCCCCAACAATCAAATATTTCGATAACAAGAATTGGGTTCAAGGGAATCATGTGCCAACGGGATAAGGAACCTAACTTTTGATACCTTATACAAGAACGACAGAAATCATTGGTGTCTTTGAACAAAGTGGGCCAGTAAAGGTCGCATTGTAAGATTTTTGCAGCGGTTTTCTTCACAGAGAAGTGGCCACCACAAGCATCATTGTGGCAAAAATTTAGCACACTAAACACCTCATCGTCGTGGATGCATCTTCGCATGATTTGGTCGGGGCAATACTTGAATAAGTATGGGTCATCCCAAAATAAATTGCGCACCTCTACCAGAAATTTCTATTTGTCGTGTGAACTCCATTCAGATGGGAGTTCACCTGTTACTAAGTAGTTTACAATGTGAGCATACCACGGCAACTTAGCAATAGAAAGCAATTGTTCATCGGGGAAATCATCATGAATAGGTGGACCATCAGCGGGATCGCTGAATTCAAGTCGGGACAAGTGGTCCGCGACGACATTTTCAACACCTTTCTTGTCTTTGATTGTTATATCAAATTCTTGCAAGAGAATGATCCACCGTATTAATCGCGCCTTAGCATCCTTTTTGGAAAGGAGATACTTAAGGGCGGAGTGACCTGTGAAGATCGTAATAGGCGATCCAATCAAATAAGATCGGAATTTGTCAAGGGCAAAGACGACGACAAGCAACTTTTTTTCAGTAGTGGAATAGTTCATTTGAGCACTATTGAGAGTTCGGCTTGCATAATAGACAACAAAGGGTTTCCCCTCCCTTCGTTGTCCTAGCACAACTCCCACAGCAAAGTTGCTGGCGTCATACATGATCTCGAAAGGAAGACTCCAATCGGGTGACTGAATGATGGAAGTGGAAGTGAGTGAATTTACAAGTGTTCGGAATGATTCCTCACACTTAGGTGTCCACTCAAAAGAGACATCTTTGGCTAGGAGGTTGCTTAGTGGACGAGCAATCATTGAAAATTTTTGTATGAACCTCCTATAGAAACCAGCATGACTAAGGAATGACCTAATGCCTTTGACAGTCTTAGGAGTAGGCAGGTTGGAGATAAGGTCGACTTTGGATTGATCAACCTCAATTCCTCTTTTAGAAACAATGTGGCCTAAGACTATGCCAGAAGAAACCATGAAGTGGCATTTCTCCCAATTGAGCACAAGTCCTTTCTAAATACATCGTTTTAAAACAGCTTCAAGATGAAGGAGACATGTGTCAAAGGAATTTCTGAAAACGGTTAGGTCATCCATGAATACTTCCATTGATTTTTCAATCATGTCACTAAAGATGCTCATCATGCATCTTTGGAAAGGTAGCTGGTGCATTACACAAGCCAAATGGCATACGCCAAAAAACAAAAGTGCCAAAGGGACAAGTGAAAGTGATCTTATCTTGATCCTCTAATGCAATCTCAATTTGATAATAGCCATAATAGCCATCAAGAAAGCAATAGAAAGGATGACCAGCTTCACGTTCAAGGATTTGATCAATGAATGGGAGTGGAAAATGATCTTTGCGAGAGGCGGCATTTAATTTTCTACAATCAATGCACATGCGCCACCCCGTCACAGTTTTTGTGGGGACAAGGACCCCTTTTTCGTTTTGGATCATGGTGACACCAGATTTCTTAGGCACGACTTGAGTTGGACTGACCCATTTGCTATCAGCTACTGGGTAAATAATACCAGCGTCTAGCAATTTCAAAACTTCATTTTTTACAACTTCTTTCATTGTGGGGTTCAGTCGTCTTTGAGGGTATATTCGAGGGATGGCTTTGTCCTCCAGATTGATTAGATGAGACCAAATTAAAGGGCTAATACCTTTGATATCAGTAAGCATCCAACCTATCACATATTTATGCGTTCGTAGTAGCTCGAGTAACTGCAATTCTTGAGAATTTTGAAGGTTGGATGAGATGATAACTGGAAAGGTTTCACCGTCTCCCAAGAAGGCATGTTTCAAACCCTCAGGAAGTTGGGTCAATTGAACAATTGGAACCTCTTCGGCTGAAGTTTTCGGGTGCGCCCTCTCACGAGGTAGCTCTTCAAAGCGAGGTTGCCAAAATTGAGTCCTTCTATTGCATGAGTCTATGCGATCTGATATTGCAAAAGTAGACTCAATAGAACTGGGACTTTCGTTGTCAGACAGAAAGAGGAGTTCATCAAGATTATCAAAGTTGCTTCGCAATTGAACCTCCTCGGGAATTAAAGATTCAATCATGAATGTTTGATAGCATTCATCATCTTCTCGGGGTTGTTTCCCGATGTGGAAGATATTGACTTCAAGAGTCATGTTTCCAAATGATATCTTCATTAGACCATTCCGAAAATTGATCAAAGCATTTGCAGTGGCAAGGAATGGTCTTCTGAGGATAATATGAATTTTAGACTCCATGTTTACCACAGATTCGGTATCAAGAATAAGAAAATCCACGGGGTAATAGAATTTTTCAATTTGAACCAATACATCCTCAACAATACCCCTAGGCTTTTTGGTGGAACGGTCAGCAAGATGTAACACAATAGATGTTGGCTTCATTTCACCAAGACCGAGTTGCGAGTATATGGAGTAAGGCATGAGATTTATGTTAGAAGTGTGTCCTAAAAGCATGTAAAAGACATTTGTTTTTTTTTCTGTGAATAAATAAATACAATGGTTTATTATTATTGTTATATTTAGATTGTTAAATTATTGTTTGAATAATTTTGTAAATATCAGAAAAATTTCATATTCATTATTGAGGATGTGATCTTGTATTAGACGAGAGAATTAAGATCACATGAATGAATAAAAATAGTCAACAACAACAAATTAAAGTTATGGCATTCTTTGATTGGAGTTGTAAGTATGGTTTACTGAGTATCATAATGATACAAATAATCTAGATTCGGATTATTGATGTGGTAAGACATCTCGGTAAAGGTGATTTATATAATATGATTATATATTTCATGGACCGATATGAATTAAAGTCTATATCCAAAAACCATTTAACAATAAAGACTTGTAATTCATATCATAACTGATGATCATTTATAGATCAATCTAAATCCTGAGTGTTCATGAACTCCTGTTCATGTTTATTAAATCTTTTGTTTCATTCGTTAAGGTCTCTTCAAAGAATGAGGCTAATGACTTTTGTTTTGGAGATTTAATATCATGGATGGCTAGGAACATGTATCAACAATACGAAATCTAATCTTTCCTAACGGGTCGTATATTAGTTCCTTTAAGGGTTAATTCTGGAACTGAATGATTTTGAGCTCAAATCTATAATTAGATTATAGATTAATTATTCACTAGTGAATTAATGGTACTAAAGGAATAAGAAGTAAATTAGAAAGGTAAAATGGTAATTCTTCCATTCTAATTTATGAACTAATTAATTAGAGGGTTGAACAATTGTAAGATGGTTATATCAATGGACGACTTAAGAAAATATTTCTGTAAAAGTATATCTATAACATAAAGAGTGCAATTATGAATTTATAGTGGAGAAATATCAGAATTAATAAATTAACTATTATAATTAAAGAGTTTAATTATTTAGTTTCAATTTATTGGAGCTTAATGTTATAGGTCCATGGTCCCCGAAATGGCTCAAACAAACACTGACAAAGGTAAATACAAAAATGGGCAAAAAAGACTTATGTGATAAGTAAAATATTTTTCTATGTATCAAACATAATTATTGTATAATTATGTGTAAATAATTAATTATGAATTAATTAATTATTTGATTTTACAAAAATATAATTAATTTTGAATAAATTTATTTTTGGGATTTTTGGTATGTAAATAATAATAAAAATTGGGAAAAATCGCATGTCATCACTGGCATGTGGTACACATGTAGCACAGTACACAGTCACTGTGTTACACGCATAAGAGACTGAGAAAGTTTCTTGGTTCCACAATTTTAGTTATTTAAATATTAAATAAATAATAAGATATTGTAATATGATTAAAATATTATTATTTAAACAAAATTCTGATAACTGATTAGTTATTTTCAAATTGTTTAAAATAACTAAGATTCTATTTTAATATATTGGATATATTAAATATAGGATATCCGTTTTTCAGAACGTAACTTTTCAGGGATATAAAAATATCTAGGAATCTCTCTCAGAGAAAGAGAACAGTGATACAAACAAAAGTCATTGTTCTTCACAAAACCTAGGTCCAAATTTTATCATATCTCATGTGTTGAGAACATCTGATAAAATAGATTTTGCCTATTATTTTGTATAGCGAGCCCACACTCATTCTTTGTGTGCTGAGAACATTTTGGAAGATCTTGGTGTGAGATCTCAAGGATTTTGCCATACAAAAAGATAGCAGTAAGGAAGGACCTGAGGTAATTTTCTATTCATGTCTTTGATTCAATATATATATATGCATGTGAAGAAGTAGATCTAGAAATCTTGTGGGATTAAATTAACAATTTGATTGTTGTTCCGCTGCGTATAATCTCTGATTTGATCAATAAAAACCAACAATTTACACTCGCGCCAAGATCAAGTAAGGCTTGGCTGACTTCATGGGTCCCAATTTGGCAGGAAATGGTGGGACAACCAGGATCTTTGTATTTCAGCGGTGCCTTTTGTTCAATCACCGCACTCACTTGCTCAATCAAGTAGGCAGTCTTCTTGACATGGTGCTTCCTTTTTGCAGTGCAAAGATCCTTGATGATTTTGGCATAAGCGGGCACTTGTTTTATGATGTGAAGCAAAGGAAGATTAATCTTCACTTGTGTCAAGTGCTCAAGGATTTCAGCTCGGTTATCAGGAAGTTTCCCAACAGGTTTCAAAGCCTGGGGAAATGGTACTTTTGGAGTGGCATTGAGTGGTGGATTTTTGGAAATGACTTTTGGAGTACTGGGAGTGTTGGATTTTATGGGTAGGTCTTGCAAAGTTTTACCGCTTCTCGTCGTGATGGCATTTACTTCCTTGACATTTTGATCATTAGAATTTGAGGATTGGGCCATGTGTTGGCCTTGCACATTGAATTTCAGCTGGGAAGGAAGTTTGCCTTTTTCTGGAATGGCCAAAGATTCAGTCAATTTTGAGAATTGACATTTCATTTCCTTGATTTCTTCCATCATTTGGCGATAGTTTGGATTGTTACTCTATGAATGCATGAAGAGTATTCTCGAGAGAATTTCGTTGTGGATGAGCATTTTATTGAGGTGCAGAGTACGCCTTTGATGATTGAACTTGTTGCTCATTTCTCCATTGGCCTCCAGACGATTAAGCTTGGTTGGAATCCCTCCAACTGAAATTTGAGTGGTTTCTCCAACCAGGGTTGTACGTATGGGAGAATGGCTTGTTATATGCCCCTAAGGCATTGCATTTCTCCTCATAAACCCCCCTTATTTCATTCAAAGCTAAGCAGTCCTTAGCTAAGTACTTCGTCCCTCCACAAACAAAGCAAGGTTCTTGCGGTTCCGCTTGAGCGATCATGTGCGATTTTTGGCCATTTTTCATCATTAAGACCTCAAACTGCTTTTTGAAAGCTTCGAGTTGGGCCTTAACACTATCCTCTTCTCGAAGTTGATAGATCTTAGATGGTTTGTGTCGGTTGGTGCTATCAGTAGCACTTGGACCAGTCCAGGTGTGAGATTTTTTTGCAGCTTCTTCGAGATATTAAGAGCATCTTCTGGCTCTTTTTCGAGGAATTCACCATTGCATAGCATTTCTACAAACTGACGCTCACGACTCGTGAGGCCTTCATAGAAGTAGCTAACCAAACGCCAATTCTCATAGCCATGGTGCGGGCACTGATTTAACAGATCTTTGAATCTTTTCCAAACTTGATAGAACGTTTCATTGTCCTTTTAAAAGAATGTGAAAATTTTTCGTTTTAGATTGTTGGTCTTATGGCTAGGGAAGTGTTTCAGAAAGAAGGATTTGGTCATCTCCTCCCATGTTCCAATAAACCTAGGTCTCAAAGAATATAACCAACTTTTGGCTTTGTCCTTCAAGGAGAAAGGGAAGAACTTCAGTCGCACAGAATCGACATTTTCGGCTCGGTTATAGAACGTGGCTACTACCTCCTCGAATTCTCTAATATGCACGTATGGGCTTTCGTTTTCCATTCCATGAAATGTGGGCAAGAGTTGAATCATGCCAGGTTTAAAGTCTAATGCGGGCATATTAGGAGGGAAGATAATGCATGAAGGTGTGGAAGTGTGAGTAGGATGGAGGTAGTCATTGAGAGTTCTTGGTTGGATTTCATCATTGCGAGTCATTGCGAATGGATTATTATCAGCTAAAGTTTGTGGAGAAGCAGGATTGGTGGAAGGAGTTCCGGAAGGAGTGGTGGATGAATTGGAAGAAGTGTCACTAGAAGTTTCGTGATGATTCATCCACTCTCGGAAATCAGAATTAGATTTATCTTTTTTTATTTTTTTATTATTTTTTTGTTAAACTTGTTCCCAGGTAGATTTGGAGGTTTTTGGGTGATCTCCAACGTCTTACTAGAACTCCCCGAGGTCACTGAGTAAGTATGGTAGATCACAAGTTAAACCTTTTCGACCAAACAACCTTTAAGCAGAGTGAAATTACTTATTTTGACAGAACAAGCTTGGTTTTCTTATAGTAATAAGTTCAACAATGTAATAGTGCAAAGGTAGATGCTCGAAATGTTCCTAGGCCGATTGGGAAGGTTGCTAAGGTACTGCTTTAGATCCACACTTGCCTAGATAGAACTCCCTGAGGTTCCCAAGTAAGTGTGGAGGGTAACGCTATCACAAACTTTATTTAACAACTAATCTTTCTAGACAGAACAATATCGGTTTCTACAATTTGTAATATTACACAATTGTTCCCAATACTAAGCGTTTTATGATTGAAATTTTATGAACAATTTTATGTAATTTTATGTTTTTTATTTTTTTGAAAAACCTAAATTCTAAGTAAAACTAAGGTAAAGAAAGTAAAAGCTTAAACTAAGCAACAAAATAAACAACACAAAAATAAAATAAAGAAAAGAAAATTAAAGTGAAGATAAATTAACAAGCTTAATCTTTTTTTCTTTCAAATATGTGTTAAACTAAAAAAAAATAAAAAAAAATTAAGAAAGAGAAATGGAGTAAGAATTAGCAAAAAAAGAAAAAAAGATAATTATATAAATATATATGGTTTTTTTTTTACCAAAAGAAAAGAAAATGAAAAAAAAATAAGAATAAATATATATATAAGGGTGCACTCTTAATGGTTACTACCCATGAATGGTTACTTTAATATTAATCATTAGATTAAGATCAAATGTTCATATTTATAGTTGTTAATTAATATTTCTAAAAATAAATTTTGACTTTTTTCATGTTTTTTGAAGGGTTATCTGATAAAAAATGTGTATTTATTATAAAAATATAATATGGTAAACTTTTCATTTTTCAAATACATGTGAATTTCTAAATATAGCTAGTGTCTCTCATTGGTTGGAAACAACATTAATTATGGTAAAAAAAAACTAAATTCGAAATTAATGTAGAAAAAAAATATTTACCTATTGGTAACTTGCTATACCAAGTCACTATATTGCCACATCATCATAATTGTTAGTACTCATCTATGGGTAGTAACCATTGAGAAGTCTTCCATATATATAAATAATTTTTTTTACGTTTTTTTTTCTTTTTATAAATATGTATATATATTTATGAATATATTTATATATATATATTTTTTGTTTTACCGAAGAAAAGAAAAAAAGGAAAAAAAAGAAAGAAAATATATCTCTTCTATATAATAAGTGTGTAGATAACGGAAATTATTGGTTATAACGGTTTTTTATTTTTTAAATGTTAACTTTAATGGAATATTCTTATATTTAACAGAATATTCTTATAATTAACGGTAGTTTGTAAACACTTAAACTTAAATAAAATAAAATAAATAAATTAAAATATGATATTTTTGAGATATTTTACAATAATAATTATTTAAAAATAATAAATAATTAAACTAATTAAAATAAGATATTTTTGAGATATTTTACAACAATAATTATTTAAAAATAATAAATAATTAAACAAATTAAAATATGATCTTTTTTAAATATTTTACAATAATAATTATTTAAAAAAATAATAAAATAATATGTTTTATAACTTAAATAAAATTTAATTAAACTTAAACTCACTTATTAGAATAAATCATATTAAACATATAATATAATCTACTTTTAATTAGTAACAAATTGCTTTTTTTTAAAAACTTGCAATAAAATTAAATTTAAAATCCACTTATAATATTTAATATTACATTAAACATATAATATATAATCTCTTGTTGTCACTCTCAAATTTAAAAACTATAACAAACATAAACTTAAACAAAAATAAATAAATTATTTAATTAAAATAAGATATTTATTTAAAATTTATATGACATTAATATAAATTTAATAAAAATAATTAATAAATTCCATAAATTAAATTAAGCAAACGTGGATATTGCACGTTGTTTGTATCTAGTATATAAAAATTTGTTTATGATTTTTTTTAGTTTTTTTTCTTTTTATTTTTGTTATAATAATAATCTAATTAGCTAAAAATTAGTAAATAAAAAAAAATTATACTAACACAATATTTATTCCAACAGAAACACAAATAAAGTTGCCAACATTTTTGTAAAGATTTCACTAAACCTTTGAAAACTACCTCCCCGGCAACGGCGCCAAAATTTGTTTAATGCCCAAATTGTGACAACCACTAAGCGGTGGTTGTAGTATAGTCAAGGCACAATGTTAATCTTATGAAAAATCTAAAAATGACAAAATACCCAAGGGTAATAATGCAATAGAAGTTTAGACATAAAATTATGTATCAATATTACTTTTACTAATTAGAAGCACATAGAAAGAGCATGACTAATCCTATATACTATTAGCATAAGTAAATAAAGATAACAAAATAGAGATAGGAATGAAAGAACATAAATAACTCAAATACATTACATTAAGAACATAGTAACTCAAAGTAGCAAAATAACATCACTAGCATATGGAATCATCCCTAACCTTCCTAGGAAGATTAGGCCATTATGCTCATAATTCTCACAAAATTCTAAGAAGAAAATATGAGAAGAAAGTGAGTAGAAGTTTTGCTATAGTTTCTTTACTCTCAAAATTACATAGAAATTGTGAAGGAAGAGTTCCTATTTATAAAGGGAGAAAATGACTAAAAATAAATTAAACAACAATTTGGGGTTTACAAAATAAATCTGAAATATTAATAACAAGATATGATTTTGAAAAATTAAATCTTATTATAAATATTAACCTAGTTATTTTGGTGTATGGTCAATATGCTCTTTTTATAAAATGCCACAAAGTATGAACTTTAAAGCTCAAAATAGCAATTATTGCAAGGCCCAATACCCACAAAACATGGGTTGAAGGTGGCTGGTGGCAGAAGTGGGTTTTGACCCATTCCCAGCCAATGGGGAGGCGCCACGTAGGCGCTGGCTGGGAGAGGAGAAGGCTGGGTCTGATTCGAACTGGGCTGCTAGAGGTGCTTCGGGCTGGCTAAGAGGCTGGCTTTGGGCCTTGGAAGAGTTGGGCCTGCTGGGAAAGGCTGGCTTTGTTTGGGCTAAAGCTACATTGAAGGAGGCTGAAGGGAGCTTGGGCGCATGGCTGAAGGAGGCAAGGTTGGGACGCATGGCGCGAGGCGGTTGGCTGGCAGCGTCAGGCGGCTTGCAGGCGTTAGCGTCAGGCGGCTCGGCTCGGCTCGGCTTCAGTGGGCTGGGGAGGAAAATGGGCCTGGGCTGGGTCCTTTGGATTCTTTGGCCTTTTCTTTTCAATTTTTCCAATTTTCTTTTATTTGTTTCATATTTAATTCTTTCTTTATCTTTTCATTTCAAAGTGCCAAAATACAACTTTAATTCCTACAAAATAACAATAAATTAAATCATAATCAAATATTTTCATTTATAAAATAAATCATATTAATTCCATGAAAATATTAATTAAAATTTAATTTATTTTGACAATTAAAATCAACAAATGTGCATCTTTCACCACTAATCAGGTATAGGCAGATGGTTTGGTCCTAGAAACTATAATTTGAGTTCGATGTAGGTTCGATAGGGTTTGATGGGTAAAGGTAGATGGTTTGGTCCTAGAAACTATAATTTGGGTTCGATAGGGGTTCAATAGGGGTAGAGGCATATGTTTTAACAATTTCTTTCCTATTATTTTTGCAGCATATTGATGCGGCCAAGCATATGCCACGTAGGCGTCGTCAGTTCTATCCCGGGGCGTATTGGCAAGATGTTATTGTGATGAATATTATGTTCTCACAAGTGGTACCGCCCTGTTATGATGCATATCATAATGCCAAGGAAGAGGATAAGAAAATGTTTTTGTGGGATTCGGATGTGATGTCAATGATTACAGGCATTGACAATCAATTTCTGGCGTCATGGAAGGGAGTAGACACTGTATATTGGTGCCAAAACTACCTTCAAGCGCATTGGTTTGCAGTTAAAGCATCCATTTCTACTTAGACTCTGAATGTTTATGATTAAGATGTGACAGTGATAAGTGATAAACAACTGCAATCCTTTATGAAGTTATGGTCTACTTTGTTCCCATCGCTGTTATTGCAGTCACATATGTTCAAGGACAACCCTCGGTTGACGATTCCACCTGGAGCTAAAAGATACGAAGAGTTCAAGGTGAACCGCATGCCAGTTAATTCAGTACCCCAAACCAAAGTCAGGTAATCAAAATTCTTGGTTTAAATTAAATTTTATGTTGATTTTGTTACTAATGCAGTTTATGTTTCGTTCACAGTGGAGATTGTGGTGTGTACGCCATCAAGCACATCGAGCACTTATTGGGTAGGCTACCACTTCACACGATCTGCGATGACAACATGGAGTTGTTCAGAAACAAATGGACAGTTGACTTATGGTATCAAAATGTTAGGCATTGAACATTCTCTTCCTGTTATATTTCTTTGCTTAAAATTTAAGTTATTAAAAAAAAATTGTGTATCGAGCATGCAAATCATTAACGACAATTAATAGTAAAAATCCAAGCGTCGAGTAGTCGTCGAGCATGCATCAAGCTTGCATCGAGTTTTATTCATTAACGACAATTAGCACTAAAAATTCAAGTGACAAAAATTCATTAACGACAATAAAAAACAGAAAAAATAACCTGACAAATCCAGTTTAAATGAAATACAACAAAAATTATACTCAGAGCCGAGCTTTGCATGAGGACTTGTTGTGGCCACGACCACCGCATCTACTGCATTTACGCATTTTCACATCTTTTTCCCCGCCGGATGGCCAACGGTTTGTCCTTGGTCTTCCCAGCTTTGGCTTCTTTGGACGACCATTTTGTTGTTTCTCTACGGGTACACCAACTACCATATTCTTAATGTCATCTGGAAGTATCCAATCATCCTCATTCCTAGTTGGGTAAATGGTTTCTTTGTACGAATCCCTCCATGACTCAATGGTGTAAAGCGGTGAACACAAAGAGTAAAGGTTCACCCCACGCTCTATAGCTGCTGCAGCTGCATGGGGACAAGGTGTGCCTATGAGCTGGAATACCCCACATGAGCATGATTTCGTCATCAAATTCACCTTAGCATCACTGTCTGCACCAATTACATGAAACTCGAATTGGCCAAGGGCATAGACATTCATGAACCTTCCTTTGTCAGCATTGTTCAATACATCTGCCTCCATCAGGGTGGATAATTTGGTGGTAGTCTTCTTTGTCACACTACGTCGTTCAGAAAACCAAGACTGTAGTGTGAACTAAATGAATTCCAAAAAAATTGTAACTGGAAAGGTTCTTGCATCGTTGGTCTTATTGTTGAAGCTTTCAACGTAGTTGCTTGTCATTATATTGTATTATTTTCCAGGAAAGAAAGGACGAGACCACTTATCGAAACCAATTCCCTCTAGATAGGTAGCTATGGGAGGATCCATTCACTTAATATTTCCAAAATGCTTTAGAAATTCGGTCTTCTTCCATGCATAGGCTGCTACCCACATCTCATTGTGACAGTGATCAATCTTGAATTTAGCTTTCACATTCATACTAATGTGATGGTAGCATGCGCCGTGGTAGGCATCAGGATATACAACCTCTAGAGCATGAATAATGTTAGCATGCCTATTTGACTCAAAAGCCATGTCATCAACGTCCCCAATGGCTTCCTTCAACTTCGTCATGAAATATTTCCATGAGTTGTGGTTCCCACTATCTACCAACTTGAACACAATTGGATATAAATGACTATTCGCATCCAAAGCAATGACACATAGCATATGGTCACCGTACTTGTTCTTCAAGAACATGCCATTCACACATATCACAAGACGAAAAAATATGAATCTCCTCCTACAAACTCCAAGGGAAAAGAAGCAATATAGGTAACGACCATCTTCAGTGACAAAATCAGTAATTGTACCTGGATTCTTTTGCTGCAACATGTGCAAGTAGGACGACAACTTACAATACGAATCTTCATATGTCTCCCTAACATACGTAAGTGCCTTCTCTCTATATCCTCATGCCTTTTCATAACTCATATCAATATCGAAAATTTTCCTCATATCCTCCTTTATGTTGTTTGCCATGTAGTTGGTCCCATCAACTGCATATTTGTTCTTTATGAGGTGCCCAATGACCCATGGTGCAACTTGACGATGACCTTTTTGTCGCACTTCTAGTGAGCATGTGTGTACGCTCTTGTACACCGTGATCTCAAACATGGGGGACATTGGTAATTTTTTCCCTCTCAGTCTCCAACAACAGTCAGGATCTTTGCATGTGATATACCACACGTCAGTACCAGACTTTTTCACCATGTACTCAAAGTTATTCTTCATTGAAAATAAAGCAGCTTTGGTTTTTAAATCAATCTTGTCCTCAAAGGTCTTCCAAATATATATTTCTTCCATTGGTGCACTTGATGATGAGGAATGAGTTTTAGCAGATGCCTCAATATCTTCTTTTGTAAACATTGGGGCACTCCATCTAGTGTGGTCTTCTCTTGATAAAATTGTCTCCCTCCACCTAGTGTTATCTTCTGTCATAGCAGGACGATTACTGCTTCTGGCAGGTGTTCGGCGTCCTTGATTTGGGAGGTGTGCCTGTGCAAGAGGCAATCCTGACTCTTCTTCTACTTGTTGGGCTTGGGAAATGTCTATCTCCTCATTTGAAACATCTGCACTATAATACAAGTCATCCTCGGAACCATCATCATTATCTTCAAAGCAATTACCAATTAGATCATCATTCACATAGGGATCGTACTCATATGCCTCAAGCACACCTGTCAGACCTCCATGTGGTATATCAAGCTGATCAGTAGCCATCGGATTAGTAATTGGAATAAAAGTACCCACCTTGCTAAGATGCTTGTAACTACTACCTGCAGGAGATGGATCGACACTAGTCGTGTCTTTTTTGTTCACACTTGGAGAATGATCTGATATGACATTCTTCTTAACTGGAGTCACACATAAGGCTATCCGTTCTTTCAAGCTTATTCCTAAGAATACACGAACTTGATGATCATTCCTCAATTGAACCGGTGCAAATGGTTGGTCGCCGCATACGTACGATACCTCGAGTTTCAATTCATACACCTCTCTATCCACCTGAAATGTCTCGTGCAGTATGTCAAGTAGTTGTAAGTAAGTGACATCATTTTCTATTGGTATCACTTCACCTTCAACATCCTTAAAATACTATTTCCTACCATCTGTTTCCCAAACACCATTGTAAGAAACAAATACGTAAACTGTAAAACCGGAAATAAAAAAAACACAAATACAATTAGCTGAAAAACTAGAAAAAAAATCAACAAGCATGCGTCGAGGATGCCATCGAGTATGCCTCGACGACCATCGAGCAAGAAACAATACCCATCGAGCACACCAACAAACAGAATGAAAATGCACACCATCGAGTAAACATCAAGCATGCATGAAAACATGCAAAATCACACTGCCATTGAACTTATATCGAACAGGCATCGAGTTACAATCGAGTATGTATGAAAACATGCAAAATTACACTGCCATTGAGCTTATATCAAGCAGTCATCGAGTAACAATCAAGAATGTATGAATCGTGAGAATGCACATGACCATCTAGCCATCATCGAGCAGACATCGAATAACCATCGAGCATGCATGAAATAGTGAGAATGGACATTACTATCGAGCTTGCATCGAGTAGGTATCGAGTAACCATCGAGCAAGCATGCAACCATAAAAAATGATGTGCCATTAAGCCTGCATCGAGCAACCATCGAGCATGCATGAGAATGCACATTACCATCGAGCAGGTATCAAGTAACCATCGAGCAAGCATGCAACCATAAAAAATGATGTGCCATCGAGCTTGCATCGAGCAGGCATCGAGCAACCATCGAGCACAACTCAAACCCATAAAAATTCCAGAAAACATAGATCGACAAAAAAATATATATATATGTGCAAATATTGCTCAGATCTATTCAAAATGCCCAAAAAGTTTAAAGGAAACACCACTAATCTAAGTATTTAAGAAAAATTTGCTTACCCATAAGTTTTTACTCCAAGATTCCTCAAAATTTACTTTGGTTTTGATCTCTACAAATGACTTCCTCTTAGGGTGTTGCTTGACTTTTGGTAGTGCAGGGATCTCTACCCGTTGTGCTCTTAGTGGTGCTGTGAGGTGAGGTGAGTGAGAGAGAGTGAACCAAGAGAGAGAAACGAGAAAATGGAAGAGAAGAGGGTAGGGGAATTGTGACAGGGGCATTTTGGGTACTGTCAAAACTTTTGGCATCATTTTCATATGATCAAAATGCTTAGCATTATTTTTAACTAGAAAACATAACTGCGCTTCACGCAGTCTTTTATAATTATTAAAAAATATACATATTTGAAAATATTTTTTGGGAGATTGTAGGGTAGGGATTCATTTTCACCCTAATCGTACAACATGCTTTTTATATGGACACATGAGGACGTCTTAACCATAATTTTTTTCACAATGGTGTTCATTGTATAGCAAACCTCTTACAGGTTTTTGAAAAATTCTGAATAATTAAAGTGTCGAAAATAAAGTTCAAAAAGCTTGTTGTACGTATGCTTTTATTTATTTTTTTATTATTATCATTATTATACACTTTGCGTTATTTTTTTTTATAAAAAGTCTAAATTATGTATAAGAAAATTAATGTTTTGCGTAAGACTTATTTTGGCCGATTACCCATTTGAACCCTTTATTTTTAAAAATTAACTTTTAGATCTCATGTTTTGTCAAAATGTTAAATATAAGAATGGATAGATCGATTATTTAAACATTGTATTTTTGCCGATTACCCGATTTGACACTTTATTTTTAAAAATTAATCTTTGGACCATGTATTTATTGAAAATGTTCAAAATTATTTATAAAAATTAAATTATATATATAATTTATGTTTTCTGTAAGGGTTCACACCATTTTGAACCTTGTATTTTAGCCGATTACCTGTTGGGACCTTTATTTTTAAAAATAAACTTGTGGACATCAAGTTTTGTCAAAAGGTTAAAAATAGGAATAGGTAGATCGGTTATTTGAACACTATATTTTGGTCAATTACTCGTTTTGACTCTTTATTTTTAAAAATTAACCTTTGGACCATGTATTTATTCAAAGTGTTAAAAATTATTTATAAAAAGCAAATTATATAAATATATATAATTATTTATATAATTTATGTTTTCTATAAGGGTTCACACCATTTTTAACTTTGTATTTTAGCTGATTACCTGTTTGGACTCTTTATTTTTTAAAATGAACTTGTGGACCTTGTGTTTTGTCAAAATGTTGATTACCCGTTTGAATAATTTATTATTAAAAATTAACATTTGGATCTCTTGTTTTGTCAAAAGGTTAAAAGTACAAATAGATAGATTATTTGTTTATTTATTTATTATTATATATAGATATTTAAAATTGACATCTATTATTATTATTATTATTATTATTAAAATAAAAATGATAAAAAAATAGATAGAGTTTTTTCCTCAATTAATTAATAGCCATAAATTAGAAAATTAAAATAAAAAATGAGAAAAGTTATTTATATTTACAATTTAATTAAACAGTTGTCGTAATTAAATATTTAATCAAATTTGAATTCAAATTAAAAAATGTGAAAAAAGAAGAAAATAGAAAGAGTGTTTTTGAGCAATTTTATAGTGTGACATCATATAAATATATTAGAAAATATAGCTACTTTCACATAATTTTTTATAATAAATTTAAATATATATTTAAGGTAATTTTATATTTGTTTGATAAATATTATAATTTGAATTTATAGATTTTGTAATTCAGCTATATATATTTAACGTAATTCTACATTTGTTTGATTGATTTTATAATTTGTATAATGTGAGTGAGAAATTTATACCTTTTGTGATTCCTCCATTTTTTTTAAGTTATGCTCTTATAATAAAATTGTATAAAAAGTATATAATTAATCAATTATTTGTTTCTCTCTTCTTTCAAGAAATTAATAGAATGCATAATAGCATTTGAAAAGCAAGAGATGTGAAAAAATTAAGCTAATAAACAATATTAACATCAATTGTCATAATTATATACTTTTTAATTCATAATATGTTTCTTGTTTCTAAAAAATATTTTTTGTGTTTTACATAAACCTTCGCATCTTTTGTTGTTGCTGGAATGTCCACTAAATTACAATATAGAAAATATTTATTTATTACAGTGATAACAAATCACAAATCGAAACAATACAATTAGTAATATTATTTTGTCACAAGCTTGAGAAAATATCAAATGAGAGAAAAATACAATTATTAATATTATTTTTATTATTACTACATTTTTTTAAACGTATAAAATAGATAGAGTAAATAATAATATCTTTTAAATATCTTATTTAAATTTAAGAAATATGTAACTACATATTTTTTATAACGAGTATGGTACATTTTTTTTCAATTACTACATTATTATAATCTATATAAAATGAATAAAAAAATTAGATTAAAGAAGAAAATAAATAGAGTACTTTGGAACAATTTTAGTTTTTTTAAATGTGTAAAATAAATAAAGAAAATAATATTATCTTGTAAATATCTTATTTAAATTTTAAAAAACATGTAACTACTTAAATTTTTTTTAAAAATATTATATTATTATAAAATGAATAAAAAATTAGATTAAATGAGAAAATAGATAAAATGCTTTGGAATAATTTTAATTTTTTAAATGTATAAAATAGATAGAATAAATAATAATATTTTATTTAAATTTAAAAAATATCTAACTATTTATATTTTTTTAAATTACTTTATTATAATAATCTATAAAATGAATAAAAAATTAGTTTAAAGAAAAAAATAAATATAGTATTTTAGCAATTTTACAATGTAATAAGTCCTTTTTATAATATATAGATTACAAGCCAGCATAAAATCTCAAATTTCCCTAATAATATCCACGGGAGGACTATTTCAAATTTCGAAGGCAAGGTTCTTTCTCACTTAAATTTCACTCACAATTCTTCCCTCTTCCTCCGTTTATTTCTTATCAATACTACTATGACATTGAAAACCTTATATCTCCTCCTGCTACTCTGCGCCTATGTGCTCACTATTCCAACTCTCTCGCTCGCCACCGCCGCCTATCCCACTGTCCCAGGCACCGACGCCGCCGACTGCTCTCTCTCCGATGGGCATATTTCTCTCACCCCTACTCGACGGGAAGTGTACGGGAATGGAAGGATCTTCGATATCAGTCACCGGCTTCGTACGGACATGCCGGCGTTTGATTCAAGTGAAGGGGTTGGCCAGTTCCTCTGGCTTCCCAAGAGCATGAAGAATGGCTCCATCGCCAACAGCTCTGAGATGAAGCTTCCTGCTCATACTGGGACCCACGTCGATGCTCCCGGACACGTTTTCGATCACTACTTCGATGCTGGGTTCGATGTTGACACACTTGATTTGGAAGTTCTTAATGGTAAGTTGATCAAAGTTTAGGTTTATGGTGCTGCTGAATTTGATGGGCTTAACGATGTTAGTACTTGAGAGTTTTGACCAGTTGTAATGAAGTTGATTCATGAAATTGATATTTATTTAGTTTGAAGTAAGACTTCAAAAGTTAAATGTGAATATAAAAGTTGTACAAAATTTTCTTAGTTCTCTATATAGTATTTTATATGTATAGAAATGTTACGAGTAGAGATTGTTACTGTATTGGAACTTGCATGGAGTTTAGACTGTTTGTGTTCTATGGTAATGGAGATCACATATAATGCGAACTCGTCTATGTGCGTATATGAAATGTGTAGCTAAATGGGTTTGTTATCCCTTTTAAGGCAATCTAAATTATTAAGAAGTAAATGTCCGTGAATCAGTAATCAAGGTGGTTCTTTTTGGTTTTCTTTCCTCTACATCTGTGGTGTCATATCTTCCTAGTACAGTACTGGGATCTTCAAATTAGGATGTCAGAGCAGTTCACTTTAGCTTTTCAGACTTTGGTTTTTCATGTACTTGTTAATTTGTCAAGAGTTTCTGGGATTTTCTGTTTTAATTTACTAAACACTTCATCTTTCTATTATTTATTTTTAGTTTTTGATTTGTGATGTCTTTCTATTCATATCTATCCTCCATTCATTTTTCACAAAATTTAGTAGTCGCTTTTTATGGAAAAATCAATAGTAATATATAAAATCAAGCTATTATGTTGCTTAACTAATTATTTCATTTTGACTTATACTTTTGTTCCAATAGGTCCAGGATTGTTGGTTGATGTTCCAAGGGACAAGAATATAACTGGTACGAATATTTGATGCACTAATAATATCAACATGTTAAAAAAAATCTTTTGTTGAGCTTTGCTTCCCATCTCTGGTTTCTTTATGCACAATCATATTTTTGTAGTCAGCTATTTCAAATAATTATACTCTGTTCAAAATATTTTCTGCTCCAGCTGAAGTTATGAAGTCGTTAAATATTCCTAAGGGGGTTCGCCGCGTGCTTTTCAGAACAGTAAATACTGACAAGTAAGTTTTTTGGTTACACTACTTTTATATAGCACTTGAAACTTATGTACTGTTTAAACTTAATGACATCAAGCGATTGATTCCTTCTACAAAGAGTTGTATTGATCCAAAATTAGAATTAAAGATAATTGAGGTTTAGTTATTATATAATTACAAAATAAGGTAACATTCATCAATCAGATTAGTTTGTTTAAGTATGTGTCAATGTTATAGTACAAGAAAGGCAAATTTTCTTCTGTGATGAATTTACAAATTGTTCATATTTCAGACGACTTATGTTTAAAAAGGAGTTTGACTCAAGCTACACGGGATTTATGAGGGATGGAGCAAAATGGTTGGTGGAGAATACAGATGTAAAACTTGTTGGTAAGATCTTGATGCTGTTCTTGTTTTCTTGGTGTTAGATTGTGTCAAGCATATTGTGCATGTCTGGAACTAGTAGTAATGTCACTAGCAAATTGTAATGAAGTTTGTTTAAAATATAACTAAACGCAAGAACTCTCCAAGATCATGTTTGAACTTAGTCATTACTAATAAATCTTGTATGATTTTTTTTGTAATAATAGGAAACAAGAGCTTTATTGATATTATCAATATAAAGGAATGGTGTCAATTCTTGTCCTCGAAGAAATAGTATACTAAAAGAACTTCACTTTGCACCAAATCTGAATACAGTAAAACTTTGAAATCTCTAACCTCATCAACCCATATAGCCATCCAAAACGTGTATCTTCTTGCTTATCCTAAAGTATTCTTCTGTTGTTTTCCAGCTCAAAAAAACTGCCAAATGTACTGAACTCTAAAGCTTTGCTTTATCCATTTCCGTAGAGAACGCTTGTGAAGTAGATTAAAACAGCATTTAGGAAACACCCACTGAACCATAATTTGCCCAGCAATGTACTTTTTAGTCTTCTTGCAAAGTGATTGTGCAACAAACAACAAATGATCCAACTACTTGTTACAATTGCACAGCACACACTGATTTGTAACTACAATTTTTTTTTTCAGGATTTGTTCACTGCACCATGTAATAAAAAGTTAAGCTGATCCAAAGTAATGAAAAGTTCAGCTGACCAAAGTAAAATGCTTAACCAGCTAAAGACTCTATCTTTAGGAGTAGTAGTTTTCTAAACAAACAAACAAAAAAATATGGTTGATTACACTTTCACTGACTTAGATCATCTTCAACCAGAGACTGAAACAGATGTTTGAACTAAAAGCATCAGTTTGTTTTAGCTTCTAAATTATCCTATCCTTTTCTACATCACACAATCTTACTGCATCCAGCAACATCAATTACTCAGTAACTTTAAAGTAATTTTCTTATTGTTTGGATTATTTTTATTTTTTTTTTACTAAAAAGAAGATTCCAAAAATAAGTCATCAGACCATAGAATCTGATCTAGAAAAGTTTAAAATTGACTCATTAAGTTATTGTGAATTCTGAAAAATTCATGAAACCCTTCCTTGAGAGGTTCTCCTCCAAGTCAACAGTCCTCCTAAAATCTGTATCTTCTCCCATTCCCTACTTTGCTATAATACTGAGATAAATCATACAAAGATGCAATAAACTTCCAAGCACTTGGATGCATTATCCTTAAAACCTGCAAAACATGCCAACCATTTCTTTTGATACCATATTTTCTTCTAACAACCTTGTGCCATAATGTCTCCCTTTCCAATTGAGACCCTACACTGTAATGCGATTTACACAAACGGTCTTTATTATGAAGGTATAATCTACATATACACAAACCTCCTTTCTGCCGTGATATACAAACCACCTGCCAAGCCCCATACTTCCCAAAGGAAATTCCTCATTTGCCTTTCAATTTCTTGTTAGACCCTTGTAGGAATCTAAGCTCATAGAGAATATGGAAGAAACAATTGGATAGACTGAAATTGAGAGTTGTTTTTTGATGAAAATGACAGTAACACCAGGTATTCAAGTGACCTGGACTCTTCCTTTAAGCAAAGCTCACAACAAAACGAATCTCCACATGCTCTATTAATTCCCTACACTCGTATGTAAACTCCTCAATTCCCGTGCACAATGACACCATAACAAACTATGCTAGTGCACCCATTACCTCACACAAAGTACAAAATTGACCCTAGCACCTCAATCACCTGATTTATCCCTCCTAGTGCAGGTATATGATATGCCCCGACCACCCGCAAAAGGTTAGAAACCAGTAGAACAGTACACAGTAGAAGAAATAGGCTGAGAATTAGGGAGTTGTTATTGAATTAGGAAATATCCAAGTCTCCAAGTACAAGTTCCATAGGAATTTGAGAGCTTGGGACTCTCCTGATGAAAGGAACAAATTACTAGCTCAAGCATGCCTTTCTCTCTCTTCCATCTCTTCCACAGACCCTAAATCAATTCACCCCTAACTAACTCAACAATTACAAAATTACCCTTCCCCATGCACAAAGAGGACCTATACTGAACTACTCTTGACCACTTACCCGCTTACCTCTCCTAGCATAGGTGCAGCGTATCTCGGGCCTATCTTACCCCCCCCACAACTTCTTTAACCTTGTCCTCAAGGTCAGTGGAGGGAAACTGTGAACAGATGGTGTCAAAGAGTTCCCAAGTGGCCTCAAATAGGGGTAGGTTCTTCCATTTGATCAATACCTCTACTTGCTGCCCGAAATTAGTAGTATGACGACGCACATCCAAAACAATAGCAGGTTCCACATTCAATTCGAGATCCCCAGTCAAGGTGGGAGGCAAAGTGGGAGAAGAATGAACGGAGCCCACAAGAGTGCATAGTTGAGAAACATGGAACACGGGATGAACAACCGATGATGCAGGAAAGTCCAAGCAATAGGCCATAGCTCCAATCAGGGGCCTTAGTGTCTCCAATTAGATAACCAATCTTGCCTCTCCCACGCACATACATCCTCATTGATTGTGACCACCGCAAGAATTCAGTTGTATGGTAGTGATCTTGGACAAAGTGGGATTCAGAGTGGGCTATTTTAGTGGCTGCGGTTTGAGAAGGGGTTGTGAGAGGCAAAAGTGTTTTTAGAAATTTCAGACATGTTTTTTTGTGGCTATATGAGACCTAAACAGAGGCTAAAAGGGCTTGGAAAGAACCTGAATATGATATCATAAAAACTCAATTGAAAAAATCTGATGTATTATTTTGATAGAATTAGAGCCTTTAAATAGGCAAATACAGGGTATATGACATCTGTTAATATTATACAAAATATTCTAGACTATTCTAATCCCTAAGAACCAGGAACAAAATTGTCCAAACTAGGAAACAAATATCTTTGCTGATAATTACAAATAATTAAGACAATATATTACAAATAATTTATATTTGGTTCTGATTTTCAACATGATCTGACAAATCTACACACTTTATGTTCATTTCCTTGAAGAACAAAACCTTAAATTTTTCCATATAGTCGTCCTTGATATCTCCTTTTAGGAATGTCGTTTTGACATCTATTTGGTGAACATAAATGTTATATATAGATGATAAAGCAAATAACAATCTTATAGAAGTGGTTATTGCTACCGGTGCATAAGTGTCAAAGTAATCCATTCCTCCTTTTGTTTGAATCTTTTGACTATTAATCTAGCCTTAAAGGTCTGTATGGTGCCATCGGTATGATATTTCCTTCTAAATATCCATTTGCACACAATTGGTTTAGACCCCTTTGGAAGGTCAACCAATTCCCAAGTGTGGTTTGACATAATTGAATTCATTTCATCATCGATTGTCTCCTTCCAAAAAGTGGAGTCCCTTGAGGACATTGCTTCTTTGAAAGTTTTGGGATCATCCTCTATTTGAAGTATTATTGGATATTGCCAAATGACTTCCTCATTATCACTTTCAACAAGGTATAGTGTCTCTATTTGAGAACACTTCTCACTTGATCCCAAATCTTTGAGCCTTTGGCTCATTCTAGGCAAGTAAGGTTGCTCACCAACCATTTTATGAGTCTCCTCTTGAGGTTCTCTAGTTTGAGTTGGTTCTATTAATTTGTTGTCATTGCATGACATGTTCTCAAAGAACGCAACCTCTATTAATTCAATTATCACATTAGAATCCAAGTCTAATAATCTATAAGCTTTGCTATTTTGGGCATAACCCACAAATGCACATCTTATAGCCCTTAGATCCAACTTGGTCCTCTTAGAATCGATACTCTTGCAATAAACAAGACACCCCACACTTTAAGATAACTAATGTTTGGTTTCTTTTCTTTCCATAACTCGTATGGCGAGATATTGTTTTTCTTCATGGGAATACAATTTAAAATATGACAAGCGGATAGCAAGGCTTTGCCCCACAAACTAAAACTCAATTTAGAATGTAATAGCATAGCATTAATCATCTCAAGAAAAAATGTTCTATTTTTCTTTTTTGCTATACCATTTTGTTGTGGAGCACAAGGGGGTGTACATTTATGTATTATTCTATGTTCTTCACAAAACAAGTTGAAATCATTTGAAAATATTCACTATCCCTATTACTTCTAAACACTTTAATTTTCCTTTCCAATTCATTTTCAACTTCCGCTTTATAAACTTTAAACACTAAATGTTTCATCTTTATTCTTAAGAAAATATACATATCTGAATTTAGAGCAATCATCTATGAAAGTAATAAAATATATATTTCCTTCTCTAGTTAACATTCTATTTAGTTCACATAAGTCACTATGTATCAAATCTAACAACTTAGAATTTCTTTTAACATTTGAAAAATATTTTTTTATCATATTAAATTTAACACATAATTCACATTTATCATGCTCAACATTATTACAATCATTCAATCCACATTTAATTGTGCTAAATCATATATGTGTAAATCTAACATGTCACAAATTAATTGAATTTGAGTCAAGCACATAACAAGAAGAAGAACCTTTATTGTTCACATTGTCATTAGAAGTACAAAGTTTAAACATGTTATCACAAGCATGTTTAAAGTAAACTTGCCGGAATCTATCATAACCTTGATTCTCTGTTTGCCAAGCAAATTACCACTTACAAGGTTTCTACTCATTTCCAGTACATACAAAACATTGGTGAGTAGAACCTTCTTGCTGGATGTGAAGAACAAATCAATAGTCCTCTTGCCTTCAACATTGGACTTTTTCTCATTGCCCATTTGTATCTCATGCCCTTCCTTTGAAGGTTCAAATGCCTTGAAAAGAGATCTATTATAGGTAACATGAATGGTGGTACAAATATCATACCACCACCCATTCACCTTTCCATGAATGACATTGACTTCGCTTAGTGTTGCCACTAGCTCTTATTTGGTTGAATTGACCCTTGCTTCATTGTTATGATTCCTCTTGAACCTACAATCTCTAGCAAAGTGACTATTCTTGCCACACACAAAGCAAGATCCCTTGAAACTTTTGAATTGTCCCTCGTTCTTCTTGGGCTCTAAGGGTTTTTTACCATTGCCTTTGTTCTTCCCAATTTCTTTGACTTTGTTAGGAGGATTGACCATCACATTGACCTTTGAAGTCTCTTCATTAGACCCCTCGTTCTTATTTCTAGAAGTCGATTCCTCCTAAATCGTCAAATGATTGAGGATTTCCTCCAATGAAATCTCCTCATTCTTATGGATTTTCTTCCTATAGCCCCTCGAAGATGGAGACAACTTGGCTATAATAGCACCCACTAGGAATTGTTCCGGTAATACAATGTTGAATGTAGACAATTTATTCACAATAATTTGCAACTCGTGTATTTGGGGGAGAAGGAGTTTCATATCATAGAACTTAGATACATATACCTAGTAATAAAGAATTTCTATGTACCTTATTTTTTTCGCTTTGTACTTCTTTTCCAAGGCTTCTCGAATCTCCTTGGCGGTCTTAGTGTGTAGAGATCATACAAACGATCTGATAGCGCATTGAGAATGTGACCCCTACAAATCAATTCATTTTCTTCGCACTTCTTCCTTTCTTTGATGACTTCTTGAGTATCATATTCCTTGCCCGCTTCCAATGGTTTTGGGTCTTTATCCAAACATAAAAGACCTTTATAGTGGTTAGCAAGAATCTAATCTTGTCTTGCCAATGAATAAATTTAGTCTTATTAAACCTATCAAATCTTACAAATTCCTGAGTCATGAACTTTAAAGTCGAAAAAGAGTTAGATTCTACCATGATGTTCTATCTCAGATAATAGAGAATTATAATGTTGGGAGAGAGTGAGATTATACCACCACAAAATCTAGAATCTACACAAAATAATGGTTGACAAAGACCAAAGAAAGATTAAGAAAGATGATGCAAACTCTAGTTGTAAAACAATCTTCTTCAATTTTGATGAACCTTCGAAACCCTTGGAGAACCACCACTTTGAGCTTTTCCATCTTCAATACAAAATCAAAAAACCAAGACTCATACACGATTCATACCGTTGTCCTAATTCTCTATTTCCTAGTCAATATTGATGCTTGAGGCCTTTTCTAAAAAGAAATGAGGATTGAGATTGAACAAACATTAAACTCACAAAGTCAAATACTTTCTATTTCCTAGTCACTATTGATGCTTGAGGCCTTTTCTAAGAGGAAATGAGGTTTGAGATTGAACAAACATTAAACTCACAAAGTCAAGCACTTTCTTAGGAAATGAGGTTTGAGATTGAACAAATATTAAACTCACAAAGTCAAGTACTTTCTTTACGAGTTTCTTGGAGCCCATGGCTTCGCCCATGGCCTCGCCCATGGCCTCGCCCATGGTCCCGTGCCCATGGCCTTGGAGGCGAGAATACTCACAAGGGGCACGGTACATGCATGAGTATGGAATGTGCCTACAAACCTAAAGAAGTCAGAGTACGGATATAGTACCCCTACCAGACAAGTAGTGGGAACGCCAGGAGTGGGTATGCAAGGATAGGAGTTATGGTCCGTACGTGTACGGCCATAGGTCAGAGCCGACACCACTACCCCCTGCGCCACTACGCCTGCCACCACGCGTTAGACATGGGTACCGACAAGTAGTGGAGACATCCTCCTGACACCTACTTCTGTACGGGATGTACGACCACAACCTCTGAAGCCACTCCTCTGACACAGTACGTATGTACCACTTGGTCCCCTGGACCACTATGTATCTAAGGCCATTAGAGCCTACTATAAAATGGACCCTAAGACCACCTGAAAGGGGGTTGAAAATTTTACTGTAGCAGAACCTGAAGTGTGAATGAAAGATTGATTTCTCCATTATTGTGCCATCATTGTTCTCGAGTTTTTGTTCAAGTTTTTACTGTTTTCTAATCAGCAGTCTTGATTTGATAATTGTTTCCAACTTAACTTCGTTGACGAGTTCTCACCGTCAACAGTTTGGCGCCGTCTGTGGGAACGTAAGCACCAAGCTACTGTTCTGCCATTACTTCCGGCAAGGAGAAATGCCAAGACGTTCGAAGCGACTCAGGGAGCCTCAAGAAGTGGAGGTCCACCTTACCGGAGTCCAGCTGAAGGCCTCCATGAAGGATCCACCTCCACCCCGGGACGTAGAGCCCCCAAGGGACCCTGAGGTTCACGAGAATGACAAGGAGGCCTCGTCACCGGCCATCCCACACGGTGAAAGTCCTCCAAGGACAACTACTGCACCACCCGGGAATACCAATGAGTACCCTCCTCCCAAACCACCACAAGTACCGAACTCCGGCCACCAAGACCCGGGCCCCTCGACGCGTAGACACGATAAGCAACCCCGGGTCCATTCCGTGAGCTCGAGTTCCAAATCTCGTTTCTATGAAGAGGAGATTCGTAAACTGCACCGTAAAAACCAAAGACTAGAGACTACCCTAGAGAACATGCAGGAGGTGCTGAATGGCCTGTTGCAAGGTAAGTCGAACATGACCCTGCCCCAGAGGAAAGAGAAGGGTCGGGAAACCACTGTCCCAGTAGACGACGGGAGGACCAGACACTCCACCAGTAACACCCCCAGGGAGAAGCCGCAGGAGCGTCCCGGACCGTCGAGGCCACCCCAGGGGCCAAGGCAAGGAAACAATGGTGGCTCTCACAACGACATCGAGGTCACCTCAAGGAGGACGCCCGCGGATCTACGAGAGGAGCTCAACAAGAAGAGGGCGGATAAGAGGACTACCCCTCCTACTGTCCCTCGGGACGGCGATGGAAAGGAAGGTGTCAACCCGTCCATGTTAAGAGACTCCCTGAGGAAGAAGAGGCAAGACCTCGATACAGAGATGAAGAGCCTGCGGAGTAAGATTGTTACCGCGTTTGGAGGGCAAAGCCTTGAGGAGGAGTTCGACTATGAATCACCCTTCACCAAAGAGATCCAAGCCATCCGACTCCCAGCCAACTTCAAGGAGCCTCATATGACCCCGTATGAAGGAAGCACCGACCCCAAGTACCACCTAGACACATTCAATGACTTGATGAAATTAAGAGGGATAAGTAGCGGGGCTAGATGCCACTGTTTCGCAGTCACGCTGAAAGGACCCGCATACAAATGGTTTAAGAGACTTCGGCCGGGATCCGTCAGGTCTTGGCAACAGTTTTCAGATGAGTTTCTCCAACAACATCATGCCGTGCGTGATTATACTATGCCGGGCACCAGCCTCGCCAATGTAAAACAGGGCGAAAATGAGAGTCTAAAAAGCTACATTCACAGGTTCAACATGGAAGCAGCCAAAGTGGGGAGCTTGACCCGCAGAGAGTTAAAAATGGCCATTACCGCTGGAGTGCTCCCAGGAAGCAAGTTGTGGGACAACATGTTGAAGAGGGAAGTCGCCGACTTAGACGACTTCTATGAGAGAGCGCAGAAGTACATCCGCGTGGAGGATGGCCATGCAAACCTGAAGGTGGGAAAGGAGGAGCCCCCCGCGAAGCCCCCAGCTAACGAAGGGTCGAATGTAGCAAAGAAGAAAAGGGCATACGATGGATCAAGAGATGACCACCAGAGGAAAACCCAACATGGGAATGATCGCAGGCAAGCGGCTTACACTTACTACACAGACCTCACAGACACCAGGGAGCACATTTACCTCACCAATGAAGATCGAGTTCCTTTCAAAAGACCCCCACCAATGAGAAAGGACCGGTCCAAGAGAGACCCTGGTAAATACTGTCAGTACCACAAGGATACCGGTCACACCACGGCAGAGTGTATCCATTTGAAGGAAGAAATTGAGGAACTCATCCGCAGGGGACATTTGGACAAGTATGTGCGCAAGGATAACCAGAGGCCGGAAGGAGGAGTGCCCACCTCACGGGCATGTGAGATGGCCCCGGAAGTGCAGGGGGAGGTTAGGACCATCTTTGGAGGACGAGGATTCGGAGGCAATTCTAGGAAAGGGCGAGACAGGTATGCCAGGGAGGCCCGAAAAAGTCCACCACATTGCGTTTTAAGTTTGGAGCAACGCCCCCCGAAGAGCTTCAAGGGCGAGAATGACTCAATAACTTTCACTGAAGAAGATGCGCAGGGGGTGCACTTTCCTCATAATGACCCCCTGGTGCTAACCGGCCAGCTAGCTAATATGAGGGTACATCGGGTCATGGTGGATAACGGGAGCTCTGTGGACATCTTGTATCGACAGGCGCTGGAAAGGATGGGGTTGAGCCTCCGTCACCTAAAGCCTTGCACCACGACTTTGTATGGGTTTACGGGAGATTCGATGCGACCCCTGGGGACGATCGAATTAACCCTCACCATGGGGGAGCAACCCAAGCAAGCCACCGTAATGGCCAACTTCGTCGTGGTAGAATGCACCTCAGCCTTCAACGTGGTGTTAGGGAGACCCTCTCTGAGAGAATTGAAGGCAATAACTTCTGTATATCACCTGGCCATGAAATTCCCCACCCCTGGGGGAGTAGCATGTGTGAGAGGGGAGCAGAAGGAAGCGAGGGAATGCTATAACATGTCCCTCCGCGCAGCCACCCAACCGTCCGTGCCAATGGCGATGGCTGTGCATGAAGGAGCGACCCGCACAAGATTGGACCCGCAGGTTACGGAGCCTCTCGAGAGGTGCAACCAGCAAGACTTCGGCTCTTAGTGCCAAAAGAACCTATGTTTAGCTTGTTCTTCGTTATGTTAGCTTAAGTAAGAATCAAAGAGACTACCCTAGGTAGCCTCCTAGTTATATGTAACCTTTTTCTTTTTTATTTACAAAGTTATATGTAAACCGCGTGCTATAAATGAAACCGTTTGCTACTTCCCGTGTTTACTTTCTTCGCTGCACCAGCATCAGCCAAAGTGCCTGCCAAAATAAATTTCACCAAGCGCTTGGGGGGCAGGATAGGAGGCAATAACATGCAGCTAGCAAGGGGAACCTAAAAAGGGCCCTCTAATGGAGGATCTTAGAAAGGACCCCTCGCCCTCCTAAAAAGGAGACTTCTAAAAAAAGAGGCTCCTAAAAAAGACCCTTTAATAAGGGATCTTAAAAAGGGCCCTCAATTAGGAGTAACCTAAAAACGACCCCCTATCAGGAGGATCCTAAAAAGGGCCCTCCATCAAGAGGAAGTGGCCCGTGGAGACGAAGCAAGCAACAAGCAGGAGAATCCAAAGAAGGACCCCTTGCACCAGGATCCTAAAAAGGATCCTATGCACCAGGAGGATCCTAAAAAGGGCCCTCCATCAGGAGGACCCGAGAGGGACCATGGCCATAAAAAGGACCGTTTAATGGGAGGTCCTAGAAGGACCCCTTATATCGAGGCCCTAGGCGAAGTCCCTAAACACAGGAAACAGTAAAAAGACCTTGCAAGGCGTCCCCTGGATTTACAAGGATTAGCTACCCTTGTGAACATCAAGGAGGCCAAAAGGCCTTACAAAAAAAAAAAAATTATATATATATAGTGACAACACTAATAAATCTAGAGCGGCCACCAAGCCGTCTAGCCAAAAAGGGTCCTAAAAGAGACCCTTGTAGAAATAGTACTATGCATAATGACGAGAAGGACGCTTCTCGCAAAGAAATAATAAGCGCGTGCAAGAAAAACATAAAAGGATAACTAAGACCCAAGGGGTCAAAATATCCTTATGAAAGCAACCAAGAGGCACCAAAAGAGGTCCCAGTGAACCCTTTCACATGGGCTCCAAAGGACCTCTAGCCTGATAGATAAAAGAGGGGAACCAACTAAACCCCTTCACACAGGCTTAAAAGGGCCTCAAATGCAATAGAACAAGAAATAAACAAGCAGCATATGTATTTATACATTAAAAGAAAAAGGGAGTTCTTGAGACAATACAAGAGTTACCAAAAGAGAAGTAATACTAATAATGAAGTAAGGTGCAAATATTAAGCCATGCATGAAGGCCTATGTATAAGAACCAAGATGAATAGTCTACAAGAGCACCTAAAGGTCCTCTCCTAGACTAGGGGGGCAAGTGTTGATGCTCAAAATCTCATCAAGGGAAAACACGCAGTTTACAAGGTGTGGATGCTAAGATGTCATAGCCTTGCACGACCCCGCTCAGATGCTTAGGCGCGAGGCGACATGGCCTCGCTTGGCCTCGCGAGTTGCCTAGGCCAAACCTCCCAAGTGGCCTCGCGAGAAGGTCTCGGCCACACCACCAAAGTGGCCTCGCGAGATGCCGAGGCCACGCCACCCAAAGGGCCTCGCGAGATGCCTAGGCCACACCTCCCAAGTGGCCTCGCGAGATGCCTAGGCCACACCTCCCAAGTGGCCTCGCGAGATGCCTAGGCCACGCCACCCAAAGGGCCTCGCGAGTTGCCTAGGCCACACCTCCCAAGTGGCCTCGCGAGAAGGTCTCGGCCACACCACCAAAGTGGCCTCGCGAGATGCCGAGGCCACGCCACCCAAAGGGCCTCGCGAGATGCCTAGGCCACACCTCCCAAGTGGCCTCGCGAGATGCCTAGGCCACGCCACCCAAAGGGCCTCGCGAGTTGCCTAGGCCACACCTCTCAAGTGGCCTCGCGAGAAGGTCTCGGCCACACCACCAAAGTGGCCTCGCGAGATGCCGAGGCCACGCCACCCAAAGGGCCTCGCGAGATGCCTAGGCCACACCTCCCAAGTGGCCTCGTGAGAAGGTCTCGGCCACACCACCAAAGTGGCCTCGCGAGATGCCTAGGCCACGCCACCAAAAGGGCCTCGTGAGATGCCTAGGCCACACCTCCCAAGTGGCCTCGCGAGATGCGTCCATAGTTTCGCCCATGGCCTCGCCCCTGACCTCTCCCATGGCTTCGCCCCTGGCCTCGCCCATGGCTTTGCCATGGCCTCGCCAAGGCCCCGCCCATGGCCTCGCCCATGGCCCCGCCCATGGTCCCGTGCCCATGGCCTTGGAGGCGAGAATACTCACAAGGGGCACGGTACATGCATGAGTATGGAATGTGCCTACAAACCTAAAGAAGTCAGAGTACGGATATAGTACCCCTACCAGATAAGTAGTGGGAACGCCAGGAGTGGGTATGCAAGGATAGGAGTTATGGTCCGTACGTGTACGGCCATAGGTCAGAGCCGACACCACTACCCCCTGCGCCACTACGCCTGCCACCACGCGTTAGACATGGGTACCGACAAGTAGTGGAGACATCCTCCTGACACCTACTTCTGTACGGGATGTACGACCACAACCTCTGAAGCCACTCCTCTGACACAGTACGTATGTACCACTTGGTCCCCTGGACCACTATGTATCTAAGGCCATTAGAGCCTACTATAAAATGGACCCTAAGACCACCTGAAAGGGGGTTGGAAATTTTACTGTAGCAGAACCTGAAGTGTGAATGAAAGATTGATTTCTCCATTATTGTGCCATCATTGTTCTCGAGTTTTTGTTCAAGTTTTTACTGTTTTCTAATCAGCAGTCTTGATTTGATAATTGTTTCCAACTTAACTTCGTTGACGAGTTCTCACCGTCAACAGCTTGAGGCCTTTTCTAAGAGGAAATGAGGTTTGAGATTGAACAAACATTAAACTCACAAAGTCAAGCACTTTCTTAGGAAATGAGATTTGAGATTGAACAAATATTAAACTCACAAAGTCAAGTACTTTCTTTACGAGTTTCTTGGAGCTAACTAGAGAGAGATTGGAGAGAGTGATCAAGTCTTCCAAAATTCTATGAGGACCCTTTTATAGTGTAGGCACTCTCATTAGATCTAACCAATAGGATTAGAGATAATTAACTCATTTGGAGCTCATTTTACGTGTTCGTACGGACATGACAAGTGATACGTTGCCTGCATGTAGGCGATGTATTGTCTGCCTCGCATTTAGGCGATGGAACGCATCTTGGGGGCGACGCATCGCAACCCACTCTGACTTTTGACCTTTCCAATAGTCTTGAAATTGCTACAAATGCTACCAAATTTTTTGGGATCTTTATATACCTTCATGTACCACTTTGGATCCAAAAACATATTTATAGTATCTACAATTAAAACTCAAATTTCACATTTACACTGTGCAATTCACTAAATGCTTATACCTAGCTTGTATATTAACACTTGTACTTTGTGTTTAACCAATCATAATAGCCGATACTCCTACACCGTCGACACTTGCTGAAGGCTGAAAAAACGATTGAACACCGTCCCCTCATGAGCGGGACGGAAATAGCGGATGAGCATTGCCTTCAACTCATCCCACGAACTAATCAGGTAGAAAAGGTTTTCCCAATGAAACTAGTACAATGCCACCCCATCCAAGCACATGACTGCGGCCTCAAGCTGCTCCGCCGCCGACAACCACTGCAACCCAAAATAACGGTTAGCCCAATACGTCCATTCATCCGGTTTGCACCAGACTAGATCGGAAATTTGATCTTCCGAGCCTGAAATTCAAGTCGACAACCATTGGCACCATCGTGCGGCCCACTGCCACTGTTTTGCGCTGAACTAGACGATAGTGGCGCTTCCCCTAGACCCCGGTGCCTGAAACTCAACCCACGACCAATCAATTCGGAAGCAATGAAGGCTTGACCCTTGAGAACCAGATCCAACTTCTAAGTAATCACTGCCAAATCACGAGCGTGCGATTGGACAGTCTCCTTCAACACACCCACATCGCCCTCCACATAATCAACTCGGAATTCCATCTGAGTTGCCGGCATCCACAAGACCCGAATGCTCTGCTACCAATTGATGTTCCCCGACCACGTGCAAAAGGTTAGAAACCAATAGAACAATACAATGTAGAAGAAATAGGCTGAGAATTAGGGAGCTGATATTGAATTAGGAAATATCCAAGTCTCCAAGTACAAGTTCCATAAGAATTTTGAGAGCCTCGGACTCTCTTGACGCAAGGAACAAATTACTAGCTCAAGCATGCCTTTCTCTTCCATAGACTCTAAATCAGCTCACCCGTAACTAACTCATCAATTACAAATTACCTTTCCCCACACACAAAGAGGACTATACTGCACTACTCTTGACTACTTACTTGCCTACCTCTCCTAGCTTAGGTGAAGCGTATTTCAGGCCTATCAGTATAACATATTGGAGGTGAGAATTGTTAAGTGCTATGTCAGCAGGTAAGGGAAAAAACAGACTAGACTAGAGTTAATCACCTTCTCCGGACAAAAATCTTTTGTTCAACCATCTAGTGGTTTGTTACCCTTGCTGATGTATCTTGAAATTCCGTAATTTATAATTACAAACTTTTTATTTAATTAACCGAATTAATTAAATGCGGAACAAACAAGTTGATACAACAAACCAGTATTCTGTAGCTACAGATCAAGTTCCTGTCACTACAGAATATCAAACCAGTGTGATAAAATAAAAATGACTGAATAATAAAATGACACAATATTTTTTCCGTGGTGTCAATATCCTTTTGGATATTACTAGTCTACGGGGCCACGCCCAGAGATAAGATTCATTAGTCAAATTTCACAAGTACAAAACTTAGACTCCCTCTAATGGTTTTGTCGCAAGCTTGATGTACTCTCTCTTTGCTGAATGAATCTCCTTAGGACACCAAGGTTTGAACTCCCTTCAAATTGCTTGATGAATGTTTGCTTTCTCCCAATGCAAGACTTTGATGAACCTTTTCCCGAAGGTTCTTCACGTTCTTCTCTTTGAGATTTTGCTTAACACATAAGCAATTATAAAGACACAAAATAATCAAGGAATAGCAAAACAACTATCATTTACAAAAGAAAGACACTCTTCTAAAGGTATAAGAAATTAAGGTGAAGAAGAGGTGCTTAGGGCTGATACTTTGGTTCGTATTTATACACAAAATACTTACCCAAAGTTAGCTTTACACAATTCTAGACGCACAACACATGCAAGAAAAGTTTCCAAAATAAACTTTCAATCATAATCAATGCAGCCAAAATCGTAAAAACAGACTGATTCTGTAGTTGCAAAACTGTAAGAATTCGGACTTGTTCATGGTCAAGTTCATTTTTTTGACTAACTTTGAGTAGTTACTCATTCTTGGTTGTTTGAGAGCTGTCTATTGAGAAGTTCCCCATTCTTGACTATTTAAAGATACAATTGGGTAACAAGAGAATTAATTAATTTTGGAAAAAAAATAAAGTGTAAAAAAATATGAAAATAAAAAGACTTTATTCTTACAAAAAATACAAACCTAATAATGAAGAAATTTCAGAAATTACAGGCAATAAAATCAAGGATATTTTTCTTTTATATAACCAAAAATAAACACAATAAATAAAAAGTATTTGTCAAATCTTAAAAATATGGATTTTACACATTTTGTAGAAATTGATCTCTAAATATTATGCCATCCATGTAATGCTATTTTCTGATGTATTCACTATTCTATTATTTTTGCCCACCTTCCATCTTGATTTGACACGAATTCTATCATGAAATGCAGGAGTTGATTACTTATCTGTTGCCGCCTATGATGATTTGATTCCTGCTCATCTTGTTTTTCTAGAAGGAAGGGTAAGAAAAAGTTTAATGAATCATGCAGTAAGTAAGCAACTTTGCTTCAGAGTTTAAATGATCAAATCATAAATATCATTTGATACTTCATTTTAGTCTTATAGCTAAATCTTTTTCCCCCTTCATCTACTTTGATACTTTCAAGGTTGTGTGTGTTTTCAAAGAACTGATTTTTTTTTTTAACTAATCATGTATCACTTAATTCTACTTGGGCCTTGAAATTGAAATTTCACAAAATATTGTATTGAGATCTCACCCAGGATAGGAATCTAGGTTTTACCTGGCCAGTTGAATCAGATACCTACCAGGATAATTAGGAGCAGCTTTGATTTATGCATTTATATATGTTCTCTATATATTTGTGTAATATATGTCCAATTAGATATGTGATCTTATGTTTTATTAAGAACCACAGGAATAGGTTTATTTCTACTAAAGGACCGATTTTTCTAAATTGGTTTTTGGTTCAATATAAGTGCAAAGATTAGCCCTAACACCTTAAATTCTGCAGGAAATCATTCTTGTGGAAGGACTAAAACTTGATGATATTCAGCTAGGAATTTATTCTATTCACTGTTTGCCACTAAGATTGAAAGGAGCAGAGGGATCACCCATAAGATGCATTCTCATCAAATGATGTGTTTTCCCAGTAAGTTTACGTTTTTTCGCAAGGGCTATAGTTTTCCACCATTACCATGGTAATCAGGGACCATATATTACTATTTAACTTTGACCTGATTTCACCACCCCATGCTCATGGCCATCTCTATCATTGTATCATTGCCTGTCCTACAACTTTCATGCCCTTTCTGTTCATACATTGTAGGCATTGTAAGTTTATGTGAGAGATCAATGCTAAATGATTAAATTTGTTTCAGGAACCAAACGGGCTTGGAAGCTGAATATTCCACTTTGTTTCTACCGTTTCTTTTCACATGTATAAAAATAAGATTGGTTTGATGGATACTATCAGCTAGAATAATCTTAGGCAGTTTGTATCGTTGATCAGTGACATATTTTGCGAACAAGTATCAAAGCTATGTATGACTTATAATGAACATTTTTGTGCAATGCATTCTGCGCTGAGAAAATATCGCTTTTGTTATTTGAGTTTTGATAGAGAACGGCAGCTAAGGATTGGAATTTTGGAAACAAAATAAAATGATAGAACTTTCTCAGGTTAGAAACTTTTTCTATCTTTAATTCAGAACGCAAGGAATAAATCTATCAGATAAATGCTTTATTGATGATAGTGACCAGGGTTACACCTAGCTTTCGAGAGGCTAGTCTCTCCAATTAACACCGTTCGAGAGGGTTGGTCTCTCCTTATGACATGTTTGGTTTGATGGAATGCAAATGAGAATGTAATGCAAATTCTTATTCCTTTGTTTGGTTTGCATTGGAAAGCCTTTCCACCATATGTGGGTTTTATTTTTCCTATGGTGAACCTATGGAAATGAGATTTCCATTACCAAGGCACAGGTAAGTGAAATGACTATTCTACTTTTTTCAAAGTTTCAATATTTTAAAAAATATAAATTAAAAATTAAAATAGGGATATTTTTGGCAATACATCATTTATTCAATTTCATTTTTACACCAAACCAAACAAAATAATTGTAATTCCAATATTCATTCCATAAATAAATCAAATATTATAATCAATTCCCATTACTATTCTTATTCAATTTAATTAATATTCCCATTACCATTATGATTTCATTCTACTAAACCAAACGCCATCTCTTCTATTTCCAAGTTACTTTACAAATGAATTCCCCTCTCTTCTATTTCCAAGTTATTTTACAAATGAATTCCCCTCCCATATTTAAAGGTACTGGACAGATTACATAAGTGCTAGCTAGGACCCTCTAAAATTAAGACAACGAAGCCCCTCGAAAAAAATAAATGCCAACTAGATGAGGAAAACACAATAGACTAAGCATAATAATAACCAACTTAGCCCCTCAACCCAAGGCTACTTACGTGGTCTCCTATTGTAGACAAACTGTAGGGGAGGCTTATCAATACCCTCCAAAAGTCTTCACCTTGTCCTCAAGGTGAAATGAAGGAAATTGTTCTATGATGATACTGAATGGCTCCCATGTAGCTTCAAATTCCAACAATGATTTCCATTTAATGAGGACTTCCGAAAGGTGGTTGGCATCGTCAATTGTGGCAGAATGGTGGGAGTGGCTGATGCAAGGCCAATAGTTTGACGGAGCTGAGAAACATGAAAAACAGGGTGGATGCGTGTGTGATCTGGAAGCTAAAGCTTGTAAGCAACGACACCAATCCTTTGGATGATAAGAAAGGGCCCATAGTATCGAGCTGAAAGTTTTTCATTAGAGCGCTTGGCAAGAGACTGTTGGCGGTATGGTCTTAACTTGAGAAAGATATTATCACCAATGGAAAATTCTACTGCTCTTCTCTTCGTGTCAGCTTGTAACTTCATTTGATGTTGGGCTTGAAGAAGGTGCATGCAGAGGTCATCTAAAACAGCATCCCTAGATTCCAACAAATCATCAATTTAGGACGCTATGGTTGTGACAGTCAGAATCCCGTGATCTGCAGGGGGAAAGACCGGGTAAAAAGTTGTGAATCCCACACCGCCTGGGGAAGGTCAAGTGTGATGATTCTAAGACTGTGTAGGTATGGGACTACACAATTGAAGAAGGCCTAAATGGATTGATGGGTACTACCTATATCAACAAGATACATCTTCTTTTCGGTAGCCCATCACTTGAGAACTCCAAAGTTAAGCGTGCTTAACCTGGAGTAATCTCAAGATGGGTGACCTCTTGGGAAGTTTTCCCAAGAAGCATGCGAGTGAGGACAAAGCACGCTGGAAAGACTCGTGTTGGTTTGTAGGGCCAGTCGTCATTCCAGGAAGCAGTCATAGTGACGTGGGACATTACAATGGCAGTCCCTTTTTTTTTTTTTTTTTTTATAGGAAATGAGGGTAGGTGAGTCTCTACCATAAAGAGCTTTGAATGGTGTGCTCTTGAGGGAAGAATGGTAGGATGTGTTGTAAGAATACTCGGCCCATGCCGTCCATTTTGACCATATTTTGGCTGTTGATATGTAAAGCACTGGAGGTATGTCTCAAGGCAACGATTTAACACTTCGGTTTGCCTATCTGTTTGGGGATGATAGGTCATAATTGACTTAGGAAAATTATGTCCATATCCAAGACTATGGACTGAGGAACCCCATGTAACCAGATTACCCCCTTCATAAAAGAATCAGCCACCGTAGGAGCAGAAAATGGATGCTTAAGTTTGATGAAATTGGCAAACTTAGTGAGATGATCAACAACCACCAAAATAGTATTCCAACCCTCCGACTTGGGAAATCTTTATATAAAATCCATAGTAATTTCATCCCACACTTGTGCCGGAAGTGATAGGGGCTGTAATAGGCCAACTGGAGAAGTTGTAAGAAGTTTGTTTTGTTGACAAACTGTGCAGCTCTGTACAAACTAGTGGATATCCTCTCGAAGTCCTTCCCAAAAGAGCTCAGAAACCAATCTTTTATAAGTCTTGAGTTCTCCGAGTGTCCACTTAACGGTGTAGTATGGAATTTCGCCAATATTCGAGGAATTAGTGTGGATTTCATTAGAATCACCAAGCGATTTTTGTAGTGAAGGAGGGTCGTTGTGTATTTGAAACCCATGCTGTACCTTGCTGCCCGTGTTAATGTCCTCATACACCTGTTGGAAGACTGGATCAGCCGTTATTTCTGTTGCTAATTTCGGCCATAGCGTCCATTCCGAAGTCACCATAGTGTCAAGAGTGGTTGTCTCCACTTGTCTAGACAGTGCATCGACCACTTTATTGTGGGCTACCGGTTTATATTCAATATCTAAATCCATCCGATTAATTTAGAAACCCATTTATGATATTCTGAGCCTATTACATGCTGTCCCAACATAAATTCCAAGCTTTGTTGGTTGATTCTCACCAGAAATTTGAGGACGCCATTTAGCTACTGCATAAACAATTTCCATCAGCTCCTTTTCATATATTGATTTTTTTCGAGCTTGAACTCCCCAAACCAAACTGAAATAAGCAATTGGTCGCTAATTTTGTAATAGAACAACCCCCAATCTGTGACCTGAAGCATCAGTTTCTATGACAAAAGACTGTGAAAAATCAGGTAGAGGCAAGACAGCTACCGTGGTCATGGCCTCTTGTAGCTTGCAGAATGCTTGCCCGACCTCTTCACCCCATAAAAATTGATCCTTATTGAGCTGATCAGTCAAAGGTTGAGCAATGCAAGCATAGTTGGCTACAAACTTTCTGTAATACCTCGCGAGGCCTAAAAATTTGCGGAGAGCCTTGATGGTTTTGGGAATCGGCCATTCTAGCATTGATTTAATTTTTTAAGGACGATGCTGAGAAATAATGTGGTCGAGATATTCAACTTTCATCTGCCCAAAGGCACACTTTTTTCAGTTGGCAAAGAGCTGATGCTGGCGCAAGAGAGTCAAGACTCGTTCTAAATGTTGTTGGTGTAGTTCTAGTGACTTTTTGTACACCAGTATGTCATCAAAGAAAACCAGCACGAATTGGCGCAAGTAAGGTCGAAACACATCATTCATCAACGACTAAAAGGTGGTAGGAGCGTTGGTTAATCTGAATGACATGGCTAGGAACTCATAATGGTCATCATGTGTTCGCTGTCTTTTGCACATACTCCTTTCACACTCAAATTTGGTGGTAACCTGAATTAAGATCCAATTTAGAAAAAAATTAGAGCACCATAATGTTCATCTAATAGTTCATCAATAACGGGAATTTGATACTTATCTGGTATGGTCACTCTATTTAATGCGTGGTAGTCCACACAAAATTTCCATGAGTCGTCTTTCTTCTTGACAAGAAGAACTAGTCTTGAAAAGGGACTGGTGCTTGGCTGTATTATTCCAGTGGAGACCATTTCTGAAATTAATTTTTCTATTACAACCTTTTGGAAATAGGCGTATCGGTATGACCGAACGCTAATGAGTGCAGTGGAAGGTTGAAGAGTGATGGAGTGTGATAACTCTAGGAATTAGAGTTATTTTTATGCCTTTAAACTTATATTTTTATCAAGAAAATAGTGGTTTAGGGTGTTTTGTAGTGTTTTTATTTTGGTTTTGGAAAATATTAATTATAATGAGATAATATTAAATATTAGCTTAATGCTTTTTGTCTTGGTAGGTAGTTGGTAGAGTTTTGGATCTTTTGAAAGAATTTGAAGCTTGAAATGGACTCAGGATGATGGAATGTTGTAGTATGGAAACAACATCGCAATCTGCTAGCCAACTGCTTGGAAGGCCCATGTGGGAAATAAAATGGCCAACTTGGCTTTTGGGATTTGTTTGAATTGGGCTGAGCAGTAACTAAAATGGTTTTGGGCCCTTAAAAGCTTTTGGTCCATTGAACTTAAAAGAACGAAAAAAGAAGAAGAAAAAAACTAAGAAGGAAATGAGGCCCACATGGGTAATTTCGGAAGGAAAACATGATGTAACGACCCAAAATTACTAATAAGGCTTAAGGGCCTTGATTAGTCTACCGGGAGGGCATAATTGGAAGATATGTGAATTAATGGTGAAAATGCATGATTATGTGATATGCATGATCCTATGATTATATGGATATGTGGAGTGCATGTATAGGAGTATTAGATAAGCATGCGGGCCCTGTTTAGTCTGCAAGGGCATAATGGTAATTTTGGCCTGTTAGGGCATAAGTGTGATAAAATGTTGAGACCACATTATTATGTGGATATATTTATGTTTGCAGCATTCGACACGAGGTGATCCTAGGGAGCAAGTAGCGGGAAAGTCACAACGGGACCTGGTACCCGACTCGGGGCCAGTCAAGGAGTATTTTGGGTAATGGACATTTATTTGGGTTATTGAGCTATGAAAATAAAGAATTGGAGATATATTTGAGGTTAGGAAGCCTAGGTGGGAATACCGGGGAATTTTACCATTTTGCCCTAGGGGATGTTTTTGGTACCCCGAGTTTTGGGATTAACTTAAGTAACCTAAGTAAGACGAACATAAAGAAGGAAATAGCTAGAAACACCTAAACCGACTCTTTTCCTCTCCTCTCAGCTCATTCAGTTCTCTCTCAAGGAACCATTGGAACTTAAGGAAATTCAGCTGGAAATTCAGTGAATTGAGCTGAAGTTTTGGAAGATTAACTTAGTATTTAGCTAAGGAGTTCAACCAGGATTGAGGTAAGACTTGAATCACACTTCTGGTTATTTAAATTCTGTGGTTTTGATTGAGTTCTAAGAGGTTTTTGGGTTTTGAAATTGAAGACTGAATTGAAGCTAGGAACTTGGGAGTTAGCTCAGAAATTTCTTAGAGAATTGGTCCTTCAGTGAAGGTAAGCTCGAATTTATGATCTAATGTCTGAATCTTGGTGTTTTCTTGACTAGTTTTGATGTTTTTAAGCTTTTGGGTTTCAGAGATTGAAGTGGGATTTTGATGAGTTTCTAGGCTAAGTTTTTGCTGGATTATGATGCTGGAAACGTGTTAGAAGTTTTGTGATAATTGATGTAATGCCCCAAATTTCCTAATAAGGTTTAGGACCTTGAGTAGGAGGCCGGGAGGGCCATAATTGATTTATTATGTTATTAAATGATAATATGCATGTTTAGGTGTATTAAATATGCATGGGAACCCATTTTTGAGTAATTTGGTGATTTTCATATTTTGGCCATTTCAGGCATATTTGGTGTATATGTGATATGTGTGTGGTGCTTTATTATTGTTTGGTTATGTTAGGGTTACTCAGCACAAGACGATCCTAGGAAGTAAGCTAGTGGGAAAGTCACAATGGGATTTTTTCTTGACTCGGAGTGAGTCAAGGGGTATTTAGAGCATTACCGGGTTATTGGGTAATGGGAATTAATATTTGATGGTAAATTGAGAGTTAGTAAGATCAGGGGGAAATTCTGGAGGTTTTGACTATTTTTCCCTCGGGAGTGTTTTCGGGATCCCGAGCGTTAGGATTTGGTTGAAGCTACTTAAGCTTGAAGTAACCTTTTAAGAAATAAAAAGAACGTTCTGTACGTTCTCTCTCCCTCAAAGTTCCATTTTTGTCTCCCAATCGCATTTTCAAAGATAAATTGAGTTCTAGGACTCGGATTCAAGCGAGGATTGAGGCATAGCGATCCTAGGGAAGATTAGAAGCTTATTAGCCGAAGGATTTAGTTGGAAACAACTCAATTGGAGGTAATTCAAGTTTTAAGTTCTAAGTTGTTAAAGTTTTTAAGCTTGAATTGGACTTTGTGTTTTGATGAGTTTTTTATTGAATTGAAGCTTGTGTTTTATGGGTTTTGGATCATGGGGATGTTTGGGAACTTTGATTTTTGAGTTTGGAGATGTTTGGATATGTTGTTGGGAGGTTTTAAAAGGTTAAAATCCGGGTTATGGAAGTTTTCCCAGGTGGGGCCGCGGTCCTGTTCTTGGGCGCCACGACCCAAGTTCGAAGAAGCTGGTGGAGGCTTTTGGCCTGTGCTGGGCGCCGCGACACTGGTTAGTGGGCGCCACGGCCCTTGCACCTAGTTTGGCTAGGGGCTGCGGCTCATGCAAGTTTTGAGCCCGTTTGAGTGTTTTGACCTCGAGAGCTTGGTTTTAGGCCTTGGGATCATTCCTACTACCCCAATTGGTGGGGTTTAATGTCTCGGAGGCTAGGTCTTGGTTTTAGAACTTGAACTCATTGGATCACCATTTGTGGTTGTGACTAGGTTATCACTAGAGGCTTGGAATCAGGATCGTGCTTGTGGCTCGTTTATTGGTAACCTATGCTTGGACCAAAGGTAAGAAAACTGCACCCCATATGTGACATGCATGGTTATTCTTGATGCATGTTGGATGTTTTAATGTGAACATTGATAGCATATTGAATGCTTAGCAATCTTGCTAATTTGTATATGGTTATTATTGAGGCGTGCTGGATGATTAAGTGTGATGCATGTGATGCACGAGAAACATGTGATTAGGGCATGCCATGAATATTGACTATGAGACTGTTCAGAGCTTGAGTCTCTGTGTTTATGCATGATTCCAATTATGCTAGCAATTGTTAAGTAAGCGTGCTGAATGCCCTGTATTTGGATATTTGACATATGATACATGTTTGGTAGCATTGCTTACTTGTGCGTGGCACTGACTCATTAGTCAGAATTGGCAAAGGCGTTAGTATCAACTGTGACTCATTAATCAAGTTCAACAGTGGTACTGGGCACTGGTCACACAGTGCTGACTCATAAGTTAGGAACGGCCTTAGCGTATTCAACGCAAGCCAACAAAGATTAGATCTAATCGACATCTGCATTAGATGACTCAACAAGTGTTATATTATTTCATATAATATAATATTAGATTAAATAATGTGACAAAATGTGATTTGTCACAACAATGTGATTTGTCACACCTTGTAACATATTATTGAGAGTCACAAAATTGGACACATGTGTGTGCCCAAATGTGACATTTTGGAGTTACAAAATCAGTAACAAATTTGTAACTCCCAAATATTACCCAATAATGTGTATATTATATGTTACACATTTGAGATTGGATTTCATAAAGCCATTATGAAATATGGCTGTTGGAGATATGATTTTAACCCCAATAATGTGTTTTGGGAGTTACAAAATCATTTGGGAGGGTTTGGAACCGTTTGGAAAAACATCACATTTTCAAGTGCTGAAAATGGGCTGTGGCCGTGGCCACTGAATGATGGTGGCTGCAGCTTGGGGGACAGAGAGCAGTGGCCGTGGCCACTGATGTCCCTGGCCGCGACCACAAGTGCATTTCTGGCCAAATTTTCAGTTTTTTCCAAATGTGTTTAACGGTTCTAAAAACCCAAATAACTCCCAAATCTCAATTTTAATTCTATATTAATCCAATTAAACATTGGTAACAGCCATGGAGGTTGGTGGAATTTGAAATCCAAAGGGTATCTCAAACTCTATAAATAGGAGCCTAATGCTCACTTGTATGACACACAATTTTTCATCCACAAAGCACTTGGCTGGAAAATACACCAAAAAGCTTGATAATTCCAGAGAGCTATTTCCTCTAGAGATCCCTTAGTGCTTAGAGAATAGGGGGAAATAAGCTTTTAGACAAAGGTCTTGAACTTTGTTCAAGTTGGTGATCCCCACTACTCAACACTTTGGTTGTGTGAGAGTTTGTTTGTGTTTTTCATTCTTTTATTCCTCTTGTTCTTCTTATTTACTTGTATTATTATAGTATTGAGTTTGTAATCTTCTTCTTCTACATCTTTCTATTTACTTGTATTTTGAGCAATTGAGTTGTAATATTTATTTAATCAATTACCTTGTCTATTGTATTTTTTGCATAGAGTTGTATATTGGTTTTTCCATATTTACATTGAGCAATAATATATATTCTCTAACAACAAAAGCATTAATGCCGGATCGACCTCAAGTTCGATGAAAACTAAATGTGCTTGTGTGACTTACCCATCAGTCACTCATCTATTTAAGCTAGTGACTACCCATCAGTCACTCATCTGTTTAAGCTAGTGACTACCCATCAGCCACTCATCTGATTAGAGCCATTGTAGGAAAGCCCAGGTAACAATTTCGTTACACCGCTATGGGCACCGAGCCTCATAGTGACTTGCTTGTCAGTCACTCAGTATGGTTAACAGAACCTCAAAGTGATATTCACTCTTCTGTTCAGGGCTATAAGCTCTGTATGATCATTCTGATCATCATTTGCATGGCTTTGGGTACTGAGCCCCGTGGTGACTTGCTTGTCAGTCACTCAGTATGGTTTACAAGAACCTCAAGTGTTAAATCACTCATCTGATTAGGATTGACTTAATAGTCATCCAATCAAGAGGGCGGGACTTCTTATCCTTGATTCCCCAGCATTATATGAGATTATTTGCATGCTTGAATTGAGCTATGTTTGCTAGGCATGCCAGATATGATTTGATATCATGATATGATTTTTCATGAGCATATTGAGTTTTCTTGTTGGGCTTTGGCTCACGGGTGCTATGTGGTGCAGGTAAAGACAAAAGAAAGCTGGAACATCCTTGAGTTGGAGAGCTTAGGTGACAATGTGTACATATGTAGCTGCTCGACCGCCACGGTCGAGGTTTGAAGGAGAGGAACTAGGGTTAAACCCTGTTTTGCCGCTTAGATCGGCTGGTTGTAAATATTTTCTTGTAATAGACTTTTAAATTATATTATTGGGATCCTAATGTATACAGTAAATGTTTTAATGAAATGTTATATCTTAACCAAAATTATTAATCCCTAACCGCTAATCATACTTAGTTACACTATTTTGGCCAAATGACTCGATTAGCAAGTTTAGCACTGTTTACAAGGCACACCGTAACGGTCCCTGGAGTTAGGGCATTACAATTGAGCTGTGAAATTGGGATGGTTTTGGGTGGTTTTGAGTGAGGTTTGAGTGTTAAAAATAGTGGTTTTTTTGGGTTCGAGGGGCTGGGCCGCGGCTTTGTTCTAGAGTGCCGCGACCCTACGGAGCAAGGAAGAGCCAGGAAGGCTCTGAGGTAAGGGAGTGCCGCAGCGCCACAGAGGCAGGGCCGCGGCGCATGTCTGTGTTCAGGGAGGCCTAGCCTCTGTTTCAGGGGGCGGGTCGCGGCATGGGTCTTAAGGGCCGCGACCCTTAAGGGAATTTTTGGCCTTTTGGAGGTTTCAAGTGCGGGAACCTAACCTAGGGTGCTCAGGATCGATCCCACTATCGTGTTTGGTGGAATTTGATGTCCCGGAGGTTAGAACTCTATCTGGAAAACTTTATACAATTATTGATGGAATCCTTTATCATGGTTGTGACTAGGTGTACGCTTGGGCTCGGGGCAGGATCGTGCTCGGGGGTCGTCTTTCCTAATCAAAGTACTTGGGATTAAAGGTAAGAAAACTGCACCCGTTTATGTGGATAGGTTGGGACTAAGTTTTCCCTATATTCGTATGCACTGTTGTATGATTGTGATAAACCATGTGAATATGTTGGGGACTAAGAACTCCCTATAATTGTATAAATGTCATGAGGTGGTATTATGCCATGGGGATATGTGATAAATGGCCTAAGAGTGCCGGAATCAGTACTTGCGCATAGGGCGCAACTCATCCACTGGTAGTTGAGGACAACTTATTAGTCACTGAGCTCAGTTAAGCTGGCCGGAGTCAGTGGATATAACACTGGGGGTGGCTTAAGTGAGTCGAAGACAGTGAGTTAATAGAGGGTGCGACCTAAGGGCGTCGACCCTGAATATTGTTTAATGGTTGCGATAAACTGCTGATTATGAACGTGGTTACTGTATTTTCCTGATGGATATGATATGTTGATTATCTGAACGACAAGTTGTTAGTTTGTTGATTGTTATCACTAAATAGGTGAATGTTATGAATAGTTGAGTACTTGGTTATGCCTTGTGGAATAATTGGTTATTGATATTGATTATGCTATGATATTATGTTTTCTTGCTGAGCCTCGGGTCACATGTGCTACGTGGTGCAGGTAGAGGCAAGGGTAAGATGAATTGACCATGGGTTGGAGAGCTCTGGGGGCGAGGTGTACATCGTTAGCTGCTTGGTCACCATGGCCGAGGGATTGTGTAGGGACGGAAACCTAAAATGTGTATTTTTCCATTAGAGTGACTTAAATATTTATAACATTTGGAAATTCTGTAATTATGTCATTTGAACCCTGATTTGGGATCCCATGTACCAAACACTTATTTTAATGAAAATTAATCGTTTATAACCAAAATCTTTTAAACCTAACCTGTTTATGTCTTTAGATTCACGTTTTTATTTAAATGACTTGATTAGCAAGTCTCGTACTATTTCAAACACACAGCGTAACGGTCTTGGTTATCCAGGGCGTTACACATGACCTAACCTATATTGACCATCTTTCCATTTTGAAGACATTTATGGAAAAAACCAGAAAGAAGAGCAGCAACCGCCTGGTGCTGATTTTCTCACCCATTTTGGAGAACTTTAAATGTGAAGAAGAAGAGGAAAAACAAGGAGAAAAAGCTAGAAGACGAAGCCACTTGGAGAAATCATTTTGGCTCGATATTCTTACGCATTCTCTTAGTTTTTCATTAATTTCTCTTCTAAATTTTTGAACTATGGATTTCATTAAATTGGGTGTTTTTGAGATTGTAGCCATGAGCTAAATTCTAAATAGATAGGATAATTTGAACCCTATTTTGTGAACTTTCTTGATATCTTGATATTGGTGCTAAATGAAACTTGAGGTTTATTCATTCAAATGTTCATCATGATTAATGTTTGTTAATGATTGATCACATTTAGTGAGTAGTTGAGTTAATATTCAAATCTGAAAAGTTTGGAGTTAATTGACACACAATTTGAATGGTGCATGCTTGAATTCTTTGATTTCAACATTGTAGTGATATAGACATATATTATTACCATGCATAGTCTTATGGAATTGATGCTTGAATTGAATCTTTGAAACTAAATTAGAATAGACATATGTGGTTTAATTAAAGGATTATAATCATAGTTCTTTGACGAAAGCCTATGAAAATTAATTGGAATTCTCGACTAATAGACCACCGGTTGCTGCAGCATCAATCCAGTATCACTGTCAGAGTTGCATATTAGGGGGATAATTATTCTAGTTTGTCATCTTATCATTGTTAACTCTTGCCACTATTTTTCCAGCTTGTTTCTCTTATTTTTCTGCATTTAAATAGTTCTCAATTACTTATGTCTTAGATCATAGTCTTTTTAACTGATTTCCGTGCTCTTGAACCATTTTGTTAGAATTTATTTTCACAATCAAAAACTTAAAAACAATCATTGTGGAGACGATATCTGGTACTTGCTACTATATTACTTGTTGACAGTGTACACTTTCACTTAGCTTCATGTGATCGAGTTGGCGGAAGTCCTTCAGGCATGTCGAACACATCAACATATGTTTCAAGGATTTGTGCCAAAAATTCTGGTACAGTGGGGTTCAAGGGGTTGTCTTAAGTTCTAAGATAATGCCTTGTTTCTTGGCTTGGAGAGTCTTTGCTATGGTTTTTAGAGACACCAAGGACCGGTTAAGTGATGGATCCCCTTTAATTATCACACTCCGTTTTCCAAGTTGAAATTCCATGGTTTGCAATTTCCAATCTGTCTTGGTCATGCCGAGTATAGTAAGCCATCGTAGTCCAAGGATAATGTCGATACTTCCTAATTACAATGACAAGAAATCGTCCCAAATATCCACGCCTTGGAAATGAATATTCAAGTTCTTACAAACTCCTTCACATTTCATCGAATCTCCATTTCCCATCGTAACCCCATACTCCTTGGTCTTCGTTATCGAAATGTGCATCTTGGTTATTAAGGCCTTAGAGATGAAGTTGTAAGTGGCCCCAGAATCTATAAGAATTACCACTTCATTTGAGCCGAGATGTTCCTTAAGTTTCATGGTGGAATTGGTAGACAAACCAGCCACAGATTGGAAGGATACCTCCACAGATTTATGCACTTCTCTGGAGTCCAACTCCACGCCTTCTTCACTCTCATCCTTTGATTCTTGGTCTTACTCATTGCCTTCAATGTCCTCAGGTGCCATGATAACTTGAAGCTCTTTTTTCTTGCAATGATGACTCGGAGACCACTTGTCATCACAATGAAAACACAACCCCTTTTGTCGTTTGTGTTGAATATCAGAATCGAAGAGCTTTCAGACTTCCGTAGTTGAATTCCTGAAAGAAGTTTGAGTTGGAGTTTTTTCTGTTCTTGTTGCTAATTCAGTTAGCCTCGCTTGATTAGAGGTAGAATAACGCTGTCTCATAGCTCTATTCTTGTCTTCGATATCTTGAACAATGTCCATGGCTTCATCCACATTTCGGGGTCTGTAAATTCTCAATTCAACTCTTAAAGAAAGAATTAATCTGTTCATGAATGTGCTAAGTTGCACGACTGGGTCTACGTCTTCAAAGGTGCCAATAGCTTAATATATCACCCCTTGTAGTTTGAAAATGACCCCTCTTGTTTAACATTCAAAAACTGGTCAAGCAAGGATCCTTCTTGTGTGTCTCAGAAATGACGGAGTAGCAATCTTTTCATTTCTTCCTAGATATGAATCGCCATCTTATTGCTCTCATATTGATACCACAGTAAAGCATCACTAGAGAAAGAGATGAATCCAGCTTCTATCTTCTCTTCTTCGTCATAATCATGGCAAGTGAAGAATCGTTCGGCTTGCATTATCCATCCATCCGGGTTGTCTCCATAAAATTTTGACATCTTCAATTTCTTGAGCTGATTCTCATGATTGTAACGTGTCTTCTGTCGCTCCCTATCAAAGGAGCCTCTTTCGGATCCATGAGTCACTCGAAAACCTGCCGTTGGTGATGTCCCCGTGATCGCACGTCTTTGTTTAGGCAATATTGCAATGTGTTGGTTTCTAAAGTGGTCGTTGGTCCTCTAATTTCCTCCTTCTCCCTGCATCTAGCAGCTCCGATCATCTCTCCTCTTGGTTCTTGGAAAGTTCTTGATTTTTCTTGAACTTCCAAGAGAGCTTTGAACTGTTCTTGGAGCGTTTCTTGCAGTTGTTGTTGGATCTTTTGGGCCATTTCTTGAATTGAATCATTAAAGGAGTCCTTGATTTCTGAGACTTCAATCTTCAAGGCTTCAAGATCTTCTTCAAATATAGTGGTGGAGTCACTTTTCTCCAGAGGTTTCTTAAGTCCCATGTCTGCAGCTCATCGCACCAAAATGATAGAACTTTCTCAGCTAGAAACTTTCTATTTTTAATTCAGAACACAAGATATAAAATCTCTCAGATAAATGCTTTATTGATGATAGTGACAAGGGTTACACCTAGCTTTCGAGAGGCTAGTCTCTCCAATTACAACCATTCGCGAGGGCTGGTCTCTCCTTAGAGTCAATCTCTTCTATTCCCAAGTGTTGATGGTGAAATCTTGTCAACTAAACTAGATCGAAAAACTCAAAGATATGTATGGAGAATTTAGATCAGAACTGAGGATAAACTTTAAGGAAAAGTAAACACAGATCAACAATGGAGCAAGCTTTTGTATATTGCTTAATAGCCTCTGCATACAATGAATTTTCCAACCCCTTTTCTGGAGGGGTAATGATCTATTTATACTGGAGCTCTAATGGCTCCTCATACATTGTGGTCCCAGGGGACAAGACTGTACATAGGTACATTGTCTGGGTAGTGGCACAGGTCGTGATGGAGCAGAAGGTCATGGTGTCGGCCTGGTATGTTGTCAGAGGCGTGCACATAGTGCCTCCACTCTCTCTACAAATTCGTACCTCCACTACCTGTGTGATACAGGTGTTAGGGTCATGCTTCTGTCCTCCTCATGGTTGTACATCATGCACCCATACACGTACGGGTACTATGTACCCGATGGTTATTCTTGCCTCTCCAAGGCATGTATCTGCTCAAGGCTATTCCACGTCCTACTAAGTGTAGGGAAGCTAGTGTGTTGACATGAACGATATACTCAGTCATCTATTCCACTATTGGCTTTATACCTAATAGTTATTGGGTCTCTCCTATTGCTCTTCATCTCATGTGACTCATAGGGAGAGTGGTGCCCCGTTGGTGGCACTTACCTCAGGAAGAGAGGTAAGGCCTCTTCAACGGGGCCTGTTGCGTGTGTGATGAGGCATGACGCCTACAAATGAGATGAGGGTCTCATCTTGTGAAACCATCACTTTGCAGCCCCCACACTACGAGGCCCCTGGTATATGGCCGAATGGTGTTTAGTGGAGGCTATATCTCTTGAGGCCTTTGACGTGGCCGGTGCGCGAGGCGAGGCACACATGGCCCTTGGGCGAGGCCCTTGGGGGTGAGGCCACCCTATGCATGCATGATCCTTGGGTGAGGCCCTTGGGAGCGAGGCCTCCCTACGCATGCGTGATCCTTGGGCGAGACCCTTGGGGGCGTGGCCACTAGGCATGCGTGACCCTTGGGCGAAGCCCTTGGGGGCGAGGCCACCCTACGCATGCATGATCCTTGGGCGAGGCCCTTGGGGGCGAGGCCTCCCTACGCATGCGTGATCCTTGGGCGAGACCCTTGAGGGCGTGGCCACTAGGCATGCGTGACCCTTGGGGGCGAGGCCACCTTACGCGCGGATATGATGGTGTCGCGCGGCCAGCGCGCGCGGGTCCTGGTGGTGTTGCGCGGCCAGCGCGCGCGGGTCCTGGTGGTGTCGTACGGCCAGCGCGCGTGAATTCTGGTGGTGTCGCGCGGCTAGTACGCACGGGCCCTTGGTGGCGCACGAGGCCGTGTCGTGCATGGGCGCGAGATGGGTCCCTTAAACAGTTGGTACGATATGCCCGTAGCATATCGGGCGTACCCACGAGGCATTTATGGGAGCTTATCACGCGCTTTTGGCCTTTTTATAACTGTTGAATTTCGAGCATCCACCTTTCTCATGAGACAATCTCCTGTATTCAAAAAGGGCCTACAAGCTCGAGTCCAATTGCATGATTAAGTGGTCTTTATCCCTCTGTTCTAATTAGGGACTAGAGATTTTTTATTTGGTGGATTTTTGGCATCCACACCAAGCTACCTTACAAATGAATTCCCCTCCCATATTTAAAGATATTGGACAATCACGAAAGTGCCAGCTAGGACCCTCTAAAATTAAGACAACTCAGCCCCTCCAAAAACATAAATGCCAACTAGATAAAAAGAAAAAATACAATAGACTGAGCATAATAATAACCAGCTCAGCCCGTTAGCCCAAGGCTATTTACGTGGTCTCCTATTGTAGACAGACTATAAGGGAGGCTTATCATAAAAGTTTTATAATTATATTGCTGCAACAAAATTAAATTTAGTATACCAAGAATTTCTTTTTGACAATACAGATGGAGTTAATGTAGAGAACTTTTTTTATAACTAAGTTGAAAGAATATTGTTAAAATACTTGTTTCAAATAACTACTCTTGTTGTAGTTGAGTTGTAATATTTATATTGGAGATTGGAATATTTTGGAGTATCGACTTTAAAAATTAATAACATGTTTTTTGATATCGTTTATTGAACAAGAAAGATTAGGAAACACAAGTGAGTTGATTATTTATTAACAATATAATTTTGATACAATGTTGTAAAATTTTACCAAACTAAGTTTTGTTGAGATTAAATTATTCTTTACTAGGTATATCGTAGATGGTTAGATTACTACATAAAAAGCTAGGAAAACTAGGAACATGCCGTTCCAACTTGTTTTGAATGTTTCAGCCTATCAAGCAATATGTGATATGTCCATGGGTGTATAATCTATAAATTTAACTACCATTTCTGTTAGCAAGGCCCAAAAGGCTGGCCCAATTGAGTTGGATTCTATTGCAATACAAGAGCATATGGGGAGCTTTGAGTGGGACTCGGGTCAGCCCAAAGGAATGGAGAAGCCCAAAGGAATGGAGAAGGTACCTGCAACATGCCAATAGAAGAGAATAACACCAGCAGCAAAAGAGTAGAAGGAAGGGCGCGTAGCAAGAGAGAGCGTGTGTGTCCTCGATGGATGAAAGATTTTCAGTTGAGGCTGGAACGTTAAGGGATTGCAATGATGTAACCAAATTCAATTGGCAAATTGTCTGTTAGCTACTGAATATAAATAATAGTTGTGATATTTTGAGAGGTATGAAATGAGAATTGCATTTTCTGGAGACTAGCTCTGTCTCGAAGAGAGCCTTATCCTAACATTGGTGCTTTCATTGATTTTTTCTTCCTTAGGATGAAGAACGGCGAGATTGCAGCGCTTCTGCAGGCGTTGGACCTCAAGTGGGAACAGTGAGCGAAAACGCAATTGGCGAAGCTTAAATCCGTTATCGATGATTGTCTGGCTCACGTCTCTCCTTCGCCATCGCCGGGCCATGGTGGTGAGAACAGTGCAGTACATGAGCATACTCGAGTGTCGGGCAGATGTTTGGAGACTGATGCTGATTTTCGAGACCTGAATTCCATACTTAAAACCCTCTGGGTGAAGGTCCCTAGATTTGATGGGTTTGAGGTGGACGACTGGGTTTACAAGATTAACAAATTATTCGATCTTCATCGTGTTGACTCGACCGTGAGACTTTCAGTGGTTCCGTTCCATTTGGACGGGGCACCAACGACATGGTTTCAGTGGATGGAAAAGGGTGGAGGATTTGTGGATTGGGAATCATTTATTTGAGCTTTGCAGCTCTGTTTTGGAACCTCCATTTATGATGACCCACTGGGGCGTATTTCGAAGCTTACGCAGACAGTCACGGTGTCGGCATTCTGAGCTAAATTTGAATTGTTAATGCCAAGAATCTCAGGGGTAGCTGACTCCATGTTTTTGAATTTCTTCACTTGGGGCCTCAAGCAAGAGATTAGAAGGGAGTTACTATTGTTGAAACCAGTGAACTTAGCAGATGCAATGGCCAAAGCCCAATTTTTTAGGATCGTCATGCTGATAAGAGCATTCGCCATCGCTCGGAGTTCAGTCGTTCCAATTGGTCTCCACGTTCCAGCTCTTCCAGTCAAGGTACGGTCAGTTTACAACAGCCTTTAGGTAAACCGATTACTTCCCCTATGGTCTCGGGGCACACAGCTACATACTCCGGCAATTCATCCTTACCCATTAAACGTTTGTCGCCATCTGAAATGAAAGCGAAAAGAGAAAAGGGACTATGTTTTACTTATGACGAGAAGTATCATTATGGGAATAAATGTAAGAATCGTATGCTCATTTTGTTTGGATATGAAGATGAGGATGATGATTCTCTCAAAGAAACAGAGTTCCAAGAGGCAGAAGAAACATTGGAGGAGGAGGTGAGTCTCAATTCTCTTTCTAATTCGCTGAACCCACAAATTTTTCGACTTATGGCAAAACAGGGTACTGAAACTTTGGAAGTGTTGATTGACACAGGCAGCAATAACAATTTCATTTAGGAATCCTTAGCAACACAGCTGCGTCTTCCATGGGAGGACACCAAACGATTCAAGGTCTACATGGGTAATGGTAATTTCCTTCTCTATTCGAAAATTTGCAAGGGGGTTGAGTTGCTTTTACAGGGATATAGTTTTGTCATCGATCTGTATGTTCTCCCTATTTGTGGTCTGGATGTGGTGTTGGGAATGCAGTGGCTACAAACATTGGGACCTTGTGTTCATGACCATAAGGCTTTGACCATGGAATTTTCTTGGCAAGGGAATCTAGTCAAGTTAGCGGGTTCTAAGGATATCTCAGCCCATCAGTTGTCTTATACTCAGTTCAATACCCTGTTACAAGAGGGTGAGATCAAAGGGTTGTATCGTTTATCTGCTGTCAAGGATGAGTCGTGCAAACCAGTGGATGAGTTACCCATTTTGGAAGCTACTTTTCCTTCACAAGCCAAGGGAATTCTTACTCAATATGGTAATGTCTTTGAGGAACCCAACAACTACCTCCATTTCGGGATGTGGATCATAGAATTTTCCTCCAACCAGGTTCCCAACCAATCAATGTGAAACCCTATCGGTACCCATACTTTCAGAAAGATGTCATGGAAAAAATAGTGCAAGATATGAGGGACATGGGATTTGTACATTCTAGTACTAGTCCCTATTCATCTTCGGTGTTATTGGTAAAAAAGAAGGACGGGTCATGGTGTTTTTGCGTAGATTATAGAGCTTTAAATGGCATTACAGTGAAGGATAGATTTCCTATCCCTACCATTGATGAGCTTTTGGATGAGTTGGGCAAGGCTACGGTTTTTTCCAAGTTGGATCTCCGGGCTGGTTATCACCAAATTCGCATGGACCCTAGAGACATTCATAAAACAACATTCCGCACTCATGAGGGGCATTATGAATTTGTAGTTATGCCATTTGGGCTTACCAATGCCCCCTCAACATTTCAGGCGGCAATGAATCAAGTTTTTTTTCCTTACTTGAGAGATTTTGTCATTGTATTCTTTGATGACGTTTTAATATACAACAACAGTGAAGCGGAACATGTGGAACACCTTCAGCGGGTACTGCAACTTTTGAGGCAACATCGTTTCTTTGCCAAGGCAAGTAATTGCCAATTTTTTCAGCAAACCATTGAGTATTTGGGGCATCTGGTATCATCACAGGGAGTCCAAGCTGATCCAGCCAAAATTGCTGCCATGGTGGAATGGCCAACACCTAAGACGTTGAAGCAGTTTAGAGGCTTTCTCGGTCTCACGGGGTACTATCGAAGATTCGTCGCTCATTATGCTACCATTGCTACACCACTTACAGAATTATTAAAAAAGGATAACTTTCAATGGTCGGCTTTACCAGCTGAGGCGTTTGAGCAATTAAAGAAGGCCATGACGGAAACTCCTGTCTTACGCCTACCCGATTTTTCTGAAGAGTTCGTGATCGAGACTGATGCATCTAATGTGGGAATTGGAGGGGTATTGATGCAAGAAGGACATCCTTTGGCATATTTCAGTAAGAAACTTTGTCCAAGGTTTGCTGGCGCTTCAACATACAGCTGAGAGATGAGAGCAATTATCGAGGCTGTTTCCAAATGGCGTCAATATCTGTTGGGGCGACATTTTGTCATTAGAACAGATTATAAAAGCCTTCGGGAGCTCTTAACACAGGTGATTCAGACCCCAGAACAACAACACTTCATTAGAAAACTCTTGGGATTTCATTTTTCCATCGAATATAAAGTGGGTAAGCTAAACTTAGCTGCTGATGCACTGTCTAGACAATCCGAGGGGTCATTTTCTTCTCTTTACTTGGCAATCAGTGCAGGTCATTTTGATTTTCTGGAGGAGTTACGACAAGAAAATATCACTTGCCCCGATCTTAGAGCTCTTCATGTACAACTACAACAAGGGCAGCTCAATAGCTCTTTGTATTCAATCCGGGAGGGTTTACTCTTTTATCAACAGAAGCTCTTTATCAGTGCACATTCGAATTTAAAACGACTGCTACTACAGGAATTTCATGCTTCACCTTTAGGGAGGCACGCTGGAATTGAAAGAACCTTCTTACGATTGAGCGCAAATTTTTTCTGGCATGGTATGTGTAGGGATGTCCGCCACTTTGTTTCAACTTGTTTGGTCTGTCAAACTATTAAATATTCGCCAACAACCCCTTACAGCTTGCTCCAGCCACTAGAAATTCTGGAAAGAGTTTGGGAAGATCTAGCTATGGATTTTATTGTGGGACTGCCTAATTCACAAGGACTTACTAATATATTGGTAGTCATTGACAAGTTCACCAAATATGTTCATTTTGGAGCATTACCGAATCACTACTCAGCTACTAAAGTGGCTGACCTTTTTTATAACATGGTGATCCGCCTCCATGGCATGCCTTAAACTATCATTTCAGATCATGACCCTATTTTTACTAGCGCATTTTGGATAAAGCTCTTTGAACTGATGGGCACAACTTTGAAAATGAGCTCGGCTTACCACCCACAAACGGATGGTCAAACCGAAGTCACAAATCGCTACTTGGAGCAGTATTTGCGAGCTTTTATAGCAGAGAATCCTAAACAATGGAGTAAGTTCTTGTCTTGGGCTGAATATCATTACAATACTAGCCATCATTTGGCTATTGGCATGACACCTTTTCAGGCAGTCTATGGATGCACACCTCCCACAATTCCCTCATACACTCGGGATTCCACTACTATTCAAGCTGTAGAGAATGATCTACTTTCAAGAGATGAAATTTTGCACCAGCTGAAACATAATTTGCAGCAAGCACAAAGCCGCATGTGTCAACAGGCCAACAAGAAACGCAAGGATATCGAATTCAAGATTGGTGAGTGGGTACTGGTGAAGCTCCATCCTTATCGACAGACCACAGTAGCGCATCGCCTAAATTCCAAGCTTTGTCGTCGCTATTTTGGCCCATTTGAAGTCATCGCTCGTGCTGGTCCTGTAGCATACACTTTGAAGCTTACACATGGCAGTCGTATTCACCCTAATTTTCATGTTTCTTTGCTAAAACCATATCAAGGAACGCTTCCACTCAGCTGCTATCCTTTGCCGGAGCTATCCCTTGCCAACAAACTTGTCACGGTTCCATTGGCCATTCTAGCTACTAGGCTTCACAAGGTTAACAACAAAACCAGTCGACAAGTCCTTGTCCAGTGGTCCTTGAGTCCCCCAGAAGATGCCACATGGGAAGATTTTGATGCCTTCATGCGCTTGTACAAGTTGCCTAACCTTGAGGACAAGGTTGATTTAGAGGAGGGGAGTAGTGTTAGCAAGGCCCAAAAGGCTGGCCCAATTGAGTTGGATTCTATTGCAATACAAGAGCATATGGGGAGCTTTGAGTGGGACTTGGGTCAGCCTATGAAAGAAGCCCAAAGGAATGGAGAAGGTACCTACAACATGCCAACAGAAGAGAATAACACCAGCATCAAAAGAGTAGAAGGAAGGGCGCGTAGCAAGAGAGATCGTGTGTGTCCTCGATGGATGAAAGATTTTCAGTTGAGGCTGGAACGTTAAGGGATTGTAATGATGTAACCAAATTCAGTTGGCAAATTGTCTGTTAGCTACTGAATATAAATAATAGTTGTAATCTTTTGAGAGGTATGAAATGAGAATTGCATTTTCTGGAGACTAGCTCTGTCTCGAAGAGTGCTTTATCCTAACAATTTCACATTGATATCCATTAAAAAATTATATATATATATACAATATATACATGTATCTATAATTTAACCTCTGAAATCATGACAGTAGATTTATAAATGATGAAAGAACCAAATTATATGTACGTACGTACATCTCAAAAATAATATCTTGAGCTTAAATAAGTATTAATGCTTTACTTGGGCTAGTTATAATTTGCTTCAAATGCAAAGTGACGATAGATCTGGCCATGTTAGACCAATGGTAGTCGATCATTTATAACTTATCATGGTTCTAATAAAGTGTTTGTGGTTTCCCATATGAGCTTCAGTCCAAAAACGATGATAAACAATGGTCGTAAATGTAACACTTGGCGTAACATATTCAAACTCAGAGCATGAAGAAATAAGGGTGCATTAAAGAAACTTTGTAATGACCCAAAATCGCTAATAGGGCTTAGTGCCTTGATTAGCGTGCAGGGAGGGCATAATTGGATATATATATGTATGTTTAATTGGTTAAATGCGTGACTATGTGGCATGCATGATTAATATGATTATATGCATGTTTATGAGTATTAAATATGCATGTGGGCTCTTTACTGTTCATAAGGGCATATTTGTAATTTTGGCCCATTAAGGACATAAAAGTGATTATATGTGATAAATGGTTGAGTCCATATTATTATGTGGATATATTTGCAGTATATGGCTCGAGATGGTCCTAGTGAGCGGATTAGCGAAATAGTCGCAGCAGGATTAAATACCCGGCTCGGGGGGGAGCCTAGGGGTATTTTGGGAATTTAGAGAATATTTTGGGAGTTATTGTGTAATGAATAAGTAATTGGTAATTAATTAGACGTGACAAGGTTAATTGGTAAATGGTAGGAACACTCGAGGAATTAATGGGAATTGGAAAAAAAGATTATGTTACCCTTAGAAACAACTAAAAGGCTAAATAGATTTCAGGGGCATTTTGGTCCACTTTGATTAAGGGATATGGTCAACTATACTTTAGACTTAACTAGAACTCACCAGAAAGTACTAAGTGGATTCTCAACATTCTTCTCTCTCCCTCACTCCATCTTGTGATTGAAGCTTTGTGTTGCTGAAGAAAAGGTCTGGGGTTTAGAGCTTGAGGATTGAAGATTGAGGCTAGAAGGGGACAAGGAACAACTAGGGAATCTAAGCTACAACTGAGGTGAGAACCATGTCTTGTTTTGCTGGGAATTCAGGTTATTGGGGTAAATTGGTCTAGCTTCTTGAGGGATAGTTAATTGGTGATTTGGGATGGTAACTTCATAAGGGTTTTGAGTGTTTTTATGTTTAAGATATGTAATTAAGGGTTTTAGACTTGTAATTGAACCTGGTTTTGGATTGGATACATGTTAAAGTTGAATTTTGAGGTTTTGGCTGGGAAGGATGCTAAGAAAACCAAGAAAATTCTGGGTTCGTGGGGGCGCGCCGCGACCCAGCTCGTGGGCGCCGCGGCCCTAGGGGGGGCAAGTCGCGGCCCGCCTCCCCCCAAAGGCATAGGGCCATGCCTCCGGCTTGGGGTGCGCCTTGACCCTCAGGGCCAGGTCACGACCCGCCTAGGGAACTTTGGCCTAGGTTAGTCTTTAGGCTTAGGAAGGCTCGAGGGTTCGAATCTAAGTGCTCGAGACGATTTCCACTACCTGGTTTAGTAGAATTCGAGGTCCCGGAGGCTAGTTATTGTTTCCGAAACATTTATTTGGGTTATGAACTAATGATCACCCATTGGCACTGTGACTAGGTTTATCGCTAAGGCTCAGGATTGAGGATCGTGCTCGGGATTATTCTTAATTCTCCGCTCGAGATTCGAGATAAGAAAACTGCACCCTTGTGGTTGTGAATGGGACTGAAGTTCCCAATATCTGAATATGTGTACTATGTGATTGTGCGATTGTTATGATAAATGAGAATGAACGACCTAAGGGTATCGGGGCTGATGATATGCGTACTGAACGTAGCTCGGCCTAAGCGAGCCGGGGTCAGCTAGATAAACAGAGGGCTCGGTCTAAGAGTAGCCACCCTGAACATTTGTGTAACTGGCTAGAATATGAACTTAAGATTATATGTTTACCATTGGTTAGTTTGATGCTTGTATTTTGTTGTTTAATTGAACTGAGTGAGCTAAGATTGACTGAATATGTCTGATGCTATATGTGCTTGCTGTTTATGGTTTCCTTGCTGGGCCTTGGCTCACGGGTGCTACGTGGTGCAGGTAAAGGCAAAGGGAAGCTGGAAAAACCATGAGTTGGAGAGCTCTGGGGGTGAAGTGTACATAGTCAGCTGCTCGTCCGCCATGGCCGAGGTAAAGTGCAGGGACAAAGCCCTAGAACTTGTGTTTTGCCATTAGAGTGGTTTTTAGTTGTATTATCTTTTGGAGATTGTAAATTATCACTTATACCCTATTTTTGGGATCCCATGTACTAAACATCTGTTTTAATGAAAATTAACCGTTTATGATCAAAATATTTTAACCTTAACCTGATGATTGACCTCAGGATCACATTTTTGTTCAAATGACTTGATTAGCAAGTCTTGCACTATTTCAAATACATAGTGTAACGATCTTGGTTATCTAGGGCGTTACAATTTGGTATCAGAGAGGTCTAGGTTTAATGGTTCCTGAAGACTGGCTGGGCATGTACACTTGCCACTAAAGACAAGCTCGACTCAGGGTTTAGTAACTATATATATGTGATTATATGCCTAAATGTCTAAATGAAATGTAAATTTTTTAATCTGTATGATTAATAAGGAGCATGAGATACTGATACAGCTTGGCCCTTGACTATTGTGTGATTATGATGATGCGTGCTTATTAGCATTGCTGCTGCATGTGAATGAATGTTTAAATGCTTGTTGGCATCTTGATTGCTTATTGTTGGTTGAGTTTCAATGAAGGACTATGGAAAGACTGTTAACCTATCGTCATTGCCTGACTGTCGAGTCGTTGATTGTAGATAAACTTGGATAGCTATGCATCCAAGGTGATCAATATGACTAGCCGACGCGAGGGTCGAGGCTAGAAATGATGAACATGGCCAGAACCCTCCGCCAGTCCCTGAGAACTGGCAGCAGATACTTGCTGATATACAAGCCCGGTTACAAAGTCAGGAAGAGTAGATCCGTCTCTTGAGACAACAGGCTCCGTCAGGGAGTGCATCATCTATTATGCCACCTCCTGTGGCACCAGTTGTACAACCACTTGAGGTTGGGAATAGGTGGGAGCCACTTTATGAGCGGTTCAAGAGACATCATCCTCCAACCTTTGAGGGAGGACCAGATCCATTGAAGGCTAAATAGTGGATGAGTATGATCACTTCCATTCTGGATTTCATGAGGGTGGAAAGTAATGACAGGGTGGTCTGTGCCACCTATATGCTTAGAGAGGATGCCCATATATGGTGGGAGGTGGCATCACAGACTCGGGATGTTTCCACTTTGAGTTGGGATGGGATCAGAGATTTTTTTAACCAGAAATATTACAACGTTGCCATCAGGGCAGCGAAGGTGAACAGATTCATGGGGCTGGTACAAGGCAGCATAACAGTTATAGAATATGCCCTGAAGTTTGATAGGCTAGTGAAGTTTGCATCAGACTTAGTGCCTACAAATGCAGCCAGACATGATGGGTTTATTCGAGGGCTTAATGCTATGATAGCCTGTGATGTGAGGATTACATCGATACCTAGGTAGACGACTTATGCCCAAACTGTCGAGAAGGCTTTTACCGTTGAAGAGGTAGAGAATAAGATCTGGAGGAAGAACAATGTGAGGTGGGATGTTCACAGGGCGGTGCCTCCATTTAGAGGGTCTGGTAGGGGCGGAGGCCCCAGTGATTTGAAGTGGAAGACCTCTGACACTTCGACCACTACTGGTCCTGATAGGAGGGGCCGGGGTGCTCAGGGTGACTGCCAGGGAGGTGGTGAGACATGGAGAAGTTATTCGGAATGCACGAGATGCAGGAAGCGCCATCTGGGCGAATGTCGGGCAAAGGCTGTTGGGTTTTATGCCCTTATAAAACCATGTCGGACATGTAGCACGATTTCATATTATCAATAAAAATAGTAGAAATCATTTAGTTTGACAACTGTGTTGCTTGCTTGTTTTATTACATGATTATTGAAATAATACAAACATTTATAAAATCCCGAACATATGGATAGTTACAATTATAGTGACTAGGTCACAGTGGATTATAGTTGTAATTATATGTTCAAAAGAACGAGTCCTAAGATTAGATCAGTGCATTGGATTTTCATTGATTAGGCAATCTACGATATGATCTACTTACGCATTCAGGGTGTGATGTCTTGTCCAAGGCATTGACCAAGTAGATAAGATCGGATGTATGTAGTTACATCGGACTAGGACCGATATTGATTATTGATTGATAAATAAGTATCGTTGTTATCAAATCTAATCAATGTCACAACGTTGACCATATATTAAGTTGATCTTAATTCTGAGTGATAATATTCTGCTAATTATATTATTTAAATCTTTTGACTTGTTCGTTACCAGCTTACCCTACGGTCTAGCCCATACTTACATCTTGGAGATTTATTAGTATAATTGAGTGGGAGTATTATTCATAGATACGAAATCTATAACTTCAGATGATTTCCTTAATTTCTTTGTTTAAAAGGTTAAGTGATTGAGATCTCATTTCTGTGATTAAGTTCACGGAAATATCATTTATAAGGAACTTAGTGGGAGTTAAGGATAAAATACTGATGAGGGGTAAAACGGTAATTTGCACCCAGCTCGTTAGTAAGTCATCGATAGAGGATTGACTGATTGTAATGGTTATAACAATGGATAACGTATTTATGGTTTTGAAAATACGTTCTATGAATTCAAGAGTTCAATTCCGAGTCTATAGTGGAGTCACGAGGAATTAATAAGGTAGTGAAATTATTCGTAAATAAATTCACGGTAACTTGTTGGAGCTTGATTTCATGGATCCATGGTCCCCGCATCACCTTTGAGTAAATCATCTAGAATGTCTCAATTAATTGATTTAATTATCGATTAGGATTTTTAAAGTTGACTAGGTCAATTTTGGAAAATTTACAGAGATATGAGATTTAGAGAATAAAAGAGAATCTATGGATAAATTTATTAATATTGATAAATTGGTATCAATATAAATAAATAATATTAAATCAAGTTTCAAATTATAATTAGTTAATTTGAATAAGGATTTAATTAATTAAAATAAATAAATAAATAAAAGGTTTTGAATTTAGGCCCAGTTGGGATTTAAATTCAAAACAAAGAGATTGGGCCCAAGTCCTTTTATGGCAGCCCAATGCATTTATTTTTGTTTATTATTTTTAATAAATTTAAATTTAAATAAATCCCATTAAGTTGCCTATATAAGGAATATGATATCTAGGGTTTTCATAAGGAAGCAAGTCAGTCTCAGTTGATTTGGGTAAGTGAAAACCTAGACACTCTAATCCTTTCTGAGCCACAATCTATTCTTCTTTTCTAGATCTCTATCTCATGTGTTGAGAACCAGCCCACACTAGTTCTAGGTTGATCAAAGGCTTGGTGAGGAAGACTGTGTTGCTGATCTTGTTCAATCTCTTGATAATACTTTGCTAGAGAAAGGAATCAAGGGTTAGAGAGATTGAAGGATGGAGTTGTTCCAGTTCCGCTACGTAATGTAAGTTTTTTACTTTACTCTGTATTTGTATCAATTTCATAGGAGCATGTTCTAGGAATTTGCATGTTTGTTTGATAATATGTAAATTGCATGAAAATAAATAACGATCCTGCAATAGGTTTTTCCTACAAAGGCTTGTTATCTGTGTGGGGTGGTGGGACACCTCAAGAAGGATTGCCCAACACCGAAGAAAGAGGAACTAGGGAAGGTGGACAGCTTGACTCTAGCTCGAGCGTTCACCTTGACGCAGGCAGAGGCCGAGGCTAGTCCCTCTGTAGTGACAGGTTAGCTTTCTAGCGCTGGATCTTCTTATACTGTATTGATTGACTCTGGTTGTAATGTCCCAAATTCCCTAATGTGCATTAATGCCTGGATTAGGGGCCCATGAGGGCCACAATTGATTTATTATGCCATTATGTGATTAAATGCATGATTATATGATGATAATTGCATGCATGTGGGTTCACTTCTTATTAGAAGGACATTTTCGTAATTTGGCTCATTGAGGGCATATCTGTATATTTTTATGCATGATGGTAATTTATGGGTGAGACCACATTATAATTTGGATTTGTTCGAGCTATTCGGCATGAGATGATCTTAGAATGTAAATTAGCAGTTTGGTCATAACGAGATTAATTTCCGGGCTTGGGGTGAGCCTAGAGGTAATTTGATGCTTAGTAAATTACCGGAAATAAATGAGTAATGGGATATGATTTAATTATTATTTGAGAATATTGGGAATAACGGGAATTGGAGGATGTTAATTATAATTAGCGGGATAAGTGAGAAATGATTGTTTTGCCCTTGGGTGGCTGTATAGGGATTAAATGGACATAGGGGCATTTCGGTCTTTTGACCAAGGGTTATATTTAAATTAAGTGGCTGGTTGTAGAAGCTTTAGGCAGCCAAAAACAGAGCCCTTTCCTTCTACCTCTCGATCATCTCTCTTTCTCTCCTTTCCTTTGAATTTTGAAGCTTACTTTGAGGATTCAAACTTGGAGATCAAAGCTTAAGGGTTTAGGGTTGTGATCAGCCATTGAAGGAGATTCAAACCTGTGATTTAGGTAAGGTTTCAGCCATGTTTTTATGGTTTTTCTCTGTTCTTAAGTTAGTTCTTGAGCTTGAGAGTTTTCATCTTAGAAGTGTTTATTTGGTGTGGTTTTAAATGATTCAAAGCTTGGGTTTTGTGGTTACACTAGTGGATATGCTGTGTTGATGATTGATTTTGATTTTGGGATGGTTTGATTGAGGTTCGAATTGAGAAAATGGCAGGGGAGCTGGGTTCGTGGGTTCAAGTTGTGACTGAGTTCTAGAAAGTCGCGACCTGGACCCAAGTCAGAGCCTCCCCTGAGCTCTGTGAAGCAGGCGCGCAGCGACTTGCTAGGCCAAGTCACGACCCGCCCCCGGTACCCCAGACAGATTGCTCTCTACCTTGGGGGCGCGCTGTGACTCACTAGGCCAAGTCGCGACCCGCCCCTTCCTTTTGTGCCAGGGAGGAGTTTTTTCAAGGGTTAGGCTCAGGGTTTCATTTCCTAAGGCTCGGGATCGAATCTACTAACTGTTTTAGTATGATTCGAGGCTCCAAGAGTGAGGTTTTAGATTATAAACCTTTTATTATTTATTTTATTGATGGGATTTTATATTGGTTATGACTAGGTGACTGCTAAGGAACTTAAGGATTGATCGTTCTCAAAGGTCGTTCTTTTATTATTTCTCGCTCGAACCAGAGGTAAGAAAACTGCACCTAGTATGTAACATGCATTGTTATTGATGAAGCATGATGAGTGCTCTATATATTTACATTGATTGCATAGTAAATGCATAGCAGCTTTGCTTATCTGTGTATGGAAATGGCTTATTAGTAAGAGAACGATAATGGTGTTTAGTATTGATCCTGAAGCTGTGACTTATTAGTCAAGTTCAGGGGTGATATGAGCACTGGTCGTATGGTATTGACTTAAGAGTCAAGAACGACATTAATGTGTTTAACATAGACCGAAATGATTAGATCTAATCAACATGAGCAAGAAATGCTTGACTGACCCTAAGTTTGATGAAATCTAAAAGTGCTTGTCTAGTCCAAAGGGTAGTTATATAGAGCCAGAGTCAAAAGGCTCAGGTGACTGAATGTCACATTGCTTAGGGTGCAGAGCCCTAGAGATAGACTTATTAGTCATCTATCGAGAGATAGACTTTTTAGTCATCTATTCAGAGTATGACTTAATAGTCACTTATCTTATTAGGGTACGGAGCCCAAAGTGTGACTCACTATCTGATTAGGGTTGCAAGCCCCAGAATGATTACTAAAATCATTTATTGATATTACATACATGCAGTAATAAGTTTTCTTGCTGAGCCTTGGCTCATGGGTGCTATGTGGTGCAGGTAAATGGAAATAAAAGCTCACCTAGACTTTAGTGGAGAGCTTAGGTGGTGTTGTGTACATATGCGGTCGCTTGACCACCATGGCCAAGGTGTTTCTTAGAGGAACTAGGGGTTAACCCTATTTTTGCCACTTAGGTCGGCGGGTTGTAATTTTTATACTGTAATGACCATTTTGGATTGTAAATAACTTTGTAAACACTTTTATGGGCCCATGTACTGTTTTATGTTTTAAGTAAAATATATCCATTCCTTTTGAATCGATATTTTCACCTTAGCCTATTAATAACACCTAGAAGCACGTTTATAACCAAATGACTCGTTTAGCTAGTTAAGCACTACTTATAGTCCACACTAACGGTCTTGGAGTAACCAGGGCGTTACAACTTGGTATCAGAGTGTGCCAAGGTTTAGGGTTCCTGTAGACTGGCTGGGCATGTACACTCGCCACTGAAGACAATCTCGACTCATGGTTTGGTAAATATTTATGTGGTTATATGTTTAACTGCTTAAATAGAATATAAATGCTTTTCCTATCTACATGAAATACATTAATAAGGCTGGGCCTTGAGTGCTGCATTATAACCAAGAACATGATTATTGTGGGAGAGGGAATCAATGGAAGGGAATTGAGGCAATGGTTTTGGAAATTTCCTCTTAGGTTTCGGCTAGGGAATGCATAAGTGCTAGGTTTCCTCTTTCTTTTCTTCTTCCTCTAATCACCATAGTGGCCACCCAACACCAAGGAGACAAGCTTGTCTCTCATTTCTTTGTTTCCATCCATACAAAAGAGTCTAGGGTTCAAAATTCCAAAGGGGTAGAGGTAAAGTATTGTTCTTGTCTTTTCATTATTTCTAATCTCCGTCTAATTTCTAAGACAAAGTGTATTGGGGATTTGTTGAACTAGGTTCCTTGTTTGGTGCTAGCAAAGGAATTCAAGAGAATCTCCTTATGGTGAATTCGACTTAACAATCCAAGAGGATTAGGGTTTTTGAGTTTAGAAAAGGCAACTTGGTGTTCTTTTGTTTTCTTTCTCCCTACCTTTCTCTCCGGAATTTTAAGATATAGATGCTTTAGGCTGTTTCGCATCTAGGTCTTTGAGACAAGCAATGAGGGTGTCAAGAGACATATTTCTAGAGTTTTGGGCTAAGAAAAGTGTTAAGAGTTTTGTGCTTTTGTTTTGTATGTTGATTTTTGTAGTTTTGATGGGTTGTTTTGAGGGTTGGCTTTGGCCAAGCATGTAATGCCCTACTTCTTTAGAGTCATTACTAAGTGAGTTTAAAACATGCTAATCACTCGCTAATCGAGGTTGTAGATTAAAAGTGTAGCTAAACTGTATTGAAGGTCGTTTAAAGGCATAATATATAAAAAAGTGATCATTCATGGAAAAATACTAAAAGTTAAACATTTGGGATCCCAAAATACTGTTTAGAAAATATTTACAACTCAAAATACATTTAGGGTCGACTAGGTGACAAATTCAAGTCTATACATAACATTTTCTCAAAAATACCCCTGGCAGTGGCAGCCAGGTAGGCCGAACATGTACCCATCGCTCCACGCTCTCCATACTCATGGTTGGTCGACCTTTCCCTTGCCCTTACCTGCACCATAGAGCACCTGTGAGCCTAAGCCCAGCAAGAAAACTCAACACAAAACAATTAACATATGCATCTCTATCAATCAGCATATAACAAAACAGCCAACACGCTAAACACATAGCGGCCATGCCGTCCCAGGCACTTTACCAGACCCTGGGTTTGCGGTCTTCCCCGTGAGGGTGACTCCAGCATCCTAAGAGGGTCTTGCCCTAATGACTTGCACTCTGCGTGCTCAACGCTGTCCTGACCCTTTGTCGTGCTCGGCTTTGCACTCCGCGTGCTAGTGTCGCTCCCGGCCCGTTCCGTACTCGGATTCGCACTCCACATGCTCGACGTCGTTCCCGGCCCCCTTGCCATACTCGGCTTCTGCCGTTCTCGGCCTTCGCCATTCATTCACAAATATGCAATACATAGCATAATATCAACAAACATTTAAAAATATACTAAACATTAACAATAGGGCTACGCCCTGCAATTCAATCACATAGGGCCATGCCCTACAATACAAAAAATAGGGCCACCCCCTGCTCTACGGGTATTACAGTTTTCTTACCTGTGTCCCAAGCTTCCTAAGCACCGCAATCCCAAGCACAGTCCTCTAACCCGAGCCTCGCTGAAAACCTAGTCACAATGCATTAACAATAGCCATCCATCAAGTTCTAATCCAATAAATAACTCCGGGATAAAATTCTAGCCTCCGAGACCTTGGATTCTACCAATCTAGGTGGTAAAATCCTTCCCAAGCCTTAACATTAGGGTTCGCGAGCTAAAAACCTTCTAACAGTCAACATCTCAAACTTGAGCCGCAGCCCAGCCCCTTAAGGGCCGCAGAGCGCTCAAGTCAGAGGTAAAAAGACTCACTGGTTGAGGGACACGGGCCGCGATGCTCCCATCCTTGGGCCGCAGGCAAGCAGAGGCTTCCAGCCTCTTCGACACACACGGGCCGCGACGCCTAAAGAACAGGGCCGTGGCTCGAGCCTCCAAACCTAGAAAACACCATTTTTCCCTTGTGTTTTCCTCAAGCCTAAACCTTAATTTCATACTCCAAACACCACTTAAACTCAGAACTGAACCTGGATTCCTTGTCTACATAACCTAGGTATCACATCCACCTAAGAATAACCCTCTAATCCTCACTAACACTAAAATTCAAACCAAGCACAGCTAACCAAACCAAACCTCATACAAGCTTGAGTTCTTTACATAATCAAGGAAATTCAACAGCAAGATTGAATTAAAGAACTTACCTCTACACTTAAATCAAGTCCTGAATTGATTCCCTAAGCTTTAAGCTTCCCAATCCTCCAATTCACCAGCCCAAGTGTTCAAAGTTTCATCAAAATTCCAAACACCATGAGAGGGAGAGAGAGCCGTGAGATGGAGAGAGAGTCATCTTTTGCTTTGTTCTAGTGACTTCCCAAGACTATTCTGAGCTATGTAATACCCCTGCCAAATGACCACACTGCCCCTTAAGCTTATCCTCAATCCTTAAGTAACCCAAGGGCAATTTTGTCATTTGCCAAATCCCGTTAAGTCCTCGAGTATTCCTATAAATCCTCATTTAATCCCAACATGTAAAAATCATTATTAAATTACTACACATTACTCAATAAATCCCGAACACATATTACGTTCCCAAAATGCCCCTAGGCTCCTCTCGAACCGGGTATTTGACCCCGTTGTGACTTTCTAGCTAATCTGCTCCCTAGGATTGTATCAAATTGTGCATCACAAATATATCACCACTCACATGTGGTATAAATCACAATATACACAAATACAACACTTATGCCCTCAACGAGCTAAAATTACAAATATGCTCCTAATAACCAAAAGGGGCCCACATGCATATTTAATCCACCTAAACATGCATTTCTAATCACATAATCATAAAATTCACATATTAACATAATAAAATAATTATTGCCTTCCAGGTACGCTAATTAAGGCCCTAAGCCTTATTAGCAAATCTGGGACGCGACAACTATCCCCTCCTTACAGAAATTTCGTCCTCGAAATTACCTGAATAACTCGGGATAACGATCCCGCATATCTGTCTCCAGTTCCTAAGTCGCCTCCTCCACTTTGTTGTTCCTCCACAACACTTTCACTAAGGCGATGGTCTTGCTCCGCAAGACTTTATCCTTTCGGTCAACAATTTGAACCGACTTCTCCTTATATGATAAATCTTGGTCTAACTCCAAGTTCTGATAACTCAGCACGTGCGTAGAATCTGATACATATTTTCGGAGCATGGATACATGAAACACATTGTGAACCCCTGATAGAGCTGGAGGCATTGCCAATTTGTAAGCTACCTCTCCAACCCGTTCCAGAATCTCAAAGGGGCCAAAAAATCTAGGGCTCAGCTTGCCCCGTACACCGAACCGTTTCACTCCTCTCAGGGAGAAACTCTGAGAAATACGTGGTCACCGACTTAAAACTCTACGCTCCTGTGCCTCAAGTCTGAGTAAGTCTTTTGGCGACTCTGGGGGGCGAGCATTCGAGCTCTAATATTTTCAATCGCCTCATTGGTCCTCTGAACAACCTCATGACCCAAGTATCTCCTCTCACCCATCTCTTCCCAATGGATAGGTGATCTGCACTTCCTCCCATATAACATTTCATATGGAGCCACTCCGATGGTCGCCTGATAACTGTTGTTGTACGAAAACTCAATCAAAGGGAGATACTTACTCCAAGATCCCCCAAAATCTAGCACACACGATTGTAATATATCCTCCAGTATCTGAATCGTGCTCTCAGACTGTCCATCTGTCTGAGGATGATAAGCAGTATTAAACTGCAACTGCGTGCCCATAGCCTTCTACAGGCTCTCCCAAAACTTGGAGGTGAAGGTGGGGTCCCTGTCAGATACTATCTCCCTTGGAGCCCTATGAAGTCGTACAATTTCCTTCACATACAACTCAACATACTGCTCCATAGTATAAGTCGTCTTCACCGGAAAAAAGTGGGCAGATTTGGTATACCTATCCACAATCATCCACACTGAATCATGTTGTCCTACGGTCTTCGGCAATCCAACCACGAGGTCCATGGTGATATCCTCCCATTTCCACTCTGGAATCCCTAGAGGCTGCAATGACCTCGCTAGCCTCTGATGTTCAGCCTTTACCTGCTGACAAGTTAAACACTTGGCCATATAATCTACCACATCCCTCTTCATCCTCGACCACCAATACAGAGTTCTCAAATCTTGGTACATCTTCATCATACCCGGATGTAAAGAATAGGGAGTGGTATGAGATTCTTCCAAGATCTCTCACCGGATATCATAATCCATCGGAATGCAAATCTGACCCTTGTACTTCAGTAGTCCCATCTCCAAAATAGAGAAGTCCTTAGCCGCTCTAGCTAAGACGCTCTCTTTGTGCCCTCTCAACTGGGGATCCTCCCCCTGCGCCTCCTTGATCCTCTCAAGGAGTGTAGACTGAAGAGTGATGTTGGCTAACCGACCAACCACCAACTCTATACCTGCTCTAGTCATCTCCTCAGCTAACTTATTGGATATTTGCCTCGAACTGAACAACTGTCCTGGGCCCTTTCGACTTAATGTGTTGACCACTACATTGGCCTTTCTAGGATGGTATAGAATATGATAATCGCAATCCTTTATCAATTCTAGCCAATGTCTCTGGCGCATATTCAGATCCTTCTGAGTAAAGAAGTACTTCAAACTCTTATGGTCGGTGTATATTTCACACTTCTCACCATATAGATAATGTATCCAAACCTTAAGTGAAAATACCACCGCTGCCAATTCTAAATCATGTGTGAGATATCTCTGCTCATACTGCTTTAGCTGTCTCGATGCGTAGGCTATCACCTTTCCGGCTTGCATCAGTACACATCCCAAACCCTGCCTGGAAGCATCACAATAAACCACAAACTTCTCATTGTCTAACGGAAGACTCAATACTGGAGCGGTGATCAATCACCACTTCAATTCCTTGAAACTGTTCTCACACCTGTCTGTCCACATGTACTTAGTCTTCTTTCGCGTCAATTCAGTTAATGGTGTGGCTATTCTGGAGAACCCCTCAACGAACCGTTGGTAGTACCCTGCCAATCCCAAAAAGCTCCTAACTTCTGGTACACTGCTTGGCCTAGCCCAATCTCTCACTGCCTCAATCTTGCTTGGGTCAACTAGAATCCCCTCCTTACTGACAATATGGCCCAGAAATGTTACTTGCGCTAGTCAAAACTCACACTTGCTGAACTTAGCATAAAACCTATGCTCCCTCAATTGCTGTAATACCAGGCGTAAATGCTTCTCGTTCTCTGTCTCTGACTGGGAGTACACCAGTATGTCATCAATAAACACAATCACAAACTTGTCCAAATAATCCTTGAAGACCCTATTCATCAAATCCATAAAAGCTGCTGGGGCGTTGGTTAATCCAAAAGACATAACCAGGAATTCATAGTGTCCATATCTCGTGCAGAAATCAATCTTTGGTATGTCCTCCTCTTTAATCCTTAACTGGTGGTAGCTTGACCGAAGGTCAATCTTAGAGAACAATGTCTTTCCTTGTAGCTGGTCAAACAAGTCATCAATCCTAGGTAGTGAGTACTTATTCTTATTGGTCAACTTTTTCAGCTCCCTGTAGTCAATAAACATTCTTAAAGATCCATCCTTTTTCTTGACGAACAACACTGGAGCAACCCATGGCGAGAAACTCGGTCTGATGAAACCCAAATCCAGTAACTCCTGCAACTGAATCTTCAGTTCCTTCAACTCAGCTGGAGCCATTCTATAAGGTGTCCTAGATACTGGCTCCGCCCATGGTGCCAACTTTATAACAAAATCGATCTCCCGCTGTGGCAGCAACCCCGGCAAGTCTGCGGGAAACAAATCTGGAAACTCACATACCAGTCTGGTCTCACTCGATCCAACCAATACAACTCTAGAGGTATCCACAATGTTCGCTAAGAATCCTATGCAACCTTCCTGCATCAGATCTCAAGCCTTCAGTGCCGAAATCATAGGTACTCATGGTCCACTAACTGTTCCCACATATACAAATGGTACCTCCCCTTCTAGTTCAAAAGTCACCATCCTGTGCTTGTAGTCAATCGTTGCCCCGTACTTCGATAACCAATCCATCCCTAAGATCATATTGAAGTCATTCATCACTAACTCAATTAGATCAACAGACAACTCTCTACTGTCTATCTCTACTGGTAATGCTTTAACCCATCTTCTAGAGACTACCAGTTCCCCAGTCGGCAGCAAAGTCTGAAATCCCCTAGCATACAAATCACTAGGTCTACATAGCTAATATATCAATCTAGCATATACACAAATGAATGAGTAGCCCCCGAATCAATCAATGCAGTAAAAGAAGAACCAACACTAAAAATCTGACTTGTCACGACCGAAGGGCTAGCCTCAGCCTCAGTCTGGGTCAAGGTGAATACTTTGGCAGGAGCGAGACTGTCACTCTGCTTTGGCTCCTCTTTCCTGGCTTATGGGCAGTCCTTCTTCAAATGGTTGATACTCCCACAAATAAAGTAGGCCCTGATCCTGCACTCTCCCTGATTTCGTTGTCTGCACCGAGGACACACTGGGAAACTCCTCCAGTTGTCTCCCCCGCCCCGACGGCCACTGAAAGCACCCCGTGCCCTCTTATTTGAGCTAGGAGGAATGAAAGAGTCTGTGGCCTTTCTCTTCTGCTCACTGGGGCCACTACCTCGACTAGATCCGGTGAAAGGAGGCACTGTCCTCCGAGCATCGTGCCTAGCAGCATCCTCTCTCCATATTTGATCCTCGACCCCCTCAGCTATAAGGGCCTTGTCCACTACCTTAGCATACATAGCAGTCCCCGGATCCAAGGTTATTTTTACATCACGGGCGATCATAACATTCAATCCCCGCACAAACCGATCCCTTTGTGCCATATCAGTCGGCACCAAATCCAGGGTGAATTTTGTCAACCGATCAAATCTTAAGGCATACTCAATAACTGTCATATGGTTCTGAGTCAGGTTGGTAAACACATCAACCTTCGTAGCTCGGACTGCGATGCTGTAATACTTCTCATTGAAAATGTCTCTGAATTCTTCCTAGGTCATAACTAAAACGTTCCTTCTCTGAGTTACCACTAACCACCAGATGCGGGCATCCTCTCTAAACATGTAGCTGGCGTAAGCTACCCTCTCATTCCCTTCCACCCTCATGAAATCAAGGATAAAAGAACTCATGTTCATCCACTGCTCTGCCCGCAGAGGGTCTGGTCCACCCTCGAAGGTGGGAGGATGTTGCTTCCTGAACCTCTCATACAAAGGTTCCCACCTATTCTCCATAACAGGCTGGACTGGCACTGGTGCCACAACCTGTGGAACTTGCGACCCAATACCCTGAGAAGGGGCTTGTTGCCTCAACTGTTGAAGCTCTTCTTCTGTTTGGTGAAGTCTAGCTTCCATCTCGACAAATAACTGTTGCCAATTCAATGGGGCAGGTGGAGGGGTCCTGACCCTGTTATCATCCTCGACCCTGTTGCTGCAGAGTTTGATTGATCGCCGAGGCATCACAACAATATGCCTGAAATCAATGACGCCGCTCATCAGGCATGATAACAATATCCAAAACCACCTCCCAATCCACATCAACCAACCATAAACAACAGTCCACATAACACATATAACATACAACAATCAAGGGGCCATGCCCTAACATCATGCATATGTCAACTCATTCATCATGCTCTATATAAAATAATAAGGAAAACAGGGCATTTAACACGCAATCAAGCATATAATTCAATAATTACCAACCAACCCTAAGTCGAGCTTGTCACTGGAAGTGAACGTACATGTTCGGTCGATCTCTAGAAAGCATAAACCTTGGCTCGCTCTGATATCAAGTTGTAACGCCCTACTTCCTTATAGCCGTTACTGAGTGAGTTTAAAACGTGCTAATCACTCGCTAATCGAGGTTTTAGATTAAAAGTGTAGCTAAACTGTATTGAAGGGCATTTAAAGGCATGATATATATAAAAATGTGATCATTCATGGAAAAATACTAAAGTTAAACATTTGGGATCCCAAAATACTGTTTATAAAATATTTACAACTAAAAATACATTTAGGGTTTACTAGGCGACAAATTCAAGTCTATACATAACATTTTCCCAAAATTACCCTTGGCCGTGGCAACCAGGTACGCCAAACATGTACCCATCGCTCCACGCTCTCCATACTCATGGTTGGTCGACCTTTCCCTTGCCCTTACCTGCACCATAGAGCACCCGTGAGCCGAAGCCCAACAAAAAAACTCAACACAAAACAATTAACATATGCATATCTATCAATCAACATATAATAGAATAGCCAACAGGCTAAACACATAGCGGCCATGCCATCCCAAGCGCTTTACTAGGCCCTGCGTTTGTGGTCTTCACCGTGAGGATGACTCCAGCATCCTAAGAGGGTCTTGCCCTAACGGCTCGCACTCCGTGTGCTCAACGCCGTCCCGACCCCTTGCCGTGCTCGGCTTTGCACTCTGCGTGCTAGTGCTGCTCCCGACCCTTTTCGTACTTGGCTTTGCACTCCACATGCTCAACGTCGTTCTCGGCCCCCTTGCTGTACTCGTCTTCTGCTGTTCTTGGCCTTCTGCTGTTCTCGGCCTTTGCCGTTCCCGGCCTTCACCGCTCCCGACCTTCATCGTTCCCGGCCTTCGCCGTTCATTCACAAATATGCAATACATAGCATAATATCAACAAACATTTAAACATATACTAAACATAAACAATAGGGCTATGCCCTGCAATTCAATCACATAGGGCCATGCCCCACAATACAAACAATAGGGCCACGCCCTGCTCTACAGGTACAACAATTTTCTTACATGTGTCCCAAGCTTCCTGAGCACAGTCCTCTAATCCGAGCCTCATTGAAAACCTAGTCACGACGCATTAAAAATAGCCATCCATCAAATTCTAATCCAATAAATAAATTCGCGATATAATTCTAGCCTCTGGGACCTTGGATTCTACCAATCTGGGTGGTAAAATCCTTCCCGAGCCTTAACATTAGGGTTCCCGAGATAAAAACCTTCTAACAGCCAACATCTCGAACTTGAGCCGCGGCCCAGTCCCTTAAAGGCCGCAGAGTGCTTAAGTCAGAGGCAAAAAGCCTCATTGGTTGAGGGACATGGGCCGCGACACTCCCATCCTTGGGCCGCGATGCGCCTGGGTAGATAGAGGCTTCCAGCCTCTTCGACACACGGGCCGTGGCGCCTAAAGAACAGGGCCATGACTTGAGCCTCCAAACCCAGAAAACACCATTTTCCCTTGCGTTTTCCTCAAGCCTAAACCTTAATTTCATACTCCAAACACCACTTAAACTCAGAATTGAACCTGGATTCCTTGTCTACACAACCTAGGCATCACATCCACCAAAGAACAATCCTCTAATCCTCACTAACACTAAAATTCAAACCAAGCACAGCTAACCAAACCAAACCTCATGCAAGCTTGAGTTCTTAACATAATCAAGGAAATTCAACTGCAAGATTCAATTAAAGAACTCGCCTCTAAATTTAAATCAGTTCCTGAACTCTTGAGCTTTAAGCTTCCCAATCCTCCAATTCACCAGCCCAAGTCTTCAAAGTTTCACCAAAATTCCAAACACCATGATAGGGAGAGAGAGCCGTGAGATAGATAGAGAGAGAGTCCTCTTCTGCTTTGTTCCAGTGACTTCCCAAGACTTTTCTGAGCTATGTAATACCCCTGCCAAATGACCACACTGCCCCTTAAGCTTATCCTCAATCCTTAAGTAACCCAAGGGAAATTTAGTCATTTGCCAAATCCCGTTAAGTCCTCGAGTATTCCTATAAATCCCCATTTAATCCCAACATGTCCAAATCACTACTCAATAAATCCCAAACACATATTACGTTCCCAAAATGCCCCTAGGCTCCTCCCGAGCCGGGTATTTGACCCTGTTGTGACTTTCTAGCTAATCTGCTCCCTAGGACTGTCTCAGATTGCGCATCACAAATATATTACCACTCACTTGTGGTATAAATCACAATATACACAAATACAACACTTATGCCCTCAGCGGGATAAAATTACAAATATGCCCCTAATAACCAAAAGGGCCCCACATGCATATTTAATCCACCTAAACATGCATTTCTAATCACATAATCATCAAATTCACATATTAACATACTAAATCAATTATAGCCCTCCAGGCATGCTAATCAAGGCCCTAAGCCTTATTAGCAAAAATGGGACGCTACAAAGCATGTGTAGAGGTTCTTATTCTTATTCTTATTATTTCTTTTATGTTGCTATGTTGATATCATGTGTTGATAAGATGGTATGGGTAAAGGCATGTTGGGTTTTAATTGGAAAGTGAAAACAAGAATGGGATATGGTGTGTGTTTCGACCTAGTACAAGTTTAGGGTTCTTGATGTTTCTTTTGAATATTGATAAATATGCTTATGAAATTGAGTGTATGTTTATGATGTATATAGATAGAATCATGTTAGTATTTCTTATCTTTTAGCATGTTTGGTTTTAATTCTCTTCCTATCTTGTGGTCATTTGTGATCTTAGGAATTGCTAGGATTTGCCTTGGGTTTTAGAAACAATAAATAATAGGAACATGCAATAGGTTTCGGCCTAGGGTTCCTTGCAACATGTTTTATTTATGTTTGATCTTAAAAACATGCCAATGATTTAATTGTCTAGATTATGTTATAATTTCTTTTCTTGGGATGTATGGGTTGTAGAAACATAATAGGCGATGTTTTAACATGATTAAAGGTGTAATTAGATAAATATATGCTTGCTGTTTTTTTTCATTGTATGATGGTGATGATAAATCAATGATTTTAAAATGCACAAGTTATGCCTCAAAGTGATATTTTGAACTTATATAAACAAAATACATTTGATTTCACATGTTAATGGGGGGTTTTTATCTAATTAAACACATGTAATTTTTTTTATTATTTTGTGAAAGAAAATATGGTTTTAGTTCAATTATGTGATTTTAAACAAATAAAATGCATGCTGGAATTTTTGGTTGATTATGAGAAAATGTCTTTTAAATAAAGTAAGTAAAGCATGTGCTCAAATAAGTTAAACCTTAGACCATGTATATGGTAAATGTAATTTTTCCACACTTTAAATATGTATTTTTCTCATTTATATTTATGCAATTTTTTTTATAAAATAATTAAGTAAAATTATTTTCTAAAGGTGATCAAGGAATTCATTTAATAATTATAAGTAGCTACAAAATTTTGTTACATTCTTTTAATTGTTATTAAATATTATATGGGATTATTATATATGCAAATTAAAGCTAATGAATTATTCTTGTAAATTAAATTTTTGTAATAAAATTTATGAGTGAAAAATGTGTGATTTAAAGGAGTAATGTAGTATTAACTAAAGCAGATAATTATTTAGGCTTACTGAATTTTTAAGAAAGTGGCAATAAAATCAACAAGTAGAAATTATCAACTTCAACGCTAATTTTAAGAACACTCTCACGTATGCATGTTACATGCAAGTGTATTTTTACGTTCAAGTGTACACCTATTAATCAAACATATGATTTCTGTTTTGTAACTATGAATGATTAATTGGTAGAATTGACATCATTCCTTATGATTTTATGTGACGTTGTTGTGTGAATACGAGTTGTGGTGCAACTTGTGTCACGTGTGTATGACCCATGCCCACGTGGGATATGTATGTTGGGCATGTGCAATCTTACTTGATATTAAGAAAACGTTTGATTGTGATTCTAGGTTCGTTGTGAAGTGCCCCGCACTTTATATTTTGATTGGACTTGAGGTAAGGAAGTTAACTAGAATTTCTATGCTTTATGTTATGAAAAATATGAGGTAATATTTCGTAAGAGCTATTATGTTATGAGAAGTATGAACTAGAGTGATTGCAAGAGTTATGGTGTTATGGAAAGTATGAGCTATGGTAAGCTAAAGTGTTATGAAAAATATGAATTACTATCTTATGATATGAATTGTTGTATGTCTGCTTGTATGTTGTATAAAAATAGTAGGTTGTTAGCGTGTTGAATGCGACACAACAAATGAGTTACTAAAGATATGATGTAACTTATAGGGTGGACGCGCCGAGGTTATTCGAGGACCTGAGTTCATGTTTACCTCATAGAGGAGGTCTTAGCAGTTTATGCTTTGCTAGTTACCTTAAGATGTGACATGGACAATAGGGATGCCATGATCACAAGATGTATGATTATGATTATGATTATGATTATGATTACGATTATGATTATGATTATGATTATGATTATGATATGATTATGATTATGAATATGAGTATGAATATGATATGGTTACGATATGAATTGCCATGAGGTTACGATACATATGTAGTTTTCCTTGTATTCTTCTTGAATATTGTTGCACTTGTTTGTACTTCCTTATTGTGCTTTTAGCTCACCCCCTTACTTTCCCCCTTTCAGGTAGGCAATAGGGTTTCTCCTTGGCATGCACAGTGATGTGGGAAGTTCCAATGTCTAGGCATGTATGACGTAGGGTGTCTTGTGAGCGATTAACGATCAAGATGAGCGCCAAGAATAATTAAGAGCTTATGTTATGGTTTATGTTTTAATAATGTCAGTGGGACTTATTACTTTTATTTTATTTCCAAAGACTGCATAAAGACACAACATTTTTATTTCAGACTATTGGGCCCAAATTGCATGTTTTATCAAGGTCCCACTGAACCTTTTCTCTAAAATGGTATTTTTCAAATAAATATGAGTTGAGCAACGTTTTTATAAAGTAATAGAATAGGGCGCTCCTTTACATCTTATCTTTGACCTAAATCAAAATCAAAATCACCATCATCATCTTCTCAATGCCACACACCCAAGGTGGATGTTCACACACACACGGGCCACACACACAAAAGGAAAGAAAAACACAATATTCAAATAAATAGAGATAAATAAAAAAACAAATAAAAAAATAAATAATAAATAAGAGTAACCCAAATTAAAAAAAATTACACAAATAATATCTACCGAATATTAAAATCTACTTTTCCTAAAGGAAATTTCATTCTTAAAATTTGACTCACCATATCTACCAAATATTACAATCTACGCTTCTTAAAGGAAATTTAATCCTCAATGTTTGACTCACCAACCAATCCTGATTGTCCTCTTTACCATACCTCCATCTCCCACGTTGATCATCTAACTGGGTAGTTTCTCTAGATGACCTTAACTGGTGGAATCTATCTTGGGTCACAACCCCTGTAACGTCCCAAAAATGCTAATAAGGTTTAGTGTCTTGATTAGCGTGTTGAGAGGGCATAATTGGATATATGTGTGATTTATTGATTAAATATGTGGCTATGTGGCATGCATGCATGATTTATATGATAATATGAATATATTTATATGCATTTTATGAGTATTAAATATGCATGTGGGCCCGTTCTTGTTTATAAGGGCATATTTATAATTTTGGCTCGTTAAGGGCATAAATGTGATTATATGTGTTAAATGGTTGGGACCACATTATTATGTGGATATATTCATAGTATACGGCTTGAGGCAATCCTAGTGAGCGGATTAGCGGAATAGTCACAGCAGGGTTTAATACTTGGTTCGGGGTGAGCCTGGGGATATTTTGGGAAATTTAATATATATTTGGGAGTTATCGAGTAATGGGTAAGTATTTGGAAGTTAGTTGGGCATGACAAGATTAATTGGGAATTTGTAGGATGACTCGAGGAATTAGCGGGAACGGGGGTTAATGGCCGTTTTACCTTAAGGGAAATTAGGAGGCTAGGTTAGTATAAGGGGCATTTTGCTCATTTTAAATAAGAGATGTAGTTAGAAAGTATCAGACTTAGGCTAGAACATATCAGAACACTCCACAACATTCTCTCTCTCTCTTGCAAGTTCACCATCTCTCCATCTCTTGTGCTTTGAAGCTGAAGGAATTTTTAAAGGGAAAAGCTTGGTTTTAAGCTGGGAAATCTGGGGAAATTAAGCTAGGAACAACCAAGCAATTGCTGAGGAATAAAGCTTCCAACTGAGGTAAGATTTTGGGTTCTAGGCTGTTAAATTTCTAGTTGGTTTTGATCATGTTGAGGGTTACTTGAGGGGGGTTCTGAATTTGGCATTAAGGGAGGATTGAACTAGTGCTATAGGCTATTTGTGTGTTGTTTATGAGGTAGTATTGGAAGTTCTGGACCTAGTTTGGCTTGGTTACATATTTAGGGTCGAATTCTAGAGTTATGAGTTAGGGAAGGATGCTGAAAACCCAGGGAATTCTGGGTTCATGGGGATGCGCCGCGACCTAGTTCATGGGCCCCGTGGCCCACGTGCCCCAGAAGGCCTTGGGGGGCTTGCTGACTTGTGGGAGCGTTGCGGCCCTAGAGGGCCAGTTGCGGCCCACCTCCCCCTGGGACAAAAGGCTAACGCCTCTAACTTGGGGCGCGCCGCGACCCTTAGGGCCAGGTCGCGACCCACCTAGGCAGCCATAACCAAGGTTGGTTTTTAGGCTTGGAGAGGCTCGGGAACTTAAATCTAAGCGTTCGGGACGAATTCTACTTCCCAGTTTAGTAGAATTTGAGGCCCCAGAGGCTAGCATTTGTTTCCAAAGCATTTAATTGGATTACATTTTGATAGCTATCCATTGTCGCTTGTGACTAGGGTTATCGTTAAGGCTCGGGATTGAGGATTGTGCTCGGGACCGCTCTACATCCTTTGTTCGGGATTCGAGGTAAGAAAATTGCACCCAAGTTATGAATGGGACTGAGATTCCCTGTAAATGAACATATGTGTTATGTAACCTGTATATCTGTTATGTGTGATGTGAAAATACAACCTAAAAGAGCCGAGGCTGATGTTGAGCGTATTGAACGAAGCTCGACCCAAGCGAGCCAGGATCAGCTAAATAACCAGAGGGCTAGGACTAAAGGTGCCGACCCCTATTTAGCTGTATTAAGGTTGATTTATATGTCTGGATTGAACTATTATCATTTCCTAGTTTAGTATTTGTATCATGCTGTTAATAGAACTGATTAATCTAAAGTTCACTATGTACATTTTGTTGTTATGTATGCTTGTTGAATTTGGTTTTCTTGCTGAGCCTTGGCTCACGGGTGCTACGTGGTGTAGGTAAAGGCAAGGGAAAGCTGGACCAGCCATGAGTTGGAGAGCTTCGGGGGTGAAGTGTACATCAGCAGCTGCTCGACCACCGCAGCTGAGGGAATTACAGGGACTAGAGCTCAAACTTGTATTTTGCCATTTAGACTAGCTACTGTTGTATTAACTTTTAAGGGTTGTATCTGCCATGTAAACATTATTTTTGGGATCCCATGTATCAAACTCTTATTTGAATGAAAATCAACCATTTTACGATCAAAATCTTTTAACCCTAACCTGCCAGTTGACTTTAGAAACACATTTATGTTCAAACGACTTGATTAGCAAGTCTTGCACTATTTTAAACACATAGTGTAATGGTCTTGGTTACCTAGGGCGTTACAACTTGGTATCAGAGTGGTCTAGGTTGAAGGGTTCATGAGGACTAGCTTGGCATGTACACTCGCCGCTAAAGACAAGCTCGAATCAGGGTTCGGTAGCCATATATGTGATTATATATTTGAATGTTTAAATGAAATATAAATTTTTTATCTGGACGTTTATTAGAAGCATGAGATATACTCATAGGGCCTGGCCCTTGCATACTATGTGAATATGATAAGGCGTGCTTATTAGCATTACTAATGTATGTGAATAATTGTTTAAATTCTTGTTTGTATTATGATTGTGTGATGTTGGTTGGGTTTCGACGTTGGACCGTGGGATGATTATAAACCTGTTATCATTGCCTGACCAACCGAGTCATTGATTATAGATAAACTTGGATAGTTATGTGTCCAAGGCGATCAATTTGACTAGCCGGCACCAGGGTTAGGGCTAGAGATGATGAGCAGGGCCAAAAACCTCCGCCAGTCCCTGAGAACTGGCAGCAGTTGCTTGCTGATATGCAGGCTAGACTTCAGAGTCAGGAAGAAGAGATTCGCCTTCTGAGGCAGCAGGCTCTGCCAGGGAGTATTGCACCTAACTTGCCACTTGTTGTGGCACTTGCTGTACAACCGCCTGAGATTGGGAACAGGTGGAACCGACTTTATGAAAGATTTAGGAGACAACATCCTCCAATCTTTGAGGGAGGACTAGATCCACTTAAGGCTGAGCAGTGGATGAGTATGATCACCTCCATCCTGGATTTTATGAGGGTGGAAGGTAATGACAGGGTGGCCTGTGCCTCCTATATGCTTAGAGAGGATGCCCGCATTCGGTGGGAGGTGGCATCCTAGACTCAAGACGTTTCTACTCTAAGTTGGAATGAGTTCAGAGATTTTTTCAACTAGAAATATTACAATGTTGTCATCAGGGCAGAAAAGGTGACTGAGTTCATTGGGTTAGTGCAGGGTAGCATGAAAATTATTGAGTATGCCCTGAAATTTGACAGGCTAGCAAAGTTTGCACAAGATTTGGTACCTACAGATGCAGCTGGGCAAGACAAGTTTGTTTGAGGGCTTAATGCTTTGATAGTCTGAGATGTGAGGATCACATCAGTACCTGGGGAGACGACTTATGCCCAGGCTGTTGAGAAGGCCCTCACTGCTGAGGAGGCAGAAAATAAGATTTGGAGGGAGAACACTGCGAGACGGGATGTTCGCAGGGCAGTGCCTTCATTTACAGGGTCTGGTAGGGGTGGAGGCCCCAGTGATTAGAAGAGGAAGACCCCTGATACCTCGACGACTGCTCGTCCTGATAGGAGGGGCCGGGGTGCCCAGGGTGGCTGCCTGATAGGAGCTATCCAAAGTGTACTAGATACAGGAAGCGCCATCTGGGCGAATTCTGAGCAAATGCCTGTTACTTGTGTGGGGTGGTTGGACAACTCAAGAAAGATTGCCTGACGTTGAAGAAAGAGGAACCAGGGAAAACAGATAGCTTGACTCCAGCTCGAGTGTTCGCCTTGACACAGACGGAAGCTGAGGCTAGTCCCTCGGTAGTGACATGTCAGCTTTCTAGCGCTGGCTCTTCATATACTATATTGATTGAATCTGGTGCTACACATTCATTTGTTTCTATTAAAGTGATTGATAGATTGTGTAGCCTAGTGAGTATTTCACTGCGGGGTTTGGGACTATACTGCCTACAAGGGAGCTGGTAGTTCTAGGAGATGGATTAGAGCACTGCCTGTAATAATGGTGGATAGTAGGGAACTATCGGTAGATTAGATTGAGTTGGGTATTGATGATTTTGACATGATTTGGGATGGATTGGCTAGTCGCATACAGGGTCACTATAGATTGCAGGAAGAAGATGGTGACTTTTGAGCCAGAGGGGGAGCACCCCTTTATTTTTGTGGGTACTATGCATGAACCCCGCATTTCTATGATATCAATGTTGAGGGCTAGGGACCTATTACAAGGAGGTTGTATAGGTTTCCTAGCCAGTGTGGTGGATACCACTAGAGTTATGCCGGTGGGGCCAGGGGAGATAGACTGGTATGCAAGTTCTTGGATGTGTTTCCTGATGATTTACCAGGACTGCCGCCGCACAGGGAAATTCAGTTTGTCATTGAGTTAGCGCCGGGTACAGAGCTAGTGTCCAGGACACATATAGGATGGCTTCGACACAGCTAAAGGAGTTGAAGATACAGTTACAGGAACTACTAGACTTGGGATTTATCAAACCTAGCTTCTCGCTATGGGGTGCTCCGGACGGATTCTACTACCCAGTTTAGTAGAATTCGAGGCCCCGAAGGCTAGTATTTGTTTCCAAAACATTTAATTGGATTAGATCTTGATAGTTATCCATTGTCGCTTGTGACTAGGGTTGTCGTTAAGGTAAGAAAACTGCACCCAAGTTGTGAATGGGCTGAGATTCCCTGTAAATGAACATATGTGTTCTGTAACCTGTATATTTGTTATGTGTGATGTAAAAATAAGGCCAAAGGGAGTTGGGCTGATGCTGAGCGTATTGAATGCAGCTCGGCCTAAGCGAGGCGGGATCAACTAAATAACCAGAGGGCTCGGCCTAAGGGCGCCGACCCCTATTTAACTGTATTAAGGTTGATTTATATGTCTGGATTGAACTATTATTGTTGCCTAGTTTAGCATTTGTATCCCGTTGTTAATAGAGCTGATTGATCTAAAGTTTACTATGTACATTTTGTTGTTATCTATGCATGTTGAATTTGGTTTTCTTGCTGAGCCTTGGCTCACAGGTACTACGTGGTGCAGGTAAAGGCAAGGGAAAGCTGGACCAACCATGTAAGCTCCTGGATAACCAAGGTCGTTACACTGTGTGATTATAAAGGTGCAAGACTTGCTAATCAAGTCATATAGTTGAAAATGTGACCCTAAAGTCGTGTTTAGGTTAGGGTTAAAATATTTTGGTCATAAACAAAAAACTTCTCATTAAAATAAATGTTTAATACATGGGATCCCAAAATAGGTTTTAAAGGATAGTTTACAAAATTTCAAAGTTTATATACAACCACAGGCCACTCTAATGGAAAAATAAACATTTTAGGTTCTCCTGTCCTTGTACCATCCCTCGGTCGTGGCGGCCGATCAACTGACTATGTACATTCAGCCCCAGAGCTCTCCAACTCAAGACTGGTCCACCTTGCCCTTGCCTTTACCTGCACCACGTAGCACCCGTGAGCCAAGGCCCAGCAAGAAAACCATAATGCATAGCATAAGCGACAATCAACAGTCAGATAATTCACAAATCACCATATAGATACTCAGTAAATCACATTGCTCACATAATCAATGATATCATCCTGCAAACCAATAACCAATCATCCAGATAACAAACATGCCAGAATCATTAGATTCATAACAATAAACATACAACATAATATCCAGGGTCAATGCCCTTAGGTCGCACCCTCTGATTACCCCACTGGCTCTGACTTGCTTAGGCCGAGCTTAGTGATTATATACTTAACCTCAGCTACCAATCGCTGAGCCGCGTCCTGTGCGCAAATAATGACTCCGACACTCTTAGGCCGTTTATCACATGTCCCCATGGCATAATACCATCTTATGACATCACATACAAGTATAGGGAACTCTTAGTCCCAACATAACCACATAACTGGGTGTAGTTTCTTACCTTTGATTCCGAGCTGTTGACCCTCAAATTGGTCAACGACACGGAGTTAGATAAATAATATAAAATGAGATGAAAACAAGAAGAAATTCAAATGGAAAAGTAAACGACACAAACGATTTATAGTGGTTCATCCCCAATCAGATGGTAATGACCTACGTCCACTTAGTGTTCTTATTGATGTAGAGTCCCATTACTATGATCAATGAACTAGGGTTCACGAGTTTCACAAGCCTTGGGAGAATTACAACTTCGGTGAATAATCACACTATAATTTTCTCTCAGGATTCAAAGATTGAAAAAGTCCCCTCCCTTGAGCCTTTTGATTCGTATTTATAGGCTTAAGAAAGTTACATGGGCCAATGGGCCTTAATTACCATTAAGACTTGCGTATCTAGGTAATAATAGAAATTACAATCAATGTATAACTACAGAATTGCATAAATAAAGGAAATAAATGAAAGTATGCGACCAGGCTGGTCGACTGGAGGCGTGATGAATGATAAACCAATAATCTCCTGTTCGATGGCCGAGCAGGATACTCACTTAAAGCCGCCACGTGTAGGTCAATTCTGCCACATCATCAAGGGCCGTTTTTGGGTAATATTTGCCCCCAAGTTTATTTTACTGTGACCAGCATAAAATAAACTTAGACAACAGACCTTTCGTATGCCTTGTCAAATCTATCAGAGCCGTCCATGCCTTCTCGAAAAAGGCAACCAGTCATATCTTTGTAGTTTCCCAAAAAGTTGTTTGACGGCTATTATGCTTTTCCATGCCTCGAAAAATAACCCCTCATGATTACCTCTGTAACTGTGCTTCGACCAATATATAACCCCCCATATTTACCTTTTTTCCTTTTACATTTTATCTTTTTCTCAAGAACACAGAAGAATAGAACCCTTAGAACCCAGAAGACCCAAACGATCCCAACAATCCACAGAGTTTCTACCCAGCCACTCAACGTCTTGGAAATTTACACCCACTTTCATCCAAGTAAGCTTCTTGAAGTTCTTCGTCTCTGAGATGCCATGCTATATTTAGTTTCTAGTTTGTTTCAGACTTTAAGTTCTTTAATGTTCTTGAAAAATTGATTTGGGGTAAATGGGCACGTAGGTATGAGCATGATAGGATAAGGAAAAAACACTACATGAGGCTTAGGAATTGGTTTGGGAGATAGGATTATTGATTTAGGGCATAAAATCGAAGTAAAAATTCAATTTTTAAGCATGTAGAAAAAACTGGGTTTTTCCCGCCCTTTCTCAAAGTCGAAAAGTTTTTTCCGAAAAACTTTTCACTTCTGCTTTTTAATCCGTTTTCCAAATTGTTCGCATAGAATTTAGTGTTTTTATACACGAGCAACATTATTCCAAATTTTCCACTTTCTTGGTCTTTTGGCCATAGATTCTGATCTCCCCTTCTCTGTTCGCAGATTTTCATGCACGACCCGTGGGGAGGTGAGAGGCCGATTGACGACGACTTTCTCGTGCAATCACTCGAAGATCAAGAACAACCATTGCTGCTAATCCTGGAAATTCCTTTTTCTCATAACTCTTCAAATAGATCTTTGACAAGCCCAGCCAACATGGATCGCGTAAAATCCATTACTCAAAAGAAAAAGAAAACAACCACTCCTCCTGCCAAACAGCCTGCTCCTCGGGCTGAAAAGCCCAACCTCGAGACGTCCTTCGACCAGAGGTCAAATGGTATGTAGTACCTCCTAGAAACATTACAGCTTGGTAGGAAATTATCTCAAGAAGTACGGACTTCCTGGGATAACCCTAATCAAGCCTACAATCAACCAGCGGGCAAATCTGTTTGGGGGCGCCTTCAGTGCCTGGTCGAGATATCACATTGAGGTAGGGGCAACCTTGCCTCTTCATCCGTTTTTCTAGGGGGTGGCCAACTATTTTGAGGTCGCTCCCTTCCAAATCACCCCAAACGGATATAGAGTGCTCTCTGCTCTCTATATCCCTGTACAACCATAAAAAGTGGCCTGTTCCTACGCCACACGAGATCAATTATTTGTTCGATCTCAAGTCCAACCCCAATCACAACTACACGGGGTTCTTCCACTTTTACCACCAGGAATCTGCTCGCACTTTCTTGAGTAAGATCACCCACAAGTCCAACGTGGGAAAGTAGTTCCAGGAGTACTTTTTAACACCGGACTTGGTCGCCAACAATCTGGCCTTCATTGATGGAGGTAAATTGTTTATTTACTGGTCGCTTAATTTCTTTTACCTTTTCTGCACATTCTTTAGAACTTTGGTGTCATTTAGGTCCATGGCGTCGACCAGCTCCTACTCCAGAAATGGAGATACGAGCAGCATCCTTGGCCAGCATGACCAATATAGAAAGAAGAAACAAAGAGCTAGTTACGGAGACCAATCTAAGGCTGGTTGGCCTTCTGGCACCTCACTAGGATGTGAGGGAATCAACTGCAGGGAGCGCTACCGGTGGAGAAGTTCCCGAGCAGCACCAAGATGTGTCACAACCTTTGAGGAAGAGGACAACGGGAGTGACCATCAGGGAACCCTCCAGCACCCCACGAGTAGCTGCTGCACCTGCTCCACCAGAAAAGGGAAAGCAGAAAGGTTTTGAACACCCAGAGCCTATTCTTGAATCTTCAGATGATAATGGTACTAACTTCTCACTTTTAGAAAATTTTCCCATTCCCTGTCACTTATTTGACGCGGATGACAACTTTAAATACACGCCTAATTTAAATTCAGACTTCTTCAAGGTAGTGAGTGAGTGTAGCAGTAGTACAATAAATAATGTAGTGACCAGTAGTTGTAGCTTAGATATTTTACTTGTAATTTCCTTGATCTTATTTCCTTGATTTAATAAGTATCTCCATCTATATTGCCTGACTGTTCGCTTCTATTTTGCTGTCATGTCAGTTGAAGGTCTGTTCGACCTGTACAGTGAACTTGAACCCGCCGCTCCTTCGAGCAAGAAAAAGGGGAGCAGGCAACATCGCGGAGAGAGCAGCAGCAACCCTCCGGCAAAAAAGACTCAGAACGCAGATCCTCCAATACCAGTTCCTTCAAAAGAAACAACACCTCCTCCAGCTCCCATCGACCAGATGTCTCCACCAGCCCTTGTCGACCAGACACGTCCTCCAACGCCTATTAACCAACCTCCTCCAGCTCCTGCTGACCAGACACCTCCTGATCAGATAGGAGAGGCATTGACAAACATTGTGCTTAGTTCAGCCAAAGATAGACTAACTAAGCTATCGAGGCACTGACACAGTCGAGAGGCCATCATCGATACTGACTCCATGGAGGTCGACCAGATCATTAACCGTGCGCTGAATGAAGTGCTCAGCGTAAGTTGTCGTTTCTTGCTGAGATTTATTTGTTTAACTTGTCATTTTATTTCTACTAACAATTGTATTTTCTCACTGATCGCAGGGAGTTCTAACCATGAGCGCTAGCAAAACAACACACATAATAAGCAAATACTTGTAATAAATACAATAGTTGGCAAGATTGATTGGCTGCACACAGTCCCTTTTATTTCTCATAATAAATGGACAATCGTGTCTGTACGAGTGATAAAAAATTTGATCTTACTCTTATAAGCGATCAGTCACATGATTGACTAACCCTTGTTCATAAACTTGTAAAAAATAAAATTAATACAAGCCAATTCTTTAAGAAGAATTGTTTATTGATAGTACTTGCGTAGGTGTTCTCCATTCCAATAGCCAGGAATGAAATTTCCATTTAAGCGAGCAAGTTTATATGTGCCTGGTTGAAGGACTTCTTCGATTTGTTACGGTCCTTCCCAGTTAGGTCCAAGCACTCCAGCAGCTTGATCGCAGGTATTAAGAAAAACTCTTCTAAGTACAAGATCTCCCACATTAAATTTTCTTTCACGTACTTTAGAGTTGAAATACCGGGCAACCTTTTGCTGATAAGCTGCTACTCGGAGTTGGGCTTGTTCGTGCCTTTCATAGACCAAATCCAAAGATTCCATCAACAATTGACTATTGGCTTCTTGATCATATGCCATCCTTCGATGTGATGGCGGATCTAATTCAACATGCAACATAGCTTCATACCCATAGGCCAAGGAAAATGGAGTATGGCCTGTTGCTGTTCGATGGGATGTTCTATACGACCAGAGGACTTCAGGCAACTGTTCTGGCCATGCCCCCTTTACTTCTTCAAGCCTTTTCTTCAGAGTATCCTTTAGTGTTTTGTTGACACCCTCAACTTGTCCGTTTGCCTGTGGATGAGCTACTGAGGAAAAGTTTTGATAATCCCATGCCGCTTGCAAAAATCCGCGACCAGGTCACTATCAAACTGTGTGTCGTTGTCTGAGACAATTTTTCTTGGCAATCCGTAGCGACACACTATGTTTTTCACCACAAAATCCAGCACTTTCTTGGTCGTTATGGTCGCCAGTGGCTCAGCTTCAGCCCACTTTGTGAAGTAATCAACAACTACCACGGCATATTTGGCGTTGCCTTTTCCTGTGGGCAAAGACCCAATCAAATATATTCCCCAAACTGCGAATGGCCACGGGCTTTGCATTTGCTTTAACTCATTAGGGGCTGATCGTGGTATCTTGGAGAATCTTTGACACTTTTCGCATCTTCTAACAAAGTTTAAAGAGTCTTCATTCATTGTTGGCCAGAAGTATCCTTGCCTTAAGATCTTTTTTGATAAACTCTAGCCCCAGCGTGATCCCCGCAAAAACCTTCATGGACTTCTCGCATTAGTTCTTTGGCCTTTTCTTTTGAGACACACCTTAAAAGTGGCATTGAGTACCCCCTTCTGTATAAAATTTCGTCGACCAGTATAAACCGAGCAGACTGCCTCTGGAGGGCTTTGGCTTTGTTTCTATCTGTTGGCAGCACTTTGTGCATCAAGTACTCAATGAAGGGTGCCATCCACATGTATGCTGCTTGAATTAACAGAGAGGTTTCTTCTGCTTTGATGCTTGGTGTGGAAAAACGTTCAACATGCACTATATTTAGGGTGTCAACATCCTTTGCACTTGCTAATTTGGCCAAAGCAACAACGTTTGAGTTCTGGTCGCGAGGTACTTGCTGGAGAGTATATTTTTCAAACTTCGCCAACAAATCCTTTTCTTTGTTCAAATAAGCAACCATCTTCAGACCTCGGGCTTGATATTCTCCAGTAATTTGATTAACCACCAACTGGGAGTCGCTATAGATTTCAAGTGACTTTATGCTCATGTCCCTAGCTAATCTTAACCCTGCGAACAACGCTTTGTACTTGACTTCGTTATTGGATGCTGTGAAGTCGAATCTGATTGTACAGTGGAATCGATGTCCTTCAGGTGTTACCAAAATCACACTGGCTCTAGCGTGGTGCTCGTTAGAAGAGCCGTCTATGAACAACTTCCAAGAGGGGGTTTGGTTTTGAGGCTCAGGCTCTTCTATCTGTTCAATGCCTGGAAGCCCAGTGAGCTCTACGACAAAGTTTGCTAGAGCTTGTCCCTTTACTGCTGCTCGCAGCGAATAAGAAATATCAAATTGTCCAAGTTCAACCACCCATTTCAATAATCGAGCAGTGGCTTCTGGTTTCTGCAGGACTTGCCGTAGGGGTTGGTCGATTAGTATTGTGATGAGGTGAGCTTGGAAGTATGGCCACAACTTTCTGGAGGCTAAGATCAAGCAGTAGGCTAATTTTTCAATGGGTGGGTGCCACAATTCTACTCCTATTAGGCTTTTGCTTATATAATATACAACTTTTTGCACATTTTCCTCCTCTCTTACCAAGATAGCACTAGAAGCATATTCTGTGACTGCCAAATAGATGAACACAGTTTCTTTTTCAACCGGCTTAGATAGAATCGGTGGGTGCGACATATGGGACTTTAGAGCCTGGAAAGCCTGCTTGCAGTCCTCCGTCCACTCGAATTTTTTATTGCCCCTAAGTAGATTAAAAAATGGGACGCACTTGTCCGTGGATTTAGAGATAAATCTACTTAAAGCGACAATTCTCCTAGTTAAACTTTGAACATCTTTTATCTTTGTTGGTGATTTCATATCGACCAGGGCCTTGATCTTTTTGGGATTAGCTTCAATACCTCGCGAGTTCACTACAAATCCAAAAAATTTCCATGATCCAACTCCGAAGGAACACTTAAGGGGATTTAGCTTCCTCTGATATTTGTTCAAGATGTTGAAGCACTCTTGTAGATCCCCAATGTGTTCTTCTGCCTTCTTTGACTTAACTAGCATGTCATCAACATATACTTCCATGTTTATACGGATCATCTCTTTAAACATGTGATTGACTAATCGCTGGTAAGTTGCACCAGCGTTTTTCAAACTGAAGGGCATTACTTTATAGCAGTAAAGCCCTGTATCGGTTCGAACGCTAGTGTGATCCTCATTAGGCGGGTGAATACTGATTTGATTGTATCCAAAGTATGCATCCATAAATGATAGGATCTCATGCCCTGAGGTGGCATCGACCAGCTGGTCGATCCTTGGGAGCGAGAAACAATCTTTAGGGCAGGTTTTATTAAGGTCTGTAAAATTCACGCATGTTCTCCATTTGCCATTCGGCTTGGGAACTAGTACGGGATTAGAGACCCACGATTGATAAAACGCTACCCTGATGAATCTGTTCTCCTTTAGCTTCTTGACTTCTTTCTTTTAAAGCTTTTGATCTGTCTTTGTCGAGCAACCTTCTTTTTTGTTGTACTGGTGGAAAACTTTTATCTATGTTCAGGACATGGCTGATAACTACTAGGTCAATTCCAACCATATCTTGATGCGACCAGGCAAAGACTTCCTGGTTCTTCTTTAAAAATTCCACCAACTTTTGCTTTGTTGTTATCTCTAAGTTTTTACCGACTTTCACAACCCTGGTCGGATTTGCCTCATTGAGTTGGACCTTTTCAAGGTCCTCAACTGGTCCTACTTCCTCATCACAATCCCCAAAGCGAGGATCTAAACCCCCATCCTCACTTTGGGCAACACCCTATTTGGTGACGCATTCACCTGATTGGGCTTGTATTTCATCGGCCAACTGCAACTCTTTTCCGATGACTTCCCTCGATCCACCCCTCTTTGCCTTAGTAATTGAGGAATTATAGCATTCCCTCGCTTCTCCTTTGTTTCCCAATATGCATCCTACCCTTGCATCAGTTGGGAACTTCATGGCGAGGTGCGAGACCGAGGTTACAACTCGTAGGTCGACCAGAATAGGCCTTCCAATCACAGCATTGTACGCGGAAGGACAATCAACTACTATAAAAGTACTGAGTAATGTCCTATTTGCAGGTGCAGTTCCTGCTGTAACTGGAAGCCTAATTGACCCTGTTGGCATGAGCCCTTTGCCAAGAAAACCATAAATGGTTTGGTTGCATGGCTCCAGGTCCTTCACTGACAACTTCATTCTTTCTAGTGAAGACTTGTACAAGATGTTTACTGAGCTCCCTGTGTCAACTAACACCCTCTTAACCATCATGTTGGCTATCTGGACGTCAATGACCAGAGGGTTTGAATGAGAAAATTGGACATGCTGAGTATGAAGCTCAGAGAAAGTTATTAGCTCGTCCTCTGTTCGAGCTTTTTTGGGAGTTCGCTCCTCCACATTCAGCATTTCGATGTCCTGGTCGTGGCGTAAGGTCAGAGCGTATCGCTCCTTTGCCTTCCCACTGTCTCCTGCAAGGTGTGGGCTGCCACAGATGGTTAGCAACTTACCTGCCACAGGAGCTGGCTATAAAGGTGGCGAGCATTGGCGTACAGGCGCCTGCTCGTTGCCTCCTTGAGCCTCTCATTGAGAACCTCCAGTGGCTTGTATGTATCTCCTTAGGTGTCCTTGTCTGATAAGGAACTCAACCTCATCTTTTAGCTGGTTACACTCATTAGTGTCATGACCATAGTCGTTGTGGAAACAACAAAACTTCGTTGTATCTCTCTTGGAGAGATCCTTCCTTATAGGTGCTGGTCGCTTGTAAATGACATTGGAGCTGGTCACCTGGAACACCTCTGCTCTGCTTTCGACAAGGGCCGTATAGTTGGTGACCCTTGGCTCATACACGTTGTCCTTAGGGCACTTATTCTCGGATGTCGACGACTCATTATTCGCCCTTTTCCCACCATTTTATCGTTCCCGTTGCCTTTGTCGTTGCCATTGAGTTTATCAGACCCGTTGGCGGCTTTAGCGGGATCTTCCTTTGGTCCCTTGTCTTTCGCAGGCGACTTCCCTTTGCTAGCAATCGCCTCTTCAAGCTTAATGTACCAGTCTACTCGATCAAGGAATTCCTGGGTACTCTTCACCCCATTCTTCCTTAAACTGTTCCAAAGGAGAGTGTGGCATCTCACTTCAGCAGTAAGGGCCATCATTTTCCCTTCATCGCCAACTGTTTTGGCCCCAACTGCTGCTCGCATAAAATGCTAGACATACTCCTTTAAGGACTCTCCCTCCTTCTGGCATATCTCGACCAACTGATTGGCTTCAGTCGAGTGAACACGACCAGCATAGAATTTCCCGTAGAACTCCTTCACGAACATTTCCCATGACACTATGCTACCAGGAGGGAATTTAAAAAAACCACTCCTAGGCGGTGTCAGATAGGGTGGCCGGAAATATCCTGCAGCGAGCATCATCTGACACCTTATGGATGTCCATATGTATCTCGAACTTATTCACGTGAGATACTGGGTCCCCATATCTGTCAAAATTGGGCAATACTGGCATCTTAAACTTGCTGGGGGTTCTTTCCATGACAATTCTTTGTATGAATGGAGTGCCTCTTCTCCGATCATACTCGATGTGGGATGTCCGGCTCCCTACCAGCTACTGGAAGACCTAGTTTAGTGCATCGATCTGAGCCTGCACGACGTCTGGGATCACTAGGATGACTGGTGCTGGAGGAGCGTACTCATCGTGCCTTTTGCGCCTGTTGTTGAACACATCCCTTAAGTCGTCATCTCTGCGCCATTGCTCACTAGCGCCCAACCGATAAAAAATGTTAGGTTGCCTAGGCTGTCCCCCAGCATTTTGGCTTGTAGGCCTATTTTATCTTGGTGGGGGGTTCCTTTCTCCACCTCTTTCTCCTTGCCCTCGACCAACATTCCCTCTGCCGGAATCAACTTCGTTGTAATCGTGGCCGTCTCTAAAACGTGAATGGCTATGACGTGACCGACTGGTCGCACTATTCCCTCCTCTAGCTGGCATCTCTCGAGCGTCAGGGGGAGGTCTGCGTTGGTCAGTGGGTCCCTGGGCATTATTATGTTGTGGGGGTCCTCTGACCGCAGAGCCTGACTCGGCGTGCCTTCTGTTAGCAGAAGGACGTTGCCCCTCTTTTGGTGGATTTGGATTCTCAGCCGTTGGGTGTCTAGGGCCTCGGGGAGGCTGCCCGACCCTATTCTGCCTTTGATGCTGGGGACTATCTCGACCAGCACGAGAAGGTGGTTGTTGCTCAGGATCCTGAAATGGGATATCCTGTTTAGCAGCAAGTGGTTGCTCCGGCCTTTGAGGGCTTGCCGGCTGAAGTAGAGGACTTGGGTTTGGGGCCTGTTGTGGTGGTGCACTTGGTGGCTGATCCAGTTGAGAAGTCAGCGCAGCCTGTCCTCGGGCCAACTAAATGGCTGCTTCTAGGGCGGCAGTGACATCTCTTTGCCGACAGTCCATGTTAGCCTACCATTCATTCAACTCTTGGCATTGACGTTCGATTTCCCTTTGTTGCAACGCCAACGTCTCAACCACATTCTCTTGATTGGCCCTTAGATTGGCCAACTCCTCTTGCAACACACTCAGTGTTGTCCTTAGGGTTTCAGAATCCATTTCCTCCTCTTCGAAATACAACTGTGGTTCATCTTCAGCCACATTTTGTGAATAATCCCATTACTATGATCAATGAACTAGGGTTCACGAGTTTCATAAGCCTTGGGAGAATTACAACTTCGGTGAATAATCACACTATAATTTTCTCTCAGGATTCAAAGATTGAAAAAAGTCCCATCCCTTGAGCCTTTTGATTCGTATTTATAGGCTCAAGAAAGTTACATGGGCCAATGGGCCTTAATTACCATTAAGACTTGCGTATCTAGGTAATAATAGAAATTACAATCAATGTATAACTACAGAATTGCATAAATAAAGGAAATAAATGAAAGTATGCGACCAGGCTAGTCGACTGGAGGCGTGATGAATGATAAACCAATAATCTCATGTTCGATGGCCAAGCAGGATATTCACTTAAAACCGTCACGTGCCTGCCACATGTAGGTCAATTCTGCCACGTCATCAGGGGCTGTTTTTGGGTAAACACGAGTGCTTTGGTTAATAGAAATGATTCTCGAGCATGATCCCGTCAGAGCCGTAGCGTACATTGAGTCACAACCGTAAAATAGAACCCTCATTGACATTCAATTCCATAACCTAACTTTAGGACCAATCCCAAGCCCTCGAGAAGCCCAATTCTACCAAACGGGGTGGTGGAATCGACTCCTGAGCCTCCGAGCAAAAACCCTAAGAAAAATACCCAAAACCCATTTCTGTAGGTAGGGTAGCGCTACAATGCCACAAGGTGGCTCTACAGCGCTACAAACAGAGACAAACACCCCCTAGAAAACCAGGCATAACGCTCCAAAGCTAGCGCTACAACGCTACAAACAACACATGCAACCTCTGGGTTTTTCCTTCTAATTTCCCCGAGCCAAAGCTCCATAAACCCACTCCAAACCTCAAATAAACTTCAAATTGAGCCTACCATCCACTATGTATCATCCAACATGACCCAACAACATCAAAAATTGGCCACATGCATCATCAAACACAGAAAACCAGAGTTGAGCTTAAAGCTCAAGAACTTCACCAGAAAACCCAGAAACTCAACTGATTAGGGTAAGAAATTATTACCTTTGATGGAGAATCTGACCCTAGGTTGCCCTCAGTGCCCTTCCAGCCTTTGGTTCCTCAAATCCCCAAGCTCAAGTCCCTTAATTTCCATCCAAAGTTCAGATTCAAAAATCAGACATAACAAAATTCAGCCATCCAAAAAAAAAAAAAAACTAGAAACCTTACCTTAATTGGACACTAACTTCAGCTGAACCTTCTAGCTTCACCAAGAACCAAGTCCCAAGCTCTAGCCTAAACCTCCTCCGAGCTTACAGCTTCAAATTTCAGAAGAAAGGGTGAAGGGAGAATAAACCGTGTGGGAGAACAAGGAGTCTCTGTTTTTCTTCTTTTTTTTTTTCCTTCAGTTTCTACTATTTTCTACAACTTCCACTAAGTCTAAAAAAAATAGAATAACCCTTATCCCCTTTTTAACCATCAAATGACCATTTTCCCCTCCCAAATAAACCTAAGTCTTTAAACATTATAAGGGCATTTTGGTCATTTGCTCCCAATTCCCGCTAATTCCTCAAGTTTTCCTAATATTTACCACTTAATTCCCGTCATCTAATTGATCACCAATTATTTTCTCCAAGGTCTAAAAATCTCCAATATATTTTCCTGATTCCCAAAAAAAATACCCCCAGGCTCCCCCGAGTCGGGTATAAACCCCCGCTGTGACTATTTCACTAAACCGCTCACTAGGATCGCTTCGAGCCATAAGCTGCAAATATATCCACATAATAATGTTGTCTCAACAATTTATCGCAAATAATTACATTTATGCCCTCAACGGGCGAATATTACGAATATGCCCTTATAATCTAAACATGGCCTACATGCATACTAATACTCATAATCATGCATCTCATATATCCATATAATCATGTAAGCATGATTATCACATAATCATGCATTAATTCATTTAAATCTCACATAAACCAATTATGCCCTCCAGGCACACTAATCAAGGCCCTTAAGCCTTATTAGTAATTTTTTGATCGTTACAAACCATGAGTTGGAGAGCTTGGAGGGCAAAGTGTACATCGACAGTTGCTCGACCGCCATGGCCGAGGGAATTATAGGGACTAGATCTCAAACTTGTACTTTTTCATTTAGGCTGGCTACTGTTGTATTAACTTTTGAGGGTCGTATCCACCATGTAAACATTATTTTTGGGATCCCATGTATCAAACTCTTATTTTAATGAAAATCAACCATTTTACTATCAAAATCTTTTAACCCTAACCTGCCAGTTGACTTTAGAAACACATTTATGTTCAAACGAATTGTTAGCAAGTCTTGCACTATTTTAAACACATAGTGTAACGGTCTTGGTTGCCCAGGGCGTTACAACCCCTTGATTCCTTTCTCTATGATTTATACTAAATCATCATAACTCGAGTCCTGCCTTTAACACCAACTGTTCATAACACAACACATGGGCTGGTTCTGGTAATTATTTTCTCAACCAAAGTCATGAGAGACCCTACGTGTCTTTATGTTTTAAACGTGTCCAAGATCATGCAATCTAACATATTGTGGCTTATATTGTCTTACCCATTGAACTCTACACTCGATGTTGATGGACTTTGAGTAGGGATGTCACCATTGGTGAATCTATATTTCAGGGAGTTTTAGTCCCATCCCTTTAGATGTAGAACTTACCAAATCTCTTGTAAGAGATTTAGTCAACGGAATAAGTTCTCACTAGTCTTGACATATGATATTGATATGATTCCCTCTTAAATAAATTGTCTCACATAGTCATGTCTTAGACTTATATGTCTAGACTTCCTATTATGCACTTTGTTATAAGTTGTAGCCAAAGTGGCTTCATTATCATAATATATCAAGATCATCGATACATCAACCGCAGTTAATTGTATATCTAACATAAGATCTCTAAAGCACTCTGCCTCTTTGCCGGTTGCCTCTAAAGCTATAAATTCAAACTCTATGGTTGAGTGAGAAAAACAAGTTTGTTTCTTAAATCCCTAAGAAACTACACCCCCACCAAATGTAAACACCTCACCAGTAGTGGAGAAAATTTCTACCACACCCGATATCAAACTTGCATTAGAGTATCCTTCAAGTATCTTAGGAAAATTTGAGTAATGTAGGCTAAGTTTCTTAGTTCTCTTAAGATACCCAAGAATTCTCTCAATAGCCTTCTCATTCTTGATACTTGGATTGCTAGTAAACCTACTAAGTTTACTAACTACATATAAAATATCTGCTCTAGTACAATAAGTGATGTACAGAAGGCTACCTTTTGCACTTGCATATTCTAATTGAGCCACAACTCTGCCATCATTCTTTTCAAGTTTTTGGCTTGAATTGAAGCGTGTATTTACCTCTTTGATTTTGAGATGACTGAATTTGTCAAGTACTTTCTCAATATAGTGAGCTTGACTTAAGGCATATCTCTTATGGTTTCTTCTAACTTTAATACCTAAGATGGTATCAACCTCTCCAAGGTCCTTCATTTGAAAAGTAGAAGAAATATTCATCTTTGTTCTTATAACACTGATTAAGGGTCGAAAATGCACATTTATTGATTTTAATTGTCAAAATAAATTAACTTTTAATTAATATTTTCATGAAATTAATGTGATATATTTTATAAATGAAAATATTTAATTTGGATTTAATTTGTTTTTATTTTGTAGGAATTAAAGTGCATTTTGGTATTTGAAAAAGAAAGGAATTAAAACTGAAAAGAAGGAAATAAAAAATGACAAATTGAAGACAAAATGATGCAAGCCCAGCCCACACACTACAACACCCAGCGTGAATAGTGCCAGGCCCGTGAATAGTGCATGCCAGCTTCTCTTTCAGTTTTGCAAAAATACCAACTTTGGCGAAAATGCCAACTTTTGCAAAAATGTCAATTCTTTCAAAACTCCAGAAAAGTCCATATGCAATTCCACTCCACCTGTCACCCATCGATCAACAAGTCAGCCTCAAATCCTATCAACACTCAATTTTCTCATTTCTTCTCACACTCCATCTTCATGCAACTAAGGAATATCAGATTAGCAATTATAAGAAGACCAAAAATAATATTATTAATAATAAATATGATTTTATATCAAATTTTATTAGTAATATTATTATTATCTTTTGTAACCTCATACTTTTATCTATTTACTTTTCATTCATTTTCTAAACTCTATAAATAAGAGCTCATTTTCCATAGTTTATTTGTAATTTTTAGATAGCAAAATTCTACTAAATTTTAGTCTCATTTCTCATATTTTCTCTCAAGAATTTTTATGAGAATGTGTAGCATAATAGGCTAACCTTCTTAGGAAGGTTATAGATGATCGTATATGCACTATGACTTTGTTTTATATTTTTTGTTCACTGTGTGCTTCAAGTTTATATATTTGAGTGATTTATTTGCATTCATCTTATTATCTCTATTTATATTTACTAATAGCATATATATTTTGTCAAGCACTTCCTATGTATTATCAAATTAGCAAAAATAATATCGATAATATCTTAATTATTTTATCCATCCCAATCATATATATTTACTTTTGCTAAATCTATATAGAATTAATCATGATCTTTATATGCATTTTATAAATAGCAAAAGTAATATTTGTGTTAGGTTTTATGTCCAATATTTTATTGCATTATTGTCAATGGTGTAGTGTCATTTTTGGACTTCTCTTAAGACTTATTTCATCCTTCTATGATAAAGAATATTAATTACTAAAATACATTTTTGTGAAATATATTTGTGCTTCAATGTTAAATTTTCCAAATGAATAGTTGGGGTGTGAACTTTTCATTTGTGTAATTTTTGTGAATGAAAAATCCAAATAAATAAGTATTGCATATATGTGACTCTCTTTCCTACTTGTTACATTTTGTTACATCACATAATTATCTTTTCTTTAATTATTTTATTTGTAATCTTTCAACCCCCCAAAACAACAAAAATATCATTTATTTTCTTATTCTCGTATTATTTCTCTCTTAACTATACTTATTGTTAATTTTGTTTCTTTGCCTCCTTATGCAATCGACTGCCCAATATATACTACAACCACTGCTAGTGGAAGTCATGTTTGGACGTTAAACAAATATCTCTCATGTTATTGCTCAAAATCAACATATCATCAAAATATAAACACACTAAGATGACATAATCATCGCAAGTTTAGAGTATAAGTACTTGTCTACATTGTTCTGTCTAAACTCATCTGAAACAATGACTTGATCAAGCCATTATTTTGGTGCTTATTTTAAACCATACATTGATTTGACAAGTCTACAGATTTTATACTCATTCCCTTGTAGAACAAAACCCTTTGGTTGTTCCATATAGACCTCCTCATCTAGATCCACATTTATGAATGATAAGGCACATACCAATCTAATAGAAGTAGTCCTCGCTATCAGTGCATATGTGTCAAAGTAATCTATTTCTTCCTTTTGTTTAAACCATTTAGATATTAATCTAGCCTTGAAGGTTTGTATGGTGTCATCGGTGTGATAATTCTTTCGAAATACCCACTTGCACCAAATTTGGTTTGAACTTTATGGGAGGTCAATCAATTGCCAAGTTTAATTTAACATATTTGAATCCAATTCATGATTTTTTGCATCCTTTGAAAAAGTGGAATCCCTTGAGGACATTTTTTCTTTGAAAGTTTTGGGATCATCTTCGACTTGAAGAATTATTGAAAATTTTCATGTGACTTCTTCAAGATTTCTCTGTACTAGATAGAGTGTCTCTTCTTGAGAGCATTTCTCTTTTGATCTCAATTCTTTGAGCCTTTTGGCTTTTTCTAGGTAATATCGGTTACTCATCAACCTTCAAAGGTGTCTCCTTTTGAGACCCTTCAATTGAGATAGGTTGTTGAGGATTGTTGTCATTGTACAACATGTTCTCAAAGAATTCTACTTCTCTAAATTTAATTATTATATTGACTCCAAGTCTAATAATCTATAGGCTTTGCTATTTTAGGCATAGCCCACAAATGTACACCTAGCCTTAGGAACCAACTTGGTAATTTTAGGATCCATGCTCTTGTAAGTTGTAATAAGAAAGGCATCCCCACACTTTAAGATGACATCGGTTATGCATCTTTCATTTCCATATCTTATATGGTAAAATTTATTTTTCTTTAAAGGAGTACGATTTAGGATATGACACAAGGATAGCAAGGCTTCCCCCATAATGCAAAACTCAATTTAGCATGCAATAGCATAGTGAGAGGTGCCGTGTGTCGTGTCAAATTTAATTATTATTTTCTTTTCAGTATTACCAATTATATCAGTATAACAGTAAATACGAGTCGAACCCGCTGGGACTACATTCAAATTATTATTCAAGAATTAACAACGAAAATTAAAGAAGGGATTTTTTTTCTCAAAAAGTAAATTTAAATAACATAAACATAAAAACAATAATGAGTTGATATTACGATTTAAAGAAATAGTTAAGAGTCATTCACCACCCTCAACAATCATTCAAGACCAACAATAATAAACATTATTATGATTTCCCAACTAAATTATTAACCTCGTAAACAACGCTGAAGCAGTCAATTATCCCAATCTCCCAATTACAATTAATCAAGGCGAAGCGCTCAATAATTAAATCTTTATACCAAGCAATAGATCCATGAAGCATGTAATGTGGAGATAGGTTAATCTAAGCAACAAATCAATTTAGCATATAATTCTTTTAACCTAGTATCTAAACTTCATCACAATCAATAATACCTATGACAATACTATCAATTACAAATTATCACATACACTTAGAACCCTAAACTATTAGGTGAATGGTAATTCTAAGATGATAGTAGAATAATGAAACATCTTAATTAGTTGGCCATCTAACAAAATATCACATAATTCATAACATCGATCATAGAAGAATAGAAGCAATTTAACATTGGAGAAATCAAGAAATAACATTCATTATTGAAAATCAAGAATTCATGTTTTGGGTTTTGAAATAACCCTTAACCTAAAAGAAGATTACTCCATAATCACAAACATAACCAATAACATAATCATAATTAAAATTAACGAGTTTTAAAGAGAAGAAGAAAAACTAGTTTGATGTAGGAAAGATTGTTGTCCTCTCCTCTCCTCTATCCTTCTAATCTCTAGAATTCGTAATTAAAAACTAATGAAAAACTTAGCCCTAAAACCTTTTATAATCCTCTTAAAAATCTAATTAAAAATAACATAAAAAACTGAAATTGCGTTGACTGGCCGCGACCTGGAAAAGTGGTTGTCGTGGCCAGTGTGCCTAATTTAGCATTGAGCTGTGGCCTGGAAAAGTAGTGGCCGCGACCAATGCACTTATTGTCTTAAAAATTTGTATTTTGGCCGCTACCTGAAGAAGTACTCGTCGCGGCCAAAACTTGTTGTTTCCAAAATCCTAATTCCTTGTAATTAGGTTCCGACCATTGTTGGGAATATTGCCCATAAAACAATTGTAGTTGACAAATGTTTTAAATGAAATAAATAATTGAATTGAATTATTATATATATAGTCTATGTCCGATAATATATTGATAATATTAAGTGAATATTAGAAAATTACAAAGTTTATCTATGTGGTCTTAATCTCATATTGGTATGAGAGGATCGAGATTAAGATAATAAACTTAAAACAGTTCGCAGTAAAATAAAGTTATGGAATCTATAGATTAATTACTACTAGTACGACTCGCTAGTATTATGAATACAAGTGACCTAGATCCGGGCCACTAGTGTAGTAGGACACTTTAGTGAAGGTGCTTCATATATAGTGATATATAGAACTGAACCAGATGTGATTTGCTAATACTAGTTTAAACATTGTTTCATAGTATTAATCAAACACAAAAAACGATGATCTTAATCGTGAGGTTGTTATGAACTCCTATATATGTAATCTGATCCTTTGATTCATGCGTTAAGGTTTGTCAGAATGATCAGGCTAAGAACAATTGTTTAGGGGACTCAATGATATATATGTCTGGGGACATAGTTTAACATATATGGAGTCTATACCTTCTTATATTGAATAATGCTTCCCTATTGGGTTGACTTTTGGAACTGAAAAGGTTATGAGCGTTCACGTCGCAAACTTGTTGTGACACAACCTTCACTAGTAAAGTCAATGGTACTCCAGGAACAAGATATAGCTAAAAGAGAAAAACAGTAATTTCATTCCCTTTTAATTATGAACCATTAATAGAGGATTAACTGTAATGCCCCAAAATCCCTAATGAGGTTTAATGGTTGGATTAGAAGGTCAGGAGGGCCATAATTGATCTATTATGCCATTAAATGATTATATGCATGATTATGTGAATTATATTATTATATGATGATAAATGCATGCATGTGGGTCCACATTTCATTATAAGGGCATTTTGGTAATTTGGCCCGTTGAGGGCATAATTGTATATTTTCATGCATGTTGGTGAATTATTGATGAGGCCACATTATAATATGGATTTGTTCGAGCTATTCAGCATGAGATGATCTTTTAATACAAGTTAGCGGTTTGGTCATAACGGGGTTAATTTCGGGGCTTGGAGTGAGTCTCGGGGTAATTTGATGATTAGTGCATTACTGGGAATTAAAGGGAAATGGGATGTGATTTATTATCATTTAAGAATATTGGGAATAACGGGAATTGGAGGACGTTAATTATGATTAACAGGATTAGAGGAGAAATGACGATTTTGCCCTTGGTGGCTATTAAGGGTTTTACTTAAGCTTGGGGGTATTTTGTCTTTTGACCTAAGGATATATATTAACCATAGAAGCTGTAGAAAGCTTAAGAAAATAGAGCATCTTACTCTTCTTCTCCCGATCATTTTTCTTCCTCTTTTCCTTTGGAATTTTTGAACTCCATTTGAGGAATCAAGCTAGGAAATCGAGCCTTAAGGGTCTAGGGTTGTGTTCCACCATTGAAGAGGGTTCCATATTGAGCTTGAGGTAAGATTCTAACGATAGAAGCTCTGGTTATGCTTTGTTTTCCTTTTGATTTTCACTTGGGATTTATGATTTGGATGGTGAGAATTCAATGGAGTTTTTGGCAAAGATTGATTGGGTTATGATCCCTAGGGCTTGTATGTTAGGTATTTGGGTTCATTTGTGAGTTTGAATGAGGTTTGGAATCAGGTTTTGAAGCTTGGAAGTGGAGAACACGAAGGAGGAAAAACCAGGGCTGAAAAACCCTAGTTGTAGCACTACATCGCCCAAGGGAGGGCACTACAGCGCTGTCCAGGGTAGGCATCCCTGCTCGTAGAACCTAGGTGCTAGGGGGCAGCGCTACCTTATTTATCCAGGGTTCTATTTTGGGCGCTTTTGAGGGTTTTTGGCTCGGGGTTTCAATTCCTAAGGCTCGGGATCGAATCTACTAACCATTTTGGTACGATTTGAGGTCCTGGGAGTGAGGATTAGATCAAGAACCTTTTATTCTTGATTTTCATTGATGGGAGTTATATTTGGTTATGACTAGGTGACCGCTAAGGAATCAAAGGATCGATCATTCTCAAGGGTCGTTATTTTATTATTTCTCGCTCGAACTAGAGGTAAGAAAACTGCACCTAGTAAGTGACATGCATGGTTATTAATGAGGCATGTTGAGTGTTATATATGTGGACATTGATTGCATATTAAATGCTTAAAAATCTTGCTTATCAGTGAATGAAACTGACCTATGAGTTAAGAATCGTCAATGGTGTCAGGACTGACTGTGAAGCTGTGACTCATTACTCAAGTTCGGCAGTAGTACTAAGCACTGGTCGTATGGTATTGACTTATGAGTCAAGAACGGTATTAGCGTGTTTAACGCAAGCTGAAAAAGATTAGATCTAATCAACATAAACATTATCATCATAAGCATGAAATGCTTGACCGACCTTAAGTTCGATAAAAGCAAAAGCGATTGTCTAGTCTAAAGGCTAGTTACTTAGAGCCAAAGCCAAAAGCCTAAGGTGACCGACATGTCACATGGCTTAGGGAGCGGATCCCCAGAGATGGACTTATGAGCCATCTATTTAAGGAGCAGAACCCTAGAGATGGACTTATTAGCCATCTATACAGGGAACATATCCTTAGAGGTTGACTTATTAGTCACCTGCCCAAGGTTGTGACTCCATAGTCACTCATCTAATTAGGGTGCAGAGCCCTAGAGATAGACTTATTAGTCATCTATTCAGAGATGACTTAATAGTCACTGATCTGATTAGGGCTACACGCCCCAGCATGATTATTAGAATCTCAATGTTATATGATTAGGGCTACGAGCCAAGTATGATTATCATAATCATTAGTTGATATTGTATATATGCGTTAATGAGTTTTCTTGCTGAGCCTTGGCTCACAGGTGCTATGTGGTGCAAGTAAAGGGAAAGAAAGGCTCACCCAACCTTGAGTGGAGAGCTTAGGTGGCGATGTGTACATATGCGGTCACTTGACCACCACGACCAAGGTGTTTCTCAGAGGAACTAAGGGTTAACCCTATATTTTGCCGCTTGGGTCAGCGGGTTGTAATTTTTCCACTGTAATGACCATTTTGGATTGTAAATAACTCGTAAACGCTTTTATGGGCCCATGTACAGTTTTATGTTTTAAATAAAATATATCATTTCCTTTTGATCGAGATTTTTCACCTTAGCCTATTAATAATACCTAGATGAACGTTTATAACCAAATGACTTGTTTAGTGAGTTAAGCACAGTTTAAGGTTCACAGAATGGTCGTGGAGTAACTGGGGCGTTATAACTTGGTATCAGAGCGTGCCAAGGTTTAGGGTTCTTGTAGACTGGCTGGGCATGTACACTCGCCACTGAAGACAAGCTCAACTCATGGTTTGGTAACTATTTATGTGGTTATATATTTAACTGCTTAAATAAAGTATAAATGATTTACCTGTCTACATGTGATACATTGATAAGGCTGGGCCTTGACTACTGCATCATAAGCAAGAACGTGCTTATTAGTACTGATATTGCTAGAACATATTTATTAGTATTGTTCATTGTGAATTATCAATTGATACGTGTTAAATGCTAAATGCTATGATCATGTATCCATTTGTATATCTATATAATTGTGGAATATGGGTGATTATATGTTGATCTTGGACTATGAGGCATCAAGAGGTCTAGTTATCACTGCCTAACTGGCCGCATTGACTATTGCAGGAAGGTTTAAGTTATAAGAATGATTCCAAGACAGACAGATTCACCAGCTGGCCAGGAAGATCAAGGCCAGAATAACAGACAGGGTCAAGAGAATGACCAGAATCAGATTCCACAGCCAGCTCCTGATAACTGGCAGCAGTTGTTTAATGACTTGCAGGCCAGAGTATTGAGGCAGGATGAAGAAATCTTCCTTCTGAGACAACAGCAAGTTTCTGCAGGGAAAGTTTTACCTGAGGCACCACCTGTATCGGTGCCAATAGTAGAGCAGCTGCCCAAGGCTGGAAGTAAATGGAAACCTCTTTATGAAAGGTTTAGGAAGCAGCAACCTTCAGTATTTAAGGGGAGTGCAGATCCAACAAAGGCAGAGTAGTGGATGAGTATGATTACCACCATCCTTGACTTCATGAGGGTGTCTGGTAATGAGAGGGTGGCCTGTGCCACTTACATGTTTCGGGAGGATGCCAGAATTTGGTGGGAGGTTATATCCCAGACTATAAACATCAATGCCCTGAGTTGGGAAGAGTTTTAGACTCTGTTTAATGAGAAGTATTACAATGATGCCATCAGGGCTGCTAAGGCTGAGGAGTTTATCAGATTTCTTCAGAGGAGTTTATCAGTAACTTAATATGCTCTGAAGTTAGATAGATTGGCAAAGTTTTCCATGGAGTTGGTGCCTACTGATGGGACCAGAAGGGAGAGGTTTCTCCAGGGGCTACAACCTAGATTAGCTTGGGATGTTCGTATCACCACTGTGGCCAGAGTTACTACTTATGCACAGGTGGTGGAGAAGGCGCTCACAGCTGAGAGCGTAGAAAATAAGAACTGGCAGGACAATGCAGCCAGAAGAGAGTTGAGGAGGACAGGTCTTCCATTTGTGGGTTCTGGTAGGGGTGGAGGCCCCAGTGATCAGAAGAGGAAGGTTCCTGACACCTTCCTATCTCCAGGTCCTGATAGGCAACCACGTGGTATTGTAATGGGTTATCAAGGTGGCAGTGAGGCCTGGAAGACTTATCCTAAGTGCCCTAGTGCAAGAGGTGCCATTTGGGAGAGTGTAGGGCAAAGGCTTGCTTCTTGTGTGAGGCAGTGGGACATTTCAAGAAAGATTGCCCTAAAGCAAGAAAGGAAGAACCCAGAAAAGTGGACAGCTCAGCCCAGCTCGAGTGTTCGCATTGACACAAGCAGAAGCTGAGGCATCACCCTCAGTTAGGGCTGAGCATAAAATCCGAAAAACTGAAAAAACCGTATACACCGACTTTCCAAACACCGAAAAAACTGAAACCGATTAAACCGAACACCGAAAAAACCACCAACGGCACAAACCACCACTGTTCGGTTGGTTTGAAAATTTTGTCCGGCCCGACCGGCGAAACCGAAACCGACCGAACAATATAATATATAATAATATAATATTATATAATTATTAATTATTAAAATTATTAAATAAAAAAAATATAAAATTATGTTCTATATATTTATGTTTTAAAAATGCACAAAAATGGATTCCAACAATCCAAAAATTTTAGTTTTTTAACTAAAACTTTAAAAAAAAAATTAAAAAAAATAAGAAATTCGGTTTGGTCGGTTTAACCGACCAAACCGCGGTTCAAAACGGTCAGTTTTTTCTTTTAACTGGTTTGGTCGGTCAGTTTTTGGATTGCACCAATCCGGACCGAAAACCGAATTCTGGATTTTATGTTATGAAAAAACCGCCCAAACCGACCGATGCTCACCCCTACCCTCAGTAGTTACAGGTCAGCTTATTAGTGCTGGAACCCCTAATACTGCTTTGATTGATTCTGGTGCTACACATTCTTTTGTTGCTAGTAGAATTATTGATAGACTGTGTAGACCATGTGATTATAATGCTGTGGGGTTCGGGACCTTATTACCCACTGGGGAGTTAGTGGTATCAGGAGATGGGTCAGATCTTTGCCAGTGATAGTGGAGGGCAGAGAGTTGTCAATGGATTTGATAGAGTTAGTTATGATTGACTTTGACATGATTCTGGGTATGGATTGGTTAGTGAAGTATGGGGCAACCATTGATTGCAGAAGGAAGATGGTCACCTTTGAGCCAAAAGGTGAGGATCCTTTTGTGTTTGTTGGTACTGTGCATGGACCCCGTATACCTATGATTTCTGTTTTGAGGGCTAGAGATCTATTGCAAGGAGGTTGCATAGGATTCTTAGCCAGTGTGGTGGGTACCACTCAGGTCATGCCAGTAAGACCAGAAGAGACCAAACTAGTCTGTGAGTTTCTGGATGTGTTTCTAGAAGATTTACCAGGGTTGCCACCACACAGAGAGATTGAGTTTGTGAGAGAACTGGCACTAGGGTTGGAGCTAGTGTCTAGAGCACCTTACAGAATGGCCCCAACTGAGTTAAACGAATTGAAAGTACAGTTACAAGAGCTGTTGGATTTGGATTTTATCAGACCTAGTTTCTCACGTTGGGGTGCGCCAGTACTGTTTGTGAAGAAGAAGGATGGTTCTCTAAGGATGTGTATTGATTACAAAGAACTGAATACATTAACAATTGAGAACAAGTATCCTCTACCAAGGATAGATGACCTGTTTGATCAGTTGCAAGGTAAAAGGGTATTCTCAAAGATAGACCTTCGTTCTGGTTATCTTCAGTTGAGGGTAAAGGAGGGAGATATACCAAAGATTTCTTTTCGCACTAGATATGTGCATTATGAGTTCTTAGTCATGTCTTTTGGATTGACTAATGGCCCAGCTACTTTTATGGATTTAATGAACAGAGTGTTCAAGGATTATGTGGACCAGTTTGTAATCCTCTTCATCGATGATATCCTGGTTTATTCTCAATCAGAGTCAGAACATGAGCAATCTTTGAGATTGATTCTACAGAGACTGAGGGAGCACATATTGTTTGTAAAGTTCAAGAAGTGTGACTTCTGGTTATCTCAGGTATCTTTCCTTGGGCACATTGTCAGTAAGGAGGAGATTAAGGTAGATCCAGCCAAGATTGAGGCGGTCAGAGATTGGCCAAGGCCAAAGAATGCTTCTGAGGTTAGAATTTTCCTTAGATTGGTAGGTTATTACAGATGTTTCATGAAAGGGTTCTCTAAGATTGCTACTTTATTGACTGAGCTGACACGCAAGAATCAGAAGTTTGTGTGGCCAGACAGGTGTGAGAATAGCTTCCAGGAACTGAAGCAGAGGGTGATTACAACTCCAGTTCTAAGTCTTCTAACAGATTAGGAGAAGTTTGTGATATATTGTGATGCCTTACATCAAGGTTTGGGTTGTGTTTTGATGCAGGCAGGAAAGGTGATTGCTTATGCCTCATGTCAGCTGAAGGAATATGAACAGAGATATCCCACTCATGATTTAGAGTTAGCGGCTGTGGTCTTTGTTTTTAAGGTATGGAGGCATTACTTTTATGGGGAGAAGTGTGAGATTTTCACTGACCACAAGAGCCTGAAGTACTTCTTCACGCAGAAAGACTTGAATATGAGACAAAGGCGTTGGCTGGAGTTAGTAAAAGATTATGACTGTGAGATTTTGTATCATCCAGGAAAGGCCAATGTGGTAGCTGATGCTTTAAACCGGAAGGGTGCGGGACAAATTTATAGTGCGAGGCTGATGGCCAGAGAATTAGCAGAGGATATGAGCAGAGCTGGTATAGAGTTGCTGGTAGGCAGGTTGGCCAATATTATGCTATAGTCTACGCTGTTGGAGAGAATAAAGGAGGGTCAGTTGGGTGATCCACAACTGACCAAGATTAGAGAGGATGTTTTGGCTAGAGTATCTAGAGATTATACAGTGTCTGATTTGGGCTTGTTGAGGTATAAGGGTCAGATATGTGTTCTATTAGACACTACTTTGAGACGGGAGATTATGAATAAATCTCAAACTACACCATATTCCTTGCATCCAGGCAACACGAAGATGTATCAGGATGTGAGATCATTGTATAGGTGGCCTGGGATGAAGATGGATGTAGTGGAATATGTGGCTAAGTGCTTGATATGTCAGCAGATCAAGGCTGAGCATCAGAGGCTAGCAGAGTTATTGCAGCCTCTAGACACCCCAGAGTGGAAACGGGAGGACATCGCGATGGATTTTGTGGTAGGGTTACCCAGGACTATTGGTCAGCATGATTCAATATGGGTTATTGTGGATCGCTACACCAAGTCAGCTCACTTCTTACCAGTGAGGACTACATATAGAGTTGATCAGTACGCATGTCTCTTTATTAGAGAGATTGTGCGCCTCCATGGAGCACTGAGGTCGATCGTGCCAGATCGGGACCCCACTTTCACTTCCAAGTTCTGGGGGAGTTTACAGAAGGCCATGGGAACATAGTTAAAGTTCAATACTACTTATCATCCTCAGACAGATGGACAATCTGAGAGGACGATCCATATATTAGAAGACATGCTGCGAGCATGTGTGCTGGACTTTGGTGGCTCCTGGAGCAAGTATTTACCTTTGATAGAGTTTTCCTACAACGACAGTTATCAGTTAACCATTGGAGTAGCACCTTATGAGATGTTGTATGGTAGTAAATGTAGATCTCCCATTCATTGGGATGAGACAGGAGAAAGGATATACTTGGGTCCTGAGGCAGTTCAAAGGACCAGTGAGTCCATTCAAAAGATTAGAGCTCGGATGCTTGCTTCTCAAAGTAGACAGAAAAGTTATGTAGATCCCAAGCGCAGGAACGTGGAGTTCCAAGTGGGAGACTATGTCTTCCTTAAAGTCCCGCCATGGAAAGGGATGAGGAGATTTGGGAAGAAGGGCAAGCTGAGCCCTAGATATGTAGGTCCATTTGAGATCCTGGAGAGGATTGGTCAGGTGGCCTACAGGTTGGCCTTACCATCGGCATTGTCAGCCATGCATAACGTGTTTCATGTTTCAGATTTTCGAAGGTATGTATCTGATGTGACTCATGTCCTGAGATATAAAGATCTGGAGCATGAGGCAGATCTCTCCTATGAGGAACATCCAGCCCAGATACTTGACAGAAAGGACAAGGTCCTTAGGAAAAAAATGATACCTTTGGTTAAGGTATTATGAAGGAATAGCAAGGTCTAGGAAGCGATCTGGGAGCTAGAGTCGGGTATGCAGAATCAGTATCCCGAGTTGTTCAGGTAAATTTCGAGGACGAAATTTCTGTAAGGAGGGGATAGTTGTAATGCCCCAAAATCCCTAATGAGGTTTAATGGTTGGATTAGAAGGTTGGGAGGGCCATAATTGATTTATTATGCCATTAAATGATTATATGCATGATTATGTGAATTATATTATTATATGATGATAAATGCATGCATGTGGGTCCACATTTCATTATAAGGGCATTTTGGTAATTTGGCCCGTTGAGGGCATAATTGTATATTTTCATGCATGTTGGTGAATTATTGATGAGGCCACATTATAATGTGGATTTGTTCGAGCTATTCGGCATGAGACGATCTTTGAATACTAGTTAGCGGTTTGACCATAACGAGGTTAATTTAGGGGTCGGGGTGAGTCTCGGGGTAATTTGATGATTAGTGCATTACCGGGAATTAAAGGGTAATGGGATGTGATTTATTATCATTTGAGAATATTGGGAATAACGGGAATTGGAGGACGTTAATTATGATTAACGAGATTAGAGGAGAAAGGATGATTTTGCCCTTGGTGGCTCTTAAGGGTTTTACTTAAGCTTGGGGGTATTTTTGTCTTTTGACCTAAGGATATATATTAACCATAGAAGCTATAGAAAGCTTAAGAAACAGAGCATCTTACTTTTCTTCTCCCGATCATTTTTCTTCCTCTTTTCCTTTGAAATTTTTTAACCCCATTTGAGGAATCAAGCTAGGGAATCGAGCCTTGAGGGTCTAGGGTTGTGTTCCACCATTGAAGAGGGTTCCATATTGAGCTTGAGGTAAGATTTTAACCATAGAAACTCTGGTTATGCTCAGTTTTCCTTTTGATTTTCAGTTGGGATTTATGATTTGGATGGTGAGAATTCAATGGAGTTTTTGGCAAAGATTGATTGGGTTATGATGCCTAGGACTTGTATGTTAGGTATTTGGGTACATTTGTGAGTTTGAATGAGGTTTTGAAGCTTGGAAGTGGAGAACACGAAGGAGGAAAAACTAGGGCTGAAAAACCCTGGTTGTAGCGCTACAGCGCCTAAGGGAGGGCGCTACAGCGCTATCCAGGGTAGGCATCCCTGCTTGTAGCACCTAGGAGCTAGGGGGCAGTGCTACCCTATTTTCTAAGGTTTTATTTTGGGCCCTTTTGAGAGTTTTTGGCTCGGGGTTTCAATTCCTAAGGCTCGGGATCGAATCTACTAACCGTTTGGGTACGATTTGAGGTCCTGGGAGTGAGGTTTAGATCAAGAACCTTTTATTGTTGATTTTCATTGATGGGAGTAATATTTGGTTATGACTAGGTGACCGCTAAGGAATCTAATGATCAATCGTTCTCAAGGGTTGTTCTTTTATTATTTCTCGCTCGAACCAGAGATAAGGAAACTGCACCCAGTATGTGACATGCATGGTTATTAATGAGGCATGTTGAGTGTTATATATGTGGACATTGATTGCATATTAAATGCTTAGCAATCTTGCTTATCTGTGAATGGCACTGACCTATGAGTCAGGAATCGACAATGGTGTCAGTACTGACTGTGAAGCTGTGGCTCATTAGTCAAGTTCGACAATAGTACTAAGCACTGGTCGTATGGTATTGACTTATGAGTAAAGAACAATATTAGCGTGTTTAACGCAAGCCGAAAAAGATTAGATCTAATCGACATAAGCATTATCATCATAAGCATGAAATGCTTGACCGACCTTAAGTTCGATGAAAACAAAAGCGCTTGTCTAGTCTAAATGCTGGTTGTTTAGAGCCAAAGCCAAAAGGCTAAGGTGACGGACATGTCACATGGCTTAGGGAGTGGATCCCCAGAGGTGGACTTATTAGCCATATATTTAAGGAGCAGAACCCTGGAGATGGACTTATTAGCCATCTATATAGGGAACAGATCCTTAGAGGTTGACTTATTAGTCACATGCCCAAGGTTGTGACTCCATAGTCACTCATCTGATTAGGGTGCAGAGCCCTAGAGATAGACTTATTAGTCATCTATTAAGAGTATGACTTAATAGTCACTGATCTGATTAGGGCTACATGCCCCAGCATGATTATTAGAATCTCAATGTTATATGATTAGGGCTACAAGCCCAGTATGTTTATCATAATCATCAGTTGATATTGTATATATGCATTAATGAGAATTCTTGCTGAGCCTTGGCTCACGGGTGCTATGTGGTGCAGGTAAAGGGAAAGAAAAGCTCACCCAACCTTGAGTGGAGAGCTTAGGTGGTGATGTGTACATATGTAGTCGCTTGACCACCACGGCCAAGGTGTTTCTCAGAGGAACTAGGGGTTAACTCTATATTTTGTCGCTTAGGTCGGCAGGTTGTAATTTTTACACTGTAATGACCATTTTGGATTGTAAGTAACTTGTAAACGCTTTTATGGGCCCATGTACAGTTTTATGTTTTAAATAAAATATATCTTTTCCTTTTGATCGAGATTTTTCACCTTAGCCTATTAATAATACCTAGATGCACGTTTATAACCAAATGACTTGTTTAGCGAGTTATGCACGGTTTAAAGTTCACAGTAACGGTCTTGGAGTAACCAAGGCGTTACATTAACACTGTATGTAATGATTATATCAATGAACACTTTATTCTTTAATAAATTACTCAATAAATATATGTCTATAATTATCAAGCGTTCAATCTCATATTTATAGTGGAGTAATCATGAGATTAATAAATATGATTATTTAATTAAAGAGTTTTGATTAATAATCTAATATTTATTGGAGCTTGATATTATAGGTCCATAGGTCCCCATGGTCTCTTTATCAGCTTCATATTAAGGTAAGAGTTGATACAAGGGTATAACTATAATTTGGGAATTTGAGAAGAATTTTTTTCTTCGGGTCAGGTATACAATTATATGATAATTGATGTTGAATAATTAATTTGGAATTAATTATTAATTTTCGAAAAATATATTTATTAATTTAAATATATAATTTTTTGATTTTCATATATATAAATAAATAAATAAAATTTTGAAATTAATTATTTTATTTATGTGGGAGAAAATAAAATTGGTAAGTCAAAAATAGTTTTTGATTTATTGAATTTTAAAAGATGATGATAATGATGATCATTAATTTGAATTTTGAATTTAAAATTTAAACTTTGAAATATGGTTGTCATATTTTCCTTAATAACATTAATATTTTATTTTGTGGAAGATTGATTTTTGTTAACTAAATAAACAAAAGAAAAATGCAATATCCCTGAAAAGGGATATAGCAGTACACGCATGACACAGTCCAAGGACTGTGCCATGCGTGTATCAATACATTGATATTGTATCAGTGATGTTTTTACTTTTTTTTATTTAATTAATTAATAATTTGAAAATAGTTTTTTCAAATTTGGTAAGTTAGTTATTTACCTAAAATTAAATCCTATCATCATTATCATATTATTATATTACTAATATTATTAGGAATAATAAGGTAATAGAATAATATTTATATATATATGATATAGAATAATAAGAAGAAACACACAAAAACACAGTACACAATTCATAATAGTTCTCAAGATTTTTTGTCAGCAAAAAATCTTTCTTCTTATTCTTTATTGTAACCATTCTTAGACCATAATCCAAGTTCTCATATGTTGAGAAATACTTTTGATTCCTAAAATTGCAAACCCATGTTCTCTATGTGCCCATACACATCTTGAGGTATATAGAACACTCCAGAAGATCGTGGTTTGAGTTGTTAAAGTTTTGGATAGGAAGACTCAAGGACATTTGATAGGCTTCTAGAGGTAAAAGTTCATGTTCTTGAATATCCATATATTTATGTGTTTATATGTTATATATAAATATATTGTATATTTATTTATATGTTGCATGATTAATAATATTGTATATTAATGTTTCTGGATGGAATTTGTAATGTCCCAAATTTCCTAATAAGGTTTAGGACCTTGATTAGGAGGTCGGGAGGGCCATAATTGATTTATTATGCAATTAAATTATTATATGAATGTTTATGTATATTAAATATGCATGTGAACCCATTTCTGATTAATTGGGTGATTTTCATATTTTGGCCATTTTTGGCATATTTGGCATATATGTGGCATGTGTGTGGTTCTTCCTTATTATTTGGTTATGCTAGAGTTACTCAGCACGAGACGATCCTAGGAGGTAAGCTAGTGGAAAGGTCACAAGGAGATTTATACTTGATTCGGAGTGAGTCAAGGTGTATTTAGCATTATCGGGTTATTGGGTAATGGGAATAAGTATTTGATGATAAATTGGGAGTTAATAAGATCAGGGAGAAATTCTGGAAGTTTTGACTATTTTACCCCCGGAGGCGTTTTCGGGACCCCGAGCATTAGGAATTGTTTAAGGCTACTTAAGCTTGAAGTAACCTATTAAGAAATAAAAAGAATGTTCAGAACGTTCTCTCTCCTTCAAAGTTCCATTTTCGTCTCCCGATCGCATATGCGAAGGAAACTTGAGTTCTAGGACTCGGATTCAATTGAGGATCGAGGCATAGCAATTCTAGGGGAGAATAGAAGCTTATTAGCCGGAGGATTTAGTTGGGAAATGACATTATCGAAGGTAATCCAAGTTTTTAGATCTAAGTTTTTTAAAGTTTTTAAGCTTGGATTGGATTTTGTGTTTTGACGAGTTTTTGGATGAATTGAAGCTTGGGTTTTGTTGATTTTGGATTATGGGGATGTTTGGGAACTTTTATTTTGGGATTTGGAGATGTTTGGGTAGGTTTTTGGAAGGTTTTAAAATGTTAAAAACGAGGTTTTTAGGCTGGTTCGAGGTTGGGCCGCGACCCTGTTCTAGGACGTCGCGACCCAAGCTTGCAGAAGGAGGAGGCAGGCTCTGTCTGGGGGCGGGTCGCGGCGCTTAAGGGAAATTTTTTCCAGATTAGGTTTTTAGTCGTGGGAACTTAACTCTAAGGGCCTGGGATCGATCCTACTACCCAGTTGAGTGGGATTCGATGTCCTGGAGGATTGGGTTGGGTTTGGAAGTATTTATTTACTCATTTTGATGAGGTTTTATATTATGGTTGTGACTAGGTTATCGCTAGGGGCTTGGAATCAGGATCATGCTTGTGACTCGTTTATTGGTAACCTGTGCTTGGACCAGAGGTAAGAAAACTGCATCCAGTATGTGATGCACGAGAAGCATGTGGTTAGGGCATGCCATGAATGTTAAATATGAGGTTGAGCCAAGCTTGAGTCTCTGTGTTTGTGCATGATCCTAATTATGGTAGCAATTGTTAAGTAAGCATGTTGAATGCCCTACATTTGGATATTTGACATATGATATATGCCTAGAAGCATTGCTTACTTGTGAATGGCACTGACTTACTAGTCAGAATCAGCAATGGTGTCAGATCCGTCTATGAAGCAGTGACTTACTAGTCATGTTCGGCAACGGTACTAAGCACTGGTCGTATGTTACTGACCTATGAGTCAGGAGCGGCATAAGCGTCATGAACGCAGAGCCAATAAAGATTAGATCTAATCAACATCTGCATTGAATGACTCATCATGAGCATTAATGTCGGACCGACCTCAAGTTCGATGAAAACTAAAAGCGCTTGTCTAGCCCAGGTGACCACATCGTCACATGGCTAAGGGTACGGAACCCACACTAGTGACTCCATGGTCACTCATTTGGTTCATGTTAGTGACTTGCTTATTAGTCACTCATCTCAGGGTGCAGATCCCATGTTAGTGACTTGCTTATCAATCACTCATCTAAGGCAGATCCCATGTTAGTGACTTGCTTATGAGTCACTCATCTTAGGGTGTAGATCCCATGTTAGTGACTTGCTTATCAGTCATTCATCTCAAGGTGTAGATCCCATGTTAATGACTTCCTTATCAGTCACTCATCTAAGGATGCAGATCCCATGTTAGTGACTTGCTTATCAGTCATCCATACAGGAGGGCATGGCCCACAACCATCATTATTTAAACTTATTTGCATGCGTGATTAAGGCTATTATTGCTAGGCATGCACATTATGATCTGATGACATGTTATTACTGTTCATGAACATATTGAGTTTTCTTGCTGGGCTTCGGCTCACGGGTGCTATGTGGTGCAGGTAAAGGAAAAAGAAAGTTGGACCATCCTTGAGTTGGAGAGCTTAAGTGACGATGTGTACATATGCGGTTGCTCAACCGCCACGGCCGAGGGTTGAAAGAGGAACTAGGGTTAAACCCTATTTTGCCGTTTAGATCGGCTAGTTGTAAATATTTTATTGTAATTGACCTTTAAATTATATTTTTTTTGGGATCCCAATATATACAGTAAACGTTCTAGTGAAACACTATATCTTAACCAAAAATTTTAATCCTAATTCGCTAATCATACTTAGATACACGATTATGGCCAAATGACTCGATTAGTGAGTTTAGCACTGTTTAAAATGCACACCGTAACGGCCCCTGGAGTTTAGGGCGTTACAGAAGTTTTCTTGGTCATATAAACTGTTTATATGATTAATATTTTTTTTATTGTTGTATACAATGGGCCCATTACGCTCCTATCACTGCGTGCTCTGAATGTTTTTCCAACAACCACCATATCTTTGAGCCGCAACCAACGCTCCAAATTTCACTTCACTTGATTTTGTAAGCCGCTGCTCAAGCTTCATTCACCGCAACATCACCATATATCCGTAGAGATTTCAAAACACATTAGAATTATATCTCAACTTCATCTTGCAACACCTTTTTGTAGCCTATAAAATTCTTAAACCAAAATTGCATCAAATATATTAGTGTTATCAACAAAAATTACAAATTAGTTTAAATATTGAAAACTTACAAAATGAAGCTAAAATCTCTTGAAACACAAATTTAGCATCATCCAAATACGAAAGAAACTTACAATATATATATATATAACAATGAACTTATCACATAGCATTAACCATCTCTAGATAAGTTCTATTTTTTATCTCCGTTATACCATTTTGCTGGGGTGTATTGTACATTCATGTATTATACCATGTTCTTCGCTTCACAATATAAATAGAATTCATTTGAAAAATATTTACTGCCACTTTCACTTCTAAGTACTTTTATCTTTCTATCCAATTGATTTTCAACTTTGGCCTTGTATATTTTAAATGCATTAAAAGTTTCATATTTAATCTTAAGTAAATAAACATATGTATACCTAGAATCATATATGAAAGTGACAAAATATTTATTTCCATTTCTAGTCAACACTTCATTCAATTCACATAAATCACTATGTGTCAAATCTAACAAATTTGAATTTCTATCAACACTAGGAAAAACTTTCTTCACCATTTTAGATTTTACACATATTTCACATTTATCACACTCAACACAATCACAATCAATTCATTTATATTTTATTACTCTTTTAAGTGCAATAAAACCTATATGTGCAATTTTACTATGTCACAAACTATTGGAATTTGAGTCAACCATATAAGTAGAAGATGTAGGTGCTTTATTATTGTTAATCAAAACAGTAAAAGTGCAAAGTTTAATCATTCCATCATAACAATATCCCTGTAACGTCCTCCTAATCCAGGACCATTACACTGTATACTTTAAATTATGTCAGACTTGCTAATCAAGTCGTTTGGCTTAAAACGTGCAACTATGGTTAATGACATGGGTCAGGGTTAAAAATTTTGGTCAAAGAAACCGTTGAATTTTATTTAAAAAAAGTTTCATACATTCTTGGGATCCCAAAATATTACAACCAAATTCTTAAAGAAGTGTAGGTATATCAACAATTACATTCAGCCGACCTAAGCGGCAAAAACAAGGCTACAACCCTAGTTCCTCTGAGATATCCTCGGTCGTGGTGGTCAAGCAGCCGCATATGTACACGCCAGCACCGAAGCTCTCCAACTCATGGCTGGTCAAGCTTTCCCTTCCCCTTACTTGCACCACAAAGCACCCATGGGCCAAGGCTCAGCAAGAAAACTCTACATGTGCATAAACAGAAAATACAGATTTCTAAACACTTAACTGAGTATATCCCTTAACTAAAAAGGACCAAAATGTGTCTCAACTGAGTATATCCCTTAACTAAAAAGGACCAAAATGCCCCTAAAACCAACTTAGCCCTCTAATTGTTCTTTAGGGTAAAATGGTCTTTTTCCCTGTTTCCCGCTAATTCCTCGAGTCATCCTACCAATTTCCAACCAGTCCCAACATACCCAACTAATTACCAAATACTTACCCGTTACTCATTAAATTCCCAAATATTCTCTAAATTCCCAAAATACCCCTAGGCTCACCTCGAGGCAGGTATTAAACCCCCGCTGTGGCTATTCCACTAATCCACTCACTAGGATCACCACGAGCTGAATACTGCAAATATATTCTCATAATAATGTGGTCTCAACCATTTAACATACATAATCATATTTATGCCCTTAACAGACCAAAATTACAAATATGCCCTTATGAACAAGAACGAGCCCACATGCATATTTAATACTCATAAACATAAACATGAATATATATATATATTCATATTATCATATAAATCATGCATGCCACATAGTCACGCATTTAATCAATAAATCACACATATATCCAATTATGCCCTCCCGGCATGCTAATCAAGGCATTAAACCCTATTAGCATTTTTGGGACGTTACAACTATCTCCTCCTACTGAAAATTTAATCCTCAAAATTTACTTGAATAACTCGGGATACAGATCCTACATAGCTGACTCTAGGTCCCAGGTCGCTTCCTTGACCTTGCTATTCCTCCACAATACTTTGACTAAAGGAATCCTCTTGTTCCTCAAAACTTTATCCTTTCTGTATAGGATCTGAACTGGTCGCTCCTCATATGAAAAATTTGTCTGTAGCTCAAGATCCTCGTACCCTAATACATGTGTCGCATTTGAGACATACTTCCGAAGCATTGAGATGTGGAATATGTCGTGAACCCCAGATAATGACGATGGCAGAGCCAATTTGTAGGCTACCTGCTCGATCCTCTCCAGGATCTCGAAAGGTCCTACGAATCTTGGGCTCAGCTTGCCATTTATCCCAAATATCCTCACCCTACGTAGTGGTGAAACTCGTAGAAATACGTGGTCCCTAACCTAGAACTTCATGTCCCTGCGCATAGGGATCAACGTAGTTTTTCTGTCTACTCTGCGAAGCAAGCATTCAAGCTCGGATCGTCTCAATAGCTTCATTAGTCTTCTGAACCATCTTCGGTCCCAAATACTTCCTCTCCCCCATCTCATCCCAATGAATGGGTGATCTACACTTCCCTTCCATATAACATGTAATATGGGGCTACTCCAAGCTTTGATTGATAACTATTGTTGTACGAGAACTCAATCAATGGAAGGTACTTACTCCAAGACCCCTCGAAGTCTAGCACACATGCTCTAAGCATGTCCTCCAATATCTGAATTATCCTCTTAGACTGTTCGTCTGTCTGAGGATGAAAGGTTTGTAACGCTCTGGATAGCCAAGACCCTTACATTGTGTGTTTATAAAGGTGCAAGACTTGCTAATCAAGTCATTTAATTCGAAACATGTGACTGGAACTATAGTTGAACTAGGGTTAAAAGATTTTGGCCCCAAAAGCTTCATTTTTTATAAAGAAACACTTTCTTTACATGGGATCCCAAAAATAGTAAAGTTAAAAGACAGTTTACAAAAATTTAGGATTAAAATACAGTTGTTAGCCACTCTAAGGCAAAACAGACAATTAAGTTTTCCTCGTCCTGTTCCACTCCTCGGCCGTGGCGGTCGATCAGCTGACTATGTACATTCAGCCTTGAAGCTCTCCATCTCATGACTGGTCCAACTTGCTCTTGCCTTTACCTGCACCACGCAACACCCGTGAGCCAAGGCCCATCAAGAAAACACAGTAACAGAGCATAATCACTAAGCAAACAACCAGATAACTCATACAGTATAAACATGTACTCAACAATCCAAGTATTCATGTTATTCAAGCATTCAGCAAACCAAGTACATCATTTCCTATCAATAATCAATTCACATATTATCCCGCTGACTCCGGCCCGCTTAAACCGAGCTCAGTGAATATTAAGCTGTCCTCGGCTACTAGTGGCCGAGCCGCGTCCTGTGCGCAAGTATTATTTACGGCACCCTTAGGCCGTTTATCACATGTCCCATGGAATAATACCATCTATGACATCATACAGATATAGGGAGCTCTTAGTCCCATCACAAACACATAACCGGGTGTGGTTTTCTTACCTTTAGATTTCGCTAGCTTAGTTCAATTTGATCCTCAAGCACGATCCCATCTGAGCCCTAGCGTACACCTAGTCACAGCCATAAATTAGAATCATCACCAAACCTCAAATCCAAAACCTAGCCTCGGGACCAATCTCGAGCCCTCGAGAAACCCCAATTCCACCAAATGGGATGGTGGAATCAAACCCCCGGGAAAAAACCCTAAGAAATAACCCAAAACCCCATTTTTGGGAAAAGGGTAGCACTACAACGCCCTAAAGTGGGCGCTACAGCGCTACAAACAGAGCCTTCAGGATCCCAGAAACCCAAGCCTAGCGTTGTAGCGCCCTAAGGCTAGCGCTATAGCGCTAGTCACAGCCAGACACAACCCAGTTTTCTCCTCTTCAAATTTCCTCGAGCCAAACCTTCCCAAAACTCAATCAAACCTCAACCAAACTTCAAAGCAAGCCTCCCCACATCCTCAACTCATCCCATAAGTCCCAACCACACAAAACTCAATCACATGCACCCCAAATCAAGGAATTCACCATAGCTGAACCTAAAGTCCAGAAACTCAACAGGAAAAACAACTGAAACCACAGAATTCAAGTGACCAAGGTCAAAGCTTCTTACCTTAAACAGAGAAGTTCAACCTTAGGCTATCCTCCACTCTTCCTTAGCTTTCACTCCTCAAGGCTTCAGCCTAACTCCCTAGAATTCCCACCAAAACTCAGCTCAAAATCCATGTTTACATTAAGAACCAGAAACTGAAAAGCAACCTTAAAACTTACCTCAAATGGATGGACTAATCTTGCTAACTCCTTAACCCAAACCGAGGACTCTAGCCTCAAGCTCCTGCCCAGACTCTCCCTAAGTTTCAGCTTCAAATTCCTTCAAGAAATGAGGAAGAAACCTTCAACCGAGAGAGAGAAAGATAGACTCCTAATTCCCTTTTTTTTCCTTTTCTTTCCTTCAGACTTTTAAAACCTTATACATATTCCACTAAGGTATAAAGCCTAATAATACTTATCCCTTATAAGCCAAATGAATAATTGGCCCTCCCTTTATTCCTAAGCCTTTAAATCAACCTAGGGGCATTTTGGTCATTACACCCAATTCCCGCTAATTCCTCGAATGTCTCTAATATTTACCGCTTACTTCCCGACACCTAACTAATCACCAATTATATTCCTCAATATCAAAATAGACTCCAATATATCCTCTAAATTCCCATAAATACCCCCAAGCTCGCCCCGAGCCGAGTATAAATCCCCGCCGTGACTTTTTCGCTGAACCGCTCACTAGATCGCCTCGAGTCACAGATTACAAATATATCCACATAATAATGTGGTATCAACAATTTATTACAGTTATTCACATTTATGCCCTCAACGGGCTAAAATTACGAATATGCCCTTCTAACCTAATCAGGGCCTACATGCATACTAATACACATAGTCATGCATCACAAACATTTAAATAATCATATAACATGCTTTTAATCATTAAATCACATATAATCCAATTATGCCCTCCCGACACACTAATCAAGGCCCTTAAGCCTTATTAGTGAATTTGGGTCGTTACAAGGTTGTACTGAACTTCAACTGAGTTCCCATAGCCTTCTGCAAACCACCCCAAAACTTGGAGGTTGTTGACGGTGAAATCTCGTCAACGATATAAGGTTAGGAAACTAAGACTATATTGCCAAAGGTATCTCAGAAGAAGATGGAGAAAACTTGAAAGAGTAAATATGTAGAACTCCAATGGAGTCGAAATTGTATATTACTTAACAGCCTTAGCATACAATCAATTTTTCCAACCCCTTTTCTAGAGGGGTGATGATCTATTTATACTGGAGCTCTAATGGCTCCTCATACATTGTGGTCCCAGGGGACAAGATTGTGCATAGGTACATTGTCAGGGTAGTGGCACAGGTTGTGGTGGAGCAGAAGGTTATGGTGTCGGCCTGGTACATAGTCAGAGGTATGCATGTAGTGCTTCCACTCTCTGTACAAATCCGTACCTCCACTACTTGTAGGACACAGATGTCAGAGTCATGCCTTTGCCCTTTTTCAGGGTTGTACATCCCGTGCTTGTACATTTATCTCATCCCTAGTGGTCCCCTTTACATAAATATCTTCTCTAGGTTTCTTTATATTTTAGTAAGTGTCGATCCATACTTCTTTTATCCCGTCCTTACCTCCAGGTAGGAGGCCTGGAAATAGGCATGTACGAGGCTTGGGGATGGGTCTCACAAGGCAAGACCCTTGGTGCCTAAGCGAGTATCCAGGCATGACTTGGGCATTCACGAGGCATGGGGATGGGTCTCACAAGGCAAGACCCTTGGTGCCTAGCGTGGTGAGGTGTGCCTTGCTGTGCGAGGCATTGGCGCGCATCTGGGTCGCGAGGCGCGCGGGTGAGGGCAGCCTCGCATTGTGAGACCCTTGTGGCCTTGGCAGGCGCATGCGGGGGAAGGGCAGCCTCGCATAGTGAGACCCTTGTGGCCTTGGCAGGCGCATGCGGGGGAAGGGTAGCCTCGCATAGTGAGACCCTTGTGGCCTTGGCAGGCGCATGCGGGGGAAGGGTAGCCTCGCATGCGAGGGAAGGGTAGCCTCGCATAGTGAGACCCTTGTGGCCTTGGCAGGCGCATGCAGGGGAAGGGTACCCTCGCATGCGGGGGAAGGGTAGCCTCGCATAGTGAGACCCTTGTGGCCTTGGCAGGCGCATGCGGGGGAAGGGTAGCCTCGCATGCGGGGGAAGGGTAGCCTCGCATAGTGAGACCCTTGATGCCTTGCCAGGCATGCGCGGGGGAAGGGTAGCCTCGCATGCTGGGGAAGGGTAGCCTCGCATGCGGGGGAAGGGCAGCCTCGCATAGTGACACCCTTGTGGCCTTGGAAGGCGCATGCGGGGGAAGGTTAGCCTCGCATAGTGAGACCCTTGTGGCCTTGGCAGGCGCATGCGGGGGAAGGGTAGCCTCGCATGCGGGGGAAGGGTAGCCTCGCATAGTGAGACCCTTGTGGCCTTGGAAGGCGCATGCAGGGGAAGGGTACCCTCGCATGCGGGGGAAGGGTAGCCTCGCATAGTGAGACCCTTGTGGCCTTGGCAGGTGCATGCGGGGGAAGGGTAGCCTCGCATAGTGAGACCATTGATGCCTTGCCAGGCATGCGTGGGGGAAGGGTAGCCTCGCATGCGGGGGAAGGGCAGCCTCGCATAGTGACACCCTTGTGGCCTTGGAAGGCACATGCGGGGGAAGGTTAGCCTTGCATAGTGAGACCCTTGATGCCTTTCCAGGCATGCGCGGGGGAAGGGCAACCTTGCACAACGAGGCCCCTTAGGTCCTTTTGGGCATTTTCGCTAAGGGCTTCTATGCGACATGGGTCTCGCGTGGGGCAAGGTATTGGTCTGCTTTGCTTGCCCGAGGCTAATTGAGGGTAACCCTCAATTTTTCTCTTGAGTGTTGACAATGGCTCTGGTCAATTTTTGGCATTCACAGAGGTAAATATGAGATCCTGGTCCGATACTATAGACTTAAGAACCCCGTGGAAACGTACAATCTCCCTCACATAAAACTCCACATACTATCCACAGTATAGGCGTCCTTACTGGTAGAAAGTGAGCTGACTTGGTGTACCTGTCTACTATCACCCACTGAGTCACGTTGCCCTACCGTCCTGGGCAAACCTCTTACAAAATCCATGGTAATATCTTCCCACTTCCACTCGGGAATACCCAGAGGCTGTATCAACCTTGCTGGTCACTGGTGTTTAGCCTTTACCTGTTGACAGGTTAAGCACTTGGCCACGTATTCTACCACGTCCTTCTTCATCCCAGGCCAGCAATATAAAGTAAGTAGATCCTGGTACATCTTCGTAGTGGCTGGATGGAGTGAGTATGATGTAGTATGGGATTCATCAAAAATCTCCCATCTAATACCCATATTCTTCGGAACACAGATCTGACCCCTGTATCGTAGTAAACTCGTCTCTTAAATGGAATAATCCTTAGCCACTCCAGCTAGGACATTTCCTCTAACCTCTTATAACTATGCATCACCCACCTGGCCCTCTCTTATCCTCTCCAGAAGGGTAGACTATAAAGTAATATTTGCTAACTGGCCCACAACCAATTCTATCCCCGCTCTAGTCATCTCCTCTGATAATTCCTTCAATATTTGCTTCAAGCTAAACAACTGTCTTGGGCCCCTCCAGCACAAACCATCTGCCACTACATTGGCTTTTCCTGGGTGGTAAAGGATGTCACAGTCATAGTCCTTTACCAATTCTAACCAACGTCTCTGTCTCATGTTTAGGTCCTTCTAGGTGAAGAAATACTTCAAACTCTTATGATTGGTGTATATCTCGCACTTCTCTCCATAAAAATAATGCCGCCATACTTTCAGTGCAAATACCACCACTGCAAGTTCCAAGTCATGGGTAGGTTACCACTGTTCATATTCCTTCAACTGCCACGATGAGTAGGCAATAACCTTCTCATTCTGCATCAACATGCATCCCAATCCCAGTCTCGATGCGTCACAATACACAACAAACTGCCATCCCTCCGAAGGAAGACTCAACACGGGAGCAATAATCAATCGTCGCTTCAACTCTTGGAAGCTACCCTCACATTTGACTGACCACGTGAACTTCAGATTCTTTCGCGTCAACTCAGCAATGGTGTGGCAATCTTTGAAAAAATTTCCACGAACCATCTGTAATATCATGCTAATCCAAGGAAACTCCTAACCATCGAGGTGTTCCTTGGCCTCAGCCAATCCCTAACTACTTCTACCTTGGCCAGATCCACCTTAATCCCATCTCCACTAACAATGTGTCCAAGGAATTTCACTTCTGGCAGCCAAAACTCACACTTCTTAAATTTAGCATATAACCGATGCTACCTCAACCTTTGTAATACCACTTAGAGATGTTGCTCATGCTCTGCCTCTGAACGAGAGTAAACCAGGATGTCGTCGATGAAAACAATCACAAACTGATCTAAGAAATCCTTGAACACCATGTTCATCATATCCATAAACGTTGTTGGGGCATTGGTCAATTAAAACGACATGACCAAAAACTCATAATGCCCATACCTCGTGCAGAAGGTCGTCTTTGGAATATCCTTGTCCTTGATCCTCAGCTAGTGATAACTAGATCGAAGATCAATCTTCGAGAATACCGTCTTACCCTGCAGTTGATCGAATAGGTCATCTAGCCTTGGTAGAGGTATCCAACCACCCCACCCAGTAATAGGCCTTTGCCCGGCATTCACCCAGATGGCGCTTCCTGCATCTAGTACACTCTGGATAGTTCCTCCATGTCTCACTGCCTCCCTGGTAGCCACCCTGGGCACCCCGGCTCCTCATATCAGGACCAGTAGTGGTCGAGGTGTCTGGGGTCTTCCTCTTCTGTTCACTGGGGCCTCTACCCCCACCTTGTAAATGGAGGCAATGCCCTGCGAACATCCCGTCTTCCAGCGTTCTCCTTCCAAATCTTGTTATCTGGCTCCTCAGCAGTGATGGCCTTCTCAAGAGCCTGGGCATAAGTCATCTCCCCAAGTACTAATGTGATCCTCACATCTCAGGCTATCATAGCATTAAGCCCTCGAATCTGGTGCAAACTTTGCTAGCCTGTCAAATTTTAGGGCATACTCAATAACTGTCATGCTGCCCTGCACTAACTCAATGAACTCAGTCACCTTTGCCGCCCTGACAGCAATGTTGTAATATTTCTAGTTGAACAAATCTCTGAACTCATTCCAACTTAGAGTAGAAACGTCTTGAGTCTGGGTTGCCACCTCCCACCAAATGCGGGCATCCTCTCTAAGCATATAGGTGGCACAGGCCACCCTGTCATTACCTTCCACCCTCATAAAATCGAGGATGAAGGTGATCATATTCATCCAATGTTCAACCTTAAGTGGATCTGGTCCTCCCTCAAAGATACCAATCTTAGGTGGCTGTACAGCTGGTGCAACAGCAGGTGGCAAGTTAAGTACAGCACTCCCTAGCGGAGCCTGTTGCCTCAAAAGGCGAATCTCTTCTTCCTGACTCTGAAGTCTAGCTTGCATATCAGCAAGCAACTGCTGCCAGTTCTCAGGGACTGGCGAAGGATTCTGGCCCTGCTCATCATCTCTAGCCTCGACCCCAGTGCTGACTAGTCAAATTGATCGCCTTGGACGCATAACTATCCAAGTTTATCTGCAATCAACGACTCGGCTGGTCAGGCAATGATAACAGGTTTATAATCATCCCACGGTCCAACGCCGAAACCCAACCAACATCACACAGTCATAATGCAAACATGCATTTAAACAATTATTCACATACAGTAGCAATGCTAATAAGCACGCCTTATCATATTCACATAGCAGTCAAGGGCCAAGCCCTATCAGTATATCTCATGCTTCCTAATAAACGTGCAAATAAAACATTTATATTTCATTTAAACATTCAAACATATAATCACATATATGCTTACCTAACCCTCAGTCGAGCTTGTCTTAAGCGGCGAGTTTACAAGCCCGGCTAGTCTTCAGGAACCCTTAATGTAATGCCCTAGATAGCCAAGATCGTTACACTATGTGTTTATAAAGGTGCAAGACTTGCTAATCAAGTCATTTAGTTAGAAATGTGTTACTGAAACTATATTTGAACTAGGGTTAAAATATTTTGGTTACAAAAGTTACATTTCACATAATTTAACATTTTGTACATGGGATCCCAAAAGAAATAGAGTTTAAAAGACAGTTTACAAAAATTCCAGATTATAAACATGTACTGGCCACTCTAAGGGCAAAATAAACATTTAGGCTTCTCCCATCCTGTATCACTCCTCGGCCGTGGCGGCCGATCAGATGACTATGTACATTCAGCCCCTGAAGCTCTCCTACTCAGGACTAGTTTGCCTTGCTCTTGCCTTTACCTACACCACGTAGCACCCGTGAACCAAGGCCCAGCAAGAAAACTAGAGAACAGAGCATAATCATTAATCAATCAATCAATCATAAATAAAGCATAGTCATATACTCAGCAATCTATAATATTCACATAATCAGGCATTCAACATACCAAGTTCATCAAATTAACAGTAATAACCAATTCATATATTAACCAAAGTCGACGCCCTTAGGTCACATCCCCTATTTATCCCACTAACTTTGACCCGCTTAAACTGAGCTCAGTGAATATTAAGCTGTCCTAAGCTACCAGTGGTCGAGCCGCACCCTGTGCGCAAATATTGATTCCAACACTCTTAGGTCATTTATCACATGTCCCATGGCATAATACCATCTCATGACATCACATATTAATATAGGGAGCTCTTAGTCCCAACATTAACACATAACCGGGTGCAGTTTCTTATCTTTAGATTCTGTTAGCTTGATTTGTGAAACCGAACCTCAAGCACGATCCCGTCCGAGCCCTGGCGTACACCTAGCCATAGCCATGAATTAGAACCATCACTAAACTTCAATTCCATAACCTAACCTCGAGACTAATACCTAGCCCTCGGGAAGCCCTAATTCCACCAAACGGGTGGTGGAATTAAACCCCGAGCCCCTGGGCAAAAACCCTAAGAAATTATCCAAAAATCCAATTTTGAAGGCAGGGTAGCGCTACAACGCCACTAACTGGGCGCTACAGCGCTACAAGCAGAGCAAAAATCCCCCAGAAACTCAGGCCTAGCACTGTAGCGCCCTAAGGCTAGCTCTACAGCGCTAGTTACAGCACCAGCACACCCCTAAGTTTTCTACTTCGATTTTCCTCGAGCCAAAACTCTCCAAAATCCCTCCAAACCTCAACCACACACAAATTTGAACCTACCATCATCTATATCTCACCCCACATAACCCAACAACCCAAAAACTTAGCCACATGCACCATCAAACAAAGAAAACAAGATTTTAATCCAAGACTCAAGAACTCAACCAGAAAACTAGAAAAGCCTAAAAACTCAAGTGTTCAAGTTCAGAATTTCTTACCTTAAGTGAGGAATTCGACCCTAAGTTGCCCTTCCAGCCTTATGCTCCTCAATTCCTCAAGCTTAATACCTTGAATTCCCATCCAAAGTTCAAGATCATAATCAACTTCATCAAGGTTAGAAAATTCAGACCAAACTCACCAAAACTCAGCAATCTCAACATAGCTTTAAACCTTAACTTAATCGAGTAATTAACTCCTGCTAAATCTCTTAGCTTCACCAAGGATCCTAGCCCCAAGCTTTAACCCAAGCTTTCCTGAGTTAAAGCTTCAAAATTCCTCAAGAGATGGTGAAGAAAAAGGGAACTGAGTGAGAGAAAATAAGGTAAGCTTAGGTGTTTTGTTTTTCTTTCTTTCTTTCTTCCTTCTGCCTCTTTCCTTCAACTTCTCACACTTTCTAACAATTCCACTAAGTCCATAAAAGCAGTAGATCATTTATCCCTTTATTAAAACAAATGACCATTTCCCCCTCCCATTAAAATCTAAACCTTAAAACATTCTAAGGGCATTTTGGTCATTGCTCCCAATTCCCGCTAATTCCTCGAGTGTCCCTAATAATTACCGCTTAAACCTCGACACCTAACTAATCACCAACTATTTTCCTCAATGTCAAATAGTCTCCAATATATTTCCCAGATTCCCAAAAATACCCCCAGGCTCACCCTGAGCCGGGTATAAATCTCCACCGTGACCTTTCCGCTAAACCGCTCACTAGAATCGCCTCGAGTCACAAGCTGTGAATATATCCACATAATAATGTGGTCTCAACAATTTATCACAAATATTTACATTTATGCCCTCAACGGGCAAAAATCACGATTATACCCTTTATAACCTAATTAGGGCCTACATGCATACTAATACTCATAATCATGCATCTCATATATTCAAATAGTCATATAAGCATGCTTATCACATAATCGTGCATTTAATAATTTAAATCACACATAATCCAGTTATACCCTCCCGGCACACTAATCAAGGCCCTTAAGCCTTATTAGTAATTTTGGGTTGTTACACTTAAACCTAGACCGCTCTGATACCAAGTTGTAACGCCCTGGGTAACCAAGACCGTTACGTTGTGTGTTTAAAATAGTGCCAGACTTGCTAATCAAATCGTTTGAACATAAATGTGTTTCTAAGATCAATTGATAGGTTAGGGTTAAATGATTTTGATCGTAAAATGGTTTACTTTTATTAAAATAAGAGTTCATGGGATCCCAAAAAAGTGTTTACATGGCAGATAAAACCCTGAAAAGTTAATACAATAGTAGCCAGTCTAAATGGAAAAATACAAGTTTGAGCTCTAGTCCTTGTAATCTCCTCGACCGTGGTAGTTGAGCAGCTGCCGATGTACACACCGCCCCCAAAGCTCTCCAAATTATGGTTGGTCCAGCTTTCCCTTGCCTTTACCTGCACCACGTAGCACCCGTGAGTCAAGGCTCAACAAGAAAACCAAATCTAACAAGCATTGATAACAACAGAATGTACATAGTGAACTTTAGATTAGTCAATTCTACTAACAACAGAATGCAAGTGCTAAACTAGGCAATGATAATAGTTCAATCCAAACATATAAATCAACCTTAATACAGTTAAATAGGGGTTGGCACCCTTAGGTCGAGACCTTTGGTTATTTAGCTGATCCCGACTCGCTTAGGCCGAGCTGCGTTCAATACGCTCAACATCAGCCACGACTCCCTTAGGTCTCACTTTCACATCACACATTACAGATATACAGGTTACAGAACACATATGTTCATTTACAGGGATTCTCTATCCCATTCACAACTTGGATGCAGTTTTCTTACCTTAAATCTCGAGTGAAGGATGTAGAGTGGTCCTGAGCACGATCCTCAATCCCGAGCCTTAATAATAACCCTAGTCACAAGCTACAATGGATAACTATCAAAATCTGATCCAATTAAATTCTTTGGAAACAAATACTAGCCTCCGGGACCTTGAATTCCACTAAACCATGTAGTAGAATTCGTTCTGAGGGCTTAGGTTTTAGTCCCCGAGCCTCCCCGAACTTAAAAAAACAAACCTTGGCTATGGCTTCCTAGGTTGGCCGCAACCTAGCAGTAAGGGTCGCGACGCGCCCCAAGTCAGAGGTGCCAGCCTCTTGTCCTAGGGGGAGGTGGGATGCAACTTTCCCTCTCTAGTTGTGGCACATTCACAAGCCCCCCAGGGCCTTCTGGGGAATGTGGGCCGCAGCGCCCATGAAGTGGGTCGCGGCGTGCCCCCTTGAACCCAGAAATCCCTAGGTTTTCTACATATTTCCCCAACTCACAATCCTAGAATTCAATCCCAAATATGTACCCAAGCCAAACTAGGTCCAGAACTCTTAATATTACCTCATAAACAACACACAAATAGCCTATATCACTAGTTCAATCTCCCTTAAATCCCGAATTCAGAAACCAACCCAAGTATCCCTAAACAAATCCAAACCTTACCAGAATTCAGCAATTAGAATCTAAAGTCTTACCTCAGTTGATAGCTTTACTCCTCATCATTTCCTTGACTGTACCTAGCTTAGTTTCCCCTAGATTTCCAGCTCAATTCCCAGGCTTTCTCCAAAAACTTCCTTCAGCCTCAAAGCACTCCAAAGGGAGAGAGAGAGAATGTGAAAGCAAGAGAGAGGGAGGGTTTGATGAATTTATGATGATTCTGGCTACTTCCTAGTGTCTCAGCTGAGTATATCCCTTAACTAAAAAGGACCAAAATGCCCCTAAAATCAACTCAGCCCTCTAATTGTTCTTGAGGGTAAAACGGTCTTTTGCCCTGTTTCTCACTAATTCCTCGAGTCGTCCTACCAATTCCCAACCAGTCCCGACATACCCAACTAATTACCAAATACTTACCCGTTACTCGTTAAATTCCCAAATATTCTCTAAATTCCCAAAATACCCCGAGGCTCACCCCGAGCCGAGTATTAAACCCCCATTGTGGCTATTCCACTAATCCGCTCACTAGGACCGCCTCGAGCCGAATACTGCAAATATATCCACATAATAATGTGGTCTCAATCATTTAACATATATAATCACATTTATGCCCTAACGGGCTAAAATTCTAAATATACCCTTATAAACAAGAACGGGCCCACATGCATATTTAATACTCATACACATGCATATAAATATATTCATATTATCATATAAATCATGCATGCCACATAGTCACACATTTAATCAATAAATCACACATATATCCAATTATGCCATCCCGGAACACTAATCAAGGCACTAAACCCTATTAGCATTTTTGGGACGTTACAGGTTTTCTCACAATCCTCCCACTACGACGTTGCACTGGGGTTTCCTTTTCAGAAAGAGTGGTTTCCTTGGTTTTTCGTTTGTCATTTAATGATGAAGATGATGGTGATGGAATCTTATTAGCTTTGAGTTCCACCAAAACTACCCTTCTCTGAGGTTTATAGTTATTCACATAGACATGTTCAAGGAAGGTTGCATTTGTGGAAACAAATACCTTTTGATCCTTGGGACTATAGAAGTAATCTCCTCTTTTCTCTGGAGCTTAGCCCACAAAAATTCACACTTCAAACCTTGAATCAAGTTCCCTGATTTAGGCCTAAGAACATGAGCAAGACAACCCCAAATGCGGAAATGGTGAAAACTATGTTTGTTTCCATTCCACAGTTCCAGTGGCATTTTACTTATGGTCTTAGATGGGACTACATTCAAAATATGAGTCATCGTTTGAAGTGCATATCCCCAGAATGAGAGAGAAAGTGAAGACTAGCTTAACATAGACTTGACCATGTCTAACAAAGTCTTGTTTCTTCTTTCAGAAACACCATTTTGTTGTAGCATTCCTGGTGCTGTGAGTTGGGATATAATACCATGCTCCAGCAAGAATTCTTTGAATTCTAAATATAAATATTCTCCACCTCGATCAGATCGAAGTGTCTTCAGAGTCTTACCTAATTGCTTCTCAGCCTCAGCTTTTAATTCTTGAAACTTACCAAAGGTTTCAGATTTCCTAAGCATTAAGTAAGTATGACCATATCTTGAGTAATCATCAATAAAAGTGACGAAGTACTCATACACACCTCCTTCTTGTACATTGATTGGACCACGGATATCACTATGTACAAATCCAAAGGTTCTTTAGCTCTGTTACCTTTCACTGAGAAAGGACGTTTGGTCATTTTGCCTTCTAGACAAGATTCACAACTCCAACTCTTAATTCTCTCAAAGGTCCATCTTTTGTTAATCGGTTTATCCTGTCTAGACCTATATGACCAAGTTTAAGATGCCAAAGATATTTGTCATCTTTTGTTAACTAGTTTATCCTGTCTAGAAACTTTTTGTCTTTTGTTTCATTGCGGTTTTGCTACTTTAAATAAATTTGAGTTATTATTCGTTCGTTCAATAGGTATGAGCATATACAATCTGTTTGTATGTTCTGCTTGACGAATTTTGAAATCGTTCTTCGAAATAACAATCGCATCATTATTAAAATAAATATCAAAACATTGTTCATGCAACATAGATAAAGAAACTAAATTTCTAGAAAATATAGGAATAAAATAAACATTTTTCAAAACAAGATAATTATTCCCAAAATGTAAATGTATTGTTCTCTTTGCTCTAGCTGAAACGAGCGCTCCAATTCCAACTCACATGGTCAGCCATCATTCAACTCCCTTGATGACTCAAGTGTCTGCATAAAAGAACAAACATGGTTATTGTCTCCTGAATCTAAAATCCAGGATGTCTTATCGTCTTCCACTGCACAAGCTTCAAGTAGAAGTAAATCATATTTACCTTTCTTTTTCAGCTACGAGAGATACTTTTTACAGATTCTCTTCCAGTGACCTTCAACTCATAGTGGAAACATTTTCTTTTTGGAGTTATTGTCATTCTTTTTCTCCTTGGCTTTTGGTGCCTTCTTGCTTTTCTTGAACTTCTTGCCCTTTCCTTTGTCCTTATCATTGTTCTTCTTCCTCTTCTTGGATTTATCCTCAGAGGTTGAAGGTTTCTCCTCTACCACATTTTCCTCGGCCTCTTTTTTAATGGATTTGTTAAGAGACTCAAATGTCTGCAGTTCATTCAATAGTTGAGTCATGTTAAATTCCAACTTATTCATAATATAGTTGGTGGTGAACGTAGAAAAGTCAAGAGTGGGTGATTCAAGTATAATGCTTACTTTTGTACACTCATCAATGATGGCCTCATGTCTTTCTACTTCATGCATCACGTTAAGCAGTTATAGGATTGCCACCATTCGACATTACTGAAAGAAACAAAATACAATAATATTACTATTTGAAAAATATTAATTATTTGGAAAGTAAATATGATGCATGAATTCAATAATTAAAACACATAAATAAATATTTATTATTCCACGACAAAACTACCCAACAAATAAAGTGTCGCCTTAGGGTCGGTCAAGTTAAATTCAGATAGCTTATAAGACAATCTTATCTTTATAATTTAAAACTCAAAATAACTCTTTATTTTCTCTTTTAAATATAAAGTATCACTAGTTTGGTCAAGATGCAATTATCCATTGCAAGAGATTAATTGCATCTTTGTAAGTGTAACCCATTACTTCAAAATTCATGACTTAACTTAGAGAGTGTTGCCTTAGGATCGGTCAAGCCTAAAATACTTCACTCCCTCTATTGACGTGGTTTTCACCAATGGGATATTAAGAAATAAAATGGGTAGATTAGTGCTTAATAGTAAACCGTAATGAAATAACAAGAACTCACTCAAAAGCACAAAACTTTTACGTGGTTCAGTGGTTAAAATCCACCTAGTCCATGAGTCAATATTATTATTGTTTCTCTCTCTATTTTGGCAAAGTTTCGGTAATACAGAATAATGGTCCCCTTTCCTGTCCAATATTCCCAGTATTTATAAGGGAATTCCATGGACAGGTTTGGGTAACCTTGTAAACAAACCGCGTAACTACACATATGGTATATAATCGATACAGATTATTCCATTTACATTGGGATATGATTTGATAACAAAATAAGCACATTCCTGCTATCTCGGGTAATAAATGACATAAATATGATGCAGCCTGGTCATTAATGAGCGTATAAAGAATCCCCGAGTCTCTTGGGATCCTTCAGTATGTGCTTTATCTAGGTCCTCACGAGCTGAATATCTCATACAAGCTCAAGCTTGACAGCTGTCTGACTCTGAGCTCATAATAAGTCCAAGACGCCTAATACTGGATTTGACCACTTCAAGTCTTGAGCTGCTCACATGGTTAATAACCAGATATTCTACTTGGTTATTTTTCCACGTATTTACCTACCAGTTGCACCCGAGCTGAGTGAGTGAACTCGTGCTAAAATTAGGGTACAACATTTGCCCCCCAAGCTCCTACTCGTGTTTGATGTCGCCACTTTTTGACATACATAGTAGGGGCTTTTAGACTTCTGTCACACAAAATCATGCCTGCCTACTACTCAAGTACTAGACACATGGTCTCCTGTGATTGGCATTTGTTCGGGTTTCGAGGATTGGAATAATTGTCCTATCAACTTTTTGTCGCCATCTGGTATAATTAATCTTGGCCCTTGGGTCTCGAGCTAACCCAATCTGATGGCCCAACTTAATTTCCAGAGTTTACATATAAATAGGGTGATCAGTCCTCAGACCTTACCAGCTTTGTATTCAAAAAATAAAAAAATCTCCCTTTTCAAATTCTCAAGTTTCCTTTCTTCTTCTCCAGAATTCCCAGAACTATTCATCGTACCCTAGACTTCAGAAGCTTTCTAGGAGCTTCCAGTGGTCGTATCTACACCCTCTTCGAATCGAACATTTTTCCTGTAAGTATTTTATCCCCTAGTTTGAAATTTTTTTTTTTTTGTTCTTCATTATCCAATGAGATTTTTTTTTCCAAAAATGTTCATTGTTTGGTATCGTTAGGCTATTTCTAAGTGCTAATAGGAAATAGGTTTTGGTTTAGGCTCCATGAGCGAACCCAAGCATATTTTAGAAATAATACATTCATAAAACTGGGCAAATTTCTCGGTTAATCTGGGGTAGCCCTAATGGAAAATCGGTTTAAAGAATACTTGTTTGGGGTATAGAAACCGAAAGGTTTTTAGGTTTAATACCAGGTAGCTTAGGGGTTACGATTCCTTAGGCAATTTTGCACTAAACCAATTTCCAAAGGAAAGTAATGGGTCTGACACTTCTGACATGCGGATCCCAAAGTATCTGGGGATTTTAAGAAACCCATGCGCGTAGCCTAGGACATCGCGTGGCATCACGCAATGAGGCTAGGACCAACTTTAGCTCGTATAAACTTTTAAATGTTGAAAGTAGTCCTCTTCGTCCTCCGTATCTCCACGACCATAGTTATAGACCATCTTAGGTTGCCTACTAACTAGGTCGCTTTGTTGTCAGGTGATCTGAACTATGGTGCCTCTAAAGAAGACCGCCGCGAGCTCATCTACCCGGCACAAGCACAAAAGCAAAAAGGTTGCCTCCAAATCTCCTTACCCACATTTTGGTCCTGTGGTGGAGAGGAAGGTTGTCATTGATCCCAACGCTTTCTTCGAGGCTGAACATATAGTCTCAAAGATAACGACTCCGGGGAGAGTAAACAAAATTATGTTGAGTCATAATATCGAGGTAGGAGCTGGTGATCTCCTCGTACGACCTTCCTTTGAATGAGAGCGGAGTTGTGCCCCCTTCCAAGACGATTATGGGGCTTGGAGTGACGAGCACCTGAAGGCTGGTGCTTTACTTCCATTGGACCAATACTTTGTAGACTTTAAAACTACATCAAGTTGGCTCCCTTCTAGCCCCCCCCCCCCCCCGAATTCCTACAGAGTTTTGGCAGGGCTAAAATATCTGTTTCTGAAGCATGAGTAGGACGTCCCCACTCCAGCATATATTTTATATTTATTCTGCCTCAAAGCAAGCCCCGACCAGAAAGGGCGAGGTGATGAGTTTTACTACCTTACGCAGTTTCCGAATTCCACCTCCGTCATCGAGCTCCCTAGCCATCCAAATGACTATAAAGACTTATTCTTTATGTCGAATCGATTATAGAACTGCGAATATCGGTACTTCAACCATCCTCGTAAGTCCTCTATCTTTGTAAACTCAGCACGTGAATTTTGTCCCTTTCATTGTAAATACCCTCTTTTTTTTACATATGTTCTAACTGAGTTTGTTCCTCACGCAGCTATATTCGCAAGGATTGGAAAATCTGTGACCCTTGAGGGGCAGTACGAGACTTTGTCTAGCCTTCCCCTGGGGAAAAAGATTATCGCCAGGTTGTGAATGATGCCACGATGTCGGCATGTAACTTGATCAGCGAGGGTCAAACACTAGCACTAAGGACCCGAGCTCCGCTCCCAGTTATCCTCGAGCTTCCCTCTTCCCAAAAGGCCTTGCCAATTGCTGAGGACACTGACAAGGAAGAGATCGAGGTGCTTCTCGTGCGAAAAATATGGGCTCCCAAAGCTGTTCAGGGGCCCGACCTTGTCCGAGTTGCGTCAGGGGCAGTAGCCAGCCCCTCTAGCCAAGTAACCCATACCTATTTAGAGAGTTAGATTGGGCTGATGCTAGCTTTAGGTTAATACGTTTTAATCCCAACCAGCTCATCAGCCGCCATCCCACCGATCCTGATCTAAACGTAACCCTCCTCCAATGCATGGATCGCTTGGTGGTACGCTATGACTATAGTTATCCCAGAGGCACCATTGTAGTTGACAACACACTAAACTTTAGATCCTCTGTCTTTGAAGAATATGGGACTAACCTTAGGACTTGGCCTTCTTTGTTCCAGGGTGCATTTGCTCCTGGGTTCAGGCAATATGTAGATGACTCCAGCCCCAAGGAGAGACCTGAACCCCCTAGGATTCAAGAGATTGTAGCCTTAGATTCCCCCTCCCCTTCATTAATCCCAGAGTTGGAGGTCGTGCCTAGTTCGGTCCATACACCCGAGCTGATCGTAATAGATTCCTCCCCCAGCCCAGAGGGTAGGATCCTTATTCCCTTTTTTTATACTTTTGAAACATTACTCCTATGAATTAACTCCCATTTGTTCTTTTAAGGTGAAGAGATGGAATCGACAAGAGCTCCTGACTTAAGGAGTGCCTTTTAGGCTAAAAGGTCTAAAACGGGTCCCGTTGTGAAGAGGCCCAAGGTGGCGAAGAAGGCCACCCCTAAAACGGGGGATACTAAAAAATCCCCCTCTAAGGTAAAGATGTAAGCTCCGCTCGAGAGCTAGCTTCGGTGACAACTACCACCATTCAGAAATTTCCTCCTCCTCCTTGACATATGCCTCCACATCCCCAAGTAATTCAAACTGAGGCCCCGATCATTCGGATACCAGTTGATCCACACAATCTGGATAAGATCCTCGAGGCCTTTCAGGGTATAGTGTATGAGACAGCAAGTCACATGGTGGGGCATGCATATAAAGCTAGTGCTAGGGATCTGAGGTCCATAGAGGAGCGCAGCCCGGAGGATGTCATCGAGTCTGCTACGGGGATGAACCTCACCGTGAGTCCTTCTCCCACCTCTAATTCTTTTTTCTTCACTATGTGGTCTTCCTCTTTTTTTTTTTATTAACTTGCTTTGTTATTTTGCAGTCTGTCCTGACCCAATACCGAAGCATAGCTCATGCTAAGGCCATAAACGAAGAGCTCCAAGCTGAGCTGGCCGCTGCCAAAGCTGCCCTGAATGCTGAGGAGAGTGAGCACGTCGCCAAAGCTGTCCTGACAGTTGCTTAGGAGAGTGAGCATGCTGCTAAGGCTACTCTTATCTCTTCCCAAGAAGGTGAGCAGTCTGCAGAGACCGCATTGTCCACCTCTCAGGCTTAGGTCACAGAGGCGAACCGCTGTGCAGAAAAGCTTCAGGTCAAAAATGGCAAACTCAAAGCGAAGCTAGTCGAGGTCGAAGTTAAAGCCAAGGAGGAAGTGGCATTGTCATCGTCAATAATGGAGGAGATGCTTTACCATTGCTGGGCTTTCAACCAGGATGAGAACTTTGTTAGGAGTGTGTCCTAAAAGCATGTAAAGACATTTGTTTTTCTGTGAATAAATAAATACGATGGTTTATTATTATTGTCATATTTAGATTGTTAAATTATTGTTTGAATAATTTTGAAAATATCAGAAAAATTCCATATTCATTACTGAGAATGTGATCTTGTATTAGTACGAGAGAATTAAGATCACATGAATGAATAAAAATAGTCAACAAAAACAAATTAAAGTTATGGAATTCTTTAATTGGAGTTGTAAGTACGGTTTACTGAGTATCATAATGATACAAATAATCTAGATTCAGATTATTGATGTGGAAAGACATCTCGGTAAAGGTGCTTTATATAATATGATTATATATGACATGGACCGATATGAATTAGAGTCTTTATCCAAAAACCATTTAACAATAAAGACTTGTAATTCATATCATAACTCATGATCATTTATAGATCAACCTAAATCCTGAATGTTCATGAACTCTTGTTCATGTTTATTAAATCTTTTGATTCATTCGTTAAGGTATCTTCAAAGAATGAGGCTAATGACTTTTGTTTTGGGGATTTAATATCATGGATGGTTGGGAACATGTATCAACAATACGGAATCTAATCTTTCCTAACGGATCGTATATTAGTTCCCTTAAGGGTTAATTCTGGAACTGAATGATTTTGAGCTCAAATCTATAATTAGATTATAGATTAATTATTCACTAGTGAATTAATGGTACTTAAGGAATAAGAAGTAAATTAGAAAGGTTAAATGGTAATTCTTCCATTCTAATTTATGAACTAATTAATTAGAGGGTTGAACTATTGTAAGATGGTTATATCAATGGACGACTTAAGAAAAAGATTTATGTAAAAGTATATCTATAACATAAAGAGTACAATTCTGAATTTATAGTGGAGTAATATCATAATTAATAAATTAACTATTATAATTAAAGAGTTTAATTATTTAGTTTCAATTTATTGGAGCTTAATGTTATAGGTCCATGGTCCCCGAAATGGCTCAAACAATCACTGTCAAAGGCAAATACAAAAAATGGGCAAAAAGGACTTATGTGATAAGTAAAATATTTTTCTATGTATCAAACATAATTATTGTTTAATTATGTGTAATTAATTAATTAAGAATTAATTATTTGATTTAACAAAAATATAATTAATTTTGAATTAATTTATTTTTGGGATTTTTGGTATTTAAATAATAATAAAAATTGGGAAAAGTCACATGCCATCACAGGCATGTGGTACACGTGTGGCACAGTGCACAGGCACTGTGCCACACGCATAAGAGAGTTTACTCAGTCTCTTGATTCCACAATTTTAGTTATTTAAATATTAAATAAATAATGAGATATTTTAATATGATTATAATATTATTATTTAAACAAAAATCTGATAACTGATCAGTTATTTTGAATTTGTTTAAAATAACAAATATTTTAATATATTGGATATCAGTTTTTCACAGAACGTAACTTTTCAGGGATAGAAAAATATCTAGGAATCTCTCTCAGAGAAAGAGAACAGTGACAAAAACTAAAGTCATTGTTCTTCACAAAACCTAGGTCCAAACTTTATCAGATCTCATGTGTTGGGAACATCTGATAAATAGTTATTGCCTATTATTTGTATAGCGAGCCCACACTCGTTCTTTGTGTGTTTGAGAACATTTTGGAAGATCTTGGTGTGAGATCTCGAGGATTTAGCCATACGAAAAGATAGCAGCAAGGAAGGACCTGAGGTAATTTTTCTATTCATGTCCTTGATTCAATTTATATATGCATGTGAAGAAGTAGATCTAGAAATCTTATAGGATTAATCTAACAATTTGATTGTTGTTCCGCTGCGTATAATCTCTAATTTGATCAATAAAAACCAACAAACTTCTCCTTCATGGAGACCGAGCTGTGGGATCCATATCTTGCTAAATTCAAGATTCTACTTTTGCAAGAACCCTCGGAAATTGTTGAGGCTTCCGGAGCAGTGGAGGGAGATGGTGAGGAGGATACTTCAGCGGGGCGAGCTGATGGAGCCCAATGATCTTATTTAAGATTTTCTTTTGTAATCATTATTATTTTCCAACAATCCCTTGGGATAAAAAAAATTGCCTTCGAGCTTAGCTCGAGGTTTTTTTAATATACATCTGACTTGTGATCTATTTCTCTCCTTATTATTCTCATGTTTATGAATTCTTAGACTTTTGCACATTCCAAATCTTAAGGATCGTCTTTAGATCGAGATAGATTATATCAATCTTGGGTGTATCTAAGATTCTGCTCGCTTATTTGCATCGTACCCATTAAGAATCAGGCCTTGGGCCTGGTTATATCTAGGGTTTTTAATAAGCTTAATATAATTATACCTGTTGAGAATTAGGCCTTGAACCTGGTTAAATCCAGGGTTTTTAATAAGCTTAATAGCATTATACCTGTTGAGAATCAGGCCCCGAACCTGGTTATATCCAGGGTTTTAGATGATTTAAACTTAGTTCGTGCTAGGTTAATTAAAAACTCAAGCTTCAAAAAGCCTTTGAATAATCAATTTTTTTCAACTTCTAAGTTTCGGACCTGGTTATATCCATGGTTTTAGATGATTTAAACTTAGTTCACGCTAGGTTTATTGAAAATTAGAGCTTTAAAAAGCCATTGAATAATCAATTTTTTCCAGCTTCTAAGTTTGTAATCTTATCCGAGTAGGCTTAATTAAAAAAAAAAAACTCACCGTCCTTGGTTATGTGCCCCCCAAGTAACTAGGAAGTATAAACTTTCCTAGTTGCTTTTACAAATATAAGAACACGAGCTTGCAATAATAAAGCTAGGAAATGGTTATTTAATAATCCATTTGTTATTTAATTGAAGCGACTTTTATAAACAAGCCTTACATTGATGGTAGTACTATTGATAATACTTTTTCAAGTGAAGAGCATTCTAGGTCCGTGGGACTACTTCCCCATTCAGTCGAGCTAGCTTAAAAGTTCCCTCGCGTAAGATTTCTACGATCTGGTACGATCCTTCCCAGTTCGGGCCCAACACACCATCCTTGGGGTCTTTGTTCGCCAAAAAGACCCTTCTGAAAACCAGGTCGCCTAATCCAAGTTTACACCCCTTGACTTTTGAATTGAAATAGCGAGTGGTCTTTAGTTGATAATGGGAAAGTTGTAACTGCAATTCCTCTCATTTTTCTTCGATCAGATCGAGAGATGCATTAAGTAGCCCATTATTCTGTTCTTGATCAAACATCATTTGCCTGTGAGTAATTGCCATGGCTTCAATTGGAAGCATGGCCTCGCTTCCGAAAGTTAAGGAAAAAGGAGTGTGCCCCGTGGAGGTCCTGTGAGAAGTTCGGTAGACCCAAAGTACTTGTGGGAGCTGGTCGAGCCACAATCCTTTTGCTTCATCTAGCCTCTTCTTCAGGCTAACCTTAAGGATCTTATTTACGGCCTCGACCTTCCTGTTGGCTTGTGGGTATGCTACCGACGAGAAACTCTTTGTTATGTCGTATCTTTCACAAAATTTTGTGAAGAGATCACTATCGAACTGTGTCCCGTTATCTGACACCATCTTCTTAGGGAGTCCAAATTGATAGATGATACTTTTCACCACAAAATACAGGACTCTCTTTGAAGTGATGGTTGCCAGCGGTTCTGCTTCTACCCACTTCGTGAAATAATCAATCACCATTACCGCATATCAAACTCCTCCTTTTCCCATAGGTAAGGAACCTATCAGGTCAATTCCCCATACTGCAAATGGTCATGGGGAGGAAATCATTGTTAGCTCGACTGAGGTAGCTCGGGCAACTATGGAGAAACGCTGACATTTGTCACACTTCTGAACATACGATATCGCGATATAAGTTCCCGTCGACTATTACGTACCTTGGAGCTTGATAGAGTATTATTCTCGCGTCTTTTTTGTCATCAGGTAACTTTCCAATTGTGAGATATTCCATTATAGGAGTCATCCAGGTCGGTCTTATGTCAATCATACCAACCTCCGTTGCTTCTCCCGTTACACTTGGGCTCTCCAAGAACTCCACTGGCACTACATTTAATGTTTCAGCCTCTTTCATGGTAGCAAGTCGTGCCAAAGCGTCAATGTTAGAATTCTGCTTGTGGGGTATTTGTTCAATAGAGTTGTACTCAAATTAAGAAAGTTCCCCCTTTACCTTAGCTAGGTATGTCGCCATCTTGATGCCTCAAGCTTGGTACTCCCCCAATACCTGATTTACCACAAGTTGAGAATCACTGTAGCATTGGATGGCTTTGGCCTTCAGCTCTCTTGCCACCTTCAGCCCTGCCAGGAAGGCCTCATGTTCTGCTTTGTTGTTGGATGCCTCGATCCAAATCTTAGAGTTGTATGGAATCGATGTCCCTCTGGCGAGATTAAGATTATCCCAGCTCCTGATCCGTTCTCGTTCGACGATCCATCAATGAAGATTTTCCATAATTCATGCGTCGGCTCCCTCATGAGCTCGTCTTGAAAACTGGTGCATTCAGCCATAAAATCAGCAAGGGCCTAACTCTTGATTGAAGTCTGTGGCATGTACAATATCTCGAACTGGCTAAGTTCGATGGCCCATTTTAAAAGGCGTCCCGATGTTTCAGGTTTTTGCAAAACCTGCTGTAAAGGTTGGTCGGTTAAGACATTGATAGAATGGGACTGGAAGTATGGCCAGAGCTTTCTGGAAGCCAATATCAAACAGAATGTCAGCTTCTCTATCAGTGGGTATCGTGACTCAGCTCTGAGAAGCCCATTGCTTACGTAATACATTGGTTTCTGAGCACGGTCTTCTTCTCGAACTAACACGGCATTTACTGCATTCTCTGTCACATCCAAATAAAGGAACAGAGACTTTCCAGGTATTGGTTTAGATAATATCGGGGGCTCTGCCAGATGCATTTTTAGGTCGTGGAATGCCAGTTCACACTCCTTGGTCTACTCAAATTTCTTATTTCCTCTAAGCAAGTTGCAGAATGGTAGACACTTGTCAGTGGATTTAGAAATGAAGCGATTCATAGCCACCACCCTTCCAGTTAGGCTTTGAACTTCTTTTCACGATCTAGGTCAAGGCATTTCTAATAACAATCTGCTTTTTTTAGGATTCGCCTCTATTCCCCTCGTGTTGACTATGAACCTCAGAAACTTTCCAGATGCCACCCCGAAATTGCATTTATGGGGATTCAACTTCATGTCATATCTCCTCAATATTCCAAAACATTCTTCCAGATTAGATACATGGTTATTGACAGTCTTCGATTTGACAAGCATGTCATCGAATACACTTCCATATTTCTCTCGATCTGGTTAGCAAACATTTTGTTGACCAAGCGTTGGTATGTAGCCCCGACATTCTTCAATCAGAATGGCATAACTTTGTAACAATATACATTATGCTCGGTCATAAAACTAGTATGATCCTGGTCCGCAGGGTTCATTGCGATCTGGTTATATCTGGAGTACGCGTCCATGATGGACATGAGCTCGTGACCTGCTGTGGAATCTACCAACTGATAGATCCTAGGCAGTGGGAAACAGTCCTTGGGACAAGCCTTGTTTAGGTCGGAGAAGTCGATAGAGGTTCTCCACTTCCCCTATGACTTCAAGACTAGCATGGGATTGGAAACCTAGATCAGGTATTTTGCCTCTCAGATAAACTCGCATTTTAGTAACCGAGGTACTTCTTCCTCAAGGGCTTCAGCTCGAACCGTTCCCAAAAGTCTTTGTTTTGGGGATTTTGCAGGCACATTCTTATCCAAATTTAGAGTGTGCATAATTATATTCATATTGATTCCTGCCATATCCTTATGCGACCAAGCGAAGACGTCCAGGTTTTTCTGTAAAAAATCGACCAGCTCCGTCTTTCTTTTATCGTCAAGATTATTTCCAATCTTTACGAATCTTGAAGCTTCTTTGGGATCGACGTTTACTTCCTCGAGCTCTTCTATGGCTTTTAGCTCTGATTTGTCTTCGCTTATCTGTGGGTCAATGTCGTCGCGTTGGACGACCTCACTATCCTCTTCCTGCTGAGGCTCTTCCATCCCACGAGTAACTTCTACTTCTTGGGACTCCTCACCTCCGTCATTTATGAGCATTGCTTGTTGTCCGGGTTGTGATTTTCCCTTCATAGAAATGTTATATCATTCCCTGGTAGCGATTTGATCACCTCTGACTATGCATAACCACATACCTAAGGGCAATTTCATTGCCATGTGGTGGATAGAGGTTATGGCTTCAAATGCCATTAGCGCAGGTCGGCCCAAAATCGCATTGTATGCGGCCGGACAATCGATTACCATGAACTCGAGTACTTTGGAAATAGTTCATGACTCTTCTCCCAATGTCACTACCAGTCTGATTGTCCCCATGGCTGCTGACCCTTCACCTGAAAACCCGTACAGAGTCTTCGAGGTCGCCTTCAAATCAGTTATGGATAATCCCATTTTTTACGAGGTGGACTTGAAAAGTAGATTTACAGAGCTTCCAGTATCAACTAGTGTTCTTCGGACCCTTCATTTGGCGAGCTAAACAGTTACCACCAGCAGATCATTATGTGGGAATTGGACGTGGCTAGCATCCTCTTCCGTGAAAATGATTGGTTGCTTTCCAATCGCTGTTGTTTCGATAATCGTTGCTCCGGGACGAACTCCACCCCGTTATGAGCCTTCAGTTCGTTAATGTACCTCTTTTGGGCCCTGCTGCTCGTGCCCGCCAAATGTGGCCCTCACGCAATAGTGGTTATATCTCCCCCTACTATTGGAGAGGGTTCGACCTGATTTATCTGAGCTCCAGTTTGGTCTATCAGAGCTTCAAGGACTGATTGAGGGTTCTGCCCAGCAGGCTGATTAGGGACTACCCGATTTCGGACGTACTAGGCCAACGATCCAACTCTGATGAGAGTTTCGATCTCATCCTTTAGCTGCCAACATTCATCAGTGTTATGACCGATGTCGTTATCGAATTGACAAAATTTTGAGGGATCTCTCTTCGCCCTCTGGTTCCTCAACAGTTCTGGCTTCTTCCACGGAAGGCCATTAGAATTTGCTAGAAAAATGTGCTCTTGGGTGTCTGTTAGGTCGATATAGGTAGCGTAGACAGGTTTGAATTTCTCCCCGGACTTGTTTTTCTTCGTCCCACTCTAGTCGCCCTCACCATTCCCCTTCCTTTTGTTATTCCCCCTTGGTTATTTTGGGCAATGATTTGAGTCGTAGCTACAACATCCGTTATCACTCCAACAGGTTGGACAGGGGTCTGGCTGGTTCCTGCGACAGAAGCTCAAGCCTCCTCTAGGTTTATCCACTCTTGAGCTCGGCCCAAGAATTCATCTACTCTCTTAACTCCTTTTCTTTGGAGTTACTGCCATAAGTCACCCCCGACGAGGATTCCCATCCTCATTGCCATGAGCTTGGAACTGTCATCAACATCCCTAGCTCGTGCAACAACATTGGCAAATCTGCTCAGATATGCCTTCAACGTTTGGCCAGGTTGCTGCTTTACATTGGCTAATTAATCAGCCTCAACCCGAGCTGCCTAGGAAGCTCGGAATGCTTTTTTGAAATCGAAAGAAAATTTCTTCCACGAGCTTATGGAATGCCTCTTGTATTGTTTAAATCACTGCCTGGCAGGCCCACCAAAGTTGCAGGGAACAAGATACACCTTAGATCGAGCTTGACATTGTGGGCCATCATCATGGTGCTAAACATTCCGAGGTGATCGGATGGATCTCCATCTCCATCAAACTTTGACATGTGTGGTATCCTAAAACCTACGGGATATGTTGCCGCCGCAATGTTTGGAGCGAAAGCTCGAGCTCCTCGTTTGAGTCGCAATCATCCTTTTCTTTTCCGGACAAGAGTCTATTCATTTGCTCTTCCATTATAGCTAGTCTCTCGTGGGTTTGGTCCCTAGTTCCTAGGTTAGCTGGGGGTTGTTCAATAGCTCCCATCCTATCGTACGCGTTTGACAGGTTATTGTCCCTCCAAGCTTGAGCTTGGTTCGGTGGGGCATTCCCGTTCTCGCGTACTATGGACGGACCTCCTTCATGTCGAGTATAGCTAACATCTTCATCCCGAGCTGGATACCTTCTCTGCGAGTTCGGATGATAGCGTGAATTCTTAAGTCGCTCTCGGACCTGCCGCTACGATGACTTTCGGTCCAGTAACTTCCATTTGCGAAGCTTACAGCTCGCGGTTGAGAATAATGGTCCCCTTTCCTGTCCAATATTCCCAGTATTTATAAGGGAATTCCGTGGACAAGTTTTGGTAACCGTGTAAACAAACCGCATAACTACACATATGGTATATAGTTAATACAGATTATTCCCATTTACATTGGGATATGATTTGATAACATAATAAACACGTTCATGCTATCTCGGGTAATAAATGACATAAATACGATGCAGCCTGGTCATTAATGAGCGTATAAAGAATCCCCGAGTCTCTTGGGATCCTTTAGTATGCATTATATCTAGGTCCTCGCGAGCTTAATATCTCATACGAGCTCAAGCTTGATAGCTATCTGACTCCGAGCTTGTAATAAGTCCAAGACGCCTAATACGGGATTTGACCACTTCAAGTCTCGAGCTGCTCACATGGTTAATAACCAGATATTCCACTTGGTTATTTTTCCACGTATTTACCTACCAGTTGTACCCGAGATGAGTGAATGAACTCGTGCGAAAATTAGGGTACAACACCTTCCTATCTTTGTAAGAAGCCAACCTTGGTATTAAAATGTCACAAACCTTCCTTAGGGGGACGAAAACAAAGCCGCCTCAAGGCCCTATTCATATCTCACGGTGTTGTACTAATAATGGAGACCATAGGTCACATTGAGATGTTCACCTTCTCCCACTTACTATTTTAAGAAAAATGTGTTTTATTAAACTAATCAATTAATTCTAAATTAATTACTAGTTTATTAATAACCCTATGAAATTAATTATTTACAAAATACAATATAATTATAAAAGAGCATGTTTCTATAATTAATGTGATCTAAATAATTACTCATTACATTCATCTAACTTTACTAAAACATCTTTTAAATAAAGTTGGTTATCTTAAAGGCTTATAAAAACTATTGCCTTTATTATGGTGTGAGTTACCAAGTTTTAACTAATTTAATACTTAGTAGTTTACATGCAATTGATTTCTCCAAAACAATTCAAATAAACAATGAAGACAATCCTAAATAATCATGTTTCTAAAAGATGGATGATTAATGAAAACTGTGTGGGGTTTCATGAATGACATGTAATTGACTAATGCATGATCATGTTATCAATCAAACATTAATTAAAATTTATTTAAATAAATATAATAACTAAATAAACAATAAATGATGAACTGAGTACTATTGGGTAATTATAAATTTACAACCTTTGAAAAAATAGAAATAAAATTTCAAAATAGCATTTGATTTGTTTTTTAGACTCCAAGAATGTTTATCCTCTCTTTTAGGCTTTCTTGCTAATCTTTAGGAATTTTTTAGGCCCAACTAATTAATTAGAAACTAACTTTCTAATTAATATATTTAATTAAAACTAACTTTTAATTAAATAATATTTTTATCATCTTTTTAATTTAGTTGAATTTAAATAATTAAATAATCAAATTCAAATAATTATTTAAACTTAAGATAAAATCTTAACCAATTAAAATATATTTTATTTTTCTAACAAAAATAAAATAAGATGATTAATCTTTTAAATTCAAAAAATTGAAAAATTAATTAAATAGAAGATAATAGCACAAAAATAGGATCTAACTTGGGCACCAAGAATGGTGCCCTCTATCACTAAGGTCGGCGACATGGAGGAGCCACAAGGGCTCGATATGGTGCGGCTGGGGAGACGCAAGTGCTGCGCATGCATGGAGCAAGAGCTTGGCCAGGGCAGGCACGTAGGTGCTGCGCGCACGATGGGCTCGGTGCAGTAGGGAGTCGCGGTTGGGCAGGCAACAGCCAGGCATGGGGCGAGCGCGAGTGGGGAGACTCGGACCTGTGCTTGCGCGCGCGTAGCTGGTGAGTGCTCGGGCCACTGGCTTGGCTAGTGGCTCGGGTTCTCCTCTTTTCTTTGTTTACAGATTTTTTCAAATACTACATTTCAAAAAATAAATTTTACAAAAATCTTATGCCCTTTATGGCTTACACAAGATCTAGAAATTAAAATTTCTAACCCAATAGCACTATATAATTAATGATCCATCATTCAACCATACATTCAAAAAAATATATCCATCCATTCAATATACATATCAACATACATATAACAAATGCAAGAAACCCACACAAAATTTAATATATATATATGTAGATTGCTCTGATACCAATTGTTGGTATTAAAAGAGCAAATCAAAGATACGCAGTAGAGAATGGACCTTTTTTAATAATTATTAATGCCAGCCAAGATCATACACACACATATATATACATATTAAATCACATACAATCAGATTGGAGATTACCTATTGTAGCCTATCAAGTGTCCTTGAATCTTTTTGTATAAAATTAACGATCTTCCTATCCAAGTTCTGAAAGCTCACAACTTGATCTTCCAGACCAATCCTCAAACACACAAGGACGTGTGTGGGCATATAGGATTCAAAAGGTTGATTTATGACTCTCTAAATGTACTCAACACATGAGGTTTGATTGAGAGAAGAGGAATTGAATAGTTTCCAGATTTAGGAAAATTATCACTTCTGTCACAGAGAGAGAGAGAGTTTATTTTTAATCATATCAAAAACATTATTTTTTTAAAATATCGCTCTATCAGTTTTTATAAAGATTATTAATCTAGTTAATTAATCGTTATTTTATTATAATAGAATTCAAATTAAAACTGATCTTATATTACTATTTAATTATTTAATTTAAATCATATTTAAAAATAATAATTAAATAATTGATTAAACAAATAATTTGAAATTGAAATCCCAGGGATTGGGGAATCCTTGTGTAACATCCCAAATTCCCTAATAAGGCTTAGTGTCTTGATTATAGGGGGTCAGGAGGACAATAACTGATTAATTGCATTATTATGTGATTTGATTCATGATTAAATTGTTTATATGAGTTATATTATAATATGAATGTATTTGCACACATGTGAGTCCGTTTCTTATTAGAAGGGCATTTTAGTAATTTTGGCCCGTTGATGGCATATTTGTATATATATGTGTGTGTGTATATTGATTGAAACCACATTATTATGTGGATATATTTTTGTTATTCGGGACGAGGCGATCTTAGCAAGCAAGTTAGCAATTTAGTCATAACGGGGTCAAATACCCGACTCGGGGCGAGCCTAGGGGTATTTTGGTGATTTAATACATTACTGGGATTTATCGAGTAATAGAAAATTATTTGATGAGTATTTGGGATATTAGAATTAATTGGGAAATTATGAGATAATTTTGAGATTTGTGAGAAGTGGTGGTTAATGACCACTTTTCCCTTGAGGGCACTAAAGAACCTAAGCTTGTCTAAGGGGCATTTTGGACCTTTTGTGTGTAAGGGGTGGCTTAGTTAGCTGGTAACCTTAGAACTTAGTATAACAGAACACATAGAACAATCAAATCTCTCTCTCTCTCTCTCTCTCTCTCTCTCTCTCTCTCTCTCTCTCTCTCTCTCTCTCTCTCTCTCTCTCTCTCTCTCTCTCATAGTCTTGAGGTTTTTTGGAATTTTGAGGAGGAAAGGCTCAAAACTTGGAGGATTGAAGCTGGAACTTGGGCATAGGCTATAATTCCATACTACCTTAGAGTCGTTACCATGTGATTTATAAATGTTCCATTAGCTCGCTATCGAGGTTTTAGGTTAAAAAGTGCAATTAAATTGAAATAAAGACTCGTTTGACAACATTGAATATAAAATACTTGGGCATTCATTAAAATCATAAAAGTTATACATTTGGGATCCCAAAATATTGTTTGAAATTGTTTTACAACTCAAAAATGTGAATACAGTCGAAGCAACAAAACCAACCATTACAACACATTCCTCAAAATAACCCTAGTCGTGGCAGCCAGGTAGGCCGAACATGTACACGCTGCTCCATACTCTCCAACTCATGGTTTTCGACCTTTCCCTTGCCCTTACATGCACCATAGAGCACCTGTGAGGAGAAGCAAAGCAAGAAAACTCATCGCATAACATATCACAATTTAATCCAATCATATACAGCAAAAACAATCAACAGATTAAACATATAGCAGCCTATGCCGACCCAAGTGCTTTACCAGCATTGGGTTCATGGTCTTCACCGAGTGGGTGGAAACAGCACCCTAGAGGGCCTCGCCCTAGCGGCCTGCACTCAGCATGTTTAACGCTGATTCCGACCTTTGCCGCTCTCGGCCCTTTGCCATTCTCGGCCTTTTTCATTCATGCATAAGCATGCACAACATTGCATAATATTCACAAAATATAGGGCCATGCCCTAAAACACAAATAATAGGGCCATGCCCTACTCTACGAGAACCAACAATTCTTTTACCTATGTCCCGAGCCAACAGATTAATGCGATCCTGAGCATAATCTCCTAAACCCGAGCTTTGTGTAAAACCTAGCCACAACGAAATAATAAATAGATATCCATCAATTCCTAACCAATTAAGAACTTAGAATTAAAATACTAGCCTTCGGGACCTCAAATCCTACTAAACTGGGTAGTAGAATCCTTCCCGAGCCTTAACATTTGGGTTCCCGAGCTTAAAACCTTCAATTGGCCTTTTCCCCTAATTTGAGTCGCGGCCCACTGTAGGTCAGAGAGTCGTGAGCACGGCTCTCTCTGCTGAAGGACATGGGCTGCAGCACGCCTCGTCTGCACCGCGGCGCTTGGGTAAACGCATAGGCTTCCCATGCCTCTTCGCACACACAGGCCGCGGTGCCTGAAGAACAGGGCCGCGCGAGCCCCAAAAACCCACAAATCCATGCATTTCTACTGTGTTTTTCCCAACCAAACCTATAAATCCTCACCCAATTCAACCCTTATACTCAAAATTTAGCCTACAATTCATATCACAACAGCATAAGTAGTAAAACCACCCCAAATTCCTAGTTCATAACCCATCAAACTCAAACAATCAAACCAAACTCAAACCTTAAGAACAACTCCTAACTACAGTCAGAAACTAAATCATAAATCAATATAAACCCTTTACCTCACTTAGAATTCTGATCCTGAACTAAACCCCAACCACTTCAGGCTTCACCTTCCTTGAATTCAGCAACAAAATTCCCCTTTGCCTTGAGAGAGAGAAAAAGACGTGAGGGAAAGAGAGAGAAAGAGAGTGCTGAGTTGAGAAGTGTCTAAGTGTTTCTCCTTAGTTCTAGTGTCCTCAGCTGCCTACGTCTAAGTTCAAGTTTATCCCCCAGCCTCCAAAATGTCTAAAATGCTCTTAAGTCTACCCTTGGCCACTTAATACCTCCAAGGGAAATCTCATCATTTGCCACATCCTGCTAATTCCTCGAGTGTTTTTATAAATCCCGACATACTTAAACAATCATTAAATCACTACTCGTTACCTAGTAATTCTCAAACTCATGCTATGTTCCCAAAATATCCCTAGGCTCACCCCAAGCCGGGTATTCAACCCCATTATGACTATTTCGCTATTTCACTCCCTAGAACCGTCTTGGATCGCACATCACAAATATATCACCAAAATCTTGTGGTATTAAGCATAACATACATATAACTCACATTTATGCCATCAACGAGAAAATATTACATTTATGCCCCTATTTAATAGAATGGGCCCACATGTATATTTAATTCACCTAAACATGCATTTTTAATCACAATCATTTAATCCACGTATTGCCCTCCCAACACGTTAATCAAGGCACTAAGCCTTATTAGAAAATTTGGGACATTACATAGGCAGCTTGGGGTTTGCAGCTTGATAGGGTAAAGGTAAGAATTCTCTGAGTTTGCTGTAAATTCTTCATGTTCTTGAGGTGTTCTTGAGCTTTTAAGCTCAAGATGTGGGTTTTGAGTTTTTGTGGATTTTAGACTAAGTTTAAGGTTGGGTTTTGATGGCCTTAATGTATTGGTGATGTTCTGAAACTAAATTTTGAGTTTGGGATGTGTTTGGGATGGTTTTGATGGCTTTGATTTGGAGAGAACGTAGGGGAAAACCCAAAATTTCAGGGTTCGCAAGGTAGCACCCCTGCCCTAGGGGTTGGGCGCCCCTGCACTATATAGAGGAGAGCTTGGGGCTCTCTGTTAGGGCTAGGGTGCCCCTACACTATGCAGGGGAGGTGTTTGGGGTCCTCTGACTTGGTTGGGCTCCCGTGCACTATACTAATCTAAGCAAAACCTAATTTTAGGGCTTGGGAATGACTTGGGGGCTCGAGGGATGGTTCCACCACCCCATTGGGTGGGATTGGAAATCCTGGGAGCATGGGAGTGGTCTCGGAGTTGGTTTTTGGGATTGAATCTTAATGAGATTATTATTTATGGTTGTGACTAGGTTACCACAAGGGCTCGGGGCAGAATCGTGCTCGGGGGTCATTTTATTTATCAGATGCTTGGACCAAAGGTAAGAAAATTGCACCCAATACGTGATGTATGAGATTAAGGCTTGGACCAATTGTTGAATATAGATTTGATTAGGGCTTGGGCCCCTGTAAATGTGCTTGATTATGTTATGCTTGTGATTGCTTGATTTAGCATGTTGAATGCTCTGTATCAGGATAGTTGATATATAATGTATGCATGTTAGCATTATTTGATTAAGAAAGGCTTGACTTATAAGTCAAGGATGGAAATAGCGCTGAGCGCTGGTCATTATGGTTAGGCCTAATCAGGAGTGCATTATACGCTTATCCGACCCAATGGTCATAAAAAGTAAAGCGCTAGGTACGCTGGGCCAGCTCCAAGGCTGGTTATACAAAGGATAAGGCAACGGGCCTCAGGGTGACTTATTAGTCCCATATCCTAGGGCAACGAGCCCCATTATGAATTATTAGCCAGTTAATTAGGGCAGTTGGCCCTAATATGATGTTGTAGTCATTTACATGAATATAATGCATGCGTGAGTAGGGTTATTACTGCTAGGCATGCTTATTATGATTCAGTAAATGTTATTAACAGTTTATGAGCATGTTAAAGTTTTATTGCTCAGCATTGGCTCACGGGTGCTATGTGGTGCAGGTAAGGGAAAAAGGAAACTGGACAAGCCATGAGTTGGAGAGCTTCGATGGCGACGTGTACATATGCGGCTGCTCGACCACCACAGCCGGGGTTTCTCAGAGGAGCTAGGGCCAAACCCTATTTTACCGCTTAGGCCGGCTGTTTGTAACTGTTGAGTTGTAATTACCCTTTTGAAACTATAAACAACTTTGTAAATGTTTATTGCAGGATCCCATGTACAAACTTAACGTTTTAATGAAATAATTATTTCTTTTGACCGAAATTTTTAACCCTATTTTGTTAATCACGTTTATGGCCAAATGACTCGATTAGCAAGTCCAACACTATTTGAATACATAGTGTAACAGTCTTGGCTATTAAGGGCATTACACCCTATGTGTGGCGCCACACTCACTGCTGCACAGTGAGTGTGTCGCCCCACATATTAGGGTTTTCCTTAATTTTCTCATTTGTTTGTTTAATCAACTTTTAATACAATATATTTATCTTAACATAAATATCAGTTAATTCAAAATTAACTTTATCTTAAAATTTTAGTTTTAAATAAATAATAAATATCTTATTCTAAATAATTTAATTATTAATCTCTCTTTATATATTAATCCGAACAAGATTATTATTTATTTTAACCTATATTTTTTCAAAATAAAACTATTCAGTTAAATTATTAATTAATTCATAATTAATCAATTGCCTATAATTATCACATAATTATTTCCTTGCCCTAGAAAATTAATTTATTTGCAATTAAGTCCTTCTCTCTACAAATATTTTATTTTGACATCCTTACCCTTGACAATGTAGGACATAGGTGATCTGGGGACCATGGACCTATAATATGAAGCGCCAATAAACCAGATTATTTATTAAACTCTTTAATCTAATAATATTATTTATTAATTCCATGACTACTCCACTATAAATATGGAATTGCACTCTAAGTATTTATAGAATTATATTTATAGAGTTTTCTCTTGTAGTCCATTGATATAATCAATAAATGTAGTTCTGTCATCCATTTATTGGTTCGTTAATTAGAGTTGGCAAAGATTACCGTTTTACCCTTCTAATTACCTCTTAATCCTTAAATACCATTAATTCACTAGTGAATAATTAATCTATAATCAAATTATAGATTTGAGTTCAATAACTATTCTATTCCAGAATTTACCCTTAAGGGAACCAATATTCGCTATGTTAGGAAAGTATGGATTCCATTATTGTAATTCATGTTCCTAGCCCTTCATGATATTGAATCTCCAAAACAAAAGTCATTAGCCTCATTAGACTAAGAAACCTTAACGAGTGAATCAAAAGATCCAATAAACACAAACAAAAGTTCATGAATACTCAAGATTTATACTAATCTACAAATGATCAACTATTATGATAAGAATCAAATCTTTATGTCAAACATCAAGTTTATAAAGATAATTAATTCTTATCGGTCCTGTCATATATAATCTCTATTATATATAACACCATTACTAAGATGTCTATCTACATCAGTAATCTTAATCTAGATCACTTGCATCCCATATGCTTAGTAAACTGCACTAGTAACCATTAATTAATGATTCCATACTATAATATGTTACTGACTATTTTATTCATTATATATGATCTTAATTCCCTCATACTATTACAAGATCATATTCTCGTGAATGAATAAGGAATTTTCTTGATATTATCATATAATTAATTCAAACTATAATTTTAATATTCAAATACAATAAAATTATTCTTTTATTTAATTCAATAAAATGTCTTTACATACTTTTAGGGCATTAATCCTAACAAATGAAATAATTAAAAATAATAAACTATTATTTTTTATCTCACAAATTAATATTGTCGGCGCGGTTTTTCGCCAACAGTAAATTATACGAATAAATAGGATGGATTAGTACTGATTGATAAATCATAATATGAAAATGATAATAATCGAGAATGTAGAAGATAATTGCAAAGAAAAGATGGTCACTCCTTTTTTAGGTCGTTCGGAGGTTAAAATCCCCCTAGTCCACCAGTCAATATTATTGATCTCTCCTTACTATTTCTCACAAAGTATTTACTTTACAAGGAGAAGCCAACCCCATGCACTATCCAGGGTTTTGGTATTTATAGGAGCTTGATCCCTGGGCAAGGGAAAAGGGTCATCTCGTTACCCTTTTGATCCCTCAAATCATATCTGTTACATCAATGATTTATATTTACATTCTATATTACAGTGAAGTGGGGTCTAATCAATAGGTAAAGATGAGTAATGGGCCGCATGGCCAAATCAGACATGGGATGTCTGAACACGCACGTTTATACTGCGTATCTGAGAATTCAGGAATAGAGCAGACACGTGATGTCTGGTACTTGCACATTTATATTGCGTGGTTGACTTTATAAGGATCTGAGGGTATATCAGACCTCTGATGCACCACGAGCTCAATGTAGCACTAGCCCATGGCTTCTATTATGTCGACACAATGGCTCCAAGCAAGGAGCAGCTAAATGATTCATCAGCTCGGGTTAGTTGTTTGGGGGACCGTAACAAACAGCCCCGGGTGGACGGTTGACACGTGGAAGATCGATTTAGGCAATTTTCTAGCTCGCCAAAGTGTGTGCGGATATTCAGGGCGTACAAATATTATTTGTGTAATAATGTTTAGGCAAATAAAATTATATAATTGTATGCTACATAAAATAATATGATAAAGCCCTAACAAATAGCATTTTATAGAGATAAAATACCACAGGATCCAAAGCCCTACAATTGGCGCCAACCATAGTCCAAATGGATTGTTGCCCACACATAGGCCCAATGAGATTTGGCTAGGTATTCTTTTGATTGTTTTATAATTAGAAGATAACATCAAGAGAGAAGACAGAAGATGCAATTTCACGTTATTTGCCAAGAGAGAAAAATAGAGAAGTTCTCTCTGTTTTGTGAGAAGAACACTCTCTCATATGTTGAGATTCAAAAATGTGTTCTTGTGTATCCTATCAAATAGCATAGACATCTACCTATCTCATGCTCTTTGTGCAAGCCGTAGTATGGAAGGTGGTTGGTTAGGAGGCTAAGATGCTATTTGATTTACACGTGTTTTACATATACAAAAAAGTATTTATAATTTTCTTTTTATTCGAATTTATGTCACATGAGAAAGATCCCATTCTAGTTATGATTCCTAGAGTGATTCGATCTCATGTTTTAACAATTGTTATTATCTCATGCTTCCGCTGCACTGTCAATCACATGATCAAAAATCAACAGGTCATTTAGAACTCTTGAATTGTCCATCATTCCTCTTAGGCGCATAGAGTTTATCTTTTTCCCTTGGGGATTTTTTGACTCTTTCCATTAAGGTGAGTGGGCTTATCAATATCATTAGCCTTGGAGGTCCCTCAATTGGACTCATCCACACTTTTATCTCTAGAGGGAGACTCATCTTAAATTCTCAAGTGTTTGAGAATTTCTTCTTTGAGAATTTCTTCCAAAGAATTCTCCTTATTCTTATGGAGGATTTACTTCCTATAGCCCCTCAAAGATGAAGGTAATTTGGTTGTGATAGCAGCCACAAAGAAAGGTATTGGCAATGTTATTTTCAATGTAGACAATTTGTTCACAATAATTTTGAGCTCATGAACTTGAGGGAGAATGAGTTTTTCATCAAAGAAATTAAATTCCATATATTGAGTTATAAAGAATTTCTTAGTACCTTCTTCATCGGTTTATACTTGTTCTCTAGTGCTTCCTGAATCTTCTTTGTGGAAGTTGTGTTGGTGTAAAGATCATACAAACAGTACAAGAGAGCATTGAGAATATGGCCACGACATATTAATTCATCTTCTTCCCTCTTCTTCCTTTGTGTTGACAACCTCTAGAGAGTCACCTTCCTTAGATGGATCCAATGCCTTAAAATCTTTGTCCACATTGTATGAAACCTTCAAAGTAGAAAGAAGGAATTTGATCTTATCTTGCCAATGAACAAAATTAGTTCATCGAAGTGATCGAGACAAACAAAATTCTATGACATAAACTTTAGAGCCGAGATGGATGAACTTTCTTCCATGGTAGTGAAAATTAGAACTCAAAAATGCAAAGAAAAAAAGAATTTGATTATTGGAAAAGTGAGTACTCACCACCCTAAAATTGCAACTCTAAATAGTAAATATCAAAATTGAAAATACAAAAGATGGTGGGAAATGAAAAACCAAAATCCTTAAACCAAAGCATGCCACAATGAGAATCATTGTTCAAATTCTCTATTCCAAGTCTTTCCCGAGTTGCTTGAGGCTTCTACAAAAATGAAATGAGAAAATGGGATGTAACAAGCCTTGAAAATCACACAAATCAAGCAAATCTTGGTGATTTTCTTGAAGAAAAGTGTGTTCTTGAGAGCTATAGAGAGAATTAAGAGGTGTGATCAAGGTCTTTCAACTATAATTGACCCATTTTATAGTGTAAGCACTCCCATTAAGTTTATTAATAGGATTGGAGCTTTTCAACTATAAATTTTGGAGTGAAAAATGTATTTGCCAATTAGGCAACATGTCGCCTATTGTATGGCGACATGTCGTCGGTTGTTTTGTGGCTTTACGTGTATGTTTTACATAGGATCGGCGACATGTCGCCTAACATCTGGTCAACTTGCTCAAAATTAACCTTAGACAACTCTAATTGCTCCCAAACTTTTTGGGCATATTTTGATACCTCATTGTATCACTTTAGAACTAAAAATATATTTTTTTAAATGCCTACAACTCAAACTAAAATTTCGCACGTCCATTATGTGGAATTGTTAAGGGTTTTACACCTCAATGTGTAAGACCACTTTAGGTATTGAATTTAACCAATCCTAACAAGTAATTTTAACAATCATTAACAATAAATTATTTATTTATTCCTTCATCCATTTTTTTATCAATACATTAAGCAGAGTTAGAGATGATGTACCCAAATACACAAATGAATTATTCATATCACTTCATCTCTCAACGAACTACAGAGTCCAAAAATTATTATTTTTTAAGACTGGTGCGTGTCGTATGTTGTACCAAATTTAATTATATTTATTCCTTATTACTCAATAAATTATTAGTAAATTGGCAGTAAGGGTCGAACTCATGAGGAATATTATTCAATTTATCAATCAAAATAAAAATAAGAATTAAATATGAGATTTTGTTTCAAGATTTAATGACATAAAATAGAGTAATAAACAAAGAACAATTGGTAATACGATTTAAAAGAACAGTTAAGAATTATTCTCCACCTTCAACAATCAATCAATCAACAATGACAAATATTATTTCATATTCTCAATTAAACTATTAACACCGCAGATAACACTTAAGCAGCTAATTATTCTAGTTGCCTCATTATAATTAAGTAAAGTTAAGCGCTCATTAAGTAATCATTTTACCAAGCAATAAACTCATTAAGCATGTGATCTATTTAACTCAGAAAAAGCATTACATTCAGTGGAAACAAGTTAATCTAGGCAACAAATTCATTAAGAATGCAATTCATTTAACCTATGTTTTATTCTTCATCACAATTAAAATACTTGTCACAATACTTAATTGCAATTTATCACTCTACTTAGAACCCTAGACTATTAGGTGAATAGCAATCCTAAGATTATAATAGAATAGTGCAATACCCTAATTTGCAACCGTCTAAATAAGATATCACAAGATTCATAACATTCAATTAGAAGAATGGAAGCAATTTAATACAATGTAATAAAATGAATAAAATTCATCAATGCATTCATGATTTCATGTCTAGGATTTTGAAATAACCCTTAACCTAAAATAAAACTACTCCATAATCTAAAACACGATCACAAACATAAACATTAAATGAAAATAAAGAAGTTTGAGAGAGAGAGAAAGAAAAACTAGACTGAAGAGTGTAGATAATGATGTCTTTTCTTCTCCTTTGCCGCTCTAAACTCCAAAATTTGTAATCCAGTGTTATTCTAAAAGCTAACCGTAAACCCTTTTATAGCCCCTTGAAATTATATTTGAAATGTAAAATTTAAAGCTAAAAATCAGTCCCAGGCCACGACCATTGTTGTTACTCGCAGCAGCTATTAAACATTAATTTTCCATAATAAAATCGTGAGTAGGTTGTGGCCTGGGACATTGCTAGTTGCGGTCGTTGGCTTTGTCTGTGTGGTTGCAACTTGGGATGTGGGTGGCCGCGACCATAGCACTTTTTCCACTTTTTTGTTTTTCTTCAAATGCATCCATTGATGGTATTTTAACCATAACTTCCTCTATATATCTCGGAATAGAACGATTCAAAAAGCTAAGAAAAATTATGAATAACTAGCAGAGGGTCATAACTCACAAAATGAATAAATCAATGGACAAGTTTATAGTTATAGCTTCTAATAATATAATAATGTAGTTTTGAGAGTTCAACTATGAATTTCTAGTGGAATAATTCATAATTAATAAATTAATTAATGGAACTAAGAGTTAGTGAAATTAATTAAATTATTGGAGCTTAGAACTACGGTTCATACTGTCTCCGTACTAGCTCAATAACACAGAGGTAAGATTTTAATATTAAAAGGAAATAATCAAAAATAATAAAGTATTATTTTTAATCTCACAAATTAATATTATTTGTGAAATAATATTTTAAATATTATTTATGAAATAATAATTAATGGAAAATAAAATTATATTGATAATTTTATGAAATTATTTTTTTATTAAAAATTAATTTAATGATATCTTGTGGTATAATTGTGTAACGCCCTGGATAATCAAGACCGTTACACTGTGTATTTGAAATAGTGCAAGACTTGCTAATCAAGTCATTTAGTTCGAACTGTGTGTCTAACGACACAAAAAGATTAGGTTAAGTAGGATTTTGATTATAAACGGTTAAACTTTGTTAAAAACAGACGTTTGTTACATGGGATCCCAAATCAGGGTTTAAATAATGTAAATACAAAAATTCTTAATTACAAATAAATGACCAAGCCACTCTAATGGCAAAATATACGTTTTAGGTTCCCGTTCCTGTAGAAATCCTCGACCGTGGTGGCCGAGCAGTTGACAATGTACACCTCGCCCCCAGAGCTCTCCAACCCATGGCCAACTTGCCTTACCTGCACCATGTAGCACCCGTGAGCTGAAGCCCAGCAAGAAAACATAATATCACAACATAACAGCAATAGCAGCCAAATAGCTCGCAGATCATAATCCAACAGTCACAAAGCATTAACCAGTTCCATCAAGCTATAAAATACATTCAAGGTTGCACACTGGTCCTTAACCAATAATTCAGCTCCAAACACTCATCAAACCATAGACAATAATCCACAATAGACACATGTCAAGCAATAACTAGGGTCAATGCCCGCAGGCCACACTCTCTATTTAATTCACTACCTTTGGCTCGCTTAGGCCAACTCCAGTGACATGCCCACTGACTCCGGCCAGCTTAATCGATCTCAGTGATTAATAAGCTGTCCTCGGATACCAGTGTCCGAGCTGCGCCATAAGCGCAAGTGTGGATTTCAACACTCTTAGGTCGTTACCACATGTCCCCGTGGCATAATACCACCTTATGACATTCTTACGATTATAGGAAACTCTTAGTCCCAACATGTTTACATGGTTTATTATGATCACATAACAATACATTCAAATATAGGGAACACTTAGTCCCATCCTATCCACATACACAGGTGCAGTTTTCTTACATTGATTCCAAGTGCTGTAACTAGAAAGGACGACCCCCGAGCACGATCCATTCCCGAGCCCTAGTTTATTACCTAGTCACAACCAAGATAATGAATTCCATTAATATTCACATATAGGTTTTCATGTACAAAACTAGCTTCCGGGATTCCAAATTCCACCAAGCACGGTGGTGAAACCAAACCCGAGCACACTAGACCAATTTCCCGTGCCTAAAACCCTCAAAAACTCATGTGTGCAACCAAGGGCTTCGGCCCCTGAAGCCTAGCCGCGGGCCTTCCCCAAAACAGAACCAACACCCATGTTGAACCACACACGCGCCGCGGCCCTTGCCTTGGGCGCCGCGGCGCCCTCCCATGGCCGAGCCTTCTTGGCTCTTTTTCATCCTAGGGCCGCAGCGCTCTAGAACAGAGCCGCGGCCCTCCCCTTCATGCCTAGAAAACCCACCATTTCTAAGCCTGAAACCTCACCTTAAACCATCCCAAAGCTCCCCAACTCCTAACCAATTAATCCCAACTCCTTTAGCATGATCTAAACAACATAATTCCACAGAAAACACAGCCTAGCACACACTAATCTTCTCTTTTCAATTTCTGAAACTCAAGAACCTCAAACACCCAAAACAACCATTCAAACTCAGATTAAAACCACTAAACCATGAATTGAAACTTACCTCTTCTGCTGAACCACTTCAGCAAGCCAAAACCAAGCTAATTCCCAAGCTTTCCTCCTTAATTCTGTCCTTAAACATCAAAACCATGTTTACCTCAAAACCCAACCAAAACCCATAATTTATAATCACAGAAAAGAAGATTCAATGCTTACCTTAGTGTTGATTCTATTCCTTGGATGATTCTTGAACTAAGCCCCAAAGATCCAGCCTCAATTTCCAGAAATTCCCAGCTTGTTTCCCTTTAGATTTCAGTATTCCCTTTTGCCTTGTTTTTCCTTAAGAGAGAGTGGAGTATAGAGCTGAGAAAAAAAGTCGGTTTATTTTCCTCTAAGGGTTTCCTTAAGTTTATCTTATCTGCTAAGTTAATTCCCAAGGCTCGGGGTGCCGGAACCGTCCCCGAAGCCAAAACAGTAAAATTCCCCAATATTCCCGCCTAGACTTTCTAACCTCAGATATATCTCCATATATTTATTTCCATAACCCGATAGTCTAAATAACCACCCGATACCTATAATATCCCTGACTTATCCAAAGTCAACTATTAAGCCCCGTTGTGACTTTTCCCGCTACCTGCTCTCTAGGATCGCCTCGTGCCGATAGTTACAAATGCACACACCTGCACACGTATATATTTATCAATCTACCCACATAATAATGTGGTCTCAACAATTTATCACACACATTCACATTTATGCCCTAACGGGCAAAATTACATTTACGCCCTTACCATCCAAACAGGGCCTGCATTACTTATCCAATACCCATAGTCATGCTTTCTACCATTAATTCTCTTAACCTCCAATTATGCCCTCCCGGCACACTAATCAATGCCCCTAAGCCTTATTAGTAATTTTGGGTTGTTACAAATTGTATACTACATAAAATAATATGATAAAAGTCCAACAAATAGAATTTTATAGAGATAAAATACCACAGGGCCCATAGCCCTGCAGCCCATAAGCTCAATGAGATTAGGGCTGGGTCTTCTTTCTATTGTTATATAAATAGAATATAACATCGAGAGAGAAGATAAGACAACATATGCATTCCAAGTTATTTTTCCAAGAGAGAAAAATAGAAAACTTTGTTCTTTATGTTTTTGTGAGAAGAACACCCTCTCATTTGTTGAGATTCAAAGTGTGTTCTTGTGTATCCTACCAAATAGCATAGACATCCACCTGTCTCCTCTCTTTGTGCGAGCCATAGTATGGAAGATGGTGGGTTAGGAGGCTAAAACGCTATTTGATCTACATGTGTTCTACATCTACAAAAAAGTATTTGTATTTTTCTTTTTATTCAAATTCATGTCGCATGAGAAAGATCACATTATAGTTATGGTTCCTAGAGTGACTCGATCTCGTGCTTTAATAATTTTTATTATTGCATTTAAATGTTATCACATGCTTTTGTTGCACTATCAATTACATGATCAAAAACCAACAATCATAGGTAGGCTTGAAATGATCAAATGATCCAAAGAACTTGCCTTAATCATCTACATAATCATGTGCACTTAATCAATGATTTCTAGAGTGGTCAAGATTATATATAAATATTAGCATGCATAAATCTCTTCAAGTACTAGTGAAAAGGTAAATCCAATTATCATTAGAAAAATCTAAGTTCAAGCTTAAGTGACAACCAAAACAAGAGTTAAGCACACAATTCATGTAGAACTCATCAATTTCCTAGAATTATCTCTATCTCAATCAAAATTTTCATCATCGGCATACGTCTTTCAACTTAACCATGCTTATCACAACCTAAAAAAACAACAGTAAAAACAACTAAACAAAAAAAACAAACACAAATAACAACTAAAGAAATGACAGATAAAAATAAAACATGTAGTTTTCTCTTCCCCCACACTTAGCATTACATTGTCCTCAATGAAAAATGAAAGATAAGGAAAATAAAACTCCCTCGAGTTCTTTGCTTAACGTCGTTAGCTCGATTGAATGATGTGGTCATAATTTTGATATGGTTAGTCATTTAACAAAACCTTCTTCCTCTTGTACTCATCAATAAAATTGAACAAATTAAAATTTATAACTTCACCATCAAATTTTGATGATAACATTCCTTCTTTAACATTCAAATTTGTACTCGTAGTGAGCTTGAATGGTCTCACTAATAGAACCTGCACAAAAGTTTCTGCAACCACCCATACGGGATAAACATTATTGAACAATAACATTAGTTTCTTTTAATGTCCCAAGATTTATAGAAGAAAAAATAGAATAATACATAACATTAATAAGTGCTCCTAAATTTATCATGCAATGATCAAAGCTGGTTTTACCAATGGTGCATGGAATTGTAAACATCCCATGATCCTGACACTTGGGTGTCAACTTCCTTTGAAGAACAACAAAGACATTCTCTCCAACATTTATCTTTTTATTACCCTTAAGTTTCATTTTATTTGTGCACAACTCATTAAGAAGCAGAATATTGATTTTAAGGATATCCTTATGTTCCTCCTCATTCTTAGATTTTTTCAATCTGGTCAGAAAAGGAGGAAGAGGGATATAAGCTCTAACAATTGGTTTTTGTAGCATTTTCTTTGATGATGGACCAATTGGAGTGGAAGGTTCTACCTCCAGTGGAGAGGGTGCTTCTACGTTGAATGGTTGACTGCTTGAGTTGGAATTAGATCCAATGTTGTTTCCAAGTGAGGTGATGAGTCAAATTGTGTACCACTTTGTAGAGTTAGGTCACTATCATTCTCTATTGGATTACTCTCTAGTTTTGTGGGTAATTCTAAAAAAATTTGAACATCAACATTGCTCAGATGTACAACAAGTTGTCCCATTGTATTCTCCAAATTCTGAAGGGATACCTGATTACTCTAAAGAATTGCATGTGTGGTTTGTTGAAATTGTACAACACCCTGTTGAAATTGCATATTAGTATTGACTAAAGTTTTCATCATATCAGCGAGAGGTAGCTCTTGTTCTATTGAAGTTGCAGGTGGAAGTTGTTGAGGGTGAGGCACATAAGCCTGTTGTGACATTTGTTGAGTTGAAGATTGCTGGCATTCAATGCATTGATGAGATCTCCAAATGATTGATATGAATATTGTGGCATGATATCACAATATTTTGATGGAGGGTAGTAATTTAGCTCAACATATTGATTTCCACCATAGAAAGTATTAGAATAATCCTCCCATTGTAAATTGTAATTGTCAATGTAGGGATTATATCTATTTACTTGTGGCGAGAAATTGATTGGATCGTAGAATTGTTGATAATATGTCGTCATGTCTCTGACCAAATTTTATAAAAGCCTGAAAACATCAACCATAACTAAGAGACAAGTTAGTAACAAATTAAATAAAATAGTCCGTGACAACGACGCCAAAAATTTTATGTGTGTCGTATGTCGTACCAAATTTAATTATATTTATTCCTTATTACTCACCAAATTATTATTAAAGTGGTAGCAAGGGTCGAACCCATGAGGACTATTATTCAATTTATCAATCAAAATAAAAACAAGAATTAAATGAGGGATTTTGTTTCAAGATTTAATAACATAAAATAGAGTAATAAACAAAGAACAATTGGTAATACGATTTTAAAGAAAAGTTAAGAATTATTCTCCACCTTCAACAATCAATCAATCAACAATGATAAATATTATTCCCTATTCTCAATTAAACTATTACCCCTGCAGATAACACTTAAGCAATCAATTATCCAAGTTTCCCTATTATAATTAATTAAAGCTAAGCGCTCATTAATTAATCATTTTTACCAAGCAATATACCCATTAAGCATGCAATCTATTTAACTCAGTTGAAGCATTACATTCTGTGGAAACAAATTCATTAAGAATGCAATTCATTTAACCTAGGTTTTATTCTTCATCACAATTAAAATACATATCACAATACTTAATTGTAATTTATCACTCTACTCAGAACCCTAGACTATTAGGTGAATAGCAATCCTAAGATTATAATAGAATAATGCAATACCCTAACTTGCAGTCGTCTAAACAAGATATCACAATATTCATAGCATTCAATTAGAAGAATGGAAACAATTTAATACAAGAGAATAAAATGAATAAAATTCATCAATGCATTCAAGATTTCATGTTTAGAATTTTGAAATAACCCTAAACATATAATAAAACTACTCCATAATCTCAAACATGATCACAAACATAAACATTAAATGAAAATAAAGAAGTTTGAGAGAGAAAGAAAAACTAGATTAAAGATTGTAGATAATGATGTATTTTCTTCTTCTCTGTCGCTCTAAAATCCAAAATTTGTAATCTAATGTTATTGTAAAAGTTAGCCTTAAACCCTTTTATAGCCCTTCGAAATTACATTTGAAATTTAAAATTTAAAGCTAAAAATCAGTCGGAGGTCGTAACCATTGTTGTTGCTCGTCGCGACCATAATACATGAATTTTCCATAAAATCATGCATAGGTCGCGGCCTAGGACATTTCTAGCCACGGTTGTTGGGTTCTGTCTATCTGGTCGTGGCCTTGGATGTGGGTGGCTACGACCATAGCACTTTTCCACTTCTTAGTTTTTCTTTAGTTGCATCCATTGATGGTATTTTAATCATAACTTACTCGATATAGCTAGGAATTGGACGATTCAAAAAGCTATGTAAAGCTAAGAAAATTATCTAAATATTGTATTTCTAGAAATATTTCCAAAAGATTATGGAAAAGTTATCAAAATCAAGTGTGAACTTTAGACTTGTAATGTAGAGCTTATAAAACATCACAAATTCATTATTTTTCACTCAAATGTCTTTGAAATCCTAAAAACACAAAATAAACTAATTAAACAGCTATAAATAAATAATCAAGCGCATAATCATAGAAAAATAATTAATTAAAAATCAACAAATTTGATACTTATCAAATACTTAACTTCATTATATTTGAGGATAATATTATTATAGTCACACAATGCATATAAACACAATAAATAATTGCAAACTATATGCATACAACACTGCCCAAATAATGTATGCAATTTGTGAAGCTTCAAGTTTGATTCTCCATTGACAAGCTTCAATGACCACCATAAAGTTGTTATTTCCAAAGATAAAAAAATCGATTGTATTGGTCGATATATCAAAAAATTGGAGTAACTGATATTTTTCAGCTGAAAAAATCTTTTATGTCAAAAATCTCCCAAATGTCAGAGATATATCGAAAGATATCAGTACTGATTTTTTTAATTAAATAATTTAAAAATTCAATATATCAATCATTTATGAAGTTTGATTGTATTTATAAAAAAAAAATGAAAATGTGGTTGTTTTATGTAAAAAAAATCATGTTTTTTTTGTTGGGAATAGATTTTATTACTATTCAGATTGAAGAGTAGAATAAGATTATAACCTTATTGTCTAACCAAAGAGCATGTAGAGATGCCTCAAAAAATTAGACAATAAAAGTTAAAAGACAAAATTGTAAGCTTGTAAACTTGGTCGCTTCTGAGCCTCCCCAACGAAGCGAGATTTCAACATGAAAATCAAATAAGATTTATAAGTTACCATGATATACTTTATATATATATTGTGTGTTACTGACTATTCTAGTTGAAGGAAAGTCCTCCTCATATTAACAGTGTGATCATGTGGTGTCTTAGAGGTTTTGTATCATCTTTTGCATACCTTGTGCCTGTATAGGCTTGTTGTTATGCCTGTTTGTAGGTTGTTTGTGCTTGCTTGTAGGCTGGCTTGTACTTATTTGTAGGCTTGGTTTTGTGCACATGGTGTTCATGCAAAACAAGTTGTTCATGGTGCTCCCCTTTTGACACTCTATATTCTGAAGAAAAATAGAAGTACTGGAAAACTTTATCTACCTAATATACACTCAATCTTACAAACATTTTCTGGTGTAACGCTCTAATTTCTCATAAATTATCGACAACACAATGTTGGATCATAATCATAAACATTGCTCTTTTATTGAATGAAAACTTAAAAATAAATATATGGATCCATGGTTTTACAAAAATAAAATAATTGTCTTTAACATATTAAAATGAGCAACATTTAAATAAAACTTTAAAAGAAAACATTCTTTAATAAAAAATAACTAGGCCCGCTTGATCTTCCTCGACTATATGGTCCCCGTGAGTACATCATGAAGCTCCTAGGTCCCACTCGCCATTGGCCTTTCTATCTTTAATTACTTGTACTAATAACATCATAAGGGGTGAGCTTCGAAGCCCAGTAAGAAAAATACAAACAAGAGTTAGTCATATAATCATTTAATCAACATATCATAATTTCACAAGTCATAATCATAACTACAAGTCATAGATCATAATAACAAATCAGATATAATAAAAAGATAAGTGCTTATACAGGGGTGGCAATTAAGCCCCGGACATAAGTTTGTCATACACCGGACATTAACTTAGGTCCGTCATAAAATTTTGGCAACCGAGCCTACTATACATAAGTCTGTCATACATCATTGGACACCTTAGGTCCAGATACACTTACCCTTTTATTGTACCTGAAATGTTAGGTCATACAAATCATAAACTAAACTACCTAATTTTCCTTACCGAAAATCAGAATATTGGAGACAAGAGCGGGATTAGAAACTCCTAAAACCAAACAAAAAGAAACCATAAGTCCTCTAGAGAAAAGAAGATGAATAGAAGATCTAAACCATTGGAATAAAGACTTACCAAAAAACTTAAGTTTCAAAGAAATTGAACACCTAACCAAAAGTCATTATAACGAATTAGGATTTGAACAAAATGAAAAGAATAATATGAACTATAATGAACTAAACCTGAGGATAAAGAATATCTTGGATAGATTAGTTTTTCGATCTACACCTCAAAATCGAAAAATCACTCTATCTTACTTCTCGGGTGTTTAGAAAAGCTTTAGATTGGAAAGCTTTTAACCCCAAATCCCTAGTGTTTCTCTCTAGAATGATCTTAGTAGCTTGGAGGCTCTGAACTGTGCTTGAAAGTTGATGAAAAATGGCTGAGTGAAGGGTCCTATTTATAGAGTTTAAGGAGTGAAACTAACTCCTTTTAAAATGAATAAATAAATGATTAAAAATACATTTTTCACTCAACAGATGCCCAAAACTCGGTAAAAAACGTTCAGGAACAAGTCAAAGTTGTTGAGGGTTGTTTCTAGTTTCGGATTCCACAAAAATTTAAAAATGGTCACTGGAGCTAATATATCGCCTCCTATAGGTGATATATCGCCTACACCATAATTCTGAGGGTCTATGGTTTCATTCATGCAAAGTCGACGTGTTTTCCGTATCAAGCATAGGCGATATATCGGCTCCTATAGCTGCGATATATCGGCATACGCTGATATTTCAAACACGTTTTTGCACACTTTTAGCACACTTGAATTTGTTTAAACCACTTTGACTGAGCAAAATGTGATTCTAACAACTGAGGGAATGTTCTAGATTTATCCATGATTATTTATATTCATCAAATACCTTAAATCTTTAATAAACAAATATGTGACAAATGTCGCATTCTTAATTATTCTATCTAAACCTTAGGTTATAATAAATAATATTCTTAGGACTATCTTCATTAATCAAACCTTATGATAAAATTATAATTCCAAACTATAGGCTAAACTTATAAAATCAATAACTAGCTCTACGAGTTTCCAACTAAATTCCGGTTTGAACCAATAACCACGAAAGCTAAAATACTAAGCTACTACTACTACTATCTAGCTAAGTAAAATTCTGAGACGCTACGATTCTTCCCTACTTAAAATAATTTCATCCTCAAAATTTACTTACCAAAAATCTCGGGATATCGCTACCTCATATATTCCTCCAATTCCCATGTTGCCTCTTTTTCTGTGCTATTGCTCCATTAGATTTTAACCATAGGGACACTTTTGGACCTTAACTCCTTAGTTCCCTTCTCTAGAACGCGTACTGGTCGTTCTTCATAACTAAAATCTTGTTTTAACTCTAGAGCCTTGTAATCGAGCACATGGGATGGATCTGATATGTATTTTCTCAACATCGATACATGAAAAACGTTATGCGTTTCAGCTAATGATGGCGATAAAGCCAACCGATATGCTACATGTCTTACTTTTTCCAATATCTCAAAAGGACCTATAAACCTCGGGCTTAACTTTCCTTTCTTTCCGAAATGCATAATCCCCTTCATTGGAAAAACCTTGAGAAAGACTTGATCGCCTACTGAAAACTCAAAAGTTTGCCTCTTAGCGTCGGCATAGCTCTTCTGGAAACTTTGAGCGGCAACCATTCGTTGTCTTATCATTTCTACTGCTTCAGTTGCTTCTCTTACAGCCTCGGGTCCTAAATAGCGTCTTTCACTAACCTCTTCCCAATGAAGTGGTGATCGGCATTTTCGTCCATATATCATCTCATAAGGTGCCATGCCTATTGTTTCCTGATAACTGTTGTTGTTCGAGAATTCTATTAATGGAAGATATTTGCTCCATGATCCTGAGAAGTCTAAAGCACATGCCATCAGCATATCTTCTAATATTTGTATGTTACGTTCTGATTGACCATCGGTTTGAGGGTGAAATGTCACACTTAGTTTTTAACTTAGTGCCCATTGCACGTTGTAGACCTTCTCAGAACGTTGATGTGAATATTGATCCTCTATCAGAGACTATCATCTTTGGAACTCCATGTAGTCTCACTATCTCTGCCACGTAAAGTTCTGTGTACTGCTCAGCATTATAAACTGTTCTTACTGGCAAGAAGTGAGCAGATTTTGTGAGTCTATCTATTATTACCCAAACAGAGTCATGCTGCTTGGTGCTCCTTGGTAATCCCGTCACGAAGTCCATCGCTATGTCTTCCCATTTCCACTCGGGAATCTCTAATGGTTGCAAAGTTCCAGCGAATCTTTGATTTTTGGCCTTAACTTGTTGACATGTAAGGCATTTTGCTACAAATTCTGCTATGTCTTTCTTCATCCCCGGTCACCAGTACATTGTCTTGACATCGTTGTACATCTTGGTCGATCCCAGGTGAAGTAAATACATAGCAGTGTGCACTTCTTTCATAATACTTTCTCTTAACTCACCACTTTCGGGCACACATACTTGGTTTCTATATCGTAACATGCCTTCTTTTGTCAAGGAGAAAACAACATTTTTTGAGCTTTGTAGTGTTGCCTTCATCTTAAGAAGTAACTCGTCCTCTTGTTGTTTGTAACGCCCTAGATAGCCAAGACCGTTACACTGTGTGTTTATAAAGTGTCAGACTTGCTAATTAAGTCAATTAATTGAAAGTGTGTCATCGAAACTGTAAAGGAACTAGGGTTTAAAATGTTTTGGTCTCAAAAACCACATTTTCATTAAGAAACATTATTTGTCTACACGGGATCCCAAAAATACAAGTTCAAAGACCATTTACAAAAGTTATAAGGTTCAGATACAATAATCAGCCATACTAAGGCAAAACAAGCAGTTAGATAATCCCTATCCTGATCTACTCCTTGACCATGGCGATCGAACAGCTGGCTATGTACATTCAGCCCCGAAGCCCTCCAACTCAGGATTGGTCCAGCTTGCCTTTGCCTTTGCCTTTACCTGCACCACGTAGCACCCGTGAGCCAAGGCCCAGCAAGAAAACACAACAACAAAGCATAAACAATCAGCAGACAAATCATTATCTCATATTGCATCACATAATCTCAACCACATAACCATTTAGTATAGCCTAGTATACAACATGCCAAACATATCAATTCATAGCATACATCACTGCACAAATGATAACTAGGGCTAGCGCTCTCAGGCTGCTCCCTCTGTTATCCCACTGACTCTGGCCCGCTTAAACCGAGCTCAGTGAATGTTAAGCTGTCCTTGGCTACCAGTGGCCAAGCCGCGCCCTGTGCGCAAATATAATGTACAACACTCTTGGGCCGCTTTTACATGTCCCATGGCGTAATACCATCATTGACACGATACAAGTATCGGAAGCACTTAGTCCCATCACAAACATATAATCGGGTGCAGTTTTCTTACCTTTCAATGCACTAGTTTTGATTCCTCGACTCCTTGAGCACATCCCCCTTGAGCCCTAGCGCTCACCTAAACACAATCATGGGCCAAAGTCATCATCAACCCTCAAGTTCAAAACCTAGCCCCGGGCCAATCCCGAGCCCCCGGGAAGTCCTAGTTCCACCAAACAAGGTGGTGGAATCAAACCCCAAACCCTAGGTCAAAAGCCCTTGCAAACAACCCTAAAATCCCCTTCAGAAGGCAGGGTAGCGCTACAACGCTCATGGGAGGGCGCTACAGCACTACAAACAGAAACAAAATCCCTCAGCAGCCTAGTGCTACAACGCCCAAAAGCTAGCGCTGTAGCGCTAGTCACAGGCAGGCCAACACCAGTTTTTTCCCTTATGCGATTTTCTCGAACCAACCTCAACCAGAACTCCTCCAAATCTTTCCCAACCTCAAAAGCAACCTTATGACCATACTCCACTCATCCCAAGCACCCCAAATACCTAGAACTCAAGCACATGCATCCTCAAACTCAAAATTCACCATAGCCACTCCTAAGCTCTAAAACTCAGTAAAAACCAGCTGAACAACAAAGTTGGAGTTTAGAATTTATACTTCTGGTGGAATTTCGACCTCAAGGTGCCTCTAGACTTCCTTGGCTTGCTCCTCCTTAGCCTTAGGCCTGAATTCCCTAAAGTTCCATCCAATTCAACTTAAACACCATAACTCAAAAACCAGAAACTGAAACTGAAACTGAAGAACTCCAAAGTCTTACCTCAAGTGTTGATGAACCCTTGCTAAACCTCTGCCAATTTCTCAATCCTAGGTTAGGATCCTTGACGCTTAGTTTATCCCAGCTCTCCTCTGAGCTTTACTCCAGAAATCCTCAAGAAACAGGTGAAGGAAATATAAACCGACCTAGAGAATTCTCTTTGTTTTTCTCTCTTTCTTTTCCCTTCCTTTTTCCTTCTTTTTCAGACTTCTACACTTCTCTACAATTCCCACTAACATAAAGCCTTGGTAATATTTAACTCCTGTAAGCCAAATGACTATTATGCCCTCCCTATTAAGTCTTAACCCTTTAATCCACTTAGGGGCATTTTAGTCATTTTACCCAATTCCCGCTAACTCCTAGAGTGTCTCTAATATTTCCCGCTTAACTCCCGATACCCAATTAATCACCAATAGTATTCCTCAATTTCAAGATAGACTCCAGTACATTCCCTAAATTCCCATTTATACCCCTAAGCTCACCCCGAGCCGGGTATAAATCCCCGCCATGACTTTTCACTACTTTGCTCACTAGGATCGTCTCGAGTCACAGATCACAGATATATCCACATAATAATGTGGTCTCGACAATTATCACATATATCAAAGCGGTTATGCCCATAATGTCCAAAATTACGATTATGCCCCTCTAACCTAATCAGGGCCTACATGCATACTAATACACATATTCATGCATCTCAAATATTCAAATAGTCATATAACATGCTTTAAATCATAATCATGCATCTTAATCATTAAAGTCACACATAATTCCCATTATGCCCTACAGGCACACTAATCAAGGCCCTTAAGCCTTATTAGTGAATTTGGGTCGTACAATGTTTCTCCTTTATTTCCTCCATTAGTGTTGACTTGATTGTGAGGTCAGCTAGTTTTCCAGTTATTAGCTCAATTCCAGACCTCTTAATATCATCTTGTATATGTTGAGCTATCCCCTTAAGTATTGATAAGCTTCCGTAACTCCACCAACTAAGTGCGTCTACCACAACATTAGCCTTTCCTGGATGATACAAGATCTCAAAATCATAGTCATTTACTAACTCCAGCCACCTCCGTTGCCTCATATTGAGCTCCTTCTGCAGAAAGAAGTACTTTAGACTTTTGTGGTCCGTATAGATTTCGTACTTTTTTCCGTACAGATAGTGCCTCCAAATCTTTAGAGCGAAAACCACCACTGTTAATTCTAATTCATGGGTCGGGTATCGTTGCTCATTCTGCTTTAGCTATCTCGAGGCATATGCGACCACTTTTTCGTCTTGCATCAAAACGCATCCAAGTCCTTGCTTCGACGGGTCGCAATATACCACAAACTTGCCCTTATCATTTGGGACGCATAGAACTGGCGCTGATATGAGCTTGTCTTTTAATGTTTGGAATCTTTCTTCACACTTCTCCGTTCATACAAATTTTTGTTGCTTCCGTGTCAAATTTGTTAAGGGTGTAGCAATTTTGGAGAACCCTTCAACAAATCGTCTATAGTATCCCGCCAATCGCAGAAAACTTCTCACCTCCATGGCACTCTTGGGTTTGGGCCAGTCCTTGACTGCTTCGATCTTGGCTGGGTCTACTTCTATGCCATTTTTAGACACAATGTGTCCTAGAAATGCCACCTTCTCTAGCCAGAATTCACATTTCTTAAACTTAGAGTATAATTGATGACTTTTGAGTCGTCCCAACGTCAGTCGCAGGTGCTCTTCATGCTCGGCTTTCATCCTTGAGTAGATCAATATGTAATCTATAAACACCACCACAAACTTATCCAGGTAATCCTTAAATACTCAGTTCATAAGATCCATGAATGCGGCTGGTGCGTTCGTTAAGCCAAAAGACATTACCAGGAACTCACAGTGTCCATATTTAGTCTTAAAAGCCATCTTTGGGATATCTTCTTCTCGTACTTTTAGCTGATGATACCCCGACTGCAAATCTATCTTCGAGAATACCGTAGATCCTTGTAGTTGATGAAAAAGATCGTCTATTTGAGGCAAATGGTATTTGTTTTTTATCATCACTTTATTTAGTTCTCGATAGTCGATGCACATCCTCATACTTTCATCCTTATTCTTGACAAAAAGCACTGGTGCTCCCCAAGGCGAATAGCTCAGTCGGATGAAACCCTTGTCTAATAGTTCCTGCAGTTGTATCTTTAACTCCTTTAACTCATTAGGCACCATTCTATAGGGAGCTTTCGAGATTGGCGCCGTCTCAGGTGCCAATTCTATTTCAAACTCGATTTCCCTACTCGAAGGTAATCCCGGTAGATCTTCTGGAAATACTTCAGGAAATTCACATACAATATGTACATCCTTTAGTTTGAGCTGCGTCTCTCGTGTTTTTTTCCACCACACTGGCTAGAAATGCTTGGCAACCACTATTGATTAACCATTGAGCTTTGAGAGATGAGACTATCGGTATGCGAGTTCGGGAAACTTCTCCTTTGAAGGTGAATTGTTCTCTGCCTTCTATTTGAAAGTTGACTGTCTTACCCTTACAGTCTATCATTTCCCCATATTTTGCTAATCAGTTCATGCCTAAAATTACATCATAATCCTTAAGGTCTAACTCGATCAAATCTACTAGTAATTCTTTTGCTCTGATTCTAACTACAATGCTATGCACCCCTCTACTAGCTAACATTCTTTCCCCTGAGGGTAATTTCGTGACAAACTTTTCTCTAAAAAGTTCGCATGGTTTATCTAAGCTATCAATCATATTCATAGAGACAAAAGAATGTGTAGCTCTCGAATCGAATAAAATATTGCATAGTTTACCAGAGATAGTGACCTGACCTGTTACCACTGTATTACTAGTTTCTGCTTCACCTCTAGTAAGAGCAAAAACTCTGGTTGGCACAAGCTTGTCATCCTTCTTTTGGTCTTTCATCTTTGGGCAATCCTTCTTAATGTGTCCTTCTTCTCCACAATTGAAACAGCCTTTCGTCTTATATCGACATTCTCCTAAATGCTTCCTTTTGCAGATAGGGCACTGGGGATATTCCACACAGGGCTTCTTATTCTCGTTACTTTCCGATGCAGTCTTATTCTTCTTGTCGGCTTTTTGATTTTGACCACCGTCATGGTTTCGTTTGTGGTCGTTATGTTCATTGTTATTCTTTTTGGCGTCTCTTCTGGCTACGCCTTCCTTCCAAATCCTTTCTTCTGCCTGCTCAGCTTCCAAGGATACCTCTAATGTTGCTGCATAAGTGGTTATTCCCCGAATCAACTTTACATCACGGGCTATCATAGGTTTCAGTCCCTTCACAAATCTTTGAATTCTTAGCGTCTCGGTGGGTACCATGTCTGTCGCAAACTTAGCCAGCCTATCAAACTTCCTGGCATACTCTGTCACAGTCAAATTCCCTTGAGTAAGCATAATGAATTCGTCCACCCTTATGGCTAGAATCGTAGGACTGTAGTACTTCTTGTTGAACACTTGGATAAAATCGTCCCATGTCATAATGTCCACATCTCTAGTCTGCTTCACTATATCCCACCAGATGCGGGCGTCTTTCTTTAGCAAGCTTGAAGCGCAAGAGACTCGATCTTCGTTTCCCAACCGCATATGTTCTAGAATGGACTCCACTGATCGAAGCCATTCTTCTGCTTCTATTGGGTCAAATCCGCCGTCAAATTTTGGCGGTTGCTGCTTTCTAAAACGTTCATACACTACCTCATAGCGAGGTTCTGCCAACTGTAGTAATTGTGCTAGAGGAATCACTTGCTGCACCACTTATTGTTGTTGCCCTGAGTTTATTTGGAACTCTTCTTCCCTTCTCCTTAGCTCTACCCTAAGATGAGCATTTTCTTTTTCTAAATTTTCTCAAGTAACAGCAGCTGCCTGTTCTTCCACTACATTGGGTGCTTCTGGCACTCTCGGGGCTGCTGGAAATTCTTCATATATGGGGGTGGCGGCTACTCCTCTTCCTCGCCCCCTTCCCCTTCCTTGGCCTCTACCTCGGCCTCTTCCCTGGCCATTTAGTCTTTCAGATCTTCTTGGTTCCTGCTCCATGTGTCTTTTCTGTTTCCCCAAAAGAGAAAATTTTGAAAAAGCTAAGACAAACAAAACAAGTAGAGGTTATAACTTAGCCTATTGTACTATTGTCTATTAGGTCCATCTATCTATTAAAACTACCCTATTACAATTAAGTCCAACTCGGGTAAATGGGCCTTAACAATTGAATCTTCCATGGAGGACTAAGGCCCCCTAACTTCCACTTGGATCCAAAAGACATGAATTCAAACCCTTGCTTTATTAATTGTAATTCATTTTAATTAGATCCAATATAATAATACAAAGCAAATGGGCCTTCACAAACGGGCTAACCCATAAGAGATGAATTTAAACTTTACACTTTCAATTGAATCAAAAACTCTTAACACTTACTAAACAATGAAATAATAACAAAAGCAAATAACATGTTTTATTAAAATAAGCAATTAATTACAAACTAGTGAAAATTTTCTAAAACAGCATAAATAAAATTTTAACGATGTGTTCTTATATACATATAATCCTCCACATCGGATCCTTCTTCTAGCATGTCTTGAGTGAATTCCTCATATTCCTCTCAAGTGTAGATAAACCTTGAAGTAAAAGGAACTTGTTTAAGAAATCCTTCACTAAGGTTATCTGATAACTGATGAACCCTTTCTCCTATTTCTCCATTTGGTAATATAATATCCTCGAATATCTTAAAATTTTGTGCAAACCTATCCATAAATATGTCATATTTATCTTCAATAGATACATCATTATCAAATAAAACTTCATTCCATGCTATCCTTAAGCTTGGTCCTGCTAACGGTAGTTTGACTGAGTGCATGAGAACTATGAACTTCTCATGTGATTTTAAAAGGGTTGTATGACTATCAATAATCTTTTCTATTTCCTTGTGAATTCGGTTGATTCTAAGAAACACTCTCTCGAATTCATTATCATATTCAGGGTCTGGTATTCTTCTTATATCTTTAACCCTTCTGACCACCCTTGAGTCCATTGAGCTAATTTCTGAAAATAACACAAGAAAGACATTACGAACATATTTCGAAAACAATGCGTATACTTACTTGGTAACGAGTTGGTCTTTTGAAGTTGTCGTGTGTATTTCATGGGAACGTTCAGGACCAATATAGCCGTGGATCTGATACCACTTGTAATGCCCTAATTTCTCATAAATTATCGAGAACACATCATTGGATCATAATCATAAACATTGCTCTTTTATTGAATGAAAACTTAAAAATAAATATATAGATCCATGGTTTTACAAAAATTAAATAATTGTCTTTAACATATTAAAATGAGCATCATTTAAATAAAACTTTAAAAGAAAATATTCTTTAATAAAAAAATAACTAGGCCCGCTTGATCTTCCTTGACTATATGGTCCCCACGAGTACATCATGAAGCTCCTAGGTCCCACTCGTCACCGGCCTTTCTATCTTTAATTTCCTGTAATAATAACATCATAAAGGGTGAGCTTCTAAGCCCAGTAAGGAAAATATAAACAAGAGTTAGTCATATAATCATTTAATCAACATATCATAATTTCACAAGTCATAGGTCATAAGTCATAATCATAACTATAGGTCATAGATCATAATAAAAAGTCAGATATAATAAAAAGATAAGTGCTTATACAAGGGTGGCAATTAAGCCTCAGACATAAGTCTGTCATACACCGAACATCAACTTAGGTCCGTCATAAAATTTTGGCAACCGAGCCTACCGGACATAAATCCGTCATACATCATTGGACACCTTAGGTCCAAACACACTTACTCATTTATTGTACCAGAAATGTTAGGTCATACAAATCATAAACTAGATCATAAACTAAACTACCTAATTTTCCTTACCAAAAATCGGAATATTGGAGACAAGAGCAGGATTAGAAACTCCTAAAACCAAACATAAAGAAACCATAAGTCCTCTAGAGAAAAGAAGATGAATAGAAGATCTAAATCATTGGAATAAAGACTTACCAAAAAACTTAAGTTTCAAAGAAATTGAACACCTAACCAAAAGTCATTATAATGAGTTAGGATTTGAACAAAATGAAAAGAATAATAAGAACAATAATGAACTAAACCTGAGGATAAAGAATATCTTGGATAGATTAGTTTTTTGATCTACACCTCAAAATCAAAAAATCACTCTATCTTACGTCCCAAGTGTTTAGAACAGCTTTAGATTGGAAAGCTTTTAACCCCAAAATCCTAGTGTTTCTCTCTAGAATGATCTTAGTAGCTTAGAGGCTCTGAAATGTGCTTGAAAGTTGATGAAAAATGGCTGAGTGAAGGGTCCTATTTATAGAGTTAAATGAGTGAAACTAACTCCTTTTAAAATGAATAAATAAATGATTAAAAATATATTTTTCGCTCAACAGATGCCCAAAACTCGGTAAAAAATGTTCAAGAACAAGTCAAAGTTGTTGAGGGCTATTTCTAGTTTCGGATTCCACGAAAATTTAAAAATGGTCACTGGAGCCGATATATCGCCTACACCATAATCCTGAGGGTCCGTGGTTTTGTTCATGCGAAGTTGACGTGTTTTCCGTATCAATCATAGGCGATATATCGGCCCCTATACGATATATCGGCATACGCTGATATTTCTAACATGTTTTTGCACACTTTCAACACACTTGAATTTTCTTAAACCACTTTGACTGAGTAAATCGTGATCCTAACAGCTGAGGGAATGTTCTAGACTTATCCATGATTATTTTTATCTAAACCTTAGGTTATAATAAATAATATTCTTAGGACTATCTTCATTAATCAAACCTTATGATAAAATTAATATTTCCAAACTATAGGCTAAACTACTACTAAACTACTACAATTAAACCACTGATGCTGCTGCTGCTGCTGCTCAAAATCGGCGGCAAAATCACTCGACCAAAAACAGACTCGTAATGTAAGCCCCTCAAAATAACTCGACCATGGCGACCGAGCTAGCCGAATATGTACACATCGCTCCAAAGCCTTCCAACTCATGGTTGGTCTACATTAGCTTGCCCTTACCTGAACCATAGAGCACCCGTGAGCCAAGGCCCAACAAGAAAACTCCACATGGCATAAGAAATATCTAGATAATCATAAGCAATAAACACATGTTTCACAGATAATAAATGCATTCATTCCAATCATATAAATCATAAACGTATTTCACAATTTACAAGTATGTTCATTTCAAACACATGAACCATTTACACAACCCAGCTAAATAGCCTTGTCGAACGGCCCAACCGAGTGAGGTGTGCATTCCGGCACCAAGCCTACAGTCCATGCCGAGCGAGTGAGGACCGCACCCTTTAATTGACCCCGCCTTCACGAACAACATTACACACTCTTGTTGACCGACCCACGTTACACGTGATTACCTAATATAGATCATATCGATCATCCACAGATAAATCAATGCCAATGTACATAGCAAATAACTTGCTCTATGTGCATATGCCAGCTTTCTTACCTCGAGTCCTGTATTGAAGACAAAGCGACCTCGAGTGAGATCCTTTTTCTGAGCCACGCAGAAACTCCTTGTCATAACATAAATGGTACTCTTATTAAGGATTAAGTCTAAAGCACGAGTTTCAAAACTAAACTCTAGCTCTCGGGACCTCCAATTCCATTCAACCGGGTAATGGAATTGTCCCCTTTGCCCCGGAGTAGGTTCCCAAATCAGATTCCCTAAGCCCCAAGTCTTATTCCCAAGAACCTGAAATTTGTACCCTAAAAAGGCATTAGCACTGCGGTGCCCCCTTGAAGAGCCTCCTAAAAAATTGCACATTAGCGTTGCGGTGCCACAAGGGTCAGAGAGCCAACTCATGCAAATAATCCTACATTAGTGTCACGACGCCCCCTAAAAGGATCGCGACGCCACCGCGCCAAACCCAAAATCTAAGATTTCCCCTGCAAATTTCAGACCCCAAACCCAATCTAATGACCCAAGCTCCACCCCAATCCAACTAAACTACCACTATACAACATCAACACAACATAATCAATCCTAATAACATCTTAAACTAACAATTAATACACTTATCATCAAAATTCAATAATCCACCAATAACATACCAAAAACTAAAGAAAACAACAAACTAACCTCAAACCCTTGTTGCAAATTTGAATTCCTCAACTGGTTGTAGAGGTCCTTGGCAGCTTTAAGCCTCTTGAGCAATTCAATTCTCTTAGAACCCTTCAACCCACCTTGATCTAGCTTGGGTGCCTTTGGCATTTGGGTTTAGCTAAGAAAAGAAACTAGAAAACACTAGAAAGAAAGGAGAAGCTCTTAACATGAATGAGGAAAGGTTGCTTACACTTAGCCATTTCTTTCCAAGTTTAGGGTCAAATGACCTGTATGCTCCTCCTCATTTATACCCTTCCTAATAAATCTCAAGGGAAAAATGGTCATTACCTATAATTCCCACTAAACCCAATTAATCAAATAATCCATCAAATACAATTATTCCACCAATTTATTTCATTTACCAAAATTTCTAAAATATAAAAGTATCAAAATACCCCTTGGCTCCATCGAGCTGGGTATATCCCCGTTGTGACTTTTCTGCTAAAATTGCTCAAAATGATCCACTCCTGCCGAATATCACAAATATATCCACATAATAAAGTGGTATCAAGCATATAGCATATAAAATACAAATATGCCATCAATAGGTCAAATTACCAAAATGTCATTTTTTAACAAAAGTAGGTCTTTAAACACATGTAATACACATAATCACGCATGCTCGATTATATATTAATATAATTCACATATTTATTCCACGTGCCCTCTTGGAATGCTAATCCAAACACTTAATCTTATTATGAGTTTTGGGACGCTACAGAAATCATAATCATTAGTAAATAAAAGAAAGCATATTTATAGCTTTGAAATCACCCTCAACTAAATACAAACTTAACTAGACATAATTAACAATAAGCACAAGTATTTCATAAAAAATAGAGAAAGAGATAAAGAAGAATATAATTGAAGCACAAAAGCTCTCTCTTGAATACTCTCTAAAATTCACTCAAAATAGTACTAAGCCTTCCTATATGAAAAAGTGTCTCTAAAAATAGAGTGTTAACTAATAGAATATTAAAAATTATTTAAAACTAATAAATATTAATTTTAGCTTTTGATATTTATGTGATATCTCCAACTTTCGAATTTAGTATAAAAATATTTGGCATTTTGTTGCAAAATTTGAGTTAAAATCTCATATTTTCGTGATCCCCAAGAAACTGATTTTTTCCTTCAAATAGCACATAGCGCCAAGTAAACATAATTTGGTCATAACTCTATCGATATAACTCAGATTTAGATAATTCAACATGGTATGGAAAGATAAGAAAAATATTTACAACTTTTTTTCAACCAAAATTCTCAAAATATAGCTACAACAACAGCAAAATCGTGAGTGAAGTTTCAGCTCCAACTCTTTTATTTCATTTATAAAAAATACCATAGTTTCCAATAAAACCAAATAAATCGAATTAAAATAGATGTTTCCAAATTAAAAATATACCTAACTAAATTCATGAAAATATTAATTAGAACTAAATCTATTTTTATACCAATACATGTGGATTTTAACTATAAAAAACTCTTTATATCTTAAAAATTACAAAATATCAAAAAGTAAACTAAAATCTGCAAAATAACTAAAGACTAACAAGTTCTAAGCCTAAGTAAATTAAAAATATATAATCAAAATTGCAATTATCAGAGTTATACATCAACCCAAAAAGATCAGAGATTTTGCCGCAAATATCCATATAATTTAAGTATCGATTTTTTCATTGATAGTGATATTTTCATCATTGGTTATTTCAAGCTTATTGGACTATCTTTAGCCACTTATCTATTACAAAGTGATGACAATTATTATAACATGGGAACTCGAAAGATTCAGGTTTAATTTTCAAATATAAACCAATCATAGGAGGAAAAACAAAAGGGATAATGAGATTAAACAATAAATATATAGGAAATTTTTACGGTGGGGCTTCAAAAAAAGCCCTATTAGTGAGACTCTTTTGTGTTCTCGACTCGTGAACAGTTTTCGGCACTATTTTTTTTATGACTGTGTATATTGTAGTTATTTAGAGCATCCTGCAAATTTTTAGAAAATTCTAAATAATTTACAGTATCGAAAACTAGTTTAAAAACAAGTTGTTGCACGCCTGACTAATTTTGTTATGCATGTGGAAAATAATATATATGAACCTAATTTTTGGCACTATAACTTATTCGAATTTTTTTGAAGATTTACAAGATGCTCTAAATAACTACAATATACACGGTCACAAAAAAAAATCATGCCGAATATTATTTACAAGTCAGAATTACGAAAGAGCCCCATTTTGAAACCCCTACCATATATATATCAATGCTAAATTTGATATACATCTTCTTTTTGTGTCAACCGTTAAAATATAATTTTTTTTCATACTTGTTATAGGCCCAGTGATCTTATTTTACCAAAGTTTTACAAGTAGTACACTTACTTATCAACTAGCGAATCATTTTACTAATTTTATAAAAATATTATATATGTTTTTTTAAATTATTTTATTTTAATGGTGCACCAAAAAAAGAGGACTGCACCTACATCTTGTTTCTGAGACTTAAATAATATTAATCCTAATTTTTTTTATAATAATGTACCTTGTATTTATTTAAAATATTTTACAAATTAAAAAAAAAATCATGAATATTTATTGTATCGAAAAATAATATACTTTAATTTTATTTTCAGCATTCTAAATTATTTAAAAAATTTTAAAAATTTACAAAGTATTCTATACAGTCATTAAAAAAAAATATTGACTTAAAATTATTATACGTGCAACTTTTATTTTGAGTGCACCTCTGAATTTCCTTTTAGTTTTAATCTTTGATTGGAAATCTATATATGTTGATGCGGTTCTTCGGCAACAAATAATTATATGAATAAGGAGAGGGATTAGTGCTAAATGATGAACCGTAATATATGAATGTTCTCAAATGAAGATTATAACTCGAATACTTTTTTAGGTGGTTCGAAGGTTAAAACCCTTCTAGTCCACCAGCCACTATTATTGATATATCTCTGATATTCCTTACAGGGTGTTTCTTTACAAATTAGAAGCCAACCCTTTGCAATACCCAGGGTCTCCATATTTATAGGGAGATGACACCTCGGTGTTGGCAAAGGGGGTCATCCCGTGACCCTCTTACCCATCATGCCACTTTTGTGACATTCATGATTAATTCCTAAAACCTGACAATGAAGTGTGGTCTAATCAATAGGTAAGGGGGATAATGGGCCGCATGGCCCAAACTAGTCGTGGGGTGCCTGAACACGCACGTTTATGCTATGTGTCTGAGATTTCAAGAATGGAGTAGACACGTGATGTCTGGTATGCGCACGTTTACATTGCGTGGTTGACTTTATAAAGGGTTGGAGGTGTCAGCTCCAGATCGTACCTCGAGCTTGATGCGGTCTCAGCTCGTGGTGTCCACGCTGCTGACCTGATGCCTCCGAGTATTCTCACCAAACTGTTGGCGACCTCGAGCTAAAGAGGGAGAGACTAGTAACAGCAGCTCCGGGTAGGTGGCTTCCACGTGGATGATAGGATTATGCCCTTCTTCAACTCGCTAATACCCCGTGGAAGTTTAGGGCGTACATTTGCCCCCCAAGCCCCAGCTCGTGGCATATGACAACACCCGTGGCCACAGTGGGGGCTTTTAGGTTTCCCTATGGACTCTTCATGTCCCGCCCGTTACGCTGGTATCGGATACGTGGAGCATCGTGGTTGGTGACGGTCCGTCTTCCGAGAACCGCATTAAATGGCCTAGCCTATCTTCAGCCATCGTTTCATCTTTCGAGTTGTGATCCTCGTATCCTACATCAAGACAATCGAACGACCCTCATTCTTTTGCCTTTTACGTATATATAAGGTTGGCCACCTTTTGCATGAGCCACCTTTTTATTTGAAATTTTTTTTTCTCATCTTCTTTCTTCTCTCTTCTCAGTCTCAAAACCCTTTCTTTCTTCCGGTCACTGTTCCAGACGTTCCTGAGTTTCAGACACAAGGGTTCTCTCATGACTCCGGTTCCATAGATTCCACCAGGATTCCAACCCCGACGCTCTTTTCAGTCTTTACACAGCAAAAAAAAAAAAAAACCTCTGTAAGTCCTCTGTTTGTTGTATGCTTTAAATGTTTCCATTTTTCTTTACTTAGGTGAACTTTCCTTCTTAGCCGCATGAAGTAGGTTGTTTTTCTTTACTGGTAGTTTGTGCGTAGGTTTTTATCCTAGGGGTATCGACCGTAGGACAGAGAATGCTTAGGAACATGACTCATAGGACAAAGTTCTGGGGCGATTTTTCTGGGTAAATTTTTTATGCCTGTTTGGGACAACAAGTTTCTGGGGTGCAAAAACCGGGTAGCTTAGGGGACACGCTTCACAGGCGGTTTTGCCTTTCAAAACTTTCCTTCCAAGGCAAACTTTATTCTGACCCTCCTGACACACGGATCCCAAGCAATTGGGGACCCGTTGGGAGCACAGGCGCGTGTTCATAGAACCGCGTGGTCCCACTCGTCGTGGGCTGAGATTACCTCAGCCCGTGTAAAGGAAACCATTCTTCATGCTAGATTCTTCCTTATGCTTAGGTCGCCTTTTCTAAACTCTCTTCATCTTTGTTCGCTAGGCGACCAGATGGGACCTAGGAAGAATATGCCCAAGAAAAATGCCGCCAGCTCGTCATCCCAGCAGGCCAGCAAAGGAAAAGAGGTGGCAACAGACTCCCCAATTCCCCACTTTGGTCCCACCGTGGAGAAAGAGGTCGAGGTGGGACCTGACGCCTTCTTTGAGGCCGAGAGGATTGCCTCGAAGGTCACAACCCAGGGGAAAGTCAACAAAATCATGCTCTCCCACAACATTGAGATAGGGAAGGGCGCCCTGGTCGTTCGTCCTCCCTTGGAGGGCGAGCGGAGCTGCGCACCGCTCGATGAGGAGTTCGCGGCGTGGAGCGACGAACACCTCAAGGCTGGGGCCTTTCTCCCCTTGGACCAGTACTTCGCGGACTTCTTAAATTTCGTGAAGCTGGCCCCCTTTCAGCTCCCCCCTAACTCCTACCGTCTGTTAGCGGGGTTAAAGTACTTGTTCCTGAAGCAGGAATGGGAGGTCCCCACGCCGGCGGACATCCTCTACTTCTTCTACCTCAAAGCCAGCCCGGACCAACGGGGGCGAGGTGACGAGTTCTACTACCTGACCCGTTTTCCCAATTCGGCCGCGGTCATCGGGCTGCCCAGCCACCCCAATGACTTCAAGGATCAATTCTTCATGTTAACGGGGTTTCGCAACTGCGAATACCATTACTTCAACCGTCCTCATAAGTTCCTTTTAACTTTAGCTCGCTAGCTTATCGCTGATTTGTCTCTTTCCATTCGTTGCTGACTTGAAAACTATCGTGCAGCTATTTTCGTGAGGACGGCTAAGTCGGTGACCCTTGGGGGTCAGTATGAAACCTTGGTGGGGCTGCCCCCAAGTGAAAAAGACTACTGTCAGCTCGTGTCTGATGAGACGATGCTGGCGTGTAAGTTAATTTCCCCAGGCCAGACTCTGGCTTTGAGGAGGCCGCGGATGAGGATGAGGATGAGGTCCCCCTCATGCGCCGAAAGCGGGCTCTTGAGATCGCCCAGGAGGTCAACGCGGAGCGGACCCAGTCCGGGGCAGCAGCTGGCCCCTCCGCCCAAGGTAACCCTTATTTAGGGACTTAGACAGGGCCGCCGCAGACCTACGACTTGCTAGGTTTAACCCCAGCCAACTCGTTCACCGCCACCAAAATGACCCAGTTCGCAACATCACTCTACTCCAGTGTGTTGACCAGCTCGTGTTGTGTTATGACATGGGCCACCCTAGGGGTACTGTAGTAGTAGATAATACCCTGGCCTTTAGGTCGGCCTTTTTTGAGGAGTACGGGACCAACCTTAGGTCGTGGCCCTCCCTTCTGGAGGGTGTAGTAGCTCCGGGTCTTAGGCAGTATGTAGAGGAGTCCAATCCTGAGGCGGATCCGGACCCAGAACCTCCTCTCACTCGTGAAGTCATTATCTTCCTCCTCTAGCTCGGAGGGTAGGACCCTCTTCAATACATACTTTAGATTTTTTTGTTATCAAAGTATTTTTACATGCATACTAATGATTCGCTTTTTGTTTCAGACGAGGAGATGTCGCAGCCCGGGGACAACGTTCTGCGGTCTATGTTCTAGGGGGGAAATCCCTCCTCCAGGTCGTCTGGACCCTTGGTGAAGAGGCTCCGAGTGACCAAGAAAACTCTTCCCCCCGGGACCAGCTCCAAGTCTCCTGCCAAGGGGAAAAACCAGGGTCCTGTTGCCATAGAGCAGGTGCCTCCGCCCCCTCCTGTAGTGGAGAAGATGGCTCCACCTCCCCCGCGACCTCCTGTCCCTAATCGGGAACAGGAGGTACCAACCGGGACCTTGTCAGCCCCGACTCCCGGCGTACGCGTCCCGGTCAATCCTCAGGCCTTGGAGAAAGTCCCCGAGGTCTTTAGGGGGATGGTTTACGAAACTGCAACCTACATGGTGGACCACTGCTACAATACCACCTCGAGGTACTTGCGGGAGATCGAGACGAGGAGCCCCGAGCACGTGATGGAATCTTCACTGGGGATGACCCTCACGGTAAGTTTGCTTTACCACTGGTTCTTTATGTTGTAGTTTTTTTTTCTCTAAGGCACTTGCCTTATTATCTTTTTGTCTTGCAGGCAGCTTTGGCTCTCCACCAGAGCATATCTCAGTCCAGGGCCAGGATGGATGATATCAGGGGCGAGCACCAGGCTGCCCAAGCCGCCCTTGCCTCCGCTCAACAACAGGAGCAGGATGCCAAGGCTGCCCTGGTGACTGCCCAGGAGAGTGAGAGGGTTGCGCAGACCGCCTTGGTGGCTGCGCAGGCCGAGCTGGAGGCATCTCGGGCCAAGCTGCTGGAGGCCGAGGCTGCCAAGGTCGCCCAGGACGCCGCGAAGGTCGAACTCGAGGAGGCCAAGGCTTCCCTTGTGGCGGAGAGGGCATCATCCAGCTCCTCCATGGAGTCCATGTTGTACCATTGTTGGGCCTTCAACCAGGATGGTGACTTTTCCTTCCTGGGGCCGGAGGTGTGGGAGTCCTTCTTGGAAAAGTTTAAAGCTCGCCTTCAACAAGAGGCGCCCTCCAAGACCGGGGAGACCTCCACTGCCACCGAGTAGGATGGCGAGGGGGTGACTTCATTAGAGCGGCCTAGTGGGGCTTAGGATTTTTGCTCCTTTTTCTTTTATTTTTATTTGTAACTTTATATTACGAGGTTTTTTATCCTCGAGACAATTGATTTCCTTATATTTATTTAATCTATTTATATATATATATATTTGTGGTTTAACTTAGTTTCTGTTGGTGTTATGATTGACATCTTATGCTTTTTAGGGAAAAAAAAGACATTTGTTAATCAATTTGAACCAACTCCTAAGTCTTAGGACCTGGTTGTATCCAGGATATTAATTTGAAAACTTAGTTCGCGTCAATCCTTTATCGATATCTCGTGCTTTTTAAGAAAAACATCGATCAATCAATTTGAACTAACTTCTAAATTTTAGGACCTGGTTATATCCAGGATATTAATTTGAAAACTTAGTTCGCGTCAATCCTTTATCGATATCTCGTGTTTTTTAAGAAAAACATCGATCAATCAATTTGAACTAACTTCTAAGTTTTAGGACCTGGTTATATCCAGGATATATGCCCCCCAAGTAATCAGGAAAGGGTCTTTCGTGGTTACTTGACGTTACATCCACAATCATATATAATAACGCAAAAAGATTAACTCTTATTACTTAATAAACAAAAGATGGCTATTCTATCTAAGCCCTACAAAGATATTATTGATAATATTTCTTTAAGTGTATAGCGTTCCAAGTCTGTGGGACTGCTTCTCCGTTAAGCCGAGCTAGCTTGAAGGCTCCTTCTTTCACGACCTCGGTTATTTGATAGGGTCCTTCCCAGTTTGGTCCCAACACTCCGTCCTTGGGATCCTTGCTGGCTAGGAAGACTCTTCTGAGGACCAGGTCGCCAACGCTAAAGACGCATTTCTTAACCTTTGAGTTGAAATAACGAGTGATCTTTTGCTGATAATGCGCGAGCTGCAGCTGTGAAGCTTCTCGTTTTTCGTCAATTAGGTCGAGAGATGTGCAGAGCAATTCGTCATTCCGGTCTTGGTCAAATGCCTGGACTCTATGCGAGGCTGCCTTTACTTCAACAGGAAGGGCTGCCTCACTCCCGAAAGCTAGGGATAAAGGAGTATGACCTGTCGGCGTTCGATGTGAGGTCCGGTATGCCCACAGTACCTGGGGGAGCTATTCGGGCCAGACCCCCTTGGCTTCATCCAGTCTTTTCTTAAGGCTCACCTTTAGCGTCTTGTTGACAGCCTTGACCTGCCCATTGGTCTGGGGATAGGCCACGGAGGAGAAGCTTTTAACAATGTCGTGCCTCTCGCAGAATTCAGTGAAGAGGTCGCTATCGAACTGCGTTCCATTATCTGACACGATCTTCTTTGGCAGCCCGAATCGGCAGATAATACTCTTGACCACGAAGTCGAGGACTCTCTTTGAAGTAATCATCGCCGGGGGCTCTGCTTCTGCCCAGTTGGTGAAGTAGTCGATAGCCACAACCGCGTAGCGAACTCCTCCCTTTCCAGTAAGGAGGGCACCAACCAGGTCAATACCCCAGACCGCGAATGGCCATGGGGAGGTGATCATCTTCAGCTCAACTGGGGGGGCCCGGGCAATTGTGGTGAATCGTTGGCACTTGTCACACTTCTTGACGAAGGAGATCGAGTCCTTTGACAAAGTGGGCCAATAATACCCTTGCCTTAGTATCTTCAGGGCCAGGCTTTGCCCCCCAGTGTGATCTCCACAAAAACCCTCGTGCACCTCCTACAAAATGGTCTTCGCCTTGCTTGGCATAACACACCGTAGGAGAGGTAAAGAGTGTCCATGCCGGTATAATATCTCATCTATCACCGTATACCTTGGGGCCTGGTAAAGTACCCGCCTTGCATCATTTCGCTCCTCGGGTAACTTTCCTGCTGTGAGATACTCAAGGATGGGGGTCACCCAGGTCGGTCTGGTGTCGATCATCTCAACCTCCGCCCCGACTTCCTCTATGCTTGGTCTTTCCAAGAACTCTACCGGAACAAGCCCCAAAGTCTATGCCTCCCCAGAGGTAGCGAGCTTTGCCAGGGCGTCCACATTGGCATTCTACTCACGAGGTATCTGCTCGATTGAGCCGTGCTTAAATGCGGATACCTCGTTCTTTACCTTGGCCAGGTAAGCAGCCATCTTGGTTTCCCGTGCTTGGTATTCCCCTAACACTTGGTTTACCTTGAGCTGGGAATCGCTGTAACACTGGACGGAGCTGGCCTTCAGCTCCTAGGCCATCCTTAGCCCAGCCAGTAAAGCTTCGTATTTAGCCTCATTGTTGGACACTTTGAATCTGAATCGTAACGCCGAGTGGAATCGATGTCCTTCTGGGGATATCAATATGATTCCAGCCCCGGAGCCGTTCTCATTAGATGAGCCATCTACGAAGACCTTCCACGAGGCCTGGGCTAAGGAGGCCTGGGCTAACTCTTCTACAGGATCTTCTCGGAACCCTGTGCACTCTGCCACAAAATTAGCCAGGGCCTGGCTTTTTATTGCAGTTCACGGTATGTACAATATCTCAAATTGGCTGAGTTCGATAGCCCATTTCAATAGACGTCCCGATGCTTCAGGTTTTTACAAAACCTGCCTTAAATGCTGATCGGTTATGACGTGTATTGAGTGGGACTGGAAATACTGCCTGAGCTTTTGGGAGGTCGTAATGAGGCAAAAGGCCATCTTTTCCATCAATGGATACCGGGATTCAGCCCCGAGAAGTCTCTTGCTGATGTAATAGACTGGCTTTTGAGATTGGTCTTCTTCTCAGACTAATACGGCGCTAGCTGCATCCTCCGTGACAGCTAGGTAAAGGAAAAGAGGCTCTCCTACCGTCGGTTTGGACAATACGGGCGGCTCGGCTAAATGTGCTTTCAGGTCGAGGAAGGCACGTTCGCATTCCTCGGTCCACTCGAATTTTTTATTTCCCCGGAGCAGGTTATAGAGTGGCAGACATTTGTCGGTTAATTTAGAAATAAATCGATTGAGGGCCACCACCCTTCCTGTCAGACTTTGAATGTCTTTTCTTGACTGGGGTGAGGGCATCTCGAGTAGCGACCTGATCTTATCGAGGTTTGCTTCTATTCCCATGGTATTGACGATGAAACCCAGGAACTTTCCTGACGCGACCCCGAAAGTACACTTTTGGGGGTTTAGCCTCATGTCGTATTCTCTTAATATCTTAAAGCATTCCTCCAGATCGGAGACATGTTTATCGGCAGTTTTCGACTTGACCAACATGTCGTCAACATACACTTCCATATTCTTCCCGATCTGGTTGGTAAACATCCTATTTACCAACCTCTGGTATGTAGCCCTGGGGTTTTTCAGCCCAAAGGGCATGACCTTGTAACAATAAACGTTAGTTGGGGTCATGAAGCTAGTGTGTTCCTGATCTGCCCGATTCATGGCGATCTGGTTATAGCCCGAGTATGCATCCAAAAAAGACATGAGCCCGTGCTCTGCCGTGGCATCTACTAATTGGTCAATCCTTGGCAAGGGGAAGCAATCTTTGGGGCAGGCTTTGTTCAAATCGGAGAAGTCGATGCAGGTCAGCCATTTCCCGTTGGGCTTCGGGACCAACACAGGATTGGTGACCCAGATTGGGAACTTTGCTTCGCGGATAAAACCGCACTTTAAGAGCCAGGCTACTTCCTCCTCTAGGGCCTTAGCTTGGGTTGTCCCTAGGCGCCTTTGTTTCTGGGACTTTGCAAGCACGCTTTTATCCAAGTGGAGGGTGTGCATGATGACGCTCAGATTGATCCCTACCATGTCTCCATGAGACCAGGCGAACACCTCCAAATTCTCCCGCAAAAACTTAATCAGCTCCGCCTTCCTTTCGCTACATAGATTTTTCCCGAGCTTTACCACCTTCGAGGGGTCTTGTGGGTCGATGTTTACTTCCTCGAGCTCTTCAATGGCCTGGAGCTCGGATCTATCCTCACCTACTCTGGGGTCGATATCATTATTTGAGATGATATTCTCCCCTTTAGCATTTTGAGGTTTTTCAATCTCAGGACTAGGCACAAGTTCTTGAGATTCCTCATTCCATCCCTGGATGGTCATTGTCTGCTGCCCAGGTTTTTATTTTCCCTTCATAGAAAGGCTATAGCATTCCCTGGCAGCGAGCTGATCGCCTCAGACAGTGCATATCCCCGAGGAAGAGGTGAATTTTAGCGCGAGGTGGCGGATGAAGGTTATTGCTTTGAACGCTATCAAAGTAGGTCGGCCCAAAATAGCATTGTACGCGGCGGGACAATCGATGACCACAAACTCGAGGAGTTTTGAGACAGTCCGGGGTCCCTCTCCCAAGGAGATCACCAGCTCGATTGTTCCTATTGCTGCCGACCCTTCTCCAGAGAATCTGTATAGCATCATGGAGGTGGCTTTCAACTCGGTGACAGATAAACCCATCTTTTCTAGCGTAGACCGGAATAGCAGGTTCACCGAGCTCCCATTGTCGACCAGTATCCTCCTAACTCTCCTATTAGCGAGCTGAGCAGCTACGACCAGAGGGTCGTTATGAGGGAACTGGACGTGACTGGAATCTTCCTCGGTGAATATGATTGGTTGTCTCTCCAATCGTCGCTGCTTGGGTAGATGCTGCTAAGGGACGAACTCCACTCCATTATGAGCCTTAAGTTCGTTGACATATCTCTTCTAGGCACATCTGCTCGTGCCAGCCAGATGGGGGCCTCCGGAGATCGTGGAGATCTCTCCTCCTATCACAGGAGGAGGGATGTCCTGATCTATCTGAAACCCGGGCTGACTTATCGGAGTTTCTGGAGCCAGTTGGCCGGCGGGAACCCTATTTCGCACGTACTGAGCCAAGGGTCCGGCTCTGATGAGAGTCTCGATCTCATCCTTCAGGTGCCTACAATCATCAGTGTTATGGCCAATGCCGTTGTGGAACCGACAAAACTTGGAGGGGTCTCGCTTACCCTTCTGGTGCTTCAACGGTTCCGGCTTCTTCCAGGGGAGGCGAGCAGAGTTTGCTAGGAAAATGTTCTCCCTAATGTGTGTGAGCATGGTATAAGTCGCGTAGACTGGCTTAAACTTTTCCACGGACTTGTTCTTCTTTGGGCCATGCTGGCCGCCCTCGCTGCTCCCTTTTCTCTTGCCTCCACCAAACTGGTTATTCTGTGTAACGGTTTGTGTCGCTGTCACGACATCCATTCCTACTCCAGTGGGCTGTTCAGGGGCCTAGCTGGTTCCTGCAGCCGTCGATCGCACCTCCTCCATGTTTATCCACCCCTGGGCCCTATTTAGGAATTCATTCATGGTGCTGACACCTTTTCTCTGTATCTCTTCCCAGAGCCCGCCTCCGACAAGGATTCCAGTCCTCATGGCCATAAGCTTGGAACTATCATCTGCGTCCCTGGCCCGAGCCGTGACGTTTGCGAATCTACTCAGGTAAGCTTTCAAAGGTTCGTCGGGCTGTTGTCTTATGTTCGCCAGGGTGTCGGCTTTGACGCGGGCAGCCTGAGAAGCTCGGAATGCCCTCTTGAAGTCGGCAGAAAAGGCTTTCCACGAGTTGATGGACTGCTTTTTACTCTGCTTGAACCATTGCCTGGCCGGCCCAGTCAAGGTGGAAGGAAATATTAAACATCTTAGCTCGGGACCGATGTTATGGGCCATCATTAGGGTGTTGAACATACCCAGATGATCCAACAGGTCCCCGTCCCCATTGAACTTGGACAAGTGAGGCATACGGAAACCAGGTGGATACGCCGTAGCTGCTATGCTGGGGGCAAAGAGCTCGAGTTCATCCCCTGAGTCGTACTCATCTTTCTCTTTTTCCGATAGGAGCTTCCTCATCAGCTCCTCCATCTGAGCCAGTCTCTCCAGGGTTTGGTCCTTGCTTCCTTGGTTGTTCTGGGGCTGTTTAACAACTCCAGTTCCATTGTACGTGTTGGGCGAGTTATAGTCCCTCCTATCTTGAGATAGGTTATGTGGGACATTCCCGCTGTCACGTAATTCAGATAGGCCCTCCCCTTGGCGAGCACGACTGCTATTTCCAGCTGGATCTCCTCTCTGAGAGTTGAGACGATCTTGGAGGTCACCCCGCGGGGTGACCCGAGGGCTTTGAGCCGAGCTCAAATGATGGCGTAGGTCTTCGCCAGACCTGCCACTTCGATTACTCCCGGTCTAGTAACTTCCATTTGAGAAGTTCGAAGCTCGGCGCTGAGGGTGAGGATCCGGGATTTCTCTGGGCGCCCGGCTGCATCGGGAAGGCCCGACGGAAGGAGGATTTCTCCTACTGCTCCCATGAGCCGGAATGTCTCGGACTGGATGGGGAGGAGATGGATATCTTATTGGTGACGAAGGATGCCTGACTGGTGATGCGATCCTGGTCCCATCGGGGCGGATTAAGTTAGGTCGCGGCCGCTCCGTTCTACCATCCCCCGTGCCCTGCGCTCGGCGGTCTGAGCGTGGTGCAGGACGGCTGGCTGGGGCGGGCTGTCGTCGCGAGCCCTCCACAGATCTTCTTTGCGAGCCGCCACGAGCCCTCCTAGGTGCACTCAAGGGTGGAACTGAACTAGGAGTTGAGGTCCAGACCGATCGGCTGAATGGCTGATCGGCCCTAGGAAGTTCCTCAAATACCATTTCCTAGTGATGCGACATGGAAGTAGAACTTGATGTCGAGGGTCTGGCCGATCGACTGGGCCTGGGTCGATTATCTCGGCGGGACTTATGAGTCCCACCATGCCTCCTTCCGATGTTAACATCAGTTGTAAGAGGGGGTAATCGGGCCAAAACCTCTTCGATCTGCTTGTTTGCTTTCACCAGCTGACTCCTCAACTGTGCATTCTCCATTTCTACTGCCGTGTAGAAATTCGGGTTCGGATTGGGCGGCCGGGGAGCCGAACTTCCAGTGTCGTCTTGGCCCATTGGCTGCTTCCCCAGTCGCTGCTAAACCTCAAGGTTTTGCTCGTCAGATATGGCGGCATGGTGGGCCTCCTGCCCATCACGTTGATCCGCCTCGTTACCATGTCTCGAGCGAGTAACTACCATGGTTAGGTTTTTGCGATAGCACCAATCTAAGAGCTCTCAACGAAAGCACCAAACTGTTGATGTGGTTCTTCGGCAACAGATAATTATATGAATAAGGAGAGGGATTAGTGCTAAATGATGAACCGTAATATATGAATGTTCTCAAAGGAAGATTATAACTCGAATACTTTTTTAGGTGGTTCGAAGGTTAAAATCCTTCTAGTCCACCAGCCACTATTATTGATATATCTCTGATATTCCTTACAGGGTGTTTCTTTACAAATTAGAAGCCAACTATTTGCAACACCCAGGGTCTCCATATTTATAGGGAGAGGACACCTGGGTGTTGGCAAAGGGGGTCATCCCGTGACCCTCTTACCCATCATGTCACTTTTGTGACATTCATGATTAATTCCTAAAACCTGACAATGAAGTGTGGTCTAATCAATAGGTAAGGGGGATAATGGGCCACATGGCCCAAACTAGTCGTGGGGTGCCTGAACACGCACGTTTATGCTATGTGTCCGAGATTTCAGGAATGGAGTAGACACGTGATGTCTGATATGCACACGTTTACATTGCGTGGTTGACTTTATAAAGGGTTGGAGGTGTCAGCTCTAGATCGTACCCCGAGCTTGATGCGGTCTCAGCTCGTGGTGTCCACGCTGCTGACCTGATGCCTTCGAGTATTCTCACCAAACTGTTGGCAACCTCGAGCTAAAGAGGGAGGGACTAGTAACAGCAGCTCCGGGTAGGTGGCTTCCACGTGGATGATAGGATTATGCCCTTCTTCAGCTCGCTAATACCCCGTGGAAGTTTAGGGCGTACAATATATATATATATATAAAGGAGAGCTTCAAGGAGATTATGTGGCACTCTACAATCTCTTCAAAGCACTAATTCTATTTTCTCCATTAATCTGATTTTTTAATTCATTTACAAAATCCATTATTTTTTTTAATTTTTAAATTCATATACATTATCTCTCTACTGTCTCTTCAAAACACTAATTCTATTTTCTCCATTAATCTAATTTTTTAATTCATTTACATAATCCATTATCTTTTTTATTTAATTTTTAAATGCATATACATTATCTTTGATTTTAACACCTAATAAACTTACAAAAATTTAAATAAGATAATAAACTTAACAGGGCAGTATAGACCACTTTCAAATGACCATAAAATTATTTTTTTGGTTTCAACTAAGCTTAAGAGGCTAGAAGAAGGAATGGTGAACATTCCAATCAATGAATTCCAATTCATATCTCCAAATTTGATTGATTTGCGCGTTAATGATAACACAATTCTCTCAGGTTCTTTAATTATTAATGTTTGTTATTTTTATAAAATTATTAATCTTTATATTCTAACATTTTAAACTTATTTCTCTATCATGTGTTTAGATGTTGTCGGATGTTTATGTGCTATGGGTGATATTGAGATTGTTGGAGGTGGTTGGAAAAAAAGAGATATTAGAGTTTTAACAAATTAGCAAGTATAAGCTAAGGCATAAAAGTAATATTACAAATATATATATGTTATTGTAGTTTTTTTTTCTATTTATTGTATTATTAACTTTTGTAAAATTTTATGTATAGTTTGGTCACATCAAAGTTACTTTGTGGGGAAACTTAGGGGAGACGTTCAATCCAGATTTGTACAATAAAGATGGTGGTCCATTTATTGTGATAGTAACTTCTACAACCATTAAAAAATTTCGAAGTAATTATTTATTTAGATCCCAATGTTTAATATTTAAAAAGTATATATATGTGTTAATTTACATTTACCGTAAATAGGTGAAGTTAGCTTCTCTACCACAACTGCAAGTAAAATTTACATAAATCTTCAAATAGATTATGTAACATCATTAATCGAAAGATTTTTCACCATCTCTAATGGTGTGATAACTATTGCAAGTTCTAATATGAATAAGACTACTCTTGAGGAAGCTATGTTCGTGAACAGGATGACCATTCAGGAACTATTACAAGCTGATTGGAGTAGTGAATTGAAGGATTTTAGCCCCTTGTCTTTCTCTTGTATACTTCATTCATTATGTCCTATAATTTTAATAAATACTCATTGTTTCATTGTAGGAATATATTGTTACTCTCAAAGGTAAAATTATAGAAATAGACAACTCATTTGGACGGTACTATGTCTCATGCAAAATTTTCTTAAAAAATGTTAAATCTACAAATTGTGCTTTATATGTGTCACACTTGCAAAAAAGAATGTGATTACCCTCTTGTGATGTAAGAAAATTATATTAGATTTTCTTCCAATAAAAAAAATCACTATGTTATTTGTTTTTTTTTCTAATGTAGGTTCAAAATACATATAAAAGTCATCGACAAAACTGCAAATACTACTTTGGTCTTATTTAATGTTGTGGCTGAAAACTTACTAGATACATCAGCGCACAAATTGTTTAATAAATTATCTTCAAATAATAATGATGTTCCTGCAGAGATTCAAAGCTTTTGTGGGAAAGATTTTGTTTACAAGTTAAGGTTGAATGACTATAATTTAAAAAAGGGACTTGAGAATTTTACTGTATCAAAGGTTTTCATGCCAGATGAGAAATTGGAACGACAACATCAATTGAAGAAAGGAAAAAATAAGGTAATGTTACTTATGCTAAGTTCAATTTGTAAGCAAAATATGTAATGGAAATAAATTAATTATTTGTTTAATAATTTTATACAGGATTCTCACAATGTCAATGATTTAGAAGATTCTGATGGAGATTATCACAAGAAAAAAAAAGAAGAAACTAAATGGTTGATGATCATGATGAAGTTAGCGATGATGGAAATACTCAATAAAGAAAAAATATATTATTTTTTTGGATACATGTTTTAGTTTTTAGTGTTATTTCTATTTTTTATTATTCAACTATGGAATTTAAAATATATTTTTATTATTTAATAAGAAAATAGACTACACTCTTATTCTTGTGTGAAAAAAATAAACATTTTATCATTTACACATATAGTTTATAATGATATGATCATGTGCAGTTTTTATTGGATTGACAATAGGTTGTTCAAGGCTGACAAGTTAGATGCTTTAAAGCAAGATTCGTCAGGTTTTATCCCCAATTGTTTGTTTAAAATTCCAGAACTACCACTAAAATTTAGATCTCTTACTTTAATATTATTTATATATTATGGCTAAACTCAAGTGGTTATCATTTCAATTAGGTAGTATGCAAGTGTCACTTGTATACTTAGAATAACCAAATTTGGCATAAACAATCTTCTTACTATGCTAATTTTATTCGAAGACAGATAACTAATAAAAAATTTATTATTTCTCTGTTTTGATTAGAAAAAAAAACTATTTTAGGTTAGTGATAAATGCTTTAACAATTGCTTAATTTAAAATATTATAGTGCAATTTTAAATTTTGGGATTCCAATTTTATAATATTATAGTCCAATATTTAACTAATAAAGTACGAATTGTTAATGACAATTATTATTATTATTGTTGTTGTTGTTATTATTATTAAGCAATATGAAAATTATTTCCAAACAAAACGATTATAACACTACCAACCTTATATATGTATATATATATATATATTCAATAATATTACTTACCTTAATAATATTAATATTATTATTTCATATCGGAATAGTAACAGCAATACTATAAATACAGTAATTTAATTATTATTATTATATATATTAATTACTAGAAAAATATAACCGCTCTACAATCTCTTCAAAGCACTAATTCTATTTTCTCCATTAATCTAATTTTTTAATTCATTTACAAAATCCATTATTTTTTTAATTTTTAAATCCATATACATTATCTCTCTACAATCTCTTCAAAACACTAATTCTATTTTCTCCATTAATCTAATTTTTTAATTCATTTACAAAATCCATTATCTTTTTTATTTAATTTTTAAATTCATATACATTATCTTTGATTTTAACACCTAATAAACTTACAAAAATTTAAATAAGATAATAAACTTACAAAAATTTAAATAAGATATTTATATAAGATATTTTTTGAGTTTTTATTATTAACACAGAATAATAGTAGCTATACTATAAATACAATAATTTAATTATTATTATACATATTAATTACTAAAAAAATATAACCGTGCCGCACAGCACAATTTTTAAATAAAAAATATATGTTTTTAAATAATTAGTTATTTTGTAACATATATCTAGCTAAAAAATAAACAATTAGCTATAACCGTAAATAGCTATACATATATCTCCTAGAGGCCTAAACGAATTTTCAAGAAGTATTTGAATAAAAAAAAATTTCTTGACAAAGTTTTAAATAAATTTTTAATTACTAAATGGTTGATTGATTTTTAATTTGAAAATAATAGTTAAGAGATATTAATTTAAAATTTTATGAATTGAAAATATTAATTAGAAACTAAAATTATGTTTCATAATAATAAAATATAAATAAAACAGTAAAATTTAGTTTTTATAAAATGATTGATTATATGCATTTTTTTAATATTTTCAAAACAAGTAACTAATAAAATATTTTATTGGGTTCCAAATAATTTAATTTATATAATATATTTTATAGAGTCATATGGAACTTATATATATATATCTATAAATAGTATTTTTTTAAAAGGATTAACTAAAAAATTATTTTTTTCTACTTAAAAAAAAAGAAAGTAAAAGTGCTATGAAAAGAATTGAAGGCGCTATAAAGCAAAAGCGCTATAACGTAAATAATTATATAACGTAGTTATTATTATATAATAATTATATAATGTAGCTATAACACAAATAATTATATTGTTTTTAAATATAATATATGTTGGTTATTATTATATAACGTAGTTAGCTATGATTTTCCCTTTTGTTTAAATAATTGATTTTCACTTTAATTTTATGCTTAGCTAGATATTTGTTAAAAAATAAATAACGTGGTTACACATTGATTTTTTTTATTAATACATGTTAAAAAATTAGAAAAATCTATAAATTAGATTATCGGTTACACATTGATTTTTTTTATATAAATTAGTTTCGGTGACAAAAACTAAGCAGTATTTATCATAAATATCTCAAATATGAAGTACATGATATTATTATGGTGTAACCGTATGTTGATTTTTCTTACCATTTAATTATTATATATATTAATAATATTATATATAAATATCTCTTCATGATTTTATATATATATTCTAAACTTTCTCAATTACTCTCATATTTTCTTCTACTTTAATTTCTTTTAAGCATAATCCCCAAGTCCTTTTTATGCATTATTTACTAGAGTTTACATATATTTATAGCAAAGCATCAAGCCTCAAATCTCAAAGCCTCTTTCATTCTTCTTTTTTTCTTCTGAAAGTTCTTTCAATGTATTATTTATTGGCTATTACTTCAAACACTCTCTTCTTCACTCATTCTCTTCTTTTTAATTTTGCAAAATTATAATAATTCTTTTTCAATTATTATTACTACAATTGCATTTACATATTGTCACTTTTAATTTGCGTAACCAATTTTCCTAATGAACTATTTTCATGTAATTTATTAATGATACAATCTACTTAGGATAGTTCCAATTTTAACAATCAACACGATAGTATGAAGAGAAAACAACAAAGTTCGCATTCTTCAGGTACTAATAAGATATTGTACAAATTACTATTATTGTTTGCTTAAATATAATATTTATAATTAGCTAGATTGAGAAAATGTTTCATCAAATTTCGTAATATGCATTAAAAAAATTTGTAGCATTTATTAATTCTTACTTGTATAGTTTCTATGCTGAATGAAACTATTTTTTAATTATTTTTTTTATTTTTCACCAATTTTCTACTTTTTTTTGTGAGGGAACAGAGAACATGGAATTGATTTATGCCATTATAAAAGATTGTGGTCACTTAAGCAATGTTCTACAACAAATTTCTTTATTGCAATATCAACTTTCATCTTTAGCTCGACAGGAAAGGATTCAGAAATTAAAACTCAAGAGATATGCCTTAAATGTCCAGTATCATACGATAAATGATGACTTACCTATCATTCAAAAATCTATATGCAAATGCGCAAGGTTGAAGCGAAAAATTCAAATTATCCAAGATAAATACAAACATGATTTAAATAAGAGAATCATCTTGACCTTTCAAGTTGTGAAATTTTTCATAAAATTTATAAAGTTGGACAACATTAGAAGTGACACTCGATTGCTTCAATCAAACTGTAAGTTATTCTCCATAATAATTTTTTTTATTCCTACTTACAATTAAAACAAAATATTATCTTTATTATAAATATAAACATTTTTTAAATGTATATTAATACATGTTTGTAATATATTTCAGGTGGGAATCTCCTCCAATCACATGATACAACTACAAATGAAAATAATAAATCATTACATAATGATCAAAACAATAAAAAAAATAAAGGAAAACACATATTTCATACAGGTACATTAATATTTACTTTTGTTGAGTTTTGTTAATTATTGTTAATGCTTCTAAGATTAGAAATTATTAACCTATTCTTTGTTTTTGGAATTATAAAATTATGCAGTTCAACATGGACTAGTAAAAAGAGTGTGCTTCTCTTTCAATGAAAACATACATGAGTCCACATACTTCTCACTAGATGGTGCAAGCTCAAATAATGGTACCTCTTTACATAAAACTACATGTAGAATTAATGATAATATTAGTATATTTATGTAACATATGTTTTATTAGTAATATAGTTATAATTATGTCCAATGATGAGGACGCAAACGAAGAAATTGAAAAGCTCAAACAACAAGTTACCGTTCATGGACTTAATCCTATCCCGTTCAAGGATAAAAGAGGTATTATAATACTTTTCTTACCATATTCAGTTGGATGAAATTACATCCTTTATTTGTTAATATATTATTATTTGTTCAATTAACAACTCATTATACAACACCTTGAAATTTTGGAATCCCTTCATACACATGTCAATATTGTGGTGTCATTTTATGGTATGAGGAATGGATAAAGAAAACACAAAAGGTCTCATATCCCAAATTCACATTTTGTTGTCTGGAAGGACGTGTGCAGATACCATTATTGAAAGAAGCACCCCTTTTACTTAAATTTCTCTTAGGACCAGAATCTGGACAAACAGGGTTTAAATTTCGAAAAAATATAAGAGCTTATAACTCCATGTTTGCATTCACATCAATGGGTAGCCGAGTTGATACGTCTATCAATCAATCAGTAGGTCCTTGTATTTTTTCGGATGAGTGGTTAGAATTATCATCACATTGGTTCTTTGTTGCTAGAAGTTGGGAAAAAACCACAGTTTGCTCAACTATATATATATATATATATATATATATGATACTAAAAATGAGATAGGAAACCGAATGGATACACTATTAAGACACGGGAGGAAGATAGAGATTGAACACGAAATCAATCATGAATTATCTCAAATGTTGGATCAGCATAATAATTTGGTCAAATCCTTTAGAATGGCAAGGGATAGATTCAAAGCACAACTAGAATCTATGTTTCGTTTACGACTCCTAAGTAGCAGGACAACAAATGGTTGTCAATACAATATGCCAACATCATTTGAAGTAGCAGGCTTAATAGTTGGTGATTTCAGTGAAGCGAACTTCGAACATGACGTTATTGTAGAGCACCGAACTAAAGGTTTTCAGAGAATCACAGATTTGCATCCAAGTTTCATGTCTATGACGTACCCATTAATAAACCCTTATGGTGAAGATGGATATAGACTTGGCATACCTTTGAGAGACGTAACTGAAAGCTCTTTTAAAAGGAAAAAGTTGACAATGAGGCAACATTATTGCTTTAGGTTGCAGCAAAGATTAAATGAGGGTCATACTCTTCTTCGATTTGGTAGACTACTGCAACAATATATAGTTGATTCTTACATGGAAATTTAAGAAGAAAGATTTCGTTGGATACGAAATAACAAAAAAAAACTCAGATCAGACCTTTTTTCTGGTTTAATGGACGCTATTCATCGTGGTGATTCAGATTGCTCAAAAATGGGGAAATCAATTATTTTTCCTTCGTCACACACTGGGGGACCACGATATAGAGTACAAAATTATCAAGATGCTATGTCAATTTGTAAATGGGCAGGATATCCTGATTTATTTCTTACTTTCACTTGCAACCCAAAGTGCCCATAAATAAATGACATGATCCATTTAATAGGCCAAAAAGATGATAACTATCGGGTCTATATCATATGCAAAGTATTTGAGATAAAGTTATTCCAACTAATGCACGACCTGATAAAAGAACAACCGTTTGGAAAGATAATCACATGTAAGTTTATTTCACATTTGTATCCACAACGAGCTCAGCTCAATTGTTTATGAAAAATGTTTTTACCAACAATAATATCACAATTCCCACCAAAATTTCTAAATTTTAAGTTTTTATCTAAGTTGTCGTAGGTATATACACAATTGAGTTCCAAAAAAGAGGACTGCCTCATGCACACATACTACTTTTCTTGCATTCGACATTGAAAAATCCTTCAGCAGACCATAATATAATAAGCGCGGAAATCCCAGACTTAAATGTTGATCCTGATGGTTATAATGCTGTCAATAAATTTATGATTCATGGACCTTGTGGAAAACTTAATTCAAGCTCTCCATGTATGATGCAAGATAGGTGCACACAACATTTTCCAAAAAAATTCAATGATCAAACGACCATCGACACAGATGGCTTTCCAGTCTACAAAAGGAGAAATACAGGTATTCATTTCGAAAAGAAATGTGTCCTTTTAGATAATCGATATGTAGTCCCTTACCATAGGAATTTGATTGTCAAATTTGATGCACATATTAATGTCGAGGTTTGCAATTACTCTAGATTAGTCAAATACATTTTCAAATATGTTCATAAAGGGTTTGATAGAACTACTGCAACAATGGAATCTATTGACATTGCCAAAGAAATAGATGAGATAAAAACATATTTGGATTGCAGATACATCTCGGCAACTAAAGCTTGCTGGAGAATATTCCAATTTGACATACATTACAGACAGCCAGTAGTTGAAAGATTACCATTCCATTTACCTGGAGAGCACACAGTAATATTCGAAGAAAACAAATGTGTTGAAAATGTTGTTTGTATACCTGGAATAGAAAAAACAAAGTTCACTCAATGGTTGGAGGCAAACAAGAATTATGATGATGCACGAGAGCTAACTTATTCGGATTTCCCTATAAGTTGGGTTTGGAATTCAAAGGAGAAAAAATGGATTGGCAATTGGAAGAATTTACTTTGCACATCCTTCAACTGGAGAACGCTTCTACTTGAGAATGTTGTTAAATTTTGTCAAATGGAGCACTTCTTATGAAAGTATTAGAACAATAAATGGGGTGACATATCCTAATTTTAAAGGCACATGCTATGCTTTGGGATTGTTAGACGATGATAAAGAGTGGATAGATTGCTTGATTGAAGCTGCAATATGGGCAACTGGAAAAGAATTAAGACATCTTTTCGTCACGTTACTCATTCACTCTCAGGCATCACAACTTTGGAAATCTAATTATATTGCATTGTCAGAAGACATAACTTCATTACAAAGGAAGAGATTTAGAATGAATGATCTTAAGTTAATTGAACAACAAGTTGAAGCATACACATTGTTCGAGATTGAAAGTATCATGCTGAAGATGGGAAAAAGTTTGAAAGATATAGATGGAATGCCCTTGCCTAATCCATCTTTGATAAGAGACTCGGGTAATAGATTGGTTAATGAAGAGCTTGATTATGACCGAGATCAATTAAAGATATTGCATGAGAAATCATTTGTTGCTCTAAATCCTTGCCAAAAATCAGCTTATAAAGCAATAGTACAGTAGAGAATGAACAAGGCAATTTATTTTTTTATCAATGGACATGGTGGTACTGGTAAAACATTTTTATGGAATACAATTACTACAAAGCTTAGATCACAATAAAAAAATAGTCTTGCCTGTAGCAACTTCAGGCATAGCTGCTTTGTTATTGCCTAATGGTAGGACAGCTCATTCACGATTTCATATTCCCTTGAATGTTACAGCAAAGTCGACTTGTGAAATTCGACAAGGCACCCTACTACCTGGACTTCTTGTGAAAACTTCTTTGATCATTTGGGATGAAGCACCTATGGCAAATAAGTTCTGCTTTGAAGCTTTGGATAAGACCTTAAGAGGTATTCTAAGAACAATGTTTGAAAATAGCTCTAACAAACCTTTTGGAGGACTTACAATAGTATGTGGTGGTGATTTCCGACAAATATTACCAGTTGTCCCAAAAGGTACAAGAGCTAATATTGTTGATGCTTATCTTATGGCCATTTTTCAAAATATATGAGTTCAACCAAAATATGAGGCTCTATAATGGAAGCTTGACTGGTTTTGAGGCTACTAAAATAGCTTATTTTGACAAATGGATGCTGCAGATTAGAGATGGTTCATTATATGATGACATTGATAGACAATTAATTAAGCTTCCTTCTAATATCGCCATAAATCCATCTCAAGATCCAATGAAATCCATAGTTAAAGTTCTCTACCCATCACTTTTACAAAAGTACAACGATCCTGCATATTTGATAGAAAGAGCAATACTAACACCAAAAAATGAAATGGTCTATGAACAAAATGAGATGATTATGAATATTATACCAGGTGAAGGGAGAACATATTTTAGCTCAGACAGTATATGCAAAGTAAGTGTAAAGACAAATGATGAAGATCTTTTGTATCCAGCTGAATTTTTGCATGGTTTGAAATTTAATGGCATCCCTAATCATGAGATGCGACTTAAGGAAGGTGCTCCTGTAATGCTCCTTAGAAATCTAAATCAAACGGAAGGCCTATGCAATGGCACAAGATTGATTATCATGCATCTTGGTAAATGGTCCATTAGAGGCGACATCATTTTTGGAACAAATATTGGTGAAAATGTCGAAGAATTATCATGTCTCCCAATGAATCAAGATGGCCATTCAAGCTTAATAGACGACAACTTCCCTTGGCACCATGCTTTGCCATGACAATCAACAAAAGCCAAGGAAAATCTCTTAAACATGTTGGCTTGTACCTCCCTAAGCAAGTATTCACCCACAGTCAATTATATGTTGCTGTGTCCCGAGTTACCACAAGAGAATGATTGATCATACTAAATGCTGATGATGAGGTGGGAGACCCAACCTTAATAAAAAATATTGTTTACAAAGAAGTATTTCAAAATGCCCACTCATAAAAAATCTATTTATTCTAGATAATGATATAGTCTCCTTATTCATGTCCTTCAAATTCTTACCTTATTATAAATTTTACTAGTGTATAATTTAATAAAATAAATTATCCATTCTTGCTGTTGTACATAGTTCAATTCTATCTTTAGCAATATATATGTATATATATATTTTGAAGCTACATGTGTAAATTACAATATCAACTTCATTACACAAACATAGTCGTAAAAAAAATATCAGTATTAACTAATTTTAATATTATTCCTTACCTTATTTGTTTCACAACTCATCTAATCAAAATAATACTACATATGATTTTTTTTTCCTAAATCGTGAATTACATTAAGCCTTTTATTTATTTACTAAATATAATATTCATTGTTAGTCTAAAATAAATCAATAAATGTATATATATATATAAATGATTCTCAAACATCAAAATGTCATAATTCATATTATGTTACTCATTTAGTGAAAATGTTAACAACTTCTTATAAATTCTACACAAAAAAAATATATAAAAAACTTAAAATATTTACAAAAAAACCAAAATCTTATTTTCCAAAAAAATAATTGTGATACTATTTATTATAAACACCGCATTGCCGAGTTATATATAATAAAAAAAAAGTTTGTATGTAAAGAGCTCCAACTTAATAACAGAGCTGTAATTCGTCTTATAGTTAACTGCCACGTCGTACTATTCCTTTGAAAGCCAAAACCCTTGTTTGGATTTTAAGAACCCTTTTGCCACTGTACCCATACAATGCCATTACCTTACACCACCTGTCCGCTCTTCAAAATCCCCAAATTGAGTGCTGAGAAATCCAATTCGAACCCGTTAGGGTTCCACCATTACCAAAACTATGGAAGGTAAATCGTACCAGAGGTTTCCCAAGGTCAAAATCCGAGAAATGAAGGACGATTTTCTCAAGTTCGAGCTCCGAGACACCGACGCCAGCATGGCCAACGCACTCCGGCGCGTGATGATCGCCGAGGTGCCCACCATCGCTATCGACCTGGTGGAGATCGAGGTCAACTCTTCTGTTCTCAACGACGAGTTCATCGCCCACCGTCTTGGCCTCATCCCACTCACCAGTGACCGTGCCATGTCCATGCGCTTCTCTCGTGATTGCGATGCCTGTGATGGAGATGGCCAGTGTGAGTTCTGTTCCGTCGAGTTTACTCTTCGCGCCAGGTGCGTTGAAGATCGAACCCTAGATGTCACCAGTAAGGACCTCCTCACCCCTGACCACACCGTTGTCCCAGTTGACTTCTCTGACCCCGCTGGTGACGAATCCACCGAGCATAGGTATTCTTCTGCTCTCTCTTTCTTCTGATATGCGTGCGTATACGTAGATATATTTATTATATATTATAATAAAGGTCATTTTGTGTGTTAAATAGTTGCCCTAAATATTTCGAATTTACAGTTTGAATGCTCTTCCTTCTTTTTTTCCCTTTACAAAGCAAAAGGAAAAAAAGTAAGAAAGAAAGTTTGCGTGATTAAGAATCCTGTGCATTTCAATTTTATTTTCTATCGAATTAAATGCAATATATGTTAAACATGAGTGACTTCATTTTAAATGTATTTCTGGATAACATTTTGATTTACGATTGTAAGGAAGTAACTATTCTTATAATTTCTATTGGATATTTTGTGATTGAAGGGGGGTTATCATTGTGAAGTTACGCCGTGGACAAGAACTGAGGCTGAGAGCCATAGCCAGAAAGGGAATTGGCAAAGATCATGCAAAGTGGTCACCTGCGGCTACTGTTAGTTTTATGTATGAACCAGACATTCGAATCAATGAAGAGTTGATGGAAACTTTAACGCTGGAGGAGAAAAAAAGTTGGGTTGAAAGTAGCCCTACCAGAGTGTTTGAGCTTGATCCCGAAACCCATCAGGTTCCCTGCTTGTATCATTTGTCATTGTTCTCTATATTGATAGTTATCTGTAGTACTTGGCTTTTAAATTGTTTTGTTGTGACAATGTCGAAATTCATTACTATATTTCTAATGAAATCGTTCCCTTTGAGAGGGTGTCTGTTAGAGAGGCTTTTGAGTGAAATATTAATTTCGTCTTTTGGCCTTTTGTAGCCATACTGCTATACTAAGTAGGTGTTTTATGAAAGTATTGGGTTTTACAACTTTTACTTACATGACCATTCGTCTTATTGTTTAGTGAAAGCAGGTGATAGAAGTGAAGATTGTTATTTTCTTTATGGAATTTGTATTAAGTACGGATATATATATGTGATAGACTGGCGTATTTTAACTTTGCAGGCCTTTCACTGCGCATTTTAAATTTAGTTATGAAAATTTCTTGTGGTTGAAATTTACCGATTAGAATACTTCTCTCTCCATGATTTCCTAAGGAATTACCCTCTGGGTTTTGATTGCCACAAGAGAATCTTATGGAACTTGTCTGAGTTTAGTCAATCTGCTAGTCAAGACTCTTTCAAATTTGATTTTATACCAAAAGTAGGAGCTCGCAGAAATTTCTACATGTAGTGTTGTTCAAATTTGATTTTACATCTATACCGAAAATAGGAACTCACAGAAATTTTTACGTGTAGTGTTGTTCAAATTTTATTTTTCATTCATAAGGAAAGTAGGAGCTGGCAGGAAATATTACCTGTAGCATTCCATCAAAATTTTGTTTTACATTTATGCCGAAAGTAGGAGCTGGCACAGGATGTTACATGTCGCGTGGGCTTAACAATTTCATATTTTCATGATTAAAGTAATTAATAGTTGCTAATATTTGTTTTAAATGCACTTAAAAATTGGTTCTGCTTCTGCCCTCATATAGGCTATTCTTTCCAAAGGACAAAATTGTTATTGGGACTCTGCTGATGATGTTTTCTTACATGCATGGTTAATTGAGAAATGAGTCATATTTGAAGACCGCATTTGTCATCTTTGCTGATATTTGCAGTAAACATTTGTCATCTTTCAAGTTCTGATGTTCTAGGATGTTCATAGTTGTTTCCCATCTTTCATATTATATAGGCTGTAAATACATTTGAAATATAATAACGATCCTGAGAAAATTTTATATTTTGTGTGGACTTGTGAGAATAGATTGGCGAAATGGTTGAACTCTATTTTCCTCTAGTTTAGATCAGGCCCACTAGAAGGTATCGGTTTGTTTGAATCTTGTAGTCATAGTTGTGTTTCACTTGGGAATTATTATGCACTGCCTTATAACTATATTATGTTTATTAATAAAACAATTAAATTGTTTGGTTTTATTATTATTTTTAGGTGTATGTGTTTGATGCTGAGGCATACACTTACGATGATGAAGTGATAAAAAAAGCTGAAGCTATGGGGAAGCCTGGGCTTGTTGACATCACTGCCAAAGAAGATAGCTTTATTTTTACTGTTGAGACAACTGGTGCAGTTAAAGCTTCTCAGCTGGTGATCCATGCCATTGAAATCCTGAAACAAAAGCTTGATGCAGTACGTCTCTCAGAGGATACAGTAGAAGCTGATGATCAATTTGGTGAATTGGGTGCACACATGCGAGGAGGATGATGTGATCCGGGTGGTTCCAAGTTTTGTAGGTTTCTGGAAATTCAGCTGACACCCTTTTGCGTTGTGGAACTTTGTTCATATATATGCTTCATCAACTGCAATGTACTTATTTGGCCGAACTCTTGGTATCTATCATTTTCTGCGGGACATAAATTCTCTCAATGAGGTTTGCTATCTTTCACTTTGATGTAAAAACATATGGGCAATGAATGATGAATCCACATATTTTATGCAGACTTTAAATGTTGCTTGAAGGTCTGAACAATTTCATCTTATTACAAATGGGATAAGATGCCTAACAATCTTGCATGTTGTTTATCTGGGTCTCCTGCAAAATAATTCCTTCACACCTCTCCAAAGTTTATCTTTTTTATTTTTGTTCTTTTCCTTGTGGGATTCTTGGAGTGCCTGCGCCATGAAACGAACGCATGTTTCTGAATGTTCTCTACATGCGTCCTCCTTTTCTACATACAAATCTGGATTAATTTTGTTTATTTCTTACAAGAATTCTTTAGTATGAATGTTCAACTAGAAGAAAAATGAAAAATATGAACATGAGTTATGTACTCAGTTGCAAACTTATCTATTACCTCAAAAAATGTTGGTAGCTGTATTTGACTTGAGATGGGTTGTGGCAGTATTTTATTTGGATCAACGCGAGAGATCATCTAATTCACCAGTGTCAATGGGTTTTGGACTCGTTTAGATGGTAGGGCATTAGGAGAGCGACTCAGTACTTTATCAAATTATTTCTATTTTTCTTCTTCACGAGAAACAGCACGAGTTTCATTCCTTCAAAGGGACCAACAATAACAACCTTCAATCTAGTTTTTGAATGGTGTACTGTAAAAGTCTAAACTATAGTTCACTTCATGGTGAAACATTACTCTGCTTCGTGTAATTTTGTCCGAGCCTCAATTTTGGAGTTTTCATTGGCTATATATTATTGCTTCTATATTCTACCAAGCACGCAAAGCTGATATTTTTATATCGTTATCAGTTCTAGATTTTTCGTCTCATTTTGTATAGAATCAAAATTAATACATATAATTTTACCATATATTTCGCAAGCTGCTATGGAGTATGTACAGCTGCAATGTTACATCTTTGATTGGCATACAAAACTACATAAAACAAACAACTTACCACTTCAAATTAAGAGATAAAAGCAGTAACTCTATACGAGTTAACAAATTATAAATTTCTAAAGCCAAAAAAAAAATGTGAATAGTGAAATCCAAGTTTTTTACAAATTACTAAATCCATGAAACTGCAAAACTTGGGTACGAATTAACTCTTTTTGGCTAACACTTTGGTCACCAAGAACTGAAAGGCAAGAGGGGTCAATGATGTACTATGAATATAGTCACGGGTTCCCTATCTTTGTAGGACCAAAGGTCTCTTATTGATCATAGTTGTCAAAGCCAAACAACTCTTTTTTCGATTGTTTGCTTGCTAGGTTCCGTGAGAGTTGTGCCTAAAAGTTTACTCCCAAGTATTTTTCCTGAAAAACCCGTACTTCTTTCTTTATTTTTCTTCCTATTTATATATATAACAAATATCTTGGTTTTTTTTACCATTCTCATAACTACATGTGGATGTGGTGTCAGATGTTTGGAGACATCACTAGTGTAAAGTTACTATCGTCTTCTACATCTTTATTTGTTCCACTCTATGTATGCTATGGGAATGAATGACTAATGAGAAATGGGCTCGATCCAATCTCTGGATGTTAATACCTTTTGCTGTGTGGGGGCACAGTGATTGTATTTTTGACTTACTTGTTATAAGGTAGCCAACTAGCTTAGCTTCCATTATTTATTTATTTATTACTATTATTTTTCTTTCTAACTTATGTAAACTATTTCCAAAGGAGTGAATAAACCACGTGAAAAAAAGACAAATAAAGAAGAACAACTTAGGTCTAATTTGAAGAAAATTTAAATTTCTTCTAAACCATATTTATTCTCTCAGAATTGCTAAAGACACCACTAGTGTCCAATATTACTTGACACGACAAATTATAATTAGTATAAATTAGTATTAAGTTACATATAAAATATAATATATAGGATTCATGTAGTTTAATTTAAAATATAATATGTTTTATTTAATTACACAATTTTTTTTTTTTATTTTAAGGGACGACATAAGTTCACATTGAATATGCTTTTTTAAAGGGTACAAAACAAATCAATAATTTATTTCTTGGCATATTAATTACTCATCATCTTTGATGCGGATAAAGACATAAGTTTCGAAACTATTTCAATGGTTCCATCTGTTCTTCTTATTTATCTATGATTTGCTAGACTCGTGAACATGTCAGCCTAAGCAATAATGCCTTCTTAAATGGGTAAGCAGTAAATTTTTAATGTACATTCATAACTCGAGAATTCCATACATTTCTTTCGTTTAAAAAAAAGGCTGGTAAGGAAGGGTCCATTGTCCATATTTAATGTTGTTTAAATAAGATGTTGGGACCAAAAAATAAAGGTGTGTGTATGTGTAGAGGTTTTTCGCTTTCAATTTATTCTACGTGGACCCAATTATTGGCCATATTAATTACTAGTGGCCTTCGTATAAGACATACACAATTTTCATTCATTGAGGAATTCAACTTTCAATTCACCGCACTATCTCATAATATAGAAAATTTACTATTTTTACCCGTCCGTTTAATCTCATTACCAAGTTTTTTTTCTTTTTTTTTGAAAGGAACACACGAGAACAAAACAAACAAAACAGGAAACACAAGAAACAACTAAGGATGGAATGGGAGGTCTCTCTGCAACACAGACCTCGCAAGTTTAATATTAAACTTTTTTTTTTTTTTTAAATTACAAAAAATGATCTATCACGTCTATTTTTAGTCGAAACTTTCTTGGTAAAAATAAAATTATTTTCACTTAATTTTTTTTTTGTATAAATATAATTTATAAAATTAACTAATGATACATAAATTTTTTTAAAATAAAAATTATATTTTACATGTTTTATGCATTAATATGTTTATAATATATTATAAAATATCAATAGAATTAATAAATTTAAATAAATAAAATCCAAAAACTAAAAAAAATATATAGTTTTATTTTTTTTAATTTTATTTTAAATTTCATCAATTTTATTTATATGAAAATATATATTAATAAAAAAAATTGACTAGAACCAAGTGAAAAAGCTATTTTTTACTATTTAAATATGACTGTTTTTAACTTTTTCAAAAATTCGGAGTTAAATTTGATAATTGACTTAATCTAAGAAGATCAAAATGGAAATTTTCCTATAATCTATAATATTCACGCCTAAATTTTCTATTTCTCATTTGAATAAAAGAATGTGCAGGGGTGAATTTATCACAATATACCTAGTAATATATTATATTATTAATATTAACCATTTAAATAATGAAAATCGTCAGATTTGTTGTAGAGAGGGGAGTGAACAATAAATAAATAACAATTTAATCCCCTTTAATTCGAGAAATATTACTCTTTATTTTGGATCTTGTAACTAATGAATTTTACATTCAGATATTATCTTTTCTCCTCTCTTCTTAAAGCTTTATTTGTAATCTATTAAAAAAAATGTATGTAAATACAATAATAATATAATTTGACTTATGTATGGTATAGTTGTCCCCTAGGAAAAAAAAATGTAGAGGCTATGAAAAATGTTTGTCCAAAGATAGGAATTGGGTGAGTGTGTAGCCCTGTGAAAAGATACCCAAATCTTTGTCTGAGAAGCCAGACATGCTTACAGTTTCTCAGATTTAGGACATGCCATCCCTATCCCTGAAACCACCTAATACTTCTCTTGTCCTTTTCTTCTCTGACTCTGACCCTCTAAAAAGCGACTCTTGAGCCCTAAAACCTGGCCCCATTTGGTTTCATTCTCACCAATCAGTTTCTTCTTCTTCTTATACAAGATAAAACTTCATTGATTTAGTTAGAGTTAGGAAACCCATTGTATTTATTTGCAATTTATATATTTTAATATTTTCACTCCATCAGGAAGGACCACGTTATGACCAAGAAGAGCCATAAATTCCTTTGTATATATAACAATGCATGCTACTTTTTCGAATCTCCTATCTCAAACTATATCTCTATTCGTATAAATCATAAATGGCTGGATAGAGAGTTATTTTGGGCTTATAACGAATAAGAGTATTAAAGTTTGAAAAAAAAATCCCATTAAATTTACAAGTTTGTAAGCTTTTATGAGCTTCCATTATTTATTGGTTTACGGAACACATATTTATAGCAAGTAAACAAAGATTGCAAAAGCTGTGGTGGCAAACAATTTGAGCTCAGTTCATTTAGTACGTTTGTTGAGCTCTATTTCTCACATTATATTTACACCAGCCTGGCTCCAGCCTCTCTTTAACTTCACCTATATTTTTTACTATTCACCTCACAAAACATAAATAAAAAACTATCACATCAACATTGTTGAAGTTTCATTAATTAGTACCATAATCTCAGCATCAATATATATATATATCCATATTTTATTAAATTGAATATTCAAGAAAAATAAGCTTATGATTACTACAAAAACAACCAACTTACATAGTTTTCGCTGCGATTAATATGATTTTAGTTACACCATCCGAATAGGTATCTGTATACTTCTCATAGCAATCTAAGCAACATATTAATTATTACAACAATTAAGTTTGCAATATATGTAGTATGTATTGTAATAAATAATCATCGCGAGTGAGACATAAGAAAATTAGATTTGATACACCAAACTATGGCCTACACACAATTCAGAGACACGTACGTACATTATTATTTCTCACGCAGCAGCGACTACTTGTACCGATGGAAAAACATTACAGGCTGTAATGTATGTATATAACTCAAAGCGTTTCCATATGCATAAATATTTGGGCCCAGGAGTCCGAGCTGATATGTGGGTTTGAGATTTTGGCATTTTGATAAGATTGTGACCAGTGAGAAGAGCGAAAAGAAAAACATAATGGACACATTGGATGCCAATTGGGTAGTATCAATACACACAGGTGTTGGTAAGCAATTAAGAGAAGAGATAATGCAGGGAGGGAGTAGTACTAACAATGGATTTTGGCTTCGCACACAATTATATGGTTCACGCATTGGGTGTGCATGTTTTGTGCAGCGCAGGCTATATGACACTGCGATGGGGTTGGGTTGGGTGCTGTGTGGGGGGCCATTGAGAGCTGCATATGGCATTGTCACAGCCCCCTGAAGCCGCTGCTTTGCTTGCTTCATCGCCTGGGGACCATTCATTTTATACATAAATATAATACGTGGGTATGTGTGGGATTTAAATATATGTGCTTAACTTATTATGTATCTATATTATGCACATGTTATATGTTTGTTTGCAGTACATAATATTAACATTATTAGTAAGGGTATTCATGTACATATGATATATGCAATACTAGGTGTGGAATGGATGCATCCGGTACTAAATTTAAATTATACTAAAAAAAAAAGTTATTTTTTCACAATTTAAATTGTCTTTTTAGACACAACAAAAAAATTGATTTGATTCTGACTAAAGGTATTTAGTCCTAAATTGTTATTAATTATGTTTTTTTTATGATTAATACGTTCAATTATAAACATTTTAGTGATGATGATATTTTTTAGTTTCAAATTTTTTTATGATTAAAATTAAGTTTTTTTTTTTTTTTTGGTGATATGAAAAGAACTCATTACATATAACGATTAGTGAAAACATCCATAAATCGAACCACAGGCCAAATATAATTAATAGTTCAAACCTTTATGTGACAGTTAGTGAGTTTCAGAGTTAAGTGTAGTGTAAAAATATGCACGATGGTGCGAAAATAATGCAAACGAACATAGTCAATAAGTAATATAATGATTAGTTGAGTATCGTCTCTATAGAGATTGAAATAGCAAATAATTGTGCGCATATCAATTATCAAGCAATTTAATAGTGGTAAAAAAATAAATTGAAAATAAATGCTTAAAATAAACTAAAATGACAATCTAAAAGCAAGAGAAATTCAATTTGGTGAAATGGACTTGAATTATTAAATCTCTCTATGTCAATTGACATTTACGTTTTGTTGCAACAAAATCTCAGCAAAATTACCTTGAGTTAACAAGAATTTCAAATTAATTCATAGAACTTTTCCAAATCCTATGGTATTAATTATTTCACCTAATTTAACATATTCCTATGCCAATCAAGTTTAAGAACCTAGAATTTAAGCATCAATTCATAATGATTACACAAGGTAAATAACACATTTCTATGTTATTCACAAACATAACCTAACAATATTATTCACTTGTGTCATTCAAATCTATCAATTATATTCAAATTTCCCATCATAAATATAACTCAATATCTTGTCATCGGTGGCCAATCAACAACAAGAAATCATCAATAAGCACATTCGAATGAACAATGGATCAATTGCTAAAATAAAATGCTAGAAAATTAGAATTAAGACATAGAGTTCATCAATAATTCAAGCATCAAAAGATTTAGTTCATGGTTGAATTCAAAAGCACAAATCCAAAATCAAAACAGTCCATGGGTATTTAAATACAAAAAGTTAAAGAAAGGGGAAATAGCAGCAAAAGTACCAAATGTTTTAAGAAACTAGTGATTTAGTACCCAATCTTTTTTTTTGTGTGTGGGAATAGTACCCATTGTCCACTTCCATTGATATCCGTCAGTACCCAGCCCAATTCCGTCTTATTTTGTCCACGTATACAATGGAGATTAATTCACCATTTAGTATTTTAAAAACCAAAATTTGAAATAAAAACGTTTTATTTAAAGAAAAATAATACCAAAATGAAAATTAAAACAAAACACAAATACATGAACGACTGAAGAAGGCGAATAGCAGTGAAGGAAAATGAAGGGTGAAAGTTCGTATTTTTCCAATAGATCAAAAGCAATGGCTCGAAGATGTAGGGGTGGGAGTCGATTGTGACCGCGACAACAGTGTGATTGTGGCTTGGAAAGTGTAGTCAGAACCTCTTGGACTGAAGCAAATCCTGGGAGAAGATTTCGAACTTGTCGGTTAATGAAAGTAAGTGTGGATAAATTTGTTTTGGATTTTTTTTGTATCTGGGTTTTCTTCATCTAGGTTTTCTTCTTGCTTTATGTCAGTCAGAAGGGGGTTGCGAATTTTTCCGGTTGGTGGATCTAGAAATGGTTGAAAGTGGAAGGGTTGACATTCCAAATTGGAGAAAAAGAATTGAGGGAGAAACTTGGAATGCCGAAGATCTCTTGGAGTCTGAAATACCAAGTCTAAACCGTGGGAACAAGCCAATTATGGGAGAAGGTCGTGGTCACCTCCTTAAGAAAGATTGGATTGGTATAAGTTGGGGAAAGTTGGTTTTCATTGTATATGTAATTGTACTAGTCTGGTGTTTGAAATATTAGACATTGTGTGATTTTGGTTAAAAAAAGTACCTGATACAAGGCAATGGTGTCTGTTTTAGTTGTCAAAGTCTAGTTTCATTGTATCTGTAATGCAGCAAGTCTAAAATGAATGAATGCACTTTGACAATTGTGCTTGTTCTGGGTAAATTTTAGTCATGTTAGTTTAAGTTCATTATGCTTAATTTCACAAATGCAAATAATAATTTTGACTACATAATATCATGTGGAAAATTCATACAAGATGCAAGGTCATAATTGGTACTCAATATGGCAGATACAAAATATAATTAGCACCCAAATTGATAGACAGATGGAAGTCATAATTCATAGAAAAAAAATCATATCAGTTTGCTAAATAAACAGGCTCCACAAAATACTTGACCAAATCACAAGGTCTACACCTTATACATTTGTACACAAAATTAGGCCAAGGATTCCTGAAAACAAATGTCATAAATGACCCAAAACAATCTTAACAACAAAAGATGACAGACACAATATAACTTAGATTTTAAGATGGTGTTGGTTGAGATGAGGAAAATGTTGTTGCTGATCCACTTTGTCTTTCTCTTCTCCTCTGTGTGTTTTGTTCTTGAGATGCAACGGCTTGCTGAGAGGGTGGTGGCTGGGATGAGGAAGTTGCAGCTGCTGGTTATCTTCCACGGGGTCTTCCACTTCTCCTAGGTGTGTGTTGCTCTTGAGATGTAATGGCTTGTTGAGAGGATGGTGGCTGAGATGATGAAGTTGTTGCTGCTGCTACTGCTGCATCTCTTGCATTCTTTTTTGCTCTTCTTTTCTGCCTTTTCTGAGTGTCAGGATGTGGATTTTTTAGAGGTGGTCTGTCCATTTTCTTGGCAACAACAGGCTGCAATCAATAAATAAAAAGCAAATTAACTAAAACATTTATAAAATCATAATTGAAAAGCAAACTAACTAAAAATAACTGAAGATTGAATACCTGTGTCACTGCTGGATTCTTGCAAGTGACTCTTGAATGGCCTATTTGTTTACAATTGCTGCAATGGTTTGGTTGGCCAAACCTTCTTTTTTTGGTTGCATTGGTATCATCTTCATCAGGTGCCTTTTTCCTTGTCTTCTTTGGTCTTCCAGGCAAGTTTGATTCAGTTGGGGGGTAAATTGGATTCAAACCAGGATCTAGCCACTTATCAAGACTTGGCATTGGTCCAATAACTACAACATATTGTGTTTGAAAGTCTTCTTTTTTATATACATCAATTATAAAATCATAAACATTTAGGTTGGAACTCCATTTATAGACCAATACATGCCTGCATGGTACCCCACTCAATTCAAAAGCTCTACAAGTGCATGTTCGAGTAGCTAGGTTACATGAGAAGCTCTCACTACCAAGATGAGTAACCTGAAACATATTTGCATCTGCTCTAATACATGAACAATGCCTGGCCACTTGCTTGTTCTTCTCTATGATATCTAGAATTTTCTTCCCCACAGGTTGCAACTACTTTGCCACACTTTCCCTTTTCTTACATAATCTAGACATCAACCAGAACTGAATTTTCTCCAACAAAGTTATGATGGGCTTGTCCCTTGCATCCAATATGGCAGAGTTGAACTCTCACACAGATTGTTCAAGAGCATGTCACCATTGACATGAAATCTAAAGTGTGACTTGCTCCATTCAGTTGGAGCCTTCTTCATTAACCAATCATATGCATTCTCCTTCACCTCCTTCATTTCAGCCATCCTCCTCTTGAAATCTTCTAGTGTTGTGGCTTTTGCACAAGCCCACAACTTTTGTTTTAGAAGAAGACTTGGAAACTCCTTTTTAAAGTTGGCATGTAAATGTCTCACACAAAATCTTATCTCAGCACCATCAAACAGGGAACCTAAAGCATTTTCTAACCCCTTTTGTCTATCTCTAATCAGTGTATATCTCCTAGTGTCAATAACCTCCAAATCCTCCTTCAATAATTTAAAAAACCAGTTCCATGTGTCTGTATTTTCCTTCTCGCAAATAACATATGCAATTAGAAACATGTCATTATTTGCATCGATACCCACAACAGCCAGCAACAAACCTTTGCAGTACCCTTTTAGGAAACAACCATCCAAGCCAATAAGTGGTCTGCAAGCCTTAAATCCATCCTTGCAATCTTTGAGACAGATATAAACTCTCTCAAACAACTTATTGTCATTGACAATGCTACTTTTGATAATGAATGTGCTCCCAGAATTGTGGTGAAGGAGTTGTTTGCAATAATCATCCAAAACTCTATACTGCTCCTTCATGGAACCTTCCAGCATTTCTTTGCCCTTTTTCCTGGTGTTGTAGAATACATAGGAGGATGTGTTCGAGAACTTGTTTTTTCAGTCAAGGTGTTGAAGTTGTAAGTCATTTTTGGGTTCATTCTAAAGTCTTCGATGAAATGCTTGGCCAACTAAGTAGCAGTCACTTTCTTGTTGTCAAATACAATGCCACAATTTGCACATCCACCAGTGTATTGACTCTGAATGTTGTATAGTATTTTTTTAGCACCCTAGCATACAATGTCCAGCCACAACCTTTCTCTTTAAAAATAACTAAAATCATATATTTTTCCTTCACTTTCTTATTACTTTTCAAAATAATTTTAAAAAATAGGTATAAAAGTGCAACATTTTAAAATCATTAGGTATATTTACCGTAAAAAAAAAGTTTAGGTATAAAAGTGTAACATTTTGAAGACATTGAGTATATTTACTGCCAAAAAAAGATTGGGTATAAAAGTACAACATTTTGAAAATATTAGGTATTTTAGTCGTCATTTACTCTATTCTATATATTATGTTATTAATCTATATATTTATGTATATCTATACATATATTATATAAATGATAGCTTCAAGGAGATGATGTGACATTCTAAAATTTCTCAAAAACATTATCTATTTTATCATTTAATCTAATTTTTTATTCATTTTATAGATTATAATAATATAGTTATTAAAAAAAATGTAAGTAGTCACATATTTTTAAAATTTAAATAAGATATTTACAAGATATTATTATTTATTTTATCTATTTTACACGTTTAAAAAACTAAAATTGCTCCAAAGCATTTTATCTATTTTCTCCTTTAATATAATTTTTTATTCATTTTATAGATTATAATAATATAGTAATTTAAAAAAAATGTAATCTATATATTATATAAATGAGAGTTTCAAGGAGATGATGTACCACTCTAAAATTGCTAAAAAAATAATCTATCTATTTCATCCTTTAATCTAAATTTTTTTATTCATTTTATAGATTATAATAATATAGTCATTTTAAAAAAATGTAAGTAGTTACATATTTTTAAAATTTAAATAAGATATTTACAATATATTATTATTTACTCTATCTATTTTACACGTTTACAAAACTAAAATTGATCAAAAGCACTTTATCTATTTTTTCCTTTAATCTAATATTTTTATTCATTTTATAGATTATAATAATATAGTCATTTTAAAAAATGTAAGTAGTTACATGTCTATATATTATACAAAGGAGAGATTTAGGAGATGATGTGACACTCTAAAATTGCTGTAAAACACTCTATCTATTTTCTCATGTAATCTATTTTTTAATTCATTTTATAGATTATAATATTATAGTAATTTAAAAAAATGTAAGTAATTACATATATATTTTTAATTTAAATAAGATAGTCACAAGATATTATTATTTACTATATTTATTTTACACGTTTAAAAAAACTAAAATTTCTCCAAAGCACTTAATCTATTTTCAATTTTTTTATTCATTTTATAGATTATAATAATATAGTACTTTTAAAAAAAACGTAAGTAGTTACATATTATTTTAAAATTTAAATAAGATATTATTATTTACTCTATTTATTTTACACGTTTAAAACTAAAATTGCTCCAATGCACTCTATTTATTTTCTCCTTTAATCTAATTTTTTTATTCATTTTATAGATTATAATAATGTAGTAATTTAAAAAAATGTACCATACACGTTTTAAAAAATATGCAGTTACATGTTTTTTAAATTGAAATAAGATATTTACAAGATATTATTATTTATTCTATCTATTTTACACATTTAAAAAAAATGTAGTAATAATAATAAAAAAAAGTAACTACTAACTACGCCTATATATAAATTAATACATTCAAAAAATATATTTTATAAATTAATGTAGTAATGTATTTTACGTAAATATTATTTTATTTTTAGATATATGTGTTTTAAAAATGTAGTTTAAAAATAACATTTATCTATAGATGAAAAAAACGTAAAGAGCTATTAATTAATACTTAAATATCTAACTTTAAAAAAAACAAAAAGGTAAAAAAAATTCAAATTCTCAACTAAAATGTCTTAACAATTAAAAATATCAATATATGTACACATCAATATATATATACACATAATATTAATTTGATTAAAAATTTATTTAAAGAGTTATTAAAACGTAAAAAAAATTCAAAACCAAAATATCTTAACAATTAAAAATATCAATATATATACACATAATATTAATTTTATTAAAAATTTAATTAGCTTCATGACTTGGCTCCCGATTACTCAAGTGAGTAATAATCAATAATTCAAGTTTCAAGGTATTCAATCTTTATATATATATATATATATATATGAATATATGTGTATATATACAAATTGTATATCTATAATTGTTAGTTTGCGTATATCTTACTAGTATCCTCTCTAAGTATACCATCATTTCCTTAAGTTTTGTATATCATAATTTATTTAGCTTTATGACTTGGCTCTCAAAAGAGTAGTAATTAATAATTCCAATTTCAAGGTAAAAAACATCTCTATATATACATGAATATATGTGTGTTATCCCCATTTCCAGCATGGACCCGGGACATTCGTCCGGGCCCATGGTCAGGGGCTGTTCAGCATGCGGGCCCGGCCCAAGGCCTCTTGGTACGGGAGTGTCCAAGAGGGGTACGGGCGTGGGGTGCATTTCTGGGCCCATTAGGGGGGTCCGGTATGGTCATCCGGGTCCCGTCATCCGGGAGACGTGCAGACCGTTCGAACCCCCCACGACATACGCGTCCTGGTCCCGAACCTTGGTACGGTCCGGGCCTGTGGTAAATGAAGAGGGACAAAGGTAAACGAACCCGGATCACATCGTCCCCGGATGGAGGGACCAAGCGTCCAGGACCCTGAAGCCGCCCCACTCCGCGTGGGCGTTGTCCCCACTTTTCACCTGCGGAAAAGGCCACCTCGGGATTGCACGCCGTTGTTTCAGGTCTGCGCTACCAAGTACTCTGACTGGCCTTGTCTCCTGAATCTGCCTCGTAACTCGAAGTGTCCAGACCAAAAGCACCATTTTGTCGGGCGAAATATAGCTCTTGAGTCAACTTATTGGGCCTTAGCTGGTCTGGAATTCATGTATGTTGTATCTTTTATATTGGGCTTCCACTAGAAAGGCAAAGAATATCCGTATCTTTGATGGGCCCGGGTCATACCCGGCCCAGACCTAGTGTTCCCATACGCCTATAAATACAGGCTATAGAACACTGGAAAAAGGGGTCTCTCTTCAACTAAGATACAGTTACTCTGTCAAAACATAGAGAGAAACTCCATTGTAAAAGGCTTTCCAAGCTCTAATACTACAGACTCGTGGACTAAGGCTCATTAACGCCCCAACCACGTAAAAATCCCGTGTTAATCCTCTACTCCTATTATTATTACCCTTAAATAATATTTATTAATATAGTTACCGAAAACCTCGGTTAACAGTTTGGTGCTTTCATTGAGAGCTGAAGGAAGCTAGTTCTAACGTCATGCCTTTACTACAGTGGTGAACACACGACACACAACCTTCGACCCTAGCAATCCAGAGTATGGCAACAGAGACCCGCTGCCTTCACAACACCTCCCTCAGGATCTGCCCGAGAACGCGCCTCCTCAAACGTCTCACCATGACGAGGCATAAGACTACGAGGGTGGGACAGAATACGAAGAGGAAAACAAGGAGGAATATTATGAAGAGGAAAATGAGGGGGAGTACCATGACGAAGCTGTAGATCCCGAGACCCCCGAAGGAGAGCCCGACCAGCAAGCTTGGAGGTGACCAGACTAAGGCAGCAAGTCCTGGATCAGGAAGCCAGGATCGCTGAGCAAGCAGAGGCGCATCGACGGATGCAAGAGTTTCTCCAAGCCCTGCAGGCACTCATAGCCGCGCAGGGTTCGGCAGCCAATCCCGCAACTGGCCCACTTCTAGAAGTGCAACAGCTTGCTCCACAAGAGCGAGCCGGGGTCCCCGAAGGAGCCAGCCCGACCCCTCCCCCGGAGCCGTTTCCTGAGCCAGCTCCAGGAAACCCGGATAGGGAGAGAAAGAAGGCCGGTGGAAAGACCCAAGAAAAGACCACCCCCGTCGCAAAAGCTGGGACCCGTTCCCGGCCGCTCCCTAGGAAAGAGAAGGTGCGCCCCATCCCAAGACGAGGCCACCCGATCGATCCGCAGGGGACGCGGCTGCGGAACGCACAGCCCCGGCACGCCCCAGGGCGAGACGGGCGGGAAAGATCTTTGCACCTAAGTGCCTCGGTTAACAAGAACCGTCGGGAACGGCCTCGCCGCGAGGAACGTCATGCCCTCAGTTCAGGGGACGATACTTCCCGGATAGACTTACGCGATGGACTGAAAGCTCGGAAGGAGCGGGCCCGCAAGGAAAAGATCCTCCCCCGAGGTGGCAACCTCAGGAACAACATCAACGACAGGAGGAACGAAAGAATCCCCCTAGAAGATGGCATGGCCAGGCAGCTCATGGAGCAGATGGTCGCGTTGAAAAAGGTCACGGATCGCCTGGTCCGCAAGCAAGAAGGCGCAGACACCGACTCCGACGAAGAGGATAAAGAGCCCTGCGCAAGGCACATTCTGGACGCCATACTCCTCAAGGGGTTCAAGATGCCAAGCCGCACCGCCTATACTGGAAACACCGACCCCAGGGACCATCTGTCCCGATACAACCGCTCATGACAGTGGCCCATGTCAGTGACGACGGCAAGTGCCTCTGCTTCTCGATCACTTTGGGCGGTCCCGCCAAAGAGTGGTGGAAGAGACTTAAGCCGGGATCCATCCAATCCTGGTTTGGGCTGCAGTTAGCGTTTCGCAAGCAGTTCGTGGCTGCCATGAGGATGGATATGCAGATCAGCGCTCTCGTAAATATCAAGCAACTCCCCGCGGAGACACTGAGGGCCTACATCCAGCGCTTTACTGAAGAAGCCTCCAAGACTAAAGTGGACGACGGACAGCGCCTGGTGGCACTGCAGTCTGGAATCCAGGACGGGTCCCTCCTTTGGGATGACATGCAGCGGAGCAAGGCCGCTACCCTGGAAGAGTTCATCAGGAGGGCCCAAGGATTCATCAACTGGGAGGAAGCCCAGATCCAAGCCTTCGGGTGGCCCCCGGCTCCGCATCCCGTTCCTCAGACGTTCCCGGGATATGGGGGATAGTTCCCGGCCCAGTCCTACACCGCGCCCCCCATTGCCCCGAGACCGGCCGTCGCGCCTGGGGTCAGCTACACCCCTACGGTGTATGGCCCTGCCACTTCAGGGTATGCCCCGGGATATACCGCTTAAAGCGGCTCGATGGCTCGGAAATCCCGCAAGCCTGGAATGCAGAGCATCTCCGTAAATACTATCAGTAGTCAGAGAGCGTTTCCCAGTTTAATATTTTCGTTGTAAACAATGTACGCCTCAGGGCGAACCTTTTTCAAACAATGAAAATGGCGTGTGAAAAACGTCATAAAGAAATGTTGTAAAACTATGCTAATATTTCTCAAGTGACCCCAGACCCGTCTCCGCTCACTTGCGGGGGGTATCCCGGGTATAAGCAAATACCTGGCGGGGCGCAAGCTCAGGCTAGTCCCGGCTCGGACCACCAAGGTCCGGGCGACGCAAACCCCACGGTCCCACCCCGGACGAACGATGTCCGGGGGTATAAAATAAAGAAGACCGAGCCCAAGGCCAGTCCCACCCCGGACGAACGATGTCTGGGGGTATAAAATAAAGAGGACCGAGCCCAAGGCCGGTCCCACCCCGGACGAACGATGTCCGGGGGTATAAAATAAAGAGGACCGAGCCCAAGGCCAGTCCCACCCCGGACGAAGATGTCCGGGGGTATAAAATAAAGAGGACCGAGCCCAAGGCTGGTCCAACCCCGGATGAACGATGTCCGGGGGTATAAAATAAAGAGGACCGAGCCCAAGGCCGATCCCACCCCGGACGAACGATGTCCGGGGGTATAAAATAAAGAGGACCGAGCCCAAGGCCGATCCCACCCCGGACGAACGATGTCCGGGGGTATAAAATAAAGAGGACCGAGCCCAAGGCCGGTCCCACCCCAGACGAACGATGTCCGGGGTATAAAATAAAGAAGACCGAGCCGGAGACCGGTCCCACCCCGGACGAACGATGTTCGGGGGTACAAAATAAAGAGGACCGAGCCGGAGGCCGGTCCCATCCCGGACGACGATGTCCGGGGGTATAAAATAAAGAGGACCGAGCCGGAGGCTAGTCCCACCCCGGACAAACGATGTCCGAGGGTATAAAATAAAGAGGATCGAGCCCAAGGCCGGTCCCACCCCGGACGAACGACTTCCGGGGGTATAAAACAAAGAGGACCGAGCCCAAGGCCGGTCCCACCCTGGACGAACGATGTCCGGGGGTATAAAATAGAGAGGACTGAGCCCAAGGCTCGTCCATTCCGGACAATTGATGTCCGAGAGATAGAAGCATCCGGTTTTCCCCAGGGCAAAGCCATGGCCTAAAGCTGATAAAAGGAGAACAAAGCTCCAAGTTAAACTAAGCCCTGATGGCCCTAGACTTGGTGCTAGGATCAAAAAATCGATGAGTTAAGTCGATGGGTCTAGTCCAGGCTGTTGGAACCGGAACTAAACCCTCACAATCAATTAATCGCGGCAACAAAATGAAATTTCTACTCGAAATAACGAAAGGAAGCCTACATAAAAACCAGAGAAGGTAGCAGTGTTTTGAACTTAATTACAAGCCAAAAATATTAATAAAATTACAAGGCTGGGATTCGGGCCTACAACTCGTCCGCCCGGAGGTCCGCGTCCTCCTTCTCCTTGGCCGCAAACTCGGCCCGCTTCGACTCCGGATCAGGGAAGACAAGGAGGTTCATACTCTTGTCCTTGCACTAGGCCATGTAAATGGCCTCATCAAAAGTGCCATCCAGCAAGCCCTCGGCCTCCTCCTTTTCGCGGCGGGATATTTCGTGCGCTGCCTTCTCCCCAAGGAGAGAGTCGCCCAATTCGCAGACCCGGACCTTCAAGGCCTGGTTCTCCTCCTTATCTAGGAAGGACTGAGCCGCGGCCTCCTCCAAGAGTGTTGCCCGCTCATCGGCCTCCTTTGATTTCTGGGACAACTCCTCTTCCAATCCGGCCTTGGCGCGGTCCAACTCCTCGCGCTCCGTCTTGGCCCGGGCCGTCTCCCGGCCAAGGGCCTCCTTGGCGGCCACCCTTTGATTCACGGCCGCCTCCAGCTCCAACTTGGCCGTCTCCATCTTCATGGCCAGCTCGGCCACTAGATCGGCACTCCGATGGGACAATAGGTCAACCTGGAGCAAAGAAAAGTTAGAAAATAAAATCCTCATCAACAAGTAAGGGAAGGAATATAAGAAGACAAGTAAAAGTTACCGCGGTGGCCTGGTGGCGGAGAGCCTGGGAGATGAATAGTACGTCCGGGTTGGCTATCGTGGCGTACCTCTTGAGCTGGAGGTTGGACATGGTGTTCCCCACCTGGTCTAGCAGGTCAGCTGCCAGGGGGGCCGTGTCTTGTTTGAGTTTAGGGCGGAAGCCCGCTTCGGCGGCTGGCCGATCCACGATCGGCTGAGGAGCGCTGAACTCGGCTGGACGCTCCGCGAATTCAACCTGACGACGGATCATCAGGGCTCTGTAAGTTTCGTCCCTCCAGCCATGACCGTTTTCCCAGGTCCGGTTAATCAGCCGAGACTGCTCATCCCGCAAGGCGGACTCCCCCTCCTCGAGAAGAGTCGGGCGTATGGGGAGAATGGGCAATGCAGGGACTTCCTTCGCAGCCAGCCGACTCTCACCATGTGACTCTTCAACCGAGCCAGTTCGCCTCGTCCGAGGCCTCTTCTCGGTGTTGCCCTCTACGGCGCCAGCGTCCGGGCCCCTCTTCCCCGAGCTTCGGCTGACCGCTGCACCCGCCTCCAAGTCAATTACGGGGTGCTGGGCTGGGGCGGAGATTGCAGCAGGCTCCATGGCTTGGATGGGGACTGCGGCCAGGACTCCCCCACTGGGATAGAGCTCCGTCCCGGACAGTTCCTTGATGAGGTTGGGCTCCGGGCCCGTCGCCTCGCTGTTCTTCCTGGCCGCCTTCTTGGCTGCCCTGTCCTTGAGGAGTCGCCTCATTTCGCTGGCAGGGGTTGACATATCAGAATCCCCTGCAAAAGTACAAAAAAGGGAGTTAGGATGGTAAGCCAAACAGAAACAAAAACACGCATGTCAAAGATAAAAATGACCTGGGACGAACCCTCGTCTATGCCCCAGACGCGACTCAATTCCTCTAAAGCAAATGAATGGACCCGATCCCCTATGTCGTCCAGGTTCAGGAAACCCCCGTACTGGAGGAACTTGGATAAGAACATGAGGACCTCGGAGCCTACGGGGACGGGAATTGAAGGTCTCATCTCCCCATCGGCCCCAAACGCGGGGCCCGGGGGTACTAGCCTATCCCTAGCTAAGTCCCCGACTTGGGGAGCATAAGTTAAGATTAAAGGGGAGTTACCTCGCCCCGATACGCTAGCCCTGGGAGTCCCAATGTTTGGTAGGGCATCTTCGAAGAGCTCCTCCAGCTCCCCTGAAGTGGCCGCCTCTGTCGGGGCCTGGTCCTTCTTGCGCCGGGCCGCGTCGGCTCGCGCCACTCTCTCCACATTTGCAATGTGGTCCATGGCCAACTGCTCCCGGATGTCGACGTTCTTCTCGCAGGGGATGCCCCGAAGGTTCAGGATAACAATGGTTTGGGTGGCCGCGAGCATCCCGACCAGTCGGAGATTGTCGTCCGTGACGTAGCCACCCACATCCAGATCCTCCGCACTCAGCCCGGAGTAAAACCTCCTCCTTTCCATAATGAACTCAGTAAGGGGAGTTTGAGTGAAAGGCCCTGCCACCCAGAAGATATGATAAGAGACGACGAAAAAGGATAAGGAATAAAAGAGAGGACCGGGAAAATACTTACCCACTCGCTGGAAGTCCAGCAGCAGTGTGGGGTTCTTGTCAACAAGGAACCCGGACGTCAAGAACCAGTAATGCCTGATGTCCGAGGGATGCCTCCAAGAGCTGGTAGGAGCGGGATAGCCACTCCGCGGCTTCAGTCTATAGAAGTCGTCCATGGTCTTGTCCTTGACGTTGAGCTGCGGCTCCAGCTTTAAAAGTATAGGATCTCCGCAGGGGTAGGCTCCGCGACCTCCTTCGCGATGCAATACACCTGCCATCCAGCGAGTTGCCGGTACACTTGAGGCAGAAGATGGAATGGTGCGATTCCTACGTACCTCAAGAACCACACGAAATAGTCGTGAAGCGGGAGCGTAGCTCCCGCGCTGATGTGACCGGCGCTCTAGGCCCCGAATCCTTCCACGGACGTATGCGCCCGCTCCTCGATCCTAGCCATGCGGTTGTGAAAGAGTCCAGGAGTTGATTCGATGCCCAGACGCTGCTCCATGAGCAGCATCATTTGGTAATTCTGGAACAGGTTGGGCGTCACGACCATTTCCCACCTGTTGCCCTTGGGCGTCCGGGATCCAGGAATGACAACAGGGGCCCTATTGACCTCTTCTTCAGAATGGAGCGTAACGCCCATTACCATAGCTGACGATCTGGGAACAAAGAAAGAAAGCCAAGCAGTCAGGACCTAAACCCAAGAAAGTCAATTAAGGTACGGGGGGTCTCCTAAGGATTGCTTGGAGCCCCTTCGGATCAAGTCCGGGACACCGAAGAGCCACGGGACCCTGATCGGGAAAGAAGAAACTACTAAGATCCGCCCTCTGTTCGGGAAGCATCTGGATACAGAGCAACCTGAACCAGGCGGCCTTCCTAACAACTCCTAAATATAAAGCCTAAACGTACGAATTAAAAGAACATCATAAGTTCATATAGTCGTCAAGAGGGTCAAGGGGACTTACTGTGAGTTGTTGGCCGTAGAAGGTGGTGGTTGTCCGACTGTAAGGACAGCAGAACTTCATTCTTGAAATGGTGTAGTCGGTTTAGCAGTTCGTCGACAGGACAGGCCCAAGACGCGTCTTCAGGCAGAAGGGCAGAAGTTGGGGTTCTGGGGAACAGGCGGCGGCGCAGAGTCAGCAGAAGGTGCTGTATGCCGTCAACGATGTTGGACATGCAAGGCTTGAGCAGAGCTTATCGATTCTTAAACTAGTTCGAAAGTGTAAAAATGCCAAATTGGCTTTCGTGGGGTATTTATAATGGCCCCAAATCCTGGCCTCCGATCCAACGGACAGGTGTCTCCCCATCGGACGGTCAGGAGTCGCGCAGGGATATTTATGAGCCCCCTCAGACTGGATCCTCGCCATCTCGAATCTAACGGCCCAGGAGGGGCGGATGCCAAAGGTCGCCCCATCCTACGGTCCACCTCATCCCAAGGATATTAATGATGGACCCTCGTGCGGATGGGATGCTTCGTGACATGTGCTGACACACTAGCCTAGGCCTAGCAACCCTTGGGAGGGCTAGGCGACCTTTCAAGACCTGTGCAGCAATCGCCTGGTGACATGTGTACCCTTGCCACAAAGCGGGACAAAGGTAAACGTCCCCGGATATTGGTAAGCGGCCCGGGCAAAGCATACGGCCAGTACCACAGCCCGCTGTCACGGACCCACGATCCCAAGCAGGAACTGGGGAGGCAACCGTGCGAGCGTCCTGGGGGCGATGCAAACCTCCTCCTGGCAGGCCTAGGTGAAGGCTTGGGGGGTAAATGTTATCCCCATTTCCTGCATGGACCTAGGCATTCGTCCGGGCCCATGGTCAGGGGCAGTTCAGCATGCGGGCCCGGCCCAAGGCCTCTTGGTACGGGAGTTTCCAAGAGGGGTACGGACCCGGGGTGCATTTCTGGGCCCATTAGGGGGGTTCGGTATGGTCATCCGGGACAGTCATCCGGGAGACGTGCAGACCGTTCGAACCCCCCACGACATACGCGTCCTGGTCCCAAACCCTGTTACGGTCCAGGCCTGTGGTAAATGAAGAGGGACAAAGGTAAACGAACCCGGATCACATCATCCTCGGTTGGAGGGACCAAGCGTCCAGGACCCTGAAGCCGCCCCACTCCGCGTGGGCGTTGTCCCCACTTTTCACCTGCGGAAAAGGCCCCCTCGGGATTGCACGCCGTTGTTTCAGGTCTGCGCTACCAAATACTCTGACTGGCCTTGTCTCCTGAATCTGCCTCGTAACTCGAAGTGTCTAGATCAAAAGCACCATTTTGCCGGGCGAAATATAGCTCTTGAGTCAACTTTTTGGGCCTTAGCTGGTTTGGAATTCATGTATGTTGTATCTTTTATATTGGGCTTCCACTAGAAAGGCCAAGAATATCCGTATCTTTGATGGGCCCGGGTCATAACCGGCCCAGACCCAGTGTTCCCATACGCCTATAAATACAGGCTATAGAACACTGGAAAAAGGGGTCTCTCTTCAACTAAGATACAATTACTCTGTCAAAACATAGAGAGAAACTCCATTGTAAAAGGCTTTCCAAGCTCTAATACTACAGACTCGTGGACTAAGGCTCATTAACGCCCCAACCACGTAAAAATCCCATGTTAATCCTCTACTCCTATTATTATTACCCTTAAATAATATTTATTAATATAGTTACCGAAAACCTCGGTTAACAATGTGTATATATATAGATTGTATATCTAAAATTGTTAGTTTGTGTATATTCTATGAGTATCATTTCCAAGTGTACCAATATTTCATTAAGTTTTTCGTGTATCATACACACGTACATGACTTTCAATGTATATCATGCATATTTCCACACACACATGAATATCAAACTATGTTGACACTGCAATATATCTCAAAAAGTATTTTCAAATAAGTTTTGTGGACCTGACAAATGTAGAGAGAACTCACCGATTGAGAACTTGCCGATAGTGCATTATATGTATATTATATATGGTTGATTTATAGATTTTGTTATTTTTCTTATGTGTTTTGAAGGAGATGAAATTGAATGTAGATCATGGTACTATGATATTGTTTACTATATGTATTGAAAAAAGTATATTTGTATATCCGAATTTAATTAGCTAACCAAGTATTGGTATTAGTATTGTTTGAATTTTGATTCTCTATATATCTATTTTCTTATAATAATATAATTATATTTTTTTATTCAAAAATGAATAGTTGTACACAATATTATAATTATTATCATCAATTATCAATATTAATAATTGTATTTTTTCTCTCATTTAATATTTTCTCAAGCTTGTGAGAAAACGATATTACTGGTAGTATTGTTTGGATTTGTGATTTGTTTTCACTATAGTAATAAATGTTTTCTAGATTGTAATTTAGTGGACATTCCAGCAGCAACAAAAGATGCATAGGTTGATGTGAAACACAAGAAATCTTTTTTAGAAACAAGAAACATATTATGAATTAAAAAGTATATAATTATGACAATTGATGTTAATATTGTTTGTTAGCTTAATTTTTTCACATCTCTTACTTTTCAAATGTTATTATACATTCTATTAATTTCTTGAAAGGAGAGAGAAACAAATAATTGATTAATTAGATATTTTTGATACAATTTTACTATTAGAGCATAACTTTAAAAAAATTGAGGAATTATACAAGGTATAAATTTCTCACTCACATTATACAAATTATAAAATTGATCAAACAAGTATAGAATTATGTTAAATATATATACTTGAATTGCAAAATGTATAAATTCAAATTATAGTATTTATCAAACAAATATAAAATTACCTTAAATATATATTTAAAATTATTATAAAAAAAATTACGCGAAGGTGGATATATTTTCTAATATATTTATATGATGTGGCACTTTAAAATTTCTCCAAAGCACCATTTCTATTTTTTTTTTCTTTTTTCACATTTTTTAATTTGAATTTAAAGTTGATTAGATATTTGATTACGACATCTGTTCAATTAAGTTTTAAATATAAATAACCGTTAATTTTTCTCATTTTTTATTTTAATAATAATAATAATAATAGAAATATCTATATATAATAAATAAATAACCAATCTATTTGTATTTTTAACCTTTTGACAAAACACGAGATCCAAATGTTAATTTTTAACAATAAATGATCCAAATGTGTAATCAATCTTTTGACAAAACACAAGGTTCACAAGTTAATTTTAAATAATAAAGGGTCCAAATGGGTAATCGGCTAAAATACAAGTTCAAAATGGTGTGAATCCTTATAGAAAACATAAATTATATAGATAATTATATATATTTATATAATTTACTTTTTATAAACAATTTTTAACACTTTGAATAAATACATGATCCAAAGGTTATTTTTTAAAAATAAAGAGTCAAAACGAGTAATCGGCCAAAATATAGTGTTCAAATAACCGATCTACCTATTCCTATTTTTAACCTTTTGACAAAACTTGAGGTCCACAAGGTTAATTTTTAAAAATAAAGGTCCCAACGGGTAATCGGCTAAAATACAAGGTTCAAAATGGTGTGAACCCTTACATAAAACATAAATTATATATATAATTTAATTTTTATAAAGAATTTTGAACATTTTGAATAAATACATGGTCCAAAGGTTAATTTTAAAAAATAAATGGTCAAAACGGGTAATCAGCCAAAATACAATATTCAAATAATCAATCTATCCATTCATATATTTAACCTTTTGACAAAACACGAGGTTTAAAAGTTAATTTTTAAAAATAAAGTATTCAAACGGGTGATCAGCCAAAATAAGTCTTACACAAAACATAAATTTTCTTACACATAATTTAGACACTTTATAAAAAAAATATAAAAAAATCACAGAAAACGTATAATAATAATAGTAATAGTAATAATAATAAATAAATAAATAAAAGCACACGTACAAAAAGCTTTTTGAACTTTGTTTTCGACACTTTAATTATTCAGAATTTTTCAAAAATTTGCAAGAGATTAGCTATACAATAAACACCATTATGGAAAAAAAAATTGTGGTCAAGACGCCCTCACGTGTCCATATAAAGAACATGTTGTACGAGTAGGGTGAAAATGAATCCCTACACTACAATCTCCCAAAAAATATTTTAAAATATGTATATATTTTAATAATTACAAAAGACTACGCGAAATGCGATTATATTTTCTAGTGTCTATATAAAGGAGAGCCCCAAAGATGTTAAAATCTCTCCAAACCACTCTATCTATTTTCTTATTTTTTTATAATAATAATAATAAATTAATTAATTAATATAAATTAGAGATATTAACATAAATTAATAATATATATCTTATATATAAATAATATAATATTAATGAATTAATTTCACTATCCATTTTCTTAATAATAATAATGTATGTTAATGTTGACTGCGTTTTTGGCCAACGACGTGAGAACATCAAAAATGATAAAACCTTCAAGAGAAAATAAACGACACAGACGATTTTTAAAAGAAAGTAAATAACACACGTAATTTTTATAGTGGTTCAACCCCAATATGTTGGTAATAGCCTAATCCACTTAGAGTTGTGATTATAGATCTGCACTTAAGATCAGATGAACCTGAGTCAACTGAGTTTCTTCAGTGCAAATTAAAAGAATACAAGAATTTCTCTCAAATACAAGTACTCTCTCTTTCTAGAAAATTCAGATCCAAAATTTCCAAAAAGTCCAAAAGTCCTCTTTATGATGCCATAAGCCTTGTATTTATATGCTTAGGATCGTACAGATGATATCCCCATAATCGGGATATTTTATTATTCTCATTATATTTAAATTACAATAATATTCAAAATATAACAATACACTAAAGTTGTGGGATAAATGAGAGATTCCCGCGTATGCCAAGACCGATTCTTGTTGAAGCCGTTTATGGGAATCTTGACGTAATGCTGCTCAATCTAGTTGATCCATATCACCTTCAGTCTGGTCGACCACACCTTTACTGGGCAGTCATGCACTTGGCTGGGCAGACATGCACTTGGCTGGGCAGACAGGTCATGACTGGTCGGACATGGTCATAACTGGTCGGACATGGTCATGACTGGTCGGACATGGTCATAACTGGTCGAACAAGGTCATGCCTGGGCATACAATCATATGACTGGTCGGACAATGTCATGCCTGGTCGGTCATGACACTTGACTGGCCAGTCAAAACTCTTCATTGGTCTACCGGGTCACTCCTAAGCCAGATCACTTTATCACAACTCTGAGGAGCCAATATATTTATTGACTATTAACGTGTCATTTTCAGACCATGCACTGCCACTTGTCACCTCTATTGCCACGTCATCGATCTCCAATTTTTGGGGATAACAGTTAAGAACTAATTAATTAATCCAAATGAAAAATATTAACATAAATTAATAATATATATCTTATTTATAAATAATATAATATTAATTAATTTATCTATCTATTTTCTCAATAATAATAACAATAACAATAATAATACACTTAAAAAATATCTATTTATTTTATTTAATGTAACTTAAATTCAATTTTTTTTTTGATATATTGAATTTAAATAATTATAATATTGTAACAAATGAGAAGATATTTATAATATCTTATCTCACAAATTACCAAGCGTACATTTATGCTTCATGATTAATGCTCAAAAATTCCAATTTATTAGTTTTAAAGTGTAAAATAAATTAAGTTTTAATTAATATTTTCATGGAGTTATTGTAATATATTTTATAACTGAAAATATTAATTTTAATTTAATTTGTGTTTAATTTTCAAGAATTAATTCAATTTGGACATTAAAAGCAAGAAGGAATGAATTAGAACTGAAAATATAGTGGAAATTGTGGTATTTTTGAAGAAAATTGGCTCACAATTCAACCCAAATATCCCAGCCAACGCCGCATTCTCCCTCTCCCCAACGCACCACTTGGCGCACTCCTTCTCTGCCACTTGTCCGCGCCCCTGCCTTCTCCAGCAGCTCCGTGTCCCGGCCCAACTGCGTGACCTGCATGCCCATGCCTTAACCCAACTCCTTGACCCGCACCTGTTCGCCTAGAGCCCCAGCCCCGACCCGCCTCCGTAAAAACCCTCATGCACCTCTTGCAGGATGGCCTTTGCTTCGCCTGGAAGAACGCATCGCAGGAGAGGTAGGGAATGCCCACGTCGGTATAACACTCCATCAACCATCATATACCTGGGAGCTTGATATAGGACTCGCTGTGCATCATTACGTCCTTCAGGCAGCTTTCCCCCGACGAGATACTCAAGGATGGGGGTCATCCAGGTCGGCCTGGCATCGATCATCTCGACCTCCGTCCTGACTTCTTCTATACTTGGTTTCTCCAAGAATTCTATTGGCACTAACCCCAAGGTCTCCGTCTCCCCAGAGGTGGTGAGCTTGGCAAGAGCATCTGCGTTAGCGTTTTGCTCCCGAGGTATCTGCTCGATCGAGCCTCGCCTAAACGCGGACAACTCAACTTTTACCTTTGCCAGATAGGCGGCCATCTTAGGCCCCCGTGCCTGATATTCACCCAGAACCTGGTTTACCACGAGCTGGGAGTCACTGAAGCACTGGACGGAGCTCGCCTTCAACTCCTGGGTTATGTTCAGTCCGGCCAGCAAAGCTTCGTATTCAGCCTCGTTGTTGGAGGCCTTGAATCCGAATCTCAGTGCCGAGTGGAATCTATGTCCCTCGGGGGATATCAAAATGATTCCAGCTCCGGAGCCGTTCTCGTTGGATGAACCATCCACAAAGATCCTCCACAACGCCTGGGGCGAGGTGACTTGGGGTGAGTCTTCTGCGGGATCCTCCTGGAATCCTGTGCATTCTGCCATAAAATCGGCCAGGGCCTGACTTTTTATAGCAGTTCGCGGAGTGTACACAATCTCGAACTGACTGAGTTCGATTGCCCACTTTAACAAACGTCCCGATGCTTCAGGTTTTTGCAAAACCTGCCTTAAAGGCTGATCTGTCATGACGTGTATCGAGTGGGACTGGAAGTACGGCCTGAGCTTTCGTGAGGCCGTGATAAGGAAAAACGCCAATTTCTCCATCAACGGGTACCGGGATTCAGCCCCGAGAAGTCTCTTGCTGATGTAGTAGACTGGTCTCTGAACTCGGTCTTCTTCCCGTACTAATACGGCACTAGCTGCATCCTCCGTGACAGCCAGGTAGAGAAAAAGAGGCTCTCCTGCCTTTGGTTTGGATAACACGGGCGACTTGGCCAGATGTGCCTTCAGGTCGAGGAATGCGCTTTCGCACTCTTCTGTCCATTCGAACTTCTTGTTCCCTTAGAGAAGGTTGTAAAACGGCAAACACTTATCGGTTGACTTGGAAATAAACCGATTGAGGGCTGCCACTCTCCCTATCAGGCCTTGGACATCTTTTCGTGACCTGGGTGAGGGAAGCTCGAGCAACGATCTGATCTTGTCGGGGTTTGCCTCGATTCCCCGGGTATTGACTATGAAACCCAAGAATTTTCCCGATGCGACTCCAAAGGTGCACTTTTGTGGATTTAGCCTCATGCCATACTCCCGTAGTATCTTAAAACATTCTTCCAGGTTGGAAACATGGTTATCGGCAGTCTTTGACTTGACTAGCATGTCATCGACGTACACTTCCATGTTTTTTCTGATCTGGTCTGCGAACATTCTATTCACCAACCTTTGATACGTAGCTCCGGCGTTCTTCAGCCCGAAGGGCATGACCTTGTAACAATAAACGTTAGTTGGGGTCATGAAACTGGTGTGCTCCTGGTCTGCCGGATTCATGGCGATCTGATTGTAGCCTGAATACACATTCATAAAGGACATGAGCTCGTGCCCCGCCGTGGCATCCACCAACTGGTCAATCCTTGGCAGTGGAAAACAATCCTTGGGGCAGGCTTTATTCAGGTCGGAGAAGTCGATGCAGGTCCGCCATTTCCTGTTGGGCTTCGGGACTAGCACGGGGTTGGCGACCCAGATTGGAAACTTGGCTTCACGGATAAAGACGCATTTCTTGAGCCGGGCTACTTCTTCTTCTAGGGCTTCAGCCCGGGTTGTTCCTAAACGTCTTTGCTTCTGGGACTTGGCGGGAACGCTTTTATCCAGATGAAGTGTGTGCATGATGACACTCGGGCTGATTCCTACCATATCTTCGTGTGACCATGCAAATACGTCCAGGTTATTCCGCAGAAACTCGATCAGCTCCGCCTTCCTCTTGCTACAGAGGTTTTTCCCGAGCTTGACCTTCCGCGAAGGGTTCTGCGGATCAATGCTCACTTCCTCGAGCTCCTCAATAGCCTGGAGCTCAGATCTGTCCTCGCCTATTCGGGGGTCAATATCCTCACTTAAGACGACATTTTCCCCTTCGGCACTTTGAGATTTTTCAATCTCAGGATCAGCTAGGGGTTCCTGAGATTCCTCCTCACTACCTTGGACGGCCATTGCTAGCTGTCCGAGTTTAGATTTTCCCTTCATGGAAATGCTGTAGCATTCCCTGGTAGCGAGCTGATCGCCGTGGACAGTGCATATCCCCGTGGAAGTAGGGAATTTCATTGCGAGGTGGCGAATGGAAGTGACGGCCTCAAAAGCTATGAGCGTAGGTTGTCCCAAAATTGCTTTGTATGCAGCTGAGCAGTCGATGACCACGAACTCGAGGAGTTTTGAGACTGTCCGAGGTCCTTCTCCCAGGGTGATCACCAACTCGATCGTCCCTATAGCTGCTGATCCTTCTCCCGAAAAACCATACAACATCATGGAGGTCGCCTTCAGCTCGGCGACGGTCAAACCCATCTTCTCCAACGTGGATCGGAATAGGAGGTTCACCGAGCTCCCGTTGTCGATTAGCACCCTCCTCACTCTCCGATTGGCGAGCTGAACTGCTACGACCAGAGGGTCATTGTGAGGGAACTGGACATGGCCCGCATCTTCCTCTGTAAAAATGATCGGTTGCCTCTCCAATCGCTGCTGCTTTGGCAGGCGCTGCTCCGGGACGAACTCTACTCCGTTATGCGCCTTTAATTCGTTCACGTACCTCTTCTGGGCGCCCCTGCTCGTGCCAGCCAAATGCGGTCCTCCAGAGATGGTGGATATCTCTCCTCCTACCACAGGAAGAGGTACATCCTGATCTATCCGAGACCCGGGCAGACCGGTCGGGACATCTGGAGCAGGTCGACTTGCTGGAACCCTGTTCTGCGCGTATTGAGTCAAGGGGCCGGCTCGGATGAGGGTCTCGATCTCATCTTTTAAATGCCTACAATCGTCGGTATTGTGGCCAACATCCTTATGAAAACGACAAAACTTGGAGGTATCTCTCTTCCCCTTTTGGTGCTTTAATGGCTCCGGTCTCTTCCAGGGGACTCGAGTAGAGTTGGCTAGGAAGATATTCTCCCTAGACTGGGTGAGCTCTATATAAGTCGCGAAGACGGGCTTAAACTTATCTACGATCTTATTCTTCTTTTGGCCGTGCTGGCTGCCCTCGCCATTTCCCTTTCTTTTGCCTCCACCGAGCTGGTTGTTCTGTGTGACATTTTGGGTCGCTGCCACGACCTCCATCCCCACTCCAGCGGGCTGATCAAGGACCTGGCTGGTTCCTGCGGCTGAGGCTTCGGCTTCTTCCAAGTTGATCCATTCCTGGGCCCTGTTAAGGAATTCGTTAACTGAGCTGACTCCCTTTCTTTGTATGTCTTTCTAGAGATCCCCTCCGACGAGGATTCCAGTTCTCATGGCCATGAGCTTGGAGCTATCATCCGCTTCTTTGGCTCGAGCAGCGACGTTCGCAAATCTGCTCAGGTAGGCCTTCAAAGTTTCACCGGGCTGTTGCCTCACGTTAGCCAGGGAGTCGGCCTGAACACGCGCAGCCTGGGAGGCTTGGAATGCCCTTTTGAAATCTGCCGAGAAAGTCTTCCAGGAGCTGATTGACTGTCTTTTACCTTGCTTGAACCACTGCCTGGCAGGTTCAGTCAGTGTGGAAGGGAAGATTAAACATCTCAGCTCGGGGCCAATGTTGTGGGCCATCATCAGGGTGTTAAACATCCCCAGATGATCCGACGGATCTCCGTCTCCATTGAACTTGGACAGGTGCGGCATACGGAAACCAGGTGGGTACGCCGTTGCTGCTATGCTGGGGGCGAAGAGCTCCATCTCATCCGCAGAATCATATTCATCTTTCTCTTTCTCCGATAGGAGTTTCCTCATTAGCTCCTCCATCTGAGCCAGGCGCTCGAGGGTTTGGTCCTGATGTCCTTGGTTATTCCGGGGCTGTTCAACAGCTCCGGATCCATTGTACCTATTTGGTGGGTTATTGCCCCTCCTATCTTGAGATAGGTTATTTGGGGCATTCCCTCCGTTACGTACTTCGGACAGGGCCCCCCCTGAGCGAGCATGGCTGTCTCCTCCTACCTGCTCCCCTCTATGGGAGTTAAGGCGGTCCCGCAGGTCGCCCCCCTGGTTGGCTTGTGGACTCTGACGCAGGTCCCAAGCAGAAAGGTCACTCCGGCGGCTGTCGGTCCATTAGCTCCTGCTAGAGAGGCTCGGAGCTCGCCTTTGGTGCTGAGGACCTGGGCTTTCCCTTGGCGCCCTGCTATGCCGGGAAGGTCCAGCTGATGGCGGATCTCTCCTGCTACTTCCGTAGGCTGGAATATCTCGGACAGGCCGAGGAGGAGATGGATATCTGATTGGAGACGGAGGATGCCTGACTGGAGATGCGATCCTGGTTCCGTCTGGACGGATCAAGTTCGGTGGGGGCCTTTCGGCCATGCCAACCTGCTGGTCCCGCACCTGGCGATCTGGACGAGGCGCAGGATGGTTGTTGGGGACGGGCTGATGCTGCGAGCCCTCCCCGGATCTTCTTCGGGAATTTCCTCAAGCTCCCCTGGGCGCTCTCGAGGATGGTTGGGAGCTAGGAGTCGAAGTTCTGACCGAGCGGCTGTACTGCTGTTGTCCGGCTCTAGGCACTTCTTCGAAGTTTGCCTCTCGATGGTGTGATGAAGGAGTGGAGTTGGCTGTCGGAAGTCTGTCCGAGCGGCTATGCCTGGGCCGGTTACCCCGGCGAGACTTAGGAGCCTCGCCTTGCCTCTCTCCGACGTTAGCGTCGGTTGTGAGAGGGGGTAGTCGGGCCAGCACATCCTTGATCTGCTGGTTAGCTATTGTCAGCTGGCTCCTCAGCTGAGCATTCTCCATCTCTACCGCAGTGTAATAACATGGGTTCAGATTAGGTGGCCGGGGCGCCGAACTTCCGGTGTCATCTTGGCCCGCCGGCTGCTTTCCTGGCCGCTGCTGGGCTTCAGGAACTTGTTCACCAGGGGTGGCAGTATGATGAGCCTCCTGCCCATCATGCTGTTCTGTCTTGTTATCGTGCCTGGATCGAGTAGTCACCATAGTTGGATGTTTGCGACAACACTAATTGAACTTGCTCTCAATGAAAGCACCAAACTGTTGACGTGGTTCTTCGCCAACAGGAGATTAAGAAAAGAAGAGAAAGGGATTAGTGCTTATGTTGAACCGAAACAGATATATGATCTTAGAAAATGAAATGGTGACTCAAGACACGTTTTTTAAGTGGTTCAAAGGTTAAAATCCTTCTACTCCACTAGTCAGTATTATTGTTGTATACTGGGTATTTGATTACAGGGTATTTCTTACAATTGAGAATCCAACCCTTATTAACTCCCAGGGTCTCCATATTTATAGGAGAAGGCACCTGAGAGTTAGTAAGAAGGTCATCCCGTGACCTTCTTACCTATCGTATCAACTCTGTGACATTCATGATTAATTCCTAAACCTGACACATAAGTGTGGTCAAATCAATAAGTAAGGGGATAATGGGCCGCACGACCCAACCCAGTCGTGGGTGTCTGAATACGCACGTTCACGCTGCGTGTCCGAGAAGTCAAGGATATATCAGACACGTGATGTCTGGTATATGCACGTTTACCTTGCGTGGTTGACTTTATAAAGGGTCATAGCCTCCAACTCTAGCTCGTACCACGAGCTGGATACTTAACTCGACCTTCGGCCTTCAGAGCCTGGACTCAGTCCTTAAGTAACTAGAGGCGAACCCTTAGGTTACCTCAAGTTAAGGAGGTATGATCTTATGATGGCAGCTCCGGTTTTGGGGATGTCCACGAGGTAATCATGATTAGGCCGCAACCCAGCTCGCTAATCAGCCCGTGGGAGAATCAGGGCGTACAATATATATAATATGATAACTTTTTTAAATATAAATGATAATTTTTTTAATAAAAATTAAGATTATGTAATATATATTATTATTAAATATATAGTCTTGTATTAAATATTATTATAATAATAATATTTTATAATATTTGTATTCATATTAATATAATTAGTAAAATATTAAGATTATATATTATTATAATAATATTTTATAACATTTGAATTTGAATTTATATTAATATAATTATTATATATGTAGTTTTATATTAAATATTATTATAATAATATTTATAATATTTAAATATATATTAATATAATTAATAAATATTTATTTTTAATTGGTTTTAAAGATATATTCTGTTAAATATTTATAATATTCCGTTAAAGTAACAAAACAAACCGTCAAAACTAAGAATTTCTATTATCTACACAATTTTTATATATAAGATATATATATATCTTCCCAATTTTTTTTAAAGATTTTAACTATTTCATATCTTTGAGGTTTCACTGAAACCTTATAATAATAAAAAAGTTTATGGCAAATACTTTGTGATTAACAAAATAGGCCAAAAACAATGTTTGACCAATTTCAAGTCAAATATTTAGATAAAATTATAATTAAAATCCCAAAATAACCTTTAGTTGAAATTAATTACTAAATGATATTATGGATATTGCTACTTGAATTTTTAATTTTGGTTTTGATTTTTTTATTTAAAATTTATATTGCTTTTCTTTTACTTAAATACACTTTCATTTTAAATTAATTAATATAATTTAAATTAACGTATTTAGGAGTTTTCACCAAAACTTTATCAATAAATTGACTAAAATTAAGTCAGTGTTATAATCTCTAATTTTACTCATACCGTATTACTATTCTAACTTTTTTAATATAAAAATTAGAGAATTATGCTAAATACATTTTATTTTACGATCCCTTTTAGACACTGTTATCTCAATGCATAATATGTGTATTTCACTAATAAATTATAATATTTTTAAAATATAAAATAATTGAATAATATCACATGTTCTTATTGAGTTAAGAGACTCCTAAAAAAATTAGTCAATAATCACGAATATGTCAATTTTGAAATTGGTTATTATAAAATTTTTTGATTTTCAATATTTTAGAAAACAAAATATGTCAATTTTTTTATTTTCAATATTTTAGAAAACAAAATATAAATTTTTTGGTTTCTTTAAAAGCTTATGGAAAGACACAGGGAAAGATGTGTCTAAGGCAGTCCTTGAGTTCTTTGACACAGGGTATATTCCTAAGTCTTTGAATAATACTATTTTAGCTCTCATTCCTAAGATTGATCATCCTACTAATGCTACTGAGTATAGACCTATTGCTTGTTGTACTACTATTTACAAATGCATCTCAAAAATGCTTTGTCACAGACTGGTTTCTGTTCTTCCCAATTTGATCAATCAGAATCAATGGACTTTTATTAAGAATAGATCTATTGCTCATAATGTCCTTATTCTTCAAGATCTAATTAAGGGTTACAATAGAAGACAATGTTCTCCTCGCTGCTTGATGAAGATAGATATCAGTAAAGCTTATGACTCCATAGACTGGGTCTTCTTAGAGAATCTGCTGAAAGCATTTAGATTTCCAGGCCGTTTCATTAGATGAGTTATGATCTGTCTTAGAGGCTCTTCCTACTGCTTATTATGAATGGTCGGATTCAAGGCAGTTTTCAAGGAGGTAAAGAGCTTCATCAAGGTGATCCTATCTCTCCTTTGCTTTTTGTATTAGTGATGGAATACCTGACCCGAGTTCTTCATAAAGCTGCTAAGGATTAAGGCTTCAGGTTTCATCCTTTATGCAAACCCTTAAATATAAGTAGCCTTTGCTTTGCTAATGACTTACTGCTTGTTTGCAAAGCTAATGCAAGCTTTATTCAGATTATACAAAAATCTTTTGAAGCCTTCTCATCTTCATCAGGTTTGGTCATCAATAATCATAAGTCCATAATTTACTTTGGAGGAATTTCGGATCAAGTGAAAGCCTCTCTGCTGAAGCTTACTCAGTTGGCTGAAGGGGTTTTTCCTTTGATCTATCTTGGAATGCCGTTGAGACCTACTAAATGGAAGGCTATGGACTGTGACTTAATTCTTACGAAAAATAGGCTGAGATTGCATGGTTGGGCCAGTAGGAATCTTTCCTATGCTGGTCGTGTACAGCTAATTCACTCTGTTTTGTTGGGAATAAGGAATTACTGGATGAGTATCTTCCTTTTGCCTCAGAGTGTCATTAAGGAGATAGATTGCCTTTGCAGGATCTTTTTGTGGGGAGGAAAAGGTACCAGAAGTAAATTTCATTTAACCTCCTGGGATCAAGTTTGCCGGCCTAAAAGTCATGGTGGGTTAGGCTTTAAAGAGGGGCCTCTTTGGAACAAAATCATGCTTGCAAAATACATTTGGGATATTTCCTCTAAACAGAACCTATTATGGGTTAAATGAGTGAATTGTATCTACTTAAAAAGGGACTAGATATGGGACTATGTTCTGCATCAAGACTCTAGCTGGTACTGGAAAAAGTTGATCAAGCTTAGTAAATCTCTATCTAACTCAACTTTGGACTCAGCTGTTGTGCAGGGGAAACTCCAGCTGAATAAGTCGTATCTCTTATCAATTCCTGGCAGTCCTATTAATAGCATGAAGGCTGTTTGGTGCAAGCTTTCAGTGCCCAAGCATAGGTCCACATTGTGGCAATCTATTAATCAGAAATTACTCACTAGGGACTTGTTGCATTCCTACCATTTATCTATCCCTTGTCTGGCTTGTCCGGTTTGTGAGACAGATATGGAATGTCACTCCCATCTCTTTTTTTACTGTACCTTCTCCAAGAGAGCACTTCAATCTGTTTTTCGTTGGCTAGGAGAGCTCATCTGGCCTGAGAAATTTGAAGGTTGGTGCAATTGGCTGGCTGAAGCTAGGAAAGGATGCATGGCTCGGGTAGCGTTAGCTACACTTGCTGCTACAGTTTAATACCTCTGGTATAACAGGAACAAGTGCTGTTTTGAAAGCAACTGCTTTACTGTTTATCAATTAGGTTCTTTGATTAAAGATTCTGTCAAAGCTAGAGTTCTAAGTCTTAACCTTAGAACCAAAAAGTTGTCTTCCAGAGAGAAACTTATGATCTAATTTTTCTCTAGATTGTAATTGAGGGGGAGTTTTGCTCCGGCCTCTTGCTGTTTCTAGTTTGTTTGATCAATTATACATCCTTTTCTTGATAATATATATATATATAACTTTTTTAGCAAAAAACAAAACATAAGTATTGTAATTTGACTTTTAGAAATAGAATTGGATTTAAATTAATTAGTACAAAATGGAGAATTCAATATTAAATTATTGTGTTTCTCTTGCAATACACTACACCAAAATATGATTTTTGTATCACTCAAACGCGTCAGTCAACACAGTTTACTGACGTCGTTGACTGAGAATAAGCATTTGTGGTAGTTGAGCACTGCCACAAATGCAGGGGCATTTGCATCAGCGGCAACACTGACGTTGTTAATTGGCGAGGTTTGCGTCAGTGGCCAACTGATGCCATTAACATCACCGTTTGCGTCAGTGGGGGACTAGCAGTAACGATGTGTTACACAAACGGTTAAGCAAAATGCGTGTTTTGCTTAACCGTTTGCGTCAATGCCCCACTGATGCAAACACGTTGTTACCTTCAATGGGGCACTAACGCAAACAGTCCGCCCAGTATAACTTCCAACAGCATCGTCCCGAGACCCTCATTCTCCCAATATTCGAAAACTTAGGTTTCTCCCAAAAACTAGCGACGACTCCAGCCATTTCCAGCATTAAGGTGAGTTTTCCTTCATTTTTTTCAATTTTAAAGTTAAATTTATGAATATATCATGTTTATGAATCTTATATCTAGTTTTTTTTAATATTTTGTGTAGCTTTTTAATTCTTGAAGACTATTGCTTGAAAGTCCATAAATTTATTAGTTTTTTTGGGGTTTTCTACTTCAAGAACCCGCATTACTCTCTTAACACAAGTAATGACAATTTTATAAATTTTTATGAATTATATTAAATTTTGTGATTTTTTATTTTTATGAAATAGCTATATTTCAGATTTTTTTTTAAAATTTTTGGATAGTTTTATATTGATGATTATTCAATTGTTTAAACTTGGCATTTTAATATTTTATTTTTAGAATTTTTTTTATTAGAATTTTTTTATATTTTGTTAACTTTTTCTAATTTTTTATTAAATTTAATTTAAGGTTTAATTATGTAAATTAGTATATATATTAGTGTATATATTTTCTATAAGTTCGTGTTTATTAGTTATTTAGTTTGAATAGTTTTAGTAAATTTTTCTTTATATTTTGTTAACTTTTTTTAAAAAAAATAAATTAAATTTTGGGTTTAATTGTTTAAATATGTATATATATATTAAATTGTTTGTTTTCTTTATGTTCCATTTTATTATTTATTTAGTTAGAATATTTATAGTATATTTTTGTTTATGTTTTGTTAACTTTTATTTTTAAAAATAATTTTTTAATTTCGGGTTTAAGTATTTAAATGGGTATGTGTTGACTCTTGATTTAGTCAACGACATGGAGTCACGAAAAACGATAAAGATTATAGAGTTGAATGCAAGAATGTAAACAACACAAGGAAGTTATAGTGGTTCGGCCCCAGAGATTGGTAATAACCTACGTTCACTTAGTGATTTTATTGATGTAAATCCCCAAAAACATGCAATCAACGAAAAAGGGTTCACTGAGTTTCACAATTCTTGAGGATAGCTACAAGTTCTGTGTATAAACTTACTGTTTCTCTCTGAATACAAAATATTGCGTGTGTCATAAATGAATCCTACGAGTCCTATTTATAGGCTCATGGATGTACATATGGGACGATGGGTCATCCTTAACTTGCATTACAAGCATAACCAAATAGTAACATAAATAATGATATTTACATAAAAAATAATTAAATATCTCGGGAATATCTAACTTGTCACCGTTTCTGAGTGTTTGGCTTAGTTCCACGAGCAGCTCTGGTCATATGCATCTGCACCCATTCTTTTCTTGTTGCTTAGCATATTCCTTGCGCCTATCGAGCAACTTTAATTTTCTCTTGATACTCTGGTCGTTGGTCGACCAGGTTTTCACTAACAAATAGTCACGTGATGTTCATGTACCTCTTAAACATGCCACGTCATCATGCAAATATTTTGGGAAACATTTGCCCCCAAGTTTATTTTAATGTGAACAACATTTAATAAACTTACTCGACCAGTATTCTTGTTGACCTATCACATCCGACTGTACTTACTTCCTTGAAAATGTAAGTAATCATGACCTTCTGGTTTCCCAAATTTGATTTGGTGGTTGTTGCTATTTCCCATGCAAAAACCCTCAAATCTCATTATTACATGTCAGATACCCCTGACCGATATAAATACCCTTCTCCTTCCTTTATTTCATTTTTACTCGACCATTCTCTCTCTTCAAGAACATTCAGAAAAAACCTCCAATAACTTCAGACATTTCAGTACGATCTGATGCGTCTTCGAGCAACTCCGAGCAAAATCATCATGATTTCTTCAAAAACCCTTACTCCAAGTAAGTTTCGAACCCATCCTCTTAACTTTGTAGCAATTTTCATGCATGTTGGCCATGATTCGTCTGTTTTCGTGACTGGATTTCGTATGTTCTTAATGGGTTTTTTTTTGGGTAAATCTGGTTTAGGAAAAAAACACCTAGAAATACTATGATAAAATAGGTATTGTAGGCAATGTAGTGCATAAAACAATGTTTAGAAGTAGTATTGGGCTTATTTACAATGATTTCGTGACCAAAATCGAAGTGAAAATTCGATTTTGGGTATTTTGGAAAAACTAGGTTTTTCCTGCTCGTTTTCCGAAAAAACTTTTCACATTCACTTTTTGTTCTGTTTTTCCAACCTGCTTGCATGTTTGTTGTGTTTTTATCCACGAACAACTCTATCCTTATTTCTCTTTTTGTTCTTCTTTCTCTATTGGTCGTAGATTGTCCCTTCCCCTTTATTATTCTTAGATATTCATGCATGATTCTTGGGGAGGTGAGAGACCAATAGACAACGATCTCCTTGCTCTGTTGTTCAAGGATCAGGAAAAACCTTCTCTGCCCTTTCCAGAGCCTTCAACACCACCCCCAATTCCTATGACCAACCTTCCTCAGAATTCTCCAAAGAAAAAACCAAACATGGATCGTTTCAAACCTACTGCCCATAGAAAAAAAAAACCACTGACTCACCTACCAGCCAGCTAGCAGCTAATATCGAGGGTCCTTCGAATGACCCTCAACCCTTGAGGGTGGCACCACTAGAGATCCAACCTAAGGCCCGTCCACATGAAAGTCCATGAGCAGAGGTACCCTGGTACATAGCCCCTCCAAACGTCATATCGATCAAGATGGTGGCAAAGTATCCCAAGAAGTACGAACTTCCTGGGATTACTCCATACAAGCCTACACCCGAGCAGAGGGAAAACGTGCCTGGAGGCGCCTTTAGAGTCTGGCCGAGGTATCACATAGAAGCAGGGGAAATTCTGCTTTTGCATGATTTCTTCCGAGGGGTAGCCAATTATTTTGAGGTTGCCCCATTTCAAATAACCCCCAACGGATATAGAGTACTTTCAGCACTCTATATCTTATACAACCATAAAATGTGGCATGTGCCCACCCCTCACGAGATCAATTATTTGTTCGATCTCAAATCCAACCCCAACCAAAGTAACACGAGGTTCTTCCATTTTTATCACCAGGAATCTGGTCGCACATTCCTGAGTGATATCACCTACAAATCCAATGTGGGGAAATACTTCCAAGAGTACTTCCTTACAACCGACCTGGTCATAGATAACATGGCCTTCACATAAGGAGGTAAACTCTTTAGTCTCTGTTCGGCATTTTCCTAGTCGCTTTTTATTTTTTGGTCCTCAATCGGTTCATACTATGTTTAGGTCCATGGTATCGACCAAAACCCACTCCAAAAATGGAGATAAGGGCTGCAACCCTAGCCAGCATGACACATATAGAAAAAAATGTCAAGGAGCTGGTCATGGAAAGCAATTTGAGGCTAGTCGACCTTTTATAGTCTCACCAAGAGGTGAGGGCATTTAGCGTGGGGAGTGCCACCAGAGATGGTGTTGAGGAACAAGAAAACCCCAAACAACAACAAGATGTGTCACAACCCCCAAGGCGCCATCCAACAGGAGTGACCATTCAAGAGCCCAATCCCAATGCCCGATCAGCTAATATCCCTCCCCAACATGGGATAGGAAAACAAAAATTGCATGAATATGCTGGTCCTGTATTTGAATCCTCTGATGAGAACTGTACAGTTTTTTCACTCTTAGATACATTTCCCATTCCTTATCATCTATTCTATAGGGATGACAACTTTAAATTTCTGACTAGTAGTTTCAGCTTGGACTTCTTCGAGACAGATAGTGATTGTAGCTGTAGTTCCTTAGATAATGTAGTGACCAATAATTGTAGTTCGGGTACAGTACTTAGAATTTCTTTTGATTGGTTTCCTTATTATACAGCTATTTTTTGACATGTCAGTTCGTTCTTGTTTTTCTTGTAGTCATGTAAAGCAATGTTGCGTTAAACATTTATGCCTCCAGGGGCAAACCTGCGAGCTCAAAGAAATCGAACAGGAGAAGTGTTGGAGAAGCCAGTGGTGAACCTCTGAGAAAAAAGGCTCAACCAGAAGACCCTCCAGATCCTACTCCTTCTAGGAAAACCACTCCTCCTCCTCCTCCTCGTACCGAGTCCACCGAACAGGCAGGAGGATCTATGGTGATAGAATGGTTGAGCAACACCTCTTTCTCCACAATTGATAAAGTCCAGTGGATAGCCAAGCACCCCTGCAGCAATGAAGCCTTTGCTTCTCTCCATTCGATGAGACCTGATCAAGTCCTTGCTCGTAGGTTCAATGAAGTAATCATTGTAAGTTTCTTTTCTTTATTTTATTTTAATCGAACTACATTTCCTTTTATTGGCTATGACAACTTCATTTCTTCATTGTTCGCAAGGTCTTCTGACCGTGAATAACAGTTGGCACTGTGTCGAGGAGATTGGCTCAAAAAATTATGAGGAGATCAAAGTATGGGTGGCCAATGCCAAGGCGTTGGCCAAAGTCAAAGTAGCAGAAGACATAATCAAATCAACTAGGGACAAAATCAAAGTAGCTAAGGAAAAAGTCAAAGCAACTGAGGACAAAGCTACTGTTTTGACTGAAGAGTTAAGGAAGAGTAAAGAAGATCTGGCTAAGGCTGTTGCTAAGGACAAATTCAAGGAAGCCTCTGAGACCAACTATAAGGAGGCAGTCAAGCTACAAGAAGATTTGGTCACAAGCATAAAGGAGGCCAACAGACTGGAGGATCGGGATAAACTTCTTGAGAGGTTCCAAGGAGACACCTTCAACTGCTTTTACATGTTCTGGAATACCAATCAAGGAGTGAACTTTGATTACCTTCCCGAGCAGGTAAAACAAGCTGAACTTGTCTGGTGTGCTGCTCGACTAGAGGAGGAGAAGAATGCCCCGGAGTCTCCTGAATTTTCCTTGGCGACAGGCGTTGACGGAGCAAAAGAAGAAGAAGCTGGAACAACTGTCGACCAGCAACCTTAGCAGGACCTCCTCGCAGATGCACAATAAACATAATTTTTTTATATGTAACTAAAACACCTGGACAGACTGTTCACGGTGTTAAGACAATTTGCTGCTTAAGACAGTTTTATTTACTTTTAATATTTCTAATTACATCCGAGCAGAAATTGTTTGCAGTGTAAAGATGTTTCGTTTTGATATTACAACCGCTATTATAATATCTGCTCATATGACCGAACCTAGCATAACACTGTATTATCTTACAAAATTAGCTAAATTTTTTTAAAAATATTCTAAGTGTTGTAGTATGCTTTCCCTTATTTTGCTCATGTTTTTACATATGTTTATAATATGCTTTAATCGCTTAGTATCTTATATGCCCCCCAAGTGATCGAGGAGTTTAAGGTTCTCGGTCACTTGCCATTGACCAATACCTGTTCGAACATTACTGCTCGAGTACTTATAAACAATCAATGATAATATAGCAAAACAACACACGTAATGAGAAAATACTTGTAATAAATTCAATAATTAGCAAGAATAACTGGTTGCACACAGTTCCTCTTATTTATCGTAAAAATGGACAAAAATTCATGTTTATATGAGTGATCAAACTTGATCTTACACTTATAAGCGACCAGCCATCTAATTGGCTAGCCCTTGTTCAAAAAATTGTAAAAAGTAAATTAATACAAGCCAAATCTTTAAAAAGAAATGTTCATTGATAATACTTGCGCAGGTGTTCTCCATTCCAATAGCAAGGAACGAGATCTCCGTTTAAGCGAGCAAGTTTGTATGTGCTTGGTGGAAGAATTTCTTCCATTTGATAGGAACCCTCCCTGTTTGGTCCAAGCACTCCAGCAGCCTGATCGCGAGTGTTGAGAAAAACCCTTCTAAGTACCAAGTCTCCTACGTCAAACTTTCTTTCGCGTACTTTAGAGTTAAAACATCGAGCGACCTTTTGCTGGTAAGCTGCAACTCGTAGTTGGGCTTGTTCACGCCTTTCATTAACCAAGTCCAAAGACTCCATTAATAACTGCTTATTCGTATTCTAGTCGTATGTCATTATTCTATGTGAGGGTGGATCTAGCTCAACTGGTAACATGGCATCATACCCATATGCTAAAGAAAATGGCGTATGACCTGTTGTTGTTCGGTGTTTTGTTCTATACGACCAGAGTACTTCGGGTAATTGTTCTGGCCATGCTCCCTTTGTCTCTTCGAGCCTTTTCTTCAGTGTGTCCTTTAGAGTCTTGTTTACAACTTCTACCTGTCTGTTGGCTTGTGGATGGGAAACTGATGAATAACTCTTCGTTATGCCATGCCATTCAGAGAAATCATTAAATAGGTCGCTATCAAATTGCGTTCTATTATCTGATATGATCTTTTTTGGCAATCCATATCGGCATACAATGTTTTTGACAAAAAAATCCAGTACTTTCTTGGTTGTGATTGTTGCGAGCGGTTCAACTTATGCCCTCTTTGTAAAGTAATCGACAACAACTACAACGTACTTGGCATTCCCTATTCCTGTGGGCAAAGATCCGATTAGGTCTATTCCCCAAACTGTGAATGGCCATGGGCTTTTCATCTGTTTAAGCTCATTTGGGGCTGCTCGAGGTACCTTGGAGAATCTTTGGAATTTATCACACTTCTTAACAAATTCCATAGAAACCTCGATCATAGTAGGCTAGAAATACCCCTGTCGAAGAATCTTTTTCAACAAACTTTGTACCCCATCATGATCTCCACAGAACCCTTCATGTACTTCTCGCATCATTTCCTTAGCTTTTTCCCTAGAAATACATCTCATCAAAGGCATTTAATTACCTCATCGATATATAATTCCATCGAGCAAGATAAAGCGAGTCGATTGCCTTTGTAATGTGCTCGCCTTATTCATGTCTGCAAGTAACCATCACTGTTCGAGAAATTGAATGATGGGAGTCATCCATGTGTCGGACACTTGTATTACTAGGGAAGATTCTTATACTTGAATGTTAGGAGCTGACAAACGTTCGACCGGTACTATACTCAAAGTGTCGGCGTCCTTGGCGCTTGCTAGTTTGGCTAAAGTATCGGTTTTGGAGTTCTGGTTGTGAGGTACTTGCTGTAGAGTATACTTTTTGAATTGTGCTAACAAGTCTATTGCCTTTTTTAGATATGCAACCATCTTAAGACCCCTGGCCTGATATTCTTTGATGATCTGATTAACAACTAGTTGAGAGTCACTGTATATCTCTAGTTATTTCACATTTACATCTTTGGCTAGTCTCAACCCTGCGAGTAATGCTTCGTATTCAACTTCATTATTTGAGGCAATAAAGTTGAATCGTATTGCGCAATGAAACTGATGACCTTCGGGGGTAACTAGAATCAAACCGACCCCTGAGTTATGCTCATTAGATGATCCATCCACGAACAGTCTCTAGGTGGTAGTTTGTTCTTGAGCATCATGCTCTATAGTTGGCTCGCTTGTTTGGAGTCTAGTGAATTCAGCTACAAAGTTCGCCAAAGCTTGTCCCTTTACGGTTGCTCGTGGTGCATAAGAAATTTCGAACTACCCTAGTTCAATTGCCCAGTTTAGTAGTTGACCAGCGACTTCTGGTTTTTGCAAGAATTGTCGTAGTGGCTAGTCGGTAAAAATGACTATGGGATGAGCCTGAAAGTAGGGTCGCAGTTTTCTTGATGCAAGTATTAAGAAGTAAGCCAATTTCTCTATATAAGGATAGTGTAATTCTACTCCTACTAGCCTTTTACTTATGTAGTGTACAACCTTTTGAATATTATCTTCCTCCCTGATTAAAAAAGCACTGGTAGTATTCCTCGTTATTACTAAGTGGATGTACAAAGTTTCTCCTTCGACCGGCTTGGACAAAATGGGTGGTCGCGATATATGGTCCTTAAGTGACTGGAAAGCTTGTTCGCACTCTTCTGTCCATTCAAACTTTTTGTTTCCTATGAGTTGATTAAAAAATAGGATGCTCTTGTCCATAGACTTAGATATAAATCTAATAAGAGTCGTGATTCTCCCTGTCAGGCATTGTACATCTTTAACTTTGGCTGGTGACTGCATCTCAATTAGTGCTCGAATCTTTTCGGGATCGACTTCGATTCCTCACGAGTTTATTATGAATCCAAAAAAATTTCCTGATCCAACTCCAAAGGAACACTTAAGAGGATTAAGCTTCATATAATATTTGTTCAATAAGTTGAAGCATTCCTGCAGGTCCTTGATGTGTTCACCAGTTCTTTTCGACTTAATCAACATATCATCAACATAAATGTAACACCCTACTACTTAGGGATTGTTACACTGTGTATTTTAAATAGTGATAAACTCGCAAAAGGAGTCATTTTTCCATAACCGTGTAACTAAATGTGATTAACAGTTTAGGGTTAAAAAATTTGGTCAAAGGTACAATTGTTTCACTAAAACGTTTACTTTAGACATGGGATCCCAAAATACATTTAAAAAGGTTAATTACAATGGAAAAAGTTACAGCCAACCAACCTACGCGGAAAAATAGGGTTTGGCCCTTGTTCCTCTTTAAAACCTCGATCGTGGTGGTCGAGCAGCCGCATATGTACACATCGTCACCTAAGCTCTCCAACTCAAGGATGATCTAACTTTCTTTTCCCCTAACCTGCACCACAAAGCACCCGTTAGCCAAGGCTCAGCAAAAAAACTTAAACATGCTCATAAGCAGTTAATAAGATATTACCAAATCATAATAAGCATGCCTAGCAGTAAAAACCCTAGGCATGCATGCATACCATTCATATAAATGACTACAACGTCATAAACGACCAATTATTTATAGGGGCATACCTGTAATTTTGGACCGTTAAGGGCATAAATGTGATTATATGTGTTAAATGGTTGAGACCACATTATTATGAGGATCTATTTGCAGTATACGGCTCAAGGTGATCCTAGTGAATGGATTAGCAGAATAGTCACAACAGGGTATAATATCCAGCTCGGAGTGAGCCTAGGCGTATTTTGGGAAGTTTAGTATATATTTGAGATTTATTGAGTGATGGGTAAGTATTTGATAACTAGTTGGACATGACGGGATTAATTGGCAATTAGTAGGATGACTCGAGGAATTAGTGGGAATCAGAATTAATGATCGTTTTACCCTCAAGGGCAATTAGGAGGTTGGGTTAGTACAAATGACATTTTGGTCATTCTAATTAAAGAGATATAGTTAGGAGGTGATCATAACTGGGTAGAACATATTAGAACCTCTCAAAACTTTCTCTCCCTCTCACTCTCGTACTCTCTCTCTTCCTTTCTTGTGCTTTGAGGCTGAGGGAATTTTGAAGGAAAAAGTCAGGGAATTAAGCTTGAGGACTGGGGAAACTAAGGCTTGGGCTTTGAGATGCAGCTCAAGAACAACATCAACATCATTAAGGTAAAGTCTCAGCTGCGAATTAATGGTAGAATTTTCTGTTAGCTTAAGTGTTTCAAGCTTCTAAGTTTCAAAGAAATTTTGATGAATTATGGGTTATTGGAAGGGCATTCAGTTAGAATTTTAGGAGGTTGTGAAGCTTTGAGTGGGCTATTGTGATATGGTGGCTGAATTCTTGATCTGGTGTGTGTTGGGTTTGATTTTTAAAGAGTTAGATTGGGTAGAAATGCAAAGAAACTCATGGGTTTCTGGGTTCGCAGGGGCGCGCCACTACCTAATTCATGAGCATCGCGTCTCGTGTGCCCAGAAGGCCCTGGGAGGGCTTCCTGATTAGTGGGCACGCCGTGACCCTAGGCGGTAGGTCGCGACCCGCCTCCCCTTAGAAGCAAGAGGTTGCGCCTCTGACTTGAGGCGCACTGCGACCTTTAGGGCCAAGTTACGGCCCGCCTAAGCAGCCAAAGCCTAGGTTGGTTTTTAGGCTCGGGGATTTAAACCTATGCACTTGGGGCGAATTCTACTTCCTGGTTTAGTAGAATTTGAGGTCCCAGAGGCTAGTATTTGTTTCCAAAACATTTAATTGGATTAGAATTTGGTAGTTATCCATTGTTTCTTGTGAGTAGGGTTACTGTTAAGGCTCAGGACTGAGGAGTGTGCTCGGGACCGCTCTTTACCCTTCGCTCGTGTGACAATCAGAATCCCATGATCCGTAAGGGGAAAGATCGGGTAAAAAGCTATGCAATCCCACACCGCCTAGGGAAGGTCAAGTGTGATTATTCTAAGACTGTGTAGGTTTGTGACTACACAATTGAAGAGGGCTTAAATCGATTGATGCATACTACCTATATCAACAAGAAGCATCTTCTTTTCAGTGACCCATAACTTGAGAACTCCAAAGTTAAGCGTGCTTGATCTGGAGTAATCACAAGATGGGTGACCTCTTGGGAAGTTTTCCCAGGAAGCGTGCGAGTGAGGACAAAGCACATTGGAAATACTCATGTTGGTTTGTAGCGCTAGTCGTCATTCCAGGTTGCAGCCATAGTGACGTAGGGCGCTACAAATGGTATCAGAGCCTTGACCCAGCCGGAAGTGTGGCCGACGGGGACGTCGGGCCCGTAAGGGGGGGTAATTGTGACAGTTAGAATCCCGTGATCCGTAAAGGGAAAGACTGGGTAAAAAGTTGTGCAATCCCACACCGCCTAGGGAAGGTCAAGTGTGATGATTCTAAGACTATGTAGGTATGGGACTACACATTTGAAGAATGCTTAAATGGATTGATGGGTACAACCTATATCAACAAGATGCATCTTATTTTTGGTGGCCCATCACTTGAGAACTCCAAAGTTAAGCGTGCTTGACCTGGAGTAATCTCAAGATGGGTGACCTCTTGGGAAGCTTTCCCAGGAAGCGTGCGAGTGAGGACAAAGCACGCTGGAAATACTCGTGTTAGTTTGTAGGGTCAGTCGTCATTCTAGGAAGCAGCCATAGTGATGTGGGGCGTTACAGCTCGGGGCTTGAGGTAAGAAAACTGTACCCAAGTGGTTGTGAATGGGACTGAGATTCCCTATAATTAAACATATGTGTTCTGATAGTTATATATCTGTTATGTGTGAGGTGAAAGTACGACTTAAGGGTGCCGGGGCTGATGACCTAAATATTTGTATTAAAGATTGAGTTATATGTTTGGAAGTGTATGTTTATCGTTGCCTAGCTTGATACTTGTTTTCACTGATTAATTGATCTAATTGAACTAAAGATTGTTATATACTCTTCTTTCTGTCTATGCTTGTTGTTGTTGGTTTTCTTGCTGTGCCTTGGCTCACGGGTGCTACGTGGTGCAGGTAAAGGCAAGGGGAAACTGGACCAGCCATGAGTTGGAGAGATTTAGGGGTGGAGCGTACATCAACAGTAGCTCGACCGCCACGGCCGAGGGAATTACAGGAACTAAAGCTCAAAATTGTATTTTTGCCATTTAGACTGCCTTTTGTTGTATTAACTTTTGAGGGTTGTTTCTGCCATGTAAACCTTATTTTTGGGATCCCATGTATCAAACTCTTATTTGAATGAAAATCAATCATTTTATGATCAAAGTCTTTTAACCATAACCTGTCAGATGACTTTAGAAACACATCTAAGTTCAAACGACCTGATTAGCAAGTCTTGCACTATTTTAAACACACAGTGTAACAGTCTTGGTTACCCAGGGCGTTACAACTTGGTATCAGAGCGGTCTAGGTTTAAGGGTTCCTCAAGAATGGCTGGGCATGTACAATCGTCGCTAAAGACAAACTTGACTCAGGGTTTGGTAACCAAATATGTGATTAAATGTTTAAATGTTTAAATGAAATATAAATGTTTTGTTTTCTCGATTAATATGGAGCATGAGATATACTGATAGGGCCTGGCCCTTGACTGCTATGTGAATATGTTAAGGCGTGCTTATTAGCATTGCTACTACATGTGAATAATTGTTTAAATGCCTTTTTTCATCATGATTACTTTGTGGCTGGGATATTAGCATTGGACCATGGAATGAATATAAACCCAATATCATTGCTTAACCAGGCGTTTCATTGATTACGGATAAACTTGGATAGTTGTGCATCCAAGGTGATCAAATCGACTATCCGACACTTGGTCAAGGCTAGAGATGATGAGCAGGGCCAGAACGCTCCGCCAGTCCCTGAGAACTGGCAGCAGTTGCTTGCGGGTATGCAAGCTAGACTTCAGAGTCAGGAAGAGGAGATCCTCCTTCTGAGGCAACATGCTTCGTCAGGGAGTGTTGTACCTAACTTGCCACCTGTTGTGGCACCAGCAGTACAATCACCTGAGATTGGAAACAGGTGGGAGCCACTTTATGAAAGACTCACGAGAGAACATCCTCCAACCTTTGAGGGAGGACCAGATCCACTAATTGATTAACAGTGGATGAGTATGATCACCTCCACCCTTGATTTTATGAGGGTGGAAGATAATGACAGGGTGGCCTATGCCACCTATATGCTTAGAGAGGAAGCCCGTATTTGGTGGGTGGTGGCATCATAGACTCGAAATGTTTTTGCTATGAGTTGGGAAGGGTTAAGAGATTTGCTCAACCATAATTATTACAACATTGTCTTCAGGGCATCATAGGTGAATGAGTTCACTAGGTTGGTTTAGCGCAGCATGACAGTTACTGAGTATGCCCTCAAATTTGACAGCCTAGCAAAGTTTGCACCAGATCTAGTGCCTACAGACTCAGCTAGACAAGACAGATTTGTTCAAGGGCTTAATGCTATTATAGCCTGAGGTGTGAGGATCACATCAGTACCTAGGGAGACGACTTATGCTCAGGCGGTTAAGAAGGTGCTCACTACTGAGGAGGCAGAGAACAAGATCAAGAGGGAGAATGCTATAAGATGGGATGTTCACAGGGCATTGCCTCCATTCACAGGGTCTGGTAGGGGTGGAGGCCCCAGTGATCAGAAGAGGAAGACCCTTGAAACCTCGACCACTGCTAGTCCTGATAGGAGGGGTCGAGGTGCCCAGGGTGGCCGCCAGGGAGGCAATGAGTCCTGGAGAAGCTATTTAGAGTGCACTAGATGTAGGAAGCACCATCTGGGCGTATGCCGGGCCAAAGCTTGTTACTTGTTTAGGGTGGTTGGAAACCTCAAGAAAGACTACAGGACATTGAAGAAGGAGGAATCGGGGAAGGCAGACAGCTTGACTCCAACTCGAGTGTTCACCTTGACACAGACAGAGGCTGAGGCTAGTCCCTTGGTAGTGACAGGTCAGCTTTCTAGCATTGGCTCTTCATATACTGTATTGATTGTGTAACACCCTGGTTACTCCAAGACTGTTACTGTGAGCTTTGAACCGGGAGTAACTCACTAATCGAGTCATTTGGTTATAAACGTGCATCTAGGTGTTATAAATAGGATAAGGTGAAAAAATTGATCAAAAGGAAATGATATATTTTATTTAAAACATAAAACTGTACATGGGCCCATAAAAGCATTTACAAGTTATTTACAACTCAAAATGGTCGTTACAGTGTAAAAATTACAACCCACCGACCTAAGCGGCAAAAATAGGGTTAACCCCTAGTTCCACTGAGAAATACCTTGGCCGTGGTGGTCAAGCGGCCACATATGTACACATCGCCACCTATGCTCTCCACTCAAAGCTGGGTGAGCTTTCTTTTCCTTTACCTGCACCACATAGCATCCGTGAGCTAAGGCTCAGCAGGAAAACTCATTACTGCATGTATATAATATCAAATGATGATCATGATAATCATACAGAGCTTATAGCCCTAAAAAGATAAATGAATATCACTTCAAGGTTCTGGTAACCATGCTTGGCTTATAGCCCTAATTAGATAATATTGAGATTCTGATAATCATGCTGGGGCGTGTAGCCCTAATCAGATGAGTGACTGATGAGTAAGTCACTAACTTAAGCCAGATGAGTGACTGATGAGTGAGTCACTAACTTGGGCTCCACACCCTTAGCCATGTGACGATGTAGTCACCTGGGCCTTCTCGTCCTAGGTCTATGTAACTAGCCATTAGACTAGACAAGCGCTTTTATTTTTCATCAAACTTAAGGTCGGTCAAGCATTTCATGCTCAGAACGATAATGCTTATGTCAATTAGATCTAATCTTTTCGACTTGCGTTAAACACGCTGATACTGTTCTTGACTCAATACCATACCACCAAAGCTCAGTACTACTACCAAACTTGACTAATGAGTCACAGTTTCATAGTTAATACCGACACCATTACCGATTCCTGACTCATAGGTCAGTGCCATACACAAGTAAGCAAGATTTGCTAAGCATTTGATATGCAATCAATGTCCACATATACATCACTCAACATGCCTCATGAAAAACCATGCATGTCACATATGGGGTGCAGTTTTCTTACCTTTGGTTTGAGCGAGAAATAATACAAGAACAACCCTTGAGAACGATCGATTCCTTTGATTCCTTAGCGGTCACCGAATCATAACCAAATATAACTTTCATCACTAAAAATGAGAAATAAAAGGTTCTTGACCTAAACCTCACTCCCAGGACCTCGAATTGTACCCAAACGACTAGTAGATTCGATCCCGAGCCTTAGGAATTGAAACCCCGAGCTAAAAACCCTCAAAAGTGCCTAAAATAGAAATCTAGAAAAGTAGGGTAGAACTGTAGCACTGTCCCCCCACCCCAGCACTACAAGCAGAGTTGAATTACCCCTGGCTAGCGTTGAAGCGCCCATACCTGGGCATTGTAGCGCTACAACCAGGGTTTTCAGCCCTGGTTTCTCCCTCCTTCGACTTCTCCATTTCCAACCTTCATGAATTGATTCCAAACTTCATTAAAACTCCCAAAAGAACCCCAAAACCACATATACAAGTCCTAGGCATCAAAACCTAGTCAATCTTTGCCAAAAACCTCATTGAATGCCCAACTATCCACTTCAAAATCTCAGTTGAAATCTAATAGAAAAATAGAGCAAAACCAGAGTTTTAATGGTTAAAAACTTACCTCAAGCTCAGTATAGAACCCTCTTCAATGGTGGAACTCAACCATAAGCCCTCAAGACTCACTTTCCTAGCTTGATTCCTCAAATGAAGCTCTAAAATCCAAGGAGAAAAGGAGGAAAAAAATGGTGCTCGGGAGAAGAAGAAAACGTATTCTATTTTGGTTAAGTTTCTACAACCATCTTAGTTCACATATATCCCTTAGGTAAGAAGACAATATTTCCCCTAGGTCATTTAAAGTCTTTTAAAGGCTTCCAAGTGTAAAACTGTCATTTTCCCTGTCTTGTAATCTTAATTAACGCTATCCAATTCCCGTTATTTCCTATATTCTCAAATGCTAATAAATCATATCCCATTACCCTTTAATTCCCGGTAATGTTCTAATCACCAAATAACCTCGAGACTTACCTCGAGCCCCGAAATCAACCCTGTTATGACCAAACTGCTATCTTGCATTCTAAGATCGTTTCACGCCAAATGGCTCGAACAAATCCACATTATAATGTGGCCTCTTCAATAATCACCAACATGCATGCAAATATAAAATTATACCCTCAACATGCCAAATTACCAAAATTCCTCTATCAAGAAATGTGGACCCACATGCATGCATTTAACATCATATAATAATTTAATGGCATAATAAATCAATTATGGCCCTCCCGACCTACTAATCTGACCAGTAAACCTCATAAGGGATTTTGGGGCATTACAGATTGACTCTGGTGCTACACATTCATTTGTTTCTAGTAAAGTGATTGATAGATTGTGTAGGCCTAGTGAGTATTATACTGCGGGGTTTGGGACTATATTGCCTACTCGGGAGCTGGTAGTTTCTAGGAGATGGATTAGAGCACTGCCAGTGATGGTGGATAGTAGGGAACTATCAATAGATGTGATTGAGTTGGGTATGGACGATTTCGATATGATTTTGGGGATGTATTGGCTAGTCAGATATGGGGCCACTATAGATTGCAGGAAGAAGATGGTGACTTTTGAGCCTGAGGGTGAGGACCCCTTTATTTTTGTGGGTGCTATGCATGGACCCCTCATTCCTATGATATCAGCATTGAGGGCTAGGGACCTATTACAAAGAGGTTGTATAGGTTTTCTAGCTAGTTTGGTGGATACACTAGAGTTACGCCGGTGGGGCCGGGAGAGACTAGACTGGTATGCGAGTTCTTGGACGTGTTTCCTAAACAACTACTGGGATTGCTGCTACACAGGGAAATTCAATTCATCATTGAGTTAGGGCTAGGTACAGAGCCAGTGTCGAGGGCACCATATAGGATGGCTTCGGCAGAGCTAAAGGAGTTAAAGATACAGTTGCAAGAGCTTCTAGACTTGGGATTTATCAGACCTAACTTCTCGCCATGGGGTGCTCCAGTTTTATTGTCTTTATTGACAACATCCTTGTTTACTCCAGTTGAAAGGCAGAGCATGAGTAGCATCGATTGTATGCTAAGTTTCAGAAGTGTGAGTTCTGGCTACCGGAAGTGACATTCCTTGGACACATTGTTAGTGGAGATGGAGTTAGGGATTGGTTGAGGCGAAGGAACGCCTCGGAGGTTAGGATCTTCCTTGGATTAGCAGGATATTACAGACGATTCGTGGAAGGGTTTTCAAAGATTGCCACACCGTTCACTAAATTGACACGAAAGAATATGAAGTTCACCTACTCAAACAAATGTGAGGGTAGCTTCCAGGAGTTGAAGTGACGATTGATTTCTGCAATGGTGTTAAGCCTCCCTTCGGAGGGAGGAAAGTTTGTAGTGTACTGCGACACGTCAGGACTGGGATTAGGATGTGTGTTGATGCAGAATGAGAATGTTGTTTCCTATGCGTCGCAGCAGTGGAAGGAGTATGAGCAGCAGTATCCTACCCATGATTTGGGACTAGCAGCAGTTGTGTTTACACTAAAAGTTTGGCAACATTATTTGTATGGAGAGAAGTGTGAGATATACACCAATCATAAGAGTTTAAAGTATTTCTTTACTCAGAAGGACTTAAACATGAGACAGAGACGTTGGTTGGAATTAGTGAAGGACTAACACTGTAACATCCTTTACCACCCGGAAAAAGCCAATGTAGTGGCAGATGCATTGAGCCAGAGGGGCCAAGGAAAGTTGTTTTGTTCGAAGCAGATATCGAAGGAATTGGCAAAGAAGATGGCTAGAGCAAGGATAGAATTGGTCAATATTACTTTATAGTCTACCCTCCTAGAGAGGATAAGAGATGGCCAGTTGGATGATGTGCAGTTGCAGGAGGTTAGAGGGAATGTCCTAGCTAGAGTGGCTAAGGATTATTCTATTTCAGAGACGGGTTTACTGCGGTATAAGGATTAGATCTGTGTTATGATGGATATGGGTATTAGACGAGAGATACTTGATGAATCCCATACTAAACCATACTCACTCAATCTAGATACCACAAAGATGTACCCGAATTTACGGGCTTTATATTGGTGGCCTGAGATGAAGAATGACGTGGTAGAGTGTTTGACCTACTAGCAGGTAAAGGCTGAACATCAGCGACCAACGGGGTAGTTATAGCCTTTGGGTATTCTCGAGTAAATGTGGGAAGATATTACTATGAATTCCGTTGGAGGTTAACCCAGGATGGTGGGGCAACATGACTTGGTGTGGGTGATAGTAGACAGATACACCAAGTTAGCTCACTTTCTGCCTGTGAGGATGACCTATATTGTAGATCAGTACACAAAGTTGTAGGTGAGGGAGATTGTACGTCTCCATGGGGTTCCTAAATCTATAGTATCAGACTAAGATCCCATATTTACCTCCAAGGTTTGGGGTGGCTTGCCAAAGGCTATGGGAACTCAGCTGAAGTTCATTACAACTTTTCATCCTCAGACAGACAGACAATTTGAGAGGACAATTCAGATATTGGAGGACATGCTTAGGGCATGTGAGCTAGAATTCGAGGGGTCTTGGAGTAAGTACCTTTCGTTGATTGAGTTTTCATACAACAACAGTTATCAATCAACAATTGGAGTGGCTCCATACGAGATGTTATATGGAAGGAAATGCAGATTGCCCATTCATTGGGATTAGATGGGGGAGATGAAATATTGGGGACTGGAGATGGTTCAGAAGAGTAATGAAGCTATTGAGAAGATCCAAGCTTGAATGCTCGCTTCGCAGAGTAGACAGAAAAGCTACGCTGATCCTAAGCGTAGGGACGTGGAGTTCCAGGTAGGGGACCACGTGTTTCTGCGAGAGGTGAGGAGGTTTGGGAAAAAGGGCAAGCTGAGCCCTAGATTCAAGAGACCTTTTGAGATCCTATAGAGGATCGGGCAAGTAGTTGAGAGTCGATGTATATCTCTAGTTATTTCACATTTAGATATTTGGCTAGTCTCAACCCTGCGAGCAATGCTTCGTATTCAACTTCATTGTTTGAGGCAGTAAAGTTGAATCGTATTGCGCAAAGAAACTGATGCCATTTGGGGGTAATCAGAATCAAAACTACCCCCAAGTTATGCTCATTAGATGATCCATTCACGAACAGTCTCCAGGCGAGAGTTTGGTCTTGAGCTTCAGGCTCTATAGTCGGCTCTTTGGTTTGGAGTCTGGTGAATTCAGATACAAAGTCCGCCAAGGCTTGTCCCTTTATGCTTGCTCGTGGTGCATAAGAAATTTCTAACTGCCCTAGTTTAACTGCCCATTTTAGTATTCGACCAGCGACTTCTAGTTTTTGCAAGACTTGCCGTAGTGGATGGTTGGTTAAAATGACACTGGGATGAGCCTAAAAGTAGGGTCGCAGTTTCTTAATGCAAGTATTAAGAAGTAAGCCAATTTCTCTATAGCTGGATAGCGTAATTCTACTCCTACTAGCCTTTTACTTATCTAGTGTACAATCTTTTGAATGTGGTCTTCCTCCCTGATTAAAACAGCACTGGCAGCATACCCCGTTATTGCTAAGTAGATGTACAAAGTTTCTCCATCGACCGACTTGGATAGAATGGTGAGTCGCGACATATGGTCCTTAAGTGCCTGAAAAGCTTGGTCGCACTCTTTTTCCCATTAAAACTTTTTGTTTCCTCTGAGTAGATTAAAAAATGGGATGCATTTGTCCGTAGACTTAGATATAAATCTAATCAGAGTTGCGATTCTCCTTGTCAGGATTTGTACATCTTTAACACTTGCTGGTGCCTGCATCTCGATAAGCTCTCGAATCTTTTTGGGATTGTCTTCGATTCCTAGAGAATTTACTATGAATCCCAAAAATTTTCCCAATCCAACTCCAAAGGAACACTTAAGAGGATTAAGCTTCATCTGATATTTGTTCAAGATGTTAAGGCTTTCCTACAGGTCCTTGATGTGTTCACCAGCTCTTTTCGACTTAACCAACATATCATCAACGTAAATGTAACACCCTACTACTCAGGGACCGTTACAATGGGTATTTTAAATAGTACTAAACTCGCTAAACGAGTCATTTGACCATAACCGTGTAACTAAACGTGATTAACGATTTAGGGTTAAACTTTTTGGTCAAAGGTACAATTGTTTCACTAAAACTTTTACTTTGTACATGGGATCACAAAATACATTTAAAAAGGTTAATAATAATGGAAAAAGTTACAACCAGACGACCTACATGGAAAAATAGAGTTTGACCCAAGTTCCTCTTTAAAACCTCGGCTGTGGTAGTCGAGCAACTGCATATGTACACATCGTCACCTGAGCTCTCCAACTCAAGGATAGTCCAACTTTATTTTCCCCTTACCTGCACCACAAAGCACCCGCGAGCCAAGGCTCAGCAAGAAAACTTAAACATGCTCATAAGCAGTTTATAACATATTACCAAATCACAATAAGTATGCCTAGCAGTAATAACCCTGGGCATGTATGCATACCATTCATATAAATGGCTAATACGTCATAAAGGACTAATTGCCCAAGATAAATAAACAATGAATCATACCGAGGCACGATGCCCAAAATACATGATTATTGAATCATATTGGGGCTCAACTCCCTAATACATGATTTATAAATCACACTGGGGCTCTGTAACGACCCAAAAATGCTAATAGGGTTTAGTGCCTTGATTAGCGTGCCCAGAGGGTATAATTGAATATGTGTGTGATTAATTGATTAAATGCATGACTATGTGGTATGCATGATACATATGATGATATGAATATATTTATAGGCATATTTATAAGTATTAAATATGCATGTGAGCCTGTTATTACTTATAGGGGCATATTTGTAATTTTGGACCGTTCAGGGCATAAATGTAATTATATGTGTTAAATGGTTAGAGGCGATCCTAGTGAGCGGATTAGCAAAATAGTCACAACAGGGCATAATACCCTGCTCGGATTGAGCCTAGGGGTATTTTGGAAAGTTTAATGTATATTTGAGATTTATTGAGTAATGGGTAAGTATTTGATAACTAGTTGGACATGACGGGATTAATTAGGAATCGATAGGATGACTCGAGGAATTAGTGGGACTCAGGGTTAATGACTGTTTTACCCTTAAGGAAAATTAGGAGACTGGGTTAGTACAAAGGGCATTTTGGTCATTCTAATTAAAGACATATAGTTAGGAGGTGATCAAACTGGGTAGAACATATCAGAACCTCTCAGCACTTTCTCTCTCTCTCACTCGTACTCTCACTCTTCCTCTCTTGTGCTTTGAGGCTGGGGGAATTTTGAAGGAAAAAGTCAGGGAATTAAGCTTGAGGACTGGGGAAACTAAGGCTAGGGCTTTGAGGTGCAGCTCAGGAACAACATCAGTATCGTTAAGGTAAAGTCTTACTTGTGAATTAATGGTAGAATTTGTTGTTAGCTTAATTGTTTCAAGCTTCTAAGTTTCAGAGAAATTTTGATCTATTATGGGTTATTAGAAGGGCTTTTGGATAGAATTTTATGAGGTTGTGAAGCTTTGAGTGGGCTATTGTGATATGGTGGTTGAATTCTTGATTAGGTGTGTGCTGAGTTGGATTTTTAAATAGTTAAATTGGGTAGAAATGCAAAGAGACCTAGGGGTTTCTACGTTCGCGGGGGTGCACCGTGACCCAGTTAATGGGCGCCGCGGCCTGCCCAGGTAGCCAAAGCTTATGTTTGTTTTTAGGCTCGGGGATTTAAATCCAAGCACTCGGGACGAATTCTACTACCCGGTTTAGTAGTATTCGAGGTCCTAGAGGCTAGTATTTGTTTCCAAAATATTTAATTGCATTAGAATTTGATAGTTATCCCTTGTTGCTTGTGAGTAGGGTTACCATTAAGGCTCAGAACTGAGGATCGTGCTCGGGACCGCTCTTTACCCTACGCTCGGGACTTGAGGTAAGAAAACCCCACCCAAGTGGTTGTGAATGGGAGTGAGATTCCCTATAATTGAACATATGTGTTCTGTGAGTTATATATCTGTTATGTGTGATGTGAAAGTATGGCCTAAGGGTGTCAGGGCTGATGATACGCGTATTGAATTCAGCTTAGCCTAAGCGAGTCGAGATCAACTAAATAACTAGAGGGCTTGGCCTAAGGGCGTCGATACCTAAATATTTGTATTCAAGTTGAGTTATATGTTCGGAAGTATATGTTTATTGTTGCCTAGCTTAATACTTGTTTTTGCTGATTAATTGATCTAATTGAACTAAAGATTGTTATATACTCTTGTTTCATTCTATGCTTGTTGTTTTTGGTTTTCTTGTTGAGCCTTGGCTCATAGGTTCTACGTGGTGCAGATAAAGGCAAGGGGAAACTAGACCAGCCATGAGTTGGAGAGCTTTAGGGGTGGAGTGTACAACGACAACTTCTCAACCGCCACAGCCGAGGAAATTACAAGAACTGGAGCTCAAAACTGTATTTTTTTCCATTTAGATTGGCTTTTGTTGTATTAACTTTTGAGGGTTGTTTCTGCCATGTAAATCTTATTTTTGGGATCCCATGTATCAAACTCTTATTTTAATGAAAATCAATAATTTTGTGATAAAAATCTTTTAACCTTGACCTGTCAGACGACTTTAGAAACACATCTATGTTTAAACGACCTAATTAGCAGGTCTTGCACTAATTTAAACACACAGTGTAACGGTCTTGGTTACCCAGGGTGTTACAGGCTCAATGCCCTAGGATATGGGAATAACAAGTCACCCAAGGCCCTTTGCCTTATCCTCTGTATAACCAGCCTTGGAGATGGTCGAGCGTATTTGGTATCTTAGATTTCCAAGACTTATAGGTCAGTCAAGCGTATGTCACACTCCTGATTAGGCATAACCATATTGACCAGCGCTCGGCGTTATTTCCATCCTTGACTCATAAGTCAATGTTTTTCGACCAGCACTCATCATGCTAATGTCGTCCTTGACTAATAAGTTAGTGCTTCCAACCGGCACTCAGCTTGCTAATGTCATTCTTAACTCATAAGTTTGGGGCCCATCCCCAGGATATGGGACTAATAAGTCTCCCCAAGGCCCGTTGCCCTATCCTCAATATAACCAGCCTTAGAGCTTGCTTAGGGTACCTAGCACTTTAGTTTTCCACAACCACTAGGATGGACAAGCGTATAATGCGCTCCTGATTAGATCTAACCTTATCGACCAGTGCTCTGCGCGGTATTGCCACCCTTGAATCATAAGTCAATGTTTTTCGATCAGCGCTATTGTTGTCCTTGACTGATAAGTCAATGATTTACGACCAGCGCTTAGTGCTATTACCGTCCTTGACTGATAAGTCAATGCTTTTCGACCAGCGCTTAGTGTAATTGCCGTCCTTGACTGATAAGTCAATGCTTTTTGACCAGCACTCAACATTATTGCCATCCTTGATTGATAAGTAAATGATTTTCGACCAGCGCTCAACGCTATTGCCGTCCTTGACTGATAAGTCAATGCTTTTCGACCAACACTCAGCACTATTGTAACGTCCCAAATTACTTAATAAGGTTTAGGGCCTTGATTAGGGAGCCAAGATGGAAATTTAAGAAATTATGTGATATATATGTGTATCGTTATATGATTATGTGAGTTATATTATAATATGACTTGATATGGATGTTTAGGTGTATTAAATATGCATGTGGGCCCATTTCTGACAAAAAGGGAAATTTTCGTAATTTGGTCCATTATGGGTATATTTGGCATAAATGTGATATATGTGTGGGACCACATTATTATGTGGATATATTTGGTTTACTCGGCACTAGACGATCCTAGGGAGCAAGCAAGTGGGAATGTCACAACGGGACCCATATTTGACTCGGTGAGAGTCAAGGGGTATATTGGGTATTTAGTACATTACTGGGTTAGTGGGTAATGGGAACAAATATTTGATGATATACTGGGAGTTAATGAGATCAGGAGGGAATTCTGGGAATTTTGACTATTTTACCCTAGGGGGTATTTTTGGGACCCCTAGCATTTGGATTTGCTTGAGGTTACTTAAGCTTAAAGTAACTTGACAGAATATATAAAAATAGAACGTACAATTCTCTCTCTATCTTATTCGTCATTTGACGCCCGTTAACATTTTCGAAGGAAACTCATGTTTTACGACTCAGATTCAAGCAAGGTTAGAGTCATAACGATTCTAGGAAAGATTAGAAGCTTGTTAGTCGGGTGATTTAGTGGAAAAATGACATAATTCTGTTGACCCTCGTTTTGGTCAACGACACGGAGTCAAGTATACGACAGGAAATTAGTACGATGCTTGAGAATACGATCTAATGGAAAGTAAAGAACACTAAGGATTATAGTGGTTCGATCCCAGTGATTGGTAATGACCTATGGCCACTTGATACTATTATTAATATTGAGCTTCAAAGGTGTGATCAAAGAACTAGGGTTCATGAGTTTCACAAACCTTAGAAGGAGAAACAATACAGATGATGGATAATAGCAATACAATTCGGAAAAAGATCCAAAAACCCCCCCTTGAGCTATTTCTTGACCATTTATAGGCTCAAGGAGGATTACATGAGTCAATTAGTCATATATTTCCTTAATAAACGGATATTCAGGTTATAATGAAGAGATATTCTCGGATATCATTACAACTATACAAATTTATCCATAAATAAACGGAGTATACGACCAGGCTGGTCGTATACAAAACTTTAACCTCGCATATGGAAGTATCTCTGGTTGATAGGTGAGCGGCATCTCCGCCACGTGTCTAAAATTCTTGCCACGTCATCCACAGCTGTTTTTTGGATAAACATTTACCCCCCAAGTTTATTTATTGCGACCAGCAATAAGTAAACTTAGGAAACTAACCTTTCGTATGCCCCACGAAATCTGTCAGAGACACTCATGCTTCCTCGAAAAAGGTGACCTAATCACATCAAATCATGCTTTTTCAGTTTCCAAGTAATCCTTCTGACGGCTATTACACTCCCCCATGCCTTAAAAAAGGTAACTCATGATTACCCCTTTTCATCATATCTCAGCCATTATAAATAATCCCCAAATTTACCTTTTCACTTTTTACTCGCCATTTTCTTGCTAAGAACCCTCAAGAAATTCATCTCAAAGCTCAGAAACTTTGAAGATCATCCGTCGCTTGTTCTAAAGATCCTCTGTTCGCATGCCCAAAGTCACTTCATTTCAGAACCTCCAATCTTCATCTAGGTAATTTTCTTCAACTTTCATGCTCTCTAACATGCCATGCATACTGTAGATGCTCAGTATTCCGCGCCCATATAAGAACCAAGCCCCGCGAGACGGCCTTGTGTGCCCAAGTTCACACCCCAGTAGCATCGGCCTCGCATCCGAGCGAGGCCCCACCTCCATCCCGATGCGTGCCCCGCCTCGCGTCCGAGCGACGCCCCTGATGCGCGCCCCGCCTCACGTCCGAGCGAGGCCCCTGATACGCGCGCCGCCTCGCGTCCGAGCGAGGCCCCTGATGCGCGCACCTGACTAGCGTCCGAGCGAATCCCCGCCTCGCGTCCGAGCGAGGCCCCTGATGCGCGCCCAGCCTCGCGTCCAGGCCCGCGTGGCCTCGGTGAAGCACCCTCGGAGTCGCGCCCCGGCACCGTAGCCTCGCACCTCAGCAGACGTTCGACCTCGCGCCCCGGGCGAACCACACCATCACATGGCCACGCGAGAGGAGGAGGGCCTCGTGAGCAACTTGGGAGACGCGCCATCAATAGGCCTTCCAAGGGGGCCTCGCGAAGGAATAGGAGCCACACCACCTGGTGGCCACGCGAGTGAAGCCATGCACCAAGGGAGCTGCACCACCATGGGGATCGCAAGGAAGGCGTCTCGCCACGCATCCTTAGACATCCATCAAGGCCACATGCCTATCGCCTAGGCTCATGGGTTCCCTCGGGGTGCTTCAGGCATCTCGTGCCAAGGACCCGAGATCCCCACCTCACGCCACGACCATTACACGCACCAAGGGTCCCATTCCTTCCACCTTGAGACCCCTATGCTTAGAGGCTCCAGTACGAGTCGAATGGAACATACTTGTACGATCTAGTACTGAGTACAGACACCTGTACCAGTAGGAGAGTGGGAGTGTTGAAATAAGAGTGATGGCCCGTACGTCTACAGCCAGGAGTCAGAGTCGACACCACTACCACTTGCGCCACTATGCCTGTCACCACTCATCAGACATGGGTACGGACAAGTAGTGGAGGCATCCTCCTGACACCTGCCCCTGTACTGGATGTACGACCACAACCTCTGAAGCCACTCTCTTGATAGAGTACTTATGTACCACTTGGTCCCCAAGACCACCATGTACCCAGGGCCATTAGAGCCTACTATAAAATGAACTCGAACCCCACCTGAAGGGGGGTTGGAAGATTTACTGTAGCAAAGGCTTGAGAGTGAATGAAAGATTGATTTATCCATTGTTATTCTGTCATTGTTCTTGAATTATTACTTAGATTTCTACAGCTTTTTTTATTGACGATCCTTACTAGATAATTTTTTCCAACTCAACTTAGTTGACGAGTTCTCACCGTCAACACATACTGTCACATGCCTGTTTTGAGTTATGAAATTTTTCGTGTTCTTGGGTAGACATGCATGAGGAATGTGTGTATACTGATAAATGCTTGATAGGGTAGTGTAGTTTTCCTCTGTAGGAGTTAGGAGCCAGTTTGATAGTCAAGATCGTAAGTTTAGGGCGTAAAATCGAAGTAAAAATTCGATTTTTAGGCTAGTTGAAAAATTGGGTTTTTCCTGCCCCTTCAGAGTCGAAAAAGCTTTTTTTTTTCCAAAAAACTTTTTATTTCTGCTTTTTGATCTATTTTTCAAACTGCTTGCGTAGAACTTAGTGTTTCTATTAGAATGATGCTGGTCGTAGACACGAGCAACGTTATTCCAACTTTCAACATAAGATCCCAGGCTATGCGTCTTATCTCCTCCTTTCTCTATTTGCAGCTTACATGCAAGATCTGGGGGGGGGGGGGGGGGGAGGGAGAAAGACCTATCGACGACGACCTATTGGCTCAACTTCTTAAGGACGAGGAGCAACCATCGTCATTGATACCTGACATTCCATTTTTTCGTGTCACTCAAAACACTCCACCTGTCTTTACTCAAAATATGGCTCGAACTAAGACCAAAGCCCAGAAAAAGAAAACCCATAATCTGTCACATCAGCCTGCTCCTCGGGCTGAAATTCCCTTGACCAGTGGTCGAGGAGAAAATGCTCCTGACCCTAACATCCAAAGACACGCTCAGCCTCGACATGCCATTCCGCCGGATGTTGAGTGGTATTTAGTTCCTAAGAGCCGAGTGACGATCAGGATGATTGCCAACTACATCAGGAAGTACGGTCTCACGGGGGTGACCTTAGTCCGACCTAACCAAGACAAATGGGCGAACATGCACGGAGGTGCCTTTAGCGCCTGGTCGAGGTTCCACATGGAGGCAGGGGCTACCTTGCCTCTTCATTCATTTTTCCAAGGGGTGGCCAACTATTTCAGAGTTGCCCCTTTTCAAATAACTCTGAATGGATATAGGATGGTCGTAGCACTCTATATTCTGTACAGCCACAAAAAATGGCTCGTGCAAACTCCTCATGAGGTTAACTACTTGTTTGACCTCAAGTCGAACCCCAACCAAGAAGGCACGAGGTTTTATCATTTCTGTCATCAGGAAATTGGGCGCACATTCCTGACTGACACCACCCATATATCTAATGTGAGGAGGTACTACCAGGAGTACTTCCTCATGACCGACATGATCGCGGAGAACCTGGCCTTTGCTCAAGGAGGTAAAACCTTTGTATCACTGGCTGTTACTCTTTATTTAGTGTTCTTCTCCACAATCTCTTAAACTTTTAATGCTTTTCAGGCCCATGCCTTCGACCAGACCCAACTCCAGACATGGAGTTGAGATCAGCCCTCTTGGCCAGCATGACTGACGTAGAAAAAAGCGTCAAACATCTGGTCACAGAGGCTAACCTTAGGTTGGTTGGCCTCTTGGCCCCTCATCAATACATGAGGGAGTCAATAGCAGGGAGTGCCACAGCCAAGGAAGAACCCGAGCAGCAACCACCAGTGTCGCCTCCACGAGGGAGACCAACCGGGGTCATGATCAGGGAACCTGTTGGCACATTACCAGCAGAGAGGCCCTCTGCCCCCTTGGAGAAGGGGAAAAAGAAGGCCACCGAGCCTGCCGAACACTTGGACGAGAATGGTATAGTTATTTTGCTTTTAAATAGCTTGCCAATTCCCTGTCACCTATTCGACGGGGACGACAATTTCAAATATGCTCCAAATTTTGGTCCAGACTTCTTCATGTCAGAGAGTGAGTATAAGACTAGTAGAATCTATAGTATAGCGACCATTAATAATAGCTCGGGTATTTAACTTTGCAATCTTTCTTTATTTCTTTTCCTGATGTAATCTACTTAGTCATTTATGCTATCTCATTGTTTGACATTTTGCTTCTTTTCCAGACATGGACTCCGTGAACGTATTCGACATTTACAGCACTCCCGAGACTCCCACAGCTCCCCCGAGCAAAAAGTAGGCAAGCAAGAGGCACCCTGGGGAAAGCAGGAAAGCACCTCAGGCTAAGAAGCCTAGCAATGCAGGCACCCCGGAGGACGGGCCCTCAGCCAACGCAACTCCACCCTCTCCTCGCGAGCAGCAGACTCCCCTTGCTCCAGCCGAAACGACTCCACCTCCAGCTCCCCCAACCGACCAGTTCAGTAGGCCGGTCCTGCCTCGACTGGAGGCGACATAACTAGTCGCGCCTTCATTTCGGTCAAGGACAGGGTCGCGAAAATTGTAAAGCATGACCGCTCTCGAGAGGCGATGGACGTCGATCTGATCTTAAACCGCGCCTTGAACGAGTTTACCAGTGTAAGTCATCTTTTTTTGCAGAGATAGCCCTTCTATATTCTACAGTTAGTCTAACTTTTGCTCTGACGACAGGCAATGCTGACCCTTACTGCCGGCCATCTCTGCTCGGGTGTTATTACCAAGCAGTCCAAATCATTGGAGCAACGACACGCTGATGAACTCAAAGCTATCGCAGAGACATATGCCGAACAGCTTGCAGTGGTGCTTGAGGAGAAGAATAAACTGGCCGAGGAGTTGAAGGAGAAGCGAAAGTCTCTGAACAAAGCCATCGATCAGAGGGACCAGTTCAAGGAGTCTAACCGCGTCAATTACTGCGCGGCTAAACAACTCGAGGAGGACTTGGTTGCGAGTAGACAGGAGAATACTACCTTGGAGGGCCGGATCAAGGAGCTTAAGAAATCCAATGCCAGCAACTTGGAAAGGTATCAGAATGCCACTCTCCGACGCTTCTACAATTTCTGGAAGCACAACCAGGGTGCCAACTTCAATTACCTTCCTGAGAATGCAATAAACGCCGAGCTCGCTCGCTGTGCTGCTCGACTGGCAGAGGAAGAAAGAGCAAGGATTCCTGCTTCCCCTGAGATCTCGTTAGCCACTGGGATGGATGGGGCAGACAATGAGGCTGCAGACGTCGTCGATCAGGGCCCTCCTCAAGATCCTCCGACTCCTTTGTCTTTTCCTGTTTTTATTTTCATCTTTTTAACCGCACGACCTACGGGTCGTGATGTAAAGAAAATATATTTTTTATTGCTGCATGGGCAGCTTTTACTTTTATTTGAACAATTACATCCGAGCAGCGACTGCTCGCGGTGTAAAATGATACATTTTGATATTATAATATATTTGCATCTTATTATAACATATGTTCGCATGATCGAACTTAGCATAGCACTTTGGTTTGATTTAACAAAATAATTTTTTTTTGACGATATGCTTTGCTTACTTGTACCTTATATGCCCCCTAGCATGCTTTCGCTTATTTTGCTCAAGTACCCTAGCATGCTTTCGCTTATTTTTCTCATGTGTTTACATACCTTTTAATGATATGCTTTGCTTACTTGTACCTTATATGCCCCCCAAGTGATCGAGGAGCTTTAGTCCTTGGTCACTTGCCTTGACTAGAACCTGTTCGAACATTACTGGTCACAGCAATATGATTAGCATTATAATACAGCAAAACAACACACGTAATGAGTAAATACTTGTAATAAATACAATAATTGGCAAGAAATGACTGGCTGCGCACAGTCCCTTTTATTTATCGTAATAAATGTACTAAACATGTTTGTACGAGTGATGAATAAGATCTTACACTTATAAGCGATCAGTCACATAAAATGACCAACCCTTTTTTCAAAACTTGTAAAAAGTAAAATTAATACAAGCCAATTCTTTAAGAAGAATTGTTCATTGGTAATACTTACGCATGTGTTCTCCATTTTAATAGCGAGGAACGAGATCTCCGTTTAAGCATGCAAGTTTATAAGTGCCTGGGTGAAGGACCTCATCGATCTGATGTGGCCCTTCCCAATTAGGCCCGACTACTCCAGCAGCTTGGTCACGGGTGTTTAGAAAAACTCTTCGGAGTACAAGATCTCCAACATTGAATTTTCTTTCTCGCACTTTAGAGTTGAAATACTGGGGGACCTTCTGCTGGTACGCAGCTACTCGGAGTTGAGCTTGTTCACGCTTCTCATCGATTGAATCTGGGGATTCCATCAATAGCTGGCTATTAGAGTCTTGGTCGTATGTTAATCTGCGGTGAGAGGGTGGATCCAACTCGACAGGGAACATAGCTTCATACCCGTATGCCAAGGAAAACGGGGTATGACCTGTTGCTGTTGGGTAGGAAGTTTTGTACGACCAGAGCACTTCAAGCAATTGTTCTGGCCACGCCCCCTTAGCTTCTTCAAGTCTTTTCTTCAGGGTATCCTTTAAGGTTTTGTTAACTGCTTTGACCTACCCATTCGCTTGGGGATGAGTGACTGAAGAAAAGCTTTTGATAGTACCATGCCATTTGCAGAAGTCCGTGAATAGATCACTGTCAAATTGGGTGTCGTTATCCGAGACGATTTTCCTTGGTAATCCATATCGACAAACGATGTTCTTGACTATGAAGTTAAGCACTTTCTTGTTCGTTATGGTTGCCAGCGGCTCAGCCTCGGCCCATTTGGTGAAGTAATCAACGGCAACCACTGCATACTTTACACCACCTTTCCCCGTAGGCAAAGATCCGATTAGATATATTCCCCAAACTTTGAAGGGCCATGGACTCTGTATTTGCTTTAACTTGTTGGGGGCTGCTAGTGGGATTTTGGAAAATCTCTGACACTTGTCACATCTCTGCACGAACTCCATTGAGTCTTCATTCATGGTTGGCCAGAAATATCCTTGCCTTAGGATCTTTTTTGACAAACTTTGCCCCCCAGCGTGGTCCCCGCAAAAACCTTCGTGCACCTCTTTCATCAACTCTTTGGCTTTCTCCTTTGTAATACATCTGAGAAGTGGCAGTGAGTATCCCCTTTGGTATAGGATTCCATCGACTAGGATATACCTAGCAGCTTGCCGCTGAAGGGTCCTGGCTTTGTTCCTGTCCGCTGGTAGCACGTCGTTTGACAAATACACTACATATGGTGCCATCCACATATCCGCCACCTAGATTACCAGAGTGGTTTCTGCAGCTTGGATGCTCGATACTGATAGTCATTCGACTGGCACTATGCAAAGAGTATCAACATCCTTCGCACTTGGCAGCTTTGTCAAAGCATCCGCGTTGGAATTCTGATCGCGAGGTACCTGCTGGAGACTGTATTTATCGAACTGGGCTAACAGATCCTTTGTTTTGTTCAGATAGGCAACCATCTTTAAGCCTCGCGCTTGGTACTCTCTTAGGACCTGATTCACCACCAGCTGAGAATCACTATAGATGTCAAGCACTTTTATGTTCATATCCTTGGCTAACCGCAATCCAGCTAGTAGTGCTTCATATTCAGCCTCATTGTTAGAAGCAGTGAAGTCAAATTTGATTGCACAGTGAAATCGATGCCCTTTCGGCGTTATCAATATCACTCCTGCTCCTGCGTGGGATTCGTTGGATGAACCATCTGTGAATAACTTCCATGAGGATGCTTGTATTTGACACTCAGGCTCGCTGGGCTCTTCAGTATGCTCGCCGCCCGCGAGCTCTGTGAATTCGGCGATGAAGTCAGCCCGAGCTTGTCCTTTTATCGCTGCTCGCGGCAAGTAAGATATGTCGAACTGCCCGAGTTTGACTGCCCACTTTAGCAATCTACCTACAGCCTCCGGCTTTTGCAGGACTTGTCGAAGAGGCTGGTCGGTCAAGACAATAATTGTATGAGATTGGAAGTAAGGCCGCAATTTCCTTGAGGCCAAAACTAGGCAATAGGCTAGCTTCTCGATGGGCGGGTACTGCTGTTCTGCTCCAATCAGCCTTTTGCTCACATAGTAGACAACCTTCTGCATGCCTTCTTCTTCTCTTACTAGAACAGCACTAGCAGCATATTCCGTGATTTCCAAGTAGATGAACAAAGTTTCTTTATCGACCAGCTTTGAGAGGATGGGTATCACCTTGTAACAGTAGAGCCCTGTATCAGTCTGAAAGCTAGTGTGATCCTCATCAGGGGGATGCATACTTATTTGATTATACCCAGAGTATGCATCCATGAATGAGAGGATCTCATGCCCTGCAGTGGCATCGACCAGCTGGTCGATGCCCGGGAGTGGGAAACAGTCTTTGGGGCAGGCTTTATTTAGGTCTGTAAAATCCACGCACGTACACCACTTTCCATTCGGCTTGGGCACTAGTACGGGATTAGAGACCCACGATGGATAAAATGCCACCCTGATGAACCCATTCTCTTTCAGCTTCTTGACTTCCTCCTTCAAGGCCTTTGATCTATCTTTGTCGAGAAGCCTTCTTTTTTGTTGCACTGGTGGAAAGCTTTTGTCGATGTTTAGGACATGGCTGATGACTGCAAGATCTATCTCGGCCATGTCTTTATGCGACCAGACGAAGAACTCCTGGCTCCTCCTTAAGAACTCCACCAGTGCTTGTTTTGTTGTTGTCTCTAAGTTTTTACCGACATTCACAACTCTGGTCAGATTTTCCTCTTCGAGTTGGACCTCTTCAAGGTCCTCGATGGGTCTCACTTCTTCTTCAAAATCCCCAAAGCGAGGATCTAAGTCCCTATCCTCACTTTGGGCAATGCCCTATTTGGTGAGATTATCACGTGAGTGGGCCTGAACATCAGTCGCCATTTGCAACACTTTTCCGGTGGCATCTCTCGATACACCTTTCTTCACCTTGTTGATCGAGGCGTTGTAGCACTCCCTCGCTTCCCTCTCATTTCCCAACATGAATCCTACCCCTGCGTCCATTGGGAATTTCATAGCGAGGTACCATATAGAGGTAACGGCTCATAGGAAGACCAAGATTGGCCTCCCTATGACAGCATTGTACGCCGAAGGACAATCAACTACTATAAAAGTAGTGAGTAATATCCTATTACCAGGTGCAGTGCCTGCTGTGATTAGGAGTCTAATCGACCCTGTTGGGGCGAGCCCTTCTCCGGAAAAACCATAAATGGTTTGGTTGCATGGCTCCAAGTCTTTCACGGACAACTTCATTCTTTCCAGCGAAGACTTGTATAGGATGTTGACCAAACATCCTGTATCGACCAACACCCTTTTAACCATCATGTTTGTGATTTGTACGTCCATGACCAGCGGATCGGAGTGTGGGAATCGCACGTGCTGGGCGTCGTCGTCAGAGAAGGTGATCAGTTCCTCCTCTGTTTGAGCCTTTTTTAGTGCTCGTTCCTCAACACTCATCATCTCGATGTCCTGGTCGTGGTGCAGGGTTCGAGCATATCGTTCCCTCGATTTCCCACTATCTCCTAGAAGATGTGAGCCTCCGCAGATGGTGAGTAGGGCACCTGCCACAGGAGCTGGTTGTAAAGGTGGCAAGCGTTGGCATGCAGGCACCGACTCGTTGCCACCTTGAGCCTCTCGTTGAGAACCTCCCGCGGCTCGTACATATCTTCTTAAATGTCCCTGCTGTATCAGGAACTGAATTTCATCCTTCAGCTGGTTGCATTCATTAGTGTCGTGGCCGTAGTTGTTGTGAAATTGACAGAACTTTGTTGCATCTCTCTTAGAGATGTCTTTCCTTATAGGTGTGGGTCGTTTGTAGGGCACGCTTGAGCTGGTCGCTTGGTAGACCTTGGCTCGGCTTTCAACAAGGGCAGTGTAGTTGGTGAATCTCGGTTCATACCGATTACCTTTGGGGCGCTTACTCTTGGAGGTCGAGGGTTCGTTGCTCGCCCGTTTTCCACCATTCTTACCATTGCCATTCCTGTTGCCTTTGCCATTTCCATTGGGCTTCGACCCGTTGGCAGCTTTGGAGGGTTCTTTCTTGGGCCCCTTTTCTTTTGCTGGCAATTTCCCTTCGTTGGCAATCGCGTCCTCGAGCTTGATGTACCGATCAGCTCGATCTAAGAACTCCTAGGTACTTTTAACCCCATGCTTTCTGAGGCTACTCCAGAGGGGTGAATGGCGCCTAACCCCAGCAGTTAGGGCCATCATCTTACCTTCATCGCCCACAGTCTTGGCTCCAGTGGCAGCTCGCATGAAGCACTGAACGTATTCCTTCAAGGGCTCCCCCTCTTTCTGGCATATCTCGACCAGTTGGTTCACCTCAGTGGGGTGCACAAGACCTAGATAGAACTGTCCGTAAAAATCATTCACGAACATTTCCCAGGATACTATACTCACAGGAGGGAACTTAAAGAACCACTCCTGGGCGGCATCATAAAGTGTTGCTGGGAAGATCCTGCAGCGAGCTTCTTCAGAGACTTTCTGAATGTTCATTTGTATCTCAAACTTGTTGACATGAGATGGGTCTCCATACCCGTCAAAATTTGGCAGTGTTGGCATCTTGAACTTACTGGGGGTATCTTCCACAGCAATCCTCTATACGAAAGGGGTGCCTCTCCTCCGATCGTACTCAATGTGGGATGTTCGCCCCCCAACCAGTTGCAACATAGCTTGGTTCAGGGCATCGATTTGAGCCTGAACAACTTCTGGGGTTGCTGGGGCCTCTGGTGCTGGGGGAATGTACTCATCATGCCTTTCTTGGGGGTCGTTAAGTACATCCCTCAAATCATCGTCTCTTTGCCGCTGCTCGCTGGCTCCGAGCCGACTAAAGACGTTATTATGCCTGGGCTGCCCCCCAGCGTTCTGTCCTGCAGGTCGGTCTTCTCTAGGTGGGGGGCTCCTGCCTCCACCTCTCTCTTCGTTCCTTCGACCAACTTCCTCTGCCAGAGTCGGCTTCATTGTAGCTGTGGCCATCTCTGAATAATGGCTGGCTATGGTGCGATCGACTATTCCCTCTGTTGCCTCCTTGGGCTAGCATTTCCTGAGTGTTAGGGGGAGGCATGCCCTGGTCGGTGGGTCCCCGTGCATTGTTATGACGTGGGGTGCCCCTGACCACAGAGCCTGTCTCTGAGTTCCTCCTATTGGCAGAAGGACGTTGCCCCCTGCTCGGTGGATGTGTCTCTTCATCCCCTGGGCGTCTAGGGCTGCGGGGCGATTGCCCGACCCCATTCTTCCTCGAGCGCGGGGGATTTCCTCGACCAGCCTGAGATGGAGGCTGTTGCTCAGGATCCCTAGGTGGGACATCATCCTGAGGCATAGGTGGCTGTTCCGGCCTCTGAGGGCATACTGGCTGGAGTGGAGGACTAGGATTGGGACCCTTTTGAGGTGGCCCATTTGGTGGCTGATCTGGTGGGAGGCTAGCTCAACCTGATTCTGAGCTAGCTGGATAGCTGCTTCAAGGGCGACCTTGGCATCCCTCTGTCGACGGTCCATCTCAACCTGTCGCTCACTCAGCTCCTGACGCTGGCGTTCTATTTCCCTTTGCTGTGACGCCATTATCTCTACAGCATTCTCTTGATTGGCCCTCAAATTGGCCAACTCAACTTGCAACACCCCTAGTGTTGCCTTCAGGGTCTTAGAATCTAAATCCTCCTCATCAAACTCCAAATGAGGTTCGTCCTCAGCCACATTTGGGGGAGGAGGCTGGGATGATGCAACGGTAGTAGCCTGTCCGGTCTTCTTGGAAGTTTATGCCATTAGATTCTTTCGCAAGCTCTTAATGAAAGCATCAGAATGTTGACCCTCATTTCGGTCAACGACACGGAGTCAAGTATACGATAGGAAATTAGTACGATGCTTGAGAATACGATCTAATGGAAAGTAAAGAACACCAAGAATTATAGTGGTTCGGTCCCAGTGATTGGTAATGACCTACGTCCACTTGATACTATTATTAATATTGAGCTTCAAAGGTGTGATCAAAGAACTAGGGTTCCTGAGTTTCGTAGACCTTAGAAGGATAAACGATATAGATGATGGATAATAGCAATACAATTCGGAAAAAGATCCAAAAATCCCCCCTTGAGCTATTTCTTGACCATTTATAGGCTCAAGGAGGATTACATAAGTCAATTAGTCATATCTTTCCTTAATAAATGGATATTCAGGTCATAATGAAGAGATATTCTCGGATATCATTACAACTATACAAATATATACATAAATAAACGGAGTATACGACCAGGCTGGTCGTATACAAAACTTGAACCTCGCATATGGAAGTATCTCTGGTCGATAGGCGGCAGCATCTCCACCACGTGTCGGCCACGTGTCGAAAATTCTTGCCACGTCATCCACATCTGTTTTTTGGTAGCGCTAGGCTGTCTTTTTGGGGGTTGAAGTTCTGACTATAGCATTGTAGTGCCCAGTAGGTAGCGCTGTAGCGCTATACAGTTGTCAGGACTTGATTTTTTGGTACTTTTTGGGGTTTTGGCCCAAGGGCTTGGGGGACGATTCCACCGCCCTGTTTGGTGGGATTTGAGGTCCCGAGAGCGCGAGATTTGTCCCGGGATTGGGTTTTGGAACTTGAACTCATTGAAACACAATTTATGGTAGTGACTAGGTTATCGCTTGATGCTCGGAACCGGGATCGTGCTCGAGGGTCGTTTATTGGTAACCTATGCTTGGACTAAAGGAAAGAAAATTGCACCCAGTATATGATACATATGATTATGGCTTGGCCTGAATGTTGAATATAGAATTGATCAGAGCTTGGGTCTCTGTAAATGTGCATGATTATGATTATGCTTGTGATTGTTGATTAAGCATTTTGAATGCTTTATATCTGGATATTCATATACGATGAGTTCCTTTTTGCATTATCTTATTGAGAAAGGCTTGACTTATCAGTCAATGACTACAATAGCGCTGGTCGTAAAGCATTGACTTATTAGTCAAGGTCGGCAATAGCGCTGGTCAAAAAGCATTGACTTATCAGTCAAGGGCTGCAATAATGCTCGGAGCCCTAGTCGTTCTGATTAGGCTAACCAGAAGCCCCAGGTACGCTTAAATAGAGGATAGGACTAAGGGATCCGGGGTGACTTATTAGTCCCATATCCTAGCATTGACTTATTAGTCAAGAACGACCTTAGCACGTCGAGTGTTGGTTAGCGCCAGGTACGCTTATATAGAGGATAGGGCTAAGGGACCTAGGGTGACTTATTAGTCCCATATCCTAGCATTGACTTATTAGTCAAGGACGACTTTAGCATGGTGAGTGTTGTTCGTAAGGCATTGACTTATTAGTCAAGGATGGCATTAGCACGGTGAAAACTGGTCGTAAGGCATTGACTTATTATTCAAGCAAGGCAATAGTGCACTAAGCACTGGTTCATATGATTTAGCCTAACCAAGAGCGCATCATACGCTTGACCAATCTATTGGTCGGAGAAAACTTAGCGCCGAGTACGTTAGATCAGCTCCAAAGCTGGTTATACAGAGGACAGGGGAAAGGACCCTGGGTTGACTCTATGGTCATTTCATTAGGGCTGCAAGCCCCAAAATGATTCCATAATCATTTTTTTGCACCTATATGCATGCATGAGTAGGGTTATTACTGCTCGGCATGCTTATTATGATTTGTAAATATGTTATTAACTGCTTATGATCATGTATAAGTTTTCCTGCTGAGCCTTGGCTCATGGGTACTATGTGGTGCCGGTAAAGGAAAAAGAAAGATGGACCATCCCTTAGTTGGAGACCTTAGGTTACGATGTGTACATATGAGACTTCTCAACCACCACGGTCGAGGGTTTAAAGAGGAATTAGGTTTAAACCCTATTTTGCCGCTTAGGTCGACTGGTTGTAATTGTTTTATTGTAATTAGCATTTTAAATGTATTTTAGGATCCCATGTATACAGTAAACGTTTTAGTGAGACGTTTGTATCTTTGACCAAAATTGTTAACCCTAAACTGTTAATCACGTTTAGCTACACGGTTTTGGCCAAATGACTCATTTAGTGAGTTTAGCACTATTTAAAATACACAGTGTAACAGTCCCTGGGTAGTAGGGCGTTATAGCTATTGTCGTCCTTGACTCATAAGTCAAGCCTTTCTCAATTATATAATGCTAACAGGCATTCATCATATAACAAATATCCATATACAGAACATTCAGCTTCACAAGCATAATCATAATCATGTACATTTACAAGGGTCCGAGCCCTAAACAAATCTATATTAAACATCACATATTGGGTGAAATTTTATTACCTTTGGTCCAAGCACAAGTTATATATAAATGACCCTTGAGCACGATCCTGTCTCGAGCCCTAGCGATAAACGAGTCACAACCATAAATAATAATCTCATAAGATTCAATCCTTAAAAACAAACTACGGAACCACTCCCGAGCTTGCATGACTTCTAATCCCACCCAACGGGGTGGTGAACCATCCCTCGAGCCCCCAAATTCCTCCCAAGCCCTAAAATGGGACTAGCACTAGGGCACCAAGGCCAGTGCAGAGGCGCCATCCCTACAACCCAGAATTCTCTGGTTTTCCCTACGTTTTCCCCTGAGTTCAAGTCACCAAAACCTCTTCTAAACACCATCCAAACTCACAATTTAACCTCAAAAACTCATCAATACTCCACCCTCAACAAAACCCAAGCATATCACACTCAAAACCTCCACCAAATACTCAAATTCAAGACCATGGGCTTCAAAGCTCAAGAGCACTCAAAACCAAAACAAAATTCACATAAAACAAGAATTGAAGCTTAGCTCAGCTGTGATTATGTACTCCTATCTGCCATTAATCGTGCCCAAAAGTCAAGCCTTCAATCCAAGCTTAAGTTTTCCATTAATTTCCTCAAAAATCAAACCAAGAATAAAGAGTAAGAGATAACAAGAGAGAGAAAGCTGAGGAAGAGTTTGTTCTGTTTTAGGGGTTTCCTCTTGCTGAAGGGAAGAGTGACTTAATCACTAATTTGGCACCAAAATGACCATATTGCCCCTTAGCCTAAGCCTTGCCCTCTTAAGCCCTCAAGGGTAAATTTATCATTTGCCACGTACCCCGTTAATCATAATTAATGTCTCACAATTCTCGTTACTTCCAATATCCTCAAATAATTACCAAATAATTTCCCCATTACTAGATCCTGGTAATGTACTAATGTAACGTCCCAAAAATTCTAATAGGGTTTAGTGCCTTGATTAGTATGCCGAGAGGGCATAATTGGATATATGTGTGATTTATTGATTAAATGTGTGACTATGTGGCATGCATGATTTATATGATAATATGAATATATTTATATGCATGTTAATGAGTATTAAATATGCATGTGGGCCCATTCTTGTTTATAAGGGCATATCTATAATTTTGGCCCGTTAAGGGCATAAATGTGATTATATGAGTTAAATGATTGAAACCACATTATTATGTGGATATATTTGTAGTAAACGGCTCGAGGCGGTCCTAATGAGAGGATTAGCGGAATCGTCATAGCAGGGTTGAATACCCGGCTCGGGGTGAGCTTAGGGGTATTCACGAAGTATAATGTATATTTGGGATTTATCGAGTAACAGGTAACTATTTGGGTATGTCGGGAATTGGTAGGATGACTCGAGGAATTAGTAAGAAATGGGGAAAATGATTGTTTTACCAATAAGAGCAATTAGAAGGCTGAGTAGACTTTAGGGGGATTTTGGTCCTTTTCAGTTAAGGGGTATAATCAACTAAGGCTTTAGGAAACAATCATAACTTAGCAGAAACCTTTCAAAATCTCTCCCTCTCTCTCTCTCTTACACGTTCTTTCTCTCCCCCTCTCTTGTGCTTTGAAGCTGAAGGAATTTTTGAAGGGAAAAGCCTGGGGATTTAGCATGGAAGTCTGGGAAATGTAGCTAGGATAAGTAAAGCAATTGCTGAGGATTGAGGCTGTTAACAAAGGTAAGAATTAGGTCTTGATTCTTCTGAAGATTTAGATTGTTAGGTTGAGTCTTGATTGGGTTTTTTTGAATGTTGATGGGTTTCTAATTTGGGATGGTAATTTCAGTAGGATTTTGAGTGTTTTCATGCCTAGGCCGTATGGTTAAGAGTCATAGACTCAATTCTGGGTTTGGTTCTACATTTCAAGGGATTTTTGATGGATTAAGTTGGGAAAAATGTTGGAGCAACCCAGGAAATTCTGGGTTCACAGGGGCGCGCTGCGACCCAGTTCATGGGCGCCATGGTCCGCGTGCCCCAGAAGGTCATGGGGGGCTTGCTGCCTTGTGGGCGAGCGTCGACCCTAAAGGGCAAGTCGCGGCCCGGCTCCCCTTGGGTAATAGGCTGGTGCGACCAGGTCGTGGCCCGCCTTGGCAGTCATAGCCTAGGTTGGTTTTTAGGCTCGGGGACTTAAACCTTAGCGCTCGGGACAAATTCTACTACCCGGCTTATTAGAATTTGAGGTCTCGGATGTTAGTATTTGATTCCAAATAATTTAATTGGATTATATTTTTTATAGTTATCCATTGTCTCTTGTGACTAGGGTTACCGTTAAGGCTTAGGACTGAGGATCGTACTCAGGAACGCTCTTTATCTTTCGCTCGGGACACGAGGTAAAAAAATTGCACCCAAATTGTGAATGGGACTGAGATTCCCTGTGAATGAGCATATGTGCTCTATAACATGTATATCTGTTTTGTGTGATGTGAAAATATGGTCTAAGGGAGCTGAAGCTGATGTTTAGCGTATTGAACGCAGCTCGGCCTAAGCGAGCTGGGATCAGCTAAATAACCAGAGGGCTCGGCCTAAGAGCGACGATCCCTATTTAACTGTATTATGATTAATTTATATGTTTGGATTGAACTATTATCGTTGCCTAGGTTAACACTTGTATTCTGTTGATTAATTGAACTGATTGGTCTAAAGTTGGTTATATACATTTGATGCTATCTATGATTGTTGATTATGGTTTTCTTGTTGAGCCTTGACTCAGGGGTGCTATGTAGTGCAGGTAAAGGCAAAGTAAAGTTGGACCAGCCATGAGTTGGAGAGCTTTGGGGGCGGTGTGTACATTGGCAATAGCTCCCCGCCACGGTCGAGGGATTTACATAGATTACAGCTAAAAACTGTATTTTTCCATTTAGACTAACTATTGTTGTATTAACTTTTGAGGGTTGTATCTACCATGTAAACACTATTTTTGGGATCCCATGTATCAAACTCTTGTTTTAATGAAAGTCAACCATTCTACGATCAAAATCTTTTAATCCTAACTTGTCAGTTGACTTTAGAAACACATTTATGTTCAAATAACTTGATTAGCGAGTCTTGCACTATTTTAAACACATGGTGTAATAGTATTGGTTACCCTGGGCATGACAACTTGGTATTAGAGCAGTCTAGGTTTAAGGGTTCCTGAAGACTGGCTGGGCATGTACACTCGCTGCTAAAGACAAGCTCGACTTAGGGTTCGATAACCATATATGTGATTATATGTTTGAATGTTTAAATGAAATATAAATGCTTTATCTGCACGTTTAGCGGGAAGCATGAGATATATTGATAGGGCATGGCCCTTGACTGTTATGGGATAAATTGTTTAAATGCATGTTTGCATTATGATTGTGTGATGTTGGTCGAGTTTCGGCGTGGACCGTGGGATGATTATAAACTATTTATCATTGCCTGACTAGCCGAGACATTGATTGCAGATAAACTTGGAGAGTTATGCCTCCAATGCGATCAATTCTACTAGTCGACATCGGGGTTAAGGCTAGAGATGATGAACAAGGCCATAACCCTCCACCAATTCCTAAGCACTTACAGTAGTTGCCTGCTTAATGCAAGCTATACTTCAAATTCAAGAAGAAGAGATTCGCCTTCTGAAGCGGCAAGCTCCACCAAGGAGTGTTGCACCTAACGTGCCTCCTGTAGTGGCACCAGTTGTATAGCCACTTGATATTGGGAATAGGTGGGAGCCACTTTATTAAAGATTTAGGAGACAACATCCTCCAATCTTTGAGGGAGGACCAAAACCACTAAAGGTCGAATAGTGGATGAGTATGATCACCTTCATCCTGGATTTTATGAAGGTGGAAGGTAATGACAGGGTGGCTTGTGCCACCTACATGCTTTGTGTTGATGCTCGCATCTGGTGGGAGGAAGTATCACAGACTCGAGATGTTTCTGCTATGAGTTGGGTTGGGTTCAGAGATTTTTTCAACCATAAATATTACAACATTTCTGTCAAAGGGGAAAAGGTGAATGAGTTCACTGGGTTGGTACAGGGCAGCATGACAGTCACTGAGTATTCCCTGAATTTTGATAGGGTAGCGATGTTTGCCCCAAATCTAGTGCCTACAGATGCAGCTAGACAAGACAGGTTTTCTCGAGGGCTTAATGCAATGATAGCCGAGATGTGACGATCACAGCAGTACCTGGGGAGACGATTTATGCCAAGGCAATTGAGAAGGCCCTCAACGCTGAGGAGGTGGAGAACATGATCTAGATGGAGAACATTGTGAGACGAGATGTTCGCAGGGCAGTGCCTCCATATACAGGGCCTGGTAGGGGCAGAGGACCCTGTGATCAGAAAAGGAAGTCCCCTGACACCTCGACCACTGATGGTTCTGAGAGGAGGGGTTGGGGTGCCCAGGGTGGCCACCACGAAGGCGGTGAGACATGGAGGAGCTACCCAGAGTGTACTAGATGCAGGAAATGCCATCTGGGAAAATTCCAGGCAAAGGCCTGTTACTTGTGCGAGGTGGTTGGACACCTCAAGAAAGATTGCCCGACGTTGAAGAAAGAACCAGGGAAGGCAGACAGCTTAACTCTAGCTCGAGTGTTCGCCTTGACACAGGCAGAGGCCGAGGCTAGTCCCTCGGTAGTGACAGGTCAGCTTTCTAGCGCTGGCACTTCGTATACTGTATTGATTGACTCTGGTGCTACACATTCGTTTGTTTCTATTAAAAAGATTGATAGATTATGTAGGCTTAGTGAGTATTATACTGTAGGGTTTGGGACTATACAGCCTACAGGGGAGTTGGTAGTTTCTAGGAGATGGATTAGAGCACTGCCAGTGATGGTGGATAGTAGGTAACTATCAGTAGATTTGATTGAGTTCGGTATGGATGATTTTGACTTGATTTTGGGGATGGATTGGCTAGTCAAATACGGGGTCACTATAGACTACAGAAAGAAGATGGTGACTTTCGAGCCAGAGGGTGAGAACCCCTTTGTTTTTGTAGGTACTATGTACGAACCCCGTATTCCTATGATATCGACATTGAGGGCTAGGGACCTATTACAAGGGGGTTGTATGGATTTTCTTGCTAGTGTGGTTGATAACCACTAGAGTTATGCCGGTGGGACAGAGGAGACTAGACTGGTATGTGAATGTTTGGATGTGTTTCCTGAAGACCTGTCGGGACTGCCGACGCACAGGGATATTCAGTTCGTCATTGAGTTAGCGCTAGGTACAAAGCCAGTGTCGAGGGCACCATATAGGATGGCTCTGGCAGAGCTAAAGGAGTTTAAGATACAGTTGCAAGAGCTTCTAGACTTGGGGTTTATCAGACCTAGCTTCTCGCCATGGGGTGCACCAGTTTTATTTGTGAAGAAGACGGATAGGACTATGAAAATGTGTATATACTACAGGGAGTTGAACAAGTTGACTATCAAGAACAAATACCCCCCACTGAGGATAGATGACTTGTTCGACCAGTTCCAGGGTAAGACGGTATTCTCAAATATTGATCTTTGATATGGTTATCACCAGCTGAGAATCAAGGACAAGGGTATTCTGAAGACACCCTTCTGTACGAGGTATGGGCATTATGAGTTCTTGGTCATGTCGTTTGGTTTGAAAATGCCCCAACAACGTTTATGGATCTGATGAACATGGTGTTCAAGGATTTCTTATATCAGTTTGTGATTATCTTCATCGACGATATCCTGGTTTACTTTCGTTCAGAGGTAGAGCATGAGCAACATCTCCAACTGGTATTACAGAGGTTGAGGAATGTCATTTATTGCTGCCAAAAATGAAATTCCTTGGACACATTTTTAGTGCAGATGGGATTAAGTTAGTTCCAGCCAAGGTAGACGTAGTTAGGGATTGGCCGAGGCCAAGGAACGCCTCAGAGGTTAGGAGCTTCCTTGGACCAGTGGGACATTATAGACAATTCGTGGAAGGGTTTTCAAAGATTGCCACACCATTTACAGAGTTGAAGCGGAAGAATCTGAAGTTTACATGGTCAGACAAATGTGAGGGTAGCTTCCAGGAGTTGAAGCGACGATTGATTACTGCTCCTGTGTGGAGTCTTCCTTCGAAGGGAGACAAGTTTGTAGTGTACTGTGATGCATCGAGATTTGGATTAGGATTTGTGTTGATGCAGAATGAGAAGGTTATTGCTTATGCATCGCGTAGCTGAAGGAATATGAGCAGCGGTACCCTTCCTATGATTTGCAATTAGCGGCGGTGGTGTTCACACTGAAAGTATAGCGACATTATTTGTATGGAGAGAAGTGTGAGATATATACCGATCATAAGAGTTTAAAGTAATTCATCACCCAGAGACTTTGGCTAAAATTGGTATAGGATTATGACTGTGACATCCTTCACCGCCCAGGAGAAGCCAATGTAGTGGCAGATCCTTTGAGTTGGAGGGGTCCAGGACAACTGTATAGCTTAAAGTAGATATCAAAAGAATTAGCAGAGGAGATGAATAGAGTGAGGATAGAATTGGTTGTGGGCTAGTTGGCCAACATTACTTTACAGTCTACCCTCTTGCAGAGGATAAGAGAGGGTTAGATATGTGATGCGCAGTTGTAGGAGGTTCGAGGAAATGTCCTAGGTGGAGTGGCTAGGGATTATTCCATCTTAGAGACGGGTTTAGTGAGGAATAAGGATCAAATCTGTGTTCCGATGGATATGGGTATTAGATGAGAGATTCTTGATGAATCCTATACTACGCCATCCTCACTACATCCAGGAACCTTGAAGATGTACCAGGATCTACGGACTTTATATCGGTGGCCTGGGATGAAGAAGGACGTGGTCAAATACGTAGCCAAGTATTTAACCTATCAGCAGGTAAAGAATGAACACCAGCGACCAGCGGGATTGTTACAACCTTTGGGTATTCCCGAGTGGAAGTGGGAAGATATTACCATGGATTTTGTGGGAGGTTTACCTAGGAGAATGGGGCAACATGACTCGGTGTGGGAGATGGTAGAGAGGTACACCAAGCCAGCTCACTTTCTGCCAGTGAAAATGACCTATAATGTGGATTAGTATGCGAAGTTGTATGTGAGAGAGATTGTACGTCTCCATGGGGTTCCTAAGTCTATCGTATCGGACTGGGATCCCATATTTTCCTCCAAGTCTTGGGGTGGTTTGAAAAGGGCTATGGGAACTTAGTTGAAGTTTAATACAGCCTTTCATCCTCAAACAGACGGATAGTCCGAGAGGATTATTCAGATATTGGAGGACATGCTTAGAGCGTGTGTGTTAGACTTCGAGGGGTCTTGGAGTAAGTACCTCCCATTGAATGAGTTTTCGGACAACAGCAGTGATCCATCGATGATTGGAGTAGCTCCATACAAGATGTTATATGGAAGGATATTTAGATCGCCCATTCATTGGGATGATATGGGGGAGAAGAATTATTTGGGATCAAAGATGGTTCAAAAGACTAATGAAGCGATTGAGAAGATCCGAGCTCGAATGCTCGCTTCGCAGAGTAGACAGAGAAGCTACTCTGATCCCAAGCGTAGGGACGTGGAGTTCCAGGTTGCGGACCACATGTTTCTTCGAGTTTCACCATTGCGAAGAGTAAGGAGGTTTGGGAAAAAGGGAAAGTTGAGCCCTAGATTCGTAGGACCTTTTAAGATCCTGGAAAGGATCAGGCAGGTAGCCTACAGATTGGCTCTGCCACCGTCATTATCAGGAGTTCCTGATGTATTTCAAATCTCTATGCTTCGGAAGTACGTCTCAGATACGACCCATGAATTGGGATACGACGATCTGGAACTATAGACCAACATGTCATATGAAGAGCGACCAGTTCAGATCCTAGACAGAAAAGATAAGGTTCTAAGAAACAAGACGTTTCCTTTAGTCAAAGTATTATGGAGGAATAGCAAGGTCGAGGAAGCGATCTGGGAGCTAGATTCAGCTATGCGGATCGGTAACCTGAGTTATTCCGGTAAATTTCGAGGATAGTTGTAACATCCCAAAAATGCTAATAGGGTTTAGTGCCTTGATTAGTGTGTCGGGAGGGGATAATTGGATATATGTGGGATTTATTGATTAAATGTGTAACTATGTGGCATACAAGATTTATATGATAATAAGAATATATTTATATGCATGTTTATGAGTATTAAATATGCATGTGGGCCCATTCTTGTTTATAAGGGCATATATGTAATTTTGGCATGTTAAGGGCGTAAATGTGATTATATGAGTTAAATGATTGAGACCACATTATTATGTTAATATATTTGTAGTATATGGCTCGAGGCAATCCTAGTGAGCGGATTAGCGGAATAATCACAGCAAGGATAAATACCCAGCTCGGGGTGAGCTTAGGGGTATTTTGGGAAGTTTAATTTATATTTAGGATTTATCGAGTAATGGGTAAGTATTTGGTAATTAGTTGGGTATGTCGAGAATTGGTAGGATGACTCGAAGAATTAGCAGGAAACAGGAAAAATGATTGTTTTACCCTTAAGAGCAATTAGAAGGATGAGTTAACTTTAGGGGCATTTTGGTCCTTTTTAGTTAAGGGGTATAATCAGCTAAGGCTTTATGAAACAATCAAAACTTAGCAAAAACCTCTCAAACTCTCTCCCTCTCTCTCTTACATGTTCTTTCTCTCTCCTTCTCTTGTGCTTTGAAGCTTAAGGAATTTTTGAAGGAAAAAGCCTGGGGATTTAGCAAGGAAGTCTAGGAAATTAAGCTAGGATTGAGGTCGTTAACAGAGGTAAGAATTCTGTCTTGATTATTCTGAAGATTCAGATTGTTAGGTTGAGTCTTGACATGGTTTTTTTTAATGTTGAGTGGTTTCTGATTTGGGATGGTAATTTCAGTAGGATTTTCAGTGTTTTCATGCCTAGGCTGTGTGGTTAAGATTCCTAGACTCAATTCTGGGTTTGGTTCTAGGTTTCAAGGGTATTTGTTGGATTAAGCTAGGAAAAATGTTGGAGAGACATAGGGATATGTGGGTTCATGGGGGCGTGTCGCGACCTAGTTCATAGGCGCTGCGACCCGCGTGCCCCAGAAGGCCCTGGGGGGTTGCTAACTTGTGGGTGCGCCGCAACCCTAAATGGCAAGTCGCGGCCCACCTCCCCCTGGATAATAGGGTAGCGCCTCTGACTTGAGGCACATTGCGACCCTTAGGGCCAGGTCGCGATCCACCTAGGCAGCCATAGCTTAGATTGGTTTTTAGGCTCGGGGACTTAAACCTAAACACTCGGGACAAATTCTACTACCCGGTTTAGTAGAATTCGAGGTCTCGGAGGTTAGTATTTGATTCCAAATAGGATTATATTTTTTATAGTTATCCATTGTCGCTTATGACTAGGGTTACCGTTAAGGCTCAGGACTGAGGATCGTACTCAGGACCGCTCTTTATCTTTCGCTCGAGACTCGAGGTAAGAAAATTGCACCAAAATTGTGAATGGGACTGAGATTCCCTATGAATGAGCATATGTGTTCTGTAACTTGTATATCTGTTTTTCATGATGTATAAATATGGTTTAAGGGAGTCGGGGCTGACGTTGAGCATACTGAACGTAGCTCGACCTAAGCGAGCCAGGATCAGCTAAATAACCAGAGGGCTCGGCCTAAGGGCACCGACCCCTATTTAATTGTATTATGATTAATTTATATGTTTGGATTGAACTATTATCGTTGCCTAGTTTAACACTTATATTCTGTTGATTAATTGAACTGATTGGTCTAAAGTTTGTTATATACATTCGATGCTATCTATGCTTGTTGATTATGGTTTTCTTGCTGAGCCTTGGTTCACGGGTGCTACGTGGTGCAGGTAAATGCAAAGGAAAGTTGGACAAGTCATGAGTTGGAGAGCTTTGGGGGCAGTGTGTACATTGGCAGCTGCTCGACCGCCATGGCCGAAGGATTTACAGGGACTAGAGCTCAAAACTGTATTTTTCCATTTAGACTGGCTATTGTTGTATTAACTTTTGAGGGTTGTATCTACCATGTAAACACTATTTTTGGGATCCCATGTATCAAACTCTTGTTTTAATGAAAGTCAACCATTCAACGATCAAAATATTTTAACCCTAACTTGTCAGTTGGCTTTAGAAACACATTTATGTTCAAATGACTTGATTAGCGAATCTTGCACTATTTTAAACACATAGTGTAACAGTCTTGGTTACCTAGGGTGTTACAACTAAATTACAAAATTACCCTTAGGCTCACTCTGAGCCCGATATTTGACCCCGTTATGACCAAATCGGTACTTTGCTCGCTAGGATCGTCTCGTGCCGAATAATCCAAATATATCCACATATTAATGTGGTCTCAATCTATATACACACAAATATACAAATATGCCCTCAACGGGCCAAAATTATGAAAATACCCTTCTAGTAAGAAACGGATCCACATGCATGCAAATACAACCATATAATAATACAACTCCCATAACCATGCATATTATCAGATAATCACATAATTTCCATAATTTACCATCCTGGCCCCTAATCAAAGCCCTAAACCTTATTAGGTAATTTGGGACATTATAGTAAATCTCCATGTTATTATTGATTTGGTCTTTGAACATGTGGTTTACAATGTTATATTATTTTATAATATAATGTAAAATTTTATTATATTATAATATAATGTTTTAGATTAAATAAATGTGACAAAGAGTGTCACATATTGTAACATATAATAGAGAGTTACAATATTTAGATATATGAGATATATCCAAATAATGTAACATATTTGGTGTTACAAATTTGTAACATCAAATATTACCCTTTATTGTGTAAATTGTTGTTACACAATATTGAGATGAATTTCATAAAGCCATATGTGATATGGTTGTTAGAGATATGATTTTAACCCCAATAATGTGTTTTGGGAGTTACAAAATCATTTGGGAGGGTTTGGAACCTTTTGGAAAAACAACACATTTTTTGTACTGAATTTGGTCAGTGGCCGCGGCCACCAACATTTTGTGGCCGCGGCCACAGGCCAAAACTGACCAAATTTTCAGTTTTTTCAATCTTTGTTGAACGGCTCAAAAAACCCAAATAACTCCCAAATCTCATTTTTAATTCCATATTAATCCAATTAAACATTGGTAACAGCCATGGGAGTTGGTGGAATTTGAAATTCAAAGGGTGTCTCTAAACTCTATAAATAGGAGCCTATAGCTCACTTGTAAGACACAAAATTTCTATCCATTAGAGCACTTGGCTAGAAACACCTTGAGGCTTGATAATTCCATAAAGCATTTCCTATAATCTGAGAGAGATCCCTTAGTGCTTGAGTTAGGGGGAAATAAGCTTTTGGACAAAGGTTTCAAACCTTGTTCAAGTTGGTGATCCCCAACACTCTTCACTTTGGTAGAGTGAGTGAGAGTTGCTTCTATTTATTTTGTTTGTTCTTTCTTTCTATTCTATTTCTCTTCATCTTTATATTCTTCTATTTTGTTTATTTGTATTTCTTGTTTTGAGTTGTAATCTTCTTTTCTTTTCTTTTTTAAACACTTTACTTTACTTGTAACATTTTGCTTTGAGTTGTATTTTCACCATACTATTCTTCTTCTCTTCTTCTTGTTCTTTAGTTTATTTGTATTTTCAGTTATAGAGTTGTAACCTTATTTAATCAATCTATATTTACTTGTAATATTATTGCATAGAGTTGTAATATTATAATCATTTCCATTGAGGCAAAACAATTTTTCCTAACATTCAAAAGCTTATCCCCATTGTTTGTTTCAATGGAAGGTGAGACTATCAAAATCATGAACCAAAACCTAGTAGGGTGGAATAGGTTTCATGGATTCAATTGAACTTGGTGGTAAGACAAGGTAAGTGTAAATTTTTCATAATAGTGATGAAATTTTATTTCATGTATTAGCATGTTTTCCAAATGTTAATATATAAAAGTATATTGATATATACATGAGAATTATCATGATTATTATGGTGTGCCATATAATATGATTATTAAGGTGATAATAATATAAATATATTCTATCCTATAATATTGCAATGTGATGAGTTACCATTCATTTGGTAAATAAAGAGAATTATATGAGAAACTAAAATTTCTCATTCAAGTGTTGATCATCTCAACTTATGAGATAAGAAAAGATGAACCTAAGGGGGTCACATCTTTTGATATGTGTCTTGCAATTGCAAGAAAATGGATCAAGGGGATCCTAAATTATGGGATGACATATTGACCTATAGGCTTGGAGTCTAAAAGTGTGGTCAAAAGAGAAAACATTTGAGAATTATTTAGTGACAACAATTCTCAAATATTCAATGTCTCAATGAGGTGACATTATAAAATTGGAGAAGCAATTTTGAATCTTTATACCAATAGTGAATAAGGTTGAAGAGAATTTTATTCATTCTTGTTAAAGATGGTAATATGTTTCACATTAATCTCAATGAGGAGATAATGTTAAACCAAAGCATTAGAAATCAAAGTGTTTAAATAAATCATTGAGGGTTTATTTTCATTGATTTAAGTGTTTAAAATTGACATCCTCAAATTGATTTTTATGAGAAAATCAATGAATGTCAAAATGATGTTTTCAAAAGAATCTCAAAGAGACTCTTAGAAAACACACAAAAGTTGTTTAAGTGACTTTGAGATTATTTAGACAACTATAAGTGAAATTAGTGATTATTTGCTTGAGAAATTTTCACATGGTGTTTTAACTAGAGGTGGTAAAAGGTATTTTCTTACTTTTATAGATGATTTCAGTAGATATACCTATGTGTTCCTTTTAAAGCATAAAGATGAAACTTTTGATGCTTTTAAATTGTATAAATTAGAAGTTGAAAATCAACTAAATAAAAAAGATTAAGATGCTAAGAAGTGATAGAGGAGGAGAGTACTTCTCTAATGAATTCAATACATTTTGTGAAGAAAATTGTATAATTCATGAGTGCACTGCACCTTATACAACACAACACAATGGTGTTTCCCAAAGGAAAAATAGGACTTATCTAGAGATGATAAATTCTATGTTGGTGTTTTCTAAGTTGAACTTCAACTTATGGGGTGAAGCGCTTTTAACCGCTTGTCACATTCTTAATCGAATACCGATGAAGAAAAAATGAGATATCTCCATATGAGTTATGGAAAGGAAGAAAACCCAACATAGGGTACTTCAAAGTGTGGAGGTGTCTTGCATATTGCAAGAAAAACGAACCTAATAGAACAAAGTTAGGTTCAAGAGCCAAAAAGTGTGCTTTTGTTGGTTATGCCAACAATAGTAAAGCTTATAGGCTATTAGACTTAGAGTCTAATATTATGATTGAATCTAGAGAAGTTGAATTCTTTGAGAATATGTTATGTGACAACAATTCTCAAGCTTCATCATCTCTAAAGGAGAATTTGTTATATGAGAACAATTCTCAAGCTTCTATATCCAAAGTTGATTCTCAAGAGGAGAATTCTCAAAAGGATGTAAAGCAACCATTTGAACCTAGAAGAAGTCAAAGGCTTAAAAATCATAAAAGTCTAGTAGTGGATGAGACAGATTCTCAACGAATTTCATTCTACATGGTAGAAGGAAATAGAGAGGAAGTCATTAGGAAAATTCCTATTGTACTTCTCATTGAGGATGATCCTAATACCTATAGAGAAGCTATGCAATCGAGAGATAGTGCATTTTGGAAAGAAGCCATCAATGATGAGATGGATTCCATTCTTTCCAATAACACTTGGGAATTGGTAGACCTCCCACCGGGGTCTAAGCCAATTGGGTGTAAGTGGGTATTTAGGAGAAAATACCACACTGACGGCACTATCAAAACCTTTAAAGCTAGATTAGTAGCTAAAGGATTTAGGCAAAAAGAGGGTATCGATTATTTCGATACCTATGCGCTTGTAGCAAGAACAACTTCTATAAGAATTTTGTTCGCTTTAGCTTCTACACACAACTTGTATGTTCATCAAAAGGATGTCAAAACGGCATTCCTTAATGGTGACCTCAATGAGGAGGTCTATATGGAACAACTCGAAGGGTTTGTCCTACCAAAATATGAACATAAAGTTTGTAGACTTGTAAAATCCTTATATGGATTGAAACAAGCTCCTAAGCAATGGCATGAGAAATTTGATCAAGCCATCATGTCTAATGGGTTTAGACATAACAATGGAGACAAGTGTTTGTATTCCAAAATTTCTAAGGGATATGTGATCATTGTTTGCTTATATGTGGATGACATGCTTATTCTAAGTAATAGCATGAAAGGGATAGAAGAAAAAAAGAGGTTTCTATCATCAACCTTCAAGATGAAAGATCTTGAAGAAGTTGATACCATACTCGGTATCAAAGAAAAGAAACATAGTGGGGGTATTTTCACTAGGGCAAGCCCACTACGTTGAGAAAGTATTGAACAAATTTAACCATCTCAAGGTTAAAGATGCCAAAACTCCATTCGATCATAGTTTAAAACTAGAGAAGAATTAAGGAAGAGAGGTGGCTCAATTGGAGTACGCTAGTGCTATAGGGAGTCTAATGTACGTTGCCTAGTGTACTAGACCTGATATAGCATTTGCTAAGTAAACTTAGTAGGTTTACAAGTAATCCAAGTGTGGATCACTGGAAGGCAATTGGAAGAGTCCTAGGTTATCTCAAGAAAACCAAAGGACTAAGCCTTCACTACTCCAAATTTCCTTCGATATTAGAAGGATATACAGATGCAAGTGGGATATCCAATCTTGGGGACAACTTGTCCACAACTGGTTGGGTATTTACACTTGGTGGAGGTGTCATTTCTTGGGGTTCCAAGAAACAAAACTGTATATCTCATTCCACTATGGAAGCAGAGTTCATAGCTCTAGCTGCTACCAGAAAAGAGGCCGAATGGTTAAGGGATCTGTTGATAGAGATTCCCCTAATCAAAGAAAATGTATCTACTATATCGATACATTGTCATAGCCAAGCGACATTTGTAATGCACCGAATTCTCCGATGTGTTTAACGGCATGAATAGTATGCCGGGAGGGCCATACTTGCTTAGTTATGTTATTAATTGATTAAATGCATGTATATGTTGATTATATTATGATACGATGTGAAATGCATGCATAAGAGTCCATATTTACAATTACAGGGGTGTGATGATAATTTGGCTTGTTGAGGGTAATTTGTGTATTTGGGTGCATGATATTATTTGTGAATGAGATTCTATTATTTTGGAGATATATTCGAGCTAAGCAACATGAGACGGTTATTTTTAGTGGATTAGCGGTTTTGTCATAACGGGGTCAATTTTGGGGTAATAGAAATGTTCATTTGGTGATAAATTGGGAATATTTGAGGTCAGGGTGGAATTCTAGAGGTTTTGACTATAATGTCCCCGGGGGTGGTTTCGGGAACCCGAGCATTAGGTTTTATTTGAGGTTACTTAAGGTTGAAGTAGCTTATCAGATAGAACATACGATAGAAAACCTCTCGTTTCCCTTCGTTAGTTCATTTTCTCCACCCGGAGCATATTTGACGAAATCTTGAGTTCTAGGAGTCGGAATCGAGTGAGGATCGAGGCATAGCGATCCTAGGGAAGATTAGAAGCTTCTTAACTGAAGGATTAGACGGAAAACAACCCAATTGAAGGTAATCGAAGTTTAAGTTTAGAGTTTTTCCGAGTTTCTAAGCTTTGAATTTGATTTTGTGAATTGTTGAGTTTCTGATTCGTTTGAACCTTGGGTTTTGAGGGTTTTGATGCATGGGGAAGCTTGGGAACTTTTTTTTGATGATTGGGGAATGTTTGGGTATGTTTTTGGAGGATTTGGAGAGCCTAAAACACGTTTGGGAATGGCCCAGGGTTGGGGGCCGCGGCCCTGTTCTTGAGCGTCGCGGCCCTAGTTCGAAGAAGCAGGTGTCAGGAAATTGGCCTTGCCGGGCGCCGCGGCCCAGGCCGAAGCCCTAGCCTCAAAGAACCCTGGGGGCCGCGGCCCAAGGTGCTAGGGCCGCAGCCCTTGCGCTGTTTTCGCCCCGTTTGCTCGTTTTGACCCCGGGAACCTAGTTTTAGGCCTCGGGAGTGTCCTTACTACTTGGATTAGTTTGGATTGATCTCTTGGAGGCTAGACAATGGTTTGAGAACCCTTGATTATCTTGATTATTGATGGTATCCTATATGTGTTGTGATTAGGTAACCGCTAAAGGACTAAAAGCTAAACCGTTCTCAAAGGTTGTTCTTTTGCTCATTCTAGCTCGAATCAAAGGTAAGAACACTGCACCCAAAGTGTGACATGCATGGATATTTGTGAGGCATGTTGATTGTATAAATATGGACATGGATTGAATACAGAATCGACAAAAGTGTTAGTATCAACTGTGAAGCTGTGACTTATTTGTCAGGTTCGGCAGTGATACTGGACACAGGTCAGGTAGCGCTGATTTATTTGTCAGAACGGCCTTAGCGTGAATCACGCAAGCCAACAGAGATTAGATCTAATCGACTACTAGCATTGAATGACTCAAGGAGCATTAATGCCTGACCGACCCTGAGGGTCGATGAATAAACAGAGCTTGGAGGCTAGTGGCTTACCTAGCAGCCACTCTCCCGCTAAAAAGAGAGCTTGGAGGCTAGTGGCTTACCTAGCAGCCACTCTCCCGCTAGAAAAGAGAGCTTCGAGGCTAGTGGCTTACCTAACATCCACTCTCCCGCTAAAATCATGTGATGTTCATTCGCTTGTTAAAAGCTTTATGTTCAGTGTGATTATAATGATAATCATTTGATAATGTTTATGAAAGGTATTATGTTTTCTTGCTGGGCTATGGCTCATGGGTGCTATGTGGTCCAGGTAAGGGGAAAGAAAAGCTCACCTAGCCTTGAGTGGAGAGCTGATGTGGTGATGTGTACATATGCGGCCGCTTGACCACCACGGCCAAGGAGTTCTCAGAGGAGCTAGGGGGTTTACCCTATTTTTGCCGCTTAGGTCGGCGGGTTCTGTAACTTTAAAATAGTAGTGACCATTTTGTACTGAGAACCACTTGTAAATGTTTTGTTTAGCTCTGCAGAGCAATTTGTAATAAAATCTCCATTTCCTTTTTATTGGTTTTATACCTTAACCTGATAACTACACTTAGAGCATGTTTTTGACCAAAGGACTCAGGCAACGAGTCAAATTTCCGGTCCACCGTTCACCGTAACTGTTCTGGGGTAGCCAGGGAGTTACAACTTGGTATCAGAGCTGTGCCAAGGTTAAGGTTCCTGTAGACTGGCTGGGCATGTACACACATCACTGAAGTCAAGCTCGACTCTTGGTTTGGTAACTCTTTATGTAATTATGTGCATAGCTGCCTGAATGTGGTGCAAATGCTTTACCTGTATGCCTGAAATACTATGAACTGTTATGTGATACATGCTGAGTGCTAAGGGCCATAAACATGTATCTATTTGTGAATATTGAATGACTGTGGAATATGATAACTGTCTGCTTGTTCTTGGACCGTGAGGCGGCAAGAGGTTTAGTTATGACTACCTGACTGACCGTATTGATTGTTGTTTCAGTAAGGTATCAGTGATAGAATGAACCCAGAACAGGCAGACACTACAGCTGGCCAGAGTGGTCAAGGTCAGAATAATGACAACAGTCAGGGTCAAGAGAATGACCAATCCCAGATTCCACAGCCAGCACCTGCAAACTGGCAGCAGTTGTTTAATGATTTGCAGGCTATAGTGTTGAAACAGGGAGAGGAGCTTCGTCTCCTGAGACAGCAACAAGTGCCTGCAGTGGTTAATATACCAGAGGCACCTTCTGTGTCAGTGCCAGTTACTGGGCAGCTGCCTGGGGTTGAAAACAGATTGGAACCTCTTTATGAGCGATTCAGGAAACAACAACCTCTTGTTTTCGAAGGCAGCGCTGATCCTATCAAAGCTAAACAATGGATGCGCATGCTTACCACTATTCTTGATTTTATGAAGGTAGTGGGTAGTGAGAGGGTGGCATGTGCTGCCTATATGTTTCGGGATGATGCCCGGATTTGGTGGGAAGTGGTTTGCCAGACCAAGGATGTTAATCTCCTGAGCTGGGAGGAGTTTCAGACCTTGTTTAATGAAAAGTATTATAATGACGCTATTAGAGCAGCGAAGGCCGATGAATTTATGAGGCTGTTTTAGGGAAGCCTATCAGTGACTGAATATGCCTTAAAGTTTGATCGTTTGGCAAAGTTTGCCAAAGAGCTGGTGCCCACTGACGGGACCAGGAGAGAGAGATTCCTCCAGGGGCTACAGCCCAGGTTAGCCCGTGACGTTCGCATCACCACTGTGGCAGGAGTCACTACTTATGCACAGGTGGTGGAGAAGGCACTCACAGCTGAGAGTGCAGAGACCAAGATTTGGCGTGACAATGCAGCCATAAGAGATTTCTGGAGGACAGTTCCTCCAATTGTTGGTTCTGGTAGGGGAATTGGCCCCAGTGATCAGAAGAGGAAGGTTCCTGATACCTTCCCAGTTCCAGGTCCTGACAGGAGACCTCGTGGTATTACAATAGGTTGTCCTGGAAGCAGTGAAGCCTGGAAGACTCGTCCTGAATGCCCTAAGTGCAAGAAGCTCCATTTTGGAGAGTGTAGGGCAAAGGTCTGCTATTTGTGTGGAGTAGTGGGACACCTTAGGAAAGATTTCCCTCAGATAGGGAAAGAAGAACCCAGAAAGGTGGACAGCTCGGCCCCAGCTCGAGTGTTCACGTTGACTCAAGCAGAAGCTGAGGCTTCCCCCTCAGTTGTTACAGGTCAACTTCTTAGTGCAGGAACCCCTTATCATGTGTTAATTGATTCTGGTGCTACGCATTCCTTTGTTGCTAGTAGCGTTATTGATAGGTTGTGTAGACCTTGTGATTTTTATGCTGTGGGGTTTGGTACTTTGTTACCCACTGGAGAGATAGTGGTGTCCAGAAGGTGGGTCAGATCTTTGCCAGTGACAGTGGAGGGCAGAGAGTTGTCAGTGGACTTGATAGAGTTAGTTATGACTGACTTTGATATGATACTGGGTATGGATTGGTTGGCAAAGTATGGGGCAACCGTAGACTGCAGAAGGAAGATGGTCACCTTTGAGCCTGAAGGTGAGGATCCTTTTGTGTTTGTTGGTACTGTGCATGGACCCCGCATTCCTATGATTTCTGTGTTGAGGGCCAGGGATCTACTGCAGAAATGTTGCATTGGATTCTTAGCCAGTGTGGTTGACACCACTCAGGTCATGCCAGTGAGACCAGAAGATACTAGACTTGTATGTGAGTTTCTGGATGTGTTTCCAGAAGATTTGCCAGGGTTGCCACCACACAGGGAGATTGAGTTCGTTATAGAATTGGCACCAGGGACGGAGCCAGTGTCTAGAGCACCATACAGAATGGCCCCAGCTGAGTTGAAAGAATTGAAAGTGCAGTTGCAAGAGCTGCTAGATATGGGTTTCATTAGACCTAGTTTCTCACCCTGGGGTGCGCCAGTTCTGTTTGTAAAGAAGAAAGATGGTTCTTTGAGGATGTGTATAGATTACAGGGAACTGAATAAGTTGACAATTAAGAATAAGTATCCTTTGCCAAGGATAGATGATCTGTTTGATCAGTTGCAAGGTATGAAGGTATTCTCTAAGATCGACCTTCGTTCTGGTTATCATCAGTTGAGGGTCAAGGAGGGAGACATACCGAAGACTGCCTTTCGTACCAGGTATGGGCATTATGAGTTTCTAGTTATGTCATTTGGGTTGACTAATGCCCCTGCTGCTTTCATGGATATGATGAACAGAGTGTTCAAGGATTACTTAGACCAGTTTGTGATAGTCTTCATCGATGATATTCTGGTATATTCTCAGACTGAGATAGAGCATGAGCAGCATCTGAGGTTGGTTCTATAGAGGCTGAGAGAACACAGGTTGTTTGCAAAGTTCAAGAAGTGTGAATTCTGGTTGTCTCAGGTATCCTTTCTTGGACACATTGTCAGTAAGGAGGGGATTAAGGTGGATCCAGCAAAGATCGAAGCGGTCAGAGATTGGCCAACGCCAAAGAATGCATCTGAGGTTAGAAGTTTCCTTGGATTGGCAGGTTATTACAGGCGGTTCGTGGAAGGGTTCTCGAAGATTGCTAGTGCTTTGACTGAGCTGACACGCAAGGGCCAGAAATTTGTGTGGTCAGATAAATGTGAGAACAGCTTCCAGGAACTGAAGCAGAGGTTGATTACAGCTCTGATTCTGAGTCTTCCGACAGATCAGGAGAAGTTTGTGATTTACTGTGATGCTTCTCATCAGGGTTTGGGCTGTGTTTTGATGCAATCGGAAAAGGTTATAGCATATGCTTCTCGTCAGTTAAAGGAGTATGAAAAGAGATATCCTACTCATGATCTAGAGTTAGCGGCTGTGGTTTTTGCTTTAAAGATTTGGAGGCATTATCTCTATAGAGAGAAGTGTGAGATTTATACAGACCACAAGAGCCTGAAGTATTTCTTCACCCAGAAAGACCTGAATATGAGGCAAAGGCGTTGGCTGGAGTTAGTGAAAGACTATGATTGTGAGATTTTGTATCATCCAGGGAAAGCCAACGTGGTAGCTGATGCTTTGAGTCGGAAGGGTCCGGGGCAGATTCATGGTATGAGGCTGATAGCCAGAGAGTTAGCAGATGATATGACCAGAGCTGGTATAGAGTTGCTGGTGGGCCAGTTGGCTAACATTACGCTACAGTCTACGTTGTTAGAGAGGATGTTTTGGCTGGAGCATCCAGGGATTATATAGTGTCTGAGGTAGGTTTGTTGAGATACAAGGGGCGGATATGTGTTCCGTTAGACACTGCATTGAGGCGAGAGATTCTGGATGAATCTCATACTACACCTTACTCTTTGCATCCAGGCACCACGAAGATGTACCAGGATGTGAGATCGTTATATTGGTGGCCGGGGATGAAGAGAGATGTAGTAGAATATGTGGCTAAGTGCTTGACATGTCAACAGGTCAAGGCTGAGCATCAGAGGCTGGCAGGGACACTGCAGCCTCTGGATATTCCAGAGTGGAAGTGGGAAGACATCACGATGGATTTTGTGGTGGGCTTACCCAGGACTACTGGTCAGCATGATTCTATTTGGGTGATAGTGGATCGCTACACCAAGTCAGCTCACTTTCTGCCAGTGAGGACTACATATACAGTTGATCAGTATGCAAATCTCTATGTGAGAGAGATCGTGCGGCTCCATGGTGCGCCTAGATCGATCGTGTCTGATCGAGACCCTACATTCACTTCCAAGTTTTGGAAGAGTTTACAGACAGCCATGGGTACATAGATGAAGTTCAGTACAGCTTATCATCCTCAGACAGATGGGCAATCTGAGAGGACGATTCGGATATTAGAAGACATGCTGCGGGCATGTGTACTGGACTTTGGTGGATCATGGAGTAAGTATCTGCCTTTGATAGAGTTCTCCTACAATAACAGTTACCAATCTACCATTGGAGTAGCACCTTATGAGATGCTATATGGTAGGAAGTGCAGATCTCCCATCCATTGGGATGAGACAGGAGAAAGGAGATACTTAGGTCCTGATGCAGTTCAGAGGACTAGTGAGCCTATAGAGAAGATTAGTGCTAGAATGCTTGCTTCTTAGAGTAGACAGAAGAGTTATGCAGATCCCAAGCGCACGAACGTAGAGTTCCAGGTAGGAGACTATGTTTTCCTCAAAGTCTCACCATGGAAAGGGGTGAGAAGGTTTGGGAAGAAAGGCAAGCTGAGTCCTAGATTTGTAGGTCCATTTGAGATCCTGAAGAGGATAGGTCAGGTGGCTTACAGATATGTTTTGCCTCCGGCGTTGTCTGCCGTGCATAACGTATTTCATGTATCAGCTCTTCGGAGGTATGTATCTGATGTGGGCCATATACTGAGTTATGAAGATCTAGAGCTTGAGCCAGATCTCTCCTTTGAGGAGCAGCCAGTTCAGATACTTGATAGAAAGGACAAGGTCCTCGGAAATAAGACAATACCTTTGGTTAAGGTATTGTGGAGGAACAGCAAGGTCGAGGAGGCGACTTGGGAGCTAGAGTCAGACATGCAGAGTCAGTATCCCGAGCTGTTTAGGTAAATTTCGGGGACAAAATTTCAGTAAGGAGGGGATAGTTGTAATGCCCCGAATTCTCCGATGTGTTTAACGGCATGAATAGTAGGCCGGGAGGGCCATACTTGCTTAGTTATGTTATTAATTGATTAAATGCATGTATATGTTGATTATATTATGATATGATGTGAAATGCATGCATAAGAGTCCATATTTACAATTACAGGGGTGTGATGATAATTTGGCCCGTTGAGGGTAATTTGTGTATTTGGGTGCATGATATGATTTGTGAATGAGATTCTATTATTATGGAGATATATTCGAGCTAAGCAACATGAGACGGTTATTTTTAGTGGATTAGCGGTTTTGTCATAACGGGGTCAATTTTGGGGTAATAGAAATGTTCATTTGGTGATAAATTGGGAATATTTGAGGTCAGGGTGGAATTCTAGAGGTTTTGACTATAATGTCCCCAGGGGTGTTTTTGGGACCCCGAGCATTAGGTTTTATTTGAGGTTACTTAAGGTTGAAGTAGCTTATCAGATAGAACATACGATAGAAAACCTCTCGTTTCCCTTCTTAGTTCATTTTCTCCACCCGGAGCATATTTGACGAAATCTTGAGTTCTAGGAGTCGGAATCGAGTGAGGATCGAGGCATAGCGATCCTAGGGAAGATTAGAAGCTTCTTAACCGAAGGATTAGACGGAAAACAACCCAATTGAAGGTAATCGAAGTTTAAGTTTTGAGTTTTTCCGAGTTTCTAAGCTTTGAATTTGATTTTGTGAATTGTTGAGTTTCTGATTCGTTTGAACCTTGGGTTTTGAGGGTATTGATGCATGGGGAAGCTTGGGAACTTTGTTTTGATGATTGGGGAATGTTTGGGTATGTTTTTGGAGGATTTGGAGTGCCTAAAACACGTTTGGGAATGGCCCAGGGTTGGGGGCCGCGGCCCTGTTCTTGAGCGCCGCGGCCCTAGTTCGAAGAAGCAGGTGTCAGGAAATTGGCCTTGCCGGGCGCCGCGGCCCAGGCCGAAGCCCTAGCCTCAGAGAACCCTGGGGGCCGCGGCCCAAGGTGCTAGGGCCGCAGCCCTTGCGCTGTTTTCGCCCCGTTTGCTCGTTTTGACCCCGGGAACCTAGTTTTAGGCCTCGGGAGTGTCCTTACTACTTGGATTAGTTTGGATTGATCTCTTGGAGGCTAGATAATGGTTTGAGAACCCTTGATTATCTTGATTATTGATGGTATCCTATATGTGTTGTGATTAGGTAACCGCTAAAGGACTAAAAGCTAAATCGTTCTCAAAGGTTGTTCTTTTGCTCATTCTAGCTCGAATCAAAGGTAAGAACACTGCACCCAAAGTGTGACATGCATGGATATTTGTGAGGCATGTTGATTGTATAAATATGGACATGGATTGAATACAGAATCGACAAAAGTGTTAGTATCAACTGTGAAGCTGTGACTTATTTGTCAGGTTCGGCAGTGATACTGGACACAGGTCAGGTAGCGCTGATTTATTTGTTAGAACGGCCTTAGCGTGAATCACGCAAGCCAACAGAGATTAGATCTAATCGACTACTAGCATTGAATGACTCAAGGAGCATTAATGCCTGACCGACCCTGAGGGTCGATGAATAAACAGAGCTTGGAGGCTAGTGGCTTACCTAGCAGCCACTCTCCCGCTAAAAAGAGAGCTTGGAGGCTAGTGGCTTACCTAGCAGCCACTCTCCCGCTAGAAAAGAGAGCTTCGAGGCTAGTGGCTTACCTAACAGCCACTCTCCCGCTAAAATCATGTGATGTTCATTCGCTTGTTAAAAGCTTTATGTTCAGTGTGATTATAATGATAATCATTTGATAATGTTTATGAAAGGTATTATGTTTTCTTGCTGGGCTATGGCTCATGGGTGCTATGTGGTGCAGGTAAGGGGAAAGAAAAGCTCACCTAGCCTTGAGTGGAGAGCTGATGTGGTGATGTGTACATATGCGGCCGCTTGACCACCACGGCCAAGGAGTTCTCAGAGGAGCTAGGGGGTTTACCCTATTTTTGCCGCTTAGGTCGGCGGGTTCTGTAACTTTAAAACAGTAGTGACCATTTTGTACTGAGAACCACTTGTAAATGTTTTGTTTAGCTCTGCAGAGCAGTTTGTAATGAAATCTCCATTTCATTTTTATTGGTTTTACACCTTAACCTGATAACTACACTTAGAGCACGTTTTTGACCAAAGGACTCAGGCAACGAGTCAAATTTCTGGTCCACCGTTCACCGTAACTGTTCTGGGGTAGCCAGGGCGTTACAACATTGGCTAGAGCATACTGCGGAATGTATAATGGGAAGTCTAGACACATTAGTCTAAGACATGGATATGTAAGAGAATTGATTCAAAGAGGAGTCGTCTCAATATCCTATGTGAGAATAAGTGAAAATCTTGCAGATCCTTTCACTAAGCCACTAACGAGGGATTTAGTGGCTGCAACATCTCGAGGGATGGGACTTAAACTCCCTAAACAGATTCATGATTGATGGTAACATATCTTAACACTAGTTATTCAACTTGTGTTAGGTTCAATAGGTAACAACAAGTTAATCAAGTGAATATTAGTTGTACTCAAAACAAGTCCCATCTGAGATATTGAGTACTCGTGTGTTACCAAGTGGAGGGTTAAAACCGAAAGATTTTTTAATAGAATTCAGTCTTGTAAAGACTAGTATTTTTGGTAACAAAATACTGTAAGAATTCTACCTATATGGACCTAGGGGTGGTGCCGCCTCTCATGAGAATTGTGAGTATTCTCAAGAACGTCCATGAATGGAAAGTGCACATGGCCATTAACGGTGCAAAGCGAGACATAGAGGTCTCAAGTGAACATCGCAAAGGTGTGTGTGTTATCACCGATTTGTCATCATGAAAAGATGGTTCAATGCCTAGTGCAACCTAATTTTCGACAAATTTTGTGATAATTACACTATAGTAAAGTTCAAGTTGAAAAACACTTTGCTTTATGCACCAATGCAATGACTCCTATAAGAGAGAGTTCTTATTTAATCAAGTGAGGGATATGTTATATTTCAAAATATAATGATTGATTAAATAAGTGTTACAATAGATAACTATTTAATCTTGTGGGGGAATGTTATATTATTTTATAATATAATGTAAAATTTTATTATATTATAATATAATGTTTTAGATTAAATAAATGTGACAAAGAGTGTCACTTATTGTAACATATAATAGAGAGTTACAATATTTAGATATATGAGATGTATCCAAATAATGTAACATATTTGGTATTACAAATTTGTAACTTCCAAATATTACCTTTTATTGTGTAAATTGTTGTTACACAATATTAAGATGAATTTCATAAAGCCATATGTGATATGGTTGTTAGAGATATGATTTTAACCCCAATAATGTGTTTTGGGAGTTACAAAATCATTTGGGAGGGTTTGGAAAAACAACACATTTTTTGTGCTGAATTTGGTCAATGGTCGCAGCCACCAACATTCAGTGGCCGCGGCCACAGGCCAAAACTGACAAAATTTTCAGTTTTTTCAATCGTTGTTGAACGACTCAAAAAACCCAAATAACTCCCAAATCTCATTTTTAATCCCATATTAATCCAATTAAACATTGGTAACAGCCATGGGAGTTGGTGGAATTTGAAATTCAAAGGGTGTCTCTAAACTCTATAAATAGGAGCCTATAGCTCACTTGTAAGACACAACATTTTTATCCATTAGAGCACTTGGCCAGAAACACCTTGAGGCTTGATAATTCCAGAAAGCATTTCCTATAATCTGAGAGAAATCGCTTAGTGCTTGAGTTAGGGGGAAATAAGCTTTTGGACAAAGGTTTCAAACTTTGTTCAAGTTGGTGATCCCCAACACTCTTCACTTTGGTAGTGTGAGTGAGAGTTGCTTCTATTTATTTTGTTTGTTCTTTCTTTCTATTCTATTTCTCTTCATCTTTATATTCTTCTCTTTTGTTTATTTGTATTTCTTGTTTTGAGTTGTAATCTTCTTTTTTTTTTTTTTTAAACACTTTACTTTACTTGTAACATTTTGCTTTGAGTTGTATTTTCACCATACTATTCTTCTTCTCTTCTTCTTGTTCTTTAGTTTATTTGTATTTTCAGTTATAGAGTTGTAACCTTATTTAATCAATCTATATTTACTTGTAATATTATTGCATAGAGTTGTAATATTATAATATTTTCCATTGAGGCAAAACAATTTTTCCTAACATACCAGTCATTGGTAAGTCGCACCAACGTTTTTCACACTGAAGGGCATTACTTTGTAACAGCAAAGCCCTGTATCTGTTCAAAAGCTAGTGTGTTCTTCATTAGGTGGATGCATAATAATTTGATTGTAGTCGGTGTATGCATCCACGAATGATAAAATTTAATGCCCTAATGTAGCATCGACCAGCTGGTCGACCCTTGGGAATGGGAAACAATCTTTCGGGCAGACTTTATTAAGGTTTGTGAAATCCATGCACATCATCCATTTACCATTTGGTTTAGGAACTAGTACGAGATTAGAGACCCGTGATTGTGTAGGGTCCGGATCCCTTTTTCTCTATCTGCTTTGTTTGAAAGTTGATCTTACTAAGCGTTTTCGCTTACCTAGTTGTTTCATGTTGTAGGTAAGAGCAAGGGCAAGGCAGAGCAGTGAGCGCTGGAGTCTTCCTTGCAAATGTACATGTGGACCGACCTTTTGGGAAGCCTTTTTATTTTTGGAAATGTTGTGTAATTTTCCTAAACTAGGCTCACTCTAATCTTTATAAAACATGTTTGTAACTAAATGTTAAGTATGGCCATACGACTTTTTAAAAAGTTTTTTTTTCTATGGGTTTTTGAGACATTTTGTTAAATGAAAACATTTATATTTCCGCATTATCGAGTCTTGAAAATCAGGGTCGTTACAAAAACCTCCAAAGCGAGGATCTAAGTCTCTATCCTCACTTTGGGCAACACCATATTTGGTAACTTGTTCACCTGATTGGGCATGTGATTCGTTTACCACCAGCAACTTTTTTCTGCTCCCAATCTGCCCTTTCTCACATTTGTGATCGAGGAGTTATAACATTCTCTGGCCTCTTGCTGGTTTCCCATTATGCACCCAACTTCTGCATTGGTTGGAAACATCATGGCTAGGTGCCAGATTTAAGTCACTACTCGTAGATCTACCAGGATGGGTCTTCCAATCACAGCATTATATGACAACGGACAATCAACTACTATAAAAGTAGTAAGTAATGTCCTGTTCGCGGGTGTCATTCCTGACATTACCGGGATTCTGATTGACCTTGTTGGTGCTAATCCCTCACCAGAGAAACCATAGATGGTCTGGTTGCATGGTTCTAACTCTTGCACTGACAACTTCATTCTTTCTAGTGAAGACTTATACAAAATGTTCATCGAGCGTCCAGTATCTACAAACACTCATTTCACCATCATGTTGGCAATTTGAATGTCCACGATTGTAAAACCCTAAACTCCAAGGATCGTTACGGTGTGCCTTATAAACAGTGCTAAACTCGCTAATCGAGTCATTTGGCCAAAATCGTGTAACTAAGCATGATTAGCAGTTTAGGGATTGAAAATTTTGGTTAAGGTGTAATGTTTCACTAGAACGTTTACTGTATACATTGGGATCCCAAAAAAATATAATTAAAAAGTCTATTACAAGAAAATATTTACAACTGGCCGATCTAAGCGGCAAAACAGGGTTTAACCCCAGTTCCTCTTCAACCCTCGACCATGGCGGTCGAGCAGCCGCATATGTACACATCGTCACCTACGCTCTCCAACTCAAGGATGGTCCAGCTTTCTTTTGCCTTTACCTGCACCACATAGCACCCGTGAGCCATAGCCCAGCAAGAAAACTCAATATGCTCATAAACAATCATATCATGATAACAAATCATATATGGCATGCTTAGCAAACATAGCTCTATTCAAGCATGCAAATAAACTCAGATAATACCGGGGAGTCTAGGACAAGAAATCCCGCCCTCCTGATTGGATGACTATCAAGTCAATCCTAATCAGATGAGTGATTTAACACTTGAGGTTCTGGTAAACCATACTGAGTGACTGACAAGCAAGTCACTACGGGGCTCAGAACCCAAAGCCATGAAAATGATGATCAGAATGATCATACAGAGATTATAGCCCTGAACAAATGAATGAATATCACTTTGAGGTTCTGTTAAAACATAATGAGTGACTGACAAGCAAGTCACTATGGGGCTCGGTGCCCATAGCCGTGTAACAAAACTGTTACCTGGGCTTTCCTGCAATGGCTCTAATCAGATGAGTGACTGATGGGTAGACACTAGCTTAAACAGATGAGTGATTGATGGGTAGTCACTAGCTTAAACAGATGAGTGACTGATGGGTAAGTCACTAACTTAACAAATGAGAGACTGATGGGTAAGTCTTTAACTTAACCGATGAGTGACTAATGGGTAAGTCACACAAGCACTTTTAGTTTTCATCAAACTTGAGGTCGGTCCGGCGTTAATGCTCTTGTTGAGTCATTTAATGCAGATGTCGATTAGTATTAATCTTTATTGGCTTGCGTTGAACACGCTAAGGCCGTTCCTAACTTATGAGTCAGCACTGTGTGACCAGTGCCCAGTACCACTACCAAACTTGACTAATGAGTCACAGCTTCACAGTTGATACTGACACCTTTGCCAATTCTGACTAATGAGTCAGTGCCATGCATAAGTAAGCAAAGCTACCAAACATGTATCGTATGTCAAATATCCAAATACTGGGCATTCAGCACGCTTACTTAACAATTGCTAGCATAATTGGAATCATGCATAAACACAGAGACTCAAACTCTGAACAGTCTCATATTCAATATTCATGGCATGCCCTAATCACGTGTTTCTCGTGCATCACATGCATCACACTTACTCATCCAGCATGCCTCAATAATAACCATATACAAATGAGCAAGATTGCTAAGCATTTAATATGCTATCAATGTTCACATTTAAACATCCAACATCCAACATGCATCAAGAATAACCATGCATGTCACATATGGGGTGCAGGTCACTTACCTCTGGTTCGAGCAAGAATTAGAACAAGAAAGACCCTTGAGAACAATCAATCCTTTAATCCTTTAGCGGTCACCTAGTCATAACCAAATATAACCTCCATTAATGAACAGAAAAAATAATAGGGTCTTGACCCAAACCCCACTCTCGGGACCCCGAAATGTACCCACACGGTGAGTAGATTTAATCACGGGCCTTAAGGATTGAAACCCCGAGCCAAAAACCCTTAAAAGCACTCAAAACAGGGTTCTGACGAAACAGGGTAGCTCTGTAGCGCTACCCCCCTAGAGCCCCAGCGCTCAAGACAGAACCAAAACCTCCCTAGAACCTCTTCAGGTAGCGTTGTAGCGCTACCTCCAGCCTGAAAATGCCCAGCAACCTCTTCCTTTGATTCCCCCATTTCTAACCCAAACCAAAAGCTTCCAAACATCAAATTAAGTCCCAAATGATCCCAAAAACCATCCCCACAGGTCCTAGGCACCGCAACCCCAAGAACCCTAGCCAAAACTTCAATCAATTCCCAACTTTCCAACTCAAAAACCAGCTAAAACTCAACTAGGAAAACAGAGCAAAAACAAGAGTTCTAAGGGTTAAAAACTCACCTCATTCTCAGCAACACACCCTCTTATATGGTAGAGCATAACCCTAGCTTATCACAGCTTGGTTCCTCAAAAAGAGCTTGAAAATCTAAAGAGAAATGGGGGAGAAATGACCATCGGGAGAGAAGGGAAGTGAGACTATGTTATTGGTAAGCTTCTACAGCCTTAATGGCTGATATAAATCCTTAAGGGTGAAAAGACCTAAATGCCCTCAAGTCTAAAATAAAACCTTAACAGCCACCAAGGGCAAAATCGTCCTTTCGCATCTATTTTGTTAATCATAATTAACAACCTCCAATTCTCGTATTCTCAATATTCTCAAATACCAATAAATAATTTCCCATTACCCTTTAATTCCCGGTAATGTTCTAACCATTAAAATCACCCCGAGACTCACCCGAGCCCCGAACTTAAACCCGTTATGACCAGACCGAACACTTGCATTTCATGATCGTCTCATGCCGAAAGGCTCGAACAAATCCACATATAATGTGGTACCAGTCATAACTCACCCACATGCACGAAAATACACAAATATGCCCTCAACGGGCCAAATTACCAAAATGCCCTTACAATTAAAAATAAACCCATATGCATGCATCTGACATCATATTATAATACAATTCACATAAACATGCATATAATCATTTAATAACATGATAAACCAATTATGGTCCCGGCCTCCTAATCCAGGTCCTCAACCTTATTAGGAAATCCGAGGCATTACAACGACCAAGGGATCTGAGTGAGGGAATCGGACATGTTGTGCATCCAGCTCAAAGAAAGTTATACTATCTTCCTCTATTTGAGCTTTTTTGGGAGTTCGCTCCTCGACGTTTAGCATTTCTATGTCTTTTTTGTGACGTAGGGTTCTGTCATATCTCTCCCTTGCCTTACTACAGTCACCAAATATATGCGGTCCCCCATAGATAGTTAGCAAAGTACCAGCCACCGGGGATGGATGCAGAGGAGGCGAGCATTGGCGTACATGTGCCTGCTCATTGCCTCCGCTAGGCCCTTGCTGGGGGTTTCCCCCCACTCGTACATAACATCTCAAATGTTCTTGTTGTATAAGGAACTCGATTTCATCTTTCAGTTGGTTACATTCATTGGTATCGTGGCCATAGTCGTTGTGCAAATGACAGAATTTGGTTGTGTCCCTCTTGGATATGTCCTTTCTGATCGGGGCTGGTCACCTAAAAGGGACTATGGTATGGCTGGCCTGATACACTTATACTCTACTGTTGACTAGTGTCGTGTAGTTAGTGAACCTCGGCTCGTATCTGTTCTGTTTAGGGCGCTTGTTATCAGACGTCGTTTACTCAGTATTTGCCCTTTTTCCTCCATTCTTATTATTACATTTGTTGTTAGTGCTGTTGGGTTTGCCAAACCCACTGGCGGCTTTGTTCGACTCTTCCTTTTTGCCCTAATCGGCCTTCAGAGACTTTCATATATTGGCGATATCCTCCTCCAGGTTGATATACTTGTCTGCTCGATCTAATAATTCTTGAGTAGTCTTGACTCCATTTTTTCGTAGGCTACTCCAAAGGGGGGATTGGTGTTGCACTCCTGCTGTGATGGCCAATATCGTTTCTTCCTCCCTAACATTCTTGGCCCGAGCACCTGCTTGCATAAACATCTGTCTGATATCGACTAGTTGATTGGCCTCTGTCAGATGTATCTGACCAGCATAAAACTGCTCGTAGAATTTTTTTACGAACATCTCCCATAAAATTATGCTGGCCGATGGAAACTTGAAGTACCATTCCTGTGCAGCATCAGATAAAGTAACAGGAAAGATCTTACATTGAGCGTATTTGGACACCTTCTAGATGTCCATTTGTATCTCAAACTTATTCACGTGAGATACCTAGTCTTCTCTTCGAGTAAAGTTGGGCAGTACTGGGATTTTGAATTTGCTTGGGATTTCCACCACAACAATTATGTTGATGAATGGGGTACCCTTTCTCCGGTCATACTCAATATGAGACATTTTATTCCCAACCACTTGTTGCATAGCCTGATACATGGCATCTATTTGAGTGTGAATGGCATTTGGTATAGTAGAGGCAAGAGCGGCTGCTGCAGGTGGGACGTGTTCATTGTACCTTTCCCTTCAGCCATTAAGTACGTCCCTTAGGTCCTTATCCCTTCGCCTCTGGTCACTGGCACCTAGTCGGTTAAAGACATTGGGTTTTCAGGGCTGCCCCCCAGCATTCTGGCTTGCTGGTCGATTGTCCATTGGAGGAGGGTTCTGCTGCCCGTTCCTTTCCTCCTGTTGTCGACCACTATTTCTCCTATTATAATTGGAGTCCACTTCATTGTAATTATGGTCATCTCTTAACTACGACCTGTGAGTATGCGATCTGTTGTACGCAGTATCCCCCTATATTCTCCCCAGTCTATCTCTATAAATAGGAGGAGGCCTGCGTTGGTCGTTGGGTCCCTGGACATTGCTTTAACGTGGGGGGTCCCGAACCGTAGAGCCCAAGTCTGTCTACTTCCTACTTTCTGAGGGACGTTTTCCCCTGCCAGGAAGGTTTTGTTCATCTGTTTCCTGACGTCTAGGGCTTCTAGGATGTTGCTCGTCCCTATTATGTCTATGCTGCTGCGTATTACCTCGACCAACATGAGAGGGTTGTTGTTGTTCATTATTTCTAGCAGGATTCTTAGGCTACCTTTCCAGTTGAATAGCTGGATGTTGTTCCAGCTGATGTGGACTCCTTGGGTCTTGTGGATTTAGAGGACATTGGGGGTGATCTGATCGCGAATTTTGGGGAGGACGAGGATTTGGTGGTAGATCTGGTTAAGAGGTTGGTGCAGGTGGAGCTGGTGGCTATCCCCAACCCAACTGAATGGACGCATCTAAAGCTGTTTTCGCATCTCTTTGTCGATGATCCATGTCCGCCTATCTTTCATTCAACTCTCGACATTGTCTGTCAATCTCCATCTGTTGCATTACCATAGTTTCAGCCACGTTTTCTTGGTCAGCTTTTAGGGTAGCTAACTCGTCTAGCAAAACTCCCAGTGTTGTTTGCAAGGTTCCAGCGTCCATCTCCTCCTTTTCCAATTCCACTTATGGCTTGTTCTCTGCTACATCTGGTGGAGGAGGTGGATTTGACACATTTTCTGACATCTGTCCAACTTGACCCGCTCTCCTCGAGGTCTTACCCATTGTTTTCTTGGAATTCTTGAGTTCAAATCTCAACGAAAGCACCAAAATGTTGACTCTTGATTTAGTCAATGACACGGAGTCATGAAAAACGATAATGAATACAGAGTCGAATGCAAGAATGTCAATGTTGACGCGGTTCTTCGCCAACAGGCAATTAAGAAAATAAGAGGAAGGGATTAGTGTTGATGTTGAACCGAAATAGATGAATGATCTTCTTAGAAATGGGCTGGTGACACAACTGCGTTTTTAGGTGGTTCAAAGGTTAAAATCCTTCTACTCCACCAGTCAATATTATTGCTATATGCTTGGTATTCTTTTACAGGGTATTTCTTACACAATAAAATCCAACCCTTTGTAACTCCCAGGGTCTCCATATTTATAGGAGAGGGCACAGAAGGTCATCCCGTGACCTTCTTACCTATCATGTCAACTCTGTGACATTCATGATTAATTCCTAAAACCTGACACATAAGTGTGGTCTAATCAATAGGTAAGGGGATAATGGGCCGCAGACCCAACCCAGTCGTGGGTGTCTGAATACGCACGTTCATGCTGCGTGTCCGAGAAGTCAGGGATATATTAGACACGTGATGTCTGATATATGCACGTTTACCTTGTATGCACGTTTACCTTGTATGGTTGACTTTATAAAAGGTCACAGCCTCCAACTCTAGCTCGTACCACGAGCTGGATGCTTCCCTCGACCTGTGGCCTTTAGAGTCCAAACTCAGTCTAATCTTGGCGAACCCTTAGGTTACCTTGAGCTGAGGAGGTAGGATCTTTCGATGGCATCTCTGGTCTTGGGGATGTCCACGTGGCAGACATGATTAGGTCGTATCTCATGATTAGGTCGTATCTCAGCTCGCTAACAGCCTGTGGGAAAACCAGGGCGTACATTTGCCCCCCAAGCCCCTGCTCATGGTACACGAAGTCGCATAGGGCCACAATAGGGGCTTTTATGCTTCCCCATGAACTCTTCACATTCCACATTTTATGCAGGCACCGAATACGTGGAACATCGTGGTTGGTGACGGTACGTCTTCCGAGAACCGCATTTAATGGCCTAGCCTATACTCAGTCGTCGTTTTGTCTTTCGAGTGAAGGGCGTTGGATCCCACATCAGGGCAATCCAACGGTCCTCCTCACGTGGCCCTTCACGTATATAAAAGGGGTGGCCACCTTACGCATGGGCCACCCGTTCATTTGAAATTTTTCAGAAATTTTCTTCTTCTTCTCTCTTCATTTTCAAAAGAAAAAACCCTCTTCTTTCAGGCTGCCATTCCCAGTACTCAAGAAGTTCAGATGTAAGGGCTCCTGACCGTGCATGTTTTGAAATTATTTTTCACTGTAGCTTAGGTAAATATTTACTATAGCCACATGCAGGGTTTTGTTGGTTTTTTGTGGGCATGAAGGGTAAAAGCCTTTTAGGTTAGGGTATCGTTTGTGGTAGGAAACGTTTTAGAAGCACGGCTTATAGGGTGCGTTTTCTGGGGAAATATTCTGGGTAGGATTTTTTGTAGGCTTGCTCAAAATATCCAGTATTTTGGGTGCAAAACCGGGTAGCTTAGGGGACACGCTTCACAGGCAGTTTTGCCTCTCTTGCCTATGGAAACTTTTCTTCCAAGGAAAATTCTATCCTGACCCTCCTGACACACGAATTTCGAGTAATCGGGGATCTGTTGGGAGCACAGGCACGTGTTCATAGAACCGTGTGGTCTCACTCTCCACGGGCTGGGCTTACCTCAGCTCGTGTCAAGGGAACACACTCAGATTTTTCTCCATTTTTAGGTCGCCCTCTTCTAAAATTTCTTCTTTTTGTTCGCTAGGCGACATGATGGAACCCAAGAAGAATGCTCCCAAGAAGTCCGTAGGCAGCTCGTCGTCCCAACAAAACAAGGGAAAGGAGGTGATGGCTGAATCCCCGATTCCCAACTTCAGGCCAGCAGTGGAACGGGAGCTCGAGGTGGCCCCCGACGCATTCTTTGAGGTGGAGAGGATCGTCTCGAAAATCACTGACCAGGCGAGGGTAAACAAAATATTCCTCTCCCACAACATCGAGCTGGGGAGGGGAACCGTGGTTGCCCGACCTCCCTTAGAAGGCGAGCGGAGCTGCGCGCCGCTTGATGAGGTGTTCTCGGCCTGGAGCGACGAACATTTCAAGGCGGGGGCCTTCCTCCCGTTGGACCAGTATTTCGCCGATTTCCTCAACTACATGAGGTTGGTCCCATTCCAGCTCCCCCCCAACTCTTATCGTTTGTTGGTGGGGTTAAGATACTTGTTCTTGAAACAAGAGTGGGAGGTCCCCACTCCTGCGGACATTCTGTATTTCTTCTGCCTCAAGGCCAGCCCAGAGCAGCGGGGGCAAGGTGACGGGTTTTATTACTTAACCCGGTTCCCCAACACGGCTGCGGTCATCGAGCTGCCTAGCCACCCCAAAGACTTCAAAGATCAATTCTTTATGTCGACGGGGTTTCGAAACTGCGAGCTGCACTACTTCAACCGTCCTCGTAAGTGCCTTTCAACTTTAGCTCGTAAGTTAAATATCGGTTAGCTCCTCCTGTATCCATTTCTGACTTTGATTAATTCTGCAGCTATCTTCGCAAGGACAGAGAATTCTGTGATCCTAGGGAGCCAGTACGTGACACTGGCGGGCTTGCCCCCAGTGAAAAGGACTATCGCCCGCTCGTGACAGATGAGACGATTCTGGCCTGTAAGCTGATCTCCCTAGGCCAGACTCTGAACCTGAGGAGGCCCCGAGTACTTCCCCCAGCCCACGATATGAGGCCTATCATCGTGGAGGAGGTCGCGGGGGATGAAGATGAGGAGGACGAGGTGCCACTCGTGAGGACGAGGAAACGGGCATTGGAGGTCGCCCAAAGAACGGACGAGGAGAGGATCCGGTCCAGAGCAGCTGCAGGTCCCTCCGGCCAAGGTAACCCTTATACGTTTAGGAACTTAGATAAGGCCACTGCAGACCCCCGGCTAGCTAGGTTCAATCCCAGACAGATCGTCCAATGCCATCGAAGTGACCCAGACTTAGATGAAACCCTGCTCCACTACGTCGACCAGCTCATGCTAGACTACGAAAGTAGCCACCCTAGGGGGACCATAGTCGTAGATAACACCCTAGCTTTTAGGTCGGTCCTATTCGAGGAGTATGGGACTAACCTTCGGTCATGGCCATCACTCCGGGAGGGTATCGTAGTTCCAGGACTTAGGCAATACGTAGAAGAGTCTAGTCTTGAGCCAGCCTCGGATCCAGAACCCGTGCCAGCTCGAGTAGTGATTGTCTTAGATTCCCCCGAAGAAGGTCCGGGGCCAATGGTCATAACCGTAGACTCTTCCTCTAGCTCGGGGGGTAGGATTCCCTTTAGTACATATATATACTTGAATTTCGCATTTTTTCCCTTTTGCTCTTATTTTTGTTTTCGCATGACTGCTAACTTGTGTACTAACCATATATTTGTTTTGCCAGAGGAGATGTCTCAATCCGGGGGAAAAAATCTGCAGGTTGTGTTCACCGGGGGGAACTCCTCCGCGGGGGCCTCTGGGCCCAAGATGAAGAAGCTCCAGATGGCGAAGAAAGCCGCCAGGACACCAACCAAGTCTCCTGCAAAGGAGAAAGAGCAGCCCCCAGTCGCCCAGGTCGAGGAAACTACACCTCCGTCTGCAGGGGGGAGCATGCCCCCACCCCCTCCGTGAGCTCCAGCCTTCGTCCGGGACTTCAGCGATTGTGCCTCCCGAGGTACGCATCCCGGTGGACCCCCAGGATCTGGAGAAGATCCCAGATGTCTTTAGGGGGACGGTGTATGAGACGGCGAACTACGCCGTTAGCCACTTCTACCGCTTCAACGAGAGGGAGCTACGGGCCATTGAAACAAGGAGCCCGGTGGGCGTGCTGGAATCTTCATTGGGCATGGCCCTAACGGTAAGCTGACCTTATCCTTTTGCGATCATTGATTAGCATGCCTTGCCCTGTTTTTCCTTTCTCCCTTCGCTTTTTCTTAAGGCTGTTGCTTCTCCGTTTTTGCAGAGCGCCTTGGCCCTTCATAGGAGCATAGCCAAGACCAAGGCCCTGCTCGAGGATATGAGGGGCGAGCACCAGGCGGTTGTGGCCACCCACCAGACTTCTTTGCAGGAGGCTAAGGATTCCTTGGCGGCCGCGCAGACCGAGCTGGAAGAAGCCCGTTCTAAGCTTCAAGAGGTCGAGGCAACCAAAGCCGCCCTCGCCGCTGCGTGGGCGGAGCTAGACACTGTGAAGGCTGGGGCCGAGGAGGCCAAGGCCGCCCTGGAAGCCGAGAAGGCAGCCTCCAGCACCGCCATGGAGGATATGCTCTACCACAGCTGGGTCTACAACCCGGACGGTGACTTCTCCTTCTTGGGAGCGGATGTCTGGGAACCCTTGCTGGAGGGGTTTAAAGCTCGCCTCGAGAAAGAAGCACCTTCAGAGACCGGGGAAGTCTCCGGCGCAGCTGAGCAGGAGGGCGAGACGGCGACCTCCACGGGGCAGCCTGGCGGAGCTTAGGGCCTTCCTTTTTTGCACCCACTCTTTTATTATCATTCACCCTCTTTTTTTTTTTTGTAACTTTTGCATGAGGTGTTTCCACCTCGAGACAATCTAACTATCAATTTTATTTTTAATTGATTTATTTTTTTGTCTTTATGCATTTTAGTTACTATTTTGAAAAACTTAGTTCGGGTTAATTTTTATCAATATCTCGTGCTCTTTAAGAAAAACAACGATCAATCGATTTAAGTTAACTTCTAAGTTTTATGACCTGGTTATTTCCAGGAACTTAATTTGAAAACTTAGTTCGTGTTAACTTTTATCAATATCTCGTGCTCCTTAAGAAAAACAACGATCAATTGATTTAAGTTAACTTCTAAGTTTTATGACCTGGTTATTTCCAGGAACTTAATTTGAAAACTTAGTTCGTGTTAACTTTTATCAATATCTCGTGCTCTTTAAGAAAAACAACGATCAATCAATTTAAGTTAACTTCTAAGTTTTATGACCTGGTTATTTCCAGGAACTTAATTTGAAAACTTAGTTCGTGTTAACTTTTATCAATATCTCATGCTCTTTAAGAAAAACAACGATCAATCGATTTAAGTTAACTTCTAAGTTTTATGACTTGGTTATTTCTAGGAACTTAATTTGAAAATTTAGTTCGTGTTAACTTTTATTAATATCTCGTGCTCTTTAAGAAAAACAACGATCAATCAATTTTAGTTAACTTCTAAGTTTTATGACCTGGTTATATCCAGGGTACAGCTTAGTTCGCGTTAATTTTTATCAATATCTCGTGCTCTTTAAGAAGAAGAACGATCAATCGATTTGAATTAACTTCTAAGCTTTTTAAGGCGACCTGGTTATATCCAGGTACCATATGCCCCCCAAGTAACTGGGAAAGGGTCTTTCGTGGTTACTTTAGATTACACTTGTAAACATGTACAATCATAAATGAAAAGTTAATTCTCATTGCGTAATACATAATAAATGGCCTTTTAGGCCTTACAAGGGAATCATTGATAATATCTCTTCAAATGGATGGCATTCCAAGTTCGTGGGACTGCCCCTCCGTCAAGCCGAGCTAGTTTATAAGTTCCCTCTTTAATGACCTCGATGACTTGATAAGGTCCTTCCCAGTTCGGTCCCAATACTCCATCTTTGGGATCCTTACAGGCTAAGAAAACTCTCCTGAGGACCAGGTCGCCAACGCTAAAGGCGCGTTTTTTGAACTTTGAGTTGAAATAACGAGTGATTTTTTGCAGGTAGTGCGCGAGCTGGAGTTACGAATCTTCTCGTCTTTCATCAACCAAGTCGAGGGAAGTGCAAAGTAGCTCATGGTTGCAATCCTGGTCGTATGCCTAGACTCGGTGCGAAGGTACCTTAATCTCCACAGGGAGGACTGCCTCACTCCCAAAGGTCAGGGAGAAAGGAGTATGACCCATGGGAGTCTGATGTGAGGTCCGGTATGCCCAGAGAACCTGGGGGAGCTGTTCTGGCCAGACCCCCTTGGCTTCGTCTAGTCTCTTCTTGAGGCTCGCCTTTAACGTCTTGTTGACGGCCTCGACCTAGCCATTCGCCTGAGGATAGGCCACGGAGGAGAAACTTTTCACAATTCCGTACCTTTCGCAAAATTCGGTGAAGAGGTCGTTGTCGAACTGAGTCCCATTGTCCGAAACATCTTTCTTGGGTAGCCCGAATCGGCAGATAATGCTCTTAACCACGACGAGGACTTTTTTGGAAGTTATCGTTGCCAAAGGTTCTGCCTCAGCCCACTTCGTAAAGTAGTCGATGGCTACCACGGTGTAACGGACCCTGCCTTTTCCAATGGGGAGGGAGCCAACTAAGTCGATCCCCCAAACTGCAAACGGCCATGGGGAAGAGATCATCTTCAACTCGACTGGGGGAGCTTGGGAAACTGAGGCGAACCGCTGGCACTTGTCGCACTTCTTGACATACGAGATCGAATCCTTAGACAGAGTGGGCCAGTAATATCCTTGCCTCCGGACCTTTAGGGCCAAGCTTTGCCCCCCAGTGTGATCTCCGTAAAAACCCTCATGCACTTCCTGCAGGATGGCCTTTGCCTCACCTGGAAGAACACATCGCGGGAGAGGTAGGGAGTGCCCACGCCGGTACAGCACCCCGTCCACCATCGTATACCTGGGAGCTTGATACAGTACTCGTCGTGCATCATTACGCCATTCAGGTAGCTTCCCCTCGGTGAGATACTCAAGGATGGGGGTCATCCAGGTCGGCCTAGCGTCGATCATCTCGACCTCCGCCTTGGCTTCTTCTATACTTGGTTTTTCCAAGAACTCTACCGGAACTAACCCTAGAGCCTCTGTTTCCCCGGAGGTGGCGAGCTTGGCAAGAGTGTCTGCGTTAGTGTTCTGTTCCAGAGGTATCTACTCGATTGAGCCTCGCCCAAATGCGGACAGCTCAACTTTTACCTTTGCTAGGTAGGCAGCCATCTTGGGTCCCCATGCTTGTTATTCGCCTAGAACCTGGTTTACCACGAGCTGGGAATCACTGAAGCACTAGACGGAGCTTTCCTTCATCTCCTGGGCTATCCTCAGCTCGGCTAGCAAAGCTTCGTATTCGGCCTCGTTGTTGGAGGCCTTGAATCTGAATCTCAGCGCCGAGTGGAATCTATGTCCCTCAGGGGATATCAAAATGATTCCAGCTCCGGAGCCGTTCTCGTTGGATGAACCATCCACGAAGATCCTCCACGACGCCTGGGCCGAGGTGACCTGGGGTGAGTCTTCTGCAGGATCCTCCCGGAATCCTGTGCACTCCGCTACAAAATCGGCCAGGGCCTAGCTTTTTATGGCAGTTCGTGGGGTGTACAAAATCTCGAACTAACTGAGTTCGATAGCCCACTTTAACAGACGTCCCGATGCTTCAGGTTTTTGCAAAACCTGCCTTAAAGGCTGATCGGTTATGACATGTACTGAGTGGGACTGGAAGTACGACCTGAGCTTTTGAGAGGCCGTGATAAGGCAGAATGCCAACTTCTCCATCAACGGGTACCGGGATTCAGCTCTGAGAAGTCTCTTGCTGATGTAATCGACAGGTCTCTGAACCCGGTCTTCTTCTCGGACCAATACGGCACTAGCTGCATCCTCTGTGACAGCTAGGTAGAGAAAAAGAGGCTCTCCTGCTTTTGGTTTGGATAATACGGGTGGCTCAACCAGATGTGCCTTCAGGTCAAGGAAAGCGCTTTCGCACTCTTCTGTCCATTCGAACTTCTTATTTCCTCAGAGCATGTTGTAGAATGGCAAGCACTTATCGGTGGATTTTGAAATAAATCGATTGAGGGCTGCCACCCTTCCTGTCAGGCCTTGGACATATTTGCGCGACTTGGGGGAGGGAAGCTCGAGCAATGATCTGATCTTGTCGGGGTTTGCCTCGATTCCTCGGGTATTGACGATGAAACCCAGGAATTTTCCCGACGCGACTCCAAAAGTGCACTTCTGCGGATTAAGCCTCATGCCATACTCCCGTAGTATCTTGAAGCATTCTTCCAGGTCGGAAACATGGTTATCGGCAGTCTTTGACTTGACTAGCATGTCATCAACGTACACTTCCATGTTCTTCCCGATCTGGTTTGCGAACATTCTATTTACTAACCTTTGGTGCGTAGCACCAGCGTTCTTCAGCCCGAATGGCATGACCTTGTAACAATAAACGTTAGTCGGGGTCATGAAGCTGGTGTGCTCTTGGTCCGCCGGATTCATGGCGATCTGATTGTAGCCTGAGTACGCATCCATAAAGGACATGAGCTCGTGCCCCGCCGTGGCATCCACCAATTGGTCAATCCTCGGCAATGGAAAACAATCTTTGGGGCAGGCTTTATTCAGGTCGGAGAATTCGATGCAGGTCCGCCACTTCCCGTTGGGCTTCGGGACCAGCACGGGGTTGGCGACCCAAATTGGAAACTTTGCTTCACGAATAAAGCCGCATTTCTTGAGCCAGGCTACTTCTTCCTCTAAGTGTAATGCCCCAAATTTCCTAATAAGGTTTATGACCTTGATTAGGAGGCCGGGAGGGCCATAATTGATTTATTATGGTATTTAATGATTATATGCATGTTTATGTGAATTATATTATTATATGATGGTGAATGCATGCATATGGGCTCATATTTTAATTGCAAGGGCATTTTGGTAATTTGGCCATTGGGGGCGTGATTGGGTAATTTTATGCATATGGGTGAATTATAATTTTACCACATTATATGTGGATTGGTTCGAGCCATTCGACATGAGACGATCATGGGAATGTAAGTGTTCGGTCTAGCCATAACGGGTCTAAGTTCGGGGCTCGGGGTGAGTCTCGGGGTCACTTTGACGATTAGAACATTACTGGGAATTAAAGGGTAATGGGGTCTGATTTATTGGCATTTGAGAATGTTGAGATTAGTGGGAATTGGAGAGCGTTAATTATAATTAACGGTATATGTTGGAAATGACAAATTCACCCTTGGGAGTGCTTAGAAGCTTTTAAATTGGCCTAGGGGCATTATGGTCTTTTGACCTTAAGGATTTATATCAGCTTTTGGGGTTTAGAAAGTTGTGGAAACAGAACAGAAACAGAGTCTCATCCTCATCATTTTCTTCTCTCCCGTACATGTTCCTCCCTTCACTTCCCTTTGAATTTTGAGAGGCCAAATTTAGGAGTTAAGCTAGGAGATCAAAGGTGGGAGCTTAGGAACTTGATTCAGCCATGAAAGGGGATTCAAAATCAAGTTTGAGGTAAGTTCCAGCCATGAGTTTCATGGTATACCCTGTTTTTCTATTAAGTTTTCAGTTGAGGATTTTGATGTGTTAGTTGTGAATTAATGGAAGTTCTTGAGTTTGGAAACTTGGGTTTTGATGAGGGTGAGATGTTGATGATGTTTGGAGGTTTAAATGAGTGTTTGGAGGAGGTTTTGAGTTGATTTGAAGGGCCGGTTTGAGAGGAAAAATGCAGGGGAGTTTGCTGGTGTGTTGCTGGTTTTTGGGCTGATCAGGGTAATGAGTCGCGACCTAGCTTTAGTGTGCCGCGGCCTAAGGTGGTTTCTGAGGCAATTATGCCTCTGTCAGGGAGATGAGTCGCGGCATGGCTATGGTGAGCCGCGGCCCATCAAGGCAGATTTGGCCAAAAATAGGTTTTTGACTTGGGGATGCTAGCCTAAGGCCTCAGGGTCGATCCTACTACCCGGTTAAGTGTGGATTGATGTCCCGGAGGCTAGATATTGGTTTGGGAACTTATGTTGATCATTTTCATTGATGGTATCCTATATTTTTTGTTATGACTAGGTGACCGTTAAAGGACCAAAGGACTGATCATTCTCAAAGGTCGTATCTTTTATTAATTCTTGCTCGAACCCAAGGTAAGAAAACTGCACCCCATGTGTGACATGCATGGCTATGATTGATGCATGTTGGATGTTTAAACGTAAACATTGATAGCATAATAAAAGCTTGGCAATCTTGCCCATTTGCATATGATTATTACTGAGGCATGTTGGATGATTAAGTGTGATGTATGTGATGCACGAAAAACATGTGATTAGGGCATGCCATGAATGATGAATATGAGATTGGCCAGAGCTTGAGTCTCTGAGTTTGTGCATGATCATAATTATGCTAGAAACTGTTTAGTAAGCATGTTGAATGCCCTATTCTTGGATAATTGGCATACGATACACATTGATAGCATTGCTTACCTGTGCATGGTACTGACTAATTAGTCAGATTTGGCAAAGGTGCTAGTACCAACTGTGAAGTTATGACTCATTAGTCAGGTTCGGCAGTGGTACTGGGCACCGGTCACACAGGGCTGACTCATTAGTCAGAATTGGCAAAGGTGTTAGTATTAACTGTGAAGCCGTGACTCATTAGTCAGGTTCGGCAGTGGTACTGGGCACTGGTCACAATGTGCTAACTCACTAGTCATGACAACCCTAGTGTGTATTGCAAGCTATGTCGATTGGACCTAATCAACCCTCTGCATTGAATGACTCAAAGAGCATTAATGCAGGACCGACCTCAAGTGATATTCACTTATCTGATCACAGCCATGAGCTCTGCATGATCATTTTGATCATCATATTGATGGCTTGGCCACTGAGGCCCCAGTGACTTGCTTGTTGGTCACTCAGTATGGTTTACCAGAACCTATTGAAGGATAGAGGCTTACCCAACAGCCACCCTTCCACTTGAATTAGTGACTCGCTTGTCGGTCACTCAGCATGGTTTATCAGAACCTCAAGAGTTGCGACACTCATTTGATTAGGATTGACTTGATAGTCCTCCAATCAGAAGGCCAGGATTTCTTATCCTGGATACCCCAGCATTTGTTGAAATCCATTTGCATGCTGAGTAGAGCTATGATTGCTAGGCATGCCAGATATGATTTGATATCATGATATGACTGTTTATGAGCATATGAGTTTTCTTGCTGGGCTTCGGTTCACGGGTGCTTTGTGGTGCAGGTAAAGGCAAGAGGAAGTTGGACCATCCTTGAGTTGGAGAGCTTAGGTGATGACGTGTACATATGCAGCTGCTCGACCAATACTTGGGCGAGGTTTGAAAGTGGAACTAGGACTGAACCCTGTTTTGCTGCATAGAACGGCCTGTTGTAAACCCTTTCTTGTAATAAACTCTGAAATTATATTTTTGGGATCCCAATGTATACAGTAAACGTTCTAGTGAAACGTTATATCCTAACCAAAGTTTATAATTCCTAAACCGCTAATCACACTTAGTTACACGTTTATGGCCAAATGACTCGATTAGCGAGTTTAGCACTGTTTGCAATGTGCACTGTAGCGGTCCCTGGAGTTGGGGCATTACACTAAGGCTTCAGCCCGGGTTGTTCCAAGGCGCCTCTTCTTCTGGGCCTTTGAAGGAACGCTTTTATCCAGATGAAGGGTGTGCATGATGACACTCGGGCTGATTCCCACCATGTCCTCGTGTGACCATGCAAACACATCCAGGTTGTCCTACAAAAATTTAGTCAGCTCTACCTTCCTCTCGCTACAGAGGTTTTTTCCAAGCTTGACCATCCGTGATGGGTTCTGCGGATCGATGCTTACTTCTTCGAGCTCCTCAATAGCCTAGAGCTCGGATCTGTCCTCGCCTATTCGGGGGTCAATATCTTCACTTAAGACGATATTTTCCCCTTCGGCGCTCTGAGGTTTTTCAATCTCAGGATCAGCTAAGGGTTCCTGAGATTCCTCTCCACCACCTTGGATGGCCATTGCTAGCTGCCCGGGTTTCGATTTTACCTTCATGGAAATGCTGTAGCATTCCCTGGCAGCGAGCTGATCGCCACGGCAGTGCATATTCCCGTGGAAGTAGGGAATTTCATCGCGAGGTGGCGAATGGAAGTGACGGCCTCAAAGGCTATGAGCGTGGGTCGTCCCAAAATTGTGTTGTATGAAGCGGAGCAATCGATGACCACGAACTCAAGGAGTTTGGAGACTGTCCGAGGTCCTTCTCCTAGGGTGATCACCAGCTCGATAGTCCCTATAGCCGTTGATCCTTCTCCCGAAAAACCATACAGCATCATGGAGGTCACCTTCAGCTCAGCGACAGTCAAACCCATCTTCTCCAATGTGGACCGGAATAAAAGGTTTACCGAGCTCCCATTATCGATCAGCACCCTCCTAACCCTCCGGTTAGCGAGCTAAACTGCTACGACCATAGGGTCGTTATGAGGGAACTGAACATGGCCCGCATCTTCTTCTGTAAAAATGATCGGTTGCCTCTCCAATCACTGTTGCTTCAGCAGACGCTGTTCCGGGATGAACTCTATTCCATTATGCGCCTTGAGTTCGTTTATGTACCTCTTCTGGGCACCCCTGCTCGTGCCCGCCATATGCGTACCTCCAGATATTGTGGATATCTCTCCTCCTATCACGGGAGGAGGGACGTCCTGATCTACTCGAGACCCGGGCTGACTGATCGGGACTTCCGGAGCAGGTCGATTTGCTGGAACCCTGTTTCGCGCGTACTGGGCCAAGGGGCCGGCTCGGATGAGAGTCTCGATCTCATCTTTAAAATGCCTACAATCATCAGTATTGTGGCCAACATCGTTGTGAAAACAGCAAAACTTGGAGGTGTCTCTCTTCCCCTTCTGGTGCTTCAACGGCTCCGGCCTCTTCCAGGGGAGGCAAGTAGAGTTAGCTAGGAATATGTTCTCCCTAGAGTGGGTGAGCTCTGTATAAGTCGCGTAGACAGGCTTAAACTTGTCTACGGACTTATTCTTCTTTGGGTCGTGCTGGCTGCCCTCGATGTTCCCCTTTCTTTTGCCTCCACCGAGTTGGTTGTTCTGTGTGACGTTTTGGGTCGCTGTCACGACCTCCGTCCCTACTCCAGCGGGCTGCTCAGGGGTCTGGCTGGTCCCTGCAGTTGAGGCTTTAGCCTCCTCCAAGTTGATCCATTCCTGGGCCCTGTTAAGGAATTCGTTCACTGAGCTAACTCCCTTCCTTTGTATATCTTTCCAGAGTTCCCCTCCGACGAGGATTCCAGTTCTCAGGGCCATGAGCTTGGAGCTGTCATCCGCGTCTCTGGCCTGAGCGGTGACGTTCGCGAACCTGCTCAGGTAAGTCTTCAAAGTTTCATCGGGCTGCTGCCTCACGTTATCCAGAGAATCGGCCTTGACGCGGGCAGCCTGGGAGGCTCGGAATGCCCTTTTGAAGTCAGCAGAAAAAGTCTTCCAGGAACTGATTGATTGTCTTTTTCTTTGCTTGAACCACTGCCTGGCTGGTCCTATCAGTATGGAGGGAAATATCAGACACCTCAGCTCGGGGCCGATGTTGTGGGCCATCATCAGGGTGTTGAACATCCCCAGATGATCCGACAGATCTCCGTCTCCATTGAATTTGGACAGGTGCGGCATACGGAAACCGGGTGGGTAAGCCGTTGCTGCTATGCTGTGGGCGAAGAGCTCCATCTCGTCCCCCGAATCGTATTCATCTTTCTCTTTCTCCGACAGGAGCTTCCTCATCAGCTCCTCCATCTGAGCCAGGCGCTCGAGGGTTTTGTCCTGATTTCCTTGGTTATTCCGGGGCTGTTCAACAGCTCCGGATCCATTGTACATATTTGGTGGGTTATTGCCCCTCCTATCTTGAGATAGGTTATTTGGGGCATTCCCGCCGTTACGTACTTCGGACAGGTCTCCCCCCGAGCGAGCATGGCTACCACCTCCTACTGGCTCTCCTCTATGAGAGTTAAGGCGATCTCGCAGATCGCCTCCCTGGGTGGCTTGAGGACTTTGTGCCGAACTTAAACGCTGACGCAGGTCTCCGCCAGAAAGGTCGCTCCAGCGACTTCCGGTCCAGTAGCTCCCGTTAGAAAAGCTCGAGGTCCGCCTTTGGTGGTGAGGATCCGGGCTTTCTCTCGGCGCCCTGCTACGTCGGGAAGGTCCTGTGGATGGCGGGTTTCTCCTGCTACTTCCATAGGCTGGAATATCTCGGATGGGCTGAGGAGGAGATGGATATCTTATTGGAGAAGGAGGATGCCTAACTGGGGATGCGATCCTGGTTCCATCAGGGCGGATCAAGTTAGGTGGGGGCCTCACGACCCTACCAACCTGCGGATCCTACGCCTGGCGATCTAGACGAGGCGCAGGACGGCTGGTGGGGATGGGCTGATGCTGTGAGCCCTCCCCGGATCTCCTTCTGGAACCTCCTCGAGCTCTCCTAGGCGCGCTCAAGGCTGGTTGGGAGATGGGAGTTAAAGTTCGGACCGAACAGTTGTACTGCTGTTGTTCGGCTCTAGGCATTTCTTCGAAGTTTGCCTCTCGATGGTGCGATGAGGGAATAGAGTTGGTTTTCGGAGGTCTGTCCGAGTGGCTATGCCTGGACCGATTACCGCGGCGGGACTTATGAGTCTCGCCTTGCCTCTTTCCGACGTTAGCGTCAGTTGTAAGAGAGGGTAGTCGGGCCAACACCTCCTTGATCTGCTGATTAGTTGTTGCTAGCTGGCTCCTCAGCTGAGCATTCTCCATCTCCACTGCAGTGTAATAACCTGGGTTTGGATTAGGTGGTCGGGGCACCGAACTTCCAGTGTCATCTTGGCCCACCGGCTGCTTGCTCAGCCGCTGTTGGACCTCAGGAATTTGTTCGCCGGGGATGGCGATATGATGATCCTCCTGCCCATCATGTTGTTCCGTCTCGTTACCGTGTCTAGATCGAGTGGTCACCATAGTGGATGTTTGCGACAGCACCAATCTAACTAGATCTCAACGAAAGCACCAAACTGTTGACGCGGTTCTTCGCCAACAGGTAATTAAGAAAATAAGAGGAAGGGATTAGTGCTGATGTTGAACCGAAATAGATGAATGATCTTCTTAGAAATGGGCTGGTGACACAACTGCGTTTTTAGGTGGTTCAAAGGTTAAAATCCTTTTACTCCACCAGTCAATATTATTGTTATATGCTTGGTATTCTTTTACAGGGTATTTCTTACACAATAAAATCCAACCCTTTGTAACTCCCAGGGTCTCCATATTTATAGGAGAGGGCACCTGGGAGTTGGTAAGAAGGTCACCCCGTGACCTTCTTACCTATCATGTCAACTCTGTGACATTCATGATTAATTCCTAAAACCTGGCACATAAGTGTGGTCTAATCAATAGGTAAGGGGATAATGGGCCGCACGACCCAACCCAGTCGTGGGTGTCTGAATACGCACGTTCATGCTGCATGTCCGAGAAGTCAGGGATATATCAGACACGTGATGTCTGATATATGCACATTTACCTTGCGTGGTTGACTTTATAAAAGGTCACAGCCTCCAACTCTAGCTCATACCACGAGCTGGATGCTTCCCTCGACCTATGGCCTTCAAAGTCCAAACTCAGTCTAATCTTGGCGAACCCTTAGGTTACCTCGAGCTGAGGAGGTAGGATCTTTCGATGGCAGCTCTGGTCTTGGGGATGTCCACGTGGCAGACATGATTAGGCCGTATCTCATGATTAGGCCATATCTCAGCTCGCTAACAGCCCGTGGGAAAACCAGGGCGTACAGTCAACTACACAAGGAATTTATAGTTGTTCGGCCGCATAGATCGATAAACCTACATCCACTTAGTGATTTTATTGATGTAAAACCCCAAAAACCTGCGATCAGCGAACAAGGGTTCACTGAGTTTCACAAGTCTTGAGGATAGCTACAAGTTCTGTGTATAAACTCACTATTTCTCTCTGAATACAAAATATTATGTGTGCATAAATGAATCTTCTGAGTCCTATTTATAGGCTCATGGATGTACATATGGGCCTATGGGTCATTCTTAACTTGCGTTACAAGCATAAGCAAATAGTAACATAAATAATGACATTTACATAAAAAAAAAAAAAAAATTAAATATCTAACTTGTAACTGCTTCTGAGCGTTTGGCTTGGTTCCATGAGCAACCCTGGTCGTATACATCTGCACCCCTTCTTTTCCTGTTGCTCAGCATATTCCTTGCGCCTATCGAGCAGCTTTAATTTCCTCTTGATACTCTGGTCGTTGGTCAACCAGGTCATCACTAATAACTAGTCACGTGTTGTTCATGTGCCTTTTAAACATGTCACGTAATCATGCAAATATTTTGGGAAACAGTATGTATAATAAATTATGTATTTTCTTTAAGTTTTACTTTATTTTTTTATTTAGTTAGAATAGTATTAGTATATTTTTCTTTATATGTTTTTAATATTATACTATTTCCCTATATGAGTGTTTGAAAATGTAAACATTACATATCGACTTAAATGTTCCAAATGAAGGTCAATAATGAAAAGGGAAAATACCAGTTTGGCCCCAGTATTTTGCCTGAATACTCGATCGACCCCTATGTTTTGTTAAATGACAAATCAGACTCCCTGTTTTGTAAAATAGAACAAAATAGTACCCTGAGCCCGATTTTGGTCAAACAATTTTTCAATACGACTAAAATACCCTCAAGTTTTTTAAATTATCTAATTAATATTGAATTTTAAATTACATTTAAATAGTTTGAAATATTAATCATACATATATAATATAATTTAAAGTTAAAAATGAAATGCATTAAGAAAACAGAAATTAAGGAATTAAAAAAACTTTAATTAGAAGTATGATTATATGTATGAATGTTCTTGGCCCAGTATTCATCTTTTTTCTATGAAAATCCAGATTCTAAATCTTCACAATTCAAGATTTCAAATCCAAAACTTCAAATTAGAATCTCAGCCTCTTACAAAAATCATCAACAAACAAAAATACACATAACATATATAAAAATTCAAAACTAGTTATGAGATATATTCAAAGATCCAAAAATTCATCCACCATTGTTGTGCCTGTCGGGCTTGGAAGCTTTGATCTCGTTACTCAAGTCTAGAAGCTTGCATCTCGGTCATTCGACGAAGACATTTTTTCCAGAAGCCTAGAGCTACTAAAGATGTTGTCGAAGCTTCAAAAACCTAGAGATCTAGGCTTGGGTCTTCAACGGAGCTCCTGCCCTGGGTCTTCAACGGAGTTGATGCCTTGTGTCTTCAACGGAGCTGCTGCAGCCTTGGGTCTTCAATAGAGTTGCTGCCTTGCATCGACCGTTTAGATGTTGCCTTACATCGACCACAAAGGTGGGGAGAGGATTCACTTGAAGGGGCTGATGAACAATGATTCAGGTGACGAAGCTCAGGAGTTAGGGTGGAAGGTTGTGGTTGACGCACGCATGCAAGAAGAAAAAGAAGAAGACAGACGGCGGGTGTAACGTCCCAAAAATTACCTAATAAGGCTTAGGGTCTTGATTAGGGGGTCGGGAGGGAAATATGTGAAAATATGTGTTTAATTGCTATGTTATTGTATTTATGTGAATTACGTGATAATATGACTTGATGTGCATATTTAGGGGTATTAAATATACATGTGGGCCCGCTTCTTATTAGAAGGGCAATTTTGGTAACTTGGCCCATTGCAGGCATAAATGTGTATTTATGTGCATATATGTGATATATGTGAGAGACCACATTATTATGTGGGTTTATTTGAACTATTTGACACGAGGCGATCTTAGGGAGCAAGTTAGCGGGAAAGTCACAACGGGACCCGATACCCGACTCGGGGCGAGTTAAGGGGTATTTTGGGTAACAAAAAATGAATTGGGATATTGGGTTATGGAAATAAATAATTGGAGATATATTTGAAGTTAGAAATTCTAGGAGTGAATGTTGGGAACATTTACCATTTTTTCCTCGGGGACATTTTTGGTACCCCGAGCCTTGGGATTAACTTAAGTGACTTTAGTTAGGTAAGACAAAAGGTAGGAAACACTTAGAAGTTCTGCCTGAAACTGACTCTCCCTCTCCAATTACTCTCTTCTTTTTCTCTCAAGAAGCTTTTCCAAGCTAACCATTGAACCAAGGGATTTTTGGGCTAGGTTCACAAGAATTGGAGCTCTAGACTTGGAGATCAGCTCATTATTAGCTTGTGGATTCAAACAGAGAATGAGGTCAGCTTTGAATTATGATTTTGGCCATTAAATTTTGAGTTTCTTGGATGTGTTAAAGATGTTCTTAAACCCCTTTAGCTTATGTATAGAGTTGGAGTTTTGATGAGTTTTGAGTTTGGTTTTCTGTTGGGTTTTGTTGCTGGGAACATATTAGAGTTGTTGTGTTGGTTCAATTATGTTATTGGTAAGATTTTGGGTTAATTTGGTTGAGATTTGGCTGCAGAAAATGGAGGTTTTTCTGGGCTCGAAGGGGTTGGGCCACGACTCTGTTCTTGGTGTGTCGCTGCCCTCTAGAGCAGATGGAAGCCAGGGAGGAGGGCGAGTCGCGACGCCACTATGGCTGGGCCGCAACGCGTCTATTGGTTGGGGAGGTTGGGCCTTTGGCTGGAGGTGGGCCGCGGCATAGAGGCATAGGGACGCAGCTCTTAAGGGGTTTTTTGGACCCCTCGAAGGTTTTGAGCGCGGGAACTCAACCTTAGGGGCTCGAGATTGTTTCCACTACCCGGCTTGGTGGAACCAAGGTCCCAGAGGCTAGGACTTGGTCCGAAAGCCTTTGATCACTCGATATTAATGTAATCCTATTTTATGGTTGTGACTTAGGCTATCGCTAAGGGCTCAGAACCGGGATCGTGCTCGAGGGTCGTTCTCATTTACGCTTGCTTGGACCTAAGGTAAGAAAACTACACGCAGAATGTGTTGTATGTGATTAGGGCTTGGCCCGTCTGTTATATATTGATATGATTAAGGCTTGGGCTTGGGCCCCAGGATTGGTTATGTTAGGCTATTGTTCTAAATGCTTATTGATAAATGCTTAAGTGCTTATATTCGTTGTATGAACTCTATGGTTAGGGCATGTGGCCCCGTTATATGAATATGTTAGTATTATGAAAATGGTTATTCTATGGGATTATATGATTAGCATGAATATGTGCTTAATTTTTCAGGATGTGCCTATTCACATCTGTTCCTTATAAGTAAAATATGAAATCCTGGATCAGGGCTTGACTTATGAGTCAAGGACGGCAATAGCGCACTGTGCACCGGTCGAAGGGCATTGGCCTAAACCAGTAATGTACTATTACGTTGATCGACTCTAAAGTCAATGGTAAACCACGGGGGTTGGGCTAGCTCTATGGCTATTGAGACAGAGCTAAGGGTGAGGCTCCAAGTGACTCTATGGTCACATAGCTAGGGCATAGGCCCGAGAAGTGGCTTAAAAGCCAACTGAATAAGGAAGCGGCCCCAGGTTGATCCAATGATCATGTGATTGAACTTAAATGATATTGGCTATGGATTAATGTTTCTAATTGTTATTGAATGATTATTTAAAAGTTTATATTCTCTGTTGTTGCACGTTCTGTTTTCTTGCTGAGCCTCAGCTCATGGGTGCTTTGTGGTGCAGGTAAGAGAAAAGGAAAGCTTGACCAGCCATGAGTTTGAGAGCTTTGGTGGTGGTGTGTACATATGCGACTGCTCGACCATCACAGTCGGGGTTATCTCAGAGGTACTAGGGTTTTAGCCCTGTTTTGCCGCTTAGGCCGGCTGATGTAATATTTTCATATGTATCCATCCTTTTTAACGGTTGAGTTGTAATATTTTGGGATCCCATGTTATATAAAACTTTTGGAATAAAAGTCAATGGTTCTTTGACCAAAATTTTTTAACCCTAACCATTGACATTAACCTTAGTTACACATTTTAAGCCAAATGACATTATTAGCAGGTCTAGCACACTTTTAATTACACAGTGTAACGGTCCTGGATTAGGAGTGCGTTACAGCAAGGGTGGAATGTTGCAGGTTGTTGTTCACGCAGGCAAGAAGAAGAAGAAGAAGAAGAAGAAGAAGAAATTAGGGTCGGCTGAGGGAGAAAAGAAGAAAGAGGAAAGAGAGAGAGTGCATTTGATAGTTTAATTAAAATAGGTTTTTTAATTATTTTTAAATTTATATCTTTTTTTTATTAATTTCTAATTTAATAATTATTTACTTTATAAAATTTTATTCATTAATTAATAAAATTTAAGGGCATTTTAGTCATATTGAAAAATTGTTTGACCAAAATCGAGCCCAGGATATCATTTTGTTCCATTTTACAAAACACAGGGTCAAATTTGTCATTTAACAAAATATAAGGGTCGATCGAGTATTCGGGCAAAACATAGGGGCCAAACTGATATTTTCCCTAATGAAAATTGGAAACGCTTAACCCTAACTTTGATATTATTCTACAAATTCAAAGGGTGGGGCATTTTAAAGAGAAAAAAAAAAGTTCCAACTTACAACTAATTAATTAGATATATAGAGTAATTCAATTCTATATAAAATTATTATGTTTCTCGTATTATTAATTATTCCAATGTGTGAACAATTTCTGATAGAGTAGTTTATACTCTCCAATTCCTGTTGGTTTATATGTACTTTTTCTTGGGGCTAATATCTAAAGTTTAATCTGAGTATATGCATTTTTAATGGAGTGTCAAATTAGTAATGCAGTGTTAAAATATAACCTAATCTACAAAATAGTTGCTCTAATGGTGTATCAAATTTGTCACATGCTAAAAGTTGTGCCAAATTTGGCAAATAATATAACATGATGCATATTTTGTATCATCATAAATGCTACACTTATTTATTTTATTTTATTTTGATATTTTGATATTTTTATTATTTTAGTATTATATTTATCTATCGCATTAAATGCTAGACTTTTTACCATATTATTTTATTATTATCTTTAACTATGGTAATAAAATATAAAGGAAAATTATTACTTTTTGTATATTTTCAATAAAATACCAAATAAGCATTAATGAAAGAATGATTTTTACATCAGATTTTACAATTGTGCATTGGAGCATAGTGCTAAAAATTGTGCCGAATATATCACATATTGTTTTTATTTTTGTGCCAAACATAGCACAATATTTACATTTCTCATTGGAGATGGTCTAAGGTTACATATATAATATGTTATGATTAGTTAAATATATGGTGAAATTGGTTGGGCACGAAGAAGTGTAAAAACTATAACGATTTCACTAAAGTCAACATGAGCGGGTTGACTTTTGGTATAAGCATTTATAAAAAAAAAATTGGGTCCAAAGTGTTTCTTTGGTGTATATGAGAATACTCAAAAAGTTTGGGAGAATCGCAAGGCCAATGCATTTGATGTTGAGATCATTGCAACATTGAGTGAAGTTAATGCAACCCAAGGAAAGGTGCAAGGATGCCAGTATGATACTTGTGCCACCATTCATGCAACCTATAGTAAAACTCTTTTCAAAACCTTTGAAAGTGGAAAGGTGGGACTTGAAGTCCAAATAGGAATGAAAATAGATCCAAGGTACTTAGAAGGAGTTGTATTGATGTGTTCTTCACTAATGGAAAGAAAATGACCCTATCTAATATTTTCTATGCTCTCGATATGACTAAAAACATTATAAGTGGAAGCATATTGAGTAAAACCGATATCAAATGGAGTTTGAATTCGATAAACTTATTTTGACCAAATTGGGAACTTTTGTTGGAAATGATTATTCATGTGATGGAATGATCAAACTATGTACTCTTGATAATGACAATAATAATATGGCATCTAATTCTTGTAATGTGATTAATTATAGTTCTATTACTTTGTGGCATAATAGAATTGTTCATATATGATATAGCACAATTACAAGAGTTGTTAAATATGGATTAATTAATTGTGATGTGAATGAACATGATAAATATGAATTATGTGTAAATCTAGAATGGTTAAGAAACCTTTTTTCAAGTGTTGATAGATGTTCAAACTTGCTAGATTTAATACATAGTGATTTATGTGAATTAAATGACATGTTGACTAGAGGAGGAAATAGATACTTCATAACTTTTATAGATGATTGCTCTTAGTATACTTATGTATATTTTCTTAAGAGTAAAGTGAGTCATTTATTGCATTTAAAATCTATAAATTGAAAGAAAGAATAAGACATATCTTAAGATGATTAACTCTATGTTTTTTCATGCTTAATTGTGTTATAATTTGTGGGGTGAAGCTTTGCTTGTTGCGTGTCATATAATAAATCGAATTCCTATGAAAAAGAATAATGTGCCTCCATATGAGTTATGGAGAGGAAGAAAGTCTAACCTAGGCCATCTTAAAGTGTGGGGGTGCCTTGCTTATTACAAGATCATGAAGCCTAAAAGGACCAAGTTAGGTCCAAGGGTCGTAAATTGTGCATTTGTTGGCTATGCCTCAAATAGAAAGGCCTATAGGCTTTTAGACTTGGAGTTTGATATGATAATTAAATCAAGAGAAGTGGAGTTCTTTGAGAATATGTTATATTGTGATAACAACTCTCAAGAACCCACAGGTGTTGGATAATCTCGTAAAGAGAAAGATCCAGAGGTTGATGAGCAACCAATATTGCCTCGGAGAAGCCAAAGGCTTAAAGAGTTGGGGTCAATTGAGAAATATTCTCAAGTAAAGATACTCTAGGGTAAACTTGAAGAAGTCACATGGAAATTTCCTATGATTCTTCAAATTGAGGATGGTCCCAAAACATTCCAAGAAGCAATGTCTTCGAGAGACTCCGCTTTTTCGAAGGAGGCAATAAATGATGAGATGAATTCAATTATGTCAAACCACACATGAGAATCGGTAGATCTTCTACAAGGTTCAAAACCAATTGGGTACAAGTGGGTATTTAAGAGGAAATATCACACCAATGGCACATACAAACCTTCAAAGCTAGATGAGTAGCTAAAGGGTTTAAACAAAAGGAAGGAATCAATTATTTTTACATGTATGCACCGATTGCTAAGGCAATCACAATAAGAGTTTTATTTGTCGTATCATCAATATATAACCTTTATTTTCATTAAATGGATGTCGAAATGGCATTCATGAATGTAGTTCTCGCTGAGGAGATCCATATGGAACAATCAGAAGGTTTTGTTCTAAGGTGAAATGAACATAAAGTGTGTAGGCCTATTAAATCATTGTATGGTTTAAAACAAGCATCGAAACAATGTCAAGAGAAGCCATAGTTTCGAATGGGTTTAGACACAATAATGTGGACAAGTTCTTATACTCTAGGACTTGTGATGGCTATGTCATCTTGGTGTGTCTATATATTGATGGTTGTTTATATTGAGTAATGAGATGAGAGGCATAATATAAACGAATAAGTTTCTATCATCCACTTTCTAGATGAAGGACCTTTGAGAGGTCGATACCTTCTTTGGTATAAAAGTGAGAAAAAATAGTGGGGGTTATGTCTTAAGTCAAGCTCACTTTGTTGAGAAAGTGCTTGACAAATTTAGTAATCTCAAAATCAAAGAGGTGAATACATCATTTGATTTAAGCATAAAGCTTGAAAAGAACAATAGTAGAGTGGTTAGTAAACTAAGTAGGTTTACTAGCAATTCAAGTATAGAACATTGGAAGGCAATGGAGAGAATTCTAGGGTATTGATGTGTGTCATATGTCATACCAAATTTGACTATTTATTATATCTTAATTCTACCAACCACCTCAGTATAGTGGAAAATAAATGTCGAACCCACGAGTATGGTTCAATTTATTATTCAAAATGTTAACAAGAATTAAAAATGAGATTTTGTTTTTAAGATTTAATAACATAAAATTAAACAATAATCAAAGAACAATGGATAATACGATTTCATAAAACAGTTAAGAATTATTCTCCACCTTCAACAATCATTCTATCAACAATGACAATAATATTTCCTATTTCCAATTAAACTATTAACCCCGCAGATAACACTTAAGCAATCAATTATCCCACTTTCTCTATTATAATTAATTAAAGTTAAGCACTCTTAATTAATCTTTTTTACCAAGCAATAAACTCATTAAGCATGTGATCTATTTAACCCAGGAAAATCATTACATTCAATGGAAACAAGTTAATCTAGGCAACAAATTCATTAAGCATGCAATTCATTTAATCTATGTTCTATTCTTCATAAAATTAAAATACTCGTCACAATACTTAATTAAAATTTATCATTCTACTTAGAATCCTAAACTATTAGGTGAATAACAATCCTAAGATGATAGTGGAACAATGCAAAACCCTAATTAGTGGCCATCTAAAAAAGATCTTACAATATTCATAACATTTAAATAGAAAAATAGAAGCAATTTAATATAAGGGAATATAAGGAATAAAATTCATCAATGCATTCAAGATCTCATGTCTAGGATTTTGAAATAACCCTTAACCAAAAAGAAAACTACTCCATAATCAAATTCATATTCACAAACATAAATATTCAATGAAAATAAAAAAAAGTTTTAGAGAAGAAAGAAAAACTAGGTTGAAAAATGTAGATGATGATGTCTTTTCTTCTCCTCTGCCGCTATAGACTCTAAAATTCGTAATCCAAAGTTATTCTAAGAGTTAACCCTAACCCCTTTTATAGCCCCTTGAAAATACATTTGAAATTCAAAAATTAAGAAAAAAACCAGTCGTCGGTCGCGGCTAGTGTTGTTGGCGGCCACAACCACTAGAACATGAATTTACCATAAAATTAGGCGCTAGCCGCGGCCAGAAATGTTACAGGTCGCGGCCACTGGGCTCTGTTTACGTGGCCGCAACCTGGATGTTGGTGGTCGCGGTCAGCAGCCACTAATAGTATTTTAACCATAACGTCTTCGATATAGCTCAAAATTGGACGATTCTAAAAGATATGGAAAGCTTAAAAAAATATCTTAAACTTGTATTTCTAGAAACAATTCCAAAAGAGTATTGAAAAGTTGTCAAAATCAAGTGTGAATTTTCATACTTATAATTCTGAGCTTAACTATTACTTGTAAAACATCCCAAATTCATTTTTTTTTATCCAAATGTCTTGAAAATCCTAAAAACACAAAATAAACTAATTAAACATATATAAATAAATAATCAATTGCATAATCATATAAGAATAATGAATTAAAAATAGACAAATTCGATACTTATCAGGTACCTAGAGAGGACCAAGAAGCTAGATCTCCAATGTTTTCTAAGATACTTGACGGATACTCTGACGCAAGTTGGATATCGAGAGTGGAAGATAATATATCCACCATTTGTTGGGTGTTAGGCTTAAAAGAGGAGCGGTTTCTTAGGGCCCAAAGAAACAAACATATATTTCACTCAACCATGGAGAATGAGTTTATAGCTCTAGCGACAAATGGAAAAGAAGTCAAGTGGCTTAGGGATCATGAGGAATGTCCCAATGGTGATAGTCGAGCTACATTAGCTAGAACCTACAATGGCATAAACTATGAAAAATTCTAGACATATAAGTTTAAGCCATGAAAAATTCTAGACATATAAGTTTAAGCCATGGATATGCGAGACAATTGATTCAAGGAGGAATCATGTGGAACTCATATGTTAAGACAAGTGAGAACTTAGCAGGTTCATTTACAAAACCTCTTGCGATGAGGTTAGTAAGTTCCACTTCAAAAGGGATGGGACTGAAACTCCTAGAATAATATATTCATTAATGACAACCCAACTCCAAACTTGAATACATCAAGGGAAAGAGTTCAATGGGTAAGAACAAATCATTAATTGAATAGTTTCAACATTAACATAATCATGAGTTCCATCTAAGAATGGTTAGTGTTGGTTGCTACTGAGTGAGGGTTAAGCCTAGGGCTTTTAATAAAGTTTAGTTGTGTGCAACAAGCATTTCTAAAGGTAGCAAATATGTTCTAATAACTTCACCTATGTGAACTTAGAGGTAGCGCCGCCTCTCATGGGAGTTGGAGTTTCTCCCAAGAAAGTTAATGAAATGGATAAGCACAAGACCATTAAAAGTGCTAAGTGTGAATAGTGGGAAATACATGAGTAATCAAATAGAGGTGTGTGAGACATAACCAATTTTTATCACTAGGAATGTTGGGTTCAATTTGTTAAGAATACCTTAGCATTTCGATAGAAGCTTTGTGGTTTTTTCACTAAGATAAAGTTCAAACCCAAAAGGTACTTTATTTTATGCACTAATATCGTTTGGCTAGAGGATTGAGGATGTATTTAACCAAGTGGGGGAATGTTATGATTGGTTAAATACATGGTGAAATTGGTTGGGCACGAAGAGGTGCAAAAACCATAACAATTTCACTAAAGTCACCATAAGTGGGTTGACTTTTGGGATAGGCATTTATAAATCATCTTTTTGGGTCCAATGTGTTTCTTTGGAGTGAATGATGATGCCCAAAAAGTTTGGGAGCATTTGGAGATGTTTTGAGACAAATTTTGGCCAAGTCAGTGGCATCGGCGATGTGTCGCCTCTGGGAGGCAACGCGTTGCTCGACCACGAATGAATGAACCAGGTGATGTGTCGCTTGGGATGCCCGTACAATTTCGTACAGTGACGTGTTTTGGATCCAAAATTCAAATTAAAATGTTCTAATCTCATTGGTTGAGTCTAATGAGGTTCCTATACTATATAAAGGGGTCAATTTAGTTAATTGGTGACTTGTTCACTCACCTCTCTCTCTCTCTCTCTCTCTCTAGGTCTCAAGATTACTAGTTTTCTCCAAGATCTTCATCAAGAAATTTTGACTTACGTGAAGATCCAAGACTTGTAAATCTCAATCTCATTCCATTCTAGTATCTTCAAGCAATCTTAAAGGGGAGGCTAGAAATAGAGAGATTTGGATAACAAATTTTAATTTTTAGCAAGCCTTGTTACATTTTGTGAATCACATATAATCATAGACTTATGATTTTATGTAACTTGGTTTCTCTCCACAGAAGTCTATTTTTTTTCAAGATCTAATTTATGTTATTCTTACATTAAATCCATGGTTATATTGTGATTAAATATTTCTAAATTCATGTTATAATTATTTAATTACTTAATCTTTAATGATCAAGATTTATATTCATGAGTATTTTTATTTAAATTATTAAGATTTGCATTCATACTTTAAATATAGTTGTTGATTAGTCTCTAGTTTTGAAATATTAGAATAATTTGTAGGGTTGAAAAGTATAAGCCATAAATCCATATATATGAGTGCACTCAGTCAAAAGACACATCAATTACCTACAAGAAATAAATATAGTGTCAATTCTAGTGGCTACTACAACTACTATAGCTCTAAAAAAAAGTATAAATTCTTCTTTTCTTTATCAATTCTTGGCATGCTTCGTAAATTGGTTATAAAGAACAGTGACTATTTTTACTATTTACTAGTAACTGTTATACGAGTTGGATGGGAGAAAATAAAGCTGAGTTTCATGTTTCATTGGCACCTATTCACTCTTCACTCGTCACTCGACACTGAGTAGCTGCATGGGAAGTATTTTTCAACTTGTACAAAGAAAAACTCTATAGAGAGAGAAGGGACCCACATGCTCGTATGGTCCTTTCTCTGTATTTGTATTTCTTTAGACTTTACAGCTGTAACCGAGAGAAGAAGAAATTTTTTACTCAAAAGGGTGTTTTGGTCCAAAATTTGAAATAGTCATGTGATTTTATTTAATGATTAACAGCTTCTACAAGGAAAGGAATGGGAGGGAGATGAGAGAGTGAAAGACTAGGTCAAAAAAGAAAGTTTATTTTTATTTTTTTTAAAGATGGGCAAACTAAGTAAGCCATCATATTATTCTACAATTATTGGTGTGGGGACCAAACTCACCTCATATATGGATTTTGGTCTTTGGTGGCAAGCTGTTTCCCTTTGAAAACACATTTCTCTCTCTCATGAATCATCATCACTAGCATGCATCGACTACCATCTGTACTCTACCAACCTTAAAGTAGAGAAACAAAAAAAGAGGAAAAAGAAATTTAAAATTTTTAAAAATGTTAAGTTTAATTTTTTTTAAATAATAATAATAAATTAAAAGAAAGAAAACCGAAGACAATCTTCCCAAAATCAAAGATTTTGTCTCCCAATTTCAAAATCACCCCACCTTTTTGCCTTTTATCGGTTGAGTTTGAGTGCTCCATCAAATTACAACCAAAACCATAAAACCCAATAATGTCTCTCTCCTTACTTCCATCTCTACTTTTTTTTGTTGAAAGACTTTTACATATATTTGGTAAAAATTACATAACTTATTAATATAACACAAGTCAGAACAATCCTAAAAATCTTCTACTCCATTTTTTAAAATATATTTTCAAAATACATATTTTTTTATTTTATCTTTAAGTTTTATATTATGTCATACATCAGCTTATCTATATATTTCTCTACATCATTTAAATATTATATCTTTAAACATTTTTTATTAATTAAATAAAATAAAATAATTGAAAAAATAATAATAAATATATATACTAAATAAGAGAGAAAGCTTATAAAGAAAAATAATAATATTAAAATATTATATAAATGTTAAGTAAATATAGATATGGATTAATTAGAGTTTGTGCATAGTTATTATAAATATATGTATAAAGGAACTAATGGAATATGTTTTTGTGAGTTTTAGCTAAATATTATAGAGAAAGTGTATGACAAAATACACCACCAAAACATTTTTTTTTTATAATTTACCTCAAACTTTTATATTATACCATACATCAGTTTTTCTATTTTTTCTCTACATCATTTAAATATTATATTTTTTAAAAATATTTTATTCATTTTAAGAAATAAAATAATTAAATATAATAGTATCACACTTATATATATATATACAAAAATTTATAAAAAATTAATAAAATATTTATACATTGATGAATAGTGTTTCACTATATATATAGAGAAATATTATTCATTTAGGTAAAAAAATATAATTTTACATCATCTATTAGAAGACTATTTAACAAATTTTTCTGGAGATGTATATTTATTTAAAATAATAAATCATATTATTTAAAATATACAAGTTGTGACTTTTTTTTCCCTCTTTTTTTTTTAAATGACTTTTTTTTTCCACCTCATCGGTCACTACATTTGGCAATGTGTCCAAAGAAAAATACCCACATTCAGAACTTGGCCATAGTAACATCAACAACATAGAAAATAAGAAAGAGTGAAAAATTATTTACTTGTTTATGGTTTTCTTTTTCTTTGGCTTGGAAAAGTGTTAATTTTAATGGGTGCTTGCATTTGCATGTACTGTGTATTTTTATCGATTTCATAAAAATAATATATTAGCATATATATAACACGTGAAAAAAGCAAAATAAACTTTTCTTTTTATTGCTATCCCAAAAAACAAAATAAAATGAAAAGAAGATGAAGATGAAGGTAAAAAAATAAAAAGAGCAAAGAGCAAAGAGCAAAGAGAACAAACAAAAGGATTAAGCTGAAAATGCCCCATGGAAGAATCCGCTATAAACATTTATTTAAAAAAGAAAAACTAAAAAAGAATCCACTAAAATGAGCATAATGAATCTCCACGCAAAGGAATGGCCAAGGGAATTTAAACTTTATGTAGTAGTACACAAATGGGGTATCACCAACTTTCACGTTACTTTACCTCTGCTCTAATCCAATAATTGACACAATATTAAATTTGATTAATATTCTGTTATAAGAAATATGAGAGGTTTTTAGTGAAAGGAGCGAGTTGGGATAAAAATGGAGCTACAAATGTCATGTTCCTAACTCACCTATTTTCTAGTGGAATGGTGGAACATTTCCTTTGAAAAATCTAAGACATGTATTTATTTTTTTAAAATGATGAAGAGTGAGATGGAGAAATATTAGATTATAATTATTATTAGTATTATAAAGTAATTGTGTTATAACTAAAGAACAATAATATATATATATTTTTTTTTTTTGTCTTTTTAAAAAATATATATTGTCAAATAATAATAATATATTATATGTGTATACATAATTTAATTATAGAAAATTACAAGTGTAAATAGGAAGTTGTTCTTATCTAAAAAAAATGACCAAAAAAGAAAAAAAGAAATTATTCCTACGTTTGGACCATATGAAAATCATATGGGACCTAAATGATCTTTCTAAGTAATTTAATTATTTATAAACTATGGATGTAGGGCAAGAATTTGTGTCGTCCCTTTTTCGTACGAAAACATGAGTTCATATCTCTCACAATGTTAATAATTTATTTCTGATCGTGTGGGGAGAAAATTATTTAAGAATTTAAATAAATTAATGTGACGTGATAATACATAAAAAAAATATTTAAAAAATTGTGTTACAAAAATAGAAGAAAATGTTACACATCTCATTCGCGGCACAAGATAAGTAACAAACACATATTGCTATACATATATTCGATTTTGTCTAAGAAGAAAATAATAATGCAATAGTTAAAAAAAGAGGAAAAAAAATTAGATTCACAAATCAATCGTAATTAAAGATAAATTGTATCCATAATTAAGTAAACAAGTTTTAAATATGAGTAGTAACCATTGAGAAGTCTTCTATATATATATATTAGCTAAAAATAACATGCAATGCACGTTTCCTTAATTTTAAAATTATAAATATGTTTATTCAAACATGTATTATTTTTAATTATTATATAAATTTTAAATAAATAAACAATATTATAAAAATAGATAAAATATGCTTAATATAATATATGACATAAATGTATTAAAAAATTATGGCAAAACATTGTCTATAATTTTAATAAAAATTTATTCACTTTTTTTTCTTCAATATATAATAGAATGAATTACAGTTCTATAGTATATATAAATATTTATATCAATAATCTCTACATATATGACATCTAAACACAACATTGACATAAATATATTTATACGACTACATAACATATATATAAATTACAATAATATTTAAAAAGAAATTAATAATAGAAAAAAGTCATAGTGTAGAGTAGTATACATACAAATTATTTTTAATTTCTAATGTATCTCGCAATGTCATTTGGTAAATTTGATTAAGAAAAAAAAGCTACAATCACTTGATAAAAAAATGATATGTATGGCTTTATTATTTTTAAATAAATATGATTTAATTATTTAAATTATCTTTAAAATATTCTATTTTAATTAATTAATTTTTATTTAAGTTTACATTTGTTCTAGATTTTGAATTTGGTAGTGAAAACAATAGATTATATATTATATATTTAATATAATATTAATATTATACATGAATTTTAAATTTAAATTTGTTGCTAGTTTTTTTTAAAAGAATTTTGTTTCTAGTTGATAGTAGATTATACTATGTTATATATTTAATAAGATATTATTCTACTAAGTGAAATTTAAGTTTAATTAAATTTTATTTAAGTTATAAAAAATATAATTTTATTATTTTTAATTATCATTATAAAATATCTCAAAAATACCTTATTTTAAATTGTTTAATTATTTATTTATTTAATTTGATTATAATTTAAATTATGTTTATAGTCTACTGTTAAATATAAAAATATTCTATTATATATAAAAATATTTCGTTAAAATTAACAGAAATAAATAAAAAATCTTTAAAATCAAAAAATTTCATTATCTACACACTTAATATATAGAAGAGATATAAAATAAAAAACCATGTATACAAATCAACCAGAGAGTAAAGAAAGAATATAACACAGATTAGTATAATTAATTTGGACAAGAAGGCGTTTCACCTCAAAAATGTCTTTGCTAAATCATAGAATAAAATTTTGCCCACTCAAGTCCTAAAAGATAAGAGAAGTTAGATTACACTAACGGTACCATACTCATTCTTGTAAGAATCAATCAATAACAATATATATGCTTTAGAGCTGGAAGTACAACAGACTTTGTTAGATTGACTATCGAGGTATTCTGCCTAATATATATATTTATATTATCCTGATTTTACTGTTTTTGAAGCCATGCTTAGCACCAAAAGTGATAAATTAATCCACTAGCAGTTAAATTTTGAATTAGATGCTTCCAAACATATTTTGACCATACACAGCTAATGCCATGTGAAATCACATACATAAAAAAATTAGTATTTCACCCTTCGAGGTATAAAATAAATAAAATCTCCTAGTTTTGTATTTTTAATTCTATCCATACCATGCTTTATAAAATGTAACATGAAAATTTATTATTTAAACTTCTAAGGAGCACTCATAATGATGTAAAATAGATATAGTTTCAAAATATAAAGAAAAGGGTAGTAAAAAAAATGCATTTAAATAAATGCTTTACTCTATTTTTTTTTTTTACCTCATATTCTAATTTCTTCACTATATTTAGACATTTCTATTGCATCATTCAAATATTTATTATATGATATAACCTGAAAGTTGGAAGTAAGATAAAAAAAACAGAGGTAAAAAATTTAAGTGATGCATGCTTTTTGAAGGATAGAAAAGTGCTAGTTGAGTAATGCATTGTAATAAAATAAAATAAATAACCAAATTAACACTAAAAATAATGTTATAAAAACAAGTTACCTTGTTCTTAGAGCTTAAAAAGTGTCACATTGGGTCTGAGACCGATTATACCATATAAAATTGAGCCTAAAACTATTGTGTGACCCGATTAACCATTTTCTTAAAGAGATAGCCCGATAGATACGTGTAAATAAGTAGCAAATTAAATGTATTAATAAAAATCTCTTCTAAGATCTTTTAGCGGAAGGAGAGTAAGGACTACCAATTTTTTTTAATTACTTAAGGGGATTGGCAAAAGATGGAAAAGTTAGTTACTCCGCAACCAATCGAATTCTTCTATCCACTCTATAGTTTCCTTCTCCATCGCTATAAACAGTCAACAATATATACTACAAAAGAGGACGAAGATTTCCTATTATTACTCTGCTTGAACAAACACTTATTTGACTTAACCGTGTCAAAAAAGTTTTTCTTTAAGCAACCTAAGATTCCAATCAGCAAAAGAAATTGAAGCCGGCAAAGAAGGAAGATCACATTTTTTAAAATACCACAACAAATTTTCAACCCCAACACTTACTATTATATTTCTTAAAAATAAAACATATATTATATGCATATAAGTGAAGAGTTAATGCAATATTGAAGAAAGAAAAAGGTGAAAGGACTAATTCAAGGAGAGAGGGGAAACCAAAAAAGGGAATAATCTAGAAGATTAAAGAAAAACAGATGATAGTGTTTTTTTTATGCAAGGAGGGAGGGATTAGGTTGGACATAGGGGGATTAAGGGTCACTTCCAACGTAGGGGTAGGGTTAGGGTTAGGGCAGGGGTACGGGAGAGTGGCTCTATAAACGAGGTCAAACCCCCAATCAAAGTCCTCTTCAAAGTTCAAACCAAATCCCCCCCCTCTAACCCCACTACCCGACAACTTTTTTCTCTCTTCACATGCCAACAAAACAACAACAAAAAACCTTCAAACAATTTCAAACCCCCAACCAAAATATTAATTAAACAAAAATTGTTTATCAAAGATTAAAATACACTATCATCATATATATACAAAGAAGAATAATCAAAAATTGTTTTGAATTTATTTATGACATAATTAAATATTGTGTCCAAATAAAAGGGTATGGTCCAAAAGTGAGAATTTTGCCCGGAACCATCGAATATAGAGAGAGAGAAGTGGACTTCTTTTCTTCTTTTTTTTTTTGTTCTTTTTCTTTATTATACACAAATGCTCTTCTTTTTATCTAATGCCTCTTTTGTCCCTTTTCTCTCATATCATGAAATGCCATTTTGCCACACCTATCACCATAGCTCTTACTCTCCCTCAAGCCTTTTCAAGGGCATTGTTGGGAAATCAAAGCAGAGATGGGAATGAGAGGTGGAGAAAGGCATGCCTAATAATCCCATGCATTGAAATGAGATATTAATTACCATAATTTAAATATGGAGTTTTTTTTTCCTCTTTTTTTCAATTATAGATTCAAAATGAGAAAACGACGACGTATTTTTCTTCAAGGAGGGCTTCCAACAATGTCGACAAAGACGCGGCTAAGAGCCGAAGGCAGTCTCATCTTCTGGTTGTCGTCCTCAGTAGTTCTGATCTTCTTGAACAGAGGCCCACCCTGTGAAGAAGAACAAACTGATGATCCAGCTGACCACGAATCGTTGGAACTGTCGGAGCTGAAAATAGCGTCGATAACGCCACTTGGGCTGCCTGGAACTAGCTCGTTCTTGCGCTTAAGTGGGTTGTTATAGACGGTGTAATCACGGCCGTTGGATAGCTCAGTTATAAGATAGTAGCAGTTGTCTACTTTTTCCTGTGAAATGATGAAAAACACAGATAGATAATAAGGACCAAATGATGAGTAAATATTTTTTTCGTACATTAATGAAAACGATTTTGACTTAAATATAAGAGAGCTTTTTATTTAATAATAAGACAGTAAACCATTACGAACCTTGTTTAGTTTGAGAACACCCAGAAGCTGGTTTTGGTACTCAATGGCATTACAAGGCTCAACATGGTCAATAACTCGCATCATCGTTGCAGTAGCCAATACAGAAGGAAGGTAACCGACGAATCTTGAATCTATGAGAAAATAAATATATAATAAAATGTCGGTAAAAAGAAAACCGTAAAAAATGATGGGAATTCTGACTTAAACATATTATGGTATATGATATTCTTTGGTCCTTTCGAAAAATACAAAACACTTTATGGGAATTGTAGTAAAGAAGCAACCGTTACAGAATTTATTTTATTTCTCTTACCGGAGACTACAGAGAGGAGAAGACGTTCACAGCGCCTGAGAAACTCCCAATGGAGATGGGATTTCAATCCAAGCCTCCGTATAATATGGTCGAGGAAAGAAAGAGGAGTCACTGGGTGCATCTTCCATTGGAGAGTAGAAAGCACCAAAAGCTCCATTCTTTGAATCGTTTTGGCTTCAAACATGTATTTTGCATCACTCGCCTAAAACAAAACAAAGCACATTTGAAACTTTGAATTATACCAAAAGAGAAGAAGCATAAAACGAGAAAAAGAAAATTAGAAGAGATAAGTTATGCACGTACTTGGAGATCTAGAAGAAGAGGCACTTCGGTTTCTTCAACTTTTGCGGCCAAAGAGAGACAAGTTACAGCTACGAGCTGAATCATCCATGGCTTATCTCTCTGAAAGCTTAGGCTTGAGAGGAACCTGTCCAAGTAGTTAATGGCTAAAACAGCAGTAAGAGCTGTGAAACCATAATGGGCATTGACTTTGAGAACCCATTCTACAGCCTCACGGCGAACCAAACTGAGAGCACAAGAAGAGTCTCCAAATAGGTAATGGGCTTGTTTTTGCTGCTCTTCTTTTGAAAAAAGAGAGAGAAGCTCTTCGTCTTCCCAAAACAGGTCTTGTTCCAACAAGAATAGGGGGAACAGAGAAGGGTTATTATCGTCATCATCATTCCTGCTATAAACTTCACTCTTCTCATCTTCTTCCTCTTCCCATTTCTCTTCTTCACAATAGAGAGTGTCAAGTAAAGATAGAGAAGGGTTTTGTTGCTCTTCCTCTACTTGTTCTTCAATATGGTTCATTGCCATTTCCTTATTCTTCTTCAAAGAGAAGAGGTTTCAGAGCACTCTCTCACTGTGTTTTTGTTATAGAGAGTAAAAGCTCACTCTTCTCTTCTCACTCTCATCTCCCTCACTTTCTCTCTCTACGTCTTTCGAGCTGAAACTCCTTTTATTTTCTACTGCAGTGAGTGAGAGTGAGAAAGGGTAAAGAGAGGGAGAGGGAGAGGGAGAGGGAGGATTGAATTTCAGCAGAGTGGGTTTCACGCTTGTCCTTTTTTACGAAAAAGAAAAATAATAATTTTATATAGATATATATATATATAAAAAAATATATATGTTGAAAACACCGTCCGATTAGAATGATCTTGTGGTGCCACGTGTAATGTACAATCGCATGCGACTTTTCCTTCTTTCTATATCTATATCTCAAGATATGGCTAAGGAATGGAGTCTTTTTGTCTTTGGACTTATTTAAAGAAAATAATAAATAAATAGAAAAACAATAGGTCATTGTTTTTTTTTGTTTTTTAATTTTTGGGAGTAATTTTTGTGTACTTTCGGTGCGTTTCGTTGGCGGGGTGAAGAAATAGAAGGGCACACACACCAAGCCGGTCCCACGAAAACAACCTCTAAAGAAGCCAAATAAAGTCACTGTGCTGTTGGAAAGACCAGAAAAGAACTGAGGCATACTGTGAAACTGTTATTGTTATTTATTTTCTTTCTTAAATAAAGTTTTTACTCTCTTGTAGTTGTAGAATATATTTTAGGGTTTATTTTTCTTAAATAAAGTTTCTTAAACTGTAGTTTGATTGGTCGAAATGAAAACAAAATACTACAAATGAAATGAAATAGAATTAAATTAAATTTATTTTATTTTAAAACATTTTTTTCCTATTTTAAAATAAAATAAGCATTGTACTAAAATGACGAAAAAATCATTTTATTAGAATAATATTCTAATGCATTCAAATGCAACCAAAGTAAAAAAAGTTGAATAAAAATTGACTCATTTTCTTTTCATTATATTTCATTCTATCACCTTATCATTAAATTATTAAATATTTTAGGGTTTTATACACTTATATAATTTTTTTAGTGGTAAAACCACCTAATATTACTATTTTGTTGCATTTGTCACCGTCAATATTGTTAGTCAATATTGTTAATAAGCTGTTAGGTATCAGCTTATAATTTATACATCTTATATTTTTATTAAAAAGATCCTATTAATTTATTTTAAAATTCTAAAAACTAATTAAAGTAAAATTTGAATAATAAAAAATCTAATTATTAAAAAAAATTAAAACTATTTTTTCTCTCTCTCTATTCCACGACCTTTCTCGCTCTCTCTCCTTCCTCTATTCCACGATCACAACTTCAAACTTCTCTTCTTCAAAAGACAGACATCAACATTCAAGATTCCAAAAAATTGCTTCAATTTCTTCAATAATTATGCTACGCTATTTTTCATAAACTTAAATATGAAAGCAATTAAACGAGAACATATTAAAGGAAATGAACAAAGATTAACACAAGAGATTTTTTACGTGGTTCAGTAGTTAAATCTGCCTAGTCCACGAGTTTATGTTATTACAACTTGAGAGTTTTTTGGAAACTTTTCAAATAATAGTTGCCCAGAGTATTCTCTCAAATAATCATAAATCTCCCTTACAAATGGAGTCTCATTTTCTATTTATAGAGAATGTTACAGAATTCATTCCCACATATTTCCGAAAAATATTTTGGGAATCAATTAACATAATGCTATTTAATACATTATTCTCTACGTACATGAAAACGTCTCATAAGATGTGGAATCGAATAACAGATTAAATAATATCATTTAAACATTGGGATTGCACAACAATAAGTATGTTCACATATAACTTATTAACTCAGATACGAGATTCATCAAATCTCCAAGACTATCAGTCGATCACGAGCTCGTCACCTAACTTTGCCTATTGCTCGGAACAAATAGACATTGATGATGATGTCGCCACATTCGAACTCACTCATTCCGAGCTCGAACCAATCTGGAAGGCAAGAGATGGTTCAGGGATATATCAAGTGTCACACCATTTTGTTTGCGAGCTCGGAACATTTCGAAGCTACATACCCCTTTACACCTTCGAGGTAGCTGTTTATAGAAACGGTTTAACTGAAAGGATGCACGGCGACCGTGTCTATTTCGAGTTTACACATAACGAGTCTAGATTTCGGGATCACAACCTCATGCTCGAAATCTAGGTGTAACAAACTAAACAATCATTTCTTTCCGAGTTTGACCCATTCAACAAATATGGTTGAAACCCAACCCATATCCTCCTCCCTTCCTTTCTTTCTTTTTCTTCTCCTTGGCGTCCATGGAGACTAGTTCCATAAAAGGGATTTTGACAACTAAGGCCAATCTCAATCACACGCCATTACGGCATTATATGCCGTGGAGAGCATATATCCAGCTCCAACCCAACTCCAAAAATACCCGCATTTACCCGTTTATGAACAGTGTCACGGCATATATGACGTGCACTGTTCACACGGCAATTTTTTTTTTTTAAAGATAAATATATTTATATCTTATATATATATATTTATATATATAAATATATGAGTATTATTTGGGTCTATATTATATGTTGGGTTTTTTAAATTATAAATACACATATAATTTAATTTTTTAAATAAAATTTCAAATATTTCATAATTAATTTTTTATATAATGACATTTTTACTTAATTGATTAATTAAATAAATAAACTATAAAATAATATAATAATAAAAGAGTTTATACATTTTTGGACCCTGTGTTTTTTCTCATTACCTGTTTGGACCCTGTGTTTTGACAAATTATTTTTTGGACCCTATGTTTTGTAAAATGGTTAAAATAGAACCCTAAACCCGATTTTGGTCAATGTTTTCTCAACTAAAATCACAAATAATTTAGCAAACAAACAATTCATAACAAAAATAAAATTATTCTGCTTAAAAACTATGTTATTATATTCAATTTTTTCTTCATCAAAATTGAGTTTATGGTTCTATTTTAACCATTTTACAAAACTTAGGGTCCAAAAAGTAATTTGTCAAAACACAGGGTCCAAACAGATAATGGGAAAAAACACAATGTCCAAAAAGGTATAAACCCATAATAAAAAGAATATTCTATTTTATTAAAAAATAATATAATAATAAATAATATAATTTTTGGTATAACTTTTGGTGTTGTGGTTGGAATGAAAAAAAATTATGGTGCTAAGATTATTTAGTTTTGGTGTTAGTGCAACACCATAATGAGGTAATAGATTGGAGATGCTCAAAATCTTGCATTTTTTACAGATACTTAAGAGGGGACTAAGATATTGGCCATATACCAATTTCATAATATGGACCTAAAATCATGCATTTATGAGTATTTGTTTGCTAACCTCTGCATTTTTCCTTACATTCTCCTCGTATACCAGTTCCATTTATACAAATTATGAACAAACTCACCCAAAAATATATTCAAATCTAAAATCCTACATTCAAACTAGTATACCCATAAACTCCATAAAAAGCATCACAGGGAAAAAAACAAAAAACCTCAATCAATCGGCCATGGAAATGTTGTCATCAATGTACACAACCTTCGCAAGACCCATCCTAGTTGCTCATAGATGTTGCATAACCAGTCCTCGTCACACGCGACTCTTGCAGAACCCATCTTCGTCGCCCCAGCACCTTGTGCAACTCTACCGCACGCAACCATCTTCAAACTCATGAGAATGAGATGTGAATTTCTCTAAATCTTGGTTTTGTTTCTTTAGATTTTGTGGTTGATATGATAAATTAAAAGAAGGTAGGATCCATCATAAAAAAAATGGAGGATAGAGAAGAAAGAGAAAATAATAGATTTATTTTATTTTTAATTAGTTTTTTTTATTATTTTAAAATCATTTAATAAGTCTTTTTTAGAAAGAAAAAAAAAAGGAGTTAGACCAATTATAAGCTAACATTTGCCAACTTTTTCCTCTTACATGGCACTTAAGAGCTTTGGTGGTGACTGATGCAACCAAGTGGTAACGTTGGGTTGTTTCCTAAAAAAAAAATGATTTGGTACATAAATGAATAAATGTATAAACTCAAAAATATTTGGTAAATGATATCATTATCTTTATTTAAATGATCTACTCTTCTACTTTGTTTTGTCTTAATTCAAGAAAATATATAAATACTTTGATGCTCTCATCTATTTCAAATCAACTTTTGAAGCTTCATACTTTCTTTCTTTGTTTTCGTTAATTTTTTTAAACTTGTGTGTGTGAAGTACACATAATAAATTTGTTAATGTAGAAAGATAGATTTGACACTATAATTAAATGCATATATGTTAGGTGTTTAATTATGTTGTTCTGCTTCCTCACCGATGAACAAATAATAGCGCGCTCTCTAGCTAATAATAATATAAATTTGTGTGCTTTTAATATTAATGTATGAAAAAGCCAAAAACTTGTTGAGTATTCTCTTTTGCCTTATAATTGCCAAAATTTGTCATATTCTACTAATAATTAATGTTTCACTGGCAGTGTATTGTATGTCCTACCTAATAACGCGACTAATTAACATGCTCTATTATTTTTATTTTGTTTTTTATGTATTTTTTTAGAAAATTACCATTTAACCCCCTTAATTAAAGGTTTATTTAATCATGTTTAATCTTAAATTTTTAAGAAAGCTAAAAATATATTTTTATTATAAATGGCTTCCTCATGTTTTTAATAAAAAAATTATTGAAAAGAGAATATACTCTCCCTTAAAATATATTGATATTTTTATTATTTTTATAAATTTGATTAACAAAACATAAAATCTAAATAGAAAATCCAAAATTAAGATAAGTATGAATTATATTTTTATTAGTTTTGGAATCTATTTGATTAATTTAATAAACTGTTTACAAATATTATAAATTTCTTAACGCTTAAAAAATGAAAATATAGATTTTTATTTTGATTTAATCTATTAAAAATTTTAAATTTTGTTGATTAATTTTATATATTATATTTATAAAAAACAAAAATATTAATGCATCTCAAGTAAGAATATTTTTTGTCTTTTTAAAAAAAATGTAGACAAGAAACATACAAAATAAATCATTTTAAGCTACTTAAAATAATATATAGTTATTTTAAATTTTGTTAGAAATTAATGATTGAATTTAGTGTGTGATTAATCTGAGGCCAAAATAATAATTTTTCTACATAAAAATTCTAATTTTATGCCTGTGTTTTATCTCTAGGGATCGTGGTGTAGATGTGACTCATTGAAGGGTAATTATTGCTTATTCTTCTAAACAAGATTTCCAACATGAACAATGATGATCTAGCAGCTATGTAAGAATCTCTTGCATTGGAAGATGATGAGGAAGACGAATTTTGCAATGTGGATGACCAATCCTGTAATGTCCTACTAATTAGGATCTGTTTATATGTGTGTTTAAAATTAGTGATGCACTCGTTAAACGAGTCATTTGAACTAAAACATATGATTAAGCTACTAATGATTCAGGTATTAAAAATTTTGGTCAAGAAATAAACATTTTCATTATGCAAAAACTTTAGTCATTACATAGGATCCCAAAATACAAGTTTAAAAGTTCATTACAAGCTAGAGATTACAAAATAAGCCGGCCTAAGTGAAAAAACAGGATCCAATCCTAGCTCCCATGCGATATCTCGACCGTGGCAGTCGAGCGGACTACATATGTACACATCACCACTTTCGCTCTCCAACTCATGGCTGGCCAAGCTTCTCCCTACCCTTACCTGCACCACAAAGCACTAGTGAGCCAAAAGACTCAACAAGAAAACATAATAACAATTTTAGATAGCTCACAGAACATAACAACATGCTTAATAGTAATAACTGGAACCAAGCATACACACATTGTACAGGTAAGTGACCATAGGGTCACACAAGTGCGTATCGCACTCCCATTTATTCATATGGCATATGAGCCAGTCAAGTGCATAAGGCACTCCCAGGGTGGCCTAACCATAACAGCCTGCGCTCAACGCGCATAATGCCGATCACGACTTATAAGTCAAACCTTACAGACCCTCGACTTATAAGTCGAGCCTTGGAAACCCTCGACTTATAAGTCGGGCCCTTTTTTTAACAAAATATACCCTTGACTAGCAGGTCAAGCTTTAATCAGATGCAACAAATAGATTCTCGGCTTATAAACCGAGCTTCCTAGCCAGAACAAACATCCACATAATACATTCATCATACATGCAGATACAATGCATTACAGTATACTAAAGCAGATATACACAAGCATAATTATAATTGCTCATTAGCTGGGCCAAAGCCCTAATCACATTTACATTTAACGAATGGGCCACGCCCCATTCATGCATCTCACGCATCGGGTGTAGTTTTCTTACCTTTAGTCCAAGCAATGGATATAAGCGACCCCCCGAGTACGATCCTGTCCAGAGCCTTAGCGATAACCTAGTCACAACCCATAGATAATATCTTATAAACATTCTATTCCATAAACGAACCCCGAGACTAATCTCGTGCTCTCGGGACCTCCAATTCCACCAAACGGGGTGGTGGAATCGTCCCCCAAGCCCCTGGGCAAAACCCTAAAAATGTAAAATGAAGGCCCGTGAAAATGGCCTAGCGCCGCGGCACATAACCAGGGCCCCCTGCCCTGGAACAACTCAGCACCGCGGCGCCCCTTCGGGAACCCAGAAAAACTTGGTTTTTCTTGTGTTTTCTCCGAACCCAAATCTTCCAAAATCATCCCAATGCTTCCCCAAAGTCCCAAATGAGTCCCACATCATATGCATCCCAAAAATCCCAATAACCAACTCAAATCCAAACCAAAACTCAAAACTCATCAAAGTTTAAAATTCTAGAAAAACTTAAACCATCATAAATTAAACTCACAACCAGAGTGAATTCTTACCTCCATTGGCTGAATTATGGTCCTAAGTTACTCCTAGCTTAATCCTAGACACCAAACCTTCAATCCCCAAGCTTTGTTTCCTCAAGAATCTCAAAATCTTCAAGTCCCCAAGGAGGGTGAGAGAGAGTATGAGAGAGAGAGAGAGAGAGAGAGAGAGAGAGAGAGTGAGAGTACTTCATTTGTTTTTTTAGTATTTCCCTTGATTTCTAAAGCTTTCCAAATTGGTTAAGTCTAGCCAAAGCCTACCAAAAGACCCAAATGCCCTTAAACCCAAATTTTCCTTTCCCATACTCACAAGGGCACTTTGGTCAATTACCACCATTCCCTCTAATTCCTAAATAAACTCCACATATCCAAATAAATCCACACTATCTCCAAGTAATACTCATTTAATCTTCCATTACCCGGTAAACCTTGTTAATATGCTAAATTGCCAAAATACCCTTAGGCTTGCCCCGAGCTGGGTATTTTATCCCGTTGTGACTTTTCTGCTAACTTGCTCACTAGGATCATCTCGTGTCGAGTAACCCAAATATATCCACATAATAATGTGGTCTCAATAACATATCACACATATTTTAATTATACATTTAACGAGTCAAAATTATGAAAATGTCATTCTAATAAGAAACGGGCCCACGTGCATATTGAATACACCTAAACATGCAAGCATAATCATATCATAATATAATTCACATAATAACATGCTCATAACACATAAGCACTCAATTAATTCAAGTATTACCTCCCGGCCATATTAGAGAGGAGTGTTACAAATCCCTTATTAAGAAGGGAACGGAAACAGTTGCCAAGTCCTTGGTGAGAAAGGTGATTACTACAAGGCTTGTCAATGTCGACAATTTCAATTATAGTATAAGGAATTTTTGGAGGATTCAAGGATTGTTTGAGTTAGAACCTCTGGGGAGGAACATCTTTCTTTTTCGACTCTCCTTGCCTGCTGATCATAAGAGGGTCTTTGAAGAAGGCCATTGGATCTTTGAAAATTGCTTGTTGGTATTAAGAGAACCAGATGAGAGGTGTGATCCGATCGACATGGAGTTCGATTGGGCTCCATTTCGAATTCAATTCCAGAAAGTACCCGTACATTTTATGTCTAAAAGTTGGGGATATGAGTTGGGAAAATCGATAGGTGTTGTTTCCGAAGTTATATGTAACGTAACAGGTGATTTGTTGGGGAAGTATATGAGAGTTTGAGTACTTGTGGATGTCTTAAAACCACTCACGAGGGTCATTAAGAAATGATTGAAACCTGGGCAAGATCCGATCATTATGCCGATCCGATACGAGAGGCTTCCAGAACTTTGTTACTATTGTGGCATCCTCGACCACCCTCTCTGTGAGTGTAAATCAAAGCCCAAAGGAGTAGATAGCAATTTGGTGATGAAATTTGGGGATTGGATTCGAGCATCGATGCCAGAAAAAATCTTGGTGCGCCGAGCCAAAAGGAGTCGAGGTAAGGAAGGAGGCCATGGCTTTCCTAGTAGGAGTGGTGGTGGAGGTGGCGATGGCGATGGGAATGGTGGAGGAACATTCAGTACAACTGTGGAGGTGAGAGTGGGAAATGAGATTCCAAAATTGGTGGAGAAGAAAGGGAAGCTGCCCAAAAAAATGGGACAGTAAAGTGGCATCCCATTTCTAGTGTATACAACAATTCACTTTTGGAAAGTTCTTGCTTGCCAAATCCCTATAATGGGGATTTGAGTGAGCAAAGTCCAAATATAGATACAATCTCCTTTGAATTGAGTAGACCTTTGACTTCAAATAATTTATTATTTGAGTATAGGAATTTTTGCACACATCATGCATCAAATCTAGAGAACTTAAGCAGTAAAGATGGAGGCAATAAGGACACGGTCAATGGAGAAAGTGGTCGGGCTGGAAAAGGAAATAAGGCTGCTAAGTCAGAGATTCCTGTAAATATGCAAGAGGTTGATAACCTGGACAAAGACCATATACACTTGAGTCTGCATGATAAAGTTGAACCCATGAATCTCACTAATGTGACCCCACGTGAGGAGCACATGCCATCTTTAAGTAATATTTTCAAAATTGTTGAGGCATCAGGCGCTACTTGTGTTAGGTGTGAAGCTCCGTTCCAAGATAGAGCCAAGAAGAAGAAAAATAAGGCTAACTTCCATGGTGCCTTGAGAGCCAACACTCTGAAGAAATTATTTAAAAAAGGTGGGAAAGACTCACACTCCACAAGTAAGGCTGCTTCAGAATGAGTGGAGCAATCACTTCATGTTATGGCAAAAGGTTGGGAATGAAGTAAATGAGACGTTGGAAACTGTGGTCCCTAGAGAACAGGACCACCGAGCATTATGAATTTCCTATCTTGGAACGTTCAAGGTCTTAGGAATGACCAGACATTCCAAATTCTGCATTCCCAAGTTTGGGAGCACGATCCCAACATCGTCTTTCTCTCAGAAACATTATTGTTTCACTCAGCTTTGGAACTGGTTCGGGTTAGGCTCAAATTCTATGGCAAACTGTTTGTCGACATGGTAGGTGTTATCCAAAAACCAGGCACGAATGACGTGGCAAGTGACTTCTGGACACGTGGCTGACACTTGGCGGAATTCTGCTAGGGTATCGACCAGAAGAGATATTATAAGCAAAAAGCCGTCGAAGCTTACTGGTCGCAGGTTCCGCGTATCTCATGATATTTTTATAAAGATCTTAGTCAATCCCGAAATTGACTCCCATGATTTCCTGAGTATCCTATTATTTAGGAAAGAATATCTGTAACAAATGAATGTAATCCCCCTTGAGCCTATAAATAGAGAAAGATAGCTCAAGGAGGGGACTTTTGGCCTTCAAATTATTTGAGACTAGAGTGATTCTATTTGACATATTGTATTGTTCTTCAGAGGTTGGTGAAACTCATTGAACCCTAGTCCTTTGATTACTCCTTTGAATTCTATATCAATAACAATTCAAGTGGACGTAGGTTATTACCAGATTCTGGGGCCGAACCACTATAAACTCTTGTGTTCTTTATTATTTCGTCATCATATTCTTTCCAACGTATTTGTCCACATCAAGCAAATTTGACTCCGTGTCAGTTGGCCAAAATCAGGGTCAACAGTAGGGAGAAGAGGCAGTCTTTGCTTATTATGGACAAATAGAGTGGTGGTGGATTTGGTGGAGTATTCCCGCAACTATATCAATGTTTTCGTTATGTCGCATGATTCGATTAGATGGCAGTACATTGGGTTGTATGGAGAATCAAATAGTAGCATGAAACACTGGTTTTGGAAGATGATTAGAAGATTGGGGGATGGTTTCAATGGCCCTTGGCTTGCAGGGGAAGACCTAAATGAGATTTTATTTAATCATGAGAAGAGTAACGGTCCGCCGAGGAGTTGTTATTTAATGGAGAACTTTCGACAATGTAACGCCCTGGATAGCCAAAACGGTTACACTCTGTATTTTAAATAGTGCTAGACTCTCTAAACAAGTCATTTGGGCGTAAACGTGTGACTAAACGTGATTAACGGTTTCGGGTTAAATTTTTTGGACAAAATGAATAGTCATTTCCTTAAAACATTAAGTTCGTGCTTGGGATTCCAAAATAAACATTTAAAAGGTTATTTACAACTCAAAAAGTTACAACAAGTCGACCTACGCGGCAAAATAGGGTTTGACCCTAGTTCCTCTGAGAAATCCCGACGGTGGTGGTTGAGCAGTCGCATATGTACACGCCGCCATCGAAGCTCTCCAACTTATGGCTGGTCCAGCTACCCTTTCCCCTTTCCTGCACCACAAAGCACCTGTGAGCTGAGGCTCAGCAAGAAAACTTAAACATGCTCATAAGCAGTTAATAACATATTACAGAATCATAATGAGCATGCCTAGTAGTAATAACCCTACTCATGCATGCATTCTATTCAGATAAGTGACTACAGTGTCACACCGGGGCCCGTTGCCCTAGATAAGTGACCATAGAGTCACTTTGGGGCCGCTGCCCTAAATACAAGACTATAGAGTCACACCAGGCCCGTTGCCATATATACGTAACCATAGAGTCACATCGGGGCTACTGCCCTAAATACATGACTATAGAGTCATACTGGGGCCCGTTGCCCTAGGATATGGGACTATAGCGTCAACCCGGGGCCCATTGCCCTTATGTATAATCAGCCTTAGAGCTGGCCCAGCGTACCTGGCACTTGAATTTCCAAACGACCATAGGGTCAGTCAAGCGTATACCACGCTCCTAATTAGGCCTAACCATATCGGCCTGCGCTCCGTGCACTATTGCTGACCTTGACTTATAAGCCAATGCTTTCAACCAACGCTCAACATGCTATTACCATCCTTGACTTATAAGTCAATGCTTTTGACCAGCGCTCAGCACGCTATTGCCGTCCTTGACTTATAAGCTAATGCTTTTTCAATCAGATAATGTAGACAACTATACATCATTTAACAATTATCCAGATACAAAGCATTCAAGCATGCTTAATCAAATGATCACAGGCATAATCATAATCATGCTCATTCACAGGGGCCCGAGCCCTAATCATACCCATGTTTAACTACCGGGACAAGCGCTAATCACATATATCATGTATTGGGTGGAGTTTTCTTACCTCTGGTCCAAGTACAACCTAATTAACAACGACCCTTGAGAATGATCCCATCCCAAGCCCTAGCGGTACTCTAGTCACAACCATAATAAGTGATATCCATCAATATTGAGTAAATAAGGACATCTGAAATGAGTCCTAGCCTCCATGACCTCGAATTCTACTAAACTGGGTAGTAGAACCCTTCCCGAGCCCTTAGGTTCGAGTTCCTGCCACCCGAAACCTAACTTGGCCAATAACCCAAATTTAAGTCGCGGCGCCCCTCACTAAGCTACGCGGCTCTCTACAAATCAGAGAGCACTGGCCATGTTTGTAATGCCCCACGTCACTATAGCTACTTCCTGGAATGACGACTTGCTCTGCAAACTAACACGAGTCTTTCCAGCGTGCTTTATCCTCACTCACACGCTTCCTGGGAAAACTTCCTAGGGGGTCACCCATCATGAGACTACTCCAGGTCAAGCACGCTTAACTTTGGAGTTCTCAAGTGATGGGCTACCGAAAAGAAGACGCATCTTGTTATCATAGGTAGTACACATCAATCCATTTAAGCCATCTTCAACTGCGTAGTCCCATACCTACACAGTCTTAAAATCATAACACTTGACCTTCCCCATGCGATGTGGGATTGCACAGCTTTTACTTGGTCTTTCCCCCTACGGATCACGGGATACTTACTGTCACAATCACCCTCCCTTAGGGGTCTGATGTCCCCGTTGACCACATTTTCGGCTAGGTCAAGGCTCTGATACCATTTGTAACGCCCCACATCACTATGCCTACTTCTTGGAATGATGACTTGCCCTGCAAAGTAACACGAGTCTTTCCAGCGTGCTTTGTCCTCACTTGCACGCTTCCTGGGAAAACTTTCCAAGAGGTCACCCATCATGAGACTACTTCTGGTCAAGCACGTTTAACTTTGGAGTTCTCAAGTGATGGGCTACCAAAAAGAAGATGCGTCTTGTTGGCATAGGTAGTACCCATCAATCCATTTAAGCCATCTTCAACTGTGTAGTCCCACACCTACACAGTCTTAGAATCATCACACTTAACCTTCCCTAGGCGATGTGGGATGGCACAGATTTTACCCCGTCTTACCCCTACGGATCACGGGATACTTACTATCACAATGTTTCACTGGACACGCACCGCGATGCCATGGCGGTTCAGAGAACTGCCTTGGCCTCTGAGTTCTTGAGGGCCGCAGCGCCCCAAGATCAGGCAGCGGTGCAGCCCTGCAAACTTAGAAAAATAATGGTTTCAGAGATCGCAAGCCTCCCAAATCCCTCCCAAAACATAGATTTGACCCAATTCAACCACAGAAATGGGCTCAATAGCTCAGGTATAAAACAACCTTAAAAATACACCAAAACTCAATCAAAAACCCAAAATTCAAACTCTCATCAAAAACTCAAAATAACTTTAAAAAGACTTAAGTTTACCTCTGTTACTTTGAAACCTAGCTTTTATTTAAGCCTCAACAGTTTCCAAACTTGCCCCAAATTTCCTTAATTCATTCAATTCAATAAAATCCCTCCAAGACAATCAAAGGTTTCAACAACCAAGGGGGAGAAAGAGAGAGAGAAATGTGAGGGAGGGAGCTGAGTGTTTCTTTTGTTTCCTAGAGTCACTACCTTGGCACAAAGACTAAAATGCCCCTTGTTTATGTCCTTGCTCTCTAATGCCCTCAAGGGCAATTTAGTCTTTTACCACATTTCCCACTAATCTCAATTAACACCTCATAATTTCTCTGTTAAATCCAATATCCTCAAAAAATTTCCAAATAATTTCCCATTACCTGATAAATCCCGGTAATGTACAGACTTACGTAAATACCCCTAGGCTCACCCCGAGTTGGGTATTTGACCCTGTTATGACTAAACCGCTAACTTGCTCCCTAGGATTGCCTTGTCCCGAATAGCCCAAATATATCCACATAATAATGTGGTCTCAATCATAAAACACACACACACACACACACATATATATATATATATTAAAATATGCCCTTAACGGGTCAAAATTATGAAAATGCCCTTCTAATAAGAAACATGCCCACATGCATGCTTAATACACTTAAACATGCCAATATAGTCATATTATAATATAACTCATATGATTCATATAATCATGCGTATAATCATAAACTTGCACATAATATTCAATTATTGCCTTCCTGACCCCCTAATCAAGGCACTAAGCCTTAGTAGGGAAATTGGGACATTACAGACAAGGTCTTGACTACACAAACCTCTTTGATTTGGAATTTGAGGGTGGTAGATACACGTGGTGAAACAAACATATGAATGGCCCTTTTACACAAGAGAAACTTGATCAGATGTTATGCTCTGTGAGTGGAAAAACTTATTTCCTAAGTCCTTCGTGACTCATCTCAAGCTTTGGGGGTCAGATCATAAGCCTCTCCTCACCGAATAGCATCCATGAAGGACATGATGTCGTGACCTAAGGTTGCATCTACGAGCTGATCGATTCGAGGCAACGGGAAGCAATCTTTCGGGCATGCCTTATTTAGGTATGAGTAATCAATACAGGTTCACCACTTTCTATTTGGTTTCAAGACTAAGACCGGATTGGCAATCCAATCTGGATCATAGGAGTCTCTTATGAAGCAATTCATCTTTAATCTATCAACCTCTTCTTTTAGGGCTTGTTTTCTTTCATCATCTAGGAGTCTCCTTATTTGTTATTTAGGGGGGAAGTTTTTGTCTTTGTTTAGTGCATGGCTTATTATGTTGGGATTAATCTCAATCATATCTGAATGAGACCATGCAAAGACATCTTGATTCTCCCTCACAAAGTGTATTAATTTATATCTCGCTTCATTACTAAGGTTCTTCTCAATATTCACCACTCTGGTGGTGTCTTTGTCATTGAGCTGAATGTCCGCAAGCTCCTCTATTGGGCCGAGGTCAGCCCTGTCTTCTACCATTCTCGGGTTGATCTCATCTTCTATCTCGAATACCTTCTCTTCAATCTCCTTGACCACTACCAATGTTTGGGCACTAGCTTGGCCTTCCCCTTTATGGAGATAATGTAACATTCTCGAGCTGCTAATTGATCTCCCTTTAATGTCCTAATTACACTTAGTGTTGGGAATTTCAGTGCCAAATGCCTTACTGATGCGCAACCCCCAGCCCAATCAGGGATGGTCTCCCAACCAAGACGTTGTAGGCCGATGGGGTGTCCACCACTATGAACTCGAACATTTTGTTGAGCGAGACTGGATACTCTCTCGATGTTACTATGAGCTCGATTGAACCTGCGCTGGCAATCCCCTCTCCTAAGAATCCATATAGGGTAGTTGCACAAGATTTTAGGCCTCAAATCGATAGACCCATTTTATCCAAAGTCGACTTATAAAGAATGTTCACCGAGCTTCTGTTATCAATAAGTACTCGGTGAACCCTTTTGTTAGAAAGCTAGAATGTTATGATCAATAGGTCATTATGAGGAAATTGGACTTGAGAGGCATCACCTTCCGTGAAAGTTATAGGTTGGGATTTGACCCTTTGTTTCTTTGGAGTTCGGGGCTCTGGAACATAAAGAGATCCATCTCCTATTTTCAACTCGTAAACATATCTCTTTTGAGCATTCCTGCTCATTTCAGCTATGTGGGGTTCCTCGACGTTTTTTATTACATCTTCTCCATCAATTGGGGGAGGTCAATTGTCCTCCCATGAAGAGGGTGCTGCAACTTAAGGTTGTTGTGCAGGTTGGACCAGAGCTGCCCTTTAGTTCTGTGGAGCATGCGGCTGGTTATTGTTTCTGTTTCGGGCCTATTGTTCGAGAAAGCCTCTCAAGATCAATCCTTCAATCTCATCTTTTATTTGTCTGCATTCCTCAGTCGTGTGACCGATGTCCTTATGGAACTGAAAATATTTGTTTGGATCTCATTGAGCGTGTTGATTGTACATTACTTCAGGTCGTCTGAATGGAACCTGATTCTCATTTGCTACGTATATATTCTCCCGAGTTTTCATGAGCTCAGTATATACGGTGTTAATGGAAAAATATTTGTCTCCTTTTTCCTTCTTACTCCCATCTGCCTCGGGAGTATTGCCTTCATTTTTCTTCCGTTTAGAAGAATTGTCACCAGCAGGTCGAGCTGTGGATGGTGCTGCCGAGCTTGCTGCAAATTTAATGTTTGTCGCTGTAGTTATTGAGGCAGAAGGTGCTAATTGTAGCACCGACCTCGCCTCTTCTACATACTCTTGGGATTAGTGCCCTTTAAAGCATATGTTTTGAACAATGTTTTATGAAACAAATAATTGAAATGAATTTTTGCATATATTATTATTATTATTAGAATATCATAAAATTCCCATATTCGTTATTGTGACTACAATCTTGTATTGGTATGAGAAGATTAAGATTGTAGGGATCGAATTTAAACAGTTTGCAGTAAAACAAAGTTATATGGAATCTTTAAATTAAATACTATAAGTACGAATCACTAGTATTATGAAATACATGTAGTCTAGATCCGGATTACTGATGTAGTATGATATCTTAGTGGAGGTACTTTGTATAAAGTGGTTATACATAAATGAGACCTGATATGTCATTAATACTTAATAATATTATTTACTTTATAAGTATTAAGTAAACATATCAATAAGATGATCATATACAAATTGATCTTAATCCTTAAGTTATTATGAACTCATGTTTATGTCATATGAATTCTTTGATTCACTCGTTATGGTTTGTTAGAATGATCACGCTGAAAACTTTTGTTTTGGGAAATCATTGATGTAAATGGATGGGGACATAATATACAGGTATGGAATGTATACCTTTCCAAGAGGAATTGCATAATGGTTCCCTTAAGGGTTGATTTTTGGAACTAAAAGGTTATTGAGCTCAAATTCATAAATATGTTTATGAATTAACCTTCACTAGTAAAGCTAATGGTACTTAAGGAAACAGGACATAATTAAAGAGGTTAAACGGTGATTAATTCCTACTTTAATTATGAACCATTAATAAATGATTGAATTATATGCAGTGATTAAATCGATTGACACTTTTTATATATTTAAAAGTACTTAATAAATAAATCTCTATAATTACAAGAGTGCAATCTCATATTTTTAGTGGAATAATATTGAGATTAATAAATTAAGGTTATTATATTAAAGAGTTTTAATTAATAATCTAAATTTATTGGAGCTTCAAATTATAGGTCCATAGGTCCCCGAGATGGCTATATTAACACTATTCGAGGTAAGAGTTGAAATTGAGAAAAATTAGAAAAAAAAAAAGCATATTTGGAAGAAATTTTTTCTTCACGGTCAAATATGTAATTGAGACAAATTAATTTTTGAAATTAATAAATTTATTTATTTATTTTTCAAAATTATTTTTTAAATAAAGTGGTATTTTTGAAAATAACATTTAAGTAATTAAGATAATTAATTTTTAATTAATTAGTTTTATTTATTTAAATAACGTGAAAATATATTTTTGATAATTCAAATTATATTTGAATTTGAAATAATATTTATTCTTTAATTAATCTGATAAGATAAGTTATCTTGTTTAGATATTTTTGAATAAATAATAATTAAATTGTTAGAACACATCCCTGAAATCAGGGATGTGTTACATGCCAACTACAGTGCATGCACTGTAGTTGGCGTGTAATAAGGTCCAAGAATGGGTCTTGGATATTTAATTTATTTTTTTAATTATTTAATAATTGATTTATAATTTGAATTTTGAAATTTTGACTTTTGAGTTTTAAAATTTAATTAATTCTTTTATAATTTATCAGATGAAAATAGTTTCTCTTAACTTTTGAAAGAGAATAATATACTTTTAACAAAGAGACAAATATATCATATAATTTTTCTCTATCCTTAAAAATTGTCTCAGAACTAATATTCCAAGATCTCATGTGTTGAGAATATCTTGTGAGTCATAAATTTTTCCCTACTGTTACTCTACGTGCCCACACACGTCTTGAGGTAGAGATACATCTTGGCAGATCTTGGGCTGAGTATTTCAAAGACTGTTTTTGATTAGATGTTCGTTGGAGATACAAAACGATAGCAATGATTCTTGATAGTTCTTCAACTGGTAAATCCTCATCTTTTTATTTCTCTATGATTGATGTTTTACATGTTAATGGATCCGATTTTTTTTAAAGTTTGTTTAAATAATTTTTTTTGAAATATGTGCCCAACATCCTGTGCTTTCTGTGGCACACATGGTAAACAAGTTACAAACACATTGATGAACCTCTGAGCTCAAAGGATGAACTCTGCTATTGTTCGCACCGATTTTCGTTGTATATCATCCCAAACGGGGCTTGCTGGCAAGATTCCAACTCGAATAGCCATTAGATGGCTACTATCATCAACATCCTAGGCTCGGGCTGCCTCGTTGTTGAATATGGCGAGATATTTCTTGAGTGGCTCTCCTAGCTGTTGCTTGATGTTTGTCAAGGAGGAAGCTTCAGGCTTAATGCTCTTTGCAGCTCGAAACTACTTCTTGAACTCCTTCGATAATTGTTCTCATGACGAGATCGAATGTCTTCTGAACTTGTCGAACCAAATTTTTGTAGCTCCTGAAAATAGAGCATGCATCGAAGCTCGAGGCCAACATTACTGGCCTTCATCACTATGTTGAATGTAACGCCCTACCTCCTTAGAGCCGTTACTAAGTGAGTTTAAAACGTGTTAATCACCCGCTAATTGAGGTTTTAGGTTAAATGTATAGCTAAATGGTAATATAAATCATGTAATTTGAAAATATTTCCATTCATTGAAAACTATGAAGCGTTTAACATTTGGGATCCCAAAAATACTATTTTAGAAATATTTACAACTCAAAATATAATCAAAGTCGATTAAACGACAAAATTAGGTTTAATACAAGCATCTCCCAAAAATACCCCTGGTCGTGGCAGCCAGGCAGGCCAAACATGTACGCGTCGCTTCACGCTCTCTGTACTCATGGCTGGTCGACTTTTCCCTTGCCCTTACCTGCACCATAGAGCACCCATGAGTCGAAGCCCAGCAAGAAAACCCACACAAGCAAATAACATATGCATATTTATCAATTAACATATAGACAAAACATGTTAAACACATACGGCCAAGCCGTCCCATGCGCTTTACCAGGCACTGGGTTTGTGGTCTACACCGTAAGGATATCCCAGGTATCTTATAGGGTCTCACCCTGACAACTCGCACTCTGCGTGCTTAACGCTGCTCCCGGCCCTATGCCGTACTCGACCTTGCCATTCTCAGCCTTCGCCGTTCCCGGCCCTCGCCGTTCTCGGCCTTCGTCATTCACGGCTCTTGCCGTTCGTTCACATATATGCATACATAGCATAATTAAACAAATACTTAAACATGTATAAACATAATCAATGGGGTCGTGCCCTGCAACACAATCATATAGGGTCGTGCCCCGCAACACAAGCTATAGGGCCTCGCCCTGCTCTATGGGTACAACAGTTTTCTTTCCTGTGTCCTGAGCTTTCCAAGCACCGATGTCCCGAGCACAGTCCTTTAGTCCAAGCCTCGCTGAAAACCTAGTCACAGCGCATCAACAACATCCATCCATCAAGTTATAATCCATTAAACAACTTTGGGTCATAACTCTAGTTCCTGGAACCTTGGATTTTATCAATCCGGGTGATAAAATCCATCCCGAGCCTTAATAATTGGGTTCCTAAGCCAAAAACCCACAAAACAGCCAACACTTTGAACAAAGGTCGCGGCCCAACCCCTTAAGGGCCACGGCATGCCTTAAAATAGAGGCAAAACGCTTCCCTGGATGGAGACACGGGCCGCGGCGCACCTCAAGAGTTGAGGCCTTCCCAGGCCCCTCCAACACACGGGTCGTGGCATGCTCCAATAAGGGCCGCGGCTCGTCCTGCAAACCCAAAAAACTAACCTTTCTTTCAAATTTTCTTCGAGTTTAATCCCATTTCTCACATTCCAAACTTCAGCCAATACTAGAATTAAGTCTAGAATTCATAACCATATGGCCTAAACATCCTAACAAGCTCATAAACCAATTTCTACACCCATCAAACATTCAATCCATTCTTGGAAATCAATTCATGCATGCCTAAGTTCTGACAATCAAACTAGCAGAATTTCAACCTGTTCATCAAGTTTAAAAGTGTACGCCCTAAATATCCGCGGGCTATTAGCGAGCTGAGAAAGGGCATAATTATATTAGCCACATGGATGCCACGTACCTGGAGCTGCTGTTACCAGGTCCTACCCCTTTAGCTCGAGGTAACCAAAGGCTTAATGAGATTACTAAGGAGTCGGGTCAGAAGTATGGACACCACGAGCTGAGAGTACATCAAGCTCGAGGTGCGAGCTTGAGTTGGCACCTCTGACCCCTTATAAAGTCAATCACGCAATGTAAACGTGCATATATCAGACTTCAAGTGTCTGATCCATCCCTGAATTCTCGGACACGTAGCATAAACGTGCGTGTTCAGGCACCCAAGACTGGGTTGGGCCGTGTGGCCCATTATCCCCCTTACCTATTGATTAGACCACACTTCATTGTCAGGTTTTAGGAATTAATCATGAATGTCACAGAAGTGACATAATGGGTAAGAAGGTCACGGGATGACCTCCCTTGCTAACCCCCAGGTGCCCTCTCCCTATAAATATGGAGACCCTGGGAGTTGCAAAGGGTTGGATTCTAATTTACAAAGAAATACCCTGTAAAGAATATCAGAAAGATATCAATAATAGTGGCTGGTGGACTCGAAGGATTTTAACCTTTGAACCACCTAAAAAAATATTCGTGTTATCATTTTATTTTGAGATCATTCATCTATTACAGTTCATTATTTAGCACTAATCCCGCTCTTTATTCTATTAATTATCTGTTGCCGAAGAACCGCGTCAACAAAAAGCTTACCTTGAGCTTGATTAACTCCCTGAATTCCAAGCTTTGAATTCCTCCTTTGCTCCCAAAGAAAAATTAGCTTCCTTCTCCTAGCTTCTGGTTTTCTCTAGCCTTCCAACAGAAAAACAGAGATATGCCTAAGTGAAGAGAACGTGCATCACTTTTCCTCAGCCAAGTCTATCCATCCTTAAAGCCAAATTACCCTTTTGCCCCTTAAAACTATCCTTAACTCTTAAGTAACCCCAAAGGCAATTTAGTCATTTACCAAATCCCGTTAAATCCCCGAGTGTAATGCCCTGGTTACCCCAAGACCGTTACGGTGAACGATGAACCGTGAATTTAACTCGCCACCTGAGTTCTTTGGTTAAAAACGTGCTTCTAGGTTTTATTAATAGGTTAAGGTGGAAAAACAATCAAAAGGAAATGATATATTTTATTTAAAACATAAAACTGTTCATGGGCCCATTAAAAACATTTACAAGTTATTTACAACTCAAAATGGTCATTACAGTTTCAAATTTACAAACCCGCCAACCTAAGTGGTAAAAATACGGTAAACCCCCTACTAATCCAGCCATTAAACCACATTAGGGATTTCAGGGCATTACACCGAGTGCTCCTATAAATCTCCGTTTAATCCCAGCATAACCCAAGCATTACTAAATTACTACCCGCTACTCAATAATTTTCGAACACATTATAATATCCCCAAAATACCCCTAAGCCCCTCTCAAGCTGGGTATTTGACCATGTTGTGACTTTCTAGCTAATCGGCTCCCTAGGACCGTCTCGAATCGTGCAACACAGATATATCTCAAATATATCACAAATATTACATTCATGCCCTCAACGGGCTAAAATTACAAACATGCCCCTAATAACCAAACGGGGCCCACATTCATATTTAATTCACCTAAACATGCATTTCTAATCACATATTAATTAAATTCACACATTAGCATATTAATTCACTTATTGCCCTCCAGGCACGCTAATCTAGGCACTAATCCTTATTAGCGAATTTGGGACGCTACATTGAATGTGCTCAAGTGGCTACAAGGGTCGGTAGTCCCGTCATATGGTGCCACATGGGGTATCTTAAACCCATATGGGAAAGGCATGCTCTCCTCATCTGAGTCGTAGGCATTTTCTTTATCCGTTCCCTCTCGAAGGAGATTGAACTATTCCTCGAGCTTATTTATCCTATTGTTGACGGTAAGAACTCGTCAACGATTGATGGTTAGAAAACTTCAATCTCTATACTGTAAGAAGCTATGAATTAGATAGAAAGAACTCTAAACAACAGGAGAAAACTCAGGCAAGCATGAGAACCAGAAGCATATATTTCATAAGTCTCGTTTTTACATTCAGTTTTCCAACCCCTTAGCCTGAGGGGTTGGAGCCTATTTATAGGGGAGGCTCTATTGGCCCAGGATACAAACAAGTCCCAGACCACTGGGACGTACATAGGTACTCTGATAAAGTAGTTGCTCAGGGCGTAGTGGTGTCTACCCGGATGGTGTCAGAGTCGTGGCCTTGGACATAGTACTGTCGGCTCTGGCGCATGGTCGGGGGTGTCCAAGTGGTCTCACCACTCTTCGTACAGGTCCGTACCGCCACTACTCCTCAGACGCAGATCATAGGGTCGTGCCTCTATTCTCTCCATAACCGTACACCCCGTGTCAGCGCACGTGTTCCGTACTCGGTGGTCCTCATCAATTCCCGTTCAATGCTCCATGTTCGTTTGGCATATCAACAAGATTCCCCTAAGTGATCTCATGCCTGTGCCAAGGAGGCTTCATCCTATGCATGTCCTGAGAAGTTGAGGTGCCGAGGGTCAGGGCCGGCCTATGCGAATCGCATAGATACGAGGCTAGGAGCACGGGTACCTCAACACACCCCTCACCCTCGCATAGCGAGGCTGCCTCTTCTCCTTCCGAGCGCAGCGTCGCGAGGCTAGGAACACGGATACCTCAACACAGCCCTCACCCTCGCATAGCGAGGCTGACGTTCTTCCTCCGAGGTGCAGCGTCGCGAGGCTAGGAGCACAGACACCTCAACACAGCCCTCACCCTCGCATAGCGAGGCTGACGTTCTTCCTCCGAGTGTGGACGAGGCTTGATGCCTGCTGGAATGGGGCGCACGCGGATGGCCAGCTGGGGGCCCTCGCATAGCGAGGGTGAAGTTTGGATTGGCAAGTGGCCGAAGTCCCTCGCCTAGTGAGGGTGACTCTCTTACCCCAACTCCCTCACCATCATGTGATGCCCTTTCAGGATGTCTCGTAGTATAGAGCTTCACTTGTGAATAGAATTCACAAGGAAAAAATTCCACATTTACACTTCCCCCCGAGTCTATAAGTGCACTTTTAAGTGTGTTTGTAGACTCTCTCCACTTCTCTTGCTTGACATGCACGACCAATCTTGGGGGATTTTGCCTTGGCAATTTTTCCAACGCCTCTTAAAGAAGCATGAGGTGAGTCTTGGGGTTGTGTTTCTTTTTTTTTTTTAGTATCCAAAGAAACACAAAAGTCACCCAACACTTGAGGGAATCCATGAGAGATCCTAAGATTGCTTAAGGACCAATCATCCTCCATCGCGGATCCCAAGGTTACCCATACTCTTGATCTCCACCATTTATAGGGAAATAGATCCAAGGGCTAGGGAGCATTGACTTTCCCTATAAATACTCCAAGGCTTGAAACCACTTCTCTACACAAAAACTTGCTTAACCTAGTGGTATTCCCTCTAAGCCTCTTCCAAGAGCTCCAAGGTTCTATTCTCAATAGAAGCATTTTTGAGGTATCCCTTCTTTTATTTCCATTCTCCTTTCTTTCTTTCTCTTCTTTTTTTTTTCTTTTTGTTTTAAGATTTTTTTTTTTTTTTTTTTTTTAGCTTCGTGGTGAAGTTGGGCATTACCTCGCTCCTACGATCTTGCTCCTGCTCCTTTGTAAGTCTGTCCTTGCGTCCCCTCAGTTTCGTATCCCCACAGGTATGTCTCCTTCATCTCTTCTCCCTTTCGTTTTGCATTGATTATACGAGAGTAAGATTGATGGTTGCATGACATTCAACCTTCAGAGTTTAGCATTTTCTTCGCATAGCCTTTCCAGTACCCATACACCGGCCCTTTTCTTATACCCTCACACTCGTGTTGTAGATATTGAGTCGCCCTTATGCGTATACGCCCTCGAGTCTTAGCTTGTCCATGGCGTCTAGGCGATGTCCCGAAGGTCCGTCTAATGTTGAATTTATTGAGTTGTCCTCTTCCGACTCGGAGGTCGACGCATGTAAACCTTCTAACCGCGGGGGTGTGCAGGCGCTCTACCTCAGGAGACTATCTTACCTTAGACATAAGGCGTACTGTCTAGAGAGGGAGCTAGAATCTCATCCCGGGGACGCGGGTTCTGATCTCTTCCCCCGGCAAGCGACATACATTTCCCAGTTACAATCCACCCTCCAGGATTGCCTTTCCGAAATTGCTTGCCTAGAAGAAAACTTGCCCCCCGAGCCCTTTTCCTTCTGTCGTGACGAGTTTCCCGATTACGTGGATTCCTCCTTTGAAGGAGGTGGACATGAATTGGTTAAGCCGGGGTTCCTTTCCATGGTGCCGCCCGCGTTCCCTCTCTTATCCCCTGTCTTGCGCCCTAGGGTTAAGCAAAGAGCTGGTAGACATAGGACATGTGGGGGATCTTCTAGGACCCTAAGAAATTCGGTTGCTCATAAATTGCCTTACTTTGTCCAGGTACCCGAGATGCCGAAGAGAGTCTTGGACACTTCTGATGAAGTTGGAAGGTCTACCGTTACCCTGAAGAAATTGGGCAACATGCTGAAAGCCCATAAGTTACCCCTGAACCTCAAGTTTGTTATACCAGAGCGCAAGGAACGCGCGTCTGCACCGCAAAAGGGATTCGTGGCGTTTAGCGATGCCATAATCCGATCTGGTGGAGCTCTGCCACTCCACTCTTTCTTCATCAAAGTGCTGGACTACTTTGAATTGGCGCCACTACAATTGTCCCCCAACTCCTGGGTGATGCTCAGCTGTTTGTATGTGTTGTACCATCAGGTGTACTCTAGGGGGCCTTCCACAAGTGAGGTTCATTACTTCTTCACCCTGAGGGAGAATACATCAGCCCCCGGGTTCTACCAGCTCCAGAAAGCCGCGGCCCTTAAAGGGAGTTCCCTCTTGGAGGGATCTATTTCCAATAGGGGGGCTTGGAAGTCAGACTACTTCTATACTTATAGTGGGCAGACCTGATACTCTAACTTCAATGCCCCACGTAAGGCTATCATCACTCTGATCCCATATACCAGAAATTTCTCTTATTAATCGACCTCTTTTTTTATAGTTCTTGTAACTGTGGTAATTTCCTTTCGTTCGATGACAGGTCTCTTAGGGGTCGTCGGTCCTAATCTGAAACGGGCAGCTCATGACCGGGTAATACAAATCCTGGCTATGCCGAAGGAACGCAAACAAGCCAGCGCCCTTTTCACGGAGAGCAATCTCCACTTATGTGGGCTGCTGACCCCAGACCAGAAAGTTACCTTATGCTCCATTTCCCCTGAATCTGAGGATCCACGCCCCGCGTCACCCGACTCTGTTGATTTACCCCCAGCGACACCCGTACTTGAGAGTCCATGGGTATATGGTCACGATGAAAGGAATTATGATGAAGCAGCCGATAGGGATTACGTCTATTCCCCGGGTGACCATATGGATGTTGAGGAGACCGTGGTGTCTGAGAACTACTCCTGCTTGTACTCTGTTGCTGGCAGGGCTAAGGGTGTAGCAGATGACGGTCATACTGGCGGTGCTACCTCTCGGATGTCGCCGTTAACGCCTAGCGGTGAGTTTGCCTTTGACGCCCCTGCCCCTTGCCCCCCTATGCCTAGGAGGAATTTTGTCATTCCCTCTTTTGATGGGGATCCTTCACCCCCGAGGGGGCATTCCAGGTGGGCATCCACAGGCGTCTCTTTACCCCAGGAGACGACCTCGCACTCTTCTGCTCCTCGCACTACTGTGGACGGTTCAGGGCCTTCTCGGTCCCCATCCTTGCCAAAACGGGCCTCGACAAGCACTCGCGCCTCCCCCGGCTCAGCTCATGTTTCTATTCCCGAAGATCATCCCCTGGCGAGCCAATATGGGGAAGCCATGAGCCATCACTTGGGAAACTTCCCCGAGGGTGAATGGGGGACGCTGCACGATGTTCCTGAGGCTGAGCTAGAGAATGCCTATATGCGAGCCTCCTTGCAGGTAACTGTCGCGATACTTGGTTTATTAATTTATGATAGCCACATAAATACCTTTTATATTACTTCTGGTGTATCATCTGACCCCTAAGGCCCCTAAGGCTTTGTTTCATATCTTCGTCCTCACTCAGGCCTCTATTTTGAACCATCGGCTGCTTGCCTCCCACTCTTCATCGGCTCAACGGTTGCAACACGAGCTTGAGGAGGCGCTGAGGAACCTTTCGGTGGCCCAGACTGCGAAGGATGCCTTGTCCAGCCAACTGGCCGAGATGGTATGCCAGAGGGATACCGCCTTGGCCCGGGCTGCCTCAACCTCTTAGAGCAACATTCAGTTGGAGGCTACCATCCAAACTCTTAACGGGAGGATCGTTGTGCTTGAGGCTGAGCTTGTGAACGTGGAGGATCGCATAATCGGGAAAACGTTGCATGCTGTTTGGAGGACTAACCCCACCGTTGACCTATCTCCTTTCGGGGACCATGCCGTCGAGAAGATTTCTGAGTGGAAAGATCACGGTGGAGATTCGTTGATCCCCTTGTACTCTGTCTATGTATGCTTTTGTTATGTAATCCCTTGTACCATTTCTTCTCTCTTTTTTTGTCAAACTTAAGGGGCTCTGATGAGTCCCTCTTATCATTGTTGTTCGTGGATTACATATTTTTTTTTATTTGACGGAGATAACATTTCTGGTGCACCTTGGTTATACTTGTAAGGACACTTTAACCCGTTGGGCTGTTGGGGTCCTTTTATATTCTTTGCGCGCGCTTGTTACTTTTTGCGAGAAGCGTCCTTCTCGTCCTTATACATAGTACTATTTTTTTTTCCAAGGGTCCCTTGTAAGATCCTTTTTGGGCTAGCCGGCTTAATGGCCGATCTAGACTTATTGGGTGATTCCCTCCTTACAACCTCACCTCTTGGGGTGTCGGCCTTTCGTCGGAGGTCATCCTTTCGAACCAATCCCTTGATATTCATAAGGGTAGCTAATCCTTGTGAATATAAGAGACAAATTTTTTTTTTGTTTACTTTTGTCGTCCTGCCCCCCAAGTACCTGGTGAGATTTATCTCGGCAGGGACTTTAGTTGATATTCGCATAAAGAAATAAGTTACACACGAAGTGGAAGACAGTTTCATTCATGGTAGTCGGATTACAACGATATATAGATAGGTAAAAGGCTTACATCTACTTGGGAGGTTATCTAGGTAACCTCTTTGATTCTTATCTACTAAAATAGCATAACCTGCAACAAACTAAGCATAGCTACTACTTGTACCAGGCGTGGGAGTCTCATTGCTAATCTTACCTGGTTGGGCCTTTCGTGATTCTGGGGTCTTGTCCCTGTGGGTTTGTACCTCCGTGCATCACCATCGCTGTTGGTTCTGATGGCTTCTCGGACTTGTGAAGGGAGGTGTTATAACACTCCCTCGCCTCTCTTTGTTCTCCCTTCATACTCGCTACCCCACCAGGAGTTGGGAACTTGACGGTGAGGTGGTATATTGAAGTGATTGCTTTCAATTCTCTTAGGGATGGTCTCCCCAATACCGCATTGAAAGAAGAGGCGCAATCTACTACGACGAAGTTTGCTATGATCGTGGTTTGTCGGGGTTGTTCACCCATAGTGAGTGCTAATTCGATCACCCCTAAAGGTTGTATCGAGTCCCCTGCGAACCCGTATAGGGAGGATTGACAAGGCTTCAAGTGCCTGATGCCCAAACCCATCTTTTCCAGGGCGGGGCGATATAAGATGTCCACAGAACTTCCATTGTCTACGAGGACTCGATGCACCCGCCGGTTGACCAACTGAACTGTCAACACCAACGGATCATTGTGGGGGAAGTGTACCCCCCGCGCGTCCTCCTCAGTGAAAGTGATCGGGTCATTTTCTCCCTTGAAGCTCTTTGGGGGTCGTTGTTCCAAACTCATAATGCAGGGTGGTGGACTTCGCCTGGCTTCTCTAGCATACCGATCTCGTCCTTTCCGGGAATCTCCCCCAAGCCCTGGACCTCCGAAAATAGTTCTCACTTCCCCCTGTATCTCTGGAGCTTCTCTATGCGTCCTAGATAGCACTGGTTCGTCCTCCGTTTTCAGCCTTTCCTTCCTGACATACCGACCTAGGTGCCCCCTGCGGATGAGTTCCTCAATTTCTTCTTTCAGGTGGATACATTCTGCTGTGGTGTGACCAATATCCTTGTGGTATTGGCAGTACATATTGGGATCCCTTTGGGACCGATCCTTCCTCATTGGTGGGGGCTTCTTGAAGGGAACCCGCTTCTCGTTGGTGATGTAGATATGCTCCCTTGTATCCGTCAGGTCCGTATAGAAAGTATAAGCCGTTTGCCTAGGGTCGCTTCCCTGCTTGGGTTTTCTATGTTGATCATCCCTCGATCCTTCGTATGCCCTCTTCTTCTTCGCACCATTCGACCCTTCATTGGTTGGGGGCTGTGCAGGGGACTCGCCCATTCCCGCCTTTAAGTTTGCGTGACCATCCTCGACACGAATATACTTCTGCGCTCTCTCGTAGAAGTCATCTAGATCTGTGACTTCCCTCTTGAGCATATTATCCCACAACTTGCTTCCCGGAAGCACCCCGGCGGTGATGGCCATTTTTAACTCTTTGCGGGTCAGGCTCCCCACTTTGGCCGCTTCCATATTGAACCTATGGATATAGTTTTTTAGGCTCTCATTTTCGCCCTGTTTTACATTGACTAGGCTAGTTCCTGGCATTGTATAATCACGCACGGCATGATGCTGCTGGAGAAATTCGTCTGAAAATTGTTGCCAAGACCTGACGGACCCCGGTCGAAGTCTCTTAAACCATTTGTATGCGGGCCCTTTCAACGTGACTGCGAAACAGTGGCATCTAGCCCCGCTACTTATCCCCCTCAGCTTCATTAAGTCATTGAATGCGTCTAGATGGTACTTGGGGTCAGTGCTTCCTTCATACGGGGTCATATGAGGCTCCTTCAAGTTGGCTGGGAGTCGAATGGCTTGGATCTCTTTGGTGAAAGGCGATTCATAGTCAAACTCTTCCTCAAGGCTCTGCCCTCCAGACACGGTGACAATCTTACTCCGCAGGCTCTTCATCTCCGTATCGAGGTCTTGCCTCCTCTTCTTCAGGGAGTCCCTCAACATGGATGGGTTGACATCTTCCTTTCCTTTGCCGTCCCGGGGGACAGTAGGAGGGGTAGTTCTCTTATTCGCCCTCTTCTTGTTGAGCTCCTCTCGTAGGTCTGAGGGCGTCCTCCTTGAGGTGACCTCGACGTCGTTGCGAGAGCCACCCTTGTTCCCTTGCTTTGGCTCCTGGGGTGGCCTCGATGGTCTAGGATGCTCTTGTGGCCTTTCCCTGGGGGTGTTACTGGTGGAGTTTCTGGTTCTTCCGTCGTCTACCGGGACAGTGGTTTCCCGACCCTTCTCTTTCCTCTTGGGCAGGGTCACGTTTGACTTACCTTGCAACAGGCCATTCAGCACCTCCTGCATGTTCTCCAGGGTAGTCTCCAGTCTTTGGTTTCTACGGTGCAGTTCACGAATCTCCTCTTCATAGAAACGAGATTTAGAACTCGAGCTCACGGAATGGACCCGGGGTTGCTTATCGCGTCTGTGCGTTGAGGGGCCCGGGTCTTGCCGGCCGGAGTTCGGTACCTTCGGTGGTTTGGGAGGAGGGAACTCGTTGGCGTTCCCGGGTGGTGCAGTAGTTGTCCTTGGAGGACTCTCACCGGGCGGGATGCCCGGAGACGAGGCCTCCTTATCATTCTGGTGAACCTCAGGGTCCCTTGGGGGGTCTACGTCTCGGGGTGGAGGTGGATCCTTCATGGAGGCCTTCAGTTGGACTCCGGTAAGGTGGACCTCCACCTCTCGAGGGTCCTTGAGACGCTTCGAACGTCTCGGCATTTTTCCTTGCCGGAAGTAATGGCAGAACAGTAGCTTGGTGCTTACGTTCCCACAAACGGCGCCAAACTGTTGACGGTAAGAACTCGTCAACGATTGATGGTTAGAAAACTTCAATCTCTATACTGTAAGAAGCTATGAATTAGATAGAAAGAACTCTAAACAACAGGAGAAAACTCAGGCAAACATGAGAACCAGAAGCATATATTTCATAAGTCTCGTTTTTACATTCAGTTTTCCAACCCCTTAGCCTGAGGGGTTGGAGCCTATTTATAGGGGAGGCTCTATTGGCCCAGGATACAAACAAGTCCCAGACCACTGGGACGTACATAGGTACTCTGATAAAGTAGTTGCTCAGGGCGTAGTGGTGTCTACCCGGATGGTGTCAGAGTCGTGGCCTTGGACATAGTACTGTCGGCTCTGGCGCATGGTCGGGGGTGTCCAAGTGGTCTCACCACTCTTCGTACAGGTCCGTACCGCCACTACTCCTCAGACGCAGATCATAGGGTCGTGCCTCTGTTCTCTCCATAACCGTACACCCCGTGTCAGCGCACGTGTTCCGTACTCGGTGGTCCTCATCAATTCCCGTTCAATGCTCCATGTTCGTTTGGCATATCAACAAGATTCCCCTAAGTGATCTCATGCCTGTGCCAAGGAGGCTTCATCCTATGCATGTCTTGAGAAGTCGAGGTGCCGAGGGTCAGGGCCGGCCTATGCGGATCGCATAGACACGAGGCTAGGAGCACGGGTACCTCAACACACCCCTCACCCTCGCATAGTGAGGCTGCCTCTTCTCCTTCCTAGCGCAGCGTCGCGAGGCTAGGAACACGGATACCTCAACACAGCCCTCACCCTCGCATAGCGAGGGTCCCTCGCATAGCGAGGCTGACGTTCTTCCTCCGAGGTGCAGCGTCGCGAGGCTAGGAGCACGGACACCTCAACACAGCCCTCACCCTTGCATAGCGAGGCTGACGTTCTTCCTCCGAGTGTGGACGAGGCTTGATGCCTGCTGGAATGGGGCGCACGCGGATGGCCAGCTGGGGGCCCTCGCATAGCGAGGGTGAAGTTTGGATTGGCAAGTGGCCGAAGTCCCTCGCCTAGTGAGGGTGACTCTCTTACCCCAACTCCCTCACCATCATGTGATGCCCTTTCAGGATGTCTCGTAGTATAGAGCTTCACTTGTGAATAGAATTCACAAGGAAAAAATTCCACATTTACACCTATCTTGGACTGGATCTACTAGGGGCAGAGCCTACACTATTTGGGGCTGGTTATTGTTCAGAGGAATTCCAGCTCCTTGTTGTACTACCAAGTTATAATTATTCCCATATACAGGTTGTAAGGGCTCTCTTTGGGCATTTAGATGTGCCATTAAGTCTGGGTTTTGCTGATTGTATTGCCCCCGTAACTGGTTCAGGTGGTCTCAAAGGTCGGGACCATTATGAGAATAATACTCGTAATACCTTGGTTCTGTGTTATAGACACTCACCGATCTACTATAATCTTGGTTGTCATAGAGAAAGCTAACAATCCTTTATTGTTGGGCGTGGTTTTGAAGTGGATTATCTATGTGTACCCTAATCCCAGTAGCACGTGACCTCGACATATAACTCCAAAATGGCTGGGGTTATCTCCCTTGTCTATGCCCTTGGTTTGTTCCCATTGGGACCTCGCAATTATCTCTTTGCTCGGGCCTAGATTGAGGATTTTTGTCTTGGCTTGCACTCCTTGCACTTCGAGCAGGCCTTTTGTGAGTCCCCTCTCTTGCTCGAGGTCCACTTAGGCCAGGTTATGGAATGTCTCATACCAGTGATTGATACCTAATCAGAGATGGAGGATGTTTGATTGGAGATGGTGGCGGCCTTTCATTTTTTTAGGCTGGTCTCATAGGTTCTGGGTTAGTATTTCGAGCTGCTTGTAGGGTAGCTTTGTTATTCCCAGTGTATGCAGGAATTTCTCTAGTGTGGTTGGTACGTGTCAGGTTTCGAGATGAAATCCTTGTCTGGTTAACTCCAGTACTTACCTTAGCCCTTGTTTGATCCAGTCGGGCTCTCTGCTCGGCCATTCTAGTCATCGTTCTTCCTCGAGGTTTCCCCTAGTCCTTCGTGGGGATGCCTGGGCTTCGGCCACCCGTCTCACCATCTCCTCATTTAATCGTGTAGCCTTGGACAGCCTTCGTAGCCTTTGATTCTCTAATTGTACCATTGGTATGTATCTCTCAGGATTGTAGTAATCCTGGTTTGGTGGTCTTGAACTTTGACCAGGATCTTACGATTGATTATGGTCTCCTAGTGTCGATGATGCACTCCCTTCATCAGGAGTTTGATCTTTGACTGGTTACTTGCCAGGCTGTCGAGGATGTTCTTCAGTGCAAGGAATGTTCTTCTTAGGAATTCTTGGCAGTGGCCGTCCACTTCCAGATTCAGGAATGTTTATTGCAATCATTTTGAGAAAACGGGAAGTTTGAAAGAATGCTTAATGCTCTCGATGAAAGCACCGAACTATTGACGACGTTTTTCATGAACTAAAATAAAATAAGTGAGATTAAGCACTTATAAACAATAAAGGAAGAAGAGAAAGAACAATGATTTTTTACATGGTTCAGTAGTTAAATCTACCTATGTCCACGAGTCACTTTTATTATGTAGTATGCGTTAAAGATTTTAAAGCAATGTCACAGAGCTTGAGTACAAAATTTGTGCATGCCAATAAATGACTATGATCTAGGTTATTTATAGATTTGATTTACAAAATATCTCTTCCCTTAATTTTAGGGAAGTTACAAGATATCTAAATTGAATTTGAAATACAAAAGAATATATTAAAATACAGTCAAACGTATTAATTAAACAAATATCCATTAAAAATATGGTGGTTGACACACGACTATAACAAGTCCCAAGTTTATAAGGAATTGTAACCATGTAAGCTGTTATCCCAGTGGAAACAATAGCATTAAGAACAGGATCCATATCAGCACAAAAGGTCACTTCTCGTATGAACGATCAACTGACTAGACCCTATACTGGCGAGGATGTGAGGAAGGCTCTTTTCCAAATGAGCCCTTCTAAAAGTCCTGGCAAGGATGGTATGTCTGCAGGCTTCTATCAGAAGTATTGGGATACTGTTGGTCCTGAAGTTAGCGCTGTTTGTCTCCATTTTTTGAATGAGGGTGGGCATATTAAGGTATTAATTCTACTCTTATCACTCTTATCCCGAAAATTGATGATCCTAAACATGCTTCGGATTTTCGTCCTATTAGTTTGTGTAATGTGCTTTACAAGATTATTGCAAAATCTATGACTAATCGATTACGTGAGATTCTGGGTTCAGTGATTTCTGATGAGCAGCGTGCCTTCTTCCCTGGACGTCTTATCACTGATAATGCTATGATTGGCTTTGAGTGTGTTGACCATCTAAAACGGCGTGTTAAAAGTAAAACCGATGCTTTTGCTCTCAAGCTTGACATGTTTAAAGCCTATGATCGTGTTGAATGGAGTTTCTTATGTAGCCTTATGAGGAAACTGGGCTTTCATGAGAAATGGATCAGTCTAGTTCTGGCTTGTATTTCTTCGGTTGACTATGCTTTTAATCTGAATGGTGAAATATTGGGTAATATTATACCTGGCAGGGGTCTTCAACAAGGGGATCCTTTGTCACCCTTTCTATTTCTGATCTGTGCTGAAGGTTTGTCTGCTCTTGTTCAGCGTGATTGTGTGAATGGCTCACTCTCGGGTCTCTCTTGTGGGCGTACTGGTCCCCAGGTCTCTCATCTCCTTTTTGCTGATGATAGCCTTTTCTTTTTCAAAGCATCAGTGTTTGCTTGTCACCGTTTTAAGCAGCTTCTGGATTGGTATGGTAAGGCTTCTAGTCAACTTGTGAATTTTTCTAAGTCTGCCATGTGTTTTAGTTCTCGGATTTCTTCTAGTGATGCTACTGACATGGCCGTTATTCTTGGTGTTCCTGTGGTTGTTTGCCATGAGAAGTACCTTGGTTTACCCTGTTATGCTGGGCAGAGTAAGAAAGGTCTTTTTCAATCACTCAAAGACCGTATTTGGAAAAAATTGTTTAGCTGGAAATCTCGGTCCTTCTCTGCTGCTGGGAAAGAGGTGCTTATTAAATCTGTCATCCAATCTATCCCTGCTTATTCTATGAACTTGTTTAACCTACCTGTCAGCTTCATTAAAGAAATTCATCGACTCTGTGCTAGATTCTGGTGGGATGGTAATGTGGAAAAACAGAAGTTACACTGGTGTACTTGGGAGAGACTTTGTTGGCACAAGTCGGATGGTGGAATGGGGTTCAGAGATCTTGCCTTGTTTAATCAAGCTTTGTTAGCTAAGCAGGCCGCAAGACTTTATTCTAATCCGGATTCTCTTGTTGCAAAGGTTATGAAAGCACTCTATTTTCCTACTTCCTCAGTGCTTACTATTACTAGCTCAAAAAAATCATCTTTCATCTGGAGATCAATTTTATGGGGTAAAGAGCTTTTTCTTTCTGGGGCTAGGTGGCTTATCAAAGATGGAAATAATGTCTCTGTGTATCATGACCGCTGGATTCCCCGCCTGAATGGTGACAGGTCTTGTTCGAATCATGTTCTTCCTGAAGATGCAATGGTCTCTAGCCTTCTTCTTCCTAATGGTAATTGGAACTCTGGTTTGATCAATGAGGCTTTTAATGTGCAAGAGGCGACTGCTATTCTTTCTATTCCTTGCAATCATCTTCTTGTTACTGATTGTGTTATATGGCATTTTGAGTCTTCAGGTTTTTATACCGTCAAAAGTGGTTATTGGCAGGCCATTCGTTTGTTGGGGATGGGCCAGGCTTCAGGTTCTAATGGAGTTTCGGTGTTATGGACTAAAATCTGGCAATTAAATATTCCTGGGAAAGTGAGGCAATTTCTGTGGAGAGGTGCTAATAACTGGCTGCCTACCTTTTCTAATCTTTGCAATCGAGGTATTCCTGTTGCTTCTTTATGCCCTTTTTTGCCTGAAGGGTCCTGAGACTGCAATCCATGCTTTATGGAATTGTGATAAACTGAGTAACTGTAGACACACAGTTGGTAATATTATGCATGTTCCCCCTTACACTGGAATGGACATTTATGAGTTTTTGTTAAATTGCTTAGATTCTTTATCTGTAGCTGACTTTGGAAAACTCATTGTGTGCTTATGGCGTATTTGGTATCGCCGTAATATTTTTGTTGATGAGAAGACTACTCTTCCTGATCAGATGGTTATTGAATGGAGCTTGGCTTTTCTAGATCGTCACTTGAATGCCAATGGTGGTTCTCTCCCCGCCAGTGAGTCCTTGAGGGAAGCTCCGAAAGTGCATTGATGGGAGAAACCAATGGAGGATGTTGTCAAAATTAATTGTGATGCTGGTCTTGACCATGTTGCGAAGAAGGCTGGTGTTGGGGCGGTTTTCCGTGACTTTCATGGCATGGTCCTTGCCTCTAGTACGTGGTCATGGGATCATTTATTGGACCCTACTATTGCTGAAGCCTTGGCGGTTTATCACAGTATTTTGTTGTGCTCAAGACTTGGGTATCATACGGTGGTCATTGAATCTGATTGTGCCAATGTGGTCCGTGCTATTAACAGTCACAAGATCGAGCATTCTTATCTAGGATATATTATTAGGGATATTCTTGCTTATTGTAATTCCTTTCATAGTATCTCCTTTACTTTTTGTCCTAGGATGGCCAATAGTGTTGCTCACTCTTTGGCTAAGTTTGCTTTATCTCTTTCTAATGATTTTGTTTGGTGGCCTGGATACCCCGAGTGTATCAATGTTGTAATTCAGGATGACATTACTTGATCAATATATTTTATAGGCACTCTTTTTCCTCTTGAGGTTTATCCCATTGGGTTTACTCTTGAGGTTTTAATGAGGCCTTTTTCTCAAAAAAAAAAAAGTTGTTATCCCAGCGTACTTTCGAGCTCTCCATAACATGACTTTCGCAATGATCATTAACGAACTCTTTTTTAACAAATAGTAAATATAGAATAAGATAATATGTATCTTAGGGTCGGTTTAGTATCTGTATTATATTATATAGTATAGTAATATATTGAATTGTATTGTATGATATATTTTTATATATTACTATATTTAGTATTGACTTGTATTTATATATAAATAAACAATATTTTAATACACATCAAAAACCTATATTTATATATATATATATAGATAAACAAATTCTATTTTTTGAAATCTTTTTATTTGTTTTAAATATAAAATTATAAGGAGATATGATAAATGAGAGACCTATAAATGTGAAAAAGTTATTATAGTATTATATAAAAAAATATAGGGAGTGTTTATGCACTACAAGAAAGACGACTTTGGGAAAAAGTGACTTTTCTCGGCGTTATTCATGAAGTGCTCCGGCAAAAGTTTGAATAATTGCTGACGTTGTTGACACTGGAAAAAAATGAGATTTTGCTGGTGATTTTGGGTAACTCACCAGTAAAAGTCACTTTTGCTGGCATTTTTCTGTAATGTGACAGCAAAAGATCTCACATTTTGGCTATCAGATATGTGTTTAGACTTTTAGTGGCGCATTTTGTGAAAAGTGCCGTCACAAGTGACTTTTAGTGGCACATTTCGCGAAATGCATCGGGAAAACACCTTTAGTGGCGCATTTTGTGAAATGTGCCGGCAAAAGTGTCTGAAAAATTTATAAACTTGATGTCAATCATCGCCGATCTTATCTCGAGGTAGTAGTTTCTGAAAACCTTGGATAATTATGGGATTTTTCAGATCTAATCAATGGTTTGATTACGCCTGTGATGTTCTAAGATACACAATTTTACTAATAGTGACCGTTCAAGTTGGCTGTTGATGTTCACAGTTCTGCTATCGATGTGAATTATAGTCGATCACACCCCTGGGCATTAGTTTCTTGAAGCCAAATAAAAAATTATGGGGTATTTCAAACCTAATCAACAATCTAGTTGCCATCAGGATGTTCCTAGATAAACATTTTCACTAACCAAAATTGTTCTTGTTGAATGTTAGTGGTTAAAGTTCTGCTATCAGTGTGAATCATAGTCGATCTCACACTGGGGTAGTAGTTTCTTGCAACCTCGGCTAATTATGGGGTATTTTAGACCTAATCAACAGTCTGATTACCTGCAAGATCTTCCAAGATTAACAGTTTCACTAACCAAGACTGTTCTTGTTGACTATTAAGGATCAAAGATCTGCTATCGGTGTGAATCATAGTCGATCTCAACTCGGGGTAGTAGTTTCTTGTAACCTTGGCTAATTATGGAGTATTTCAGACCTAATTAATGGTTTGATTATGGCCGATGTGACTTAAGAATAAAAATTAAACTAATCAAACAAATTACATTAATGGACTTTCAGCAACGCATTTCGTGAAAAGCGTCGGCAAAAATGACTTTTAGTGGCGCATTTCGCGAGAAAAACACTTTTAGCAGAACATTTCGCGAAAGTGCCTAAAAATTTTGTAAATTTCTTGCAGGAAAATTCCCACCTCAAGTTTGTTGATCGATAGTTTTACTTTTACCAGTGTGTTTGACTGTGCCAACAAAAGTATAAAACGCGCCGACAAAAGTATCATTTAATGAAAATACATCATTTTAAACTAGGGTGTTTTGGATGACTTTTGTCGGCACAGTTTTGACTTTTACCGGCGCTTTGAAATGCACAAGAAAAATTCACGTGATAATAAGTCAGCCGCACAACCCCTTTCTTCCTCATTTTTTTAGTTTCATTTCTCTCTCCTCCCCCCTCTCCCTCTATGAACTAGTTCGATCCAAGCACTTTGACCCCGACATTTTCGAACTTCTGAGTTTCGCTTGCTCAGAGCAGTCCGACCCTGGTGTCGCCGCACCTCCGAGCACTCCAACCATCGAAGGTATGCTTTATTTTTTTTCATTGTATATATTTTCTTAAAAATACATTTTTTTTTAATGTATTGAATTTTTGCTTTTGTGAGAAATCTGATTTAGGGAGTATTAATGACAGAAATCTATGATTTGGAGTTGGAGAAGTCACAAATTGGTAAGAAAATTTCATGTATGTATGTATTTTTTTTTCTGTTTTGTAAATTAAAATGTGATGATAATATGATATTTTATGTTTTTATTTATTTGATTTAAATCTGAAATGTGTCAATAAAGTGAATCTCACAATGAGCTTTTGTTTATTTACAATATTGATATGTGAAACTGTAAGTTTTTATAATTTTTTTTTGTTATAAAATCAGATTTGTGATGAAAATGTAAGTATGATTATTGTGTTCTTAATCTATGCATTTGTGATTATTATTAGAAATTTATATGATATTTTCTTAGTAAACTAATATAAAAGTTTTGTTAGTAAATTGTAAAATGAATTGTGAAATTAATAAGAGAATAAATAAATTAACTGAATTATTAAGAAAAAAAATGAATGGTTGTATTTTTAATTTTTATTTTGTGTTTGTGTTGTAAGTTTGGATATTCTGAGTTTTTGTGTGCATGTTTTTAATTTTTGGATATAATAAATTTAAGTCGTTATCTTTTCGAATTTTTTTTTTTTTTTTTACTGATTTTAAATGTTTGTTTGAGATTTGGAGAACTCACAAATTTTCAATTTGTGAAATTGTATGTATTTATTATTATATATTTTGTTTAGATTATGTGAAATTTTCATTTAGGTTTTATTAGTTTATTTTTAATAAAATAAGAATAATTAATTTTAATTTATGAAAATGGGTAATATGTATATGTATTTTACTTTTGATAAATTTGTTAATGTGATGTGTATTTGATGGTGATAATAAAATGTTTGATATTTTTTATGCAATATTGGATAAATGTGATGTGATTAATTTTAATCATGTATTAATAAATTAAGTAGTATAGTCTAGGGTAAGTAATAAATATTTTAAAGTTTAATTAGTAAGAAACTAAAATTTAAGATAATAATATTATCACTTAATATAGAAAAATAAATAATTCAATTATTAGTAAATAAATTAAGAGTTAAATTGTAAGGTAGATAATTTTTTTGTTACTATTTAATGTTTAAAATTGGGAAGAATTTTACAATTAAATAAAATTAAGTCATAACTGTTACATCCAAATTTCGAGAATGAACAAATGAGCCTCAAAATGTAAGCTTGAAAAGCGTAAGTTCAAAAATAACAAACATTGGTTGAACACTTGCATAAATGGGTGATTCCAGATTTGTTTTTGTTGGTGATCGAGCACAAGTTGAAAGGTTCAAGCTTAAGTTTCAAGCTTGAAAGAAAGAATCTTCTCCGAAGCATGTGGGTATTAATAGAGTCTTAGTTGCAAGCTTGAAGGCGTTGGTCTTCGAAGACTGAGTTTGAAGAAACCACAAGGTGAGGAGGAGGCTGACTGAAAAAACGAGCTCGAAGTCTTGGTCGACCTTGAAAGCGTGTTAACCTTGCATTCAAGATCAGCAACATGTTTTGCACATGACAATTGTTAGGAAATCCCTATTCCTTAGGGATTTGTTGTTATCAGATATTTAATCTCAATTATCATGGCATATTATGTAATTAATGTATATATTTACATTTATTTAAAATTTGAATAATTGGTTGTAATTTCCCTGAGTTGGTTGAAGATATTCTCCTATCCAGGTCTATAAATAGCATGATATTTTTCATTTGTATTCACACACAAATTAGCACTGAGAATACTCTGTTGAATTGCTCTGAGAAAGCTTTGAGAGAGTATTACAAATCAATAATATTGACTCGTGGACTAGATAGATTTTAACTGCTGAACCATGTAAAAATCCTACTGTTCTTTTCTTCTTTTCTGAAATATTGTTTAGTGCTCTTCAAATTTAAGTTGACAAAAAAAGGTGTCTACAATAACTTACTAATTGAAATATAAGTTAATAATGAAAAATGTAGAATTTTTGTAATAATGATTTTTTTTTTAATTTTGGTAATAATGAAAAATGTAGAGTTTTGGTAAATGATATTACTAGACAGAATTATAAATAATAAAATGATTATTATTGTATTTGGAATCTACATATCTTTGATAAGACAAAGTAATAAGTAACAAAAAATTAAAATAATTAACTATTCGTAGTGAAAATCAGACTCTTAAGTGGAATTAGCGAAGCTATGGTTCCTGATTTTACAGTGCACTTGGAACTAGAAGTGGATGATGACGATGACAACGGTGCAGCTGACGGGGACAAGGATGAGGACATTAGTCAATATTTGTAGAGCACTTTTTATTTATTTATTTCAAGTTTATATTATTAGAGACAATGAACAAGTTAATGTGGACTTGCCAGAAGAGGATCCTGAAAATGCTGATGACGAGGACGATGGTGCAGCTAACGGGGGTGGGGATGCTTACGGGGGCTCGGATGATCAGGACAGTACCCACTTGTAGAACTTATTTTTATTTATTTATTTGGAGTTTATATAATTAGATACAAAATTTATGTTAATTTACTAAACAACTTTTATATTTTCATATTTAGTGGAGACAATTAACATTAATAGTTATAATTTAATTTTTATTTAATTTATAATTTATTTTAATACTATTACTAAATAAATCAAAATTAAATAATTAATATTAATATATATTAAAATTAAAATTATTAAATATAATTTTTTCGCCAAAAATCTTTGTCGCAAAGAATAAATTGCCTTTTTCCGGCGCAATTTCATGCCATTAAAGTCTGGCTTCTACAGGCGCAAAATCGCGACACCAAAGGTTTTCACCTTTGTCGATAAAATTTTAGGCCACTAAAAAACTTAACTTTTGCCGGCATAATTTAACACTGGCAAAGAGCTACACTTTTGCCAGCATAATTTGGCGTCGCAAAAAGTGTTTTTCACAATTCCGTGGGAAAGTTTTTCATTGACGCGTCCATATTTTTGCTGGCACAGTCCGTTTTGTGCTGACAAAAGTCTTATTATCGACGGACTTCGACTGTCACCTTTTCCCAATGCAAAAATGTGTCGGCAAAGCCCATCTAGCTTTTGCCTGCGCAAATCATGACTTTTGCCGGTGCAAAAATGCGCCGGCAAAAGTCACGTTTTTTATAGTGATGGTAGGGTAGTCTTTTTTAGCCTACCGATCCAGTACACTCCCCGTATGGGTACATGGGAGCATTTTCATCCTATTTTCTTTATATCGGTGTTCATTGTAGTTACAACAAAGCTCTTGCAAGTTTTCAAGAAATTTAAAATAATTTAGAGTACTGAAAACATAGTTCAAATAGCTTGTTGCATGCACGCACACATACTTATTTATATATTTTATAAGCGTGTGAAAACAACTGTTTTAACTCTGTATTCAACATTGTAAATTATTTAGAATTTCTCGAAAACTTACGAGAAGTTTGTTACAATTAAATAACACCCTTGTAAAAAATAAATAAAAAAAACTAGAGTAAAATCGCTTCTACATACTCATAGAGAGGGTGTGCTCTAACAGTAGAGGAAGAAGTATTACCTACCACATAACTTCCAAAAAATAGATAAAAAAAATTCACTATATTTTAGATCACTACAATTAAATTAGTATACGTACTTCATCTGGTTAATTAATAGTATCACAACTTAAATATGAAAAATATATGATAGTAAGTGCATGGGCAATTGTGTCATTTGAAACACAACCATTTTACATGTTTTTACAGTGTTGATCCCCTATTGAGTGTGAGTACTGAGTGAGTATAGTAAAATTTAGAAGATAATAATGTCAAATTATTATTATTATGAATATTTGAGGCAAAAGTATTCAATATTGAAGAATTTGAACTTAATATTCTTTTAGTAGGTAAAGTACCTAAGTGAACAAAATAGCAATTTCATTAGTCTTCGTTTATTACATTTTGTTAGGTGCCAATATATGTCTTCGTGATTGATTCGTGATTGATTCAGTTTATAAATATTTTTTAAAATTAGTTTATTAGATTTTAAATTTAAAAAATAGTTAAAAATCAATTTAAAAAAAAGCTGATTTTTTTTTTGACAAAAAAGCTTATTTAAAAATGAAAAGAATAATAAAAACTCATTTAAAAATCATTAAAACTTATCAACTTAAAGCATAAAAAAATTAAAACAAAAGAAACATTATTCTTCTTCTCTCTCTCTTTGTAAACTTCTTCTCCTTCTTTTTCTCAGCCACGATCGAGAGTGTTTGTGCCCAGTAATCTGCCAAGCCCCATCCTCGATCACTGATTCGTCGTGCCCAGTAATCCGCGACCCCATTCCGCCTGCAAGTTTGTGGTAGATCTAACCTGTCAAGCTCGCGAACTCCGTCTTTGTTGAAGCCTTTAGATCTGTTTTGTCTCACCGTCGACTTCAGCCCAAATCTTCTAGCAACCAAGAAATTCGTAGCTCCCCTAAATCATCTGCTATAGTTGTTTGATTAGTAATGGCAGCTTTAAAAAAATCAAATCTGTCTATGGTGTTAATATCCATTTCTCAAATGAATTTAGATTCAAATATGTATAGATTCAAATATGGTGTTTTTGTATAGATTTTTTTTTCTCTTTTCTATTTGAGATTCAAACACAATAATGAATTTTATTGTTTGGCTTCTGTGTTGATAACTAGGTTTTTTTCCTCTATTTTGATGATGTCAATGAAAAAGTTATAGTTTTAGTCTTTTTTTTTTTTAAATTAATTATGATTTTGGTTTTAATTTAGATTTAAATTTTGGATTAAGTTATTATTTTAATTTAGTTTTTTAAGGGAAATTTTACCCTTTATGCATCATAATATATTTAATTTTTTTTAAATGACAACATAAAAATTCTCCTTATATTATGCCCCATTTTATATTTTGGACACAAATATCCTCCTCCTCTCCTCATTCAAATTTAACACTTCACTATTTCTATCTCTTTCTCTCATCTCTTATTTACAGCCATTTTTTCCATTTTTTCACAGCTCGGAGGTGGAACGGATTGGAAGTTTCTTGGCGTTTTTAAGAGAAAAAATCATGGGTAAGTATCATTTCATTAATTTACTTATGAATATGAAATGCCATAGTTAGATATTAGATTCGAACTGTTCCGCAGTTGAGTTTGTATTTTTTTCTGCAACTTTTGAACTGTTCTTCAGATCTGAGATTTCCAAAATCGATAGTACATCGATGCTCCATCGATTCCCCATCGATTCCATGTCGATGCTAATGCGAACATCTAAATTAGATGATATTTTCGATGTAATATCGATGGTGTATCGATATTGAATCGATGTCATATATGTTGATTTGGTTCAGCGTCGATATGGCATCGATGTGGCATCGATATTACATCGAAATTGAATCGCATACATAGGGCAACCATCAGCATCGATGCCACATCGATGCCATATCGATACTGAGGCGAATTTCGACGTTAGTATCGATGTAATATCGATAGTGTATCGAAATGCCATCGATGCCATATATGTTTATTTGGTTCAGCGTCGATGTAGCATCGATGTGGCATCGAAATGGTATCGCATCGAAATGGCAACCATCAGCATCGATGATGCATCGAAATGTCATCGATGTGGCATCAACTTTGAACTACAATACAGATTTTCATAGGCATCGATTTACCATCGATTCTTCATAGATTACACTTTATTTTTATAATTTTCTTATGTTTTTTTTTTTGTAAATTTGCAGGTTCCAGAGTTAATATAATTGTTTCTTACAACGGTGTTTGGGAACAGAAAGGAGAAAAATGGAATTTCAAAGCTGGTTCGAACACTATAATACATGTACCAATTGATGTTGGTTACATAGAATTATTGGAGAAGTTGTATTCAAAGTTGAAAGTGGATAGGTCATTGTTTGACTTAAAGTTGGAAGTGCCGTTTACATGCAATGATTTTAGTGTAGATCCCATTGAAATCACAGATGATGAAGGAGTTAGTGCTCTTATTCTTGAAAATTCAAAGTCCTTAAAACATCGGGTTCCTTTATGCGTTAGTTCGATTGCAAAGAACATTGCTCTTATTGATCCATCTCCTAGAGCGAGTGTTAATATGGAAAATCATAATCAATCATGCACGGCTATTCCACAAACAGCTACTGGGCCAAGTGTATGAATGGGAGGTCCTAGTCATAATGAAACTTTTTTTCCCCCAACAAATCTCCCGCATGATGATGGGTATGAGTATGAGCCTTATGTCAATGACGATCCAGTTGCCCTTTTTGGTGATGATGATGAAAGTGTTGAGGGGTGCAGTAGTTCTGATGATAACTCAGAGGATCAGTTGTCGATGCTACATGTGGTTCAAGTAGATAATTTAAATGTACGACCATTGCCAAGTCATCAAGAAAGCCAAGGACGGAGGACTGCTGGATCAGAGAGCAGTCGTCCAACTACACAAGATGATGGAAATAGATGGAGTTCTCCAGCGTATACTGCTGAAGATATCCCATGCCCCTCTTATGTTATCCCCGCGTTATCTGGGGTGAGTTGTGGAGTAATAGAAGTTGGGAAAGTTTTTGAGAACAAGTTAGAGTTGAAGACGAAGGCACACTTGTATGCAATGAAGCAGAACTTCGAGTTTGTGGTGAAGAAGTCAGGTACTGAAGTTTGGTATATCACTTACAAGGATCCTGATTGTGGGTGGAGATTGAGGGGGAAGAGAATTCATAAATCTGATATGTTCGAGATAACTCGTTTCACCAACAAACACACTTGCTCACTTGACCTCTGACATAAAGGCCATCGCCAAGCTGCACCTTGGGTTATTGGTCATTGCATAAAGAAAAAATATCAGACTGGATCGAATGCGTACATGGAAAACAACATAAGAGAGGACATTAAGAATGATTATGGCATTGATTTGTCATATGGAAAAGCTTGGAGATGCCGAGAGAAGGCTCTTTCTTATGTCAGAGGGACACTGGAAGCATCCTATCAGAAGTTACCATCGTACCTGTTCATGCTTCAACAGAAAAATCCCGGGATGTTGACAGATTTTGTCACTGAGGAAGATCGATTCAAATATTGCTTTTTCTCACTCGGAGTTAGTAGAAGAGGGTTTCGTACATGTCGTCCTGTGTTATGTGTGGACGGTACCTTTTTAAAGACAAAATACGGTGGACAGATGTTATGTGCAGTCGCGCTGGATGCAAATAACCATCTATATCCAGTTGCATTTGGTATTGTGGATAGTGAGAATCATGATTCTTGGAAGTATTTCATGTCAAAGCTAAAAGAAGCGATTGGGGAAGTCGAGGACCTGGCGTTTTTATCTGACAGGCATGCAAGTATTACACATGCCTTGGAAACTATTTTCCCCGATGCCTATCACGGTGTTTGCTACCACCACATTAGTATGAATGTGGTTGCTAAATTCAAGACTGATCATTGTCATGTGTTGATGTATAATGCGGCATATGCTTTTAGGAAATTCGAGTTCCACGCTAACTTCGAAAAAATCAAATCAAAAGACCTAGCCATTGCTCAATACCTAGAAGGAATGGGTTTTGATAAGTGGTCCCGTGCTTACTTTCCTGGAAATAGATATGTCATTGTCAATTGTATTTTAATTTATGAAATCTTCTAAATGTATGTTACTATTAAATTTTAGTTTTCTTGGATACTAGGTATAATATAATGACAAGCAATTACGCTGAAAGTTTCAACAATAAGACCCGGGACGCTAGGAGCTTTCCGATAACTACATTCGTCGAATTTATTCGCTTCACACTACAGTCCTGGTTCTGTAATAGGAGAGAAACTAGCGAGAAGACAACTACCACTCTTGCACCGACCTATGAGAAAAATTTGGTGGATATGGCTGAGAAAGCTCAATTCTTGATTCCTTATGCAATAGGGAGGCATGAGTTCCATGTGTTAGATGGTGAGCTGAATGGTGAAGTCGACCTCCTGAATAAGACATGCACATGCGGTGTGTTTCAGATTATTGGTATCCCATGTGCTCATGCACTATTTGGATCCCTTAAGCGAGGGGTGAACTTTTATTCGTTGTGTTCAGATTACTATAAAATTGAGACATGGAGGTCCTCTTACACAGAATCTATACATCCTACTGGTAACGAGGAAGAGTGGATTGTTCCACATGACATTATGACAATAACAGTGAGAACACCTGCGCAGAAAAACCCGGTTGGTCGTCCAAAGAAGAAACAAGGTAGGCCTAAGACGAAACGCCATCCTTCCAATGGAGATAAATTGGTTGTTCCACGCAAGTGCAGCACTTGTGGAGGTCTAGGCCATAATAGGGCAACTTGTAAAGTTCGTGTTTGAAATTTATGGCATCAATGTTAAACTTTTTATTTGGGTACTAATGGTCTTTGTTACTCTTTTTATTTGTGTATTGATGGACTTTGTTACTCTTTTTATTTGTGTATTAATGGACTTTGTTACTTTTTATATTTGTGTATTAATGGACTTTGTTAATCGAAATGACATTTTTTATATACAATACTAAGGAGAAATATACTATTGTGTGTCATCGAAATCAAAATAAATGTTCTAACATCAAGGGTACACATTCTCATAAAAAATGTCGATGCATAATTTATCCCTGAAGTACTGAATGTTGTCCTCGATGGCATATGATAAGGGAATGTCTCCAAAAATGAACTCCAAGTGTTTGATGGCGAATACACCGCAATCTCCGCTGAAACCAAGAAATCTTTATTGTGAGTGTATTGAAAATTAAAGGAGAACATTATTGAAAATCTGAATTTAGTACGTCTACCTGGTTCTAGACTGTGGGATAATATCAGTGGACATGTGCCGCCAATCAAAGTTTGGAACGGTGATCTTCGGTCTAGCTATTTTCAACTTGGGGTGTCCTTTAAACATACCAGAAGCGTTGAGTAAAGATGGAAGCATCCTAGTCCAAGGCTCCATCAACTCAGACAACTTATTATGGCTAAAGTTAGAATGATCTGAGTCAAATACAGTGATCATCCAATCAGCGAAATTTATTTCGCAAAGGACCCAGTGCCGATTTTCCATGCACCAGTGGAAGTAGACCTCGTTGCAATCACCCCAAGGCTTCTTGTACTTTTTGGCATCTCCTTTCAGGAAATCAAGAATGTCCGAGTCCCATTGGTAAGTCTTGCCATTTTTCTTGAATTCCTCGTATCTGGCAGGAATATATTGTGCAAATGATGAATCAAGTACGGTGGCTTTCACGGGGTACGTCTTCGGCAACTCAAAAAGACGTCTCCGTATAAGATAATTCGCAGCGTCGAGATGCTGCAAATAAATAGAGTAACGTTAAGGAAGAGTGGATTGTTAAAATGAGATAAATGTTCTAACAAACATAAGAGACTTACAGTTTCTGCCAACCATTCTTTTGCCACCTTCAACTTCAAGAACCAAACAGGGGTCCCATCACAACATTCCAACTTCCTCGGTCTACTGTTATCAATCTCACCGAGTACCCATCGGTTAAAAGTTGTCAACATATCTTGATCCAACACCTTTAAAGGAAGGATCGTAACTGGGTCCTTGAACTTTGGTTTCTTGGCTGCTGGAGTATAGTCCTCATACCTTACTGGTCTCTGTCTAGTACGCTTACCTGTAAAGGAGCAATTAGTATCTAATCTTTTTAAAACAAACAAAAAACTCATGGATTAGTCGTACCTAAGACCGTCTGCACTGGCTGAGAAGGTGTGGCTTCTCCAACAGAAGGCTCGTAACATGAGGGGAGAATGTCGTACTCTACATCATCTGTTGGAGTGGGTGCATGAGTATGTGAAGGAGTAGGTGCAGGAGTAGGTATACCACCTAGTGTTGCCAGCTTCTCTAATATGACTTCTTGATTTTTAAGGACGATACTTAGAGTGGCCTTAACATCGTCCACTGCACCTGATAGTCTGGCTATCTCACCCAACACCTCCTCATAAGCCCCAGGAGCAGGAGCAGAAGTAGGTTCTGTACTAGTATCTGGAGCAGACTCTGTCGGGGCATCCTCCACAAATATGCCAGCCTCAACGGCTATCTCAGCCACCGCAACAGCCTCTGCCTCAGGATCGTAAGGTCTTCCATCCTCTGGTGCAGGCTGGATCATATTCTGCAGCATCGCATACCTAGGAGCATCCCCCTCTGTCCTCTGATATACGGCATCAAAGAAGTCTCGCTCATTTGGTCGAGGCCTTAGGATAGAAATGCATGACAACTGTAATGGAAACACAACATTCAAATTAGAAATGACATAAGTTGATTAGTATAATTCAAAATTTCTTGAATTATTTAAATGTATTATAACTTACATGTCTCCTCGCATGTACATCCTTCAAATGAAAATGCTTCAGCTGGCCTATGCTCTCCCACTGTAGCATCCTAGGGAACTTGAATCCACAGGGCTTGGCGTGTTCCTTCTGTAAATCAAGAATCGTCTCGTACGCCCAATATTGCAAGGCTGGTGGATACCCCTTGCAAGTGTACTTTGCCTCCACCTTAAAACCCTTAGAAGACTCCACCTCAGTGATCTTCTTCGCCTTCTTACCTGGTATTGTACCACCAATCGCTTTCATATCTCTATTGAATTGTTTCACAGTTGTATCGAATGAAAGGGATCCCCATGGATACTTCTCAAAATAATCTAAATCCTCGACCATCGACAATGAATCTCGCCAAATAGCATTGTCGTTCTCAGCGCCCAATAGTATCCCCTCCACAAAGTAAACAAACCGAGCTTGTACAAATCATCAGGTACATCGCACATACTAAAAGCTCGTTCCAAGATACTGAACCGAATGTCTTTTTCGGGTTCCACACTGAAATATGTATCAACTAGGCGGGAGGAAGTAATGTGAGGTTCAATGTCAACGGCAAGTGGTGGACAGGAGCAGCTCAGGCCGGTGATAATGGCAAACTCGTGCACCCCAAACTTACATAAGTTTGGGCCCATCAAGAAGTGCACCTCATCGCCACGCGGAGACTTGACCTTCCGCAAAAGTAGTGTGTGAACCAATGCCCCAAAGAACGAAAAGGGAGGGGCTGTGAAGAATGGTCCAAAAACAGACTCATTCACCCTCCCCAACAATCCATGCTCCTCAAATCTTTTCTTCAATTTTGTTAACCTCCCGGAACCCCTATAGGTCATACGACCGACATAATGATCCTCCATAGGGATCTCAAGTGGTGGGATACGTTTGGGTGGCATCTGCAAAATATCCAAAAAAAAAAAGAATTAGTTGAATTTATAAAAAATACTCAATCTGTTGTTGTCATCGAAATGGGATTGATGTACCATCAAAATAGCATCGATGGAGCATGGAATCGATGCCATATATGTTCAGCATCAATATCGCATCGATGTGGCATCGATAAACCATCGTTTGCCATCGATTATGCATCAGTATCGACATGGCATCGATGTAGCATCGATATACCATCGATGGCCTTTCGATGGTACATCGATGCAGCCTTTCGAGTCCACATCGATGCTCCATCGATGCCATGTCGATGCTGATGCGAACATCTAATTGAGATGTTATTTTCGATGGTGTATCGATGTCGCATCGATGCCATATATGTTCAGCATCAATATGGACTCAATGTGGCATCGATTATACTTCAGTATCGATTATGCATTGATGTGGTATCGATAAACCATCGATTATGAAAGAATCGACATGGCATCGATATACCATCGATGGAGCATCGATTACTCACTGTATGTCATCGATGGAGCATCGATGTGGAATCGAAAGAACATCGACCCACAAAATTTTTGCAGAATTTGCAGAATGCACATAGAATCAAACCCATTTTAAGCTACATTTTTTGCAAAATAAAGATTAACAATCAAACCCATTTCATCGATTTATACATTACGATTCAATTTTTTTTTTAAAAAAACACATGAAAACCGAATGTCTTACCTTACCGTGGCCGGAGATGGAGAAGACGGTGGCGACGACGACTGTGGGGAGAGAGAGAGCTTCGCCTGAGATGGTGAGAATGTGACCCGAGAGAAAATAATGAGATAGAAATGAGAGAGTTTGGTTGGGAAGAGGGAATTTGGTTTGGCTGGGAAGAGGAAAGAGTTTGGTTTGGCTGGGAAGAGAGAAGGTGAGGGGTCTCGGTTGATATGGGTATTTTTGTCCAAAATTTTAAAATGGCATATATATGAGAGATTATTTTATGGTGGCATTTAAAAAAAATTAAGTATGTTATTACACATACTGTCTAAAATTTCCCGTTTTTTAATCAGTAGATATTCACATATTTAATAGTTTAGACTTGTTAATTAGTTTTTAGAATTAATTTATATTATTTTAATATTTTAAAATGTATTTTTTTTATTTAATTTAAACTTTAAAATTAAACATATAATCTGGAGCCTACATATGTTATTTATGATCCACTAAAAAAAAAGACCCTATTGATAGAAATAGACGGAATTACAGCACTTATACCACAATATCTCTTTTTATTATTAAAACAAACCGGAGTTAGAAAAAAGCCAGCGATGCTCAAAAGGGTTAACAAGTTAATAAAAAACCAATCTTGAATTAGAGCAGAAGAAGGGGTGTTCCCCACACGAATTCCGCAGTTACTAAATCTCACGCGGATAAAAAGTGAGGATAAAAGAGTGCCCAGAGACTCAGAGTGGAGTTAACAGTGAAGAAGACCATGAGGCGAATGTAATGCTCGCGCGTTATAGGCAGTGGTAGGAGTAAGGCTGACTATTTGTGTCCATGGATTAGTGGAAAGTCATAAATGATGGCTTCTTGTTGCCAGTTACTGTAGACGGAAGCTGTATTTGTACGTTTTGTTTTCCATTTTCGTACACTTAACCACAACACTCAAACTCTCATTTTTTACTGGTATTTTTCTTCCCATCAAACTCTTTTTTTTTTGTAATTAATTAAAGGACAAATAACATTTACTTCCCTCAAATTATAATCTTGTAGAGTTTTGTCCCCTAAATTTTTGTATGTGTCAAAAATCCCCACAAACCATAAGATCCGTTAAAAACACACATCTTCTGTTGTATTATATATATATATTTTAAATAGTTTGTTGATGTGATTAAGGGTGCACGACTGGCGGGTTTTGGGCAGTTTGTGCAGTTTTTTTATTTGGCAATTGAGAAAAATTCAACCCATAACCGCCCAACAAGTGTGTGGTTTGGACAGTTTTTTTCTAGGCGGATTTATGCAGTTTTATGGGCGAGTTGAGTTGATTTAAATGTCAAAATTATCAATTTAAAAAAATAAAAAATTGTACACTATAAAGTTCAAACTTATACTATCTTTACTCATAAATAGCATCATGAATAATAACTTGATAAAATATTATAGTTTCTCAAATTTGAATATAAAACTTTACAAAAAAAATTCTTATAATTATCTAAATTATATAAATTATAAATGGTATTGAACTCATCAATCCACACATTAATAATTTCAATAGTTTGAGTTTTGTTATGAAAAATTTCACTAATATTAAACCTTCAATACAAGTAACACTATTTCTTTTTTCATCTATTTTTCCTAAACAAATTTTTATATACAATTCCTAAGTTACCATCATTAATCTCATAGCAATGAAAGCTTTCATTAAAAAAAGTTAAATCTTTGGACTACCATATATATATATGTGTGTATAAATATAAAAAATACAACGATTCATATCCCAAAATCCAATATCTTCATCAAGCATATTAAAAAGATCACAAACTTTGTAATTTTTAATGAGCCCTTTATGTGTTGTATTTTTAAATTTAGATTATTACTAAAAATGAATATACAAAAGAAAAAGTAGTGGGTGCGGGTTGGACCCAACCTATATTATTGCAACCCGTACCCAACTCATATTGTGGCGGCTTGGGTTCAACCCAACCCAATTTCGGCGGGTTCAAAGCGGGCGAATTTTGATGGGTTGGGCAGGTGGGGCAGATTAACAATTTTTTTGTGCACCCCTAGATGTGATCACAAGACACATGCATAGTTGCATTACGATAATCTATTTAACTAATTGAAACTAGTCGAAATTGAGTTTGTTGGTACATACATTCAAACATTAGCTCTAAAAATATAGATACATATTCTCATAATTTATCATTAGACCACTATTTATGCATGTATTTTCTGCTTGGACTCTGGAATCGTGCTACATTAACACAACATCAGTGTTACATCATCAAATTGTTTTAAAAAAATTCAGAATGCAATAGAAGGGACACATTTTTTAATGATTTCTATAGTTCAGTGGTAAAAGGCTACAAAGGCCATAGTTCAGGAGGAAAAATGCTATTTCTCCTTAATTAAAAGGTACTCATGATAGTACTGACTTTTTTACTCTACTCGCCAATTTCTATTTGAGTAATGCTAAGAGACATTAGTGGTGCTTGACACAACAAACAGCTATTAGTGCAATTTAGTATCATATTTCACATATTTTAGTTTAAAATATAATATGTGAGACTTGATACTAAATTGCACCAATCAATCTAAAGTGGTGATGGGCATCATGAGTGTCATATAGCAATGCTCTTTCTAATTATACCTTTTGTAAAATTTAATTATTTTTTCACACTCCTTACTAAGTTTCATTTGGTAGAAAATTATCTTTTTATAAAGAAATTTGAAAAAAAACGAATTTTTTTGACACCTATGCTATATTAAAATAAAAAAAAATAATACATTCAAAAAGATAAAAAATCAATTACAAAATTTAACTTTTATTCTCTTAAACACAAAATATAAATAAATAATATAAAATAAAAAAGAAAAAAACTTATCTCATAAAAAATTACTAAATTACAATATATTTGACTTTCATGTTTGTAAACAAAATTAAAATAGATATAAATTTTTAAAATTTACAATTTATTTTATACTTGTTATTTAGTTTTTGTGTTTAAAGTGTGAGTAAAAAAATATAATATTATTGTGTAAATTTATAACAAAGATATAATTTGAAACAATTAATTCATTTAGAGAGACTAGTTAGAAGAAAAATGAGTGTCAATAGAATCACCATCGATTAAATATTTAGAACTATAAATTTGTATCACTTAAGGTCTCCATCCAGGAATATTAAAAATATAAGCGATCGGTTTTGTGCTGTTTGTGAAAAAAAACGGAATCCAATTTGTAGTACGAATGGAGTGGGTCCCACGTACTTTATTGATTTTATAATTGTGTTGCACCTGGCTGGTGAATGTTTTGTTGACGGGTTGTGTTTTTTATTTTATATATATATTTTAAATTTAAAGTTTAAAAGTATAGAATGTGACAGTATTCAGACGTAAGTACATCAAGTGGTGGGTCCGTAGTGTCAGTGGGGAGGGCATTATCGTCTAAACTGGCGTACATTTATGGGTGAGAGTTTTGTAATATTTTAAAAGTACACAATAACACATATTGTGAACGTTGAATATTACAAATGAGTACACCATGATGAGTGTTGAAGCACATTGAGGGTTTTGAGAACATGCACAAAATGAATAAAACACATGCAAATGACATTTTTTATATGAAATTTTGTTGAATATATATATTATTCAGGTAATTTGGAGTAGAAATAATTTAAGGTGAAATAACTTGAAATGTAAAATAATAAATTGTATATAATAATTTTTGGTTTTTAATTTTTTTTCTTATAAGATGTATGATGTTATTAGGATGTTAGAATGTCATTTTTTAAGATTAATTTCAGAGAAATTTTTTATTTATAAAAAATAAAGATAAATTTAACTTTGACCTAAAGTTATAATGTGCCACAAAGTTACCAATATTCTTAACTAACGTACTTAAAGATAAGAAAATATAGAAAATGCAAACTGCAACAGTCTTTAGAGTTATAGCATAAGAAGCAGTAGTAGTATAAAGAAAAACTAGTAATAGAATAAATCATTGTGGTATGATTCTTGTGTTGACTCTGGTGGATCATGGATGTATGCATCTGTGAAGTTAGAGTGTGAGTCGAATCCGGGGTGAACATGAGGATTGATAACTTCCGGGTCTTAAGTTGCATTGCATTGACCCTTTTCTGGGCACCTATGGTAGTCATGGATGATGGATCAACATATGCAACAATATTTTTGCCTTCGTGGGATTCCCTCTCGTTGCCGTGGATTTGGATTACATGTGCCCTTGGTTATGACCACTTCGGGGTCTCTAAGAATGTTGGGGTTGTAATTATATTTTCCTGGTTGTGGTGTCTCGTCTTCTAGATTGGAGTTCAACTCAAACTCCTCTTTGAACTTTTTTGTGAATCGTACAATTTCTTCCTTGGCATGGTAGTACGGATTTTGTAATTTGGAAGCATAAAAAATCATGGTGTTGGTTTGTAAATTAAGGGATCCATACCTGGCCATCTCAAAAAAAGTTTTCTTATTGTGATGTTGCATGGATAAATTGAAGGTGGACATTTAGCTTGGCCTCTTTGCTCCATCGCTTCATGAGAATGGAATCTGGTATTCTCCTGATGCTTAATCTTTTCATGGTAGCCCATAAATGTCTACATGGTTAGCCTTGACTCTCAAACAATATGCAACTACACTGTAGGCAGTTTTGATATTGAGAATAATGAATTGTGTATTGTACCTCTGGGTGTTGGAATTTCCCAATGGTGAAGATCATCCACTCATCATCTTCTTGCTCACTAACGATAAAATAATTATTCTCCATGTTAATTTGGACAACAACTCTATGGTACATGTTTCTTGAGAAAAATTTCTCACATTGTTTATAGTATGTTGTCAACAATCTTGCATGAGTTGGGAGTTCGGGTCTTGTGTGCTTGCTTAAGTTGTCATTTTTTCGCTTTATGTGGCGTAGCTTTGACACTGTGAAATCTATGGTGGTCACAAATTCAGGCAAGGAGTAATTTTTCTCTAGGAATTTTTTGAGTGTTGAATTCATGGATTTGCAACGTTGTATAGTTCTCATTCATGCGACAAAAGTGCCCCTAATAAAACTTTATGCCCACATTTCCTTTGTGGCATATGTTTGTTGGCACCATTCATTATTTGTTAGCAGAAGTCTTTCAAGTAATTTAACCCACTTTGTTTTGAACTCTTCCTCAGTGTAGTAATTGTACATGAGATCCTTAAATGGTCCAAGGAAGAGTGGATCTTTACGTTTTTTTTTGAAACATTTGGATTGAGAATCCATATGCATAGTCGGTGTCTAAAATCAGGCATGTGTTCTTCGATTGATTCTTTCATGGTCGAGTCTTGGTGAGTCATTAGCATTCTCGACTTCTTTTGTCTATGGCATTCTAGGAAAACTCTGAGTAGCCACAAGTAAGAGACTTGCTTCTCGTTAAGTAGAAGAGCAAACCCAAAAATGCAGGTGTTGAAATGGTGGTTGACACCAACCATAACAATGAGAGGCTTATTGTATTCGTTGGTCATGTATGTGGTGCCGAACCCCAGTACATCTCCAAAGGCAACATAATCTATTTTAGGATCTTGGAATTTAAATCTAGATGCATGCTCCCTATTATTTTTCCAAAAATGCAACAGAAACATAGAATAGCATGACATATTTATGAACATCAGATTCATAAATTAAAACAAACACAAAGATGTAGAACTTACAAATATGTAGCGGAACAATGATTCCTACCTTTAGATTCTCTAACCTTTGATTCCTGGTGGTAGCAAGGTATTGCCAAGAATCTAAACCTCTTAGATTGTGCCAAATTCTTCCAAGCCTATCTCTAAGTCAAGTCTAACAAAGAATGGGCAAGTTCTGAACACATAAGAAATAATTATAGAAGGAAGAACAAGAGAATGAGCGGCTAAGAAGGGAATTAGACTGTGTAGGTTTTCAATTATCCAATGAATCAATTGAGACTCACTTACTTTTTGAAAACCCTAGACATCACATTCCTTATATATTTAACTTAATGAGCTTTATTTAAATTTAAATTAATTAAATTAATAAAAAAAATATCAAGGCTTTGGTCTCCCACAAATGGATTTGGGTCAAATCTCTTTATTTTGAATTTAAATTCAAATTTGGCATAAATTCAAAATCTTTTTATTTATTTATCTTCTAATTAATTAAATAAATAATTAAATCCTTATTCAAATTAACTAATTATAATTTGAAACTTGATTTAATATTATTTATTTATATTGACACCAATTTATCAATATTTATAAATTTTCCTAAGGATTCTCTTTTATTATCAAATTCTTATTGCATGTAAATATCACTATATTGACCTAGTCAATTTGATGTTTCTAATTGATAATTAAATCAATTGTTTGAGACTATTAAACTTGATTTGATAAGAGACGACATGGGGACCATGGGTTCATGAATACAAGCTACAATAAATTTTCATGAGTTTATTTATTAAATAAATTATCTCACAATTTATTAATTCTTCATGACTCCACTATAGACTCGGAATTGAACTCTTAAATTCATAGAATGTATTTTCCAAACTACAAATACGTTATCCATTGTTATAATCGTTGCAGTCTGTCAATCCTCTATCGATGAATTACTTAGGTGCAAATTACTGTTATACCCCTCATTTTTTTATCCTTAACTCCCACTAAGTCCACAGTAAATGATAAATCAGTGAACTTAATCACAGATATGAGCGCTCAATCATTTACCCTTTTTTAGACTAAGCTATTAAGGAAGTCATATTTTCACCTCTCATGCATAAGCTATAGATTTCATATCCATGATTAATACTCCCACACAATTACACTACTAAATCTCCAAGATGTAAGTATGGGCCAGACCGTAGGGTAAGCTGGTAACGAACAAGTCAAAAAATTTAAATAATATAATTAGCAGAATATTATCACCCGGAATTAAGATCAACTTGACCTATGGTCAATGTTGTGACATTGATTAGATTCGATAACAATGATACTTATTTATCTATCAATAATCAATATCGGTCCTAGTCCAATGTACCCATATACATCCGATCTTATCTTCTTAGTCAATTCCTTTGATAAGACATCACACCCTGAATGTGTAAGTAGATTATATCATAGATTACTTGATCAGTGAAAATCCAATGTACTGATCTAATGTTAGGACTCATTCTTTTGAACATATAATTACAATTATAATCCATTGTGACCCAGTCACAATAATTGTAACTAATTATATATTCGAGATTTTATAAATGTTTGTATTATTCCAATAATCATGTAATAAAACAAGCAAGCAATACGATTGTCAAACTAAATGATTTATACTTATTTTATTGACAATATAAAATCACGCTACATGTCTGACAAGATTTTATAAGGGCATAAAACACAACATGTGTGAGGTTCCATCAGCCCAGAATAAGTTGGCAAGACAATTGCACTCATCAACCTGATATATCACAAAGAAATTGGGATCCTTCTCAGAGAGGTAATCAAGAAAGCCTAATGCCCCTTCAGAGTCCGTTTCTACATTCTCTTCACGTTTTTCACTATCCACTCTATTATAGACATCTCGAAGTTGGGATGGAAATCTCTAAAAACCACCACTTTGAAAAGCCACATGAGCCATTATATAAGCTGTTTTAATATCTACCTTATTCATAGACCTCACTTGAGCCACCAAGCAATCAAAAACTATGCGGTTGGATCTCAAGAATTGCAATTCACTTCCTGATGCAGTTTGATGGTTGTGTATTGTACTTAACTATTTGCATAACCAGTTGCCTATGCCCTTTTGCCTAACCACGCACAATGCAACTTGGCAACTAGTTCTAATGAGAGGGTGTGGTCTTTTTTTCATTACCTTTCTAAGAAGTTTTCTATTTGATAACTCTCATTGGAGCAAAACTATCTACGCATAGTTATATGCCCTTCCACACGTTTGACATCATCTCTTCTTATGCTAAAACCTGTCCATTTGGCATAGATTTCGTAAAACTCTTCCCACTTTTCTACTGAGTCAAGCAGCTGCTTTAGAGCATCAGATGTTTCAATCTCATTGATAGGTTTAGTTATTTTTAGTTGTGCAACTGTGTTCTCCTACTCTAGATCGGACGTTCTTGGTATGTCTTCTATAATCTGTAATGAAAATATTGAAAATCACACATTAGTTTTCATAAAATTTTAATTTTGCAACATTAAAAACCATAACCTTAACCCTAACCCTTAATGTGAAGAAAACTATATAGTTTGTAGGAAAATGTGATGGAAATACCACCTTTTCTTTTGAATGGTTCATGGGGTACAATTTTGGATCAGGCCCAGTAACATGAGGCCATAAGAAACATAGTTTGTGGGCATGGATCTGAAATATTTAGGTAAAGGTGCTGGATATAGTTCATGAAAAAGAATGATTAGTTTTAGGAGCTATCATAGTAATATTCTAAATTATGTTTGTAGTTTATAATTCATTTTTGGTTCTCTAGCTTGGTTTTGATTAGTGGGGGACATATTCAACGTGTAGAAATAAATTATACTACATGTAATATTGAACAAAAATCACGAGAATTTGAAAATGCATTAATAGCAATAATTCGTAACTCAAAATAGGCTTGATCTCTTACTTGAAATTGCTCTTCTCTTGCTCCAAGTACTATGGTTGGAATCCCTTTGTCCTAGTTGTTGGGTTGACTTGCTTTCATGCTATCCTTTGTAATATGTTGTTAGTTTTTTATGTAGGTTTTTCCTATCGAGTTTCTACTTTATATTGAGTGAATATCTTAGTCGACAACATTAGGTGGAAATTTAAAGATCTTGCAAACTTTGTCCATTGTACTAAACTATTAGAGTGCATGGAGACGTGTGTTCTAGTACGTACAGTAAATGAAACTGACTTAACTTATTTTCTCTTATCTAGCTACATATAATCTGTTTTGAATAAATTATATTAGGTTATTGTGAACGGGTTTGTCCTTTCTATTCACTCATATTGCTAGTTCATACATAGAATTAATTGAAAATATTAATATTGCCAACCTCGCTTATTAAATAAGACAAGCTTAGTACTTCGAGATGTGTATAATAGTAAGTTTAAATTTTGAAACAAACTTCTATTTGTTTATTTATCCTATGGTTAGAGAAACTGTACGATTCTTAGTTATCTAAAATATATTACAGTGTAATTGGTTCTTTTCTAAGTTAAAGAGTCAGTCAACAAGAAGTACGAAATTAGGGTTTTCTTACGTACTACGACCAGAGGTAGAAGCTTATAAAATTCTTTCCGAGACAGTGTCCGATTTACGCTGAATTCAAGTCATTATTTTCTATTTAGCCTATTCTTCTTAATATATTCTTTGTCATTCTTGACTTGGTAGCTGTTGAAATGAGTAGGGCTGGTTATTGGGTGGTTTTCAATGGACCAAATGAAGGTATATATGGGAGTTATGAAGCTACAATCAATCAAAACCTAGGGTTAGATCCCTCAATTAAGATCCTTCATTATGAATCATTTGTGGAAGCCTTTTCTACATCACATCTTCACGCCCAATCCGGTTGTTGTTTCACTCAGGAGGAAATCAGAGCACTCACATGTGTTAATGACTTTCCTTGCATGTGGGATTTTGATGATGATGAACCTACTCAGATTAGTAGCCTAATCGACGTAGGTGAAAGCTCTGAAGTACATGAATTTGTTTCACATAAGAGTAAAGAAGAACCTAAGATGGAAGAAGTAAAGGGAGATGAAGGAAAAGGTACGTGCACGAGGAGGAAACAAAGGGAGCGTACCTAAGGGAGAAAAAGCAAAGGAAGAGGATGCAGAAGAGGAGAAGTCAGCCAATGGTTTAACTCCAAAAAACTAGATAGTGTACTACGTAATATAGTGTAATGTACTGTACCGGTGACTTATGTTTTCTGTTATGTTCTTATTTCTTCATATTCTCATTTCTATGTAGAGGCCAGACATAAGACCTCTAAATTATTTGCGTGTTTATTTCCATGGTTTCACTAGTCATTTAATCTAGTATTCTTATTTTATTATATTATTATAAAGTTTAAGAGTGTGATTTCACAATACTTTATGTTTTATCGTAAAATAAGCTCCCCAAAGTAACTTCTACATCATAAGAGTTTCAAAAGTTTATAGAAAATACTAAAATACCAGATATTATAACAATGTTTGAATGGAACTTAATAAGAGATAACCAAAGGATATAGAAAATGAAGATCCAAAAAAACTGAACTATTAAACCGCATCACTGTAAATCATGACAATGAACGACAACCAACATGGTAAGGCCACTAGAGGAGGTAAACTGGTGCTAATCTAGCTACTAATGAAAATGAACGACAACCAATATGGTAAGGCCACTAGAGGAGGTAAACTGGTGCTAATCTATATCAATGTGATGCTCAACATTTCTTGCTGCCATGTTTGCATCTTGCAGAAATCGAGCGCAATGGTACAAGAAGTTAGTAAGTTGGAGGGTTTCCTCTCTTGTTTGGGAGTCTAAATTGTTGGCCTCACTGTAAGTGCATATGTTTTTATAGAATGGATTCAAGTCTCATGCAATTTTAACAACCATTTAAGGAAGTCGTACATAGTCTAGGACTACGTGAAGGCCTTAACGGGGTGTTCCTCCCAACAGAAGGAGGAGGAGGACGGGTATGACTTCCCTTAAAAAAGATTGAAATGGATATTAGGATCCATATTTAAATGGAGAAAATATGTTGGGTATCTGCCTAAGTAACTCAGTAATGTTGTTTAGGGTAAAAAAAAATGTAATAGTGTCCCCTTATATATAGTGACGTAAAGTAGAGTTTACTTCTTAAGGCTGTCTAATTGTCTACTGTGTAAATTTAATTAAAATATAATTTGTAAAGTTAAAACCTCTTTAAAAAGTACCATATCGAGTCATAATTGGAAATACCTTCATAGATATGGATACATTGATCTTGACATGATGTATGATAGTTCCCATAAAGGTATAGGGAAACATAATTGTAGTGTACTTGAAAAAGGTCCCAGTACATCGCATGGGGTTGATTTTCTTAAAGGTGTGTTGAATTTAAAAAATAATTTGTTTATAAAAAAACATATTCAATTAATACCATTTCTTGTAATAATGGGAAATATATTTCATAGATATGGATACATTGATCTTGATATGACGTATGGTAGTTTCCATAAAGGTATGGGAAACATATACGTTGTGCGCTTCAACAAGCTCTTAGTACATCACTAGAAATGAGTTTCGTAAAGGTATTTTAAATTAAAAAAATATTTTTATTAAAAAACATCTTTGATTAATTACATATCCCGTTATAAGGGGACATATATTTCACATATATGAAAATTCTGACCTTGACATGACGTTCGACATAAGATGTTAGAGAACATTTTCCAATAGTTATTGAAAACACATTAATACATTATGACAATGTTCTACAAATGACATTAAAAGGGAAGAGTGTCAGTATGACCTTTTAAAAATTAAATACAAAATAACCATTTAAGATGGTTCGTCATGATGGAACTAGGTAGTACAACAATGACTAAATACCAAAGAAAACCCAAGCCACATCTTAAGTTGTGTTAAGTGATAGTTTCCTTGAGATTAGTCAGGAGATATCCTAGTGACGTCAAACATTAATTTATTAAAATATGTATTGCTTTTTAAACATATGTTCCTCATGTATATAAGGTCTTTAATTATAAAGTAAATTTTAAGTTTGTGGTATTGGCTTTAGTAACGATTAATAACAAACCACAAAAACACCAATAACACGTGTAATTATGACCATTTCCCGTAATATGCATCTATATCATGCATATATAAAAGTATAGAAAAACTTACATGTAGTGCCCTTAAACAAGGTCTCAGTACTTCAATACACAAGTAAATATCAAAAGATGATTTTTTCGTGGAACTGGAAAAATTAAACCAAACCTAATCACTGAGTAATCAGACTTTGAAAAGATTCCCCGTGCATTTGGAAATGGTTTTTTTTTTGAAGATTAGTAATGTCATCTCCTAATTAATTCACCTTTCTATTTGAGTACATCGAGTAGTTTCTTCTGGATGCTTAGTTGTGCTTGTAAGTCCATGATTATTTGGTTTGTCTCCTCCAGTATTGTCCAACAACTACAATTTTTTCCTAGCGTCAAGGAAAAATCAATTGTCATTGTGCGACAACTATCACAAATGATCCACGAACTCTGTGGTGTTAAATCTATGCTAAATGGATAGTATGACATTTGTAAAACTTTGTGTGATTTTAGCATCTGATGTGTTGGAAGGATCCCTGGAGAAGACCATCTCCTTTTATAAGAAGGAATTGGAACTACCACTTTGACAAACACATTAAAGCTTATTAATTGATTGGACAAATCTTATTTGGATTTATTTATATGTGGCAAAATGATATAAAGTACAAAAAATGAGTATAACTCATTTAATTCATTAAGCTTGCTCAAATCCACTTCTTTAAGGCAATTGGTTTTTTAATGTACAAATGTAAATTTAAAAAATGAAAAGATATTAAAAATACAAAGACACGGATAACCAATGCATTTATTTAACTCCCTTACAATACTGAAGTACAATGTTAAAAGAGAAAAGTACAACATAAAATATCATTAAAAAGGAGAACTAAACTAGATTAAGCTTGTTCTACCCATTTTGGAGTATCATTACCGATTAGCCCAGATCATGCCCAGGACCTAGTCAATTGTAATTTTGTATACTTCTTAGGCCAAGCCCAATAACTTAAGCCCACACTCAAAATGTAACCATAGCTCTGTAATATAAATAAGAGGAGTAGGGACCAAGAAAAAGAAGGGAGAAAATGGGAAACAACTTTTTACAGAGAGAGCTCTCCATCCTGTATGGAGCCAAATAGCTAAAAGCTAAATACAAATATAATCCATGGCTTGCAAGATCAATGACAGTGACTAAGTGGATGTAGGCCATCTTTTTGGGACTGAACCACTACAAACTCTCTCTATCCATTATTTATGGGCACTAGAAACATCTCATATACTTTATTTAGCTCTCACAAATCTTCTCAATATTATTCTTTGGGTGTTAGGCGATTTAACGAAAAAATGAGTCAACATTTTGGCGCTTTCATTGAGAGCTGAACACAAGGAAAAAGAGGTTGGTGTCATTGAAATTCACCCCAAGAACAGGCTGTCCCAAATCGTCTATGTTCAGCAATATTTCAGACATATGTGTATAGTAGCTGGCAGCTCGACATGTCTAGGGTCGCTTGGGAGTGCCTGAAGGGAGGAGTTACTTCAGAGCATTCCTTCTCCTGGGTTCATAAAGGTCCTTAGGCATGGAGGACCTATCGCTCAGAGAACCTTTTTCCTGGAGGACCTCGACCACGGAGGACCTCTCGCTCAGAGGACTTCTTGCTCGGAGGACTTCTCGCCCGAAGGAATTTTCGCCTGGAGGACTTCTCGCCTAGAGGACCTCTCACCCGTAGGACCTCGACCATGGAGGACGTCTATCCTGAAAGCCCTCTCGCTTAGAGTACCTCTCTTCTAGAGGACTTCTCACCCGGAGACCTCTCGCTCAGAGGACCTCGGCCCTGAAGGACATCTTGCTTGGATGAACTCTCACCTAAAGGACCTCTTGACCGGAGGACCTCTCTTGGAGGACTTTTCATCCAGAGGACTTCTCGCCTGTAGGACCTCGACCATGGAGGACCTCTCGCCCGGAGGACCTCTTGTACGAAGGACTTATCGCCCGAAGGACCTCTCGCCTGGAGGAATTCTTGCCCAGAGGACCTCTCGCCCGAAAGTCCTCTCGCTTAGAGGACCTCTTGCCTAGAGGACCTCGGGCATGAAGGACCTTGACAACTAGGGAACTCAATAAGATGAGCTTATATGGGGCACCTTAGAGTACACCTAGTGTCACAACTCAATAAGAGGACTACTCTTTTGGAGGCTCTCTTGTACGGAGAACTTCTCGCCTGGAGGACCTCTCGCCGGGAGGACCTCGGCCCCGAAGGACCTCTTGCCTAGAGGACCTCTAGCCCAGAAGACCTCTCGCTCGGAAGACATCTCGCCTGGAGGACCTCAGGCTTGAAGGAGCTCGAGACCTAGGGAACTTAATAAGAAGAGCCTATATTATGGGAGCACCTTAGAGTAAACCTAGTGTCACAATCCCTGAGTTGCGCAAACTTGGGAGGTCCTCAGACCTCGAGGAGCTTGAGACCCAGGGAACTCAATTAGAGGAGCTTATATTGGGCACCTTAGAGTAAAGCTAGTGTGACAAGTCCCAAGTTGCCCAAACTTGGGAGGACCTCGAGACCTAGGAAACTAAATAAGATGAGCCTATATGGGGCACCTTAGAGTAAACCTAGTGTCACAAGTCCAAAGTTGCCCAAAATTGGGAGGACCTCAGGCCTGGAGGACCTTGAGACCTAGGGAACTCACTACTGCTGCTCCTACTACTGATCCTACTGCTACTGCCACTGCCACTGCCACTGCCGCTGCCGCTGCCACTGCCACTGCCACTGCCACTACCACTACCACTACGACTACGACTACGACTACGACTGCTGCTGCTGCCACTGCCACTGCCACTGCCACTACCACTACCACTACGACTACGACTACGACTGCTGCTGCTGCTGCTGCTGCTACTACAACTACTACTACTACTACTACTACTACTACTACTACTACTACTACTACTACTACTACTCCTAGTACCACATCCACTACTACTGCTACTGCTACTGCTATTGCTGCTACTGCTACTACTGCTCCTACTCCTGCTGCTCCTTCTACTACTCCTACTACTACTACTGGCACTAAGGACGGAGCTAGTGTCTAGAGCACCTTACAGAATGGCCTCAGCTGAGTTGAAAGAATTAAAATTACAGTTGCAAGAGCTATTGGATTTGGGTTTAATCAGAGCTAGTTTCTGACCTTGAGTTGCGCTAGATCTGTTTGTAAAGAAGAAGGATGGTTCTCTGAGGATGTGTATTGAATAAAGAGAACTGAATAAGTTGACAATCAAGAACAAGTATCCTTTGCCAAGGATAGATGATCTGTTTGATCAATTGCAAGGTGAGAATGTATTCTCAAAGATCGACCTTCGTTCTGGTTATCATCAGTTGATGGTCAAGGAGGGAGATATACCGAAGACTATTTTTCGTACCAGGTATGGGCATTATGAGTTCCTAGTTATGTCTTTTGGATTGACTAATGCCCCTGCTGCTTTTATGGATCTGATGAACAGAATGTTGAAGGATTATCCAGACTAGTTTGTGATTGTATTCATCGATGATATCCTGGTATATTCTCAGTCTGAGTCAGAGCACGAGCATCATCTGAGGTTGGTTCTACAGAGATTGAGGGAACACAGATTGTTTGCAAAGTTCAAGAAATGTGAGTTCTGGTTATCTCAAGTATCCTTTCTTGGGAACATTGTCAGTAGGAAGGGATTAAAGTAGATCCAGTGAACATTGAAGCGGTCAAAGACTGGCCAAGGCCAAAGAATGCTTCTGAGGTTAGAAGTTTCCTTGGATTGGCAGGTTATTATAGGCGTTTCGTGGAAGGGTTCTCAAAGATTGCTACTGCATTGACTGAGATGACGCGCAAGAGCCAGAAATTTGTGTGGTCAGATAAATGTGAGAACAGCTTCCAGGAACTGAAGCAGATGTTGATTTCAGCTCCGATTCTGAGTCTTCTGACATATTAGGAGAAGTTTGTAATTTATTGTGATGCTTCTCATCAGGGTTTGGGTTGTGTTCTGATGCAGTCAGAGAAGGTAATTGCTTATGCTACTTGTTAGTTGAAGGAGTATGAAAAGAGATATCCCACTCATGATTTAGAGTTGGCAGCTGTGGTCTTTGCTTTAAAGATATGGAGGCATTATCTTTATGGAGAGAAGTGTGAGATCTATACAGACCACAATAGCCTGAAATATTTCTTCACTCAGAAAGACTTGAATATGAGACAAAGGCGTTGGCTGGAGTTAGTAAAAGATTATGATTATGAGATTTTGTATCATCCAGGAAAAGCCAACGTGGTAGCTGATGCTTTAAGCCGGAAGGGTCCGGGACAGATTCATGGTATGAGGCTGATAGCCAGGGAGTTAGCAGATGATATGATCAGAGCTGGTATAGAGTTGCTGGTGGGGCAGTTGGCTAATATTAAGCTGCAGTCTACACTGTTGGAGAAAATTAAGGAGGGTCAGCTGAGTGATCCACAGTTGATCAAGATCGGAGAGGATGTTCTGGCTGGAGCATCCAGAGATTATACAATGTCTGATTTGGGCTTGTCGAGATACAAAGGGCGGATATGTGTTCCGTTAGACACTGCTTTAAGGCGAGCGATTCTGGATGAATCTCATACTACTCTTTACTCTTTGCATCCAGGCACCACGAAGATGTATCAGGATGTGAGATCATTGTATTGGTGGCCATGGATGAAGAGAGATGTAGTAGAGTATGTGGCGAAGTGCTTGACTTGTCAAGAAGTCAAGGCTGAGCATCAGAGGCTGACAGGGTTATTGTAGCCTCTGTATATCCCAAAATGGAAGTGGGAAGACATCACGATGGATTTCGTGGTGGGCTTACCCAGGACTGTTGGTCAGCATGATTCTATTTGGGTGATAGTGGACCGCTACACTAAGTCAGCTCACTTCTTGCCAGTGAGGACTACATATACAGTTGATCAGTATGCAGATCTCTATGTGAGAGAGATCGTGCGCCTCCATGGAGCGCCAAGGTCGATTATGTCTGATCGGGACCCCACTTTTACTTCCAAGTTTTGGGGAAGTCTACAGAAGGCCATGGGGACACAGTTGAAGTTTAGCACTACTTATCATCCTTAGACAGATGGGCAATCTGAGAGGACGATCCAGATATTGGAAGACATGCTGTGAGCATGTGTGCTAAACTTTGGTGGATCTTGGAGTAAGTATATACCTTTGACAGAGTTCTCCTACAACAACAGTTATTAGTCTACCATTGGAGTTGCACCTTATGAGATGCTGTATGGTAGGAAGTGGAGATCTCCCATTCATTGGGATGAGACAGGTGAAAGGAGATACCTAGGTCCTGCGGCAGTTCAGAGGACCAGTGAGGCCATTAAGAAGATTAGAGCTCGGATGTTCGCTTCTCAGAGTAGGCAGAAGAGCTATGCAGATCCCAAGCGCAAGAACGTGGAGTTCCAAGTGGGAGACTATGTCTTCCTTAGAGTCTCACCATGGAAAGGGGTGAGAAGGTTTGGGAAGAAGGGCAAGCTGAGCCCCAGGTTTGTAGGTCCATTTGAGATCCTGGAGAGGATTGGTCAAGTGGCTTACATGTTGGCCTTGCCACCGGCGTTGTCAGCCGTGCATATTGTGTTCCATGTTTCAGCTCTTCGGAGGTATATATCTGATGTGAATCATATTTTGAGTTATGAAGATCTGGAGCTTGAGCCAGAGCTCTCCTTTGAGGAGCAGCCAGTTCAGATACTTGATAGAAAGGATAAGGTCCTCAGGAATAAGACGATACCTTTGGTTAAGGTGTTGTGGAGGAACAGCAAGGTCGAGGAAGCGACCTGGGAGCTGGAGTCAGATATACAGAGTCAGTATCCCGAGCTGTTTAGGTAAATTTCGAGGACGAAATTTCTGTAAGGAGGGGATAGTTGTAATGCCCCGAAATCCCTAATGCAGTTTAATGGCTGGATTAGTAGGCCTGGAGGGCCATAATTGCTTAATTCTGCCATTAAATGAATGTATCCATGTTTATGTGAATTATATTATAATATGATGTTGTATGCATGCATGTGGGTCAACGTTTGATTATTAGGGTGTTTTGGTAATTTGGCCCGTTGAGGGCATATTTGTATATTTGGGTGCATATTGTGATTTGTGAATGAGATCCCATTATTATGGAGATATATTAGAGCTGTTCAGCATGAGACGGTCTTATATTTCAAATTAGCGGTTTTGTTATAATGGGGGTCTTTTATTGGGATATTGAGTAATGAGGATGTTATTTGATGATAAATTGGGAGTTATTGAAATCAGGATGAAATTATGGAAGTTTTGACTATAATGTCCTGGGGGTGTTTTTGGGACCCCGAGCACTAGGTTTTTATTTGAGGTTACTTAAGCTTGAAGTAGCTTATCAGATAGAACATATGTTAGAAAACCTCTCGTTCTCTTCCCGTTAGTTCATTTCACTGTTCAAAGCATTTTCGAAGGAATCTCGAGTTCTAGGAGTCAGAATCAAGCGAGGATCGAGGCATAGCGATCCTCGAAAATATTAGAAGCTTCTTGAATGAAGGATTTGACGAGAAACAACCCAATCAAAGGTAATCTAAGTTTTAAGTTTTGAGTTTTTAGATTTTCTAAGCTTAGAATTGGCTTTTGTGAATTGTTGAGTTTTTGGTTCGTTTGAGCCTTGGGATTTGATGGTTTTGGATCATTGAGAAGCTTGGGAACTTTGATTTGATGATTTGGAAGTGTTTAGGTATGTTTTTGGAGGGTTTGGGATGAAGGAGAATGAATTTGGGGATGGTTCTGGGTTGGGGGCCGCGACCCTAGCTCGAAGAAGCAGGTGGAGCAAGTTTGGCCTTGCTGGGCGCCGCGGCCCTAGGTGTAGGGTGTCGCAGCCCTTGCTCCTGGAGTGGCTAGGGGCCGCGGCCCAAGGTGTTAGGGCCGTAGCCCTTGGACAGGTTTAAGCCCGTTTGAGTGTTTTGGCCCCGGGAGCTTGGTTTTAGGCCTCGGGATTGTTCCTACTACCCGAATTAGTGGGGATTGATGTCCCGAAGGTTAGATCTTGGTTTGGGAACCTTTGTTTATCATTTTATTGATGGTTTCCCATAATTGGTTATGACTAGGTGACCGCTAAAGGACTAAAATTCAGATCGTTCTCAAGGGTCGTTCTTTTATTCATTCTCGCTCGAATCAGTGGTAAGAAAACTGCACCCCATATGTGACATGCATGATTATTCTTGAGGCATGTTGATTGTGTAAATGTGGACATGGATTGATTATTTAATGCTTAGCAAATCTTGCTCACTTGTGCATGGTACTGACTAATTAGTCAGATTTGGCAAAGGTGTCAGTATTAACTGTGAAGCTGGGACTTATTAGTCAAGTTCGGCAGTGGTACTGAGCACTGGTCACACAGTGCTGACTTATGAGTCAGGACGACAAGCCAATAAAGATTAGATCTAATCGACATCAGCATTAAATGACTCAGAAGAGCGTTAATGCCGGACCGACCTCAAGTTCGATGAAAACTAAAAGCGCTTATGTGACTTACCCATCAGTCACCCATCTGTTAAGTTAGAGACTTACCCATCAGTCACTCATCTGTTAAGTTAGAGACTTACCCATTAGTCTCTCATCTGTTTAAGCTAGAGACTTACCCATCAGTCTCTCAACTGTTTAAGCTAGTGACTTACCCAGCAGTCACTCATCTGTTAAGTTAGTGACTTACCCAGCAGTCACTCATCTGTTTAAATTAGTGACTTGCTTGTCAGTCACTCATTATGGTTTACCAGAACCTCAAGTGATATTCACTCATCTGTTTAAGAGCTATAAGCTCTGTGTGATTATAATAATAATCAATTGTTAATATCTATATGCATTATTGTGTTTTCTTGCTGGGCCTTGGCTCATGGGTGCTATGTGGTGCAGGTAAAGGGAAAGAAAAGCTCACCCAGCCTTGAGTGGAGAGATTAGGTGGTGATGTGTACATATGCGGCTGCTTGACCACCATGGCCAAGGAGTTCTCAGAGGAACTAGGGGGTTTACCCTATTTTTGTTGCTTAGGTCGGCGGGTTTGTAAATTTGAAACAGTAATGACCATTTTGAGTTGTAAATAACTTGTAAAAGTTTTTGTGGGCCCATGAATAGTTTTATGTACTTAATAAAATAGATCGTTTCCTTTTTATTGGTTTTTTTCACCTTAGCCTGTTAATAATACTTAAAAGCACGTTTTTAACCAAAGGACTCAGGTAGCGAGTCAAATTTTCGGTTCACTGTAACTATTCTGTGGTAACCAGGGCGTTACATGCTAAGTGCGCGACACAGTGCCTCGGGGCCAAATGCTAGGTGTGTGACACAGTGCCTTAGGGCCAAACACTGGGTGCATAACATGGTGCTTTTGGGTCAGGCACTAGGTGCTCGACACGGTGCCTTGAGACTAGTTGCTGGGCGCGCGACAGAGGGCCTTGGGGCGAAGCTTTGGGTGCGAGACGCGGTACCTTGGGACTAGGCACTAGGCACGCGAGACAGTAGACTCAAGACTGTGTGTGTAAGATGACGTGGCTTGGAATACGCGAGACGTTGGGTCTTGGTGTGATATCTTAGTGCGAAATTTGGTTCTTTTAATGGTGTGAGATTTTTGGCATCCACAAATAACTACAGCGTTAGATTTTCCAATATTTTATATGCCTAAAAAGATGGTACAAGAGTGTATGTAGATATATTATGCTAGAATATATAAATATTTAATTAGATAATATTTCTCGTTTTTGAAATAATGATGACTTATTACTCCATGTAACATTAGAGAACTCTCAGCAGATGCTTAACTCTATCTTTTAAAATACCTCACTAAAACACCACTTTATTTATTTTACCTCGAAGTTTTACATTACATCATACATCAACTTATCTATATATTCTTTATATCATTAAAATAACTCTGGAGTAAGCAGATCGAGTCAACTTGATAGCCTACGACAACCAGATAGTATCCAAATCGCTTGTTGTGCCAAGAACTTAGTTTGAGATACTCATCGCCCAAATCACCTTCATGAAAATCTGAACATGACCTGTGTCATTTTGGATTATTCCTACAATACCCAGCTCGAGGAATGTGCTTAATTCGCGGAAACCTGGCTATGACGCACAACGAATGATCCCGAAAGACTCGGAGATTCCTCTTAGGCCTCATAAAGGCCTAGATTTTATTATGTATTCATAACCTGATATAACATATATAAATTTAATAGGCAATCATGTATTTATGTAAATGGGAAGTTACTCAATTTTGTAAGTTACCATATTAACGTACGGTTATGCAAAACTGTCCATGAGAATCTTTAATAAATATAAGTGGAATGGACAGAAAAAGGGATTGACTTTCTGTATGCAAAATCCCTACTGAAATTTTCATAAACAATTTTACCAAGAGTCCTTAATAGATCAATAAGAGTGACTCGTGGTCTAGGTGAGTTTTAACCATTGAACCACATAAAGTCGTGTGAGTGCTTTGTGTTCTTACTTTTTTTTATTTCTTATACATTCAGTTTACAAAAAGAATAATCTCTCTATTGTCGGATTTTTAAGTCCTCTATTAGCGAAAAACCACATCAACACAAATTATATATAAGGTATATGTAATATTGTGCTAAAATAAAAATAAAAATATATTAAAGTATCAAATATAATAATATTATAAAATATAAATAAAACTCTAAGTATATAAATATATATAATATAAAAATAGAAAGATAGAAAGAGAGAGAAGATGATGAAATATATATATATATTTAGATATAGGATCTCATTAACCTTATGCTTATTTTTTTTGGCAGAACCAGTGTTGCATTTAATCTAGGCCCTCCATTTGTAATACTTTTTTATCTTATGGTTGTTAGTTAAGCTAATTGTTTAATGTTACATTTTGTTATATTTATTTTAAAAGGTAAGAGTTTTTTTAAGTGCAACCAGTTAGAGCTGGTTACTTTTTTGCAATGTGGCAAATCTGAAAAGATGGTTGGGTCAGTTATGATCAGAGTGCTTAGAGAGAACAACCGTCACTCTCTCACTCTACAGTTTCTTCTTCTTTCTTTATTAGAAAAAACCCAAAAAAAAAAATTCGAATCTAATTTCTTTGTCGCAGAAGGGGTTGGTCGTGATCAAGCTTAGGAAAGAGTTTAACTTTGGCAACCTATCGTGCTTCTCGTTCTTTCCCGTGGGTTAAGGTTATTTTCTTCTCTGATTTGGGTCATCTCATTTGGTTCATCTCGTTCTTTCCCGTGGGTTAAGGTTAGGTTTTTTTGTTTGTTTTAGTTTGATAACGAAGTGTTCTGTTCTAGGTTTTAGTTGACGATGTTCGTGGTTTCAATGGGTTTTTTTTTCTTATAATGTTATTATAGTGTCAATTGCTGCTATAGTTGTTTAGTTTTGTTCATGTTATGTTATAAAATTTGAATTTGGGGAAGATAGTGTCCTGGTTTCGTTATAAGCCACTGAATTTGGCTTTAAATTTGTAATTGATGACCATTATTCGATAAATATGTAGTAATCTAGTTCATGTGCTTTGCTCACAGGCCCGATTAAATTATTGTTTTTTATTTGGTTATATACAAAAATACTATGGTTATTGAATAAAATGCAGGGAAAACTAATAGTACTATTAATATGACGTGTGTGTGTGTTAGATTACTGATAGAAGGGTTTTGTATGCACTTCGAAGCAATTTGGGAGAACTATGAGTAATTAATCTTCATAATACTATGTGTATGATAATGCATTCATCTAACCTCGTATATAGTGATTTAGTTACATACCGAAGCAATATGTGAGAATAATGAGTAATTGACATTCATATAACCACGCATATAGTGCATTCATATTTTTCTAGCAAAATGACTATGTTTGTAGATAGTTCATCATAGTTATTCAATGTTTTTCTTGTTTTTTGTCAGGTTCTTATCCTAACTAGTATTTGTCCTAAGATGAGTGATTTATAAATGTAGTGAAGCAATATGATGATAATTATAAGTTATTGGCCGTTTTTATTTAATATGCACAAAATTGGCTGAATGTCTTCGAAGAAGAGAAACCCATCATCAAATGACAAAAACAAGGACATTTCCAGCAAGCGTGCAAAAAACAACAAAAAAGGAAAGGAGAAAGTTACAAATGAAGTAAGTTGGATATACATTTCAATTTCGATTGTTTTTTATCTAAATGTATGTGCACTTGGAGGTGTTCATTGTCTTTTTAATATATTTTGTCCCATGATGGAGAAGGGCTTGACAAGAATACTTTAGGTTTTCTTACTTCTCATCAACTATGATAGCAAAAGACAAAAATCAGCGTGATCAAACTCAACAATCTGAGGCTAAGGCCGATGTGAAAAAAACATGGTACAACTCAGTGTCGGTGCTCCGGTGATAAGATCGTAACTGTTGTCAACCATGGAAGACGAATACATAGCGGCTTGTGAAGCAACTAAGGAGGCAGTTTGATTGAGAAAGTTCTACACTGATTTGGAAGTAGTTCTAGATATGGATAAGCCACTAATCCTATACTGTAACAACAGTTGAGCAGTAGCTAACTCCAAGGAACCAAGAAGCCACAAGAGAGGAGAACATATAGAGAGAAAATACCACCTGGTTAGAGATTGTACATCGAGGTGATGTGACTATTATGAAGATAGTGTTGAAACAAAACCTTGCTGATCCGTTTACCAAGACACTTCTTGCAAAGTCGTTTTTGGGTCATGTATGTAACATGGGATTAAGAAAAATGTCTCAGTTGCTTTGAGGGCAAGTGTGACATTGTTAGGATTAATGCCCTAAAAACATGTAAAGGCATTTTATTGAATTAAATAAAAAGAACAATTTTATTATATTTGAATATTATAATTATTGTTTGAATTAATTATATGATAATATAAGGAAAATTCCTTATTCATTCATGAGAATATGACCTTGTATTAGTACGAGAGAATTAATATCATATATAATGAATAAAATAGTTAGCAACATATTAAAATATGGAATCTTTAATGAATGGTTACTAGTGCAGTATACTAAGCATATGAGATGCAAGTGATCTATATTCGGATTAATGATGTGGATAGAGATCTTAGTAAATGTGTTGTATATGGCAGGATCGATAAGAATTAATTATCTTTATGAACTTGCCATTTGACATAAAGATTTGATTCTTATCATAATAGATGATCATTTGAAGATCAGTCTAAATCCTGAGTATTCATGAACTCTTGTTTGTGTTTATTGGATCTTTTGATTCACTCCTTAAGTGTTCTTAGAATAATGAGGCTAATAACTTTTGTTTTGCATATTCAATATCATGAATGACTGAGAAGATGAAATACAATAATGTAATCCATACTTTCCTAATGGATAGAATATTGGTTTCCTTAAGAGTTAATTCTGAAATTGAATAATTATTGAGATCAAATCTATAATTTGATTATAAATTAATTATTCTCTAGTGAATTAATGATACTTAAGTATCAAGAGGTAATTAGAAGGGTAAAATGACAATATTGACCAACTCTAATTAACGAACCAATAAATGGAGGACAAAACTACATTTATTGATTATATCAATGGACTATAAGAGAAAACTCTGTAAATATAATTCTATAAATACTTAGAGTACAATTCCATATTTATAGTGGAGTAATCATGAAATTAATAAATAAGATTATTTGATTAAAGATTTTAATTAATAATATGATGTTTTGGAGCTTCGTATTATAGGTCCATGGTCCCAGATTACCTCTGTCCTACACTGTCAGGGGTAAGGATGTCAAAAGAAAGATTTGTAAAAAGAAGGACTTAATTGCAAAATAATCAATTTTCCAAGGCAATGAAATAATTATGAGATAGTTATGGACAATTGATTAATTATGAATTAATTAAATATTTAAATATATAGTTTTTATTTTGAAAAACTATAGGTTAAAATAAATATTAATCTTTTTAGATTAATATATAAAGTGAGATTAATAATTATCTTATTTATAATAAGATATTTATTTATTTAAAAATGATATTTTAAGATAAAGTTAATTTTGAATTAACTGATATTTATTTTGGGACAAATATTTTGTCTTAAATATTAATTAAATAATCAAATGAGAAAATTAGGGAAAACCCTAATATGGCTCACGCCACTCATTATATTGCATAGTGGCACCACACACGAATATTTCGTACCCTAGGATTTGAATTTTGAATAATTTGTTTATTTATTTATTTGTTTAAATATGAATTAAATTAAATAAGGTTATAACTGATTAGTTTTATTTTAATAAAATAAAAATTAATTAAATAAGTTAATTATCTTTATAAACCTAAAAAAGAAGGTTATTGTTAACACAACACAGTCTCTCTCGAAAACAGAAGCGATATTTTTTCCTAAACCTGAAAAAATATTCAATTCCTCTTCTCTCTATCAAATATCTCTAGATCTCATGTGTTGAGTACATTTAGACAATCATAAATCAACCATTTGAATCCTACGTGCCCACATACGTCCTTGTGTGTTTGATGATTGGTCTAGAAGATTAAGGTGTGAGTCTTCAGAACTTTGATAGGAAGTTCATTGATTTTATACAAAATGATTCGAGGACACTTGATAGGCTACAAGAGGTAATCTCTAATTAGAGATAAGTAGAGAGGAATGGGCCCATTATAATAATTATTAATACCAGACAAAATCATACGCATACGGACCCTAAAAATCTTTGCCAGTCAACTTCAACACCTTCTTATTGAACAATGTCTAGTCAAGTAAAATCTCCATCTAAATCCCTTATTGACTTCAGTTATTCCAACAGCAAGGCCAGAGCCAAGAACATGATCCCCAATTCCCTTGCCATGTCAACCCAAAAAAAAGTTAAGAGAAGTGATGGACTTGGACTCACTACAAAGGATCTCATTTGAAGTCATGGTGAAATTTGGAACTCTATTACTCTATGATGTTTTGAAACTAACATGGTTAAATGCTATTTATTTTATTTAGTACTTACATTGGTTAAAGTTATTTATCTTATCTAAATAGGATAAAGACAATGGTTAAAGTTATTTATCTAAATATATGGAAAAACTTTATCTATGATATGTAGGTTTTCATAGATCCACTTATTATTACATATGGGAAATTTAATTATTAAAGTTATTTATCTAATGTAGTAGACAATAAGTTAATGAAAGTGTCCCTAAGAGGAACAATCTTATCTATGATCTGTAAGACATAAAAAATTGTTTTCAGAAAAGTTGAAAGTAAATGAATATTTTAGTTGAGAAATAAAAATAATTATGTAAAATATATAACCCTTATATACATGAAATCATACAAGAAAAATAAGATCAACAAATTATTATTCGCTTCTTACAAACAAGAGGAAAATAGATGTATTACTATCATATATAGATAGACAAACTTATATGACAAAGTACAAATAAAATGAAAGCAACTAAATGTTTAACAGAATAAACAAGTTCAGATAACGTCCTCAGTAATAAGCCAATAATATTACATAAGAATATTAGAAGATTCTCACAAAATAATCAAACACTTACTCTGTTCCTTTTATTCCCTTCACTTTTTTCAACAGCCTATACCTCCAAGACGATATTGTTCCACAATCTCCCTTATCAAACCCGTAATGTTGAGCTTCATACTTGCACATTCAACTTCCTAAGCCTTTTCCTTCAGCTTCCTTGTTCATCATTATGCCCTTCATAGTGGACATTCATCAATCGGTACTCCAGGGCAGTGATTCGTTCTATCAAAGATGAATTCTCTGAAATTCAGCACGAGTCTTTTAGACAGCTCGGATACAGCTGGCTAGCCAAGAACTGTAATAGATGATTCACAAGTTCTTATTTCCTCTGTAAAGACAGCGCGATTCCCCAGGTAAATAGCACGAGTTGATAACACCTATGAAGCATAACATCCAAGACACGAGATGACGCTACATTCAGCTCGAGGTATTCTGAAGATCTGCCATTTCCCTGGATCTTTATAAACCTTGATACATTATATAGACGTGCGTGGATAGGCATTACATGTCCACAAATCCCTGAAATCCTAGACACGTAATATAATCGTGCATGATCAGACATCACATGTCCGGTTATCCCTGATGACCCATGATCAGTTTTACCTAATGATTAGACCATACCTTTATATAAATTGTAATATTCATCATTAGTGTGAGACAGGACACACGAGGGATTTGGATTCACATGATGACCCCAATGCCTATCGAGGGAATTTTTCTATAAATACTAAGACCTTGGATAGGGAGGGGGGTAGTGGTTTTTCTCTGCAATGCAAAAACTTTGTCAAAATTGAGAAAGAGCAACAATAATAATACAGACTCGTGGACTAGGGGGATTTTAACCTCCGAACCACGTAAAAAGGAAAGAGTGTTCTTGATATTTTGATTCTAGTGTTTTTAAGTATCATTTTCTTATTATGGTTTACCATTAAGCACTAATCGATCCCAGCTATTTTTGTAAATTCACTGTTGGCGAAAAACTGCGTCAACAGATTGGTGCTTTCATTAAGACCTGCAGATTAGTGCTATTGTGAAAAATTCAGATCAAAGTTCATCATGGTGGTTACTTGCTCGAGACATAGTAATGAGACGGATCAGCCTGGTGGGTAGGAGGCTCACCATACTGCTATTTTCGATGAACAAAGCCTTGAGATCCAACAACGGTCGGGAAAACAACCAATGGGCCACGACGACGCCGGGAGTTCTGCGTCACTGCCGCCGAATCCGAACCTGGATTACTTGACTGCGGTAGAGTTGGAAAACATGCAGTTAATGAGCCATTTAGCCAAAGCAAACAAACAAATCGAGGAGGTTCTGGCTCGACTACCCCCTCTGGCAACTGATGTTAACGTTGAAAAGAGGTAAGGTGGAACTCATAAGTCCAGCCGGGGTAGTCGACCCAGACCAAGTTGGTCGGTTAGAACCTCGACCCCGAGTTCTACGCCCATGGTGCAAGATCACCAAGAAATCCCGTTTGATGGCTTTCCCATGGATCATCGAAAAATCACCCAGTCGGTTAGGACCTCGACTCCAAGTTCAGTAACACCGTCGAATGCACATGGAAATGCCCATAGCAACCCACAAAGAAGGTCTAGAGAAAACTCACAAAGACGGCATGTTCCAGCTGACCCCCCTGTGCCATGATCAGATCGCCAGACACAGAGAGTCAGAAATGGCGGAGCAGAGCAACCGCAGGCTAATTTGGTCCGTCCTGATGGGACGAGAATCACCTCCCCAGTTAGGCATCCCCCGTCACCCATAAGGCATCCTGCACCACCTCGTTCTGCGTGAAACGTTCCTACCTATGGGGACAGCAGGAGAAATCCTCCTCCCGCTGCCCCTGCGTATGCCCCATGGGTACACGGGAATATCCCAAATCCTCATCCTCAACCGTGAGCTCTAAGTTTCTCTAATGGAAGTTATTGGACCGAGGGTCGTCGAAGTGGTAGGTCTGGTGTAGATTTGAGAAATCAGCTAAGTTTGGCTAAGAGCCCTCAAGCTGATCCACAAATCGATCTACGAGATCGCCTAAGCTCACAAAGGAGAAATCCAGCTCGCGATGGAGTCAGTGGCACTCGCCACGAGGAAGGTCCTTCTGAAGTATGTGATAACGGGAATGTCTCACCCAACCAAGCTCGAACTTGGAGGGACAATAACCCACCAAACGCGTACGATGGAATGGAAGCTGTTGAACAGCCCCAGGGAACCAAGGACCAAACCCTCGAGAGGTTAGCCCAGATGGAGGAGTTGATGAAAAGACTCCTATCAGAGAAGGAAAAAGATGAATATGACTCAGGGGATGAGCTTGAACTTTTTGCCCCTAACATTGCAGCAACAACATACCTGCTGGGTTTCAGGATGCCTCATTTGTCAAAATTTGATGGAGATGGAGATCCGTCCGACCACTTGGGAATGTTCAACACCCTGATGATGGCCCACAATATTGGACCTGAGTTTAGTTGCCTGGTATTCCCCTCGACTCTGGTTGGGCCAGCTAGACAATGGTTCAAGCAGTACAAGAAACATTATATCAGCTCGTGGAAGAGTTTCTCCACTGATTTCAAGAGGGCATTCCGGGCTTCTCAGGCGGCTCGCATCAAGGAGGACTCCCTTGCAAATGTAAAGCAGTAGCCCAGAAAGCCTCTGAAAGCATATTTGAGTAGGTTCGCCAATATTGCTACGCGAGCTAGAGACGTGGACGAAAGTTCCAGGCTTATGGCGATGAGAACAGAAATTCTTGTTGGGGGCGACCTATGGAAGGAAATCCAAAGAAAGGGGGTCAACACCATGGATGAGTTCATGAACAGGGCTCAAAGGTGGATCAACTTCGAAGAGGCACGAGCTTCGGTCGCAGGAACCAGCCAAGTCCCTGTCGAGCCCGTTGGAGCAGTAATGGATGTTGTAGCTACGACTCAAACCGTTACCCAGAATAACCAAGGGGGAGGTAGCAAGAGGAAGGGAAATGGCGAGGGCGGCTAGAGCGGTTCGAAGAAAAACAAGCCCGTGGAGAAGTTCAAGCCGATCTATGCAACTTATGCCGACCTCACGGATACTAGAGAGCGCATTTTCTTGGCGAATTCTATCCGCTTTCCATGGAAAAAGCCAGAGCCTTTAAAAAATCAAAGCCGAAGAGAGATCCTTCAAATTTTTTTCAATTCCACAATGACACTGGTCACAACACCGATGATTGCAGGCACTTGAAGGATGATATCAAAACACTCATTAGGGCTGGACCTTTGGCTCAGTATGCCCAGAATCGAATAACTCCCAGTCAACTCGCTGGAAAAAACATTCCATCAGCTCCGGAGGCCCTAGAGAATCAAACCGGAGCTCAGGTGAATTAGGATATCCCTCCTCCGATAACCGGGGGAGAGATAACGACCATCTTCGGTTGTCCTCATCTGGCAGGCATGAGCAGAGGTGCCCAGAAGAGGTATATCAATGAGATGAGGTCTCACAATGGAGTTGGGTTTGTCCAGGAGTAGCCTTTATCTAATCAATAGCGATTGGAGAAACAACCAATCATTTTTACTGAAGAAGATGCTAGCCATGTCCAATTCTCGCATAACGATTCTCTAGTGATAACCGTCCAGCTCGCCAATCAGAGAGTTAGGAGGACACTAATGGATAATGGAAGCTCTGTGAATCTACTATTTAGTTCCACACTGGAAAAAATGGGATTGTTTGTGACTGAGCTAAAGGCAACCTCCATGATGCTGTATTTTGTTTTTCGGTGAGGGATCGGCAGCTATCGGAACAATCGAGTTAGTGATAACCTTGGGTGAAGGACCATGAACTGTTTCCAAGCTTCCCGAGTTTATGGTCGTCGATTTTCCGACCGCGTGCAATTCAATCTTGGGTCGACCTATGTTGATGGCATTCGAAGACATAACATCTGTCTGTCACCTTGTGGTCAAGTTCCCCTCATCTGCGGGGATATGCACTGTTTAAGGCGATCTGCTTGCTGCCAGGGAATGCTACAACATTTCCATGAAGGGAAAATCATAACCCGGGCAGAAAATAATGGCCATACAGGACGAGGGCGAGGAATCCCAAGAAGTAAGGACTGCTCCTGGAACGGAAGAACCTCGGCAGGCCAGTGGCAGGGATACTACCCCGAGTGACTATATCGATCCGCGAGTAGGTGAAGATAGATCTGAGTTCCAAGCTACTGAAGAGCTCGAAGAAGTAAACATCAATCCAAGAAATGCTTTGAGAGTCGTTAGACTCGGGAAAAATCTTGGCGATGAAGGCGGAGCTAATAAATTTTGTATAAGGGAATCTAGATGTTTTTGCCTGGTCTCATGAAGACATGGTAGGGATAAGCCCGAGTGTGATCATGCATTCCCTGAACTTGGATAAAAACGTGCCTGCGAAATCCCAGAAATAGAGACGTCTGGGTACAACCCGAGCTGAGGCCCCAGAAGAAGTAGTGCGGCTTTTAAAATGCGGGTTTATTCTTAAGGCTAAATATTTGATCTGGGTCGCAAATCCTGTCCTGGTCCCAAAGCCAAATGGAAAGTGGCGGACCTGCATCGATTTCTCTGACCTAAACAAAGCTTGTCCCAAGGATTGCTTGCCATTGCCAAGAATTGATCAGTTGGTTGATGCCACCGCAGGGCACGAGCTCATGTCCTTCATAAATGCATATTCTTGGTACAACCAGATCGCGATGAACCCCGCGAACCAGGAGCATACTAGCTTTATGACTCCAACGAATGTTTATTGTTATAAAGTTATGCCCTTCGGGCTGAAGAACACATGGACTACCTACCAGCGATTGGTCAACATAATGTTTGCTGATCAAATCAGGAAAAACATGGAAGTGTATGTTGATGATATGCTGGTAAAATCTAAGACTGTCGATAACCATGTTCCTGGTCTGAAGGAATGTTTTGAGATCTTAAGAAGATATAGCATGAGGTTGAATCCTAGAGGTGTACCTTCAGGGTGGCATCAGGAAAGTTTATAGGATTCATAGTTAATACTAGAGGCGAACCCCGAAAAAATCAGATCATTATTAGAAATGCCTTCGCCCAGGTCGCGTAAGGATGTCCAGAGTCTGACTGGAAGAGTGGCAGCCCTTAATCGGTTCATGTCTAAGTCCACTGACAAGTGCCTACCATTCTATAACCTGCTCTGAGGAAATAAGAAGTTTGAATGGACTGAGGAGTGCGAACATGCATTTCTCAATCTAAAAACACATTTGGCTTAGCCACCAGTATTGTCTAATCCGACGGCGGGGGAGCTTCTTCTCCTTTACCTAGCTGTTACGGAAAATGCAGCCAATGCCGTGCTGGTGCGGGAAGAGGATTGGGTTCAAAAACCGGTATATTATACAAGAAAAAGACTTCTTGGAGCTGAATCGCGATATCCCTTAATGGAAAAGATGGTGTTCTGCCTTATTCTAGCCTCTAGGAAGCTCAGGTCGTACTTCCAGTCCCATTCAATCCACGTTATGACCGGCCAACCTTTAAGGCAGGTATTGCAGAAACCTGAAGCATCGGGGCATCTCTTAAAATGGGCCATCAAACTTAGCCAGTTCAAAATACGGTACATACCACAAACTATGATTAAAAGTCAATCCCTGGCTGATTTTATGGCTGAGTGCACCATGTTTCAGGAGGAGCTTTAGAGAGAACTGGTACAGGCATTGTGGAGAATATTTGTGGATGGTTCGTCTAACGAGAACGGGTCCGGAGCTGAGATCATATTGATCTCTCCGAAAGGCCATCGGTTCCACTCCATGCTATGGTTCGGGTTCGAGGCATCCAACAACGAAGCCAAATACGAAGCTTTATTGGTTGGGCTTAGAGTTGCAAAGGAATTGAAGGCCAGGGCTGTCCAGTGCTATAGCGATTCCCAGCTCGTGGTAAACCAAGTGTCAGGGGAATACTAATTGCGGGGGGCCAAGATGGTGGCTTACTTAGCCAAAGTGAAGAAAGAGCTATCAGAATTTGAATATGGCCTAGTCGACCAAATCCCTCATGAGCAGAATGCCAACGATGGCGCTTTGGCGAGACTCGCTACCTCGAAAGAAGCAGAGACTCTGAGCATAGTATCGGTGAAATTCTTGTAGTGCCCAAGTATGGCAGGAGGCACGATGGAGGTCGAGATGATCGACACTAGGCCGACCTGGATGACCCCCATAGTAGACTATCTTATGACAGGGAAATTTCCTGATGAACGAAAATAAGTGAGGAGGATACTCTATCAAGCTCCAAGGTATACAGTCGTGGATGGAACGTTGTACCGACGTGGCCATTCCTTGCCTCTTCTATGATGTGTTCTGCCAGAGGAGGCCAAAACTATTTTACAGGAGGTGCATGAAGGCTTCTGTGGGGATCATACTGGGGGGCAAAACTTGGCCGTAAAAATATTAAGGCAGGGATATTATTGGCCCACTTTATCAAAGGAATCCATCTCTTATGTCTGAAAGTGCAACAAATGCCAACGGTTTGCCACAGTCGCCGGAGCTCCACCAGTCGAGCTGAAAATGATCTCATCCCCATGGCCATTCGCGGTATAGGGAATCAATTTAATAAGAGCTCTGCCCACGGGAAAAGGGGGAGTTCGCTATGCGATAGTGGCCATTGATTATTTCACGAAGTGGGTAGAAGCCGAGCCCCTGGCAACAATCACCTCAAAAAGAGTCCTCAACTTTGTATTCAAGAGTATTGTGTGCCGATTTGGACTGCCTAAGAAAATTGTATCGAATAATGGAACTCAGTTCGATAGCGATCTCTTCATCGATTTCTGTGAAAGGCACGACATAATTAAAAGTTTCTCTTCGGTTGCCTACCCACAAGACAATCGGCAGGTCGAGACCGTGAATAAGACCCTCAAAGAAAGCCTTAAGAAGTGGTTAGACGAGGCCAAGGGAGTCTGGCCTGAGCAGCTCCCACAGGTACTATGGGCGTACCGGACCTCCCACTGAACTTCTACGGGGCACACCCCTTTCTCCCTGACTTTCGGAAGTAAGGCCGTCCTTCCCGTCGAAACGAATATAGCCACGCACAGACTCCAGACCTTCAACCAGGAGTGGAATGATGAATTTCTCAGCACGTCCCTCAACCTAATTAATGAAAAATAAGAGGATTCGTAGCTTCGGCTCGCGCATTACCAGCAAAAATCACTCGTTATTTTAATTCAAAGGCCAAGAGGCGTATGTTTTGTTTGGGCGACCTGGTACTCCGAAGGGTCTTTTTGGCAAGCAAGGACCGGAAAGACGGTACCTTGGGTCCAAGCTGGGAAGGGCCCTATCAAATAGTGGAGGTTGTACATGAGGGAACCTTCAAATTAGTTCGACTTAATGGAGAAATAGTCCCACAGACCTGGAATGCTATGCTCCTAAAGAAGTATTGTCAATGATGACACCACCTGTCTATGTAAGGCTTAGTTATAAAAGCCGTTTAATTTAAGAAATAAAAGAATCATTGTATATTTCTTGTCTTTCATATAGTTTCATCTATGTATTAGTTCATGTGATAGCGTTTCTCCAAAGCAACCAAGAAAGTTCACTTTCTGATTACTTGGGGGGCATATAACCTGAGAAGGATTAAAACTTGGAAGCTAGAGAAATTGATTAACCGAGGTTTTCTTTCGGGATAACGCGAGGTGTCAAAAAATCTAGCACAAACTAAGTTTTAAATCATTAAAAATCCTGGATATAGCCAGGTACAAAAATATCCTAGATACAACCAGGTCCAAAACTTGGAAGTTAGTAGAATTGATTAACCAATGTTTTTTTCTAAAAAACGCGAGGTGTCAATAAACCTTGAACGAACTAAGTTTTAATTAAATATCCTGGATACAAACAGGTCCGAAACTTGGAAGTTAGTAAAATTGACGATCCAATGGCTTCCTCAGAAGCTCGGGATAACAATAAAACCTAACAAGAACTAAGTTTGGAATATCCAAAATCCCGGATATAACCGGGTCCAAGGCCTGATACTTAACAGGTAGGATATAAATCAACATTAATTTTGGTTGTAACCAAATTTAAAATATCTATCCCGATCTAAAAGTCATTTCCTAAGATTTTGAATGTACAAGTCATAAACATAAGAAAAAATCAAGGAAAAGACATAGATAAAAAAGTAGATATTGGAATTATAAATAATTTGTCTCGAGGAAAGATAACCTCGTACCGGGCCAACATGGAAAATGTTTACAAAAAAAAAAATTATAAGGTGAACAAAGACAGAAGAAAATTAAGACCCTCCAGGGCGCTCTGAGGATGTCACCTCCTCGATCTCCTGCTCACCAGCAGTGGAGGCCTCCCCAGTCTCGGATTGCTCTTGTTGAATCCGAGCCTTGAACTTCTCGAGGTAGGGATCCCACACTTCAGAGGCCAGGAAGGAGAAGTTGCCATCCTAGTTGAAGGCCTAGCAATGGTACAACACGCCCTCCATGGAGGTTAGCGAGGTCGCCTTCTCCTCCTTGACAGCAGTCTCGGCCTCCAATTGCTTGGCTTTGGCCTCCGCGAGCTCAGTTTGCAGAGCAGCCAAGGCGGCCTTTGCAGCCTGCTCACCCTCTTGAGACGCTGCAAGAGCAGCCTTGGCGTCCAACTCGCCTTGTTGAGCAGTTGTAAGGGCAGTCTGGGCGGCAGTCAAGGTCGTCTGAGCAGCCTGGAGCTCGGCCCGAAGCTCGTCATTCCTGGCCCTGGCTCGAGCTATGCTACGGTGCTGAGCCAAGACCGCCTGCAAAAAGTAAAGAAGCAAGTTAGACACGCACTGGGATAAATTCAAAAGAGTATGTTCGGATAAGGAAAGTTGGCTTACTGTAAGGTTCATCCCCAGTGCGGACTCCATAACGTTCTCCGGGCTCCTCTCCTCGATCACCCTCAGGTTCTTTGGATTGGCCTTGTAAAAATGCTCTACCGTATGGTTAGCCATCTCATAGAGATTCCCTCGAAAGGTATCCGAGATCTTCTCCATGTCCTGGGCATTGACTGGAATATGTACGGAGGTGGTGGGGACTATAGGGGTTGGGGGATCAGCTAGTGCTGCCAAATCCCAAGCAGAGGCGGGTGTAAATCGTGGAGGAGGTGGAGGCGGACCCCTCTTCTCCTGAGTAGCAGGAGCTGTCGAACTCTGGCCTTTCCCCTTAGCCAGGGATTTGGAGGTCATTCCTACTGCAGGAGGAACCTTCTTTGATTTAAGTCGGAGCTTCTTTACGAGTGGCCCCGAGCTGGATTTTCCCTCCTGGAAAATTGTGCGGATATCAGGAACCCCTTGTTGTGCCATTTCCTCGCCTGAAAAAGAGTGGGAAGAACGTTAATAGACATACAAAGTCACCAGTTTACATAAAATGTATATACGATATAACAAAAAGTCCTACCCTCCAAGCTAGAGGAGGAGTCTATTGCCACGACCTCTGGCCTCGGAATCGCTATAGGAGAAGGGGAGCCTAAGTCTACAATTTCTAGGAATTGGGGAGGTTCAGGCTCAGGTTCTATCTCGGGGCTGGACTCCTCTATGTATTGCCTAAGTCCAGGGGCAAAGATACCTTGGCGCAGGGAGGCCCACGACCTAAGGTTGGTTCCATACTCTTCAAAAAAGACTGACCTAAAGAATAGGGTGTTGTCTACAACTACGGTGCCCCTGGGATGGCCCATGTAGTGACGTAACACTAAATGATCCACACACTGAAGCAGGGTTATGTTATGGTCGGGGTCATTAGGGTGACGATGTATGAGCTGGTTTGGATTAAACCTAACTAGCCTAAGGTCGGCGACAACCCTATCTAAGTCCCTAAAGGGGTATGGGTTACCTTGGCCGGAGGGGCTGGCTGTTTCCCCCGATGAAGCTCGCTCTACATCAGGGTCCCGAGCAGCCTCGGGAGCTTGCCTCTTCTGCACTAGAGGTACCTTGTCCTCTTCTTGCTCCTCGCCTTCATCGGCCTCAACACCCCTTCGGGGATAGGCGGGAGCTCACGAACAATCGGGATGTTAGCCTGTGTTCTTCTCAAGGCCAGAGTCTGGCCCTCAGTAATTAATTTACACGCCAATATCGTGTCGTCAGACACGAGCTGGCGGTAATCCTTCTCACCAGGCGGAAGCCTCGACAGAGTATCATATTGACCCCCAAGGGTCACAGATTTGGCCGTCCTTGCAAAAATGGCTGCACGAAGATACTATTTTGTTAGTGTACACGCGAGAGATAGGTCCAGATACAAAGGGAATAATTTCACGAGCTAAGAGAGAAAAGAAAACTTACAAGGAAGGTTGAAGAAGCGATGTTCACAGTTACGAAACCCATTCGACATAGATAATTGATCTTTATAGTCGTTGGGATGGCTGGGCAGCTCGATGACTGTAAAGCCCCGAATTCTCCGATGTGTTTAACGGCATGAATAGTAGGCCGGGAGGGCCATACTTGCTTAATTATGTTATTAATTGATAAAATGCATGTATATGTTGATTATATTATGATATGAAGTGAAATGCATGCATGTGAGTCCATATTTCTTATTACAGGGGTGTGATGGTAATTTGGCCCGTTGAGGGTGAATTGATTATTTGCATGCATGTTGGTGATATAAATTGAGACCACATTATGATGTGGGTTGGTTCGAGCCATTTGGCATGAGACGATCAAGGAATGTTAAATATCGATTTGGTCATAACGGGCTTAAGCTCGGGGCTCGGGGTGAGTCTCGGGGTGTTTAATGATTAGAGTGTTACCGGGCATTAAAGGGTAACGGGATGTGAATTATTGGTGTTTGAGAATATTGAGATTAGCGGGAATTGGGAAGCGTTAATTATGATTAACGGTGTAGGTGGAAAGTGTCAAAATTACCCTTGAGTTGGCTTTAGAAACTTTTAAAGACCTAGGGGTATAATGGTCTTTTGGCTTGGATATATATGAAGTTTGGATGGCTATAAAAACAGAACCAAAAACAGAGTTTTCCTCCTTCCTTCCCGTACGTTCATCTCTCTCTTTTTCTTCTTTGGAGTTTTGAGCTCAAGGTGTGGAACTAAGCTAGGAAATCAAGGGGCTAAGGTTGTGGATTTAGTTCAGCCATTGGAGAGGGTTCAATACTAAGTTTGAGGTAAGCTTTGACCATTATTTTTCTGGTTTCTTTCCCTGTTTTAAAGATAGTTTTCAGCTTGTGTTTTGTGGAGGATTGTTGGAATTGATGGAGGTTTTAGTTGGGGTTTGTTTTGGGTTTTGCTAGGGGTGTGTTATAGAACAAGTTTAGGGGTTGTATTGGAGGTTTGTATGGTGTTTAAACTGGGTTTGATGGGTTGGTTCCAAGAGAAATCGTAAGGGAAGAAAAATAGGGGTTTTGGCTGAACTGGGGGTTGCGCCGCAGCATGGCCAGGGAGAGCCGCGACCCTTGGTGAAGGCTGAGTTTGGGCGCCTCTGTTTGAGGGGCGGGCCGCGGCATGGCCAAGGAGGGCCGCGACCCTTAGTGGCTTTTTGGCCAGAATTGGCTTTTTGGCTTGGGGATTCAAACCTAAGGCCTCGGGATTGAACCTACTACCCGGTTGAGTAGTGTTTGAGGTCCCGGAGGTTAGGTTTTGGTTCGGGAACCTTTTATTATTCATTTTATTGATGGAATCCCATAATTTGGTTATGACCAGGTAACCGCTAAAGGACCAAAAGGTCGATCGTTCTCAGGGTCACTCTTTTATTCGTTCTAGCTCGGACCCGAGGTAAGAAAACTGCACCCCAAGTGAGACATGCATGGATATTTGTAAGGCATGTTGATTGTGTAATATGGACATGGATTGAACATGGAATGCTTAGCATATGTTGTTCACTTGTGCATAGCACTGACTTATTAGTCAGGTTTGGCAAAGGTGCTAGTATCAACTGTGAAGCTGTGACTGATTAGTCAGGTTCGGCAGTGGTATTGGGCACTGGTCACATTGCACTGACTCGTTAGTCAGAATTGGCCAAGGTGTTAGTATTAGCTGTGACTTATTAGTCAAGTTCGGCAGTGATACTGGACACTGGTCACTTAGCGCTGACTTATTAGTCAGAATGGACTTAGCGTGGTTCACACAAGCCAACGGAGATTAGATCTAATCGACCATTAGCATTGAATGGCTCAAAGAGCATTAATGCCAGACCGACCCCGAGGGTCGATGAATGAAATAAGCACTTGGAGGCTAGTGGCTTACCTAGCAGCCACTCTCCCTCTTGAATCATGTGATGTTCACTCATTTGTTTGAAAGCTTTATGCTTAGTGAGATTATAATGATAATCATTTGATAATGTTATTGAAAAGTGTTATGTTTTCTTGCTGGGCCTTGGCTCATGGGTGCTATGTGGTGCAGGTAAAGGGAAAGAAAAGCTCACCTAGCCTTGAGTGGAGAGCTGATGTGGTGTTGTGTACATATGCGGCCGCTTGACCACCACGGCCAAGGAGTTCTCAGAGAAACTAGGGGGTTTACCCTATTTTTGCCGCTTAGGTCGGCGGGTTTGTAAATTTAAAACTATAGTGACCATTTTGTATTGAGAACCACTTGTAAACGTTTTGTTTAGCTCTGCAGAGCAGTTTGTAATGAAAATCTCCATTTCCTTTTTATTGGTTTTATACCTTAACCTGTTAATTACACTTAGAGCACATTTTTGACCAAAGGACTCGGGTAGCGGGTCAAATTTCCGGTCCACCGTTCACCGTAACTGTTCTGGGGTAGCCAAGGCGTTACAATGACTGTGGGCGAGTAAGGGAATCAGGTCAAGTAATAAAACCCATCACCTCGTCCTTATTGATCCAGGCTGTCCTTGAGGCAGAAACGGTAGAGAATTTTTGAGGGGGTGGGGACCTCCCACTCGTGCTTCAGGAAAAGGTACTTCAACCCCGCCAGCAGTCGGTACGAGTTTGAACGGAGCTAAAACGGTGCCAACTTCACATAGTTGAGGTAGTCGGCAAAGTATTGATCGAGGGGAAGGAAGCCCCTGCCTTTAGGTGCTCATCACTCTAGGCCGCAAAGTCATCCTGGAGTGGTGCGCAGCTCCATTCACCTTCAAAATGGAGGTCGAGAAATTAGGACGCCAGTCTCGACCTCAATGTTGTGGGAAAACATTATCTTGTTGACCCTTCCTTGGGTCATGATCTTGGAGAAAATTCTCTCTGCCTCGAAGAATGCGTCAGGTCCGACCACGACCTCCTCCTCCACCATGGGGCCGAACTGAGGGATATGGGATTCAGAGGCGACCTCTTTTCCCTTGTTTGCTTGTTGAGACGATGAGACGACTGCACTCTTCTTGGGAATGCTCTTCTTGGGTGCCATTAGATCGCTTGGCAAACAAGAATGATGGAACACTTAGTAGGCGGCCTAGAATTGTTATAAAAGCAAGAAAGCACGAAGGAAGGTTGAGGCTTTTAATACATGAGATGAGGTAATCTTAGCCCGCGGTGTGATGCCATGCGCTACCTACGCTACGCGCCTAGGTTTCCCAACAGACCCCTGATGTTTAGGGATCCGTGTGTCAGAAAATCAGGCCACTACTCTCCTTAGGGAGCGGTTTAGAGCAAAACCACCCAAGAAGCGTAACCCCTAAGCAACCTTGTTTCAAACCCTAAACACTTCTCATCTTCTATATCCTGAATGGGTATTTCCTAAAAATCGCCATGAATTGCCCATAAATTACCCATTTTTATGAATATCACAGTTCTAGAGATATTTTAAGACATATTCAGTAAACCTAAGTCGAAGCCTATGTGCCAAAAACATTTGGAGTACAACCTAATATTGACTACGGTGAAGTGTGGATGAGCATGATAAAAAAACAACAACACAGAAATCAATAAAAGAAAAGTTTCTTCAAAACCAAAAGACTTACAGTGTGTTTTCCAAACAAAGAAGTAGACTTTGTCGGGGTGAGTTCCAGGAAGACTCTCGAGTAACTGGGCTTCTGAGGGTTTTTGCAACATATAGTTTATGGATTTTTCTGAGAAGGAAGAAGGGTTCGGAAATGCAGAAGAGAGAAGATGTAGAAAGATTTTGAATGAAAGGTGGTGAATCCTGGAAATTGCCAACCTTATTTATACGTAAAAGGCATAAAACGACGTGGACCGTCCGATCAAACTAGTGCAAGATCCGAGGATAGTGTTTCGAAAGACGAAACGGCAGCAAAAGGTTGGCCAGATCATTAATGCAATCCTCGAAACCCGAACAGACGCCAATCGTGGCGTTCCACGTGTCCAGTATTCAAGTAATGGGAAAACCTGGATAATCGCTAAAGAAGTTTAAAAGTCCCCGCCGTGTAAGTCAAAAAATGAAGTCATAAAACACGAGCAGGGACTTGGGGGGCAAATGTACATCCTGAAATTCAACACGAGTATTTTAGATAGCTCGTATACAGCTTGCTAGCCAAGAACTATAATAGATGATCCACAAGTTCATATTTCCTCTGTAAAGACAGCGCGATTCCCCAGGTAAATAGCACGAGTTGATAACACCTATGAAGCATAGCATCCAAGACATGAGCTGACGCTACACTCCGCTCGGGGTATTCTGAAGATCTGCCATTTCCCTGGATCTTTATAAACCTGGATACGTTATATAGACGTACGTGGACATGCATTACATGTCCACAAATCCCTGAAATCCCGGACACGTAATATACTCGTGCATGATCAGACATCACATGTCCGGTTATCCCTGATGACCCATGATCAGTTTTACCTAATGATTAGAACATACCTTAATTTAAATTGTAATATTCATCATTAGTGTCAGACAAGTCACACGAGGGATTTGGATTCACGTGATGACCCCAATGCCTATCCAGGGAATTTCTCTATAAATACTAAGACCTTGGATAGGGAGAGGGGTAGTGGTTTTTCTCTGTAATGCAAATACTTTGTCAAAATTGAGAGAGATAAACAGTAATAATACAGACTCGTGGACTAGGAGAAATTTAACATCCGAACCATGTAAAAAGGAAAGCGTGTTCTTGATATTTCGTTTCTAGTGTTTTTAAGTATCATTTTCTTATTACGGTTTACCATGAAGCACTAATCAATCCTCATTGTTGGCGAAAAACCGCGTCAACAACTATCAATTCTCATTATAGTTATCTAGCACAAGGCGTAAGTAATCTCACTATCTTTAGGCATACCTATTCCATACCAAACTCTGACCGTTTCCTTACAGTAGCCACCCTAACATATACCATGCCCAACACTCAATTTTTAACTGTCAAATTGAAATTTTGAATTAAGCATCTTTTTCATTTCAAATTATTTACTTCCAATTATTAATAATAGAACAATCAGAGGTTGAAATCTATGAATTTAGTACTTGATTTAACTCTTTAAAATTGGAGTTATTTTTATATGTAAATCCACATTACGCAAAATTTAATATAATCATTATATAGAAAATCAGATACAAAAGTGAATGTGAGACATTAAAATGAATTTCATGATCCATATCATAATATTTTACATAAAAAGGTGACAAAATAAAAGCAATGTAAGGAAGAATACTATAATTTTCAGCCACCACCGTTGCTTCTTTAGTTCATTAATTTGTCCACTATGGGCGTCGATGCTTCTTTGCAACTTTTGAGTTTTGGAAGCAATGACATCTAAGGATGTAACATCACTCCATTGAAAAAAATCCCATACCTTCCCCATATTTGTTTTCTGAAATAAACATATATTATGTTGTATTAATTTACTGCTACTAAATAGTAAAGTATAATTAAAGAACATGCACAAGTCCAAGGAACATATAGATCTTACATAATTTCCACAACCATAGAATTTTCTGTCGGGGTTATTTTCCGTTCATGAAGTCTGGGAAATTGCAGGTATACCACACAAACACTTAGGATGGTCGTAGTTGTTCAAAGCTTGACCCGTACTGCAAGTGAAGTTTTCCAAGGATTTGCCAAAAATGAAGGTGTAAAATGAACTTTGGAGAAGATAATGTTTGAAACTCAGTCATAAACATTATTTATAAATAAGCTAAATCTCCTAAATATTGGTAGGTAAGGCCACCTTAACTTGTTAAATAATCCATCACGTACTTGACATATGTCACATTAAATATTAATGTTAATAAATGAGACTTAGTTTGTGTTATTAGGTTTCCTGCTGGGTTGAAGAGGAAAATTAATGATAGTTTATAAATAGTAATTATAAAAGAAACATATCACTAATTAGGAATATTGAAAACCCTGATTGACTAATGTGGGGTAATACAGTGAAATATACTTGTAATTCTAATCGCATTTGAAGCTCAGACGAGTTATTTCAAGTAAAATTAGTCAAACATGGTACTATACATCAAAATATTACACATGACCATCAAAATATTTCAACTTGGACATTAGAGTTACATTAACTCATCTCCTCAGGCATGCAATGTTTCCAATTCAAAGAGCCAAAACTTTTTTTCCAGCTAATTTAGATACTTCAATGTATAATCTGGTAGTTGTTCATTAACTTTCCACTGATACTGGTAGATCACAAAGATACCTTCGTGAAGTGGTTTTTTTTCTTAAAAAAATATGATGATTTTGGTTCAGTACTCATGTTTATAATGTGAGCATATATTATTTCTATTCTTTGATGATTAAAGAGTCATAGTCTGTCAAGAAATGGATCAATAAGGTGGTAAGTGAGGTGGCACATTTAAATTTACCAAATTAGGCAGTTCTTGGTTAACCATTTACAAATGATTAAATTTAATACGTGAGAGTATTATTGTATTTTATTGTACCTACTTTAATACCCGGTTATAAAAGTAGTATTTTAGACCGTACTAAATATTTGGGCCTGACTCAATTGGTAAGTTTACCAATTTTGTACAAAATTACCACAGAAATGCCACAATACACAAAAGTAGTAAAATTTTTACAAAATTACAAAATAATTATATTATTATTCTTTTACAACGAGATACTACTTTAAGCTCACCTCACCTATTTAGCCTTGTCAAAGCGAATGTACTTCTACGGGCTGACTCTGATCTCGCAACGAGATCCTACATTGAGCCTACTCACCCATTTAGGGGGTATTTGGGACAGTTGGAATGGTTCAATCTTGTGATTTGTCAAATAAATGTACTACTGGGGCGGACTCCAATCTCGCAACGAGATCCAACATCGAGCCTATCTCACCACTTTAGGAGTTATTTCGGACCGTTGGAACGATCTGATTTAGTAATAGGGTCTTCGAAGAGGGCCGATAAAACTATAGGGTAGGTTTCAGTATTAGTGTTATTTGTCAAAGTGAATGTACTAGTAGGGTTTGAGTCCGTTCTCGCAATGAGATCCTACATCGAGCCTACCTCACCCATTTAAGGTGTATTTCAGACCGTTTGAATGACTCAAATTGGTATCAGGGTCTCTAAAGAAAGTCAATCACACTATAGGGTAGGTTTCATTATTAGAGTTATTTTCCAAAGCGAATGTACTTCTATGGGCTGACTCTAATCTCAGAACGAGATCCTACATTGAGCCTACTCACCCATTTAGGGGGTATTTTGGACAGTTGGAATGATTTGATCTTGTAACAGGGTCTCCTCAAAGAGCCAATCACACTATAGGGTAGGTTTCACTATTAGTGTTATTTGTCAAAATGAATGTACTACAAGGGCAGACTTCGATGTTGGAACGAGATCCTACATCGAGCCTTTCTCACCCATTTAGGAGTTATTTCAGACCGTTGGAATGATCCGATTTTGTAATAGGCTATTCGAAGTGGGTTGATCAAACTATAGGGTAGGTTTCACTATTAGTGTTATTTGTCAAAGTGAATGTACAACTAGGGTCCAAGTCTGATCTAACAATGAGATCCTACATCGAGCCTACCTCACCCATTTAAGGGGCATTTCAGACCGTTTGAATGACCCGATTTGGTAACAAGGTCTCTAAAGAAAGTCGATCACACTATAGGGTAGGTTTCACTATTAGTGTTATTTATCAAAGCAAATGTAATACTACGGGCCGACTCTGATCTCACAACGAGATCAAACATTGAGCCTACCTCACCTATTTAGGGGGAATTTTGGAGCATTGAAACTGTTTGATCTTGTAACGAGGACTTCGAAGAGAGACGATCACACTATAGGGTACATTTCACTATTAGTGTTATTTGTAAAAGCGAAAGTACTACTACGACCCGACTTTGATCTTTCAACAAGATCCTACATTGAGCCTACCTCACCTATTTAGGGGATATTTTGGACAGTTAGGAAATGTCCAATCTTGTAATAGAGTCTTCGAAGAGGGTCGATCACACTATAGGGTAGGTTTCACTATTGGTGTTATTTATCAAAGCGAATATACTAATAGGACCCGAGTTCGAACTCGCAACGAGATCTTACATCGAGCCTACCTCACCCATTTAAGGGGTATTTTGAATCGTTGGAATGGTCCAATCTTGTAACGGGGTCTCCGAAGAGAGCCAATCACACTCTAGGGTAGTTTTCACTATTAGGGTTATTTTCAAAGGGAATGTATTACTACGGGCCGACTACGATCTCGCAACGAGTCCCTACATTTTGCCTACCTCACCTATTTAGGGGGTAGTTCAGATTGTTGGAACGGTCCGATCTTGTAATAGGGTCTTCTACCCCAAGTGGGTTTCTAATCCATTCCTAGTACCAAAACCTAATGAAAAATGGAGGACTTGTGTAGATTTCACTGGCTTAGACAAGGCATACCCTAAAGATTGCTTCCCTCTACCAAGAATCAACTAGCTGGTCAATGCCACTATAGGGAAAAAAATCATCTCATTTATGGATGCCTACTCGGGGTACAATCAGATCCGTATGCACCCTCCCGATGAGGAACATACCAGTTTTAAAACTGATGTAGGTTTGTACTATTACAAAGTAATGCCTTTTGGTCTAAAAAGCGCTAGTGCAACGTACCAGCGACTTGTAAATATGATGTTCATAGACCAAATAGGCCAAAAGATGGAGGTCTACGTTGACGACATGCTGGTATAATCAAAAGAGGCTGGGGGGCATGTGAAGGATCTATCAGAATGCTTTGCCTTCCTTAAGCATTACAATATGAAGCTTAACCCTTTAAAGTGATCGTTTGGGGTAAGCTCGGGAAAGTTTCTTGGTTTCATTATCAACACAAGAGGTATAGAAGCTAGCTCGGAAAAAATGTTGAACGATTTGAAATCCCTGAGTAAGATAAAAGGAAGTAAAGGTTCTGACTAGACATATTGCAGCCTTCAACAGATTTTTCTCAAACTCCACCGAAAAGTGTGTACCCTTTCTCAACCTGCTAAGGGGAAATAACAAGTTTGAATGGATGGAGGAGTGTGAACAAGCTTTCCAAGAACTTAAGAAACACTTGTCTCAACCTTTAGTCTAATTAAAGTCAATTGATGGGGAAAATATATTCTTGTCTCTAGAAGTCATACAATATGATATTAGTGCAGCCCTAATTCGAGAAGCGGATAGGACCCAACATCTAGTAAATTATATAAGCAAAAGGTTGGTCGGGGTGATATCACAGTACCCATTAATTGAAAAACAAGCTTACCGTTTGCTGCTTGCGTCAAGAAAATTAAGGCCATACTTCCAAACTCATCCAATCACAGTTTTTACCAATCAACCTCTAAGGCAAGTTTTGCAAAAGCCAGAGGCATCTGGTCGGTTACTTAAGTGGGCTGTCGAACTCGGGTATTATGACATTACCTTCCAACCAAAAACTGCTCTTAAAGGGCAAGCTTTAGTAAAGTTTATGGCTTAATAAACTGGAATACCAAAAAAGGATGATCAAGCAAAAAAGCATGAAGACAATGAAGAAAACTGGCCCGTTAGGCGGTTGCTCGTAGATGAATCGTCCAATGAGCATAATTTTGGAGCTAGACTTATACTTATCACACCTGAAGGACATGGTATTGAGTGTGCTAAGGTTCAATCTCAGTGCCTCAAACAATGAGGCAGAGTATGAAGCCTTGTTAGCAGGATTACGATTCGCTAGAGATGTTAAAACTATGGCAATAGAGATATATAGTGATTCACAACTAAACCTGAATCAGGTGTTGGGAGAATACTAAGCTTAAGGAATAAAAATGATATCCTACCTCAGCAAGGCAAAAGATCTCCTGGCACAATTAAAATTTTTTACCATCCAACAAGTGCACCGTGACCAAAATTCCAATGATGATGCCCTAGAAAAACTTGCAAGTGCCAAGTACGCAGACACCCTAAACGTAATACAAGTCGAGCACCAGACCCAACCAAGTATTAATGAAATGGAGCAAACACTACTGTTCGAAAATACTCTTTTGTGGATGACTCCTATAGCCACGTACCTGGAGCACGACACATTGTTGCAAGACAAAAATGAAGCCCAACAAATTTAAGGCAAGTTCCTAGGTACATGATTATTGATGGAGTAATGTAAAGAAGTGGGTATTCAAAAAGTGCATGAAACACAAGTCATATTGCTAATGGAAGAGGTGCATGAAGTATTCTGTTGCAATCAAGAAGGGGGAAAATTCTAGCCAAGAAGATATTGAGACAAAGATATTTTTGGCTCATGATGAATGAAAATTCCATGGAGTACGTTCGAAAATGTGATATATGTCAATGATTCTAAAAAATTCCTTGAGCAGCACCTAATGAACTCAAACAAAGGTAGAGCCCATGGCCCTTCGCAGTATGGGGGCATTGATTTGATCAAGCAACTCCCAACAGGAAAGGTTGGAGTGAAATTTGCTATGGTCGCGGTGGATTACTTTACAAAGTGGATTGAGGTCGAACCACTGACTAACATTACTTCCAAAAAGGTGCTCGATTTCGTAGTAAAAAAAAAAATCATATGTAGATATGGGCTACCAAAGAAGATCGTTTTAGATAATGACACTGAGTTTGACAGTGACACATTTATAGATTTTTGTGTAAGACATGGTATCACCAAAAGCTTTTTCATAGTTGCTCATCCCCAAGCAAAGAGACAAGTAGAATCTGTCAAGAAAACCTTAAAGGACACAATAAAAATGCTTCTTGAGTAAGCCAAAGGTAATTGGTCGGATATTTTTCCGGAAGTGTTATGCTCATATTGAACTATTGCTCGAACCTCAACTGGGCATACTCCATTTTCCCTAGCTTATGGATATGAGGCAATGATTCCAGTTGAGTTAAGCCCCCTCCCCCCAAATCGCATCATTGCCAATGGCTGCTTACCAGCAAAAAGTAGCCAGATACTTCAATTCTCGAGTCAAGAATAGAAAGTTTGCCCTAGGAGATCCAATATTGCGACAAGTGTTCCAAAACAACACTAGGAATCCTACAAAAGGATTTTTGGGACAAAATCGGGAAGGACCATATCAAATGTAGAAGTATTGCAACCAGGAACATACAAACTTGTTTGGCTGGATGGTGAACTAATTGCAAGATACTGGAATGGTGAACACTAGCAAAAATATTATCTATGAATACTGGTAGAAGGCACGTTTTGCCCACTCACTCCGATCAACATTATTCTTAATCCACACTATTTGTAAAGGCATGATTATTGCTCAATTGTTTATTTTTTGTTGTTGTAAGGTACATGTTGCCCATTATTTAATTACACAAACAATTTTTTTTAGTTATGTGTTTATCAGCCACGTTTTTCCCTTAATAAATGACCAATAACCTAGTTCAACACAATTCTTTATGTTTTTTCTTCAAAAACTTGCATTGCTCGTAGAGATTTTAAATTCAATAGACACAATTTGTCCATTTTGTTACGAGATATATACAAGGGAGTGTGCTTGACAAACTCATTATTGCCAATTTTGTTATTAAACAAGTATTACTCAACATGTGAGATTCTTAAACAAAATTCCAAGTATACTCCTATATGATACGGTATTCGAGTAACTGTGTTAGCTCAAGAAAGTTTTTTTATTTGGAAAGTGACCAATGACTGACCTCCTCGATCACTTGGGGGGCACATAAGGGTATACTTGATCGCACATAAGTAAGTAAGTTAAAATAGCACAACTGAGTAATACTTAGAAAATTTTCAAAAATTTATAAAGTATTGTGCGTCGACCAGCAAAGACATATAAAAAAACTAAGCTGTTCTAAATGTTTGAAATGAGCAATAGAGTTTAAATCGTATATAGAAAAGCAATTTTTATATCAAAATAAAATCATATGAGCAGTATATAATATGAATAAAGCAAGAGTAAAAATAGTCACACATATTATCTGAGATTGAAAGATGCTCTGCTAGCCATTGTTTTTGAACCAAGGACCTTAAGATTCAAGGTGAAATAAAAAAAACAAAAGAAAAAAAATAAGATGCCCATCTCATGGCTCCACTACCTCGACATCTTCCTCCTCAATCCCTTCTTGCTCAACTCTAGGAATGGCAGGGATTTCTTCTGTAGCAGAAGCAAGTTCCTCCTCCTCACGCGCAACGCACTTGGCGATTTATTTGTCATGGAGATGAGTAGGGATGTAGTAAAAATTAGCCTCCTTATTGTTCTTCCAAAAAAGGAAAAAGAAATTAAAGGCCGCACTCTTGAACTTGGTCAAATTCAAGGACTGTGACTCCTTTTCACACTGAAGCTCTTCCTCGAGAAGCTTCTTCTTCTTCGTTGACTTGAGCTGCTGTACCTCGAGTTCTTTAACACGAACATCGAGATTGTTCCTCTTCTCTTCAAGCTCCTCCAGCTAGCACTTTAGTTTTCCCCCTGACAACTCGGTTACCTTGATCACTTTGCTTTTATTATTGATCTCAGTGTTTTTTCTGTCAAGGTCCTTTTGCAATTCTCGAGCAGCTTGAAACTGGAGAGTATGGCTGTCCTTAAAATGTTTCACGACATCTTGCCTTACAGAAACAAAGCAATATGGGATTAAGCACATTAAAGGAATAAACGAGTATAGGACTTGGAAGAAAAATTTAGAAACAAATTAAGAGCAACTCACTCAAAGGATCTCAGACAGTGCTCTTCCAAGACTGAAGTCGACCGACGCGTTTCGATATTGGAAGACAACATCAACACTCGTAGGGTGTTGAACAAGGGTCTGGACCCAGAAAGAGATGGAGCAAGCGGTTGTCTTCAATTTTTCCTTCACTCATTCTTTCTCGTCTGAGAGGGGGTCCATTCCACGGACAGGGGACGGAGTGTCTTGCTGCCCAGGGGCGACAACAAGAGGAGTGTCTGACGGTTGGCTAGAAGGCGCCATCGGAGAAGCAATAGAAGATTCGTGAGCAGGAAGATCACTCTTCTACTATTTTGCTGCCGAATCTTTGCTCGAACCAGCCCCCGGAGCCACCTTTCTCTTAGTGCTCTTTTTGGTTAAAGCTGGAGGGGAAGCATAGAGATTGAAAATTTGTGAATCAGACATGGTTGTAGTAAAAAAATGCAAGTGTATTATATTATGGAAATATATAAATAAGTACTAACCTAATGCAAAATTTGGTAGGGTTAGAAAGACTTTTGAAGACAGTATACGACCACAACATACACACAACAAAAAGGAATAACTATAGTACGTGGAATCCTCTCCTCGTTGTTAGAAGAAATGGGCTTGTCCTCCTCCACTTCCAAAACTTTCTTGCGTTTGCCTTTGTGAACGGAAGGTGCTGAGGCTTGAGGGCGAGGAGCATCACCTCATTCCCTTATGCTGATCCCTGTTGTCCTCCTCTTAGGGAAAGGGACCGCCTGAGACTGGTCAAAACGCCTTCGTCCTTCCTCATCTGCTTCCTTAGTAGTTCCTCCATCATCAACCCTTTCTTCATTGGCATGGTGGGTATCGAGCAAACCGACTCTCCTCAGGCTCTCGTCGGTTACGAGCAGTTTACAATTATTTGCTTCAAAGGAAGCCAATCTAAGACAACTGCTTAGCTAGCCATGTCCACAGTAGGAATGGGTGTATCCCATGACCCTAAAACGCAACAAGAAAAAATGAGGCCAAGGAAAGAAAAGGGAAAACGAAGAATGTGACCTTGCAAACTAAAATAATTTCCTTCTTGTTTGAAAGCTTGATTGTTGGTGCCTATGGAGGTTGTTAGAAAATAGACTTTATGATAACTACCCACGTTACTCCTAAACGTGGGCTCAGTCAGGAACTCCCTAGTCTTGTCATGGTGGCAGAAGTAGAAGATCCCAATACCTTTATGGCATGGATTAGATTTCAAATCAAATAAGTAATGGACCTCATGATGAGTAGGAGCGACCAATCCTTGATTGTGGAAAAGGATAAATAATGCCGAGAGCATTAAGGGGGTGTTTGGTATGGGGTAAAGTAAATGTGGGAATGGGTATCTAAATCCCTTCCTATGTTGGTTCAAATTTTAAGGGGGTAAAGTTAATAATTTGTGTGGGCCCTACATGTATTTTAAGGGTAAAGTGAACCCTTTTGTACACAAGAGTTTCATATTACCTCCATCCTAAGCCCATCTACACTTTCCTCGGCAACTCAACTACTCAAAACAAACACCCCCTAAGTATCCATTTGGGGTTATTTTAAAAGGAGCGACATTGAAGTAATTTGCGACGCTCTTAAAATTAAGATGGAGGGGGAGACTGGTGCCTTCCTAAGTATTGTACCTCAACCATGCCCTATATGCACCACCAGGACTTTGTGCCCTCTCTTTGGGTCGAGAAAGAACTAAATCTACCCCCTAAGTGCATATCTTTGGGGATACTCCCTAAGTAACCGACTAGAGAGGGTACTGGATGGAGCTATGTACCACTTAACCTGCCTCATCTAGCGGGATTTTCTCTTTGTGACGAGTCTTATGACATTGGTTATTTTCTCATCATTAAAATCAATCTCGTCAAATGGCACGTCATGAGGTCATGCTTGCAGTTGCTCTTGTTGTTGTTGTTGTTGCTCGGGTTATTCTCTTTCTAGTTGTTTGGGTTGTTGTTGTTGTATGGGTCACTCAACATTTTTCCCATTGGTCGCATACCTAGCAACTTGAGGATCTGTAACAGATCTGGATCTGGTTGTTTGCTTGATCCTAGCCATATCTGAAGAACATAAAGAAACAATTATGACCTCTTCAACAAACAAAGACCTGCTCGGTGCCCTCCTACTGATCAAAATTCCGACTGGGGGTGGATCAACAGAGTCAGGATGCACAATAAAATTCCAATTATTTGGAAGGAATTTCGTTATTCCTTGTTCTAATTACTCAATCATCTGACAATAGTTTTGATCGGGAAAAAAATGAAAATCATAATGAGAGTGCTCATCAGATTTATTAGATGGCTCCAGAATATCACGATTGAGGTCAAACAGTTGGCGGAAGCTACAAAACGCAATGAAGAGCTAGCCAGACTAGCTGCTGAAGCACAGACGCCTCTTCGATACACTCAGGCCCCACCTCATAGGCCTAGGGGGCGCCTTCATAAGAATGCGGCCACCAGGAGAGCGGAACAAGGATCACCACTGATGACCCATCCTGTTCCACCAAGACCTCGGAGGAGTAACCGGGCTGAGGGTGCTTCCAACCCGACTGTAGAGGTACAAAAAATAATGGGGAATAACCGAGCCCCCTCAGTGACTCGGACCCCAAATCTTGTGCCACGCAGAATATCCCAGAACTTGATCGGGAAAATTTAGGACCATCTAGGCCCCACAATGGGAGGCAGCCACCTTCTCCTATAAGGCACCCACCATCGCCAATAAGGCATCCCTCGTCAGTCCAGAGGGTTCCACGACCTGTCCACCAAGATAGGGATCGGCGGGCTAGACAGAGACATGGAAATGAAGAGGCTCCTCGGGACCCCAGGGTTCCTCAACCTACGAGAAGCCAAATGTCACGATCACAAGCTACTGGGGCAAGGAGACAAACATGAGACCCACCTCGCAATCACTGAGCAGCAAGCTACGTAAGTGAAAGCTCAGATTACACTAGGCCTATGAGCATTTATGACACAGAGCCAAGGAATGTTGGAAGTCGAGGAGATCACCTTGACCTACGAGAACATTTAAAATCTAAATGGCCACAAACAGCCGATTTACAATCCTGCACCAAGACAGGGAGCTGGAGTTGTTATCAACGATAACCAGCCCCCTCAGGTCCAGGTTAGGCCTCCCGTAGATCCTGTCCAAGAATGGATCGAACAGTTGGAGAGAACATTCAGGCTCTTACAGAACGAGCATAGCCTGGAAAGGGATGAAGAGTATGATGAGGAGCTCAAACCATTCAACCCGCATATCTCTAACACCTCGTTTCCTGAAGGGTTTAGAATTCCTCATTTCCCACCATTCGATGGAAATTTGGATCCATATAACCACCTAAGCATGTTCGGCACAATTATGCAAGCCAGTAATGTAGGTTACGAGCTCAGGTGTATGCTGTTCCAAGCCACTCTCACTAGGCCAGCAAAAAACTGGTTTAAAAAGTTCAAAAGACATTCGATCGCATCCTGGGATCAATTGTCAAAGGATTTCAAGAAATGATTTAAGGCTATGGTTGGCATTAGGCCCGAGGCTTCAGCCTTAACCAATGTCCAACAGCAACCGAACGAGTCACTAAAAGGTTACCTTACAAGGTTTAACTTACAAGTGGCTCAAGCTCGAGATGTCGATGATAGTGGTCATTTAGTGACAGTTCGAGCCGGTGTAATGCCATGAAGTCCTCTATGGGAAGACTTACAAATGAAGCCTGTTAGGTCTTTAACCAAGTTTAATCGAAGAGCCTAGAGGTTTGTTAATGTAGAAGAAGTGAGGTCAGCACTGAATATGACCTCTCAGCCCGTAACTAAAGCAACAAATGCAAACTCTTCTTCGACCTCGGCGGACCCCACGACTTCAAAACCACCCGGGGACAACCCTTCCAAGATAAAGAAAAATGAAGGGAATAACCCCGAGGCGGGTGGAGGAAAGAAGAAGAAAGGGGAAATATACTTCTCCGTATACAAAGTGTACCAAGCTCAATGAGTCTCGGGAGAATATCTACCTGGCTAATGAAAACCAGGTCCCATTCAGATGACCTGACCCCATGAGGAACCAAAAGGCAAAAAGAAACTCTAGTAAGTACTGTAAATTCCACCAGGATATCGGACATCCACCAATGAGTGTCGATAGTTAAAAGACGAGATCGAAGGATTGATCTCAAGGGGATACTTTGGGAAATACGTAAGAAATCAAAATCCCAACCAGGCTTCCACCAGCCAAAGGGCAGCAGCTGCACCACTTGCCCAAAATAGTAACTCTCGAGCATGGGAAGATGAGCGACCCCCTCCGATTGACGGAGAAGACGTCATAACCATCACAGAGGGACCCCATATCGTAGGACCTGGCAAGAATGCCCAAAAAAGATATGTAAATGAGCTAAAAAATGGTGACGGTTCTCCCTACAAACTCGAATGAAGAGCTTCGAATCAACAAAGGGTTGAAACTCAACCCATAACTTTCACTGAAGAGGATGTGTCTCACGTCCAGTTTCCCCATAATGACCCCCTGGTCATAACCCTCCTGCTCGCAAACAAGAGGGTACACTGAGTCCTAATTGACAACAGAAGCTCAGTAAATATCCTCTATAAAGTCACTCTAGAAAAGATGGGACTCATGCTTCGCGTCCTAAAAGCCTGTGCAACCATGCTGCATGAATTTTCAGGAAAAGGGATTACCTGTGTGAGATCCATTGAAATCCCTGCAACCTTGGGAGATTATCCAGTGTCTGTAACCAAGATGATGGAGTTTGTTGTGGTGGATCTTCCATCTGCCTACAATGTATTGCTCGGGAGACCTGTCCTAGTTGGGTGTGGGGCAGTTTCTTCTGTTAGGCATTTGGCCATCAAGTTCCCTACTTCTAGTGGTGTCAGGATTTTGAAAGGGGACCAGCTTGCAGGAAGGGAATGCTATAACATTTCCGTTAGAGGCAAGAAACAAACAAGCGCATAGGAACCTGTCATAATTCAGGACAAGGACAGAATGACCTTCGAAATAGTTGAAGAGATCTACCCCAAAATAGAGGAAAGGGCTGACCTCGAAAACAGTAGAGTGACGCGAAGGACCTTTAGCAACTATACTACCGCCTTTCCTACAAAAAAGCTAACTCAGCCGAAGGAAATTACATAAGGTCTGGCCACTAGAAGACCTCGAAGAGGTCAAGCTTGAAGAAGTCGATCCCACAAAGACTGTGAAGGTGGGGAAAAACTTTCTGGAAAGGCGAAGTAGCAATTAATTTGCTTCTTAAAGAAGAACCAGGATGTTTTTGCATGGTGGCATTAAGACATGGTAGGGATAAGTCCAAACGCGATAAGCCATGCACTTAATATTGACAAGAGCTTCCTTCCGAAGCAGCAAAAACGAAGACTCCTGGAAGATTATAGAAAGAAAGCCCTAAAGGAAGAAGTCGACAGGTTAAAGGCAAATAAGTTCATACGAGATTCCTTCTATCCTAATTGGATCAGCAACCCAGTATTGGTTCTAAAACCCAATGGAATGTGGCGAACCTGCATCGACTACTCCGACCTCAACAAGGCATGCCCCAAGGATTGTTTTCCCTTACCTCGTACCAATCAACTCGTAGATGACACAGCTGGGCACGACCTTATGTCATTCATGGACGCTTATTCTGGATATAACCATATCGCCATGCACACATTGGACCAAGAGCATACGAGCTTTGTAACAGATAAAGGGCTATACTGTTACATTGTCATGCCTTTCGTGCTTGAAAATGCCGGAGCAACGTACCAAAGACTTGTGAACAGAATGTTCTCTGAGCAGATAGGTAATAACATGGAAATTTATGTGGATGATATGTTAGTCAAGTCTAAACATAACGATAACCATGTAGATGACCTCAAAGAATGCTTTGTCGTATTACGGAAGTACAACATGAAACTCAACCCCCAAAAATGCTCTTTCGGGGTACCTTCGGGGAAGTTTCTAGGCTTTATAGTAAATGCACGAGGAATAGAGGTTAATACTGACAAGATCCAGGCATTAATTGATATGCCCTCGCCTCGAAAGCATAAATATTTCCAAAGTTTAACTGGACGGATGGCGGCATTAAGTAGGTTTATTTCTAAATCTACAAACTGCTGTCTTCCATTCTTCAACCTTTTGAGAGGAGGCAAAAAGTTCAAGTGGACCGAAGAATGCGAGCTCGCATTCCAAGATTTAATAAAACACCTCGCAGAACCTCCGATCTTGTCAAAACCTTTCACAGGAGAAGTCTTATACTTCTATCTCGCTACTACTGAGCACGCCATTAGTGTTGTGCTCTTCCGAGAGGACAAGAAGGTACAAAAACTAGTGTACTATGTCAGCAAAACGTTACTGGGGGCAGAATCGAGATACCCTTTAATGGAAAAAATGGCCCTCAGCCTGATCCATTGATCTCAAAAGTTTTGACCTTACTTCCAAGCGTACCCTATCCATGTGTTGACTGACCAACCACTGTGACAAGTTTTGTCCAAACCAGAGGCCTTGGGCAGATTCTTGAAATGGGCAGTTGAACTCGGACAGTTCGAGATCACTTATCACTCGAGAACAACCATAAAGGGGCAAGCCCTGGCAGATTTCATCATAGAATGTACCAGAGTATCCAACGATGAAGTATTAACCCCAGCCCGCGAGTTGTGGAAGCTTTATGTCGACGGATCTTCCAACAAAAATGGATTGGTGGCAGGAATCATACTAATCACTCCAGCCGGAAATTGATTTCATTCTGCCTTGAGGTTCAGCTTCGAAGCATCTAATAACAAGGCTGAGTACGAAGATTTGTTGGCAGGACTCCGAATAGCCAAAGAACTCAAGGCAAAGGAAATATACTGCTACTATGATTCGTAGTTGGTGGTCAACCAAATTTTAGGGGAATATCAAGCTTTTAGGGGAATATCAAGCTCGAGGCATTAGAATGGTTGTGTATTTAGAAAAAACCAAGGATGCACTCGAACATTTTGAATTCTACACCATAAAGCAGGTTCCCCGAGAACAAAACTCAAATGCGGACACCTTAGCTAGGCTCGCTACATCCAACGAGGCTGTAACGCTAAACATAGTCCCAATAGAGTTCCTATCAACCCCCAATATCAGCGAGCCTGAAGAGGAATATGTACGCATGGTTGATTCTGAACCAACCTCGATGACCCCAATAGTTGATCACCTCGAAACCGGCATTCTCCCAGCAGAACGGAACAAGGCTTCGAAATTGATGTATAAGATTCTGAGGTACACTATTGTGGAAGGAAGGTTATATCGGAGAGGATATTCTATGCCACTACTCCGATGTGTGACCCCACCCAAGGCAAAGAAAATCCTAGAAGAAATTCATGAAGGATTTTGTGGAGACCACAATGGGGGGCATAGTCTGTCGAAGAAAATTATAAGACAAGGATACTTCTGGCCTATTGTTAAACCAGATGCATTTGATTATGTCAAGAAATTTGATAAATGCCAGGGATTTGCTACAATCCCGCGAGCTCCACCATCCGAGCTAACCATGATGACCTCCCCATGGCCATTTGCGGTATGGGGAATCGACCTCATAGGTTCGTTACCAACCGACAAGGGTGGAGTAAGGTATGTTGTGGACTCAGGTGATTATTTTACAAAATGGGCCGAGGCCGGACCCCTGGCAATGATTACCTCAAAAAAATTTCTGGATTTTGTGGTAAAAAACATCATCTGCTGATACGGATTTACCAGAAAAATAGAATCAGATAACGGTACTCAATTCGATAGTGAATTATTTGCCCATTTTTTTTGAAAAGAATAGGATAATAAAGAGCTTCTCTTCCGTGGCCCATCCCCAAGAAAATGGCCAGATCAAAGCAGTCAACAAAAACCTCAAAAGTTCAACGAGGAGGAGGTTGGAAGAGGCTGAAGGAAAATGGATAGAGGAGTTACCTAAAGTTTTATGGGCGTATCGAACCACAACTCGCTCTTCAACAAGGCACACCCCTTTCTCCCTGGCCTATGGATGCGAGGTTGTGTTACCAATTGAGGTTGAAATACCTACAGTTCGAAGCCATGTTTACGATCAAGCCTCAAACAAATCCTAGCTCAAAGTAAGTCTGGAATTAATTGAAGAAAGGTGGGATGAAGCTCGGCTGAAGAATGCGGCATATCAATAACGAGCTACCCGATACTTCAATAAAAAGGTTTAGGATAGAAAGTTCAAATTGGGAGACCTAGTACTAAGACATGTATTCCTAGCTACAAGGGACTCGTCTGCTGGCGTACTCAGACCTAATTGGGAAGGACATTACCAAATCGACTCCATTATTCGAACTAAAGTATATAAATTGGCCAGATTAAATGGAGAATTGGTACTGTGAGCTTGGAATGGCAAACATCTACGACCTTACTATCAATAGTGTAGGAATGATGTCTCATTGTAACCAAGCATGTTTGTTTTTACAAAATTTTTATTAATAAATTCGATTTTGATCAAAAGTCATTTTCTTTCTTATATGTTGTATTTTTTGCAAACTCTCTTAATTTAATATCCTATGGTCACATTCATAGGATATTAAGGGGGCATCAGTGGTATACAATAATAACATAAGTTTGAAAAAATAAATATCATAAAATAAAAATATTTGGATCATTAACCAGGTTAAATAAGTTATAAGTGTCTGGAAATAACTAGATACACGAGCTAAGATGATCTGGATATAACTGGATGAAATATACAAATGTCTGGATATAACAAAATACGCAAGCTAAGGTGATCTGGACACAACCAGATTATTAAAAAATATACAAGTGTATGGATTACAAACCAAACACGACCTAAATAGGTTTGGAACAAACCAGCTAAAACTAATCGACGAAAGTTGGAGCATAAATAAACCTACTTCAAGCTAAGTCGAGATCGAGGCTGGAATATTTTGCAAAAAAATAGATTCGACCTCATAACCTGAAGGAGCTATTCGAGGAAGAGGAAAAGTGTCTAGAAAAAGCAAGATATAACTAAACTACCTATCTTACATGCCACATAAGTACTTTAGAGTGTGTGGTAAAAAGTAAGGTCCGACCTTGACAAATAACGAGATCGGACATGGATATATCGAGCAAACTGTGTATAAACGCATTGAAACTTGAGCTTAAATCCAATAGATGTTTGTATGAATCAACAAACATAGAGGCAAACATTTAATATAAAATGCTCAAAATATTTCGAACTAGAAATATGAAGCGAAATATTAAAGTTAATCCGAGCATAAACTTAAAAATATCCAATGTGAGTTTGGACAAACAAAAATTAACTCTTATGCGAGCTATAAATTGTTTTTGCTCCGAGGGCATATATAATTTTTCTTAACTATTACAAAAATTATAATGGGACACAACCCATGATCTCACTTCTAGGAAGCTGGAGCGTCCCCCACATCGGCTTTTGGCATCTCCTTAGCCTTTTTCAGCCTCCTCCTCAGCTTCCTCTGCCTCCAACCAAGCTTACCATCTCGCCAAGAACTCATCCTCGAGGGTATTGATGAAGCTTGTATCGAGGTCGGCATTGTTGGCCTAGATCTTATACATGGTCGTGTTTACTGCATGATCCTTCTTTTGTTTGAATTCCTCGAGGAGGCGAGCCTTTTCATCCTCCATTATGTCAAAGGTGGCCTTTTTCTCCTCCTCGAGCTCTTTGATTCTCGAGTTCTTCTCTTCGAGCTTGGCCTCCAGCTTCGACTTGGCAGCTTTAAACTCGCCAGTGAGCTTGAGCTGGAGACTCTTCGACTCTTGACCATAGGACATGCTCGAATGAACCTCATTGTTCAACTTGTAATTCAGCTGCGCAAATGCAGCAAGAGCCTACACACAAACAAATTGGATCATAGCATATACCAAGTAAAATCCAAATAAATAACAAGAGTAAGAGAAAAAATTACCGAGGAGATGAGCTCGGTACCCTTGTCGTAAAGGGCACTGGACTCTCGCGCGTTGGTCAGGAACTGCCTCTGAGGAGCCCCGAGATTGCTGAAGTTTTGACACACTCGAGACAGAACGTCCGAGCCTAGAGTGGCTCCGTGGGTCCCCACATCATTGTCAATAACATACTCATTAGAATGAGTCGAAATCGATAACAAGCACTCCTGAGTGGGAACTGGCTTCTTCGGAGTTGGTGTGGTCATCTGAAGGATTTGGGTGGCGGGAGGCAAAGAAGGAACGACTTCAGCAGGTACCCCGACCTGGGGGTCTATGGTCGCAACCTGGATCGGGCCTTGGGGACTCGGAGGAAGATGTGTCACCTCAGCCCTTTTTGGGACCTTAGTTGGGCATCCCATTTTTTGTGACGTTCTTGGGTGTTTTCTTTGTTTGGTTCCCAAGTGACGATTAAGCACATTATCGAGGGCAGAGTCCATATCGCCTGCATAATCAAGTCACACATTAGTATACGAGCTCAAAATACTAAAGTAAATGTGAATTTAATGGAAACAAAGATTCAAGTAGCGAGAAAGTTAACTGGACCTCTCCCCCGAGTTCGTGCTTGGTGACCAAGTAATCCCCCTATCTTCAAAGGAGGCTGGGGGAGTCCCGTCCCTATATGTGGAAGTTAACCTCGAAAGGTCCCTATAGTCATTTTTTCCTTATTGAACGACTAGCCTATCCCAAACTTCACTTACACTATACATAGTTTAGTATTTCCCTAGCCAACTATCAAACCTATGAACCCTATCTTCTACCTAAGACCACACATGGAAATTATCCCTGGAATCCGGTAATAGGATCAGGGTGTCAAGTTTATATTGTAGTAGGGAAGGGGACCACAAGGCTGAGCTGAGAATGACTTTACCTTTATCACTCGAGCTCGATGCCTCGTCGTTCGCATCATTTCCCGAGCACGGACTCCTGTGGCAACGGGTTGGGGATCGGGCCCTCGAACTCGTTGACCTCTGCCTCAGAGGAAGTTTGCCAGTAGGGAGTGGTACATGCTCCCAAATGCTGTATTTTTGGTAGGTGGCATCATCCATCGACCGATCCTGCTCTAGAAGGCCGCAGGCTCGAAGCTTATCTTCATGAAGAAGATAGGATAGAGAACGCCTACCATACGGCAGTTGGAGCAAGGCTTCCTTATGCTCCTTCATTGTGTTCGTGGGGGTGGGATAGTGATAGTTGGCTAAAGAGATGGAGTCATTTCAATTAGTTTGAGCCTAAACATTAATCAAGCATGAAAAGAAAGGAGTATATATACTTACTGATTCGTTGGAACGAATAGAACAATGAAGGAGCTATGCCATCTGTCCAAAAGAAGGCCAGCTTGAAATTGGGGGGATGGTTGGGCATGTCCTCAAAGATCTTCTTCTCCTTGGGATAGCTCGACAAGTAGTAGAAGCCATCTCCTCCCCAAGCACGGGAGGGGTTACTTTTTAGGCAAAAGAGATACAAGATCTCTCTTGGCGAAGGTCCTTCCCACTTTAGTTTGTGGTACAGCGACCTCAGGGCTGACAAGATCCTGTATGAGTTGGTCTGGAGTTGGAAGGGTGCGAGCCCAACAAAATCCAGAAAATCCTTAAAAAAGGATTTCAAGGGAAGTAGAGCCCCTGCCTTCATCTGCTTGCGACTCCAGGCCGCGAGCTTAAGTTTATTGTCAGGACGCCCATTGCCTGGGGCGTAGCAGCTTTGTTCGTTGGAGGTAGGAGCTCGACACCTCAGTGAGCTTGACAATCCTAAGCCGTGATGAGCCAGGATGTCGGAGATCTATCCTAATGAAGTAACTGAGCTCTAATAGTGCTCAACCTCGAAAAATTCCTCCCTTGAGGTAGGAATGGCAATCGGTTGCGAGGTGGATGGGCAGTTTGATGAATCCTCCATCAACGAGAAAGTAAGATCACTAGGCTTGAAGGCGACTGTTACTTTGACTGTGGGGTCAAGAGGAACCGGTCTAAGCTCGGGGTCTAGTTCTAGATAAATTGCGACCCAGAGTTTCCTCCTTTTCTTCTCTTTGGCCTCGTCGATTTGGCGCCGGAAGTGAGCTCGAATATCCTCCTGCTCGCGCCTCACTTCGTACTCGTGAATTAGCTGCTGGTTTTGAGTGAAGGGTGACTCTGGACTTGGGGTTATTGGAGAGTAAGGAATTGTGAGCACTGACCCCCACTGTTTCTCAGAATTCTGCGACATCTAGCAAGAAAGAAAAGGGTGAGGGTCAGGCATACAAGAAATCTGAGGAAAATTTTAAGTGATTCGACCTCGAAGGCTTGAAATCGCGAAGTAGGCTCGATCGAGATTGAAGTCTCGAAAGAACAGGTTGAATTTGAGGAAAAACCCCAAACCATTGTATGGTTCGGGCTTTGAGCGTGTATTCAACGTGAGGGAAGGAAATGGCAGATTCATTTCAAGAATCCTAGATTTTCAGGGAAAAAATTGACGGTTACTCAAAAAGATGATAATTTTGGGAAACGTGCAATTTAAAACCCCAATTCAGTACCCTGTTTGTTGGTCTACACGATACATTACTCGTAGTCTAAAAAATAATAAAAAATCTACATTTGCATCCTTTACACTAAAAGTCTGGGTTTGAAACCCATGATATCAGAATTTTTTTGAATCCAAAGTTTACGCAATATCAGCTAACCAATGTGATTGAGGTTACTAATTGCTACAAATATTCTTATAAAACTAGTGAAAAACTAGTAAATATACTCACAATGCAACAGACACGAAAATACACAAAAAATATATATATATATGAACATATGGGGTCAAGAACAGAGACTTACACACTGAAGTTTGCGAATACAATGAAATCGACGATTGGAGGAGCGGTTGCAAGACTGATCTCACGGAGTCAAACAGGCCAAGATTGTTTTGTTTTCTCAATTTGGAGAACATGCAAAGAAAAGAGGATTTGTTGGCTCTGGTTTTTCTTTCTGAAACTTGAGAAGTTAAAGTGAAGTAGAAGTGGACAACACAGTTATATATATGCGTCCCAAGAGGAGATCAAGGGTTGAATTGATCTGAGCCATTGGCCAGATTCAATATCTGATCAGACGGTCGGGTACAAACATGGTGATGACGGCATAAAGTTGGCAGGCGAACGGACGTGGGCGTGTTGAAAAATTAGTCATGTACACTAGTTGAGCAACCCGTGGCTGATGCATGTCCACATTTGAGTATATTAGGTGGCTCAGTTTCTGAGAGGGGTAGTTCAAAAGTTTAATTCTCATAGGATTCGAATTGATACTTTTGACGGGGCAAAATGTTACACCCAGATTTCAAATATGGGAATCATGATCTCGAAATCTAGTCTCGTTAGGTGTAAGCTCGAAATGAACACAACCATCATTGATCCACTATTCAGAGACGGTTTCGCTGTGAATGACGACCTCGCGAACTCGAGGAGTATGTAACCTCGAAAGTGCTCCGAGCTTATAGTTGGACTCGCAACTCATGATATCAAGGGTTCAACACTTGTATACGTTTTTTATACATCTCTTACCCTCTGACAAGATGGTTTGAGCTCAAAAAGTGTAAGCTCGAACGTGATGGCTTCGTCAATGGTTACTTGTTGGGAGCATAGGCGAAGTAAGATGATGAGCTCGTGATAGACAAATAGTCTTGAAGGCAGAAAGGACCCAGTGTCTAAGCTAGTTGGTTATGTGTGAATGTACTTATTGTTGTAAAGTCCCTATGTTTAAGGGATATTATGTAATTAGTTATCCAATCCCACATTCTATGGGATATTATCATGCACGTAGCAAATAATGCATTAATTGGCATTATATTATTTGATTTACTGAATATCTTCCTGAAATATGTGGCAACGAATTCTGATATCTTCTCTATAAATAGAGATGCAAACTTCATTTGTAGAAGATCGAAATATTGAGATGTGGGGAGAAAACTCTGGGCAACTATTCTCTAAAAGTTTCCTGAAAACTCTAAAGAACTAATAACATAGACTCGTGGACTAGGTAGATTTTTAACTGCTGAACAACGTAAAATGATCCTATCTTCATTCTTATTATTCACATCCTTTGGTATATTATTGTTTAATTGCTCTTCTTTCTTAAGTTGACGAAAAACGGCGTCAACAATATGTATTATCTTGGCTGGTATTAATAATTTTTAAAAAAGATCCTATTCTGTTGCGTATCTTGATTTTCATATTTAATATCAACAGTAGGGAGCCCATTAGATAAGGTTTTCCACCACAATAGTTTGAATCTGCTATGGATTTTTGATCCCCATATCCATTTGTAAGCTGGCTTCAAATCCCCACTTGTGTCCTTATTGGTTACCATTTTGTAAGCAGATTTGAGAGAGAAAAGACCCAATTTTTCTTTTGGCCAAAACCAGCCATCTTCCCTGTCAGAGTTAGGCAAAGTAATATTAAGGATCTCCTATGCATCCGAGGAGCTAAGCCATTCCCTAATTTTAGGCTCATCCCATTTGAGGTCCACTAAGAAATCTGAAACTTTGCCAATGTCGTGAGTTGCATCCAGTAATGGTGTTGGTTGAAATTCTCCATTTGGTACCCACGGATGGAACCAAATGGAAGTAGATTTCCCATTCCCAATTTTTATACAAAGCCCTTTATTTAAAACTGATCTTGCTTAGGATAGCCTTCCAAATGTTGGAGTCCCCAGACTTTGCTTCCAAATCCTTGAATTATTGACCATGAATATACTTTGCATTTATGATTGAACTCCATTAGCTATGCTTGTCCATTATAGCTTTCCATCCCAATTTCATAAGAAAGGGCACATTAATTGCTTTTGTAGTTTGGAATCCCAGACCTCCAGATGTATTGGATTTGTACAACTTATTCCAAGCTGTCGTATGTAACTTCTTTTTGTCTTCTGTATCTCCCCACCAAAAGCTTCTGAGATGCTTATCCAGTTTTTTGCAGATTTTCTTTGGAGTGAAATTCGCAGATTCAACATAAGAAGTAATTGAGCTGCCTACTGAATGAATGAGGGTGGCCTTTCTTACCTTCGATAGTAGCTTTGTTTTCCAACCTTGAATCTCATTAACAACTTTGTCCACCAAGAAGCTAAGGTCCTCACCCCTATCATTTATTTTGATAATAAGGTGACCCAAGTAAATGGTATTCTTCCTCATCCTCTTCATTTGAAGATTGTCAGCAATCTTGATGGCCTTAACCGGGGGAACACCTTTTGAGAAAAAAAATTAGAGGACTTGTCGGTGTTTAAGTACTGACTCGACCATTGGCAATATAGCCTAATACAAGCCATGAATACCTTATTCTCCTTCAAAGATTCCCTTCCAAATAATATTAGATCATCCGCAAACAATAAGTGGTTGATATAATGCCCTTGTCGGGTGATCTTTATACCCTTTAGCTACCCCATTGCCTCCGCTTGGTTAAGTAATCTAGACAAAATGTCAGGTGCTATAACAAACAGTGAAGGCGAAATTGGGTCACCTTGGTGAGACCCCAAGTTGGATGAATTTTTCTAGCTATAGAGCCATTTAGTAGTAAATTAACTTTATGAACGACGATTCATTGAGATACCCAATTAGTGAACTTGGTTCCAAGCCCATGGCCGTGAAGTACTTCATTGATGAACTTCCAAGACATCTTATCATAGGATTTTTCCATGTACATTTTAATGATCATGTGCCCCTTCTTGACTTTTTACATACTAAAGGAATGAATAACTTCTTTAGCCACCATGGTGTTTTCCTAGATGAGCCTCCCATGCACAAAGGCAGCTTGGTTTGGGGCAATGATTCGAGGCAAATGGTGCTTCAACCTTGACCCCAAGAAAATCAAAATTAGCTTGTAAGAAACATTACATAGGGATATCGGCCTATAGTCATTCACACTGCTCGATTGATCTCTTTTTGGGATAAGCACTAGATTGGTATCATTTAGGAAGGTTGGAAATCGGCCCGAGGTGAAGAAGTGACTTACCATATTTATCACATCATTTGATATAGTACCCAATAATGCTGGTAAAAGGAAACATGGAATCCATCAAAACATGAAGCATTATTCTTTCCCATGGCACGGGTTGTATTCATTATTTCCGCATCATGAGGAATATCCAAAAGAGATTCCATATCATCATCGAAGATTAAATGCTTCATATTGTGGTGAAGATTGCTTCTACTGTTAGAATATTTATTTAAATGGTATATAAAATTAATTTGTTACAATTAATTGATTTAATATATCAAAGTCAATATTTTATTTATTGACAAAATATTCTAATTAATGGTCAACATTATTTGTTACCTGATTTTATTTGTTACCTAATTTTCCATATTCCAACTGATTGAGAGAATATCTCAATTTGTGACAGAGACTCTGATGGTAGGTCTCACTCTATAAATATAGAGTATCGGTCCCCAAGCTCACTGCTCATTCTGACTATCAATAACTCTATCTAAAATAGTTAGTGAGAGCTTGGAAGGCTGTGTACTTGTTCTAACTTCTGTTTGTTTTCTTTTGTAGATCTAAAGCTAAATCAATGTTATCAATTACAATGGCTGGAGGTATATAATATTCGATCCTCTCTTCGTATATGTTCAATCTATATATATATCAATTCTGCCTACATGTATAGAATTGTTCATATGCATATATTCATTTTAATTTAACATTTGGTATCAAGAACCTGACTTACCTCTGCCTTGATTTTTATTGTCTGCCATAAATTATATATATATACATACGTATGTGTTTTATTTTTGTACATATACATATATATATATATATCTAAATTTCAGTTTTTGTATTTTAGTTGTGTTTTACTACTTTTGTTGTTGGGTTTACGTTGATTTATTCATTCCTAACAATTTTGGACATAAAAACTTATACCATATGGCCATATACACTTATATATACAAATATATTATTTGTTTTGACCGATCATTTTATTTGTTTTTGGTGGATGGTTTCTTTTGTTTTTGATCCTAATTTCATTAGAAATATATTAAGCTTTATATTTCTTTTCATTTGGGATAAATTGAACCACGTTTCATATCTGTTCATCCACGTAAATGGCCGTAAGTTTTCATTGATATTAAAGTTAAGTTTCTATTTGTTTTTAAAGCAATAAAATGCCATGAATCTCTTTAGACATTGTTTTAGATCAAATATGGGCGAAAATCTATGAATTTTGATGTAAAAATCGTTGTTTTCCATCGGGTTTTTTCGTTTGGACCCGTTTATGGCCGATTTTATTTTTTGAAATTCAACCCTAATTTTAGTTGTTTTTTATGCAAAATAATCCCATAATCTCTTCATATAAGGTTTTATAATTGATCTGGGCTTTAAAATCTTGAAAATTGACGTCAAAATTGGGTTTTAAAGTCGGGTTTTGAATCGGGTCCGTACGACTTGCACGCAAAAACCAGGTTGATTTCGACCCGGCTGGAGGAAGAAGATAGGGGAAATGACATGTCGTTTCCCCCTGCTGCAGAAAAACGATTCGTCGTTTGATGGGTCACACGACAACAATAAGTGGAAAACGCCACATGGCAGTTTAAAAAAAAATAATAAGAAAAATTGAAGAAAAATTCTGAAAATTAATTTTTTGATATATTTTTGGAATTTTATTATTTTCTTGATTTTAATAGTTATTTAGACAATAAATATCATTTTTAATTTTTTTTGCCAATTTAATTAAAACATATAATTTTGGTATATTATATATTTGGAAATTAATTAAAATGTGCAATTACTTGATTTTGGTGTATTTATTGTATGATTATTTTTTTTTATTCATGAAATATTAAAGAATTGTGTTATTTTAAGAATGTAATTACTTTTTGTTTTACAATTAAGTTTGTGCAATTATTTTATTAGTTCACCAAATTAATAAATGATTTTATTGTTTTATTTAGCATGGATATTTTTTGCCAAGCATATATATAGAATTATTGTATTTTCGTACATATAGTTAATTATGCTAATTTGTATGATTATTTTAATATTATTCATGCAAATTTATTCCAAGTAGAATTATCTTTAATCTTATATGTATGACTTTATAATTTTAAACATGTTGTATATTCCATAATTTTGCTAGATATATTTAGATTATATTCAAACATTAAGATAGGTTGAATAATATTTAGCACATTAATATTCATAATTTATTCATAAAACATATAGGGTGAAAAAATTATGAATAATTCATAAAAAAATTTGTGGTTGACATAAGAATGCATGAAACTGAGACAAATGTTCAATCTAGAGCAATTTTTAATGATCTTCGGAGGACCACACTAGGAGCACTACTCTCTGTGATTACCTATTATGTTATAACGAAATTGTTCTTAGGGCTTCCTAGAGCCTAAAACATAATGTCTAGTGAATCATATAATTTTAAATAATTAGAGAGTAGCCACAACATCTTTAATTATATAAAATTATATAATAATTTGAAAGGATCACATAATTGACATAAATTGTGATTGATTATATAGATATAATAATTTTACCCCACATGGATTTTATTATATTAATATAATTAATTATGATAATATATTAAATTGATTTTCTTAATTTACCCACAGGAGTTATGAAAGTTAATTTAATAGTTTTATCATAAAGTTTAATAAAAATAGAAGTATCAAACCTTAATTTATCCCAAATAATTCGTTTGAAAAATCTATCATCCTATACTTCTAATTTTATTAAATTAAAAATTTAGCCCACATGCAATTTTTGTTTAATAAAATTTCATTCTTCAGCATGTTATATATTGGTAAAACATGACTTCATTAAGCTTCAATCTTCAAAATCTAACTTTGTAATCCTATTCATGCAACTTCTTCATCCTCCTCTAGTTTTGCTGAAATCCTTACCGAAATTCCTGAGCTTAGGGGTGATAATTTCAAAATCTGGAAAGAACGAGTTCTTCATTTAGGCTGCATCGACATGGACTACGCAATAAGGAATGACGAACTTGCTGCAATCACTACGACTAGCACTGTTGTTGAGATCGCACTATATGAAAAATGGGAGCGATCCAATCGCTTAAACATCATGTTCATTATGTCCAAGATCCCTCTGGGAATACGTGGATCGGTGGAGCAACCTGAGAAAGTCAAAGACTTGATCAAAATGATTGATGAGCAGTTTGACACTTCGGACAAACCACTTTACAACATCCTCATCCACCAGTTCTCATCCACAAAACTCATTGGTGTCAAAGGAGTTAGAGAATATATTTCAAAGATGAGAGACATTTCTGCTCAACTGAAGAAGTTCGATGTCGTCATTCCTAAAACCTTCCTGGTACACTACATCCTTAACAATCGTCCACCTCAATATGTGCCTTTCAAAATTTCCTACAACACACATAAGGACAAATGGAGTATCAATGAACTGATAACCATGTGTGCTCAAGAAGAAGCAAGGCTCCTGCAGGAACAAGCTGAAAGTGCTCACATGGCCACCCAAGGGAAGAAACGCAAACCATCTAAGAAGGACAAGGGGAAAAATAAAGTGCCTCCCCAAGGAGAAATAAAGCATGATTCCATCAAGTGTTTCTTCTGCAAAAAGAAGGGACATGCAAAAAAGGAATGCGCCAAGTTCAAGAAATGGATGGACGACAATGGTAATCCAATTCCATTCGTATGTTATGAATCTAATATGGCTAATGTTAATATTAACACATGGTGGATTGATTCTAGATCAACAATTCACATTTCAAATTCCTTGCAGGGTTTACAAAACCTAAGGAAGCCAGTGGGAAGTGAGCAAAGCATCTTATTCGGAAACAAGATGGGCGCACATGTGGAGGCTATTGGAACATGCCATTTAGTTTTAAGTAGTGGTTTTATTTTAAAGTTAGAAAATACATTTTATGTACCAAGTTTCTCTAGAAACTTGATTTTCGTTTCAAGACTTGTACCTTTTAGTTTTTCCTTTACATTTTCAAACAAATCTTTTAATTTATATAATAAATATAAATGTGTTGGAAATGGTATTTTGTCTGATGGTCTGAACTGCCTTAATTTACAAAACAATACCACTTATAATACTGTGCACGTTCACGCTGGCAATAAAAGACGTGTTATGAATGAGAATTCCTCTACATTATGGCACCGGAGATTGGGACATATCTCCATTGATAGAATTATAAGGTTAGTGAAAGATGGGGTACTCAATACCTTAGATTTTATTGATTTTAATAATTGTGTGATTGCATTAAGGGAAAGCACACCTCCAAGTCTAAAAAAAGTGGTGTCCATAGGAGTTCCGACCTATTAGAAATCATACATACTGATATATGTAGTCCAGACATGGACTCATATGGTCAGAAATACTTCATCTCTTTCATAGATGATTACTCATGCTACATGTATATCTACTTACTTCATAACAAAACGAAGTGTTAGATGTCTTTAAGATATTTAAAGCTGAAGTAGAGAAACAATGCAACAAGCAAATGAAGATAGTGAGATCAGATAGAGGTGGAGAATATTATGGTTGATACACTGAAGATGGACAAGCACCTGGCCCTTTTTCAAAGTTTCTTCAAGAAAATGGGATTGTTGCCCAATATACCATGCCCGGTACACCCGAGCAAAATGGTGTTGCAGAAAGGAGAAACCGAACATTGATGGACATGGTGCAGAGTATGCTTAGCAGTAACCCTAAACTTCCTAAATCCTAGTGGATTGAAGCGTTAAAGACATCTGTGTCCATATTAAATCGAGTTCCAACCAAGGCAGTCTCCAAAACTCCTTTTGAATTATGGAAAGGTTGGAAACCGAGTTTGCAACATGTACGCATTTGGGGATGCCCATATGAAGTTAGGGTATACAATCCACAAGAAAAGAAACTAGACCCAAGGACCATAAGTGGATACTATATTGGATACGCTGAAAGGTCTAAAGCTTACAAGTTTTATTTTCCATCTCATAGCACTAGGATTGTGGAATCAACGAATGCAAAATTTCTTGAAAATGCCTTGATTAGTGGGAGTGATCAATCCAAGGACTTAGGTTCTGAGAAAGATCCTTCAGAACCCTCCACCTCAAGAGCAAGATTGATTGTGGTTGATAACACCTCTGCAGTCCAAATGAATTTTGAACCACCACAACTAATTGTAAAAGATCCACAAGTCAATGATGAAGTTCAAATGGATCAAGTTATTCAAGAGTTTCCTATAATTGTTTAACAACAAGCTGAACCACCTGCTCCCCAAGAGCTTGCTGGTGTAGCCTTAAGAAGATCCACTAGGACAACAAAATCGGCAATACCTAGTGACTACATTATGTATTTGAAAGAATCTGACTACAATATTGGAGCCGAAAAATGATCCAGAAACGTTTTCACAAGCTATGAATAGCAAAGAATCGAAACTGTGGTACAATGCCATGAATGAAGAAATGAATTCTATGAAGAGCAACGGAGTCTGGGATCTTGTTGAGTTCCCTAATGGGGCGAAGGATATTTGGTGTAAATGGATCTTCAAAACAAAGAAAGACTCATTAGGCAACATTGAGAGACACAAAGCGAGACTTGTTGCTAAGGGATTCACTCAAAAAGAAGGAATTGACTACACAGAGTCCTTTTCTCCGGTATCTAAGAAAGATTTCGTCAGAGTAATTCTGGCATTAGTTGCTCATTTCGATTTAGAGCTGTAGCAGATGGATGTGAAAACTGCCTTCCTAAATGGTGACTTAGAGGAAGAGGTATACATGAAACTACCAGAAGGATTCTCCTCTAGTGATGGTGAGCATTTGGTGTGCAAGCTTAAGAAGTCCATCTATGGTTTAAAACAAGCGTCCCGCCAATGGTATTTAAAATTTTATGATGTCATCTCTTCCTTTGGATTTGAAGAGAATGTCATGGATCAATATATATACCAGAAGGTCAATGGGAGTAAGATTTGTTTTCTTGTTTTATATGTGGACGATATTCTTCTTACAACCAAAGATAAGGGCATGCTACATGAGGTGAAACAATTTCTCTTAAAGAACTTTGAGATGAAGGATATGGGTGATGCGTCTTATGTCATTGGCATTAAGATCCATCGAGATAGATTCAAAGGTATCTTAGGTCTATCTCAAGAAACCTACATTAACAAAGTTTTAGAGAGATTTAAGATGAAAGATTGTTCACCAAGTGTTGCTCCTATCGTTAAGGGTGATAAATTAAATTTGAGCCAGTGTCCAAAGAATAATTTTGAAAAGGAAGAAATGAAGAACATCCCATATGCTTCTGCTATTGGAAGCTTCATGTATGCTCAGGTGTGCACAAGACCTGACATTGCCTTTGCTGTCGGAATGCTAGGAAGATTTCAGAGTAACCCGTGGTTAGATCACTGGAAAGCTGCAAAGAAAGTTATGAGGTATCTTCAGGGTACTAAGGATTACAAACTCATGTTCAGATGAACCGACAACCTGAAAGTAGTTGGCTACTCAGATTCAGACTTTTCTGGTTGTACTGATTCACGTAAATCAACCTCTGGTTATGTGTTTATGTTTGCCGGTGGAGCTATATCATGGAGGAGTAACAAACAGACCTTGACTGCTACTTCTACTATGGAAGCCGAGTTCGTTTCGTGTTTTGAGGCTACATCGCATGGTGTATGGCTAAAGAGTTTCATTTCAGGCCTTAGAGTTGTAGATTCCATATCTAGGCCATTGAGAATGTTCTGGGACAATTCAGTTGCTGTATTCATGGCTAAGAACAACAAGAGTGGTAGTTGAAGTAAGCACATCGACATCGAGTACTTAGCCGTGAGAGAACATGTTAAAGAAAAATAAAGTGGTCATTCAACACATTAGCACTGAATTGATGATTGCTGATCTTATGACGAAAGGCTTGCCATCTCATAAATTCAAGGATCATGTAGTGAACATGGGACTTGGTTCCCTTATGTAAATTATTGTACAAACTAAAGTTATTATCAATGAAACTCTTATTTTGATGTTTTTTCATATTTATGCGCATTTTAATTTTATTTGAGAAAATTTTATCTTCATAGGACTTGAATAAACATAAGGTTTATTCATTAAAGTACATAGCCACATAAATTACATTGTTATGTAATAAATATATTGTAATACATGAAAGATAATACTTATCATAAAAAGAGGACCTATCACCATGATTCATGTGTTTATTATCTAACAGGGATAATCGTTGGGCTTAAGTAATACATTAATTTAAATGCTGACCAAGTGAGAGAATGTTAGAATATTTATTTAAATGGTATATAAAATCAATTTGTTACAATTAATTGATTTAATATATCAAAGTCAATATTTTATTTATTGACAAAATATTCTAATTAATGGTCAACATTATTTGTTACCTGATTTTGTTTGTTACCCGATTTTGCATATCCCAACTGATTGAGAGAATATCTCAATATGTGGCAGAGACTCTGATGGTAGGTCTCACTCTATAAATATAGAGTACCAGTCCCCAAGCTCATTGCTCATTCTGACTATCAGTAACTCCATCTAAAAGAGTTAGTGAGAGCGTGGAAGGCTGTGTACTCATTCTAACTTCTGTTTGTTTTCTTTTGTAGATCTAAAGCTAGATCAAGGTTATCAATTGCAAGTGCCGGAGATATATAATATTCATTTTAATCTAACATCTACTTCTCTGAATTGGTTCTTCAAAATTTTGATTTATCTTTCTGAGGAAGAGTTTACCAATCTCGCCTGTGTCCTTTATCCATTCTCTATCTGCTCCTTTTAGACTTTCTCATGCACCTCACAATAGTGGAGGCGGAGAAGAATTTGGAGTATCTCTCACCTTCTTTTAGCCATTCAACTCTAGATTTTTGTTTCTAGAATATCTCCGCTCTATCCAAAGTCTCATTGAGTCTCCCTTTTGCACATTCTTGTTTCTCGACGTGATCAAACGAATTTTTTTCCACCTCTTGTAGATAGGCTCTAGCTTTTTCAACTTGGTTTTTGATGTCTCAGAAGTGTGTTATATTCTAGACCAAGAGGTTTGCTTTGGTCTTGCGTAGTTTTTGGTAGAAGTTAAGCATCAGATCAAGACTGAGATGATTTGCCCATGGACTTTTCACATGTTCTCATATTTAAATTGTCTTGCTTGGCAGATAGTACCACCCATCGTATCCACCAGGATTGGATTATGATAAGAGGATCCAACTGACAAGTTGCTAACAATGGCACTGGGAAACAGCAGGCGCCACTCCACCGAGCTTAGCGCTCTATCCAGTCTGGCCTTCTTCAAAACTGTTCTTTCATTGCCACTACAACTTCTCCTACTCCAAGTGAATCATGGTCCCTGGAATTCCATATCAATCAAACCTACGCTATTAACAATCTACAAGGAATTATTTGTTACTCTTTAATGAGTTCATCAAAGATTTAATTACTACAATTTATAGTTGAAGTACCAATATGTTAAACCTCGTACTGGTAAAAGAGGTTGACATGCTAAAAACCCTTAGAAAAACTCATAGCTATCAACATTTTTATTATTTAATTTGAGATATTTATTTCGCCCACTATATTAAGCTAGGTTGCTAGTGATTGCCAGCGGTATTAAAAGAAAACAAAATACAAAACATCAATTAAATAAGTAATTAAAAAGAAAGCCGCGAGAGAATCGGTAGTTGCTACAGTTGAATATCACATCTAATTTTGGTGTGCAAACATATTATGATCACTCTATAATGACACCCTAACCACAAACAAAAAAACATCAAACATGACCTAATTAAACTCTTTTTTTAACCTTAGTCTTATTGGATCATATCATGGTCATATGTAGCCCCACACACCTCATCTCACCTCACCTCTACTACGTACCCACATTTTTCTTTCTATAAGATTTGCACAATCTTAACCTATTAAAGTTGACCCAACTCTACATTTATTATCAACACTTATGTAGAGTCCATTAGATAAAAAATAAACTAATCACACTGTGAGACCCGCAGTTGAAAAATTCAAGAGACCTATTTTGGCAAGAGACTATAAGTCAATTTATGTTTGTTACATAAAATATTTTGTACTAGTTTTAAACTACTACATTTGGAAACTGTTAATCAACTACTTTAATAATCAAGATTGATCCTATATATCTTGCTTCAAACTATTTTGGCATCAAGATTTGTGAGGACAACTGTTAGGAGTGTGTCCTAAAAGCATGTAAAAGATATTTATTTTTTCTGTGAATAAATAAATATAATGATTTATTATTATTGTTATATTTAGATTGTTAAATTATTGTTTGAATAATTTTGTAAATATCAGAAAAATTCCATATTCATTATTGAGGATGTGATCTTGTATTAGTACGAGAGAATTAAGATCACATGAATGAATAAAAATAGTCAACAATAACAAATTAAAGTTATGGAATTATTTAATTGGAGTTGTAAGTACGGTTTATTAAGTATCATAGTGATACAAATAATCTAGATTCAGATTATTGATGTGGTAAAACATCTCGGTAAATGTGCTTTATATAATATGATTACATATGACATGGACATATATGAATTAAAGTCTTTATCCAAAAGTCATTTAACAATAAAGACTTATAATTCATATCATAACTGATGATCATTTATAGATCAACCTAAATCCTGAGTGTTCATGAACTCCTGTTCATGTTTATTAAATCTTTTGATTCATTCGTTAAGGTCTCTTCAAAGAATGAGGCTAATGACTTTTGTTTTGAAGATTTAATATCATGGATGGCTGGGAACATGTATCAACAATATAGAATCTAATCTTTCCTAACGGATCATATATTAGTTCCCTTAAGGGTTAATTCTGGAACTGAATGATTTTGAGCTCTGTATGCCCTGATTTTACCACGGGCTGATTAGCAGTCGGAGCTGCGGCCTAATCGCGATTATCCCATGTACATCCCCAAGACCGGAGCTCCCGTCAAGAGGTCGTACCTCTTGAGCTCGGGATAACCCAAGGATTTGCCAAGATTGCTTAGGACCTGTGTTCGGACCCTGAAGGCCGAAGGTCGAGTTACGTATCCAGCTCGTTGTACGATCTGGATGTGGAGGCTGTGACCCTTTGTAAAGTCTGCACACGCAAGGTAAACGTGCATATATCAGACATCACGTGTCTGATATCCCCCTGACTTCTCGGACACGCAGCAGGAACGTGCGTATTCAGACACCCACGACTGGGTTGGGCCGTGCGGCCCATTATCTCCTTACCTATTGATTTGACCACACTTATCTGTCAGGTTTAGGAATTAATCATGAATGTCACAGAGTTGATACGATAGGTAAGAGGGTCACGGGATGACCCTCTTACCAACTCCCAGGTGCCTTCTCCTATAAATATGGAGACCCTGGAGATGATATGGGTTGGACTCTCAATTGTAAGAAATACTCTGTAATCAAATACCCAAAGTATATCAATAATATTGACTAGTGGAGTAGAAGGATTTTAACCTTTGAACCACTTAAAAAACGTGTCTCGAGTCACCTCTATCCTTTTCTAAGATCATATATCTGATACGGTTCATTTTAAGCACTAATCTCTTTCTCTTCTTCTTCTAATTACCTGTTGGCGAAGAACCGCGTCAACAGTTTGGTGCTTTCATTGAGAGCAAGTTCGATTAGTGCTGTGACTACTCAGTCCAGGCATGGTAATGAGACAGAGCAGCATGATGGGCAGGAGGCTCATCATACTATCATCCCTGGAGAACAAGTTCCTGAAGCTCACCAACGGCCAGGAAAGCAGCCGGCGGGCCATGATGATACTGGTAGTTCGGCGCCCCGGCCACCTAATCCGAACCCATGTTATTATACTGTGGTGGAGATGGAGAACGCTCAGCTGAGGAGCCAGTTAGCAACAGCTAGTCAGCAAATCCAGGATATGTTGGCCCGACTACCCCCTCTCACAACCGGCGTTAACGTCGGAGAGAGGCAAGGCGAGGCTCCTAAGTCTTGCCGGGGTAATCGGTCTAGGCATAGCCGTTTGGATAGACTTCCAGCAGCCCACTCCACCCCTTCATCACACCAACAAGAGGCAAACTTCGAGGAAATGCCTAGGGCTGGACGACAGCGATACAGCCGTTCGGTCAGGACGTCGACTCCTAGCTCCCAACCATTCTCGAGAACCCCCAGGGGAGCTCGAGGAAATTCTCGAAGGAGATCCGGGGAGGGCTCGCGACGTCAGCCCGTCCCTGACAACCGTTCTGCGCCTCGTCCAGATCACCCGGCGCAGGACCAGCAGGTTGGCAGGGCCGAAAGGCCCCCACCAAACTTGATCCGTCCAGACGGAACTAGGATCGCCTCCCCAGTCAGGCATCCTCCTTCTCCGATCAGATATCCGTCTCCTCCTCGGCCCGTCCGGGACATCCCAGCATATGGGAGTAGTAGGAGAAACCCGCCATTAGCTGGACCCTCCCAGCGTAGCAGGGCGCCAGGGGAAGGCTCAGGTCCTCATCACCAAAGGCGGACTCCAAGCCTATCCAGCAGGAGCTGCTGGACCGGCAGTCGTCGAAGTGATCTCTCTGGGGGAGACATTCGTCAGCGTTTAAGTTCGGCACAAAGTCACCAGACCACCCAGGGAGGTGACCTGCGAGATCGCCTCAACTCTCATAGAGGGGACAGAGCAGGAGGAGATGGCCAGGCTCGCTCAGGGGGGGCCCTGTCCGAAGTACGTAACGGAGGGAATGTCCTAAGTAACCTATCTCAAGATAGGAGGGGCAATAACCCACCAAATGTGTACAATGGATCCGGAGCTGTTGAACAGTCCTGGAATAACCAAGGACATCAGGACCAAACCCTCGAGCGCCTGACTCAAATGGAGGAGCTGATGAGGAAGCTCCTATCAAAAAAAGAAAAAGACGAATATGATTCAGGGGACGAGATGGATCTTTTCGCCCCCAATATAGCAGCGACGACATACCCATTTGGTTTCCGTATGCCTCACTTGTCAAAGTTCAATGGGGACGGAGACCCATCAGACCATTTAGGGATGTTCAACACCCTAATGATGGCCCATAACATTGGCCCCGAGCTGAGATGCTTAATCTTCCCTTCCACGCTGACTGGACCTGCCAGACAGTGGTTCAAGCAAAGTAAAAGACAGTCAATCAGTTCCTGGAAGACCTTCTCAGCCGACTTCAAAAGGGCATTCCGAGCCTCCCAGGCCGCCCGTGTTCAGGTCGACTCCCTGGCTACTGTGAGACAGCAGCCCGGTGAGACTCTGAAGGCCTACCTGAGCAGATTCGCGAACGTTGCTGCTCGGGTTAGAGACGCGGATGATAGCTCCAAGCTCATGGCCATGCGAACCGGAATCCTTGTCGGAGGAGACCTCTGGAAGGATATACAAAGAAAAGGAGTCAGCTCGGTCAACGAATTCCTTAACAGGGTCCATGAATGGATAAACTTGGAAGAAGCCGAAGCCTCAGCTGCGGGAACCAGTCAGGTTCCCGATCAGCCCGCTGGAGTAGGGACGGAGGTCGTGGCAGCGACCCACAATATCACACAGAACAACCAGCCCGGTGGAGGCAAAAGAAAGGGAAATGGCGAAAACAGTCAGCACGGCCAAAAGAAGAATAAGTCCGTAGAAAAGTTTAAGCCCGTTTTCACGACATATACTGAGCTCACCTAGTCCAGGGAGAGTATCTTCCTGGCCAACTCTACTCGAGTCCCCTGGAAGAGGCCGGAGCCATTGAAGCACCACAAGGGAAAGAGAGACCCTTCCAAGTTTTGCTGTTTTCATAAAGATGTGGGCCACAACACCGACGATTGTAGGCATTTAAAAGATGAGATCGAGACTCTCATCCGAGCCGGCCCCTTGGCTCAATACTCGCGAAACAGGGTTCCAGCGAGTCGACCTGCTCCAGAAGCCCCAGCCAGTCAGCTCGGGTCTCGGGTAGATCAGGATGTCCCTCCTCCCGTGGTCGGAGGAGAGATATCCACCATCTCTGGAGGTCCGCACATGGCTGGCACAAGCAGAGGTGCCCAGAAGAGATACGTGAATGAACTAAAGGCTCATAATGGAGTGGAGTTCGTCCCAAAGCAGCGTCAGTCAAAGCAACATCGATTGGAGAGGCAACCAATCATTTTTACGGAGGAAGATGCAGGCCATGTCCAGTTCCCTCACAATGACCCCTTGGTTGTAGCAGTCCAGCTCGCCAACTAGAGAGTGAGGATGGTACTAATAGACAACGGGAGTTCGGTGAACCTCCTATTCCGATCCACCTTAGAGAAGATGGGTTTGGCTGTCGCCGATCTGGAGGCAACCTCCATGATGCTGTATGGTTTTTCGGGAGAAGGATCAGCAGCGATAGGGACGATCGAGCTGGTGATCACCCTAGGAGAAGAATCTCGGACAGTATCCAAACTACTCGAGTTCGTGGTCATAGACTGTTCCGCTGCTTACAACGCCATTTTGGGCCGACCTACGCTCATAGCTTTCGAGGCTATCACTTCCATTCGATACCTCGCAATGAAGTTCCCTACTTCAACAGGAATCTGCACTATCCAGGGCAATCAGCTCGCTGCCAGGGAATGCTACAGCATTTCCATGAAGGGAAAATCTAAACCCGGGCAGTTGGCAATGGCCATTTAGAGTGAAGAGGAATCTCAGGAACCCTTAGTAGATCCTGAGATTGAAAAACCTCAAAGCGCCGAGGGGGAAAATGTCGTCTTAAGTAAGGATATTGACCCCCGAATAGGCGCGGACAGATCCGAACTCTAGGTGATTGAGGAGCTCGAGGAAGTGAACATTGACCCGCAGAATCCATCACGGACGGTCAGGCTCGGGAAAAACCTCTGCGGCAAGAGGAAGGCGGAGCTGACTACGTTTCTGCAGGATAACTTAGATGTATTTGCCTGGTCCCATGAGGACATGGTGGGGATTAGCCCGAGTGTTATCATGTACATGCTTCATCTGGATAAAAGCATTCCTGCCAAGTCTCAGAAGCAAAGACGTTTAGGAACAGCCCAGGCTGAAGCCCTAGAAGAAGAAGTAGCCCGGCTCAAAAAATGTGGCTTTATCTGTGAAGCCAAGTTCTTAATCTGGGTCGCCAACCCCGTGCTGGTCCTGAAGCCTAACGGGAAATGGCAGACCTGCATCGACTTCTCCGACCTGAACAAAGCCTGCCCCAAAGATTGTTTTCCATTGCCCTAGGATTGACCAGTTGGTGGATGCCACGGCGGGGCACGAGCTCATGTCCTTTATGGACACGTACTCAGGCTATAATCAGATAGTGATGAATCCGGCGGACCAGGAACACACCAGCTTCATGACCCCGACTACGTCTACTGTTACAAGGTCATGTCGTTCGGTCTGAAGAACGCCAGAGCTACCTACCAAAGGCTAGTAAATAGAATGTTTGCGAACCAGATCGGAAAAAACATGGAAGTGTACGTTGATGACATGCTAGTCAAGTCAAAGACTGCCGATAACCACGTTTCTGACCTGGAAGAATGTTTTAAGATACTGCGGAAATATGGCATGAGGCTCAATCCACAGAAGTGCACTTTTGGAGTCGCGTCAGGAAAATTCCTGGGGTTCATAGTCAATACCCGAGGAATCGAGGAAAACCCTGACAAGATCAGATCACTGCTTGAGCTTCCTTCGCCCAGGTCGCGGAAAGATGTCCAAGGCCTGACAGGAAGAGTGGCAGCCCTGAACCGGTTTATTTCCAAGTCCACCGATAAGTGTTTGCCCTTCTACAACCTGCTCCGCTGAAACAAGAAATTTGAATGGACAGTAGAGTCACATCTGGCCGAGCCGCCCGTGCTATCCAAACCTAAGGCAGGAGAGCCTCTTTTTCTCTATCTGGCTGTCACTGAGGATGCAGCTAGTGCCGTACTGGTACGAGAAGAGGATCAAGTTCAGAAGCCAGTCTACTACATCAGTAAGAGACTCTCGGGGTGGAATCCCGATACCCACTGATGGAAAAATTGGCGTTCTGCCTTATCACGGCCTCGAGAAAGCTCAGGCCGTACTTCCAGTCCCACTCAATACACATCATGACCGATCAGCCTCTAAGGCAGGTTTTGCAAAAACCTGAAGCATTGGGACGTTTGTTAAAATGGGCGATCGAACTCAGTTAGTTCGAGATCTTCTACACTCCACGAACTGCTATAAAAAGTCAGGCCCTGGTCGATTTTGTGGCAGAGTGCACGGGATTCCAGAAGGATCCAGTGGAGGACTCACCACGGGTCACCTCGCCCCAATCGTTATGGAGGATCTTTGTGGATGGTTCATCCAACGAGAGCGGCTCCGGGGCTGGAATCATTCTGATATCCCCCGAGGGACATAGATTCCACTCGGCGCTGAGGTTTGGGTTCAAGGCCTCCAACAACGAGGCCGAATACGAAGCTTTGTTAGCCGGGTTGAGGATAGCCCAGGAGTAGAAGGCGAGCTCCGTCCAGTGCTTCAGTGACTCCCAGCTCGTGGTAAACCAGGTTCTGGGCGAATATCAAGCGTGGGGACCCAAGATGGCCGCCTATCTGGCAAAGGTAAAAGCTGAGTTGTCCGCATTTGAGGGAGGATCGATCGAACAGATACCTCGGGAACAGAACGCTAATGCAGATGCTCTTGCCAAGCTCGCCACCTCCGGAGAGACGGAGACCTTGGGGTTGGTACCAATAGAATTCTTGTAAAAACCAAGTATAGAAGGAGTCAGGATGGAGGTCGAGATGATCGACGCCAGGACAACCTGGATAACCCCCATTCTTGAATACCTCGTCGAGGGAAAGCTGCCCGAAGGACGTAATGATGCACGGCGAGTCCTATATCAAGCTCTGAGATATACGATAGTCGATAGTGTGTTGTACCAGCGCGGGCACTCCCTACCTCTCCTCTGGTGTGTTCTTCCAAGTGAAGCGAAGGCCATCCTGTAGGAGGTGCACGAAGGATTTTGCGGAGACCACACTGGGGGGCAGAGCTTGGCCTTAAAGGTTCTCAGGCAAGGGTATTACTGGCCAACTCTGTCCAAAGACTCGATCTCATACGTGAAGAACTGTGACAAGTGCCAGCGATTCGCTGCAGTTGTCCGAGATCCTCCAGTCAAGCTGAAGATGATCTCGTCCCCATGGCTGTTTGCCGTTTGGGGGATAGACTTGGTTGGCGCACTCCCCACTGGAAAAGGCGGGGTCCGTTACGCCGTGGTAGCCATCGACTACTTTACTAAGTGGGCTGAGGCAGAGCCTTTAGCAACGATAACGTCAAAAAAGGTGCTTGACTTCGTGGTTAAAAGCATCATCTGTCGATTCAGCCTGCCCAAGAAGATCATCTCCGATAACGGCACTCAGTTCGACAGCGACCTGTTCACCGAGTTCTGTGAAAGGCATGGAATCGTGAAAAGTTTTTCTTCCGTGGCCTATCCTCACGCTAATGGCCAGGTTAAGGCTGTCAACAAGACCCTAAAGGTGAGCCTGAAGAAGAGATTAGATGAAGCGAAGGGGGTTTGGCCAGAACAGCTCCCCCAGGTCCTATGGGCATACCAGACCTCGCATCGGGCTCCTACGGGTCATACTCCCTTTTCCCTAACCTTTGGGAGTGAGGCAGTCCTCCCCATGGAGATAAAGGTTCTATCGCATAGGGTCCAGTCTTACGACCAAGATCGAAACCACGAGCTCCTACGCCATTCCCTCGATCTAGTTGATGAAAGGCGAGAGGATTCGCAACTCCAGCTCGCCCATTATCAGCAGAAAATCACTCGCTACTTCAACGCCAAGGTCAAAGAACGCGCCTTTAGCGTGGGCGACTTGGTCCTAAGGAGAATTTTCCTCGCCGGAAAAGATCCTAAAGACGGAGTTTTGGGGCCAAATTGGGAAGGACCATACCAGGTCATCGAAGTCATCAAGGAGGGAACTTATAAGCTAGCTCGACTTGACGGAGGGGCGGTCCCACGGACTTGGAACGCCATCCACTTAAAGAAATATTATCAATGATTCACATGTAAGGCCTGGAAGGCCACTTTTTGAGTATTAATGAAAATCAACTTTTTATGCATATTTGCAAGTGTAATATAAAGTAACCACGAAAGACCCTTTCCCAGTTACTTGGGGGGCATATGGTACCTGGATATAACCAGGTCTCCTTAACGACTTAGAAGTTGATTCATATCGATCGACCGTTATTTTCTTAAAAACGCGAGATATTGATAAGGGTTAACGATAACTAAGTCCTATCCTGGTTTTAACCGGGTCATAAAACTTAGAAGTTGATTTAAATCTATTGATCGTTGTTCTTCTTACAGAGCTCGAGATATGGATAAAAGTTAACGCGAACTAAGTTTTCAAATTAAGTTCCTGGTCCTAACCAGGTCATAAAACTTAGAAGTTGATTTAAATCTATTGATCGTTGTTATTCTAGAAGAGCTCGAGATATGGATAAAAGTTAACGCGAACTAAGTTTTCAAATTAAGTTCCTGGTCCTAACCAGGTCGTAAAACTTAGTATTTGATTTAAATCTATTGATCATTCTTCTTCTTAAAGAGGTCGAGATATGGATAAACATCATCATAAACTAAGTTTTTGAAAAGATTGTAACCGAGATACGTTAAAGCAAAAAAGAGAAGATCAATTAAAAGCGTTAAATCAAATTGTCTCGAGGTGAAAGCACCTCATGCAAAGGTTACATAAAAAATACTTAAAAATATAGAAGGGCACAAGAAAAAAGACGCCATAAGCTCCATCAGATGGCCCCTGGGAGGTCACCGTCTCGCCTTGCTCAGCCGCACCAGAAGCTTCCCCAGTCTCCGAAGGCGCCTCTTTATCAAGGCGAGCTTGGAACTTCACCAGCAAGCGCGCCCAGAGATTCGCTGACATGAAGGAAAAGTCAGCGTCCGGGTTGTAGACCCAGCTGTGATAGAACAGATCTTCGATGGACTATTCCGAAGTGGTCCGCTCGGCCTTCAGGGCAGCCTGGGTGGCCTGGATCTCAGCCTGGGCGGCCTGGGTCTCAGCCTTCGCGGCATCAAGGTCTGTCCGCGAGGTGGCAAGGGAGGACTCGAGCTCTTGGATCTTCGAACTGGATTTCTCCAACTCGGCCTGGGAGGCTGCCAAGGCATCCTTGGCCACTTGCAGGGTAGTCTGGTGCTTATCCCTCATGTCCCCGAGCTGAGTTTTGGTCCTGACGATGCTCCGGTGAAGGGCGACAATGCTCTGCAAAGACAGAAAGACAAGTGCCTTAGGAAAACGAAGGGCAAAGAATAACAAAGTAAGAAACCACAAAAGTTAAGGTTGGCTTACCGTCATGGCCATGCCTAGTGAAGACTCCAGCACGCCCACCGGGCTCATTGTCTCGATGGCCCGGAGCTCCTTTTCAGTGAACTTGTATATATGGCTGACGGCGTAGTTCGCCGACTCATACACCGTTCCCCGAAAGGCCTCAGGGATCTTCTCCAGGTCCTGGGGATTGACTGGTATGCGCACATCGGAGGGTACGATGGCCGAAGTCCCGACCTCCGTTACTGCATCCCGGGCGGCGAGTGGAGCTCGCGGAGCCGGTGAAGGCATATTGCTTCCCCCTGCAGCAGGAAGGACCGCTCCTGCGACCTGTGAAGCTGGGGTTTGGTCCTTCTCCTTTGCAGGAGACTTGGTGGGGGTCCCGGCGGCGTTCCTGGACGTCCAGAGCCTCTTCATTCTTGGCCCAGCTGAAGGGTTCCCCCCGAAGACCGTACCTTGCAGGCTCTCCTCGGGTGGAGACATCTCGTCTGTCAAAACAAAAGCATGGTTAGTAAGAGTTAGCAACCATAAAGATACAAAACCAAGGGGCAAAAAGTATATGATTACTAAGGGAATCCTACCCCCCGAGCTCGGGGAAGAATCTAAGTCGATCACTTCCCGAGCTGGCGTAAGTTCTGGGCCCGAGTGTGACTCGGGGCTAGATTTGTCTATATACTGCCTAAGCCCCGGAGCTACGGCACCCCTCCAAAGTGATGGCCATGAGCGAAGGTTGGTCCCATACTCCTTGAATAGGATCGACCTAAAGGCTAGGGTGTTATCTACTACTACGGTACCCCTAGGTCGGCTATCTTGGTAATCCAGCACAAGCCGGTCGACGCAATGGAGCAGGGTCATGTTCAGGTCCGGATCCCTTCGGTGACGATGGACGATCTGCCTAAGATTGAACCTAGCCAGCCGGGGGTCTGTTGTGGCCCTATCTAGGCTCCTAAGGGTTACCTTGGCCAGAAGGACCCGTGGCTGCTCCGGACTGGGTCCTCTCCTCGCCTGTCGCTGGGGCGATCTCCAAGGTCCGCTTCTTGTTCCTCACGAGCGGAACCTCGTTGCCCTCGTCCTCCTCATCTTTCTCTTCCGCGACCTCCTCCACGGCGATGGGTCTGGTGTCGCGAGCTGGGGGAAGCCCCCGGGGCCTCCTAAGGTTTAAAGTCTGATTCGGGAAAATCAGCTTGCAGGCTATCATCGTCTCGTCTGTTATGAGCACGCGATAATCCTTCTCACTGGGGGGCAAGCCCGCCAGCGTCTCGTATTGGGCCCCGAGGGTCACGGATTTCTCTGTCCTCGCAAAGATGGCTGCAAGAATAGCCTAAGTCAGAAAGGGGTACGGGAGGAGCTAAAACGACACTTAACTGACGAGCTAAGGAGAAAAGATACTTACGAGGACGATTGAAGTAGTGGAGCTCGCAGTTCCTGAACCCCGTCGACATGAAGAATTGATCCTTGAAGTCGTTGGGGTGGCTGGGCAGCTCGATGACCACAGCCGTATTGGGGAATCGGGTTAAGTAATAAAACCCGTCGCCTCGCCCCCGCTGGTCTGGGCTGGCTTTAAGGCAGAAAAAATATAAAATATCCGCAGGAGTGGGGACCTCCCACTCGTGCTTCTGAAACAAATACTTCAACCCTGCCAGCAAGCGGTAGGAGTTGGGCGGGAGCTGAAATGGTGCCAACCTCACATAATTGAGAAAATCAGCAAAGTACTGATCCAGTGGGAGGAAGGCCCCCACATTAAAGTGTTCGCTGCTCCAGGCCGCGAACGATTCATCGAGCGGCGCTCAGCTCCGCTCGCCGTCTGCAGCAGGTTGGGCAACCACAGACGCCTTCCCCAGTGCGATGTTGTGGGAAAGGAAGATCTTGTTGATCTTTACCTGGTCGGTCATTTTTGAGACGATCTTCTCCGCCTCAAAAAATGCATCAGGAGCCACCTCGAGCTCCTTCTCCACTGCCGGCCCAAAGTGGGGGATCAGAGAGTCCAGCATCACCGCTTTGCCTTTGTCCTGCTGGGAGGCCGAGCTTCCAACGGTCTTCTGTGGGACATTCCTTTTTGGTGCCATCTGGTCGCCTAACGAACAAAAGAAAAACATTTCAGAAAAGGCGACCAAGCGTGAGGGAAAAATCAAATGTTATTTGCACGGGCTGAGGTAAGCCCAGCCCGTGGAGAGTGAGACCACGCGGTTCTATGAACACGCGCCTGTGCTCCCAACAGATCCCCGATTACTCAGAATTCGTGTGTCAGGAGGGTCAGGATAGAATTTTCCTTGGGGGGAAAGTTTCAGTAGGCAAAAATTGCAAAACCGCCTGTGAGGCGTGTTCCCTAAGCTACCCGGTTTTGCACCCCAAAGTTCCAAAAATCCTACCCAGAAATTTCCCCAGAAAGAGCATCCCAAAAACCATACTCTTAAGTGATTTCCTACATCAAAGATACCCTAACCTAAAAAGGGCTTTCACCCTCCGTGTCCACAAAACCCAGTAAACCCTTGCATGCGACTACAGTAAATTTTTTACCTAAGTTACAGTGACATATGTTATCCAGATTTCCGGATAGCGTTTAGATTGATGTCCTCGGGGAAGCAGAATTACCAATGTCTTTCGCGGTAGGTGACCAGAGCTCGCGGGTTGACAGAAAGGCTTCTCCTCTCCCGTTTAGTGTCCGGATTACTCTTTCAAGCAAACACGACACGGAGGCTCGTCGACCCTCTCGGACTCCCGAAGGGGTATCCTTCAGGGAAGCTCCTTCCAGGAGGAGCTCTTCAAGTGGTCTTCGCGGAAACAGTTCCGTGCCTCGCACGGAACAAAACCAAGCGGTCGAGTCATGGAGGAGGCATATTTGGAATGATATCCACCTGACACGGGATCCCGCCTGACACGCCCGACAGGTCAAAGCCGCACACATCCCAGCACGCCTAAGGGTACCTTTTCGCCTACTGTTCCGCTGACAACTTGGAAAAGACGGCTGACTTTGTGTGTTCCCCATACTTTCACGTAAATATACCCACATAGAGTCTTGTAGCCATGCTACTACAGTAATTGTATCCCCTATTTATGGCTGGTGTAATTAAGACTCATGTACGTAGGGAAAAACCCTAATCCAAAACCCTAGCTATAAAGACCCCTTCATTTTACAAGAAGGGGGACGGCCAACAGATCACATAGCAAAAACTCTACAAAAATCTCTCTAGCTTCATCTTCTTCAAGAGAACCCGAGAGAAACACTGTGAGTGTGTGAAGTTCTTGTACACCAGCCATCTTACTGTAGTTCTTTCCAAGTATAATAACATCGACTCGTGGACTAGGGCTTGTTAACACCTGAACCACGTAAAAACACTGTTTGTTTAGTTACATTTCAGCACTTCTACAGTTCTTATCTTTTTATTATTCTGTTTGTGTTCGTTTCCGAAAAACTCGGTAAACAACATATATTTTCAAAACGCACATGGACAGGAAGCTTACAGTGTTTGGCTGGGAGGTGGACGGAGGTATCGCCTTGATGAAAGCTGCGTCGGTGCGTTGGATTCCAAAGCTTTGAAGAAATCCGTGCGTCTGAGCTTCTTGAACGCTGAAAGCAGCAGCCACAGAGAAGAGGGTTTGTTCTTCTGAAATGAAGAGAGAAGAAGGAGAGAAGTGTGGGAAAATTTCGAATGAAAGGGTGGCCCATGCGTAGGGTGGCCACCCCCTTTTATATACGTGAAGGACCACGTGTAGATGGCCGTTGGATGACCCTGGTGAGGGATCCAAGGCCCTCCACTCGAAATACGAAACGACGGCTGGGCCTAGGCTAGGCCATTAAATGCGGTTCTCGTAAGACGTACCGTCGCCAACCACGATGTTCCACGTATCAGGCGCCTGCGTAAGAGGTGGAATGTGAAGAGTCCATGGGGAAGCCTAAAAGCCCCTACTGTGGTCCAATACGTCGTGGCATACCACGAGCAGGGGCTTGGGGGGTAGATGTACGCCCTGATTAGCAGTCGGAGCTGCGGCCTAATCGTGATTATCCCATGTACATCCCCAAGACCGGAGCTCCCGTCAAGAGGTTGTACCTCTTGAGCTCGGGATAACCCAAGGATTTGCCAAGATTGCTTAGGACCTGTGTCCGGACCCTGAAGGCCGAAGGTCGAGTTACGTATCCAGCTCGTGGTACGATCTGGATGTGGAGGCTGTGACCCTTTGTAAAGTCTGCACACGCAAGGTAAACGTGCATATATCAGACATCACGTGTCTGATATCCCCCTGACTTCTCGGACACGCAGCAGGAACGTGCGTATTCAGACACCCACGACTGGGTTGGGCCGTGCGGCCCATTATCTCCTTACCTATTGATTTGACCACACTTATCTGTCAGGTTTAGGAATTAATCATGAATGTCACAGAGTTGATACGATAGGTAAGAGGGTCATGGGATGACCCTCTTACCAACTCCCAGGTGCCTTCTCCTATAAATATGGAGACCCTGGAGATGATAGGGGTTGGACTCTCAATTGTAAGAAATACTCTGTAATCAAATACCCAAAGTATATCAATAATATTGACTAGTGGAGTAGAAGGATTTTAACATTTGAACCACTTAAAAAACGTGTCTCGAGTCACCTCTATCCTTTTCTAAGATCATATATCTGATACGGTTCATTTTAAGCACTAATCTCTTTCTCTTCTTCTTCTAATTACCTGTTGGCGAAGAACCGCGTCAACAAGCTCAAATCTATAATTAGATTATAGATTAATTATTCACTAGTGAATTAATGATACTTAAGGAATAAGAAGTAAATTAGAAAGGTAAAATGGTAATTCTTCCATTCTAATTTATGAACTAATTAATTAGAGGGTTGAACTATTGTAAGATGATTATATCAATGGACGACTTAAGATAAAATTTCTATAAAAGTATATCTATAACATAAATAGTGCAATTCTGAATTTATAGTGGAGAAATATCAGAATTAATAAATTAACTACTATAATTAAAGAGTTTAATTATTTTGTTTCAATTTATTGGAGCTTAATGTTATAGGTCCATGGTCCCCGAAATGGCTCAAACAAACACTGACAAAGGTAAATACAAAAATGGGCAAAAATGACTTATTTGATAAGTAAAATATTTTTCTATGTATCAAACATAATTATTGTATAATTATGTGTAATTAATTAATTAAGAATTTGATTTAACAAAAATATAATTAATTTTGAATTAATTTATTTTTGGGATTTTTGGTATTTAAATAATAATAAAAATTGGGAAAAATCACATGCCATCACTCGCATGTGGTACACATGTAGCACAGTGCACAGTCACTGTACTACACGCATAAGAGACTCATAACAGTTTCTTGGTTCCACAATTTTAGTTATTTAAATATTAAATAAATAATGAGATATTGTAATATGATTAAAATATTATTATTTAAACAAAATTCTGATAACTGATTAGTGATTTTCAAATTGTTTAAAATAACTAAGATTTTATCTTAATATATTGGATATATTAAATATAGGATATCAGTTTTTCCAGAACGTAACTTTTCAAGGATAGAAAAATATCTTGAAATCTCTCTCAGACAAAGAGAACAGTGATACAAACAAAAGTCACTGTTCTTCACAAAACCTAGGTCCAAATTTTATCAGATCTCATGTGTTGAGAACATCTGATAAATAGATTTTGCCGATTATTTTGCATAGCGAGCCCACACTCGTTCTTTGTGTGCTGAGAACATTTTGGAAGATCTTGGTGTGAGATCTCAAGGATTTTGCCATACAAAAAGATAGCAGCAAGGAAGGACCTGAGATAATTTTTCTATTCATGTCTTTGATTCAATATATATATATGCATGTGAAGAAGTAGATCTAGAAATCTTGTGGGATTAGATTAACAATTTGATTGTTGTTCCTCTGCGTATAATCTCTGATTTGATCAATAAAAACCAACAACAGCCACTACAGAAAAATTAATATTAAAGGCCTGCTGAATCTACCTGTAATGTTAAGGGTATTAGAGGCAAGGGGGTATGCTGCTAATGCTTAGGAGTAAATACCCGGGAAAATTTATGAGCTTTATTATTTAGAATTATTATCGGTGGATAATTAATATTATTAGAGACGGACTATCCGCCACTAATAATATTATTAGCGGCGGGAGAATAATATTAGCGGTTGGTCTCGCTGCTAAAACTTATGTATATGGAATTTTTTTTGCACAACCCCTCATTTGGTCCGCCTCTCTTCTCTGAACCAACGTGAACGAGACTCATCCGGTGCACGTCTTGGCTAGCGCTCGGGACTTACAACAGGGGCTTAGGACTCTGGGTATGCCTCTCTTAATCTCTCTTTCTCTCTCTTTGTGTATTGTGAGGTCGGGGAGTCATGGGGCTCAGGGGGATTGGCCTGGGCTATGAGGATGAGGGGCTCGGGGGTTGGGGTTGGGTGATGGGGTTCAGGGGTTTTGTTGATGAGGTTGGGGGGATATTTGTCTGTTTTTTTTTTCAATCATGCTCTTGATAGTTTTAGTATTGTTAGCATTTTTTTTGCCTCTTCTTGGGTTTCATTTTGTAGGAGGTTATTGGTGGTGATGGTGGTGGTTCTTCATATAACATTATTGTAATTTTGTTCTGAATTTTTGTGGTGGTGGTGGTCGCTTGGATAGATTGGGTCTCAACATTATTGTAATTTTGTTATGAATTTTTTAACTACGTTTATAAAAATTTGTAAAGGAAGTTTGGTTGATTGTATAAAGTTTTTTTTTTGTGCTAATGGCTTGAAAATTGCTGCTTTTGTTGTTAATGAAGTTTTGATAATTAATATTAAAAATATTTAAATTTAATGAATATTAATCTATTTTAAATTAATATTAAAAAGAATAATAAAAAAATAAAATTTTAAAAATCATTAGCGGCGAACCCCGCAGCTAATAACTGATGCTAATTACTTTTATTAATCGGTTATGGCACATACATTAGCGGCAGGCTCCGCCACTACTACCCGCCGCTAATAATATATTAGTAGTGACGGGTTGTCAGTCCGCCGCTAATAACTCTTATCAGCGTCAACATATTACAGGCGGGGAAGTAGTAGCAGATCCTTGCTGGTAATTGTGAGTAGACGGAGGGGAGGCTTAGTAGCGACAGAGCTTACTGCCGCGAATGCCATTAAATGTTATAGTGAACTATAGTGGGGCATGCATTTTTCCCTCATCAGTAGGAGCGTCTATGTTTTTGGCACGTGGTAAAAATTATAATCAATTTTTTTATGTGATGGCTTACATTATAGTTATTTAGGACCTTCGACAAATTTTTGGAAAATTCCAAATAATTTAAGTACGTAAAACATGCTTCAAAATAACTTGTTTCACGAGCACATAAACACAAGCTTCAAAACAACTTGTTTCTAAGTTTCAACATTGTAAATTATTTAGAATTTCCAAAAATATTATGAGAGATTTTAAATTACTACATTGTACACCGTCATATAAAAAGTTTGGATTGTAATCAATCTATATACTAAATACACGTTTTTATGCCCACTACTACAAACTGAGAGCCTCTATTTGAGAGCCTTAAAAACCGAGATTTTTTAGGACTCGCATAAAAAAATGTTTTTAGGACTCGCAATGGCCGGAGTAAGTGGTGGTGCAACCACTCCACGGTGGCCATTGGGTCTAATTTTTTAGTAGGTTTTGAAGCCCAAGATGCAAGGAATATGGTGGTGGTGGTGGTTCATCTCGTGGTGGCTTGAGGTGGCCGGAAAGTGGTTGGAAAGTTTGGGAAGACCCAAAATCGCATAAACTTCGACGAGCACTTTGAGGGTCTTAGGCCACGCGTGAGGGGCTGAGCTCTGGGGGTGATAGGTTTTGGGGGGCGGCGCATTAAGTGGGGCGGCGTGTGGCGTTCGGTGGCGACGGTAAGGCAGCCGTTTGGCCATGGCAGAGACGAGCTAGAGAGAGAGGGAGCTTCAGGAGAGAGAGAGAGAGAGAACGGGGAGAGAGAGAGAGAGTGATTTGAGTGATTTTTGTGTTTTTTTTTCTAATATTGAGTGATTTGAGGAATTGGAGGGAATTTGTGATTTTTTAAAATTCAAACTTTTAGGTCACACATACGTTTTTAGGACTTGCACTGCGTGTCCTAAATAAATTCTTTAAGGACTCGCAATGAGTGTCCTAAAAAGTCCAAGAGGTGTTTGTTAAAAAAAATTCAAACTTTTAGGACACACATAGTATTTAGGACTCGCTCCGCGAGCCCTAAAAGAAATTCTTTAGTGGCTTGATTTATATGCACGTGAAACAAATTATTTTGAAGTCTTATTCGACACCGTAAATTATTCAGAATTTCTTAAAAATTGGTGGGATGCCTACTATAATTATAGTGTACACCGCATTATATTTTTTTTAGGATTTCGATTTATTCACGTGCTAAAAATATAAACGCCCCTACCGGTAGGGGCAAAGACGATGCCCTACCAAATTTTTTTCCAATATATATCTATCTTGCTTCTTATATATAGTCTATATATCCTTTTTCTCTGCTGAAAGGGCTCTGCTTTTATTCATAGTGTATTATATTGTCAACACCTTATGCAATATATATATATATATATTTATATGATATACGCTTTCATGGGGGAATCAGCTGTGCAATATGGATTCTAGACCCTCTAAAAATTAAACACCAAAAGCATTATCAATAATCATTTCTCCTTTTACATAGTACAATACTCTCTCCCATTTTCATGCAAATTGTTGGGCTAGGTAAATGTATCATTGTTGTTGTAATCACCAGTGGTGTAAAACTAATCATACCATTTTAAAATAAAAAAAATATACGCAAGCTTATTAACACAAATTTAAGAAGTGTCATAATATTATTTATTCATAGTTAGTTTAGGTACGTAGACATGACTATATATCCCCTTCATTATATAGTGAAATATGGTTCACATAACAAGTAATAACATAATTTCGGCTACACACATATATACATTAATAAATAAAGTTTATATAAAAAAGTTTTTGTTATATATATATATATAAAGTCTTCTGATTACTCAATTTACAATGATAGGAGGTAGGGGAAATTATAAATATTTTCAAAGCTCTTTCCTCAGGCTAAGCGCACCCAACTTTTCAGTAGAGACGAGGATTGTGTTTGATTTTGTAGTACTAGCTCTCTCTCTCTCTCTCTCTGTGGGTGGAAGTATTTGCTTTAAGGACTCAGAACCATGAAGCACTTGAGATTGTCTTCTGTCATCCACTACCTTATATTTATATATATAACCAGAGAAATTAAACCTTTTCAAATATTACAAAAATATATAATCATATCATATATGTATTATTTTTGTGTATATATGTATATGGACTTGACCAAAAGTAAAGCATTCCCAACATGGTGTAGTGACAATTAGCTATATATAGTCTGTTAATCTTTTTGACCCGCCAACAACTGGGCTCAACCACCTTTTTTTGTATATTAAAAAAAATAATAAAAGAAAGAAAGCATAGTTGAAAGTGGAATTTCCACTCGATTACTGCAAGTAAAGAGATATGATGATCGAGTGGTATATAGTGATTAACCAACCAATTGATGATATCATTGGGATGTGAAAATCCAACCCTATTTTCCTAAAGATCATAATTATCATAACGACAACTTTCATTGTATAATAAATAACAGTAATAATTTGTAATCTCATCTGGAAAAATCTAGTAATAATGATCATCAATGGAGTTGAAAGGGGACTGATGCATGCATGCAAAATTACTATAATAATTAACCAGCAAGCGAAAAATATTCAGCCCTTTAAAGTAAAGTTAAAAAAAAAAAAGAAATCAAAAGAATAAGGGTCAAGTATTTTTTATATATATATATATGTATGATTTTTTTATGGTGCATACCCTAAAATAAATTTTCAGGATACTTCTCCAAATGCTACCTTAATTTTTTTTGTTTGCTGGATGTACAATTGAAAAGGCATATACCTATATAAATATATACACATAGTTATCCAAAATCATATCAAGAAAAGATTTTGGAACAACTGAAAAGGCAATGTACAAGGAAAAACAATAGAGGAAGCAAAACAAAATTAATTAATAAGACTGAGTGGTGTGGAGAGGATAATTTTTTTACATAATCTGTACGGCATATGGCCTGAAGAGCTTTCTCGATATGCTCCTTTGGTTATACTTGGAATAAGAGCCGCTTATAATGGAACATTAATATATACTCTTTGCGTGTAGTAGTAGAGAGAATATATAGTTTGTATTAATCTTGTCTTTTATCAAAAAAATAAAATTAAAAAATAAAAATTGATCTTATCAAGTGAAATGATGAAGACGAATTTTGTCTGTTAATTGGGCTGTTAGGTTCAGTCACAATCATGGCATTTTATGGGGAAATTCTTCCATCACTATATAGATTCAATAAAATCACTTAATTTTATAAGGTATTGTGACCCCAACCCCAACAGTCGATTTTGTACTCTTAATAAAGCTGACACTATGCTTTAGTTCATAATAATGATATTTGGTTAGGTAACATACGTTAATAAAACTCTTGTCTAGTTCATTATCATAATTTTTATATTTGAGTCAGTGTTAGTGTAATGCCCTACTTCTTTAGAGCTGTTACTATGTGAATTAAAAATGTGCCGTTAGCTCGCTCATCGAGATTTTAAGTTAGAAGTGAGACTAAACTGAAACAAAACTTGTTTATTGACATTAATTATAAAAATTTGGACATTTATTGAAATCATAAAAAGTTATATAGTCCGGATCCCAAAATACCGTTTAGAAAATATATTACAACTCAAAATTATAATTACGGTCAACCTAAGCGACAAAGAAGTTCACTATAGTACCTTACCCAAAATAACCCTGGTCGTGGCAGACAGGTAGGCCGAACATGTACCCGTCGCTCCACGCTCTCCGTACTCATGGTTGGTCGACCTTTCCTTTGCCCTTACTTGCACCACAGAGCACCCGTGAGCCGAAGCAGAGCAAGAAAACTCAACATATAACATACAACATAACAATCCACAATATACAGTAAAAACAACCAACGGGCTAACACACACAGTGCCCTACGCCATCCCAGGCGCTTTACCAGGCCCTGGGTTCGCGGTCTTCACCAAGCGGGTGGATACAGCACCCTAGGAGGGTCTTGCCCTAGAAGCCTGCACTCAGCGTGCCCAACGCCGATCTAGGCCCCTTTCCATACCCGGCTTCTTGCCGTTCTCGGCCTTCACCGTTCTTGGCCTCCGCCATTCCCAGCCTTCTTCGTTCACTCACAAACATGCATAATAATCACAGATATCCACACATATATTAAGCATAAACAATACGACAACGCCCTCAAACACCAACAATAGGGTCATGCGCTGCTCTATGAGTACAATAATGTTCTTACCTATGTCTCGAGCTGATAAATTGATGCGATCCTAAGCACAATCCCCTAATCCGAGCCTCGTTGAAAACCTAGTCGCAACACATTTACAATGACCATCCATCAAATCTTAAACCAATAAATAACTTCGAAATATTAATCTAGCCTCTGAGACCTTGGATTCTACTAAACTGGGTAGTAGAATCCTTATCGAGCCTTAACATTTGAGTTCCCAAGCTAAAAACCTCAATTTCCCCTTTCTTTCCATTTAGGGCCACGACCCGTTATTAGTCAGAGGGAAAAGCCCACCATGTTGGAGGACATGGGTTGCGGTGCACTAAGCCTTGTGTTGCGGCGCCTGGGAAAATTTCTGAGGCACGCATGCCTCTACGTTCAAGCGGGCCGCGATGCCTGATGAACAAGGCCCTGGTTCGAGCCTTTAAACCCGTAATTTCCCCATGCATTTGATGAGCCAACCTCCCTGAAACTCACGAATTCTGAGCCTTAATCCTAGAATTCAGCCTAGGATTCATATCCAAATAATAGAACTAGTATAAGCATCCAAAAATCCAACAAAAAACCTCATCATAACCTAAATTCAATCACCCAAGCTTTCAACCCCCAAAAATCCGACAAACTCTAACAAAGACTGAGAAATTTATTCAAAGACTTGCTTTAATTCTTACCTTTGTAATGATTTTGCCCTGAGATAACTTCAGTTGCCACAAGCTTTAAGTCTCCCCAAGCTTATTAGCAAGCCTCTAACCTCCAATTCCTTAGCTTTAATCCTCCAAAATTTCTCAGCTTCCAAATGTCCAAGAGAGGGAGAGAGAACCGAGTAAACCAGAGAGAGAGAGAGAGAGTTGAGAATTCTAGTTTTTGTCTATGTCTCCTTGGTTTTAGTAGCTTGGTTTAACTCTACCCTTAATTTCCTAAGTTCCAAAAATGCCCCAAAGTGTAACCTTATTCCGTTAATGCAACCATAGGCATTTTCGTTAATTGCCACGCCCCGCTAAATCCTCGAGTGTTCCTATAAATCCCCATTCTAATCTCGACATGCCCAAATGATTGCTAAATTACTACCTGTTACTCGGTAATTCCTTAACATATAATGTATTCCTAAAATACCCCTAGGCTTCTCCCGACCCGGGTATTCGACCCCGTTGTGACTATTTAGCTAATTCGCTCCTTAGGACCGTCTTAGATTACACATCACAAATATATCACCACACATTCGTGGTCTCAATCACAAAACACACATATATAACAATTATGCTCTCAACGGGAAAAAAATACATATATGCCCCTAATAACCAGATGGGGCCAGATGCATATTTAATTCACCTAAACATGCATTTCTAGTCACATAATCATTAAATTCACATATTAACATAATTAAATAAATCATTACCCTCCCGACACACTAATCAAGGCCCTAATCCTTATTAGCAAATTTGGGATACTACAACTATCCCCTCCTTACACAAATTTCACCCTCGAAATTTACCTGAATAACTCGGGATATTGATCCCGCACGCTAGTCTCAAGCTCTGAAGTCGCCTCTTCCATTTTGTTGTTCCTCCACAGCACTTTCACAAAGGCGATAGACTTGTTCCACAAGACATTATCCTTTCAGTCTAGAATCTGAAACAACTTTTTCTCATAAGATAAATTTTGATCTAGCTCCAAATTCTCGTAACTCAGCACATGTGTAGAATCTGACACATACATCGGGAGCATGGATACGTGAAACACATTGTGAACCCCTAATAGAGCTGGAGGCATCACAAATCTGTAGGCTACCTCTCCAACCCGTTCCAAAATCTCAAAGGGGCCAACAAACCTAGGGCTTAGCTTGCCCCTTACCCCAAACCATTTCACCCCTCTCGAGGGGGAAACTCTAAGAAACACATGATCCTCGACTTGAAACTCTACGCTCTTACGTCTCAAGTCTGAGTAACTCTTCTGTAGTCTCTGGGAGGCGAGCATTCGAGCTCTAATATTCTCAATCACCTCTTTGGTCCTCTGAACAACCTAAGGACCTAAATACCTCCTCTCACCGTCTCATCCCAATGGATGGGTGATCTGCACTTCCTCCCATATAACATCTCATACGTAACCACTCTGATAGTTGCTTGATAACTCTTATTGTAGGAAAATTCAATCAGAGGGAGATACTTACTCCAAGATCCCCAAAAATCCAATACGCATGCTTGCAACATGTCCTCCAGTATACGAATTGTCCTCGCAGGCTGTCCATCCGTCTGAGGATGATAGGCGGTACTAAACCGCAACTGTGAACCCATAGCCTTTTGCAGGCTCTCCCAAAAAATGGAGGTGAAGGTAGGGTGTCGGTCGGATACTAGCGACCTCGGAGCCCCAAGTAGTTGTACAATTTCCTTCACATACAGTTTAGCATACTGCTCCACTGTATATGTTGTCCTAACAGAAAAAAAGTGGGCTGATTTGGTGTACCTATCCACAATCACCCACACTGAAATATGCTGTCCCACAGTCTTCGGTAATCCAACCACGAAGTCCATGGTGATATCCTCCCACTTCCACTCTGGAATCCCTAGAGGCTGCAGTAACCCCGTTGGCCTCTGATGTTCAGCCTTTACCTGCTGACAAGTCAAACACTTGGCCACGTAATCCACCACATCCTTCTTCATTCCCGACCGCCAATATAAAGTTCTCAAAGATTGGTACATCTTCGTCATACCCAGATGTAAAGAATAGGGAGTGGTATGAGACTCATCTAAAATCTCTCGTCGGATACTGGAATCCATCAGAACGCTTTACCGACCTTTGTTCCTTAGCAAACCCATCTCCGAAATAGAAAATTCCTTAGCCACTCCGGCTAAGATGCCCTATGTGTGCTCCCTCAATTGGGGATCCTCCCCTTGTGCTTCCTTGATCTCTGAAGGAGCATAGACTGAAGAGTGATGTTGGATAGCTGACCAACTTCCAACTCAATACCTGCTGTAGTCATCTCTTCAAATAACTTATCTGATATTTCTCTTGAACTGAATAATTGTCCTGGGCTCTTCCAGGTTAACGCGTTGGCCACCACATTGGCCTTCCCAGGATGGTATAGAATATCACAGTCGTAATCCTTTACCAATTCTAGCCAACGCCTTTGGCGCATATTCAGATCTTTTTGAGTAAAGAAGTACTTCAAACTCTTACGGTTGGTGTATATTCCACACTTCTCACCATACAAATAATGTCTCCAAACCTTTAGTGCAAATACCACCGCTGCCAATTCTAGATCGTGTGTGGGATACCTCTGTTCACATTCCTTCAACTGTCTTAACGCGTAGGCTATTACCTTTCCAGCATGTATAAACACACACCCCTAACCCTGTCTGGAAGCATCGCAGTGGACTACAAACTTCTCATTGTCTGACGGTAGACTCAATACTAGAGTGGTAATTAGTCGATGCTTCAATTCCTTGAAACCGTTCTCACATCTGTCTGTCCACACATACTTAGTCTTCTTACGCGTCCATTCGGTCAATGGTGTGGCTATTCTAGAGAATCCCTCAACGAACCGCCAATAGTACCCTGCCAATCCGAAAAAGCTCTTAACCTCTGGTATACTGCTCATCTTGGACCAATCTCTCACTGCCTTAATCTTTACTTGGGTCAACTAGAATCCCTTCCTTACTGCAAATATGACCAATAAATGTTACTTGGGATTGCCAAAACTCACACTTGCTGCCAGGCATAAATGCTACTCATGCTCTGTCTCTGACTGAGAGTACACCACTATGTCGTCAAAGAGTACAATCACAAACTTATCTAATTAATCCTTGAAGACCCCATTCATCAAGTCCATAAAGGCTGTTGGGGCATTAGTTAATCCAAAGGATATGACAAGGAATTCATAGCGTCCATATCTTATGCAGAATGCGGTCTTTGGTATGTCCTCCACTTTATTCTGTAATTAGTGGTAGCCTGATCGAAGGTCAATCTTGGAGAATACTGTCTTATTCTGTATTTGGTCAAACAAGTCCTCGATCCTAGGCGGTGGGTACTTATTCTTGATGGCCAACTTGTTCAACTCTTTGTAATCAATACACATCCTTAAGGATCCATCCTTCTTCTTGACAAACAACATTGGAGCACCCCATGGCGAAAAACTCGATTTGATGAATCCCAAATCCTGTAACTCCTGCAACTGAAGTTTTAATTCCTTCAACTATACTAGAGCCATTCTATAAGGTGTCCTAGATACTGGCTTCGCCCCTGGTGCCAACTCTATGATGAACTCGATCTCTCGGTGTGGTGGCTACCCTAGAAAGTCTGAAGGGAACAAATCAGGAAACTCACATACTAATCTGGTCTCATCTGGTCCAACTGAAACAACTCTAGAAGTATCCACAATGTTTGCTAAGAATCCTATGCAACCCTCTTTCATTAGGTCTCTAGCCTTTAGCGCCGAAATCATAGGTACTCGCTGTCCCCTTAGTGTCCCCACGAATACAAAGTGTACCTCCCCTTCCGGTTCAAAGGTCACCATTCCGCTCTTGCAGTCAATCGTTGCCCCGTAATTTGTTAACTAATCCATTCGTAGGATCATATAAAAGTCATCCATTACCAACTCAATCAAATCTACAGAAAACCCATCTTCTAGAGTCTACTAGTTCCCCAGTCGACAACAACCCCTAGCATACAAATCACTAGGTCTACAAAACTGATCTATCACTCTAGCATATACAAATGAATGAGTTGCCCCTGAGTCAATAAATGCAGTAAAGGAAGAACAAGCACTAGAAATCTGACTTGTCACGACCAAGGGGCTAGCCTCAGTCTGGGTCAAGGTAAACACTCTAGCAGGAGTGAGGCTCTCACTCTGTTTCGGTTCTTCTTTCTTGGCTTGTGGGCATGTAACAACCCAAAATTACTATTAGAGTGTAGGGGTCTTGATTAGCGTGCCAGGAGGGCATAATTGGTATATGAATGTTCAAAATGGTTAAATGCATGATTATGTGGCAGACATGATTAATATGATTACATGGATATATTATATGCATGTTTATGAGTATTAGATATTCATGTGGGCCCTTTATAGCTTATAAGGGCATATTTATAATTTTGGCCCGTTAAGGGCATAAATGTGAATATATGTGATAAATTGTTGAGACCGCGTTATTATGTGGATATATTTGCAGCATATGGCTCGAGTCGGTCCTAGTGAGTGGATTAGAGAAATAGTCAAAACAAGGTTTAATACCCATCTCGGTGGGATCCTATGGGTATTTTTGGGAATTTAGAGAAGATTTTTGGATTTATTAAATATTGAATAAGTAATTGGTAATTAGTTAGTCATGACAGGGTTAATTTGTAGATAGTAGGAACATTTGAGGAATTAGCGGGAACTGGGGAGAAAAGACCATTTTATCCTTAGAGTATTAACAGTTAAGTAAAACAAAGGAGGGCATTTTGGTCATTTGTGGTTGTAAAGGGTGTGGTCAGCTAAGGTCCTAGAAGAGGATAAAATTCACTAGATAAAAAGGAAGACCCCGAACTCTCTTACTCTCTCCCTCTTCCCTTGCACGTTTTCCCCTATATCTGTCCCTCTAATTGTACTTTGGAACTAGGAAGGAAAGCTGAAGGAGATTCAAGGGCTCGTTGATATTGAGTCGGTTCAAGCTGAGGAAAGGCTATGTTAAAGATAGCCAGAGGATTCTGAGGAGTTTAGGACACCAATACAGGTAAGATTTCAATTTTAATTCATTGAATTGAGCTGAGTAGTTTTGAGGCTTAGAACATGAGTAAATGCTGAGTTCCTGAGTATAAGTTAGCTGATGAATTGCTGGTAGTTTGGGTAGAGTTTCTAGGTTCTAGTATGCTTAGAATCTATAGTTTGAGTCTTGAATTCACTTTGGAGATCTAATTGTAAGTGGGGAGTATAATTGGTCTGAAACCGTTGACGCGGGTTTTCGCTAATAGGTAATTATACTAATAAGTACGATGGATTAGTGCAAATTGGTAAGTCGTAATATGAAAAGAATTGTAATTTAGACTTTGGGAAACTAAATATGGTCACTCCCTTTCTTTTTAGGTAGTTCGAAGGTTAAAATCCCTCTAGTCCACCAGTCGATAGTATTGATATCTCTTGACTATTTTCTTACAAAGTGCTTCGTTACAAAAATATCCCAACCCCTTGCACTACCCAGGCTCTTCATATTTATAGGAAGATGATATCTGGGTAGGTATTGGGGTCATCCCGTGATCTCATCATCCATCAAATCATTTATGTGACAATATTGATTAATTCCTAAACCTTGCAGTGAAGTGTGGTCTAATCAATAGGTAAGGAGGGATAATGGGCCGCATGGCCCAAATCAGGAGTGGGATGTCTGAACACGCACGTTTATACTGCGTGTCCGAGAATTCAGGAATAGAATAGACACGTGACGCCTGGGATATGCACGTTTATATTACGTGGTTGATTTTACAGGGATTCGGGGGTGTACGGCCTCTGATGCACTTAATGTGGTGCTAGCTCGTAGTTCTCGTCATGTCGAAACAATGGCCCCGAGGAGTAGCTAAATGATTAACCAGCTCGGGCTAGTTAAATTAGGGGATGGTAGCAAACAGCTTTGGGTGGACGGTTGACACGTGGCAGACTGAGTTAAGCCCTTTCTTAGCTCACCGAAGTGTGCAGATATTTAGGGCATACATAAACCTTGCGGTTCTTGGCTGGAAAGGGTTGGAGAAAACCCATAATTTATGGGTTTGAAGAGGTGTACCGCAACCCAGCTTAGGGGTGTCCCAACGCGTGTGCCTTGTGAGCCCTGGGTTGCTCTTTGATGTGGGGGCACGTCGCAGCCATAGGAGGCTAGTCGCGGCCCGCCTCCCCTATGGCTTGGGGTTCTTGGTCTTTGACTTGGGGCCAAGTTGCGACTCGCCTAGGGATTTTTACCTTGGAATGGTTTTTAGAATTGGTAAGGCTCGGGGGTTCGAACCTAAGTGCTCCGGACAATTTCTACTACCCGGTTTAGTAGAAATTGAGGTCATGGAGGCTAGTTTTTATCTCCTAAGTATTTATTTGGATTAGATGTTCACAATTTCCCCCTGGCCACTGTGACAAGGTTTATCGCCAAGGCTCAGAACTGAGGATCGTGCTTGGGACCGTTTTATTATCTTCGCTCAAAATTCAAGGTAAGAAAACTACATCCTTGTGTGGCTATTTTGGGACTGAGATTCCCTGTATCTGGATATGCATGTGTTGTATAACTATGATATCATTATACGAACATGAAATGAACGACCTATGAGCGCTGGGGCTGATGATTTGCGCACAAGACATGGCTTGGCCACTGTGCGCTGGGGTCAGCTACATAAACACTGGAGTCGGCCTAAGCGAGTCGAAGTCAGTGGAGTAAACAGAGGGCGCGACCTAAGAGCGCCGACCCTGAGTATTGCATATTAATTGAGATAAATTGTCGAGCGCATATGTTTACTGTTATTAGTTTGATGCTACGTGGTGCAGGTAAGGGAGTTGATTGCTGGACCAGCCATGAGTTGGAGAGCTTCAAGGGTGGTGTGTACATATGCAGCCTGCTCGATCGCCACAGTCGGGGTAGCTTGGGAGGAACTAGGATTAAACCCTATTTTTGCAGCTTAGGATGGCTAAATTGTATATGTTTATCTTTTATTAATTTATTAGCTGATTTTTGAGATCCCGTGTAGAAAATTAATATTTTAATGAAAAGTAATCCTTTTGTTGACCAAAACTTTTATGACTTGACCTTGGTTTAGTTTTTAATTACACATTTAAGTTCAAATGACTTGCTTAGGAGGTTAAGCACTATTTTAAACACATAGTGTATCGGTCTCTGTTATCCAGGGCAGTACAAGGCAATCTTTCCTCAGGTGACTAATGCTCCCACAAGTAAAGAAAGCCCTGATCCTGCACTCTCCCTGATGTCGTTGGATGCACCGAGGACACACTGGGAAACTTCTCTAGTTGTCTCCCTCACCCCAAGGGCCACTGAAAGCACCCTGTGCACTCCTATCGGAGCCAGGAGGAAAAAAAGAATCTGGGGCCATTCTCTTCTGTTTATTGAGGCCACTACCCCAGCCAGATCTAGTAAAAGGAGGAACCATCGTCTGAGCATCGCATCTAGTGGCGCCCTCTCGCCAAATCTGATCCCCGCCCCCTTAGCTGTAAGGGCCTTCTCCACTACTTGCGCATAGGTGGTAGTTCTCGGATCCAGAGTTATCTTGACGTCATGGGCAATCATTAAGTTCAATCCCCACACAAATTGATCTCTTCGTGCCATTTCAGTAGGCACCAAATCAAGTGTGTACTTCGCTAATCGGTCAAACTTCAGGGCATACTTAGTAACCGTCACCTGGTTCTGAGTCAAGTTAGTGAACTCATCAACCTTTGTTGCTCAGATTGCGACCCTGTAATACTTCTCATTAAAAATGTCTATGAATTCTTCCCAATTCATGATTGCCACATTCCTTCTCTGAGAAACGACATCTCACCATATGCGGGCATCTTCTCTCAACATGTAGCTGGCATAAGCTACTCTCTCATTCCCTTCCACCCTCATAAAATCCAGATTGGGAAGAAATCATGTTCATCCACTGCTCTCCCCGCAGTGGGTTTGGACCACTCTGAAATGTCGGATAATGCTGCTTCGTGAGCCTCTCATACGAAGGTTCGCACTTATTTTCCATAGCAAGCTGGGCTGATAGTTGTGCCACAACCTGTGGAACCTGTAACCCAATGCCCTAAGGAGGGGCTTGTTGTCTCAACTTTGAAAGCTATTCCTTTATTCGATGAAGTCTAGCTTCCTTCTCAATAAATAACTGTTGCCAATTTGGTGGGGCGGGTAGAGGGACCTGACCCTGGTTCTCATCCTCGGCCCTATTATCGCGGAGTGTTATTGATTGCCGAGGAATTACTGCAATATGCATCCAATCAATGATGCTTCACATCAAGAATGATAACAACATCCAAAATCCACCTCCCAATCTCATTAATCAACCACAACCAGCAAGTCCACATATCACACATAACATATAATAATCAAGGGGGCCATGCTCTGACATCATGCATATATCAACACATTCATCATGCTCTATCTATAAATTAAGGGAAACATGGAAACTTAGAAAAGTAATTAAGCATATAACTCATTAAATGCCAATCAACCCTGAGTCAAGCTTGTCAATGGCAGTGAGTGTACATGTTTGGTCGATCTCCAGTAACCATAAACCTTGGCACGCTCTGATACCAAGTTATAACGCCCTACTTCCTTAGAGCCGTAACTATGTGAGTTAAAAATGTGCCGTTAGCTCGTTAATCAAGGTTTTAGGTTAAAAGTGAGACTAAACTGAAACTAAACTCATTTATTGACATTAATTATAATATTTATAATTATGGTCGACCTAAGCGACAAAAAAGTTCACTACAGTACTTTCCCCAAAATAACCCTTGTTGTGGTAGCCAGATAGGGCGAACATGTACCCGTTGTTCCACGCTTTCCATATTCATGGTTGGTCGACCTTTCCGTTGCCCTTATATGCACCATAGAGCACCCATGAGCCGAAGCCCAGCAAGAAGACTCAACATATAACATATAACATAATAATCCACAGTATACAAAAAAAAAAAAAAGCCAACAGGCTAAATACATAGCTTCGTATGTCGTCCCATGCGCTTTACCAGGCCCTGGGTTCGTGGTCTTCACCAAGCGGGTGGATACAACACCCTAGGAGGGTCTCGCCCTTGCAGCTTGAACTCAGCATGCCCAATGCCGATCCCGGCCCCTTTTCGTAGCCGACTTCTTGCCTTTCTCAGCCACCGCCATTCCCAGTTTCGCCGTTATTTTACAAACATGCATAACATTGCATAATAATCACTGATATCCACACATATATTAATCATAAACAATAGGGTTGTGCCCTAAAACACCAACAATAGGGTCGTGCTCTACTGTACAGGTACAACAGTTTTCTTACTTGTGTCTGAGCTGATAAGTGGATGCGATCTCGAGCAGAGTTCACTGATCCGAGCGTCATTGAAAACCTTTTCACAACACATTTAAAATGACCATCCATCAAGTATTAAAACATTAAATAACTTCAGAATATTAATCTAGCCTTTGAGACCTTGGATTCTACTAAAATGGTTAGTAGAATCCTTCCTGAGCCTTAACATTCGAGTTCACGAGCTAAAAACCTCCATTTCCCTTTTCCATTTAGGGCCACAACATGTTCTCTAGGGCCGCGACCCGCTACTAGTCAGAGGGAAAAGCCCTCCCTGTTGGAGGACATAGGCCATGATGTGCTAAGCCTTGTGCCGCGATGCCTAGGCAAATTTCTAAGGCACCTAGGCCTCTATGTTCAAGTGGGCCGCAACGCCTGATGAACAGGGCCGCGACTCGAGCTACTAAACCCAGAATTTCCCGATGGATTTCACGAGCCAACCTCCTTGATACTGACCAATTCTGAGCCTTAATCCTAGAATTCAACCTAGGATTCATATCCAAACAACAAAACTAGTGTAAGCATCTAAAAATCCAACAAAAAACCTCATCATAACCTCAATTCAATTACCCAAGTGTCAACCCTCAAAACTCTAACAAGGACTGAGAAATTTTTACAAATGCTTGCTTTAATTCTTACCTTTGTAATGATTTCACCCTAAGCTAATTTCAGTTGCCACAAGCTTTAAGTCTCCCCAAGCTCAGCAAGCATCTAACCTCCAATTCCTTAGCTTTATTTCTCCAAAATTTCTCAGCTTCAAAATGTCTAAGAGAGGGAGAGAGCACCTAGTAAAACCGAGAGAGAGAGAGATGAGAATTCTAGTTTCTATCTGCTTCTCCTTAGTTCTAGTAGCTTGGTTTAACTCTACCCTTAATTGCCTACATTCCAAAAATTCCCCCAAGTGTAACCTTATTCCCTTACTGCAACCAAGGGCATTTCCGTCAATTGCCACATCTCGCTAAATTCTCCAGTGTTCTTATAAATACCCATTCTAATCCTGACATGCCCAACTTATTGCTAAATTACTACCCGTTACTCAGTAATTCCCAAACATATTCTGTATTCCCAAAATACCCCTAGGCTCATCCCGAGCCGGGTATTCGACTCCGTTGTGACTATTTAGCTAATTCTCTCCTTAGGACCATCTTGGATCGCACATTGCAAATATATCACCACACACTCGTGGTGTCAATCACAATACACACATATATCACATTTATGCCCTCAACAAGATAACATTACAGATATGCCCCTAATAACCAGATGTGGCCCACATGCATATTTAATTCACCTAAACATGCATTTCTTGTCACATAATCATCTATTTCACATACTAACATGATTAAATCAATTATTGCCCTCCCGACGCCTTAATCAAGGCCCTAATCCTTATTAACAAATTTGAGACAATATAGTTACGAACCAAGAATTGCAAGCCAAAACTAGTCAAACAAAACAAAGGTTACTTTACCACAATTTGTTTTGTGTAATAAGTTCATTACAACGACTATATAATATAACTGCAGAGAATATTTGATATATATATATATTTCAATTTATTTTTGAGTGATAATTTTTATATGTACATTAATCCTAATAATAATTAACATTAAATATTATTTATAAATCGGACTTGAGCTGCTTGAGAAAACACAATCTAAAATAAGCTTTGACAGCTTGACCAAAATAGTCTTTGGTGAGTAGCTAGGCATTCACATTTCTCTCTCTCTCTCACTCTCTCCTACTGCCTCTTTCAAAGTTTTATTTTTCAAGACCACACTAGTACTAAGGGCCAAATGGTGGAATTTTGGAGCATTTCTTAAAGAATTGAGGTGCTAAAGGAGTGAGCAATTGTGAATCATTCTCAAACAAGACAAAATTTTCGTTTTCAGAGAGGTAAGCTATTTTTTTGTTTTCTTTAAGCTCTTGATGTTTATATTGTTCTTGGTAAAATTCTGGGAATTATGGGGTTTTTGTGGCCTTTTGGTGTATTTTGGGGTATTTCGTTAAGGTTTAAGGGTTAAGTTGGCTTTATTGAGGTTTGTTTGGTGTAAAACTGGCTGGGAATCGAGTTTGGGATGATTTTTAGAAGTTGAAATCGTAGGAAAATGCAGAATCCTGGGTTTATCGCGGTGGCCCCCGGTGCCTCTAGGTGAGCGCCATGTCGCAGATGCATTTCCTCAAGAGCAGGGTTTGATATCTAACTTATATGGCGCCGCAGCTCAAAATGGGTTTCTTTTTGGCGACGAGGCGCTAACCCTATTTTAGGTTATGATTTTTGGGTTGCGTATTTTGGCCATAACTTTTGACCCCGATGTCAGATTTGGACGTTATTTATATGGTCGAAAAGCTTGTGAAAAGCCCTAAATACCTAGTACTTTAGCGAAGTTTAGTTGTGAGTATTTTGGAGTTGGATTTTTGACCTAAACATGGTATTAATCGAGTTAGATCGTGTAACGACCCAAATTTGCTAATAAGGCTTAAGGGCCTTGATTAGTGTGTCTGGAGGGCATAATGGGAATTATGTGTGGTCTTAATGATTAAGATGCATGATTATGATTCAAAGCATGTTATATGATTATTTGAATATTTGAGATGCATGACTGTGTGTATTAGTATGCATATAGGCCCTGATTAGGTTAGAAGGGCATAATCGTAATTTTGGCCATTATGGGCATAATTGCTTTGATATATGTGATAATTGTCGAGACCACATTATTATGTGGATATATCTGTGATCTGTGACTTGAGACGATCCTAGTGATCAAAGTAGCGAAAAAGTCATGGCGGGGATTTATACCCGGCTCGGGGTGAGCTTAGGAGTATAAATGGGAATTTAGGGAATATACTGGAGTCTATCTTGACATTGAGGAATACTATTGGTGATTAATTAGGTATCGTGAATTAAGGGGGAAATATTAGAGACACTCGAGGAGATAGCGGGAATTTGGGTGAAATGACTAAAATGCCCCTAAGTGGATTGAAGGGTTTAGAATTAATAGGGAGGGCATTAAGGTCATTTGGATTTTAAAGAAGGGTATTATTGAGGCTTTATGTTAGTGGGATTTGTAGAATATTACAGAAGTCTGGAAAGAAAGAAAAAGGAAAGGAAGGAAAAACAGAGTGGTTTTCCTTTGAGTCAGTTTGTGGTTCTCTTACCACTCTTCTCGATTCTTCTTGAAGTAAAGTTCAGAGGAGAGTTAGTTCAATTAAGGCACAAGGTTACTGAGCTAAGATTGAGGATTTGACAAGGGTTTAGCAAGGTTAGGCCATCACTTGGGGTAAGGTTCTGTAATTTCTTCAACTGCTGGTTTGGTTTCTGAATTATGGTGTATAAGTTGAGTTTGATGGGGAACTTTGGGGAAATTCAGGGCAAGGGTTAAGGAAAAGCAAGCTAAGAAGATCTAGAGACAGCTTGTGGTCGAAATCTTATCAAAGGTATAAAGTCTAAACTCTAACTTAGCTATTCAATTGGTTTCTGCTGAGTTTTAGTGTTTAGGAGTGGCTATGGTGAATTCTGAGTTTTTGGATGCATGTGCTTGAGTTCTAGGTATTTGGGGTGCTTGGGATGAGTGGAGTATGGTCATAAGGTTATTTTTGAGGTTGGGAAAGGTTTGGAAGAGTTTTGGTTGAGGTTGGTTCGAGGAAAGTCGCAGAAGGGAAAACTGAAGCTGGTCTGTCTGTGACTTGCGCTACAACGCTAGCCTTTGGGCGCTGTAGTGCTAGGCCATGATGCTGAGGGGATTTTGGCGTCTGTTTGTAGCGCTGTAGCACCCTCCCATGAGCGCTGTAGCGCTACCCTACTTTCTGAAGGGGATTTTAGGGTTATTTGCAAGGGCTTTTGACCTAGGGTTTGGGGTATGATTCCACCACCTTGTTTGGTGGGACTAGGACTTTCCGGGGGCTCGGGATTGGCCCCGAGGCTAGGTTTTGAACTTGGGGATTGATAATGACTTTGGCCCATGATTGTGTTTAGGTGAGCGCTAGGGCTCGAGGGAGATCGTGCTCAAGAATTCGAGGGATCAAAGCTAGTAATTGAAAGGTAAGAAAACTACACCCGATTATATGTTTGTGATGGGACTAAGTGCTCCCGAGAATTGTATCGTGTCAATGATGGTATTACACCATGGGATATGTGAAAGCGGCCTAAGAGTGCCATACATAGTATTTGTGCACAGGGCGCGGCTTGGCCACTGGTAGTCGAGAATATTCACTAAGCTCGGCGTAAGCGGGCCGGAGTCAGTGGGATAACGGAGGGAGCAGCCTGAGAGCGCTAGCCCTAGTTATCATTTGTGCAGTGATATGTTATATGAATTGATATGCTTAGTGTGTTGAATACTTGGTCATGCTGAATGATTATATGTTTGAGAACTTGTGATGCAATGTCAGATATGGATTTGTCTGTTGATTGCTTATGCTCTGTTGTTGTTTTTTCTTGCTGGGCCTTGGCTCACGGGTGCTACGTGGTGCAGGTAAAGGCAAAGGCAAATTGGACCAAGCCTGAGATGGAGAGCTCCGAGGTGGAATGTACATAGCCAGCTGTTCGACTGCCATGGTCGAGGAGTGGATCAGGACAAGGATTACCTAATTGTCTGTTTTGCCTTAATATGGCCTGATATTGTGTATAAACCTTGTGTCTTTTGTAAACAGTCTTTGAACTTAATATTTTTGGGATCCCGTGTAAAAAGATGATGCTTCTTAATGAAAGTGTAGCTTTTGAGACCAAACCATTTTAAACCCTAGTTCCTTAATAGTTTCAGTAACACGGTTTTAATTAAATGACTTGATTAGCAAGTCTAGCACTTTATAAACACACAGTGTAACGGTCTTGGCTATCCAAGACGTTAGAGTTCGATTCTGTTTAGGTTTGACTAAAGGCACCTGAACGAGATCGTAGTTGGGTCCTGTTGGCACTATTTTTGGAATCAAGGTAAGAAAACTAGAACACACACCAAGAGTAGGGCATTGGCCCCTGCTTATGACCACTGTTATAACCGTGCTAGGAATGTACTTGGGGTTGTGTACACCTTTTACATTTTTTTGCATTGTGAATTTGTCTGTGATTGATTGGCATGGGTTGTATTAGGCAATACGAAATATAAGTCGTAATGGAATAGGACCACAATGGAGTGTTGTACACACTCGCTTGGCATATGGACATATGCTTAGTGCCAAGAGAAGCACTTCGCTTGGAATAGGCCGTGTACCCTGTTTGTAACACCCTACTTCCTTAGAGCCATTATTAAGTGAGTTTAAAACGTGCAATTAACTCACAAATCGAGGTTTTAAAATAAAAGTGTAATTAAACCATAAACAGAGTCACATAATTTGAAATAATTCCACTCATTGAAAATCATAAAGCGTTTAACACTTGGGATCCCAAAATACTGTTTAGAAATATTTACAACTCAAAAATATAACTAAAGTCGACCAAACAACAAAATCTAGGTTTTGTACAATCATCTCCCAAAAATATCCCTGGTCGTGGCAGCCAGGAAGACCAACATGTACGCGCCGCTTCACGCTCTCCGTACTCAAGGTTGGTCGACTTTCCCCTTGCCCTTACCTGCACCATAGTGCACTCGTGAGCCGAAGCCCAGCAAGAAAACCGTCACAAGTAGATAACATATGCATATTTAACATTAAACATGTAATCAAGCCGCTAATAGGCTAAACACGTATGGCCATGCTGTCCCAGGCCCTGGGTTCGTGGTCTACACCATGAGGATATCGCAGGTATCCTTTAGGGTCTCGCCCTGGCAACTTGCACTCCATATGCTAAACGCTGCTCCCGGCCCCTTGCCATACTCGGCCTTTCCGTTCTCGGCTTTCGCCGTTCCCAGCCCTCGCTGTTCTCGACCTTCGCCATTCCCGACCCTTTCCATTCATTCGCATATATGCACACATAGCATAATTAAACAAATACATTAACATGCATAAGCACAATTAATAGGGCTACGCCCTGCAACATAATCATTTAGGGTCGTGCCCTGCCACAAAAACTATAGGGCCTCGCTATGTCTCGAGCTTTCCAAGCACCAATGTCTTGAGCACACTCCCCTAGTCTGAGCCTCGCTGAAACCCTAGTCACAACGCATCAACAATAACCATCCATCAAGTTCTAATCCAACAAATAACTTTGGATCATAATTCTAGTCTCCGGGACCTTGAATTCTATCAATCCCGGTGATACAATCCATCTCAAGCCTTAACTGTTGAATTCCTGAGCCTAAGACCTCTTTAAGGCCCAAAAATGCACTAAGTGCTGCGGCCCGATGAACCTATGTTGCGGCCCCACGCTCAACCAGAGGCCCTGCCGCATTTTGCACACGTCCACCGCAGCCCTACCTGTTGGGCGTCACGGCTCGCCCTTGTTTTCAGGGTGCCCAAATGTTCTAAAGGGCTGCGGCTCAGCAAGAACAATGTTACGGCCAGACCCCTTGAACCCAGAAAAAGCCTCCATTTTCTCTACCAAAACCATGCCAATTACCCCTAAAATCTGTCTAACAACTTAATTTAACCTTCCTAGAAGTTCCACTATGATTCCAGGAGCAAAACCTAACAAACTCTAGCTTTAAAACTCATCAAACCCAAAATTCAATCTTCAACTTCAACACCTCAAAAGAACTTGAAACCTAGCCAATAATCACAGAAGTAAATAACTAAAATCACAATTTAATTCTTACCTTAGCTTTGCTTGAATCCACAAATTGATACTGAACAATTCTCCAAGTTTTTGAGCTCCAATCCCTAGCTTGATCCTCAAAATTCCCCTTGGTATGACTTAGCGAAGTAGGAGAGAGAAGAGAGGATGTTTGGGTTGGTTTAGAGAATTCTGAATGTTTCTTATGTTTTGTTTTATTTAACTCAATCTCTAAGGTTACCTCAAGGCTCGAGGTACCAAAAACGTCCCCAAGGGCAAAATGGTAAATTTCCTCGATACTCCCTCCTAAATGTTATAACTTCAAATATATCTCCAAATATTTATTTTCATAACCCAATAACCCCATGAAACGACCAATGCCCAAAATACCCCTCGACTTGCCCCGAGTCGGGTATTCGACCCCGTTATGACTTTGTAACTTACCGCCCCTAGGACTGTCTCGGATCGTGCAACACAGATATATCACAAGCATATATTACATTTATGCCCTCAACGGGCTAAAATTACAAACATGCCCCTAATAACCAGATGGGGCCCACATGCATATTTAATTCACCTAAACATGCATCTCTAATAACATATTCATCAAAATTTACATATAATAACAATAAATCACTTATTGCCCTCTAGGCACGCTAATCAAGGCCCTAAGCCTTAATAGAAAATTTGGGACGTTACAACTATCCCGTCCTTACAGAAATTTCTTCCTCGAAATTACCTGAACAACTCAGGATATCGCTCTCGCATATCTGATTCAAGTTCCCATGTCGCCTCCTCAACCTTGCCGTTCCTCCACAACACTTTCATTAAGGCGATGGTCTTGCTCCGCAAGAATTTGTCATTCCAGTCAAGAATCTAAACCGGCTTCTCCTCATAAGACAAATCCTGGTCCTGTTCCAAATTCTCATAACTCAGTACATGCGTCGAATCTGATACATGCTTCCGGAGCATGGATACGTGAAAAACACTATGAACCCCTGATAAGGCTGGAGGCATCACCAATCTGTAAGCTACCTCTCTAACCCGTTCTAGAATCTCGAAGGGGCCAACAAAACTAGGGCTTAGCTTGCCTCAAACACCAAACTGTTTCCCTCCCCTTAAAGGTGAAACCCTAAGGAACACATGGTCACTAACCTGAAACTCCATGGCTCAGCGTCTCAATTTTGACTAACTCTTCTGGCGACTCTGGGAGGCAAGAATTCGAGCTCTAATCTTGTTAATCACCTCATTAGTTTTCTAAACCATCTCAGGACCCAAATATCTCCTCTCACCCATCTCATCCCAATGGATAGGTGATCTGCACATCCTCCCATAAAGCATCTCATACGGAGCTACTCCGATAGTCACCTGATAACTGTTATTGTACGAGAACTCAATCAAAGGAAGATACTTGCTCCAAGATCCCCCAAAATCAAGCACACAGGCTCGTAGCATGTCCTCCAGTATCTAAATCGTCCTCTTAGAATGTCCATCTGTCTGAGGATGATAAGCAGTACTAAATCGTAACTGCGTGCCCATAGCCTTCCGCATACTCTCCCAAAACTTGGAGGTGAAGGTGGGATCCCTGTCGAATACTATCGACCTCAGAGCCCCATGAAGTCAAACAATTTCCTTCTCATAAAACTCGGCATACTGCTTCATAGTATAAGTCGTCATGTTAGGTAAAAAGTGGGCGGACTTGGTATACCTATCCAAAATCACCCACACCGAGTCATGCTGTCCCATAGTCTTTGGCAAACCAACCACGAAGTCCATGGTGATATCTTCCCACTTCCACTCTGGAATCCCTAGAGGCTGCAATAACCCTGCTGGCCTCTGATGTTCAACCTTCACCTGTTGACAGGTTAAGCACTTGGCCACATAATCCACCACATCCCTGTTCATGCCCATCCACCAATACAAAGCTCTCAAATCTTGGTAAATCTTCGTCGTACCTGGATGTAAGGAATAGGGAGTGGTATGCGATTCATCCAAGATCTCCCGCTGGATATCAGAATCCATCAGAATATAGATTCGACCCTTGTACTTCAGTAACCCCATCTCCGAGATAGAGAAGTCCTTAGCCGCTCCGACTAGGACGTTCTCCTTGTGACCTCTCAACTGGGAATCCTTCCCTTGCGCCTCCTTGATCCTCTCAAGGAGTGTAGACTGAAGAGTGACGTTGGCTAACCGAACAACCACCAAATCTATACCCGCTTTCATTATCTCCTCATCTAGCTTATTCGATATCTGTCTAGAACCGAACATATGTCCTGGGCCCTTCCGACTCAATGCATCAGCCACTACGTTAGCCTTCCCAGGATGGTATAGGATATCATAATCATAATCCTTAGGCAACTCCAGGCACCATCTCTGGCACATATTCAGATCCTTCTGAGTAAAGGAGTACTTCAAACTCTTATGGTCGGTGTATATCTCGTACTTCTCACCATATAGATAATGTCTCAAAATCTTAAGTGTGAATACCACCGCTGCCAACTCCAGGTCATTCGTGGGATATCTCTGCTCATACTCCTTTAATTGTCTCGATGCGTAGGCTATCACCTTACCATCTTGCATCAGCACACAACCTAAACCCGGTCTGGAAGCATCACAATAAACCACAAACTTCTCATTATATATCGGCAGACTCAACACTGGCGCGGTGATCAGTCGCCGCCTCAACTCCTTGAAACTGTTCTCACATCTGTCTGTCCAAACATACTTAGTCTTCTTCCTTATCAATTTAGTCAACGACGTGGCTATCCTAGAGAACCCCTAAACAAACCGCCGATAATATCCAACCAATCCTAGAAAACTCCTAACTTTAGGAACACTACTCAGTCTAGGCCAATCTCTCCTGCCTCAATCTTACTTGGGTCAACCAGAATCCCCTCCTTACTAACAATATGGCCCAAGAATGTAACTTGCGGTAGCTAGAACTCACACTTGCTGAACTTAGCATATAAACTATGCTCCCTCAACCACTGCAATACAAAACGTAGGTGCTGCTCATGCTCTGTCTCTGACTGAGAGTACACCAGAATGTCTTCGATAAATACAATTACAAACTTGTCCAAGTAGTCCTTGAAAACCCTATTCATCATATCCATAAAAGCTGCTGGGGCATTGGTTAATCCAAAGGACATAACCAGGAATTCATAGTGTCCACACCTCGTGCAGAAATATATATTTGGTATGTCCTCTTCTTTGATCCTTAACTGGTGGTAACCTGACCGGAGATTAATCTTCGAAAACACTGTCCTTCCCTACAGTTGGTCAAACAAATCGTCAATCCTAGGTAGTGGATACTTGTTCTTAATGGTCAACTTGTTTAGCTCCCTGCAGTCAATACACATCCTAAGAGATCTATCCTTCTTCTTGACAAAAAACACTGGAGCATCCCATGGAGAGAAACTCGGTCTGATGAACCCCAAATCCAGTAACTCTTGCATCTAAATCTTCAACTCCTTCAACTCTGCCGGAGCCATTCTATAAAGTGTCATAGATACTGGCTCTGCCCCCAGTGCTAACTCTATAACGAACTCAATCTCCCGCTGAGGCGGAAAGCCTGACAGGTTTGCTGGAAATAAGTTTGGAAACTCACATACCAATATGGACTCACCCGGTCCAACGGATCCCACCCTAGAAGTATCTACAATATTCGCTAGGTATCCTATGCAACCTTCCTGTATCAGGTCTCTAGCCTTTAGTGCTAAAATCATAGGTATTCGTGGTCCACTAACTGTCCCCACAAATACAAAGGGTACCTCCCCTTCTGGTTCAAAAGTCACCATACTGCGCTTGCAGTCAATCGTCGCCCCATACTTTGATAACCATTAAATCCCTAGGATCACATTGAAGTCATCCATTGCAAGCTTAGTCAGATCAACAGACAACTCCTTACCATCTACCTCTACTGGCAAAGCTTTAATCCATCTCCTAGAGACTACCAGTTCCTCGGTTGGCAACAAAGTCTGAAAACCCCTAGCATACAAAACACTAGGTCTGCACAGCTGATCTATCACTCTAGAAGATACAAATGAATGAGTAGCTCCCGAATCAATTAATGTAGTATAAGAAAATGTAGCACTAGAAATCTGACCTATCACAACCGAGGGGCTAGCTTCCGCCTCAGTATGAGTCAAGGGGAACACCCTGTGTGACGCCCCACGTCACTATGGCTGCTTTCTGGAATGACGACTGGCCCTACAAACCAACACGAGTCTTTTCAGCGTGCTTTGTCCTCACTCACATGCTTCCTAGGAAAACTTCCCAGGAGGTCACCCATCCCTAGATTACCCCAGGTCAAGCACGCTTAACTTTGGAGTTCTCAAGTGATGGGCTACCGAAAAGAAGATGCATCTTGTTGATATAGGTAGTACCAATCAATCCATTTAAGCCCCTCTTCAACTGTGTAGTCCCATACCTACACAGTCTTAGAATCATCACCCTTGACCTTCCCCAGGCGGTGTGGGATTGCACAGCTTACCCGATCTTTCCCCTTACGGATCACGGGATTTTGACTGTCATAATCACCCACCCTTACGGGCCCGACGTCCCCGTCGGCCACACTTCTGGCTGGGTCAAGTCTCTGATACCATTTGTGACGCCCCACGTCACTATGGCTGCTTTCTGGAATGACGACTGGCCCTACAAACCAACACGAGTCTTTTCAGCGTGCTTTGTCCTCACTCACATGCTTCCTAGGAAAACTTCCCAGGAGGTCACCCATCCCTAGATTACCCCAAGTCAAGCACGCTTAACTTTGGAGTTCTCAAGTGATGGGCTACCGAAAAGAAGATGCATCTTGTTGATATAGGTAGTACCAATCAATCCATTTAAGCCCCTCTTCAACTGTGTAGTCCCATACCTACACAGTCTTCGAATCATCACACTTGACCTTCCCCAAGCGGTGTGGGATTGCACAGCTTACCCGGTCTTTCCCCTTACGGATCACAGGATTCTGACTGTCACACCCTAGCATGAAAGAGACTGTCACCCTGCTTCGGCTCCTCCTTCCTGGCTTGTGGGCAGTGCTTCTTCAGATGATTGGCACTCCCACATATAAAGCAGGCCCTCATCCTTCACTCACCCTGATGTTATCGCCTGCACCGTGGACACACTGGAAAACTCCTTCAGTTGTCACCTCCACTCTGACGGCCACTAAAAGCACCCTGTGCCCTCCTATTCGAGCTAGGAGGAACAAAAGTATCTGGGGCCTTTATCTTCTGCTCACTAGAGCCACTACCATGACTTGATCCAATAAAAGGAGGCACCGTCCTCCTGGCATCACGCCTAATTGCACTCTCTCTCCAAATTTGATCCTCGGCCCCCTCAGCTGTAAGTGCCTTGTCCACAACTTGAGCATAAGTAGTAGTCTTTGGGTCTAAAGTAATCTTCACATCACGGGCGATCATAACATTCAACCCCTGTACAAATATGTCTCTTTTGCTACATCAGCCAGCACCAAATCCAATCCGGCACAAACTTCGCCATTCGGTCAAATTTCAGGGCATAGTCAGCAATTGTCAACCGGTTCTGAGTTAGGTTGATGAATTCGTCAACCTTTGTAGCTCTGACTGCAACACTGTAGTATTTCTCGTTAAAGATGTTTCTGAACTCTTTCCAAGTCATAACTGCCACATTCCTCCTTTGAATTACTACATCCCACTAGATGTAGGCATCTTCTCTGAACATGTAGCTAGCACACAGTACCCTCTCATTCCCTTCAGCCCTCATAAAATCCAGAATCGAGGAAACCATATTCATCCACTGCTCTGCCTGCAGTGGGTCTGGTCCACCCTCGAAGGTGGGAGGATGCTGTATTTTGAACATCTCATACAAAGGTTCGCACCTGTTCTCCATAAGAGGTTGAATTTCCACTGGTGCAACAGCCTGCTGAACTGACAACCTCGTGGCCTGAGAATGGGCGTGGTACCTCAACTGTCAAAGTTCAACCTCTGTTCGTTGCAATCTTGCTTCCATTTCGGCAAACATCTGTTGCCAATTCTGTGGGGCAGGTGGAGGGTCCTGACCCTGGTTTTCATCCTTAGCCCTACTGCCGCGGAGTCTCAATGATTGTTGAGGCATCTCAACAAATATTCTTGTAATCAATGACACCACTCATCAGACATGATAACAACATCCAAAATCACCTCCCAATCTCATCAGCCAACCATAATAGCAATCCACAAAACATACAAATAGCATATAACACTCAATGGGCCATGCCCTGGCATCATGCATATGTTAACTCATTCATCACACTCTATATAAAATAAGCAGGGAAACAGGGCATTTTAAGCACATAATCAGGCATACAAGTCAATCATTACCAACCAACCTTGAGTCGAGCTTGTCACTGACTTCGAGTGTACATGTTCGGTCAATCTTCAGGAACTATAAACCTTGGCTCGCTCTGATACCAAGTTGTAACGCCCTACTTCCTTTTAGCTGTTACAAAGTGAGTTTAAAATGTGCAATTAACTTGCTAATCGAGGTTTTAAAATAAAAGCATAATTAAACCATAAACAGAGTCACATAATTTGAAATAATTCCACTCATTGAAAATCATAAAGCGTTTAATACTTTGGATCCCAAAATACTGTTTAGAAATATTTACAACTAAAAAATATAACTAAAGTCAACCAAACGACAAAATCTGGGTTTAGTACAATCGTCTCCCAAAAATACCCTTTGCCGTGGTTGCCAGGTAGGCCAAACATGTACGCGCCGCTTCACGCTCTCTATACTCATGGTTGGTCGACTTTCCCTTTGCCCTTACTTGCACCATAGAGCACCCGTGAGCTGATGCCTAGCAAGAAAACCCTCACAAGCAGATAACATATGCATATTTAACATTCAACATGTAATCAAGCCGCCAATAGGCTAAACAGGTACGGCCATACCGTCCTAGGCGCTTTACCAGGCCTTGGGTTCGTGGTCTACACCGCGAGGATATCCCAGGTATCCTTTAGGGTCTCGCCCTTGCAGCTCGCACTCTGCGTGCTAAACGCTACTCCCGGCCCCTTGCCATACTCGGCCTTCGTCGTTCCCGGCCCTCGCCGTTCTCGGCCTTCGCCATTCCCGTCCCTTGCCATTCATTCACATATATGCACACATAGAATAATTAAACAAATACTTAAACATGCATAAGCACAGTCAATGGGGCTACGCCCTGCAACACAATCATTTAGGGCTTCACCATGCTCTACAGGTACATTAGTTTTCTTACCTGTGTCTCGAGCTTTACAAGGACCGATGTCCTAAGCAGAGTCCCCTAGTCCGACCCTCGCTGAAACCCTAGTCACAACGCATCAAAAATAACCATCCATCAATTTCTAATCAAACAAATAACTTTGGATCATAATTCTAGTCTCTAGGACCTTGAATTCTATAAATCCGGGTGATAAAATCCATCCCGAGCCTTAACTTTTGGATTCCCGAGCCTAATACCTCTTTAATGCCCAAAAATGCACTAAGTACTGTGGCCCCATGAACCTATGCCGCGATCCCATGCTCAGCCAGAGGCCCTGCCTCATTTTTCCCACATGCGCCGCAACCCTGCCTATTGGACGCCGCGGCGTGCCCCTGTCTTCAGGCCGCCTAAATGTTCTAAAGGGTCACGGCTCAGCAAGAACAATGTCGCGGCCTGACCCCTCGAACCCAGAAAAATCATCCATTTTCTCTACCAAAACCAAGCCAATTACCCCTAAAATCAGTCTAAAACTTAATTTAATCATCCCAAAAGTTCCACTATGATTCCAGCAGCAAAACCTAACAAACTCTAGCTTTAAAACTCATCAAACCCAAAATTCAATCTTCAACTTCAACACCTCAAAAGAACTTGAAACCTAGCCAATAATCACAGAAGTAAATAACTAAAATCATAGTTTAATGCTTACCTTAGCTTTGCTTGAATCCACATATTGATACTGAATAATTCTCCAAGTTTTAGAGCTCCAATCCCTAGCTTGATCCTCAAAATTCCCCTTGGTATGACTTAGAGAAGAATGAGAGAGAAGAGAGGATGTTTGGGTTGGTTTAGAGAATTCTGAATGTTTCTTATGTTTTGTTTTATTTAACTCAGTCTCTAAGGTTACCTCAAGGCTCGGGGTACCAAAAACGTTCTCGAGGGCAAAATGGTAAATTTCCCCGATACTCCCTCCTAAACGTTACAACTTCAAATATATCTCCAAATATTTATTTTCATAACCCAATAACCCCATGAAACGTCCAATGCCCAAAATACCCCTCGACTTGCCCCGAGTCGGGTATTCGACCCCGTTATGACTTTGTAACTTACCGCCCCTAGGACTGTCTCGGATCGTGCAACACAGATATATCACAAGCATATATTACATTTATGCCCTCAACGGGCTAAAATTACAAACATGCCCCTAATAACCAGATAGGGCCCACATGCATATTCAATTCACCTACACATGCATCTCTAATCACATATTCATCAAAATTTATATATAATAACAATAAATCACTTATTGCCCTCTAGGCACGCTAATCAAGACCCTAAGCCTTATTAGAAAATTTGGGATGTTACACTGTTTATGTATTGAAATGAGTTGTATAATATCTGTGAAGCCTATTGTTAGCTATTCATGTGTTAATTGGTTGATTATTATGCTATGTTGGGTTTTCTTGCTGGGCCTTGACTCACAGGTGCTCTGCGGTGCAGGTAAGGGCAAAGGAAAGGTAGACCAGCGATGAGTTCGAGGGCTTTAGGGTGGTGTGTACATACTCAGCCTGCTCATCTACCACGACCAATTTTCAATCAATTTTTTCCGCTTGGGTTAGCTATTTTTGTAACCTTGATTATAATTGTATTTTGTGTAAGACCTCTTGGGTCCCTTGTATATGTTTAAACTTTTAATGAAAAGTCTTATTTTTTTGACTAAAGTTTTTAGTGGCCGAACCATTATTTTATCTTAATTACACTTTTGAGTCAAAATGAATCGCTTAAGGAGTTAATCACATTTTTAAACACACAGTGTAACGGTCCTGGATTAGTAGAGCGTTACAACTGACCCCAATAGTTTTGCATGTGATTGTTTTGCTGAATAATGTAGTTCAACTGATTGTGAGTGTACTGAGTATAAGGGTCAATGGGACCACCTATTGCCAGTGGATGAATCTTAATGCATTGGCTCATCATCTTGGACAACATTCACTTCTTAATCTTCATCTCTTCTCCGACGCACCCTTGGCCATTGCTCGCTAGCCTCATCTACAGGAGTCTGGGCAGGATACCTATTGACTATGATCCTAGTGATTAGGGAATGGATCTTCCCCTTCATATCACTATTGAGTGTCGGCACTCCATAGGTAGAACACAAATCAGTGATACAAGATCTGTGCCCCAAACCTCGAGTAGTGGTAAGGTAACAAGTAAAAGTGATACTATTACGGATAGCTTGACCAATATCCACCATAATCCCTTTCATAATGGCATAAACCAGAAGTATACGATCTATTGCAATATAAAAAAATGCGTTAAAGGGATCAAGTGGGCACTTATAAAGTACATCCAAGAATGAGCTCTATTATTAAGCTGACACCATTACATGCATTTTGGCACGTCCTGTGAATGAGTGAAGCGTGCCCCACGATAGGTTACAGTCTCCACCACCTCAAAATAATCGATTTCAGACTTGGAAAAAGCATTAAACTCATCCTCTTCTACGGGATAACTTAGAGCCTCATACAAGGGATTGAAAGAGCCTGACCCTATCGGCACCCGCTTTCCCCTCATGAAACACTTTTGGTTCATCTGCGCTGGGTAGTTTGCATAAAACTCATAAAAAATTGAGAGATTTGAATTCTCTAATCTCTTATCCACAAAGTCTCTCCATTGTCTTTGAATAATAATGGCCCTTATAGGCTCATACACCGGTCCATTATAGGGTTCATTTGCAATTCCATACCTCTTTCTGGAACCAATGATCGGGCACAAAATCTGTTATATGTGTGTTGAGCCTCTTTGCTAAAGAACCTCTTATTATCCTAATCAGCCGGTGGATTTTCCAGGCCCCTAGAGGATGATGCCCCAACTGTTGTTCTTCTTGGAGGCATGGTGATCTGAAGAATTAACAAAATTTCCTATCGAAAATTCGACAGCACCTCCCCTTATTTTTTAATGCCCCAAAACAATATAATATAGCTCCAATACATACAATAACACCCCAACAATGTAAAACACAACCTATCCCCAAAGAAAATTGCTCAAAAGTCTTTGTCTCCACTACAATTGCATAAAATTTCAAAGCAAACAACAATTTTTTTGGAATTACTTACTTGAATAATAGTCCCACTTGAAGTGCTTGACTATGTCCAATCTTACAAAAATTTCAATGACCCATGGAGACATTTTCATAGATTAGAAATATTGGGGTTTGAAATTCAGGATAGATGATAAGTGGGGGTGAAAGGAAGGAATTTAAAAGAATGGGAAGGAAATTAATGGAGAAAAGAGTGGTGGATTTAAAGGATTTGGGGTTGAAGATGTCGGAGGTGGAGAAAGAAGAAGTAGAGAAAATAGGGGTGGTGAAAAAATTGAGGAGAAAAAGGGTTTTTAAAATCTGTCCCTGAAGTAGAGATGCGGCATAATGCATGGGGCGTCGTGACTTTATTTTCAAAATTCTGAATTCTCTCGCTCAAGGCTCCGCACCTCTCCTTTAGGCACCTTGAATCTTCAATACGTCTAACCAAATCAATGTCTTTGTAACCCCATTGCCACGCAATTGAATTAGTGGGCGCCACGACCCTAAATGTAGCCACAAAAACCCCTGGTTGACTGACTTCCTCAGGTTAGTGGCTCTCTAGAAGAGGGCCGCGACTTAAAATGATGCTTTATATATACATATATATTTAATTTTTACAAATTCCACGGTTTTACAAAATTACAAACTTAAACTAAAATGTCAAAAAGAAATTAAAACAAAAACAATTAAAGTAGTTCATAAATCCAAATTAAAACAACAATGCAATAAAAGATTGGGATACCTCCCAATGGCGCTGTCATTAACGTCATTTAGCCGGACGCTGAACTTGTCTTCAAATTTACACCAAAAGGATGACAAACTTGGCTTGATTGTATGGAACACCCAAGTATGGCTTCAATTGTTGTCCCTTTACTTTGAAATTAATAGTCACCCACTATGCACTTCTACTGCACCATAAGGAAAAACTCTCACAACTATATAGGGTTCCGACCAAATTGGTATGAGATTTCCTGTAAACACCTTTAACCTTGAATTGAATAAGAGAACTGTGATAGTCAGTATCCCGTGATCCATAGGGGGAAAATCAGGTAAAGCTGTGTAGTCCGACATTGCCTCGGGAAGGTCAAGTGTGATAATTCTAAGACTGTGTAGGTATGAGACTACACAGTTCAAGATGGCTTAAATGGATTGATGGGTACTACATATGCCAACAAGATGCATCTTCTTTTTGGTAGCCCATCACTTGAGAACTCCAAAGTTAAGCATGCTTGACCTGGAGTAGTCTAATGATAGGTGACCTCCTGGGAAGTTTTCCCAGGAAGCGTGCAAGTGAGGACAAAGTACGTTAGAAATACTCATGTTGATTTGTAGGGCCAGTCGTCATTCCAGGAAGCAGCTATAGTGACGTGGGGCGTTAAAAATGGTATCAGAGCCTTGACATAGCTAGAACTATGGTCGACGAGGTTGTCGGACCCCAAAGGGGGTGATTGTGACAGTCAGTATCGCGTGATCCGTAGGGGAAAAATCAGATAAAGTTGTGCAAGCCCACATCACACGGGGAAGGTCAAGTGTGATGTTTCTAAGACTGTGTATGTATGAGACTACACAGTTGAAGAGGGCTTAAAAGGATTGATGGGTACTACCAATGCCAACAAGATGCATCTTCTTTTCGATAGCCAATCACTTGAGAACTGTAAAGATAAGTGTGCGTGACCTGGAGTAGTCTCATGATGGGTGACCCCTCAGGATGTTTACCCAAGAAGCATGCGAGTGAGGACAAAGAATGCTGGAAAGACTCGTGTTGGTTTGTAGGGCCAGTCGTCATTCCAGGAAGCAGCCATAGTGACGTGGGGCGTTACAAGAACCTACTGCCTTGGTTGAAACTCCTTTAGAACAAGGTTCTTGTCATGCCATGCCTTTGTGCCCTCCATATAAATCTTCGTATTCTCATAGGCCTCATTTCTGAATTCTTCTAATTCATTCAATTGCAACAACCTTTTCTCACCAGTGGCATTCATGTCCATGTTTAACTTCGTCATAGCCCAAAAGGCCCGATGCTCTAACTCAACTGGTAAGTGGCACACTTTTGCAAAAACTAGCTTATAAGGTGACATACCAATGGGGATTTTGAATGTGAGTTGATAAGCCCAAAATGCATCATCAAGTTTCTTGGACCACTCTTTCCTTGATCTATTCACTGTCTTTTTGAGGATGCATGTGACATCTCTAATAGAAATTTTAGCCTAACCATTCGATTGAGGATGATAAGCCAAAGCGGTTCTATGACGAACTCCATATCTAGCACACAAGTCATCAAAGATTTTGTTGCAAAAATGAATCCCTTCATCACTTAGAATAGCTCGGGGAGTTCCAAATCGAGTGAATATATTCTTGTGAAGAAAATTAAGAATCACCTTACCATCATTTGTTAGAGTTGTTGCTGCTTCCACCCTTTTAGAAACATAGTCCATAACAAGTAATGTGTACTTATTATTATGCGATCACGGAAAAGGTCCCATGAAATCAATTCCCCATACATCAAATTATTCCACTTCCAAAATAGCTGTCAAAGGCATTTCATTCCTTCTTGAAATATTACTGGTTCTATGGCATCCATCATATGCCTTCACAAATGCGTGAGCATCCTTAAATAAAGTTGGCCAGTAGTATCCACCTTGTAATACCTTAGCAACTATCCTTGAATGCCCAAAATGGCAAACACATTGAAGAGTATGGAAGTGAGTTAATAAAAAATGCATCTTTTCCTCTGGCACAAAATGACGAATAGTATAATCGGCATAGTGCTTGTAGAGAATGAGTTCCTCCCAATAGTACTGCTTCACCTCTGAATAAAATTTCTTAAGCTATTGTCTAGATAATTCAGAAGGCACAATGTTAGCAGCTAAGAGATTAATATAATCTGCATACCAAGGCACCATGAGAGTCTCATTCACTATAAGCAACTGCTCATCAGAGAAATCATCATTGATCTGGACTTCTTTCACGCTCAGGTTCTCTTCTACTTCATGTTTGGACAAATGATCTGCAACCAAGTTTTTTGTCCCCTTTTCACTTACGATTTCCACATAATACTCATGCAGCAATAAAACCCACCGAATCAACCTAGGCTTGGAATCCTTTTTGGTCATAAGGTATCTGATTGCAGAATGATCAGTGTGGACAACTACCTTATTCCCATTGAGATACGGTCTTAATTTATCGAAAGCGAAGACTATGGCCAAAAACTCCTTCTCCATAGTGGTATACTTCAACTAAGTTTTATTCAAGGTCCTACTAGCATAGTCAATGGTACAAAATACCATATCAACCCGTTGTCCTGACACTGCTCCCACTACATAGTCACTAGCATCACACATAATCTCAAAAGGTAGGTCCCAATTTTGTGCAACAACAATAGGTGCTAAAATCAGTTTCTCCTTAAACACCATAAAAGCATGTAGGCACTCTTCATTAAAGTCAAACGACACACCATTTATTAAAAGGGCTGGCATGGGCTTAGAAACTGGGGAAAAATCATTGATGAACTGTCTATAAAAACCTGTGTGACCAAGAAAACTCCAAAACCCTTTAATTGAAACTCGGGGTGGTAAATTCTCAATTGTAAAAATCTTGGCTCCATCTACCTCAATGCCCTTGCTTGAAATTTTGTGCCCAAGAGCGATACCCTTATTTAGCATAAATTGGCACTTCTCCCAATTATGCACAAGTTAGACGCTTCACACCTTTTTAGAACCAACTCCAAGTTTGCCAAACATGTATCAAAAGAGGACCCAATAAGTGAGAAGTCATCCATGAAAATCTCTATGCTTTTTCCCATCATATTAGAGAAAATAGCCATCAAACACCTCTAAAATGTCGCTGGCACATTACATAGCCCAAGTGGAATTCTTCTGAAAGTAAACATACCAATGTCGTCTTTTCTTGATCTTCTGGTGCAATAGCTATTTGATGCTACCCAGAGTAACCATCGAAAAAGGAGTAGTAGTTGTAGCTCGCCAACCTATCCAACATTTGATCAATGAAAGGCAATGTGAAATGTTCTTTCCAAGTAGCCTTATTCAATTTCTGATAGTAAATACAAATCCTCTAACCAGTCACTATACGTGTCAAAATAAGTTAATTATTTTCATTTTTAATCCCTTCTTTCGAACTACCTGAACCAGACTCACCCATGCACTGTCAGAAATGGGGTAAATCACACTTGCATCAAACCACATCAAGATTTATGTTTTGACCACTTCTTTCATCATTTTGTTCAACCTCTGTTGAGCATCTATGGCAGGCTTCATCTTCAATTAGAATACGGTGCAACAGAGTTGGGGGTCTATTTCTCCTAATATCTACCAAAGTCAAACCAATAGCCAATTTGTGAGCTCGTAGCACCCTTAACAATTTCTCCAATTTATCAACAGACAAAGATGAAGACACAATCACCGATAGAGTTTATTTTTACCCAAGATAAGAATATTTCTGATGGTCAGGCAGTGACTTTAATTCTATAACTGGAGGCTTCTCAATAGAAGGCAATGATCTCTTAGGCCCTTTTCCTAACTCTTCAAACCTATTTCTATTCAGTGGCCCATAAGAATTTAGCCAGTGCAAATAACCCATAGCCTCATCATTATCGTTTTCACTGACATCACACTTTGTTAGGATCATCAACCATTTCTTTTTTTTTTTCCACAACACCATCCACCATATCAATAGAAATCAATTATCACTGGCTTTAGGATAAGTAATGGCATTGAATACATTGAACACCACTTCATCTCCTTCCACTCTCAATTGAAGCTCTCCATTTTGAACACCAATGCTTGCCCCAAATGTAAGAAGGGCCTTCCCAAGATAATAGGCACATTTGCATCCTCTTCAATGTCAAGTATAATAAAGTCAGCAAAAAGATGAACTTATCTAACTTTACCAACACATCTTCAATGATGCCTTATGGATGCTTAATAGAACAATCCACCAAATGAAGTATAATTGTAGTACGCCTTGCCTCTCCTAACCTAAGTCTCTGGAAAACTGATAGCAATTTCACTTCACTCCTCTATTAATGCCACTATCGCATAATCACCCATCTTACGTTACTTAGATAATATCTCCTTCATGAATTTGACATAGCTAAGCATTTCCTCAAAAGCCTTTGTGTAGGGGATATTGACATGTAGTTTCTTAAATACTTCGAGAACTTTGCAAACTGCTTATCAAGATTGTTCTTTCGGAGCCTTTGTGGGAAAGGAACCTTGACGTGATGCTCTATAAACACCAGAGGTGCCAATGTTCTTTCTTATTTGTCTTCAGTACCCCTCTCTTCGCTTGTCTTCTTTTCTACTATGCTTGTTGTCTGTTGATCCTGAGTCTTCTCAACTGTTTGCTCTACTCATGGCCCCGAATACTGTATCCCACTTTTTAAGGTAATAACTTGACATTATTCCTTAGTATTCACTGCCGTAGAGCTAGGCAGTTTCCCTTGAGCTTTGTTTGTAATTAAACTAGCCAGCTAGCCAATATGAGTCTCAAAATTGTTAATAGATGCTTGTTATCCCCAAAATTTTGATCGATGACATGGCAATCGGATGGACAAGTGGCAATGCATGGTCAGTAAATGACACATTAATAGTCAATAAATGTGTTGACTAAATGAGTGCAAAGGTTGGGAGTTGACCTGCAGAGTTATGATATTACTGGTCAGGAAATAGATTTACCTAGTTCGGATGTGATTTTCCTAGCCAGGTAAGGCTTTTGATAGACCAGTGAGGAATTCTATTAGACCAGGAAGTTGTTTTGTCCTACCGGTCACTTTGGTAAGATGTTACATCCGACCAGTCACGTCAGAGAATGTGACCAGTAAAGTGTGTTGGCCGACTAGTTACTTCAGGAGGTGGTTTGGCCGACCAGATATCTCAGGGATGGAGCTCGCTCGACTAGACACACGATTTGGTTGACCAGTCATCTCATCCTACCAGCTATGTTAAATTGAGGGTGTAGCCGACCGGATGTGTCGGAGTCTCGAGAGATAACTTCCCAGTGACAATTCAATAAAGCCTCAGTAACAACTTCAACCGAATCTCTCGTAACTACCGCGGGAATCTCTCAGATATCCTGAAGTATTAGCTATATTGTTGTAATTTGAATTTATTTATTATTTCATTAATTAAAGTTGATTGAAACAACAAAAGACACCGTCAAAATGGGATATTTTTCATGTGCGATCCATGAGCCTATAAATAAAGAGCTCATAACATCATTAGGGGAATCTGATCTTTTTTAGATGAGAAAACTTTCTAGTTTTGAGACTTTTGGACCGTTACTTGGGGCATTTTCTGAGAGTTTAGAGAGAGAAACACCGTACTTTTCTACTTATACTTGAGAAACTTTGTTGACTAAGGTTGATTTGATCTTAAGTGTAGGCTACATATATCACAAACTCTAGGTGGATTAGGCTATTACAAACAAATTGGGGCTCAACCACTATAAAATTAATTGTGTTATTTATTTTCTATTCAAGGTTTATTATCATTTTTGTGTCTACTCGCAGTTGGCCAAAAGCATGCTAAACATTTTTGGTGCTTTCATTGAGAGCCTAAATAGAAGAAATACACCACTATCCTACCAATATGGTGCACAGGAAGCCTGGTACATCAAAAGAGCTTGTTAGATCGAAAGGTCTTGGACCTCAGTACCCTAAGATTGAGCACAAGGTCTTTCTCGAGGAGACGACTCCAGAGGTTGAACAACTCTTGGAAGTCATGGGGGCTTTCCAAGAGGAGATGATGCAATTTAATGCTCGGCATGAGTCTTTCGCTGAGGAAATGGCCAGGCAAAAGGCTGCATTTGAGCAGCAAAGACGGGAGATGGATGCCAGTAGTGAAGAGATCAGGCGATAGCAGGAAGAGACCGACCAGTGGCATCCGGCATTGCGTGGCTGCACTTTCTCTAGAAACGGCTACTCAGTTGACCCAGGCCAATGCCCAAACCGCCCAGGAAGCAAGGAATAATAATGCTGGTCACAGGACCACTGGTAGAGCCAATTCCCAGGGTCTAGATAGAAGTAGAAGTAATCCCACTGGCCGGGGAGATGATGGGGTCCGCTCCGGGACTGCCTCGATGCAAAGGTAGAATTCTAGAACCCCTTCTAGGAGCCACCTGTCAAAAACTTCCAGATCAGGGAGTCACTAGTTAGGTGATAAGAAGACTCCACCTAGGCATCATCAGACCAGGACTCCTCCAGAAAAGAAATCTTCATAGTTTAAAGATGGATATGGTCGTGATGAGGCTGATAGTCATCACACCGATCGGTCAAAAGAGAAATAAGGCAACGACCAACAAGGAGGAAAAGATTGTCCGAGCTGTAGCGAAAAGCCGCCACTACATCCTGGCCAGCAGCGTAATGGGAGAGAGTAGGTCCCAGGCAGTAAGCCCTCTGAAAAATCTAAGAGCACAGTGTTTGATCGGTTAGGAGAACACGCTTCCCGGAAGGATCTAAGGGATGTTATCAGCAACAAAAGGAGGACCTCCCTTGTCAAAGGGCAAGATCTGAACTGCCCTGCTGGTCAAGTAGAAATACTTGATGACAGTGCACCTGTTGGAAATGCTCGACCAGGCAGTCAAGACCTTGGAGCCCCGTCAGTTGCACAAGCCATCCAAGCCCATTTTGACGCGCAAACGGTTGCAGTGCAATGTTTATAAAAATGACCTTCTAGGATGGATGCGACAAACCATAGAAGTGGCAGTCAATTTTGTGTTTGGAACAGAGTAGCCCAGCCACTGGCAAAATATAAGCACCGGTGTTTCCAGTATATACAAAAAGGCAGATCCCATCAGACATGTTGGGAAATTTGAGGACCAGATGGAATTGCTCGGGGTAAGTGACGATTATCAGTGTATAGTTTTCCTGACTACATTTTTAGATACTACCTAGGAATGGTATTGGAAGTTAAAGTAGTCCATTACCTCTGGGGAAACATTTAGTAAGGAGTTTTGTAGACAGTTCGGCGCTGCTTGGACTCCACATACTTATGCCAACCACTTGGCAGATATCAAACAAGGAAATGATGAGTCTCTAAAGAATTATATACAGAGGTTCATGAGAGAAGCCAACCGAGAAAATGCTATCGAAGATGAGGGGAAGATGGTTGCCATATCTTCTGGAATCACTTACCGAAGCCCTTTGTGGGATAGTATACAATAAAATCCAATTTCAACACTTCAGCAATTTCTTGACCGAGCGGACAAGTATATGAAATTGCATGATGCGATCGGGAAAGAGGAGAAAGGTATAAACAATCTGGGCAGATCAACTGACCCTCCTAAGAATGGGGGAAAACATGGGAATAACGGGTCTGATTGCCATGAAGAAAAGAAGGCTAAGTCGGGTTCAAGCGATAAGCCAACCAAGTATGAGCCTCAGTTCACTAATTACACCACTCTCTCAGCCAGCTGGGTAGAAATATATCTCGCAAGTCATCAAGAGGTTCCCTACTGGAAACCCCCACCCATCAAGAAGGAGATGAGTAAAAGAGACATGAATAAGTTTTGTCATTTCCATGGAGGTTATGGTCACGATACAAATGAATGCAATCATCTCAAGGATGAGATAGAATTTCTTGTCTGGTCGGGAAAGTTGAAAAAGTACCTAGCAGAGAAACCCCAAGGAGAAGGAAGCACAAAAATCCTGGGTTCAAACGACAGCGGTCTCCACCCATGGAACCCAAGCCTGTGGACTTCACTTTAGACACTATATGTGGAGGTGTACACTTGCCTGGGGATTGTAATAAGGCAAGGGAAAGATACGCCCAGACACTTTGACATGAATTGGATGCAACATCAACATCAGAAGTCATGACTGTAGAGGGTCGACCTCCAAAGAATTCACGGTACGAAAGTGAGTCTCTTACTTTTACGGAGGATGATTCTAGACATGTAAGGTATCCTCATAATGACCTGCTCGTCATTACAATCCAAATTGCAAACATGAAAGTGAAGAGATGCCTAGTTGACACAGGAAGTTCTGTGGACAATATCTACAAGTCCTCTTTCAAAAAGATGAAGTTGTTTGTCAATGACTTGAAACCATGCTCTCAAGTTATTTACAGGTTTACTGGAGAAGGATTGTGTAATGCCCCAAAATCCCTAATGTAGTTTAATGGTTGGATTAGTAGGCCGGGAGGGCCATAATTGATTTATTATGCCATTAAACTATTATATGCATGTTTATGTGAATTATATTATAATATGATGTTAAATGTGTGCATGTGGGTCCACATTTCATCATAGGGGCATTTTGGCCCATTGATGGTGTAATTGTATATTTGTATGCATATCAGTGATCTATTGTTGAGGCCACATTATAATGTGGATTTTTTCGAGCTGTTCGGCATGAGACGATCTTTGAATGCAAGTTAGAGGTTTAGTCATAACAGGATTAAGTTTGGGGCTCGGGGTGAGTCTCAGAGTATTTTGGTGAATAGAGCGTTGCCGAGAGTTAAAGGATAGTGGGATATGAATTATTGGTATTTGAGAATATCGAGAATAATGGGAATTGGAGGGTGTTAATTATGATTAACGAAATAGGCGAGAAATGACGATATTACCCTTGGGAGCCTTTAGAAAACTTTATTTGACCTAGGGGCAATTTAGTCTTTTCACCCCTAGGATATGTTTAAGCCATTGAAGGTTGTAGAAGGTTGGGAGAAATAGAGTATCAAAGTTCTCTCCCGTACCTCTTTTCTACTCCTTTTTCTTTTGGATTTTTGGAGTTTTTCTTGAGGTTTCAAGCTAGGGAAGTGGATCTTGAGGGTTTAGGATTGTGTTTCACCATTGAAGAGGACTCTAATATGAGCTTGAGGTAAGGTTCTAGCCATTAAAACTTTAACTTTGCTCTATTTTTGGTTTGGTTTTCAGCTTGGTTTTCTAGATTGGTTAAAGGGAATTGATGGAAGTTTTGGGCTAGGGTTACATGGGTTGTGATGCTTAGGACAAGTGTAGATGGTTTTTGGGTTCATTTGGGACTTAAAATGAGGTTTGGAAGCTTTTGGTTCAGGTTGGAAATGGTGGAGTCGAAGGGGGAAAGTTTCAGGGCGATTCTGACTGTTTGTAGCGCTATAACGCCCACAAGGGGGCGCTACAACGCTACACATGGTTGAGTTCTTGCTGACTTGGGCACTGGGGCGCTAGGGGGGTAGCGCTACAGTGCTACCCTACCCCTTCAGATTTTGGTTTTGGGCATTTTTAAGGGTTTTTGGCTCGGGGTTTCATTCCTTAAGTCTCGGGATCTAATCTACCCACCGTTTGGGTACAATTCGAGGTCCCGAGAGTGAGGTTTAGGTCAAGACCCTTTTATTGTTGATTTTCATTAATGGAGGTTATAATTGGTTGTGGCTAGGTAACCGCTAAGGATTCCAAAGGTCGATCATTCTCAAGGGTCGTTCTTTCACTATTTCTCACTTGAACCAGAGGTAAGAAAAATGCACCCTATATGTGACATGCATGGTTATTATTGAGGCATGTTGAGTGTTTAAATGTGGACATTGATTGCATATCAAATGCTTAGAAAATCTTGCTTACTTATGAATGGCACTGACTTACTAGTCAGAATCAACAATGGTGTCAGAACTAGCTGTGAAGCTGTGAGTTACTAGTCAGGTTCGATAATAGTTTTGAGTACTAGTTGTATGTTACTGATCTATGAGTCAGGAGCGACATAAGCATCATGAACGCAGAGCTGATAAAAGATTAGATCTGATCGATATCTACATTGAATGACTCATCATGAGCATTAATGCCGGACCGACCCCAAGTTCGATGAAAACTAAAAGAGCTTGTCTAGTTCTATGACTAGTTACTCAGAGTCAGGGCCAGAAGGCCTAGGTGACCATATCATCACATGGCTAAGGGTACGAAACCCACAGTAGTGACTCCATGGTCACTCCCTGGGTTTACATTGGTGACTCGCTCATCAATCACTTATCCTGTTTAAGCTAGTGACTCGATTACTTATTTGTAAAGGGTGCAGAATCCCACATTAGTGGCTTTTACATATGTCAGTCCTCTGTTTAGGGCTATATGTCCTGGATGATTATCATGATCATCATTTGATATTATATACATGTATTATTGATTTTTCTATGTGGTGCAGGTAAAGGAAAAGGGAAAGAAAAGCTCACCCAGCCTTGAGTGGAGAGCTTAGGTGGCGATGTTTACATATGAGACTGCTTGACCACCACGGCCAAGGAGTTTCTCAGAGGAACTAGGGGATTTACCCTATTTTTTCTGCTTGGGTCGGCGGGTTGTAAATTTTACTCTGTAAGGACCATGTTGTATTGTAAATAACTTGTAAACGTTTTTATGGGTCCATGAACAATTTTATGTTTTAAATAAAATATATCATTTCCTTTTGATTGGTTTTTCACATTAACCTAATAATAACACTTAGATGCACATTTATAACCAAAGAACTCGATTAGCAAGTTAAGCACGGTTCAAAGATCACATTAACAGTTTTGGACTAACCACGGCATTACAACTTAGTATCAGATCGTGCAAAGGTTTAGGGTTCCTGTAGACTGGCTGGGCATGTACACTCGTCACTGAAGTCAAGCTCGACTCATGGTTTGGTAACTATTTATGTGGTTATATATTTAACTGCTTAAATATGGTATAAATGCTTTACCTCTAGTTTGACTTAAGCTCGACTTAGCATGATTCTATTATATTGTGATAAGGTTATGGCATTCGACTTGAAGAACGCGGGTGCCACCTAACAATGTTTAGTGAATGGAATGTTCCTTGACTTGATCGGCAAGAGTATGGAAGTGTACGCATGAAGCTGAACCCCCTGAAATTCTCGTTTGGGTTAAGTTCTAGAAAGTTTCTCGGATTTATTGTTAACTCGCGAGGGATAGTGGCCAATCCTGAGAAGATTAAGGCACTCGTAGAAATGAAATCCTTGACTAGACCTAAAGATGTGCAGAGTTTGAGTGGGCAGATTACTGGTCGAAGAAGGTTCATTTCTGAATCGACGGACAAGTGTGTTCCATTTTTTTACTTACTAAGAGGATGCAAGAAATTTGACTGGACAAAGGAATGCGAGCAAGCATTTCAATCCATAAAGAAACATTTGGCTCAACCTCCAGTTTTATCAAAACCCATAGATGGTGAGGACCTTTTCATTTATTTGGAAGTCACAGAACATGCCGTCGTTGCTGCTCTAATACGAGAAGAAGATAAGGTGCAACATCCGGTCTACTACGTCAGTAAGCGGTCGGTAGGAGCAGAGTCAAGGTACCCTATGATCGAGAAGTTAGCATCCTATTTAGTGCTTGCATCTTGCAAATTACGACCATACTTCTAGGCACATCCCATAAAGGTGCTTACCGACCAACCCTTATGCCAAGTCTTACGAAAACCAGAAACGTCTGGTCATTTGCTTAAATGTGTTGTTGAATTAGGCCAATTCAAGATCAAGTATCAACCCCGATCAACCATCAAATGACAAGCTATAACAGACTTCATTGCACAATGCACCAGAATTCTTGACATTCCCAACGGGACAGAAAACGTAGCTGGGAAGAGAAAAACATTTCCTACCTGGAAACTTTATGTGGACGGATCCTCAAATGAACATCATGCGGGAGCAGGACTTACATTAATCACACCTAAGCAGCATCAAATCCAATGCGCATTAAGGTTAGGTTTCAATGCCTCCAATAATGAGGCAGAATATGAAGCCCTTTTGGCATGATTATGATTAGCCAGAGATGTACATGCCCGGTCAGTCGAGGTAAATAGCGATTCTCTGCTAGTGGTCTACCATATTTTAGGAGAATATCAGGCGAGAGGTTTGCATATGGTGTCATATTTAAATAAAGCTAAAGACTTGTTAGCATAGTCTAAAGAGTACACAATCAGGTTGGTGACACGAGAGCAGAACTCCAACGCAGAAGCCTTGGAAAAATTAGCTAGTGCAAAGGATGTTGACACTCTGAACATAGTACCAGTTGAATACTTAAGAAAACCCAAGTATTAATGAGTAGGAAGCAATGCCAAGTACTGTAACTGACACTTGGATGACACTCATCACCACGTAGCTCGAGTAAGGGACCTTACCAGATAACTGCAATGATACAAAGAGGACGATGAGACAGGCTACTCGGTATGTCATGATGGATGGGGAGTTTTATAGTAGAGGGTACTCTATGCCACTACTCAGGTGTGTGACGTCTGACTAGTCGAAAAACCTGTTAGCCGAAGTACACGAGGGATTTTGTGGAAATCACGCTAGGGGGCAAAGTCTCTCTAAAAAGATTTTGCGACAAGGATTTTTCTAGCCTACAATGAATGAGGACTCCATGGAATATGTGAAGAAATTTGATAAGTGTCAGAGATTTTCTAAGATACCCAAAGCACCTCCAAATATTTTAAAACAAATGCAAAGTCCCTGGCCCATTGTAGTATGGGGAATTGATCTGATATGGAAACTACCTAAAGGAAAAGGAGGAGGGCAGTTCCTAGTAGTTGCTGTGGATTATTTCACAAAGTGTATTGAAGCTGAACCATTAGCCACGATCACTTCAAAGAAAGTGTTAGATTTTGTGGTGAAGAATATCATATGTTGCTATGGCCTGCTGAACAAGATAGTGTCTGATACTGGTACACAGTTTGATAGTGATCTATTTAATGATTTTTGTGCTAAGCATAGTATTACAAAAGAGTTTTTCCTCGGCGGCTCACCCACAGGAGAATGGAAGCGGTAAACAAAATGTTGAAGGACACCTTGAAGAAGCGGCTCGAACAAGCTAAAGGATGTTTGGCGGAAGAATTATCGGAAGTCCTCTAGTCATACAGAACCACTGCTCGGAAACCAACTGGCCATACTCCTTTTTCCTTGGCATGTGGTTATGAAGCCATGTTACCGGTCGAGATCAACCCCTTGTCCCATCAAAGAAGAAGTTATGACTAGGACAAGAACAATTAATTATTGGCTGAATCTTTGGATTTTATTGAAGAAAAGTGAGAAAAGGCGAGCATGAGAGTTACTGCTCATCAACAAAAGGTGGCCCGCTATTTCAATTCCAAAGTTAAAGATTGAAAGTTCTAGGTTGGAGATTTGGTTCTTAGAAGAGTGTTCATCAAAGACCCATGAGCTGGAGTACTTGGACATAATTGGGAAGGACTGTATCAGATTGAGCAAGTCCTACCACCAAGCACTTACAAACTTTCTAGGCTGAATGGTGAGATGATCAGAAACTACTGGAATGGTGAGCACTTGAGGAAATATTATCAATAAATACCACTTGCACAATGGTAGCTTAGATTCAAGTGTTTCACTTGTTATTTAAGTATGTTTATGATTTGGTTATTTGCTGACCAATCATTTGTTTTTAAACAATTTTTATTAGACATGTTTTTTCCTTTTCAAATTTATGAATAATAAAAGAGACAACGCGCAGTGTGGTCAATTATTGCTACAAATATTCAAATGTGTTAATTTTCGAACAGTATTCAAATTATTGGTAAAATCGGGCAGTGTTCAACTGCTCGTTGTGTTCAAGCAGTGTTCAAGTGCTCGAGTATTTTCTTTATATTCAATGTGTTTCACGAGTAGTAATTGCTCGAACAAATTCATTCAATAGTAGGTGACCAAGGATCTTACAACCCTCGATCACTTGGGGGGTACATGGGGTATACTAGTAAATAATTCAACACAAGCAATGAGAGCACGAATTAATATATTTGTGTTTAGGTTGACTTGTAAATTTTTGAAGTCGAAAAGACCATTGAGCTAACTTGTTTATCAAAGCTTAAGTAACTTGGCATCTTTCAAAATTCCACCAAGTTGAAAGCAAATATTCATGTGAAATTAAACATTATGCTCATAAATGTTAGAGCAATAAGAGTCTGAGAAAGTATACTTAGCAGGGACTAATGAAATGTCTATAATTTCTAAGTTAGAAAAGTAAGTACTCATGCAAAAAATTAATGGCATAGATCTAAGAGACTTTACTATTCACAAAAGACTTCGGATGTTTTAAGAAAAGTAAAGTAAAGTGTCAAGCAGCTCGGCTGTACGAGGAAAATATTATAGCTACTGAGCAGTAATTGTTTTAAGAAATTTTTTTCCCTAGTCAAGTTGAGCATGCTCTTTGGTCAGCCCAAAATACTCACTGGTCGGGTAGACTGTTGCCTGGTTGGTCAACACCATCCTCATCATCAAGGGCCTCCTCTGGTCGAACGAAGAAAATAGGAGAGGTAGGCATAATGCCAGCTGGGAGAGCTACCTCCTCGGTAGCGTTGGCTTCACATTTAGAAATCTCCTCAGCCTTTGCTTCATCAGAAACAAAGTCAAGGTTAAGAGTTTAGTTTAACTTCCAAAACTGGTAGAAGCACGTGAAGCAGATGTCTTTATAACGAGCCAGATCCATTTCCTTGTCTTGTTTCAACTCTTCAATCTCTTTATTATTTTTCTCCTGCTAGTCGGTTAATGTCTTAATGGTTTGGATGTGCTTGTTGTTCTCATCAGTCAATTCCTTCAAGGTTCCATCTCGGCCAGCAATTGTTTTCTCTGCCTGTTCAATCTTGTCTTGATGATCTTTCTTAGACTTTGTCAGGTTGTCAATCTTCGCTTGAGATTCCATCGATTGATCATTCAAGACTATAATAAGCTCCTTATAGTCTATTGCTCGATGTTGACATGACTGATAGTGAGAAGCCCATGAAATAGATAACGGAAAACTATTTAAAATAAGAACAATTGATAGGAAAGTATGAGCTCTTGATGGTAAAATGCTTACACTCATTATCTGAGCGAGGCCTCTCTGCAGGACAACTTCAACACTGTGTCGGGGTAAAGTCTCAAAGGTTTGAGTTGTTGTTGCATGATGAAGAGTGTGGTCTAATAACTCCTTTCCATATTCACCAGCAATGCGAAGGGGCTCACTTAAGTTAGCTAGTCGGGTAGTTTTTAAGCTAGCAAAAGGAGGAATAGATGGAGGAGTCAATCGAGGGACAGCGATAGGCTGGTCAGATGATCTCCCCTTGCTGGTTGGTATAGTCTTTGCGACCTTGCTCAGAGGGTTTGAGCTACTACCTTCACTAGGTTTCCTCTTTTGGGCAGAAGAAGTGTTGAATTGCTTAAACATGTATGAATCTGCAAAAGAGCGAAGCACAAAACTGAGAGATAAATATAAGTAAATGAAAATTTTACTATGACCACATAACTTTACCTGATTTCACGCAACCATTCTCAAAAAAGTTTTCTATAACAAGAAAAACTATGGTTACTATTAGTAGAAAAACTTGAATTCAGAATTTCATCGAGAGGTCGTCTTCATCATCAGACGATGAGATGTCTTCTCTAAGGAGTTCAATGTTCTTTCCTTTCCTAGGCCTGGTAGGAAAGGCATGTCTATGAGGATCTTCTGGAGGAGGTTCCTTAGTAATAAGATCACTTGGTCAGCAGCGGGACTGGGGAGATGGATCAGGAGAACACTGGTCAGTCACTACTTCAGTATCAGCATTTGACTGGTCAATTGTGTTTTCTTCTTCAGTAGAACTGCCTTCTATAAAGTTTTGATTGTTTAGTAAACCCCCCCCCCCAATTGAAGGTTTTCCAAGTTGACCAGCTCATTGACATCTTTCTCTTCTGTGGGCATGTTAGCAAGTTCTTCTACTTGGGAATACATTTCCCTCGTAGGTAAAGGTTGATGAAAAGGGCATGCATGCGTAAAAGCTAAGTTGTTGGCCCTAATATCTGAAGTAAAAAAGTATTTCGTGTAATATTTTACAAGATTTGATTTATGAGCGATACCATGAAGGTACTTAACTCATTTTTGCCTATGAAAAGGTAGAAAAAACCTGTGCTCTTGTGTCTGGGGTTAGTCCTAAAATTGAACAAATAGTGTACCTCGTGAGGAGTAGGTGGGTTCCAGCCTTGGAAGTGGTAGAGAATGTATAGAGCAGACAATGCTTGAATTCCATTTGGAGCTATCTGGAAGGGAGAGACATTGAAGTAATCTGCCACTGACTGAAAGAAAGAATGCAGAGGGATAGTAGCTGTTGCATAAACATGGTATCCATACCAAGCGCAATAGACTCCACCAAGATTATTAGCTCTATGGTGAGGTTGCAGACATATCACATTCACTCCTTTAAGACCCAAAGTCTCGATATGCTTATCAAACATTTTGGAATGTAGATTAGAAGGCTTAGCTACATACCAGGAAGGTACACGATCCTCTTCTCTCCTTAGCTTAAGTGTTGCTGATTGTTGAATCTCAGTTGAAAAATTCTTGGTGGCCTTTTTCTTGGGTTTACAAGCTGTTCGGAATTGGCGAGGAGGCCTTGAAGAAGCTTCAGTTTGAGCTTCTTTTACCAAATGTTCTTTAGCCAATGGATCACATTCCACTATCTTTTGTGTTGCTCTTCGAGCAACTAGAGGATCTTGTTCTTGAGGGAGTCGGTAGAATTTCATTACCCTCATTGGCGGATGTTGACACTGATTTTTGAGAAACTTCTCTTTGTGAAGGAAGTATACAGACGAGCGGGGAAGGATTTTCTTGAGATGGCGAAGACGATCCTCGAGAGTATGATTGCTGGAAGATTTGGATGAAGAATCACTGCTTTGAGTAGTGTCGCTTGATTTAAGAGACGAAGAGTCAGAGTTTGTATGGTTGTCACCTCCCCTGTAGTCAAAGTAATTAATCTACAAAAAATAAGTGGAGGTGAGTGAACCAAAACAAACACGAAAAAATGAATGCATGGAAAAAAAATATTTACTACCCAGATAAAAATGAATGAGAGCAATAAAAATAATCAGAAATTTTTTGGTGCCTAAATGCATGAACCTTAAAATTTTGCACAAGGTATTAAAAGCATGCAAAACCGAGTGTCTTGGGAGCATGTCCGAAGAGTAGAGGGGGCGTGTCCGAGGAGCTGGGAGCGTGTCCGATGAGAGGGGAGGTGTGTCCGAGTGTCTTGGGAGCATGTCCGAGGAGCTAGGGGATGTGGTTGAGCATCTAGGGGGCATGTCCAAGCAGCTGGGAGGCATGTCCGAGCGGCTAGGGGGCGTGTCCGAGGAGCTGGGAGGCGTGTCCAAGTGTCTTGGGAGCGTGTCCGAAGAGCTAGGGGACATGTCCGATCGTCTAGGGGGACATGTCAAGAAGATATTGGGTTCAAACATATTTTACTAATCTTGGGGTGTGCAAACAAGATCATAAAGTGGAATTTCAAGGGTTCAACAATTCTCATGAAAGTATCAAATGCTCATCTTAAACCCATGAACCGGAAAATACAATGTTGAATGGGAAATCATTTTTTCTTCAAAATTTCATGAAATTGAAGGAAAAATTGACTAATCCAAAGCCTAAGCTACACTAAATCAGCCACAGATCCTCTATTTTACATAGATTCATCACAAAAATTCCAAGAATGCATTACAAAGGGGGGGGGGGGGGGGGGGGGTTTGCATGTTCTACCAAATTTTGAGCAAAATTTTCATGCTTCAAAAAGCTTAAAAATGAAGATGAAGAAGGAAAAACTTACCCAAATGTATTAAAGAGCCTTTGATTTCTTGAAAGAACTTGGATTTGCTTGAAAAAATTGAAGCGCCTTGGAATTTTGTGGTGGCTTCGGCCAGAAGAAAGGAAGAGTTTTTTTATAATGAACTTTTTGCTTATGAGTGATGGGCATCCATGGGCCTATTTAAAGGGAAGAGAGGAAACTCCCACTTACCCTGAAAACTCTTGATATTGGGAACGGGTAACTGCCATTTTCGTGGGATGAAAAATTTAATTATACCTGTATTTGCAAAAGGCGGGAGAATGCCAAAGGTCATTTTTGAAATTTTACGACACAGTAATTTTTAAATTTACTACGAATCCTTACGAGGAGTAAGTGGAGAAGATTATCATATGAGAAAATCATGTAATAAACTTGGGGGGAAAATTTTATCCCCAAAATTTTGTTCAATGACCTGGCAATCAGATGGACAAGTGGCAATGCATAATCAGTAAATGACAAATTAATAGTCAATAAATGTGTTGACTAAATGAGTGCAAAGGTTGGGAGTTGACTTGCGGAGTTGTGATATTATTGGTCAGGAAATAGATTTACATGGTCTGGATGTGATTTTCCCGACCAGGTAAGGCTTTTGACCGACTAGTGAGGAATTCTATTAGACTATGAAGTTGTTTTGTCCAACTGGTCACTTCGGTAAGATGTTGCATCCGACCAGTCACGTCAGAGAACTCGACCAGTAAAGTGTGTTGGTCGACTAGTTATTTCAGCAGGTGGTTTGGTCGACTAGACATCTCAGGGATGGAGGTCGCCCGAACAGACACTCAATTTGGCCAACCAGTCATCTCATCTGTCCAGCTATGTCAAATTGAGGGTGTAGCCGATCGGATGTGTCAGAATCTTGGGAGATAGTTGTCCAGTGACTCTTTAATAAATGCCTCAGTAACAACTTCCACCCGAATCTCTTATAACTATAGTGGGAATCTCTCAGATATCCCGAAGTATTAGATATTGTTGTAATTTGAATTTACTTATTATTTCATTAATTAAAGTTGGTTGAAACAACAAAAGACCCCGTCAAAAAGAGATATTTTTCATGTGCGATCCATGAGCCTATAAATAAACAACTCATGGCATCATTAGGGGGATTTGATCTTTTTTTGACTGAGAAAACTCTCTAGTTTTGAGACTTTGGGACCGTTACTTGGGGCATTCTGGGAGCATTTCCTGAGAGTTTAGAGAGAGAAACGATACTTTTCTACTTATACTTGAGAAACTCAGTTGACTAAGGTTCATCGGATCTTAAGTGTAGGCTACATATATCACAAACTCTAAGAAGAATAGGCTATTACCAACAAATTGGGGCTGAACCACTATAAAATTACTTGTGTTATTTATTTTCTATTCAAGGTTTATTGTCGTTTTTGAGTTTACTCACAGTTGGCCAATAGCGTGGTCAAGAATGCTATTGTTTTGGTCATAAATTTATTCAAAACCTTAGACTGACCATCAGGTTGCTTCATCAGAGGTTGCTACTGTGATGGTCTAGACTGTGACTGATAAATTCCAGGAGGAGGCTGCTAGAATGGTTGTTGGTTCTGTTGGAAAGGCTAGTGAACTCCTTGAATCTTTTTTCCAAGAGAAGTTAGGGTGATTCTGCCACCCTTGGTTGAAGGACATTGAGTAAGGGTTGTTTATTAAGGATTGTTGGTTGGTCCTGGAAAATTTTCTATGGCTTAAACTTGTTCCATAGGCATGTTATTCATATCCACTACAAGGCACTGATTAAGTGGATGAGCACTCCCACACATTTCACTAAATTCTGCAGGTGCATAGCCTGAGCTGAATATTATTCTGTTGTAACTGCTTTGTCAAGGACGCCCCTTCAACTTTAAGCATAGAGATTGCATTCAATTCAAGTACCCAAATACCTTCTTTGAGTTCTCTCGCTCAGTAGGCCATTGGTAATCGTTCATAGCCATTTCCTCTAGTAGTTCATAAGATTCATTAGCACTGTTGCTCATGAAAGCACCCTTGCTATTGCATTTATGATTGTGCGAGTAGTACCACACAACCATTATAAAAGTTGTGGAGCAGGATCCACTTCTCAATTCCATGGAGGGTACACTTCCTTAAGAACTCCTTAAAGCACCCCCAACCATGATACAAAGATTTGGCAGCCTTCACTAGAGGGAAAAACTTGGCAATAAAATTTTGTTTTAGCATCTCCCTTGTAGTGATCGAGTTGGCTTGTAGAGAAATTAATCAACACTTGGCTCGATCTCTTAGGGAAAATGGAAACAATCAGAGTCTGGCTGCATCATCTGTCACCCCATTCATCTTGAAGGTATCCCCCAATCTTGAAGGATATTCTATAGGAATACCCCAAATTCAACAACAATCTGTAGCATCGTCAGGATTGCCAGTTTAATTTCAAAGTTATTAGCCGTAACAGTTGAAGTCTAATGCAAGATCACACTCCTGAGATAGTAAGGAGAACATAGTTCCTTACAATTCTTTCCTCAATAGCTCCATTCCCCTGATTTATTGGAATCAAAGCCATGGTATTCTTATCTTCCAACGTTTTCTTCTTACAATTCTCCTTACAAGTCTTCTCAATCCCAGGATCAACAAGCACTAGTATTGCAGCACCTAGACGTATCATAAGCTGAACCTGTTCCGGAAATATGAAAATGGAGCAATGAACCAAATTAGAAAAATTGTTGAAGAAAAAAAATTAGATTAATAATTAACTCTATTGATATTAATAATATGATCCCCGGTAAGAACGCCAAAACCTTGTTGTGAAAAATATCCAATATGCAAGTATACGCAATCGTTAACCAAGTAGTATAATGAAAGTAGAGTGTTGAACCCACAAGGACTGTTTACTAAGTACCCAAAAATGAACTATTATTTCTAATTGGTCTAATGCAAAGCAAGTTGCAGATATTAATTAACTAAGTAAAATGCAATTAACTTCAAGAAACTAGAAATACTCAAAACATGATCACAGAGTAACTCAATGAATTAAATATAGGGCAATTATTTTCATCAACTTTCTATTCTATGCTTCTCTAACACAAGTTCCAGAATTCCTTGGCAACCTTGGGATCCGCGCTTGAAAATGATTGGCCCTTATTCAATCTTAGGGACACACTTGGATCATCAAAAAAGTTGGTTGGTTTTTGTGTTTCTTTGAACACTATAAAGAAACACACCATCTAAATCCACTTTGTGTTTCTTCAAGAAGCATTGGATAGCGCACCAAGGTTGAGCCTCCCAAAACTTGCCATCCTTATCAAACAAGAGGAGAGGAAAAAGTCTACCAGAACACTTAAAAGTGTATTTATAGACTCGGAGGCAAGTGTGAATACTGTGAATACGGGAAAATTTCCCTTGAAGCGTCTGTCGGTGCATATAGGCATGGGCGTAGAAGGGGTGAAGGCCCCACAATGTGACACCTAGCAACCCATAGGCATGCACATACACTTGCCGAACCCCTAGGTAAGCAAGAGCCTCGCATAGCAAGGCCCCACTCGGTGCGTAGGCATACGTGGGCGCCACAAGACTGAGGCCCACTTTGCTTGTGGCTTAGAGCCTCGATCGGGGTGCATGGCATACGAAGGAGAATGCCTCGTTACGCAAGACTGGACCAATAGGAAATGCGCCTCATGTAATGCCCCAAACTCCAGGGACCGTTACGGTGTGCCTTGTAAACAGTGCTAAAATCGCTAATCGAGTCATTTGGCCAAATTTTGGTTAAGATATAACGTTTCATTAGAATGTTTACTGTATACATTGGGATCCAAAACATATAATTTAAGAGTCTATTACAGGAAAATATTTACAATAGGCCGATCTAAGCGGCAAAATAGGGTTTAACCCTAGTTCCTCTTTCAACCCTCGGTCGTGGCGGTCGAGCAGCCGCATATGTACACATCGTCACCTAAGTTCTCCACCTCAAGGATGGTCCAGCTTTCTTTTGCCTTTACATGCACCACATAGCACCCATGATTCGAAGCCCAGCAAGAAAACTTAATATGCTCATGAACAGTAATAACATGTCATCAAATCATAAGGCACATGCCTAGCAGATATAGCCTTAATCAAGCAGGCAAAAAAATTCATGTAATGATGGGTATCCAGGATAAGGAATCCTGCCCTCCTTATTGGATGACTATCAAGTCAATCATAATCAGATAAGTGATTTATCACTGGTGGTTTCGATAACCATACCGGCTGGTAGCCCTGAATAAAAGAGTGACAGCTGTAATAGTCACTATGGTGGGTTCCATTCCCTTTATAAATAAGTGATCCTTTCACTAGCTTAAACAAGATAGGTATCTGATGAAATAGTCACTAGCATAAACCTATCGAGCAGATTAGTGATCCTTTCACTAGCTTAAATATGATAGGTGCATGATGATTAGTCACCAACATAACCTTCCTCATGACCAAAAAGTCATAACCATGGGATACTGCTCCCTAGCCATATGACAAACCGTCACCTAGGCCTTTGGCCTTGGATCTGAGTAACTAGACATAGACTAGTCAAGCGCTTATAAGTTTCATCGACCTTAGGGTCGGTCCAGCATTAATACCCCATATGAGTCATTCAATGCTGATATCGATTAGATCTAATCTTCATTCGGCCTTGCGTTCAGGACGCTTATGCCGTTTCTGACTCTCAGGTCAGTAATACGCGACCAGTGCTGATCATGAACAGTTGGTACCATACACAAGTAAGCAATGCCAACAAACATATATCATATGTCAAATATCCGAATACAGGGCATTCATCATGCTTACTTAACAATTACTAGTACAATTAGGTTCATGCATAAACATAGAGGCTCAAGCTCTGAACGATCTCATATTCAATATACATAGCATGCCCTAATCACATGTTTCTCGTGCATCACATGCATTACACTTAAACATCCAACATGCATCAAGAATAACCATGCATGTCACATATACATAGGGTGCAGTTTTCTTACCTCCGGTTCGAGCGAGAATTAAAACAAGAACGACCCTTGAGAACGATCGATCCTTTATCCTTTAGCGGTCACCTAGTCATAACCAAATACAATCTCCAATTAATGAAAAACCACAAATATAGGGTCTTGATCTAAACCCCACTCTCGGGACCTCAAAACGTACCCCACGGTGAGTAGATTCGATACTCGGCCTTAAGGATTCAAACCCCGAGCCAAAAACCCTTAAAAAACACTTAAAACGGGGTTCTGAAGAACCACAAACCACCCCAGCAAATCCTGTGTAGCGCTACAGCGCCCTCTGATGGGCGATGTAGCGCTACCCCCAGACTGAACCTCCCCTGAAACCTCCTTCTTCAACTCCTTCAATTCTAACTCGATTCCAATGCTTCCAAATCCCATTTTTGGTGCCAAATGAACCCAAAAACCATCCTCACATGCCCCAAGCATCACAACCACAAGAAGCCTAGCCAAAACTCCAATCAATTCCCAACTTTCTAACTCAAAAACCAGCTGAAACTTAACTAAGAAAATAGAGCAAAAGCAAGAGTTCTAATGGCTAAAAACTCACCTCAATCTTAGCAACACATCCTCTTCAATGATGGAGCATAATCCTAGCTTATCCTAGCTAGGTTCCTTGGCTTGATTCCTCAAAAAGAAGCTTGAAAATTCAAGGAGAAATGGAGCAGAAAACCATCGGGAGAGAAGGAGGAAAAAGACTCTGTTTTCCTCTTCTTTCTACAGCCTTAGTGGCTTATATCTATGCTAGGGGTGAAAAGACCAAAATACCCGTAGATCTAATCAGGGTTTCTAAAGGCTCCCAAGGGCAAAATTGTCCTTTCGCACCTATTTGGGTAATCATAATTTACACCCTCCAATTACTGCTATCCTCGATATTCTCAAACACCAATAAATTATATCCCATTACCCTTTAATTCCCGGTAATGCTCTAATAATTAAAATCACCCCGAGCCCCGAACTTAAACCCGTTATGACCAGACCGAACACTTGCATTCCATGATCGTCTCGTGCCGAAAAGCTCGAACAAATCCACATATAATGTGGTACCATTCATAACTCACCCACATGCACGAAAATACACAATTATGCCCTCAACAGGCCAAATTTCCAAAATGCCCTTATAATTATAAATACACCCATATGCTTGCATTTATCATCATATAATAATATAATTCACATAAACATGCATATGATCACTAAATAACATCATAAATCAATTATGGCCCTCCCAGCCTCCTAATCAAGGTCCTAACCCTTATTATGAAATTCGGGGCATTACAACTATCCCCTCCTTATAGGAATTTCATCCTCGAAATTTATCTATATAGCCTGGAAGAAGCATTCCGTACAACTAATTCCAGTTTCCCAGGTCGTTCTCTCGACCTCACTGTTTCTGTAAAATACCTTAACTCAAGGTACACTCTGTTCCTCAGAACCTTATTACTTCTGTTATAATCTGAACTGGCTATTCCTTACCAGAATACTTAACCTTAACCTTCAGATTCTTATGACTCAACTCATGAGTTCCTTTAACTCATGTCCCCTGCATGGAAATGCATAACACACTGCATACAACTGACAGTGCCAAAGATAAGGCTGATCCAAAGTCAACCTAACCAGTCCTATCTAGGATTCAAAATACCAAGATAATCTTGGGATTAGCTTGCCCTTAAATCCTCACCCCTTTCCATGGTGATACTTTTAAGGAAGATACATTCTTCTACCTGGACCAATGGGAAAGGCGCCTCACTAGGCGCCGTTGTGCGAGGCTCGCGGGGTCAGGATGCCTCGCTACACGAGGCTAGACCGCAGGGGAAAGGCACTTGGCTAGGCGCCTTTGTGCGAGGCTCGCAGGGTCAGGAGCGCCTCGCTGTACGAGATTGTGTCAATCACAAAAGGCGCCTTGCCATGCGCCATCGTGCGAGGCCCGCGGAGCCAGGGAAGCATCATTATGTGCCGATGATGGTACACCCATGTGAAGGGCCATGCAAGGCCGTGTCTCCCTTGGTGTCACGACACTCGAAGGGCCTCACATAGCAAGCCAGGCACCATATTGAAGGCATGCTTAATGAAGGCTCACACACCCCCGGACACCACGTGGAGTCCCAGCAACCCGCCATGTTGCCCCGAACGACGTGACACTACTTATGAGCTAGGCAATTTGTCCGTATGTAAAACATCCAAGGGCCTTCTGGCTATGATGCCAGGGCACAGAGGAGGGCCACACATAGTGAAGGCTTCACTGTTTCATCACGTACCGTATGTCCCAAGCCTCCCGAATATGCAAGGAGAACTAGTAGATGTGTCCAACACATAGCAACATATTAGAAGACAATGAGAGAAGGTTTATTTTGGAAGAGTGATAAGGACCTTCAGGTACATGGCACGGGAACAAGTACAAGACGTACGACCCTGGGGGATGCAGAGGCGTGGTTCTGACATTGGTGCCCAACAAGTAGTGGTGGTATGGTTCGGTGCAATTAGTGGTGGCATGACCTGAACATGTCTGACCATGTACCCATACTCGACACCACAATCCTCTACTCCTCTACACGTTGCACCACTACTCTAACAGAGTACAAACGTACTATCGTGTCCTTTGGGACTCCATTTTGTATCAGGGTCCAATAGAGCCCATCTATAAATAGATTTGGACCCTTCAGGTTAAGGGGTTGGAAAATTCTTTGTATGCATAGATAATGAAGGAAGATACGATTTTTGCTCCATTGTAGTTCTGTATTTTTTCTCTTTTAAGTTCTTTACATATTCTTCCTACATATCTTCCGCAATATAGTTTGAGTTTTCTGACCTTATATTTTTGATGAGTTCTCACCGTAAACAGTTCGGTGCCGTCTGTGGGAACAACGAGTATCAAGCCAACGTTCTTTCACCACTTTCAGAAAGGGAGAAATGCCAAGGCGTTCGAAACGCCTACATCAACTACAAGATGTTGAGGTTCCCCTGGATGGAGAGCAGTTGAGGGCCTCCTGGAAGGAACCCCCTCCACCTAAGCAGAGGGACATGTCGGAGGAATGTCCTCCACCAATGAAGGAGAAGGAAGCATTGTCCCCAACTATCTGGCCTGACGGAGGTCACCCAGAGCCACTAGCACCTCTACGTCCCGGACCCCAGGTGGCACCCCGCTCCGGCCATCGAGACCGTGGTCCCCTGACGCGGAGGCCAGGAAAAAGTCCCCATCTACACTCGGTGAGTTCCAACTCGAGGACTCGATTCTATGTGGATGAAATTCGTGTGTTGCACATGAAGAAGCAAAAGTTGGAAGCCACGCTAGAGAACATACAGGAGGTCTTAAATGACCTTCTGCAAGGAAAGTCGAGCCTACCCATTTCGAAGCACAAGGAGAAAGAGCAAGAAAGAGGGGAAACTGCTGTCCCCATGGACAATGGGAGAACTCGAATCTCCACCAGCAACACCCCCCAGACAAAATACCATGAGGGACCTAGACTGGCGAAATATCCCCAGGAGCAAAGACGGAGGAACAACGATGGCCTTAGGAACGAGGTCAAAGTCTCTTCTAATGATGCGATGCCTGACCTAAGAGAAAAGCTCGATGGGAAGAGGACAGAAGTGAGGACGATGCCCCCTGTGGCCCCTCCGAAGGAAGGAGAAAAGAGAAAGGTCAATCCCACTAAGATAAGGGACTCCTTACATTAGACGCAACCAGAGCTAGACACCGAGATGAGGCGCCTTCGGAGCAAGGTTTTCACGGCGTCAGGGGGAATTTTAACGATGAAGAGTTCAATTACGAGTCACCTTTCACGTGAGAAATCCAGTTGGAGTGACTCCCGGCCAACTTTAAAGAACCCCATATGGCCCCATACGAGGGTACCTCGGACCCTAAGTACCACTTGGACACCTTCAATGATTTAATGAAGCTGAAATGGATCAATAGTAGAGCGAGGTGTCATTGTTTCATAGTCACACTGAATGGGCCTGCTTACAAATGGTTTAAGAGGCTGAGGCAGGGGACCACTAGGTCATGGCAGCAGTTTTCCTATGAGTTTTTCCAACAACATCGTGCCGTGCGAGATTACACCATGCCGGGCACCAGTCTCGCTAAAATAAAGCAAGGTGAAGGAGAAAGTTTAAAGAGTTATATTCATAGATTCAACATGGAGATGGCCAAGGTGGGAAGCTTGACCAGGGGAGAACTCAAGATGGCAATCACGGCTGGAGTTCACCCACGTAGCAAGCTTTGGGATAATATGCTCAAAAGGGAAGTCATCGACTTAGATGACTTCTACGAAAGGGCACAAAAGTACATTCATGTTGAGGATGGCCATGATAACTTAAAGGTAGGAAAAAACGAATCCCATGTTAAGCCCTCAACCCACAAAGGATCGAATGGGACAAAAAAGAAGAGGGCGTACGAAGGGCCGAGAGATGACCACCAGAGAAGGCCCAAACATGGAAGTGGCCCCAGGAAAATGGCTTACACATTCTATACAAACTTGATGGACACTAAAGAACATATCTATCTCACAATTGAAGGTCGGGTTCCCTTCAAGAAGCCCCTGCCAATGAGAAAAGATCGGTCTAAGTGGGACCCTAGAAAATACTGTCAGTACCACAAGAACATCGGCCATACCATGGAAGAATGCACCCATTTGAAGCTAGAGATTGAAGGGCTCATACGTAGGGGGCAGCTAAGCAAATATGTCAGAAGGGAAAATTAGAAATCGGAGGACGAGCTGGTGATACCTCATGCCCGAGAAAGAGCCCTGGAGATACAAGGAGAAGTGAGAATGATCTTTGGAGGTCCGGGGTTTGGAGGAGAGTCCAGGAAGGGTCGAGACAGGTACGCTAGAGAAGCCAGACGGAGTCCACCACCGTTTGTCATGAGTTTGAAGCAATGCCCCCAAAAATCTTTAAGGGAGAGAATGACTCAATCACTTTCATGGAGGAGGATGCACGAGGGGTGCACTTTCCAAACAATGATCCTTTGGTGTTGACGGTTCAATTGGCCAACATGCGGGTGCATCGGGTCTTCATAGAGAACGAAAATTCTATGGATATCTTCTACCGCCCCGCCTTGGAGAAGATGGGTTTGGGCATCAAACACTTGAAACCTTGCCAATCCTCCTTATACGGATTCATGGGGGACTCGATACAACCCTTATGGGTGATCGAATTGGCACTCACCATGGGAGAACAACCCAAACAGACCACAGTCATGGCAAACTTCATTATGGTAGACTGTACTTCAGTTTTCAATGCGGTATTGGGGAGACCATCCCTAAGAGAATTGAAAGCGATAACTACCATATATCACCTAGCTGTCAAGTTCCCAACCCCCGGTGGAATAGCGAGTATGAAAGTGATGGAGCAAAGTACGCAGTCGTAGCCGTAGATTACTTCACCAAGTAGGTTGAAGCAGAACCTCTAGTAAAAATAAAGGCAAGCATATCACCACTTTTTTCAACAAATTCATTGTCTGCAGATACAGAGTGCCCTACAAAATCATTTCTGACAACAACACCCAGTTTCAGGGGGAACTATTGAAGGAGTACTGTAGGGAAAGAGGAATAAGGAGAAGGTTCTCATCCGTTGTGCATCCATAGGCCAATGGGTAGGTGGAAGCCATTAACAAAGTCCTTAAGAAGAACTTAAAAACGAAGCTAGAGAAGATGAAGGGATCCTGGGTTGAGGAGCTACCAAATGTGCTTTGGGCCTATAGAACCATCCTACGCACAACCACTGGGGAGACCCCTTTCGCCTTAGCATATGGATGTGAGGCTGTTCTCCCGATTGAAATGAAGGTTAACTCCTTTAGGATACAGGCATACAAGGAACAGTTCTACCATGCAACAATGGCCGAAAGCTTAGACATGTTAGAAGAAAGAAGGAAAAGGGCACAAATGAGAGTGGCGGTATACCAGCAGCGGGCAGTAAGGTACTACAACTTGAGGGTGCGAGAAAGAATGTTCAAGGTAGGCGACTTGGTACTGAGAAAAGTACTCCCCAACATGCAAGACCCAGGGGTGTGGGTACTAGGGGTGAATTGGGAAGGACCCTACCAGGTCGCTCAATGCATACCACCAAACACGTACAAACTGGCGCGCATGGATAACACCATCACACCTCGAGCATGGAATGCGGAATACCTCAAGAAATACTACCAGTAAGACTTCCATATCCGATGCAAAGAATATCCATGTTTAGTTTATTACATGTTATGTTAACTTAGTAGATAAGAATCAAAATAGGTTACCTAGATTACCTCCCAAGTAGATGTAACCATTTCATATATGTCATTGTAACTCGCCTACTATGAATGAAATTGTTCGCAACTTCGCATGCTATTTATCTTCTCTATGCGAGCATCCACGACAGGAGGCATGGACGCACGCGTATAGGCAAAGAAAAAGAAATATATATATATATATAAATAAACTTCTATCTCTTATATTCAAAAGGATTAGCTACCCTTATGAATATCAAGGGAATAGTTTAAAAAAAAAAAAAGATGACCTCCAACCAAAGTTTGACACCCCCGCAGGAGATGAAGCTGTAAGGAAGGAATCTCCCAATAAGTCTAGAACGACCACTAAGCCGGCTAGCCAAAAAGGGTCCTACAAGAGACCCTTGAAGAAATAGTACCATGCATAATGACGAGAAGGACGCTTCTCGCAAAAAGTAACAAGCAATGGGTTAAAAGGACCCCAAGAACCCAATGGGTTAACATATCCTTACAAGTATAGTCAAGGTGCACCAAAAACATTATCATCATTAGATCAAGGAAGAGATATGTAATCCACAAATAATAATAATATGAGGGACTTACCAAAGTCTCTTAAGTTTGATAAACACAAAAACAAAAAAAAAAAAGAGAGAAAGGGGAAGGGGAAGTAATATAAGGGATTACATGGCAACAACATATATAATCCGAATGCAAAGGGATCTACAAGTTTCCATCCCAATCCTTCCACTAAGAGATTTTCTCAACTGCATAATCTCTAAAGGGAGACAGTTCAACGATAGGGTTGGTCCTCCATACGACATGCAATGTACGCTCAACTAGGCCGTTCTTGGCATTCACAAGCTCAGCCTCGAGCCTAGTAATCCTCTCATTTAAAGTATGGATGGTAGCTTCCAGCCTGGGCTAAAGCGGCGTCTCTTTGGCGAACTGCCTCAGCCAGTTGACTCGACAAGGTATCCTTCGCCGCCTCGGCCATCGAGAGATTCCCTAGAGCCTCCTCGAGCTCACATTGTAGCCGTTGGGTTGATGAAGAGTTCGAGGCGATAAGCCAGTGACCTAAGATAGAAGCCTAAGTAAGGATAAAAACATAGAATAAAGCCTCGAGGGTCAAGAGATATAAAAAAATATATATTAAAAAATAAATAAATTGAATGTTTTGACAAATACCTGAAAGGAGGCTCTCATATAAGCATCTTCCAACTCAACGTCGGGAACGTCATGCATGGATCTCCACTCACCTTTAGGAAGGTTTCCCAGATGATGGCTCATGGCTTCCCCGTATTGGCTTGCCAGAGGATGGTCTTTAGAGGCAGAAGCATAAGCTCGATGGGGGGAAATGTGTGCACTAGCCGAGATGCGCTTTGACAGGGAAGGGGATCGAGAATGTAATGACCCAAAAAAAAAATCACTAATAAGGCTTAAGGGCCTAGATTAGTGTGCCGAGAGGGCACGATTGGTTTATGTGTAAATTTAATATTTTAACGCATGATTCCGTGATAAGCATGGATGTATGAGTATATGGATATATGAAATTCATGTAGGCCTTATTTAGCTTAAAGGGGTATATCTGTAAATTTAGCCCGTTGAGGGCATAAATGTGATTATATGTTATAATTGTGGAGAACACATTATTATGTGGATATATTTGCAGTATGCGACTTGAGGCGATCCTAGGGAGCTAGTTAGCGGGGAAGTTACAACGGGGCCTAATACTTGGCTCGGGGCGAGTCAAGGGGTGTTTCGTGTATTAGATGGTTATATGGGTTATCATGTTATTGAAATAAATATTTGAAGATATATTCTTGGAGTTAGGAAGCCTAGGTGGGAATACTGGGGAATTTTACCATTTTTCCCTCGGCGATGATTTTGGTACCCCGAGCCTCGCGATTGACTTAATTAATTAAGGATAGACTAAAAAAAACTAAGGAAAACAGTGGAACTTACCCAAACCGACCCTTTTCTCTCTTCTCTCTCTCTCTCTCTCTCTCTCAAGGGAAACTACAAAAACTAAGGAAACTTGGTTGGAAACTCATTGAATTGAGTTAAGCTTTTGGAAGATTAACCAAGTAGTAGCTAAGGAATCTAACCAGGAATTGAGGTAAGCCTTGAATTTTATTTTTGGTCATTTGATTATGTAGCATTAGGGCTGGATTCTAAGAGTTCTTGGGTTATGAATTTAAAGGTTGAATTAAGGCAGAAGACTTAGGAGTTAACTCATCAATTTCTTGGAGGATTGGCTCTTCAGTGAGGGTAAGTATCAATTTATGGTTCAGTGTTTGAATTCTGGGTTTTCCAAGCTGGTTTTGGTGTTCTTGAGCTTGTGGGTTTCAAAGATTAAAATGTTGTTTTGATGAGTATCTAGGCTAGGTTTTTGCGGGGTTATGTTGCTGAAAACATGTTATAATGCCTGTGATAATAGAATTGTATCACTAGGATGGTTTTGGGTGGATTTGAGTGTTAAAAATGGTTGATTTTCTGGGTTCAAAGGGGTCGGGTTGCGGCTCAATTCTTGGTGTGTCGCGACCCTTTGAAGCTGGGCCACAGCCCGTGTCTGGTTTTTGGTGAGGCTGGGCCTTTGGTCAGGGGCAAGCCGCGGAATAGGAAGCTTAGGCCGCAGTCCTTAAGGGAATTTTTTGGTCTTTTGGAGATTTTAGGCACGGGAACCTAACCTAGGGTGCTTGGGATCGATCCCACCACCGTGTTTGGTGGAATTCGATGTCCTGGAGGCTAGAACATTATCCAAAAACCTTTTTAAAATTATTAATGGAATCCCTTATCTTGGTTGTGACTAGGTATAAGCTAGGGCTAGGGAAACAGATCGTGCTCAAGGGGCATCTCTCGTAATCAGAACACTTGGAAATTAAAGGTAAGAGAACTGCACTAGGTTGTGAGTTTATAATGGGGCTAAGGGTTTCCTATTCATTTATGCTTTATGAAAGTTGGTATTATGCCATGAGAATATTAAACCAACGGCCAAAGAGTGCCGGAGTTTACATTGGCGCACAGGGCGCGGCTCAGCCACTGGTAGCTAAGGACAGCTTAATATCAATTGAGCTCGGTTTAAGCGGACCGGAGTCAGTGGGGTAAATAGAGGGTGCGACCTAAGGGCGTCGACCCTAATTATTATGTGATCTGATTATCACTGTTAACTGTTGAATATAACATGCTGAATGGCTGAGTATTAGCTTGTGGATTCATGGTTATGTTTATGAGTTATGTGACTAATATGGACTGCTAAGTGTATAAACGTGCTATAAGAGTTATATGATTATTATCAATGTTTGTGCTATGATGCTATGTTTTCTTGCTGGGCCTGGGCTCACGGGTGCTACCTGGTGCAGGTAAAGGCATGGGTAAGCTTGGCCAACTCTGATTAGGAGAGCTCTGAAGGCAGAATGTACATGACTAGCTGCTCTACCGCCACGGTTGTGGAAGGGACAGGAACAGGAGGACCATAAATGTTTGTTTTGCCTTAGAGTGGCTAGCGGTTGTTTATACCTTGAAATTTTGTAACCTAATTTTCTAACGTTGTTTCTTTTAGGGTCTTTTGTTAAAAATGTTTAATTATATGAAATGTGTCTTTTATGACCAAAACCTTTTAACCCTAGTTCATTAATTGTTTTTGGGACACGTTTTTAACAAAATGACTTGATTATCAAGTCCTGCACCTTTATAATTACACATAGTAACGGCCTTGGCTACCCAGGGTGTTACAACTTGGTATCAGAGCGTCCTAAGTTTAAGGGTTAATGAAGACCGGCTGGACATATACATTCGCCGCTAGAGACAAGCACGATTCAAGGTTTGGTAAATGTGTATATGTGATTGGAAAGAATTATGATTGTTGTTATCTCTTGGATTAGTTGGAAGCATGAGATACTGATAGAGCCTGGCTCTTGACTGCTGTGTGACAATATTTAGGCATGTTTATTAGCATTGCTATGTATGTAAATGAATATCTGAATGATTAACTACATATTGCGTATATATGGGTGAATGTATGGATGGGTGTCTAAATCTTAACTGTTGAGTGGTGATGTTGGGGCATGCTTATTAGTAATGTGGATAAATGCCTATATCTTGATTGCTTGTGATTGATTACGTTCCATTGGTGGATTTTGGAAAAGATTTCACCCTGTCAGTATGGTCTAATTGCCGAGACGTTGATTGCAGATTAACTTGGATAACTATGCGTCCAAGAAAATCTACACAGCTAGTTGGAACTAGATCTGAGAGTAGAGATGATGACTGGGGCCAGATCCCTCCGCCAGTCTTTGAGAATTGGCAGCAGATTATGGCAGATTTGCAAGCGCGACTTCATAGCCAAGATGAACAGATTCATCTTCTACGACCACAAGCTCCATCAAGGTGTGCTGCACCTATTGTGCCACCTATAGTGGCACCTGTTGCTCAGCCAATAGAAGTTGGAAACAAGTGGGAGCCATTGTATGAGCGGTTCCGGAAGCAGAATCCCTCAACTTTTGAGGGAGGACCTGATCCACTGAAGGTCGAGCAGTGGATGATTATGATTACTACTATTCTGGATTTATGAGGATAGAAGGTTATGACAGAGTGGCTGTGCCACGTATATGTTGAGAGAGGATGCCCGCATCTGGTGGGAATTGGCATCATAGACCAGGGATGTCGCTACTTTGAGTTGGGATGGATTCAAGGATTTGTTCAGCAAAAAATACTACAATGTTGCCATCACGGCTGTAAAGGTTAACGAGTTTGTGGGGCTTGTGCAGGGCAATGTGACTATCACTGAGTATGCCCTAAAGTTTGATAGACTTGCAAAATTTTCACTAGATCTTGTGCCTACAGATGCTGCTAGGCAAGATAGATTTATTTGACGGCATAATACTATGATAGCCCGGGATGTGAGGATTACAACAACGCTTGGGGGAACAACTTATGCCCAAGTTGTTGAGAAGGCTCTTACCGCTGAGGAAGCGGAGAACAAGATTTGGAAGGAAAGTGCTATGAGGCGAGAGGGTCGCAGAGTTGTGCCTCCTTATTCTGGGTCTGGAAGGGGCGGAGGCCCCAGTGATTTTAAGAGAAAGACCCCTGACACTTCGACCGCTGCTGGTTTTGATTGGAGGGGTCAGGGTGCTCAGGGTGGCCGTGAGGCATGGAGGAGTTATCCGGAGAGCCCGAGGTGTAGAAGATGCCATTAGGGCGACTGTCGGGCCAAGGCATGCTATGTGTGCGGGGCAGTGGGGCACCTCAAGAAGGATTTCCCAACAATGAAGAATGAGGAAGCAGGAAAGGTGGACAGCTTGACTCCAACTCAAGTATTCACTTTGACATAGGCAGAGGCTGAGGCTAGTCCCTTGGTGGTGACAGGTCAGCTTTCTAGGGCTGGCTCTCCTTTTACTGTATTGATTGACTCTGGTGCAACACATTAATTTGTTTCTAGTGAGGTGATTGATAGATTGTGTAGACCTAGTGAGTATCATATTGCGGGGTTTGGGATTATATTGCCTTATGGGAAACTGGTTGTAACGCCCTACTTCCTTAGAGCCGTTACTAAGTGAGTTTTTAAGACAAACAGTGTGCAATGCACTCGCTAACCGAGGTTTTGAAACAAAAGTGTGACTAATTAAAAGTTAAGGCTGTAATCTTTGAAAATGCGTCATTTCATTAAAACTACTATTATTAAACATTTGGGATCCCAAAATAAGGTTTGAAAACTATTTACATCTTGAAATAAGTTTACAGTTGATAAATCATAAAATCGTAGATTATTACAGCCATTTTCAAATAAACCCCCAACCAAAGCAGTCGGGCAGGCCAAACATGTACGCGCCGCTTCACGCTCTCCGTACTCATGGTTGGTTGATTCAGTCATTGCCCTTACCTGCAACACAGAGCACCCGTGAGCCGAATCCCAGCAAGAAAACTCATGCAGAACATAACATATGCAATGTATACAGTTTATCATAACAGATAATCCACAATTAAACAAGTCAATCTTTAGACTAAGCAAACACGGCCAAGCCGCCCCAGAGCCTTACCGAAGCCTGGGGTATCGGTTCTCACCGCGAGGATAACTCATGTATCCCTTGGGTCCCACCCTGAATATAGCATAACACATGTATCCACCGGGCCCCGCCCTGACTATAGCATCCCATGTGCTAGGTGTTACTTTCGGCCCACGGCCGCCCCGGCTTACGCCGTACTCGGCCCACGACCGCCCCGGCTTACGCCGTACTCGGCCCACGGCCGCCCCGGCTTACGCCGTACTCGGCCCTTGCCGCTCATTTCATCATAATCACACATATAGTACATTCGAAATAATCATTCACACACATCATGATTCATTTAAGGTTTAAACATTTGCACATAATACAATCTGGGGCCATGCCCTAACCTCGGGTGTTATAGTTTTCTTACCTTTCCAATCAATAGCTTAGATCACCTGACTCCTTGAGCACGATCCCACTCGAGCCTTAGCGCACACCTAGGCACAAACATAGGTCAAAGTCAACACCGAACCCCAAGTCCGAATACCTAGCCTCGGGACCAATCCCGAGCCCCCGGGAAGTCCCAAATCCCCAAAACAAAGTGGCGGAAACAAGCCCCGAACCCTAGGTCAAAATCCCTCATCAAAACTCAAAAATTCCCCTCTGTGAACAGTGCAGCACTACAGCGTTCTAAAGAGGGCGCTGTAGCGCTACAAGCAGAACACCCCTCCAGAAACAGGGACTAGCGCTACGGCGCCCACTGACTAGCGCTGTAGCGCTAGTTGCAGCCCAGAAAACCCAAAATCGCATTTCTGCGATTTCTTTCACCCAATCTCAAACCAAACTTCCCCAAATCTTTACCAAACTCAAAATCAAGCTTATGAACACTCTCCATTCATCCCAAGCATCCCAAATCCTCAAATCCCAAGATCATTTATCCCAAATCTCAAAATCTACCATGAACAACCCTAAACCAGAAATTCATGCAAACCACAAAGATAAAGTCTTAGAAATCATACCATTGCTGCAAATTTCGACCTTGAATCAACCCTAGGCCTCCTTAGCTTGCTCTCCCCCAAAGCTTGCCCAGAAATCCCCTGAGATTCCCATCAATCCAGCTCAAAACACAGCTCAAACCATCAAAACCCTTAAAACTAAAAATCTCTAAAACTTACCTCAAACATTGATGTGTTCTTGCCAAATCTTCAAGTCTAACCCAAGATCCTTGGTGCTCAGCCTATCCTTGCTCTCCACTAAGCTTTGCCCCAAGAAATTTGAAGAGAAGAGGTGCTAGAACGCCAAACCGATCCCTTCAAAACCCATCTGTTTTTCTCTCTTTCTTTCTTTCTTTTCAGCCTATACCCTTTTCTACAAAACCCACTAAGTGTATAAAACCTCACTTAACCTATCTCAAAGCCAAATGACCAAAATGCCCTCCCTATAAATTCTAAATCCTTTTGTTCAAGTAGGGCCATTTTAGTCATTCACCCAATTCCCGCTAATCCTCAAGTGTCTCTAATATTTTCCCGTTGCTTCCCAATACCTGATAAATCACCAAATAATTATCCCCCATCATCAAAATAAATCTCAATCTATTTCTCTGAATTCCTGTTCATACCCCCAGGCTCGCCCCGAGCTGGGTATAAATTCCTGTCAACACTTTCCGCTAGCCTGCTCACTGGGATCGCCTCGAGTCACAAAGCACAGATACATCCACATACCACTGTGGCCTCAACAATCAACACATATCAATACAGTTACGCCCAATCATGGCCAAAATTACAATTATGCCCTTCTAACACGATCCGGGCCTACATGCACACTAACTTACATAGTCATGCATCTCAGATAAACAAATAGTCATATAACATGCTTTAAATCATAACCATGCATTTAAATAATTAAAATCACACATAATCCCATCATGCCCTCCTGGCACGCTAATCAAGGCCCTTAAGCCTTATTAGCAAATTTGGGTCGTTACACTGGTAGTTTCTAGGAGGTGGATTAGAGCACTGCCAGTGATGGTTGACAGTAGGGAACTTTTAGTAGACTTGATTGAGCTGGACATGGAGGATTTTGATATTATTCTAGGTATAGATTGGCTGGTCAGATATGGGGCTACTATTCACTACAGGAAGAAGATGGTGACTTTTGTGCCTGAGGGCGAGGATCATTGCGTTTTTGTGGGTGCGGTATGTGGACCCCGCGTACCCATGATATATGCACTGAGAGCCAGAGACTTGTTATAGGGAGGATGTATAGGTTTTCTGGCTAGTGTGGAGGACACTAGAAGGGTTTTGCCAGTAGGGCCGGGAGAGACCAGAATGGTTTATGAGTTTTTGGATGTATTTCCTGAGGATATACCAGGATTGTCGCCGCATAGGGAGATTAAGTTTTGTATTGAGTTAGCGCTGGGGACAGAGAAGGAATTGAAGATACAACTATAGGAACTTCTAGATTTGGGATTCATCAGGCGTTGCTACTCTCCATGGGGCGCTCTAGTTTTGTTTGTGAAGAAGAAGGATGGGACTCTAAGGATGTGTATAGACTACAAGGAATTGAACAAGTTGACCATCAAGAATAAGTACCCTCTACCAAGGATCGATGACTTGTTTGATCAGTTGCAGGGAAAGACAGTGTTCTCAAAGATTGATCTTCAATCTAGTTATCACTAGTTGAGGATCAAGGACGAGGACATATGGAAGACGGCCTTCCGAACGAGGTATGGGCATTATGAGTTTTTGGTCATGCCTTTTCGTTTGACCAATGCCCCGATAGCCTTTATGGACTTAATGAACAGGGTGTTCAAAGACTTCTTGGATTAACTCGTCATTGTCTTCATCGACGACATTCTAGTATACTCCAGTTCAGACGCAGAGCACGAGCAACATCTTCGACAGGTCTTGCAGAGGTTAAGGGAGCATCGGTTATATGCCAAGTTTAAGAAGTGTGGGTTTTTGTTGCCAGAGGTGACTTTTCTTGGTCAAATAGTTGGCGCAGAGAGGATTAAGGGTGATTTGTCCAAGGTGGAGGCAGTGAGAGATTGGCCGAGGCCAAGGAACGCCTCGGTGGTTCGGAGTTTCCTTGGGTTAGCAGGTTATTACAGGCAATTTGTAGAAGGATTCTCGAAGATTGCTACATGGAAGAATCAGAAGTTTGTTTGGTCAGAGAAGTGTGAGAACAGTTTCCAAGAATTGAAGCGACGAATTAATACTGAACCTGTGCTGAGTCTTCCTTCGGAGGAAGGAAAGTTTGTGGTATATTGTGATGCGTCATGGATGGGTTTAGGTTGTGTGCTGATGTAGAATGAGAAAGTTATAGCTTATGCATCACGACAGTTGAAGGAGTATGAGCAGCGGTATCCTACCCATGATCTGGAATTGGCGACAGTGGTATTTGCACTGAAGGTGTGGTGACATTACCTGTATGGGGAGAAGAGCGAGATATACACTGACCACAAGTGCTTGAAGTATTTCTTCACCCATAAGGATCTAAACATGAGGCATAGGCATTGTTTGGAGTTGGTAAAGGACTATGACTGTGACATACTTTACCACCCAGGGAAAGCCAATGTTGTGGCAGATGCATTAGGCCGGAGGGGCTCAAGGCAATCATTTAGTTCTGTTCAGATTTCCAAAGAGTTGGCCAATGAGATGACCAAGGCAAGAATAGAACTGGTGGTGGGCTGATTGGCCAATGTTACTTTGTAGTCGACCTTGCTTGAGCAGATTAAAGAGGGTCAATTGGTGGATACAGAATTACAAGAAGTTAGAGAAAATGTCTTCGCAGGGGTAGCTAAGGACTATTCTATTTCCGAGGTTGGTTTGCTATGCTATCAGGAGCGGATTTGTGTTCCAGCGAATGTAGAGATCAGACGAGAGATATTAGATGAGTCCTATACTACGCCGTACTCGCTTCATCCGGGTAACATGAAGATGTATCAGGATCTACGAACATTATATTGGTGGCCCGGGATGAAGAAGGATGTGGTGGAGTATTTAGCCAGGTGTTTGACTTGTCAATAGGTCAAAGCTGAGCATCAGCGACCAGCGTGGTTGCTTCAGCCTTTGGGTATTCCCGAGTGGAAATGGGAGGATGTTACTATGGATTTTGTGGGAGGTCTACCTAGGGCAGTGGGACTTTATGACTCGGTGTAGGTGATAGTGGACAGAAAAACCAAGTCAGCTCATTTCGTGCCAGTGAAGTCAACTTACATGGTGGAACAGTATGCAGAGTTGTATGTGAGGGAGATAGTTCATCTTCATGGGGTTCCTAAGTCTATTGTGTCTGATCGAGACCCTATCTTTACCTCCAAGTTCTGGGGTGCTTTGCAAAAAGCCATGGGGACTCAGTTGAAGTTTCACACAACCTTTCATCCTTAGACTGATGGACAGTCTGAGAGGACAATTCAGGTGTTGGAGGACATGCTTAGGGCATGTGTGAAAGACTTCAAGGGAACTTAGTGTAAGTATCTCCCGTTGATTAAGTTTTCATATAACAATAGTTATCAGTCTACGATTGGAGTGGCTCCATATGAGATGTTATATGGGAGGAAGTGTAGGTCGCCCATTCATTGGGGTGAGATGGGGGAGAGGAAATATTTGGGGTCAGACATGGTTCAGAAGACAAATAAAGCAATTGAGAAGATTCGAGCCAGAATGCTTGCTTCGTAGAGTAGACAGAAAATCTATGTTGACCCTAAGCGTAAAGACGTGGAGTTTCAGATTGGGGACCATGAGTTTCTGCGAGTTTCACCACTACGAGGGGTGAGGAGATTTGGAGTAAAGGGCAAGCTAAGCCCTTAATTTGTTGGACCTTCCGAGATTCTAGAAAGGATTTGACAAGTGGCTTACAGGTTGGCCTTGGCACCGTCGTTGTCGGGAGTTCATGACGTCTTCCATGTTTCTATGTTGCAGAAGTATGTCTTAGATTCGACACATGTGTTGAAGTATGAGGACTTGGAATTGCAGACAGATTTTTCTTATGAGGAACGACCGCTTCAGATATTTGATCGAAAGGACAAGGTAATATGGAATAAAACAATTCTGCTAGTTAAAGTATTGTGGAGAAATAGCAGGGTCGAGGAAGCGACCTGGGAGCTTGAGTCGGTGATCCTGGATCAGTATCCCGAGCTATTCAGGTAAATTTTGAGGATGAAATTCTCAGTAGGTGGGAATAGTTGTAACGACCCAAAAAAAATCACTAATAAGGTGTAAGGGCCTTGATTAGCGTGCCGGGAGGGCACGATTGGTTTATGTGTGAATTAAATAGTTTAATTCATGATACTGTGATAAGCATGCTTGTATGAGTATATGGATATATGAAATGCATGTCTAATAGTATTAGTATGCATGTAGGCCCTGTTTAGCTTAAATGGGTATATCTGTAAATTTAGCCCGTTGAGGGCATAAATGTGATTATATGGTATAATTGTGGAGACCACATTATTATGTGGATATATTCGCAGTGTGCGACTTGAGGTGATCCTAGGGAGCTAGTTAGCGTGGAAGTTACAACAGGGCCTAATACTTGACTCGGGGCGAGTCAAGGGGTGTTTCGGGTATTAGATTGTTATTTGGGTTATCGGGTTATGGAAATAAATAATTGGAGATATATTTGGAGTTAGGAAGCCTAGGAGAGAATACTGGGGAATTGTACCATTTTTCCCTCGGGGACGTTTTTGATAACCCGAGCCTCGGGATTGACTTAATTAATTATGGATAGACTAAAAAACACTAAGGAAAACAGTGGAACTTACCCAAACCGACCCTTTTCTCTCTTCTCTCTCTCTCTCTCTCTCTCTCTCAAGGGAAACTACAAAATCTAAGGAAACTTGGTGGGAAGATTAACCCAGTAGTAGCTAAGGAATCTAACCTGGAACTGAGGTAAGCCTTGAATTTTATTTTTGGTCATTTGATTATGTAGATTTGGGGCTGGATTCTAAGAGTTCTTGGGTTATGAATTTAGAGGTTGAATTAAGGTAATTTCTTGGAGGATTGGTTCTTTAGTGAAGGTAAGCTTCATTTTATGGATTAGTGTTTGAATTCTGGGTATTCCTGGCTAGTTTTGGTGTTCTTGAGCTTGTGGGTTTCAAAGATTAAAATGTTGTTTTGAAGAGTTTCTAGGCTAGGATTTTGTGGGGTTATGTTGCTGAAAACATGTTAGAATGTTTGTGATAATTGGATTGTATCATTAGGATGGTTTTGGGTGGATATGAGTGAGGTTTGAGTGTTAATAATGGTGGATTTTCTGGGTTCGAAGGGGTCGGGCCGCGGCCCAGTTCTTGGTGTGTCACGACCCTTTGAAGCTGATAGGAGCTGGGGAAGAAAGGCGGGCTGCGACATGGGGAATGCTTGGCCGCGACCCGTGTCTGGTTTTTGGTGAGGCTGGGCCTCTGGTCAGGGCAAACCGCGGCCTAGGAAGCTTGGGGCGTGGCCCTTAAGGGCATTTTTGGTCTTTTGGAGATTTTAGGCGCGGGAACCTAACCTAGGGTGCTCGGGATCGATCCTACCATCGTGTTTGGTGGAATTCGATGTCCCGCAGGCTAGAACATTATTCAGAAACCTTTTTACAATTATTAATGGAATCCTTTATCTTGGTTGTGACTAGGTATAAGCTAGGGCTAGGGAAACAGATCGTGCTCAAAGGGCATCTCTCGTAATCAGAACACTTGGAAATTAAAGGTAAGAGAACTGCACTCGGTTGTGAGTTTATAATGGGACTAAGTGTTCTCTATTCATTTATACTTTATGAAAGTTGGTATTATGCCATGAGAATATTAAACTAACGGCCTAAGAGTGGTGGAGTTTACATTGGCGCACAGGGCGCGGCCCAGCCACTGGAAGCTAAGGAAAACTTAATATCAATTGAGCTCAGTTTAAGCGGACCTGAGTCAGTGGGGTAAATAGAATGTGCGACCTAAGGGCGTCGACCCTGATTATTGTGTGATCTGATTATCAATGTTAACTGTTGAATATAACATGCTGAATGGCTGAGTATTAGATTGTGGATTCATGGTTATGTTTATGAGTTATGTGATTAATATGGAGTGCTAAGTGTATAAATGTGCTTTAAGAGTTATATGATTATTGTCAATGTATGTACCATGATGCTATATTTTCTTGCTGGGCCTAGGCTCACGAGTGCTACGTGGTACAGGTAAAGGCAAGGATAAGCTTGGTCAGCCCTGATACGAAGAGCTCTAAAGGTAGAATGTACATGACTAGCTACTCGGCCGCCACCGTTGAGGAACGGACAGGAACAGGAGGACCATAAATGTTTGTTTTGCCTTAGAGTGGCTAGCGGTTGTTTTTAACTTGAAATTTTATAAACTAATTTTGTAATGTTGTTTCTTTTGGGATCCCTTGCTCAAAACGTTTAATTATATGAAATGTATCTTTTATGACAAAAACCTTTTAACCCTAGTTCATTAGTGGTTTTAGGGACACATTTTTAACTAAATGACTTGATTAGCAAGTCCTGCCCCTTTATAATTACACAGTGAAACAGTCTTGGCTACCAAGGACTTTACAACTTGGTATCAGAGCATCCTAGGTTTAAGGGTTCCTGAAGATCGGTTGGACATGTACATTCGCTGCTAGAGATATGCTCGATGTAGGGTTTGGTAAATGTGTATATGTGCTTGTATGCTTATGTGATTGGAAATAATTATGACTTTTGTTATCTGTTGGATTAATAGGAAGCATGAGATACTGATAGAGCCTGGCTCTTGACTGCTATGTGACAATATTGAGGCGTGCTTATTAGCATTGATATGCATGTAAATGAATATCTGAATGATTAAATGCATATTGCGTATATATGGGTGAATGTATGGATGGGTGTCTAAATCTTAACTATTGAGTGGTGAGGTTGGGGCATGCTTATTAGCAATGCTAGTGCATGTGGATAAATGCCTATATCTTGATTGCTTGTGATTGCTTACGTTCCATTGGTGGATTTTGGAAAAGCTTTTACCCTGTCATCGTGGTCTGATTGCCGAGTCGTTGATTGCAGATTAACTTGGATAGCTATGCGTCCAAAACAATCTATGCGACTAGCCGACACTAGATCTGAGAGTAGAGATGATAACCAGGGCCAGATCCCTCCGCCAGTCCCTGAGAACTGGGAGTAGATTATGACAAAGATGCAAGCGAGACTTCAGAGCCAAGATGAATAGAGTCGCCGTCTAAGATAGCAGGCTCCATCGGGGAGTGTTGCACCTAATATGCCACCTGTAGTGGCACCTGTTGCTCAGCCAGTGGAAGTTGGAAACAGGTGGGAGCCATTGTATGAGCGGTTCCGGAAGCAGTGTCCCCCAACTTCTGAGGGAGTACCTGATCCACTGAAGGCCAAGCCGTGGATGGCTATGATTACTACTATCCTGGATTTTATGAGGATTGAAGGTTATGACAGAGTGGCCTGTGCCACGTATATTCTGAGAGAGGATGCCCACATCTGGTGGGAATTGGCATCATAGAAATTGCATTTGATAATCTTAAAGTTTCAAGAAAAATCCATTAACACCCTAATAGAAAAATTAGTTCATTATAATCATACAGAAATCCATAGTATTAAGTTTAAACATCACTATTGTAGAAATTAAGAAGAAGAAGTGCAGAAAACAATGGCTGAATCTTGATTCCTCAATCTATTGCTTCCACAAAATGTAACTTTCAATTTTCTAAGGTTCAAGAGTCTCTAAAGTCGGAATATATGTGGTTTATATAGTGTCCCAAAATGTTCTACACAAAATCCTGCTTCTGCCCTTCCTAAAATACACTTTGTTTGCGTCCACAAAAAAGAGAACCGTGGCTCAAGAAGTAAGCACTGCGACTCTACTTTGAATGAGAAAATTGGGACCTTTCTACCATCACCAGGTGCTGCAGCTCTAAAGATGAGCGCCATAGCTCAAAATAACTTCTTTTAATGTCGCGACACAAATTCCAATGCTGAGACTCTTATGCAACAAGGAAATTTTCCCCCTCTCTATTTACCATGGCGCCACAACTATTAAGGATGAGCGTCGCGACTCAAAATCAAATTTTGCCAAACTCTATTTTCAAGTCTCGGAAACCTATTCAAGCACAAACATTGCTCCATTAGAGATCTCTTAGCCGCATTTTAGTCAACGTGGGCACTTTGCACTTAGAATTGCACGATTTCTCCACAATCCACTTCATTCCCTTAGTTCAAGCGTAATCCTAAAATCATTAGCAATAGCAAGCGTCATAATGCGCAAAATATGACTTAAAAGACTTAAAGACTCCCTAAAACACGCTCTAAATCACTACAAAAACTAACCTAACAGCTTCTTCAGACACTACAACAAAAACACCCTTTTAGGACACTTGTTTAGGGCACTCACCTAGATACGAGTCCTTAAAACAACTCCTGGACTTTTTAGGACTCGCATAATAGTTTGAATTTTAAAAAATTTCAAATTCCCTCCAATTTTTTTTAACTAAAATTGCGAGTCCTAAATACTTATGTGTGTCCTAAAAGTTTGAATTTTAAAAAATTTCAAATTCCCTCCAATTTTTTTAACTAAAATTGCGAGTCCTAAAAACTTATGTGTGTCTTAAAAGTTTGAATTTTAAAAAATTTCAAATTCCCTTCTTTTTTTTTTAACTAAAATTTTATTATTTAATAATTCACAAAGAAAAATATAACACAACAACATATTCTCTCGCTCTCTCCTTGCTCTCTTCCCCCATTTCTCTCTCTCTCTCTCTCTCATGAACTTCACAACCAAGCCACGGACGACGGTGCTCCGGCCACCCCCTCCTACACGCGCCAACGCAATGGACACAGTCGTAGACCTTCGATCCCCACGAGCCCAGCCCCTCACGCGCCACCCTTCGCCACCTAAAATCATTCGAAGTCGCGGTGGTGCTATTTTTCCCAAACTCTTCCAAGTGTTTTTCGACCGCCTCGAGCCAACCTAACCCAAACGAACACCACCAGTGCATTCCTTGTGCTTTGGGCATCAAAACCCACGAAAGGATTGATAATTCCTGAACCACCACCGTGGGGTGGTGGCGTCTCCATTAATGTCGGAGCTCCGGCGGGAGCTTTGGCTATCAATTAATTTTTAAAAAATTAAAAACAAAACTTTTTAGGACTGGCATCGCGAGTCCTAAAAACATTCTTTTAGGAGTCGCACATTCTTTAAAAAACCTCAGATTTTAAGGTTCTCAAATAGAGGACTCGCGGGACGCGAGTCCTAAAAGGCCCTTTTAGTGAGAGGGTCAAGGACTAAAGGCCCGTCTGTAGTTGTATCCCACCAAGGTCTCTTTTTCATTGGGTCGGTGTTGTCCTCAAAATTTTTCAAGCGATGACTTTTCTCTTAAATTCAATCCCTTACCACATCCTCATGTTCTACAATAGCAACACTAGGAATATCATGATCTACTATGACAACCACACTCGGAGGAGTGAAAAATCATCTGGCTCGAAATCATTTGGTAGATTAAGTTATTAGGTATCTGAATCTGATGCATCCTCTGTATTATCTCTCACTTGATCTTGTATAAATATTAAGGTTTGATTGTCATATCTATGGCCACTTCTTGTCTGTAGGACGGTATCCTAATGACCTTGCACCCTTTCCAAACCTTCAAGCACCTCTCGTAGATCGGGTTGGGCATGGGTTGGGACCGAGGCTGGGGGTTGGTGGGGGCTGGGCTATCATCATCCTCACAACCAACATCATCAAAGATATTGGCTGCCTAGACAAGGTCAACAACTATCTTGGCCATCTTCTCAAAATCTGGGGCCATTTCGTTGTTCGCCTCTACCTCTTCGTTATCCTCGCCTTGCCCAAAATAGAGTGGAGCATCACCCTCAGTAAGGTCGCTATAATAATCCTTCTCTGAAGGATGGGGCTTCAGCATCGATAACATACCCAAATGCAACCAATAGAATACAGTAACGTAGATTTCATTATCATCAATTAGTTTAATTCAAGTAAATAATATTCTCTTTTGAGATAATAAAAAATAACTTACACTCATCTTCTTGAACATTGGTGAGATGTCGGCCTTCGAAATAGGGTGTCCCTAATTGCTCGACCAGCTGAGAATCCTCGACTCTTGGTTTCCATGGTTTACAACACACTCTTGGGAAATTTTTTGACGGACCACGTACGCCAAATACTACAACACAGAGACATAACCATATAAGTTGTACTTTACTTCTTTCCGTTTCCCTTTTTTTCCTTCTTCTTCTTGTAGTTTTTCTTCTTCTTCTACTTCTTTCTATCTTTATTACATGCATCCATAAACTTGTTTAATGAAAACTTTCCCCATGAATACAAGAAGAAACAACCAACATCCTCAACATATCTAACCGTATGTTTAACTTTCCATTTCATGCAAGTAAAACCCCTTCAACCTAGAAGCATAGGCCCAAATTGTACGCATCTTCAATGTTTCAATGTCATCATTAATGTACTCCATTATTAAGCATTCACTGGTCATGTGGTATTCTAAATTGGCCTTTGATGGCCAAACATTGAAGTTCAACCCTATCACTAGAGCAAACTCGCCTATACCAAATCTATAGGATCTAGATCCTAAATAGAAATGCACATCGTCCTCTTACTTACACTGGATCATGCACAACATTAACTGATGCAATAGATCTCAAAATAACTGCAATTCCTCAGCCATGAAAATTTATTTGAAAGGGGATTCCCTCACCCTGTCTATTAAACGAAGTTCCAGAAACTTGTCCTAAATTACAATCATATGATACTACCACTATAGGTGACCCGACCGGGAAGTGATCAGTCAACGGAAGAAGAAACTTGGATATCCGTAACAAAATAAAGAAATTAATTTAAGGGGCAACATTTAAAAACAAGTAGAATAAAAAATTGCGTTTTACCATCGAACAACCATCAAACCAGAATATCAACGTAATTTTTTAACATCTGACCATCGAACCTCCATTGAACCACCATCGAACCAAAACGTTTACATTTTTTCTAACATCCAACCCACCCCCTTGAGTAATTATTAAACCTTCATCGAACCAGAAAATCTTCATATTTTCTAACATCTCTCTACCCGTTCGAGTAACCATTGAATCCCCATCGAACCTAAAAATCTAGATATTTTCTAGCATCTTACTACCCCATCGAGTATCCATCGAATCCCCATCAAACAACCATCGAACCTAAATATCTACATATTTTCTAACATCTGACCTACCCCATCGAGTAACCATTGAACCCCCATCGAATTAGAAAATCTACTTAATTTGTAACATCTGACCTACCCCATTGAGCAACCATAGAACCCCCATCGAATCGTCATTGAACTAGATTAAATACACTTTTAGAACTACCCTATCGAGCAGCCATAGAATACCATCAACCAACATTAAAAAAATTATGTAATAATCGAAAAAGCTAACCTATTGAGCATACACTCCCATATTCCCTAACCTATCAAGTAGCCATCGAGCACCTTATCGAACCATCGAGCAACATCAGAAAACCCAGAAAAAACTAGATATTGAAATTGACATACCCATACCATAAAACAAGAAATCCCAATCATTTTCAACTCAAACACACACAAATGCAAGAGACACGCAAAAAATCGATAATAAAGTGAAGGATTTTGAGATCTTACCATGTTTCTCTTTGGATTTGACTCAGCGACGATTGGTTTTCCAACAATGATGACAATTTTTTTTACCAAAAGCTGATTCTAGGGTCGGAGATGCTGGAGATAGAGAGAGGTGGAAGGTGAGTGACCGATCGTGGTCAAAGATTCTTTGGGAAATCGTGAAAATGAGAGAGAGAGAGAGAGAGGGAAGGAGAGAGAAGGAAGGAAGGAAAGAAAAGAGAGAGAAAATAGATTATGCTTTTTTTGGGGGAAAAATGATATGAGTATTTTGGGGAAGTGGGGAAAATTTAGCATCATCTATTAATGGACATAATGTTGGGTTTATGCCATTGTAAAATGATATTTCTTAATTAATACATTTTATTATCAATAAAGAATAGATTATTTTGTTTGTAAATGCATTGCTCACGTGTTTTTGTACATTATTAGTTATTTAACACAAACATCTATAAAATCTTGAACATGTGTAACTAGATACAATTATAGTTACTAGATCACTGTGAATTATAATTGTAATTATATGTTCAAAAGAATTAGTCCAAAGATAAAATCAGTGCACATGATTTCAACTGATTTACTAATCTACGATATGATTTGCTTACACAATGATGTGGTGTCTTATCCAAGATATTGACCAAGTAGATAAGATCGGGTGTATCTAGTTACACAAGACTAGGACTCACATTGATGATTGACAGATAAATAAGTATCATTATTATCAAATCTAATCAATGTCACAATGTTGAATATAGATCTCAATTATGAGTGATAATATTTGTATTAATTATTTTATCTGAATCGTTTGACATGTTCGTTAAAAGCTTACCCTACGACATAGCCTATACATACATCTTGGAGATTCAATGGTGTAATTGAATGTGAGTATTTATCATAGATATGAAATCTATAGCTTTTGTAATAGAAGTGAAAATATGATTTTCTTAATAGCTTAGTTCAAATAGTTAAATGATTGAGTACCCATTTCTGTAATTAAGTTTACGAAATTATCATTTACAAGGAACTTAGTTGGAGTTAGGGACAAAATACCATTGAGGGTGAAACGGTAAAATTCACCCGACTCATTAGTATTTACATAAGTGGAAATACATTAAATGAATTCAAGAGTCCAATTCCGAGTCTATAAAGGAGTCACGAGGAATTAATAAGTTGTGAGATAATTTATTCTATGAATAAACTATTAGGAGCTTATTGTAGCTTGTATTCATAGATCCATGGTCCCCACGTCGTCTTTGATTAAATCAAGTTTAAATGTCTCAAATAATTTATTTGATTATCAATTAGAATACGGAATTGACTTTGTCAATTTTGTAATATTTACATGAGTTATCAATTAGAGAAAATAAGAGAGTTATTGTAAAATATTGGGTATATTTATTAATAATGAAAATTTTGTGTTAATGTTAATGAATAATATTAAATAAAGTTTCAAATTATATAGAGTTAATTTGAATAAGGATTTTTTTATTTAATTAATTAATTATAAAATAAAGAAATAAATAAAATGGTCTTGAATTTAAGACCATTGGAACTTAAATTTAAGATACACATCAAAAGCCCAACCCACATGGTGTTGGCTGGCCATGATGTCATTTATTTACATTTTATTTTAAAATTAATTAGATTAAGAAAATAAGCTCAATGATGTGTCTATAAATAGAATGTTATATCTAGTGTTTTTACCAACAGATTTTAGTAAGTGCTCAGTTATAGAAAACCATAGAGAATGCAGTCTCTTCTTCTTCTCATTTAGATCTCTATCTCATGTTTTGAGAAAATTGCCCACAATAATTAGACTTCATCAAAAATTGGAGAGGAAGATTCTGGTTGTGTTCTGTAAAGTGTTTCTGTTCTAGGAAATTCATAGAAATAAAAAAAGGACAAAATGATATAGAACTAAAAGTGGTGGCGCCTCATTAATTCCATTGCAGATAAGTTAGTAAGTAATTTACATTATCTTTATCATTGTGTTTATTGTTTAATTTCAATATATGCATGTTCTAAAATTTCTATTTATGTTTGATTAAATTAGAAATCACATGATTATAAGCAAGATCATGTATATGTTTTTCCTACACATAGTGCCTAGCATAATTTTTAATTAAAAACTCCCATTAAGGATTGAAACTCAAATTTCCCTTTTAAAATACTAAAGTTTATATATTTTTTTGGCAATTAAGTTTTAAAACATTCTAATACTTCCATAGTAGTAACTTTTTAAAAATTACAACTCTCTAAATACTTGTTTTTTACATATACATTTATGTTATACACAAATTTGGGATCGGCACGTGTCAAAACGAGTGATGACATGACCAGACACAATAATTTCCATCTCTCACCAGAAGAGTGACCCTCATCATTCTCAAAACTCTTGGGAGAAAATATATATCATCACTAATATTGGATCTCGCCGAGGAGGCCTTAACTCGCTAATCACATGAGTATGTTCCAGTTGCCACTTCCTCGCTGACCTATCACGTAGAAGCTTGTTGGCCATTGCCACTCGTCAATGTCCCTTGAGACTCACCAGAGGCTTTCAGGACTTGCCACTTTCTGACAGCCCTAGCCACTAAAGACTCCCTTAGAAAAAATACGTAGCCGACCTCCTCATGGAAAGGACACGTTGGAATTTCCCTATTTGAAGGGTACATAAACCTTGAGTCCCACTTTGTGTCTCACGAAATAGTCGGATCACGAAATGACTTTCATTTTCAGCTCTTCCCATCTTCGTGGCTATTAATACTACAATATAAGCAGTGAAAGGGGTGACAGACTGTACACCATTGAGAATTCATTCACCCCTCATTAATGTATTCATAACTACCTCAAGAATATAATTCAAACCAAGTGTAATCGTTCTTGCAAGTTCAAAGTTCATCATCAATACAATTGACTAAACTGGATGTAGGTCTCATTAATGGTCAAACAACTATAAAATATTTGTCTCTTGCATCTATTTCTCTATCTTTGGTTCATTATTCTCAAAAAATATCCCCCTTAGGATTTTACACACAAAAAAACTCCTCATTTATTACTCCGTGTAGTTGAAAAAAAAAACAAGTCAAAATTTGGATGCTTTCATTGACAGTGTGAATCCTTAGGTAAAATCTTCTCATTTACCACCTATACTTGCTTGTACCTTGCAGCCCCACCAAATATGCCTCCTCCAAGAAACATGGAAGATGAGCCTCATGTGAACATAGAAGATGGCGATGGCGACCACGTGCCATAGAAACTTGAAGCAACTTCCAAGGGTAGAAATGACACAATTGTTGGTTGAGAATGCTGCCGCACTTGATGAGATGGATGCTCAGCGATGGGACACAGAAAAATGTGAGAGGGTGGTGACCTCGCCTTTGAAGCAGCGCTTCATGTGACAGTGAGGGGTCACTAAGCCTCGTCGAAAAAACCTTGTTCAATGAATGGAGATGGAGTGCAGCGGTTGGTCGCTTGCCAATTAGGCTCAAGTGGCGCATCTGAAAGGCGTGAGGAGGAGCATCCTTGGAGCCAAAATGCTAATTGTTGACAGTCAGAACTCATCAACGATATAAGGTTGGAAAACTCAAAGCTTAATATTAGAACTACGTAGATAGAACTTACAAAAAATATGGATAAGAAAAATGCAAAACAACAATGGAGGAAATGCTCGTATATTTACTCTATAACCTAAGTATACAATCAGTTTTCCAACCGCTTAGCTTGAGTGGTGGAGGTCTATTTACAGGTGAGCTCTAATGGCTCCTAATACATTGTCGTCACTGGGGACAAAATGGTACGTGCGTACACTGTCTAGATAATGTTATAGGATGTAGTGGTGTAGAGGGTTGTAGTGTCGGCCCTAGTACATGGTCAGGGGTGCTCAGGGAGTGCCTCCACTCTTCATATGGATTTGTACCACCACTACTTGTCGGATACGGATGTCAGAGTCATGAGTTCACATCCCTAAGGATCGTACATGTCGTGTTCATACGCTTGCCTCATACCTAATGGTCCTTCTCACATCTCCAAAATTAATCTTTTCACCAAGCTTCTTTTATTTTTCTACGTGTAGGAAGTCTTGCAAGTTACTAGGAGTAACACACTTAGTTTCCTTTACAAATTTTACCTTGATCTTCTATTATGATGATGGATTTACTAGTGTTCCATGTGCGTACACTTGAGAGGCATCGCAAGTACGTGTCATGAGGAACCATGGTGGGAATGTTCCTCGCTGGTGGCACATACTCCAAGATATGGGTAGGACCTCTTCAACGAGGCATGGGTTGCTTGTGATGGGACAAACCTCCTTCAGTTGCACCCTTGGGCCACCAACGACAGAGGGGATCTTGCTCGAAGCCCTTGAGAGCAAGACAAGGGTTCTCACTTAGCGAGGTCCTTGTATTTAAACCTCTAGTGCACATGGTTTTCAAGAGGGGTCCTCATGCAAAGCTCTAGGCATCCATGTGGTATGGCCCTCAGAAAATGTGGCCTCGCACACACGTGCATGTATGGCTCTCGCTTAGTGAGAATATAAAGGGTGGAGCAGAAAGACCCTTGCATGGTGAGGCTTTAAAGGTAGCTGTGTGCAAGGCCCTCGCATAGCGAGGGACATGTAAGAGAGGGGTCGATATGGCCCTCGAGGAGTACATATGAGCGCCTAAGGGGTTGAACAAAGGGGCCTTGCATCGTGAGGCCCTTAGGCATGCCTTTGCGCGCTTAGGCAATTTGAATGGAACGGTCAAGGCCAGGTAAGGCACAAGTGTGTTTATTTGTTTATGAGATATGGAAAAACACACTTCATAAGTGATGATCCTCAGAACCCTTATGCAAATCATTTCTTTGTAGAGATCCCGCATGTGTCGTTGCTATACAAAACATTGAGCCGCATGAAGGAGATTGAGGCACGCTATCCGGAGGTGCCCAAGAAGTATCGTCTAGACAAGGTGGGCCCTTTTGTGGTGCTTCTAAGAGTTCGCTCTGGGTGGTTGGCCCGTATCCATTGCTTTTCAGATTTTAGAGTGAAAAGTGCTTTAACCATTCTTTCTTGTGGTTCTTTCTTTGTTTGCTTCTTCATCATTATCAAAGTAGCATGTCGACTCGACCACAAAGTCTACCAGGTATTGCTCATTAAAGAAACACACTTAGTGTCCTGTTTGTGGTTCATGCATATTGGAGAAGCGTTAAAGCTCCTCTTATGCATGCATGTTGGGCTATTTTAAGGATGTATTGACCCTTTGGGTATCTCCCATCCTCTTTTTTTATATATATATATTCATCAAGCGGCTGCTTTTGACTTTTTATTTTTGATTGATATGCGTCCTTCTCATTACTATGCATAGTACTATTTTTGTAAGCGTCTTCACTGATACCCTTTTTGCAAGAGTCTTCTTTGAGACCTTTTTCGCAAGCGTCTTCTTTGAGACCCTTTTGGGCTAAGTGACTTTAGTCGACCTAGGATTATTATGATGACCCTTTTTGGTCCTTGATGTGAACTCCCCTTGGGTTGCGACCCCTATAGGGAGATGGAACTTGTGAAGTCTCGCAAGTGCAGGCCGTTTTATTATTTGCAAGGGAGTTTTTTGCAAACACCTCCTTTAGGCCCCTTTTTCCCTTGGTTAGGCAACTTGGTCGATCTAGACATAGGGATCTCTTTGAGCTCCCAATTTGTCTTCTACGACGCGGTCCCTTTTTAGGGTAGGTGTGTTTGTGAGGAAGTCACTTTTTGAGGGTCCTTTTGAGTTTCTTAGCCTTTATAAGGGTAGCTTGTCCTTATAGATTCAGTTTGTGTCTTATAAGGTTTACCACTCATGTATATATATACATAAAAATATTATAAGTATTTTATATATATATATATCTCATGAGGCTAGGCACTTGTTTTTCACATGGCCAAGCACCTGTTGAGGCTCTACGCTAGGCACCTACTTCACACATGGCTAGGTGCCTATTGAGGCTCAAGGCTAGATGCCAAGTGAGGTTGGGCATAATACCTCCAAAGTGGTTGATGGGATTTATCCTGCCAAGCACTTTGTTTTTCATTCATTCTGATACCCTTTGACAATTTCCATTGACAATGGAAGTATGTGAGTCACATAATTTTCCTTGGAGATGAGAGATATAATATATAAGATAGATGCTCGAAATTAGTGATAGTTGGTAATGTTCAAGGGTAGGCTCAATGTCATTGTCATGTTATATCCTAGGGTCAGCTAGGTGACCTCTTCGGACCCTGCCAAGATAAACTACATCTATGCGAGGCCGACTATAGAGAAATTTTTGATTCCTTACGAGGTGTAACTCAAGTAAAGAAAAACTACTACTACTTTTTGGAGGACAATGGAGGTGACTTCTTTGGTTTGCTAACGACACAAATAAAGGGACTCTTATTAGAGACTATCCTTGATGAATATCTTCTTCTTGAAGTCTTCTTGTAGACCTCTTTCAATCTTTAACTTGATCAGCAGCTTCTCTACCACAATGATATCATCTATGTGGAGTCTCTAGGCGTATTGTTAGAATGGGGATTGGAAGGAGGTTTGCTTCCCGCAACATACAAGTTCTCATGGCCCCCTTCCATACGTATATACTTTCATGCTCTTTCGAAGAAGTCATCTAACTCTGTAACCTTTCTCCTGAGCATGTTATCCCATAACTTTCCCCCTGAATGAACTTCGGTCGAGATAGCCATCTTGATCTCCTATTTAGTTGAACTTCCCAGCTATGGATATATATCTTCATACTTTCACTTTCGTCGTGTTTTAGGTTAGCGAGGTTGGTACTAGTTAATAATGTAATCACAGACCGCACGGTGCTGCTTTAGAAATTTGCTAGAGAATTGCAGCCACGACCTGATGGTTCCTGGCCTTAACCTCTTAAACCACTTGTACACAACTCCTTTGAGTGTAACGATGAAACAATGTCACCTTGCCCTGCTGTTGACCTCCCTTAACTTCATCAAGTCGTTGAAGGCGTCTAAGTGATACTTAGGGTCTGTAGTGCCCTCGTACGGAGTCATACGAGGCTCCTTGAAGTTGGTGGGGAGTTTCTCAACCTGGATTTCCCTTGTGAAGGGTGACTTGTAGTAAAGCTCATCGTCACCTCTGTGACCCCAAGATGCAGTGACCATATCCCTTCGAAGGATTTGGATTTCAGTGTCTAGTTCCTTTCTCATTTTTTTCACGGAGACCTGTAGGTTCTCAAGGTGAACCCTTGATTTGGTTGTATCCTCCAGGGGAGCTACAGGGGTGTGATTCTTACCTCAGACTCTGGTAAAGCTCTTTCCTTAAGTCGGGTGAACCTCTTTTAGAGGCAGTTTTGGGTTCGGACCTCCTATAGGTGGGGTTTGCTCCTGGTTGCAACGTTGGCATAGAATCTTCCTTGCATCTCGGGCGAGGGGTATTACTTGTGGAGATTCAAGTTTTTCCACTGTCCATGGGTTTGGTCGTTTCTCCTTGTACATGTTCCTTCACTTTTTGCTTAAAGAGGGCATCATCATTGTTTTTATTTAATAGGCCATTGAGTACCTCTTGGATGTTCTCCAGGGTGACTTGTAACCTTTGATTTTTCAAGTATAGGTCATGTGTTCAATCTTCATGGCGACGAGTTTGGGAACTTCAACTCGTTGAGTGTACTCGTGAGTGCTTACCATGTCTCTATTTGGAAGGACCCAGGTCTTGATGGGGGGCCACCAGTGGTCGTGACAGAGGGTGAGTTGTACAACCCTTCATTGGAGCGGTGGCATGTGCTATAGGGTTCGGTGTAGGATGAATGGCAGGGGATGGTACTTTTTCCTCTTCACCAATGTCTCTAGGCATATTCGGTGCACCATCATTCATTAGCGGTGGAGGATCCCTCATGGACACCCTTAGATTGGGTCCGTCTAGAAGAACCTCCGCTTCTTGGCGGTCTTGTAGGCGTTTTGAACACCTTGAAATGTTTTTTTTATTGAAATTAATGGAGAAACTACTGTTTGTTAGTTGTTCTTCCCACTTACGGCACCATACTGTTGACACTGAGAACTCATCAACGATATAAGGTTTGAAAACTCCAAGCTTAATATTAGAACTACGCAGATAGAACTTAAAAAAAACTTTGATAAGAAAAGTGCATAACAACAATGAAGGAAATGCTCATATATTTACTCAATAACCTCAGCATAAAGTCAATTTTGTAGACCCTTAGCTTGAGGGGTGGAGGTCTATTTATAGGAGAGCTCTAATAGCACCTAATACATTGTGGTCCCTGGGGACAAAAAAGTACATCGGTACACTTTTAGGAAAGTGGTGCAAGATGTAGTGGTGCAGAGGGTCGCAGTGTCAGCCCTAGTACATGGTCAGGGTTACTCAGGTAGTGCCTCCACTCTTCGTATTGATTCGTACAACCACTACTTGTTGGATACGGATATTAGATTCACATCGCCATTTCCCTCAGGGTCATGCATGTCGTCTTCATACGTGTGCCTCGTACCTGGTGGTCATTCTCACATTTCAAAGATACATCTTTTCTCTAAGCTTCTTTGTATTTTGCTACATGCGAGAAGTCTTGCAAGTTACTAGGAGTAACACATTTAGTTTCCTTCACCAAATTCACCTTGACATTCAATGATGATGATGACTTTACTAGTCTTCCATGTGTGTACACTTGAGAGGTCTCACATGTATGTGTCATGAGGAACCGCGGTGGGATTGTGCCTTGCTGGTGCAAAATACTCCAGGAGATGAGTAGAACGTCTTCAACGAGGCACGGGTTGCTTGTGATGGGACAAACCGCCTCCGGTGGCACCCTTGGGCCGGCGAGAGTGGTGATATCGCGCAAAGCCCCTATGTGCAAGACAAGGGGTCTCGCATCGTGAGACCCTCTTAATCAATCCTCTCACATGCACAATTTATGAGAGGGGTCCTCCTACAAAGCTTCGGGCATCCATGCGGCATGGCTCTCACACAACATGGCCTTGCGCACGCATGTGGGTATACCCCTCGCATAGTGAGGCTTCAAAAGCTAGCGTGGCAAGGTCCTTGCATGGCGAGGCCTTAAAGAAAGCCACACGCAAGGCCTTCGCATAGTGAGGCACATGTAGGAGAGGGGTCGATATGGAATTAAAGGAGCACGCATGAGCTATTAAGGGGTTGAACAAAGGGGTCTCTCAAAGTGAGTCCCCTAGGCGTGCCTTAGCACGATTTGAATGAAAGGTCAAGGCTAGCTGAGACGGGCCTCGCATAGTGAGGCCTGTTGACTATAAGAACTCGTCAACTAAGTTAGATTAAGGGTTTTGTGGGTTGTAAAGAAGTGAACGTAAATCAACTAAAATTCAAACAAACTTTCTGATGCTAGAATTTTAAAAAGGAATATAGAGAGAATGTAGAATATATGTATGTGTTCAGTACCAAAGACTGATTACAAAACTCCCAAAATTCGACCCCCTTCTCAGTTGAAGGCAGGTCATATTTATAGAAGAATACTGTTGGCTCACTCTACATGGTGGTCTCGGGGAAACATGGCCCAAAATATGCAGACTACGGATGGTAGTGGTGCTGGGAGAGCACGAAAAAGGTTTTTGGGAGCACCTCAATTTTAGTACTTGGTTGTACCTCCACCATTTGTTAAGTACGAACGTTAGAGGTTGGTTGGGAAGGACCACATCAGGTATCTTACGCGTACGACCACTACTTGTCTGTCGTTGAGATTAGGGTCAGATACCTGGGGTGTTCAAGGCCGTACCCCCGTACGTACTTCATACTTGTACGATCTCTTTGAGTCATATGGTAGATTTTAATCCGCACAATGCATCCTATTCTTTTAACCTTGAAATGTTGAACTCTTTATGGGTCATAATGGAAGACACGATCCCAAGGGGCATGGGAGGTAAGAGCCTCGCTAGATGTCCGATGCGGGGGGAAGGAAAATGGGCAAGGCTACGCCTCGCTAGATGTTGATATGAGGCAGAGGTTTGTGTGCGAGATGGGGCTTTGTAAGGCCCTGCTGTGAGGCGCAAGGGCATGTGGGTGAGGCCATGGCGTGAGACGGTTCTTTGCGAGGCCCTTGTCGCAAGGTGCCAGGGCACATGGGCGAGGCCATGGCGCGAGGCAGAGTCCAATGGCGCGAGACAATGCTTCGTGAGGCCCTGTGCAAGGTGCAAGGCCATGTGGGTGAGACCATGGCACAAGGCAGAGGTGGGGGCCTTGTTCAACTGAAATTTTGGTATCCACACTTACCCCCCAGTCTATGGGAGGGCCTTTAGGCGCTCTGGAAAACTTTTCGGTATGGTGTCTTTAATCGACTTATGGTGTTAGTGTGTTTCTTTGCTTTGGCGGTGTGATTTAACACACTTTGGGATGGTTGTCCTCATGATTCCCTGAGGGTATGTGTGAACCTATCATTTGGATTTGTGGATCCCAATGTGGGTGTTTGTCTTCATTCTTGACCATGGATCAAGTATAGAATTCAATGGCTAGGATGAGTTTGAGCTTCCTATAAATAGGCTTCCTTCTTAAAGACAATTACTACACTCATTTATCTTAGCTTGGTGGGGCTTTAGTCTTCAAAACTTCCAAGAGATGGGTGGTTCTATCTCCCACAAGTGCACTTTGTCTTTCTTCTTGTGTTTTAATATATTGATATTTGAAAGTGTATTTGGAGATTAAAAATTGCTTATTTCTATCCCCTTTCCTTTTGTAGGGGTGTACTTTTGACACTAGGAACTTTTGCTGTTGCGAAGGTGTGGAGCTTCACCTATTTAAGGTATGCCTTCACCCTTTCTCGTGTTCATTGGGACTAAATTAGTGTTATTTGGGAAGGGTTGCCTCAGCCAGAACACCATGTGAGCCTAATTATGATTTTGTTACCATTAGCACGTATACCCTCCATTGTACCCCGTAGTTGGTCATTTGGAGCACTTGTGTCTACTGGTTTTGAGTTTACTCCTTTGTTTCTTGTAGTACACTTTCCTCAAACACTTGGACCCATGTTTCCAATGAGGCGTGGCTTTATGGAATTTGAGGGGTCGTCTAGCATTCCTCCATGGGCGGAGTTTGTAGACTTGTCCTCAGACTCGGGGTCCCTCGAAAACAACCCCTCCCAAAGATACGACACCTTTACGAGGGCCCGTTTATGTCACTTAGAAACACATGGCTGAGCTTAGGTAAAATATTTTGGTTGTTGAAAGCGAGATAGGGTCGATTATGAGGGGTGATGGGGCCTCGTTTTCCGTTGATTCTGATGCCTACCTTGTCAGCCATGTGAGCCTTCTTGACCTACAAACGGAGCTGGAGTTTATGGAGGGCAACCTCCCTCCTGAATCCTCAACTATGCATCCTCATAGTAGTTCTGAGGTCACTCGTGGTTCCCCTCAGCCCTTGTCTTTAATTGAACCGTGCTTGATGCTCCCAAACTCAATGTCTCGATAGAAAACTCTTGCAAGAAAAAGAGAATGGAGGGTAAGGTACTCTGTTTTGACCTCACCTTTTTCCTTTGGTTTTACAGACATGTCGAAGAGAGTGAAGCTGGACTCCAGTCCTCTATTGGCGTCCACCATTCTTTCCAACATGTCGGAAAATAGGGTGTTAGAGTTTTCAGAGAAATTCCATATTGGTAGGGAGTACAAACTATATGTACCATCCAATAAGTGTCGTGCCAACCCCTCCAGGGCTATGACACTTTTAGCTAACATATTTTGAAGGCTGGTGGCACCATTTCTCTACACCGACTCTTCGTCATGATCCTGAACCACTTTGACCACGCTCCACTTCAGCTAGCACCGAACATCTAGTTGACCCTGAGCTGCATGTACATGGTGTTCATGAAGTTCAATGGTTGTGCTCCCATGACCCAAGAGGTGCATTTCATGTACAACCTCATGCCCACTCCCAAGTCGAAGGGGTTCTACTTTTTATAGAAGGCCAACTCTCAGGTCTCTTTGATTGAAGGATCCATTTCTAACCCGGGTTCGTGGAAGCAGGACTTTTTCTTTGTCAAAGGCCCTCATTCTATCCATGAACATTTTCGATCCTCTCCAAGTAAGTACTTCAAGTCTTTTTTTTACATTGAGCTTGCTATTGTGGACTTTATATTCATACTGATAGCTGAGTTGGTTGTTCAGAGAATTTTAAAATCCCTAATGTTCTTGTGTTGGAGGCAGCACCGGTTGACATCTTCCTTGATTAAGACCCTTTAATGAGAATGGCTGCCAATATTTTTACTATGGCCAACCTCAACTATTATGGTCTATCTAGGGTTTTGGAGCCCGACCTACTATGGCACATTTCAGAGCGAAAGAAGAAAATGGCTCCGACAAAATCTCACTCAGACAATGGTGACGTTAGATGGGTGCCTGAGGAGACTTCTCTCGAATCAAAACGTCCAGCCAGATTGTCTCAAGCCTCGAGGGGATGCCCTTCTTCTGTTCCTATGAACTGCGACATGACTTCTCATTCCCACGGTTCACAGTTCATGCAAGGGAACTTTGTTTTGCCTTCTTACAATGAATTTGACAATTTCCCTTATGCCTCCGCTAGTCATGGCTACTCTGGGTACCCTTCATCTAATGCTCTTGTGCCTCCTCCTCGATCAATGAGTGGGTCATCTATCCGTGCTCACCTGGACGCTCCTGAGATCGAGTGGAGAGGTCTCGAGAATTTTAACATGACGGAACTTGGGGAGACCCTCATGCACTCCACTACTTGGGTGAGTTCATGCATTTACATTGGTCTTTTTTGTGTTTGGGTTCCCTATTTTCTCACTTTTTGCTTCTTTGCAGACTTCTCTGGTGGCTCAATGACTGATAGACTCGACACAGGACCTATCCTTGTCCAATGCTGAAAGGGATCATTTTGAGGACAGAGTTTTGGAGCATGAGGGACAACTTACTAATGTCAATCTCAAGCTAGAGAAATCCCTGGCGAAGGCCTCATTGTCAGCCAAAAAGAAGAAGAGAGCGGAAGCCCAAGCTGAGGTGTTGCGAGAGAGGATCACCCTCCTGGAGGCCAATCTATCAAAGGTTGAATATAAGTCTATGGAGCGCACCCTGTATGGAGTGTGGAGGCAAAATCCTTGTTTTCACTTCTCCTCTTTTGGTGATCTTACCATTGCCAAGACAGCTAAGTGGAATGCTCACGACGGAAGGCCTTGCGATTTCCTTTTTGTGGTTTTTATTTTCCCGTTTCGATTTGGTTGTATAATTATTCAAACCTTATTATGTCGAAGAGGTTTCTCCGGGTTCTTTGCTTTTTTCTTCAGGAACTTTTATAAGTCCTGTTGTGGTTGGTACCGGCTTTATCCTACAACATTTATCACGATTTTTTTATATATATATGTAATCTTTTGTTATTGTTTCTTTATGCTTGAGGTCCTTTTGAGCCTGCTCTTATATGCAGGAGCGAAAGGGGTTCGATAGGTCTCTACTTTTTCTGATAACTTACTGATGTTTTATCTAACTCGGCAACGATAGTCTCTTTGGGTAACATTGATTGTATTAGTAAGTATATATTGAACCTTTGGGTTCTTACTATCCTTTTATATATTTTTGCACACACTTGTAATTTTTTGCGAGAAGCGTCCTTCTCATCATTATGTATAGTACTATTTTTGCAAGGGTCTCCTTTGGGATCAATTTTGGTCGAACGGCTTGATTGCCGCTCCAGAATTATTAACAGACGTTCTTCTTGAAGCCCTACTCCCCATGGAGGTACAGACGTTTTCTAGGATGTTGTTTCTGCCTATCTGCTAGGCCCCCTTTTCATCCACAAGGGTAGTTTTTCCACATGAATTCAAGGAATGCCTTTTGCTTATTACTAGGGTATTTTCATTGAGACCTTGTTCTTTGTGGGTGTCTTTGTTGTGAAGTTAGCACTGTAAAGCCTCTTCGCTCTCCTGAGATCCATGAGGGTAGCTAATCCTCATGCACTCAAGAGATGCCTTACGAGGCTTTTTTTTTTTTTTGGTATACCCTCCTTACGACTCCTTTGATATCCATAGGGGTTGGTAATCCTTATGAATTCAAGGGATGCTTTGCAGGGTTTGTCATCATCATTTATATATATATATATCTCCTTCCCCCCTCCCCCCCTCCTAAGCGGTCGGTGGGATTTATCTCATTGAGCACTTTGGTCCTTTTATCCCCACCATGTGTGCATATCTTTTATATGCGTTTTTTCATGGAAAAAAGTAACAACCGAGATGGAAAAGGAAATATTCTCATTAATGATAGGTAGATTACAAAGGTGCTCATGGCAGTGTTGCATATATTGAGGCTTTTTAGACGACCTCTTTAATTCTTAAACTATTTAACCTGACATTACATAATTAGACAAAGTAAAGATATTCTTGCCTCAAATATGGAGGTCTTGCTTATAATATTTTTGTAGGTGCTTTGTGTTCCACGCTCTGGGTACCATGGTATCATCCAAAGTGTTAGCTTGTAGGTGTTAGGGGGCGCCTCCTAGTTCGTGCCCAGCACACCCGCTCCCGGGTCGCGAGTGTTGGGTAGGATTTCCTTAACACGAGGTCTCATGCCCTGAATGCCATCTCTCGAACCCTTGAGTTATAGTACCTTGTGGCCCGCTATTGGTTCGTTGCCAACCTCTGCTATGTCTTTTCTCTTTTTGCCTCCAACATGTCCAAAATTTCAGCCAATGTTGCGTGGTTAGCCAGATCATCGTATGCTTGTACACGGAAAGAATTGACTTTCATTTCTTTTTGAAGAACAACCACACACCCATAGGCTAAGGCGAAAAGTGTTTCACCAGTAGTAGAATAGGGGTGGTCCTGTAGGCCCAAAGCACATTAGGCAGTTCTTCGACCCAGGCTCCCTTCAACTTTTCCAATTTCATTTTCAGGTTCTTCTTGAGGATCTTGTTGATGACTTCCACTTGTCCATTGGCCTACAGGTGTACTACAGTGGAAAAATTCCTCTCGATCCCCCTTTCTCTTCAATATTCATCGAACAACCCTCCTTCAATCTGGGTGTTGTTATCATTTATTATCTTGTATGGCACCCAATACATACAGATGATGAACTTGTTGACAAAGGTAGTGATTTGCTTGGTCATTATATTGACCAGAGGCTTTGCTTCAACCCACTTGGTAATGTAATCCACTGCTTCAACCTCATACTTTGCTCCTCCTTTTCCTGCTGGTAACGCACCAATCAAGTCGATCCCCCACACAACAAAGGGCCATGGGCTGGTCATGCTCACCAACTCATTTGGTGACTGTCTAGGGTAGTTTGCATAGAATTGGAACTTGTCGCATCTCCTTGAGAAGTCGCTCGCATCCTTTTTCATGGTAGGCCGATAATACCCCTATCACGTGGCATTTTTTTGTCGTGGATTGCCCCCCAGCATGATTTCCACATTCTCTTTCATGTTTCTCTCGTAAAGCTTCCTCCTTGTTTATACATCAGAGGAGCGGGGTGGAGAAGCCCCTTTTATACAAGACTCCATCCGCTAGGGTGTATCAGGCGGCTCTGTAAACCAACTTGCAGGCATCCTTTTTGTCCAAAGGCAACATTCCATCACTTAAGAATCTCAAGTTAGGTTTTGTCCATGAATCTTCTAGGACGTTGACCATGAGAACTTCCCCCTCTGCAATACTTGGTTTGGACAGATACTCCACAGGGATGGACTCAAGCATATCTCTATCTCAGGTTGAGGCGAGCTTTGTGAGAGCATCGACATTCATATTTTGGTCTCTTGAGATTTGTTCAATGGTATATTGTTCCAGCTAGTCCAAATAACCTTTCCCCTTTGCCATGTATGCATCCATCTTTGGGACTCTTACTTGATACCTTCACCTGAAATACCACAAATTGTGAGTCACTAAGAACATGAAAATGTGTTACCTTCTGTTCCTTGGAAGCTTCAAATCTGAATCTTATTGCGCAATACATTTTGTTCCCCCAGTCCTATCATTACTATGCCAAATCTTGCCCCTCCTTCGTTAGATGATCCATCTACATGGAGGCTCCATTCTTTAGGTTGATTTTCTTCTCCTTCGAAAGTTAGCTCATTTTCTTATATTTCTCCATCTTCATTTGGTCGATAGGCGAACATGACTATAAAGTCTGCAAGTGCCTGCCAGTTGATTGAGATTCTTGGGGTATAAGTGATGTCAAACTAACTTAATTCAATCAATCATTTTAGCAACCTTCCTGAAGTCTCTGGTTTATGCAAGACTTGATGCAAAGGGGTTGTTGGTGAGCACTTCAATAGCATGAGCGTGAAAATATGGCCTTAGCTTTCGCGAGGCCACCACCAAAGCGTATGCAATTTTTTCTATTTCTGGGTACTGAGTTTTTGCATCTACCAACCACTTGCTGACATAGTACACGAGCTGTTGGTGCTTCTTTTCCCTTTTGACTAGGGCGGCGCTAATGGCGTGTTCCAAGACTATTAAGTATAGGTACATCCTTTCCCCTTTTTCGGGCTTAGCCAGAAGGGGAAGTTTTCCGAGGTGTTCTTTTAGCTTAGCAAAGGCTTCCTGGAAATCTTCATCCCAAATGAGCTTTTTGCTCCCTGGAAGAAGGGGAGACACTTGTCGGTGGATCAGGAAATGAACCTATTGTGTGTTGCTACCCTCCCTGTCACGAATTACACCTCCTTTTTGTTTCTCAGTGGGCTCATTTCTAGTAATTCTATAATTTTAACAAGATTGGCTTCAATACCCCAGAAATTTACCATAAAACTGAGGAATTTCCCTAACGAAACTCCAAAGGTACACTTGAGCGGGTTCAATTTCATTATGAACCTTCGGAGGGTATCAAACATTTCTTCAAGGTCATTTGTGAGCTCTTCTACTCTCTTAGTCTTTACCAACTTATCATCCACATATACTTCCATATTTCTTCCTATCTTATTTGCGAACATTCTGTTTACCAACCTTTAATAAGCAGCGCTCGCCTTCTTCAACCCAAAAGGCATTACCTTATAAAAATAGAGCCCCTTGTCTATTATAAATGAAGTATGCTCTTCATCAATTGGGTTCATGGGCATTTGGTTGTACCCAGAATAGGTGTCCATGAAGCTAAGTAGCTCGTGCCCAACCATTGCGTCTACTAACTGATCTATCCTAGGAAGCAGTAAGTTATCCTTTGGCAAGGCTTTGTTGAGGTTAGTAAAATCCACGCAAGTGCTCCACTTCCCATTGGGATTTGGGACTAGGATTGGGTTGGATACCCATATTGGGTAGAATACTTCTTGGATAAATCCATTTGCCTTCAACTTGTCGACTTCTTCTTTTAGGGCTGTGTATCTCTCCAGAACTAGCACTGTCCATTTCTGCCTCACAGATCTTGCTTTTGGGTATATGTTCAAGTGATGGCACATGACTGATGGATCTATCCCCACCATGTCCTCATGAATTCAGGATAACACATAAAGGTTATCTTTCAGAATTTCTACCAACTTCTCTTCTACGTTATCCTAAAGGTTTTTTCCTACCTTCAGCTTCCTTAGCAGCACATTCATAACTGTGACTTCTAATTCCCCTACTGGATTGCCCTTGGGTTCCTCTGCGACCCAGCGGTCTAACTCATGTAGGTTGCGCTTCCATACACTACCATCGCCATGCATACTGGCGGTTTCATGGCTGTGCGGAGGGACGTGTTATAATATTCCCTCACTTCCTTTGGTTCTCCTTTCAAGCTCACTGTCCCTCCGGGTTTTGAGAATTTTATCACTACAACAAAGGTACTTTTAGGGGCGACGAATGTTGCCCCTAATAATTTCAAAAGTCGCCCCTAATGACATCAGGGGCGACATGTCTCCCATAAAAAAATTGCCCCTAATAAGTCGACGCTAATATTCATTATTAGGAGCTACTCACATTGTCGCCCATAATACTTTGACAGTCGTTCCAAAAAAAGTAGCATCAAAATCATTTTTCGCCTCTAATAACTAATAGTGACCAATAATGTTTTATTATTAGGGGCGACTTTGTCGCCTCTAATAGTTTTTTTTTTAAATTAAAAAAATAATTAAATAATATTTTTTAATTCATAAACATGATGACAATTACACCTTATTTAAATATTTAAATTAATTTATTCAATATTTATATTATTTAATTAAAATAAAAAAAACTAATTGGTGACTTTAAGAGGTTTTGTTGTCGTTTTTTTGCATTTTTGTTTTTGTTAAATCAAAATGGTGTAGAATATAAAAACAAAAAAGGAATTGAAATGAGATAAATGTACATAAATATATATAATTTTGTAGCAAGTTCTACAATATTTTTAAATAACTATGTTAGGAATCCTTCTCAAAAGTTTGAGAACAAAATCATTACAAATTATTTCCAATTGCAATGTCAAAATACATGCGATAAGACATAGTTTGAAGAACAATGCACTAGTGATAAATTGCACCAGACCTTCAATCCCTGCAATAACAATGAAACCTCAATGAGTATAATCTTTCATGCTAGTTATGCTTTGCCATTTGCACATCAGATCAATAGAATAATGCCAAAAGTCATATACTATTTTCACAAGTTAATCATCACACAAATACACATATGTATCAACTCATGAATGCATTGATGATCAAAATAAGCAAAATTTTGTGGGCGCAAACTAAGATTCCACTTAAACCCACATTGAAATACATTTCAAGCAACAATGAAATTGGTAACAACTTAAAAATTTGATTTCAACTATTTTCTTTTCCATACCATCCAGGAGCACCACTACAAACTGCAGAGCAAACAACCCAAACATGAAGTGTAATTTAGCTTAGTAACTTTTCATTGATTAAATTCAAAATATGCATAACTAATTTGATGTTCCCTTTCACATCACTTATGCTCAATGTAAGTCACATATAAGAGTTAATTGTAACTTTAACTTGCAATATGATAATAAAATAAATACATGAGTAGCTAGGACGCCGAGAGAGAGAGAGAGAGGAACCTTTCCCCTTTCTTACAAAAAAAATAGAAAATATAATTAATACAAAAAAAAAACATAAATATATATGTACAACTTGATTCATAGATTGAGAAAACTGAAAGAGTGAGCCAACTAGCCTAACAAGATTTCTATGTTGAAGTTTGGATATCAATATCATCTAATTTCTACATTCTTCATCGCCTTGTGATGAGCTACAAAACAATCTTTCTACTGATACTTCTTATGTAATTGTCCATGCAAATTTCCAAAACATTATTTATTAACTAATAAGTTCACTCACATCTATCTCATTTTAATGCATATATTGGATTCTATTTTCTCTTGAAAACCAAATGACCTTATAAATAGGACTAAATATCCTCAAAGTCATATTTTAATTCATATTTGTATATAAACACACTCAAAGTCTCCTTACTCTATACATAAACAAGAATATAACACTCGAAAACACCAATAATGTCTAATAATAAAAAACCAAAATCCAATTTCTTTTAAAAAATAGTCTTCAAAACTTTAAACTAAAGAAAATTATGATCTAACAAAGCAGTAAAAGCAAGGAATTGAGCATCAAATAGAAAGACATTCCAGAAAATATAGTTGATTATAGCCAAAGCCCAAACTTACAAGGTTAATCAATGTCCTTAAATAATGAAGGCACGATTGATGAAAACAATAAAGAATCATTCTTCAAAGTGATGAATTCCTTGCACAAGCACAAGATATCATATTAAACCAAAACCGTTAAAAGCAATATTCAAGGTAATTGTCCATATGAGTAAACCAAAATATTATACATCAAGCATCAAACAAATTGAAATCATCAAACTTTACAAAACACAATATAAAATTAATAACATATATCCAAAATTTAGTTAAACTTTGAGAACTATTTGAAGCTACAAATACAATTGATAAAAACAAACACGAAACATGGTAAAACTAATTTATTCACACACAAAAAAAAATAGATGCAGAACATGAATATTAGGGGAAAAAAAAATACAGAACAATTATTATAAGCACAAACATCATAAAAGATTATGCTATCAAAAAAAAGTGGAAGTGTCTAAAGTATCTAGTGATATCTTCTAAATATAAATTTTATACTTTAAATATTATATATTATAAATACAAATAACCTAACATTATATATAAACAAAGATAAATTTGAAAAAAATAGACTTGTTTTTATCAGAGAGACTTGGATTGTGTATAATAGAGAGCAGAATAAAATCCGACAACAAAAGAGAGAAAAGAAACAACAAATAATTATTAAAAAAAACTCAAATACAAGCACATGTTTATAAATTTTTATAGTAGCGTATATAACATAAAAACTAGATAGGCTACACATTACAAGATATTATATAAATATAAACATACCTTAACTAGAGAAATGGAGCTCTCGAGGAGCTGAGTGAGAGTGAGATAGAAACAGGGAGATCCATATTCACCAAAAAAAAATGAATTAAAAAAAAACAGATCAGCAGTTATAAAAAATAAAAAATAAAAAATAAAGAGTCTCCATACTTGAGAGAGTGAGACCGGAGTAAGAGAGGGTGGGCAATGAGATTTAGAGACCCTATTTCACTAAAACAATAAGAAAGAAAAAAACCAGAAAATAAATTAAAATATAAAATAAAAATCAATTTCCATACCTGAATGAGAGAGTGAATAGACTGAGAAAATGGGTGTGAGAGAGGGAAATAAGTGAGAACAAAATGGGTGAAATCGGTTTGAGGAAAAATGGGGAAATTAGTGAAATGAGTGAGGGTTAGAGATTGGGGAAATGCGTGAGGGGTGATCTAAGATTTGGGGGGAAATGGGTTAGAGGCGGTAGTCAGTTTTTGGGGGAAAAATATATTTGGGAAAGTGAAATTTTGCGTGGGGTATATTAAGGGAATTTAACTATAATTACTCAAACACGTGAAATTATCAGGGGCGACAACTCTCAGTGTCTCTACATATAATATGATGATCCCAACAAATTTTTTTCACATAATCTTTCAATAAAATTTTTAGAAAATATATTATTAAGGGCGACATAAAACCAGATGTCGCCCCTAATGACATTATATGTTAAAAATTTAACTGGATCAATTATTAGTTGCGAGAAAAACATGTCGCCACTAATAATGTCGCCTCTAAACCTCAATTTTCTTGTAATGTATGGCCAAGTGGTATACTAAGTTATTGCCTTCAATTCTCTTAGGGAGAGTCTCCCAAATACTAAATTGAAGGTCGAGGTGCAGTCTACCACGACGATGTTTGTCATTACAGTGGTTTGTTTGGGTATCTCTCCCATGGTGAAGGCTAACTCGATTGCGCCTAGGGGTTGTATTGAGTCCCCTGTAAACCCATACATGGAGGTATTGCAGGGCTTTATGTTCCTGATGCCCAGTCCCATCTTCTCTAAGGCTGGGAGATATAGGAAGTCTATGGAGATCCCACTGTCTACAAGGACCTGATGCACCATCATGTTGGCTAGTTGTATAGTCAGTACCAGGGGGTCGTTGTGCGGAAAATATACACCCCGTGCGTCCTCTTCAGTGAAGGTTATTGAATCGTTTTCTCCCATAAAGCTTTTTAGGAGTCATTGCTCCAAACATAAGATGCATGGAGGTGGAATTCACCTGGCTTCCCTAGCGTATTTATCTCGCCCCATCCTTGATTCTCCTACGAATCTTGGTCCTCCAAAGATGGTCCTCAACTCTCCTTGCACCTCTGGGGCTACCTCTCGTGCCCATGGTGAAGGTGGTCTGTCTTCTGGTCTTTGATTTTCTCTTCGGACGTATCTACCCAAGTGCTCCTGCGTATAAGTTCTTTGATTTCCACCTTTAAATGAGTACATTTCGTTGTGGTGTGGCCATTGTCTTTTTGATACTAAAAATACTTACTGGGATCTCTCTTCATTGGTGAGGGTCTCCTAGTATGTGTTAGGTGTATGGGTTCTGCCTATGTTCACTCACGTGTTTCGGTTTCCTAGGACGATCGTCTCTCAACTCTTCGTAGGCCCTCTTTTTCTTTGCGCTATTTAGGCCTTCATAAGTTGAGGGTTTTAGGTACAACTCATTCTTTCCAGCCTTAAGACTCTTGTGGCCATCCTCAACGCAATGTATTTCTGTGCCCGTTCGTAGAAGTCGTCTAAGTCAGTGACCTCCTTCTTTAGCATGTTATCCCATAACTTACTACCCCGGCGCACTCCAGCTGTAATAGCCATTTTTAACTACCCTCGGGTCAGGCTTCCTACTTTAGCTGCCTCCATATTGAACCTATGAATATAGCTCTTTAGGCTCTCATCCTTTCCTTGTTTTATGTTAGCGATGTCAGTTCTCGGCATGGTGTAATCACGCACTGCGTGATGTTAATGGAGAAATTCGTCAGAAAATTGTTGCCGAGACCTGATGGAACTTTGCCAAGTCTCTTAAACCACTAGTATGCAGGTTCCTTCAACGTGGCAACGAAGCAGTGGCATCTGGCTTTGCTATTAGTTCCCGTTAACTTCATTAGGTCATTGAACGCATCAAGATGGTACTTTGGATTCGTATTGCCCTTGTAGGGGGTCATATGGGGCCCTTTGAAGTTGGTTGGGAGCCTCACGACTTCAATTTATCTAGTGAAGGGTGAGTCATAATCAAACTAGTCGTCGATAGCGTGCCCCCCAGACGCAGTGATTATCTTTCTTCGTAGGCTCCTCATCTTAGTGTCTAGATCTTGCCTCCATTTGTTCAAGGAGTACATCAAGTTTGATGGGTTGGCCTTTCCTTTCCTTTTTTCTTCCAAGGGAGCCACAGGAGGTGTGTTCCTCACACCTGAACTTCTCTTGTTGAGCTCTTTCCTCAAGTTTAGGGGTGTTTCCCTTGAAGTGACCTCAACTTCACTCTGAGGGTTAGTGTCTTTCCTCCACTCTGGCCTCTTAGGCTGCTTCGTCTGCACGAGACACTCATGCTGCCTTAGCCAAGGGGTATTTCTAGTGGAGAGTCGAGTCCTCCCATCATCCACAGGGACCGTGGTCTCTCCCCTCTCATGGCTTTTCTCCTTTCGCTTAGGAAGAGGCTTGCTTAACTTTCCCTATAACAGGCCCTTTAACACCTCTTGCATTTTTTCTAAGGTGGTTTCTAGTGTTTGGTTCTTATGGTGTAACTCGCGTATCTCATCCTCATAGAATTGAGTCCTCGAGCTCGAGATTATGGAATGTACTCGGGGCCTCTTTTCGGGCCTGTGAATTGAAGGACCCGGGTCCCGCAGGCCGGAATTCAGATCTGGTGGTGGCTTTGTGGGAGGGAACGCTCTCGCGCCACCCTTAGGGGCGATTGCTGGTCCTGGACAGTCTCCATCAGGATGGACAGCTGGGGATGAACCTCCCTGTCATCTTCTGGAGCCATGGTCTCCTTTGGTGCATCCACATTTCTGGGGGGTGGAGGGTTCTTCATGGAGGCTTTCAGCTGATCTCCCTCCAGGTGGGCATCAACCTCTTGTAGTTATATCAAGCGCTTAGAACGTCTTGGAATCTTTCCTTTGTCAACTAAGTTAGATTAAGGGTTTTGTGAGTTATAAAAGAAGTGAACTTAAATCGGCTGAACTTCAAACAAACTTTCTGATAGTTTTTAAGAACATAAAACATAAATGCTAGAATTTTAGAACGGAAAATAGAGAAAATGTAGAATATATGTGTGTATTCATTAGCAAGGACTGATTACAAAACTATCAAAATTTGACCCCCTTCTGATCTGTGAAATCTGTACGCAAGTATACGTAGTCATGTCAAGTAATAAATCTGTAAGAACACATATCATCCCACAGAGACTATTAACCAATTACCAATAATTGATTTTCAAATTTTATTTGGTGAATTAAAATTTAGATGAATAATTAAAAATTAAAATGAATACTCTAAACTATGAACAAAATTTAAATAACTGTAAGCAAAATAATGAATCAACTAATTAAAAATCAATAATAAAGAGCCTAGTAATTAATTTCATCAACTTTTCATTCTATTAATTTTACTAATCAATTCTAATTCTCTTCTTTCTATTCTAATAGCAAGTTAACATAATCGATTCCTATTCTTTTTCAAGATATAAGATCTCGGCCTATATGCATGTTTTCTACATCTCTGTGATCAACTTAAACATATAGAAGGCATTAAGCATGGAAACCTAATTACTACACAAGTCGTACAGGTACTTTCGTCCAATATGTAACCTATGTCTATATAATGATAGCATATTCAATTCTCATCTTTCGAATTTTGAATCAAAAAAATTAAATCAAGTAAATAGTGATCAAGTATTTACTATCATTAAACAAACATCATATAGATTAGAATAGAGATGAAGTATCAGTAGAACATCATAATAAAATTAAATTGAAATTCAAGTGAGTACATTAAGCCCTAGATAAAAGATTTAGTTCATAGCTAACATAATGAAAGTAAACTTCGAATAATTATTCATAGAAAATAACCTAAAGAATTTAGATGAAGAGAAAAATCTAAAAAGTCATGAAAAGAAATCTAATTACAGCAACCTTTTCTAAATCTACGGTTTATAAAACTAAAACTACCTCCAAAATTCGCAGAACAATGTCCCTTAAATAGTTTTCCAAGGCTCCCAAGTGAAAAGACCATTTTTTCCTTCAAAAAATGGCTAAAAATCTCAAAACCGCGTCGATAGCGCTGTAGCGCTATTGACAAAGTTCAATTGCCTCAAAATTTAATGCACTAGCGCTGTAGCTCTAGTATTGTAGCACTGTAGCGCTACTCTTCAGTTCTTGATAGTGTTGTAGCGCTACTTATAGGTTCAACACTTTCAATTTTTCCTTTTTTAGCGTTGTAGCACTATTTATAGAATCATTACTTGAACATATTGCTGTCGAAAGACACGATTTTCTCCAAAATAACTCTATTTTCTTCCACTTTCACTTCATTCCACTCTTTTATCCATCTTAGCATGAGAAACCTAAAACATGAACAAACGAGCGTAATTTTGCAATAAAATAGCCCTAAACTAATGAAAACCTTCATAAAAACTAAACCCTAAACAACCCTAAAACTCGTTTATCACCTTCTTAGGTGAAGGGAGGTCATATTTATAGGAGAGCACTATTGGCTAACTGTACATGGTGGTCTCGGGGAAACATTGCCCTCAGTATGCAGACTACGGATGGTAGTGGTGCTGAGAGAGTGGTGCTCGACTCCAACAAATGCCAAAGCTTTTCGGGAGCACCTCAATATTAGTACCTGGTTGTACCTCCACCATCTGTTTAGTACGAACGTCATAGGTTGGTTGGGAAGGACCACATCAAGTACCTTTCTCGTACGACCACTACTTGTCTGGCGTGGAGATTAGGGTCAGATACCTGGGGTCTTTAGGACCATACCCCCGTACGTACTTCATACCTGTACGATCTCTTTGAGTCATCTGGTAGGTTTTCATCCTCACAACGCATTCTATCCTTTTATCCTTTAAATGTTGAAGTCTTTATGGGTCATCATGAAAGACACGATCCCAAGGGTCATGGGAGGCAAGAGGCTCCCGAGATTCCTGACACGGAGGGAAGGACCATGGGCAAGGCTATGCCTCGCGTGATGCTGGTACGAGGGGGAGGTTTGGGCGCGAGATGGTGCTTCGCGAGTGCCTTGGCGTGATGCATAAGGGCATCTGGGCGAGGCCATGGTGCGAGGAGGTACTTCGCGAGGCCTTTGGCGCAAGGCCCAAGGGCATGTGGGCAAGGCCATGGTGTAAGGCGGAGGCCTATGACGCGAGAGGGTGCTTCGCGAGGCTCTTGGCGCAAGGCGCAAGAGCATGCGGGCGTGGCCATCACGCGAGATGGTGCATCGTGAAGCCCTTAGCGTGAGGCATAAGGGCTTATGGGCGAGGCCATGGCACTAGACGATGCTTCATGGGCCCTTGGCATGAGGCACAAGGGCATGTGGGCGAGGCCACGACGTGAGACAGGGGCCTATGGTGCGAGGCTGTGACGTTAGACGAAGGCCTGTGATGTGAGGCTGTGCTTAGTGAGGCTTTTAGCGCATTGCGAAGGGTCAGACTTAACCGTTTCCATCCCGAGCCTATATTTTGTGGGACACATGGCGGCAGCCTCGTTCAACTAAAATTTTGGTATCCACATGGCCCTTGTGTCCTGGCAGGCAGGCATGAAAAGATGAGACATGTCTCGCATAGGGAGGCTGCTCTTGTGATCTTTCACAAGAGACTTTCTTGTATTGATGTCTAACTTAGCGTCTTGGCACGAGGTGCTTGAAGGGACAACTTCCCATATTCACAATACGCAAGAGGATGGCCTTGCATGAAGGTGAAGACTTACGTGAAACATGCTCTCACGTGGCCATCCCAGAGCTTTGGACACGAGTAGTCGTCTTTACTAGGTGTGGAATTTGGGCGTCCACACTAACATACCTAGAGCAACAAATCCTGGGAAACTGCATAGTCGAGTGAATCGGCATCCACCACCTCCAATCCAATTGGATCAGAGACTTCCCCCTGCTCGTATAGTACCTGGTACACATAACTTGTAAATTATTTGTCTTTTTTATTATTTTTTTATTAATTTAGTTTTATTTATTTTCCTATTTTTTTTTATTTTGTGCGTTTATTTATTTATTTAAATTACTTGTTAGGTTTTCCTATTTTTGAATAATGTGATTTTTCATTTGTGTGTGAATGTGTGTGTGCCAAGTGTGTAACTATGAATGAACAGCCACTTGGGCGTGTGGCAAGAAAGAAATGATGATGATGGTGGTGGTCTTGATTCAATCAAGAGAAAGGATCTTGAAAATTACCATACTTGGGAAAATATGAATATTTTTGGATAAAATGTGCATAAAATTTGTCTACGATTTCAAAGAGAATTTTGAATCATTCTAAGAAAGGAAATATAATATTTTATTTGTCATCAAAATGGTAAAAATGAATTACTAATATTTTCAAAATAGATGATAGAAAAGAACCTAGACATGATTTAGCCTTTATACGTGATAATGGAAAATCAAAGATGATTAAAAGGGATTTCAAAAATTCTATAGAGGATATGTTTAATGGATGAACTTGGTAAGAATTTGGTCTATATACAAGATTTGGAAAATATATCATAGGGAGATGTGATTTGATATTGATTTGATTAGGTTTGATTTATATGTGAATGGAAGGATTTGAATCATTCATGTTTTATTTGGAATTAAAGGAGATTTGGTTGGGAGAATTTTGGAGCCTATAAATAGAGTAGAAGTGCCTTGGCCGAAAACAAACATAGAGAGCATAATGGACGGGGGGAAATGTGAGGAGAAAGAAAGAGTGAAAAAAAGAAAGAGAAAGAAAGAGAATCAGAGAAAAGAAAAGCCTAGTTTCGAGGTAAGCTTTTTTTCCAATTTGTGGTTTTGTTCTTTTCATCTATATGGGTTTCTAGGAGGTATCATTGGTGTCTAGGGTTTTGAAATGCATCAAGGAAGGAAGCCTTGTTAGGGTTTCATTCATCACTCAAGCAAGGTAACAATTTGAAGTTTTTGTTATTTTAGGTTTATGTTAGAATAAAGGTGGTATTTTGAAAAGATGTTTCTCTTCTTGATTTAGGGTTTTAGGTTTTGTTTTAAGAATTGACTTTAAATTATTTGATGGGTATTCATAGAGAATTATTTGATGTTTATAAGGTTTTTGATGTAAAGTTCTCCCACCCCATCTTCTCTCAAGGTCACTCACACCAAGGTAAGGAAGTTGGACTTTGTTCTCCATGTTTATGCTTCCTAGTGTATGTTAATATTTCCAGGCACAAGTATTTGGGAAGATGATATATTTGGACGTTGATGCCCTAAAACAATGGTCTTTGAGAACAATTTTCCTCACAGTTTCTTTCCCATTGATGTGTGGTTCTATGTTCATGGATTGATGACGAAAGTTTTTATTCTGTGGTTTGACTATTATGTTATGTTATGTTATACTATGTTTTGAGGTTGTATATAATGCATAGATGTTGTTGTATATGCTTCCTTCCTGAGCAAGATATGAATATGTTTTGGCGGCATGGTGAACTGAGATATTTTCTAGAAAATGTGTGTATCCTATGAGGGGACCATGGACAAGAAGTGATGGAGGAATGTCGTAGACATTTCAAAGATTTATGTTTATGTTTCAAGTTATGTTTTCGGTTGTAAGACAATTTTATAATTCATGCAAACAACTATTTTGGTTTTAAACTCGGATCCGAATATTATGCATGTTTTCAATATAGTTATTCTAGAATAAAGACTATTTAGGCTATTAATTTAAAAAAAAAACTCGTTAATATTAATAGTTAGACAAGTTAGGGCTTTACAAATGTTGTATCATAGCACTCGTTCATGACAACCATCAGGATCCTCACAATACACATACGAAGGCTGGAAATAATTGAAATCATAATGTTGTAAGTATGTTCTGATTTGATGTTTTGTATGTTATCTTTTTGATGCGTTAATTTTGCACGCATAGATTTAGTCATGCCGCCTTGAATGAGAACCTTTAAGAGACTATCTTTAAAGAGATCAGAGATATAAAAAAAAGGGAGATGAACAAGACAAATGTCCACTAAGTAGACTTTCCAACCATGTTATGGATATCAACAAGAGAATTCCAACCATCTTAACCCGGAGGGGAGCACAAGTTCTGGATAAGGAGAAATATTGGGTACTGAGGGCAGCTATCAAACAACCTATGCAAGAGAGAAGCAACACATTATTGGTAGAAATCATGAGGGAAGGAATAGAGGACCTAGATAGGTATATGTGGATGCCAATATTCCACAATAATTAAAGCCACCAACTCATGTCCAAAGGTTTTGGATTGTCATGCAAGAGCATGTTTCACGCTAGTCTTCGCCTCCATGCAAGGCTATCCTCTTGCGTGTTTTGGCCCCAAGGCATTCACCCTAACTAATACAAACACCTCGCAGGATCTCCTCACACATACAGGCACCTCGCCCAAGGGCGCCTTGTAGGATCGCCTCGCACATACAGGCGCCTCACGAGGTTGTGGTAATACCTATAGGCTCTTCGTCCAAGGGTGCCTCGCGAGACTGTGGTAGCACATTTAGGTTCCTCGCTTGGCGAGATAACCTTGTGACTACAGACGCCTTGCATATGGGCGCTTTGTGTTAGCACCACACGGAACCAGCCTACCTCACTTAGTGGTGCTCACATCACTGACGAGGCTTGTTCTCGTTGAATGAGTCTTGTGCACGCAGCAAAGCATCCTTCGCTTTATCCAGTCAAAATAACTCTTCCAGTCTTTTTGGTGCACAATGACTTGTTCACAACCTTATCAGTCTTTGAAAGGTGCAAATGTTAAAGCCATACCTACCCAAACAGAAAAAAGGAAAAACCTAAGTATTGAGCACATGAGGAGTTCTTTTACTCTAAGTTCTTTCTCCATTTTTACTCTACAACTTTACTCCAAGTTTTCTGACTCAACTTCATTGACGAGTGCTCACCCTCAACAGTTCGGCACTGTTTGTGGGAAGGACAAGTATCAAGCTACTACTCTTCCATTGATTCTGACAAGGGAAAATTCCAATGATTTTGAGACGCCTACGGGACTTACAAGATATTGAGGTCCATCTAGACAGAGACCAACGAAGAGCCTCCATGAGAGACCCTCCGGCGCCAGAGAATGGAGGTATGCCAGAGGAACATCCAATCCCTGGTGAGGAAAGGGAGGCATCATTGCGAGTTGTCCAACTTACTTAGATGCTCTTTGAAGTTAGGGAGGCATCATTGCGAGTTGTCCAACTGTTGACCCCCTTGACTTAATCAGGTCGTTGAAAGCATCATTGCGAGTTGTCCTCACTACGGACCCTAAGTATCACTTAGATGCTTTCAACGACCTGATTAAGTCAAGGGGGTCAACAGTAGGGCCAGATTCCATTGCTTCACCGTCACACTAAAAGCAGTTGTGTACAAGTGGTTTAGAAGATTAAGGCTAGGAACCATCAAATTATGGAAGCAATTCTCTGATGAGTTTCTTCAACAACACCACGCCATCTGTGATTATGCTATGCTGGGTAGCAGCCTCGCTAACATAAAACAGGGCAAGAGTTAAAGGCTAAAAAGCTATATCCATAGATTCAATATGGAAGCTGCTAAAGTGGGAAGCTTAACTAGAGATGAGATAAAGATGACTATCAAAGTCAGATTTTTCCTAGGAAGCAAGTTATGGGAAAGTAAGCTCAAAAGAGAGGTCGCAAACTTAGAAGACTTCTTTGAAAGAGCACAGAAGTATGCCTGAGTTGAAGAAGGGCATGAGACCCTAATGGTAGGGGGAAGCGAGCCTTTGTCGAGGCCCTCTGCTGCAACATCCTGAGTGATTCAAAAGGAAAAGAGTTTACGAAGGACTGAAGAACGAGAAAAAAAATAAGCACAAGCGCGACACTGAACCCAAGTACGTGCCATATACCTTCTATAAAAAATTTACGGATACAAGGGAACACATTTTCCTCATGAACAAAAATCAAATCCCATTCAAGAGACCTTCCCCAATGAAGAAGGACTGTTCCAAAGAGACCTCGAGATTTATTGTAGGTACCACAAGGATATAGGCCACACCAAGGTAGTGTGTACCCATTTGAAGGTAGAAATCGAGAAGCTAATATGAAAGGGGCACCTGGATAGATGTGTTAGAAGGGACAACCCAAGAACAGAGGAGAGACTATACTGGCCACAAGCTTAAGAATGAGCCTCAGAGGTGCTAGGGGAAGTCAGAACCATATTCAGAGGACCTGAGATCAAAGGAGAGTGAAGAAAAGGAAGAGACCGATACGCTCGAGAGGCCAGGCGAAGCCCACCTCCTTGCACAATTAGCTTAGATAAGCATCCCCCAAAGAACTTTAAAGGGGTAAAGGATTCAATAACATACATGGAGGGGCATGCACTTCCCCCACAGCGATCATCTGGTGTTGAGTGTCCAGCTAGCAAATATGAGAATACACCAGGTTCTAGTGGACAATTGTAGTTCAGTAGATATCTTATATCACTTTGCCTTAGAGAAGATGGGCCTGGGTATCAGAAATCTTAAACCATGCAACACCTACCTATATGGTTCACTGGGGACTCGGTAAAACCTTCAAGAATTATGAAGTTAGCCCTCACTCTGGGAGAGTAACCAAAACAAACAACAGTCATGTCAAATTTCTGCTGGGATTAGTGGCTTTTAAAGCAAAGGTTTTCAACAATGTCTTATGAAATAAGTAATTGAAATGAATTTTTGCATATATTTTTTGTTTATTATTATTATTAGAATAATATTATATATTATATCAGAAAATTCCCAAATTTGTTATTGTGACTACATTCTTGTATTGGTACGAGAGGATTAAGATTGTAAAGAACAAATTTAAACATATCGCAGTAAAGAAAATTTATGTTGAATCTTTGGATTAAATATTGTCAGCACGGTTCACTAGTATTATGAATACATGTAATCTAGATCCAGATTACTGATCTAGTATGACATCTTAGTGGAGGTGCTTTGTATAAAGTGGTTGTACATGAACTTGACTCTATACCTTTCCGAGATGAATTGAATAATTGTTCTCTTAAGGGTTGTCTTTTGGAACTGAAAAGTTATTGAGCTCAAAGTCATAAATTAGTTTACGAATTAACCTTCACTAGTAAAGTTAATGGTACGTAAGGAAACAATATATAATTAAAAAGGTTAAACGGTAGTTAATTCCTACTTTAATTATGAACCATTAGTAAAGGATTGAATTGTATGCAGTGATTAGATTGATGGGCACTTTTATGATTTAAAAGTACTCCATAAATAAATGTCTACAATTGCAAGAGTACAATCTCATATTAGTGGAATAATATTGAGATTAATAAATTAAGGTTATTGTATTAAAGTGTTTTAATTAATAATCTAAATTTATTCAATCTTGAAATTATAGGTCCATAGGTCCCCGAGATGGCTATATCCACTATTCAAGGTAAGAGTGTAAATTGGGAAAATGACATATTTGGAAGAAATTTGTTCTTCAGGGTCAATTATGTAATTGAGACATATTGATTAAATAATAATAATTTCGAAAATTATTTTTTAATTAAAATGGATTTTTTCAAAAATAACAAATTAAATAATTAGGATAATTAATTTTGAATTAATTAGTTTTATTTATTTAAATAATGCGAAAAAGATATTTCTGATAATTCAAAATGGATTTGAATTTGAAATGATATTTATTCTTTAATTTAATAAGATCAATAAGTTATTAGGTTTAGATATTTTTGAATAAATAATTATTAAATAATAATTAAAAGAAAATGGTTGGAACACATCCCTGAAATTAGGTATGTGTTACACACCAACTACAGTGCACTGTAGTTGGCGTGTAACAGAGTCCAAGAATGAGTATTGGATATTTCTTTTATTTATTTAATTATTTGAATTTTGAATTTTGAATTTCAAAATTTTAATTAATTCTTTTATAAATTTATCAGATGCATATAGTTTTAAAAACATAAGATTTTTGAAAGGTAGAAAAAGACAGGACAAGAGAAAACTTCATGGTCTCCCTCCATGAGCAATACATTCAGCAGCCAAGAGGAAAAGTCAAAGCTTGGATTCTTCTTGCACACCCTGTACAGAGTACGGCCGCTGACTTGTATTTGGCCGCTGCTAATTCTGACTCGAGAGAACTGATCTTCTCTTGTATCATCAGAGCCTTCGCCTTTGCCTCCGCCTTCTTCTTACCCTTGGATGAAGAGGATGCTTTTGCAAAGGCTGCCTCTATCTTGAGTGTGACCTCGGAAAGCAGTCTCTCGAGCTCCTGAATCTTGGCAGTGAGCCAGTATTTCTTCGCTCCTACTGTGGATAATTATTTTGCCGAAGATACTAGGTGTTGGGCAACAAGAGAAGTCTGCAGAAAACACTGGAGGCACAAAAAAAAGAGAGGTAGAAATGTAATAATCATATATGTAAGGGCTCACACGCGACACACCCCTATGAAACTTATCTAGGTAGCCGAGTGCAAGAGCATGTCCCCAAGCTCCGTCATATTAAAGTTTTAAAGAGCCCTCCATTTTCCCTCTACAATGTCCTCGGGGGATCGAGCATACCCTTTCACAAAAGGAGCTGCCGTATAAGTTACCTATGACACCTCTTTTTCTCCTGGGATGTGTCCATATATGTGGGGATAGATGAACCACTAGCCAAACAAGGCAGAGGCGCTAAGGTAGAAGGTCGAGGGCCTTCAAGAGTGCCATGACCAGGGAGGTTGCTAGGAGCAACATCAAGCTCATCATAAGAGGGCGAGACAAAGTGCCCTAGGTTGGAAGTCGGACCTCATGAATGAGAAGCCATATCTAGATCTGCAGAGGCGGAAGGCTCCCGCCCCTAAAACCAGAAGACACATAGGTCGATCGCTTTGACTAAAGAGAGTGCTCATCTTAAACTCAGTCATCATCTTTATAAGAAGAATATAGGCCCGTTGGAATGGTCTTTTTCTTTTGATCCATAATATGTCACATCAAGTCGGGATCGAAGACATTAGAAAGACCATATGTATTGAGATTTTCTATAGTTAAAAGGTAGGCAACCATCTTATCTGTAATGGAAGCATTTAATACAGACACACAATAGTCAACCATATATCCCGGCTGCTTTTTGACCGCGAGAGTTTTCCACCTTAATGTCGAAGGTGGAAGCATTTAATACAGACACGCAATAGTCAATGGCTGAGGAGAACTAGGGTTAGCATCAAATCACCATAAGAAGCCTTCTCATTAAAAGGAGAATGGGGAGGTGAAGGTTCTCCTCCATAAACGCTAACTCCATTTGTAAGTCAAGAAGGCTCAATCAAAGATTGGCTATGTAGTCATCGAGGTCGTAGGAGGAAGCGTCCTCTTCACCCCTCAAGATAGAATCTATCTCACTTTCGACAACCCAAATCTTATGCCTAAGATTAGCTAACCGCTCCAGGTGATACATACGGGCCTTCCTTAAGGTCTCATACATGTGATATGGGTTATCTATGTGCTACAAGAAACAAAAGAACATGTTCTAAATCCCTAGACACTTACACGTAAAAGGAGGACCAACTATGAGGTGCAGTATTGTGTTCGAGAAGTATAAATGCTAAAGGATGTTAGCACAAAGTTGCACACGAGGGTGTACCGAGGCTAAAACAACACCACTCCCGGATGGTACCTTGAGCCCACCAAGTGTAAGAATGACAAAACAAAGAATAAGGGAATACCTCGAGTGGATGAGGAACCATTGGTGGAAGCTCATGATTGTTTGAGATGCTCACCACCGTCGCTACCAAAGTTCCTCGCACCCAAACGCCTACTCACTAGGAATGCTATCAAAGTATCTCGTACCAAAGCACCCGCACGCACCATAGCTACTTTGCTACAACACACCACACACCTACACACATAAGAAGAAAAAGTGATAGTTGTTAGCACCTCATTTGGTTATGTGTATATTTATATGTATTATATAAGGTAAAATTAATGCATATATAGAATGATGTTGTGAGGGAAAGAACCTCCCACCTATTAGAACTCTAAAGACCCAAGTTCCACTAAACTAAGGAAGATGGTGGTGTAAAAAAGGCTTAAAGAAAGAATGCTTATTTAGAGAAAATCCAAACCCATCGTAGCCCTTGGATTCAGTGTTTGATTCATGGTCAGAAATGAAGCCTTGCACTCACCTTGGGATCTTTGAAGTCGAATGATAGGCTCACATTCATTCTAAAAAATTCATGAGGATCCCTACGTACAAAGCTTGTTTCTTCAAACTTCCACAACAATGATGTACACTAACATAAGATTTTCCTTTTGGACATCGTTTATTGAAATCTACCAGAACGTTTAAAGACCCTCTCCTAGTCTGGGGGAAGGTGTGGATGCATAAATTCCACACTAATTAAACACCCCAACTCATGTCCAAAGCTACTAGATGGTCACGCGAGAGCATGTTTCACGCAAGTTGTCGCCTCCATGCAAGGCCAACCTCTTGTTGGTATCGAGTTTACCACATGAGTAGTGAAAAGTATAGGCTGTTGGGCCAAAAGATTTCAAAAAAATATTATTTAAACAAAATTTCAATTATCAGATCCATGAACATGCAAAATATTAATCATTAAGAAATAAAAAAGATGAGGATTTACATGTTGTAGAATTATTAAGATTCCTCCCTATCTTCTAATATCTCTAACGAACATCCAATCCAAAGCAGTCTTTCAAATACTTAGACCAAGATCTTCCAAGATGTATCTCTACACCTCAAGACGTGTGTGGGCATGCAGAGTAATGGTGGGAAAATATTTCTTATTCACAGGATATTCTCAAAATATTAGGTCTCAGACAATTTTCAAGGATAGAGAAAAATAATACTATATATTTTTCTCTCTTTGAAAAACTTAGAATTTTCTCTCTCTAGAATATTCTCTCTGTTAAGTGTATTATGAAACTATTTCCATTTGATAGATTACTAAAAGAATTAACTAAATTTTAAATTTTAAATTATAAATCAATCATTAAATAGATAAAAAAAATCAAAGACCCATACTTGGACCTTGTTACACGCCAACTATAGAGCATGCACTGTACTTGGCGTGTAATACATCACTGATTTCAAGGTTGTCTTCGGATCATTTTCTTTTAATAATTATTTATTAAGAAAATGTCTAAATCTGATAGCTTGTCTTATAAGATTAATTAAAGAGTAAATATCATTTCAAATTCAAATCCATTTTGAATTTTTAGAGATATCTTTTCACATTGTTTAAATAAATAAAACTAATTGATTCAAATTAATTATCGTAATTATTTAAATTCTATTTTTTGAAAATAGCATTTTATTTAAAAAATAATTTTTGAAAAAAGTATTAATTAACTTATTAATTTAAAAAACTAATATATCAATCAATTAATTTGTCTCAATTACATATTTTACACTGAAGAACAGTTTTCTTCCAAATATGCCCTGTTCTTGATTTTTCTCAATTTAAACTCGTACCTTAAATAGTGTTGATAGAGCCATCTCAGCGACTTATGGACCTATAATTTCAAGCTCCAATAAATTTAGATTATTAATTAAAAATCTTTAATATAACAACCTTAAATTATTAATCTAAAAAATTTTCCACTAAAAATATGAGACATCACTCTTGTAATTATAAGCATTTATTTATTGAGTACTTTTAGATATATAAAAAATTTCCATCGATTTAATCACTACATATAATTCAATACTCTATTAATGGTTCATAACTAAAGTATGGATTAATTAGCATTTAACCTCTGAAATTATATCTTGTTTCCATAAGTACCATTAACTTTACTAGTGAAGGTTAATTCATAAACTGTTTTATGAATTTGAGCTCAATAACCTTTCAGTTCCAAAAGCCAATCCTGAAGAGAACCATTATTCAATTCCTCTTGAAAAAGTATAGATTCCATGTCTATATATTATGTCCTCAACCATCTATATCAATGAGTTTCCAAGACAAAAATTTTCAGTCTGATCATTCTGATAAACCATAACGAGTGAATAGAAGAACTCATATGACATAAACAAGAGTTCATAATAACTTCAGGATTAAGATCAATTTGTATATGATCATATTATTGATATGTTAAATTAATACTTACAAAGTAAAGAGTATTATTAAGTATTAATAACATATTGTGTCCCGTTCTTGTATAACCACTTTATGCAAAGTACCTCCACTAAGATGTCTTGCTACATCAGTAATACAGATCTAGAATACATGTATTCATAATACTAGTGAACCATACATACATTATTTAATCCAAAGATTCCATATAAATTTATTTTACTACGAACTATTTAAATTCGTTCTCTACAATCTTAATCCTCTCGTACCAATACAAGATTGTAGTAACAATAACGATTTTGGAAATTTTCTGATATTCATTAAATATTATTCTAATAATAATAATAAACAGTAAATATATGCAAAAATTTATTTCAATTATTTACTTCATAAAACATTGTTCAATACATATGTTGTAAATGACACTAATCCCAACAATCTCCCACTTGCCCTAAAGAAAATGAGGCATCTCTCTCAAACCCATATTGATGATATGATCTATAAAAGACTTGGTAGACAAAGTCTTAGTAAAAGGATCATAAGGGTTATGTTTCGATGCTATCTTCATAGATGCTACATCTCTTCTATGAACAATATCCTTGATCAAGTGGTGTTTCCTCTTGATATGCTTTCCCCTCTTGTGACTCCTTGGTTCCTTCGAGTTAGCTACTGCCCACTGTTATCACAGTACTGGTCTAGTGGCTTATCCATGTCTGGAACAACTTCCAGATCATAATAGAACTTTTTGAGCCACACAACCTTTAGCTGCTTCATAAGCTACTGTGTATTCTGCTTCCATGGTAGATACTGCGATACTGGTTTGTGTTGACGGTGAGAACTCGTTAACTATGTTAGGTTGAAATATTAGTAAGATAATAACTAAGTGAAAATTTAGAATAGACTTGAAGAAAGATAAATGTAGATTAACAATGGAGTAAAAACTCGTATATTGCTTAATAGCTTGAGTGTACAATAAATTTTCCAACCCCCTTAAACGATGAAGTAATGCCCTATTTATAGATGAACTCTAATGGCTCTTGGTACATTGTGGTCCCGAAGAGAGAAGGAGTTTCATATCCAGGCTATAGGTGGTAGTGGTGTTGGAGGAGTAGTGGTCAACTGTAGTATATGTTAGAGGTCTGCAAAAGTACTCCTGTTTTTGTACCGTGTCGTACCTCCACTACTTGTCGGGTACGAACGTCATAGGCGTGCTTAGGGAGTCTTTACCATTCTAGTACTAGCGCTACTTGTCTGGCGTGGACATTGTGTCCGTACTCTAACTCCTCTTGGTTTGTAAGTGCTTTCCGTACCTCTTCTGCCTTCATATTGAATCGTTGTGGGGTCTTCCCTCACCTTCCTCGAACGCATGTTCAAGAGGTCCTTGAGTCTATATCTCGTGAGACACATAGGGAAAGAGGTGCCCCGTTGGTGGTGTTTATCTCAGGGAGAGAGATAAGGCATCTTCAATGAGGCCTGTTGCGCACGCGATGTGACATGATGCCCATGTGCGACACGAGGATCTCACTTTGTGAGACCATTGCCTTGCGGTCTGCATGCGCGAGATGCTCCTAGCGTGAGACACCCTTCCAAGCGCGAGGTACCTTCTTTGTCCGAGGCACCCTCCTCGAGCGAGGTGTCCACCAGGTGCGATACACCCTCCAGGCACGAGACACCTTTCCAGGCAAGAGGCGCCTAATTGGTGCATGGCACCCTCCAAACTCGAGGCATCCTCCTGGCGCGAGAACCTCCTGGCTCGAGTCCATCTTAGCGTGAGGCCCTCTTGACGTGAGTCCCTCTAAACGGAAGGCCCATTCCTGGCACAAGACACCCTCTAGGCACGAGGCTTCTTCCTGGTGCGAGGTACCTTCCTAGTGTGTGACTGTAATGGACGCGAGGCGCCTACTGGGTACGAGGCCCTTCGACTGGATGATAGGTACCATCAAGACTCAAGGTTCTTCCCAAGACGTGAGATGATGGTCTCACTAGGTGTGAGACGCAGGCATGTTCGGGACGACCTTTGGAGTGTGTCACGTTGGGACTACAGGCTATGCATTTTTGGCGATTTTCCTATATTCGTACTTGGTGCGGGTCTTTTGCATCAACAGCCTCTTGGAAGTACATAGTAGCCTTTTTCTTCCAACATGTACTTGATGCCTTCGGTGACCCTTAGCCATTTATTTCAATAAGGGACCAGACCTTTTTTCCTTGGCAGATTTTTGGCATCCACACTTGCCCCCCAGTCTATGAGGAGGTCTTTAGGCGTCCTTGTAGACTTATTATGATTTTACACTTACTTTTCTTTGGTGGTACTGCTATGTGATTTCTTGTAAACCAAGTTGTTGCGGTGAGAACTTGTCAACGAAGTTCGTGATGCTAGTGACAACAAATCGATATTTAGGTGTGCATTACCTCCACGGGGGAGTTGTCGAGCATCATGCCATGATGTTATTGTCTCGTGAGATCTCTAGGGATGACTAGTCATAGATGATACGTATGGAACTCGAGAACACATTTTGGAGGGCATGATCAAGTGCTGGATGAAAAGAACTAAGCATGGACATGCGAGGCCAAAAACAAAGTCATTCGAGAGCATTGGGCCGAGGGTGACCTTCCTTCATGCCTCCGAGTCTTCAACCTTCATCTATCAACATGTGAAGGCCTTTGCTTGTCACCTTTTTCATAAATGTGATACTTTCATTATGCTTGGAGGCATATAAGGCAGTAGAAGATGTCATTCAACACTATTTGGTGAAGACCTCGCTATGCCAGATGGTGTCCAACAGCGAGACCCTCTCACTTGTTGACATCCCGAGACCTTCATCGACCTTTCTTTCAAGGATATTGCTTATATGAGTCTTAGGGGCATGTTAAACAGCCAAACAAGAATGTTTGGAAGTACTAGGATATAGTTAGTCTTGCGATACAAGGGCCCTCTCGCTGTGCAAGGCCTCTTAGCCTTGTTTTGTGTCTCCGTGACTTATTTCTTCATTTATGTCTGCAAGGTGGCATTTAGATAGATGTCCAATGAAGGAGTAGAGCCCGATTGAGTTAGAAGGCCAAGGGCAACCTTGCCGAGGGAGGATGCCCTTGCTATGTGAGATCCTCTTGCAAGGTGTGAGGTGTCTCGTCCCTTTGTCGACTTGAGCTATTCATTTTGGACATCTTTACTTGGTAATGCTATAAGGAATGTTTAAGGTAGGAAGCGAACTCAATTGGGAGCCAAGGTCGAGGGAGGATTTCTGTAATGCCCTACATCCTTAGAGCCGTTACTAAGTGAGTTAAAAACATGCCATTAACTCGCTAATCGAGGTTTCAGGTTAAAAGTGTAGCTAAACTATAATAAAAGTCGTTTAAAGGCATTTAATATAAAAATGTGGTCATCCATTGAAAATGTAAAGATTTAAAAATTTGGGATCCCAAAATACTGTTTAAAAAATACTTTACATCTCAAAATACATTTAAGGTTGACTTAGGCAACAAATCTACCAATACATTACATCTTCCCAACATAACCCTAGTCGTGGCAACTAGGTAGGCTGAACATGTACCCGTCCCTCCATGCTCTCTGTACTCATGGTTGGTCGACCTTTCCTTTGCCCTTACCTGCACCATAGAGCACCCGTGAGCTGAAGCCCAACAAGAAAACTCAACACACAACATATTACAAATAATATATGCACAACAGTCAACAATATACAGCAAGACAACCAACAGACTAAACATATAACGGCCAACGCTGTCCCAGGCACTTTACCAGGCCCTAGGTTTGTGGTCTTCCCCGAAAGGATGACTCTAGCAACCTAAGAGGGTCTTGCCCTAATGGCCTGCAGTCCACATGCTCAATGCTGATCCCGACCCCTTGTCGTACTCGGCCTCCTGCTGTTTTCGGCCTTCGCCGTTCACTCACAAATATGCATCACATAGCATAATATTGACAACTATTTAAACACATATTAAACATAAACATTAGGGCTACGCCCTGTAATTAAAACAATAGGTCCATGCTCTGCTCTATGTGTACAACAGTTTTCTTACCTATGTCTTGAGCACTGCAATCCCAAGCACAATCCTCTAACCCGAACCTCGTTGAAAACCTTGTCACAAAATATTCATAATAGCAATCCATCAAGTTCTAAATAATTAAATAACTTTGAAATATAATCCCAGTCTGCGGAACCTTGGAGTCTACCAATCCAGGTAATAAAATCCTTCCCGAGCCTTAACACTTGAGTCCCCGAGCTAAAAAACCTTCAAACAGCTTACATTTCACATTTGATCTGTGGCCCACCACCTAAGGGTCACGGTGCGCTCAAGTAAGAGGCAAAATGCCTCTCTACTGAGGGACATGGGCCTCGGCGCTCCAAATCCTGAGCCACGGTGCACCTAGCAAATCAGAGGCCTTCCAGCCTCTTCCAGAACACGGGTCGCGACGCTTGAAAAATAGGGGCGCGACTCGAGCCTCTAAACCTAGATTTCTCATGCATTTTTACGATCTAACGTCCCTCAACTTACTAATTCCGAGCCTTAATCCTAGAATTCCGTCTAGGTATCATACCTAAACAACATAATTAGTTTTAACATCCAGAAATCCAACAGAAAGCCTCATCGTAGCCTAAATTCAATCACCCAAGTTCCAATTCTTGAAACTCTAAGTAACAAAGAAAGTTAAACAGAAGCATGCCTTAATCCCTTACCACTGTGTTAGCTTTGGCCTGATCTAAATTATAGTTGCCACAACCTTTAATTCTCCCCAAGCTCAGCAAACCTCTAGCTTCAAATTCCTAGGCTTGATTTCTCAGAAATTTCACAGCTTCCCAAAGTCTAAGGGAGGGAGAGAAAGTGGAATGAGAGAGAGATAGAGTCTTCCTGTAAATACCCGTTTAATCCCGACATGTCGAAATAATTACTAAACTACGACCTGTTACTCGATAAATCCTGAACACATATTACGTTCCCAAAATATCCCTAGGCTCCTCCCAAGCCGGGTATTCGATCCTATTGTGACTTTCTAGCTAAACTGGTCCTTAGGACTGTCTCGGATCGTGCATCACAAATATACACCCACTCACTCGTGGTATCACTCACAATATACATAAATATTGCATTTATACCCTCAACGAGCTAAAATTACAAATATGCCCTAATAGCGATGGGGCCAACATGCATATTTAATTCACCTAAACATGCATTTCTAATAACATTATTATCAAATTTATATATTAATGTAATTAAATCAATTATTGCCCTCCTGGCACACAAATCAAGGCCCTAAGCCTTATTAGCAAATTTAGAACGCTACAGTTTCCACCCTTCACACTTGGTAAAGTATGAGTTGTGGTGCCTCTCATTTTGTGAGATGGATATTACTAAAGAGATATCCATAAGTTAACTTTCATTGTGACCTCGTCATGTACGCGCATCTAAGTTAGGAGGTGAATACATAAGGGCATCACTTTGCGGTCTTGAATTGCGGGAGCATCAAGATATCAATAAATTGAATTACATTGTGTCCTCGAGACGCGGGAACATTTTTCCAAGGGCCTACAACACAAGGACCTCTTATCTCGCAACTCTTTCAGATGTACTTGTTCACAAGATAATTTTATATGCTCACACATGCAAAAGGGAAGTGTAAATCCCTTTCTCTTTCTCTCATTGGTGTGAGACATTGAGAAGACCACTCTTTTCTTTTGTATGGGACTTTGAGAAGCCTTGTTTTCCTTAGTCTGGGACTCTAAGAAGCCATTTTTTTGTGAGGAACATTTGCAAGTCCTCATGGTCAATAGATTTATTTTGAAGGGGTTCCCTTTGGAACCCCTCTACTACTTGTGATTTGTGTCTGTTGGTGCAACTTTATTACTTGTAAGCATATGTTGACCCTTTGGGTTCTCGCTATCCTTTTATATATTTTTGAGCGCGCATTTTATTTTGTGCGAAAAGCGTCTTTCTCGTCATTATGCATAGTATTATTTTTGTAAGTATCTTCTTCGAGACCCTTTCTGCAAGCGTCTTCTTTGAGACCCTTTTTACAAGCGCCTTCTTTGAGACCCTTTTCACAAGCGTCTTATTTGAGAACCTTTTCACAACTGTCTTCTTTGAGACCCTTTTCACAAATGCCTTCTTTGAGACCCTTTACAAAAGCGTCTTCTTTAAGACTCTTTTCACAAGTGCCTTTTTTGTGACCCTTTTCACAAGCGTCTTCTTTGAGACCCTTTTTAGAAGCATCTTCTTTGAAACCCTTTTTGGGATAGGTGACCTTGGCCAACCTACGATTGTTATGAGGACCCTTTTTGGTCTTTGAGGTGATCTACCCACGGGTTGGGACCCTTTATAGGGAGATGGTATTTGTGAAACCTCGCAAGTGCCTACTTTCAAGGCCCTTTTTCCCTTGGTGAGGTGACTCAGTCAATCTAGACTTAGGGATCTCTTTGGGCTCCCCTTTTGTCTTCTGTGACGTGGTCCCTTTGTTGGGTGGGTGTGTTTGTGAAGAGGTAACTTTAGAGGGACCTTTTGACTTTCGTAGATTCTATAAGGGTAGCTACTCCTTATAGATTCAAATTTTGTCTTATAAGGTTCACCACTCACACATATATACATTATATGTACTTTTATATATATTTCACAAGGCCAGATACCTCTTTTTCACTTGGCTAGACACCTACTGAGGCTCGCGAGGCTAGGCACTTGTTTTGCTCTTGGCTAGGTGCATGTTGAGGCTCACTAGGTAGGACATCTCCTAAGTGGTTGATGAGGTATATCTTGCCAAGCACTTTGTTTTTGTTCTCTTCGATATGCTTTGACAATTTTAGATCTCTGGAGTCAGCTTGGTGACCTCTTTGGGCCAATTGCGACGACTTCTTTGGTTCTTAAGTGACTCAGATAAAGGAAATCTTATTGGAGGTTATCCTTGATAAATCCTGCTTGCTTCTTCATTGAAGCTTTCTTATAAATCTCTTCCAATCTACAACTTGATCAGTGACTCCTCTATCACAACGATCTCTTCTATGCAGAATCTTCAAACGTATTGGCAGAAGGATGATTGGAGGAAGGTTTGCTTTGCTCAACATGAAAGTTATTATGGCCCTCTTCCACACGTATATACTTTTGGGCTCTTTCGAAGAAGTCATCTAAGTTTGTAATCTCCCTCTTGAGCATGTTATCCCATAACTTTCTTCCAGGATGAACTCCGGCTGTGTTTTCCATCTTGAGCTCTGCTTTAGTCGCACACCCAATCTTAGTTGATTCCATAATGAATATGTGGATATAGCTATTTAGGCTTTCACTCTTGCCGTGTTTTATGTCAGCAAGGTTGGTACTTGGCACAACATAGTCATGGACCGCGTGGTGTTGCTGAAGAAATTCACCAGAGAACTACTGCCATAACTTGATTGTTCCTGTCCTTAACCTCTTGAACCATTTATATGCCCCACCTTTGAGTGTAGCGATGAAGCAATGGCACTTAGCTTTAATGTTGACTCCCCTTAAACTTCATCTGATTATTGAAGGTGTCTAATTGATATTTTGGGTCCGTAGTGCCCTCGTACGGAGTCATGCGAGGATCTTTGAGACTAGTGGGGAATTTCTCAATCTAGATCTCCCTTGTGAAGGGTGACTCTCGGTCAAATTCTTTGACATCTCTGTGCCCCCCAGGTGCATTGATAATCTTGCTTCGAGGGCTTTGTATTTTCATGTTTAATTCCTTCATCTTTCTATTTAAGGAGTCGTGTTGGTTCATAGGGTGAACCATTGCTTTTGCTGTGTCCATCAGAGGAGCTGTGGGGGGGGGGGGGGTTTACTTCAGATCCTGTCTGGTTATGTTTATCGTTCATGTCGGGTGAAGCTCTTTTGGAGGTTGCCTTGGGTTAGCACCTCCTATAGGTGGGGTTCGCGCTAGGTTGCTCTGTTGGTGTAGAATCTTCTGTGCGTCCTGGGCAGGGGGTAGGACAAGTGGAGATTTGTGCTTTTCCATCATCCACAAGCATGGTGGTTTCTCCTCGTATATGTTCCCTCTCTTTATGCCTAGAGAGGGGAGCATAAGAGTTTTTGTGTAATAGGCCATTGAGTACCTCTTACATATTCTAAACGGTGGCCTACAAGCTTTGGTTTAGGTAACGTATTTCCTCTTCGTAGCAACAATATCGGGAACTTAAACTAACTGAGTGTACTCTTGGGTATTTACCACGTCTTTGTTTGGAGGGACCCAAGTCCTGATGGTTCGGACTTGGGGCCACCGATGGCCATGGCGGAGGGTGAGTTGTACAACCCTTCGTTGGAGGGGTGACATGTGTTACACGGTCCGGTGCAGGATGAATGGTAGGGGATGATACTTCTTCCTCTTCACCACTGTCTCTAGGTAGATCTGTCGCACCTCCATTCATCGGTGGGGAAGGATCCCTCGTGGATGCCCTTTGTTGGGTTCCGTCTAGGTGAACCTCTGCTTCTTGGTGGTCTTGTAGGCATTTTGAACACCTTGGCTTGTTTTCTTACTGAAATTAATGAAGGAACTACTGTTTGTTAGTTGTTCTTCACACAGACGGCGCCAAACTAGTGACGGTGAGAACTCATCAACTATGTTAGGTCGGTAAACTCAAAGTTTAGTAAGATAATAACTAAGTGAGAATTTAGAATAGACTTGAGGAAAGATAAATGCAGATTAATAATGGAGTGAAAACTCATGTATTTCTTAATATCCTGAGTATACAATAAATTTTCCAACCTCCTTCAACGATGAAGTGAGGCCATATTTATAGGTGAGCTCTAATGGCTCTTGGCACATTGTGGTCCCGAAGAGACAAGGAGCTGCATATGTAGGCTACAGGTGGTAGTGGTGTTGGAGGAGTGGTGGTCGACTCTAGTATATGTCAGAGGTCTGCAAAAGTACTTATGTCTTGGTATAATGTCCTACCTCCACTACTTGTCGGGTACAAACGTCATAGGTGTGCTTGGGGAGTCTTTACTATGTAGAATTCTAGTACTGCCACTACTTGTCTGGCATGGACATTGTGTCCATACTCTAACTCCTCCTGGTTGGTAAGTGCTTTCCATTCCTCTTCTGACTTCATATCGAATCGTTGTGAGGTCTTCCCTAACCTTCCTCGAACGCAAGTTCAACGGGTCCTTGAATCTACATCTCGTGGGATCCATAGGGAAAGAGGTGCCCCGTTTGTGGCGCTTATCTCAGGGAGAGAGATAAGGCCTCTTCAACAAGGCCTGTTGCGCATGTGATGAGACATGATGCCCATGTGCGAGACCAGGGTCTCACTTCGCGAGGCCATTGCCCTATGGTTTCCATGCACGAGATGCTTCTGGTGCGAGACACCCTTCCAGCCGTGAAGTGCCTTTCTGGTGCTAGGCACCCTCTGGGCACGAGACACCCTTCAAGTTGTGAGGCACCCTCCAAGTGTGAGGGGTCCTCCTAGTGCAAGACCCCCTTCCAGACATGGGGCACCTTCCTGGTGCGAGGCAACCTCTAGGGGCGAGACACCGATCCACGCGCAAGGCACCTTCTTGGTGCGAGGCACCCTCCAGGCGGGAGACGTCCTCTTAGCATGAGACGCTCCTGGCGAGAGACCTTCCTTGCATGAGGCCTTCTTGATGTGTGTCCCTGTTGGCGTGAGGCCCCCTCCAGGCGCGTGATGGGCGTGAGGCACCTTCCTGGTGCAAGGTCGTGATGGGCGTGAGGCACCTATTGGGTACGAGGCCCTTCGAGAGATTGTGATGCACCATCAAGACTCAAGGTGCTACCCATGGCGTGAGATGAGGGCCTTACTAGTTGTGAGACGCCGGCATGTTCGGAACCACCTTTGGAGTGTGTCACCTTGGGACTATAGGCTATGCGCTTTTGGCAATTTTCCTATATTCATACTTGGTGTGGGACTTTTGCATCAACGATCTCTTGGTAGTATATATTAGGCTTTTGCTTCCAACGTGTACTTGATGCCTTCGGTGACCGTTAGCCATTTATTTAAATAAGGGATCAGTCCTTTTTTCCTTGGCAGATTTTTGGCATCCACAGTTTGTTTAATACTACGCCAAACAATAGCTCCTCCACCAAGTGTGAACACTGATCTAGTAGTCGATTTTTTACTCTCGCTCTGTCTGATTGAAAATCACAATCAATGTGTCTAGTGGGATTTAGGTCACCACCTGAATATACAAGCATATATTCTCTAGTTTTCCGAAGATACTTGAGAATATTCTTTACTACATTCCAATGATTCAATCCAGGGTTGGATTGATAATGACTGACTATCCCTATTGATTAACAAATGTCAGGTCTTGTACACAACATGGCATACATAAGACTGCCTACCACTGACGCATAAGGATACTGTCTTATATCCTCTTCTTCTTAAGGTGTTTATATTTTGCATACTGAACTTCTCCATTACCGAAGGGTCAGGATGCCTAGAACATAGTTTGCATCTCCAAAATCTTTCATTTGGAATCTCTCGACTAGCCATTTCTTTACTTTGTCAATGTTCCTACGTCATTTCCAGTCAATAGGATATTATCAACTTAAAGAACCAAGAATACCATGATGTCATCTTTGATTTGTTTGTAGACACAAGGTTCATCAACATTTTGTTCAATACCATACGTTTTGATTATTTCATCAAATCTCAGATTCCATGATCTTGAAGCTTGTTTAAGTCCAGAAATGGACCTAAGATGCTTGTAAACTTTTGGCTCTTGACCTTTTACTATGAACCCTTCTGGTTGAGAGATATAAATGGTCTCGTCAAGATAGCAATTCAGAAAAGCTGTCTTAACATCCATTTGTCATATCTTGTAATCCATGCAAGTAACTATGGAGAAGAGTATGCGGATGGATTTAAGCATGGCTACAGGAGAAAAAGTTTATTCATAATCCACATATTCTCCCTAAGTGTAAACCTTGACTACAAGCCTATCTTTGAAAGTTTCCACTTTCCCACATGCTCGTCTTTTTCTCATGAATATCCATTTAGAAAAATTAGGTTTAACATTTTCAAGAAGATCTTCAAGAGCCCAGACGGAATGGGGATGCATTGATTCCATTTCCAAGTTCATGGTGTCTTGCCATTATCTTTGTCAGAATCCTCCATTGCATCTTTGTTTGTTAATGGATCATCTTTGTTTGTGTTAGACACAATAATCTGAACTTCATCTTCATAAGCCCTCCCACTATGACGAAGCTCTTTATTGTTCTTACTAGAACTCTTTGTCTCTTTTTTCATTGTTCATTAGAAACATTTCGTAATCTTATTACCTGATTTGAGACCGTCTCCTCCAGTACATCCTTACTGAGAGGTTTATGGTTGTAAATTTAATAATATTCAAGAAAAATATTTTTTGTCAATACATATATTTTATTTTCCTTATGACTATAGAGCGTACCACCTCTGGTCTCTTTGGAATATTCCACCAACATGCAAAGTTCAGTGCAAGATTCCAACTTTCCAGTTTTTCCTTTCAGCAAGTGAGTTGGTGTAACGCCCTACTTCCTTAGCGCCATTACTAAGTGGGTTTAAAAATGTGCATTTATATCGCTAATTGAGATTTAAAGTCAAAAGTGTAATTAAATCATAAACAGAGTTATAAACTTTGAAAGTAGTTCCATTTACTGAAAATCATAAAGTATTTGACTCTTGGGATCCCAAAATACAGTTTAGGAATATTTACTACATATGAGTACAAACCAAGTCGACTAGATGACAAAATCTATGTTTTATAACAATCATCTCCCAAAATCCACTAGCTGTGGCAGCCAGGCAGGCCAAACATGTACGCGTCGCCTCACGCTCTCCGTACTCATGGTTGGTCGACCTTTCCCTTTCCCTTACATGCACCACAGAGCACCCGTGAGCAGAAGCCCGGCAAGAAAAACCCTCACAAGCAGGAAACATATGAATAACAAACACATATCATATTAACAGGCCATCAATAGGCTAAACACATACGGCCGTGTCGTCCCAGGCGCTTTACCAAGCCCTGGGTTTGCAGTCCACACCGTGAGGATATCCCAGGTATCCTTTAGGTTCTCACCCTGGCAACTCACACTCCACGTTCTCAACGCTGCTCCCGGCCCCTTGCCATACTCGGACTTGCACTCAACGTGCCAAATGCCGTTCCCGGCCCATAATAAAAATATACCGAGAACAATAAAAATATATTTAACATTAACAAATTCTAACAAAGGGCTACGCCCTGCAATTCAAACATATTGGGCTCAGCCCTGCATACAAGCTCTATGGGAACAGTGGTTTTCTTACCTACGTCCCTAGCTTTCTGAGCACCGATATCCCGAGCACAATCCCCTAACTTGAGCCTCGCCGAAACCCTAGACACAACGCATTAACAATATTCATCCATCAAGTTCTAATCCATTAAATAACTTTGAGCCATAACTCTAATCTCCGGGACCTTGAATTTTATCAATCTGGGTGATAAAATCCATCCCGAGCCTTAGCCTTTGAGTTCCCAAACCTGAACACACTTAAAAAAACAAAATGGCACTAAGAGTCGCGGCCCTACCCCTCAAGTGTCGCGGCTAGCCTTGAAACAGAGGCTAACACCTCCTTGAAACACGCACGGGCCGCGGAACGCTTGGCCAAGCATCACAGCGCGCCATGAATATCTTGGCCTCCCAAGGCCCTGCGTGCACATGGGTCACGACATGCCCCTCCTAGGGCCGCGACCCTCGCCACCAAACCCAGAAATCTCCATCTTTTCCTGCATTTTCTTCAAACCATCTCACGCAAAATCAAACTAGCAATTCCAGATCATCATCACAAAAGTTCTAGCCCAGTTTCAACATCAAAACCTATCAGAAACCTGCTCCAAAAACTCAGCTAAACACCCTTGAACAGTTCAAATCCTACTCACATGCATTTCCAAAATAAAACAGTAGAAATCAACCATAATTCTCAAAGTTAGAGCTTACCCTTGCTGATATATGATTCAGAGTTGATCCCCTAAATTCCCAACTTCAATTCCTCATGCTCCAAGCCCTGGTTTTCAGGTTAGAGTCTCCCAAGTTCTGCTCCAATTTTTAGTTCTTGATTGTTTTCTTTCCCTTGCTTGATTCCCTGAGTTGTCTTAGAGAGTAAAGATGAGAAAGAATAGAAACTATCTTCAGCTGAGAAGGGAAATTGAATGTCGGTTTCTAAGTTTCTAAACACTTCCTAAGCTTTGTTTTATTTAACTTAAGCTTTAAGGTTACCTCAAGGCTCGGGGTGCCAAAAATGTCCTCGAGGGAAAAATGGTGAATTTCCCCAATATCCCCTCCTAGACATTCTAACCTCAAATATATCTCCAAATATTTATTTTCATAACCCGATAACCCCATAATACATTTAATACCCAAAATACCCCTCGACTCCCCCTGAGTCGGATTCTCAACCCCGTTGTGACTTTCTGGCTAACTGCTCTCCAGAACTTTCTCGGATCGTGCTACACAGATAAATCACATACATATCGCATTTATACCCTCAACGGGCTAAAATCACAAACATACCCCTAATATCCAAACAGGGCCCACATGCATATTTAATTCATCTAAACATGCATCTCTATCACATATTCACATAAATTCACATATTAGCATATTAAATCATTTATTTCCCTCCAGGCACGCTAACCAAGGCCCTAAGCCCTATTAGCAAATTTGGGTCGTTACAGTTGGACACCCCCAAATACGAAAAGTGGTGTAAACTAGGTTTAGTACCATTCCATAATTCCAACAGTGTCTTTATGATAGACTAGGATGGAATGACATTCAATATGTACGTTGGCATTGAATGGCATAGCCCCATAATGGCAGTGGCAATGATGAGTAACTTATCATGGATTAACCATGTCTAATAACGTCCTATTCCTTCTTTTAGAAACACCATTCTGTTGTGGGGTTCCTGGTGTAGTGAGTTGGGATTGAATTCCCTGCTAATGAAGGTGGTCCTCCAATTCATAGTCTATGTTCTCTCCTCCTCTATCAGATCAAAGAACTTTCAGCAGTTTACCTAATTTCTTTTCAGCTTCATCTTGGAATTCTTAAAACTTTTCAAAATTCTCAGATTTCTTTTGCATTAAATATAGGTAACCGTATCTGGAATAATCATCAATGAAGGTGACGAAACATTCAAATCCTCCTCTTTCTTGCACATTAAGTGGTCAACACACATCAGTGTGTACAGTTGAAGTGGTTCTATGGCTCTCGAACCTTTTGCAGAGAAAGATCTTTTGGTCATCTTGCCTTCCAGACACGATTCACAATCTAGAAGAGAACCAACGTTTAATTCTCTTAAAGGTCCCTTTTTTGTTAGTTTGTTAATATTATCCAAACCAATATGCCACAATATTTAATGCCATAAGTATGGTACACTTTCAGAATCAGTCTTTTGACGTTTAATAGACATTGGGTTTGCAACTTTAAACATTTCAAAGTTGTATACAAATCGCTCTTTTACCTTAAGTTTATACCGCCCATCATCGGATTTTGCATGACATATTTCAATGCCAGATCATGAGATAAAAATTTAATTATTATTGAAAGAAATATCAAAACGTTGTTCATGCAACATAGAAACTGAAATTAAGTTTCTAGTAAATCTAGGACTAAAATATAAATTTTCCAAAACAAGAAATTTATTTTTATCAAATTCCAAATAGGTTGTTCTAACTGCTTTTGCAAAGACGACTTGAATACTGCAACCCCTCATAGTCACCTCCTCATAAGCAAGCTCCCTCGAAGAACTAAGAATTTGTAAAGAAAAGAAAACATGGTTAGTTGCACCATAATCAAGAATCCAGGATGATGGATCATCTTTTACTAAGTAGACTACAAAAACAAGTAAATCATGTTTACCTTTCTTCTTCTCTTTTAGGTCTGGGAGACATGGACAATTTCTCTTTCAATGACCATCAACTCCACAATGACAGCATGTCCCTTTGGGTTTTTTTTATTGGAAGTTTTGTTATCCTTATTCTATTTGTTCTCCTTGCCTTTGGATGACTTATTAGGCTTCTTTTCGTGTTCGTCATTGATATATTCATTGGATTTCTTTCTCTTCTTATTTTTCCCTTTTGAATCAGATGGTTTTGAATTAGCTTCCTCTACTTTTGAATTACTCTTATTGAGTGCTTTAAAAGTCAGGAACTCATTCAATAGTCGAGTCATATTATAAATGCTAGCTCCATGAGTGTCCATATCATGCATTGTGTTGACGGTAAGAACTCGCCAATCAAGTTAGATCAAGAACTTTTTGAGTTGTAAAAGAAGTGAACTTAAACTGACTAAACTTCAAGCAAACTTCATTATGATTTCAAGAACACAAAACGTAAATTTTAGAATTCTGGTGTGAAAAATAGAGAGAATGTTGAATATCTATTTTTATTAGCAATAACTGGTTACAAAAATCTCCCCTGAAAATTTGACACCCTTCTTAGGTGAAGGGAGGCCATATTTATAGTAGAGCATTATTGGCTCACTTTACATGGTGGTCCCTGGGGATACGACCTTGCATATGCAGTCTATAGATGGTGGTGGTGCCAGGATCATGCTGGTCAACTCCAGTGTACGCCAAGGGTCTGTGGGTGCACCTAAACTCTAGCACCTGGTTGTACCTCTATTTAGTATGAATGTCAGAGGTTGGCTGGGAAGGACCACATTAGGTACCTTACTCGTACGACCACTACTTGTCTAGTGTGGAAATTCGGGTCAGATACCTGGGGTCTTCAGGGTCGTACCTGTTGGGGTTTTATGCCCTAATTAAAACCCAAATTCTTTGTAATCTCATTTTATTATCAATAAAAGAATAGAAAATTTTTTTTGACTTGGTCAATCACTTTGCTCACATGTTTTATTTTCATGATCATTTGTTTAATATAAACTTCTATTAAATCCCAAGCATATAGCTAATCTTATTTATAGTGACGTAATCACAGTGGAATATAAATATGATTATATGTTCAAAATAAGTTAGTCCTAAGATTAGTCAGTGCACTGGATTTACACTGACTTGCCAATCTACGACATGATCTACTTACACATTACAATGTTATATTCTTTCCAGAACATTAGCAAAGTAGATAAAATCGGATGTATTTGTTACAACGGACAAGACCGATATTGACAGTTGATAAGATAAGTAAACATACCGTTATTATCTATTCTAGTCATATCATATAGTTGACCATAGGTCAATTCAATCTCAATTCTGAGTGGTTAGTGTTCTAACTGATTGTATTATTTGAGTTCTTTGACTTGTTCGTTACCAGCTTACCCTACGGACTAGCCCATACTTACATCTTGGGAACTCGGTAGTATAATTGAGTGGGAGTGTTAATCATAGATATGAAAATCTATAGCTTCTGATGAAGAAGTGAAACGATGGTTTCCTTTTAGTTTGGTTCAAGGTGATAAATGATAGAGATCTCATTTCAGTAATTAAATTAGTTTACTAAAATATCATTTACAAGGAACTAAGTGTTTTAAGGATAAAATACAATGAGGGGTAAAACGGTATTTTAGTCCTATCTCATTGCAGACCATCTATAGAGAATTGAGTGACAATTATGGTTGTAACAATGGATAATTAATAGCGTATCTATATTTGTTATAGAGCATTCTATGAATTCAAGAGTGCAATTCCAAGTCTATAGTGGAGTCACGAGGAATTAATAAGTTAGTAAATTTATTTGTTAGATTTATGATAACTTATTGGAGCTTGATTTCATAGGCCCATGGTCCCCATTGTACCTTGGATAAAATCTTCTAGATAGTCTCAATTAATTGATTTAATTATCAATTAGAATTATCAAAGTTGACCAGGTCAATTTTGGATAGTTTCACAGAGTTGTGTAATTTTGAGAAGAAAAGAGAAATTATGGCAGATTTATTAATTAAGATAAATTGGTATCTAAATTAATAAATAAATTTAAATCAAGGTTCAAATTATAAATAATTAATTTGATAAAGGATTTAAATAATTATTTAATTAATTAAATCAATAGAAAATAATACAGGCCTTGATTTTAAGTCCAATGGGCTTATAATCAAATAAGAAATTTCACGGGCCTATAGCCCATGATAATTTCGACCTAGGGCTTCAAAATGGCTATTATTTTATTGATTTTTTAATTAAATTAAATGGCCTAATTGAGTCTATAAAAGGAGTGCTTAGAGAGAAGATTTCAGAGACGACAGATAAGTCACAAGTCAGATTTTCTGATAGTTTTATATTCTCTCTAAACACATGTCCTTTTCTAAGCCACTTTGTTATTTTCTCTTCTTCTCTCTATATCTATCTCATGTGTTGAGAATTGCCCACACTAGTCTAGGTGGTTCTAAGGATACATTGGAAGATCGTGAAGAAAATAGAAGATCGGTTCAGTTTCTTGATAATACTCTGCGACAGAGAGGATACAAGAGTTAGAGAAACTGAAGGAAGGACTCTTTAATTTCGCTGTGTATACTGTAAGTATTATATTATTTGTTTCTCTTTGAATTCAATTTTAGAAACATGTTTTAGGCTATCTCGTATTAATTTGTGTAATATTAGATATACATGAAAATAAATAAAGATCCTGTATAAGCTTTTTCTAACAGTACCCCCGTACTTACTTTATAATTGTACGATCTCTTTGTATCATGTGTAGGTTCTTACCCTCACAAGGCATCCTATCCTTTTAACCGTTGAATGTTACTCCTCTGCTCATATAATGGCACCATTGGTGATACCTGCCATGGAAAGAAAGGTGTTCTGAGGTTGCATTGTGTGAGGCACCATGTAGTTTCTTGGCGTGCGAGGCGAGGGTGTAGCTACTTGGCACGCGAGGTGCAAGATAATGGTCTCGTGGGGTGCACCTACTGGGCGCATGAGGCGCAAGATGAGGGTCTCAAGAAGTGCATTTGCTGGTCGCGAGAGGCTCAAGACAAGGGTTTCACGGGGAGCACCTGCTGGGAGCGCAAGGTTCAAAATGAGGGTCTCGTAGCTTGCTCCTGCTGGGCCCGCGAGGCGTGAGACGATGGTCTCGAGGGTGCACATACTAAGCGCATGAGGTGCGAGACGAGGGCGTCACGAAATGCACTTGATTAGCGCGTGAGGAACGAGACGATGGTCTTAGGGGGTGCACCTGCTGGGCGCGGGAGGCACAAGGCGAGGGTCTCATGAGGTGCTGTAGCTTGGTGAGATGAGGCACAATGTGGCTAACGGGGCCTTGCCTGGCTGGGCTTCCCAACACACGTCTAGGGGTGGAGGCACATGTACGTATTTGGGCCTTCATGGGACCTTAGCATGAGATGTGGGTCTTTAACCGGTGTAGAATTTTTAGCATCCACACTTGCCCCCCAGTCTATGAGATGGCGTTTAGGCGCTCTTGTAGACTCCTCGCTATGGTGTCTTCAAAGCATAGGTGGTGTTAGTGTGTTTCTTTGCTATGGTGGTATGTAAAAACACACTTTGGAGGTGGTGACCATCATGATCCCTTGAGATTGAATGTGAGCCTATCATTTGGCTTCGCGGATCCCAATGTGGGTGTTTGGCTTCATTTTTGACCATGGATCAAGCATTGGATTCAATGGCTAGGGTGAGTTTGAGCCTCCTATAAATAGGACTTCAACTCAAAGACATTTACTACACTTACTTCTTCTAGCGTGGTGGTGCTTTTGTCTTAAAAACTTCTAAGAGGTGAGTGGTTCTATCCATCACAAGGGCACTTTGTCTTTCTTTTCTCTCTCATTTTTTTTATATGTAAATGTCAATATATGTGCTAGGAGACTAAAACATCTATCTCCTTTTTTTTTGTAGGCATGTACTTTCGATCCCTGGTCTTTCTGCAACTGCGACGGTGCGCGACTTTACCCGCTCAAGGTACGCCTTCACCCTTTCTTGTGCTTAATGGGTCTAAATTAGCGTTACTTGGGAAGGGTTGTCTCAGTTGGAGCTCCTCATGAGCTAATTTATGTATATGTACCCGTTAGCACATATACCCTCCTTTGCACCTCGTAGTTGGTTGTTTCGAGCACTTGTGTCTAGAGTTTTTGAGCTTATTCCTTTGTATTTTGTAGTACACTTTCTACATACACTTGCACCCATATCACCAACGAAACGCAACTCTATGGAATGTGAGTGGTCGTCTAGCGTTCCTTCGGGGGTCGAGCTTGTAGACTTGTCCTCAAACGCGGTGTCACCCGAAAATAGCCCTTACCAAAAGTACGACACCTTGAAGAGGGCCTGTATATGTCACCTTGAATGCATGGCTGAACTTTTGCATAAAATCTGTGTGGTGGAGAGCGACGTAGATTCGGCTTTGAGGGGTGATGGATTCCCTTTCTCCCTTGATCTTAATGATCACATTGCAAGCCTTAGAGTGAGCCTTTTGGACCTGGAAATGGAGCTAGAGTTCGTGGAGGGAAACCTCCCTCCTAAACCCTGAGTCGCGTGTTCTCTCTACAGTAGCCCATAGGTCACCCTTGGTTCCCCTAAACCATTGTCCTTAATCCACCCGTGTTTGATGCTTCCACACCCAATTCCTCGGTGGAAAACTCATGCAAGAAGAAGAAAATGGAGGGTAAAGTGCTCTGTTTTGACCTCACATTTTCCCTTTGGTTTTGCAGACATGTCAAAGAGAATGAGACGATAGGTTACTCCCAAGAAGCTGGACTCCGGTCCTTTATTGGTGTCCACCATCATTTCCCACGTGTCAGAAATTAGGCTACTAGAGTTGTCTGAGAAATTCCACATTAGTAAGGAGTACAAGCTGTATGTACCCTCCAATAAATGCTGGGCTTATAATCCCCCCCCCCCCCCCCCCCAGGGCTATGTTGCTATGAGCGAACATATTTTGAAGGTGGATGGGACCATTCCCCTACACCCATTCTTCTTCATGGTCCTGAATCACTTCGACCTTGCTCCACTTCAGTTGGCACCCAACAGCTGGTTGACCTTAAGCTGCTTGTATTTGGCATTCATGAGGCTAAACAGTCGCGCTCCCACGGTCCAGGAGGTGCATTTCATGTACAATCTCATGCCCACTACAAAATCTATGGGATTCTACTTTTTACAAAAAGCCAACTCTCAGGTCTCCTTGATAGAGGGTTCCGTTTCTAACCCAGGTTCATGGAAGCAGGACTTTTTCTTCATGAAAGATCCCCCTTCTATTCGCGAACATTTCTACTCATCTCCAAGTAAGTACTTCAAGTCTTTCCTTTTATATTGAGTATTCTATTGTGGAACACATACTCATATTGATACTTGAGTTGATTGTTCAAAGAGTTTCAGTATCCCTGACATTCCTGAGTCAGAGGCGGTGCCGGTAGATGTCTTCCTTGACGCAGACCCTGCAACGAAAATGGCTTTCCATCTCTTTACTATGGTCAACCTCATTCACTATGTCCTATCGAGGGTTTCAAAGCCCGACCTGCTATGGCACATTTTTGATCGAAAGAAGAAGGCAACTCCGGCATAACCTCACTCAGACGAGGGTGATGTTGAATGGGTGACTGAAGAGGCTTCCCCCGAATCTAAATGTCTAGCTCGACTATCTCCAGCCTCCAGAGGAAGCCCCTCTTCTGGTCCTACGGACCACGGCACGACTTCTCATTCCCGCGGTCCACATACTATGCAAGGGCACTTCGTTATGCCTTCCTTTGATGATTTTGATAATCTTCCTTATGCCCCTGCTAGTCATGGCTATTCGAGGTACCCTTCATCTGATGTTCCTGTGCCTCTTCCTCGCTCGGTGGAAGGTTCATCTGTCTCTGCTCACCCGGGCGCTCCTAATTTGGAGGGAACATCCTGGGTGGGTCGTACATCAGCCCCTTATGTGCGAAGGTATGCCCGAGTTGCTGAGGGTATTACCAAGACCGAGTGGAGAGGTCTCGAAAATTTTACCATGGCGAAGCTTGGGGAGACCCTTGTGCGCTCCAAAACTTGGGTGAGTTCCCGCATATTACATTGATCTTTTTTGTGTTTTGGGTTCCTGGTTCGCTCTCTTTTTTCTTCCTTGCAGGCTTTTCTGGCGGCTTAGCGCTTTGTAGACTCGGCACCGGACCTTTCTTCATCCAATGCTAATTGGGATCGTCTAGCGGTTAGAGTTCAGGAGCTTGAGGGATAGCTTGCCGATGTCAACCTCAAGTTTGAGAAAGCCCTGGTGAAGGCTTCTTTGTCATCCAAAAAAAAATAAGAGAGCAAAAGCTAAGGTTGAGGTGTTGCGGGAGAGGGTCACTCTCCTGGAGGTTGATTCGGCAGAGGTTGAGTACAAGTCCGTAGAGCGTACCTTTTATAGAATGTGGAGGCAGAATCCTGGTTTCGACTTCTCCTCTTTTGGTGACCATGTCGTTGCCAAGGCAGCCGAGTGGAATGCTCACGGCGGGAGGCCTTGAGATTTCATTTCTACAGTGTTTATTTCTCACTTCGATTTGGTTGTATGCTTATTCGAACCTTATTATACCGGAGAGATTTCTTCTGGTTTTTACTTTTTCCTTCAAGAACTTTGTTAAGTCCTGTTATGGATGGTGCCGACTTTATCCTGCAACATTATCATGACTTTATTCTTTTATATATATTTATATGTGATCATTTATTTTTGTTTCTTTATGCTTGAGGTCCTTTTGAGCCCACTCCTGTATGCAAGAGCCAAAGGGGTTCGGGTCTCTCTTTTTTCTAATAACTCGTTGATACTTTATTTAGACCGGTAGTAACAGTCTCTTTGGTGCACCTTGATTGTATTTGTAAGGATATGTTGACCCTTTGGGTTCTAGCTATCCTTTTATATATTTTCGCGCGCACTTGTTATTTTTTGTAGAAGTGCCCTTCTCGTCATTATGCGTAGTACTATATTTACATGGGTCTCTTTTAGGACCCTTTTTGGCTAGATGGCTTGGTGGTCACTCTAGGCTTATTGTTGGATGCTCTTCCTGAGGCCTTTCGCTCGTGAAGGTATCAGCTTTATTAGGAGGTTCTTCCTGCAGGACCTTTTGACTCTCTTGATGTTAATAAGGGTAGCTAATCCTCGTGAACTCAAGAGATTCCTTGCAAGGTTTTCTTCTTTATTTCTTTTTTTTTTTAATATATAAGGGTCTCTTTTAGGACCCCTTTTTGGCTGTATACTCTGCCCCCAAGTGGTTGGCGAGATTTATCTCGTTGGGCACTTTGATCATTTTACTCATGCACTTAGATGATTCCAATTGGTGATAGGTATAGGAGAGCTAGATACGTGCTCATGTAAAAGAAGAGTGTGACATGCCAATAAGAAACATATTCATTAAAAATGAGTAGAGTACATAGGTATCTATGGAAACATTGTTCTTACTACATACCAAGGCATCTAGGTTACCCCTTTAATTCATAGCTACGTCTAAGGGGAGGACTCACAACTATGTTGGGGGGCTAACTATGGTAACCCTTTTGATTTATCGTACTAAAAGTAGAGCTTTACCTGATGTTCCCTCACAGGCACGTATGCACCACCATCAATTCTGATCTCCTCAGTAACTCTGGGGTTTAACTCATGTGGGTTTGTGCTCCCATGCACTACCATCACCATAGGTTCTGGCGGTCTCATGACTGTGCAGAGGGACGTGTTATAACATTCCATTGCTTCTTTTTGTTCCCCTTTCACGCTCGCTACCGCCCTAGGAGTTGGAAATTTTATGGCCAAGTGGTATACTGAGTATAACGTCGTACTTCCTTAGAGTCGTTACTAAGTTAGTTTAAAAACATGCATTCAACTCGCAAATCTAGGTTTTAGGTGAAATAGTGTAATTAAGCCATAAATAGAGGAAAAACTTTAGAAATAATTCCATTTCATTGAAAATCATAAAAGTTTAACACCTGGGATCCCAAAATACAGTTTAGAAAGATTTACAACATATAAATTGAACCAAGTCGACTAAACGACAAAATCTAAGTTTATTTACAAACATCTCCCAAAATCCACTGGCTGTGGCAGCCAGGCTGGCCAAACATGTACACGCCGCTTCACGCCTGCTACACTCATGGTTGGTTGGCTTTCTCCTTGCCCTTACCTGCACCACAGAGTATCTGTGAGCCAAAGCCCAGCAAGAAAACCCACAAATAGATAACATTTGCAAAACATACACCAAGTACATAAACTGGCCATCAATAGGCTAAACACATACGACCTAGCCATCCCAGGTACCTTACCATACCCGGGGTTCGCGGTCAACATCGTGAGGATATCCTAGTTATCCTTTAGGGACTCGCCCTGGCAACTTGCACTCAACGTGCCCAACGCCGTTCTCGGCCCCTGCTGACCTCGGCCTACACCGTTCCTGGCTCTTGCCGATCATTCACATAATTGCATTCATAGCATAATAAATAAGTATGGAATACTAGCAAATTCAATCAAAGGGCTACGCCCTGCAATTCAAACACATTGGGCTCAGCCCTGCATACAAGCTCTATGGGAACAAGGGTTTTCTTACTTGAGTCCCAAGCTCTCTGAGCACCGCTATCCCGAGCACAGTCCTCAAACTTGAGCCTCGCCGAAACCCTAGTCATAACACATTTACAATATCCATCCATCATGTTCTAATCCATTAAATAACTTTGAGCCAAATCTCTAACCTCAGGGACCTTGAATTCTATCAATTCGGGTGATAAAATCCATCCCGAGCCTTAACCATTGAGTTCTGAAGCCTAAACACCCTTAAAAGCACAAACTGGAACTAAGAGTCGCGACCCTTCCCACAAGCGCCGCGGCTAGCCTCAAAATAGAGGCTAACACCTCTCTGTAACCAACACGGGCCGCGGCATACATCACCAAGTGCCACGGCGCGCCTCAAGCATCTCGGCCTCCCATGGCCGCGCGCGCACACGGACCGCGGCATGCCCATCCTAGGGCGCGGCCCTCACCTCCAACCCAGAAATCTTCATCATCTTTCTACATTTTTCCTCAAGCCAATTCACCCAAAACTTAGCTAACAATCTCAAATAATCCACACAAACATTCCAACTCAATATCAACATCAAAACCTGCTCCAAATCTCAACTAAAACACTCAAGAACAGATCAAGTTCCATTCACATGCATATCCTAAAATCATAGCAAAAATTCAAGCTTAATTCCCATGGTTAGAGCTTACCTTTGCTGAGTTAAATCTCTGAATTTGATCCTTAATCCTCAAGCTTCTAGCTCCTAAGATTTCCCAGCCCAATACCTGGTTGTAGCTAGCTTCCACCAAAATTCTCCTTTAATATGCCTTAGAGAGTGAAAGAGAGAGATGAGAACCTATCTTCACCTGGAAAGGAAAGTGGGTGTCGGTTTCTACAAGCCTCTAAATGATTCTTCCCTTTGTTTTATTTAACTTAATCTATGTGGTTACCTCAAGGCTCGGGGTACCAAAACGTCCCCGAGGGCAAAATGGTAAATTTCCCCGGTATTCCCTCCTAGACATTCTATCCTCAAATATATCTCCAAATATTTATTTCCATAACCCGATAACCCCATAATATATCTAATACCCAAAGTACCCCTCGACTCACCCCGAGTCGGATTCTCAACCCTGTTGTGACTTTCTGGCTAACTGCTCCCCAGGACTGTCTCGGATCGTGCTGCACAGTTATATCACATACATTTCGCATTTATTACATTTATACCCCTAATATCCAAACGGGGCCCACATGCACATTTAACTCAACTAAACATGCATCATTATCATATATTCGCGTAAATTCACATATTAACATATTAAATCATTTATTGCCCTCCAGGCACACTAATCAAGGCCCTAAGCCCTATTAACAAATTCGGGTCGTTACACTGAGGTTATCGCATTCAATTATCCCAGGGAGGGTCTCCCTAATATCGAATTGAAGGCCGAGGAACAACTTACTATGACAAAGTTTGTTATTACAGTGGTATGTCTGGGCAGCTCTCCCATGGTGATGGCTAACTCGATTGTGCCTAGGGGCTGTATCGAGTCTCTTGTAAACGCATACTAGGAGGTGTTGTAGGTCTTTAAGTTCCTGATGCCCAGTCCCATCTTCTCTAAGGCTAGGCAATATGGGATGTCTATGGAGCTCCCATCACTATAAGAAAAAACAGTATTCATAACACTTAAAAACTGCAAACCGGGAGTATTGATAATGCTTATGAAAATGCTAACGTAGACCCTGTTATTAAAAGTCCTATCTTTTCTATAACAGTATTCGAATGTTATGTTCGATGTTATCTTAAACTATTCAATAACACATTTTTAGTTGCTATAATATTCAAATAATAACATTTAGTTAGAGTATTTGGTTATAAATTTGAAGTTTAATATTATACTTTTTGCATAACACTTTTCAACTGTTACATTTGATTATTTTGATAACGTTTTTAGTTTGTTATATTATATAAATCATAACAATTTGTTATGCTTATAATATGTTTCTAAATCATAACATATTAAGGTTTTTTATTGTGATAAGAGTACTTATAAGTTTTTTTTAATTAAAAGATTTTCATTATTGTATTTTGATAAAAAAAATCAAAATTAATCATAAAATGTAATTCTCAATATATTGATAAACCATAAGTATTACATTAAACAATAACTAATTCAAACTATGAATGTGTCTATTTCATGAGATCTTAGTTCTAACTTAAGTTTGAAAGCATAACATAATAAAGTTTCTTGAACATTTTTTACTTCAAAAATGAAAAACAAAAACATTACAAGATACACAAAAGAAAACCATGCATGAAACTTGCTCCATCCTTCAATTCATCGTCCTTTGTGCACTTTTCTAGAAGACAAAATTCTCACATTCTATGATATCCCTTTGGGTCTGGTTGACAATTCCTAGAAGTAAAACAGCACATATGGACATTAGACACATATTATTTCCCTTAAAACCAAATAGATTATTACATAGATATGCATGAACATCAGATGAGATGAACCTCATACCACTAGCTATTTTGCACAGCTTAGTGATTATATGTGCTAAAGACAAAAAAAAAATGGAGATGCTTAAAAATTAACAAAGACCTGTAAAAGATTTCATTAACCCACTTGGAATCCAAACTAACATGTATTTAGCCCAGGTAATGAATGAATGCTATACTATAATTTTTACAGACTTATAATACCTCACCAACATTCATTGCTTCATCTGTTAATGCAGCCACTGTAAACACAACTCCTAACAAACCCTCAACAGCCAGAGTTATTGCATGAGCTTCACTAGCAACTAAGACTGTAACAAACCCATGGACAAGGCAAGCCAAGATGACAACCCAAGTAGTAACAAGTTCCTAAAATGTCAGAAAATCAACTAGCAAAGAAATATCAAAATATAAATAAGCATAATAGAAAAAAAAAATGAAGATTCAAACAAAGCTTGGGAACATCTGCAAGATGAAAACTAAAATAAATAAATAATATAACAAGTGAATGCAAATCCAATCCCATAACTATCATATAAACTATAACTTACCAAAGCTATAAATAAGGAAAGAGAATATAGTGTAAATAAAATCAAACTTGTCAAACAACTTGCTGCCATTAAGACATTATAGTTTTTCAGACAGTAGGGAGCAATGAAGACATAAAGTGTTTCATAACTTTCTTCATAAAGCAAGGCAAAGGCTTGATACATTACAAACATAATCAAGCAAAGTTTTTTTTTTCAAATAATAAAAAAAAAAGCTATATGTCCTTTACTGATATTAAAACAAGGAAATACAAATCAATGCAACTTAATCTTAACTAGAGTTTATAAGAGCAAGCATATTCCTACTGAATTCTCAATAACTTAGTAATATAATCAGAATTTGGTATTATTCCATTGTATGCACTACTAGGAAACAAGATCTTAATCATATTAAGTCACAATAGCCAACACATATATTAACATCAAAATAAAATAATTATAATAAAATCAATGATATTACCTCAAGATCTTAATCATATTAAGTCACACAATAGCAGAGTGAAAAGAGCTTACCCCACAGCTCAACAACATTTTCCAATTTCTAAAAACAAAATCTGAAATAGAATTGAATAGAGAGAAGTTAGGGCAAGAGATTGAAATAAAATAGAAAGATTCAGAATTTACCCAAAATTGCAGAAAAAAAAAGATGAGAGACTTGGATTTCTAAGAGAAAAATCTAAAATGATAGAGAGTAATCTATATTCATAATTCTACTTTGGTTAGGAGTGCCCAGCAAGAGTAATAGTTGCACACTTAATTGCTACATTGTACCTATAAAGATGAAATGATAAAAGAAAAATTATGCCAGGCATAAAGAGTATAAGCAAGGGAAAATGATTTCACAGCACAATAAGATTAAAACAAGAGGAATTATGTATATGTATAGGACAGTAGTGATGAATGAGAGAGAAAGTACGAGTGCTGGGGCATTGTAAATAACTAATGGGGAAGTTTTGGTTTTATTTTGAAGCGGTGGATTACCAATCACTGCTCTAAATCCCCTCTATTATGAGAATAACGTATGGGGCAGGGGAATAAAAACTACTGCTCAAACGAGAAACTAGAATACACTCAAGTCATATATTATAACAACTCAATGACTAAGAAACAAAATAAAATAACTCAAAAAATATACCAATTCAAAGAAATAAACAAAGAGATAACCACTATAAATTCCAGCTACCTAAGTTAGCAAATAGGCATATATACACATTCATCAAATTAAACTACAACAATCATAAAAAGCACAACCTTTTATTTACTCTCTTGCTAACTAAACTATGAAAAAGAAACAACAAGGTTTGTACTTGAAACAAAGAAAGTTCAAAGAAAAGTCCAGAAAAAAGAGTTAACAGTATGAATGCAGTCCCAATGGAGTGACTAATAAACCTCTTTTAATATGTGGACGGAAAGAGAGACATACTTGGTTTCAAATATGTATCCAAGGAAAAAGAGTCCATTCCAGAGTTGTGTGATTATTTTGTAGGCAACCCTATATTAACACCAGTAATTAAGTCAAAAATTTCAACACTCAATAGCTTTGCAAGTTGCAATGGCCACAATTAGCAAAAAATCACTAGTTTCCATATATCTCAAGTTCACATGTTGTGCTTACTTCAAAACTAAGAGAACAAAACTAACAATTGTATTAATGTTAATCAATGCAACTATTTTAATAGTAAATTTTAATATATTAATACGCTAACAAAAAAAATCGGCCTTTAATACATTTTCATTTATAAGGGTTGTCGCTCTTTAACTTTCATCCCGCTTGTTTATGCTAAAATTGGTAGGAGAAGGGAGAAAAAGTATATTCTGTTAAAAAAAAAATAGTTTCATAGCTTAAGTTGCTGTTTATTTTCAAATAAAGGGAAACTAAAACCAAAAAATAATAACTGGTAAAAAAATATAGTGGAATGGTTATATTTACAGCCTCTAGAGACAAAGTACTGACCTGAGTTTCTCCACTGGAAGACAGCCCAAAATCAATTTTGCATACAGAACAGTAATCGACCTCCTCATCCGAGAGCATCTCATATATGCATGTTCTGCAAATTGGTTTTAAATTCATGATTGCATAAGTTAGACTCTGGTTTGCAAGTCGAGTCAAAACACTATTTAAGCAAACAACAACCTCTAAACTTTTGGTTTCTCCAAATAAAAGTCCAGAGAAAACTTTACATTGCTTCGTAACTCCCTTGCACTTTCACTGTATAAACATTTTAATGATTATTGGAGAATATAGAATACTAAAGAGTAAACACACACACACACATATTTTCCCTTCCGCTAAAGCCTGCAATCAGAAAAAGATTTATATTTGGAAAGACAACCAAAAAAAAAAATTACTTTTTGATTCATAATTGAGTTGCCTAGACATAATTAAGGAATTCATCACAGCACAACATCAATATGAGAAATGAAAAAATAAAATTAGGAATTTTGAAATCTTAAATTTCATTGCAAACAAACAACAATCAATTTCACAAAAAATAAGAATCATCAATTTAGAATTAACAAGCAAAACTTAAAAAAATACATGAAAGAAAATACTTGAGAAAAGCTATACAAAATATGCTGTGAAAAATTGGGCCCTCTTAAGAGAAGCTACATAAACATTCAGCACATACATTGAATATAATAACTTCAGCATTGAGCCTAGGAAAGTTATGTATGTGCATGCAAAAACCAACAAATCAGATAAACTCAGACTGCTAGATCGTTGTGTAAGTTATTTTAACTAAACAAAAAGACAAAACAAATAAACTCTTACTGCTAGATCATTTGCAAAAATCAAATAATGTTAGCATTAGATATCAAAAGGATTTTTGATCAAGGTTATATGTACAGAGAAGATTCACTTCATCATGGTGAGCTCTAGATTTTATAAGTGTGTCCATTTTTATTAATAAATCAAGTTCAAACACACACTCAATTGAAATTTGTAATGTGTCTTGACAAAAATTGATTGGCTCGGACAATATTCAATGCAACAACAAATTTTTCTGATTTATAATAATTGACAACAATATCGTTTACTAATTTGAAATGAAAATTACAACAAATTTTTCTGATTTACTAATTGGGAGCATAAGCACATTGGTCCATTTAAGATGTATATTTTACATGATAAATCAGTAATGTAGATAATACTAATCAAAGGGAACATACATACCCAACGTGTAACATTCTCAATAGAGTCCACCATGCAGTGAGCATAATCATAAATTGGATATACCATCAATTATATTTAAAACCAGTACAAATATTAACAAGATTAAACCTGAACTAAAGGGGAAAGGGCTTACCTTCATTAGCTGCAGCAAAAGAAACTATAAAAAACAAAAGCAATAGCACAAACCAAAGAAATAACCTTTAATAAAAACCAACAAATTAAAGCCCACTTAAAGGATCTTAAAGAACAATACAAATTGAGTGAGCACACAAAAATGTAGAACCATAGAGTCTACTTCAAACCTAGAACCCCAAATCTGTTTTTTATTTATTTATTTTTCCTTCAAATGCAAACCCCAAAACTGAAAAAATAAGAACCAATCCTAACCAATAAACTAAATCAATTTCATATAACACAACCAGACCTAAGCCAAAAATTGGTAGAAAAATATTAACAAAAATCATAAACTCTTTGTCAATGTCGAAGGAGAAATAAAGATTACCCTTTTTATTTTGCTATTCTTCAACGAGGGAAAAGAGTGAGAGAAAGTTCAAAAAGAAAAAAGCATATGCAAAATAATCTAATGAGCCACAAGTCATCTCTTTTGCCAAACAAATTGAAACAAAGAATGAAAAAATCGCTTTCTAAATCAAAGAAAGACTCACCTCAACTACTGTGTGGGAAGACATCAGCTCTGAAAAAAATCCCACCGACCCTCCAAGAATGGCGACCTGATTAGCTTGAACAAGTAAAAATCCCATAAAAATTGAAGCTTGGAAAAACCCCCAAAATCCTTAAACTGAATAAATGAATAATCCCAAATTCAAAGCTCAAATGCTAGGTCTTATCAACTACAATACACAAATTCTTAAAAATTGAGACTCACAACAAGAAGAAGGGATTCTTTAGCCTCTCCATTTCTTGGGCGTGAGCAGCTGGAGCTCCTCCCTGTACAGCCTGCTGGACCATCGCTCTGCAAGTCAATCTCTGTCGGAGTCGGCGAAACATGGGGAGGGAAGTTGTGGTAGATTAGATGGAGGAAGACAACGAACAACAGGAACAGATTGTAGAGACAACAGATAGCGGGTACAAGACCGTTGTAGACCCACGAGTCGAGCCACGCCGTAGACCCACCGCCGCAAGCACCGTCACACCCACGAGCCAGCCACGCCGTAGACCCAAGAGTCGAGCCTCCCTGTCACACGACCCAAGCCGCAGGCCCCATCACCTTGTTACACACCTGCAACAAACAGAGAGAAAGAAAGAAAGATTGAACGAGTGTGAGAGAGAAACAGAGGAGGCGTGTAGAGTAATTAGGGATTCAACCTTTAGAGATTGCTATTGTGTTTCATTTGGTGCCTGTGTATTTCATTTACCGCCCATTTTCTGTGTCTTTTTCAATTACCATGCGACAATAACATTTATTAAAATATGCTATATTTTATTGTAATATATGGGCATAATTGTTGTAGTGCATTGTTTACCAGAACCCGATGGACCTTCATGTTAGCCTGCTGTACACTTAATACCAAGGGGTCATTGTGTGGAAAATGCACACCATGTACATCTTCTTCGGTGAAGGTTATTGAATCGTTTTCCCCTTTAAAGTTTTTCGGGGGTCGTTGTTCTAAGCTTAACATGCATGGGGGTGGACTTTGTCTGGCTTCCTTGGCGTATATATCTCGCCCCTTTCTCGTTTCTCCTCCGAATCCTGATCCTCCAAAGATTTTCCTCACCTCTCCTTGCACCTCTGGGGATACATCTCGAGCTCATGGCGAGGTTGGTCTTTCATTTTCTCTTCGGGCGTATCTACCTAAGTTCCCCATGCGTATGAGTTCTTCAATTTCCACCTTTAAATGAGTGCATTCCGTCGTGGTGTGGCCAATGTCTTATGATACTGACAGTACTTTTTGGGATCTTTCTTTGACCGATCTCTCTTCATTGGTAGGGGTCTCCTAAAGGGGACCTGATTCTCGTTTTCTACGAAGATATGTTATTTTTTAGATCAGTGTAGAAGGCGTGGGATGTTTGCCTAGGGCTACCTCCATGTTTGTGCTTCCACTGGTAGTCATCTCTTGGCCCTTCGTACACTCTTTTATTTTTTGTGTCATTCGTACCTAGAGGGGCTGAGGGCTTGGCAAGTGATGCCTTCAGGTTCTCATGGTCGTATTCGACACGAATGTACTTTTTTTGCCCATTCATAGAAATCTTCTAAGTCAGTGGCCTCCCTCTTTAGCATGCTATCCCTCAGCTTACTACCCGAGCGCAACCCGGCAGTAATTGCCATTTTTAATTCCCCACGGGTTAGGCTTTCTACTTTGGCTGCCTCCATATTGAACCTATGGATATAGGTGTTTAGGCTCTCTTCTTCTCCTTGTTTCCCATTAGCGAGGCTAGTGTCTGGCATAGTGTAGTCACGTACAGCGTGATGTTGCTGGAGAAATTCGTTAGAAAATTTTTGCCAAAACCTGATGGACCTTGGTTGGAGTCTTTTGAACCATTTGTATGCAGGACCCTTTAATGTGACAGCAAAGTAGTGGCACCTGGCTCTGCTATTTCCCTCATAAGTGGTCATGTGAGGCTCTTTGAAGTTGGTTGGGAGCCGAACGACTTGGATTTCCCTAATGAAGGGTGATTCGTAATCAAACTCGTCGTCGACAGCGTGCCCCCTAGACGCGGTGATTATCTTGCTCCGTAGGCTCCTCATCTTGGTATCCAAGTCTTGTCTCATTTTCTTCAAGGAGTCTCTCAAGTTGGATGGATTGGCCTTTCCTTTCTTTTTGCCTTCCAGAGGTGCCACAGGAGATGTAGTCCTCTCATATGTCCTTTTCCTATTGAGTTCTTCCCTTATGTCTGGGGGTGCTTCCCTTGAGGTGACCTCAACTTCGTCTTGAGGGTTAGCGTCGTTCATCCACTCTGGCCTCTTAGGCTGCTTCGCCAGTCCGAGACGTTCATGCTGAATAGGTTGTGGGGTATTGCTAGTGGAGATTTGAGTCCTCCCATCATCTACATGGACAGTGGTTTCTCCTCCTTCATGGCCTTTTTCCTTTTCCTAGGAAGAGGCATGCTTGACTTTCCCTGTAGTAGGCCATTCAACACCTCTTGCATATTCTCTAAGGTGGTTTCTAGACTTTGACTCTTTCGGTGTAACTCGAGTATCTCCTCTTCTTTGAATCGAGTCCTCGAGCTCGAGCTTATGAAAAGTACTTGAGGACTCTTGTCAGGTCTGCACGTTGATGGACCCGAATCTTGTCGGCTGGAGTTCGGTACCCGCGGTGCCCTTGGGGACGGAAACGCTCTGGCACCCCCCGTAGGGGCAGCCGCCGGTCCTGGACAATTTCCACTGGGCTGAACGGCTAGGGATGAAGCCTCCCTTTCATCTTCAAGAGCCCTGGGCTCCTTTAGTGCATCCACATTTTGAGGTGGTGGAGGATTCCTCATGGAAGCATTCAGCTGATCTCTGTCCAGGTGGACCTCAACCTCTTGTGGTTCTCTCAGATGCTTGGAACATCTTGGCATCTTTCTATACAAGAATCAACAGAAGAATAGTGGCTTGACACTTATCCTTCCCACAGACGGCGCCAAACTGTTGACAGTAAGAACTCGTCAACCAAGTTAGATCAAGAAATTTTTGAGTTGTAAAATAAGTGAACTTAAACTGAGTAAACTTCAAGAAAACTTCCTTATGATTTCAAGAACACAAAATGTAAATGCTAGAATTCTGGAGTGAAAGATAGAGAGAATGTTGAATATCTGTCTTTATTTGCAATAACTGGTAAGAAAATTCACCCTTAAAATTTCCATAACCTTCTCTGGTGAAGGGAGTCCATATTTATAGTAGAGCACTATTGGCTCACTGTACATGGTGGTACCTGGGGACACCACCCTGCATATGCAACCTACCAATTATAATGGTTCTAGGATCATGGTGGTTAGCTCCAGTACGCGCTAAGGGTCTGTAGCTGCACCTCAACTCTAGTACCTGGTTGTACCTCAACCACCTGTTTAGTATGAATTCCAGAGGTTGGCTGGAAAAGACCACTTTTGGTACCTTTCTCGGTTGACCACTAGTTGTCTGGTGTGGAGATTAGGGCCAGATACCTGGGGTCTTCAGGGTCGTACCCCGTACATACTTTGTACCTGTACGATCTCTTTGAGTCATGTGTAGGTTCTTACCCTCACAAGGCATCCTATCCTTTTAACCTTTGAAGGTTCCTCCTATGCTCATATAATTTCTCCTTTGGTGACACCTTCCATGGAAAACAAAGTGTTGTGAGGCTGCGTGGTGTGAGGCGCCATGTAGTTGCTTGGTGGGCGAGGCAAGGGTGCAACTACTTGGCGCATGAGGTGCGAGATGAGGGTCTTGTGGGGTACACCTGCTGGGCTCGCGAGGCATGAGAGGAGGGTCTCATGGAGTGCACCTGCTGCACGCGTGAGGGGCGAGATGAGGGTCCCGCGTGGTGCACCTACTTGGTGCGCGAGGTCCAAGAAGAGGATCTTGCAGGGTGCTCCTACTCAGCGCGTGAGGCGCGAGACGAGGGTCTCGCGAGGTGCTTCTAATGGTCACGTTAGGCACGAGATGACGGTCTCGCAGGGTGCACCTGCTGGGCATGCGAGGCGCGAGACGAGGGTCTCGTGGAGTGCACCTACTAGGCGCGCGAGGCGCGAGACAAGGATCTCGTGGGGTGCACCCACTGGGCACGCGAGGCACAAGGTGAGGGTCTTCCGAGGTGCTGTAGTTTAGTAAGATGAGGCACCATGTGGCTAACGAGGCTTCGCCTGGCGAGGCTTCGCCTGGCGAGCCTTCCCAACACATGTCTAGGGATGTAGGCACATGTACGTATTTGGGCCTTCATGTGACGTTAGCATGAGATGTGGGTCCTTAACTGGTGTAGAATTTTTTAGTATCCACACATTGTATTGATCATGTTTAGAACATGTTCTCTAATAGAAACTCCTTTCTTTATTCTCATGTTCATGTAGGCTTTAGTAGCCTCATGTCTGCATTGATCGGACTGCTATCCAAACATTGCTTGAAGAGACCCCCAAATTTCATATGCAGTCTCCATGTCTTCATGCTTTTTTCTGAGTACATCGGTCATACTAGCGAGCATATAGCATTTAGCCTTGCTGTTGGATAAAATCCAAGTATCTTGGGAGTAGTGGTAGCAGGGCCTCAGGACATTCCTCACTAAAGACAAACTTGTGGTTCTCACAAATCAACACAATGTTCATGTTTGATTTCCATTTCACAAAATTATCACTAGTGAGTTTTTCATTTGCAAGTAAAGTAGTATCAAGGTTTGAGTTATTCATCATTCCTTAAATAAATAAATAAAACAAGAAATGAATTCAACATATATTATGAATATTAGTAAGTTTTTGGAATAGTAAATGTAATGCATGAATGCAACAAATTTAAATAACGCATAAAAATATTTATTACTAATTTTGCAATAAATTAATTTGAAATTTAATGGACCAACTATAGGTTAGGTTAGACTAATCTCAAATTAATTTTGAGAAAATTCTCAAATCCATAAGTTAAAATTTTAAATCAACTATTTTCTATTTTGACTTTCGAACAATTGCTTATTTGTTCAAGATTAACTAATCTGCCTGAAAGCCTAGTTAAGTTTTGTGAGTGTAACCCATTATTTTAGATTAATGAATTAACTCAAGAGTTTGCCTTAGGATAAGTCATATTTGAAATACATCATGAATCCTATGTTTATAGTATTTAACCTTTAATAATAACACAGTCAGAAACCTTCCTTCGAGTGAAGCAAACAAAGGCACCTCGAGGCCCATTCCAGGAAACATTAGTGTTAACTAATAATGGAGACCATAGGGGCTATTGTTATGACTCCTTCTCCCCTCAATATTTTGGAATATGTATTTTGTCAAAACATCCTATGTTTTTTAATTAATTAAATTAATTTACCAAAATAATTTTCTAATAATTACTAATCTCATTAATCATCTATTCATTAAATGAGATTTAAACATATCACTAAATAGGCTCTTAAATATCTAGTCAATAAATGCTCTAATTATTAAGAATATCATTATCCTATCTAATAAAATTAATTTTCAAATTGGTCAAGAAATTAACACTTAAAATTAATTTACCGCTTTGTTATAGATTAATTATATGATTCATTTAATGCATATAATCAGGAAGGACGTTCCTAATTCAAACATGTTTCTGCCCAATATGAGATGTATGCTTGAATTACATATACTGTGTAGATAATATGAATGGCATGTTATAATGCATGACAATGTTATTAAACACTTTTAATATGAAAAAACATTTAAATAACTAAATAAAGACATTAAATAAGTAAATAAATGCGAGTCGGGTGTTTTAGGCATTTCTATAAACACTACTACAAAAAAGGGCAATTGTGTCAGTCAAATGCGTCAGTCAACGCAGTTGACTGACGTTGTTGAACAAGAATTAGCATTTGTGGTAGTTGGGCACTGCCACAAATGCGGGGGCAATAGCGTCTTAACATACACTGATGGCGTTGAACGGGGTCGTTTGTGTTAGTGGACCGCTGATGCTGTTCACGGGACCGTTTGCATCAGTGGACCCACAAATGGGTCGTTTGCGCGTTTTACTTTAGCGTTTGCATCAGTGCCCCATTGAAGCAAATGGGTCGTTACCATCAGTGGGCCACTGATGCAAACAGCCCGTTAAGTGAATTAAGTCCCCTTTCGTCCCTGAGACAGCCATTGCAAACCTAAGTTTCAGAAGAAAAAAAAACTGAAGAAAACCAGCGGTCAAATTTTCTTGAATGGCCTGTTAAGTGAAAAAAAAATAGGCACCATGTGCTCCCTCACCACCACAGTCAAATTTTCCTGATGAGGTAATAGTTTCTTATTAATTTATTATTGCATATATTTGATATAGTAAGAATAAACTAGTTTATGGAAAAATATAACTGATTAATTGTAATGTAACAGATTAATTGTAAGTTGTATCTTGGTTCGACACAAAATATAGTTGCAGAGGGAAAAATTTTAAGTATATGTTGCATAGAAATACATAGTGTTCAACTGCCTCCTGGAAATTATTGTGTGAATGTTGAGGTAGCCATTCAAGAGAACGCTAGTTTACCATATCCGCTTACAATGGAAGGTTATACATTTGTTGGACAAGCAGTCGGGTATGATGTTGGATGGCCACAACATTGGGTCCTTGCTAATCAACAAACGAAAGAGCCACTTGCGCCCTCTACTCAACAACCAAGACAATCAAAGAAAAGAATAGAGGCATTGACACAGGAGCCTACAGAAGTGCCTATGACAAGAATGTTGAAGTGTTTGGTGAAGTTTATTGATAATTGGAAAGCTGACCGTGTGGTAGAAATTCCAACTGTTGAAAGGGTATTTGGATTCCAAACTATCGCTCTGTTAGGGAAAGATGATATCCTCCACTTTTGCAACTATGAGAAGATTGGACAAACTGAGCTAGCATGATATATGAGGTACAATGGTGTTTATAATCTTTTAGTTTATTTAGTTTAACTTGAAATTTAATAGTTTATTGAATTTTTTAATTATATGTAGCTTCCTCGATGATTTAGTGCAAACAAAGGGGTTGAACCACATGTACACTTTCACACATCCCGCTTTAGTGTCCACTAATGCAGGAACAAATGAAATACGTGCTAAAAATCTCTTCAATCAGTTTCTACAGATGGAGCTAGCGACACAGTTTCTAATTTGTCCTTGGAACAACTAGTAAGTCAACTTAATTTTATATTCATATATTTTTTTTATTGATAAATATCTTACACAATATTTTTTATTGTAGATATCATTGGATGTTTGTATTAATTCAGCCACACAGTCATTCTGTCGCTTTCTTTGGATCCTGTAAACACACATTTTCGTCTGGAAATCAAGGAGATAATTATCATGTAAGTTATACATATTACTTAATTAATTTATGGTTTCATTTCAAACTCATATATGGGAAATATTAATATTGTGTGCAGGGCATTGGATGAATATGATACACACCGAAGACAAAAAGAGTCAATCAATCTAAAAGTTTTTGTTCCTAAGGTAAGTAAATTATATTACTTATCGTATTAAAGTTTTTCACATATTTTTATTATAATAACTCGCTAAATATAATACTTAAATTTGGATAACTATGTTGTAATAGTGTCTAAACCAGACTGGGCCAACCGAGTGTGGCTTTTACATTATGATGTTTGCTAGAGAGTTGATTTCACAGCCTAGACCAAAGACCTACTTGAAAAATGAGGTATTGTTTTACCTTTTAATTTTTATTTAAACTACCGTTCATGATTTTATTTGGATGATTTCTAACTTATTATTTTAAATATTTTCTAATTAGTTTACTAATACGACACCATATTCGGCTCACAAAATCAATGAGATACGAGATGAGTGGACTGAATCAATTATGGTGTATCTCAGTTAGCAAATGAGCAAGTTGGTGAGGAAATTTTAGTTTAAGTAGGTTTAATACATAGAGATCTAGAACACAAAAGTACCTATATACATAGATTAACTTTGAAATCTGAATTACTTTTGTAGTTTTGATCACAAATGTTAACTTTAGATATAAATGTTTAAAAAATTTATACTGTTGTTTTTCTGTTTATACTGCTATATTTTTTGTTTTGGTGCTGTTTTTATGTTTTTGTTGCTGTTTTTTTTTATCAAAATATTCCAGGGAAATTGGCACAAACATTTGTAATTTCCCTGGTTAATACTTCATGTGTTAGTTCCCAACTGACGCAAAAAAAAAAAACTCGTTTTTAACATTTGTGGAAGTGCTTCACTGATGTAAACCAGGCTGTCATTTGCGTTAGTGGGGCACTGCCACAAATGCAAGAATTGTGACAGTGCCCCACTCACGCAAACGCTATCCTGGTTTGCGTCAGGGGATTTTTTGTCACATATAAAACTGACGCAAAAACTCAATTGTGGCAGCTATAAACTGACGCAAATAACCTCTTTAATTACAACATAAAACAAAGGGTTCATGTAGAATCTCCATTTACAACTTTTTGGGCCTTCCATTATTTTTATGCCATCAATCCCAATTTTGAATTATAAATGACTTCAATAATTTTTAAACAATCTTTTAAAAATATTGAACTTAGCTAATTAAAGCCCAACATGTCATTTAGGTCCATTTTGAACTTGGGCCACTTAATTAAAAAATATTGACAATTTTGGCTAAGCCCACAAATTCATGGAAACCATTAACCACTCTAGGCCTCGGGTGAGGAACCAAATGGTGGTGATTTTGAAATTTTATGGATCAGATTGGTGGAGCGACTCAAAGAGCCACCAACACATAAAGCCGCAAAGGCAAGACTCAGCAAGGATACGACTGGCGTGCATAAAGCAAGGCATATGGGCACTTGAGCTACGGTGCGACAAGGCTCAGCGAACCAAGAGCGCAGGGGCGCTAGAACCAGGGCACAAGGGAGTCGAAGCCAGGCGCAATAAGGTCAGCTAACCAGGCACGCAAAGGAACTACTAAACACAGTAGGGGCACATGGGTGTGCCTGGTGCACCTGATGCATCTAGGCCGCAATTTCTGATGGGTCAACTAGTGGCTAGAGGCTCGGGATTACATTTTCGTAAATTACTTTAAATGTAGAAAATAAAATTACAGAAAATCCTATGCCTCATATGGCTTACAATTTTGTAGATCTAGACAAAATTAAGAACGATTCCTAAACTCAAAATACCATATAATTAATGACTCTTAAGAACAATCATTCATCAAAATAAAGATCCATCCATTCACAAATTACAATAATATAAGAATGCATATTATACCCACACAACAATTAATGTATGTAGATAATATTGAACATTCTGGTACCAATTGTTGGTAACAGGTTTATCATATGTGCAGCGGAAAGCACGGGGTGTTTGGCCTAGAGATTTCAAAAAAAATTATTTCAACAAACTTTAAATAATGAGATACATTAACATGCAAAACATTAATCATGAAGAACTAAAAGATTAGGACTTGCAAGTTAAAGAGCTATCAAAAATCCTCGCCATCTTTTTGTATCTCCAACGAACATCCAATCCAAAGAAGTCTTTAAAATACACATACCAAGATGTATCTCTACACCTTAAGACGTCTGTTGGCACATAGAGTAATGGTAGGAAAATATTTTTGATTCACAAGATGTATCTCTACACCTCAAGACTTGTGTAGGCAAATGAGATCATGGAATATTAGGTCTGAGACAATTTTCAAGGATAGAGAAAAATAATACAATATATTTTTCTCTCTATGAAAGGTTTAGAATTCTCTCTTTAGAATATTCTCTCTGTTAAGCGTATTATGAAACTATTTCCATTTGTTAGACTTATAAAAAAAATTAAATTTTAAAATTCAAAATTCATAACTGAAATTATAAATCAATTATTAAGTAATTAATTAAATAAAATAAATATCGAAGACCTATTCTTAGACCTCGTGACACACAAACTACAGGGCATGCACTATAGTTGGCGTGTAACACATCCCTGGTTTCAGGGATGTGTTCCAACCATTTTCTTTTAATTATTATTTCATAATTATTTAGTAAAAAATATCTAAACCATATAAATTATTTTATCAGATTAATTAAAGAATAAATATCATTTCCAATTCAAATCCAATTTGAATTATCAGAAATATTATTTCACATTACTTAAAGTAATAAAACTAATTAATTCAAATTTAATTATCTTAATTATTTAAGTGATATTTTCGAAAATACTATTTTATTGAAAAAATAATTTCTGAAAATGTAATAATTAATTTATTAATTTCGAAAACTAATATTGTTAACCATGATTTTGGCCAACTGCGAGTAGACGCAAAAAACTACGATGAACCTTGAATAGAAGATAAATAACACAAGTAATTTTATAATGGTTCAACCCCAATTCGTTGGTAATAGCCTAATCCACTTAGAGTTATAATATATCTGGCCTACACTTGAGATCAGATGAGCCTGAGTCAACTAAGTTTCTCAAATGCAAGTGAAAAGGTACAATGTTTCTCTCTCTAAACTTTCAGTAAAAATACTCCCAGAATCGGATCTCCCTCAATATTTCCATGAGCCATTTATTTATAGGCCCAAGGATCGTACATGAGAAATATCCTGGTTTGACGGGGTCCTTGATTGTTTCAACAACTTTAATTAATGAATAATAAACAAATTACATCAATATGGCTATTATTCCGGGATGTTTTAGATATTCCCACGGAATTTGCAAATAATCCGGGTTGAAGTTGTTACTGAGACTTTACCGAAGAGTCACCTAGATGATAACTTCTGAGATAACTGGTCGGCTAAGACAACGCCAAACACGCCAAAGAACATCACTAGTGGTAATGGAACACTCTGGTCAGCGTAAAACACTGGTTGGTATGGGCAAATGGTTGGGCATGGAACACACTGGTCGGCTAAGGCAAACACACCTTTGGTCGGCCATGTTTCATCCCTGGTCAGGCATGACACATTTCTAGTCTCAACCTTTCTCATTTCTTTAGTCAACACATTGATAAGAATGTGTTATCAACTGACATGTGCGTATCCAATTTCCATGTCATTAAATATAAATATCTGGGGATAACATTTGCCCCCCAAGTTTATTATATGATTTTCTCATATGATAAACTTTTCCTACTCTCAGCAAGGACCCGTAGTAAATTTAACAATTACTGTGTCCCAAAATTCCCAAAATAATCTTTGACATTCTCTCGCCTTTTTTAAATAATAAAACATTTTAGTCATGAAAATATCAGTTACTTGCTTTAAATCATGCGAGAGAGAATACCAAGGGTTTTCAGGTGAGTGGGGAGTCTCCCTTCTCCTACTTTAAATAGACCCACAGTTTGGTCAAAACAAAAATTCCCTCATTTCTTCTTGGCCGAACCCTCCTCATTCTTCCAAGGTGTGTCAACTTCCTCACGCAAATTCAAGCTTTCTCAAGGAATCAAAGTCTCTTCAATACATTTGGGTAATCTTCCCCTTCTTCATCTTCATATTTAAGCTTTTTAAACTTTAAAAAATTTACACACAAACTTGCCTAAAAAGCTTAATGCCGAAACTCCATTGTCAAACACATTCTTGGATTTTTTTCATGATGACTCTTGGTAGGATAAAGACTTTGTGGCTAATATAGTGTAGTTTAGGCTTTGGGTTAGTCAATTTTTCTTTCAATTTCATCAAAATTTTGCAAGAAAATGATTTCCCACTACATATTTTAACTTTAGGTTTATGGGTTTAAGAAGAACATATGAAATTCCTATGAAACTTGTTAAACTCTTAGACTTCCACTTTTTGATCTTGTTTGCATAGTCTAAGATTAGAAAATATGTTTATGGGCCATGCTCCTTAACCTCTGTCCCATCAACCCATGGCCTTGACCACTCCTATCTGATCAGACACATATTTGGTCTTCGGCACCAAAACAAAAATTTACTGGGTGCTTTTATTTCCAGCTCATCGGACGCCCACTTTGCTCCTCGGGAATGCGTAACAAAGCTCCTTGGATGCGTACCCCCTCGGCGTGCCTGGCTCTTCGGACACACGGTAGAGCTCCTCAGACACGCACTCCCCTCGGCGTGCTTGTCTCCTCGGATGCGCGCCTCCCTTGGCACGCCTGGCTTCTCTGATGTGCACCTGCCAGCAGCTCCTCAGACACCTGACTCCTCGGATGCGCCCCAGCCAACAACCCCTTGGAAACCTAGCTCCTCGGATGCGCGCCTGCCAACTTCTCGGATGCACGGCAAGCAGCTCCTCGGACACACCTGCAGCAACTCCTCGAACATGTGGCACAACCGCTCAGACAGATGGCATAGCCACTCGGGGGCACGCGACACAGTCTCTCGGGCATGCCTAAACCTTATGCTTCAAATACTTTGTTTAAATCTTACGATAGTATTATTACTTCCCTAAATGTCTTTCTTTGGGGAAAATTGATTCCTCTTCTCAAAGAAATTATTTTCGCAGAGTAGTGTATATATTTTTTGTTTTCATTCATCTATTTGGCTTACACACCTCCCCTTATTTTTTGTAGATGAATCGCTTCAGCTATAGGGCAGGTGACAATCAAACAGACTCCGACACCTCCACGCCAGCTTCAAGGGACACTTTTTCGAGCAGTGATTCTTCCTCCAAATCTCCCAGCAAATGAACTCCTGAGGACCGTCTCTATCGTCTTAAGAAAATCCTTCCGTGGTCGACCTTATATTTTCTTGACCAAGATCAGTTTCTTAAGCAACAACACCAGTACCAACCGATGAGGGTGAAGAAGTCTAAATGATTCCCTCAAGAACAAGATCCTCAAGTTGCTCGTATAGCAACACAAAAGGTGGTAGATAGCGCACCTGGTGTGGGAGAAAATTTATTAGGAGAAGCCGAGACTGAAGCCTCTTCAAGACCTACTCAAGCTCAAAAAACTAGAAAATCCAGGAGACTAGTTACCCAGAAATTCACCACAAAAATTCAACAGACTACAACACGTAGGCTGAGGAACAAAGAAAACACTGTGCCTTCCAGGTTTGTAGCTAAACCCTCTAAGCTACACTCTAAAATGTTCAATAAGCATATCGAGGCTTTGGGTCTGGAAATAGTGAATGTGACGTGCCCACGCCCAAACCAAAGAGCCAACAATCCTGGTGGAGCCTATTGTTTGTGCATGGTCTAAGTATCATATATATGCAGGAGCCACAATCACCTTGCATCCTTTCTTCAGATCAATAACAGATTATTTCAATGTGTCTACTTTCCAAATTGCTGCGAATGGGATACAAGCCTTGTCTACTCTATACATTCTCTAACACTTCCAGGGTTGGAACATGCCTAGTCCTCATGAGGTACATTATTTGTTTGATTTTAGGACTAACCCCAGCCATAAGAACACAAGTTTTTTCCACCTCTTTCTTAGGCAACAAGGGGTTAAGTACCTCCATGGTATAGCCCATAAATCGAATCCTGGGAAGTATTACATGGAATAATTCCTAACTATAGACATTGAAGCTAACAACCTGGCTTTTACACATGTCGTCCCTTTTGGTCAACCTCTCCCAACCAGGGAAATGTGTGCTCGAGCAGAAGAACTTGCCAACTGTCCTCTAGACGAAAAGGACGTGGAACATTTAGTGAAAATCATTGAATAGTGGGATTGTTACCGAATAGTCAAGATATCGCTGTGAGTAGCACAACTAATGAAAAAGAAACAACTGATCAGTCCAATGCTGATACTAAAGTAGTGGTAGTGGCCGACTAGTTTTCTCCTATTCCATCCTCTCATCCACGCCGACCGGGTGGTCCTCTTATTAGAAAGCCTCCTTATGAACATCCTCACCGACCTGTCTTCCCTGTCATGCCTGACAAAGGCAAAAGTATCGAGCTCAATAGAGAGGATAGCTCATCATCGGAGGACGAAGAAGAGTTTTTTTAACGAAATTCTGGGTATGAGATGAAGACGTTGGTGAGAACTGGTGAAGGGTTGATAGTGAAGTCCTTTATTATCCAGGGAAAACTAATGTGGAGGCGAATGGCTTGAGTTGGAAAGGTCTGAACCATGTGTATGATTCAAAATATACTAGAATTGGCATAGGATTTGTGATTTATAATTGGCAAGTATAAGTGTACAAACAATGAGATATAGAATGACAATCTTATAGGGGTGGTAAAGGACCCTACTACCTTAACAGGGATATGTTGAGATATGAGGATCATATACATGCTCTGGTGGATACTGACATCAAGATGGGAATTCTGTATGAATCTTATCCCACCCCATGCACAATATATCCAGGAATTATGAATGGGTATCAAGACCTGAAATTTGTATATTGGTGGCTAAGTGCCTAGCCTTTCAGCAAGTAAGGGCTGAGTACCACAGGCCATCAGGGCTATTATGACCTTAGGACATTCCAGAGTTAGCATGGGTGGGTATAATTATGCATCTTATAGATGGATCGCCTTCGATTGCAGGTAAAATGAGTTTGGTATGAGAGGTAGTGACTCGACATACTAAGTTAGCACACTTCTTGCTTTTGCGAGCGAATTGTAATAAGAATTAATGTATGCAAAGAAAGATCATACATCTCTATGGGGCACTGGAGTCGATAGTGCCGAATTGAAGACCTATGTTTATTTCCATGTTTTAGAAAGGCTCGCATGGGGCGAGGGGTATAATATTGAGGTTTTATAATACTTGTTATCCTCACACATAAAGACAAAGTGAGAGGCTGAATAAGATTTTTGACGTCATGCTTCAGGCATGCGGGTTTTAGGGATACTGGAGTAGATACAGTCCCTTGATTAAGCTGTTACAATGATGATTGCCAGTCGACAACCAGAGTTGCTCCATATGAGTTACTGCAAGAAAGAAAATGTGTTGATCCTAAAGTGTCTTGAGAGCCAAAGAAATTATCAAGAATTGTTAGAGCAGTAATGTCTGCCTTATTAAAAAGGCACAAAAGTTGCGCAAATTCAGATATGGGAATGTGGAGTTCCAGGATTGCAGGCCTTGTGCTTCTCCAAATATTTTTTATTAGGGAAATAAAATAATTTGGGAAAAAGAGAAATTTGGCTCTAGGTTTGTTAGACCTTTAAGATCCTAACAAGAATTAGGTCAGGGGCCTATGGATTGGCCTTACCCTAGTATGGGTGGAGGTTCATAGGGAGTTTCAGATATCGATGTTGAGCAAAGATGTGTCGGGTACTATACCTTTTTGAGTTAGGATACCCTGGAATTACAGTAAGACGCATAATGTGAGGAAAAGCCAGTAGAGCTTATCGAGAGAAAGAGTAAAGTCTTAAGGAATAAGATTGTAACCTTAGTGGACAAAATATAAAGAAATTATGATATAAAGAAATGACTCAAGAGTTAGAGTCAGATGTGTGGGACTGGTATTCCGATATGTATGAATAAATTTCAAGGATGAAATTTCTATAAGGAGGGGATAGTTGTAACGTCACAAAATTTCTAATAAGGCTTAGTGCCTTGGTTAGTGTGCCAGAAGGGAACGTGGAGTAATTATGTGGTTATTAAGCGAACAAATGTGTGATTATGTGGATTAGATGATTTTATACTACAATATGATTGTTTATTCATGTTTATGTGTATTAAATATGCTTAAAGGCCTGCTTTTGTTAAAAGGGGTCATTTTTCGTAATTTGACCCGTTGAGGGTACATTTTTATTGTATGTGTTTTATGCTTGAGATAACATGATTGTGTGGATATAATTGTGATATTCAGCTCGAGTCAGCCCTATTGAGAAAATTAGCGGAAAAGTCACAACTAGGATTAATACCCAACTCGGGGTGAGCCTAAGGGTATTTTGGTTATTTAGTGAATTACCCAGAAATATTGGGGTATGAAATGTATTTAGAGAAAATAGGTGTATTACGAAGATTAGTGGAGTTAATTGAAAATTTTAAGGGTAATTTGAGGTTTAGCGGGGAAGTGGTGTCAAATGACATTTTTGCCGTTGTAGGCTTTGGTGAGAGACTTAGTAGGCAGGGGCATAATAGTCTTTTTCCAGGGTATTAGCTAAGACTTGACCAAGTCAAATGACATCAATTCACGTTTCTCTTACTCTCTTTCCCTTTGAAGTTCTCTCTTAGGCTTTGAAGTGGAATTCTTAGATTCTAAGTCTAGAAGTAATCTTTGGCCGATTTGGAGGCTTGTTGGTGAGGATTAGGAATTGCTAAGCTAGTAAAATCAAGTTAGGGAGCTCAAAATCTAAGAGGTAAATTCAGTTCTTTATGCTTTTGAGTTTTTCTTTCTGTGTTTTTAAGAAATCATTGGATTTTTAGTTTGGGAGTGTGGTGGTGGTTTTTGGTGGTTGTAATTTGTGTACCTGAGTTGTTATTGTCCTTTGGTGGTCAAAAATTGATTGGAATGCTGTTTTAGTAAGGTTTTGGGTCGATTTGCAATTTTTGAAATTGCAAATTCTGGGTTCCCAGGGTTGCGCCGCGGCGCTCTTCTTGGGGCGTCGCAGCCCGCATAAACTCCGCGAGGCAGGAGGTGCCTCGAATGGACTTAACATAGCGGGGTGTGTGAAGGGATTTTGGGTGTGGTGCTCTCCAGCTAGTTGAGCGCTGCGACCCTTTAATGGGGCAACACGACGCTAAAGCAACTTTTAGGGTATTCTGGTTTTTGGGCTTTGGGAATCCAGAGTAGTGGACTCGGGAACGATTCCACAACCTGGTTTTGTAATGCCCCGACTATTTCTAAGACCTTGGGCCATTAAAACTACTAGACATAGCTACTATTTTGGGAAACATATATAAGAAATAACATAACTTTATTTAAAACCCCAAAGTAAATATTGTGCAAAATACAAAGTAAAATATGAAATGTAAAATACGGTATGGGTACCCATTGTTTAATACATAAAAACATAAACAATAAACTTAAATCAATTGTTTAAAAAAAAAGGTAAGTGCGGAATTACAAAAGAAACATAATTCAAAAGACTTAAAAATAACGTCATCCTCGATCGTTCTCGCAGTCCATTCAATCCATTCATCCTCAACACACAAGCCAAGCTGCCATGAATCTTTCCACCTTCCATAATAATTTTCCAACATCAAGCTAAAAGTAAAGGAATGAGCCTAATGTCCAGCAAGGAAAATCTACTAACAACACATATCATAAACATAAGACTAGAACATAAACATATACTGTACAACATATGACTATAAAAACCATCTAGGTGCTCTGTCTACTAATCGAGGTAGGTTAGATCACATGGTAGTATATGATAACTCATCTAGGTCCTCTATCTACTAATCGAGGTAGGGTAAATCATAACTCTAAACCATGAAAATGATAAAAATTCTTGGGGCTTGCTATCTAAGCAAGTCATATGCCCAAGGACTACAACATATTTATACATATACATATCATAGCATAAAACATATCATAACATAAACATACAAACACATATAATCTAACCTATTTTCCTTACCAAACACCGGGATATGGAGACAAGAACGGGATTTGGAACACTCCTAAAACCAACAGTAAGAATGGCGAGTTTCTAAAGAAAAAGAGATGCAAAGAAAACTAAACCATTCGAGTAGAAACTTACCGAAAAGAACCTTAAGTTTCAAGAAACTTAAACACCTAATCAAGAATCTTGAACAAGAGTTAGGATCTGAAAGGATATAAAAGAAAACTAAAGAACTATGACAAACTGAACTTAAGGATAAGAATACCTTGAATGATCTTATGACTTGATCTATACCTTGATACTGAAATAAATCTATATCTTACTTCCCAAGTGTTTAGAAAAGATTAGATTGATAAAGCCTATAACCCAAAACCCAAGTGTTTCACTCTATAATAATCTTAGCAACTTGGAGGCTCTAAACAAATGCTTGAAGAATGAAGACAATGGCTGTGTACTGGGTCCTATTTATAGAGTTCAAGGAGTGAAACTAACCCCTTTTAATTTGAATAAATAAATGAATATAAAATGAAAAGGATTTGAATTTTTGTTCAACAGATGCCCATAGCTTGGTCAAAATCGTTCAAAGACAGGTCCAAGTGGCTAAGTCTGTTTTAAAATTTAAAAATCCTCAAGATTAAAAAATGATGCACCAGGGGCGATATATCGCCTAGACCATTTTCCCGAGCCCCATTCGATCATTCGTGCGAAGTTCACGTGTTTTCCGTATCTGCCATAGGTGATATATCGGCATACGTTGATATATCAAACATGTATTTGCAATTTTCAACATATTTTGAATTGATTAAATAGCTTTGACTGAGTCAAAATGTGATCCTAACAGCTGCTGGAAGGTTCTAGAGCTTCTAGATCTTTCTATTAATTAAACCATTCATAAAAAATACTTAAATCCTTAATAAACATGATTATGACAAGTGCCACATTCTTAATAATTCTATCTAAACCTTAGGTTATAATAAATAATATTTCTAGGACTAGCGATATTAATCAAACCTTATGTTATAATTAATATTTCTAAACTATAGGTTAAACTTATAAAATCTATAACTGTTGCTATGAGTTTCCAACTAAGTCCCGGCTTGAACCAAAATCCACGGAAACTAACCTACTACAAACTAATACTAACTACTACTACTACTATCTAACTAAGTAAAATCTGGGACACTACAAGTTTAGTGGAATTCGAGGTCCCGAGGGCTAGCTCTTGTTCTTAAAGCACTTAATTGGTTTAGTTAATGATGGATATTCCTTAATATGTTGTGACTAGGGTTACCGCATGGCTTTGGAGGAAAGGATCATGCTCGTTGTCGCTTTACCTTATCTCTCAAAACTCGAGGTAAGAAAACAAAACTTGCAATGAGTGTAAGGGCATGCACTTTAATTATAGGGCACGAGGATGACTGTGTCATGAATATGTTTAAAGTTAAATATCTGCTTTGTATAAACCTTTATTGTTATAACTTCTTGTACTGATTGGTTGTGATTGATCGACCCTTGATTATTGAACATGGGTAGGACATGTTGTGAATCTGGTTAAAGTAAATGTTTGCTCTATATCAGCATCTGTTGTTAGAAACATTTGTAATGATTGGTTGTGTCTTGTTATTCATTGGTTGGGAGACCGTTATTATTGGCACTACATGCGTAATATAGGCCCTAGTGGCAGGGCCATTATAGGGTGCGATATGCGTCGTAGTGGCGAGTCCATTATATGGGTGCGTTATGCATCTACTCGACATGAGTTGTTATACTGGTTTGAAAATTAATGTGAAGTTGTTTGTGATTTGTATGTTTGGAATGCATGAATTTAATATACGTGAAGCATTTTGTTTATTACTTATGATAATTTGGATAATCGTTATGTCATGGGGGGTTTTCTTGTTGGGCCTCGACTCACGGGTTCTCTATGGTGCAGGTAAGGGCAAGGTGAATGATGATCAGCCATGAGTTGGAGGGTTTTGGAGCGGTGCATACATGTTCGGCTTGCTCGGCCTCCACGGTCGAGATTTACTGAAGGGCTCAATGTAAAATTCTGAATTTTGTCGCTTAGGTTGACTGTTTGTAAAACTAAAATTGTAATTATGTTTATAATATACATCGCCTGTAATGATTTAATGGACACACGAGAGTGTATTTATTTATCTAACTCTACTCGCCTTCCATGGAAGAAGATCGAGCCAATGAATCATCAAAGGGTGAAAAGAGACCCAGCTAAATTCTGTCGGTATCATAATGATATTGGTCAGAACACCGACGATTGTCGTCAACTAAAAGATGAGATCTAGACTCTAATCTAGGATGGACCATTAGAATAATACGCTCAAAATAGGGTTGCTTTTAGTCAACCGGGGTGGCAGAATCCTCACCAATCTAAGGCAAGTCAGGCCAACCCTCAACCAGCTCAAGGAAATTAGATTATCCCTTCTCCTATTGAAGGTGGGTAAATGGGCACTATTGTTTGATGACCCCATTTGGCAGGAACGAGCAGCGAATCCAAGAAATGGTATATCCAATAGTTGAAGACACATAATGGTGCGGAATTTGTATAGAAGTAGAGGTTATCAAAGCAACAACGATTGGAGAAACAACCAATCATTTTTACAGAAGAGAATAATAGCCAGGTCCAATTCCCGCATAATGACCCGCTGGTGATAACCATTCAGCTTGCCAACCAAAGAGTACAAAGGACATTGATCGACAATTGGAGCTCTGTAAACGTGTTATTCAGGTCCACCCTTTAAAAAATGGGACTATCTATATCCAGTCTTACAGCGATCTCAATGACCCTCTACGAATTTTCAGGAGAGGGGATGACAACCATAGGAATAATCGAGCTCGTAATAACATTGGGCGAGGAGACACAAGCTGTCGCCAAGATGCTCGAGTTCTTAGTAATTGACTTTTTGGTTGCCTACAATGTAATTTTGGGGAGACTTGCATTGATCGTGTTTGAAGCTATAACTTTAGTTCGCCATTTAGCCATGAAATTTCAATCACCCTCAGGGATATGCACCGTGAGGTGAGATCAACTCACTGCCAGGGAATGCTATATCATTTCCATGAAGGGAAAATCATAACATGGGTAGCAAACCAAGATAATCACCGAGGAGAATGAGGAACCTTGGCCAATGGTAGTTTCCAGAGAGGTGGAAGAGCCCCAAGAAGTTGGAAATGAGATTGCCCAACCCAAAGAAATTGATCCGAGATTAGGTGAATATATATCTAAGCTCTATGCTTTAGAGGAGCTAGAGGAATTCATCATTGACCCAGAAGTAGTAGGTCGACTTTTTGAGAAGAAATCTTGATTTCTTTGCCTGGTCACACGGGGACATTGTAGGAATCAGTCCAAGCGTGATGATGCAGGCACTAAACCTGGATAAAAACATACCAACGAAGGCACAGAAAGGTAGGCTGTTGGGAAAAGAGCGAGGAGAAGCTCCGGAGGAAGAGGTAGATTGCTTATTAAAGTGTGGTTTCATCAGGGAAATGAAATATCCGACTTGGATAGCCAATCCAATTTTGGTCCCAAAGCCCAATGACTAGTAGAAGGTCTGCATTGATTTCTCCGGACTTAACAAGGCATATCCCAAGGAATGTATCCCACTACTAAGAATAGATCAGCTAGTTGACGCCATAGCCGGCTATGAGCTCATGGACTAGAGTGTTGAAATACTCCATCATGGCATTTTAGCTACCCCATGGACTTCATCAAATCCAGTTTTATGTGACTTCCTTGAGGATACCTCCAGAACTGAGGTGTTGGTCACCTCCCATGGTGGATGGTCGGGTGCTACCGCAGACTCCTCAACGGAGGTCTGAATCACCTGCTGCCTCTTTTGGGCAGAGAAGGTTCCACCCCCTCTTGAGCACTCTTTCACCCTCCAATCTTGGATCCACCAACCTCTGAAACATGCTTGTCGGCATTAAGGGCGAGGGCTCCTAACTTCATCTGATCTGCAAAGAGAAATATAGTGTTAATATTTAACAAAAAACAAAGGAAATAATACAATAAAATAGTGAAGCTGGTCCAGAGCACATGGGCTTCTCATGAAGCCCCACCACATGACATCTCCTCTAGGTGAAGCACTGAATGTGACCCTCATTAGTCGAGCAATTTCCTGAGTAGTGTTCATATCGTATTGACAAAACCATGACACAGAACGAAGTCACGTTGTCGAGGGGCACAAAGCCCCAAGGAGGCAAGAACTCCTTCGAGTGGTGGAGATAGAAATCAATGAGATCTAGATAGTGTTGATACTCCTCCTAAGTCCATTGGCAATCATTGGTAAGTCCGCATAAGAGAATCATGGGAGAGACCCACACATGGTCGAGGCTTACCCCGTCTTCAACTGATTTAGCATGATAAACAACGAGAGGAGATTTTTTGTGATTTAGAGAGGAAGCTCCAACTCCTGCTTCAATTTCATCCATGATCTCTTGCTTGAGGTGAGCTTCTTGGGCTTCTTGGATGGACATAGTATGTTCGTGATACTCTGCAACCAACTGTTGCTTGTGCAAGTTCCTAGCCAGTGCATTGGGTGAGCTATAATTGGGACTCCTCCCGATGCACTTCAATCACAGAGCTCCAATTGTCGATCAGTGTCCTTTGTACTCTTTGATTGGCAAGCTGAATGGTTATCACCAGCGGGTCATTATGCAAGAATTAGACCTGGCTATTATTCTCTTCCGTAAAAGTGATTGGTTGTTTCTCCAATTGTTGTTGCTTTGATAACCTCTACTTCTATACAAATTTTGCACCATTATGTGTCTTCAACTCTTGGATATACCATTTCTGGGATTCGCTGCTCGTTCCTGCCAAATGGGGTCATCAAACAATAGTGCCCATTTACCCACCTTCAATAGGAGAAGGGATAATCTGATTTCCTTGAGCTGGTTGAGGGTTGGCCTGACTTTCCTTAGTTTGGTGAGGATTTCATTGAAGTGCAGCGGGAGGAGTCCCAATTACAGCTCGCCCATTACCAGAAAATGGTAATTCAAAATTCAAAGGACGTAGACTCAAACTGGGTGATTTATTGCTCCGAAGGGTATTTTTGGGGAACAAGGATCCTAAAGATTGTGTATTGGTACCAAACTGCGAGGACCCTACCAGATCGTTGAAATCTTGCATGATGGAACCTTCAAAATAGCTCGATTAAGTGGAGAATTGGCCCACGGACCTGGAATGCTCTACATCTCAAAAATATTGTCATTAATAGGATGACTTTGTTAGTTTTTAATATGTTTAGTATTTTTCTTCTATGTAAGGCTTGTTCATAAAAGTCATTTTATTTTAATAACATAGGATTGCTACGTAATCTAAACGTGGAACCAATATCTTATCTTATTCTTGTATTGAATGACGAGCTGATTTTGTAAAAGGAATCTACAATATTAACAAATTTTTATTGCTTGGGGGCATCTAACCCTCGAAGAATCTTTGAAGTATTCAACAAATATAGATAAAATTGCGTAACTTAGAATTTGGAAAATTGATTATTCTACAGCTTTTTAAAGCTCGAATTTTCATAGAATTTATGAATACGAACTAAGTTAAGAAAATTCAATGTAAAACAAAACCTAGAATTCAAATAGGTGATCATGGATATAAATAGGTCAGAGGCCTAATTATTAATAGGTGTAATGCTATTAGGCAAACAAACTCCTAGATATAACCAGGTCCGAGGCCTGAATCTCCTAGCCAAACCATAATATCATATTATAACAAGGCATAGCATCACAAACATCATCACAATCATCATCATACACAAAACCTATGTGCGCACTATGCATGTAAATGGGAGAGATAACTACAAGGAAGTTCTCATGGTCCTCTCTACGACCTCCAAGGTCAACTTTGTGGCTACCATTGTCCACCTTTTACCTTCCCAAGTAGATGCTCTGAAACATTTAGCATACAATATGCATCCCATAAATATTAGCATTCAAGCAAACATGTTTAACCTCCTTACCTTTGCGTCTATGTGGAGTCTTTGACAAGAAGGAAGTGATTCCGCTTAAATGATCAAAACCTAAACATAAAATAAGAGCCTTATTGTAAGAACCAACATCATGCACAATACCTAAGCCACACGTCCAAAACCTTTTTGCATGGGCCATGCACAACATGCAATAATTCCATTGTATCCAAACTTATAATCAAAATTAAACCTAAACAACCTTAAGTGATCGTAAACTTAAAAACGACAACGTTAATGATACCTTTCAAGATCAAAAGTCAAATACTACCCTTCCTTGAATCCTTGGAATTCGAACACCTCTAAACCACAAAACCATACTCCAATGACCACCCAAAAGAAAAGAAGAAACTCAAAAACTAAATGCAAACCAACCATTGAGATCTTACCTTAACCTTTGTTCCCTTTCTTCTAAAAAAATCTTGATCCCTCGAACAAGACCCCCGCCTTCTCTTTCTTTCTCTCTGTCTTTCTCATGCCTACTTATCTTTCTCCTACTTCTTGTGTTATGCGAAAATGAGAGCTAAGCTCTCTTTATTTATAGGCGCCAAGGACACCCTTCTACACTCTCATCAGATCCTTTCAATAAATTTTTATTAATTCCAAATCGGTGAATCTAAAAACCATCCCCTTTATCCCATTAATTTCAAAAATCACTTATAAAAGGAAAGATCAATCACTCTTTGATCATCCTTCATTGACTTGTTATCAATCACAATTAATGAGGGATAATGTCTTAGCCAATTTTGAACTTAGCCTAGTAGGACACCTTGAGTTTCCCCATTTCTCTCAATCACCAACTTATTAAATCAAATCTACATGTTCTAGTATCCATGAATAACTCAACAAATTCTCTAATGGATAGCTACACACCATTTTCAAAAATCATAGGCAATTCCTAGAGTATTGCACACCTCATTATATAGTCACCTCTTAGTCACCTTGTTATCATGATTCACTAGTACTAAATGCACCTCAAGAATTCGAAAATACTTACCCTTTATATTTCCAAATTGTATCCATGATGGTGATAAATAAGAGAGCCACACGCTGGGTCAATACTCAATGTACGCACCAGTCACTCTACTTGCACAATGATTGGTGTATGACACATGTCACTTGTAGCGACCCAAATCGCTGAAAAGGTGACCAACCAGGAAACGACAAGGTTCACCTAGTGGTCAACTCACTCTAAGGAGTCAAATTTCATAATTTAGATCATTAAAAGCATAAAAGAGACTTTCATAAATAATGATAAATAATTTACATCGCATAACGTATTTAAAACATGTTTAGAAACTTAAAATGAGTCTAAGATCTCAGTAGTAAAAAAATCACATTCTTCAAAAGTGATAAAATAAGTACTTGGCTGAAAGGCCTTCTTAACCACACTTGGAGCCTAAACTATACTTAGTAAAATCAAATAACCATAAGTGGAAGACTTTTGGAAAGCCCACCAATCCTACAGGTCGGTTGGTCATTGTAATCCCCCGCCTTTTTGAGTACCCATTAGTAACCGGTTTGGGACGGTGAAAACTTGTGTGGAATATTATTTTGGGGCAACTCATGTTGCTATTTAGCCATTTGTTGTGTTCGAATGGAGTTATTTAGCCAAAAATGAAGGACTGGTCTCGAACAAAAAATTTGAAACCCTATCGGGTTAAATTCTCGGATTAATAAACTAGGAAATTATTTCTATGGAAAATATACTATTTTGGGGCATGGAAAATATTCCCCAAGGCCAATAAAATTAACAATATTGCTTATGGTGTAAATTTCCAAGTTGTTAGGCATTTCATGGGAAAAATGCTTAAATGGGCCTAAGTGTGCACTTAGGGCCGTGTATCTCTTTGGGTCCAGCGCTCTCCTTTTCTGCCTCACCGGCCTTGCCTTCGGGTCGATGTTCAGATGGTGGCACATGACCGCTGGGTCTATCCCTACCATATCCTCATGACTCCAGGTGAATACGTCGAGGTTGGCTTTTAAGAACTCTACTAGCTTCTCCTTCATGTCACCTACAAGGTTTCTTCCTACCTTCAACTTTCTCAGCGGCCCATTCATGACCGTTACTTCCTCCAATTCCTCTACTGGTTCAGCTCTAGGCTCTTCTGTGACTCATGGGTCTAATTTGTGTGGGTTCGCGCCTTCATGCACAACCATTTCCATAGGCACTGATTGCTTTGTGGCTGTGCGGAGGGATGTGTTATAGCATTCTCTCGCTTCCTTCTGCTCTCCTTTCATGCATACTATTCCCTAGGGAGTCAAGAATTTCATAGCTAAGTGGTATACAGAAGTTATCGCCTTCAATTCTCTTAAGGAAGGTCTCCCTAATACTGCATTGAAGGCTGAGGTGAAATCTACCATGGCAAAGTTTGCCATTATGGTGGTTTGTCTGGGTTGTTCTCCCATAGTGAGGGTCAACTCAATTGCCCCAAGGGGATGTATCGAATCTCCTGTAAATCCATACAAAGAAGTATTGCAAGGCTTTTGGTGTTAGACTTTTAGTCCCATCTTCTGCAGAGCTGGGCAATATAAGATGTCCACAGAGCTTCCGTTATCCACCAAGACCCAATGCACCCTCATGTTAGCAAGCTGGACAGTCAACACTAGGGGTTCATTATGGGGGAATTGTACACCCCGCGCATCTTCCTCAGTGAAGGTTATTGAGTCATTTTCACCCTTAAAACTCTTCGAGGGGCGTTGTTCCAGACTTAAGACGCACAGTGGACTTCGCCTGGCCTCCCTGACATATCTATCTCGCCCCTTCCTTAACTCGCCCTTGAATCCTAGTCCTCCAAAGATGGTCCTGGCCTCTCCCTGTATTTCTGGGGCAACCTCTCGCGCCCGTGGTGGGGATGCTCCTTCTTCTGGCCTTTGGCCCTCCTTGCGCACGTATTTGGCCAAATGTCCCCTGTGGAAGAGCTCCTAGATTTCCACCTTCAAATGGTTGCATTCTGCAGTGGTGTGGCCGATATCTTTGTGATACTGGCAATACTTGCGGGGGTCTCTTTTAGACCGGTCTTTTTTCATTGGCGGGGGCCTTCTGAAAGGGACCTGGTTTTCATTCGTAATGAAAATATGCTCTCTCACATGGGTGAGGTCAGTATAAAAGATGTAGGGGCCTTGTCTGCGCTCATCAGGGTGCTGAAGCTTCTGAGGTCGATCATCTCTCGTTCCCTCATAGACCCTCTTCTTCTTTGCACCACTTTGGCTTTCTCGGATTGAGGGTTTTGGAGGTGACTGGCCTTTTCCGGCCTTGAGGCTTTCGTGACCATCCTCCACGCGAATATATTTTTGCGCTCGCTCGTAGAAATCATCCGAGTCTGTGACCTCCCTCTTGAGCATGTTATCCAACAACTTGCTTCCTGGGCGCACTCCAGCTGTGATGGCCATTTTCAGCTCTCTATGGGTCAAGCTCCCTACTTTTGCTACCTCCATATTAAATTTGTGAACGTTGCTCTTCAGACTCTCATTTTCTCCTTGCTTCACGTTGGCGAGGCTGGTGCCTGGCATCGTGTAATCCCGCATGGCGTGGTGTTGCTGGAGGAATTCATCGTAAAACTGTTGCCAAGATCTGATGGACCCTAGTCTGAGTCTTTTGAACCATTTGTACACAGGTCCTTTCAATGTGATAGCGAAGCAATGACATCTGGCCCCGGTGTTAATTCCCCTTAACTTCATCATATCGTTAAATGCATCTAGATGGTATTTTGGATATGTGCTTCCTTCGTAAGGAGTCATATGGGGCTCCTTGAAGTTGATCGGAAGCCGGATGGCCTGGATCTCCTAGTTCAAGGGTGACTCATGGTCAAACTCATCCTCAGAGGCTTGACCTCCGGAGGCGTTGATGATCTTTCTTTGTACGCTTCTCATTTCTGTGTCCATGTCTTGCTCTTGTTCAAGGAGTCTCTCAATGTGGATGGGTTAGGACCCCCCTTTCCTTTGCCTTCCCGGGGAGCCACATGGGGTGTGGTCCTTTTACCTGCCCTCTTTTTGTCGAGTTCTTCTCGTAAATCTTAGGGTGTTCTCCTTGAGGTGACCTCGACATCGTTATGAGGGGCAGCGTTGGCTTCGGTCCTGGCCCCTGAGGCTGCTTCGGTGGTCTGGGACATTCATGCTGCTTCGTCCGGGGGTGTTACTAGGGGAGAGTCAGGTTCGTCCATCATCTACTGGGACAGTGGTTTCTACCCTCTCCTGGGCTCTCTCTTTCTGCTTAGGGAGTGTCACGTGTGATCTCCCATGCAACAGGTAATTTAGCACCTATTGTATGTTTTCCTGGGTGGTTTCTAGCCTCTGATTCTTGGGATGAAGTTCTCGTATCTCATCTTCGTAGAATTGAGACTTAGAACTCGAGCTCATGGAGTGGACTCCAGGGTGCTTGTCAGCCCAGTGCGTCGAGGGGCCTGGATCCTGCCGACCAGAGTTTGGCATCTACGGCGGCCTTGGAGGCAGGAACTCACCAGTACCCCTTACCGGGGAAGCCAGCGGCCTTGGACGATCCTCCTCAGGTGGGACCGCCGGGGATGAGGCCTCCCTTTCATCTCCGTAGGCCTTAAGGTCCTTTGGGGCCTCCACGTTTGCAGGTGGGGGACGATCCCTCATGGAGGCTTTTAGCTGATCTCCATCAAGATGGACCTCCACCTCTTGCGGCTCTTTTAACCGTTTCGAACGTCGTGGCATTTTTTTTTCTTATTCGAATCGACAGAAGAACAGTAGCTTGGAATCTATTCTTCCCACAGATGGCACCAAACTGTTGACGGTGAGAACTCGTCAACTAAGTTAAGTTAGGAAAATTGAAGTATAGAACTTATCAATGAAAAACTTCAAATATCTAATCAGAAACTCAAAGAATAGTTTCAGAAAGAAAATGGTGAAATGAACTTGTATTTTTTATGGTGTAGTGCTACAGTGTCTTTTCCAAACCCCCTCATGTGGAAGTGGGGTTCCTTTTATATTGGGGGCCCTTGATACATGGTGGTCCAGGTAGTACACAAGTACACTGTCAGGAGAGCGGTCTCAGAAGTAGTGGTGTTGGCTTCAGTACATGGCAAGATAGCATGAGTATGTTTCCACTACTCAATTCGTACGAATATCAGAGGAATGGCGTTAGGCGTAGTGGCGTAGGTGGAGGTGGTGTCGACTCTGACATTTGATCAGAGACGTACAGGCCATGTCCCCTCTCCTAGTACTCCCATTACTTGACTAGCATGAGTATCCATATCAGACATACGAGGTCTTAAAGGTCGTACCCCATGTAAGATTATGCTAGTACGATCCTTCTACTTCTAAATGTTGGGGTCTTGATAGGTCTTCATAGGAGACATCCACTTGAGGTGCAGGGTGCGAGACACCTGGGATGCCTTGGGTGTGCGAGGCCCACTAGCGCGCGCGAGGTACTGGCACGCGAGGCCCACTGGCGTGCGAGGCGTTGGCAATGCAAGGCCTACTAGCGCGTGCGAGGCGCTGGCACGCGAGACCCGCTGGGCACGTGAGGCGATGGCATGCGAGGCCCACTAATGCGTACGAGGCACTAGCATGCCAGGCCTACTGGACGCGCATGGCGCGCACGCGAGGCGCTGGCATGCGAGGCACACTAGGTTCGTGAGGCCAAGGTACCTTCACAAGACCCAAGCGCGAGGCGTGGGGAATGGCAGGCTCAGTGCGTGCGAGATGCTTTTTCGCACGAGGCCCCTCGGCCATCTGGCAGGTACGGGGTGTGCGAGATGCAAGACGATGGCGGCCCAAGTACACCGCGGTTTAACCATGTATGTAAGCACTCATGGGACCTGAGAGCGTACTTTGGGTCTTTTACAAGCATGTAATTCTGAGCGTCTACATGCAGTTTACATGTTTAGGAAAGATGCACGTATCTAGTGGAACATTTCTATGAAGGGACGCAATATCACACAATTGGAATGGATCAAATTCTTAAACATGTTCAATGCTGTAATGGACCAAAAGGTAGTTGAATTCTCGAATCTCGTACAAGGTACCTCGAGTGTGCAAGATTATGTACGCAAGTTTAACCAAGTACCAAGATTTGCTCCAAATTTGGTAAATACTGAAGCCAATCGAGTACGAAAATTCATGAAAGGAATGGAAAGGAAGATAACTGAATTTGTGGATACCCGAAAGAAAATTCCTGAAACCTAGTGGAAAGGGCAATTCGTCAGGAATCCTGGTTAGTGGAAGAGAAGACAGAAACCCAAAGGATTAAGGAACAACCCTATGTCTCTAACGATTGAGGTAGGTTCCCTAATAACCAGCATGGGTCTACTGGGAGGTTCACTCCCAAGTTCAATCAGAGTATGGGAAGGGCCAACCACCATAACATTTTAAGATCCCCAACCAGGGGAAACAACAAGAGAAGGATCGATTCACCAAATCAAGGTCCAAATTTCAGCAAGCAACCAAGGAGGGACTTTGAGTCTTGGCCACACTGTAAAAAATGCAAGAAGTGCCATAATGGTGAGTGTAACAGTACTGTTTGTTACAATTTTGGCAAGACTGGACAATACTCTTGAAACTGCCCAAGCTATGGCCAGAGGGGTGGAGACGGCCAGCAGAAACCGATTGGAGCACCACCGCGTGTTTGTGAACTTACCCAGGGCGACAAAGGGAGTTGGAACTTCAAAACTGGTGTCAGGTCAGATTCCTATTACTAATACCTTAGCATATGTATTAATGGACACTGGTGCATCCAATTCTTTTATTTTTCCTTCTTTTGTTGAAAATATAGATAGGAAACCTAAACCAATGTCAAATATCTGTGGGGTATCCTTACCTTCAGGAGAGGATATGCTGGTACGGTCGTGGTTAGAGTTGTTCCAGTCTAGGTAGGAGGTCAGGAATTGGTAATGGACTTATTAGTACTAGATTTACATGAGTATGATGTTATATTTGGTATGGACTAGCTGAAAAAGTACGGAGCGGTGGTGAACTGCAAATGAAGGAAGGTAACCTTCAACCCACCCGGAGAAGAACCGTTTGTGTTTTAGGGCACGACACGGGAATAAAATTTGTTGTGATATCTGCCCTAAAGGAAAGAAAGATTTTAGTTGAAGGATGCATCGAATATCTGGAAATTGTGGTGGACACAAAAAAAGAGACTAAGTCAAGACCCACGAACGTAGCAGTGGTGTGCAAATTTCATGAAGTATTTCCTGAAGATCTTCCAGGAATACCCCCACACCGAGAAGTGGAGTTTGAGATCGAAGTAATTCTGGGCACCACACCAATCTCGAAAGTACCATTTAGAATGGCTCCCGCGGAGCTTAAGGAACTGGAAAAACAACGACAAGATTATCTTGACAAGAAATTTAGAAGACCAAGCTATTCTTGATGGGGAGCCCCTCTATTATTTGTGAAAAAGAGAGACAGTTCCATGAGAATGTGCATGGACTATCGAGAACTTAATAAAGTGACAATAAAAAACTATTACCCATTGCCCAGAATCGATGACCTATTCGATCAATTACAAGGAGCCTCACTGTTCCCCAAGATCAATTTACGATCCAGCTATCATCAACTAAATTCAAGGAGTCAGATATTCCAAAGGCAACATTTCAAACTCGATATAGTCAATAATAGTTTGTGGTAATGTCATTTATACTCACCAATGCACCAGCAACATTCACAGATCTTATGCATAGGGTACTGGGTGAGTATTTGGAAAAATTTGTGATCGTGTTCATTGATGACATACTCGTCTACTCACGGAATGAACAGAACACTAGCCACTTAGAGCTAATCTTACAACTATTACTAGAGGAGAAGCTATATTCCAAATTCCCAAAGTGCAAATTCTGGCTAAATCAAGTGAGTTTTCTAGGACACGTGGTGTCAGGGAACGAGATTGCGGTTGACCTAGCCAAGATCGAGGCGGTAAAGCAATGGAAGGCCCCAAAAAATGCACAAGAAATCCATAGTTTCTTAGGGTTGGTGGGTTATTAGAGGTGATTTGTGGAGGATTTCTCCAAGATAGCCACCCCCATGACTGCACTCACCAGTAAGAACATCAAGCTTGAGTGGACGGACAAGTGTGAGCAAAGCTTCCAAGAACAAAAGACAATACTGACAATGACTCCTGTACTCACTATTCTGAATGGCTCTGAAGGTTTTTCCATTTATAATGATGCTTCAGGTCAAGGCCTAGGGGCGGTGTTACTACAACAAGAGAAGGTGATCGCCTACGCCTCTCGGCAGTGGAAAAATTATGAAAGGTACTACCCAACACATGACTTGGAGTTGGCAGTAGTGGTATTCGCGTTAAAGATCTTGCGCCACTACTTATATTGAGTTCACTGCTACATCTTCACTGACCATAAAAGCTTTATATATTTCTTTACCCAGAAGGAACTGAACATGAGACAAAGAAGGTGGTAAGAATTGATCAATGACTATGACTATGACATCTTATACAACCTTGGGAAGGCGAACAAAGTAGCTGATGCGCTAAGCCAGCAACCTATGGCATATGTGCTAACGGTGAAGGAAATACCTTAAGAGCTTCAATCTGATATCTCCAAGCTAGACTTAGTGATAGTGGTAGGGTGATTAGTGAATCTTTCTATATAACCAACAATCATGGAAGCGATTCAAGGATGGAAACTTGCGGATCCATGGATACCACAACTAGTGCACGAAACCAAGAAGGATATGCGCCCGGGATTTAACATCTCTGAGGATGGATTAATGGGCTATAAGGGCAGGATTTGGGTGCCTCGGGATGAGGAAATAAAGAGCCAAATTTTATACGAGGCGCATAATACTCTGTATGCTATGCACCCGGGAGCTACTAAGATGTACCAAGATTTAAAAAGGTATTTTTGGTGGTCGCAAATGAAACAAGAAGTGGTGGAATACGTGGCGCATTGGGTAACCTGTCAACAAACCAAGGCCAAACATCAACAACCTGCTGAACTGTTGCAACCATTGGAAATTATAGAGTGAAAATGGGAAATGATTACTATGGACTTTGTCACAGGCTTACCCAACATTCCGAAGGGGCAAGACACGATCTGGGTTATTGTGGATAGGCTGACTAAATATGTGCATTTCATGTCGATCAAGAAAACTGGCGGCATAGATAAACTAGGAGATTTGTATATTGCGAAGATTGTGCGACTTCATGGAGTTCCCATCTCTATAGTGTCCGATCAGAATGAACATTTTACTTCACCATTCTGGAAGATAATGAAAATAGGATTGGAAACTAAATTAAAATTTTCTACTGCCTTTCACCCGTAGACGAATGACCAAAGTGAGCAAACAATTTGAACTTTAGAGGATATGCTAAGAGTCTGTGTGTTAGATTTTCAAGGCTCGTGGAATACGAAACTTCCACTAATTGAGTTTGCTTACAATTATAGTTATCGTGATTCTATCAAGATGGCTTTGTACGAAGCACTCTATGGGAGAAATCACTAGCATGGGACTGGTGAACCAAAATTCATGGGAGCAGAAAAGGTAGACAAAGTTACTGAGCATATTAGGAAAATACGCCAAAGATTGCAAACCTCAGTAGACCGTCAACGCAGGTATGCGGACTGATGAAGGAGACCTCTTACATTTGAAAATGGGGACAAGGTATGGTTAAAGATAGCTCCACTAAGAGGAGCCAGGAGGTTAGGTAGAAAGCAAAAGCTTAGTCCGAGAAACATCTGACCTTTAGAGGTTTTGGAAAGGATTGGGGAAGTAGTGTACCGCCTTGCTCTACTGGTGGCGTCATCCTTAGTGCATGAAGTGTTTCATGTATCTATGATGGGAAAGTATATCAAAGACAAATGTACTCAAGTACGAAGAATTGAGTGTACATCCAAAATTATGCTACGAGGAGAAACTAATGACGATCATGGATCGCAAGGACAAAATTGTTAGTCAAGGTGCAGTGGTCTAACCATGGGGTTGGAAAAGCAACCTGGGAACCTGAAGAGAAAATGAGGGATTTGTATCCTCAACCATTTTGAGTTTCGGGGATGAAATTGTTATAAATTGTAGGTATTGTAATGCCCCGCCTTTTTGAGTACCCATTAGTAACTGGTTCGGGACGGTGAAAACTTGTGTGGAACATTATTTTGAATAATATTATTTCTCGGTAACTCATGTTGCTATGTAGGCATTGGTTATGCTCGGACAAAGTTGTTTAGCCAAATTGGAAGGGTTTGTCTTAGAATATAAATTTGAAACCCTAGCGGGTAAAAATTATTTATATGGAAAATATACTATTGGTTAATAAAATATTCCCTAAGGCCAATAAAATTAATAATATTGGTTATGGTGTAAATTTCTAAGTTGTTATGCATTTCATGGGCAAAATGCTAAATGGGTCTAAGTGTGCACTTAGGACAAAATATTTAAATTAAAATGGTAAGATGTAACATATGGTTTGACAAATATTTGAATGTCATCAATTTTTTTTTTAAATTAATGCAAGGTTGGTTTTATTTTAGAAATTATAGGATAACATGGATAAAAATGCAAGATAGGGGAACTACCCATTAACCCTTGACCATTAAGTGAGGTAGTCTTGGAATAGGGTATTTTTGGGAGGTAATTTAGGTCTTTTCAAGGGAGGGCGAAGGGGGGGGGGGGGGGGGGGAAGGCAGCCTAGGGTAACCTATGGAATGGTGTTTCATCTTCTCTCATCATTTCATGCACATCTCATCATTACATGCACAAGTTCCAAGTTTAATATGTATGGTCTTCACTCTTCTCTCTTTTCCCTCAACCTACATGCCTACCACTCTCTCTCTCTCTAAAAAAAAAAATTCAAACCTTCCATCTCAGCAACACTCTCATCTCTCTCGTTAGGAGAAAATCTCCATTGAAACTTAGGAGGAAAGCTTGTAGAAGATCAAGCTTGAAGGTAAGCTAGTATCATCCATGGATGTGTTTCTTCTTCTTCTTCTTTCATCTCCTCTACATGTCGATACCCTAAAGGGTGTTTCACCATTTTCATTTCAAGGTTTCACTCATCATAAGTTCTAAAGAGCATTCATTAAGTGTGGGGAACTTGCATGCAAAGATTCAAGTGCATGCAAGCTTGATCAATCATATTCCAAAGGGTGAGTAGTTAGGTTTCTTCAACTCTCTCTTTTTCTATCTTCTTCATCTTCAAAAGCTAAGAACAATGATCTAACTTTTGTTCCTAAAAATTTGTTGTGAGAATGATAGAATACATTGGGGTAGTCCTTGACAGATAGAGCCAATCCCTAGAAGCTAACCACGAAGCTAGGACATAAAAGGTAAAAATATTGAAGTTTTAAATAGAAATCTTGGATTCTTAGTGAATCTGATTTTTATCCTATATTGTGTTTAGTATTTATATAGTTTTACTGGTAATGGTTTAAAAAGGCTTAAAATGTAATTTTTGGTTGCATAAAAGCATGGTAGTGTAGTTGTTAAAAGTAGTTATGTATGATTTTATGTGAAATTGCTTGCTGCCATATTCATGGTCTGACTTACAATGGGTCAAACCACACCTTTATGCCAATGTTTGTAAAAATAGTTACTTTATTTTTGTAGTACTCGGAATTTACTTGATTTTATGCTTTATAAATACTTAAAAATGTGTTGTAAATCTGAACTTATAAGAATTTTGGGAAAATAGTTTGAACAAGGGAAAATACTGGCCGTTTGCATTGTTAAGTTTGTAAAGATATTTTGGAGAGGTTTTATTTATTTAAAATTTATTAAATTTTGTGAAATGATTGGAAACATAATTATAAAGGTACCTGTAAATATTTAGGGTAAAATATGTTGCAATTTAAGAGGAATAATTTTTCTGAGTTTACCCAAAAATCTGGAACACTCAAATAATTGACAATAAAAAGTTAAGGTTTTGGGAAGTTTGGTTCTCCCAACCTATAATGAATTTTGACATGGGATTTTTGTATAGTTCTATTCCTTATGATGAGGTTTAAAACTGTAAGGTTTCAAGGAGTGCGGTTCTATAAAGAGAAAATAGTAGAGGATGAAAGTTATCGAATTATCACTAAATTGTTAGTTCTAAAAAGCGAAAAAGGAAGTTAAAGAAAAATACTTTTCTAGATAAATATTTGATAAATTAACATAAGCCATGGAAATAATTTTTATAATGAATTAAAAAGGGATTTTTTTTGGATTCAAATAAAATAGGTTCCAATGCCCTACTTTTTAAAAATACCACAAAAATGGACTTTCTTTAAAAAAAAAATCTGACCCTTATACAGCGTGCGAAATATTAATCTAGGTATACTATATCATTTACAGTATTTGCTAAAGGGGGAAAAAGTTTAGCGGTGACCGAAGGATTTCAGCTAGGAGCTAAGAAATTCAGGTAAGTTAATATTGACTGTGTTGGCTACAACATGAAACATGCTAGTGTATTGTCTATTATAGTTATTTGCAAAAGATTGATTAAAGGATGGTTAGTAATGGCTAGAGGGTACTAGTAAGTGTACAAAATGTTCCAATGAAATCCAGTGATTACTAGAAAATACTGGTATTCAAGCTAGTGACCGTGGTAGGGGAAACACGGTCGAATGTCTATTGATTTATGACTGGGGTAGGGGGAAGCACAGTTGATTCACAATGGACTGATGATTGGTGTAGGGGAAACACTGTCGAATGTATGTTGATTCGTGACCGGGGTAGGGGGGAAGCACGGTCGATTGACTATGGACTATTGACCTGGGTAGGGGGAAGCACTGTTGAATGTCTGTTGATTTGTAGTCGGGGTACTCAGGAGGAGTCCGGTTTGTGTGTGAATTGATTATTGATATGTGAATCCGGATAGCTACCGAGATTATTAATTGTTTTATTATTGTGAAATCCAGTGTGTGTACTGGGACCGCACTATTATAAATCCAGTGATTACTATGTAATACTGGAACTCGAGTTGGTGATCATTGTAGGGGGAGTACGGTCGTCCAATGAAATGTTTAAATAGTTCGTAAGTACCCTGTGAATTTAGTGATTGTGATCTAAGAGATGATCGAACAATTCATTATATTTTTGCAGAACTTCAGTGATTTTTTGTAGCCATTGCAGAATGGTGTTCTGCATTTATATCTTATATCTTCTTGTTCTAGGATTTTTTGCATGCAGGTTGATTTTGAATTTAGTTGGTTGTTCGGTACAACTAAGCTAATGATTTGGTTCGAATTATAATACCTTGTTTGATAGGGTTCGAAAGTTATCCGATACCCTAGTGACTTATGCTTGGATTACTCTTAGTAGAACCCCGTCCATGGGTCGTAGTATGTTTTTGTTTGAAAGATTAATCTTACTAAGCTTAATTGCTTACCTAGTTGTTCATGTTGTAGGTAAGGGCATGGTGCAGCAGTGACCGGCAGAGTCTGCTTGTCGAAGTGTACATGTGGCTCGACCTTTGGGATTTGCTTCTTTTTGGAAATGGCTTTTGGGAATCTTTTTTTTATGGGCACTATTTCTTTTTATTCAGAACAAACGTCTAAGTTGACGAACACAATGTAAATGTCTAAGTGTGCACACACAACTTTTTTTAAAAAAAATTATGTGGATTTTTGGAGACTTTTAAAATGTTATTATTTCACGTTCTTTTGGTCTTGTAAGTTTGGGTCTTTACAGTCACAATATGCATATTCAAACGAGGTCCCCTCTAGCCTATCAACATTGAGTACCTTTGAGTAACTGATGAGCTTTAACGCCTAGTAAGGAAGCAAAACATACTTGTGAATAAAACCCTAGGGTAACATAATCATATATATATATATTTATATAACTAACATATCTCCTTAGCTATCCATTGAATTATAAGTATCTTAGTACTTTAATTTCATACATATGGGTACTCGTAATCATTGCTTAACCAAATAGTTGGTGAATTCGAAAACCCTAATTAGTTTCTCCGTCAATTACTGCAACGTATACATACATAATTTTCATAGCATACTAAAGTTACCATGAACATATTGTTGGGTTTTATGCCTTTAGAAAACCATATTCTTATGTAACACATTTTTTTAGCAGTAAAGAATAGAATTAATTTTTGTTTATCAATTGCATTACTCACGTGTTTTAATACATGATTATTTATTTAATACAAATGTCTATAAATCCTAAACATGTGTAACTAGTTACTATTATAGTGACTAGGTCACAGTGGAATATAATTGTTATTACATGTTCAAAAGAATTAGTCCTAAGATTAACTCAGTGCAGATGATTTTCAATTATTTAGTAATCTACAATATGTTCTATTTACACAATGATGTGGTGTCTTATCCAAGTCATTGACCAAGTAGATAAGATTGGATGTATCTTACATAACACTAGGACAAACATTGATTATTGATAGATAAGTAAGTACCGTTATTCTCAAATATAATCAATGTCGTAACAATGACCATAGGTCAAGTCGATCTCAATTCTGAGTGATAATATTTCCCTTAATTATATTATCTGAATCTTTTGACTTGTTCGTTTAAAGCTTACCCTACGAAATAGCCTACACTCACATCTTGGAGATTCAATGGTGTGATTGAATGAGAGTATTTATCATATATATTAAATTTATAGCTTCCATAACAGAAGTGAAAATATGATTTCCTTAATAGCTTAGTTCAAATGGTTAAATGATTGAGTACTCATTTTTGTAATTAAGTTTATAGAATTATCATATATAAGAAACTTAGTGGGAGTTAAGGATAAAATAACAATGAGAGGTAAAATGATAAAATTCATCCAACTAATTAGTATGCCATCGATAGAGGATTGACTAACGGTAATGGTTATAACAATGGATAATGTATTTACATTAGTGGAAATACATTCTATGATTTGAAGAGTCCAATTCCGAGTCTATAGTGGAGTCACGAGGAATTAATAACTTATTGTTGCTTGTATTCATGGATCCATGGTCCCCATGTCATTTTTGATTAAATCAAGTCTAAATGTCTTAAATAATTCATTTAATTATCAATTTAGAATATTGAATTGACTCGATCAATTTTGTGATATTTACATGAATTATGAATTAGAGAAAAGATGAGAGTTATTGATGAATGCATACTTATGCACTCATCATTAGCTTTTAAAGTATTAATTATTGTATTTTTCTTAAGTTTTTGTTTAGTTTTTATGTATTCTCTTAAGTGTGCAGGAATATGCTTAGTTGATGATTTTATGGCCAACTTAGAACTTCAAGCCGAATTTTGACAATTATTCATATTCTGGAAAAAATTCTTAGAAATAGAAGTTGTCGATCGTTTTCTTAGCTTTCCATAGCTTTTTGAATCGTTGTATTTGAAGTTCAGATGAAAAATTTATGCATGTGATTACCCTAAGAAGTGAAACGAACTGAAAAACTCAAGTCAACTAGAAACTGACCCGAGAGTCGCCATTGTGCCTAAAAGGAGGCGCCATTGCGCCTTGCGCGTAGATTCCACTTTTTAATCAATTTTAATTGAAATTTTCAGGGTAATTTCTTGTGGGCTATAAATATAAGCTTAGGGTTTCATTAAAGGGACTTCTGGAACATCTTGGAGGCAGAGAATACATTGGAGAACAAGGATTGAAGACAAATTGAACATCTAAACTAGTATTTCTTCTCTTACTTTTCCTTTTAGTTTAATTAGTTATGAACAAGAATGTTATTAGTTTAATGTTTGTTATCATGAACTAAACATATTTTCTAGTGTTGATTGAATTATTTTAGGTTATTAAATTAATGTTTTGATATTATTCCCATGAAGTTTCTCTAATTTGTTCATGCTTATCTTTTTAATGCTTGATTAACATTGAGTTGAATTGAATTGAGATTTATGATTTTACACTTGAGAGATGTAATCTTAAATTGGACCAAGAATTGCATGACATATGAAAAATGTGAGATTGAGAGATTCCATGATTTCTATGAGTTTCATTAAAAGAACCATATTGCTTAATGAATTCTTGTTTAATTAATATTGAATATAGATATCTTATTGATTAATTAAGAATAAAACCACTTACACTTGAGAAAGGTAGATGATTTGAATTAGGCTTATTGAAACTGCAAATTAGGGGAATATATTGGGATAATTGATAAATTTAATTTCATAATTTGAAATAGGGAAATCAATATTCTTGGTTTACATTCTATAAATTCACATATCGTTCTTATTTGTTGTTGTGGACGCCCAAATTCCACCAAGGAAAAATATGAGATTTATGTGAGATCCTCAGGCCACCACCGTCTCGGGAAGTCATTACGCTATCACGCCACGAATCTAGACCCGTGCCTTATGGGATCATTGCCATGTGGCCCCCATTTGCAAGACATAGACTCGAAGCTGCCCTGGCCTCGCTCGAACATCCAGCGCGACGTCGTGGACATCGCTCGGCCACCCGTGCGTGACGCCATGGGCCTCGCTCGGCCACCCGTGCGCGATACCCCCTGGCCTCGCTCGGCCACCGTGCGCGATGCCTCCTGGCCTTGCTCGGCCACCATGCGCGATGCCCCTGGCCTCGCTCGGCCACCGTGCGCGACGCCCCTGGCCTCGCTCGGCCACCATGCGCGACACCCCTTGTCATGGCCCAGCTGCGAAGCCCGTGCCACCATCTCGCACCAGCCGCCCCGCCTCCGAGGGCCTCGCGCTCGGGCGTCCAAGCCTCCCACTAGCCGCCTAACGTCCGAGGGCCTCACCCTGCTTCGCCCATGCCCACAGAGTGGCCTCGCCATCTAGGCCCCGTGGTGGCCTCGCCCATGCCCACGGAGTGGCCTCGCCATCTAGGCCCCGTGGTGGCCTCGCCCATGCCCACGGAGTGGCCTCACCATCTAGGCCCCGTGGTGGCCTCGCCCATGGCCTCATGGGGGTCACATCCGCAGCACACTCGGCCTCGTGAACAGCCAAAAGAGTCGCGCCATCAATAAGCCTTCCAAGGGGGCCTCGCGAAGGATGAGAGCTACGTCACCTAGTGGCCACGTGAGTAGAGCCATGCACCAAGGGTCCCATTCCTTACACCTTAAGGCCCCTATGCTTAGAGGCTCCCGTCCGAGTCGAATGGGACATACTTGTACGACCTAGTACTGATTACGAACACCAGTACAAGTGGGACTGCTGGGATTAGAGTTATGGCCCGTACGTCTACGGCCACAGGTCAGAGTCGACACCACTATCACCTGTGCTACTATGCCTGCCACCACTCATCAGACATGGGTACAGACAAGTAGTGGAGACATCCTCCTGACACCTGCTCCTGTAATGGATGTACGACTACAACCTCTGAAGCCACTGCCCTAACATAGTACTTATGTACCACTTGGTCTCCTGGACCACCATGTACCTAAGGCCATTAGAGCCTACTATAAAATGAAATGGAACACCACCTGAAGGGGGGTTGGAAATTTTACTGTAGCAAAGGCTTGACTGTGAATGAAAGACTGAATTCTCCATTATTGTTCTATCATTATTCTTGAGTTATTGTTTAAGTTTCTACAGCTTTTCCATTAGTGATCCTGACTTGATAATTTTTCCAACTCAACTTAGTTGACGAGTTCTCACCGTCAACAGTTTGGCGCCGTCTGTGGGAACGTTAGTTTCAAGCTACTGTTCCACCATTATTTCCGGCAAGAAGAAGATGCCAAGACGTTCAAAGCGACTGAGGGAGCCTCGGGAGGTAGAGGTTCACCTGAACGGAGTCCAGTTGAAGGCCTCCATGAAGGAGGCTCCTCCACCCAGAGACGTGGAGCCCCCGAAGGACCCTGAGGTTCACGGAGGTGATAGAGTGGCCTCGTCACCGGCCGCTCCACCTGGAGAAAGTCCTCCAAGAGCACCACCGGGAAATGCTAATGAGTTCCCTCCTCCAAAACCACCACAGGCACCGAACTCCGGCCGGCAGGACCCGGGCCCCTCAACCCGTAGGCATGATAAGCATCCCCGGGTCCATTCTGTGAGGTCAAGCTCGAAGTCTCGGTTCTATGAAGAGGAAATACGTGAGCTCCACCGTAAGAACCAAAGGTTGGAAACCACCTTGGAGAACATGCAAGAGGTCCTGAATGGCCTGTTGCAGGGTTAAGTCGAGCGTGACCTTGCCTAAGAGGAAGGAGAAGGGCAAGGATGGGGTGGAGACCACTGTACTGGTAGATGATGGGAGAACCTGACACTCAACCAGTAACACCCCCCGGGTGAAGCAACGTGGGCACCCTGAACCGCCTAAGCAGGCCCAGAAACCCATGCCAAGGACCAACGCTGCTCCTCGCAATGAGGACGAGGTCACCTCTAAAAGAGCACCCTCAGACTTACGGGAGGAGCTCAATAAAAAGAGGGCGGGCAAAGGGACCACGCCCCCTATAGCGCCTCGAGAGGGCAAGGGAAAGGCGGATCTTAGCCCGTCCGCTTTGAGGGACACTCTAAGCAAGAGGAGGCAGGACCTAGACATGGAGATGAGGAGCCTGCGGAGCAAGATCGTCACCGCATCAGGCGGCCAGGCCTTTGAGGAGGACTTCGACCACGAGTCGCCCTTTGTGAGGGAGATACAGGCCATCCGACTCCCTGCCAACTTCAAGGAACCCAATATGACCCCCTACGAAGGGAACACGGATCCAAAGTACCACCTGGATGCGTTTAATGATCTGATGAAACTGAGGGGGATTGGAAGTGGTGCCAGATGCCATTGCTTCGCTGTTACTCTGAAAGGGCCCGCCTAAAATGGTTCAAAAGATTAAGGCCGGGGTCCATCAGATCCTGGCAGCAGTTTTCTGACGAATTCCTCCAATAGCACCATGCCGTGCGGGACTACACGATGCCAGGTACCAGCCTGGCCAACGTGAAGCAAGGGGAGAATGAGATCCTGAAGAGCTACATTCACCGGTTCAATATGGAGGCCGCAAAAGTGGGGAGCCTAACTCGCCGAGAGTTAAAAATGGCCATTACCACTAGAGTGCTCCCAGGGAACAAGTTGTGGGACAACATGTTGAAGAGGGCAGTCACCGACTTAGATGACTTCTATGAGAGAGCGCAGAAGTACATTCGTGTGGAGGATGGCCACGCCAACTTAAAGGCAGGAAAGGAGGAGCCCCACGCGAAGCCCCCAACTAATGACGGGTCGAATGTAGCAAAGAAGAAAATGACGTACGATGGGTCAAGAGATGACCAGCAGAGGAAAACAAAACGAGGGAGTGATCATAGGCAAACGGCTTATACTTACTATTCGAACCTCACAGATACCCGGGAGCATATTTACATCACCAACGAAGATCGAGTTCCCTTCAAAATGCCCCCACCAATGAGAAAAGATCGTCCAAAAGGGACCCCAGTAGATACTGCCAGTACCACAAGGACATCGGTCACACCACGGCAGAGTGTATCCATTTGAAGGAAGAAATTGAGGAGCTCATCCGTGGGGGACACCTAGGTCGTTATGTCAGGAGAGAAAGGCAAAGGCCAGAGGATGTGCCTGCGGCACCCCAGGCACAAGAGCGAGCCCCAGAAATACAGGGGGAGGTCCGAACCATTTTCGGAGGTCCCGAATTTGGGGGAGACTCTAGGAAGGGGCGAGATAGATATCCAAGAGAGGTTCGGCGAAGTCCGCCCCCCTGCGTCATGAGTTTAGAACAGCGACCCTCGAAAAATTTCAAGGGGGAAAACGACTCGATAACGTTCACTGAGGAGGATGCGCGGGGGGTACACTTTCCCCACAATGATCCACTGGTGTTGACAATTCAATTGGAAAATATGCGCGTGCATCGAGTCCTAGTGGACAACGGAAGCTCGGTAGACATCCTATATCGCCCTGCCTTGGAAAAGATGGGACTGGGCATTCGTCATCTGAAGCCCTGCCAGTCGTCCCTATACGGATTCACGGGGGACTCAGTGAAACCCTTAGGAATGATCGAATTGACACTTACCATGGGGGAGCAACCCCGGCAGACTACGGTCATGTCTAACTTTGTTGTAGTAGATTGTGCATCAGCTTTCAATGCGGTATTGGGGAGACCATCCTTAAGATAATTGAAAGCCATAATTTCAATATATCACTTGGTTGTCAAGTTCCCGACTCCAGGAAGGGGCGCTAGTATGAAGGGAGAACAGAAGGAGGCAAGGGAGTGCTACAACACCTCACTCCGCGTGCCTGTGAAACCGCGGGAACCAATGGCCATGGTGATACATGAGGCGCTACGTATGCCCACGGGGGGTCCGCAGGAGCTGGACCCTCGGGTCGTGGATGAGTCAAGAGCAGAACCAGTGGAAGAAGTAGAGGAGGTTACGGTGATGGAGGAACCTCTAAGGAAATTGAAGATAGGGAGAAGTCTGCAAAGTGACGTGAAGGAGGAGTTGATAAATTTTTTTAAAGATGATCTAGACGTGTTTGCATGGAGTCATGAAGATATGGTGGGTATAGACCCCAGTGTGATGTGCCACCATCTGAATATCTCCCCAGAGGCAAGGCCCGTCAGGCAAAAGAGGCGGGCACTAGACCCAAAAAGATACGCAGCATTAAAAGAGGAGGTTGACAAGCTGAAGGCCAACGGGTTCATCCGTGAGTCTTTCTACCCTGTGTGGGTGTCGAACCCAGTACTCGTGCCGAAGCCAAATGGGAAATGGAGAACTTGCGTTGATTTCACGAACCTGAATAAAGCTTGTCCTAAGGACAGCTTCCCACTTCCAAGGATAGATCAGCTAGTAGATGCGACGGCAGGACATGAGTTACTGAGTTTCATGGATGCCTACTCAGGATACAACCAGATCCCCATGAACCTAGCAGATGAAGAGCACACGTCATTCATTACAGACAAAGGGCTCTACTGTTACAAGGTGATGCCCTTCGGGTTCAAGAACGCGGGAGCAACTTATCAGAGGTTGGTGAATAAAATGTTCGCTAACCAGATAGGAAGGAATATGGAGGTGTATGTGGATGATATGTTAGTGAAGACCAAAGAAGCAACAGAGCTCAACAAGGACCTTGGTGAGATGTTCGACACACTTAGGAAATACCGGATGAAGTTGAATCCAGTCAAGTGCACCTTCGGTGTATCCTCAAGAAAATTCTTGGGCTTCATGGTCAATTCCAGAGGCCAACCTTGATAAGATAAAGGCACTAATAGAGATGAGCCCGCCAAAGAACAAGAAGGAAGTGCAGTGCCTGACGGGAAGGGTGGCGACCCTTAATAGATTTATCTCAAGGTCCACCGATACGTGCCACCCCTTCTTCAACATCCTCAAAGGGAGCAAAAAGTTCACTTGGGATGAAAAATGCGAGGAAGCATTTATCAAGCTAAAGGAGCACTTGGGGAAGCCACCCCTGTTGGCAAAACCTGAGAAGGGTGAGAAGTTGTACCTGTACTTGGCAGATTCTGAGCATGCCATCAGCGCAGCCTTGGTTAAAGGAGAGAAGAAGCAGCAACAACCTGTGTATTATATCAGCAAGCGTTTGGTGGACGTAGAGAACCGATATCCGGAGATCGAAAAATTGGCCTATGCGTTAGTAGTGGCTTCGAGGAAGTTGAGACCTTACTTCCATGCACACACAATTGAAGTCCTGGCGGATAGTCCTTTGAGGCAGGTCTTACATAAACCTGAGACCTCAGGGAGGCTGATGAAATGGTCGATCGAGCTGAGTCAATTTGACATAGTGTACACCCCAAGAGCTTCCATCAATGGACAGGTGCTAGCGGACTTTATAGTAGAGCTCACCCATCAGCCGAATGAAGGAAGGAATGCAGAAGGGGAGCAACCTGTTATGGAGGAAGAGCGAAGGGGTTTAGAGGAATGGAGTTTGCACGTTGACGGGGCGTCTAATGAAGGAGGATCCAGAGCAGGCATCATGTTGACCGGGCCCGAAGGACACAGAATGTATTGCGCGATCCGGTTCGGGTTTGAGGCCTCCAATAACGAGGCAGAGTACGAGGCGCTCCTGGCTGGCCTGCGTTTAGCTCAGGAGCTGAGAGTGGCGCGCCTACGTATCTTCAGTGACTCCCAATTGGTAGTGTACCAAGTAAAGGGGGAATACCAGGTGAGGGGACCCAAGATGGCAGCCTACTTGGAGAGGGTGAAGGGCTATCTGGGACGGTTAGTGGCATATAATATAGAGCAAATCCCTAGAGAAAAGAATACCCATGCCGATGCACTCGCAAAACTGGCGTCCACCAAGGATGTTGATATCTTAGAGTCGATACCCGTGGAGTACTTACCCAACCCCACCATCGAAGGTGTGGACGTGCATATGATTAGTGTCCCAAGGGAGTCGTGGACTGAGCCAATCAAGAGGTACCTGGAAGAAGGAACCTTGCCTGCAGACAAAAACGAGTCCCGGAGGTTGGTGTACAGGGCCGCCAGATACACTCTGGTAGATGGGGTCCTTTACAAAAGAGGATTCTCAATGCCACTCCTGCGGTGTGTAGAAGAGGAGGAGGCGTTGAAAGTGTTACGTGAGATACATGAGGGAGAGTGCGGCAACCACGAGAGCGGACCCTCCACGGCCAAGAAGGCCATGAGACAAGGATACTACTGGCCCTCCATGGAGAGAGATGCGCATGACTTTGCCACGAAATGCGACAAATGCCAGAGGTACGCCAACTACCCTCGGAAACCCCCAAGTGAACTGACCAGCATGACCAGCCCCTGGCCCTTCGCTATCTGGGGGATAGACTTGATCGGCGCTCTTCCTACGGGCAGGGGTGGAGCGAAATACGCGGTGGTGGCAGTGGACTAGTTCACTAAGTGGGTAGAAGTAGAACCCCTTGTGAAGATAACCACCAAACACATCACCTCTTTCGTCAACAAATGCATTGTTTGTAGATATGGAGTACCCTACAAAATTATTTCTGACAATGGTACCCAATTCGAGGGAGGAGCTTTCGAGGAGTATTGTAGGGAAAGGGGCATAAGGAGGAGTTTCTCCGCGGTCGTGCACCCACAGGCCAATGGACAGGTGGAGGCCATAAACAAGGTCCTTAAGAAGAACTTGAAGACAAAGCTAGAAAAGATGAAGGGAGCCTGGGTAGATAAGCTACCAAATGTGCTGTGGGCTTATAGAACCACCCCACGCACGACTACTGGGGAGTCCCCATTCTCCTTGGCTTTCGGATGCGAGGCCGTGCTCCCGGTTGAGATGCGAGTTGAGTCCCACAGAGTACAGGCATATGGAGACGAGGCCAACCGCACAGCCCTGGCCGAAAGCTTAGACATGCTTGAAGAGAAGAGAGAAAGAGCACAAATGAGGGTGGCAGTATACCAGCAGCGCGCCGCAAAGTACTACAATTCGAGGGTGCGAGAGAGAACTTTCAGAGTTGGTGATTTGGTGCTAAGGAAGGTACTCCCTAACACACGAGACCTAGGAGCAGGAGTGTTGGGGGCGAACTGGGAGGGGCCCTACCAGGTTGCTCAGTGCATACCCCCAAACACTTACAAGCTGGCGCGCATGGACAACACCATCATACCCCGAGCATGGAACGTGAAGCACCTAAGGAAGTACTACCATTAAGGCGCCCACGTCCAATGATAAAAGGACAAGTGTTGCACGCTGTCTTAATATGATAGGGAGGAATCAAAGAGGTTACTTAGATAGCCTCCTGAGTAGGTGTGAGTCTATTTATTTTATTTTCTTGGAAAATCTCATATGTACAATTGCAACTATTTGCATGGAACTGTTTGTTATGAATGTGATGAATGAAACTGCATGTTGTGGAAGAAACTGTTTGCAACCTCATGTGTTATTTTCCTTCACTCTGTGGGCATCAGCCAAAGTGTCTGCCGAAATAAATTTCACCAGACACTTGGGGGGCAGGATAGGAGGCGACAGCATGCGGCTAGCAAGGGGAACCTAAAAAGGGCCCTCTAACAAAGGATCCTAAAAAGGACCCCTTGCCCTCCTAAAAAGGAGGCCCCTAGAAGGGACCCCCTACCAAGAGGATCCCAAAAAGGGCCCTCCATCAGGAGGAAGTGACCCAAAAAACAAAAGGACCCCCTATACTAGGGCCTTAAACGAAGTCCTTACGAGGCATCCCTTGGGATCACAAGGATTAGCTACCCTTGTGAACACCATGGGAGGCCATAGGGACTTACAAAAAATGTATGGTAACGACAATAATAAGTCTAGCACGGCCACCAAGCCGCCTAGCCAAAAAGGGTCTCAAAAGAAACCCTTGCAAAAATAGTACTATGAATAACGACTAGAAGGACGCTTCTCGCAAAGAAATAATAAGCGCACGCAAGAATATACAAAAGGATAACTAAGACCCAAGGGGTCAAAATATCCTTATAAGAGCAACCAAGAGGCACCAAAAGAGGTTCCAGTGAACCCTTTCACAAGGGCTCCAAAGGACCTCTAGCCTAGTAAATAAAAGAGGGGAACCAACCAAACCCCATCATACAGGCTTAAAAGGGCCTCAAATGCAGTAGAACAAGAAATAAACAGCAACACATGTATTTATACATCAGAAAAAAGAGTTCTTGAGATAGTACAAGAGTTACCAAAAGAAAAGTAGCAGTGATAATGATATTACAAAGTTAAAAGAAAAAAAAAGAGCAAGACCACTTCAGGGCCTCCTAAAGTGGGCACTCCACAGGGCCGCTCGAGCAACGGCATGTTCACCAAAGGAGGAGAAGTCGAAATTAGGATCCTGCCTCCACACATTGTAAAGAGCACGATCTATGGACCTGCGCTCGGTGGTGACCCTCTCCGCCTCCAAGGAAGCCCTCTCCACCTCGAAGGAAGCATTCCTCTCCTGCGCCGACTATAGTTCGGCCCTAAGGGCCTCGACTTTGGTCTCCAATTGAGTAACTCTCTGCTGTGACGCAGCCGCAGTGGCCTTGGCCTCCTGGAGTTCGCGCTCCAAGCATTTAACCTTGCCCTTTAGCTCTTTGGTCTTGGCCTTTACTTTCTCCCTCTTTGAGATCAAGTTGGAAAACTTAGTCCGGGCCTTTAACAACTTGACCTTAGTTTCGTTAAGCTCATTTTCGAGCTCCTGGACCCGGGCTGTGAGGCAGTCCCTCTCAGCAGTAGATGCGAAGAGGGTGCCGGACGTGTCAGCATACCGAAGAGACACGGTGTAGATTTGCACAAGAAAGTTAATGGCATCAACGATAAGTAACAAAAAGAAAAACACATGTAGATCTATACATAATAATAATCGACGCAAGGTGCAAGAACTCACCCAGGCCGCAGCGCGCCTTAGGGTGTCCCCAAGGTCTGACTGAGTCACGTTCCCTAGACCCCTCCAGTCGGAAACAGGGAGGCCCGAGGTAATTTGAATATATCGTTGTCCATAAGATGATGCCATTCGAGTCACCCAAGGCTCCCCCTCCGCACTGGGGGCATCTGGTTGGACAGGGACGGACGACCCGCTCGCCGAAGCGGGAGGGGGCGCAGTGAAGGAGAAAAACTGAGACTCTGGTAGATTAGAGGGGGGCTCCGTAAGGTCGACGAAATTAGCCCCCGGTTATCCAATGCCATGAGGAACCTGAGGGAAGGCGTCGCAGCCATCAAGGCTAGGGGGAGCATAACATCCCGCTGCGGCATGCTGGTTCTGAGGTTGAAAGGCCATGTCCTGGTCATAGGAGCCATAAGGGGGGCATCCCCCAGGGGACAGGGGGTGCTGGTGAGATCCCTCACATTCAAGGGGGGCATCCCCCAGCTCCTCCTTGGCCTCACCATCGTGTAGGAACGGCTCAACCGGCGTAGCCGTAGTCTTCTTAGACCCAGTAACTGACCACAGGAGCTTGGGGTCTGAGACCGGGGACAGCTGGTGGCGGTTGAGGTTCGCCATAGTAAATAAGAACGTCGCCTTCTTTAGGGCGGAGTCTGCATTAATAAGGTTGTTCACGGCCTCCGCCTCCATCCCAATGACCACAGGATCAGCAAATTGCTCTGCATGATCCACGCCAATGTTAGTACAAGCAGGAGTACAAAACCGTAAGTTCTAACAAGAAAAAAAGGAGGACCAGGGTAGTTACTGGGGCCGTCGCGAAAGTGTTCACGGACAGAAAGAGGACCCTCCACGAAGAAAAAGTCTTGCTTCCAAGTCCCCATGTTGGATACTGAGCCCTCTATCACGGGGAGCTCGCTATTGGCTTTCTGCAGATAGTAAAAGCCCTTGGACCTGGGGGATCCCATGAGGTTGTACAAGAAGTGCACCTCTTGCGCCGTAGGAGCGCGGTTGGCCCGTTCCTTGAACCAGACAAAAAGGCAGCTTAGGGTCAACCAACTATTGGGTGACAGCTGAAGAGGGGCCAGGTCGAAGTAGTTAAGTACCGCCACGAAAAACGGGTGCAAGGGAATGGTACCACCCGCCTTCAAGATGTGTTCGCTCAAAGCCACCAGACCCTCCCTGGGGCGGTCGGCCCAGCAACCCTCCTGAGGAGCATATAGGGCGTATTCTGGAGGAATACGGTAGTGCTTCACGATTTCCTTCAATTTGTTCGCAGACACATGTGACACCAGACTGGACACCAGTAAAGGGGCGTCGTCCTCTTCCTGGATAGATACCTGTCGGCGTGCTTTCGGCATATCTGCAAAATCAAAAGAAAGATGTGAGGAGGACGCAGAACACTTGACCCTCCATTTTTTCTTCCTAGCAAGAGTTTTCCATCGAGGGAGCGATGGCGAAAGCACTAAGCTAGGAAAAACTGAGACTAGGGGCCGAGGAGAGGCGCTAGCAGCCCCACGACCATCATCAGGCGAGGATGGGCTGGGAGGTTCTGGCAGAAGGTGTCCCTCCATAAACTCTAACTCCCACCACAATTCAAAAAGGGTCGTCCTAAGACGCGCTATATGGTCACTAAGGTCTGGGGGTGAAGGTCCTCCATCTCCTCTCGACACCGAGTCAATTTCGCTCTCCACTACCCAAATTTTGCGCCTAAGTTCAGCAATGTACTCAAGGTGGTGGATACGGGCCTGCCTTAAGGAGTCATAGTCTTGGTAAGGATTGCCCTCAGGGGACTCTGAGTCTGAGGACAGGTCAATAAATTCAGCCCCTGGAGGTATGTCGGACGGGCCGTCACTGGCCATGAGACCTCGTCCCGAAAGCGAAAAGGGGGTTTGCGTATAAATGAGGGGATGGCTACAAAACACAAAGGAATAGGCTCAATATCTCTAGATGCAAGCGTCCTAAATGGCCCACTACAGGGTATAAAAAAAAAAGGGGGAAGGGCATGTATGTGGTCAAACTCACTACAAGCTCAGGCTAAGTTACCCCATCCCGAGTAATGCTAGTTTGGACCCGATAAAAAATAAAAAGGAGAAGGAAAGAAAATATACCTCAAGCGGTTACGAGAGCGAAGTTGGGGTTAAAAAGAGGTCGAGGAGAGAAAAGCACCAAATGGTCGAAAATGCGCGTCTGCAAGAATGGACCAGAAAGATGTGTTAGTCTTCACATAGTCATGCCAAGAAATTGGCTCAAAAAAAAAAATTGAAAAACATGAAAAAATGATGAAAATGAAGTGAAAAAGTAAAATAAAAAGAACTATGGCAAAAATGAGGTTGTGAGGGATTGAACCCCTCACCTCTTGAAAAAGGAAGGGCTCTCCAAACCAATAAGCCAAAGAAGTAAGGTGAAAATATTAGGCCATGCATGAAGGCCTATTTATAGGAATCAAGGTGAATAGTCTACAAGAGCACCTAAAGGTCCTCTCCTAGACTGGGGGGCAAGTGTGGACGCCCAAATTCCACCAAGGCAAAAAATGAGATTTATGTGAGATCCTCGGGCCACCACCGTCTCGGGAAGTCATTACGCTATCACGCCACGAATCTAGACCCGTGCCTTATGGGATCATTTCCATGTGGCCCCCATTTGCAAGACATAGACTCGAAGCTGCCCTAGCCTCGCTCGAACATCCAGCGCGACGCCGTGGGCATCGCTCGGCCACCCGTGCGTGACGCCATGGGCCTCGCTCGGCCACCCGTGCACGATACCCCCTAGTCTCGCTCGGCCACCATGCGCGATGCCTCTTGGCCTCGCTCGGCCACCGTGCGCAATGCCCCCTGGCCTCGCTCGGCCACCATGTGCGACACCCCCTGGCCTCGCTCGGCCACCATGCGCGATGCCCCTTGTCATGGCCCAGCTGCGAAGCCCGTGCCACCATCTCGCACCAGCCGCCCCACCTCCGAGGGCCTCGCCCCAGGCGTCTCACGCCTGGGCGCTCAAGCCTCGCACTATCCGCCTCGCGTCCGAGGGCCTCGGCCTGCTTCGCCCATGCCCACGGAGTGGCCTCGCCATCTAGGCCCCGTGGTGGCCTCGCCCATGGCCTCATGGGGGTCACATCCGCAGCACACTCGGCCTCGTGAACATCCAAAAGAGTCGCGCCGTCAATAAGCCTTCCAAGGGGGCCTCGCGAAGGAATGAGAGCTACGTCACTTAGTGGCCATGTGAATAGAGCCATGCACCAAGGGTCGCATTCCTTACACCTTAAGACGCTTATGCTTAGAGGCTCCCGTCCGAGTCGAATGGGACATACTTGTACAACCTAGTACTGAGTACGGACACCAGTACCAGTGGGACTGCTGGGATAAGAGTTATGGCCTGTATGTCTACGGCCACAGGTCAGAGTCAACACCACTATCACCTGCGCCACTATGCCTGCCACCACTCATCAGACATGGGTACAGACAAGTAGTGGAGACATCCTCCTGACACCTGCTCCTGTACTGGATGTACGACTACAGCCTCTGAAGCCACTCCCCTGACATAGTACTTATGTACCACTTGGTCTCCTGGACCACCATGTACCTAAGGCCATTAGAGCCTACTATAAAATGAACTGGAACACCACCTGAAGGGGGGTTGGAAATTTTACTGTAGCAAAGGCTTGACTGTGAATGAAAAATTGAATTCTCCATTATTGTTCTATCATTGTTCTTGAGTTATTGTTTAAGTTTCTACAGCTTTTCCATTAGTGATCCTGACTTGATAATTTTTTCAACTCAACTTAGTTGACGAGTTCTCACCGTCAACAGTTGTTCTTTTATTTATTTCACTAAACATTCTTATTTTCGATTTTTGTAATTAAAATTAAAGGCTTACGAGTTTAGTAATTAGCAAAATAATAAATAAATCTCTGTGGGTTTGACATCGTTTTCAGTTAAAACTATACTATAATAACGTCGTACACTTGCGGTAATAAGATATGTATCAAGTTTTTGGCCTATTGTAAAATATTGGGAATATTTATTAATAATAAAAAATTGGTGTTAAAATTAATAAATAATATTAAATTAAGTTTCAAATTATAAATATTTAATTTGAATAAGTACTTATTTATTTATTTAATTGATTATATAATATATAAATAAAAGGGTCTTAAATTTGAGTCAATTAGGCCTTAAATTTAACACACACATCACGAGCCCAACCCACGTGGTGTGCGCTAGTCATGATAGGGCTTTATTTACATGTTATTTTATAAATAATTTAATTAAGAAAATAAGTCCATGGATGTGTCTATAAATAGAATGTTATAGCTAGGGTTTTCAAGAGATAAGTTTTTTATAAGTCCTTAATCATAGAAGACCCTAGAATAACACTATTATAGCCACTTTCTCTTCTTCTCTCCTAAATCTCTATCTCATGTGGTGAGAAAATTTCGACACTAGTTTGGCTTGATCAAAGATTGTAAAGGAAGATTGTGTTTGCGTTCGTGTTTCAGTTCTTGGCAATTCCTAGCAATCAAAAAATGACAAAATGATAGAGAAATGAAAGGGTGGAGTCTTATTAATTCTGATACAGATAAGTATTTAATTTATTAATTTTTCTATGTATTATCGTTTAATTTCAATAGATGCATGTTCTAGGATTTCTATTTATGTTTGATTAAATTAGAAATCAAATGATAATAAGCAGGTTCGCGTATGTGTATTTTTTCAACACATATCATAACATAACATAGTATAAAATATCATAGGATAACAGAACATCGGAAACATATTATATCATAACATAAAGCCATCGAATTTATAACATATCATAAAATAAAAGGTGATCAACCTTAGACAACCACAGTTAGGAGAATAACCATTACCCTTACAAATGGCAAACTTTGCATATTCCTCTATGACTGCCCTACACATTTCACACTGAGAGTACCACAATATTGTTGCATGGTCATTTATCAATACAGGGCCACAACATACTTAACATAACAATTTCACTCATAACATATCATTCATTTAGAACACTTCATAATCGTAGCATGGACATATAAAGCATACATTCATACCATACAAAGCATATGAAAATTCCACATATCCTAAGTTACTCTTGGTACAAAACTTCATTACTTCAAGTCATTAGCTTTCATTTTTGTTTATGAATGGGATTTCTCCTAAATCCAACAAGAAACATAACAAAGTTTATAATCATATTATAACTCATAAGAAAAGAATTTTATGGACAACTTAATCCCAAAATCCTATTCCTGTCACTTGGCCCATACCCGACCCCTTTAGGTAAAATGACCAAAATGCCACGTCATCAACTTGTTAGCCACATAGGATAAAACTTAACAGTAGTCTCATTTTACAACATTGTGAATAGTTTGAGGGTAATTTTTAACGATTAAAAAAAATAGGGGACACTATAATGTATTTGTCATAGTTTGGGGGAAAATTTTCTAACTAGCCTAATGTTGTAGCATAAAAATATGAGCTCAACTATCTAGCTCGGGGTACAGCTGGCATAAAATAAATAAAGGAGGCAAGACTTCAGAGATGTTTTGTTTACTCCGAAACAAACAACTCGAGGTTGTCACTGAGCCGGAATAGCCCGGGATCTTTAAGATCATTAGAGATGCAAATGACAGAGATCATGGTACGCAACATTTACATCACCTACATCAAGCCCGAGCATTATCTAAGTCAAGCCATCCTGTTCCAGTCATGTCCAGCTCGAGAATACTGACATTTTGCCACCATTTCCCAAATGACAACCATGAAGTTAACTATGATTTCCTCGCCCTGGCCATTCGTTATATGGGGGATTGACCTAATCAGCTCATTGCCTACTAGAAAAGGAGGAGTTCGCTATGTAGTTGTCGCAATCAACTATTTTACTAAGTGGGTTGAGGCCGAGCCTTTACCAACTATAACCTCGAAGTGAGTACTAGATTTTGTCGTGAAAAGTATAATATGTCATTTTGGACTCCCAAAGAAGATTGTGTCTGATAATGGAACTAAATTTGACAACAACCTATTCACGAATTTTTGGGAAAATTACAATATAATAAAAAGTTTATCTTCAGTGGCATACCCTCAAGCAAATGGGCAAGTCAAGGCAGTAAAAAAACCCTAAAGGTGTTCTTAAAGAAGCGACTAGAAGGTGCTAAAGGGTTGTGGCATGAATAGCTTCCGCAAGTGCTCTGGGCCTATAGGACCTCACATCGCACCTCCACTAGACATACTCTCTTCTCTCTAACTTTTGGAAGTGAGGCTATGCTCCTAGTTGAGGCTCTAGTGACGTCACATAGGTGAAGTAACTTCAACAAGAATTGGAATCCTGATCTGCTTACTACATCCCTAGACCTAATTGAAGAGCGACAAAATAATCTCAGTTCTAGCTTGCCCATTATCAGCATAGAGTAACTTGTTATTTCAGTTCAAAGGTCAAAGGACAAAGACTCAAGCTGAGGATTTGGTTCCCCGAAGAATGTTTCTAGCTAATAAAGACCCTAAAGATGGTGTACTGGGACTGAACTGAGATTGACCCTATTAGATCGTGGAGATCTTACAAGACTGAACCTTCAAACTAGCTCGGCTAAGTGGAGTATTGGTTCCACGAACTTGAAATGCTCTACATCTCAAGAAGTATTATCAGTAATAAGACGTTTTTGTTAAACTTAATGTTTTTTGTTCTTTGTAAGGTTTGTTTGTAAAAGCCATTTCATTTTGTTCAAATTTGAATAATAAATGGTTGCTCCGTATTTTAAATGTTGTACTAGTTTTTTCATTTTATTCTTGTAATTTAGCATGATTTGATTATGTAAAAGCGATCTAGAATATTTATAAACTCTGATTGCTTGGGGGCCATATAACCCTCGAACAATCTTTGAAACATTTGGAAAATTGATTATTCTACGGTCTCTTAAAGCTCGAGTTTTCAAAGATATTCCAAATACGAACTAAGTTAAGAAAATTCGAAGAATAACAAACAAAATCCTAGAATTTATCTAGGTACAAAAATCCTGGAATTAAACTACGTCAAACGCCTGATCCTTAATGGGTATACACAACTAGATGATCAAACTCCTGGAAATAACCAGGTCATCAACCATAAATTAACTGGGCGAGCCATATGGCAAAATAACTTTATCTAAAATTACCCCGATAACTGTTTCAATTTATAAGGACTTTGGAGGTTCATAAACATAAGTAATTTATAGGAAAGGGGAGTGAACAAAAAAAGATTAGATCTAACAAGTTGAAACATATATCAAAATATGTAAATTATACTTAGGATTAAAATAACCTCCAGTTAAAGCCCAAAGGAAATTTTCTCGACCCAATAGGCCCAAATACAAAGTTCTGAAAGCTCCTAAACAAAGAAAAAAACATAACAGAGGGCCCCCATCATCCTTGTACTATGATTACTTGCACTTGAGAAAACACCTCTTCCTCCTGAATTTTCCACTATCTCTGTATACTCTTTTGATAATCAGCCTTGTAAATTGGTGAACTAACGCTCCCAAAGTTCCACGTCCATGAACGAGAAATCCCTTTTATGGTTGTACACCCTACATTGATAGCACATTTCGTCCATAGAGATCTCCAATTCGGCAATGCCCTCCTTGTACTTGGCTTCGACCTCTGCAAGCTTCTACATTAGACTGTCGACCTCATCAAGATTAAGCTTCAGATCGTTGACCTCGAGCTGAAGCTAGTCTAGCCACTGGATTACCTCAAAGGCTTGCGCTTTGGAAATTCGTTCATTCTCTTGGGTGGTCTTCAGGACATTGTTGGCCTTGGCCAGGGTAGCCTTCGTTGCTCTGGCCTCCTCCAAGGCAACCCTTGCCTCCCCCAATGTGATCCTGGCCTCGTCCACCTCATCTCGGATCTTAGCAATACCATGGATTTGAGCCATGCAAGACTGTAACAAATGATTAAAGAGGGGCCAGCTTGTGAAAACATGGAACTGAAGAAGGAGGATAAGGATAAGACTAACGGTCAAAGTCATCCCAAACGCAGAGTCGAGGACAGACGCCGAGGATCTTGCGTCTATGGCCTGTATCTCTTTGGTGTTGACCAAGTTGGCATGCTTCATCAGAAGGTTCAGATCTCCTGAAATGAACCACGCAGAGGTCCTGGATGTTTCCCCACCTCGATAGAAGGACCTAGGATCATGGTAGTAGGGGTTGCAGCTTGGAAGACTTGCAGGACCTGGGATCATGGTAGTTGGATAACCAAGACCATTAAACTGTTTGTTTATAAATGTGCAAGAGTTGCTAATCAAGTCATTTAGTTGAAAACGTGACTCTAAACTCATGATCGAGCTAGGGTTAAAATATTTTGGCCATAAACAGATAAATTTCATTTAAGTAAACGTTTGGTGCATGGAATCCCAAAACAAAATAGGGTTTAAAGGACAAGTTACAAAATTTCAACAATCATATACAATCACAAGCAACTCTAATGGCAAAATACACATTTTAGGTTTTCCTGTCCCTTTATTATCCCTCGACCGTGGCGGACGAGCAGCTGACAATGTACATCCCACCCCCAGAGCTCTCTAACTCAGGATTGGTCCACCTTACCCTTGCCTTTACCTGCACCACGTAGCACACGTGAGCCAAGGCCCAGGAAGAAAACCATATAACATAGCACAAACAATACTGAGAATCAAATGATCCACAAAACAATTAACCAAGTATTCAGCATGTTATAACAGACACATAATTAGTGATGGAAATCAACGAATCACAAGCCATTCATCTCAGTATTCAATAAACCATAACATCAGCTTAACAATAATAAACATATCAAACACATCATACATTACTCAGAGTACCCTCTAATTAACCCACTAACTCCGGCTCTCTTAGGCCGAGCTCAATGATTATTTATCTAACCTCAGCTCTCAATGGCCAAGCTGTGTCCTGTGTGCAAATATCAGTCCCGACAGTCTTAGGCCGTTTATTTCATGCTCACATGGCATATCATAATCATACATAATTTGTATTCAAATATAGAGAACCCTAGTCCCAACATAGCCACACAAAAGGGTGCAGTTTTCTTACCTTTAATTCCGAGCGGAGAAGATGAAACGGTTTCGAGCATGATCATTAGCCTCGAGCCTTGGCGATAAACCTAGTCACAAGGACCAATGGTATTTATCAACTTCCAATCAATATAAATACCTAGGAAATAGAAACTAACCTCCGGAGCTTCCATTTCTACTAAACCGGGTAGTAGAAAATGTCCCGAGCGCTTAGGTACGAAACCCCAAGACCTAACACTCCTTGAAACAATTCTAAGGCTAAAATCCTTAGGCGGGTCGTGACTTGGTTTAGTGGGTCGTGACTTGCCCCCAAGTTAGAAAGGAAGCACCCCAGCCAAAATGGGAGGCTAGTCGTGACTTGGCCTAGCAAGTCGTAGTGCACCCCCAAGTTAGAGAGCAATCCAGGCCTGAAGGGCCACATGCGCCGCGGCACCCCAGGCTTGGTCATGGCACGCCCCTTCGAACTAAGAGAAAATCTGGGTTTTCTCTCCTTCTTGCTAGCCAAGAACACTAAGAAATCACCCAGAATTTTCCCAACACAAACCCTCAATTCAACTCAAATCCAACCACGAATTCAAGAACAAATCTCATATTTTAATCATCAAAACCTTAGCAACAAAACTAAAATCATTAACCAAATTCATCAGCTATTATCACCTCACAAGCTCAGCCAAATTCATCACTCAATCCATACTCAAGAACTCAAAGTTCAACCTAAACTACTTAACAAAACACAGAGATTAAAGCAATATTCTTACCTCAAATTGTGACCCAACTTCCAGGAGAAACCTTCACACCAACTTAGCTCAATTCCAGCTTAATTCTCCTCCAAATCTTCAAAGATCACCAGCCCCAAAGACAAGCCTAGGCCCATTCTTAATTCTTAACTTCAAATTCCCACAAGGGAGTGTGAGGAAGAAAAGAGAACGTGGGAGAGAGAAGGGGTGAACTGAGAGAGAGTTTTCTTTTTCTTTCTTTCCTTGATTAATTCCACAATTTTCTTTTTTGTTATAAGAAAATGCTAAATATATCCTTAGACTTAGGAAAAGACTATTTTACCCTCCCAAATAAAACTAACCATTTACTCAATCTAAGGGTATAATAGTCATTTGTTCTCAATTCCCACTAATTCCTCAAGTGTTCCTAATATTTACCACTTAAATCTCGTCATCCAATTAACTTCAAATTATTTCTCCAATCTCTAATAATCCACACTATATTTTCTAAATTTCCAAAAAAAAAAAATACTCCCAGGCTCCCCCCGGGTATAAATCCCCGTCTTGACTATTTCGCCAATTAGCTCAGTAGGACGGTCTCGAGCCATATACTGCAAATATATCCACATAATAATGTGGTATCAACAATTTATCACATATAATCACATTTATGCCCTCAACATGCCAAATTTAAAAATATTCTCTTATAAGTTAAATAGGGCCCACATGCATATTTAATACTCATAACCATGCATTTCACACATCCACATAATCATATAATCATGCATTAAATCATTAAATTACACATAAACCAATTATACCCTCTTGGCACACTAATCAAGGCCCTTAAGCCTTATTTGTAATTTTTGGGTTGTTATAACTATCCCCTCCTACTGAGAATTTCATCCTCGAAATTTACCTGAATAACTCGGGATACTAATCCCGCATCGCTGACTCAAGCTCCCAGGTCACTTCCTTGACCTTGCTATTCCTCCATAAAACTTTAACCAGAGGAATCGTCTTGTTCCGCAGAACCTTGTCTTTCCTGCCTAAGACCTGAACCGGTCGCTCCTCATAAGACAACAATGTCTGGAATTCCAAATATTTATACTTCAACACATGAGTTGTATATGAGACGTACTTCTGAAGCATAAAAACATGGAATACATCATGAACTCCTGACAATAATGGTGGCAGAGCTAATCTGTAAGCCCCCTGCCCGATTCTCTCCAGGATCTCAAAAGGTCCAATGAATCTAGGGCTTAGCTTGCCCTACTTACCAAACCTTCACACCCCTCGCAGTGGTGAAACCTGCCAAAACACGTGGTCCCCTACCTGAAACTCCACGCCCCTACACTTAGGATTAGCGTAGCTTTTCTATTTGCTCTGTGAAGCAAGCATTCAAGCTCGGATCTTCTCAATGGTCTCATTAGTCTTCTGACCCATGTCCGATCCCAAATACCTCTTCTCACCCATCTCATCCCAATGAATGGGCGATCTACACCTCCTCCCATATAACATTTCATATGGAGCCACTCCAATCGTTGATTGATAACTGTTGTATGAAAACCCAATCAATGGAAGACATTTACTCCAAGATCCTTCAAAATCTAACACGCATGCTCTGAGCATATCCTCCAATACATGAATCGTCCTCTCAGACTGTCCATCAGTCTGAGGATGAAAGTTCATACTAAACTTCAACTGAGTCCCCATTGCCTTCTACAATCCACCCCAAAACTATAGACTTAGGAATCTAGTGGAGACGCACAATCTCCCTCACATACAACTCCGTGTACTAATCCACAGTATAAGTTGTCTTCACTGGCAGAAAGTGAGCTAACTTGGTGTATCTGTCTACTATCACCCACACCGAGTCATGCAGCCCCACTGTCTTGTGTAAACCTCCCACGAAATCTATCCTAATGTCTTCCATTTTCTCTCAGGAATACCCAAAGCCTGTAGCAACCCTGCAGTATAGTACTCATTAGGTCTATACAATCTATAAATCACCTTACTAGAAACAAATGAATGTGTAGCACCGGAGTCAATTAATACAGTAAAAGGAGAGCCAACACTAGAAAGATGACCCGTCACCATTGAGGGACTAGCCCCGGCCTTTGCCTGCATCAAGGTAAACACTCAAGCTGGAGTCAAGCTGTCCACCTTCCCCGATTCCCCTTTCTTCACTATTGGGCAGTCCTTCTTGAGGTTTCCCACCACCCTGCACACATAACAGGCCTTGGCCCGACACCCGGATGGCGTCTTCTGCACCTCGTGCACTCTGGGTAGCTCCTCCATGTGTCACTGCCTCCCTGGAGACCACCCTAAACACCCCGACCCCTCCTATCAGGATCGGCAATAGTCGAAGTGTCAGGGGTCTTCCTCTTTAGATCACTCAGGCCCCCGCCCCTACCAGACCTAGAATATGGAGGCACCGCCTTGCGAATCTCTTGTCTTGTAGTGTTCTCCTTCCAAATCTTGTTCTCTGGTTCCTTAGTGGTAAGAGCCTTCTCAACAGTCTGGGCATAAGTCGTCCCCCCAGCTACTGTTGTAATTGTCACATCTCGGGCTATCATAGCATTAAGCCCTCTAATGAATCTGTCCTACCTAGCTGCATCAGTAGGCACAAGGTCTGGTGCAAACTTCGCAAGCCTGTCCAACTTCAGGGCATATTTTGTAACTGTTATATTGCCCTTAACTAACCCCACAAATTCATTCACTTTCTTTGCCTTTACGGCAACATTATAATACTTATGACAGAATAAATCCTTGAATCCATGCCAACCCAGAGTAGTAACATCTCTAGTCTGTGATGCCACTTCCCACCAAATGCGGGCATCCTCTCTTAGCATATATGTGGCATAGGCCACCCGGTCATTACCTTCTACCTTCATGAAATCTACAATAGCGGTAATCATACTTATCCACTGTTCGGCCTTTAGTGGATCTGGTCCTCCCTTGAAGGTTGGAGGGTGCTGTCCCTTGAACCGCTCATACAGTGGCTACCACCTGTTCCCAATTTCTGGTGTCTGGAAAATTAGTGCCACAGTAGGTGGCACAATAGATGCAGTGCTCCCTGATGGTGCCTGCTGTCTCAATAGACGGATCTGCTTTTCCTGGCTCTGAAGCTGGGCTTGCATGTCTACCATAATCTGTTGCCAGTTCTCAAGGACTGGCGAAGGGTTTTGGCCCTGGTCATCCTCTCTAGCCTTGGACCCAGTGCCGGCAAGTCGTATAGATTTCCTTGGACACATAGCTATCCAAGTTAATCTACAATCAACGACTCGACGGTCAGACTATGATGAAAGGGTAACAATCTTTCCATGATCCACCATTCGAACACTACTAATCAGAAGAAATTAAAATATAAACAATTATCCAAAAATTCACCCACATGCAATAGCAATGCTAATAAGCACGCCTCACTATCATCACACAACAGTCAAGGGCCAGGCCCTATCAGTATCTTATGCCCCTTATTAATCAATAAGATAAAAGCATTCATATTCCTTTCAAACACATAAGCATATAAACACGAATATACAATTACCAAACCCTGAGTCGAGCTTGTCTTTGGCAGCGAATGTACATGTCCAGCCAGTCTTCAGGAACCTTTAAACCTAGACTGAACCGATACTAACTTTTAACGCCCTGGATAACCAAGACCATTACACTGTGTGTTTATAACTGTACAAGACTTGCTAATCAAGTCGTTTAGTTTAAAACGTGACTCTAAACTCATGATCGAGCTAGGGTTAAAAGATTTTGTTCATAAGAAGATAAATTTCATTTAAAGTAAACGTTTGGTACATGGCATCCCAAAACAAAATAGGGTTTAAAGGACAGGATACAAAATTTCAACAGTCATACACAATCACAAGCCACTCTAATGGCAAAATACACATTTTAGGTTTTCCTGTCCCTTTATTATCCCTCGACTGTGGCGAACGAGCAGCTGACAATGTACATCCCACCCCCAGAGCTCTCCAACTCAGGATTGGTCCACCTTACCCTTGCCTTTACCTTCACCACGTAGCACACGTGAGCCAAGGCCCAGGAAGAAAACCATATAACATAGCACAAACAATACTGAGAATCAAATGATCCACAAAACAATTAACCAAGTATTCAGCATGTTATAACAGACACATAATTAGTGATGGAAATCAACGAATCACAAGCCATTCATCTCAGTATTCAATAAACCATAACATCAGCTTAACAATAATAAACATATCAAACACATCATACATTACTCAGAGTACCCTCTAATTAACCCACTAACTCCGGCTCGCTTAGGCCGAGCTCAATGATTATTTATCTAACCTCAGCTCTCAATGGCCAAGCTGCGTCCTGTGTGCAAATATCAGTCCCGACAGTCTTAGGCCGTTTATTTCATGCTCACATGGCATATCATAATCATACATAATTTGTATTCAAATATAGAGAACCCTAGTCCCAACACCGCCACACAAAAGGGTGCATTTTTCTTACCTTTAATTCTGAGCGGAGAAGGTGAAATGGTTCCAAGCACGATCCTTAGCCTCAAGCCTTGGCGATAAATGTAAAGAACGCCCTAAATTAATACTTAATAAAACATTCACATAACATTGTTTCATAAAAGAAAACCACTTATTATAAAGGTCTCAGTGGGGACTTGCTTAAAACCATGCAAGTTGGGCCCATTAGTTTTAAAAAGAAAACATCAGTTTTTATGCAAAGTTCACTAGGAACAAAAATTAAATAATTAAGTCCCACTGATAATTTATAAAGTCTCTTAAAGCATAACATAATTAAAGAAAAATGGCGTCTTTAAAGTGATCGTTTATTCTGTCCATAGGATGCCCCACACCATACACCCTACGACGATAGAACTCCTCACGTCACCATGCGTGCCACAGAGAAATCCTATTTGCTACCTAGAAGGAAAGTAAGGGGGTGAGCTAAAAGCCCAGTAAGGAAGTACAAACAATAAGCAAGTAAGGATACAACATATACAAACACTATCGTTCATCTTAAACATCATGGCATCATCATATCTTAACATTATCGTAACATAACATCATAGCATATCATAAAATTATCGTAACATAACATCATAGCATATCATAACATTATCGTAACATAACATCATATCACATTCATACAAAATTCCTTGTGAACATGGCCCGCTAACTTGTCCATGTCACCCTTTGAGGTAAACAAGAGTCTCTGGTCCTTGAATAACCTCGGCGCGTCCGCCCTAGGAGTTACGTCTTTATATCCTTAGTAACTTGGGTTATGTCTTTATATCCATAGCAACCCATTTGATGTGTCGGGTTCATCATGCTAACATCCATTCATAAACATATCATATTCATACAAGCCACATATCATCACATTATGGCATTCATAATTCATAACAATTCATTCATACAACAGTCTTACCATTCATAGCATAAAATCATAGAATCTATCTAACTTCCTTACCTCAAGTCCAAGCTAAGAAATTTCACAACCTCTCAACGAGCCTATACCATAACCAAAACAACATTTCTTAGGTTCATAAAATTACTATTTTGCCCTTTCATACAACTCATGTGTGCATGGGCCATGCACACATAATAAGAGTTACACATAACATGCAATTATTCTTAACTACACATAAAGCCATAAAAGAATAATGCTCATTGTACGCCCTGATTTTCCCACGGGCTGATTAGCAGGCCGAGCTTCGGACTAATCATGGTTAGTCCATGAACATCCCCAAGACCGGAGCTCCTGTTTTGAGGTCGTACCTCCTTAGCTCGAGGAATCCCCAAGGACTCGCCGAGACTCCCCAAGACTGGAGCAAGGAATCTGAAGGCCGAAGGTCGGGTCAGGTGAGCAGCTCGTGGTACGAGCTAGATATGGAGGCTATGACCCCTTGTAAAGTCAACACACACAAGATAAACGTGCATATATCTGACATCACGTGTCCGATATCCCCCTGACTTCTCGGACACGCAGCAGGAACGTGCGTGTTCAGACACCCACGGCTGGGTTGGGCCGTGCGGCCCATTATCTCCTTACCTATCGATTTGACCACACTTATGTGTCAGGTTTAGAAATTAATCATAAATGTCACAGAGTTGATATGAAAAATAAGAAGGTCACGGGATGACCTACTTACCAACTTCCAGGTGCCTTCTCCTATAAATATGGAGACCCTGGGAGTTGATAAGGGTTGGAAAATATAATCTCTAGGAAGATATATACTCTGTAGCCAAATACCCAGAATATATCAATAATATTGACTAGTGGAGTAGAAGGATTTTAACCTTTGAACCACTTAAAAATGTATCTTGAGTCACCTATTTCATTCCTTACGATCTTATATCTGTTACGGTTCTATATTCAGCACTAATCCCTCTCTCTCCTTCTCTTAATTACCTGTGGGCGAAGAACCGCATCAACAGTTTGGTGCTTTCATTGAGAGCAAGTTCGATTAGTGCTGCTGCAAACATCCAACCATGGTCGCTACTCGATCCAGGCATGGCAACGAAACAGAACAACATGATGGGCAGGAGGCTCATCATACTGCCATCCCTGATGAACAAATTCCTGAAGTCCAGTAGCGCCAGGAAAGCAGCCGGCGGGCCAAGACGATACTGGTAGTTCGGCGCCCCGGCCACCTAATCCGAACCCGTGTTATTATACTGCGGTGGAGATGGAAAATGCTCAGCTGTGGAGCCAGTTAGCAACAGCTAGTCAGCAAATCCAGGATATCCTGGCCCGACTACCCCCTCTCACAACCAAAGTTAATGTTGGAGAGAGGCAAGGTGGGGCTCCTAAGTCTCGCCGGGGTAATCGGTCCAGGCATAGCCGTTCGGATAGACTTCTAGCAGCCAACTCCACCCCATCATCGCACCATCGAGAGGCAATCTTCGGGGAAATGCCTGGGACCAGACAACAACAATACAACCGTTCGGTTAGGACGTCAACTCCTAGCTCTCAACCATCCTTGAGGACGCCCAGGAGAGCTCGAGGAAATTCCCGAAGGAGATCCGGGGAGGGCCCGCGATGTCAGCCCGTCCCCGAAGACCATCCTGCACCTCGTCCAGATCGCCCGGTGCGGGACCAGCAAGTTGGCAGGGCCGAAAGGCCCCCACCAAATTTGATCTGTCCAGACGGAACTAGGATCGCCTCCCCAGTCAGGCATCCTCCTTCTCCTATTAGATACCCGTCTCCTCCTCGGCCCGTCCAGGACATCCCAGCCTATGGGGGTAGTAGGAGAGACCTGCCATCAACTGGACCTTCCCGGCATAGCAGGGCGCCAGGGGAAAGCTCAGGTCATCATCACCAAAGGCGGACCTGGAGCCTGTCCAGCAGGAGCCACTGGACCAGCAGTCGCCGAAGTGACCTCTCTGGGGGAGACCTTCGTCAGCGTTTAAGTTCAGCACAAAGTCACTAGACCACCCAGGGAGGTGACCTTCGAGATCGCCTCAACTCTCATAGAGGGGACGGAGCTGGAGATGGTGGCCAGGCTCGTTCATGGGGGGTTCTGTCCGAGGTACGCAACGAGGGGAATGTCCCAAATAACCTATCTCAAGATAGGAGGGGCAATAACCCACCAAATTTGTACAATGGATCCGGAGCTGTTGAACAGCCCCGGAATAACCAAGGACATCAGGACCATACCCTCGATCACTTGACCCAGATGGAGGAGCTGATGAAGAAGCTCCTGTCTGAAAAAGAAAAAGATGAATATGATTCGGGAGATGAGATGGAGCTCTTCACCCCCAATATAGCATCAACGGCATACCCGTCTGGTTTCCGTATGCCTCACTTGTCAAAGTTCAACGGGGACGGAGACCCATCAGACCATTTAGGGATGTTCAACACCCTAATGATGGCCCATAACATTGGCCCGGAGCTGAGATGCTTGATCTTCCCTTCCACACTGACTGGACCTGCCAGACAGTGGTTCAAGCAAAGTAAAAGACAGTCAATCAGCTCCTGCAAGGCCTTCTCAGCTGACTTCAAAAGGGCATTCCGCGCCTCCCAGGCCGCCCGAGTCCAAGCCGACTCCCTAGCTAACGTGAGACAGCAGCCCGGTGAGACGCTGAAAGCCTACCTGAGTAGATTCGCGAATGTCGCTGCTCGAGCCAGGGACGCGGATGATAGCTCCAAGCTCATGGCCATGAGAACCGGAATCCTTGTCGGAGGAGATCTATGGAAGGATATACAAAGGAAGGGAGTCAGCTCGGTCAACGAATTCCTTAACAGGGCCCAAGAATGGATAAACTTAGAAGAAGCCGAGGCCTCAGCGGTGGGAACCAGCCAGGTTTCGGATCAGCCCGCGGGAGTAGTGACAGAGGTCGTGGCAGCGACCCCGAACGTCGCGCAGAGCAACCAACCTGGTGGAAGCAAAAGAAAGGGTAATGGCGAAAACAGTCAGCACGACCAAAAGAAGAATAAGCCTGCAGATAAGTTTAAGCCCGTTTTCACGACGTATACCGAGCTCACTCAGTCCAGAGAGAGTATCTTCTTGGCTAACTCTACTCGGGTCCCCTGGAAGAGGCCGGAGCCATTGAAGCACCACAAGGGAAAGAGAGACACTTCCAAATTTTGCCGTTTTCATAACGATGTGGGCCACAATACCGACGATTGCAGGCACCTAAAAGATGAGATGGAGACTCTCATCCTCGCCGGTCCCGTAGCATAATACTCTCGGAACAGGGTTTCGGCGAGTCGACCTGCTCCAGAGGTCCCAGCCAGTCAGCCCGGATCCCGGGTAGATCAGGACGTCCCTCCTCCCGTGGTCGGAGGAGAGATATCCACCATCTCGGGAGGACCACACATGGCTGGCACGAGCAGGGGCGCACAGAAGAGATACGTGAATGAACTAAAGGCTCACAACGGAGTGGAGTTCATCCCGGAGCAGCGTCAGTCAAAGCAGCAGCGATTGGAGAGGCAACCAATCATCTTTACGGAGAAAAATGCAGGCCATGTCCAGTTCCCTCACAATGATCCCTTGGTTGTAGCAGTCCAGCTCGCCAACCGGAGAGTAAGAAGGGTGCTAATAGACAACGGGAGTTCGGTGAACCTCTTATTCCAGTCCACCTTAGAGAAGATGGGTTTGACCGTCGCCGAGCTAAAGGCAACCTCCATGATGCTGTATGGTTTTTCGGGAGAAGGATCAGCAGCGATAGGGACGATCGAGCTGGTGATCACCCTAGGAGAAGAATCTCAAACAGTATCCAAACTACTCGAGTTCGTGGTCATAGACTGCTTCGCTGCTTACAATGCCATTTTGGGCCGACCTACGCTCATAACTTTCGAGGTTGTCACCTCCATCCGACACCTCGCCATGAAGTTCCCCACCTCGACAGGAATCTGCACGATCAAGGGTGATCAGCTCGCTGCTAGGGAATGCTACAGCATTTCCATGAAGGGAAAATCTAAACCCAGGCAGCTGGCTATGGCCATTCTGAGTGAAGAGGAATCCCAGGAACCCTTGGCGGCTCCTGAGATTTAAAAACCTCAAAACGCCAAAGGGGAAAATGTCGCCTTGAGTGAGGACATTGACCCCCGAGTAGGCGAAGACAGATCCGATCTCCAGGCTATTGAGGAGCTCGAGGAGGTGAACCTTGATCCACAAAATCCATCACGAATGGTCAAGCATGGGAAAAACCTTTGTAGCAAGAGGAGGACGGAGCTGATTACGTTTCTGTGGGCTAACTTAGATGTATTTTCTTGGTCCCACGAGGACATGGTGGGAATTAGCCCGAGTATCATTATGCACACGCTCCATCTGGATAAAAGCGTTGTCGCCAAGTCTCAGAAGCAAAGGCGTTTAGGAACAACCCGAGCTGAAGCCCTTGAAGAAGAAGTGGCCCGGCTCAAAAAATGTGGCTTTATCCGTGAAGCCAAATTTCCAATTTGGGTTGCCAACCCCGTGCTAGTTCCAAAGCCCAACGGGAAATGGCGGACCTGCATTGACTTCTCCGACCTGAATAAAGCCTACCCCAAGGATTGTTTTCCATTGCCAAGGATCAATCAGCTGGTGGATGCCACGGAGGGGCACGAGCTCATGTCCTTTATGGACGCGTACTCGGGCTACAATCAGATCGCGATGAATCCGACGGACCAGGAACACACCAGCTTCATGACCTCGACTAATGTCTATTGCTACAAGGTCATGCCTTTCGGTCTGAAGAACACCGGAGCTACCTACCAAAGGTTAGTAAACAGAATGTTCGCGGACCAGATCGGAAAAAACATGGAAGTGTACGTTGATGAGATGCTAGTCAAGTCAAAGACTGTCGAAGAACATGTTTCCGACCTGGAAGAATGTTTTAAAATACTACGAGAATATGGCATGAGGCTCAATCCCCAGAAATGCACTTTTGGCGTCGCATCGGGGAAATTCCTGGGGTTCATAGTCAATACCTGAGGAATCGAGGCAAACCCCGACAAGATCAGGTCACTGCTCGAGCTTCCTTCCCCCATGTCGCGGAAAGATGTCCAAGGCCTCACAGGAAGAGTGATAGCACTCAACCGGTTCATTTCCAAGTCAACCGATAAGTGTTTGCCCTTCTACAAACTGCTCCGAGGAAACAAGAAGTTTGAATGGACAGTAGAATGCGAAAACGCATTCCTCGACCTGAAGGCACATCTGGCTGAACCGCCTGTGCTATCCAAGCCCAAGGCAGGAGAGCCTCTTTTCCTCTACCTGGCCGTCACTGAGGACGCAGCTAGCGCCGTACTAGTACAAGAAGAGGACCAAGTTCAGAAGCCAGTCTACTACATCAGCAAGAGCCTCCTCGGGGCAGAATCATGATACCCATCGATGGAAAAATTGGCGTTCTGCCTAATCACAGCCTCGCGAAAGCTCAGGCCGTACTTCCAATCTCACTCGGTACACGTCATGACCGATCAGCCTCTAAGGCAGGTTGTGCAAAAACCTGAAGCATCGGGACGTTTGTTAAAGTGGGAAGTCAAACTCAGTCAGTTTGAGATTTTCTATACTCCACGGACTGCCATAAAAAGTCAGGCCCTGACCGACTTTGTGGCAGAGTGCACGGGATTCCAGGAGGATCCCTCAGAAGGCTGTCCCTAGATCACCTCGCCCCACCCGTTGTGGAGGATCTTTGTGGATGGTTCGTCCAACGAGAACGGCTCCGGGGCCGGCATCATCCTGATATCCCCCGAGGGACATAGATTCCACTCAGCGCTAAGATTCGGGTTCAAGGCGTCTAACAACGAGGCAGAGTACGAGGCTTTGATGGCCGGGCTGAGGATAGCCAATGAGTTAAAGGCGAGCTCCGTCCAGTGCTTCAGTAACTCCCAGCTCGTGGTAAACTAGGTTCTGGGCGAATATCAGGCGCGGGGACCCAAGATGGCCGCCTATTTGGCGAAGGTAAAAGCCGAGCTGTCCGCATTTGAGCGAGGATCGATCGAACACATACCTCGAGAACAGAACGCCAATGCAGATGCTCTTGCCAAGCTCGCCACCTCGGGAGAGACAGAGACCCTGGGGTTGGTGCCAATAGAGTTCTTGGAAAAACCAAGTATAGAAGGATATCGGGCAGAGGTCGAGATGATCGACGCCAAGCTAACCTGGATGACTCCCATTCTTGAATTTCTCATCGAGGGCAAGCTGCCTGAGGGACGTAAGGACGCGCGGCAAGTCCTATATCAAGCTCCTAGATATACGATAGTCGATGGAGTGTTGTACCGACGTGGGCACTCCCTACCTCTCCTCTGGTGCGTTCTTCCAAGTGAGGCGGAGGCCATCCTGCAGGAAATTCACAAAGGATTCTGCGGAGACCACACTGGGGGGCAAAGCTTGGCCTTAAATGTTCTCAGGCAAGGTTATTACTGGTCGACTCTGTCCAAAGACTCGATCTCATATGTGAAAAAGTGCGACAAGTGCCAGCGATTCGCTGCAGTTGCCTGAGCTCCTCCAGTTGAACTGAAAATGATCTCGGCCCCTTGGCCGTTCGCCGTTTGGGGGATAGACTTAGTAGGCGCCCTGCCTACCGGAAAGGGCAGGGTCCGTTACGCCGTGGTAGCCATCGACTACTTCACTAAGTGGGTCGAGGCTGAGTCGTTGGCGACGATCACGTCTAAAAAGGTGCTTGACTTCGTTATTAAAAGCATCATTTGTCGATTCGGCCTGCCCAAGAAGATCGTCTCCGATAACGGCACTCAGTTCGATAGCGACCTGTTCACCGAGTTTTGTGAAAGGCACAGAATTGTGAAAAGCTTCTCCTCCGTGGCCTATCCTCAGGCGAACGGCCAGGTCGAGGCTGTCAACAAGACTCTAAAGGCGAGCCTCAAGAAAAGGTTAGACGAAGCAAAGGGGGTCTGGCCGGAACAGCTCCCCCAGGTCCTATGGGCGTACCGGACCTGGCATCGGACTCCCACGGGTCATACTCCCTTTTCTTTAACTTTTGGGAGTGAGGCAGTCCTCCCCGTGGAGATGAAGGTTCTTTCGCATAGAGTCCAATCTTACGACCAAGATTTGAACCATGAGGTCCTATGCCATTCCCTTGACCTAGTTGATGAAAGGCGAGAGGATTCGCAACTCCAGCTCGCCCATTATCAGCAAAAGATCACTCGCTACTTTAACACCAAAGTCAGAAAATGCGCCTTTAGTGTTGGCGACTTAGTCCTAAGGAGAGTTTTCCTGGCCGGGAAAGATCCCAAAGATGGAGTCTTGGGACCGAACTGGGAAGGACCCTACCAGGTCATCGAAGTCATCAAGGAGGGAACTTATAAGTTAGCTCGACTTGATGGAGGGGCAGTATCGCGGACTTGGAACGCCATCCACTTAAAGAAATATTATCAATGATCCACTTGTAAGGCCTGGAAGACAACTTGTTATGTATTAATAAAAATCAGCTTTTTATGCATATTTGCAAGTGTAATCTTAAAGTAACCACGAAAGACCCTTTCCCAGTTACTTGGGGGGCATATGGTACCTGGATATAACCAGGTCTCCTTAATGACTTAGATGTTGATCCTTATCTATGGATCGTTGTTCTTCTTAAAGAGCTCGAGATATGGATAAGGGTTAACGCTAACTAAGTCCTATCCTGGTTTTAACCGGGTCATAAAACTTAGAAGTTGATGTAAATCTATTTTTCATTGTTCTTCTTAAAGAGCTCGAGATATGGATAAAAGTTAACACGAACTAAGTTTTCTAAATAAGTTCCTGGTTTTAACCGGGTCATAAAACTTAGAAGTTGATGTAAATATATTTTTTGTTCTTCTTCTTAAAGAGCTCGAGATATGGATAAAAGTTAACACGAACTAAGTTTTCTAAATAAGTTCCTGGTTTTAACCGGGTCATAAAACTTAGAAATTGATGTAAATCTATTTTTCGTTGTTCTTCTTAAAGAGCTCGAGATATGGATAAAAGTTAACACGAACTAAGCTTTCTAAATAAGTTCCTGGTTTTAACCAGGTGTTATCCAGATTTCCGGATAGCGTTTAGATGGATATCCTTGGGGAAGCAGAATTACCAATGTCCTTCCCGGTAGGTGACCAGAGCTTGCGGATGGACAGAAAGGCTTCGCCTCTCCCGCTTAGTGTCCGGATTACTCTTTCAAGCTAACACGACACGAAAACTCGTCAACTCTCCCGGACTCCCGAAGGGGTATCCTTCGGGGAAGCTCCTTCCAGGAGAAGCTCTTCAAGTGGTCTTCGCGGAAACAGTTCCGTGCCACGCACGGAACAAGACCAAGCGGTCGAGTCATGGAGGAGGTATATTTGGAATGATATCCACCTGACACAGGATCCCGTCTGACACGCCCGATAGGTTAAGGCCGCACACATCCCAGCACGCCTAAGGGTACCTTTTCGCCTACTGTTCTGCTGACAACTTGGAAAAGACGACTGACTTTGTGTATTCCCCATACTTTCACGTAAATATACCCACATAGAGTCTTGTAGCCATGCTACTACAGTAATTGTATTCCCTATTTATGGCTGGTGTAATTAAGACTCATGTGAGTAGAGAAAAACCCTAATCCAAAACCCTAGCTATAAATACCCCCTCATTTTACGATATAGGGGACGACGAACAAATTATATAGCAAGAACTCTACTAAAATCTCTCTAGCTTCATCTTCTTCAAGAGAACCCGAGAGAAACACTGTGAGTGTGTGAAGTTCTTATACACCAGCCATCTTACTGTAATTCTCTACAGGGATAATAACATCGACTCGTGGACTAGGGCTCGTTAACGCCTGAACCACGTAAAAACACTGTTTGTTTATTTATATTTCTGCATTTCTATAGCTCTTGTCTTTTTATTATTCCGTTCGTATTCGTTTCCGAAAAACTCGGTAAACATTTTGGTGCTTTCATTGAGAGCTGTAGGAAGTTGTTAGTCAGCTCTTTTTCTGTGTACGTTTTTTGTATTCACTCCGTGCTAAAAAGATGGTGACTACGAGAAAATCCGCGGTTGACAAAAATGCTAAGGTCAACCCCGATAATATGATGGAAGATGCGGTGCAAAACGAACCCTTGGACTACCAAGGTGAAGACCCGACATCCCGCCAGGATCGGGTCAGTACTGAAGATACGACATACTTAGAAGACGAAGAAGAGTATGTCCAAGACGGTTACTACAAAGACGGCTGCTACTATGAGAAGGACCCAGAACTGGTCCAAGTAGCCGAGGAACTGGTGGTCACTAAGGCCAAGCTTGCTGAGCAGGAGCGCGTCTCCGAAAAAATGCAACGCATGATGGAGTGCCTCCAAAGCAAGTTCGGAGATCTAGGCGACTCGGACGAGGATGCCTCTGTTCTAGGTGGAGCTGATGCCCCCGTGCCGGATCCAGCCACTGCTGAACCATCCAAAGCCGCCCCTAACAAGGGCAAAGAAAAAGTTGGGGAGCCTGTGCGCACTGACGCCCCTGCACCTCCTAAAGGCGTGAATCACCAGGCCGACTGCCCCCCCCCCCCCCCCCGCGCGCAGAAGGTCTCTGGCGCTCCTAAGCCCAGACGTCCTTCAGCCCCAAGGGGGAACTCCGTGCCTAAAGGGCCCGGTGCTAAGGCACCCAGGCCTAGGGGAAGGAACAACTGCCCCAGTGATTCCGTCAACCAGGACGGTCGGGCTGCGAACTCGCACTCCGAAGATAGCTGGTCCACGGTGGACCTAAGAAGAAGGTTGGAGGCCAAGTATGAAAAGGGCAAAGGAGAAAAGGCCCGGCCTCGCGGAGATGACCTCCGAAATCATATTAATGACAAGCTCCGGGGACGTGACCTCCCGGAGAGTGATACAAAGAGGCTCGAGGAACAGATTGCTGCCTTGACCAAGCTAGTCCGAAAGCAAAGTGGGGCCCTGTCAGACTCTGAGGAGGAAGACCCGGAACCATGTATTCGGAGGATCGCGGAAACGTCCCTCCCGGATAACTTCAAAATGCCTCACATAGAATTATATGAGGGGAGGACAGACCCGCGTACCCACCTAGCTAAATACAAAAAAATGATGCAAGTGGCGCGCGTTAGTGAGGACGCCAAATGCATGTGCTTCTCACTCACCCTTACCAAGTCCGCGGAGGATTGGTGGAAAAGATTAGCTCCCGGATCAATCCACAGTTGGAAGGAGCTACAGTCCGCATTCAGGAGGCAATTCATTGCTGCCCGCGACCACGACATGGAGGTTGGTTCCTTAACCAACATCAAGCAGCAACCCAATGAGAACCTCAAAGCTTTCATTCAGAGAATGATGGAAGCTGCTGCAAAGACCAAGGTCAGCGATGACATGAAGCTGATCGCCCTTCAATCGGGCCTTACTGTCGGCTCCCTGCTATGGGGGGAAATGCAAAGGAGACGGGCAGAAACGCTGTCCGAATTCATGTCAAAAGCTCAGGGAATCATCAACCTTGAGGATGCCTACCAGCAGGCCTTTGGAGTTCCCCCAGCTCCAACGCCTTCCGTGACTGCGCCGAGCTTTGCTTCGCAAGCTCCCGCGCCAGCCCTCACGCTTCTTGGAGCCCAGTTCGCTCCAAGCGTGTATGGGCCTTTCGCGTCTGCTCAGACACCGAGTCAAACCCATTTCTCTGGGTACGGAGCTGTACAAACCGGATGTAGTATTGCTCCTGGCCTGCCGCAGCCGCAAGCGGAAGGCCCAGAACGAAATTTGAGCCAATCGCGGAGCAAACGAAGCGGAAGAAACTCCAACCGGGGAGACCATTCAAAGAAACCCCGGAAGGACTATGAGCCCAAGTTCACGGAGTATACCAGTTTGATAGACTCGCGAGAGAATGTCTATCGGGCGACCTGTAATATGGTCAACTACAGGAAGCCCCCAAAACTGTCTCATGGAGGAAGGCGTCCGCGAGACTCCAATAAGAGGTGTGAGTTCCACGGAGACGTGGGGCACACCACGAACGAGTGCCTTCAGCTGAAGGATGAGATCGAGTCCCTGGCAAGAGCGGGACACCTCGGTCAGTGGGTGAGGATACCCATTATCTATCCCGGACAGGGAGTAGTTCACGGAGCTGCATATTCCCCGGGACAGAGGGGGACCGCTAGCGCTCCTGGAGCCGGTCACCCCCAAGCTCCCGGGTCTCAGTTCCCAGCGCTTCCTGCTCCAACCGCTTCGGCACCCATTGCCTTGTTGGCTCCAGGACCTGGCAACCCATATCCGCCCGGCCTTGTTCCGCCACCCGTTGACGGACACGTAGCCACCATTTCTGGAGGACCGCACCTTGCCGGAAGCACCCGCAACTCCCAGAAGAGGTACTTGAGGGAGTTAGAACACACCGGGGAAATGTGCGCCTTGGTTCAATCACCTGCTCAACGTCCCCGAATGATGGACCTTCCCATCACCTTCACGGAGGACGATGCCCGACATGTGCACTTCCCCCACAACGATCCCCTCGTGGTGGAAGCCCAGATTGCCAATAAGAAGGTCTCACGGATCTTGGTCGATAACGGAAGCTCCGTAAACATCCTCTTCAAAGCGGCCTTCCACGCGATCGGATTAACCGAGACAGACCTGACCCCATGCCCCATCCAGCTTCAAGGGTTCAATGGGGATGCACTCATGCCACTAGGCAAAATTCAACTTCCAGTCACCCTCAGAGGAGAAAGCGACGCTTGTGTCTTCAAGCACAGCACATTCGTGGTGGTCGACTGCCCCACGGCGTATAATGCCATCCTAGGCCGACCGGTCCTAATCGATTGTGGGGCCATAACCTCAATACGCCACTTATGCTTGAAGTTTCCATGCGACGATGGGCGTATCGGCACCCTTCGAGGAGAACAACGAAGCGCGCGAAGCTGTTATAACGTCTCCGTCCGATCCGTCTACACGGTCCAGGAGACGGTTGCTGCCGTTCCTTTGGCGGAAGAATTACGAGAAACTGGGGGTGCTCAAGGGGCATACTTTGACGAACTCGACCCAAGAGTGAGGATCGAGAAAGCGATAGAACCGATGGAGGAAGTCGAAGAGGTGATCCTCAACCCGGGAGATCCCACCAAAGTCATTCAGGTGGGGAAAAACCTGCCGTCGGCCATTTGAAATAAGATCGTGGCCACTGTGAAGAATAATCAGGATATCCTGGCATAGTGCCACGCTGATATGACGGGGATTAATCCTAATGTTGCGTGCCACGCACTCAACATAGACCCATCTGCAACTCCAGTTTGCCAAAAGAGGAGGCCGTTAGATCCAGTGAGGGCCGAAGCCGTCAAGGCTGAAGTGGACAAGCTGATGTCCATAGGCTTTCTCCAGGAGTCACACTATCCCGTGTGGTTGGCCAACCCAGTTCTGGTCCCGAAACCCGATGGGTCCTGGAGAATGTGCATTGACTTCACGGACTTAAACAAAGCCTGCCCGAAAGATTGTTTCCCTCTTCCGCGAATCGATCAGATGGTAGACGCTACTTCCGGGTACGAACTCTTATCCTTCATGGATGCGTACTCCGGATACAACCAGATCAAGATGCATGTCGCGGACCAGGAACACACCAGCTTTCTCACGGACAAGGGTGTCTACTGTTACGTGGTCATGCCTTTCGGTTTGAAGAATGCTGGAGCAACGTACCAGCGTCTAGTAAACAGGATGTTCAAGGACCAACTGGGGAGGAACATGGAGGTGTACGTGGACGACATGTTGGTAAAATCCAAGACCTCCGGGGACCACAGTGACGACCTTGAGGAAGCTTTCGCCGTGATCCGAAAGTATGGAATGAAACTGAATCCAAAGAAATGTACTTTCGGGGTCTCGTCTGGGAAGTTCCTCGGTTTCATTGTCAGCTCCCGCGGAGTGGAAGCCAACCCTGAGAAAATTAAGGCGTTCATAGATATGCCTTCCCCCTAGAAGCATAAGGATGTCCAGAGCATTACCGGAAGGATAGCTGCTCTCAGCCGCTTCGTATCCAAGGCCACTGACAAGTGTATCCCCTTCTTCAATGTGTTGCGAGGAAACAAGAAGTTCGAGTGGACCCCCGAATGCGAAGCAGCCTTCCAACACCTCAAGGAACATTTAACCCGAGCTCCCATTCTGTCCAAACCTGTCGAAGGAGAGGCGTTGTTCTTATACTTAGTTGTAACAGAGCACGCAGTGAGTGCCGCTCTCGTCTGAGAAGATGGCCGTATCCAACTCCCTGTGTATTACGTAAGCAAGAGGTTACTGGACGCCGAGTCCAGATATTCAATGATCGAAAAACTCTCCCTCTGCTTCCTAATTGCTTCGCGGAGGCTAAGGCCATATTTCCAGATATTCAAAGTACTCACCAACCACCCTCTCCGACAAGTCTTGCAGAAACCCGAGTCTTCTGGCAGATTGCTTAAGTGGGCCATGGAACTGAGCCAGTTCGACATCCACTACCAACCACGTGTTTCCATAAAAGGACAAGCTCTCGCGGAATTTATTGTGGAATGCTCGGGAATGAATGACCTCCCGGAAGATCCTGTCCCGGAATTTCCCACATGGAAGGTCTATGTAGACGGAGCCTCAAATGAAAAAGGAGCTGGAGCGGGGGTCATCCTAATATCTCCCCAAGGGCATCAGCTCCAGAGCGCCATCCGTTTCGCGTTCCCAGCATCCAACAACGAGGCAGAACACGAAGCCATGTTAGCTGGATTACGACTGGCCAGAGAAGTCGGAGCCCAAAAAATCGAAGTATACAGCGACTCCCTACTTGTGGTAAACCAAATATCCGGGGAATACCAGACGAAAGGCGAAAAAATGGCTGCCTACGTGTCTCTCTCCCGCGGCCTACTGCAGCATTTCAAAGGCTACCAAATCCGCCAGGTCCCCTGGGATCAGACCCGGAGATCGAACAATATGGCCTGGTGCCCATCGGGCACTTAGAAGCACCCACTACCGAGACACAGAGGGTAAATGCCATCATCGACTATTCCCATTCCTGGATAGGACCCATCCTCAGATTTCTCACCACCGGAGAGCTCCCCACTGATAAAGCTGACGCAAGAAAGCTCCAGTATCAAGCTCCCCGATACGTGGTTATGGATGGAAAGCTTTACCACAGGGGGTTGTCCATACCCTTCCTTAGGTGTGTTGCCGGAACCGAAGTCAGCGCCATCATCCATGAGGTTCACGGAGGCTTCTGTGGCGACCATACCTCCGGGCTGAGCCTCTCCAAAAAGATCCTTTGACAAGGCTACTTCTGGCCACCATGAAGAAGGATTGTGTGGATTATGTCAGAAAATGTGAGCAGTGCCAGAGGCACGCCAAGGTTCCGCGAGCGCCGCCTACAGAAATTACCTTAATGACCAGCCCCTGGCCGTTCGCCGTTTGGGGCATTGACCTAGTAGGTTCCCTTCCAACTGGAAAGGGTGGAGTGAAGTATGCCATAGTCGCGGTAGACTACTTCACCAAATGGGCTGAAGCTAAACCTATGAACACGGTCACATCTAAAAAAGCACTGGACTTTGTCATCAGGAATATAGTGTGTCGTTTTGGGCTTCCACGAAAAATTGTGTCCGACAACGGGAAGCAATTTGATAGTGAACATTTCACGAACTTCTATGCTTCGCATGGAATTATCAAAAGCTTTTCCGCAGTTGCCAGACCCCAAGCTAATGGGCAAGTGGAGGCAGTAAACAAAATATTAAAGACCACGTTGAAGAAAAAACTCCAAGCCCGCAAGGCTCACTGGCCGGAAGAACTTCCGCGAGTACTTTGGGCCTATCGCACAACAGAGAGAACTTCGACGGGGCACACACCTTATTCCATGACCTTCGGTTGCGAGGCCGTCATCCCAGTAGAAACTATGATCCCCTCTCACAGGTAGGACACCTACGACCCTACCCGGAACCACGCCCTTCTCCAGGAGTCCTTGGACATGATCGAAGAGCTCCGGGAGCAGTCGCAGGTCCAACTAAAAATGTACCAAGGCAAGATAGCCCGACACTTTAACACAAGAGTCAAGAGCCGTACATTCGAAGTTGGGGATCTTGTCCTCCGGAGAGTATTTCCTGCTACGCAGGATCCGGGAGTGGGAGTCCTCGGACCCAACTGGGAAGGCCCCTATGAAGTACAAGAAAAAGTGGGCCATGGGACGTATCACTTAAAGAGACTCGACGGATCTAAAGTCCCACGCGCCTGGAACGCGGAGCACCTCCGCCGTTACTACCAGTAGGCCCCGGACTATCTAGTCGGAAGTCCTTGGTGAAATTAGCAAAAGTAAAAAATGTGGAAATAATCCTCCCTACTGTAAAACACGTGCCTAGCAGGCTAATTTAATGAAACACGGAGAGATTCACTCCACTTTTACTGCACTTTTTATCCCTGTGTTCAAAGCTGCGTTTTAACAAGTGACCACGCGGTCCGGAGACGTCCGGACCCCACGCTCACTTGGGGGGGTATACATGGCTAAGGCATAGCCATACGCCCCTTGAACAAAATATATGCAGAACACCACTCGTATGCTAGCATTTTTTAAATTGTTAAGCTTAGGTTAATTTGTTATTGCCATAAACATACTTGCATTACGTGTCATGTGCGCATTATGTGTTTTTGCCATAAACATACTCGCATTACGTGTCATGTGCGCATTATGTGTTTTTGCCATAAACATACTTGCATTGCGTGTCATGTGCGCATTATGTGTTTTTGTGAAAATTGCCATTGAAATGCCTGCCACTATGCATCATGAAAATTATCTCCTGTAGCCCAGCGATGAACAGGACTGGGGGTTGGGGCACATTCAGAGAGCTACGCCGAAACACCCCCAACTCTCTGACAAGTCCTTTGCAGAATACTCCGCGACCGCTGTAGAGCTTTGCTTCGCAAGCTCCAGCTCCGGGTCCCGCAAGGCGAAAGATGGCAAGACCCGCGACCGTTGTAAGCCTTGCTTTGCAGGCTTCAGCTCCGGATCTCACAAAATAATGCATGGCGAACTCCTCGACCACTGCAAGTTTCAGCTCCAGGAGTAGACATGGTCGATCCCCCACTCACAGCAGGCCTTGCTTCGCAAAGCCCCTGCTCCGGGATCAAACCTGGTGGGCGTGGCAATTTCCCCGACAGCAACGAGCCTTGCCTCGCAGGGCTCCATGCCAGGTCCCTGAAGTCAGCCACCATGAGGTTCGCAACGACAGTTAGTTTTGCTTCGCAAAGATCTAACCTTAAGACTAGCGACGCTCACCAAAAGAACTCTCGTTCCGAGCCATGGAACGGCTCACCTTAGCAATCCCAGCGAACAGTATAACTACAAGTCCCGGGATTGGCTATTTGCCTTAGGAAAGCTAAAATACGGTGAAAGGAGTCTGGTCGTTTGAACCAGGAAACCTTCGTAACCTAGAAACTACGTGGGAAAAGACATCAGCCGTTAGAGTTTCAAGTGGGAAGTGCATAGGTTTTGGCCGTTGGAACCAAAACCTCATGCGCCCCTACAACAGTTTCTACCGTATAAAAGTCTACCCTAAACGCAAAGATAAATAAAGAACTCGGCAGAAAAGAAAGGAGAATGCTATAATTATGGCAAATGTGTCTGCAATGAGAAAAGAGTACAAGGAGCTTCGCCCCAAAGAAAAACTCAAATGAAAAATTATTAAAGATAAGGCCCCTTCAAGCATTGGGGGTGGCAGTAGTGTCCGCGTCCAAGGCCTCGAGGTCGGCAGTTCCAACTGGGGCAGGCGGAGTCGGCTCATTGGGAGGTGGAACTTCATCACGTGCAGGTTCAGAGGTCCCCGCCTCTCCGGGATCTCCTGCCTCAGGGGCTCCAGCACGCTCGTCAACGTTGTAAGTTTGGACGTACACCTCTGGGCCTTGATCCCACACCTGTAACTTCTCCCTCATGGCGTCAGCATCCTCTCCCAGATAGCCTAGTACCTCCGGGTTCATTTTCCAGAGTTGATGCATGAGGGCCATGTGCGATATATTAATCGTCCTGTTCAGAACCACCTCGGTATCCTCCCTCTCCTTCAAGCGCTCCGCCTCGGAGGTTGCCAGCTGTGCCTCCGCGACAGCTAATTGAGCCCTTAGTTTTTCCATCTCGGCCTTGGAGGCATCCCGCTCTCCCTTAAGAGAATCAATCTCCTTGCGCTGCTCCCTATTTTGGCTCAGCACGGATTTCTTCTCGGTCACATGCCCCCTGGCAGTGAATTGCAAGGCTCCGATCTCTTTATCCTTCTCGGCGAGCCCCAACTCCAGCATAGACACGAGATCCTTGCTCCTCTTATGAAATTGCTCCTCCTCGTGCAGCTTACTCTGAAGAGTGGAATATTCCTCTTGCTGCTTAAGGAGGAGATCATTTTTTGATTGCAAGCGGGCTTCCAAGGTATCCTTCTCCACCTTGGCTTGGGACAGCTCTTCCCGGAGCTGGGAGTTTTCGGCCTTCATCTCATCCGACCGCTGTCTGAACTCATTCTCTGCGTTGGCCCGGTACTCTAGATATTTGGCAAGATATTTCTTGTCCGCCTCTTCCTCAGCCGTGCGCCGGGCCTGATCAATCTTCTCCGAAGCCTCCAAGGCCTGTTGGGTCAGTTTCTGCTTCTCCGCCTCCAAGGCCTGGCGAGCCAGCTGGCTCTCCTCCAGCTGAACCAGAACTGCACCCACCTCCCGGAACGAGCGTTCCGCGATCAGAGAGGCCTGCAAGGAAAGACAACAGAATGAGTTAAGCCGAACCAAAAGACAGATGATCCCAAAACACAACAACTGACGGCTTACCCCGGACAATTGCTGCTTCACGGCATGTGTCAGCAACAGCGGATCCTTACTGCTACTAATGGCCCATTTCTCATAATTGAGCTCGCACAAGCTCAGGGCCATGTCCTCCATCATCTCCGCTCCGAACGGCGCCAATGCACGTCCAAGCCTAGGCACCAGCCTCTTCTCCAAGGCTGGGCCATCCAAAACCGCTCCAGCCGGGTGAAGAGACCTCACCCCCTCGGCCAACTCAGCTCTCTTCACGGCAGACAAGTTTTCTGCCCTTCCCTGAGCAATGGCCTTCTCAGCCTCCAACCGTCTCTTCAAAAAATTATCGGCCCGTCTTACACCCTCCAGGAGGGCAGCGGGGAAACGGGTTGGTTTCTGCGGGAAGTGGAACTTCAGGCCAGGCAGAGGAAGGTTTGTTTGCTGAGAAGAAGGAGACCCCGAAAGGGTGGACTCCCTTTGGGCTGGAGGAGGAGGCAGACGGGGTATTAAGGCCCCGGTCTGTTGTTTTTGCTGCTGCGGTGGCGGAGGTGACTGCCTTTGTTATTGTTGTTGCTTTTGCTGCTGCGGCAGCGGGAGTAATTGCCCTTGTTGTTGCTGCTAATTTGGATGTTGTTGTTGCTGCCGCTGTGGCGTTGGTGATTGTCTCTGTTCTTCTTGTTGCTGCTGTTGTTGTAGTTGTGGTTGCTGTCGTTGTTGTTGTTGTTGCCTTCGACCGGGAGAAGATTGTCTAAGGCGTTTCTTCTCGGCGCCCTCAGCATCCCCTCCGGGACGCTTGCTCACCCCAGTCGTCTTCACGGGGAACACAAGCCCTTCCCCGTCGCTGCTGCTACTCGAGACCATCATAGTCTCGGAAGGCCCGTCGGCAGGAGACTTCTCTACCCCTGGAGACGCTTGCGCCTCGCCACTTGTCTTCTTGGGGGTGGCAGCTTTACCTCCCCTACCAGCCTTGGCCTTTCGTCCTTTCCCCTTGGACGGGTCTTGGCTGGTGGCAGCCTTCTTAATGAGCAAAGTAACTCTCCCCAACATCTTGGCTTCTGGATACTCTGCAAGAAACATACGAAGCAAGGTTCACGAACCAACAAGCAATGAGAAAGAAGATAAGCAGAAGACAAGACAATCAACAACATAAAAACACAAGCAAGTCCACCAGCAGGGAACAAGAAACAAGAAAAAGAAAAGTTTGAAAGGGACGACCATGCACGAGAAACGTGGATGGCCTTCCCCGAGCAAAACAAAACACCGCCTCCTGCTCCAGGAAGCTCCCGTACTCCTTGAAGTCCGGGAATGACTTGCTGAGGGAAGAAGGGTCAACCATGATCACACCTTCTGGCAGACTACCGTCACTCAGACACCCGAGGAGCTCATCTACCCTATCGCAATATCTGTCAAAGGGTATCCTACGCGGATCTAGCCTAAGGAAGCGGGGATCGAACCCCATCTGAGAGGTCCGGGAAACCTCAGACAGGCTGGGGGTGTGGATCAATCGAAAACTAGTCTTACCTCTCCCGGAGGTACTAGCCCCCGGAGCCCCTTCGTTAGGGTAAGCCGCGGCGTGGCGGGCCTCAATCTCCTCTTCCTCCGGCTGGGGGTCGGGGAACCTCTCCACCCAACTAGGAGATAAAGTATTCTCGTCCCGGGCTGCTTGGTTGATCACCTTGGACAGCTCCAGGGCAATCTGCTCCCGGATGTCGGCTGACACCTGACTCTGCCCCCTGCCACTCACTGGCTCAATGTTTTGGAAAGAGGCGAGTAGCCCATACTCCCTCAAAGATTCGGAGGTCACAAGTCCCTCCACTTTCAACTCTTCCTCCGAAAGCCCTTCGTAGAACTTGGACCTCCTTATCATCTCCGCACAGCGAGGTGTCCGCGGAACGACTTCTGCAAAATCCAAATACAAGCATTAGAGCTCCTCCCGAAAGGCAAATCTAACGTAAAGAAACAAAGTTAAAAAGGAGAGGAAGGAGCACTTACCAGGGACTTTGAAGTCCAAAGATAGGGCTGGCACCCTCTTCAACGGAAAGCCAGTCGTCAGGAACTAGTATTCCCGGAGGTCTGGAACCCTTGCGGTATGGCAGGTAGGACACATCACGTCCGGGTGCCTTTCCAGCCTGTAAAATCCCACCTTGTCTGAATGACCCCTCATAGGCTGAGACTTCAACCCGTAGAAGTACAGCACCTCCTCCGGGGCTGGGGGGAATCAACTGGAAGGGGGCAATCCTCGCCTTCACACAGAAATTGGCAAAGTAACTTCTTAGGGGCAAGTGCGCCCCACACACTATGTGTGCCCAGCTCCAGGCACCAAAGCCCTCGTGACTCTGGCTAGCCGACTCGCCCAGCACCGACAGACGGTGCCACATCAGACCTGGGATGTTCTTCAGGCCTGCCTCGGAGGAATACAGCTCCAGCATGCCGTAATTCCTGAAACGGTTCGGCTTCTGGTCCATCTCCCAGATTGAACTATTGGAAGTCGGTGGGCTAGCCGCGACCACTTTTACCTTTCCTTTCCCCTTTGCGCCAGCGACAGGGGAACCCCTCTCCTGGGCAGAATCAGCCTCCACCACAGCGAGGAGTTGTTCCTTTGAGATGTTCGTCACTGAACAAAAGAAACAAAGAAGAAAACACTCTAGGAAGTCAGCACCCTTGTCATACCCTAGTGGTATCAAAGGCGTTGGGGAGACCCTCCCCGAAAACTGCTTGGAGAGGCTCCCACCGAGCTTGCCGAGGGGTTGACACCATGCCACCCGAAGGGCAGCAAGGAACCAGACTCAGACTCCGAGCCTAAGCCCACCAAAAGAAGTGTTTTTCCAGAGAAAGACACCCTAATGGCGTTCATGCTTATGCCCTAAAACAACAAACCAGAACAACACAAGCAAGACAAGGAACGACTTTCCAAACGCAAATCGTCAAAGCATGCAAAAGAGACTACTTATCGACTCACATCAATCACATGCCTATCAAAGCCCTATTCACGCATGCACATGGGCGATAATGGCAGAAACCTCAACTCCAACAACCTAAGGTTTGGGAGGAAAGAGCAAAGTAGAAATACTTACTGGTATTCGGGTAGTTGAAGGTTGAAGGAGTAACCGGATCACTGCATAGCACGATCGCGAGAAGTAAAAGCTGCAAAGACGAACGGCGATTCAAACCCTGAACTTCGGCGAATAAACCCACTGCCAAATCAAAAGAAAAGTTTCTAGATCCCTTACCAAAAGAAGTGACAAGTTCAAAGGAATGGAAGCTTGGAAGCCTGAGAGTTCGAAGGTTTGGGAATCTGAAAATCCGAAAGATAGAGAATTTGAAAGCGTAAAGAGGAAGAAAGGTCCGTTCCCTCGTTTTTATAGTAGGGAAGAAGTCGTTTCGAATTCCTCAAATGGACGGTCCCGATCTTCCCATTCCGTGTGTATCAGATCCAACGGCTGGAGATGAAGCGACGATCCTATTTATGACTCCTCGGATGGGAATAAAGTATTTATTTCCCATCATTATACCACCTCGGGCCCAGAGTACCATTAAAAACTGTCAAATCATTACTCAGATGCCTGATGCACGCATACTCAACCAGTCGCCTCACGCACACATCTTGATCGCATAACCATTCCCGGCGTGACGCATGGCCCTTGCCGCACTTGAGTACTTGAGTTCAAACAGAAGAAATTCCCTTTCTTTTTCATACTAACATTCAGGCGGGAAAAAGGAACCCTTCCGGGAACACAGATGGTGGCCCCTCGCCTAATCTACGAAACCGAAATACCCGGAGGACTGTACAAGCTCCCAGATCTCTCAAAGCTCCGTGACCTTGGGGGGTAAATGTTATCCAGATTTCCGGATAGCGTTTAGATGGATATCCTCGGGGAAGCAGAATTACCAATGTCCTTCCCGGTAGGTGACCAGAGCTTGCGGATGGACAGAAAGGCTTCGCCTCTCCCGCTTAGTGTCCGGATTACTCTTTCAAGCTAACACGACACGGAAACTCGTCAACTCTCCCGGACTCCCGAAGGGGTATCCTTCGGGGAAGCTCCTTCCAGGAGAAGCTCTTCAAGTGGTCTTCGCGGAAACAGTTCCGTGCCACGCACGGAACAAGACCAAGCGGTCGAGTCATGGAGGAGGTATATTTGGAATGATATCCACCTGACACAGGATCCCGTCTGACACGCCCGACAGGTCAAGGCCGCACACATCCCAGCACGCCTAAGGGTACCTTTTCGCCTACTGTTCTGCTGACAACTTGGAAAAGACGGCTGACTTTGTGTATTCCCCATACTTTCACGTAAATATACCCACATAGAGTCTTGTTGCCATGCTACTACAGTAATTGTATTCCCTATTTATGGCTGGTGTAATTAAGACTCATGTGAGTAGAGAAAAACCCTAATCCAAAACCCTAGCTATAAATACCCCCTCATTTTACGATATAGGGGACGACTAACAAATTATATAGCAAGAACTCTACTAAAATCTCTCTAGCTTCATCTTCTTCAAGAGAACCCGAGAGAAACCAGTGAGTGTGTGAAGTTCTTATACACCAGCCATCTTACTGTAATTCTCTACAGGGATAATAACATCGACTCGTGGACTGGGGCTCGTTAACGCCTGAACCACGTAAAAACACTGTTTGTTTATTTATATTTCTGCATTTCTATAGCCCTTGTCTTTTTATTATTCCGTTCGTATTCGTTTCTGAAAAACTCGGTAAACACCAGGTCATAAAACTTAGAAGTTGATGTAAATCTATTTTTCGTTGTTCTTCTTAAAGAGCTCGAGATATGGATAAAAGTTAACACGAACTAAGTTTTCTAAATAAGTTCCTGGTTTTAACGGGGTCATAAAACTTAGAAGTTGATTTAAATCTATTTATCGTTGTTCTTTTTAAAGAGCTCGAGATATGGATAACGGTTAACACGAACTAAGTTTATCAAAAATATATATATATATCGTAGCCAAAATCATGAAAAAACGTAAGTTAAAGGCATCAGAACAAACTGTCTCGAGGTGAAAACACCTCATGCAAAGGTTACATACAAAATACTTAAAAATATTCAAAGGCAAAAAAGAAAAAGCGCCCTAGGCTCCGTCAGTTGGCCCTTTGGAGGTCGCTGTTTCATCCTGCTCCGCCGCGCCAGAGGCTTCCCCAGTCTCCGAAGGTGGCGCCTCTTTCTCAAGGCGAGCTTGGAACTTCACCAGCAAGCTCGCCCAAAGGCTCGGTGACATGAAGGAGAAGTCAGCCTCCGGATTGAAAGCCCAGCAATGATAGAACAGATCCTGCATGGATTGCTCCGAAGTGGTCCGTTCGGCCTCCAGGGCGACCTGGGCGGCTTGGATCTCAGTCTTCGCAGCCTCGAGGTCTTTCCGCGAGGTGGCAAGGGAGGTCTCGAGCTCTTGGACCTTCGAGCGGGTCTTCTCCAACTCAGCCTTCGAGGTCGCCAAGGCATCTTTAGTCACCTTAGCCTCCTGAAGAGTGGCCTGGTGCTCGGTCCTCATATCCTCGAGCTGAGTTTTGGCCCTGATGATGCTCCGGTGAAGAGCGACGACGCCCTGCGGGAAATGAAAGATAAATCGCCTTAGAGGAAAAATAGGGCAAAGTATATTGGTAAAAGCCTAAGAAAAAGAAAAAAGGAGGCGGCAGCTTACCGTTAGAGTCATGCCCATTGAAGACTCCATTACGTCAACCGGGCTCACCGTCTCAATAGCCCGGAGCTCCTTCTCGGTGAACTTATAGATATGGTCGACGGCGTAGTTCGCCGATTCGTACACTGTTCCCCGGAAGGCCTCGGGAATCTTCTCTAGGTTTTGAGGGTTGACTGGGATGCGCACGTCGGAGGCCACCACAGCCGGAATCCTGAGCTCCGTTCCTACGTCCTGAGTAGCGGCTGGAGCTCGCGGAGGTGGTGGAGGCATTTGGCCTGCTCCGGCAGCAGGAAGAATCGCCCCCGCATCCTGGGCTGCCGGAGTTTTCTCCTTCTCCTTTGCCGGGGACTTGGTGGAGGTCCCAGCAGTGCTCCTGGACCCCCAGAGCCTTTTCAGTCTTGGCCCAGCTGAGGGGTTTCCCCCGAAGACGGCGCCTCGCAAGCTCTCCCCGGACTAAGACATCTCTTCTGTCAAACAAAAAACATGGTTATTACAAGTTAACAATCATACAGAGATAAAGACAAAAGGTTAAAGCTAAAAAGTATACGAATACTAAGGGAACCCTACCCCCCGAGCTGGAAGAACCTAAGACGATTATTTCCCGAACTGGCGCAAGTTCTGGCTCCGGGTTTGATTCAGGGCTAGATTCTCCTACATACTGCCTAAGCCCCGAAGCATAGATACCCCTCTAGAGTGATGGCCATGTGCGTAGGTTTGTCCCATACTCCTGGAAAAGGATCGACCTAAAGGCTAAGGTATTGTCTACTACTACGGTACCCCTAGGTCGGCTATCTTGGTGATCCAGCGCGAGTCGGTCGACATAATGGAGCAGGGTTGTGTTTAGGTCTGGATTGCTTCGGTGACGATGGATGAGTTGCCTAGGATTGAACCTAATCAGCCGGGGGTCTCCAGTGGCCCTATCTAGATCCCTAAACAGATAAAGGTTACCTTGACCCGAAGGACCCGCGGCTGCTCCGGATTGGATCCTCTCCTCGCCCATCCTCTGGGCGACCTCCAAGGTCCTCTTCCTGTTCCTCACGAGCGGAACTTCGTCGCCCTCGTCCTCCTCACCTTCATCTCCCGCGACCTCCTCTATGTGGATAGGTCTGGTGTTGCGGACTGAGTGCAGCCCCTGGGGCCTCTTTAGGTTCAGGGTTTGATTCAGAAAAATCAACTTGCAAGCCACCATCGTCTCGTCTGTCACGAGCACGCGATAATCCTTCTCACTGGGGGGCAAGCCCGCCAGTGTTTCATACTGTGCCCCGAGGGTCACAGATTTCTCCGTCCTCGCGAAGATGGCTGCAAGATTAATCTAAGTCAGATTGAGGTACGGGAGGAGCTAAGATGATCATTAAAATACGAGCTAAGATCGGGGAAAACTTTCGGGGACGATTGAAGTAGTGGTGCTCGCAATTCCGGAACCCAGTTGACATGAAGAACTGGTCCTTGAAATCATTAGGGTGGCTAGGCAGCTCGATGACCGCTGCCGTATTGGCAAAACGGGTCAAATAGTAGAACCCGTCGCCTCGCCCCCGCTGGTCCGGGCTGGCTTTGAGGCAAAAGAAATATAAAATATCCGCAGGAGTGGGGACCTCCCACTCTTGCTTCTGGAATAAGTACCTCAACCCTGCCAGCAGACGGTAAGAGTTTGGGGGGAGCTGAAATGGGGCCAACCCCACGTAGTTCAGGAAATCAGCAAAGTACTGATCCAGGGGAAGGAAGGCCCCTGCCTTAAAGTGTTCACCGCTCCAGGCCGCAAACGATTCGTCGAGCGGCGCGCAGCTCCGCTCGCCCTCCGAGGCAGGTCGGGCAATAATGGAGGCTTTCCCCAGTGCAATGTTGTGAGTGAGGAAGAGTTTGTTAATCTTCGTCTGGTCAGTTATCTTTGAGACGATTCTCTCCGCCTCAAAGAATGCGTCAGGAGCCACCTCGACCTCCTTCTCCACTGCTGGCCCGAAACGGGGGATCGGTGAGCTGGGCATCACCGCCTTTCCTTTCTCCTACTGGGGGGTCGAGCTTCCAACGTTCTTCTGGGGGAGATTCCTTTTTGGAGCCATCTGGTCGCCTAACGAACAAAAGAAAACACTTTAGAAAAGGCGACCCAAGCAGGGGGAAGAAGCAATTATTATTTGCACGAGCTGAGGTAAGCCCAGCCCGTGGAGAGTGGAACCACGCGGTTCAATGAACACGCGCCTATACCCCCAACAGATCCCCGATTACTCGGAATTCATGTGTCAGGAGGTTCAGAATAGAATTTACCTTGGGGGGAAATTTTCAGTAGGCAGAAAATTGCAAAACCACTTGTGAGGCGTGTTCCCTAAGCTACCCGGTTTTGCACCCAAAATTCCCAAAACTCCTACCCAGAAATTTTCCCAGGAAAAGCATCCTGAAACCCATACTCTAAAAGCGATTTCCTACAACAAACATACCCTAACCTAAAAAGGCTGTCACCCTCCATATCCACAAAACCCAGCAAACCCTTGCATGCGGCTACAGTGAATTTTTTTACCTAAGCTACAGTAGCATGTTTTCAAAGCACACAGGGTCAGGAAACTTACAGTGTATGGCTGGGAAGTAGGCGAGAGAGTTGCGTTGGTAGGAGCCTCGTCGGTGTAGTAGCTTCCAAAGCTTCGGAGAAATCGGTGCGCCTAAGCTTCTTGAACGATGAAAGCGACAGTAACAGAGTCGAGGGTTTCGTCCTTCTGAAATATGGAGAGGGAAGAAGAAAAGAGGTTTGGAAAATTTCAAATGAAAGGGCGGCCCATGCGTAGGGTGGCCACCCCCTTTTTATATGCGTGAAGGATCACGTGTAGGAGGCTCTTGGATGGCCCTGATGAGGGATCCGAGGCCTTCCACTCGAAATACGAAACAACGGCTGGGCATAGGCTAGGCCATTAAATGCGGTTCTCGTAAGACGTACCGTCACCACCCACGATGTTCCACGTATCAGGTGCCTGCATAAAGAGTGGAATGCGAAGATTTTGTGGGGAAGTCTAAAAGCCCCTATTGTGGTCTTATATACGACGTCATATACCACGAGCAGGAGCTTGGGGGGCAGATGTACGCCCTGATTTTCCCACGGGCTGATTAGCAGGCCGAGCTTCGGACTAATCATGGTTAGTCCATGAACATCCCCAAGACCGGAGCTCCTGTTTTGAGGTCGTACCTCCTTAGCTCGAGGAATCCCCAAGGACTTGCCGAGACTCCCCAAGACTGGAGCAAGGAATCTGAAGGCCGAAGGTCGGGTCAGGTGAGCAGCTCGTGGTACGAGCTAGATATGGAGGCTATGACCCCTTGTAAAGTCAACACACGCAAGATAAACGTGCATATATCTGACATCACGTGTCCGATATCCCCCTGACTTCTCGGACACGCACCAGGAACGTGCGTGTTTAGACACCCACGGCTGGGTTGGGCCGTGCGGCCCATTATCTCCTTACCTATCGATTTGACCACACTTATGTGTCAAGTTTAGGAATTAATCATAAATGTCACAGAGTTGATATGACAAATAAGAAGGTCACGGGATGACCTCCTTACCAGAATATGGAGACCCTGGGAGTTGATAAGGGTTGGAAAATATAATCTCTGGGAAGATATATACTCTATAGCCAAATACCCAGAATATATCAATAATATTGACTAGTGGAGTAGAAGGATTTTAACCTTTGAACCACTTAAAAACGTGTCTTGAGTCACCTATTTCATTCCTTACGATCTTATATCTGTTAAGGTTCTATATTCAGCACTAATCCCTCTCTCTCCTTCTCTTAATTACCTGTGGGCGAAGAACCGCGTCAACACTCATTTTACCTATTTTACATGCATGATCTTTCTATAAAAAACACATGGTTGAATAATAGACATAATTTTGGACGTAAAAGTTGATTTGCATGTAACATGCATACGTGGGAACATTGCGTAATTGTGACGTTTTAAAAACGATAATTCTATATGTCTTACTTTTATCGTTTTAAAATTAATAGACTTATAACATGTTTTATTTTTCTTAAAATTTCTAGGTTTGATTAAATTTCTCAAAACATTATTTTATTTAGCTTAAAAAAATAAAATATGTGACAATTTCATTTATTATTCTCATATTACAAATAATTAACAAAAAGCTTGGAGTTTAATTAAAATACCTATGATTAATATGTTTCTTTAGAAAAATCAAATTTAATATTGGTTAATTGTGCTACATAAATGATGTGAGAAAAATATATTTTTAGTGTGGGAAAATATATTTTATTTGAATTATTTAAGACTTAGTTTTATGTAACATAAATCCATATGTGACAATTAAATAATCATTTTTAAACTTTTTAAACCAAACTTTCAGCCACTATTTAATTTCTTTAAAAAAATCACAAATAGATTAAATTTAAATATTTTTCTCAATCAAAATAAAGAAAAATCATAACTTATTAAAATTTACATTTATACCATATTAAAATACCATTTTTAATATTACCATAATTTAGGGTATTAATTCTATTTCAAATACTCATCAAATTCATTTTATTGAAACACTTCACATTTTTTACAAAAATTCCAGCAACCATTTTTATCTTTAAAAATCACCATATTCAATTTAAAACCTCTTTTTTTTCTTTCTAAAAATACAATAAAAAATTATGTAGGTATTTGTTTGAGTAAAATATCATTTTATTGTGACTTAAAATACCCTTTTTAATTTAATAAAATTAACATAACATCAAGGACATTACTTATGCAGGCAAATCATTTTTTTTATCAAACTTTTACCCAATTATTTACAAAAATCAGCAAGCTTAATTTCTCATGAAATTCATTATTTATCTCAAAAATTTCACATAAAATCATACATGTCCAAAATCTCATCATGCTCTTATTATATACATAATTCTAAGAGTATTACTAACACATATTCACATGCAATCTTATAAAAAAACTCATTTTCTATTCCATTGAATCTACACATGAAATCCAACAAAACACTAACAATAACAATAACATACATTAATTCATAAACACCATATTTCATACATGCCTTTATAATAATCCTAACATATTTCTATCATTTTTCCTTTTATGCATATCATGATTCATTGGTACATAAAATCATATACATGCTATCATATTTTTACAATCATCATTATTTCAAAACATACAAGAAAACAAACATGATTGAACTTTTTACTCCTAGGCCTAAATATTTAAGATCCACCACAAAACATCACAAAAATAATTCTCATCTACCTTCACATAAAACCTAGTATGCATCTATCATCATTTTTTCATATTTTACATAAATCAATGATCTAAAATAATCATAGCAACATAAACATAAAATATAATCCTCATATAAATCCCATCAAATCCATTTTCCTCAATCATTCCCATGAGCCCTTTTAACAAAACATATTTCTTAAAAATACAAATCATAATCACCTCATCACCAACCTACAATAATCAAACCATTAACACCACCATAAACAACCTCAAAGATAAACCCATCAAAACTAATATATAGGCTAAGAAAAACCATTAGCTCTCTTGATTGTTGAATCAAGAACACTCTAGCAAGAAAACCTTGTCACCTATAGAGGATTTCCGAACACCATACATCCAAAGAAAGAAACCACAAAATCAACCTTAGATTAGAGATGAGGAGAAGATCCAAATGCACATATGTGAAACACTAGTAGATAGATTCTTACCTAGGGTTCAAAACCCTCTTCTTCTCCTCCACTTTATTTTCTTCTTCCCTTCTTCTTCTTCTTCTTCTTCTCTCTAGAAATGGCAGCCCTTCACGCCACTCCCTCTCTCTCTAACCTCTCTATATGTCACGGCCAAATGGCCTATTTTCTTCATAATCTCCTTTTTAATTCCATTTCCATAAAGCCATCACCAAAAGGAAATGGTAAGTTTCATTTCTTCTCTATTTTGTTTTAATTTTCCTTTATGATAATTGATTGGAATAATCGTGATTTCCCCAAATTGATTATCCTTATCCAATCTAGTTTTATTCTCCTTAAAAAAATGGAAAAAAAAATATCAATTAATCCCTAAATTTTCTACACACCACCTACTTGCCTCTTTTTGTATTTTATTTATTTTTTTCTTTCATTAAAATTAAATCAATCAATTAAATATAATATATGATAATTTAAAATGTGTAGAAAATCCACACATGTGCACCTTATTGCCATGTACTTGCACACACTAGATCACTAGGGTGCATCACTATCTACCATGCACGTGCCTTCAACCAAATCTCACATAATCACATCAATTGTCACACTTATTTAAAATGTAACACTAATAGTAAAATAAACATGTTATACAATTATTCACATATTAACATAAATAACCAAACAAACAATTAACAAATTTAAATTCAAAAAGATTATACCAAACAATTCTAACAATTAAAAAAAATAACAAGCAATCAAATAAAACAAACAACAACTAAATAAAATAAACAGCATTTAAATAAAACAATTCATCACACTTAACATTTAAAAAAAAAAATTGGTGCACTACAATAAACCTAGTCACAAGGCCCAATGGTATTTATCAACTTCCAATCAATATAAATACCTAGGAAGCGGAAACTAACCTCTGGAGCTTCCATTTATACTAAACCGGTTAGTAGAAAATCTCTCGAGCGCTTAGGTACAAAACCCCAAGCCCTAACACTCCTTGAAACAATTCTAAGGCTAAAATCCTCAGGCGGGTCACGACTTGGCTTAGTGGGTCGCGACTTGCCCCCAAGTCAGAGAGCAAGCACCCCAGCCAAAAGGGGAAGCGAGTCACGACTTGACCTAGCAAGTCGCGGTGTGCCCCCAAGTCAGAGAGCTATCCAGACCTGGAAGGCCACACGCACCGCGGCGCCCCCAGGCTGGGACGCGGCGCGCCCCTTCGAACTCAGAGAAAATCTGGGTTTTCTCTCCTTCTTACTAGCCAAGAAAACTAAGAAATCACCCAGAAGTTTCCCGACACAAACCATCAATTCAACTCCAATCCAACCACGAATTCAAGAACAAATCACTTATAATAATCCTCAAAACCTTACCCACAAAACTGAAATCATTAACAAAATTCATCAGCTATTATCACCTCACAAGCTTAGCCAAATTCATCACTCAATCCATAAGAACTCAAAGTTCGACCTAAACTACTCAACAAAACAGAGAGATTAAAGTAATATTCTTACCTCAAATTATGACCCAACTTCCAAGAGAAACCTACACACCAACTCAGCTCAAAACCCTGAATCTTTCCTCTGCTTTCCATCACAAATTCTAGCTTAATTCCCCTCCAAATCTTCAAATATCACCAGCCCCAAAGACAAGCCTAGGCCCATTCTTGATTCTTAACTTCAAATTCCCACAAGGGAGAGTGAGGAAGAGAAGAGAACGTGAGAGAGAGAAGGGGTGAACTGAGAGAGAGTTTTCTTTTTTCTTTATTTCCTTGATTAATTCGACAATATTATGTTTTGTTCTAAGAAAATGTTGAATATATCCTTAGACTTAGGAAAAGACTATTTTGCCCTCCCAAATAATCCTAATCCTTTACTCAATATATGGGTATAATAGTCATTTGTTCCCAATTCTCGCTAATTCCTCGAGTGTTGCTAATATTTACCACTTAAATCCCGTCATCCAATTAACTTCCAATTATTTATTCAATGTCTAATAATCCCCACTATATTTTCTAAATTCCCCAAAAAAATTCCCCTATTATCTCTTGGAGCCGGGTATAAATCCCTGCCGTGACTATTTCGCCAATCCTCTCACTAGGACCGTCCCGAGCCATATACTGCAGATATATCAACATAATAATGTGGTCTCAAAAATTTATCACATATAATCACATTTATACCCTCAATAGGCCAAAATTTCAAATATGCCCTTATAAGTTAAACAGGGCCCACATGCATATTTAAGTTTCATAACCATGCCTTTCACTCATTCACATAATCATATAATCATGCATTAAATCATTAAATCACACATAAACCAACTATGCCCTCCCGGCACACTAATCAAGGCCCTTAAGCCTTATTAGTAATTTTTGGGTTGTTACAAGGCTCATACTCGACGTGCCTAATACCCGGGGTAATGGAACCATGAAGCAAGGAATTCCATGATAGGAGGTTTGTACCATACTGTTAAAAAATGGTGGACCTAAATTGCATACTGTTATTTACTACTACGGTATATTTAGGGTAGGCGAAATCATGGCAAATGACCAATTAGTCAACGCACTGATATAAAGTCACATTTAGGTCCCGGTCTTCAGAGTGTTAGCTCACAAGCTGCCTTGGATTGAATCGGACTAGTCTAAAACTTGCAGCTGCCCGATTTATTTCTCTATCTTGTTTACCTGTGCTAGAGGTGTCGGCTGTTGCCCCCGATTCGACATGACCTTGGTAAGAATCCTTCCAGCTTTCAGTGATCTTTCTTTTACCCACCAACGGTTGGACCTCCTCTTCTTCCTCGACCTCCTCAACTGTTGGAGGAAGCTCCTTTGGGAAACCTCGAGGCTTGATGGACAGTGTAGGATCCTCTTTGATTAGCTTGCAGGCCATCATGGTGGCATCATTCACCACCACCGTGAAATCTTTCTCCTTAGCAGGAGCATTGACCAGAGTTTGGTATTGACCCCCAAGGATCTCAGATAACTCTGTTCTCTTGTAAATGTCTGCACAAGATAACAACTCAATCAGAATAAGTGAAACTCAAAAAATGCAGATTTAACTCAATCAGATGATGAGTTTAAGAGCGGAGATACTTACGTGGTCGGTTGAAATAACGATAATCCCAGTTTCAGAATCCGTTTAACATAAAGAACTGGTCTTTGAAGTCATTCGGATGGCTGGGGAGGTCGATGATGGTTGCAAAATTGGGAAACCGGGTGAGGTAGTAGAAACCATCTTCTCGGGTTTCAGTATTTGGATTGGCCTTCAGACAGAAAAAATACAAAATGTCCTATGGGAATGCTTTAGCACTGCAATTAAGCGATAGGAATTTTGTGGGAGCTGGAAAGGCACGAAATTCACGTAATTTAGGATGTTCGGGAAATACTGATCCAATGGGAGGAAGGCACCCACCTTCAGGTTGTCATCACTCCAGGCCCCGAAGTCGTCTTCCAACTTGGTGCAGCTTCGTTCACCTTCCAATGGAGGTCGAGCATAGAAGTTGGGATTCATCTCGATGTTGTGACTTAGCATAATTTTATTCACTTTGGGTTGAGAAATAATTCGAGATACGATTATCCTAATGAAACTATTAGGTTCTACCTCGATCTCCTTCTCAACCATTGGACCAAAGTGAGGAATGGGGGTCTCAGGGGTGACCTGCTTATCCTTGCCTCGAGAAGAGGATCATGTCACAGTCTTTTTCTTTAGGGGCCATGACGAAGATTTTACTTTGCCTGATTACAAAATGACCCATTTGAGGCGACCTGGTTTTGTAATTTAATTCTAATAACGGAAGAAATGGCGACCTAAAATTCTAAGGCTTTATTACTCGACCTAAGGCATTTATGAGTTAAGAATAGGCTTAATATCCCGACGCATGGTCCCATGTGCATCTCTATATCACGCGCCCATATCTCGGGAAGGTGCTAAAATTTTAGGATTCGTGTGTCAGACACAGTGGTTTTTAAAAATGTTTCAATGCAAAACCACTCTAATACTGTAACACTCAAGCTACCCAAAACTGAACCTAAGACCCTTGAGTCTTCAAAACCATAAATTCATCCATTCATCCTTTAAACCCAGAAGATAACCTATTTTTTGTGCATTATTTCTAAACGTTTCTATCGCTAGTGTTTTTTCCCTAGTAAAAACCTAAACTAAGCTTGTACAAAACCAAAGTAAGGCAAAAGCACTGGAAAATTTCATAAAAACTTATTGAAAAATGAGAAAATGAAATTTAAACCGGGAATGAAGAAGAACAGAATATGCCTGAAAAATCCAAGTGTGAGGGTCTGAGAATTTCTGGGAAGCAAAGGATTTCAGAGAGTTTGAATATTTTGAGAAGAAGAGAGATAAAAGAAAATTTTTGAATGTTTATGTGGCTAGGCACAGATTTTTCCCTTCTATTTATACATAAACTTCGGAGACAAATTTGAGCCACACGATTAAAGCAGGCAGAGATCTAAAGGTCATAATTAAATAAACTAAAAAGCGGCAAAAAGTTGACAAGAAAACTTTCACGGTACTCGAAACCCGAACATGCATATAACAAGTATACACATGTTCTGTACTCGAGTGAGTAGGTGGCCACGTTTTCTCATAAAAAAAGTTGAAAAGCCCGTACTGTGCATATCAAAAGTGACGTCATGCATGAGCTGGATCATAGGAGGCAAATGTCATACCCTAAAAATACGAGCTATGCTATCTATCTTGGGGTACAGCTGATGCAAACAAGACTTTAAAGATGTTTTGTTAACTCCAGACCAAACAGTTGGAGGTTGTGTTACTAAGTCCAGAACAACCCAAGATCTTCCAAACTGCTAGAGATGCAAATGACAAAGATAAGGTATCCACTTAACAAATGAACCACGTAAATTGTGTATGTGTTTATATTTATTTACATTCTTTTATTTCATGCTTAATCTCTCTATTGTCATATTTCAAAATCCCTTGTTGCAAAAAAACTGGGTCAACATATTGGTGCTTTTATTAAAAATAGATTAGGCTGGAATTCTCACACAAGTTTTAACCCAACAATCATCTGTTTGGGTTTTATGCCCTAATTAAAACCCAATTTCAATCTCATTTTATTATCAATAAAAGAATAGAAATCAATTTTTCACTTGATCAATAACTTTTCTCACATGTTTTATTTTCATGATTATTTGTTTAATATAAACTTTTATTAAATCCCGAACATATAGCTATTCATGTTTATAGTAACATAATCACAGTGGAAAACCAATATGATTATATGTTCAAACATAAGTTAGTATGAAGATTAGTTAGTGCATATGATTTAAATCCTCTATAGACCGTCTATAGAGGATTGAGTGAAAATTATCATTGTAACAATGAATAACTAATAATGTGTCTATATTGTTTATAGAGAGTTCTATGAATTCAAGAGTGCAATTCTGAGTCTTTAGTGGAGTCACGAGTAATTAATAAGTTAGTAAATTTATTGTTAAAATTATGATAACTTATTGGAGGTTGATTTCATAGGTCCATGGTCCCCACTGTACCTTGGATAAAATCATCTAGATAGTCTCAATGAATTGATTTAATTATCAATTAGAATTATCAAAGTTGACCTCTCAATTTTGGAAGTTTCACAAAGTTGTACAATATAAAGAAAAAAAGACATTTTAGGGCAGATTTATTAACTAAGACAAATTGGTGTCTAAATTAATAAACAATTTTAAATCAAGGTTAAAATTATACATAATTAATTTGATAAAGGATTTAATTAATTAAATTAGTAGAAAATAATACAGGCCTTGATTTTAACTTTAATTGGCTTATAATTATATGGGAAATTTCATGGGCCTAAAGCCAATGATAAATTCGACCTAATGGCTGATATTACCTAATGTTAACTGGAGTTGAAAAGAGAAGGTGTGTGAATCAAAAGGAGATCAGAAGATCAATTTTTGATGCTGAAGGTTTTTATATTTTCTCTGCAGCAAAAGTCCTTTTCTAAGCCTCTAAATTCTCTTCTCTTTTTCTCTTTGTATGTATATCATGTGTTGAGAATTGCCCACTCTAGTGTCGGTGATTCTAAAGATACTTTGGAAGATTGTGAAGAAATTTGAAGATTGGTTCAGTTTCTTGATGATACCCTGTGACAGAAAGGATTCAAGGGTTACAAAAATTGAAGGAAGGACTAATACATTCCGCTGTGTATAATGTAAGTGTTCTTATCATTATCTCAGTTTTAAATTAAATTATAGAAACACGTTATAGGTTGTCTTATATTAATTTGTTTAATATAATATTTACATGAAAATAAACAAGATCATGTATAAGTTTATCCAATAGCTAGTCTCAGAGACTTTAGTAATCTTTATTTTCATGCATGAACAAGGTATAAATTGAATTATTTGATGTGTTGAGTAACTGGATGAATTTCATATTTTTTATGATGCATATTGTTTTTTATGTGATTATTAGCAAATTTGGGTTATATTCTTGTGTTTTCTTTGCAAATAATTTTTATATAGATGCTTTATTTGATGTAAAACATGGTAAAAATTATTTAGAAAACATTTTTGGGTTGAAAATTACACACAAAAAAAATTGAATGTTTTTTTCGGGCTATAGCCGCGGCCCGGGTATCATCGGCTAGTGGTCGCGGCCACCATCAACCCCTAATCACGGCCAGAACGCGAAATGTGCCCAAAATCGTTTCATGGCCGCGACCACCAACTTTCATTGGTTGCGGCCTGCGATAAATTTTTTCTTAAAATTTGAATTTGGAATGTATTTTTTAATGGGTTAATACAAAAATATCAGATTTTTTCTATCATTTAAAAATATATCTTTTTAAATATGATAGTTTTGTTGTTTAATCTTTAAAAAAATAGATATTGTATTATTATATTGGAATGTATATCATTTGAATTTGGAATGTATTTTTTAATGGGTTAATACAATGTTTTAAATTTAGATTTAAAAATAGTTTAACTAATTAATTTTAAATATTATATATATTTATATATTAGAATTAAGTTATTAGATATTAAAAAAACTTTTTTAATACTTGATGTTTTTTTTTAAATCGTATATTTAAAAGTATTACTATATGATAATTCTATGGATTTTAATATTTAAATTATTTGAAATTTGAAAATTTGTTGACTTGATATTTTTATAGATATTTGAATGTGTTTAATTGTTTAAGATATTTTTTCAAAAATAGCTAGTGATATTTGTTTAAAAATTTATAACTAGTTAATTTTTAAAACATATCATGTTTTGCAAACCAATTAATAAAATATTTTTTGAAATGGGATTTAAATTAACTTTGGTTAATTGTTGATAAATTATATTTAAAATAAATTAATATTTTTAAAAATGACATAAACTAAGTTGATTGTTGATAAATTAAATTTAAATTAACATTTGTTAATTGTTGATAAATTTTATTTAAATTGATTATTTATTTGTGCAAAAATTAAATTAATTTAAATTTTTGATAAATTCTAGCAAATTAATTATGGTATTTTTGCAAATGAAATAAATTGTGGTATTTTTGCATAAATTCATAGACTTGCTCATATAAGAACATGATTAGGCCCATCCAATTATAACATGTCTGTTTGCACTATGTGCGGTATTTTTACAATTGGGCTTAGATGCATACAATGGCTCATATGTTTACTTAATATATGGATTTTTCTAAATAAAACATTCATAAAAATGATAGCTTTTATTTGGGCCCAATAGAAAAAGTAAAGTTTAAATTCCTCTCTTCTCGGTGGTTCCTCTTTTGAAGGCCCATATAACAATTAGTAAAATGAAGGTTTAAATTCCTATCTTTTGTACCTTGTACGGATGTATGAGGGCATTAGTAGTGGGAACAACATACTGGACCTAACCCTCCTCCATACAAGCCCAATTATTAAGGCTCATTTTCCTAAGTTGGACTTAATTGTATAGGTTATTTATAATAGTTAAACCTAAATATTTATTAGCAACAAATTATCATAATTTAATTGAATTTGTTTCAATGTGATAATTTAGAATTAATAGAAAATTATAGGACTTTAGTTTTAAATATTTAATTTGCCATTTTTTTGGTGAACCATAGTCATTAATTTTCGATTAATAATAAAAAATACTATTTTAATTTTAATAACGACCTTATTTTAAAAATTATATTCGATCTCCATCGTTAGTTTAATAAGGTCAATAGCTTAATGGGGCCTCGAGACACTTTGATTCATCCCCCTACGGAAGGTGTTCATCAATTATTTTGGCAAGGTTACATTTTGAAATATAGTTAATTATAGGTCTAATTCTACTAGAATCACCCCTACAGTGACTACTAAGACTAAATCTATGATTATTGAAATCGTGGGTCTAGCTCGTAAAATAAGAGATTTTGTTTTCTTATTTTGATCGAATAGTAGGTTGTTAATAATGGTGTCCATTATTAAATGAGTTTACAACTATATTTAACTAATGATATTTTTTTACTCTCGCCAACCGGGACAATTAGTTATAAAGCTAAAGAAATAGAGATAGGATTATTTTGGTATTTTTACCATATCTTACATATTTATGGTATATGTTGTGCCATTTCTTGAAATTAGAGTGAATAGAAGTTTTATTGTGAAAATATGAATGATTTCTATTTTATTGATAATATGTAGTTTTATTATGGCTGTGTCTACTCCCATCCTTTCTCATCTTTTGATGGAGAAACTCACTGGAGAAAACTTCCTTAAGTTGAAGCAGAACATCAACATAGTGTTGATTGGTGACAACTCCAAGTTCATCATGAATGAGGAATCCCCAGAAGTTCCAGCTGAAGGAGCTACCAAGTTTGTAAGAGGCAAATATGATCGATGGCAGGTGGCCAATAACAAGGCACGGTACTACATTTTAACTAGTATGGTTGACACTCTCAAGACAAAGATGGAGAATGTTGAGACGACCTATGAAATCAAGGATCAACTCCAAGACATGTTTGGAGCAAACTTTGTGCAGACTCGTTTTGAGGCTACCAAGGAATATGACAATGCTCAGATGGCACCGTCTCAGCACTTTCGTGATTGCTTGATCAAGATGACCAACTACTTTCAGGAAGCTAAACTGCACAAAGCCATAATAGATGAGGAGACTCAAGTCGACTTAATCCTCAACAATCTCTCTCCAGCTTTCCCGCCGTTCACCAACAACTATGCGATACAAAAACTCAACTATGGTCTGACGTAGCTAATGAACATGCTTCAGAGTTTTGATTCTATCATGGGTGGACCTAGTAAGGGAGGAGAAAAGAAGACTATTGTTGCTGCTGATGATCCAGCTAAGGCTGAAGCTAACCTAGCTTTATCTTCGAAAGTTGGAAACAAGAGGAAAGGTGGACAAAACACCAATCCCGAGCCTGGAAAGGCTACAAAGACGAGTGCACAACCAAGTGCATAGACAACTAAGGGGAAGAAAAAGAAAAACAAGAAAGGTAAAGGTAAAAGGGTTCACTGCAAAAAGAGAAAGGGCATTGGAAACAGAATTGTCCCAAGTTTCTAGCAGCGAAAGACAAATGTAATATTTCATTTATCTTAGAAACATGTGTTTTACAGAATTATAAATTTGTTTGGATTGTTGATTCTGGATCTACTAACCATGTTTGTAACTTTTTACAGCTTCTTGAATCGTGGGAGGAAGTGGATGAAGGTAGCTTAAAGCTTAGAGTTGACAACAGAGCATTTGTTACGGTCCAAGCTAGAGTAAGAGTTCACCTGAAGTTCGGAAATAAATATTTAATTTTGAAAGATGTATTTTTTATTTCAGATGTTAGTAGAAATTTAATGTCAGTTTTCATGTGGAAATTAAAACAATTTGTTATGACTTTCACAAATTCTAATATATCTATTTCTTTCAATGGATCACAATTGTGTATTGCTTATTTGGAAAATGGACTTTATATTCTTCGACCTAACAAACCCCTCGCGCTTAATAATGATTTATTCAAACTAGCTAAACCTAGGACCAATAAACGTCAAATGACCAATAACGATAACATGATGTATTTATGGCATTCGAGACTAGGTCACATTGGCTATGATAGAATTGAAATACTTACAAAGGATGGGCGTTTGAGGAAACTCACCTTTGATGAATTACTTGTCTGTGAATCTTGTCTAGAAGGCAAGCTGACCAAGCGTCCATTGTCTGCAAAGGGTGAAGGGGCCAAAGAGCCTCTTGGATTTAATCATTCAGATGTTTGTGGACCTTTCAATGTAGAAGCTAATAGGGTTTTATGACCTAATTTGTAGAGTCCAAGAACTTTACTTAGCTAAGATAGATAATAGTATGATAGTATTTATAGCATTATCTTTGTAACTGTGGATTTTTGGTTCAGACCGGGAATTATTTGGACACTCGTAGTAGTACTTATAGATTTTCTAAGTTTAATCTATAGTTTAAGAATATTAAGTTAACCTAAGGTTTGATTAATGTGACTGATATTAAGGATTATATTTATTATACTATAAGGTTTAGATATCAACCAATAGGATTTTAAGCACATGTTATGAATGGTAATTAAGGATTAAGTATTTTTTTAGGATTAAATTTAATAAGGAGTAAAGTTTGAATGTTATAGGGTCAGTTAGCAGCTTTGAATACGTTGAGGGCTTAGTCAAGGCTGTTTACCCCATTCAAACTTAGCTAAAATTGTGTAATTTCGTGTTTAAATATTCAGCGTATGCCGATATATCGCAGCTATAGGGGGCAATATATCGCAGCACGTAGATAGGGAAAACACGAATCGATGCACGGTTGCCTCGGGAACAGTGGTCTAGGCGATATATCGCCTCCTCCAGTATGTTTTCAAACGTTTTTGAATTCATTTCCTTTCAGCCATTCAAACTCCTTCAACAGTCCAGCATCTTTTGAACGAGTCTTCAGCCTCTGCTGAACGATTATTCAAATGATTTTCACCTAAAAAGCCATTATTTTTATTCAAGTAAAATCAAGATACTTTCATTCTCAAACTCTATAAATAGGACCTAGTACCCAGCCATTATTCACCTTTTACTCTAAGTTCAGAAGCTACAAGTGCTAGGAGAGTGTGAGAGTTAAACACCTGGGTTTGGGAAATCATAAGCTTAAACATCATAAGCTTATCAAACACTTTGGGAAGTGAGATTCTATAGTATTTCGGTTGTGGTATAGATTGGTCTTGCAAGTCTTTGAGGTAAACCCAAAACTCTAGTTCCTTTGATTTATGTTATGTTTCCCTTCTCTTAGTCTTCTACTCAATTTCCTAACCTCATTCTTATTTTGGTTAGGGAATCCAAGTTCTTAAGTACATAAGTTGTGGTAAGCATATTTCTCAATGGTTTAGTCTTCCTATTCATTTTCATTTCTTCTTCTTCATAAGACTCACTCTTTCTCATATGGTTTTAGGAGTGTTCCAAAAGTCCTAACTCAGTCCATCATATCCCGGTAACTTGGGTAAAGAAAATAGGCTAGAATCTATATGTTTATGTTTATGTTATCTTATGTGTTATGTTATGAAACATGCTATGAATATGTTATGAATGTGTATGTTTGTAGGCTTGGGCTTATGCCCTATTTGACTAACAAGACCCCAAAAAGATTATGGGCATATGCCTACTTAGCTAGTAGGACCCCACTAATCTCATGGGCATAAGCTTGTTTAGTCTATGGGACCCCAAGTAATAATGGCCATTATAATAAGTGTATGTATTAAGTGTTATGATATGTCTTTATGTTTATTACGAAATTTATGTTTATGACTATGTGTTAGATTTTCCTTGCTGGGCATTAGGCTCATTCCTTTCTGTTTTATGTGCAGGAAAAATAGCTGTAGAGGTGGTAAGATTCGTGACGCTTAGAGGATGTGTATCGATGGTGAATGGAGTCAAGGGGCCGAGCGTTACTTGATTCGAGGATGTAGTCTTGTTTATGTTTTTATGGTTTTAAATGTATTTTCCGCATTTTCTATGTAACTCTTTTTACTTTAAGTTATTTTTGTTTTAAAGACAATGGGTACCCATATCCTATTTATTTTATGAAAGTAACTTTTGTTTCTACAAGTTTCTAATAAATTATGGTATTTTCGCAAAAATGTAAGTTTTATGTATAGTTTCGTTAATGGTCCAAAAAGTCTAGATTAGTGGGTCATTACATAATTAAAACCAATTTTCATTGTAATCTCATTTATTATCAATAAAAGAATAGAAATCAATTTTTGACTTGGTCAATCACTTTGCTCACATGTTTTTTTTTTTCATGAGTATTTGATAAAGATAAACTTCTATCAAATCCCAAGCATATAGCTAATCATATTTATAGTGATGTAATTATAGTGGAATATAAATATAATTATTTGTCCAAACATAAGTTAGTCCTAAGATTAGTCAGTGCACGGGATTTACACGGACTTGCCATACTACAATATGATCTACTTACACATTGTAGTGTTATGTTCTTTCCAGAATATTAACAAAGTAGATAAGATCAGATGTATTTTTTACATCGGACTGGATCGATATTGACAGTAGATAGGATAAGTAAACATACCGTTATTATCTATTATAGTCATATAATATAGTTGAATAGGCCAATTCAATCTTAATTATGAGTGGTCAATATTCTAATTGATTGCATTATTTGAGTTCTTTGACTTGTTCGTTACCAGTTTACCCTACGGACTAGCCCATACTTACAACTAGGGAACTTGGTAGTATAATTGAGTGGGAGTGCTAATCATAGATATGAGCATCTATAGCTTCTGATGAAGAAGTAAAAAGATTGTTTTCTTTTAGTTTGGTTCAAGGTGCTAAATGATAGAGATCTCATTAATATTAGTTTATTGAAATATCTTTTACAAGGAACTAAGTTTTTTAAGGATAAAATACAATGAGGGGAAAACGGTGTTTTAGTCCCATCTCATTGTAGACCGTCTATATAGGATTGACTAATAATTATTGTTGTAACAGTGGATAATTAATAACATATATATATTGCTTGTAGAGCGTTCTATGAATTCAAAAGTGCAATTTTGAGTCTTTAGTTTAGTCACGAGAAACTAATAAGTTAGTAAATTTATGATAACTTATTGGAGGTTGGTTTCATAGGCCCATGGTCCCCACTTTACCTTGGATAAAATCATCTAGATATTCTCAATTAATTGATTTAATTATCAATTAGAATTATCAAAGTTGACTAGGTCAATTTTGGATAGTTTCACAGAGTTATACAATTTAGAGAAGAAAATAGATTTTAGGGATGATTTATAAATTAGGACAAATTGATGTATAAATTAATAAATAAGTTTAAATCAAGGTTAAAATTATAAATAATTAATTTAATAAACGATTAATTAATTAATCAATAGAAAATAATAGAGGCCTTGATTTGTAGTCTAATGATCTTGTAATTAAATGAAAAAATTTCACGGGCGTAAAGCCCATGATAATTTCGACCATTAGGCTAATATTATCTATTATTTTATTGATTTTTTAATTAAAATAAATAACCAAATTGAGTCTATAAAAGGAATGCTAAGTGAGAGTTGAAAACAGATTACAGAAAGACTATATGACTGAAGATCAGAAGATCTATCCTTGATGCTCTAAGTTTTAGAATCTCTCTTCAAAATAAGTCATTTTCTAAGCCTCAATATTCTCTTCTCTTCTTCTTCTCTTTGTATCTATCTCTTGTGTTGAGAATTTCCCATCTAGTCTAGGTGATTCTAAGGATGGGTTCAATTTTTTGGTGATACACTGCGATAGAAAGGATTCAAGAGTTAGAAAAATTGAAGGAGGGACTAATACATTCCATTTCGTATAATGTGAGTGTTCTTATTATTATCTTTGTTTAAATTCAATTGTAGAAACATGTTAATATAAGATTTACATGAAAATAATTAAGATCTTGTAAAGTTTTTCGAACAACTGGCCTAAGAGTCTTTGGTAATCTTTATTTTCATGCATGAACATGGTAAAAATTGAATTTTTTGTAGTGTTGAATAATTGGATGAATTTCATATTTTTTATGAAGCATATTGATTCTTATGTGATTATTAGCAAATTAGGGTTATTTTGTTGTGTTTTCTATGCAATTATTTTTTATAAATGCTTTATTTGATATAAAACATAGTAAAAATTATTTAGAAAATGTTTTTGGATTGAAAAAATTACACAAAATTTTATTGAATTTTTTCGAGCTTTGGCCACAGTCACTTTTTCACCGGTCGCGGCCTTCGATAAATTTTTAGGCTTTAGCTGCGGCCACATTTTGACTGGTCGCGGCTTGCGATAAATTTTTTCTTAAAATTAAAATTTTGAATGTATTTTTTAATGGTTTAATGTAAAAATATCATATGTTTCTATTATTTAAAAATATCATTTATGAAATACGATATTTTTATTGCTTTGTCTTTTAAAAAATAGATATTTTCTACATAGATTCAAATTTAAATTTAAAAAGTAAGTAAACTTGCTAATTTTAAATAATTTTATATATTAAAATATTAGAATTAAGTTATCAAATATTAAATATATTTTTTTTAAATCTAATATTTGAAGATATTAATATCTGATTATTCTATGTATTTTAATATTTAAATAATTTAAAATTTGAAAATTTGTTGACTAGATATTTTTATAGATATTTGAATTTGTTTAACTGTTTAATATATTTTTTTAAAAACAGCAAATGATATTTGTCTTAAAATATATAACTGGTTAAATTTTTAAAAATATCACATTTTTCAAATCATTTAATAAAATAGTTTTTAATAGATGAGATTTAAATTAACTTTGATTAATTGTTGATAAATCTTATTTAAATTAAATTAATATTTTCAAAATAACCTATACTAACTTGATTGTTGATAAATGAAATTTAAATTAACTTTTGTTAATTGTTGATAAATTTCATTCAAATTGACTTACTTATTTTTGCAAAAAATTTAATTAATTCGAATTTTTGGATAAATTCTATAAAATTAATAGTGGTATTTTTGCAAATGAAATAAATTGTGGTATTTTTGCATAAATTCATAAATTTGCTCATATAGTAACATGATTAGGTCCATCCAATTATAACATGTATGTTTGCACTATATGTGGTATTTTTGCAATTAGGCTTCGATGCTTATAGTGACTCATATGTTTGATTAATATATTGACCTTGCTAAATAAAACATTCATAAAATTATAGGTTTTATATGGGCCCATTAGAAAATGTAAAGTTTAAATTCCTCTCTTGTGGGTGGTTCCAATTGTGAAGCCACATTTGCTTTACATGACTATAGTGGGTCTAATCAATTAATAGCAATTAATAAAACAAAGGTTTAAAATCCTTCTTTTGGACCTTGTATGGAAGTATGGGGGCCTTAATAGTGGGAACGACATATTGGATCCAGCCCTCCTCCATACAAGCCCAATTGTTAAGACCCATTCGCCTGAGTTGGACTTAATTGTATAGGTTCATTATAATAGTTAAACCTAAATTTTGATTAACAACAAATTAATTCTATTTTAATTGAATTTGTTTCAATTTGACACTTTAGAATTAATAGAAAATTATAGGACCTTGGTTTTAAAAATTTAATTTTGTTAATTTTTTTTTTAGAATAATAGTCATTAATTTTTAAAATATAAATAATAAAAATACTATTTTAATTAATAATGAGCTTATTTTAAAAGTTTATATTGGTCTCCACCGTTGGTTTAACAAGGTCAATAGCTTAATGGGGCCTCGAGACACTTTGATTCGTCCCCCTACGGAAGGTGTTCATTAGTTATTTTGACAAGGTTAGATTTCGAAATTGGTCCTCCCTTCTTCCTTCGTGCGCATCTTTTTCTTTGCCTTTTGTGTAGTAGGGTCGATAATTATAGGTCAAATTCTAATAGACTCACTCCTATGGTGACTACTAGAACTAAATCTATGATTATTGAAACTGTGGGTCTAGCTCATAAAATAAAAAATTTTGTTTTCTTATTTTCATCAAATAGGAGGTTGTTAATAATGGTGTCCATTATTAAATGAGTTTACCACTATATTTAACTAATGATATTTTTTGACTCTCGCCAACCGGGACAACAATATCATAGAATAGTTAAAAAAAAACCTTAAGAAATAAAGATATGATTATTTTCGTATTTTTTCCACATCTTACATATTTATGGTATATGTTGTGCTATTTCTTGAAATTAAAGTGAATAGAAGTTTTATTGTGCAAAAGTGATTTATTTATATTTTATTGATAATTGGTAGTTTTAAGTATGGCTCTTTCTACTCCCTTCCTTTCTCAACTTTCGATGGAGAAAGCTTCCTTAAGCGGAAGCAGAACATTAACATAGTGTTGATTGGTGACAACTCCAAGTTCGACATGACTGAGGAATCCCTAGAAGTTCTAACTGAAGGAGCTACCAAGTCTATAAGAGACAAATATGAGCGTTGGCAAGCGGCTAATAACAAAGCGCGATACTACATGTTGACTAGTATGTTCGGCACTCTCAAGACAAAGATGGAGAATGTTGAGACGACCTACAAAATCATGGATCAGCTCCAAGAGATGTTCGGTGCAAAGTCTGTGCAGACTCGTTTTGAGGCCATCAAAAAATATGCCAACGCTTGGATGGCACTGTCTCAACACATTTGTGATCACCTGATCAGGATGACCAACTACTTTCAAGAAGCTTAACTTCATGGAGCAATTATAGATGAGAAGACTCAAGTCAGCTTAATCCTCAACAGTCTCTCTCCAACTTTCCTGCTGTTCACCACCAACTATGTGATGAATAAACTAAACTATGGCTTGACGCTGCTCATGAACGAGCTTCAGACTTTCGAGACTATTATTGTTGGACCTAGTAAGGGAGGAGAAAAGACGACTACTACTGCTGCTAATCCAGCTAAGGCTGAAGCTAACCAAGCTACATCTTCGAAAGCTGGAAACAAGAAGAAAGGTGGACAAAACAAAAACCCCAGGCCTGCAAAGACGAGTGCACAACCAAGTGCACATACGCCTAAGAGGAAGAAAAATAAAAATAATAAAGGTAAAGGTAAGTGTTTTCACTGCAAAGAGAAGGGCATTGGAAACAGAATTGCACCATGTTTCTAGCAGCGAAAAATAAAGGTAATGATTATAGTTCATATATCTTAGAAACATGTGTTTTAGAGAATGATAAATCCGTTTGGATTATTGATTCTGGATCTACTAACAATGTTTGTAACTCTTTACAGCTTCTTGAAATGTGGGAGGAGGCGGATGAATGTGGCTTAAATCTTAGAGTTGGGAATAGAGTGTTCGTTACGGTCCAAGCTAGAGGAAGAGCTCGCCTGAAGTTCGGAAATAAATATTTAATTTTGAAAGATGTATTTTTTATTCTGGACTTTAGTAGAAATTTAATTTCAGTTTCCATGTTGCAATTAGAACAATTTCTTAAGACTTTCACAAGTTCTGATATATCTATTTCTTCCAATGGATCACAATTGTGTATTGCATGTTTGGAAAACGGGCTCTACATTTTGCGACCTAACGTACCCCTCACTCTTAATAATGATTTATTCAAAGTAGCTAAGCCTAGGCCAATAAACGTCAAAAGACCGATAACGATATTTGAGAATAGGTCACATTGGCTATGATAGAATTTAAAGACTTACAAAGGACGGGCCTTTGACAGAACTCACCTTAGGTGAATTACTAGTCTGTGAATCTTGTCTAGAAGGGAAACTGACCAAGCGTCCATTCTCTACAAAGGGTGATACGACCAAGGAACAACTTGGACTTGTTCATTCAGATGTTTGTGGACCTTTGAATGTACAAGTCAGGGGTGGTTTTGAGTATTTTGTCACTTTCAATGATGATTACTCTAGATACTCATGTCTTTACCTAATGTATAGGAAATCAGAAACATTTTCAAAGTTTCAGGAATTCCTAGCTACGGCTCAGAACCAATTAGGTAAAATGTTAAAAATCTTGCGATCTGATAGGGTTGGAGGATATTTGGATATGCAGTTCCAAGATCATTTAACTAAAATTGGGAATTTATCACAACTTACTACCTCAGGTACTCCGCAACAAAATGGTGTAGCAGGACGTTGAAACAGAACTTTATTGGAAATGGTTAGATGCATGCTTAGTTACTCAACTCTACGAACTTCATTTTGGGGACATGCAATTGAAGCTGGGAATGACATTCTAAATGTGGTACCGTTCAAATCAATCCCCAAAACACCTTTAGAACGCTGGAATGGTCGTGAACCTAGTTTACGTCATTATAAAATATGGGGTGTCCTGCCCACGTTCTAAGGAAAAAGGAAGAAAAGTTAGAACTGGTAACTAAAGTTTGCACGTTTGTAGGCCATCCTAAAGGCACTCGAGGTGGACTTTTCTATAGTCATTTAGAAAAAGAAGTGATTCATTCTACAAATGCTAGTTTTCTAGAAAATGACAATGTCAAAAATTTCAAACCGCGCATCAAAGTAGTTTTAGAGGAGATGGTTGAATAATTGACTCTTACCAATTTTCCATCGTTATCAATGCGATTTGATGATGAAATTCCCACTCTTCATCTCCAACTGACGCAAGTAAATTTAAATGAAGGTAGTACCACTGTTCTCGAGCAAACAATCACGGAGTCTCGTCATTGTGGGAGGGTTTCTAGGAACCCAGTTCTCTATGGTTTGGATGGTGAAACCAATATGGTTGTTGGTGACACTGGTGATGATGATTTGCCCTCTTTCAAACAGGCAATGGCTCGCCTAGAAAGGAACAATGGCTTAAAGCCATGAAACAGGAAATGAAGTCCATGTACTCAAATTCTGTCTGGGATCTTGTGGAAGCACCTAGTGACTTTAGAGCCATTGGGTGCAAGTGGATCTACAAAAAGAAACGAGGTGTTGATGGAAATATCAAAATTTATAAAGCTCGATTAGTGGCAAAGGTTTATACCCAAAGAGAAGGCGTGGACTATGAAGAAACTGTTAGTCTGGTAGCCATGCTCAAATCCATTTGCATCCTCCTATCCATAGCAGCTGCTCTCGACTTTGAGATCTGGAAAATGGATGTCAAGACAACTTTTCTTAATGGGAAGATTGACGATGTCATTTATATGGATCAACCAAAAGGACTTAAAGTAGTTGGACAAGAAGGAAAAGTTTGTAAGTTGAATAGGTCCATTTATGGACTTAACCAAGCTTCTCATTCCTGGAACCTTACGTTTGATGAAATAATCAAAATCTATGGCTTTGAACAAAATATTGATGAGCATTGTGTTTACCAACTGAAAGAAAATCAAATAGTGGTATTCTTGGTTCTTTATGTAGATGATATCATAATCATTGGAAACAATGTTAAGAAATTTTCAGATGTGAGGAATTGGTTGAGCACTCAATTCCAGATGGTGGATTTGGGTGAAGCAAGTTATATTCTCGGTATCCAAGTCATTAGGGACTTAACTCTATCTCAAGCAGCTTACATTTATAAAGTACTTGAACATTTCTCAATGACGAATTCCAAGAAAGGGCGTCTGCCGTCCCACCATGGAATTCATCTTTCAAAGAAGCAGTCTCCCCAGACTCTTGAAGAGGAAGATGCAATGAGAAAATTTTATTATTCATCTGCAGTTGGAAGTCTGATGTATGCTATGTTGTGTACTACACCAGATATGTGCTATGTAGTGGGAGTAGTGAGCAGGTATTAGTCAAACCCAGGACTAGAACATTGGATAGCAGGTAAGCATATTTTGAAGTATTTAAGACAGACTAGGGATTATATGTTACTCTACAAGGGTCGTGTTCTGAACCCTGTAGGCTACACCAATTCAGATTTTTAGATTGATGTCAATGACAGGAAGTCTACTTCTGGAATGGTGTTTACACTTGGGGGTGGAGCTGTGATATGGAGAAGAGTAAAGCAGTCTGTGATCTCAGATTCCACCATGGAGGCTGAGTACATAGCTGCATCTGAAGCTCCTAAGAAAATAGTCTACCTAAAGAAGTTCTATTCAGATCTTGGTGTTATTCCCGATATGGATAAACCACTTGTGTTGTTTTGTGACAATACAGGAGCGATAGCCAACTCGAAAGAACCTCGTAGTCACACGAGGAGTGATCATATAGAATGGAAGTATCACATAATTCAAGAATATGTGGCCAGGGGAGATGTGAAGGTTATGAAGATTGCATCTGAAGAAAATCTTGCAGATTCGTTTACAAAGACACTACCAGAAGCTACATTTCATAAGGATATCAAGGAAATGAGATTAGTATAATTAATGCATTAGTTTCAATTAGTTCAAGTGGGGGTTTGTTGGGGTTTTATGCCCTAATTAAAAGCCAATTTCTTTTTAATCTCATTTATTATCAATAAAATAATAGAAATAAATTTCTAACTTGGTCAATCACTTTGCTCACATATTTTATTTTCATGATTATTTGTTTAATATAAATTTCCATTAAATCCCGAGCATATGGATAATTGTATTTATAGTGACGTAATCACAGTGGAATATAAATATGATTATATGTTCAAATGTAAGTTAGTCCTAAGATTAGCCAGTGCACATGATTTACACTGACATCCCAATCTACTATATGATCCACTTACACATTGTAGTGTTATTTTCTTTCCAGAACATTAACAAAGTAGATAAGATCATATTTAATTGTTACATCGAGCTGGACCGATATTGACAGTTGATAAGATAAGTAAACATACCGTTATTATCTATTCTAGTCATATCATATAGTTGACCATAGGTCAATTCGATCTCAATTCTGGGTGGTTAGTATTCTAACTCATTGTATTATTTGAGTTCTTTGACTTGTTTGTTACCAGCTTTACCCTACGGACTAGCCCATACTTACATCTTGGGAAATCGGTAGTATAATTGAGTGGTAGTGTTAATCATAGATATGAACATCTATAGCTTATGATGAAGAAGTAAGATGATGGTTTCCTTTTAGTTTGGTTCAAGGTGCTAAATGACAGAGATCTCATTTCAGTAATTAATATTAGTTTACTGAAATATCATTTACAAGGAACTAAGTGTTTTAAGGATAAAATACAATGAGGGCTAAAACGGTATTTTAGTCCCATCTCATTGTAGACCATTTATAGAGGAATGAGTGATAATTATGGTTGTAACAATGGACATTTAATAATGTATCTATATTGGTTATAGAGCATTCTATGAATTCAATAGTGTAATTCTGAGTCTTTAGTAGAGTCACGAGGAATTAATAAGTGAGTAAATTTATTTGTTAAATTTATGATAACTTATTGGAGCTTGATTTCATAGGCCCATAGTCTCCACTGTACCTTGGATAAAATAATCTAGATAGTCTCCATTAATTAATTTAATTATCAATTAGGATTATCAAAGTTGACCAGGTCAATTTTGGATAGTTTCACAGAGGTATACAAGTTAGAGAATAAAAGAGATTTTAGGGAAGATTTATTAATTAGGACATATTAGTTTCTAAATTAATAAATAAGGTTAAATCACGGTTCAAATTATAAATAATTAATTCGATAAAGGATTTAAATAATTATTTATATAATAATCAATAGAAATAATACAGGCCTTGATTTTAAGTCCAATGGGCTTATAATTAAATGAGAAATTTCACAGGCCTAAAGCCCATGATAATTTTGACCATTAGGTTGATATTACCTATTATTTTATTGATTTTTTAATTAAAATAAATGACCTAATTGAGCCTATAAAATGAATACTAAGTGAGAGTTGAAGAGAGATGGTGTGTGAATCAAAAGGAGATCAGATGATCTATTTTTGATGCTCTAGGTTTTTAGATTCTCTTTGCAGCAAAAGTCCTTTTCTAAGCCTCTAAATTCTCTTCTCTTCTTCTCTTTGTATCTATCTCATGTGTTGAGAATTGCTCACTCTAGTCTAGATGATTCTAAGGATAATTTAGAAGACTGTGAATAAATTTGATGATCAATTCTGTTTCTTGGTGATACCCTACAACAGAAAGGATTCAAGGGTTAGAGAAACTGAAGGAAGGACTAATACATTTCGCTGCATATAATGTAAGTGTTCTTATCATTATGTCTATTTTAAATTCCATTTTGGAAACATGTTCTAGATTGTCTTATATTAATTTGTTTAATATAATAAATACATGAAAATAAACAAGATCTTGTATAAGTTTATCCAACATTATCATGGTTGTCACTCGTTCTATGCGTGACAACAAAACCAATCAGCCTGATGATCAAGGAAATAACTATACGAGTATCCCCACTTGAGAAGGTACATGTGCAAAAGGTTGGTCTGGAAAACAGCATGTGGACCAAGATGATGCGCGAAGTTCGACCTCACGTCCACTAAATCCCAATCATCTATACCTGACTACCATTGAAAGAATGCTCAACCGAGGAGCTACCTTGCCCAGGCAAACATGCGAATAGATGAGAATTTATCTCAATTTCTCCCTCCTGCAACTGATGCTAACTTCGGAAGGAGGTAAACTGGGTCCCACAGGAATAGTTGACCCCAATGTCAGTCGTTCTATCCAAATTGTGCCAATCCTCACACGAATAATAATTAAACTCACACTCCTGGGAATCAGCCTAGCCAATCAGGGTGAGCTAAAACCGTCTCAAGGAGAGGAACCCACCTGTGCCTGGCCCGCTGCTCAACTACAGAGAAATGAGTCTGTCCTTCCTCCAACCTAGGAAATTTGAGTAGATTAAGGGTGAGCTAATCTAGTGTGCCCTGATGGAACAAGGATAGCCTCACCAATAAGGCATCCTCCATCACCAATTTGACATCCAATGCCACCTCGCCCATAGCAGAATACTTCAGCTCGAGGGAAAAACAAGAGAAATCCTGCCCCCTCAGAAGACACTTATGTCTCATGATCTTTCACCAATAATCCAGCTCCTTGAACCCAGCCACGAGTTGTAAGCTTTGCAGATGGGAGCTACTGGACAGAGAGCCAGCGCATAGGAAGATCCAGGAATGCTCACAATCTGAATTCTGATGAAAAGACTCTTGGTTGGAAAGAACATTGATGACTATGATTTTGATGAGGAGCTCGGGCCTTTTGCTCCTCATATTGTGGTAGGTCCGTATCCTATTGGCTTCAGGGTCCCGACCATGCCCACTTACAATGGAACCACTAATCTGTCCAATCTCTTAGGGACCTTCAAAATGATGATGATAGCCCACAATGTAAGTGTCCACCTAAGGTGTATTCTGATCCATACAACATTGAATGGATCGGCAAAATGGTGGTTCAATAAATATAAAAAACAATCAATCACCTCCTAGAAAAATATGTTTCCTTAGCTGAAGTGAAAGCATTGGATGGCATGCCTTCCCCAATCAATACAGATAGAGATCTCATTCGTCCCAACCTATGACCGTGGAATGCTTTTTTTATGTTAGTAAAAGAAGAACTCAAAGTCTAGTTTGACTTCAGCCATAGTGGACAGGAGAAGCAAAGAAGAGTGAAGTAGAAAGTGCACCTAATCTTGCCAGATCCAACAACAATTGGCCCCAAGAATTCCTACTCTTCTTTTTGAGATGAACTTGGTCTATGATTATAGCAACTATTTAAATAGTTGTGATAGCCGAAAACTTTCCCTTCCTCCCCCTGAGCTCGAAAACCTATTGGAGGTCTCCATAAAGAAGGGCCTTTTTGACATTGAGCTGATGCAGTGAGCAAGATCTGTTAGTTGGAACTAACAGAATGACTCGTATGGAATTGAGTTTAGTTTGGCCATAGGAGAAAACGTCTCCAGATAATGTAGAAGAGGCTCGAGAGACCTTTCCTTCCTTCGCGGTTCGGTGAACCATCCCAAATGTATCCTTCTCTTTTCTCGAATCCGACTAGAGAAGGGAATCCGGGTGTCGAAGAACAACTAGGCAGACGAAGGTTTTTGATAGAGAAATGGGATGGAGGTTCAGGATTTTGCTGCTTTGATGGATGGAGGGTTTTTGAATAATTCCATTTCCGGGCCAGATCCATCTTTAATCAGAACAACATTTCCGGTAAATCCTTTAATCAAAAGTTTCTTCTTCTTACTTTCTCCAATCGTTCTCCAATGCCTTTTTTTAGCTTATGCTGCCTGTTTCCTTCTAGGAGAAAGTTGACCATTGACTGAGATTGAATCAATTAAACAACTGATGATTCTGTGCCTAATCCCGTGTCAGAGGAGTAGACACAAACCATGACCTTCCTATCGGGTTTGAAAATCCAATGAAAGGGGTTTAGCAACCTTTTAGTCTTCTGTATGCCCTATGCCCTGCCCTAGCTGAGATGTCAATCTATCCCTATAGGAGAAGACGATGTAAACTATCGTCTTCTCATCTGCGTCTGCTAGATGAATGTAGGCTAGAATCTATCTCCTTCTTTTAGTTTGTAGCTTCCTTTCCTTAATGCACTGGGAGTTGCGTAAGGACTCACAACTTCTTGTTTGAGAGCTAGTATCTAAATGTCTGGTTCAAGTAGCTTATAACACTTCTCCTTCTGACCTTCAAGAAGCAAATAACTCAACGCAGCTCACTGCAGCCTGAATCTTACAGATTAAACCAGAGAACAAAGAAGAGTAGCAGGTTCACGATACAATTACTGGTCAGAAGCAGTGATGATTCCTCCTTTCTCAGTCCTAGAGCTCTCTTCAACCTGCTCATGGCTAGATCAATCATGGTGATGAATGGGGAAGATGAATTGCCCTCAGATTTGATGCTCGTATAAAATTCAATCAAGGTAGACACCATTCTAAATCGTTCTTGTTCATTATCCTATATTAGTGATTTCATAAAAAAAAAGGGATATTGAATATCTGGGATAAAAACCAGGCTGCGACCCATCTTTGCAAAGAAAGAGCGAGGCCAAGAAGCAGCAAAGCAGCAATCGTACACTAGAAGGATGGGGCATGGTGGATCGCAACCATGCTACAGCGGAACCACCAGGATATTTACCCATATAGCTGAGAATTTTTGAACCATTGGAAGCTGCTTTCGATGACGGGGGGACTTCTGCAATGGGCTATGCCACACAAACCAACTGAGGAAAGTCACGGGCAATTTGGTGATGAAAAAACTACTTGAAGAAAGGGCACTATTTAATTTACAGTTGGTTGGACTTCAATCCCTTAGAGATTTTTTCCACCTATCAATCCTCTTCGGACTATACCATAACTTGTCCCAGGCAGGAACTCCCCAAGCAAGCTTGAATCCCTATAAAAAAAGTCCTTTACAACTTTTGCCTGGAAAGAAAAGTATGGTAACCTCCGATAAAGCTTTGACTTTGGTTAATGTGCCTTCACTAGTTTCAATGACAACAAACTCGTTTAGGGGAATGCATACTTCCAGGAAAAAGCCCGTTGCTTGTGCTCAAGGCCTTGCCTGACTCACCATCTTGTCTTAAGCTTGGAATTCTATTTGAATAGATAGTAAATGAGCCTCAAGGAGGGGGCAAAGGTTTGGGCCCTGAAAATAGGTCCACGTAGAGGCTGATTCATTGACTAACATCAAGTAGCAGCCTAGTAAATCCCTGAAGGCCTATCTCAACCGATTCACAAACGCAGCAACTATAGGGACTAGTACCCTTAAAACAATTGTAGTTGACAAATGTTTCAAATAAAATAAATAATTGAATTGAATTATTATATATATATATTGACTATGTCCAATATTATATGATAATATTAAGTGAATATAAGAAAATTCCAAAGTTTATCTATGTGGTCTTAATCTCATATTTGTAAGGGAGGATCAAGATTAAGATAATAAACTTAAATAGATCACAGTAAAATAAAGTTATGGACTCTTTAGATTAATTATTGCAAGTACGGTCCGCTAGTATTATGAATAAATGTGACCAAGATTTGGGTTACTAGTTTAGTAGGACACTTTAGTGGAGGTACTTTGCATGCTGAGAGTATGTAGAACTGGACCAAATGTGATTTGTTAATACTTGTTTAAACACCGTTTCATAGTATTAATCAAACACATCAAATAATGATCATATACACGATGATCTTAATCCTAAGGCTACTATGAACTCCTATATATGTCATCTGATCCTTTGATTCATGCGTTAAGGTTTGTCAGAATGATCACGCTAAGAACAATTATTTTGGGGACTCAGTGATGTATATGGCTGGGGACGTAGTTTAACAGATATGGAATCTATACCTTTTTATAGATTGAATAATGGTTCCCAATTGGGTTGACTTTTGGAACTAAAAAGGTTATGAGTGCTCACGTCGCAAACTTCTTGTGACAGAACCTTCACTAGTAAAGTCAATGGTACGCTAGGAACAAGATATAGCAAAAATGGTAAAACGATAATTTTATTCCCTTTTAATTATGAACCATTTATAGAGGATCTACAATGTATGTAATGATTATATCAATGGACACTTTATTCTTAATAAAGTACTCATAAATTATATGTATATAATTATCAAGAGTTCAATCTCATATTTTTAGTGGAGTAATCATGAGATTAATAAATATGATTATTTAATAAAAGAGCTTTGATTAATAATGTAATATTTATTGGATCTTGATATTAAAGGTCCATAGGTCTCATGGGTGGCTGTATAAACACCATATCAAGGTAAAAGTTGATACATGGGTATAACTTTAATTTGGGAATTGGAGAAATTTTTTTTTCTTCGGGTCAAGTATGCAATTATATGATAATTGAGGTTGAATAATTAATTTAGAATTAATAATTAATTTCAAATTTATATTTATTAATTTAAATATATAAAATTTCAAATTTCATATATATATATATAAATAAATTATTTTATTTGAGTGGTAGAAAATAAAATTGGTAAGTCAAAAATAGTTTTTGATTTATTGAATTTTAAAAGAAGATGATAATGATGATCATCAATTTTAATTTTCAATTTTAAATTTATAATTTAAATTTTAAAATATGGTTGTCATATTTTCCTTAAAAAAGATTAACACCTTATTTTGTGGGAGATTGATTTAGTGAAATAAATGAATAAAAGAAAAATGCAAAATCCCTAAAAAGGGAATAACTTTACACGCCTACACAGTCAAAGGACTGTGCCATGCGTGTACTACTATATAGATATTGTACCTGTGTAGTTTTTATTTTATTTATTTAATTATTTAATAATTTGAAAATAGTTTTTCAAATATGGTAAGTTAAACTTTTACCTAAAATCTAATCCTATCATCATTATTATAATATTTTATATTATTATTATTTGGAATAATAAGGTAATATAAATCTCTCTATATATATATGATATAGAAAAAGAAGAGAAATATACATCAAATACAACAATACACAATTCAGAATAGTTCTCAGAGGTTTTTGTTAGACAAAAACTCTCTCTTTCTTATTTTTATGCTAGTCATTCTCAAACTATAATCCAAGTTCTTATGTGTTGAGAAATACTTGTGATTCCTAAAATACAAACCCATGTTCTCTATGTGCCCACACACATCTTGAGGTATAGAGAACACTCCAGAAGATCGTGGTTTGAGTACTCAAAGATTTGGATAGGAAGATCGATAAAAGTACAAAAAGACTCAAGGACACTTCATAGGCTTCAAGAGGTAAAAGTTGATGTTCTTGATATTTTGTGTTTATATGTTGTATTTATAAATATATTGCATATTTATATATATATATTTTTTGCATGATTAATAGTATTGTATGATAATGATTCTGGAATGTTTTCTTGGTCATATAAATTGTTTATATGATTATTGAAAAGTTTTTGTATGTTGTTGTTGTGCTGTATCATAAAAATAAAACAACAATGGACCCTCCACACAAAGTTTTTCACTGCGTGCTCTGACTGGTTTTCCAACAATTGATACCAAGCAGGTCATTAATCTATACATATTATTAATTGATGTGTGGGATCATATGCATTTTGATATTATATGTGATATATGTTTGAATGGATGGATGTCGATTTTTCATGATGATAGTTTCTTAAGGGTTGTTTATTATGGTGCTTTTGGTTTAGGAATTGTTCTTAAACTTTTAGATGAAATATGTAAGCCAATTAGAGGCATAGGATTTTTCTATAAAAGTTATGGGCATAAAAAAATTTTATGACCGTGTCCCCGAGCCCGAGCCCGAGCCCGAGCCCAAGCTACTGGCTAGGCCGCGTCCCTGCGACCCTCAGTCGTAGCCATGCGCACACCTGCTTGTTGCCTAGGCCGCGCCCCTGCACACCCCACTCACGTCCCTACGCGCGCCTGCTACTGCTGCCAGCCCTGCGCCCAGCCGCGCCCCTGTGCCCTCCAGCCTGCAACTGTGCACACCTGCTGCACCTCGAAGCCCAGTACCTAGCCGAGCCTCCCAGTTGCCACCACCCCTTGGTACAACATTTTATGTATTGTTACCATAAATATAATTTTAATCATTCATTTAATTAAAAATCAAAAATTGAATTAAAATAGTTTTATTTTGGTAATTTCTTTTATTGAAATAATGGTGATTATGTACCCTAATTAAAAATGTTTTAATTGTTATCTTCCATAATTAGAATTGTTTTAATTAACACATCCAAAATTAAAATTATCTTGAATTTTAATTTATTAAAATTAAATTGTTTAATTTTATCTTTTGAATTAAATCACCTAAATTCAAATTGGGCCTTATAAACTTTTGGGTGTTAAAACTCAAAGTTTAATCATTTTAAAAGTTTGTTTAAAATAATTAAAAATTTGTATAATTCATAAAGGATATGGAAAAAAGGTGGCATTGGCTCAAAAGGCTACATTTCAAGGTTGAAGATCAAAATGCTCTTCATCAACCCTTTGTTAGTCTAGGTTACATTTTTCATGTACACTTTTGCAAGTGTTGTAATTTTTTCTAGAAATACCCAAAAGTTACCATACCTGCTTTTATTTTATTTATTTATTATAAATGTTTGAATGTGATTAAAATGTTTAATACTTTGTCATGCATTATAACATGCCATTCATATACCCACTCAGTATGCATCTAGCATGCATTACATTCGTGTAGAAACATGCTATTAGAAACATCCTATATTTGATAATTTATATAATAATAAATTTGGTCTTAATTAGTTAAGATAGTAAATCAAAATTAAAGCTGTTTAATTTGTTGTTTTAATGAAAACTATTAAAACATAAATGTTATTCTCCTAATTAAAGAAAAATTAGAATTAGAATTAGAATTAAGGGCACAATTTTAATTTTTTGCTTAATTGGATTAGTAATTAATAGAATATCATTTGGTAAAAATAATTAAATTTATTCTTACAACTAAATTAAAAAATATAGATTTTGTGAAAAACACACTTTTCCAAAAATAGTGAGTGGGAGAGGGAGTTATGACAATAAGTCCCATGGTCTCTATTATTGGTTGAACACCGAGAGGCAATGGAAGGGCCTCGTGTCGCCTCCATTTTCAGCCTCCCTAAAGAAAGGCTTTCAAATATATTTATTTTATTTCAAGGTTGACTTTTCTTATGAGAATATAATTAGTGATGTATTTCAAGTTTGACTGACCCTAAGTCACACTCTTGAGTTAAGTCATTGATTGAAAATAATCGGTTCTTCTCCTATGGTGCATCTAGTCTTTCGAGCACAACTAGTACATCATGACCAAACTAGCGGTAGTTCATAAGTCAAAAGAGAAAAAGGCATTTTTAAGTTTTCACTTATGAAATTGAGATTTGTCTCAAAATTAATTTGGGATTAGTCTGACCTACCCTAAGGCGGTCCATTAACTTTTCAAATTAGTTTATCGTGGATTAGTATATTTTTGATGTGTTTTTATATGTTTCAGTCTTGCATCATATTTGCTTTTCCAAATAAAATCTTATATTTATTATATGTTTTAATTCATTATATTTTATTTATTTATTTCTAGCGACAATGGTTAATCCTCTTAATCCTGATCAAGAACCTCAAAATGAAAAAGAACCAGTTGATCCTCGTAATGGCTTCCTAAGTACTTTTCATTTAGACTTTAACATTCTAGATGTTTGGTATAGAAATATACACATAATTCTAGATGAACTAAAGGTGTATGATGCAATCATTGATGTGCCTCCAGATGAGCCATCAACTTTATCTTATTATGATAATCATAAAAAATATGTGAATTGGGTGAGATCTGATTATTTGTCTTGTCATTGCATACTACAAACTATGTCAGACGATCTTATATTGTGCAAAAAATAGATTTAATAAGACATTTTATTCCAACCCCAATTAAGTGAAACATATATGTGAATAATTTTTGAGATTGGCTTGTAATTAATTAGACTCATAAAACAAATAAAAGACAATATTTTATTGCAACCATTCAAATGTTTTCTCCCTATTTGTATAGTCTGTTAATTAAAGTTAAAGCAAAAGACCTTTCTCTAATAAAGGCTCAAAAATCACATAATCGTTTGGCTAATACATAGAGATGTATGTTGAACCTTTTAATGTTCAAAGCTAAAGGAAATAATAAATAGTTAGTCAATATTGATTGACATCTATTTTAGATATGATTAACTTTGATCAAATGCAATAAAAAATTTCTAGAAATTTTTATGTAACATTCAAAGTAAAGTCACTTAGAGACTCGTTTGATCTGATCAAAGGGAAGTCTAAACTTGAATTTGGAATTCAAGTAGTTTGCATGTGAACTTGGAATTCAAACCCAACTCACAAACAACTAGAATGCTAAGAAAATTAGTATTTTGGAAATGGAATCTAATCATATTGGATAAGTTTATAGTTAATGAGTAGTGATTATCATCTTTATTATTTCTATAATTTTATAACTTGTTATGTTGTGTACATGTTTGATTGTACAACATCGAAGACTTAAAAGCTGGGATTCACAAGTGGTTGTGTGAATGAAAAATTGAAAATTTTCCATGAAGTCATTTAGTTAAACCGTTTAATAAACATAAAAGATTACAAAAGAGTTTGTATCTATTTAAATGCTACTTTAATGAAGCATGATTATTATAATCATTATATTTTCTTGTTAACTTGTACTAGAAATAATGACTACAAGTCATGTAAGCGAGTTACTGATAATTAACAATGATGAAACCAAAGAATATCACAAATTATGTAAAGCATTGTTGTAGTGGGAGCATTAGTTGGTAACTACTCCATTACAAATGTAAAGATAGTTAAATTGTGTTCAACACAATATAACTATACTTCATTTACATACTAGTGTATGAAATGAAAAAGTTTTACAGAAAACAATGTTTGAAACAACATGAATCTAAAAATGGAATTTGTAATTCTATGACATCTGGATTCTTGAACATCCAACTGAAGTTCATTGAAATTCAGTTTGAAACAGGATATTCAAGATGAAGAGGAGAACAAAAGAAAGTATAGACCTTTCAAAGTTAGGATAATAGCCAATGGCTATGAACAAAAAGAAGAATTTATTACTTGAATAGATGTCTTTTACTACAACCAAACTTGAATTTGTTTATATACTCTTGTCCACTGCTTTATGCATGGATTATGGGATTGATTTAAGTGAATGTCTAAGTAGTCTTTACTATAATGGCTCACATGACAAAATCATTTGAAGATCTCGACCAGAAAGATTCTGTTGTAATTCTTATTCTTAATATTAACAACGTTCTAATCATTAGGAATGATGCAGAGAAATCGTCAATAGAAAAGAAATGGTTAGCTAAACATTTCTAATATTGGATTTAGAAAAGCCAAGAATATTCTGTACATTCAATTCTGTAGAGATTGAAAGAACCATCTTTAGGCTCTGTCTCAAGCAACTTATATAGATAAGATGCTTAAAAACTTTAGTTTACAAAAAACCAAGAAAGGCTTTTTTTTGCCTTCCCGATTAGGAGGATGTATTATCTAAATAATAAATGTCCATTTATTCATTTATTAGAAAAGAGGACATGAGACAACATTCCTACAACTCAGTGATAGACTGTTTAATGTATCGAATTTTATATTTTCGAATTGACATTTGCTAAATGGCGGGAATAGTCAACAGTTATCAATCCATTATAGATTGAGTCATTAAAAAATTATAAGGACTTAGTTTTGAGTATTTTAAATATAATAGAGATTATATGCAAGTGCATTTAGGCAGAGACCTAAAATCCCAATGAATGATCTGATATTAAATCTTCAAGATTGATATCATAATCAGTTTCCGTAACTGTGGAGGAAACACATTAATCTAGAAATGTGTTAGACATTTCAGATTTGTATGTATCACCACAAAATCTGAAATGTGACAGCTACGAGTAGTTAAATATGTTGTTTGATTTATTTGAGTTCTTTGACATTCTAGAAAAGGTTTTCATAATAGAATGAATAGCTAGCATCTCATTGTGAAAGCAATGGAGATACAACTATTCTAGAAGAATAAGAAATCATGAGAGGGTAAAGCACATGAAATGAAATATCATTAAATACAAGACAATTTTACATATTTGATGTAATAATCTTGAAGATAACTTCAAAACAATATTTTTTATAAAACGGTTACAAAGACTTTGTTAGAAAAAATTGGTCAGGTGAATACGATTGACATATTAATAGAGATGCCTCAATTTGCTTTAGGGCAAGTGGGAGATTGTTGGGAATAGTTCCCTTAACGTAATTTTAGTTGACAAATGTTTTAAATGAAATAAATAATTGAATTGAATTATTATATATATAGACTATGTCCGATATTATATGATAATATTAAGTGAATATCAGAAAATTCCAAAGTTTATCTATGTTGTCTTAATCTCATATTGGTATGGGAGGATCGAGATTAAGATAATAAACTTATATTGTTCGTAATAAAATAAAGTTATGAAATCTTTAGAATAATTACTGCATGTACGGTCTGCTAGAATTATGAATACATGTGACCTAGATCCGGGTTACTAGTGTAGTAAGACACTTTAGTGGAGGTACTTTGCATGCTAAGAGTATGTAGATCTGGACCAGATGTGATTTGTTAATATTTGTTTAAACACCGTTTCATAGTATTAATCAAACGCATCAAACGATGATCATATACATGATGATCTTAATCCTAAGGTTTCTATGAACTCCTATATATGTCATCCGATCCATTGATTCATGCATTAAGGTTTGTCAGAATGATCAGGCTAAGAATAATTGTTTTGGGGACTCAATGATGTATATGGCTAGGGACATGGTTTAACAGATATGGACTCTATACCTTCTTATAGATTGAATAATGGTTCCCTATTAGGTTGACTTTTGGAACTGAAAAGGTTATGAGCGCTCACGTCGCAAACTTGTTGCGACACGACCTTCACTAGTAAAGTCAATGGTACTCTAGGAACAAGATATAGCTAAAAGAGTAAAATGGTAATTTTATTCAATTTTAATTATGAACCATTAATAGAGGATTAACACTGTATGTAATGATTATATCAATGGACACTTTATTCTTAATAAAATACTCAGTAATTATATGTCTATAATTATCAAGAGTTCATTCTCATATTTTTAATGGAGTAATTATGGGATTAATAAATATGATTATTTAATAAAAGAGCTTTGATTAATAATGTAATATTTATTGGAGCTTTGTATTATAGGGCAATAGGTCCCCTGGGTGGCTCTACAAACACAATATCAATGTAAGAGTTGATACAATGATATAAATATAATTTGGGAATTGGAGAAGAATTTTGTTCTTCGGGTCAAGTATGCAATTATATGATAATTGAGGTTGAATAATTAATTTAGAATTAATAATTCATTTCAAATATATATTTTGATTAATTTAAATATATAAAATTTGGAATTTCATATATATAAAAATAAATTAATTAATTATTTTATTTGAGTGGGAGAAAATAAAATTGGTAAGTCAAAAATAGTTTTTGATTTATTGAATTTTAATAGATGATGATAATAATGATCATTAATTTGAATTTTGAATTAAAATTTTGAAATATGGTTGTCATATTTTTCTTAAAAAGATTAACACCTTATTTTGTGGGAGATTAATTTAGTTAAATAATTAAATAAAAGAAAAATGCAAAATCCCTGAGAAGGGAATAGTAAGACACACCTACATAGTCCAATGACTGTGCCATGCGTGTACTACTATACAGATATTGTATCTATGTAGTTTTTATTTTATTTATTTAATTATTTATTAATTTGAAAATAGTTTTTCAAATATGGTAAGTTAGACTTTTACCTAAAATCTAATCCTATCATCATTATTATAATATTTTATATAATTATTATTTGGAATAATAACGTAATATAAATCTCTCTATATATGATATAGGAAAAGAAGAGAAATATACATCATATACAAAAATACACAATTCATAGTAGTTCTCAGAGGTTTTCGTCAGACAAAAACTGTCTTTCTTCTTTTTTACTCTAGCCATTCTCACACCATAATCTAAGTTCTCATGTGTTGAGAATTACTTGTGATTCCTAAAATACAAACCTATGTTCTCTAGTGCGCACACACATCTTAAGGTGTGGATAACACTCTGGAAGATCGTGGTGTGAGTACTCAAAGCTTTGGATAGGAAGATCGATAAAAATACGAAAAGACTCCAGGACAATTGATAGGCTATAAGAGGTAAAAGTTCATGTTCTTGATATTTTGTGTTTATATGTTGTATATATTTGTTTCATGATTAATAGTATTGTATGATAATGTTTCTGGATTATTTTCTTCGTCAAATAAATTGTTTATATGATTATTGAATTTTTTTGTATGTTGTTGTTGTGTTGTTTCATAAAAATAAAACAACAATGGACCCACCACGCAAAGTTTTTCACTGTGTGCTCTGATTGGTTTTCCAACAGCAACCCGAGCTAGAGACGTTGATGATTGCTCTAAGCTCATGGCTTTGAGGACGAGAATTACTGTAGGAGTAGATTTGTGGAAGGAACTCCATAGAAAAGGAGTAAAGAGTGTAGATGAATTCTTGGCTCCAGCTCAAGAATGGGTAAACTTAGAAGAGGTAGAATTTGTTGTTGCATGAACCAGCCAGACCCCTGTTCAACTCGCTGGAGCAGTAACAGATGCTAAAGTTATGGCTTAGGCCGCTACTCAGAATAAATAGTCAGGGGGAAATAAATGGACAGGGAATTGTGAGGGTGACCAGAGCTGCTCTAAAAAGAATAAGCACAGGGAGAAGTATAACTCCATCTACACTTCTTATACCGACCTAATAGACACACGAAAACATATCTTCTTGAAAAATTCTACTAGCCTTCTATGGAAGAAACCAGAGCCCATAAGTCATCAAAGGGCGAAGAAAGATCCAACTAAGTTTTGTCGGTATCATAATGACATCGGCCACAACACTGACATTTTGTCAACTGAAAGATGAGATCGAGACTCTCATCCGGGCTGGACCGTTAGCACAATATGCTCGAAACAGGGTTTCTTATAATCAACTTGCGGAGCAGAACCCTCAACTAGGTCAAGGAAATTAGATCATCCCTCCTCCTGTTGAAGGGGGGGGGGGGGGGGAATTGCCACTATTGCTGGAGGGCCCCATTTTGAACGAGCAACAGAGTCGACAAAGGTATATCTAGGAGAAGAAGCCACATGATGGCACCAAATTCGTGCTGCAACAACGATTCGATAAACAACCAATAATTTTTATAGAAGAGGACACTAGCCATCTAATTCATGTATAACGACCCGTTGGTAATAACCATTCAGCTCGCCAATCAAAGAGTGGCAAGGAGACCGATTGATAATGGGAGCTCTGTAAACGTGTTATTCAGGTCCACCCTTGAAAATATAGGGATATCTTTAGCCGATCTTAAGGCGACCTCAATGACCCTCTATGGATTTTTGGGAGAGGGAATGGCAGCCAAAGGAACGATTGAGCTCGCGATGACACTAGGGGACAAAGCACGAGCAACAAGCCATGGTAATAACCTCAGAAAGCGGTAAATGAGGTCGCCCAACCTAAGGACATCGATCCAAGATTAGGCAAAGACATATCTAATATCCAAGCATTAGAGGAACTAGAGGAAATCATTATCGACCCAGAGATACCTTCGAGGGCAGTAAAGATTGGAAGAAATTTTGGAACTAAAAGAATGAAGTAATTGGTCAAGTATTTGAGAAGGAACCTAGACATCTTTTCCTTGTCACATGAAGATATGGTGGGAATCAATCCAAGCATATGATGCACACCTTAAACCCGGATAGAAATGTTCCCGTGAAGGTGAAAAAAATGAAGGCTTTTGGGAAAAGAATAGGGATAAGCTGCATCAATTTCTCCGACCTCATTAAATCTTGTCCTAATGATTATTTCGCGTTACCTATAATTTAACAGCTAGTAGATGCAATGGCTGGTCAGGAACTCATGTCCTTCATGGACACGTATTCTAGATATTACCATATTGCGATGAACCCTGCGGACTAAGAGCACACCAGCTTCATGACTGAGCATAACGTATATTTTACAAATTTATGCCATTCGCGCTAAAGAATACTGGTGCAACTTACCAAAGGTTGGTCAACAAGATGTTTGTTAACCAGATCGTGAAAAATATGGAGGTGTATGTCGATGATATGCTTGTTAAGTCAAATATTGACAATAACCTTGTATCTGACCTGGAAGAATGGTTTGGCGTACTAAGAAAATACCACATGAAGCTGAACCACCAGAAATGTACCTTTGGCGTTTCATTCGGGAGGTGTTTAGGTTGCATAGTCAATGCAAGGGGGATCGAGGTAAACCCAGAAAAGGTCAGGTTGTTGTTGGAAATTCCTTCTCCTATGTCGCGAAAATTAGTACAGAGTCTAACCGGAAAGGTTGCGGCCCTAAACCATTTTGTTTCAAAATCCACGGACAAGTGTCTCTCCTTATACAATTTACTTAGGGGAAATAAAAGGTTTGAGTGAACAAAAGAATGTGAGCATGCATTTCAAAACCTGAAGACTCACTTGGACGAACCCCCTACATTATCAAAACTAGTTTCTGGGGAATGTATGTTCTTATACCCAACAATAATAGAAAATGCGGTCAACGCCATATTAGTTCGGCGCAAAAAGTTGGTATATTACGTGAGAAAGAGAGTTGAATCAAGATACCCTATAAATTAAAAGCGCAAGTTTTGTTTGATCCTGGCTTCGTCAAAGCTCAGGGTGTATTTTCAGTCGCAAACAATCCATGTATCAATCGATCAACCTTTAAGGTAGGTCTTGCAAAAGCCTGAAACATAGGGATGTCTGTTGAAGTGGGTACTCGAACTTAGTCAGTTCGAGATATTATACAAGTCACGGATAGTGATCAAGTGGCAGAATGCATGGGTTACCAAGACGAGCCAATGAGGGAACTAGTATAGGAATTGTGGAAACTCTTCGTTGACGGATCACCCAATGAGAATGAATCTAAAACTGGGATAATTCTAATATTAGCTGAAGGGAAGTCTAAAGTTTGGTTTTGACGTATCCCACAATGAAGTAGAGTACAAGGCATTGTTGGCAGGAGTTCAAGTACCAAAAGTGCTGAAAGCAAAGGAAATTTAGTGCTATAGCGATTCTCAGCTCATTGTTAATCAAATATTAAGGGAATGTCAAGCTCAAGGAATCAAAATGGTGGCTTATCTAGCTAAGGTTAAAGATGAGTTGTCAAAATTTGAGTTCTATTCCATCGAGTAGGACCCCGGCAAATAGAACACAAATGTTGATGCTTTATGTAACGTCCCAAAGTCCTAACAAGGCTCAGTGCTTGATTAGGGTATCGCGAGAGCATTATTAGAATATTATATGATTTAATGGAATATCTATGTGATTATTTGGATTGCATGAGTTATATTATAATATGACTTATTATGCATGTTTAAGTGTATTAAATGTGCGTAAAAGACCCTCTTTTACTTAGAGGGGCATATTTGTAATTTTGCTCAACTGAGGGCATAATTGAGATCATATTGTGCTATATGATTGACACCACATTATTATTTGGGTATATTTGAGATATTTGGCAGGAATTATTCCTTTTGAGCAAGGTAACGGTAAAGTCACAACAGGCAATAATACCCAGTTCTGGGTTAGCCAAGGGGTATTTTGGTAATTTTGCGAGTTACTGCGACTCATTGGAGTATGAATCTTATTTTAGGAAAAATAGTGGTATTTGGTATTTGGAAAAATTAATTGGGAATTATAAGGGTTAAGTGGCATTTGAGAACATCAAATGTCATTTTTGCCCTTGTGGGCTTCAAGGGAAGAAATAAGTGACCAGGAGTATTTTGATCTTTCGGACCATTTGAATGATATATGCTAAGTGGCTGAGTTTATCAACTCAGAATAATAGAAACACTTGCTCTCTCTCCTCTCTCATGTTCTCTCTCTCTCTCTAGTAGCTATTTGAGTTTTTGAGAGAATTCTTGAATTTTAATGGGTTAAAACCATGTCTTGGGACAGTTTTTGGGGGATTTGTGATTTATGAAATCACTAGAATTCTGAGTTTGTAGGGTCGCACCACGACGCTGTTATTGGGCACTGCGGCTCGCATGAACTCAATCGAGGCAGGGGTGCCTCGAACCGCCTTAGCATCGCGACGCTTGGCGGGCTGCGCCGCAGTGCAGATGTAATGGATTTTGGGTGTGGGATCTCTGCCTAGGCCGCAACTCAAATTGGAAAAAGTCAAAAATGAGATTTTTGTTATGGGAATCTAAACCTAAGCGCTCGGGATTGGTTCTACTGCCCAATTTAGTGGAATTCAAGGTTCCGTACGCTAGGACTTGGTCTAGAAGCCTTGATTGGGTTGTTGGTTATTCCTTGTTATTGTTGTGACTAGGGTGTACCACTAGGCTCGTGAAGGAAGGACCATACTCAGGGTTGTCATACTCGATTTTCTCAGGATTTGAGGTAAGAAAACTGCACCTAGACTGTGTTTAGGCCTTGAGCCCTAGTTATCAAACATTGTTATAACCGTGCTTAGAATTTTTTATTAAACATTTTTGATTGTGATATGCATATCTGTGTTAAGTGATGTATGCTTATCTTTTATATCTGATTGAAAAGCGCGACTTATAAGTCAAGGGCAACAATAGTGTGCTGAATCCAGGCCGATGTGGTTAGGCCAACCCAGAAGCATTATATATTCTTGTATGACCCTATGACCACCTGGATCATAAATCATGAGGTACGCTTGGTGCAATTTAAGGCTTGTTAAAAGGGAATAGGGCAATGGGCCTTGGTGTGTCTCTATAGCTGCTTATTTGGATGAAATGAATGGCTGAATATTTTTATAACTGCTAAGCATATTATTAATGATTATGAAATATGTTGATTAACTACTTATAAGCATGGTTAGGTTTTCTACATGGTGCAGGTAAAGGAAATGGAAAGCTAGACAAGCCATGAGTTGGAGAGCTTGAGGGGCAAGGTGTACATATTGGGCCAGCTAGACCATCACAGCTGAAACCACTTGCTAGAACTAGGGTTGAACCCCGATTTTTCTGCCTAAGCCTGCCCTTATATTTGCTTTGTAAGTAATTTGGTTTATAAACTCTTTGGGATCCCATGTATAAAACTTAAACTCTTTTAATGAAGTGATTACTGTTTGACCAAATATTTTAGTACCTAAACCTTGTGTTAGTTTCAATTACACGTTTTAAGACCCAATGACTCGTTTAGTGAGTTAAGAAATATTTTAATTACATAGTGTAATGGTCCTAGATTAGGAGAGCGTTACACTTTAGGTCGACTTGCCACCACCAAAGAAGCGGAAACATTAAATGTGGTCCCCGTAGAATTCTTGGAACCAAGTATCAAGGAAGAGTCAGTGGAGGTCAAAATGATTTGCACAGAACCGACCTAGATGACTCCTATTGTCGAGTACATTACGATCGGTAAACTACCAGAAGATTGAAAGAATGTAAGAAAATTATTGTACCAGGTCCCATGGTATGTTATGGTGGAGGGAATTCTCTACAGGCGAGGCCATTCATTACCCCTCTTGCAGTGTGTTCTGCCCGAGGAAGCACAAACCATCCTCTGAGAAATACAGGAAGGGTTTTGTGGAGACCACGCTAGGGGGAAAAACTTTTCTCTAAAGGTATTAAGGCAAGGCTATTTCTAGCCTACGATTAAGAAGGACTCGACCTTGTATGTCCTAAAGTGCGATAAGTGTCAGCATTTTGCCACTATTGCTTGAGTAGACCCCATGGAGTTAATAATGATTTTATTGCCTTGACCATTTGTTGTATGGGGGATCGACTTAATCGGCTCATTGCCAACTAGAAAGGGATGAGTTCGCTATGCGGTTGTTGTCGTCGACTACTAAACTAAGTGGGTTGAGAAGAGCCCCTAGTGAGTATAACCTTGAAGAGTGCCCTAGATTTTGTCATGAAGAACATATTATGTCATTTTGGACTTCCAAAAAAGATCACGTCTAACAATAGAACTCAGTTCGATAGAGACATTTTCACAAATTTTTGTGAGAAGTATGGTATACATAAGAGTTTCTCTTCAGTGGCATGCTGTTAAGTTAGTGGACAAGTCCAGGTAGTGAACAAGACCCTAAATGTGAGCTTAAGAATATACTAGAAGAAGTTATGGGGCTATGGCCCAATCAGCTCCCACAAGTATTCTAGGCCTACCGGACCTCACATCGCACCTCCAGTAGGCACGCTCCCTTCTCTTTAACTTTTGGAAGCGAGGCTATGCTCTTATTCGCATCAGCAACGTCGCATAGGCAGAAAACTTTCAACTAGGATCAGAATAATGACTACAAGAAATAATAGTATTCATAACACTTAAAAACTGCTAACAGGAAGTATTCATAACACTTCTCAAAACACTAACATAGCCCCTGTTATTAAAAGTCCCATCTTTTCTATAAAAGTTTTTGAAGGGTATGTTCGATGTTATCTTAAAGTATTCAGTAACACATTTTTTGTTGCTATCATATTAAAATAATAACGTTTAGTTAGAGTAATTGGTAATAAATTTGAAATTTAATCTCACACTTTTTGCATAACACTAATCAACTGTTATAATTGATTATTTTTATAGCATTTTTAGTTTGTTATATTATATAAATCATAACGTTTTGTCAAAACAGCCATAAATGCCATATTAAAGGTCCAGTAATAAAATTTTGTTATTTTAGTCTAGATAATAGATTTTTAATTGTGTTGTGTAAAGAAAATCATAAGTTTTTTTTAAAATGAAAAGATTTTTATTATCGTATTTGGATAAAAAAAATATCAAAATTAATCACAAAATATAATATTAAATAGATTGTTAAACCATAAGTATTACATTAAACAAGAACTAATTCAAACCATGATTGTGGCTACTTCATGAAATCTTAGTTCTAACTTAAGTTTGAAAACATACATAATAAAGTTCTATAATCATGAACATCTTTTACTTCAAAAATGAAAAACAAAAACATAGCAATATACACAAAAAGTAATCCATGAAATTTGCTCCATCATTCAATTCATCATCCATAGTGCACTTGTCTTTGTTGTGGTTTGATTTGCTTAGCTACATAAGAATTTAAATAATTAATGCTTAAACTTAAAGTTAATAGTAAACTAAAAGAGTACATAAAAAAAATGAATTACCTAATTATGACTTTATCAACTGGTCATGCAATTATATTACCTATAGCATCTTCTATAGTAGACATAACTCCTGAAGGCCTCCACAGAAATACCTCATTCTTTCTCACAAGATCTATCCCCACTTTCATAGCACTAGGCCCAAGAGGAACATGGTGAACCTCATCCTTTGGGTCACTTGAAACAAAATAGCCTTCTGCAATAATTTCACCAGATCCAATCCAATCTAATACTCTACATTTGGAGCCAATTGTGTGATTCTTGACACTCTAATAATATATCAATAAAACAAATTCACCATTAGTAAGAAGTAAGTGATTTTATATTGAATACTATAAGTTCTAAATTTGATCATTTTCATGTAATTAGTATCATAATTATCGTAGGGGAAGGAACACGAGAATTTGATTGAACATTGTTTGATTGCTCCTCACTCTGAGCCGATGTATTCTATTTACAAGTAGGATAGCAAAACATGAATTCAACATCAAAATTAAAAGAAGAAAATACAAAAGTAACGACAAACCTAAACATTAAACATGAATCTTAGTTATTATTATATGAAGAGAATAAACAATACTTTCAATCACCAATGTAACAAAAATATCCCAAAAAAATTAAAGAATGAACATAACCATACCACTAATTCAGCCACATGAAAATTAAAAGAAGAAATTGCAATTCAACCTACACTAACTCAGCCACAATAATTTCAGTCACTATCTCTTATTTTGGAGTACCAACAAATGATTGTTACTTTCTATTCCTAAATTTCTATGAAAAACAATATATATATAATCATTAAATAGGTAAGCAGTCACAAATATTAAAAATAATATTTAGAGATAAAGATGCTATAAAAAATTAGATCAATAAGTTTACACTAAGAGATAAGCTTCAAAGAGGATAAAATGAAGAAAAAGATGAAGAAGAAAGTGAGGCCATCAAGAAATAAGTTTTGGGTTTGCTGATATTAGAATAGTTACGAAGAAAGAGATGACAAAATATAATATTCTTTAATTTTTAAACTTAAAAATAATGAGACATTCAAAAATTTAAAAACAGACTCCAAAGAGAAGACAGTAGAAATCGCAAAATACAACATTGAGAGTCACTAAGGATGGACAAGTTACTATCATGGCAACCAAATAATAATCTCACTACACTTAATTCATAGTAATTACTCTTGAAAAGTTACAGACAACTGCCTTTATATAATTTTCATTGTCTTAATTGGAATTTATATTTGTAAAGACAACCAATGAACATAGACAGAGACTTTTTGATGAATAATTAAGTTGTCTAGATATATTTTCAACCATTTACAATAATATATTTTTTTGTATATACAAGTCATCAAAGTTTAACTTTTTAAGAAAAGTGATAAATATTAATTTTTAAAACAAAATGCCTTGTATTAATTTATAAAATATACAAGGATGTGGAAAAACCACAAATAACAATAGTAAAAAATTACATATATAAATATTCTCATTTTTTAATTCTCATGCTAACTAAACTATAAAAAGAACAGCCAAGCCTATATATGGGAAAAAAAAAAGTTCAAACAAAAAACCAAAAATAGGAGTTCCAGGACACCCTTCCAATTTTGAAAGAGATCTAAGAAGAAGATGATAAATATGAAAGTTGATTTGCATGATTAAGGAATTTACAACAAGGCAATCAATTTGAGAAAAAAAAAATAAAACTAGGAATTTCAAAATCTTAGTTACATGGTAGTTTTCATGTAAAGTTAAAATGGCTAGTATACAGTAAGAATCATCAAATTAGTCCATCAATATAAATGAAAATTAATTACTCAAACTCCAAACAATTTCAAATAAAGTTTTCTTCCAATTTGAAATTTAATTGAGCCACTAAAATAAAAGTAGAATTACATTCATAATTTTTCTTATGTGTCTATGAAAATATTAAAAGAAAAATCAAAATAAATAAACATACAAGTGTATGCTTTTAACAATCTAATTAATCTACCAATAACCAAACCAATCAACCAAACACAAGTTAATTATAAGATAATAATAGATAATTCTACATAAAATCAGAAAACATTCCTCCCATATTATCAACCAACCATCTACCATTATCAACTCAAAATATTCAAACAACACACAAGTTTTCTTCCTTATCTTGCCGCAGCACACAAATTTCTTAGATCCTACTTCACTAAGACACACAAGTTCTCAACCTTCCGTTATCACCACAACACACAATAATAATAATCTCAGGACCTACTTCACTATGGATGAATATCTAAGATATTCAAACTCTTCTAACATTTGCATAATATTATAACAAAAACAAAAGTAAGAAAAGATACCTCTTGCAAACTGTTGACCCAGAATTTGGTCAACTGACACGGAGTCAGAATATGCTTGATGTGAATGACTGAGTTGAAAAGAACGTAATGACAAAAAGTAATAAGAACACGATATTTTATAGTGGTTCGGCCCCAGGATCTGGTAATGACCTACGTCCACTTAGATTGTTATTGATATAAGAATCAAAGGAGTGATCAAAGAACAAGGGTTCAATGAGTTTCACTAACCTCTGAAGAACAATACAATATTCCAAGGAGAATTACTCTAGTCTCAAATAATTCAAAAGCCCCAAAAAAGTCCCTTCCTTGAGCTATCTTTCTCTATTTATAGGCTCAAGGGGGATTACACGAGATTATTACAGATATTCTCTCCTGAATAATCGGATACTCAGGAGATTGCATGAGTTAATTTCGGGATTTACAAAGATCTTTATGGGAACACGATGTTGTATGCAGAAACATCGACCAGACTGGTCGCAGGAAAGACTGGGCCGCCTTTGCTTATAATGTACCTTCTGGTCGATACACTAGCAGAGTTCCTCCAGATGTCAGCCACGTGTCCAGGGATCACTTGCCACGTCATCAATGCCAATTTTTTGGATAACACAAACTATTGGAAATAAAGTTTCCTTCCAATTTAAAATCCAATAAAGCCACTAAAATGAAAGCAAAATTACATACCAATTAATAAACTATCAACATCAATAGACAAATTAATTGAGATAATGTAAGAAAATGTGTTAAGAAAAAAAAATCAAACTCAATATTTTTATATTATATTCTGTTGGAAATCAATCTAGATATATATTCTTAGTAAAAATAAGAACAAAGGAGCTAGCATCAAACCAGTAGAAAAGCATGTAATTTTTTTACTGTAACATATAGTCAAAATTGTTGTAGTGTCTATAAGGCATGAGCTCATCAATAAAAAAAATTTCTTTCTTTTTTTACTTTCTGACATATATGTTAGGCAATGTGCATTTTCTAGCTTTATAAATACTTATACCATGTAGATCACCTATTCAAATCAAGATTAGTGAGGGACCATATCCAAAATGAGAACAACACATTAATAGTTTCTATTGCAACTATTATCAAACAATTTCATATGCAATAATTTTTTAAAAAGCTTTATGATAACATGAATAATAATAAAAAAAAAAGGTTCTCATGATAAAATACAAAGAACAATAGATTTTTACAAGCCACACTTTATCAATACGAAAGCTTCTCAGTATAAAATAATCAAAGAGTGAAAGCAACATGTATATGTAAACCAATATCTTTATGGTCATTAAAAAACTTGCTTAAGAAATACTTAAAACAAATTCAGTAGCTCAACCTATTCAATAGAAACCAATACCCATTTCGCAATCTTCAACAATTAAAAGGTCATAGACCTCATCAATAGCTCTCAAGCCACGTACCTTTGGCACCCCACAAGAGGACCCCATTAGCATCCTCCAACTAATTACTACGAACCAACTCCTCTGCCACAACTAAGTAAGCATAAATCATAATAAAGCCCCACCAATATTAGTTTTCAAATTCTCTTATAGCATAAAATATAGTTTTCGATACATTTAAGTTATTTACCATATCAATCTGTGCAAATAATAAGAGTTATGAACAATTTTAAATCTAACACGCATCTTTAAATAAAACCCACTTGCTAGAATGCTGCTAAGACTCTTCTCAACAGCTTTGCCGAGAATATCATTGTTTGCTTAATCCATTTCCACTATTTTCATCTCCCAAAATCTATTTTAAAAATAATAAGAAAAAAGAAATCATTCCTTTTAAATCGAAGTCAGTAATATTAAGTGAACTGTTCTACAGAAAAAATGAATTAAACATAGTACCTGCAAAATAGCCTCGTCCAAATCGAAGTTGAGCCCATCTTCCCTGATAGCTTCGCCAACATTTCCCACTTCCTGTTTTTGTAACCACTAGAGAACTGTAACAGATAGAGAGAGTGAGACGAGAGGTATCAGTGAAATGGGGAGAAAGAGACACATGAGAGGGAGAGATAGAGATAGAAATGAGAGGGAGTGAGTGAGTGAGGAATTTTCATTCCAAATTACAATTATTTTGTACTGCTGGACTAGGTATGGTAACAAGAAAATCATAGAGAAGCATGCATTTTTATATGGGTATAGTATAGAATTTTATTAAAAGAATAGTAATAATAAAAAACATTAGACCAAAATTATGAAATTAGGCCCAAATAAACATGCACACTATATCCAAATGTTAATAAAACCTTCTATCCACAACCCAAGCTTTTAGATAAAACTCCAAAATAAATTAGATAAAATATAGTTAAGTGTGAATACCTGTTGCCGATTTTTTCCTTTCTGTTTTATGTGCATCTTGTTGTTTTTTATGCTTTGTTTTCTATTTCTATTGTTGCTCTTTCCAACTACTTAGAAAGACCTTAAGGTATTAGTTAATTAATAAATAAAGAAACCCATGTAAGAAAGTTCAAATACCTTGAACCTGAATGTTAATCAAAGAAACTTCCAACTATGAATGTTGCTTCATGCATTTTAATTTCTCATTAAGACCTAGATAAAAGCAATCAATACAAAATATTATATTACCACTATGTCAAAAATCATTTGAACAATTACCCTCTAGAGCAGAATCCATAAGCATTAGAAAATTCTTGCGACGAATTAGATCAAGTGCCTGGAAATAATATAAACCAACAATGTTGATCCAACTTATTATCCAGTTAAAACCAAAGATATGTGTTTATGAACTGATGTACATATATTTACTAGTAGTAGTAAGAATAAAGTGTAAACTCACATGACTAGGGGGTATATGTTTTCCACTCAGAAGATCCGGCAACAACGTTCCAAAGCTGTAAACCACACTTTCTGGTGTCACTCTACCTATCAACAAAGAATTGAATTGTATCATGTATATATCATATTGCTACCAGACCAAATTCTCTCAGCTTCATAAAAAATATATTTTATACTCGTCGGCCAAAAATATCATGAGGAAAATAGTACAGCAATGCTTTTTCCATCAACATAATTTTACTTGGAATTTCCATTACTAAAGTCGTGAAGAAATGGCTCTTCAGTTGCAAATATCTAACATAGTGATGCCCGTTCAATGATAATCCACATTAAAAGAACACATTATTTCTACTTATTCAAGCAAACACAAATATCAGTTCTCAGGTACTCTAGAGGAGTGAATGCTAAGTTTGTACTATAACTCTTGCCATCCCTGCTATTCTTCGTGAGGCCAAAGCAGGATAGTCTGGGAATGCCATCCTGATCAGTGATCACAGTCAACTCAATAGTAAATTATTTTAATTAAAAGTGTTAAATAAAAATAAAATTATATATCAAAGATACCACTGTTACCTGATCAAATAAAACCCTGTAGGCATTGAGATCGTGATACAATGCACGTCCTTTGCTGCTATAGTACTCCAGAGCTTGTGCCAGATGCAAAGCCACCCTCAATCTCATGGCCCATTTCATTGGTTGAGCACCCCCTATAACAGTTCAATCATAAGAAACAAACTATCCAAAAAAAAAGCACAAAATCATTCTTAGCTAAATTCAATTCAATTGAGTCGTGAATGAACATTGGAGGTTTCTTTGAGAGAAGAAATATCAATTCATAAGCACTGCTTTCCATCAATAACACTTCCAAAATGATAAACAAGCAAGTATTTGGGCAATCAAGGCAATTAAATACCAATATTTGACTTTTCAGTCCCATGAAAAACCTTTTAATGACAAAGATCTTGAATGAAACATCAATTTTATTCAGTCTTAATCATTTTGAACAAGTCAAACAACTACAATGTTTTTTTAGGCAAATAATAACCAAATACATCTTCCCAGCTTCACTTTCAGTTATTTTAGCTTTATTTAATAAATTAAAAATTCCCAACACCCATTAAAAGGAAACGAAAATGAAGTATGTACAAACAAATACATATAAATATATATAAAGAAATAAAGTAACTTACAGTGAAAAAGATGCTTAGCGAGAGTTTCATGGGGCATAAACTTGGCCACGAGCAACCTCTCATCTCCTTCGCAGCAACACCCAATCAGATTGGCTAATAACTCACTTCTGAGACTCTCAACCAACCTAGCTTCTTAAATAAAACATATAAGATGATTGAGAAAAAGAAACCCTTTACCATGCCACCTCACATGAACCCAATGGCCCAGAAAAATGGCATGACAGATGACCCCAATGTAAGACAGCACTTGCGAACACAGACTCCTCACCCACGGAGAGCAGGAACCAAGGGCTGCAAATTGGAGGGCGGAGGGCTTTGAGTGAGTAAGCGAAGTGGAAAATTGGAGGGCAGAGTGATGAAAGGCACAATGATGTTTGTAAGCCTTCAACATCTAAACCAGGCCCATGGAAGCTGGAGCACAGAGTCATCCAAGACCATGACAAAGAAGGAGAAAAATAAAGGGAAAAAGAGGAAAAGCCAGGATTCGGGAAATGAGAGAAAGAAAGAGGGTAGATGGAAATGTCAAAAACCAAAAGATACAGAGAAGTAATATGAAAATAGTACACGCCTACTATTTCATTTTGGCACCTAATAATTTCATTAAAATTTATATGCCCGTGTCTTTTTTTATTTACACCAAACAATAACGGTTTCGAAATTTTGTAATATTTAGTGAAAATTCTTGTAGTGTACTTAAGGCATCCCTGGACCTAATTGAAAGATGGCGGGAGGAGTCTCAATTACAGCTTTCCCATTACCAGCAGAGAATTACTCGCTACTTTAATTTGAAAGTTAAAGGACGTCGACTCGGACTGGGTGATTTAGTGTTCCGAAGGGTGTTCATGGCTAACAATGATCCTAAAGATGGTGTATTGGGGCCGAGTTGGGAAGGACCCTACCAGATCATGGAAATCTTGCGTGAAGGAACCTTCAAACTAGCTCGGTTAACTGGAGAATTGGTCCGACGGACTTGGAATGTTTTACATCTTAAAAAATACTACCAGTAATAGGATGACTTTGTTAGATTTTGATATTTTTAACAATTTTTTCTTTTTTCTAAGGCTTGTTCATAAAAGTCATTTTATTTTAATAAAATTTGGAAAGTAGAGGTTGCTACGTATTTTAAACGTGGCATTAATATTTTATATTTGATTCATCTAATTTATCACGACCTTATTTTGTAAAAGGGATCTAGAATATTCATAAATTCAGATTGCTTAAGGGGTAAATAACCCTCGAAGAGTCTTTGAATTATTCAACAAATTTAAATAAAATTTGCTCAACTTAGAATTTGGGAAACTCATTACTCTACAGCTTTTTAAAGCTCGAGTTTTCGAAGAAATTTTGGATAAGAACTAAATTAAGAAAATTCAAAGTAAAATGAAACCTAGAGTTCAACTAGGTACAAGAATCCTTGATATAACTAGGTATGAGGCCTGATTCTTAACATGTATAACGCAATTAGGCGACCAAACTCCTCGATATAACTAGGTCACCCACCTGAATTAACTGGTCGAGCCATCAGGCATTTATCTCGATCTAAAGTTAACCCCTACAAGTATGCAAATGTACAAGGATTTTTTAAAGTTCATAAACATGGAAAAATAATAGATAAATGAGGAAAATAATAGATCAAAAATTAATAAAACTAGTACTAACATAATTATGTGAATAACTCGATGAAAAATAACCTCGAACTAAGCCCGAAGGAGAATGTCTCGGCTTTTAATGCCTGATTAGAAAAGGTTCAAAGAACCTGGAATGAAACATAAAAATGATGAAAAAAGAAGAGGATGCCCTAGACATCACTGAGCTCTGCAAATTGGCTCATGTGATGTCGCCTCATCATCACCCCCATCGGTAGCCCCAGAAGCCTCCACGGTTTCAGAGGGCTCTTTCGATAATCAGTCCTGGAACTTGGCGAAGTATTGCCCCAAAGTTTTGCGTCTGGAAATGAGAAGTCTCCTTCCTGGTTGTACCCCCAACACCGATAAAACATTTCCTCCAGAGAGACCATGGCCTCAACAACCTTATGCTTGGCCTTCTCATCATCTTTTTTGGCTTTCTCCACGACCTCGGACAGTCTCCTTTTAAGCACATCGACTTCCTCAAGCTTCTTGTTGAGGTCGTCAACCTCGACCTTTAGCCGGTCTTGACGTTGGATCACCTTCGTGATCTGTGCTTTGGCGATTCCCTCATTGTCCCGGGATGCCTTGAAGTCGTTTTAAGCCTCCTTCTGGGTGGCCCTAGCCTCGTCCCTTTCATCTCTGATCCGGAAAGTGTCATGGATTTGGGCTAATCAAGACTACAAAAAATATTAGGGTTAGGTCGCAAAAAGGAGGGAAACTAAACAAAAAAATGTGTAAGTAAAAAGGATAACTTACATTCAGACTCATTCCCAAGGCCAAGTCCAGGACATTCTCCGAGGGATGCTCCTCTATGGCTCATAGGTCCTTGATGTTCACCTGATTGGCATGGCCCATCAGTTGATTTGGCCACTCATGGTGGGGCCCACAAAGTGCCTCCGGGATCCTCCCGACCTTGAGTTGCATAACTGGAAGCTGCACAGATAGGGCCTTGCCTTGTAAACCTCGAGGAATTAGAACTGATTCACGACGAAGAGACGGAGGGGCTTCTTTTGTGGTAACTGTTGTTACCCGAGCTTGCTGCTACTTCTACGTGGAGCTAGCACCCTTATTTTTTGCAGAGGATCCAGTGGCAGCTCTGGCTCCGAGGGTAGGTTTCTTTGATATTCTCTGCTTCTTAACGACAGGTCCAGCTCTGGTCCCATCATGCTTGAAGGCACTCTTTAGGTTCATGTTTTCATCTGCAAGAGAATGAGCCAAAGAGTTAGATCCAAGAAATGAGTGAAGATAATACAAGGAAAAATGGATAAAATCCTACCCTCCGAGCTAGAGGGGGAGATGATTATAGCTAGATCCGGATTCTGATCCAGGCTGGACTCGACCTATAATTCACAAAAGGCCAGAGGTGGGGGTGAATCTAAAAGCACTAGGTATGGGCACCTCAACCAGAATAGGTTCATACTCGGGCTGGGAGACGCCGAAGGCATAACTACCTTAGTGAATGGATTCCCAGGACAAAAGGTTGGTCCCGTACTTGTAAAAAATGGTTGACCTAATCCTAAAGGTGTTGTCTACTATTGCAGTGTATTTAAGGAGAGTCAGGTCATGGCGGACTACTATATGATCCACACACTATTAAAGCATGATATCTAGGTCCAAGTCTTTGTAATTATGGCTCACGGCTCGTCTTGGGTCATGCCGAGTCCAAATGAATTCGGAAATATCTCAGTTTATGTCCTTATGATTATTACCTTGGTCTGAGGTTCCGGCTGCTGCCCCTAATTCTGTTCACCGTTGTCTTCCCTCAATTCTCACAGACAACTCAGCATGCCTCTTGTGCACCAAGGGCGCGACCTCCTCAACAGCTGGAGTTCCAGATCTCAGTTTCATGGTCTGACCTTCCTTAATCAGGCCACATTTCACCATCGTGGCATCTTTTATAATTTCCCTACACTCTTTCTCTTGGGTAGTGCGGTTGGCCAAGGTTTCGTATTGACCTCCCAAGGTCACATATCGTTCTGTCCTCCTGTAAATAGCTACACGAGACAATAACACAGTCAGAATCAGTGGTTAACTTAGCAAAAGTAAAGGATTCAGATAAAAAATTTACAAGGTTGGGAAACTTACGAGGATGGTCGAATTATCTGTGTGCACAGTTCTTGAACCCATTGGACATAAATAATACGTCATTAATGTCAGTTGGGTGGCTGGGGAGGTCGATGACGGAGGCTGTGTTTGGGAATCTCATGAGGTAGTAGAAACAACCACCACGACCCTTTGTCTTTGGATGAGCCTTGAGGCAGAAAAAAATACATAATATCAGTAGGAGTGGGGCCTCCCACTCCTGCTTTAAAATAAAAATTTTAAATCCAGCCAGAAGTCGATACAAGTTCAGGGGGAGCTGGAACAGTGCCAGTTCGACGTAGTTTAAAAACGTCTATGAAGTACTGTTCCAAGAGAAGGAAGGCACCTACCTTCAGGAGCTCATCAGTCTCTGCTCCAAAGTCGTCCTGGAGAGTGGTGCAGCTCCGCTCTCCATCCAACGAAGGGCGGGAAATAAGTATTTAGGGGCCCATCTTAAACCCGTGACTCAGCAATATTTTGTTCACTTTGTTGTGAGTTTTTATTCGAGACTCGATGTGCTCGGCCTTGAAGAAGGCGTCAGGTCTATCCTAAACCTACCTTTCCACCACTAGACCGAAGTAGGGAATGGGGGTCTTGAAGGCGACTTGCTTATATTTATTTTTTTTATGGATGAGGAGCTAACTACTGACTTCATCTTCTAACTAGCTATAATTTAGTTTGCCTGGTGACAAAGCGATTTGTTAGAGGCGACCGAGGATATAACCTAGTGTCGATCATAGAAGTAAGGGCAACCTAGACATTTAGAAACTCTGATACTTCGGTTTGGTGCAAAACCACTCTAAAGACCGTGACTCTTAAGCTACCTAGAACTGAACCTAAAATCCTTCAAATCTTCAAACCCAGAATCCAAACATTCATCTCTCAAACCTAGAAAACCCATAATCTAACCCATTTTTGTGAATTATCCCTAACCTTTCCTAATGATATAAGTTTTGGCCATATAAAAAACATAAACTAAACTCGTACAAGATGAAAAAAAGTCAAAAATACTGGAAAGTTTCATAAAAATTATTAGAAAATAGGAAAATGAAATTTAAACCATGTATAAAAGTACTTATGGTTTGGTTTCTTGGATGATGAAGTGAATAAAGTGAGGGAAGAATAGGAAATGCTACCAGAATCCAAGAGTGAGAGTCTAAAAGTTTATGGGAAACAAGGGAATGCATAGAGTTTTAGTGTTTTGGAGAAGAATAAAGACAAGAGAAAAATGTTGAATGAAAAGGTAGTGAGGCTCATGTTTGGTTCTCCTATTTATGCGTAAACTTCGGGAATAAATCTAAGCCACATGAATAGATTAGTTCGTGATCCAAGGGCCTGAGTTAAATATCCCAAACGCCAACAAAATGGTGATAAAACAATTGTCATAGTACTAGAAATCCAAACAGACGCCAGTAAAGAGAAACCATGTGTCCCACACTTGAGTGTGTTAGACATGGCGTCATGCACGAGCAGGGACTTAGGGAAAAATGTTGTTCCCTAACAATACGAGCTGAATTACTTAGCACCGGGTACAGCTGGCAAACAAACGTATGAATAAATGTACATATAAAGAGTACCTTGTTAACTATGGAGTGAGTAGCTTGAGCTTACTTGACAGCCTACAACAACCAGAGAGTGTCCATATCGCTTCTTATGCCAACAACTTAGTTCGAGGTACACATTGCTTAGATCGCCCTCATGAAACTCCGAACATGACCCGAATCAGTTAATATTTTTCCTACAACACCCAACTTGAGGAGTTTGTTCTGCTCATGGATGCCTAACTATGATGCATAGTGAAGGATCCCAAAAGACTCAGAGATTACTTATACACCTAATAAATGTATAGGTTTTATTATGTATTTACTACCCGCTACAACAAATATAGAATTAATAGGTCGTTATGTATTTATGTAAATGGGAAGTTACCCAAATTTGTAAGTTACCATATTAATGTACGTTTACCCAAAAATGTCCATAATGATCTCCTATAAATAGTAATGGAATGGACAGAAAAAGGGATCGACTTTCTGTATGCAAAAACTCTGCAAAAATTGTCATAAAAAATTTCATCAAGAGTCCTAAACAGATCAATAAGAGTGACTCATGGACTAGGTGGATATTAACCAGTATACAACGTAAAATTGTGCGAGTATTTTTTTGTTCTTGCTTTTTGTCATTTTTTCTATTCGGCTTATTAAAAGCCTAGTCTCTCTATTGTCAAATTTCTAAATGCCTTGTTGTTGAAAAATCGCTTCAACAACAAGTTTATAAAGAAATTAATTTATATCATTCATGTCATATATAATCTAATTATATGAAGTATCTTCACTAAGATGTCTATCCTCACCAGCAATTCAGATCTAGATCACATGCATTCTAAAGAATGCTTAGCAAATCGTAGTAGCAACCATTCGTTAAAGATTTCATACTTTAATATGTTATCAACTATTCTATTCATTATTAATGATGTTAATCATTTCATATTAATACAAAATCATACTCTCATTAATGAATGCGGAATTATTTGACATTAATATAAATTATTCACTAACAATTCAATCAATCAATTATAAGAAAATGTACTTTTATTAAATTCCAAAATGAAATGTCTGTACACGTGCTTTTAGGACATCAACCCTAACAACAACATACTAACAATCTTCACCTTGGCTTCATTAGTCTCATCATCAAGGGTACTTTCCACAAATACGCTTATTGTACCACTTTTAAGGATAGGGGTGCCATCAACATTCTCTGATTAAGTAAATTGTAATAAGTTCAACCAATGCCTGAACATTTTAGTGGGAACTAGCTTGGTTAGCATATTAGTTGCATTCTCCTTTGTGTAGATCTTTAATATGTAAATTTATTCTAAAGTGACCCACTATCTAATCTTGTTATATCTTATAGTTCTATGTTTTGACCTTTGGTGAAACATTTTATTGTTGGCCAAATGTATGGCACTTTGATTATCATTCTACAACAACACAACACATTGTTCAAAACCAAGCTCTTTCACCACACCCCTTAACCATAATCCTTCCTTTGACACTTTGGTGAGTGCCATTGTTGTACCTGAAAAATACAAGCTGACGTGTCTTGTTCGTGGTACAGCTGGGATGTATTTCACGAAGACATTCCTTGTACCAAGATCTTGGTACGAGTTCCCGAATGAGTAGCTTGAGTTAAGCACACGTCAACGAGGGATCAAGGAGATCGACTAGCTGGATCTTTAGGTCAATTAGGCATATCTAGGACTTCTCAATATTCAGCTAAGCATAACCTGGAAACCTCTAGCTTGTGTAGTGTATATCCAGCTTGTTGTCGACATAAGGAATTCATAGATTCGAATCCTTGAAGACTCGGGATTTTTTGTGCATAATTGGAATATTGTAATCTTCCTTGATAAATGTACAATATCTCACAATCAATATATTAAATTTTTTTTTTTTGAAGTCAACCAAAAATATAAGATTACTCAAACCTATCGATTAAACTCCTATAAATTTAGATGGAATGGACATGAAAAGGGTTCTCAATTTTGTATACTAAAACTCTGGAGAAATTGTCATAAAATTTTTTTTGAGAGATAAACAACAATAACATAGACTCGTGGACTAGGTGGATTTTAATCACTGAACCATGTAAAAGTTATTTGTGTTATTATTAATTGGTTTAAATTAAGCCTGATTTCACCCTCGAATTTCTTAGTTCTCTGTTGGCAAAAAACTGCATCAACAGAATAGTGCTTCCATTGAGAGGCTATTAGGCTTGTACATTTTTCATCTTCAATCCTTTCCTGCAACAATGGTGGTCACCAGAAGGTGAGTGAGTGAAGTTGAATCAGAAAGGCTTGGTGACCAAAGGGATTTTTGAGTGGTTAGCCCTGCTGGAGATGGCACTCCAGTGCCCAGTCATCATGGGAAACACCCCCAAGTCAAAACTAGAAACAATCAGGACATAGGAAGTTCATTATCACTACCCTCACAAGGTGAATCCACATTCTGCATATTATGTAGGACTGGTCGAGTAGGAGAATGCCAAGCTCAAGAGTCAGCTCAATAAGCGTATTCACGAGGTCCTGTTTCGACTACCGCCTCCTCCAACTGATCCAAATGTCGAAAGGGGGGCATGTGGGTCTCAAGGGAGTAGAGCGCATAGGTGCATTCGCACCAATGTAAGCCGTTCAGTTCGAACTGCCACTTCCAGCAACCTGCCATAGGGACAAGTTCCTATAAATGACCATTGTGAGCGCACTCCCAGGAATGAGTGAACTGCTCATGTCCCATCATCACCCTCTCGAGCTCCATCACCTCCACAAGCTCAAGGTAATACGTCTCTATATCGAAATGATCAAAGAAATTTCGCTCATAGAGAGGTCACTTATGTTTTTTGATCTTGTGACACAAAGATTCGAGTCCACGTTAACAACTAGACTCACCGACCTCATCAACGGATGGTGAGTTTTGCTGAAGACAGTTATTGAATGGAAATCCATCGTGAAGAGAGATCATAGAGTGTTCACAATACACACTCTCAAAGAAAAGAGCCAGAACCGAGAGACCATCTCACCTCTACCCATAGTTTTCGAGGTAACCACCAGTTCGACTTGTGTGAGCACTTAACTCATATCGAAGACAAAAAAGTCGGGACAACAAGTTGAGATACACTCAGCCAAGGGAAAACCCTTATGTGAGGCATGATTATAAGAAAGTCCCAATGAACCGAGCTTAATATGGGAGGGATAATAACCTTGATAATGCGCAACTCTGGTTAGGAGCTAATAATCAGCTCCCAAAAAACCCGACACTGAGGTATCCAACCCAAGAATGACTTATGTTAATTGAAAAGCATATCAAACTCCTCCTAGCTGATAAGAACAATGATGGTTGTGATTCAGATGAAGAGCTCGAGCCCTTTGCTCCTCATATTGTCGCAGCTCTTTATCCGTAGGGTTTTAAATGCCACATATGTTGAACTACGACAAAACCATCGATCTGTCCAACCACATTGGGACTTTCAACTTCTTGATGAGCGCTGATAACGTGAGCGTCGACGTGCAATACATTCTTTTCCCAGCCACTTTGACTGGTGTGGCCAAAATGTGGTTTGATAGGTTCAAGAGGCCTACAATTAATTCCTAGAATCAACTATCATCAGATTTTAAGAAATAGTTTGAGCAGCCAAGGTAATACGAGTGGAGGAAAATTCCTTGGCCAACAAAAAGTCGCAACTAGGAGAGTCTGTCAAGGCTTACATAAATTGGTTCACCAACATTGCAGCTCAAGCAATAGATGGTGATGACAGTGCCAAACTCATGACAATACGAACTGGGATCACCGTAAGAGGAGATTTATGGAAAGAACTCCAAAGAAAATAGGTTAAGAACACTAATGAATTCTTGGCTCGAGCTCAAGAATGGATTAACTTCGAGGAGGAAGAATCTGCAATTGTGGGAACAAGTAGTACCCATGGTCAGCCCACTGGAGTTATTCCGCTTAGCTAGTTACCGATAACAACCAGGTGGGTAATAATAATAAGAGGAGAGGGAACAATGAGGGTGACTAAACAGGATCCAAGAAAAATAAAGTTGGGGATAAATACACATCAATTTTCAATGTGTATATACAACAGATACACGGGAAAATATATACCTGGCTAACTCTACTCGCCTCCACATGAAGTAGAGAATCAGCGGGCTAAAAGAGATCCAATGTAGTTTTATCATTTCCATAATGGCATTGATCACACCATAGACGACTGTTGCCAGCTCAAGGAAAAATTTGAGATGCTATTCATCCTGGAACGTTAGCACAATATGCTTGGAATCTAGTAGCTCTCAACAAGTAGGTCGTACCAAACCAATAGTCAGCTCTCAGTAACTAGCCAAGCCCATCTGCGGCTTCATCCCACCTCCAGTGGAAGGGAGACACATAGCCACGATCTGAGGTGGGCCACATTTAGCAAGTTCAAGCAATGGGGCCCTAGAGACCCACGATGATGTGGTATATACTCCCGAGCAGCGCCTGCCAAAGCAACAAAGACTGGATAAAAACCTATCAATTTCATAGAAGAGGACATAAGTCACGTCCAATTTGTACATAATTATCCGTTTGTGATAACCGCCCAGCTCGCCAATAGGAGAATCCAGATAATTATGATCGACAACGGGAGCTCGATAAACGTGCAATTCAAGTCAACATTAGAAAGTATGGGACTCTCGGTTACAAACCTGAATTCCTCAACAACTCTATATGGGTTCTCAAAAGAAGAATTGATAGCAAAGGGAGAATCAAGGTTGTGGTGACAATTGGTGATGAAGCTCAAACCACAAAGAAGATGCTCGAGTTTATTGTTATATATTGTTCGACTACCTATAACGCCATTTTAAGATGACCTACCTTAATAACTTTTGAGTCAATAACTTATGTTCGCCATCTATTCATGAAACTCGTACACCAATGGGAATATGTAGCATCAGAGGATATCAAATGGCTGCAAGAGAATCTTATAGCATCTCGATGAAGGGAAGAACGTAACTCGAGCATCAAGCAATGGTGATCATTGAGGAAGAAGAAGAGCATCATGTAATTGACATCGAGGTCGTTGAATCAGAAGAAATTGACCTGCAAGTAGGAGAGGATAAGTCAAAACTCCAAGCTCTTGAGGAACTAGAAGAAGTAACCCTCGATCAGGAAGCAACTTCCAAAGTTGTAAAGATTGGAAGAAATCTCAGTGCTGAATAGAAAAGAACATGATCTAGTTTCTAAAAAATAACCTCGACGTCTTTGCGTGGTCACATGATGACATGGTTGATATCAGTCCCGAAGTAATCATGCACACACTGAATCTGGACAGGGACATACCAGCCAAGCAACACAAGAAGAGGCTATTGGGAAAATAAAGTGGAGGAGCTCGAGAGGAAGAAGTATCTCACCTCTTAAAATGTGAGCTCAATAGGGAAGTGAAATATCTGAATTGGATAGCTAACCTCATTCTGGTCCCAAAACTAATGGGAAATCAAGAAAATGTATTGAATTCTCCAATCTCAACAAAGCTTGGCTAAGGGATTGTTTTCCTTTGTCGATAATTTATAAGCTTGTAGATGCCATGGCCGATCACAAGCTTGTGTCATTCATGGACGAGTATCTAAAATATAACCAGATTGCGATGAACATTGCTAATCAAGAGTATTCAAGATGTAAATTGAAGGAGGATTGATGGCAACCCAAAGACTATTAGATGCCTGTAAGACATGCCTTCACCTAGGTCGCGACAGGATTTCCAAAGTTTAACAGGAAGGATTGCCACTTTAAATCGCTTTGTATCAAAGTCGTCTGATAAGCGTCTCCCCTTTTATAAATTATTAAGGGGGGACAAAAATTTTGAGTGGAATAATGAATGTGAGCTAGCCTTCAAGGATCTAAAGAATCATCTAGTTGAGCCCCACATTGTATCAAAGCATGTTAGTAAAGAGGCTTTGTAACTTTATCTGCCTGTGATAGAAAACACGGACTACTAAGTTTTAGTTTTAGAAGAGGATCGGTCTAAAAAACTAGCCTATTACTATAGCAAGAGGCTTTTGGGAGCTTAAAATCAGTATACATTGATGGAGAGAGTCGCATTTTGTCTTGTCCTAGCCTCAAGGAAGTTACAACCTTTCTTCCAGTCTCACGCAAAACATGTATTAACAAATCAGCCTTTAAGGCAGGTTTTACCAAAATCAGAAACATCAGGACGGTTGTTAAAGTTGGCCATCGAACATAGCCAGTTCGAGATTTTTTTTTATAAATCACGATCAACCATCAAGGGGCAGGCCTTAGTTAATTTTGTGGCCGAATGTAGGGGCTTTCAGGACTAACCTATGAGGGAACCTGTGTAAGAATTATAGAGATTGTTCGTGGATTGGTCATCAAGTGAGGATGGTTCAAGAGTTGGAATCATTCTAATTACACTTGAAGGAGGTCACTTCCATAATGCTCTAAGGTTCGGTTTAACGCCTCAAATAACGAAGCTGAATACAAAGCCTTGCTAGCTAGAATTCAAATTTCCAAGGAGTTAAAAGCAAAGTTCATCCAGTGCTTTAGAATTCAAATTTCCAAGGAGTTAAGAATTACACTTGAAGGAGGTCACTTCCATAATGCTCTAAGGTTCGGTTTAACGCCTCAAATAACGAAGCTGAATACAAAGCCTTGCTAGCTAGAATTCAAATTTCCAAGGAGTTAAAAGCAAAGTTCATCCAGTGCTTTAGTGATTCATAGCTCATGGTAAACCAAGTATTGAGAGAATACCAGGCTTGTGGAATCAAGATGGCTGCATACCTAGCCAGAGTAAAGGGCGAATTGTCAGAGTTTGAGTTTTACTCTATCAAGCAAGTCCTCTGTGAACAGATTACAAATGTATCGACGAGTTTATGGTAGAGACCTCGAAAGCCAATATTATGGCTAAACCTCCTAGCAACAAGGGCAGACTGTTCCATGTGGACCATTGAATACACAACTTAAGATTAAATGAAAAAATTACATGTGGACAAATGAGAATGTGCTATGTTTTATCCTACATGGTTCGCCATATCACATTCCACGGTTTACCACATCATATGCCATGTTACACAATAAGTTATCTATGCTAACTCAATTATGTGGGGTCCACATTCATCTTTACCTTCTAATATGTGTTAGATCTAAAAAATTGCAGACAAAATCAATCCATAATTCGTGTGAATTTAGCCTATGGATTAATTGTACTAGATTAGATCTATGAAAAGCTCTTGGAGATGTCTACCAAGTCTTGGAGAATTTGAGACGAGAAAGTCAGTAGTGATCCTCTCAAAATCTCACAAAATAAAAAGTATGAAAAGTGAACTACGAATCCAAGGTCCTTTTTTCAGATCCCATTGAGTGCTATTTATAGGCAAATTGAGTCGATTATAACATTAAGAAAGACTTATCATGATTGGTCCATGACAATAGACCAAAGGCTTACTAATCACTTATTTGAATAAATAGGTTGACGATCCTATCATGCTCAACACCATCTTTTTAGATCGGGTTTTCTCAACCCTTTAATGATGATGGTGATGAATTTGATCAACTGTGAGTTCCTCCAAAACTAATTTGCGTCGAGGTTTATAGTTAGTCATATAGTCATCCTCAAGGAAGGTTGCATTTGTGGAAACAAATACCTTTTGGTCATTTTGACTATACAAATAACCCCCTCGTGCCTCTGAAGCATAGCCTGGGGAAATACACATTTTAGACTTTAAGTTAAGTTTCCCTGACTTAGGTTTAACAACATGAGCAAGACAACCCCAAATGCAGAAATGGCACAAACTAGGTATGTTACCATTCCACAACTCTAGTGGTTCCTTGCTTATTGTCTTAGATGGGACTACATTCAACATGTAAGTCATCATTTGAATTGCATAACCCCATAATGTGAGAGGAAGAGATGAGTAGCTCAACATAGACCTAACCATGTCCAACAAGGTGATGTTTCTTCTCTATGAAACACCATTTTGCTATGGTGTTCCATGTGTTGTGAGTTGGGATAGAATACCTTTCTCTAGCATGAAATCTTTGAATTCTATATCCAAATATTCACCACCTCGATCTGATCAAAGTGCCTTAAGAGTTTTACCTAACTACTTCTCAACCAGTGGGAGCGAGAATTAATCTATTGCAAAATTTAAAAGGGTGTAAATGTCAAAATATATATACAAATGATTAAATTACAAAATTTAAAGGATATAAATGTCAAGATGTATATAAAAATGGCTAAATTGTAAATAATATATTAAACTTGATTTTGTTAAAAAAAATCAGGGTGGGCAACTGCCCACCCTAGGCATAACATGGGTCTACCTATGTACTCAACCTTAACTTTGAACACTTTAAACTTGCCAAAGGTTTCTGACTTCCTAAGCATTAGGTATGTATGACTATATCTTGAGTAAACATCAATGAAAGTGACAAAATACAAGGTTTCTGACTTCCTAAGCATTAGGTAAGTATGACTATATCTTGAGTAAACATCAAAGAAAGTGACAAAATACTCATAACCACCTTTAGCTTATACATTTATTGCATATTGTTGTGTATAAGCTCTAATGGTTCTTTGTCCCTATTGCCTTTCGCTAAGAAAGGGCGTATAGTCATTTCGCCTTTTGAGACAGGATTCACAAACCGGAAGAGTTCCAATAGTTAGTTCTCTCAATGGTCCATTCTTTATTAACTAGTTAATTCGTTCTAGACTAATATGACCTAGTCTTAGATGCCATAGATATGTATCATCCTCTTCACAAAAGTGTCTATAGTCCAGATGTTTATAATTGCATGTATATTTAAAAGAAAATTAAGAATAATCATATTGTTACTATGAAATTATTTAAATGTAACTACATGCAATAAAAGGAAATAAAATTTCAAAAATAAATAAACTAAAAAATTGTTCGAAACAAAAATAAAGTTTCCCTTAGTAAAAAAAAACTAAACTAAAAGGAATGTCCCCAACGCTTTTCAACTAAACCCACTCTCCATCTCTATCCTTGTCCACTAGTCTCCATCTACAAGTTCCCTAGACTGCTCAAGAATTTGTTAAGAAGAACAAAATATTATTAGTGGTCTTTAAATCAATGATTTAGAATGATACATCATAATCCACTATCCAAGCTTAAGTTATAGGCATATGATATTTACCTTTTCGTGATTATGATCTTTTCTGTATTGTGGATGTCAAAATTCCACATCAAGTAAAGCACCCAAGACGAGTCCCAAGAGACAGGAAAAGCCTCGAGGATCAAAATCGCACCATCCTAGAGCTTTGGGGCGAGGTCAAGCATCCCTAGAGCTTGGGGGGGGGGGGGGGGCGAGCTCAAGCCTCCCTAAGGCTTTGGGGTGAGCTTAAGCCTCTAAGGAATTTATTGTTTGATAAGAAACTAATGTGAGCATGGAGAAAGGACAAGATAAGCCAAGCAAGAGATGAGCATTAAAGAGGTGCTTTAAGACGATAGGAAGAACCTCAAGACCAAGTTCACGTCCACAGGACCCCCAAGGGCGAGTTCAGGGGGACCTTGAGGAAGGGGAGGGACATGGGGGCAACTTGGGGGATCGACCTCAGCCTGAGGGGGTGAGCTCAGCGGGAGAGCTCAAGGCCCCCCTTGAAACCCAAGCACCAGTTTGATCACACTAAAGACCATAGAATGCATGTGAAGCTTCATAAAGGTTAGGAGGGTTATTCAAAGGACCTGAACAACCTTGGATTACAAGCTTAGGACCACCGTTGATTTTGAGATTAAATAGGCCTAATAGGTCCATACATCCTGAATGCATAATCTCGCCTCAGATTCAAGCTATGAGCATCTTACACTCAAGCTCTCGAGAGCTCCTCAAGATATAGATAAAGTAGAGGTACGAAAAAGGTCTATGTAGTATGGAGTAAGAACCAGACAAGACCTTCAAAGGAGTGGTGGTCGTACTAAGTCAAAGCAGTAGTGGTCGTACAAAGTACCAGGAGTAGGACTATGTCCTCCCACACCTCCGACCACAATGAGGCTCGATAGGCGTGAAGCCCGACACCACTACCACCTGCGCCATGATCCTCTGAAGTGCCCCATAGTTCCACAATTTCTTTGTCTCCATGAGACCGTTCTTGTACGAAGAGCCACTAGATCTCCCCTATAAATAGGGCATCCTCCGATCTTCAAGGGGGGTGGGAAAAGACTTGTAACACAAAACTATTCTAAGAGAAATATACAAGTTTTCTTCAATTGTTCTCCTGCAATTTTTCTCCAAGTTTCTAACAAGTTCTTTTATGTTCATAAGTTTCTTGTTAAGTCATTGAGTTTTCTGACCTTACTTCGTTGACGAGTTCGTACTGTCAACATGTATATATCTTCATTGACTGAATCTCACATGTCACATGCATATTTAATGCCTTCATACTTACTCCTCAGCTTGTCCTCCATGGTACTAAGAATATAATATCTTTCCATGTGATTTGATCTCATCCCATCAGCATATTTCTCATGTTCCTTTTTCCATGCATCCATTGATAGCATAGGAGGAGGTCGTCTTTCATTAAAAACATGTTAAGATTTTTAGCCTGATAAACGAACAAAGTTTAATTTATCCATCATCCTTCATCCTCTTCAATGTGTTTTACTCCTCTTATATGATCATCAATCTTTTTATGCATGATAGGACACGTGATGAGAAAAGTATTTGGTGGTAACATTTTTCTTATTGAAAATAAAAGATACAAGATTTATTATAATTTTTTCTAAAAAATATCAATAATTTATTGAAAGCCAACATGATGCTTGAATGCAACAATTAAAACACATAAACCTAACATTTACTATTCCACGATAAAACTACCCAACAATTAAAGTGTCGCCTTAGGGTCAGTCAAGTTAATCTCAGACAATCTATAAGACACTCCTATCTTTATTATTAAAAACTCAAAATAACTCATATTTTCTATTTTAAAAAGAAAGTATAACTTGTTTGGTCAAGATACAATTATCCACTACAAAAGCTTAATTGTATATTTGTGAGTGTAACCCATTATTTCCGAATTTATGACTTAACTTAAAGAGTGTCGTGTTAGGGTCGGTCAAACCTAAAATACTTCACTCCTTCCTAGCTTCGTAAGAAGTCAACCTTGATATTCATATAACCAAAAACCTTCCTTGGGGGGATGGAAACTAAGCCGCCTAGAGGGACTAATCATATTTTACGGTGTTGTACTAATAATGGAGTCCATAGGTCACATTGAGATGTCAACCTTCTCTCACTAACTATTTTAGAATGTATGTGTTATTAAACTAATCAATTAATTCCAAATTAATTACTAGTTAATTTTTAACCCTATGAATGTAATTAATTGTAAAAGAGCATATTTCTATAATTAAGGTGATGTAGAAAAATTTCTCATTACATTCATCAAACTTTACTAAAATACTTTCTAAATAAAGTTGGTTACCTAAAACGCCTATAATTACTATTGCATTTATTATGGATGTGTTTTACCAAGTTTTAACTAATTTAAGACTTAGTAGTTTGCATGCTATTAGTTTCACTAAAACTATTCACATAAACATATAGGATATCCTAGATAATCATGTTTCTACAAAATGAGATGAATAATTAATTAAAAACTATGTGGAGTTTCAGGTATGACATGTAATGAACTAATTCATGATCATGTTATCAATCAAATATAAATTAATATTTATTTAAATAAATACAATAAATATATAATAAACAATAAATGATGTACTAAGTAGCTATTTCATATTTCTAAATTTACAACCCTTGAAAAAGTAGAAATTAAAATTACAAAGTGGGCTTCAGTCGATTACAAAAACTCTAATGTGCTTGTCCTTTTCTTAGGCCCATCTTCATAATCTTTCAGAATTTATTAGGTCATTTAATTAATTATAAACTATTTTTCTAATTAATTTATTTAATTAAAACAAATTTTGAATTGAATAACCATTTCTATTATCATTTTAATTTAGTTCAATTTAAATAATTAAAAGAAGGGAAAATACCAATTTGGCCCCTGTGTTTTGCCCGAATACTCGACCGACCCCTATATTTTGTTAAATGACAAAATGGACCTTGTGTTTTGCAAAATGGAACAAAATGATACCCTGAACACGATTTTGGTCAAATAATTTTTCAATATGACTAGAATACCCTTAGATTTATGAATTAATAAATTTATTAAATAACGAAAAATAGATTTTAAAATAAAAAATGTAAAAAAAATATATATTTTATTTTATTTTTCTTTTCCCTCTCCTCTCTCTCTCTCTCTCTCCCCCCCCCCCCCCCCCCCCCCCTAAACCCATTATGTGTTTTGGACTTCGGAGATTGAGTCACTGGAATGCTGAAGATTTTTGAAACAGTTTAGGATCACGTGATTTCTCTGATTTTGCTGCATTGTGTAATGTCCCATAAAATCTCTTAACATAATTTGCGGAAAAACATAACCATTTTATAAAATATGGTAATCGAAATTCCATATAAGAAAACTTCTCAGAACTTACAATAGTTCAGAAGTATGCGCATACTTAAAAGTCAATTGTAGTGTCATAATTTTAAAACATTCAATGAGCACAAAATAAAATATTATTTATCATACGGGTTCTAATCCCCAAAACGTAAATTCCCAAAAGGTCGGTCCACATGCACATCCTCGTAAATAAACTCCAGTGATCACTGATCCACTTTGCGTTTGTGCTTAACTACAACATGAAACAACCAGGTAAGCAAAATGCGTAGTACGAACAACTTAACAAACATAACCACATAAACAGAGCAAGAACATAACTGACGGTAACTAGGCAGGTAATCAACCAAGAATAGGATTATGATGAAACCGAAACCTAACATACATTTTAAGAATGTGCGAACGTCCTGGAAAACTTGTGGTCATGCCTCATAACCAAAATTTATAACCTGAAGGTACACCTGCACGCAGATAAAACCCAGAGCATACATACAGTCTTAACTGGTAACATACATACCTACTTACTTAGTCGTTTCATAACAATCATTTGTATCATATCATAAATACTTACTTAGGTTTCCAAAGGAACCTTCAACATAGCTTAACATATCTTAGCACATCTCACCACTGAGTCGACAGGTGTAAACTAGTTACACCGGTTATCCAGACTCCTAGATTAATTCGACATACTTTCTTAGCCATAGAGATTTGATTTCGAAATTAATTTACTTACGTGTCACGGAGTTTAACCAGACTCTTATGTCACGGTTGTTAAGCCAGAATTCTTACATATCGTGATGGCTAACTAACTTCAGCCACATAGGCATCGGTGGCAAACTGGACTTCTTACATATTGTGATGGACAACTGACTTTAGCCACACAGGCATCGATGACGAACTGGACTTCTTACATATCGTGATGGCCAACTGACTTTAGAAACACAGGCATCGGTGGCGGCCAACTGACATTAGCCACACAGGCATCAGTGGCGAACCAGACTTCTTACATATCGCGATGACCAACTGACTTTAGCTACATAGGAATCGGTGGCAAACCGGACTTCTTACATATCCCGATGGCCAACTGACTTTAGCCACACAAGCATCGGTGGTGAACCGGTTTCTCACATAGCTCCCCAGTGGCTAGCCAGAGTTCATAGTTGTCATGGTAGCTAGCCGGACTGCTTACCTTATTCATGAGTATGCAAATTCTCTAGGACCACGGTCTTGAGTAAACCTTCTATGACTAGTTCACATTATTAACTAATAACTCAGTTATCTAAACTAGTCATTAACATGTTGTAGCCAAATATATCATAAGTTGTCTTACCAGGATTCAAAAGCAAGCCTTCACGCTTAGAGAACACTGTAGTGAAACCACATAGTGACTCGGATTAAACTATGGCATATTCATATAGTTAATATTCCACAATAGCTACATAAAATAAATTCTTAGGGACTCTATATTATAGTCTCTTATACACTTCACAGTGTATAAGGACGGATTTCCTTTCAATCTTAACGGTATCATAGGAAAATCAGTCTCGCCGCAACACGCTCACCGTGCAATGCATTTTAATATTCTTTAATTGAAGAACTCACTTATTGAATAACTTGTATTTTGATTTTAGGAAAAAGGAGTTATACTCAACTCATATCTTTAGAAAATACCAACTTGTCGTCTTCTTATGACAATTTACCGTTTCCTATCATTTACCAAAATACGGCTTATTGATCTGTTTCAAATAATGTCTAACAATGTCATATCGCTCTCTTAAAGGTTCTACAAAACCCAAACTCCCATTCTTACAAATTCTTACCCATAATGTAGGATCTCTCTTTATATTTTCTTTTGAAAAGAAGGGCAATTGGACCCTTAACTTATAAAATGGTAAAAATTCAACTTTTCGTTAAGGTTTGAAATTGCTTCCTTTCAGTTATTAGGTCAAACTTAGAAAACTTATTTCTCTTAAACCGTAATACATTTTTCTATTAAATTTTACAGGAGTCCTTGTAACGATCTTATATAATTCTCTTCCAATTTTTATAATTTTTGGGATGGGAAAACCCATTCTAATTTTTAAAGCAATCTGGGCAGTGCCTGCTGCCCATAAGTTTTTCCTAGATTTTATGGTAAATTTGAAAATTTAATTCTCATACACCGTAGCCCAGTTCTTTATGAAATTTTACAGGGATCTTTATACATGTCTAAATTATCTTTCTCAAAAATTTCATAATCTTTTTAATAATAAAACTCAACCTAGTGTTTAAAGCCATCTAGAAATTGCTTGCTGCTGAGAAGTTTTGTTCTAGATTCTAGGGCAAAGTTTAAAAAATCATATCTCTTATACCTTAAAATATATCCTTTAAAACTTCACAGTGACCCTTGTACATGTTTAAACTAACATCTTAAAAATTTCATAGATTTTTGGTTAGTAAAACCCGTTCAAAAGTCTAAACAATATGGGCAGTGGCTGCCTAGAAATTTTCCAAATTTACATCAAGATGCCAAAAAGTTCATAACTTCGGTTTGAAGACACCTTTTTTCTATTTTCAAAATCCTAAACTCAAGTACTCATCTATAAATATGTAAAAATATAAATTATTTCCATAAACCGAGGTAGTAGGATATGATCTAACCCGTTGGATGTCAGACCATGAAAACTTGGCAGCATGCACTCTTTCACATTCTAGCAAAACTAAACACAACTAGCAAAACCCTAGCCACATGCATGCATGAAAATCAACAAATGAACAAAACTAACCATCAAGCATAAAATAAAATTCAAAAACCAACAAAACAACCTATACAACCAGACCTAACATCAATAACCAAAAACAACTCAAAACCAACCAAAGATCTTCCTTTGATGGTTCTAGCTTGGAGATGATAGTCCTTAGCTTGTCCAAAATCCTTCTTGGATTATATACTCTCAAACTGAGCTCCGTAGGTTTCACATGCAGATTTTTAAGAGAGTGTCAGAGTAGGAGATTTTAGATGGATGGAAAATCACAAAAACTCTGGAACCCTTACCTTTGTTTTCACTAGATCACCAAAAAGCTTCAACTTTGAGATCCTCCTAGAAAAACCTCCCTTGAACCCTAGAACACAAGATCCATGCCATGCATGACTATTAGATCACATGTGCATATTCCACCCCTTAGGGTTTCAGATTTGAAGAAGAAAAGAAGTGAAATGGACAAAGTTTCGTACTTACTTCTTCACAAATCTTCCCTTGAGCATCTCCTTCCTTCAATGGATAATGAGTGAACCAAGCTTGTGAAGAGAAAATAAATGGCAGCCAAGGGCCTCAGGGCATTTGGTTTTTGGAGTGTAGAGTGGAAGAAGAGAGAAAGTTTTTTTAGTGGACAAAATGATTTTTGAGGGAAGTGTGTAGTTTTGGTGAAAAAGGATTAAGGACAAAAATGTGGAAGAGCACTAATCATTAGGGTAGTCTCTTAACCTTCCCTAGGATGTGTCATAAGACACTTGAGTGGATAGGCATAGCCTAGCCTCCCACCATTCTCTCTCTCCCTTGTGAAAAGACTTTTATGCCCTTGCCAAATTTTACCACACTTTAAGGCATTTAAGGACTCTTTGGTAATTTCACTTCTAATTTCTAACCAAAATTTTACCTTATACTTTTTATATATCCCAAGCTAAAATTAATTAAATAAATTTGAACAAAAATAAATTTTGTCACATAACACATGATTTTGGTAATTTACTCAAATTGACCAAAAATACCCTCAGGGGCTTGGGTAAGAATTTCCATTCTTAAACCAGGTCGATTGGAATTAAAACCTCTATTAATTTTTCTTAAATTTATTGGTTGGACTATAAAGTACCAGTGTCAAACAAAATTAATATTTTTATTACATAGTATTTCCTATTTAATTAATCCAAGATTTTTATCCGATTAGGGTTTTTGACCCAGTCCACGACCAAAGGTCTCTATTTCTAAAAAAACTGCACTTACCGTAGCATGGCAAGCATTCACACATCACAATTTCTTGTAACATAAAATGTTCCCCTGGCATAATATATAATGCAGGGAATTAAAATATTTGAACTAGGGTTTACCCAGTGCCCTAAACACGGGGCGTTACACATTGTGTAAGCTCCCATTAATACTCTTCTGATTTGATCTAGTTTTTGTCCCTATTTTCTTGTTTGATGTGTATGTAGTTCTTTGTTTGATTTTAGGGTCGGGTTAATTTGTTCCGGGGAGCTTCTTCTTTTTTTCTTTCCAGAACTGGGGTTTTTTTTCGTAAAGTAAATGGAATGGCAAGGGAGCAACTGCTTCTTTTTGGTTTTGGTCATTTTATTTTGATTTCATTTGGAGAGGTTGTTTTGAACTAATGTTGGGTGGTTATACAATAAGGGTTTTGTGTGGTTTTGGGAGAGAAAAAAGAGGGTCTAAGATCTGGTACGCGTTATGCCAAGGCTGAGAGTAGTAAGGATTCTGTGAATCGAGTTGTTTTTTAGAGTACAGGATATGAAGAGAATCATGTGGCTTTGGAATGAGGGGATGAGAAAGTTAAAAGCTTGGTTGTTTGTGGTCCTAAGTTAAAGAGAGTCATTGGTGAATGAGGTGCTTGAAGAAAGGGGTGGGCCTCGTAGTGATGAGGGTCATTTTGAAAAGGTTGAAGAGCTAGAAGATAATGGGAGGATGAGGAAGAGGGCAGATGAAAGAAGGGGAAGAAGAACAGAATTGAAGAAAAGGAGAAGATCAGAAAGGAAGGGGAGGGGAAGAGAAGAGAGAGAAAAGAAAAATTAAATTAAATATATATATTTTTTTCATATTTTATTTGAAAATATAATTTTTCATTATTTAATATATTCATTAATTTAGAAATCTAAAGGTATTTTAGTCATATCAAAAAATTATTTGACCAAAATCGAGTTCAGGGTATCATTTTGTTCCATTTTGCAAAACACAAGGCCCGTTTCGTCGGTCGATCGAGTATTCGGGCAAAACAAAGGAGCCAAATTCAAATAATTATTTATACTTAAGATTTAAAAAATCTTAACCAAGTAAAATATATTTAATTTTATAATATAAATAAGATAAGATAATCAACTTTTAAAATTCAAATAATTTAAAATAAGATAATTGCTCAAATTTAGGGATTTGTTGTGCACCAATGCTTGGTGCATGAGCTTAGGGTCGGCGCCATGGAGGTGCACCAAGGGGATGACAGGTGCGCATGGGCTCGAGACCGAGGAGGAGCGCATGCAGGCTAGCGCAAGGCTGGGCTCTGGCCGAGGGGCTAGGGTGTTGATCTCACGAGCACGAGCCATAGGCTCGGGCTGGTGGCTTGAGTCCCTTTCTTTTCTCTTTCTCCTTGTGACCAGAATTTTTACAAATCTATTTCTCAAATCAAATTACAAAAATTCCTATACCCCAAAAATGGCTTACACAAGATTTGTGAAAATTAAAAAAATAGTTCATAACCCAATAGTACCATATAATTAATGATCCATTATTCAACCACACATTCAAAAAAACAAAATCATCCATATAATATACATATCATCACCCATATAAAAAATGTAAGAATCTCACACAACATTTAATGTATACATATATGTAGACTGCTATGGTACCAATTGTTGGTATTAATTTGAATAAATTCAATGGCATTTTTATTGATTTAAATAAAAGTACAATTTTATTATATTTTATTATTGAAATTATTGTTTGAATAGTTTATATATAAATATAAAAAAAATCATATTCATTTATGAGAATATGATATTGTATGCGTACGAGAGAATTAAGATCATATATATTTAATAAAATAGTCAGCAACATATTAAATTATGGAATCTTTAATCAATGGTTGCTAGTGCGATTTACTAAGCATATGGTTGGATGCAAGTAATCTAGATTCAGATTACTGATGTGGATAGACATCTCGGTAAATGTACTTTATATAATTATGACTATATATGACAGATCCGATGTGAATTAATTTCTTTAAAAACATACCATTCGCCATAAAGATTTAATTCATATCTTAAAAGATGATCATTTGTAGATCAGTCTAAATCCTAAGTAGTCATTAACTTTTGTTCATGTTTATTGGAATTTGTATTCATTCATTAAGGTCTCTTAATATAATGAGGATAGTGACTTTTATTTTTGAGAGATGTTGATGGTGAGATCTCGTCAACGAAGTTGAGTCAAAAACTTGTAAGTTTATAAGAAAATGAAGAACTTAAAAGATCTTAGAGTAAACTTGCATAGTAAAAATGGAGAAAAAATATTTGCACTTCTTTGAAGTCTCAACTTACAAATGAATTTTTTTACCCCATTCATTAGTGAAGTGAGGTCCTATTTATAGGTGAGTACAATTGGCTCTTGCTGCATTGTGGTGCCAAAGGGAGAAAGAGTTGCATGTGCAGGCTGCAGGTGATCGTGGTATTGTGCTAATTTCATATGCCACTTCTTGTCTGGTACGAGTGTTAAGGGTGTGAAGTAGAGTTTCATTAGGTACTATATTTGTACTGGCACTACTTATCTGGCAAGGACATTATATCTGTGCTCTGTCTCCTTGTGGTTAACACGTACATTATGTACCCTTACATGTAGCACGTACCTACTGGACGCTTTCGCATTTCCAAGATATGCTTGTGTCTCAAGCTTTTCTACTCATATCTCTCAACACCTACTAACGATTGTGTGCGACTTCCTTCTTGAGAGCCTATGAGGAATGAGTATATGTGTTCTGGCAAGACTGATAAAAGCGCTCTCACTAGATGTTAAGCGAGGTGTGCCACATTGGTGGCCCATGTCGGGGTTAGTTCCATTAAAAGCATATGTATCGAACAATGTTTTATGAAATAAATGATTTAAATGAATTTTAGCGTATATTTATTATTATTATTTGAATAATATTATATGAATATCAGAAAATTTCCAAATTTGTTATAGTGACTACAATCTTGTCATTGGTATGAGAGAATTAAGATTGCAGGGAACGAATTTAAATAGTTCGCAGTAAAACTAAGTTACATGGAATCTTTGGATTAAATACTGTAACTACGGTTCACTAGTATTTTGAATACATGTAATATAGATCCGGAGTACTGATGTAGTAAGACATCTTAGTGGAGGTACTTTGTATGAAGTTGTTATACATGAACGAGACCCGATATGTTATTAATACTTAATAATTTTGTTTACTTTATAAGTATTCTTATAAAATATCAATAAGATGATCATATACAAATTGATCTTAATCTTGAAGTTCTTATGAACTCTTGTTTATGTCATATAGTTCTTTGATTCACTTGTTATGGTTTGTCAGAATGATCAGGCTGAAAGGTTTTGTTTTGGGAACTCATTGATGTAGATGGATAGGGACATAATATAAAGATATGGAATCTATACCTTTTCAAGAGGAATTTAATAATGGTTCTCTTAAGGGTTGGTTTTTAGAACTAAAAGGTTATTAAGCACAAATTCATAAATCAGTTTATGAATTAACCTTCACTAGCAATGTTAATGGTACTTAAGGAAACAATGTATAATTAAAGAGAATAAATGGTAATTAATTCCTACTTTAATTATGAACCATTATTAGAGGATTGAATTGTATGTAGTGATTAAATCGATGGATATTTTTTTTATATATTTAAAAGTACTCAATAAATAAAGCCCTATAATTACTAGAGTGCAGTCTCATATTTTTATGGAATAATATTGACATTAACAAATTAAGGTTATTATATAAAAGAGTTTTAATTAATAATCTAAATTTATTGGAGCTTGAAATTATAGGTCCATAGGTCCCCGAGAAGGCTCTATCAACATTATTTAAGGTAAGAGTGCAAATTGTGAAAAAACAAGATAAGGGCATATTTGGAAGAAATTTGTTCTTCAGGATCAAATATATAATTGAAACAAATTATTTAATTAATGTGGCAATTTTCCAAATTGACATTTTAATTAAAAGAATTTTCAAAATTAATTATTTAAATAAAATGTAGATTTTGATATTGACATTTAAATATTTGGAATAATTCATTTTTATTTAATTTATTTAAATAAATGTTAAAATGTATTTCTCATAACTCAAGTTAGTTCTGAATTTGAATTGATATTTATTCTTTAATTAATGTGATAAGATAAGTGATCAGGTTTATATATTTTAGAATAAAGAAATTGTTAAATACAATTACGAGAAAAATTGTTGGAACACATCCCTAGAAATAGGGATGCTACATGCCAACCACAGACCATGGACTGTGGTTGGCATATATTTATAGTAACTAATCAAGATTGGATCTTGATATTTTTCTTTAATTTATTTAATAATAATAGAATTATAGTTGGGATTTTCAATTTTGAATTAAAGTAATTCTTTTATAAATCTATTAGATAATATAGCTTTTTTTTTAAAAAAAGATACATAATATTTCAAAATATTCAAGAGGTAGAAAATATATCATAATATTTTCCCTTCCCTGAAACATGTCTCAAAACTCTGTCTCAGACCTAATATTCCAAGATCTCATGTGTTGAGAATATCTTATGAATCAGAAATATTTTCCTACCATTACTCTACTTGCCCACACATGTCTTAAGGTGTAGAGATACATCTTGGAAGATCTTGATTGGAGTATTTTAAAGAAATGCTTTGGATTGGATGTTAGTTGGGGATGCAAAAAGATAGCTACGATTCTTGGTAGTTCTTTAATTGGTAAATATTCATCTTTTTATTTCTCTATGATTAATGTGTTGCATGTTAATGGATTTGATTATTTAAAGTTTGTTTAAATAAATTTTTTTGAAATCTCTGGGCCTAACACCACGTGCATTCTGTTTCGCATATGGTGAACCAGTTACCAACAATAGGTACCAAAGTGATCATTCATCTCTACATGCATTAATTACTGTGTGGGTATAATATGCATTCTTATATTATTGTAATATGTATTGAATGGATGGATGTTTATTTTGATAAATGTTTATTCTTATGAGTCGTTAATTGTATGGTGTTTCAGGTTTAGGAATTGTTCTTATTTTTCTAGAACTACAAATTTGTAAGTCATATGGGGCATATGATTTTTTGTAATTTAATTTTCTGCAATAGTATGATTAATTACAAAAGTTAAAAATCCCAAGCCCCAAGGGTTCTAAGACCCTCTCAGCAACTCGAACCCGTGCAACTGCGACTAGCGCACGCCCAGTCACCCCAGCATCGCATCACATGCCTGTAGCTGCCTGCACACCAAGCACCCAGCCCCATGGTTGCCTAGTGCCTCTGTCGCTTCTCTTGCATCCCTCGCCTCGCACGCCCATGCGTCTCGGCGCCCCTGTCACACCATGGCGAGCCTGCCAAGCCTTCTGGGTCCCAGCGCGCCCTGCGTGCCATGCTGCCAAGCATGCCCAGCCGCGCCCTACTACCTTGCATGCCTGAGCCTTTGCGACTTGGTGGCTCTAACTCGAGCCCTAAATTTCAAACCCTAACTCACTTGGCTCCTTACCCGAGCCCTAGAGTGATTATTGGTTTCCTTGAATTTGTGCGCTTGGCCCAAAAATTGTTAATTTGAATTTCAAAATTCTAATTAAATTTTGAATTATGTGGCCCAAGTTCAAAATGGACCTAAATCACTAGCCAAGTTCAATATTTTAAAAGATTGTTTAAAATTGTTGAAGTCGTTCATTATTCAAATTTGGGCTAGATGGCATAAAAATAATAGAAGGCCCAAAAGATGGAGATGGAGATTCTACATGATGCATTGGTTTTATTTTTATTTATTTTGTAAATTATTGCAAGTGTTGTAATTTTTTCTAGAAATGCCCAAAACACCCTGCTCGCATTTATTTACCTATTTATTGCTTTTATTTATTTGTTAAAATATTTGAATTTATTAAAACTGTTTAATAACATTATCATGCATTATAACATGTCATTCATATTACCCACATAGTATATCTAATTCAAGCATACATCTCATATTGAGTAGAAACATGTTTGAATTAGGATCGTTCTCTTTGATTATATGCGTTGAATGAATCATATAATTAATCTAAATTAATTTAAAACAAATCGGTAAATAGATTTTAAGTGTTCATTTCAAAGACCTATTTAATAATTAATTTTATTAGATAGCAAATTATATTCTTAATAATTAGATCATTTATTGACTAGATAGTTTAAGGGCCTATATAGTAGTTTCATTAAATCTTGTTTAATGAGATTAGTAGTTATTAGAATAACATTTGGTAAATTAATTTGATTAATTTAATTAATTAAAAAGCATAGGATGTTTTGAGAAAACACATATTTTAAAATAGTGAGTTGGAGCAGGAGTCATAACAATAACTCATATGGTTTCCATTATTAGTTAACATCGATGTTTCATGGAATGGGCCTCGAGGCGCCTTTGTTTGCGTCCCCCTAAGGATGGTTTCTGACTATGTTATTATTCAAGGTTAACTTCTATAAAGAATTGGATTGATGATGTATTTCAAGTTTAACTGGCCCTAAGGCACACTCTTGAGTTAAGTAAGTAATCTAAAATAATGTGTTACACTCACAAAGCTTAACTAGGCTTTCTAGCAAACTAGTTAATCTTGACCAAATTAGTTGTTGTTCGTAAGTCAAAAGAGAAAATAGTTGATTTTAAGTTTTTACTTCTGAGTTTGAGAATTGTCTCAAAATTAATTTGTGATTAGTCTAACCTACCCTAAGGCTAGTCTATTAATTTTCAAATTAATTTATTGTGGAATTAGTAATAATTATTTTTTATGTGTTATTTAAATTTTGTTGCATTCATGCATTATACTTACTATTCTGAAATCTTACTGTATTCATAATATATGCTAAATTCATTTTGTAATATTATTTATTTATTTCTGCAGTCATGCCTGATTATCTGTAACGCCCTACTTCCTTAGAGTCGTTACTAAGTGAGTTTTAAGATAAAACAGTGTGCAATGAACTCGCTAACCGAGGTTTTTAAACAAAAGTGTGACTAATTAAAAGTTAAGGCTGTAATCTTAGAAAAATGCGTCGTTTCAGTAAAACTTCTAGTATTAAACATTTGGGATCCCAAAATAAGGTTTGAAAACTATTTACTTCTTAAAATAAGTTTACAGTTGATCAATTATAAAAATCATAGATTATTACAGCCATTTTCAAATAAACCCCCAACCAAAGCAGTCGGGCAGGCCAAACATGTACACGTCGCTTCACGCTCTCCGTACTCATGGTTGGTTGACTCAGTCATTGCCCTTACCTGCAACACAGAGCACCCGTGAGCCGAAGCCCAGCAAGAAAACTCATGCAGAACATAACATATGCAGTTTATACAGTTTATCATAACAGATAATCCACAGATAAACAAGTCAACCATTAGACTAAGCAAACACGGCCATGCCGCCCCAGAGCCTTACCGAAGCCTAGGGTATCGGTTCTCACCGCGAGGATAACTCATGTATCCCTTGGGTCCCACCCTGAATATAAGCATCCCATGTGCTGAGTGTTACTTTCGGCCCCGCTGCTGCACCCAGCCTACGCCGTTCTCGGCCCTTGCCGTTCAATTTACTATAATCACACATATAGCATAACACAACAACATTCCAATAAATATTAATTCATTTAAGTCTACACCCTAACATGTAATGCAATATAGGGCCATGCCTGGCAATCATCTCATCATGCAATATAGGGCCGTGCCCCGCAATCACACTATGGGCCCACGCCCTATCCTACGGGTGATATAGTTTTCTTACCTGCACTCCGAGCCTCCTGATGCACTAAAGCCGCGAGCACGGTCCTCAAGCACGAGCCTCTCCAATAGCCTAGTCACAACACACATAAAACACTTTTTAATACTAACCAACCCAAAACCACTTCCCGGGACCAATCCCGCACTCTCGGGACCTCTAATTCCCTAAAACAATACACCGGAACCATCCCCCGAGTCCCCGGGCAAAAGCCCTAAAAAACCAGTATTTTGCCTGGCAAAATGGCCTAGGGCCGCGGCACTCCCCTCAAGGGCCGCGGCGCCCAGCGACCTACCCCTCTCCTGATGCAACCTCGTGCCGCGGCGCCCAAGAACAGGGCCGCGGCGCTCATACGCGAACCCAGATTTCTGGGTTTTCCCATGCGTTTTTCCCGAGCTTCAACCTCTCCAAATCACCCCAAACAAATACCTCAACCCCAAAATCAAATCAAAACCTCATATAAACCATCTAACAACCCATAAACACTAGATTCAAGCTCAAAACACAAACATACCCAACAATCCACCCTTAGATTGCAAAAATCAGCAACTTCAAACTAAAACTTTAGAAACTTAACTCAAGCTTCAAATTTCTCAAATCAAAACATAAATCAAACTTAAATATGCATAAGTTCCTTACCTTAAGTAGAGAATTCACCCAAAAGCCTCCTTGATCTCCTCCTAAACTCCCACTTCAGCCCATTTTTCTCTTCTTCTTCTTCTTCTCATTGCCCTAACTTTCTTTCTCTTTATTTTTAACAAAACCATCAAATAACTCAAATGCCCAAACCGTGTACCCTATAATCCCAGCTGAAACTTGTCTAAATCCCTTGCCAAATGACCATGCTACCCCTCCAAATGATCCTTTCCCTACTAAGCCCTCAAGGGTACTCTAGTCCTTTCACTAATAATTCATTTCTACCATTTTTTATCTAGAACTTGTTACTCTCAGTAGTAACTAATGGTTACCCAGGTTACTAAATCTCCAATAACCATTACCCGCTAAATCTCAACTTAACCATAAAATTCCCAAGATACCCCTAGGCTCCTCCCGAGCCGGGTATAGAAATCCCGTTGTGACTCTTAAGTTAACTAGCTCTCTAGGACCGTCTCGACACGTGCATCACAATAATAACACCACACTCACGTGGTACAATTCACAGAATACAATTATCACATATATGCCCTCAGCGGGCTAAAATTACCAATTTACCCCTATCATGCAAACGGGGTCCACATGCATAATTATTTCACCTAACATGCATATTAACCACGTAGTCATGCATCTCGAATGTTCAATTAGTCATATAACATGCTTTAAATCATAACCATGCATTAAACTCATAAAATCACACATAAATTCCATTATGCCCTCCAGGCACACTAATCAAGGCCCTTAAGCCTTATTAGCGATTTTGGGTCGTTACATTATCTCTCTCGGCAAATTGACTATACTCTAGAAAATGTTGATTTTGATCCCAAAGAAGTCATATTTGGTACGTCTGTATGTTGTACATTCTAAGCAAAATTGGGATGTCTCATATTGTATGTTAACCACATCTTGAAGAGCCACCTATAGATCATATCTATAACAAGCATGAAAAATATACCAAATGGTTCAAGTATAATCACATAGGGCGATTTTTTATACTCAAAAGCTTGCCAAAAGAGTACAAAGACAAGTATGTGCACATCAAGACATCGTATGAGTTAGTGAAAAAGGACACAAAAGGTAAATTCAGATTTGCCTTTACTTTACTTTTACACTAATGTCATTGATGTTTTATTAACATTATGAATGTTATAATTCTTGATTCTAAGATTATTTTTCTATTCCTTGCAGAAATGATGGCTCTTTCTCCGAAAGAGTCAACTTAAAGGGAAGGAATTGGCATCAAAGAACAAGCGGAAGACCCATCATTAGTTTTAGAAATTTATTGTTATTTTGAACAATATCATCTCTTTAATTTTGTTTTAGAGATTTTAGATTTCTATTTAGAATAAGAAAACTAATTATTAGTAATGTGATTATTAACTGAGAACTTTATTATTTCTATGTTGCATAAACAAGGTTTCGATATTTCTTTCAATAATAATTCGATTTTTATCTCAAGATCTAGTATTGAAATATGTCATGCAAAATTAGATGATGGGCTATATAAACTTAAGGCAAAGTAGCGAACCAAAGGTCGATTAAATGTCTAAAAACTGATTCCGATAGTGAAACATATCTAGGGCATTTGAAATTGGGGCATATTGGATTTGATAAAATTAACAAGCTAGCAAAGGAGGGACCTTAAAGAAAATTAACTATTAGTTCTCTTCCAGCCTGTGAATCTTTTCTGGAAGGAAAGATGACCAAAAGACCTTTCTTTGCAAAAGGTTCAAGAGACATAGAACCACTCCAACTCATACACATTGATGTGTGTGGACCACTTAATGTGCAAGCGAGAGGGGTTTGAATATTTCGTCACCTTCATTGACAATTATTCAAGACATGGTTACCTATATTTGATGCAAAAGAAATCTGAGACTTTTGGAAAGTTTAAAGAATTCCAAGCTGAAGTTGAAAAGCAATTAGGTAAATCACTGAAAGTTCTTTGATCTGATCGAGGAGGAGAGTACCTGGATTATGAATTTGAGGACCACCTGTGTGAGCATGAAATTCAATCCCAAATCACTGCACCAGGAATGCAATAGTAGAATGGTGTTTCTAAAAGAAGGAACAGAACGTTATTAGACATGGTTAGATCAATGATGAGTTACTCATCATTGCCACTGTCATTCTGGGGCTGTGCCATTCAATGTGCAATATACACATTGAATGTTTCTCCATCCAAGTCTATGAAGAAGACACGATTGGAATTATGGAATGGTACTAAAGCTAGTTTACACCATTGGGGGTGTCTAGCACACTTGCTGAAAGGAATGATTGGAAAGTTGGACTCTCGCACTGAATTGTGCATGTTTTTGAGTTATTCCAAGGAGAGTAGAGGTTGTACATTTTATAGTCCTAAATAAAACAAAACATTTGTATTAAAAAATGCAACTTTTCTTGAATATGACTATATTAACAACCACAAACCTCGCAGTAAGGTTGTGTTGGAGGAGATGGTCTCAGATTGAGTAATAAGAACACCCGATGTTTCCAATGACCAACGATAAGAGGAAACCACAAGTTCTAGTCAGAACAATAGAGAGCTTTGTCGTAGTGGGAGGGTTGTTAGGAAGCCAACTCGCTATGAACATGAAGTTCAAATGCTTATGTCTGACACAAACAAAGATGACCATTTACAATTAGGGATGCAATGGAGGATGCTGACAAAGAAAAATGGTAAGATGCCATAAACCTGGAAATGGAATCGATGTATTAAAATTCAGTCTAGACTCTTGAAGATCATCCTGAAAATGTTAAACTTATTGCTTGCAAATGGATATTCAAGAAGGAAAGAGGAATGGATGGGAAAGTGAAAATTTTCAAAGCAAGGCTTGTAGCCAAGGGTTACACTAAGAGAGAAGGGGTTTATTATGAAGAAACTTTTTCTCTTGTAGCCATGCTTAAATCCATTCGCATACTCTTGTCCATAGCTGCTTGAATGGATTACAAGATATGAAAAATGGAGTTAAGACAACTTTTCTGAATGGCTATCTTGATGAGAACATTTATATGTCTCAACTAGAAGGGTTCAAAGTATAAGGTCAAGAGCAAACATTTTGCAAGCTTCTTAGGTCGATTTATAGACTCAAACAAGCTTCAAGATCTTGGAATCTAAGATTTGATGACACAATAAAAACGTATGGTTTTGAACAAAACGTTGATGAACCTTGTGTCTACAAACAAATCAAAGATGTCATCGTGGTATTCCTGGTTCTTTACGTTAATGATATCTTACTGATTGGAAATGACGTAGGAACATTTAAAAAAGTAAAGAAATGGCAAGCCAAGCAATTAAAAATGAAAGATTTGGGAGATGCAAACTACGTTATGGGCATCCAGATCCTTCGGGATTGACAAAACAAAGTTTTGGCCTTGTCTCAAGCTACTTATATAGATATGGTACTGGAGAGATTCGGTATGCAAAATTCCAAGAAGAGTGATTTTCCAACCCATCATGGAATTATCTTTTCTAAAGAGTAGTGTCCTAAATCAACTCAAGAAGAAAAGGATATGAGACAGTATCCCTATGCCTCAACGGTAGGCAGTCTGATGTACGCCTTGTTGTGTACTAGACCTGACATTTGTTATGCAGTAGGGATAGTTAGTTGTTATCAATCCAATCCTGGATTGAGTCATTGGATTGCAGTAAACAATATTCTCAAGTTGTAGAGTCCAAGAACTTTACTTAGCTAAGATAGATAATAGTATGATAGTATTTATAGCATTATCTTTGTTACTGTGGATTTTTGGTTCAGACCGGGAATTATTTGGACACTCATAGTAGTACTTATAGATTTTCTAAGTTTAACCTATAGTTTAAGAATATTAAGTATAACCTAAGGATTGATTAATGTGACTGATATTAAGGATTATATTATTATATTATAAGGTTTAGACATCAACCAATAGGATTTTAAGCACATGTTTTGAATGGTAATTAAGGATTAAGATTTTTGAGGATTAAATATAATAAGGAGTAAAGTTTGAATGTTATAGGGTCAATCAGCAGCTTTGAGTACGTTGAGGGCTTAGTCAAGGCTGTTTACTCCATTCAAACTTAGCTAAAAATGTGTAATTTCGTGTTTAAATATTCAGCGTGTGCCGATATATCGCAGCTATAGGGGGCGATATGTCGCAGCACGTATGCACGGTCGCCTCGGGCATACTGGCCCAGGCGATATATCGCCTACAGGGGGCGATATATCGCCTCCTTCAGCATGTATTCAAACTCTTTTGAATTCATTTCCTTTCAGCCATTCAAACTCCTTCAACAGTCCAACATCTTGTGAACGAGTCTTCAGCCTCTGCTGAACGATTATTCAAATGATTTTCACCTAAAAAGCCATTATTTTTATTCAAGTAAAATCAAGATATTTTCATTCCCAAACTCTATAAATAGGACCTAGTACCCAGCCATTATTCACCATTTGCTCTAAGTTCAGAAGCTGCTAGTGTTAAGTGAGTGTGAGAGTGTAAACACTTGGTTGGGGAAAAACTATAAGCTTAAACATCATAAGCTTATCAAACACTTTGGGAAGTGAGTTCTATAGTATTTCGGTGAAGGTTAGAGTGATCTTGCAATCTTTGAGGTAAACCCAAAACTCTAGTTCCTTTCTGTATTTTATGTTATTTCTTTTCTCAAAACCTTCTACTCAGTCCCCTAACCTTATTCTTATTTTGGTTAGGGAATCCAAGCTCTTAAGCATATAAGTTGGTAAGTATGTTTTTATGGTTTAGTCTTTCCATCTCTTTCATTTCATCTCCTTTCTTTAGACTCACTCTTTCTTATGGTTTTAGGAGTGTTCCAAAAGTCCCAACTCAGTCCATAATCCCGGTAACTTTGGTAAGGAAAATAGGCTAGAATATATATGTTTATGTTTATGTTATCTTTTGTGTTATGATATGATATGGGTATGTTATGAATATGTTGTGCATGTGTATGTTGTAGGCTTGGGCATATGCCCTATTTGACTAACAAGACCCCAAAAAGATTGTGGGCATAAGCCTATTTAGCTGGTAGGACCCCACTAATCTCATGGGCATAAGCTTGTTTAGTCTATGGGACCCCAAGTAATAATGGCCATTATAATAAGTGAATTATGTGTTATGATATGTCTTTACGTTATTATGAAATTATGTTTATGTTTATGACTATGTGTTAGATTTTCCTTGCTGGGCATTAGGCTCATTCCTTTCTGTTTATGTGCAGGAAATAAGCTTTAGAGGCGGAAAGATTCGTGACGCTTAGAGAATGTGTATCGATGGTGAATGGAGTCAAGGGGCCGAGCGTTGTTCGATTCGAGGATGTAGTCTTATTTATGTTATTATGGTTTTTAAATGTATTTTTCCGCATTTTCTATGTAACCCTTTTTACTTTAAGTATTTTTTTGTTTTAAAGACAATGGGTACCCATATCCTACTTATTTTATGAAAGTAACCTTTGTTTCCATAAGTTTTCAATAAAATTATGGTATTTCCACAAAAATGTAAGTTTTATGTATAGATTCGTTAATGGTCCAAGTAGTCTAGATTAGTGGGTCGTTACACAAGTATCTTAGAAAAACTTGAGAATATATGTTTGTATATTCAGGTGGCGACTTGAAACCCACTGGATAAACTGATTCTAATTTTCAATCAGACAGAGATAGTTGGAAATTGACTTTGTAATAACCCGGATTTTCAAGACTCGATAATGCAGAAATATAAATGTTTTCATTTAACAAAATGTCTCAAAAACCCATATAAAAAAAACTTTTTTAAATAGTCGTATGGCCATACTTAACATTTAGTTACAAACAAATTTTATAAATAGTAGAGTGAGCCTATTTTAGGAAAATTACACAACATTTCCAAAAATAAAATAGCTTCCCAAAAGGTCGGTCCACATGTACATTTGCAAGGTAGACTCCGGCGCTCACTGCTCTGCCTTGCCCTTTCTCTTACCTACAACATGAAACAACTAGGTAAGCGAAAACGCTTAGCAAGTTAAACTTTAAAACAAAAGCATGCATAGAATTAGGGTTCTGGATCCATCCAGACCCTACACAATCAATTTCAAGAAGGCAAATACGTCTTGGAAAACTTATGGTCATGCCTTATAACCAATGATAAATTATTTCCTATAAGCAAATAAAACCATGCACGCAGAAAATCAAAGAACAAACAGATATATTATATCACAACTATTTCTTATCAACAAATAAATACTTGCACTCAGAAAATCCCAGAGCAAGCAGATATATTATTTCACAACTATATCTTATCAACAAATATATCCCTGCACTCAGAAAATCCCAGAGCAAGAAGACATATCATATCACAATATAATTCGAGACCAATGCTAAAAAATTTCCAACAATTCGGGCGTAACACGCCCTCCAACATAATTGTTAATCTGTAAGAGAGAACTGAGTGTCAACACTATGATCCATCCAATAAATATCCCCAGCAAGGGTAACTATCGTGTTACCTAGGGCATTGCTACTTATCCAAGAGTGTAATCAAATTTACACAATTTTACAAAGACTTCTATGCTAATTAATGGTGCTGGTTAGCAGATGCCCCTAGGGTATTCAGCCTCACTCAATTTGGAAACCCCTAGTATCTCTAGGCACCCTCACTGAATGGCCAATATTCACGGCTGCTATCCGGGAATAACTTATCAGAGCACTTGCTCGGGTTCTAACCATTCATTGATTAAGTAAGCATGAGGGCCCCTAGGTCCCATTCATTTTGGATCCCCTACGTTTAACCCGTGATCCTCACCTCTTGGCCACTCGTCGGGGTAGTGAAATGGACATAAAAAAAATCAAGCAGTGTAACGGGGATCAGCTGTCTAGGATATGACGAATCTCTACCATTCATATTTTCTAAACCAGCACTCACTAGACTAATGTCTCTAAGCAACTTTCTATGACAGTCTATATATGTGCATGTATCCCTAGACTAACATACAATACAATAATTGTTTCATGTTGCAGCTATACAATATAAGTTGAATTACGTTGACGGTTAAATCACGTCAACGAAATTAGATTAGAAAACTCAAAGGTGAGTATGGTGATGTTTAGATAAGAACTTATAATGGACTGATGGAAAGATAAACACAGATCAACAATGGAGTAAAAACTGTATATTGCTTAATAGCTTCAACATACAATGGATTTTTCAACCCTCCATTCTGAGGGGTAAAGCTCTATTTATAGCTGGGCTCTAATGGCCCATTATACATGGTGGTCACTTTGGAAAAAATAGTACAAGAGTACACTGTCAGGGTCATGGCACATGTGGTAGTGGTGTCAAAAGAGTGGTGGTCTACTCTAGTACGTGTTAGGGGCATGCATATAGTGCTTCCACTCTCTGTACAAATTCGTACCTCCACTACCTGCGTGATACAGATGTTAGGGTCATGCTTATGTCCTCCTCATGGTCGTACGTCTTGCAGCCGTACACGTACGGGTACTTTGTACCTGATGGTCATTCTTGTATCTCCAAGGCATGTATCTGCTCCAAGCTATTCTACGTTCTACTAAGTGTAGGAAAGCTTGTGTGTTAACACGAACGGTATTTTTAGTCATCTATCCGACTATTAGCTCGATACCGAATAGTTCTTGGGTCTCTCCTATTGCTCGTTGTGCGCTCCATCTAGAGGTCTTAGTCCCCAAACGGGTACGCGAGGCACGAGACCATGGTGGTGCGAGGCACCTTGGGGGTCGTGGGACCATGGTGGTGCAAGGCACCTTAGGTGTCACGAGACCATGGTGGTGCGAGGCACCTTGGGGGTCGTGGGACCATGGTGGTGCGAGTCACCTTGAGGGTCGCAAGACCATGGTGGTGCGAGGCACCTTGAGGGTCATGGGACCATGGTGGTGCAAGGCACCTTAGGTGCCACAAGACCATGGTGGTGCGAGGCCCTAGTGCATGGCCGAGGGGTGATAGGTGCAAGGCCGATGTCGCGAGACACTATGTGCGTAGTCAAAGGGCGCTAGGTGCGATGGATGCTGTGCCTCGCTGTGCGAGGCTGGGCGAGGCCCCTGTCGCGAGGCACTATGTGCACGGTCGAAGGGTTCTAGATGAGAGGGATGTTGCACCTCGCTGTGCGAGGCTGGGCCAGGACCATGTCGTGAGGCGCATGGTCTCGCTACACGTGGGTCAGGGCAAGGCGCCAGGCGCATGGCGCGCCTCTTTGTGGTGCGAGACGTATGCCTCCCTATGCGAGGCTAAGGAGCAAGGTGCTTAGTGCGAGGCTGGGCGATGCTCATGTCCCAAGGCACATGGTATCGCTACACGTGGGTCGGGGGGAGGCACTAGGCGCATGGCGTGCCTCTTTGTGGTGCGAGACGCATGCCTCGCTGTGCGAGGCACTTGGCCTCGCTACGTGAGGTTGTCCGAAGGATTGGTGCAGGGAATTTGGCCTTGCTATGTGAGGTCGTCCGAGAGATGATGCAAGGCATTTGGCCTCACCACGTATTCGGCCTATGGGTGTGCCACATTGGACATGTGGCTGCATGGGACAGCTAGCCTCGCTATGCGAGGCTCTTCGTGGGCTGCGACACCGAGGTTCAAGTGGGCGTGCTAACCTCGACACTTGGCTATCTGGGTCGCGTGGGGCTTTACTTATGCGAGGTGCTTGGCCTTGTGAAGGATGCGCAAGTGCAGTTAACTGGCTGCCTATATGAAGTCTCATGGTGTAAGGCACTCGGGTGCCTTGAACTCTATATGAAGACTTTATACATGTTGATACAGGCCCTATTTTTTTTTCTTGGGGGATTTTTGGCATCCATACTTGCCCCTTAGTCTATAGAGAGGCCTTTAGGCGTTCTTATAGACTCTTGTATTTCTTTTTATTATTCTTTTTTCTTTTTTATTTTTTTTATTATTATTTATCATGCTCGAGGTCCTTTAGAACCCACGCGAAAGGGGGTTCGGTATGTCTCTCTTTGGCGCACCTTGATTATATCTATAAGGATATGTTGACCCCTTAGGTTCTAGTTATCCTTTTACATACTTTTGTGCGCGCTTATTTTTTCTTGCGAGAAGCGTCCTTCTCGTCATTAGGCATAGTACTATTTTTGCAAGCGTCTTCTTTGAGACCCTTTATGCAAGCATCTTCTTTGAGACCCTTTTTTCAAGCGTCTTCTTTGAGACCCTTTATGCAAGCATCTTCTTTGAGACCCTTTTTTCAAGCGTCTTCTTTGAGAACCTTTTTGGCAAGCGTCTACTTTGAGACCCTTTTTGCAAGCGTATACTTTGAGACCATTTTTGCGAGCGTCTACTTTTGAGACCCTTTTTCCAAGCGTCTACTTTTGAGACCCTTTTTGCAAGCATCTACTTTGAGACTCCTTTTGCAAGCGTCTACTTTTGAGACCCTTTTCGCAAGCATCTACTTTTGAGACCCTTTTTGCAGGCGTCTACTTTTGAGACCCTTTTTGCAATTTTTGAGGTGATCTCCCCTCGGGTCGGGACTTTCATGGCTAGATGGTCTTCGTTCAATCTTAAACTTGGTCAGGGACCCCTCTAGTATGACGCCCCCTTCTATATGGAATCTTCAGACATATTGGTTGTAGGGCGACTGGAGGAAGGTTCGCTTTCTTCAACATGCGAGTTCTTACGACCCTCCTCCACCCATATGTACTTCTATGCTCTCTCGAAGAAATCATCTAAATTTAAAACTTCTCTTTTGAGCATGTTATCCCTTAGCTTGCTCCCTGAATAAACTTCGGTTGTAATAGCCATCTTGAGCTTCGCTTTCGTTAAACTTCCCACCTTTGTTGCTTCTATATTTAACCTATGGATATAGTTCTTCAGACTTTCATTCTCGCCTTGTTTTACATTAACGAGGTTGGTAATTGGCATGACGTAATCATAGGCTACATGGTGTTGCTGAAGAAATTCATCAGAGAATTGTTGCCGTGACTTGATTGTTCCTGGCCTTAACCTCTTGAACCACTTGTACGCAACTCCTTTAAGCGTAACGACAAAGCAATGACACTTTGCCCTGTTGTTGACCCCTCTTAACCTCATCAAGTTATTGAAGGAGTCTAAGTGATACTTTGGGTCTGTAGTGCCCTCGTACAGAGTCATGCAGGGCAGTCTAAAGCCGGTGGGCATTTGCTTAGTCTGGATCTCCATTGTGAAGGGTGAATTACAGTCAAATTCTTTGTCATCTTTGTGCCCCCCAAGTGCAGTAGTAATCTTGCCTCGAGGGCTTTGCAATTTGGTGTCTAGTCCCTTCCTTTTTTTGCTTGAGGAGTCTCCCGGATCCTCAAATTGAACCCTTGCTTTGGTTGTGTTCCTTGGGGGAACCGCGCGAGGCGTGTTTTTTACTTCAGACCTTTTTCCATCGACCTTTTCTCTTAAGCTAGGGGCCGCTTCTTTTGAGGTGACTTCTACTTCGTTCTTACGACCATCGTCTTCCCTCCGCCTTTTCTCTTGGGGGCATTTCGTCGACCTAAGTCCCCCATGGGACTTTGTCGGGGGAGTTTTACTGGTGGAAATTTGGGTTCTCCCATCATCTATGCTTGACAACTTTTTCCCCTTTTTCATGCTCCTTCTCTTTACGCTTAGGAAAGGGTATGCTTGACTTTCCTTGCACTAGGTCGTTTAAGATCTCCTGCATGTTCTCTATCGTTGTTTCCAGCCTTCGAGTATCATCCTTGTATGAGCCAGTCCTTGAGCTGGAACTTACCGAGCGTACCCTGGGACCCTTGCCCAGCCCTTGTGTCAATGGACCTAGGTTGTGTTGGCCTTAGCGTGGTGCTGCCGAGGGTCGGTGAAGGGAATGCACTAGCGGCTCTGAATGATCTCTGTCGGGCTGGATGGCTGGGGATGATGCTTCCTCTGTCTCCTTTGGGGGAAGAGGTTCCTCCGGTCTACCTCCATGCTTAGGCAGAGGGGGGTCTTTCTTGGGAGCCCTCCGCTCTATCCCATCCCGGTGAACCTCATCATCTTGTAGTAGCCATAGGCGTTTTGAACATCTTAGCATCTTTCTTTGTTGGAAATGATGAAAGAACGTTGGCTAGATGCTTGTTCTTCCCACAGACGTTGCCAAACTATTGACAGTGAAATCACGTCAATGAAATTAGATCAGAAAACTCAAAGGCGAGTCTGGTGATGTTTAGATAAGAACTTAAAATGGACTTATGGAAGGATAAACACAGATCAACAATGGAGTAAAAACTTTATATTGCTTAATAGCTTCAGCATACAATAAATTTTTCAACCCCCCATTCTGAGGGGTAAAGCTCTATTTATAGCTAGGCTCTAACGGCCCATTATACATGGTGTTCCCTTTGGACAAAATAGTACAAGAGTACACTGTCAGGGTCATGGCACAGGTGGTAGTGGTGTCAAAATAGTGGTGGTTTACTCTAATACGTGTCAGGGGCATGCATATAGTGCTTCCACTCTCTGTACAAATCCGTACCTCCACTACCTGCACGATACAAATGTCAGGGTCATGCTTCTATCCTCCTCATGGTCGTACGTCTTACACCCGTAAATGTACGGGTACTTTGTACCTAATGGTCATTCTCGCATCTCCAAGGCATGTATCTGCTCAAAGCTATTCCACGCTCTACTAAGTGTAGGAAAGCTTGTGTGTTGACACGAACAATATATTCATTCATCTATCCCACTATTGGCTCGATACCTAATAGTTCTTAGGTCTCTCCTATTGCTCTTTGCGCGTTCCTTCTAGTGGTGTTAGTCCCCATACGGGTACGCAAGGCACGAGACCATGGTGGTGCGACGCACCTTGGGGGTCGTGGGATCATGGTGGTGCAAGGCACCTTAGGTACCGTGAGAGCATGGTGGTGCGAGGCACCTTGGGGGCCGTGGGACCATGGTGGTGCAAGGCACCTTAGGTGTCGTGAGACCATGGTGGTGCGAGGCACCTTGGGGGTCGCGAGACCATGGTGGTTCGAGGCACCTTGGAGGCCGTGGGACCATGGTGGTGCAAGGCACCTTAGGTACCGCGAGACCATGGTGGTACGAGGCACCTTGGGGGCCGCGAGACCATGGTGGTGCGAGGCACCATGGGGGCCATGGGACCATGGTGGGGCGAGTCCCTAGTGCATGCCCGAGGGGTGATAGGCGCGAGTCCCATGTCGCGAGACACTATGTGCATGGCCAAAGGGTGCTAGGTGTGACGGATGCTGCGCCTCGCTGTGTGAGGCTGGGCGAGGCCCCTGTCACAAGGCGCTATGTGCGCGGCCGAAGGGTGCTAGGTGAGAGGGATGTTGCGCCTCGCTGTGCGAGGCTGGGCGAGGCCCATGTCGCGAGGCGTATGGTCTCGCTACACGTGGGTTGGGGCGAGGCGCCAGGCGCATGGCGCGCCTCTTTGGGGCGCGAAACGCGTGCCTCCCTGTGAGAGGCTAAGGTGCAAGTTGCCTGACGCGAGGCTGGGCGATGCTCATGTCCCGACGCGCATGGTCTCGCTACACGTGGGTCGGGGGGAGGCACCAGGCGCATGGCACGCCTCTTTGTGCGCGAGACGCATGCCTCACTATGCGGGGCTAAGGAGCAAGATGCCTAGCGCGAGGCGCATGCCTTGCTGTGCAAGTCTCGGGGTGTGATACGAGGCACTTGGCCTCACTGCGCGAGGCTGTTCGAGAGATTGGTGCAGGGCATTTGGCCTTGCTACGTGAGGTCGTCCGAGAGATGATGCAAAGCATTTGGCCTCGCCACGCAAGGCTCGGGGCGAGATGCTGATCCTAATGGTGTGCCACCTTGGACATGTGGCTGTGTGGGACACCTAGCCTGCCTTTGCGAGGCTCTTCGTGGGCTGCGACACCGAGGTTCAACTGGGCGTGCTAGCCTCAGCACTTGGCTAGCCGGGTCACGTGGGGCTTCGCTTATGCGAGGTGCTTGGCCTTGTGAGGGGTGCGCGATTGCACTTGGTTGGCTGCCTATATGAAGTCTCATGGTGTAAGGCACTCGGTTGCCTTGGGTGCCTAGAAGTCTATATGAATACTTTATACATGTTGATACAGGCCTCCTTCTTTGGTGCCTTCCACCCTTCGCGATTTTTTTTTCTTGGGGGATTTTTGGCATCCACAACTTACTTGGAGTCCTTAGCACTTAGCAGGTTTTCACCCTCCAACGTTTAATCCAATTACGCTTAGCCAATACTGTAGTTATCCATACAGTATACTCGGATTAATTATGGCACTCATAATTCATTATTATTATTTTCGGAAGTTTGGTCATTTTAATAAAAATCATTTGTAATGATTTATGATCCTTATTTGGTTTTAAACCCATTAAGGAAATTCATACAAAATATTTGAGACTAAACCCTATGTCTCGGGGAGACCTATCGTATGGTCTTGATACCTAGGCTCAGGTATCACAATAGTATTTTCCCACAATCTGCTAAAAATCTTATTCTTTAAAAGTATTGCTATTAAGCCGCACTTTCGATGTAAGATTTTAGCCGGTATTATATCTAGAAAATACTAATCAGTTCATTTATTATTTTTAAAGAAAATAAACTCTTAATTTTCCTTTTATTTTTCTTACGAGTTTAATCTCTAAAAACTGTTTTAAGAAAATTGCCTAATTTTTCTTAATTAGAAAAACCGTTAAAAATTTCCCTTCTTGACTAGTTAATTTTCCAAAATTAATTAATCAACTTTACTTACTAGAAAAATAATTCACTTAATTATTTTCTCAAAATATAGGGTTTTAAACCCTCTTTTAATTTATTAACTATTAATAAATTAAATCTTTTATTTTTAAAAAGAATAAAAATTATTTATTAAAAATAATTCACATTATACTTTAAGTGGTAATTTTAGTGAAAATATATTTTTAAGACCTACCAAGTTTATATCTTGCAATAAGCAAAATTTTACTTTTTACCTTAAGTTCCAAAATCTCATTTTTACACTAAGTGTGAAAAGCCTATTTTTCACATTTTTAACTATGTACTTTGTTATCTCATAACATTAAATTTACTTACCCAATTGTTACAACAATTTCACAATTCCATTTTTGGTATGCCATTTAGGTGTTTGTAAAATCTTAGGTCAAAATGAGCATTTTTTACTAGTGAAATCATTTTCCAACAATGAGGTAAAAATGACCTTCTTTTCTAGTCCTTATTTTTTTTCCAAACTTTGACACTTAATAACTTTCTAACCGTTTAGTATTTTCTTACCAAATTTTACAGTGAAATACTAGATTATGCCAATAATATGTCCACCAATATTTAGAAAAAATTGGGTTCATTTGCCCTATACAGTGGCTGTCCAAACTTGGTCCCGAAATTAAGAATACGAAAAAACAGTTTTTTACCTAAACTGTGAAATACCATAACTCATTCATTTTTAAACATTTTTTAGTGTTTCAAAAACTCAATCTTATGTACTCAATCTCAACAACATCACAGTACTATTAAATTTCTCAAAATCAATATATAGTGGATGCTAGACCCCTTGTAAGTCATAGCTCAAAACATGTATTTTGTTTTAAGGTTTCCTAGAAAACCCTTGGGGGTTTTGGTCCCTATTTGCAAAAATCAATACACAAGCCTCATAAAAATTATAAAAAAACTACCATAATGTTATTACATCACCAATAAGAAACTTTAAGCATTAAATATACAAAATAATGCTTAAAACTAAAAATCATACAATAACAACCAAAAAAGTAAACTTTTTACCTCTTTGGTGTTCTTGCTTATGGTGTGGATCTTCCTACTAGCTTTGGCTCCTTCAAAAACTTTTTAAAACCCTAACCAACTCCCCCCAACAAAATAAATAATTAGCTATTTGAAACTCTATGAATAAAACTTTACAAAGGTCTAGATTATTGAAACTTTACCTTAGGGAAATCCCTTTCTAGACCAAGGCTTAGCTTCCAAGTCTCCTTAGTGTTCTCGAGATTGAAGGTGGAGAGAAAACTTTGAGAGATTTTTCAAAAAAAGATGATAGTGAATGGGAGAGAGGTATGGTCGGTTTTGGGGGTTAGAAGGGCTCACACATCTCTGCAAAATATCACAAAACCACTTGAGCGTTTTTATCACCCACTTGCCTATTACCCTAATACTTAAAATGGGATTTAAACTTAATTAATTTTGGTTCACACCCTTTTTAAAACCCCACATGGCTGACCACCTTATATTACATATCCATTTATATATATATATATATATATTTTTATAATGGTGAATAATTATTTCATAAGAAGAAAATCCCAATTTGACATTCTACACATTTTTCACTCTTATTAAGTGTTAATCACAAAACATAACATTAAATAATTAAATTAAATGTCTCTCACATTTAATTTAATTAATCACACTATAAAATTTAACCTAAGGTCCATTCATGGAATAAAATTCTCCATTTCGGTAAAATTAAGCATTTAACACATAATGCCCTAAAATTTCCATTTTCCCTAGGTTTATTATTGTTGACGCGGTTCTTCGCCAACAGGTAATTAAGAAAAGAAGAGAAAGGGATTAGTGCTTAGGTTGAACCGAAACAGATATATGATCTTAGAAAATGAAATGGAGACTCAAAATATGTTTTTTACGTGGTTCAAAGGTTAAAATCCTTCTACTCCACTAGTCAGTATTATTGCTATATACTGGGTATTTGATTACAGGGTATTTCTTACAATCGAGAATCCAACCTCTATTAACTCCCAAGGTCTCCATATTTATAGGAGAAGGCACCTGGGAGTTGGTAAGAAGGTCATCACGTGACCTTCTTACCTTCTTACCTATCATGTCAATTTTGTGACATTATTGATTAATTCCTAAACCTGACACATGAGTGTGGTCAAATCAATAGATAAGGGGATAATGGGCCGCACGGCCCAAACCAGTCGTGGGTGTCTGAATACGCACGTTCCTGCTGCGTGTCCTAGAAGTCAAGGGTATATCAGACACGTGATGTCTGATATATGCACGTTTACCTTGCGTGGTTGACTTTATAAGAGGTCACAACCCTCATCTCCAGCTCGTACCACGAGCTGCATGCTTACCTCGACCTGCGGCCCTCCAGACTCAGTCTTTAAGCAATCTTGGCGAACCCTTAGGTTACCTCGAGCTAAGTAGGTAGGACCTTACGATGGCAACTCCGGTCTCGGGGAGGTCCACATGGTAGTCATGATCAGGCCGTATCTCAGCTCGTTAATTAGCCCGTGGGAATATCAGGGCGTACATCTGCCCCCCAAGCCTCTGCTCGTGGTACACGACGTCGTGTAGGGCCACAGTAGGGGCTTTTAGGCTTCCCCAAGAACTCTTCATATTCCACATTCTACGCGGGCGTCGAATACGTGGAACATCGTGGTTGGTGACGGTGCACCTTCCGAGAACCGCATTAAATGGCCTAGCCTATGCCCAGCCGTCGTTTCATCTTTCGAGTGGAGGGCCTTGGATCCCACATCAGGGCAATCCAATGGCCCTCTTCACGTGACCCTTCACGCATATAAAAAGGGGTGGCCACCTTACGCATGAGCCACCCGTTCATTTGAAATTTTCCAAAATTTTCTCTTCTTCTTGCTCTCAAAAAATCCCCCCTTTTCCTCTCTCCAGTTACTACCTTCGGCGTTCCAGAAACTCAGGTGCAAGGACTCCTTCGAAGCCTTGAGACCAACTACTCCGACAAAGTTTTAACCCAGGAAATTCTTTCATCCACTTCCCAACCAAACATTCTGTAAGTCTCCTGACTATGCATGCTTTGAAATTATTTTCACTGTAGCTTAGGTAAATATTTACTGTAGCCGCATGCAAGAGTTTGCTGGGTTTTGTGGGAACGAAGGGTGAAAGCCTTTTAGGTTAGGGTATTGTTTGTAGTAGGAAGTCGTTTAGGAGCATGGTTTACAGGATGCATTTTCTGGGGAAAATTTTTGGGGTATTAGTTCAAAATATCCAGTATTTTGGGTGCAAAACCAGGTAGCTTAGGGGACACACTTCACAGGCGATTTTGCCTTTCTTGCCTATTGGAACTTTCCCTCCAAGGAAAAATTTTAACCTAACCCTCCTGACACACGAATTCCAAGTAATCGGGGATCTATTGGGAGCACAGGCGCGTGTTCATAGAACCACGTGGTCTCACTCTCCACGAGCTGGGCTTACCTCAGCTCGTGCAAAGAACATTTGATTTTTCCTCATGCTTAGGTTTCCTTTTCTGAAATCTTTTCTTTTGTTCGCTAGGTGACCAGATGGCACCGAAGAAGAATGCCCCAAAAAGGACCGCCGGCAGCTCAGCCTCCCAGCAAGACAAAGCAAAGGCGGTGATGGCCTAATCCCCCACTTCGAGCCAGCGGTGGAACAGGAGCTCGAGGTGGCTCCTGACGCGTTCTTTGAGGCGGAGAGGATTGTCTCAAAGATTACCGACCAGACGAAGGTCAACAAAATATTCCTCTCCCACAACATCAGGCTGGGGAGAGCATTAGTGATTGCCCAACCTCCCGCAGAGGGCGAGCGGAGCTGCGCGCCGCTTGACGAGCCATTCGCGGCCTGGAGCGACGAGCATTTCAAGGCGGGGGCCTTCCTCCCGTTGGATCAGTATTTTGCTGACTTCCTCAATTATGTGAAGTTGGCCCCCTTCCAGCTCCCCCCCAAATCTTATCGGCTGTTGGCGGGGTTAAAATATTTATTCTTGAAACAGGAGTGGGAGGTCCCCACCCCTGCAGACATTTTGTACTTTTTCTGCCTCAAGGCTAGCCCGGAGCAGCGGGGGCGAGGTGACGAGTTTTATTACTTAACCCGATTCCCCAACACGGCTGCAATCATCGATCTGCCTAGCCACCCCAACGACTTCAAAGATCAATTCTTTATGTCGACGGGGTTCAGAAACTGCGAGCTCCACTACTTCAATCGTCCTCGTAAGTGCTTTTCAACCATAGCTCGCAAGTTAACTATCGTTTAGCTCCTCCTGTATCCCTTTCTAATTTAGATTAATCTTGCAGCTATCTTCACGAGGACAGAGAAATCTGTGACCCTCGAGGCCCAATACAAGACACTGGCGGGCTTGCCCTCCAGTGAGAAGGATTACCGTGTGCTCGTAACAGACGAGACGATGGTGGCCTACAAGCTGATTTTCCCAAATCAGACTTTGAACCTAAGGAGGCCCCGGGGGCTTCCTCAAGCTCGCGACACCAGACCTACCATCGTGGAGGAGGCCGCGGGGGAAGAAGAGGAGGAGGACGAGGACGACGACGTTCCCCTCGTGAGGAACAGGAAGCGGGCGTTGGAGGTCGCCCAGAGAACGAACGAGGAGAGGATCCGTTCCGGAGCAACCGCAGGTCCTTCTGGCCAAGGTAACCCTTATATGTTTAGGAATTTAGATAGGGCCATTGCCGACCCCCGGCTAGCTAGGTTCAATCCCAGACAGCTCGTCCAACGTCACTGAAGTGATCCGGACCTGGATACAACCCTGCTCCACTGTGTCGACCAGCTCGTGCTGGATTATCAAGATAGCCGACCTAGGGGTACCGTAGTCGTAGATAACACCCTAGCCTTTAGGTCGATCTTATTTGAGGAGTATGGGACCAACCTTCGGTCATGGCCATCACTCCGGAGGGGTGCCGTAGCTCCGGGACTTAGGAAATATGTAGAAGAATCTAGCCCGGAGCCAGAGTCAGATCCAGAACTTGCGCCAGTTCAGGAAATAATCGACTTAGATTCTCCCGCAGGAGCTCCGGGCCCGATGGTCGTAACCATAGGTTCTTCTTCTAGCTCGGGGGGTAGGATCCCTTTTAGTATATATATATACACTTGAATCTCTCATTACTTTTGTTTTTGAATGGCTATTAACTTTTGTACTAACCATGTCTTTGCTTTGACAGAAGAGATGTCTCAGCCCGACGGGAGTCTCCGAGCTGCGTTCACCAGGGGGAACCCCTCAGCCGGGGCCTATGGGCCAAAAATGAAGAAGCTCCGGACATCGAAAAAAGCTGCAGGAAAGGAGAAAGAGCAGCCCCCAACCGCCCAGGTCGCGGAAACTGTTCCTCCTGCTGCAGGGGGAAGCAACATGCCCTCACCCCCTCCGCGAGCTCTAGCCCCCATCCGGGACGCAGGGGCGGAGCTCGGGGCTTCGGCGATTGTACCCTCTGAGGTACGCATCCCAGTCAATCCCCAAGACCTGGAGAAGATTCCAGAGGCCTTCCGGGGAACGATGTATGAGTCGGCGAACTACGCCGTCAGCCACATATACAAGTTCAACGAGAAGGAGCTTAAGGCCATCGAAACCAGGAGCCCGGTGGGCGTGCTGAAGTCTTCATTGGGCATGGCCCTAACGGTAAGCTAACCTCAACCTTTTATGGTTTTTGATTATTACACATTGCCCTGTTTTTTCTTTCTTCCTTCTTTTAACCTAAGGAAATTGCCTCTCTGCTTTCGCAGAGCGCCGTCGCCCTTCACTGGAGCATCGCTAGGACCAAAACTCAGCTTGAGGAGATGAGGAGCGAGCACCAGGCGGCCGCGGCCACCCACCAAACTTCTCTGCAGATGGCTAACGATGCCTTGGCGGCCTCGCAGGCCGAGCTGGAAGAGACCCGCCCGAAGCTTCAAGAGCTCAAGACCGCCCTCGCCACTGCGCGGGCATACCTAGATACCGCGAAGGTGGAGGCCAAGGCCGCCCTGGCTGCCGAGCGGGCAACTTCAGACGCCGCCATGGAAGACATGTTCTACCATTGCTGGGCCTATAACCAGGACGCCGACTTCTCCTTCCTGGCAGCGGCCGTCTGGGAGCTGTTGCTGGAGAAGTTCAAAGCTCGCCTCGATAAAGAAGCGCCTTCCGAGGCTGGGGAAGGCTCCGGTGCAGCTGAGCAGGGTGAGACGGCGACCTCCAAGGGGCCAACTGGCGGAGCTTAGGGCCTTCCTCTTTGTGCCCTTTTATTGAATATTTTTAAATTTTTTTGTGTAACTTCTGCATGAGGTGCTTACACCTCGAGACAATTTAACTATCAACTCTATTTTTAATTGATTTACTGCCCTTCGCCTCTACGCATTTTAGTTACTATTTTGAAAAATTAGTTCGCGTTAATCTTTATCTATATCTCGAGCTCTTTAGGAAGAACAACGATCGATAGATTTAAATTAACTTCTAAGCTTTATGACCTGGTTATATCCAGGAACTTAATTTAAAAACTTAGTTCGTGTTAATTTTTATCAATATCTCGAGCTCTTTAGGAAGAACAACGATCTATAGATTTAAATCAACTTCTAAGTTTTATGACCTGGTTATACCCACGAACTTAATTTGAAAACTTAGTTCATGTTAATTTTTATCAATATCTCGAGCTCTTTAGGAAGAACAACAATCAATAGATTTAAATCAACTTCTAAGCTTTATGACCTGGTTATATCAAGGAACTTAATTTGAAAACTTAGTTCGTGTTAGTTTTTATCAATATCTCGAGCTCTTTAGCAAGAACAACGATCAATAGATTTAAATCAACTTCTAAGTTTTATGACCTGGTTATATCCAGGAACTTAATTTGAAAACTTAGTTCGTGTTAATTTTTATCAATATCTCGTGTTTTTTAAGAAAAACAACGATCAATCGATATGAATCAACATCTAAGTTTTATGACCTGGTTAAATCCAGGATAGGACTTAGTTCGCATTAATTCTTAGCAATATCTCGCATTTTTTAAGAAAAACAACGATCAATCGATATGAATCAACATCTAAGTGATTAAGGCGACTTGGTTATATCCAGGTACCATATGCCCCCCAAGAACTGGGAAAGGGTCTTTCATGGTTACTTTAGATTACACTTGAAAACATGCACAAATATAAACAAAAAGTTGATTCTCATTGCTTAATACATAAAAAATGGCCTTTCAGGCCTTACAAGTGAATCATTGATAGTATCTCTTCAAATGGATGGCGTTCCAGGTCCGTGGGACTGCCCCTCCATCAAGACGAGCTAACTTATAAGTCCCCTCCTTAATGACCTCGATGACTTGATATGGTCCTTCCCAGTTCGGTCCCAAGACTCCATCCTTGCAGTCCTTACTGGCCAAGAAAACTCTCCTGAGGACCAGGTCACCAATGCTAAAGGCGCGATTCTTGACTTTTGAATTGAAATAGCGAGTGATCTTTTGTTGATAATGTGCGAGCTGGAGCTGCGAATCTTCTCGCCTTTCATCAATTAAGTCTAAAGAGGTGCAAAGAAGCTCGTGGTTGCGGTACTGGTCATATGACTAGACCCTATGCGAAAGTACCTTTATTTCCACGGGGAGGACTGCTTCACTCCCAAAGGTCAGGGAGAAAGGAATATGACCCGTAGGAGCCCGATGCGAGGTCCGATATGCCCAAAGAACCTGGGGGAGCTGTTCTGCCCCGACACCCTTCGCTTCATCTAGTCTCTTCTTGAGGCTCTCCTTGAGAGTCTTGTTGACAGCCTCGACCTGGCCGTTCGCCTGAGGATAGGCCATGGAGAAGAAACTTTTCACAATTCCGTACCTTTCGCAAAATTCGGTAAACAGGTCGTTGTCGAACTGAGTCCCATTGTCGGAGAAAATCTTCTTGGGCAGCCCGAATCGACAGATAATGTTCTTAACCATGAAGTCAAGGAATTTTTTGGAAGTTATCGTTGCCAGAGGTTCTGCCTCAGCCCACTTCATAAAGTAGTCGATGGCTACCACGGCGTGATGGACCCCGCCCTTTCCAGTAGGGAGGGCGCCAACCAAGTCGATCCCTCAAACTGCAAACGGCCATGGGGAAGAGATCATCTTCAGCTCGACTGGGGGAGCTCGGGCAACGGTGGCGAATCGCTGGTATTTGTCGCACTTCTTCACGTATGAGATTGATTCTTTGGACAGAGTTGGCCAGTAATAACCTTGCCTCAGGACCTTTAAGGCCAAGCTTTGCCCCCCAGTGTGATCTCTGCAAAAACCCTCATGCACTTCCTGCAGGATGGCCTTTGCTTCGCCTGGAAGAACACATCGTAGGAGAGTTAGGGAGTGCCCACGTCGGTATAACACCCCATCTATTATAGCGTACCTGGGAGCTTGATACGGAACTCTTTGCGCATCATTATGCCCTTCAGGTAGCTTTCCCTCGATGAGATACTCAAGGATGGGAGTCATCCAGGTCGGCCTGGTGTCGATCATCTCGACCTCCGCTCTGGCTTCCTCTATACTTGGTTTCTCCAAGAATTCTACCGAGACTAACCCCAAGGTTTCCGTCACCCTAGAGGTGGCGTGCTTGGCGAGAGCATCTGCGTTAGCATTCTGCTCACAAGGTATCTGCTCGATCGAGCCCCGCCCGAACGCGGACAGCTCAACCTTTACCCTTGCTAGATAGGCAGCTATCTTAGGTCCCCGTGCTTGATATTCACCCAGAACCTGGTTTACCATGAGCTGGGAGTCACTGAAGCACTGGACGGGGCTCGCCTTCAGCTCCCGGGCTATCCTCAGCCCGGCCAACAAAGCTTCGTATTCGGCCTCGTTGTTGGAGGCCTTGAACCCGAACCTCAGCACCGAGTGGAATCGATGTCCTTCAGGGGATATCAAAATGATTCCAGCTCCGGAGCCGTTCTCGTTGGATGAACCATCCACAAATATCCTCCACGACACTTGGTCCGAGGTGACCTGGGGTGAGTCTTCTGCAGGATCCTCCCGGAATCCTGTGCACTCGGCTACAAAATCGGCCAGGGCCTGACTCTTTATAGCAGTTCGCGGAGTGTACAAAATTTCGAACTGGCTGAGCTCGATTGCCCACTTTAACAAGCATCTCGATGCTTCAGGTTTTTGCAAAACCTGCCTTAAAGGCTGATCGGTCATGACGTGTATTGAGTGGGACTGGAAGTATGGCCTAAGCTTTCGCGAGGCCGTGATAAGGCAGAATGCCAATTTCTCCATCAATGGGTACCAGGATTCAGCTCTGAGAAGTCTCTTGCTGATGTAGTAGACTGGCTTCTGAATCCGGTCTTCTTCCCGGACCAACACGGCACTGGCTGCACCCTCCGTGACAACCAGGTAGAGAAAAAGAGGCTCTCCGGCTTTTGGTTTGGATAGTACGGGTGGCTCGGCCAGATGTGCCTTCAGATTGAGGAAAGCGCTTTCGCATTCTTCTGTCCATTCGAACTTCTTATTACCTCAGAGCAGGTTGTAGAATGGCAAACACTTATCGGTGGACTTGGAAATAAACCGATTGAGAGCTGCTACTCTTCCTGTCAGGCCTTGGACATCTTTTCGCGACCTGAGTGAGGGAAGCTCGAGCAACGATCTGATCTTGTCGGGGTTTTCCTCGATTCCCCAGGTATTGACGATGAAACCCAGGAATTTTCCCGATGCGACTCCAAAAGTGCACTTCTGTGGATTTAGCCTCATGCCACACTCCCGTAGGATATTCAAGCATTCTTCCAGGTCGGAAACATGGTTATAGGCAGTCTTTGACTTGACTAGCATGTCATCAATGTACACTTCCATGTTTTTTCCGATTTGGTCTGCGAACATTCTATTCAATAACCTTTGATACGTAGCTCCGATGTTCTTCAGCCCGAAGGGCATGACCTTGTAACAATAAACGTTAGTCGGGGTCATGAAACTGGTGTGCTCCTGGTCTGCTAGATTCATGGAGATTTGATTGTAGCCTGAGTACGCGTCCATAAAGGACATGAGCTCGTGCCCCGCCGTGGCATCCACCAACTAGCCAATCCTTGGCAATGGAAAACAATCCTTGGGGCAGACTTTATTCAGGTCGGAGAAGTCGATGCAGGTCCGCCATTTCCCGTTGGGCTTCGGGACCAGCACGGGGTTGGTGACCCGTATTGGAAACTTGGCTTCATGGATAAAGCCGCATTTTTTGAGCCGGGCCACCTCTTCCTCCAAGGCTTTAGCATGGGTTGTTCCTAGGCGTCTCTGCTTCTGGGACTTTGCAGGTACGCTTTTATCCAGATGAAGTTTGTGCATGATGACACTCGGGCTGATTCCCACCATGTCCTCATGTGACCATGCAAACACATCCAGGTTATCCCGCAGAAATCTGACCAGCTCCGCCTTCCTCTCGCCGCTGAGGTTTTTTCCGAGCTTGACCATCCGTGATGGGTTCTGCGGATCAATGTTTACTTCCTCGAGCTCCTCAATAGCTTGGAGCTCGAATCTATCCTCGCCTATTCGGGGGTCAATATCCTCACTTAAGACGATATTTTCCCCTTTGGCGCTTTGAGGTTTTTCAATCTCAAGATCAGCTAAGGGTTCCTGAGATTCCTCTTCACCACCTTGGATGGCCATTGCCAGCTGCCCGGGTTTAGATTTTCCCTTCATGGAAATGATGTAGCATTCCCTGGCAATGAGCTGATCACCATGGACAATGCATATTCCCGTGGAAGTAGGGAATTTCATCGCGAGGTGGCGAATGGAAGTGACGGCCTCAAAATCTATGAGCGTGGGTCATCCCAAAATTGTGTTGTATGCAGCGGAGCAGTCGATGACCACGAACTCGAGGAGTTTGGAGACTGTCCGAGATCCTTCTCCCAGGGTGATCAACAGCTCGATCGTCCCTATGGCTGCTGATCCTTCTCCCGAAAAACCATATAACATCATGGACGTCGCCTTCAGCTCGGCGACAATCAAACCCATCTTTTCTAACGTGGACCTGAATAGGATGTTCACCGAGCTCCCATTGTCGATCAGCACCTCCTAACCCTCAGATTAGCGAGTTGAACTGCTACGACCATAGGGTCATTGTGCGGGAACTGGACATGGCCCCATCGTCTTCTGTAAAAATGATTGGTTGCTTCTCCAATCGTTGTTGCTTTGGCAGGCACTGTTCCGGGACGAACTCTACTCCATTGTGTGCCTTAAGTTCATTTACGTGCCTCTTCTGGGCACCCCTGCTCGTGCCAGCCATATGTGGTCCTCCAGAGATGGTGGATATCTCCCCTCCTACCACGGGAGGAAGGACGTCCTGATCTATCCGAGACCCGGGCTGACTGGCCGGGACTTCTGGAGCAGGTCGACTTGCTGGAACCCTATTCCGTGTGTACTGAGCCAAAGGGCCGGCTCGGATGAGAGTCTCGATCTCATCTTTTAAATGCCTACAATCGTCGGTGTTGTGGCCAACATTGTTGTGAAAGCGGCAAAACATAGAGGTGTCTCTCTTCCCTTTTTGGTGCTTTAACGGCTCGGGCCTCTTCCAGGGGAGGCGAGTAGAATTAGCTAGGAAAATATTCTCCCTTGACTGGGTGAGCTCTGTATAAGTCGGGTAGATGGGCTTGAACTTGTCCACGGACTTATTCTTCTTTTGGCCGTGCTAGCTGCCTTCACCATTCCCCTTTCGTTTGCCTCCACCGAGCTGGTTGTTCTGTGTGACGTTTTGGGTCGCTACCACGACCTCCGTCCCCACTCCATCGGGCTGATTAGGGACCTGGCTGGTTCCTGCAGCTGAGGCTTCGGCTTCCTCCAAGTTGATCCACTCCTGGGCCCTGTTGAAGAATTCGTTAACCGAGCTGACTCCCTTTCTTTGTATATCTTTCTAGAGATCCCCTCCGACGAGGATTCCAGTTCTCATGGCCACGAGCTTGGAGTTGTCGTCCGCGTCTCTGGCCCGAGTAGCAATGTTCGCAAATCTGCTCAGGTAGGCCTTTAGAGTTATGCCGGGCTGCTGTCTCACGTTAGCCAGAGAGTCGGCCTGAACGCAGGCAGCCTGGGAGGCTCGAAATGCCCTTTTGAAATCAGCTGAGAAAGTTTTCCAGGAGCTGATTGACTGTCTTTTACCTTGCTTGAACCACTGCCTGGCCAGTCCAGTCAGTGTGGAAGGGAATATCAAGCATCTCAGCTCGGGGCCAATGTTGTGGGCCATCATCAGGGTGTTAAACATCCCCAGATGATCCGACGGATCTCTGTCTCCATTGAACTTAGACAGGTGCGGCATACGGAAACCAGGTGGGTAAGCCGTTGCTGCTATGCTGGGGGTGAAGAGCTCTATCTCGTCCCGTGAATCATATTCATCTTTTTCTTTTTTTGACAAGAGCTTCCTCATCAGCTCCTCCATCTGGGCCAGGCGCTCGAGGCTTTGGTCCTGATGTCCTTGGTTATTCCGGGGCTGTTCAACAGCTCCGGATCCATTGTACATATTTGGTGGGTTATTGCCCCTCCTATCTTGAGATAGGTTATTTGGAGCATTCCCGCCGTTACGTACTTCAGACAGGCCCCCCCCCCCCCCCGAGCGGGCATGGCTGTCTCCTCCTACTGGCTCCCCTCTATGAGAGTTAAGGCAATCTCGCAGGTCACCCCCTGGGTGGCTTGTGGACTTTGTGCCAAGCTCAAACGCGGACGCAGGTGTCCGCCAGAAAGGTCACTTCGGCGACTGCCGGTCCAGTAGCTCCTGTTAGAGAGACTTGGAGTCCGCCTTTGGTGGTGAGGATCTGGGCTTTCCCTCGGCGCCCTGCTATGTCGGGGAGGTCCGGCTGATGGCGAGTTTCTCCTGCTACTTCCATAGGCCGGGATATCTCAGACGGGCCAACGAGGAGATGGATATCTGATTGGAGACAAAGGATGCCTGACCGGAGAGGCGATCCTAGTTCCTTCAGGACGGATCAAATTAGGTGGGGGCCTTTCGGCCCTGCCAACCTGGGGGTCCCGCGCCTGGCGGTCTGGACGAGGCGCAGGATGGCTGTTGGGGAAGGGCTGACGCTGCGAGCCCTCCCTGGACCTCCTTCTAGAATTTCCTCGAGCTCCCCTAGGGTTGCTCAAGGCTGGTTGGGAGCTAGGAGTTGAAGTCCTGACCGAACAACTGTACTGCTATTGTTCGGCTCTATGGCATTCCTCTAAAGTCTGCCTCTCGTCGGTGCGACGAGGGAGTGGAGTTGGCTGTCGGAAGTCTGTCCGAGCGGTTATGCCTGGACCGATTACCCTGGCGAGAATTAGGAGCCTCGCCTTGCCTCTCTCCGACGTTAGCATCGGTTGTGAGAGGGGGTAGTTGGACCAGCACATCCTTGATCTGCTGGTTAGCTATTGCTAGCTGGCTCCTCAGCTGAGCATTCTCCATCTCCACCGCAGTGTAATAACATGGGTTCGGATTAGGTGGCCGGGGCGCCAAACTTCCAGTGTCGTCTTGGCCCACCGACTGCTTGCCAGGCCGCTGTTGGACTTCAAGAATTTGTACACCAGGGATGGTAGTATGATGAGCCTCCTGCCCATCATGTTGTTCCATCTCGTTGCCGTGCCTAGATCGAGTAGTCACCATAGTTGGATGTTTGCGAAAGCACTAATCGAACTTGCTCTCAATGAAAGCACCAAACTGTTGACGTGGTTCTTCGCCAACAGGTAATTAAGAAAAGAAGAGAAATGGATTAGTGCTTAGGTTGAACCGAAACAGATATATGATCTTAGAAAATGAAATGGTGACTCAAAATACGTTTTTTAAGTGGTTCAAAGGTCAAAATCCTTCTACTCCACTAGTCAGTATTATTGCTATATACTGGGTATTTGATTACAGGGTATTTCTTACAATCGAGAATCCAACCTCTATTAACTCCCAAGGTCTCCATATTTATAGGAGAAGGCACCTCGGAGTTGGTAAGAAGGTCATCCCGTGACCTTCTTACCTATCATGTCAATTCTGTGACATTCATGATTAATTCCTAAACCTGACACATGAGTGTGGTCAAATCAATAGATAAGGGGATAATGCGCTGCACGGCCCAAACCAGTCGTGGGTGTCTGAATACGCACGTTCCTTCTGCGTGTCCGAGAAGTCAGGGTGTTTACCGAGTTTTTCGGAAACGAATACAAACAGAATAATAAAAAGAGAAAAACTGTAGAAGTGCAGGAATATAATTAGACAAACAGGTTTTTTACGTGGTTCAGGCGTTAACGAGCCCTAGTCCACGAGTCGATGTTATTATACTTGTAGAGAATTACAGTAAGATGGCTGGTGTACAAGAACTTCGCACACTCACAGTGTTTCTCTCGGGTTCCCTTGAAGAAGATGAAGCTAGAGAGATTTTAGCAGAGTTCTTGCTATATAATTTGTTGGCCGTCCCCTCTATCGTAAAATGAGGGGGTCTTTATAGCTAGGGTTTTGGATTAGGGTTTTTCTCTACTAACATGAGTCTTAATTACACCAGCCATAAATAGGGGATACAATTACCGTAGTCGCCTGGCTACCAGGCTCTATGTGGGTATATTTACGTGAAAGTATGGGGAATGCACAAAGGCAGCCGTCTTTTCCAAGTTGTCAGCGGAACAGTAGGCGAAATGGTACTTTTAGGCGTGCTGGGATGTGTGCGGCCTTGACCTGTCGGACGTGTCAGGCGGGATCCTGTGTCAGGCGGATATCATTCCAACTATGCCTCCTCCATGACTCGACCGCTTGGTCTTGTTCCGTGCGAGGCACGGAACTGTTTTCGCGAAGGCAACCTGAAGAGCTTCTCCTGGAAGGAGCTTCCTCGAAGGATATCCCTTCGGGATTCCGGGAGAGTTGACGAGCTTCCGTGTCGCGTTTGCTTGAAAGAGTAAGCCAGACACTAAACGGGAGAGGCGAAGCCTTTCTGTCCATCCGCGAGCTCTGGTCACCTTCCGTGAAAGACTTTGATAATTCTGCTTCCCCGAGGATATCCATCTAAACGCTATCCGGAAATCTGGATAACACAGGGGTATATCAGACACGTGATGTCTGATATATGCACGTTTACCTTGCGTGGTTGACTTTATAAGAGGTCACAGCCCTCATCTCCAGCTCGTACCACGAGCTGGATGCTTACCTCGACCTGCGGCCCTCCAGACTCAGTCTTTAAGCAATCTTGGCAAACCCTTAGGTTACCTCGAGCTAAGGAGGTAGGACCTTACGATGGCAGCTCAGGTCTCGGGGAGGTCCACGTAGTAGTCATGATCAGGCCGTATCTCAGCTCGTTAATCAGCTCGTGGGAATATCAGGGCGTACAATTATTTTTTACCAAACTTTAATTTTTATGAATGTATTTTATGCCCAAAATATATTTGCCATAGTTTTTCATTTTTATTTTCCGAGATTTTTACCCGATCAGGGTTTTTGTGTCGGTCCAGGACCAAAAGTCTTATCTTGACTTTTAAATCACAAAATTCATAATTTGGCTAGCAATAACTCATTGAAGAATTTCCAAACAAAATATAATATTATTTAAAATAATATTCTTAACCCAGGGAAAAATCCCAACCTGAGTCGTTTAAAGGTACCCGAAACGCACGACGTTACAATACCTACAACTCCCTCATCTTGTCTTCTGTTTCCCAGGTTGCCTCTTCAATGCCATGGTTACACCATTGCACCTTTACCAACGGCAGCGACTTATTCCTCAACCCTTTTTCCTTTCGATCTAGAATCATCACCGGCTTCTCCTCATAGACTAGTTGAGGATCCACGCTCAACTGCTCATAGCTGATTACATGCAAGGGATCGCGCATGTATTTTTATAACAATGATACATGAAAAACATCATGTTCCTTAGACATGACGGGTGGAAGAGCTAAACGATATGTTACTTCCCCGATCCTCTCTATGATTTCGAAAGGTCCAATGAACCTTGGGCTAAGCTTTCCTTTCTTCCCAAATCGCATTGCCCCTTGTAGCGGAGCTACCTTCAGCAGCACATTATCGTCAACCTCAAACACCAGGGGTCTCCTACGTCGGTCCGTGTATTTACGTTGTTGATCAACCAAAGTTTGCAAGCATTGTCGTATCTGTCGGGCGTCCTCGGTAATCTGATCAACCTCATCCGATCCGAGAAACTTTCTTTCACCGGCCTCAGGCCAATGAATCTGTGATCGACATTTACTTCCATACAAAGCCTCATACAGAGCCATCTTGATGGAATCATGATAGCTATTATTGTTTGCCAACTCTATCAGTGGAAGCTTCTCATTCCATGACCCTTCAAAGTCGAGCACGCATGCTCTTAGCATATCTTCCATGGTCTAAATTGTTCGTTCACTTTAACCATCTGTTTCCGGATGGAAAGAAGTGCTAAACATCAGTTTAGTACCCAACCTCATTTGGATTCTATTCCAGAATGTCGAGGTAAAACATTTGTCGCGGTCTGATATGATGGAGTTGGGTACACCATGCAGTCTCATTATTTCTGCAATGTAAATATCTGCTAACTTATGTGCGCCATAAGTTACCTTGACCAATAAGAAATGAGCAGACTTAGTCAGCCTATCTACATGTAACGACCCAACTATCTATGAAACTTAGGTCATTAAACCTACTATACATAACTACAACTTTGAAGAAACATACATAAGAAAATTCATAACTTTATTGAAAACTTTAAAAATAATATTTGTATTACATAAATGAGCTCATTGTTTTAAAATAAAACATAACATTAAATAAAATTGTTTACAAAGCTAAATGCGAAAAAATACGTAAAAAAATGCAATTTCAAGAGACTAAAACAAAAAATGTTCTCCTTGAATCGACACTCAGCCCATCCACTCCATTCACCTCCATACACATACCAAGCTTCCAAGAATCCTTCCGCCTTTGCATCTATTTTCCTGCATCACACTAAAAGAAAAGGAGTGAGCCTAATGCCCAGCAAGGAAAAACTACTAACAATATAAATCATATACATAAAATCATAGATAGATACTATAAACATATCATAACATATACTATAAACATATGACTATAAAAACATATACCATATAAGACTATACTATTAATGGCCATTATGACATGCGATAAACCATCTACGTCTCCTGTCTAATATTTGAGGTAGGTTAGATCACATGTAGAGTATGATAACCCATCTAGGTCCTCTGCCTCATATTTGAGGTAGGGTGAATCATAACATAACATATGAAAACATAAACTTATCATAACATATTATACATAACATAACATATAAGCATAACATATCATACAAACATACAAGATCTATCCTATTTTCCTTACCAAAACCGAGAAATGAGAACAAATGCGGGACGTGGAATACTCCTAAACCAATAATAAGAATGGTGAGTATTTCTTAAAAGAGATGAAAAGAATAGAACTAAACCACCAAGAGAGAACTTACCGAAAATACTCCTTAAGTTCAAAGAACTTAAAAATCTAACCACCAAACCATAACAAAAGTTAGAACCTAAATGAAAACTAAAGAAACTAAGGAATCAAACAGAATTGAAATTAAGAATAAGAGTACCTTAGTTGACCTTATAAATTGGCCTAACTCCTATACCAAAACACTCTAATCCTCACTTCCCACGTGTTTGATAAAGCTTAAGAATGATAAAGCTTTTTCCCCAACCCAAGTGTTTATCACTCCTATGGTCTCACTAGCACCTTGGAGTCTGATCACAGTTGAAGAGTAAGTGAAAGGGCTGGGTACTAGGTCCTATTTATAGAGGTAAGGAGTAAAACTAACCCCATTTTGATTTGAAGAAAAAGAATGAATTTAATTGAAGATAATTGAATATTCGTCAATCAGAGGCTGAAAACTCGGTCAAAACTAACAGAGGTAGGTCTAAGGAGTCAAAGTTGGTTTTTTAAAAATTAAAAACAGAAATAAAAAAATGATTAATATAGGCAATATATCGCCCCCATGTGGCGATATATCGGCTGCCCTCTAGTCCCGACTCCCCATTCGTAAGATCGTGCAACGTCAACATGTTTTCCGTATTCATCGTCAAGCGATATATCGACTCTAATGTTGCGATATATCGGCATACGTGCTTATTTTAAACACGTAATTGGACTTGTTCATCATAATTAACGTTGGATAACTACTTTGACTGGGTCAAACTACGACCCTAACAGTTTCTCGTGAAGACTAAGTCTTATATTCCCTTATTTTATCATTAAAATAATAATTCCTTAATAATCATGCTTATGACAAGTGTCATATTCCTATTGGCTCTATCTAAACCTTAGGTAATAATAAATATCATATTTATAACCATCAATATTAATCAAACCTTATGTTATAATTAATATTCTTAAACTATAGGTTAAACTTATAAAATCCAGAACTACTGCAAGGAGTTTCCAACTAAGTCGCGGTTTGAACCAAAATCCACGAAATCTATAATACTACAACTACTACTAGCTAGCTAACTAAGTAAACATTCAGGGACTCTACAATTCTCCTCTACTACAAAGAATTTCGTCCCTGAAATTTACTTACCAAACAATTCTGGATACCGAGCTTGCATGTCCTCCTCCAACTCCCACGTTTCCTCCCGTTTAGAACTATTTCTCCATAGGACTTTGACTATCAGAATACTCTTAGACCGTAATTCTTTCATCCCTCTATCTAGGATGCTAACCGGTTATTCCTCATAACTTAAGTCTTTCTGGAGTGCTATCGTATTATACTTGAGGACGTGAGATGGGTCTGACACATATCTACGCATCATCGAGATATGGAACACATTATGAGTATCTGCAAGAGCTGACGGCAGGGCTAATCTATATGCAACTGCTCCCACTTTCTCCAATATCTCAAAAGGACCTATAAACCTGGGACTATGCTTGCCTTTCTTCCCGAACCGCTTCACACCTTTCATAGGAGATATCCTTAAGAAAACTTGATCTCTGACTTTGAATTCCACATCACGCCTCTTGGCATCCACATAACTTTTCTGACAACTCTGAGCAGCGAGCATACGCTTTCTAATTAGCGCTACCACTTCCTGAGCTTCTCTAACAGCTTCGGGTCCAAGTAGTTGCCTTTCTCCTACCTCATCCCAATGTAACGATGATCGACTCCTCCTTCCATAAAGTAGCTCATAAGGTGCCATCACGATTGTTGACTGGTAGCGATTGTTGTAGAAGAACTCTATCAGTGGCAAGTACTTACTCCATGATCCTCCGAAATCAAGTACACAAGCGCGCAACATGTCTTCTAAACTCTGTATGGTACGCTCGGACTGACTGTCTGTTTGAGGATGAAAAGTCGTACTAAGACTTAACTTGGTACCCATAGCTTGCTGCAAGCTTCTCCAAAATCTTGATGTAAACACCGATCCTCTATCTGACACTATTGTCTTGGGGATTCCATGCAGTCTTACTATCTCTTGAACATAAATATCTGCGTATTGCTCAGCTGTGTATGAATTCTTGATAGGTAGAAAATGAGCTGACTTGGTTAATCTCTCTATTACTACCCAAGTCGAGTCTTATTGCTTATTCTTTCGAGGCAAACATGTCACGAAATCCATTGCTATGTCGTCCCATTTCCATTCTGGAATGCTAAGTGGTTGCAATAAACCTGCAGGCCGCTGATGTTCTGCTTTCACTTGCTGGCACGCCAAGCATTTACACACGTACTCCACTATATCCTTCTTCATTCCTGGCCACCAATACATTTCCTTGATGTCATGAGTCATCTTCGTCGACCCTAGGTGAACTGAGTATAGGGTATTGTGCGCTTCTTCTAAAATCTTCACCTTAATCCCTTGATCGTTTGGCACGCATACCCGATCATTATATCTTAATAACCCCTGACTCGATATTGAGAAATTCGTGGCTTTCCTTTCTCTAACTGCAGCCATATGTGTTACTAACGTGTCATCATGCACTTGCCCATTCCTTATATCTTCTAACAGACTTGACTGAATGGACAAGTTAGTCAGTTTACCAATGACTATTTCTATTCCAGCATTGATCAACTCCTGCTGTAGGGGCTTTTCTATTCCAGCTAACGCTGCTAGACTTCCATAATTCTTTCTACTTAGCGCATCAACAACTACGTTTGCCTTCCCTGGGTGGTATAAAATTTTGCAGTCATAATCTTTTACTAGCTCTAACTACCTACGTTGCCTCATGTTGAGCTCCTTCTAAGTAAAGAAATACTTTATGCTTTTATGGTCCGTATAAATCTCACACCGTTCTCCATAAAGATAGTAGTGCCAGATTTTCAACGCAAAGACCACCGCTGCCAACTCCATATCGTGTGTTGGATAGCGTTGCTCGTACTCCTTCAATTGTCTTGAGGCGTAGGCTATCACCTTATCATTCTGCATCAGTACGCAACCCAACCCTTGCTTCGATGCATCACAGTAGACTACAAACTTGTCATTGGATGTCGGTACACAAAGTATCGGTGCTGAGCATAGCTTATCCTTAAGCAACTGGAAGCTCTCTTCACACTTATCAATCTAGTTGAACCTCTGCTACTTCCGAGTCAGGTTGGTGAGCGGAGTGGCTATCTTAGAAAAGCCTTCTACGAACCTCCGATAATAGCCTGCTAATCCCAGAAAACTTCTTACTTCAGACGCATTCTTTGGTCTTGGCCAATCCTTCACAGCCTCTTCTTTAGATGGGTCTATCGCAATCCCGTCCTTGGATACTATGTGGAGAAGAAATGCTACCTGTGAAAGCCAAAATTTGCACTTCTTTAACTTGGCGTATAGTTGATGCTCCTTCAGTCGCAGCAAGATTATCCTTAAATGTTTCTCGTTCTTGACTTCTTCCTTTGAGTACACCAAAATATCATCAACGAACTTATCTAAGTAGTCCTTAAAGACCCTATTCATTAAATCAATAAATGTGGCTGGAGCGTTGGTAAGACTGAAAGACATGACTAGAAACTCGTAATGCCCATAATGAGTTCTAAAAGTTGTCTTAGGAACATCCTCTTCCCGTACCTTGAGTTGATGATACCCGGACTGTAAGTCAATCTTTGAGAACACAGTCGCTCCTTGGAATGGATCAAACAAGTCGTCAATCTGGGGTAGCGGGTACTTATTCTTAATCATCACCTTATTCAGCTCACGGTAATCTATGCACATTCACATACTCCCGTCCTTCTTTTTCACAAAAAGAACTGGTGATCCCCATGGAGAATGGCTTGGTCTAATGAAACCAAAGTCTAATAGTTCTTCCAGTTGCGTCTTTAACTCCTTGAGTTCAGTAGGTGCCATCCGATATGGTGCCTTGGAGATAGGCTCGGTGCCCGGTACTAGCTCGATTGTGAAGTCAATTTCTCAAGTCGGCGGCAATCCTGGCAAGTCATCAGGAAATACCTCTGGAAATTCCCTTACAATATGCACATCTCCGACCTTTAGTGGTGTTTCCTTTACCACATCTGTAACGCTAGCTAAGAATGCTTGACATCCTTTTCTATCATCTTCTGAGCTTTATGTGACAAAATAAGCGGTGTGCGTAGACCTGATACCTTTCCCATAAAACAAAGCCTCTGGCTATCAGGAGTCTCAAACATCACTTGCTTACGTTTGCAGTCGATGGTTGCGCTATGCCTTGCTAGCCAGTCCATTCCCAGTATCACTTCGAAATCTTTAATCTCTCATTCTATCAGGTCTCCTTCTAGTTCAACATCCTCTATCTTGATCGGTACACCTTGTACTATCCGTGATGATAGGACTACTTCACCCGAAGGTAATTCTGTTACAAACCTAGTTCTAAATTTTTCACAAGGTTTGTATAATTTCTCTATCATTCCTAACGAGATATACGAATGAGTGGCTCCCAAATTAAATAATACATAACATATATTATGGAGAATAGAAACCTCACTTGTAACTACTTTATTGCTAGCGTCAGCTTCTCCTTGGGTGAGAGCAAAAACCCTGGCAAGAACCATCTTATCACCCTTTTTCCCCTATGACTTGAGCTGGGGACAGTCTTTCTTCAGGTGTCCTTCCTGACCACAGTTGTAGCATCCCTTGGTTGGTGTTTGCGCGGCACTCACCATGATGTTTCTTTTGGCACTTAGCACATTGCGGGTACTCTACATAACCCTACCTACTTCCTCCATTGTTCATCCGTGCCCTTTTATCGTTGTCGGACTGTTTGTTGTCAGGATGCCTTCTTTTCTAACCATTATTGTTGTTTGACTGGTGGTTGTTGTTGTTATTGTTTCGATCATTGGGGTTGACCCTACTACTTAGGCTCAGGCTCACTGGCCTCCTATTTACTAACATTTGCCTGAAGCCTTTCCACTTATATTGTCGTTTCTATAACATCGACATAAGTAGTTTTTCCCAGGTTTGCTAGCTTAACCCCTATCTCAATATTTAGTCGAAGTCCTCTAACAAACTTGGTCACCCTCAGAAAATCAATTGGAACCATCTCAGATGCAAATTTAGCTAATCGGTCAAACTGTCGAGCATATTATGCTACCGTCAAGTTGCCTTGCTTTAGACTAGCGAATTCCTCGACCCTTGATGCAATGGCAGCTAAATTGTAGTACTTTTTGTGGAACAACTCCACAAATCTAGTCCAAGTCAGGGTGGGGACATCGTGAGTCTGTTGTACTAGGAACCACCATATTCTTGCATCCTTCTTGACCAGAGACAAAACACAGAATATGTGGTTCGCGTTGCCGAGATTCATGTGTGAAAGGATCGGCTCCACATCTCTGAGCCACTCTTCTGCCTCGAAGGGGTCGGTTGTCCCTTCAAAGTTTGGAGCGTGTTTCTTATGAAACCGCTCATAGATAAGCTCCATATGTTGAGCTGGGTATGGCACATAGTTCGCCATTGGCCATCCCCCATAAGGACCAACTTGTTGGGGTGCTAGAGCCATTTGTTGGGGCTGTGGTTGCGGTGGAGGCGGAGGCTGAGGCTGAGCCTGCTGTCGCTATTGCTACAGTAATTCCTCAACTTGTTGTCGTATTCTGGCAACTTCCACAGTGTTGTCGACCGGCAGCGGTGCATTCCGATTGGCATTTGCACGCCTTCCCCTTCTGATAACTGGAGGGACTTCATTCGTCTCAGGAGTGACGTTGGGGACATTGCCATTGGTACGAGCAGTGTTGGAAAAAGCTTATACAGGATCTTTATTTATTTTCATCTATATCTAATATTAAACAAATTAATACGAGATAGCCTAAAACATGTTTCTAAAATTGAATTCAAAGAGAAACAAATAATATAATACTTACAGTATACGCAGCGGAATTAAGAGTCCTTCCTTCAGTTTCTCTAACTCTTGTATCCTTTCTGTCGCTGAGTATTATCAAGAAACTGAACCGATCTTCTATTTTCTTCACGATATTCCAATGTATCCTTAGAACCACCTAGCCTAGTGTGGGAAATTCTCAACACATGAGATAGATATAGAGAGAAGAAGAGAAAATAACAAAGTGGCTTAGAAAAGGAGTTGTGTTTAGAGAGAATATAAAACTATCAGAAAATCTGACTTGTGACTTATCTGTTGTCTCTGAAATCTTCTCTCTAAGCACTCCTTTTATAGACTCAATTAGGCCATTTAATTTAGTTAAAAAATCAATAAAATAACAGCCATTTTGAAGCCCTAGGTCGAAATTATCATGGGCTATAGGCCCGTGAAATTTCCCACTTGATTATAAGCCCATTAGACTTAAAATCAAGGTCTGTATTATTTTCTATTGATTTAATTAATTAAATAATTATTTAAATCCTTTATCAAATTAATTATTTATAATTTGAACCTTGATTTAAATTTATTTATTAATTTAGATACCAATTTATCTTAATTAATAAATCTGCCATAATTCTCTTTTCTTCTCAAAAATACACAACTCTATGAAACTATCCAAAATTGACCTGGTCAACTTTGATAATTCTAATTGATGATTAAATCAATTAATTGAGACTATCGAGATGATTTTATCCAAGGTACAATGGGGACCATGGGCCTATGAAATCAAGCTCAAATAAGTTATCATAAATCTAACAAATAAATTTACTAACTTATTAATTCCTCGTGATTCCACTATAGACTCGGAATTGCACTCTTGAATTCATAGAACGCTCTATAACAAATATAGATACGTTATTAATTATCCATTGTTACAACCATAATTGTCACTCAATCCTCTATAGACGGTCTACAATGAGATAGGACTTAAATACCGTTTTACCCCTCATTGTATTTTATCCTTAAAACACTTAGTTCCTTGTAAATGATATTTCAGTAAACTAATTTAATTACTGAAATGAGATCTCTATCATTTATCACCTTGAACCAAACTAAAAGGAAACCATCGTTTCACTTCTTTATCAGAAGCTATAGATGGTCATATCTATGATTAACACTCCCACTCAATTATACTACCGAGTTCCCACGATGTAAGTATGGGCTAGTCCGTAGGGCAAGTTGGTAACGAACAAGTCAAAGAACTCAAATAATACAATCAGTTAGAATACTAACCACTCAGAATTGAGATTGAATTGACCTATGGTCAACTATATGATATGACTAGAATATATAATAACGGTATGTTTACTTATCTTATCAACTGTCAATATCGGTCCTGTCCGATGTAACAAATACATCCGATCTTATCTACTTTGCTAATGTTCTGGAAAGAACATAACACTGTAATTTGTAAGTAGATAATATCGTAGATTGGCAAGTCAGTGTAAATCCATTGCACTGACTAATCTTAGAACTAACTTATTTTGAACATATAATCATATTTATATTCCATTGTGAATACGTCACTATAAATAAGATTAGCTATATGCTCGGGATTTAATAGAAGTTTATATTAAACAAATAATCATGAAAATAAAACATGTGAGCAAAGTAATTGACCAAGTCAAAAAATGGTTTCTATTCTTTTATTGATAATAAAATGAGATTACAAAGAATTTGGGTTTTAATTAGGGCATAAAACCCCAACAAGCAGATCTTCTGAGCAACATCTTTAGCAGAGTTTTAACAGTTGACAAAAACATGTTAGAACTTACCTTAGTAGGCTCTAAGGCATAAACTTAATCTAAGCAAACATAACTCGGACCTATTAATTATGACTTCTTATGAAAAGAATTATATAAGCCTTCTTTATAATTAGGGTGTGTTTCTAAACTTAGAAAAATAAGCCATCTTTATTATTTTCTAAGTATGTTTCTAATTATCCTATATGACTTGATTCTCAGACTCGAAACTCATCGTTTTTCCAAAGTTAACCATATTGAGGGAGGGCTGGGATCAGTAAAATCGTTCCCACTACTATGGCCCCCTATCTCTTAATATAGAGAACCCGGTTCATTGATTTGTATCCACCCTCACCGAACTTAGTCATTATTTATTAAATTTATTATTTATTATGATTGTAAAAATAAAATCAAACTCATACATGCCATCAAAATAACAATAATATTAATTTGGAAAAATAGTTTTCACTAAGTACAATCACAAAGGCAAAAAAAAATAAAAAAAATAAAAAAATAAACTAATCTATTCTAAAAATCGGGATCTTCTACATCAGATCCTTCATCTACCATGTCATCATCTATCTCTTCATAATCATCATTTCCGTGAGCCTCAAAAATTCCTCTTGGAAGATTTGTGTATTCTTTTGTTCTTGTGTGAATTGGAATTCCATCTTAGATGTAACCCTATTATGAGAAAATAATATCTCATAGCCAGTGGTACTTCATCCTCAACATCTATTGTCTCCCATATTTCTTTCAAAGCTGCAATTACAACAGGAAAATCTCTAAAAAGCCTAATTACTAAAATATATTGCTCTGTAGCTCTCATAATTATTTTGCTTAGTTGTTTGGAGATGAACTATTTGATTATGGAATAAAAGAAATCTCCGAGTGATTCTCTCCAATATTCCTATAGTATTTCTTGGTTTTCTAATCCTTTTTAAGGCTTTAATGGCTCGAATATCGTTATGTGATAAAGCTTCATCCATATCTTAACTGAAAACATAAGACTAAAACGTTAGCTAAAACACATAAAATAATAACAAAAACATAAATACTTACATTGGCGGTTAGATTCGGAGCTTGAGCGTGTGTATCAAGGAGAATTTCATGAAAAATGGGTCGTTGCTCTGATACCAACTGTAACGACCCAACTATCTATGAAACTTAGGCTATTAAACCTACTAGACATAACTATAACTTTGAAGAAACATACATAAGAAAATTCGTAACTTTATTGAAAACTTTAAAACTAATATTTGTAATACATAAATGAGCTCATTGTTTTAAAATAAAAAATAACTTTAAATAAAATTGTTTACAAAGCTAAATGCAGAAAAATACATAAAAATGTAATTTCAAGAGACTAAAACAAAAAATGTTGTCCTTGAATCGACACTCAGCCCATCCACTCCATTCACCTCCAAACACACACCAAGCTTCCAAGAATCCTACCGCCTTTGCATCTATTTTCCTGCATCACACTAAAAGAAAAGGAGTGAGCCTAATGCCCAGCAAGGAAAAAATACTAACAACATTTATCATATACATTAAATCATAGATAGATACTATAAACATATCATATGACTATAAAAACGTATACCATATAAAAATATACTAATAATAGCCATTATGACATGTGATAAACCATCTATGTCTCGTGTCTAATATTTGAGGTAGGTCAGATCACATGTAGTGTATGATAACCTATCTAGGTCCCATGTCTAATATTTGAGGTAAGGTGAATCATAACATAACATATTAAAACATAAACTTATCATAACATATTATACATAACATAACATATAAGCATAACATATCATACAAACATACAAGATCTATCCTATTTTCCTTACCAAAACTGGGATATGAGAACAAATGCGAGACGTGGAATACTCCTAAACCAATAATTAGAATAGTGAGTATTTCTTGAAAGAGATAAAAAGAATAGAACTAAACCACCAAGAGAGAACTTACCGAAAATACACCTTAAGTTCAAAGAACATAAAAATCTAACCACAAAACCATAACCAAAGATGGAACCTGGATGAAAACTAAAGAAACTAAGGAATCAAACAGAATTGAACTTAAGAATAAGAGTACCTTAGTTGACCTTATGAATTGGCCTAACTCCAATACCGAAACACTCTAATCCTCACTTCCCAAGTGTTTGATAAAGCTTTTTCCCCAACCCAAGTGTTTATCACTCCTATGGTCTCACTAGCACCTTGGAGTCTGATCACAGCTGAAGAGTAAGTGAAAGGGCTGGGTACTAGGTCCTATTTATAGAGGTAAGGAGTATAACTAACCCCATTTTGATTTGAAGAAAAATAATGAATTTAATTGAAGATTATTGAATATTCGTCAATCAGAGGCTGAAGACTCAGTCAAAACTAACAGAGGTAGGGCTAAGGAGTCAAAGTTGGTTTTTTAAAAATTAAAAACAAAAATAAAAAAATGATTAATATAGACGATATATCGCCTCTATGTGGCAATATATCGGCTACCCTCTAGTCCCGACTCTCCGTTCGTACGATAGTGCAATGTCAACATGTTTTCTGTATTCATCGTCAAGCGATATATCGGCTCTAATGCTGCGATATATCGGCATACGTGATTATTTTAAACACGTAATTGTACTTTTTCAGCATAGTTAAGGTTGGATAACTACTTTGACTGGGTCAAACTACGACCTTAACAGTTTCTAGTGAAGACTAAGTCTTATATTCCCTTATTTTATAATTAAAATAATAATTCCTTAATAATCATGCTTATGACAAGTGTCATATTCCTATTGGCTCTCTCTAAACCTTAGGTTATAATAAATATCATATTTATAACCATCAATATTAATCAAACCTTATGTTATAATTAATATTCTTAAACTATAGGTTAAACTTATAAAATCCATAACTATTGCTAGGAGTTTCCAACTAAGTCCCGGTTTGAACCAGAATCTACGAAATCTAAAATACTGCAACTTCTACTAGCTAGCTAACTAAGTAAACATTGTTGGACTCTACACTATTCCATTCATATTTGATGTTTTTACGGGTGAGGGTAGTCATTGGTGCAGCTATTTTGGAAAATCCTTCCACAAATCGCCGGTAATATCCTGCTAACCCAAGAAAACTTCTAACCTCATGAGCATTTTTCGGAGGTTTCCACTGCTTAACAACTTCTATTTTGGTAGTATTTACTGAAATTTAGTCTCCTGACACTATGTGCCCTAGAAAACTTACTTTCTCTAGTAAGAATTCGCACTTCGAAATCTTAGCATAAAGCTTTTCATCTCGCAAACGCTGGAGGACTAGTTCCAGATGCGTTGCATGCTCTTCCCAGCTTTTCAAGTATATTAGAAAATCGTCAATGAACACGACGACAAACTTATCCAAATACTTGCAAAATACACAATTCATTATATCCATGAATGCTGCAAGCGCATGGTTAGTCCAAAGGACATCGCTAAGAACTCGTAGTGAGCGTAGCGCATTCTGAAGGCTGTCTTTGGTATATCCATCTCCTTAACCTTGAGCTGATGATAGCCTGATTGCAGGTCTATTTTGGAAAATACTGACGCTCCTTGTAGTTGATCGAAAAGATCATTGATCCTCGGTAATGGATATCAGTTCTTGAACATCACTTTGTTCAACTCCCAATAGTCAATGCACATTCTCATCGTGTCGTCTTCCTTCTTAACGAATAAGATCGGGGCTCCCCGTGGAGAATGGCTTGGCCTTATGAACTTCTTGTCCAGTAACTCTTGCAGTTGTGACTACAACTCCTTGAGTTCAGCTGGTGCCATTCTATAAGGAGTGTTTGAGATCGGTGCAGTTCCCGGAATCAACTCTATCTCAAACACAATCTCTCGGTCTGGTGGAATCCTTGGGAGTTCTTCAGAAAATACGTCGGGAAACTTGCACACAACCGGTACATCCGATGGTTGTTGGCTCGTCTCTTTATCCTTATCCACTATGTTTGCCAAAAAATCGATGCATATGTCACTCAACATTTTTCTCGCCTTCATTGCAGAAATCATGGGACACTTCTTTTCTCTTGACGTACCCTTGAACTCGAATGGTTCTTCTTCTGGTGGGGTGAAGACCACTTTTCTGCGCTTGCAATTGATAACAGCTCCATATTTGGTTAACCAATCCATGCCAAATATGACATCGTATTCATGTAGGTCCAAGACTAACAGATCCACCGTCAGCTCACGACCTTCAACCTAAACTGGTATGGCTCTAACCCATGTCCGCACCAACTTATCCTCTCCCGAAGGCAAGGATACCCCACAAATAACAGGCATAGGATCAAGACTTCTATTTAGTTTTTCCACAAAGGATGTAGATACAAAAGAATCTGATGCACCAGTATCCATTAATACATATGCTGAGGTTTGGGCAATAGAAATTCGACCTGATACCATATCAGATGGTCCAGCTCCTTTGTCGCTTTGTGTTAGCGCATAAACTCGAGGCAGAGCTCCAATTTGTTTCTATTTGTCATTTCCATTGCCCTTGGTTGGCATTCAGCAATCCTTTGCAAAGTTCCCTGGCTTTCTACAGTTAAAACATACCCCACACTCACCCCGATCGCGTCGGTTACACTTGTTGCACAGTGGCCATTGTTCAAACTCACGTCTTGGCTGTTTGTTGTGACTAGCCATTGCCTGATTCGGAGGTCCCCTTTTCTTTTGTTATTTCCCCCAAAAATCGGTCTTGTGCCTCTTGGATTGTTTGTTCGCCCCGAGTTCTGGGCGAACCTCGGGTTGAACCTTCCCTTTGGGCGATTCTGATTAGCCTGAAACTGTTCGGGGTTGTTAGGAGTGTACCTCTTATCTTCATTCTTCTATGGATCTGGCTTGTCTGGCATGGGCCAAGACTCTTGGCGAAGAGCCCGTTCCACAGCTTTGGCATACGTCTCCCGGCCAGTTCTACTAGTGTCTACACACCTGAGAATGTCTCTACATAGGCCCTTCATAAAACTCCAAGTCTTATTCTCTTTAGTGATCACCTGGTTCTTTGCGAACCTAAATAGTTGGTCAAATTTTCGAATGTATTCCTACACGCTCGACGTTCCTTGCTTCAGATTAGTGAACTCATTCACTTTGTGCTCATTCACTGCCTTACTAAAGTATTTGCTATTGAATAAGGTCAAGAACTCTAACCATTCCATCCCGACAACGTTATGCCCTTTCTTGGCTGCGTCTCACTAGATGCAGGCATCTTTTCTCAGCATATAGGTCGAACAGACTACCTTCTCTCTCTTGGTAGTTCCAATGAAATCGCAGATTCTTTCCAAAATACTAATCCATTCCTCTGCCATTGAAGGGTCACTGCTCCCCTCAAATATAGGTGGATTCTGGTTGCCGAACCTTTCTGATATAGGTTTTGCTCGGGCAGCTCTTGGTGCTTCTACTGGCTGTAGAGGTTGCTCAATGCTAACCTGTGGGCCAATGTTTTGTTCTTCATTGTTTTCAGGTGGTACTTCGTTGTTCTAAGCATTATTGGGTGGCATGGGGAGTCGTCCCAAAAGGGTGTTAAATCTTTCAGCTTGGAGGTCATCAGGGTCCTCCTGTCTCTTTTTCCCACTTTCTATTTGGGCTCCCTGCATCTCCACTAGTCTTTGCACATTATTCATCTACTCGGCTGTCTCGCGAACTCTAACAGCTTGGTTTGGAGCTCTAGCGGCAGGCGCGTTCTAAGCTCTATCAGCAGGCGCGGCTTGGCCTCAGCCAGCAACACCCCTTCCTCTTTGAGCTCTTGTCCTTGCCATTTATTTGATTTCAATCAAAAGCTCCTAAGCGCATAAGGACGAGAACTTAATATTGACACAGATAGTTAATCAACCTAATTAAGCACGCCAACCATGTCAAGCACAACAAGCAATCAACACTTTTCAACAAAAGTTAGCAACTTCATTTCATAACATATACCATATACAACAACGTTTCAAGTTTGGGTCGGCCAGTCTAAGGGATTTACAAAATTAGCCCTAAAAAACGGACTTATATCCCTGCTAGACGAGTTACTAATTTCCTTAATCATATACAAGGTAGGTACATATTTCAAAAGTAGGTGTGTTTCTAACACCTATGCAGCTCCTAACACCTAGTCGATGTCGCTGTCTGCGGCCATATCAGGACCTTTCGCGGGATCCTCCTCATAATCTTCCTCGGGATCTTCCTCAGGATCCCCCTCGGAATCTTCCACGAGATCTTCATCAGGGTCCTCCTTGGGATCTTCCTCAAGATCCTCCTCGGGATCTTCCTCAGGATCCTCCTCGGGATCTTCCTCATTCTGGTCCATCAACACTTCATAAGAAATTTTCCCCGCCGCCGAGTTCGTCGTCAGCCACTTCCTCCACTGGCAGGTTCTCAGCTACAACTACACCAAAGTCCTACAACCTAGTAGGTTTGCAAGGTCTTTACAAAAATTATCAACAAGACCCTCACAACATAACCTAATCTAAGCTTTCCATCAACATATCTAGCTCTATGTTGGTATCCTCATCAGACTGCTCAGGATCCTCCTCTCGTTCTATTGAAGACTTCCGTCATGTACTACGTACATTGCCAAATGGCACGTCAATGTCGTCATTCGTACTCGAAGTGGCAAGGAATTCTCATCGTTATAATAGGAAATCGGTTCTAGGCGAAGTGATCATGGGTAGTTTTCCTATCACAGGGTCACCTATCTCAGGTATATCGACCATAACCTACATTTTATAGAATGAAGGAAAATAAAAAAACCATACACTAAAGGAAGAAATAGTACTTACAATGAGTGTCGATCTATCATTGCGAAATGCATGTGGGTTGTCTACAGAACTGGTTCAACTCGAGCTCTTATACCAACTATAACGACTCAGATTTTCAAGACTCAACAATGCGGAAATATAAATTTTTTCATTTAAAACAATGTCTCAAAAACCCGTATAAAAAAACTATTATAAAAAGACGTGTGGCCATACTTAACATTTCGTTACAAACATATTTTATAAAGAGTAGAGTGAGCCTAGTTTAGGAAAATTACACAACATTTCCAAAAATAAAACAGCTTCCCAAAAGGTCGGTCCACATGTACATTTGCAAGGTAGACTCTATGCCTTGCCCTTGCTCTTACCTACAACATGAAACAACTAGGTAAGCGAAAACGCTTAGTAAGTTAAACTTTAAAACAAAAGCATGCAAAGAATTAGGGTTCCGGATCCATCCGGACCCTACACAATCAATTTCAAGAACACAAAAGCATCATGGCAAACTTATGATCATGCCTGATAACCAATGGCAAATTATTTCCTATAAACAGATAAAACCCTACCTGCAAAAAATCCCAGAACAAGCAGATATATTATATCACAACTATTTCTTATCAACAAATAAATACCTGCACTCAAAAAATCCTAAAGCAAGAAGATATATTATTTCATAACTATATCTTATCAACAAATATATCCCTGGACTCAGAAAATCCCAGAGCAAGCAGATGTATCATATCACAATATAATTCGAGACCAACGCTCGACAATATCCAACAATGCGGGCGTAACACGCCCTCCAACATAATTGTTCATCTGTAAGCGAAAACTAAGTCTCAACACTAAGATCTAGCCAATAAATATCCCCATCAAGGGTAACTATCATGTTACCTAGGGCATTGCTACTTATCCAAGAGTGTAATCGAAGTTACATGGTTTTACAGAGACTTCTATGATAATCATTGGTGCTGGTGAGCAGTTTCCCCTGGGTGTTCAGCCTCACTCAATCTGGCAACCCCTAGTATCTCTAGGAACTCTCACTGAATGGCCAATATTCACAGCTACTATCCGGGAATAACTTATCAGAGCACTTGCTCAGGTTATAACCGTTCACTGATTAAGTAAGCATGATGGCCCCTAGGTCCCATTCATTTTGGCGCCCCTAGGTTTAACCAGCGAACCTAGGTCCCATTCATTTTGGCGTCGCAGTAGTGAACCGGACATAAAAAACTCAAGCAGTGTGACGGGGATCAGTCGTCTAGGATATGACAAATCTCTATCGTTCATATTTTCTAAATCAACACTCACAAGACTAACGTCTCTAAGAAAATTTCTATGACAGTCTATATATGTGCATTTATCCCTATACTAACATACAATACAATAATCGTTCCATGTTGCAGCTATACAATATAAGTTGACGTACTTGAAGTCCTTAGCACTCAGTAGGTTTTCACCCTCCAATGTTCAGTCCAGTTACGCTTAGCCAATACTGTAATTATCCATACAATATACTCGGATTAATTATGGCACTGATAATTCATTATTATTATTTTCGGCAGTTTGGTCATTTTAATAAAAATCATTTGTAAGGATTTATGATCCTTATTTAGTTTTAAACCCATTAAGGAAATTCATACAAAATATTTTAGACTAAACCCTAAGTCTCGAGGAGACCTATCCTATGGTCTCGATACCTAGGCTCGGGTATCACAATTTTTCCACAACCCGCTAAAAATCTTATTCTTTAAGGGTATCGCTATTAACCCGCACTTTCGACAAGTCGGTTAAAATATGTAAGATTTTAGCCGGTATTATATCCAGAAAATACTAATAAATTCCTTAATTATTTTTAAAGAAAATACACTCTTAATTTTCCTTTTATTTTTCTTAAGGTTTTAATCTCTTAAAACTGTTTTAAGAAAATTGCCTATTTTTTCTTAATTTGGAAAACCATTAAAAATTTCCCTTCTTGACTAGTTAATTTTCTAAAATCAATTTATCAATTTTACTTACTAGAAAAAAAATTCACTTAATTATTTTCTCAAAATATAGGGTTTTAAACCCTCTTTTAATTTATTAACTGTTAATAAATTAAATCTTTTATTTTGAAAAAGAATAAAAATTCTTTAATAAAAATAATTCACACTATACTCAAAGTGATAATTTTAGTGAAAATGTGTTTTCAAGACTTACCAAGTTTATATCTTGCAATAAGCAAAATTTTACTTTTTACCTTAAGTTCCAAAATCTCATTTTTACACTAAGTGTGAAAAGACTATTTTTCACATTTTTAACTACATACTTTGTTAGTTCATAACTTTAAATTTTCTTACCCAATTGTTACCAAAATTTCCAAAATCCATTTTTGGTATGCCATTTAAGTTTTTGTAAAATCTTAGGTCAACATGAGTATTTTTGATTGGTGAAATCATTTTCCAACAATGAGGTAAAAATGACCTTATTTTCAAGTCCTTTTTTTTCCAAACTTTGACACTTAATAATATGTCCACCAAATTTTAGAAAAAACTGGGTTCGTTTGCCCTATATAGTGGCTGTCCGAACTTTGTCCCGAAATTAAGAATACAAAAAAATAGTTTTTTACCTAAATTTTGAAATAGCATAACTCACTCATTTTTAAACATTTTTGAGTGTTTCAACAGCTCAATCTTATGTACTCAATCTCAGTAACATTAGAGTACAATTAAATGTTACAAAATCAATATACAAGGGATGTTAGACCCCTTGGAAGTCACAGCTCAAAGCATTATTTTGTTTTAAGGTTTCCTACAAAACCCTTGGGGGTTTTGCTCCCTATTTTCAAAAATAAATACACAAGCATCATAAAAATTATAAAACAACTACCATAACCTTATTACATCATCAATAACAAACTTTAAGCATTAAATATACAAAATAATGCTTAAAACTGAAAATCATACAATAACAACCATAAAAGTAAAATTTTTACCTCTTTGGTGTTCTTGCTTAAGATGTGGATCTTCCTACTAGCTTTGGCTCCTTAAAAACCATTTAAAAACCCTTACCAACTCCCCCCAACAACATAGAGAATTAGCTATTTGAAACTCTATGAATATAACTTTAGAAAGGTCTAGATTATTGAAACTTTACCTTAGGGAAAACCCTTCCTAGACAAAGGCTTAGCTTCCAAGTCTCATTAGTGTGCTTGAGGTTGAAGGTGGAGAGAAAACTTTGAGAGAGTTTTCGAAAAATGATGATAGTGAATGGGAGAGAGGTGTGTTCAGTTTTGGGGGTTAGAAGGGCACACACAACTCTACAAAATATCCCAAAACCACTTGAGTGTTTTTACTACCCACTTTTTTATTACCCTAATACTTAAAATGGGATTTAAACTTAATTAATTTTGGTTCAAACCCTTTTTGAAACCCCACATGGTCGGCCACCTTATCCTATATATCCATTTATATATATATATTTTATAATGGTGAATAATTATTTCATTAGAAGAGAAACTCAATTTGATTGTCTACACCTTTTTCACTCTTATTAAGTGTTAATCACAAAACTTAACAATAAATAATTAAATTAAATGTCACTCACATTTAATTTAATTAATCACACTATAAAATTTAACTTAAGGTCCATTCATGGAATAAAATTCTCCATTCCGGTAAAATTAAGCATTTAACACATAATGCCCTAAAATTTCCATTTTCCCTTAGGTTTATTATTTTTTACCAAACTTTAATTTTTATGAATGTATTTTATGCCCAAAATATATTTTCCATAGTTTTTCATTTTTATTTTCCGAGATTTTTACCCGATCAGGGTTTTGTGTCGGTCCAGGACCAAAAGTCTTTTCTTGACTTTTAAATCAAAAAACTCATAATTTGGCTAGAAATAACTCATGGAATAATTTCCAGACAACATATAATATTATTTAAAATAATATTCTTAACCTGGGGAAAAATCTTGACCCGGGTCGTTTAAAGGTACCCGAAACGCAGGACGTTACATACTTCTGGATCTGTGTTCAAAATTAGTGGAGGAGTTGTGGTCTGGTGTAGTATTAAACAAACCAGTATCGCAGATTCTACCATGGAATCTAAATACATAGCGGCTTCTGAAGCAGCTAAAGAGGCTGTGCGTCTCAAATAAATTTATTCCGATTTGGAAATTGTTCCAGATATGGATAAGCCACTTGTACTATACGGTGACAACAGTGAAGCGGTAGTTAAATCGAAGGAACCAAGGCGTCACAAGAGGGAAAAGCATATCGAGAGGAAATGCCACGTGGTCATGGATATTGTTCAAAGATGAGATATAGAATTTATGAAGATAACTTCAGAACATAACCTTGCAGATCCTTTCACTAAGACTTTGTTTACCAAGTCTTTTAAAGATCATGTTAGCAATATGGGTTTGATGGGGATGCCTCATCTGCTTTAGGGCAAGTGAGAGATTGTTGGAACTAGTGCCCTTTAAGGCATATGTATTGAACAATATTTTATGAAATGAATTTTAGTGTATATTGATTGTTTAATATTATTATTAGAATAATATTATATGAATATCATAAAATTCCCAAATTCGTTATTGTGACTATAATCTTGAATTGGTACAAGAGAGTTAAGATTGTAGGGAACAATTTTAAATAGTTCACAGTAAAACAAAGTTATGTGGAATCTTTGGATTAAATAAAGTAAGTACAGTTCACTAGTATTATGAATACATGTAATCTAGATCTGGATTACTTATGTAGTAGGACATCTTAGTGGAGGCACTTTGTAAAAAGTGGTTATACATGAACGGGACCCAATATGTTATTAATACATAATAATATTGTTTACTTTATAAATTTAACATATAAATAAGTTGATCATGTACAAATTGATCTTAAACCTGAAGTTATTATGAACTCCTGTTTATGTAATATGAGTTCTTTGATTCACTCCTTGTAGTTTGTCATAATGATCAGGCTAAAAACTTTTGTTTTGGGAACTCATTAATGGAGATGGTTAGGTACAATAATATACAGATATGGAATCTATACATTTCCAAGAGGAATTGAATAATGGTTCTTTTAAGGGTTGGCTTTTGGAACTAAAAGGTTATTGAGTTCGAATTCATGAATTTGTTTATGAATTAACCTTCACTAGTAAAGTTAATGGTACTGAAGGAAGCAAGATAAAATAAGAGTAATTGGTGAAAGTGGCATCTTTTTTGAAGTCATTTTGCTTTCTGGCCTAGTTTTGATAATTTTTTGCAAAATGGCCTTTGTCTAAAATTTTGACTAGCTCTCTAAAAATTTTGACCCGCTGTTTGAATTTCTTAACCAACTGTGTGAAAAATTTCGACCAGCTATCTGGAGTGTCGGAGGCCATTTTGAAAAAATTATCATAACTAGGCCAAATTGCAAAATGACTTCAATACATGGGCCATTTTGCCAAGGGACACTATAGTTAAAGAGGTTAAATAGTAATTAATTCCTTCTTAAATTATGAACCATTAATAGATGATTGAATTGTATGTATTGATTAAATCGATGAACATTTTTTATATATTTAAAAGTACTCAATAAATAAATGTCTATAATTACAAGAATGCAGTCTCATATTTTTTGTGGAATAATATTGAGATTAATAAATTAAGGTTGTATCACCTGGAGCGGTCAGCTAACCTTAGGCCAAAGATATGGATTGTTGAAAGTGAGATAGACTCTATCTTGAGGAGTGAAAGGGTCGCTTCCTCCTCCCACCCTGATGACTACATAGCCAGTCTTAGAGTGAGCCTTCTCAACATACAAATGGAGTTAGCGTTTATGGAGGAGAACCTTCCGCTTGAACCTTCACCCCCTGATTCTCCTTTTAATGAGAAGGCTTCTCATAGTGATTTTGATGCTAACCCTGGTTCTCCCCAGCCAATGTCTATTGTGCACCCGTATCTTCCACCTCTGACATTTTGATGGAAAACTCTTGCAAGCAAAAAGCAGTGGGGATGTAAATGGAAAGTAACATGCGTTGTATTGACATCACCCTTTTCTTTTGGTCTTGCAGATATCTCGAAGAGAGGTCTTCGAAACGTAGCGCCCAAGAAGACAAATTCTGGCCCTCTGCTAGCATCCTCCCTTGTTTCCCACGTGTCAGAGAATATGTTTTATGGCATCGATGGAGAACTACTAGATCAATGGTGAGCTCCAAGGTTATGTGGCTACTTCTAGGTGTCGTGCTCATGAGACACCCCTAGCTCTACGACGTTAAGCGATCACATCCTGAAGGTGGGAGGCACTATTCCTCTCTGTCCATTTTCGTCCTAATACTCAAGTACTTTGGCCTCGTTCTGCTTTAGTTGGCACCAAATAGCTGGCTGACCCTCAGTTGCCTAGAAATGGCATTTATGAAATGTGTTGGTTGCTCCCCCTCTGCGAAAGAAGTGCATTTTATGTACAACCTCAAGTCGACTCCTAATTCAAAGGGTTGTTATTTTCTACATAAGGTTGATGCTCAAGTCCCGCTGATTGAGGGCAACATCTCCAATCCCAGATCATGTAAATAGGACTTGTTCTTCGTGATAGGCACTCCCTCGGGTCGCAAGTGTTGTCGCACTTCTCTGAGTAAGCATCATACTCTTCCTTCTTTTGTTTTCTTTTTGTTATTATTGTCGTTGTTGTTGGGCTAACTATTGAGCTGCTAGTTCAGGGGACCTTGATCCTCCCAAAATATATACTCAATAGCTTCATTGCGTTGAGACCTTGGATAATGCAGAAGTTATGGAGAAGATGGTTGCCTACCTTTGTACTACAGCAAATCACAATACCTATGATCTCTCAAACGTCTCCGATCCCAATTTGCACTGGCATATTATGAAACAAAACAAAAAAACCATTCCAACAGGCCTAGAATCCTCTGATGAAGATGATGATTGGGTTCAAGATAAGCACCCTCCTGAGTCAAAATGATCAGCCCGTTTATCTTTTGCTGTTAGGTGCAGGTGCATCTCACTCCTGCAGACCTAGATATGGCTTCTCATTCATGAGCTCCGCCTTCAAAATAATGGCATTTTGTCTTTCCCTCTTATGATGAATTTGATGTTGCTCTTAGCAACCTCCCTGTTCATGGCAGTTCTGGAGGCCTTCCACCTTGTACATCAGCGGCTCTACCGTGTTCAGCTAGTGGTTCATTTATCCCCACGTATCCGGACGTCCCAGGAGCAAAAGAGGTGCCATGGATAACTTATGGGGCAGCTCCTTTTGAGGAGATGTATGCTCGATTTGTCGAGGACATTGCAAAGGGAGAATGGAGGGCTCTTCAGAGCTTTAATATGGCATATCTTGGAGACATGCTCTTGCACTCAGCTACCTTGGTAAGTTTGATGGCATATATGGTTTATTACATTTTGACCTCTTATACTTTTGTGCCTTCAGTATTTTTTGCAGCCTTCTCTTGTGGTCCAATGTCTAGTATCCTCAGCAAAATAATTATCCTCGCCCAAGGGGAGAAAGACCGACTTGCCACTAGGATTAAGGAGCTTGAGAGCCTGCTTGTCGAGGCTACACTCAATATGGAGGCAGCCTTGGCGAAGGCTTCCTCTTCATCCAAGGGTAGGAAGAAGTTGGCATTTTTCCTTGTCGGAATCGATAGAAGAATAGTAGCTTTATAATTTTCCTTCCCACAAACGGCGTTAAACTTTTGACGGTGAGAACTCATCAATGAATTAGAGTCGGAAAACTTGTAAGTTTATAAGAAAATGATGAACTTAAAAGAACTTGTAGTAAAGTTGTGGAGTAAAAATGGAGAAAAAATATGTGCATTGCTTTGAAGTCTCAACTTACAAATGAATTTTATGACCCCCTTCCTTTGTGGAGTGAGGTCCTATTAATAGGTGAGAACGGTTGGGGCTTGGTACATTATGGTCCCAAAGGGACAAAAAGCTGCATATACAGGCTGTAGGTGGTAGTGCAGGAGGAGTGGTGGTCGGCTCCAGCACGCGCTAGAGGTCTGCAAATGTTCTTAATTTTAATGTTGTTGAATCACACGTATCAGTCAGATAAGTCGATAGAAATTTTTTAAGGCTAAAAAATATCTAGAACTCTCTAAAGCCTTCTTTCTTCTCCAAACTCTCTAGATGTCATGTGTTGAGAATATCTAGAGCACCTAAATAATCAAACCAATGAATCTTATGTGCCCACACACGTCCTTGTATGCTTGAGGAACGGCTTGGAAGACTTCAGTGTGAGTCTTCGATGGATAGGAAGATTGTTTGATTATACAAAAAGACTCAATGAATCTTATTTGTCTCCAAGATGTATTCTTCTTCTTTTTTGTGTGTAGATTTAATGTATAGATATATGTATTGATCCTGTCTCGGTATTAATAATTTTAAAACCACCACCCCCTTCTCCTGCGTCCCTGATTTTATTCAAATTAATACCAACATAGACTCCACAACGTTAACAAGGCAACCAATTCGTTCAAATATCATTGCAGACCCTCCTCCCTTCTTCATTTTTCCTTTTACTTTTTTCACTTTTTTATTTTGTTTCTCAAATGTCTTGGCTGATCTTTTGTTATTTCTCTCTTCAGGCAATCTATCAATATTACGCGTCTTTGACTCATCACTACTTCTAAATTGTTCATGTCGGTATTCATTGTATAAATCAGAGTGTGCAGTGAAATGAGTATTGCAAAAATTTATTTTTAATATCATAACCCAGGATCAATATATCTACACGTTCATTAAATCAAACATATAGATGAGATCCTTACCTCTTGAAGCCTATCAAGTGTCATCGCTATCTTTTAATATACAGTTAATGAACATCCAATCTAGGGAATTGTACCAAGATATTGCAAGTCAATCCTCAACACACTAGGACATGTGTGGGAACATAGGGTAATATAGAGAATATAGACTCTCTTGATGTACTCAACACATAATATCAAAAGAGGTTGGAAAAAAAAAGGCTAAGAGAGTGTATCGTTCTTTTTCAAGGTTTCTCTAAAATATGAAAAATGTCTCCTTTTTAAAATCACGCTACATTAGATTTTTATAAACTTAAATAGACTCAATCAATAACTGATAAATTTTAGGTTTAATTATGTAACCAATATTTTAATCAAATCAAATATTTCTTTTAAGTGATAATTTACTATACAAAATAATTCAAGTTATAACATTTAAAATTTGAACAAATCAAATTTAAGGCTAGCCCTAGGTCACACGCCAGCCACTGTGCAAGCATAGTGGCTGGCGTGTAGCACTCTTGTGCTTCACCAATTTTCTCTCATTTATTTATTTAATTAATAAGATAAAATATTCATGCATCAAAATAATATATTATTATTTCATAAATTAGTTAATTTAAAAATAACTTTATCTTATAATATCTAAATAATTTATCATCTTACTATAATTAATATCATGCTCTCTTAATATTAATGAATTCAAAGCCAATTAATAATATTCTCAACTAATACATACTTTTCAAATTAAATATATTAGTTAACTTAATTGATTACATATAATTATTATATAATTATACATTTTCCCAAGAAAATAATTTCCTTGAAATTTAGTTATTTCTCAATTTATTTTGTCAATACCACCCACACTCTAGACAGTGTAGTATAAAGGTGACTTGGGACCATGCATCTATAATACTAAGCTCCAATAAACCAGACTATTAAGTAAACTCTTTAAGTAATAATCTTATTTATTAATTATATTATTACTCCACTCTAAATATGGAATTGAACTCTTAGTTATTATAGAATTATTATGTGTGGCCCATTGATATAATAACTTCATGTAATCTTGTCTTCCAATTTACTGGTTCGTTAAAATAAGATGGTCAAGATTAATATTTTACGCTTCTAATTACCTCATGTTCACTACTTACCATCAATTCACTATTGAATAGTTAATTTATAATCATATTATAAATTTGAGCTTAATATCTATTCAGTTCCAAAATTTACCTTTAGGGAACAAATATTCGATCTTTTTAGGAAAACTTGGATTCCAAATATTGTAAGACCATGTTTTCATCCATTCATGTTATTGAATCTCCTTAAAAAAAAAGTCACTAGCTTCATTATTCTAAGAGACCTTAACAAGTGAATCAAAATACCCAATATAATTGAATAGGAGTTCATGACTACTTAGGATTTAAACTGATCTACATATGCTCATCATATTTTATGAATCAAACCTTCATTGCAAACGGTATGTTTTGAAGAAATTAATTTACATCAGCCCAGTTAAATATATTCTAATTATATAAAGTAATTTCACTAAGATGTCTATCCACATCAGCAATCGTGAAGGGGATTTGGTCGATGTCGCCTCCTCATAGCATTAAATAAAGCTAGAAAATGTAGGACCCAAACAAAGAAAGAGGCGGCATCGACCAAATCCCCTTCACGATGATAAGCGACTTCGACCTAGATGGTGAGAGTGAGAGGCGGAGCGTCATCTTCGACCTAGGTGTAGTGTCACCTTCGACTAGATGACTTCAACCTAGATGGTGAGAAAAGAGAACGTGTGGGAGAGAGAAAATTAGGGTTTAAACTGTTAATAATAATAATAATAATAATAATAGAGAGAGAAATGTGGGAGCTATGAGATTGAAATTGTAATAATTTTTTTTATATATGTACATACACATTTAACGTCTCCCCATATGAAAATATCTATATGGTACAACCATAAGGGTTCATACAAAAGGGGCAAGATCACAAAGTGTGCAAGTTGTTGAAATCCATTTATGGATTAAAGCAAGCATCTAGATCTTTGAATCCTACCTTTGATAAAACTATTAAAATATATAGCTTCGAACAAAATGTTGACAAAGCATGTGTGTATAAATATATCAATGGGAAGATTTTGGTTTTCTTAGTTCTTTACGTGGACGATATTCTACTCATTGATAATGATGTAGAAACTTTATCGATGTAAAGAAATGATTAGTTGAGAAATTCCAAATGACAGATTTTGGAGAGGTAAGCTATGTTTAGGGAATCCAAATCCCAGGGGATAGTAAGAACAATCTCTTGGCACTTTGTCAAGTTTCTTATATTTATAATGTACTAAAAATATTCTCCATGGAAAATTCCAAGAAAGGTTAGCAACCGAGGAGACATGGACTTGTTTTATCCAAGGAGTAATATCTTAAGACACCTCTAGAAGAAGAGGATATAAGAAAGTATCCCTATGCTTCAGTAGTTGGTAGTCTAATGTATGCTATGTTGTGTACAAGACCATACATATGTTATGTAGTGGGAGTAGTCAGTCGTTATCAATCAAATCCTGGTTTGGAACACTGGATTGTAGTAATGCACATTCTTAAGTATCTTTGGAGAGAGACAAACTATATGCTTATGTATTTAGGTGGTGACTTAAACTTGGATATACTGATTATGATTTTCAATCAGATAAGGATAGTCGTAAATCAATATCTGATTCAATATTCACTCTTGGTGAAGGAGTTGTAGTCTGGAGAAGTATTAAATAATCTATTATTCCAGATTCTACCTTGGAATTCAAATACATAGTGTCTTGTGAAGCAGCTAAAGAAAAAATTTGGTTCAAAAAGTTATATATTGATCAAGAAGTCATTCCAAATATGGATAAGCCACTAATCATATACTATGACAATAATAGACCAGTAGCTAATTCTAAAGAGCCAAGGAGTCATAAAAGGGGCAAGCACATTGAGAGGAAATATCATATGGTTAGAAAGATTGTGCATAGAGGTGATGTGATTGTTATAAAGATATTGTCGGAACAAAACCTAGCCGAACCGTTTACTAAGACACCTCCTACAAAGTCGTTTGAGGGTCATGTGTGAAACATGGGATTGAAAAACATGCCTCACTTGTTTTAAGGTCAAGTGGGAGATTGTTAGGGTTGATGCCCTAAAAGCATGTGTAAATACATTTTATTTTGTAATTAAATAAAAGAATATTTTTCTTATTAGGTTTGATGCCCTATAAGCATTTGTAAATACATTTTTATTTTGTAATTAAATAAAAGAACACTTTTCTTATGATTGAATGTTTGAATTATTGCTGAATAATTATTATAAATATTAGAAAATTCCATTTTCATTAGTGATAGTATGATCTTGTATGACTACGTGAGGATTAGGATCATATATAATGAATAAAATAATCAATAATATATTAATGTAAGTAATTTTTAGAATGGTTGCTAGCACGGTTCGCTAAGTATTTTAATACTACATGTGATCCAAATTCCGGATTACTGATGTGGATGGACATCTTAGTGAATGTACTTTATAAAATTTAATTATAAATTACTAGACCAATATAAATTAATTTCTTTATAAACATGTTGTTTACCATAAAGACTCAGTTTATATAAAAATGATTATCATATGTAGATCAGCCTAAATCTTGAGTAGTCATGAACTTCTGTTCATGTTTGTTGAGTCTTTTAATTCACTCTTTATGGTCTCTTAGAATAATGAGGCTAGTGACTTTTGTTTTGTAGATTCAATGACATGAATGGTTGGGAATCTTATAAGATTTGGAATCCAAGCTTTCCTAAAAAGATCGAATAATAGTTCCCTTAAGGGTTAGTTTTTTAATTAAATAGTTATTGAGCTCAAATTTATAATATGATTATAAATTAACTACTCAATAGTAAATTAATGGTACTTAATTAACAAGAGGTAATTAGATAGAAAATAGTAATCTTAACCAACTCTAACTAATGAACCAAGAAATTAGAGGAGATAATTACATAAAGTGATTATATCAATGGACTGGAGGAAATAATTTTGTAAATATAATTCTATAATAACTTAGATTTAAATTCCATATTTATAGTGGAGTAATAATAGAATTAATGAATAATATTATTTAATTAAAAAGTTTAATTAATAGTATAGTTTATTGGAACTTAGTATTGTAGGTCCATGGTCCCCAAGTCACCTCTATACTACATTGTCGAAGGTGTAGGTAGTATTGAAAAAATAAATTTAGAAATGAATAAATTACAAGGAATTAATTTTCCAAGGCAAATGTATAAGTATATGTAATTAATTACTAATGAATCAATTAATTAATTAATTAAACAAATACAATTTATTTGAAAACTATGTATTAGTTGAAAATAATATTAAGAAAGTATGATATTAATTTATTATATAATAATAAATTATTTAAGTTTTATAAGATAAAGTTAATTTTAAACTAACTAATATTTATACATTTATGACAAAATAGATTATTTTAATGCATAGATTTGCACAACAGTGCTACACGTCAGACCAAAATTTAATTCGTTCAAATTTTAAATGTTATAATTTGAATTATTTTATTTATTAAATTTATTATTTAAAAGAAATATTTTGATTTGATTAAGTAATTAAATTTGAAACTGATCAATTATTGATTGAGTATATTTTAGGTTTATACCAATCTAATGTATTGTGATTTTTAGAGTGAGAAACACATTATTCGATTTTTAAAGAAAATCTGAAAAAGAACGATGCACTCTTTTAGTATTTCTCCCTTTCCAACTTCTCTTAAACTCATGTGTTGATTACATCAAGAGAATCTATATTTTTCATATCATCCCATGTCCTAGTGTGTTTAGGATTGACTTGGAAGATCTTGGGGTGGATCTTGGTGCAATTCACTAGATTGGATGTTGTTTAATTTTATACTAAAAGATAACGAGGAAACTTTATAGGCTTCAAGAGTTATGAATCTAATCTATATATTTGATTTAATGTATGTGTATATATATTGATCCTCGATTATTTTATTAAAAACAAATTTTCACAATACACCTTCTATTGCAGGCTCTTATTTACACACTTAATACCAACAAGGAACTGTCTCCCAAGTCTCTTGAGCCTAATGCTATGGTGGAGAGCCTTAAGACCCTTGATAGTGGTTGGAATGTTGACAAAATCAAGGCGCACTTTACCTTTGTGGAGACCTTCTTTGTTCTCTACACCCCTCTTTCTTTGCTTAGAAGAGTTGACGATCTGATTTGGTGTCATGATAATACTGGGCTTTAATTAGTTCGAAGTGCTTATTGGGTGATTGTACGCCAGAAAGGCATTGGAAAAGTAACATCGTCTTTTGTCCCTCTAAATGGTAGTGGTCTTTGCTGTGGTCCCTCCACTTGCCCCCTAAAATGAAACTTTCTTGTTGAAAAAGCTTCTTTAAATTAGATTCCAACAATGGTTAATCTAGCGCACATGGGATTCAAGTTGGTAAGGTATGTCCACTTTGGCATTCAATAAGAGGAGACAGTCTTTCATGCTCTTTGGGGATGCCTGAAATTATCCATACATCTATCCTCTAAGTTCCATCCTTCTATGGCACTTTACGAGAGTGATGCAATTTCTAAAAATGAGGTGGAAAAGATTGCAACTCTGTGTTGGAACATCTGGAACAGAAAGAATAAATTTGTCCACGAAAGCTTGTTCATGTTAGATATCCGTGTGATTAAAAAATCTTTGGATTTTTTGGATAGTTATGAACAAGCACAAAGTAAAAAAAGTGTGATTTCTACCCATAAAGCATGCTTCTTCAGAAGTTGAGAGCCGATGACACCCTCTTACTAGTGGTTTGATCAAAACCAACAACAATGCATGCCTTGACCTAGCTCAATTCAAATTAGGATTATGGGTGGACTTGCGGGATGGTTCAGGTGGGGTGTTGGGGTCGTCTACTATTTCTTTTGATCTGGCACCTGAAGCCCATGTGACTGAAGTTTTGGTTGTTGATAACTCTACAAAATAGAGTTATTGTACCATATTTCTTTATTCTAATTGTTGCTTAATCTTTGAGTTTTTAAGTAACTTATTAAGTTTGTAAGTAATTTTTAATTTATTAGTCTTATTGTAATTTTATAGATTTTTGTGTAATTTTATAGATATTTTATTTTAATATGTTGTAGTTTAATTGTTTGTATTATTGTTGTTAAGTTGGAAGTAAAAATATGTACTTTTGAGCTTAATTTCCAAAGTAAATTAAATTTTAATTAATATTTTCATGAACTTACCTCTCCTGTGCACTCCTTCGGCCCAACCGCATCAGCCCTCAGCAGCCTGGCCCATTTCCCCCAGGCCCGAAGTCCTCCCAGCTGCCACTCCATCAGCCCACTCGCTTGGGCCTGTCTCCAGCACCCCATAGGCTCGTGCCTCCCTTGGTCCCAACACCATCCGAGCTCACCCAACCTTCCCAGCCAACCCCTTCGGCCCAACCTTCCAGCCCACCTGACTCAGCTGCCACAGCCGCCTACCTAGCCACCAACAACCCTCTTGAGCCCACAATGTATTTTTGTCCCCTATGTCCAAAAATGCCAACTTTTTTACCCAATTTTTCCACACATTTCACCACAACATCATCATTACACCCTATAATTTACCTCTACATACCATATTTTCTTTATTTAATTAATTTAAGTTGATTATTTTAATGATCTCATTTTGGCTATAAATATGAAATTTGAAGACCATTTTAGGGTGCTTAATTTTTAGTTACCATCTTTTCTACCATTTTCTCTCTACCATTCTTCCATTTTGGGGTTTTTCAAGAGCATTTTCAAGTATGTATTTTGTTTATTTTGTAATTTCTATTCTGGTTATGTGCTTCTAATCTTTTTCATAAGATTATTAAGATCATGATGAAGCAACTTGTAACTATATAATATTTATGTTGTATGTTGATTTCCCTTGTAATGCAACAATGTTTATGGATTTTTCTTCTTCATATATGTCTTTCATCTTTAATATCTCATATTTTTTATTGTTAGATAATATTGCACTTTGTTCTTCATTTTGCAAAACATAATATTCTTTGTGTAAGATGTGTCATTAAATTGTACACATCCAATGCCTAGAACAAAAATATTATGTTTTGCCTTATAAATAATGTTATTTTATTTTTTGTTGTTTCATTAGGTTGATTCACATTAACTGCTTTGAAATTATACTTTTTTTAAAAGTGAAGTAAAATCCTTTCTTTTTAGAAATAGTTTGTGCTTAATATTATAAATCTATTTGGAAAATGATAGTCTGACTTATTTTAACTATCACTAAAACTTGGGAATCAATATACTAATAAGTATTATTAAACTTACATTTTTTGGATTCTAGTATCTTAATAATATTTCCTTTTAACACTTATTTTCAAACCATTAATGGCTTATTTTCATTCTCTTAAATAGCTTTATTTTAAATATTTTATTTTATGTTCATGACATTAAATCTCATCAATCTTTTGAGCTAGGTTAGAATTTATTAATTTTTTTTTGAAATAGTTTTCTTTTTTATTTTAGACAACTTCTTTGGGTTCGATCTCGTGCTTACACGAAAACTATATGTCATATACGATTCGTGCGCTTGCGAGTTATAAATTTTTATAACATACATATTTTGGGTCCATCAGCTGTGAGGCAGGGTCATTTGTTGTGGAAGCGGTTGGGGTACAACTCTGTTATTATGGAGAAAGACTGTTTTAGAGTTTGCGATGCTAACAACAAGAATGTGGTTGATTATTATGCTTTTGGAGTAGTATTGAAAGACATGGCTTTTCTATGTAAGAATTTTAATAATATATTCTTTGTGCATTGTAATAGAATGGAAAATTCTATTTCTCACTCACTCGCTAAGTTAGCTCATTTTTTTTAGAGTGAGAAAGTGTGGTGGCCTAATCTTCCTATATGTGTATGGCCTTAGACCACTACTACAAATGTAGGCTTTCTCTGTGCTTTTTTTTCAACCTTAAATAAAAAGCCCAGAGAAAATGATTGAATGACTCTCAAATATCACATTTAATACCGCCTCAAAAAATATTATGTTATTACAGTTTTTTATTTTAAAAAAAAACGCAGTGTGAAGTAGTAAGTGTGGGGAGGCAGAGACTTCTCTCCGCAGTTTTTTGAGAAAAGTGAGAAAAGTTCTCTGCGGTTTTTTCAAAATAACTGCAGAGAAAAAGTACTTTTCTCAACAATTTTTCAAAATTAACCGTAGAGAAAAGTCCTCTTCCTCATGTAATCGACCCTGACCCTTTACTCTTCTCATTTCCATCATTCCAGTCGAGCGCGAGAATGGAAAATACATCGTCCCCAACCACGGTAATCACCATCTTTACCCTTTCATGTGTTTTTTTATTTATTTTCTTCCACGTTAATGCTTTAAATCATGTATTTATTCATAAAAATTTTGGACGCCAAAATTCTACACCCAGTGAAGACAGAAACTCATGTCGAAAGCTCCTATATTATTAAGTGTGAATATGGGAAATTATCCCTTAAAGCATTTATCTATGAAGGCGCAATTCCATAGAAGAAAAGGGTCTCGCATAGCGAGGTCCATGTGTTTGAACCCTCGAAATAGCCAAGTGTGCAAGATCCTAATGGGCGAGAACCTCGATATCAAAGCCCAACTCGCCTTAGGTATAAGGCCTCAACATAAGATTCCCGCATGGAGAAGAGAGCCCCGCATAGTGAGGCCCTATATTCCAAATGTCTCATACGCAAAGCCACGACCTATGAGTGCCTTGCACAAGGGCCTCACTATGCGAGAGCCCCTCTATGCGAGGTGCCTTGCCCTAATGAGTGTTGCGCTAAGATGGGCACCCACAACCTAACGAGTATACGCCCAATTCCTGAATGAACAAGGGCCTCACTATGCGAGGCCCAACTTTGTTAGATGCAACATACCTCCATGGCCGCACGCCGCTTACCCAGAAGGAATAAGGGCCTCGCTAGGCAAGGCTCCGCAAGCAACATGGTGCCTCATCTCGCCAAGTGCAGCGCCTCGTGACCCCCCATCAACTAGCGCCTCACGAAACCCATCATCTTGTGCCAAGCAGTTGTGCCACATGAGACCCTCGTCTTGCGCCACGTGCTCCAAGAAACTGCACCTTGAAAGACCATCATCTCATGACTCGTGCTCCAACCAGCTGTGCCTCGTGAGACCCTCGTCTCGCGCCTAGCAGTTGCCCCTCGTGAGACCCTTGTCTCATGGCTCGCGCACCAAGCAACTACACCTCGTGAGGCCCTTGTCTCTCGGCCCGCGTGCCAAGCAGCAGCGCCTCGCCAGACCATTGTCTAGCGCCATACACAGTGCCTCTCATTACCATCACCCCATGCCTTGCTTTCCATTGTAGGTGTCACCAGCGGAGCATATCTCCCATGCATGGGTCTACCCCCTACTTTGACCTTTTATTTCAAGGAAACCCTCTCTACCTTAGAGAAGAACCCATTAACTTTCCAATGCTTAGAAAATTACAAAGAATCTTGGAGAAAAGATGTATCTTGGAAATGTTAGAAGGACCGTCTGGTACAAAGCACGCATACGGGTACGAGATGTACGACCCTGAGGAGGACAGTGGCATGCCCCTGATGTCCATATCTGACAAGTAGTGGTGGTACGAACCCGTACGAAGAGTGCCGACACCACAACCCTCTGTGCCAGTATGTCATGCACCACTACCCTGACAATGTACCTATGTCCGTTCTTGGTGCTTGGGACCACCATGTATCAGGGGCCATTAGAGCCCAACTATAAATAGACCTTCACCCCTCATACTAAGGGGTTCAAAAATTCATTATACATATAGGTAGTTAGATAATATATGTATTTTCCTCCATTGCTATTGTTCTACATTCTTCTTTTTCAATATATTCATAAATTCTATCTACGTAGTTTTCATTCTATGCTTTGAGTTTTCTGACCATAGATTGTTGACGAGTTCTCACTGTCAACAGTTTGGCACCGTCTGTGGGAAGAACAACTATCAAGCCATTGTTCTTCCATTATTGTTAGTAAGAAAACATGCCAAGGCATTCAAAACACCTACAAGACCACAAATAATTGGAGGATCACCTAGACGAAACCCAGCTATGGGAGTCCATAAGGGATCCTCCCCCATCAATGAATGGATGTGCGATGGATCTGCCCAGAGATAATGGAAAATAGGAAGAAGTATCATCCCCTGCCATTAATCATACACTGGACCCTATAGCACATGCCACCGCTTCAACGAAGGGTTGTACAACTCACCCTCTGCCACGCCCATCGGTGGCCCCAAGTCTGAACCATCAGGACCCCGAGTCCCTCCAAATAGAGACATGGTAAACACCCACGAGTACACTCAGTGAGTTCAGATTCCCAAACTTGTCTCTACGAAGATGAAATATGTGACGTGCACTTGAATAACCAAAAGTTGCAGGCCACAGTGGAAAACATGCAAGAGGTATTCCACTGCCTGTTACACAAAAACTCTGATTCTCCCCTCTCTAAGTGTAAAGAGAGGGAACATGTACGAGGAGAAACCACCATACCCATGGAAGGTGGAAAAATGCAACTCCCCATTATTCATACCCCTCGCCAAGGATGCAAGGAAGATTCTACACCAACGGTGCAACCTGGCATGAACCCCACCTATGGGAGGTGTGAAACCAAGACCGCCTCCAAAAGAGCTTCACCCGACTTTAGGGAGAAACTTAACCAGAAAGGGTTCGAGTTAAAAAACACACCCTCTATAGCCTCCAAAAGAGCTTCACCCAACTTGAGGGATAAACTTAACCAAAGAGGGTCTGAGGTAAAAACCACACCCCATGCAGCTCCCCTGCTGGAAACAACCAAAGAAAGGGTTCACCCTAAGAACCCACGAGACTATTAAAACAAAAGGACAAGGGAATTAGACGTCGAAATGCAAAGCCTTAGAAGAAATATTATCACTGTACCTTGGGGGCAAGGAGATGACAAAGAACTCAACCATGAGTCGCCCTTTGTAAGGGAGATCTAGGTTGAAAAATTCCCCACCAACATCAAAGAGCCCTGCATGACTCCACACGAGGACACTACGGACCCAAAGTGTCACTTAGACGCCTTCAACGACTTGATGAAGTTATGGGAGGTCATAAGCAGGGCAAGGTGTCATTGCTTCGTCATTACACTCAAAGGTGTTGCGTACAAGTAGTTAAGGAGGTTAAGGCCAGGAACAATCAAGTCATGGCAGTAGTTCTCTGGTGAATTTCTTCAATAGCACCACGCGGTCAATGATTATGTTATATCGAGCACTATCCTAGCTAATATAAAACAAGGAGAGAGTGAAAGCCTAAAGAGCTATATTCATAGATTCAATATGGAAACAACTAAGCTGGGAAGTTCAACTAAACCAGAACTCAAGATGGCTATTATGGCCGGAGTTCGTCTAGGAAGCAAGTAATGGGAGAACATGCTCAAGAGGGAGGTTACAAACCTATACAACTTCTTCAAAAGAGCACAGATGTATATACATGTGGAAGAAGGCCACGAGAACCTGCAGTCTAGGGAGAGCAAACCTTCCTCCAATCCCCCTTCTACCAATACATCTAAAGGCTCCGCGTAGAAGGAGTCATTGTGATAGAGAAGTTATAGATCAAGTTGACGGTTTGAAGAGGTCTACAAGAAGACTTGAAAAAGAAGCTAGTGGGATTCATCAAGGATATCCTCTGATAAGACTCCCTTATGTGTGTCGCTTAGGATCCAAAGAGGTCACCTAGCTGACTCCAGGATGTAATTTGACAATGAAATTGTGCTTACCCTTGCACGTTGCCTACTAATACTAATGTCAAGCACCTACCTTATATATTACATCTCTCATATCCAAGCACACTTATACGACATACATATTGCCATTATAGATTTGAATTTTCAAAGCGTATCGGAAGGAACGAAAAGCAAAAGTGATTGGCAAGATAGATCCCATCAACCACTTGGGAGGTATTATGCCCAGCCTCAATATGCACCTACCTATGTGCAAAATAGGTTCCTAGCCTCATGAGCCTCAACAAGAACCTATCCATATGGAAAATAGGTGCCCAGCCTCATGAGCCTCAACAAGCACCTAGCCATATGCAAGATAGGTACCCAGCCTCACGAGCCTCAATAGGCACCTAGTCATTGCAAAATAGGTGCTTGGCCTCATGAGCCTCAGCAGGCATCTAGCCATGTGCAAAATAGGTGCCCAGCCTCACGAGCCTCAACAGGCACCTATCCATGTGCGAAATAGGTGCCTAGCCTCACAAGTCTCAATAGGCGCCTGGCCATGTGCAAAATAGGTGCCTGGTCTTGTGAGATATGTATAAAAATACTTATACATGTATAAATATTTGCATGAGCAGTGAACCTTATAAGACACCATTTGAATATATAAGGACTAGCTACCCTTATAGAGGCTAAGAAAGTTAAAAGGTTCCTTAAAAATGACTTCCTCACAAACACACCCACCCTATTGCGATGTAGAAGACAAAAAGGGAGCTCAAAGAGATCCCTATGTCTAGATTAACCAAGTCACCTAACCCAGGGAAAAAAGGGCCTAGAAAAGGTGTTTGCAAAAAAGTCTCTCGCAATCAATAAAAGGGCCTTAAAAATGGGCGCTTGCAAGACTTCATAAGTACCATCTCTCTATAAGGGTCCAAAAAAAGGGGTGATCACATCAAGGACCAAAAAAAGGTCCTCATAATAATCCTAGGTCGACCAAGGTCACCTAGCCAAATAAGGGTCTCGAAAAAGACGCTTGCAAAAAGGGTCTCGAAGAAGACGCTTGCAAAAATAGTACTATTCATAATAATGAGAAGGACGCTTCTCGATCAAAAATAAAAAATTCAAAAGTGCATGCATGACGAATATAAAATTCAAAAATTCAAAACAAGATACCAAGTGTGTTTCTTCAACGAGGAAGTATTGGTAGACTTCGCGGTTGAGTCGACCTGCTGCTCTGATAGTGAAGAAGAAGCCAACAAGACAAAAGGACCACAAGAAAGGATTGTCAAATCACTCTCCACTCTAAAATCTGACAACCACTGGATACATGCAAACCACCCAGGGCAACATCTTAGGAGCACCGCACGAGGGCTCATCTTGTCTAAACGATACTTCTTGGCCCCTCCGGGTAGTGTACCTCAGGGCCCTTCGTGCAGCCTGATGTTTTGTACACCAATGACAACCGTGGGATCTATAAAAAGGAATGATTGGTATTAATTAAACTTCAAAGGGGTCCTGAGGATCACCACTTATGAAGTATGTTTTTCCATATCTCACAAACAAAGAAACACACTTGTACTTTACATGTCATAAAAATGGCATAAAAAAAGACTCCCAGAACGCCTAAAGGCCCTCTCATAGACTGGTAGGAAAGTTTGGATGCCTCTACAACCAAAAAAGACCGCGACTCATGTCCAAAGCCCCTAGATTATCAAGTGTGAATATGGGAAATTATCCCTTAAAGCATCTATCGATGAAGGCGTAAGGCCATAGAAGAAAAGGGTCTCGCATAGCGAGGCTCGTGTGTTTGAACCCTCAAAATAGCCAAGTGTGCAAGATCCTTATGGGCGAGAACCTCGACAACAAAGTCCAACTCGCCTTAGGCATAAGGCCTCATCATAAGATTCCTGCCTATAGAAGAGGGCCTTGTATAGTAAGGCCCTATATTGCCAAATGTCCCGTACGCAAAGCCACGGTCTATGAGTGCCTTACACAAAGGCCTCACTATGCGAGAGCCCCTCTATGCGAGGTGCCTCGCCCTAATGAGTGTTGCGCTAAGATGGGCACCCAACCCCTAATGAGTATACGTCCAAATCCTGAATGGACAAGGGCTCGCTATGCGAGGCCTAACTTGCTTAGATGCAACATACCTCTACGGCCGCACACCACTTACACAAAAGGAATAAGGGCCTCGCTATGCGAGGCCCAATACGCACATGTGCCTACACCCCTGGATGCTCGTTGGGAAGCCTCGCTAGGCAAGGATCTGCTAGCCACACGTTTTCTCGTCTTCCCAAGCGACAATGCCTCGCGACCCCCCATTGGCTAGTGCCTCGTGAGACCCATCGTCTCGTACCAAGAAGTTGTGCCTCATGAGATCCTCATCTTACGCCTCGTTCTCCAAGCAGCTGCACCTCACAAGACCTTCATCTCGCGCCTCGCGAGACCCTTATCTCAGGCCTCGCACGCCAAGCAGATGCACCTCGTGAGACCCTTGTCTCGTGCCTCGCGTACCAAAAAGCTACACCTCTTGAGACCCATGTCTCAAGGGCCATTAGAGCCTAGCTATAAATAGACATCCACCCCTCATACTAAGGGGGTTGAAAAATGCTTTGTACATAGAGGCAGTTAAGTAATATACATTTTTTCCTCCATTGTTATTGTTCTACACTCTTCTTTCTCAAGCTTTTCATAAATTCTATCTACCTAGTTTTCATAATATGTTTTGAGTTTTCCGACCTTAGATCATTGGCGATTTCTCACCGTCAACAAAAATTATTTATTTTGAAGTTTTAGGGCAAAAATGAAGAAAATTTCAGTGGGTTTAATAGGGATTGAATGTATGTTTATAGGTTGTTTTTTTTCAATTTTTTAATGTTTGTGGAGGATTAAAAGACTCTTTCATGCTTCAAAGCATGTATTGATCTCTTAAACTTGACTTTGTTATTTTTTAATATTACAAATTTTATGATATTAATACCTAATGTATTTGTTTTTTTAATAATGTTAATATTAATTATGTTAATTATTTACAATATATATTTTTTTACATAACTTTTTATATTATTTACATAGTGAATTTTTTTAAGTTATTTTTTTTTAATTGTTTTAGGAATCCAAATTTATTATTAATTCATCACTAATTTTTAATTATTGTTTAGTAAATTTAATTTTAGTAGTTTAACTAATTATTAGAATGTTACAAGTTAAAATTTGAGTTTACTTGTTTTTATTTAATAAGTAATTTTGGATACTCTAAATCATACCAATTACCATATTTACTAATCATTGTTTAAACTTTTATTGTAGGAAACTTGTTTGAATTTGAATTATGTTAAAAATTTTGAAGATTAATTTTGAAGGTGAGTAATAATTACTACTTAATATTTTATTTTTTTCTTCTTGATATTAGACAAACTATTGTTAGAGTAGTTTGAATATATTAGATATTCATCCATAGTGAAGTAGGACCTGAGATAAAATTGTCCTGCAGAGAGTTGAGAACATGTTTGTCTTAGTGAAGTAGGTTCTACGAATTATGTTGCTACGATGGTTTATGGATGAAATTATGCATGTTGATTGTTGTGTTTGTTTGAATTGAATTTATAGGTAGTAATAATTTGGGATATGATATAGAAACAAAGGAAACTCTGCCAATCTTTTTAAGGTTAATATATTTATTGAAATTATGCATAACAGTTTTAAGAAAGATGTCTTTAACTTAAAGTTGTGATGTTGTGGACTGTTAATGATTTCCCGACATATGGTAATCGATCAGTGTTAAGCACAAAACACTACAAGAAAAAACAATATTCATAACACTTAAAAACTGCTAACCGGGAGTAATGATAACGCTTCTGAAAACGCTAACATAGCCCCTGTTATTAAAATTCCTGTCTTTTCTATAACAGTATTTGAATGTTATGTTCGATGTTATCTTAAACTATTCAATAACACATTTTTAGTTGCTATAATATTCAAATAATAACATTTAGTTAGAGTATTTGATTATAAATTTGACATTTAATCTTATACTTTTTGCATAACACTTTTCAACTGTTACATTTGATTATTTTGATAGAATTTTTAATTTGTTATATTATATAAATCATAACGATTTGTTACGCTTATAATATGTTCCTAAATCATAACATATTAAAAGTCTAGTAATAAAATTTTGTTACTTTAGTGTGGATAATATATTTTAAATTTTATTTTGATAAGGATACTTATAAAGTTTTTTTTTAATTAAAATATTTTCATTATTGTATTTTGATAATAAAAAAAAACCAAAATTAATCATAAAATGTAATTCTCAATAGATTGATAAAACGTAAGTATTACATTAAACAATAACTAATTCAAATCATGAATGTGTCTACTTCATGAGATCTTAGTTCTAACTTTAAGTTTGAAAGCATAACATAATAAAGTTTTATAATCTTGAACATTTTTTACTTCAAAAAATGAAAAACAGAACCATTACAAGATACACAAAAGTAAACCATGCATGAAACTTGCTCCATCCTTCAATTCATCATCCTTTGTGCACTTGTCTTTGTTGTGAGTCCATTTGCTTAGCTACAACAAAATTTAAATAATTAATGCTTCAACTTAAAGTTAATAGTAAACTAACAGAGTATGGAGAGAATAAGCCCATTAATAATTAAATTACATTAAACTGTCTGCCAACAAGAGACCAAGCAGAAATATCTACACAAATAAAATCTTCCATTCTGCTCTAATAGCATTGGTAGAATCTAAGAGTAGATCAAGAAATGCACTCTTGCATTATGTTCTTCTTACTGAATGCAATAAACCTACAGTACACCTTTTTATTGCAATTACCAAAATTAAATATGAATCATCTATAAAACAAAGAATATAGTCCCAGCAAAGGATCTTCAAGAAGCCCATCAATGTAAAAACAAAAAATATAGTTGACAAAGTTATTAATAAAAAGTGCCAAAAGTAAGAATTAAGTATTCATCAACCAAGAATGAGACAAATTAAAAGCATCACTAATATGAGAGGGACAGGTATATGTCTAAACATTCACAGTTTTTGTAGAGTCCAAGAACTTTACTTAGCTAATTGTTTAGTAGTATTATAGTATGTTTAGTGTTATCATTGTTACTTTGGATTTTTGGTTCAGACCGGGAGTTATTTGGACACTCATAGTAGTACTTATAGATTTTCTAAGTTTAACCTATAGTTTAAGAATATTAAGTATAACCTAAGGTTTGATTAATGTGTCTGATATTAAGGAATATATTATTATATTATAAGGTTTAGACATCAACCAATAGGATTTTAAGCACATGTTTTGAATGGTAATTAAGGATTTAGTATTTTTGAGGATTAAATTAAATAAGGGTAAAAGTTTGAATGTATAGGGTCAGTCAGCAGCTTTGAGCACGTTGAGGGCTTAGTCAAGGCTGTTTACTCCATTCAAACTCAGCTAAAAATGTGTAAATTCGTGTTTAAATATTCAGCGTATGCCGATATATCGCAGCTATAGGGGGCGATATGTCGCAGCACGTAGATACGGAAAACACGAATCGATGCACGGTCGCCTCGGGAACAAAGGTCCAGGCGATATATCGCCTATAGGGGGCGATATATCGCCTCCACCAGCATGAATTCAAATACATTTGAATTCTTTTCCCTTCAGCCATTCAAACTCCTTCAACAGTCCAGCATCTTCTGAACGAGTCTTCAGCCTCTGCTGAACGATTATTCAAATGATTTTCACCTAAAAAGCCATTATTTTTATTCAAGTAAAATCAAGATATTTTCATTCCCAAACTCTATAAATAGGACCTAGTACCCAGCCATTATTCACCATTTGCTCTAAGTTCAGAGGCTGCTAGTGTTAAGTGAGTGAGAGAGTGTAAACACTTGGTTTGGGGAAAAACTATAAGCTTAAACATCATAAGCTTATCAAACACTTGGGAAGTAAGTGAGTGCTATAGTATTTCGGTGGATGTTAGATTGATCTTGCAATCTTTGAGGTAAACCCAAAACTCTAGTCCTTTCTGTATTCTATGTTATTTCTTTTCTCAAAACCTTCTACTCAGTCCCCTAACCTTATTCTTATTTTTGGTTAGGGAATCCAAGTTCTTAAGCACTTAAGTGGTGGTAAGCATATTTTCGTTTAATGGTTTAGTCTTCCTATTCTCTTTCATTTCATCTCCTTTCTTTAGACTCACCCTTGTTCATTGTGGTTTTAGGAGTGTTCCAAAAGTCCTAACTCAGTCCATTTTATCCCGGTAACTTTGGTAAGGAAAATAGGCTAGAATCAATATGTTATGTGCTTATGTTATCTATATGTTTTATGTTATTAATGTGTTATGATATGTATGTATGTTTGTAGGCTTGGGCATATGACCCATATGACTAACAAGACCCCAAATGGATTATGGGCATATGACCTACTTAGCTAGTAGGACCCCACTAATTCCATGGGCATATGCTTGTTTAGTCTATGGGACCCCAAGTAATAATGGCCATTATAATAAGTGTATGTTATATGTATTATGTTAAGTCTTTATGTTTTCTTATGAAATTGTGTATATGACTATGTGTTAGGTTTTTCCTTGCTGGGCATTAGGCTCACTCCTTTCTGTTTATGTGCAGGAAAATAAGCTTAGAGGCGGTAAGATTCGTGATGCTTGGGAGGATGTGTATCGATGATGAATGGAGTCAAGGGGCCGAGCGTTATCGATTCGAGGATGTAGTCTCCTTTTATGTTTTTTATGGTTTTACATGTATTTTCCGCATTATTATGTAATGTCTTTTATTTTAAATCTTATTTTGTTTTAAAGACAATGGGATCCCAAAATCCTTCTTAGTATTCGTTTTTTGTAAATAACTCTTATTTTCAAGTTACTCAATAAATTATGGTATTTTCGTAAAATGTAAGTTTTTATGTATAGTTTCGATAATGGTCCAATTAGTCTAGATTAGTGGGTCATTACAGTTGGTATCAGAGCAAACGGTTCCTTCGCATGAAGTTCTCCTCGATACACATGCTCAAAGCTCCGAATCGGACCGCCAAGTAAGTGTTTAAGTTACAAGTTACAAGTTACTTTGTCTATGTGTATAGCTAACAACTTTAGTGTTTATGTTTCAGTTAAAAATGAATGGAGCTTTAACCTACCAAGATATCCGAGCCATTAAGGCCTTAAAAAGAATAAGGGAGCCAAGAAACACCGTAGGAGCCTTAGAAAGGATTACACGAAGGTTGCTTTTGTTTCACCAAGCAATAGGTGGCCTTCAAGAGGCTAAACAAATAATGCTAAGATCAACAGAACAATATGTATTAGTGATTAGGTTGTTTAAAGATTTCCATCCTGTAATAGCAGCCTTAGAAGAAATATGGGAAGAAATGAATGATGAGGATGAATCACCATTAGCAATGAGATACTATTTCCTCTTAGTTAGGTTCACCGCAAAATTTGAATTTCAATTCACCAAGGAGCAAAAGAATAGGATTCTCACAAACCTTCCTAGAGGGCATTTTGATGCTCATGATAATGATGACTATGAGGCTATAGATGATGATATGTTAGATGACGGATCGGATGTAGAAGATCCCGATTTTTAGATTAGTAGTTTTTATTTGTTTTATTTACTTTTATGTTATGATTGTAATAAGTGAAATTGTTTTCCAAATGAATAAACATGCTATTTGAATATCATGTGTGAGTTTGAAATTTTTTTCACAATCATAATAAATACTAAATAAAATGAATAATGACTGAGTTCGGTGAGGGTGGATACGAATCAATGAACCTGGTTTCCTTGTTGAGAGTTAGGGGGCCTTAGTAGTGGGAACGATTTTACTGATCCCAGCCCTCCCTCAATATGGTTAACTTTGGAACAAAGATAAGTTTCGAGCCTGAGAATTAAGTCATATAGGATGATTAGAAACACACTTAGAAAATAAATATGACTTGTTTTTCTAAGTATAGAAACCCACTCTAATAATAAATAAAGACCTATATAATTTTTCATAAAAAGTCATAATAAATAGGTCCGAGATATGTTTGTTTTAGAATAAGTTTTTGCCTTAGAGCCTATTAGGAAAAAGTTCTAACATGTTTCTTTTAACTGTTAGAACTCTGCTACGATGTCTCTCCGAAGATCTGCTCGCACCAACGGGAACGCTTCCAACGATGTTCCAGCGACCAATGCGGTCCCTACCGTTCGCCGAAGGAGAGTACGTGTTACTGCTCGCCGCAACGCACCGGCACAGCCAGCTGACAACACTGCAGAGATTGCCAGACTACGACAGCAAGTCGAGGAACTTCTGCAGCAACAACGCCAACAGGCTCAATCTCAGCCTCAGCCTCCGCCACAGCCGCAGCCGCAGCCACAGCCAATGGCCCCAGCACCCCAACAAGTTGGTCCGTATGGGGGATGGCCTATGACGAACTACGCTCCTTATCCTGTTCAGCACATGGAGCCAGTGTACGAAAGGTTCCGCAAGCAGCACGCTCCGAACTTCGAAGGGACTACAGACCCCTTTGAAGCAGAAGAATGGCTAAGGAATGTGGAGCCGATCCTAGCCCACATGAACCTCAATAATGCTGACCGCATATCCTGCGTCTCATCTTTACTCAAGAAAGATGCCAGGATATGGTGGGATTTGGTCCAGCAATCCCACGATGTTGCCACTATGACGTGGACCCGATTTGTGGAGCTCTTCCACAAGAAGTACTACAATTCAGCAGTGCTTGCTACGAGAGTTGAGGAGTTCACCAATCTGAAGCAAGGGAATTTAACAGTGGCGGAATATGCTCGTCAGTTCGATCGCTTAGCGAAGTTCGCAGCAGAGTTGGTTCCAACCGACTATCTAAGGGTGAACAAGTTTGTTAGAGGACTTCGCCCGAAGATTGAGATGGGGGTTAAACTAGCAAACCCGGGAAACACTTCATATGCCGACGTTCTTGAGACGGCAATTGAAGTAGAAAGGTTGCAAGCCAACGTGAGCAAAGAAGAAGCCAGCAAGCCGGAACCTAGGCAGCAGAGCCAACCTCAGGCCAGTCGGAACAACAATCAGTCCAGCAACAGTCAGTCCAACAACAACGGTAACGGACAGAAGAGAAGGCATCCTGACAACAAGCAAGCCGACAACAATAAAAGGGCACGACCAAGTAATGGGGGAAATAGGTCGGGCTACGTGGAATACCCGCCATGTGCCAAATGTCAGAAGAAGCACCCCGGAGAATGCCGTGCCAACACCAAGGAGTGTTTCAACTGTGGTCAAGAAGGGCATCGTAAAAGAGACTGTCCTCAGCAAAAGCCGGAAGGAAAGAAGGACGAAAAGATGGTTCCTGCTCGGGTTTTTGCTTTAACCCAAGGAGAGGCGGATGCTAGCAACAAGGTGGTCACAGGTCAGGTTTCCATCCTCAATAAATTATGTCATGTATTATTTGATTCGGGAGCCACCCATTCGTATATTTCGTTAGGAATGATAGATAAACTAGACAAACCTAGTGAAAGATTTAGAACTAGGTTTGCAACCGAGTTGCCTTCGGGCAAAGTAGTTCTATCATCACGAATTGTACGAGGCGTACCAATCAAGATTGAGGACAAGGAACTAGAAGGAGACCTGATAGAGCTGGTGATCAAAGACTTCGACGTCATACTAGGCATGGATTGGCTAGCACGGCATGGCGCAACGATCGACTGCAGACGCAAGAAGGTGACATTCGATACTCCTGACGGCCAGAAACTGTGCTTCATGGGACAAGCTTCAGGACTACGCACACCGTTAGTATCATCTCTCAAAGCTCAGAGAATGATGGAGAAAGGATGTCAAGCATTCTTAGCCAACATCACGAATGTGGAGAAGGAGACATCACTCAAAGTTGGAGATGTTCGAGTCATACAAGAATTTCCAGAAGTTTTCCCCGATGACTTGCCAGGATTGCCGCCAACTAGAGAAATAGACTTCACGATAGAATTAGTACCGGGCACCGAGCCTATCTCTAAGGCACCATACCGGATGGCACCTACGGAACTCAAGGAGTTAAAGACGCAGCTACAAGAACTCCTAGACTTGGGTTTCATTAGGCCAAGCCATTCACCATGGGGAGCTCCGGTACTATTCGTGAAAAAGAAGGACGGAAGTATGCGCATGTGCATAGACTACCGTGAGCTGAATAAAGTAACGATTAAGAACAAATACCCGCTACCTCGGATTGATGATTTGTTTGATCAACTCCGAGGCGCGACTGTATTCTCTAAGATCGATTTACGGTCCGGGTATCATCAGCTCAAGGTAAAGGGGGAAGATATTCCTAAGACAGCCTTTAGGACTCGTTATGGACATTACGAGTTCTTGGTTATGTCTTTTGGTCTTACTAACGCGCCAGCCGCGTTTATGGACTTAATGAATAGGGTCTTCAAGGACTACTTGGATAAATTCGTCGTTGTGTTCATCGACGACATTTTAATTTACTCCAAGGATGAAGTGGAGCACGAGGAACACTTGAGGATAATTTTGACGCGATTGAAGGAGCACCAACTCTACGCGAAGTTCAAGAAATGCGAGTTTTGGCTCTCACAAGTGGCGTTCCTCGGGCACATCATATCGAAAGACGGAGTTGCAGTAGATCCATCGAAGGTAGAGGCCGTGAAAGATTGGCCTAGACCAAAGAACGCGTCGGAAGTAAGAAGCTTCTTAGGGCTAGCAGGTTACTATAGAAAGTTTGTAGAGGGCTTTTCTAAAATAGCCACTCCACTCACCAACCTGACCCGGAAGCAACAAAAGTTTAACTGGAATGATAAGTGTGAGGAAAGCTTCCAGTTGCTTAAGGATAAGCTTTGCTCAACACCAGTACTTAGTGTCCCAACACCCAACGACAGGTTCGTTGTCTACTGTGATGCATCAAAGTTAGGATTGGGATGCGTACTGATGCAAAATGACAAGGTGATAGCCTACGCGTCACGTCAGTTAAAGGAGTATGAACAACGCTATCCAACTCACGATATGGAGTTGGCAGCGGTGGTCTTTGCGTTAAAAATCTGGCGCCATTATCTTTACGGAGAACGGTGCGAGATTTATACGGACCACAAAAGTTTAAAATACTTCTTTACTCAGAAGGAGCTTAACATGAGGCAGCGCCGGTGGTTGGAATTAGTAAAGGATTACGACTGCGAAATCCTATACCACCCGGGGAAGGCAAACGTAGTTGCCGATGCACTTAGCCGAAAAAGTTATGGGAACTTAGCAGCCTTATCCGGAATAGAAAAGCCACTACAGCAGGAGCTTATCAGTGCCGGAATAGAAGTGGTTGTAGGCAAGTTGGCTAACTTGTCTATCCAATCGAATATGCTAGAAGACATACGGAATGGTCAGAGACATGATGATTCACTAGCAACGCACATGAATGCAGTCCGAGAAGGCAAGACTACAGATTTCTCAATATCCAGTCAAGGTTTATTGAGATATAAGGATCGAGTATGCGTGCCAGACGATCAGAGTATTAAGAAGACGATCCTAGAAGAAGCGCACAGTACTCCGTACTCAGTTCATCCAGGGTCTACCAAAATGACTCATGACATCAAGGCAGTCTATTGGTGGCCAGGGATGAAGAAGGACATAGCAGAGTATGTATCTAAGTGTCTGGTATGCCAGCAAGTGAAGGCGGAGCATCAGCGGCCTGCAGGATTATTGCAACCACTTAGCATACCGGAGTGGAAGTGGGACGATATAGCCATGGACTTCGTGACGGGTCTGCCAAAGACAAATAAGCAGCATGATTCTGCTTGGATAGTCATAGATAGACTAACCAAGTCGGCTCATTTTCTGCCTGTTAAGACTTCTTATACGGCAGACCAATATGCAGACATCTACATCCAAGAGATTGTACGATTGCATGGAATCCCCAAGACGATAGTATCAGATAGAGGATCAGTGTTTACGTCAAGATTTTGGAGAAGCTTACAGCAAGCCATGGGTACTGAGTTAAGTCTTAGTACAGCTTTCCATCCTCAGACAGATGGGCAGTCAGAGCGTACGATTCAGATTTTAGAGGATATGCTACGCGCATGTGTACTTGACTTCGGAGGATCGTGGAACAAGTACTTACCGCTGATCGAGTTCTCGTACAACAATAGCTACCAGTCGACGATCGAGATGGCACCTTATGAGTTGCTATATGGAAGAAGGTGCCGATCACCGTTGCACTGGGACGAGGTAGGAGAAAGGCAGCTTCTAGGGCCCGAAGCTGTTAGGCAAGCTCAAGAAGCAGTAACGCTTATTAGACAGCGTATGCTTGCTGCTCAAAGCCGACAGAAAAGCTATGCAGATACCAAGAGACGCGATGTGGAGTTCCAAGTTGGAGATCAAGTCTTCCTGAAGATATCTCCTATGAAGGGTGTCAAGCGGTTCGGGAAGAAAGGCAAGCTCAGTCCCCGATTCTTAGGTCCTTTTGAGATATTGGACAAAGTGGGACCAGTTGCGTATAGACTAGCCCTACCGCCAGCACTAGCCGATAGTCACAACGTCTTCCACATCTCGATGTTACGCAAGTATGTGTCAGACCCATCTCACGTCCTCAAGTACGATACCATAGCACTCCAGAAAGACTTAAGTTACGAGGAACGACCGGTTAGCATCCTAGATAGGGGGATGAAGCAGTTACGGTCCAAGAGCTTTCCTATAGTTAAAGTCCTATGGAGCAATAGTTCTGAACGCGAGGCAACATGGGAGTTGGAAGAGGACATGCAGAGCCGGTATCCGGAGTTATTTGGTAAGTAAATTTCGAGGACGAAATTCTTTTTAGTAGGGGAGAATTGTAGAGTCCAAGAACTTTACTTAGCTAATTGTTTAGTAGTATTATAGTATGTTTAGTGTTATCATTGTTACTTTGGATTTTTGGTTCAGACCGGGAGTTATTTGGACACTCATAGTAGTACTTATAGATTTTCTAAGTTTAACCTATAGTTTAAGAATATTAAGTATAACCTAAGGTTTGATTAATGTGTCTGATATTAAGGAATATATTATTATATTATAAGGTTTAGACATCAACCAATAGGATTTTAAGCACATGTTTTGAATGGTAATTAAGGATTTAGTATTTTTGAGGATTAAATTAAATAAGGGTAAAAGTTTGAATGTATAGGGTCAGTCAGCAGCTTTGAGCACGTTGAGGGCTTAGTCAAGGCTGTTTACTCCATTCAAACTCAGCTAAAAATGTGTAAATTCGTGTTTAAATATTCAGCGTATGCCGATATATCGCAGCTATAGGGGGCGATATGTCGCAGCACGTAGATACGGAAAACACGAATCGATGCACGGTCGCCTCGGGAACAAAGGTCCAGGCGATATATCGCCTATAGGGGGTGATATATCGCCTCCACCAGCATGAATTCAAATACATTTGAATTCTTTTCCCTTCAGCCATTCAAACTCCTTCAACAGTCCAGCATCTTCTGAACGAGTCTTCAGCCTCTGCTGAACGATTATTCAAATGATTTTCACCTAAAAAGCCATTATTTTTATTCAAGTAAAATCAAGATATTTTCATTCCCAAACTCTATAAATAGGACCTAGTACCCAGCCATTATTCACCATTTGCTCTAAGTTCAGAGGCTGCTAGTGTTAAGTGAGTGAGAGAGTGTAAACACTTGGTTTGGGGAAAAACTATAAGCTTAAACATCATAAGCTTATCAAACACTTGGGAAGTAAGTGAGTGCTATAGTATTTCGGTGGATGTTAGATTGATCTTGCAATCTTTGAGGTAAACCCAAAACTCTAGTCCTTTCTGTATTCTATGTTATTTCTTTTCTCAAAACCTTTTACTCAGTCCCCTAACCTTATTCTTATTTTTGGTTAGGGAATCCAAGTTCTTAAGCACTTAAGTGGTGGTAAGCATATTTTCGTTTAATGGTTTAGTCTTCCTATTCTCTTTCATTTCATCTCCTTTCTTTAGACTCACCCTTGTTCATTGTGGTTTTAGGAGTGTTCCAAAAGTCCTAACTCAGTCCATTTTATCCCGGTAACTTTGGTAAGGAAAATAGGCTAGAATCAATATGTTATGTGCTTATGTTATCTATATGTTTTATGTTATTAATGTGTTATGATATGTATGTATGTTTGTAGGCTTGGGCATATGACCCATATGACTAACAAGACCCCAAATGGATTATGGGCATATGACCTACTTAGCTAGTAGGACCCCACTAATTCCATGGGCATATGCTTGTTTAGTCTATGGGACCCCAAGTAATAATGGCCATTATAATAAGTGTATGTTATATGTATTATGTTAAGTCTTTATGTTTTCTTATGAAATTGTGTATATGACTATGTGTTAGGTTTTTCCTTGCTGGGCATTAGGCTCACTCCTTTCTGTTTATGTGCAGGAAAATAAGCTTAGAGGCGGTAAGATTCGTGATGCTTGGGAGGATGTGTATCGATGATGAATGGAGTCAAGGGGCCGAGCGTTATCGATTCGAGGATGTAGTCTCCTTTTATGTTTTTTATGGTTTTACATGTATTTTCCGCATTATTATGTAATGTCTTTTATTTTAAATCTTATTTTGTTTTAAAGACAATGGGATCCCAAAATCCTTCTTAGTATTCGTTTTTTGTAAATAACTCTTATTTTCAAGTTACTCAATAAATTATGGTATTTTCGTAAAATGTAAGTTTTTATGTATAGTTTCGATAATGGTCCAATTAGTCTAGATTAGTGGGTCATTACAGTTTTTTTTTACCAAAAAAGCATGCTCATATGAAATGAAAGATACAAGAGCTCAAAAGGATAAAATGCCACTGAGTTGAAGGGAAACATCAAAAACATCAAAGAGAAACAATAGCTCCACCACTTGAACCTCATACATGAAAAAGTTCTTGTACTGTATATGCATTTAATGCTAAATGAAAAAGAGAACCCAGTACCAATAGAATTGGCCTAATATACTCAATTGGGGAAATCAAGAAATCACTAGAGTAGAATGGTGATAGACAGAAGTAAATCAGCTTTAGCAAATTTCTACAAACCATTTGTTATAAATATGTATCAAATGAAGTAATAGCTAAAAAGCATTAGAAGACCTTTCTACATAGCATATTAACACACAACCATGTATTTGGTGTAAATCATGCAGCCATAAACACTACCTTTAATGTTTCTAAAGTCTCATAATCCTAGAGCATTTTGAGCCAAATTTTCCTCTCACTTGAAGTTGAGTTCCTGCCTTTCTGATGTACTCGACAATTTGCTGGGTAACTTCAAAAGTAGCTGGCATGAAAAGTGATCAGCAAGAGCACTGAGATTTTGAATACTTTGCACCTTTCTTTAAGAATGCCTACAAAAACCAGTTAATAATACATCATATAAGAGCACTGGGATTTTGAATACGCAATGGTCTGCACTAAAGTCATTAGGACTAGCTTAAAGGTGTTTTTTGAATGGATGTGAGTGAGAACCTTCTATCTAATAAATGAAATTATACCATCACCACCTATATATGTGACACTACAAAATGAGATCTCTTTTTTCTATTCTCTTAAGTTACTACTTTTGTTTTAAGTGGTTGAGCCAGGAGCATATATTTATTATAGTAATATATATAGAAAAGAGAAAGCTAAACTCAGTAAAGATATATAGAGAAAAAAAGTGTAACAAAGACATAATTGAACATCAATTCAGTTGAACATTGATGTTTATAAGCAATTGAAACACACATCATATATAATAATTTCTCAGCGGGTAGTAGCAAGACAAAAACAAATGCTCTTGCACACAATCTGGGGAATAAAGAAGCATGCAACATACTGCTTGTGCATACAACACAAGGTAAGTGTAAATATGGATAGAATGAAAATGAGATCACAATATAATAATATACCTTGTTGATGATAAGGCCGGTCAGAGAAATATCGTGAGAGATCCTTGTTGGATCTTTTTCCAAACTATTTTCCTCAAAGTGTTCTCTATAAACACAAAGAAACAATTATGCAAGTCTTCTAATCAATTACATATACTATATATAATAATGTTATTTGTAAAACAAAAGTTTATTATATAAATAATATAAGAAAATAAATAAAGCATTACGTACAATAAAAGCAACAGGGCATGGTGCTCCATCTGGTTCTGAACTATACCTAATTTGCTTATTTACAAGTAGCAGCACAACATTTTTTAATAGGCAACAGCAACAACAAGGCATGGTATACATGTTAAGAAATGAAAAAAATAGTTTGGAGATTAATACTACATTGTTTTGATAGAAGTATTGGCAAAGAAACCATGCATAAAGTTGCATCTATAGGAACAAATGAATGATTAGTCTATTGAGATATCAACCAGTTTGCTAGTCCAAAATCAAATATCTGAAAGAAAAAAACAATGAAGATACACCAAAATAAATGAGAGTAGGTATGTTAATTAAGATATTCATAACCAACTATGTTAAGTTTCTCTTTCAAATGTAGACGTAAACGTGTCATCAAGAATTTAATGGGGTTATGCTGAAAGAAGTGAGCATGCATAATAATAATAAAAAAAAAAGTAACTATAAGACCATAGTATCAAGAATTAAGTGACTCTCTTTCAAACTTATATACAATCTTGAGAAGAATTTTATACAGAACTAATCACAAACAAAAATAAGTCGAATCATGTTAGTTGCCATAATCTCCTTAAATTTAATAGATGGAAAATTTACAACTGTCATAGATAGCTTATATGTGACACCATAACACGATCCATTCCAATAATCTCATCGAATCTATTATCATTGTCCATAAAAGTAATTTAAGTATTCAGATTTCAACGTGCTACTAATTCTATATAAAAGTGACTGCAATTTTAAGTAGAAAAACACGTAACTTTATTTGAGTAGATAAAAGGCAGAAGCCATACTCCAAAAAGGATTGAAAATGCATGTATATAACCAATCCATTATTCAAACTCAAAAACTACACTCTATAATGCATAAAACAAATTTGACAATAAGAGTGGATTGAAACATGTTTCATTTCAAATATTATGTTTATTCATTGAGTAATCAAACATAAGAATTAACATTGGTGTTTGACATATTTTAGTGAAGTTTTAATCATCAAACATTCTTTCTAATTTAAAATTCACAAAAATCATCAAACCCACTACTCACCATTATATAATATAGATATACCTTACTATAGTACATCATCTATGACGTTTATACCCTTTTTCTTCTTCTATTAATGAATGACATAATTCTCTTCCAATTCTATATAAGTGAATTGTAATCCAAATTCAAAGATATCACTTTCCTTTTGCTAGTGAACATAAAAAATATATAGAGAGAGAGCATCAATCTTTTAAAATTCCGTTAAAAGAAAAAAATCACACGAGAATATCAAGGCCATGACTCATGTGAGATTTCAAGCTACGAAGCTCAGCTTGGGTAAAAAAAATACAGAGATAGATACATATATTAGCAATATGACATCACCAAATTAAACAACAACAATATTAAAGCACTATTAATATTAAAGGACATAAATATTATATTCGTGCATTGTTTATACTACTATAGCAAGCCAACAAGTACCAAATTGCATTATTCTTTTATACCAAATTGCAACTGACAACTTAACAGCCACAATGCCAATCAATATCAGTATGAATGCCAATCAAATTTTATCATGAAGTTTAAACAGCATGAAAATTTCCCAAAATAGCACAATAACATGTCCCAATGCTAGCTACTAAGACCATATTCTTAAGAAAACATAAGTGATTTGCAAGTAAAAGATAATAAAAAATATAATCAGAGATAATTAGCTAGATACCAAAATGCATGAAGCCCTTACCTTCAGAGGTTTTGATGATGAGTGACCAGAATCCTCAGCTGGCTTCGAGTTTACTACCAAATTTAGCAATGAAATTAAGGGTTTAAGTTATTTCTCATACTAGTTCATCTTAAGGGTACTAGTAGTGTCATATATATACGTATATATATTATATATACAAAGAGAAAGAGAGAGATTTACTTACATTGGGAAAGGGAGGGTTTTGAGAGGCGTTGTGGGATAGCTGTGAGGTGAGAAGGAGAAGGAGAAGCCATGGTCTCTTTCTGCCTTTCTTCTTTAATGATTTACAACACATCAGAGAAGAAAAATCAGAAACAACACCCACAAATGGCAACAGCTTGGACAATGGATGGCAGTTCACCAATAACACCAATCCCCCTACAATTAGAAAATGACAACAATTCAAAGGGTGTAGAGAATTTGATTAACTTGGAAATAGAAGCTGAAAAATGCACATTAATAGCAGATGGCATCGAAAGGTAGAAATAACTGACCAGACATTCTCAGTTTTTCCATGGGCATCGGTTATAATCCAATGTTTTCTAAGAAGTTGGACAGGGCGTTCTGAGTTATTGGTAATTCGTATTCTGTATGTAAAGAAATAGCGACCCTTTGAAGGCTGACTCCGGCCCTCAATATACACACACCTCACTTGAACCCTGATTCCCTGAAAAATCATAGGTTTCAAATTTAATATTTAACATTGATGAAATAATCTGATCGCTTATGTTAGAAGCTTATCAAGTCTCTCTAATTATAGGAGTAATTCATTAGAAAATAATCAAACATCACTTTAACTTGCTCCAACATCCAACATACAAAATCATAAATATACTTATTATTAAAAATCCTCCCGAGACTCAGGAGAATTGAAATGGATAATCTTGAAGTTATAATAGGAGTTAGAAGCTAGATAAACCAAATATAAGCAACAACGTTAATATTATATTTAAAAATGATTGAAATACTAATAAAAATCTAATGATTTGATGAAGCATAAGTTCACAACAGTACCAAAGTTGTTGCATCACTTGAGCATTTCGAAAGAGAGTGGGGTGCAATTTCTCTCAGCTCATCGCGATAGTTAGCTGCATCCTGAGAATAAGTTTGAAATGTGAGAATCTGCTATATAGTTAACTGATTTCTGAACTCAATAAAGCAACATACCAAAAATAATAAGAATAAAGAAGGAATGAATAGTGGAGCGCCGTCAACAGTCAAGAGAGGAAAACAAAATAATTAAGAAGAGAAACCAAACAAACAATAAAGAGGAAATTAACTTTAGCATCATCTCACAACTGTTTTGAATCCTCACTAACAACAAAACAACTTAGCAACAATCTCTATCCTTCTAATTCTCCTCACGCCTCTCCAAAAATTTACTTCAACACTACATAGATCAAAAAACAAAAGCAGCAAAGCCTGTTTTACCGGCAGGGAAAACACTGTCTTTAATGTGAAACCAACTATTGGTTTAGTAGTATCAGTGCACACAGAAACATAAAATACCAGGTCCAAGCCTTTCATATGGGCATAAATGAAAGTTACAATGCATCCTAGCTTTTTCCCATTTCACTCTAAATTTTTCATCTTTTCTCAACTTCTGAACCAAAATCACATGTACTACAAACAAAAAAGTTATTTTAGGGCAAAAAGCTTAAGTTTGTACATCTTTTAAACTTCTTGATTCCCCCTAATCCCATAATCGGTTTAAACGTTTAGATGTCGCTATTAGCTCAAAATCTCCATTCTTAAGGAAAAAGGGAAAAGATACCGACACAACCAACAATAAGAAAAACGTAAATTACATTAAGAAAAACAATAGCTCTGTATAAAACTACTAATTTGGATCAAAAAACTACTATTCTGTTTCAAACACAACGAAATAATTAAGTAGAAACTAATAATTTGAATCCTAAAAGAATAAGCTTTTTCGAAGGGAGCAGGTGATTTACCTTGAACCTTTCATCTACAACTGCCTCCTTAATCAACCTTCTTAGTCACAAAACCGGCTCCTCTTCTTCGAATAACTTCAACAAGTCGCGAATCCTCCCAGCCTCTTCATAGTCCTATAACTTCCAAAACATATAAATACATAACTCTCTTATTGGCATCCGATAAAATCCTAATAGAAAGAGTGGAGAATACCCCGAACCCTGACCTCAGATTTTGCCGCCAATTCCATTTGGTGCTTCAACAGAGCATAAGTTTGGCTCTGAGAAAGAAACGAGCTAGACTGGGTACTCGAACTCGAGCTCGAGCTCGAACTCCGACTTCTTCCTCCGCCATTGGCATCCCTATCCGAAGAACTCGCCATAATCCTACAACCCCTACAATTCGAATCTCTGCCTCCATAAACAAACCTTCTCATCCTGAAATCCAATTCAGAGACGCCATATCTACCTCGACCTGACGGCATACACATTGTCGCCGCACCTTACCATTAAAATCAGCGATGAATGACGTTTGGGCTCAACTATTCTGACAGAACAAGATGAAGGGGAATGGGTTGGAAGCTCAAAGATGAAGGGTCTCAGCCTAAGGGAGAGAAGGAAGAGATTGAGAGAGATTAGGGATTCAGACTGAGAGAACGAGAGAATAGAGAGAATAGAGAAAACCCTTCTTCATTTTTTATTTTGCTTTTTTATTTGTGAAGTAAAATTTCATTTGGCGCCTGTTACTTTTCATTTGGTGCCGATACTGTCCGTGTATTTCTTTTTGGCATGTATTAGTAGCACTTCTAAAGTTATGTAAGATTTTGTCGTAATATTTGGTCAAAAATGTTGTAGTGAAAGGTTACTAGAGATGTCCAATATGTTGCACATGGGCTCGTTGTCTGCCGAATGGACACAAAATGTGTTATATGGATCATAGATGATACTTACCCCTTGATCATCGTTATAGGAAAAAAAGTCATGAATGTGATTTTTATGTATTAAGATACATTTATGATCTTGTAAATGCACCAAATCTGGTAGAAATTATCAAGAAGAAAGTATGTTATATTTTATATTTTTTTTGTTTAAGAAAAACTATATATAGTAATTAATCATCTAATCTATATTTACTTGTCAATTTTGTAGTGGTTTGACAAAAACGTATTCAGTGTCAAGGACAACCTACTCCCACTACAACTCAACTCATTAGCAAGATTGATTCCATTTATATATGAAGTCTAATTTTTTCTTAAGTGTAACTTACTAACTTAATTTTTATGTTCTTGTTTATTTTTCTTATGTATGTATAATGAACTACTTATGTATATGTATAAATGACATATTTTAATTAGTAATGATATGTGAATGTTTTTCTTAATTTAAATTTATACATTATGTTTATTTAGATAATAATTTATAAAATTAGGTATATAAGAATATGTTATATTATTATACAAAATTTATTTATATAAAATATTGTATTTTATATTAAAAATTTTAAATATAACTTTGTATTGAATATAGTATTATTAATATAATTTTATTGGTATTTAAAAAAATTAATCTGAAATCAAATTATATATGAAAACAAAACAAAAATAATTATATATTAAACAAACCTTTCTTTGCTGTTTTTTCGTGAACTTTTCTCTATGATCGAATATACTACGGTTCTCATTACTCCAAAAAACTGCAGTATATGAAAGAAAAAAACTGAGGAGAAAGCCTTATTTTGTAGTAGTGGACCTTGTGTTGTTAGTTTGTATTGTGCTTTGGATTTTTTATCCTTTCAATGAAGTTTTCATTCTATTAAAATAAAATCTACAATGTTCAGCTAGAAGCAAGCAACCATAGCTACCATTTTTGATTAGGTGTAGTATCACTCTCCAACATAGAAATCACCACCATCCAAGAGGATAAGGAGAGTTCAAGATTTAACCAATCTAATCAAATTCGCATGATCTAATCCAATTTAATCCACAAAGTGTAGACATTTGCATGTGTGTTAATTAGATTGTATTGAAAAATACATAATTTGCATTTGTGTGGATTGGATGCACTTTCAGTGTTGAAAGTAACCAATCCAATCTGCACTTTATTTACATAAATGTATATACGAAATTTGCAGTGAAAATTAGTAAGTAGTCTAAAAGTTTTACATAAATCACAAAGTAGTTTATTTTTCACTGAAAATCAATTAGAAGACTAAAAGGTCGCACTCAAGTCACTAAGTAGTTTTTTTTTTGTGGCAAAAGTCAATAAGTAGTCTAAATCGTTGCACTTAAGTCACTAAGTAATTTTTTCGTTGCAAAAGTCATATTTTACATCAATTTTATCTTAATTTTAATTAGTTAATAAAATTCTAAAAAAACAAATTTATAACTTTGAAAAATTATTTTGTTTGAAAATTTCTAACACGAAAAAATTATACAACTTAAATCGAATTAAAACCTAGTTTAATTAAAATTAAATATTTTTTTCATGTTCAAACATTAAAAAAAATTTTTACTTTTTTAAAACAGATTTCAAATAATTGTTTAATATTAGAAATATATATTTTAGGCTTTTATTAATTAATTAATTACTATTAAGACAAAATTGGTGTAAAATATTTTTTTGTAACCAAACAACTACTTAGTGATTTAAGTGCAACATGTCCATCTACTTACTGATTTTAGCAGCCAAAAAAACTACTGAGTGACTTAAGTGCAACATTTTAGACTACAAATTGATTTTCGCCTCAAATTTCCTTATATATTTTTGTCGATGGTAAAAACTCATCAATGAACTTAGGTTGGAAAACTTAAGTGAACTTAGAAGAACATAGGCAAAAGTTGCAGAAAAACAATGGAGGAAAACTCGTGTATTTCTCTTTTAATATTCTAGGGTTACAAAAATTTCCCATCCCTTTACTCTGAGGGATGGAGGTCTATTTAAAGTTGGGTTCTAATGACCCCTGATACATGGTGGTCCCAAGGGACCAGAACGTACGTAGTTACATTGCCAGAGTAATGGTGCAGGAAGTAGTGGTGCAAAAGGTCATAGTGTCGGCCATAGTTCATGGTCAGGGGTGCTCAGGTAGTGCCTCCACTCTTCATACGGGTTCGTACGTCCACTACTTTTCGGGTACGATGTCGGGGTCACGCCTATGACCTTCTCTGGTTCGTACATCCCGTACTCGTCCGGGTACCTCGGATGTGGTGGGTCTCAGGTCTTTAAAATTTGTCTTTGCAATAAATATCGTTATGTTCTACTAAGTTTCGAAGAACTTATAGGTTCTTCAATGGTGTAGTGTGGGTTCCCTTTATACAGGGCCTGTATTCCATATATTGAGGAATTTTTTGGGTATCCTTGTGCTGAGCTCACGGCATAAGGCACAAGGGGCTTTGGCATCCTTACACACATCAGGGAGGCATCATGGTACCTGGGTGAGTTGGGCCTCGCTATGCAAGGCCCTTGCTCCTTGGAGGTGCACCGCACACAGTGAGGAGGTGTCACGTAACCTACATACAAACATTGAGTGCGCACATGACGCTAGGGGTGCATGAGGCGTCTGATGCGAGCGAGACGCCAGGTGGGCACGAGGTGCTAGGGGCCTGCAAGGTGTCAGGTGCGCGCGAGACGCTAGGGGGGCGCAGGGCGCCAGGTGCGCGTGAGGCACTAGGGGCGCACGAGGCTCAACGGGTGTGCAAGGTGACGAGTGTGCGCGAGGCGCTTGATGCCTTGGGTGATATTCTTGCCATGCGATTGGGCCACTAGTGCCTCACTCATCAGAAGAGTGGACCTTACAGGCTTTAGACATGATTGCTTCTGACCTTCAAGGGACCTTAGACAAGTGATGTGGGTATTTCACCGGTGTGTAATTTTTAGCATCCACACTTGCCCCCTATCTTTAAGAGGGGCTTTAGGTGCTCTGGTAGACTCTTTAGTATGGTGTCTTCAAATCATAGGTGGTGCTAGTGTGTTTCTTTACTTTGGTGGTATGTAGAAATACACTTTGGAGGTGGTTATCTTTATGATTCCTTGGGATTGAATGTGCGCCTATCATTTGGTGTCACAGATCCCAATGCAAGTGTTAGGCTTCATTATTGACCATGGATCAAATATTGGATTCAATGCATAGGATGAGTTTGAGCCTTCTATAAATAGGCATTCTTCTTCAAGACAATTCTTACACTCATTTCTCTTAGCTCGGTGGTGCCGAGGTCCTTTTGAGCTCGCTCCTGTATAAAGGAGCAAAAGGGATTTGATAGGTCTCTCTTTTTTGATAACTTGCTGATGTTTTATCTAGAGTGGTAGTAATAGTCTCTTCAGTGCACCTTGACTATATTTGTAAGGATATGTTGACTATTTTTAAAAGGATTGCTTTGATGACCCTTTTTGGCTAGATGGCTTAGTGGCCTCTCTAGGCTTATTGGTGGATGATCTCCCTGAAGCCTTTCCCCGCGTGGAGGTATTAGCCTTTATTAGGGGGTTATCCTCGTGAAACCTTTTGACTTCTTTTCACAAGCATCTCTTGTCAAACACTTTTTGGCTAGATGACTTGGTGGCAACTCTAGGCTTATTGGTGGATATCCCCCTTGAGGCCTTACACCTCGTGGAGGTGTTAGCCTATCACGAGGTTGTCCTTGTAGAACCTTTGGATCCCTTGACATACATAAGGGTAGTTAATCCTTATGAATTCAAGAAGTGCTCTAGGTTTATCTGCGGATGTCCTCATTGAGACCATACCCCTCGCGGAAGTGTCTAGCCTTTGTTGTGAGGTTATCCATGTAGGACCTTTTGGCTCCCTTGATATCCATAAGGACAGCTAACCCTTATGAACTCAAGAGGTGCCTTGCAAGGTTTTCTTCTTTATTTCTATTTTTTTCGCTATATACTCTGCCCCCGAAGTGGCTGGCGACATTTATTTCGTCGGGCACTTTGATCATTTTGCTCATGTACTTTGACAATTTCAATTGGCAATGGGTATACAAGAGGCAGATATGTGCTCGCGAAAATGATGGGTGTGACACGCCAATAAGAAACATATTCATTAAGAATGAGTAGAGTACATACGTATTCATGGCAACAATGTGCCTACTTCCTACCAGGTCAACTAGGTGACCCTTTAATTCATAGCTGCCTCTGAGGGGAGGACTTACAAATACTTTGGGAGGTTAACTAGGGTAATCTCTTTGATTCATCGTACCTAAAGTGGAGCTTTACCCAATATTCTCTCTCAGGCGCGTATCCTTAGCTGGTCACGTTCATCCTCTGCTCGGATACATTCTAAAGCTCTTTCATAGAAGTCACTTATGTCATCTATTTCTCTCTTAAGAATACTTCCCCACATTCCCACTTTGGCTACCTCTGCGTTGAAGCACTGGAGATACTTTCTCAGGTTTTCATTTTCGCCTTGCTTTACATTGACGTTGCTCCTAGCGAGTGTCGCACAGTCAGGGAAGGCGCGTTGTTGCGAGAGGCTTTCCCCTCCTCGAGATGTCATGCGCGATTTTTTTGGGTGAGATGGGAGAGGTTCTTCTTGGATCTCCTTCAAAAGTGGAGATTTTTCCATGGACTTATTGGCTTCCAGCTTCATTTTTAGCACAGCTACTATCTGGGTTCTAAGGTTCTTCATCGTGTTGCCTAGCTCTTTCCTCTTCCTGTTTATCGAGTTCAAAAGGTCGCAATCGGATGAAGCTTGGGTGTTTCTCTCCTTCATGAAAGAATCTATCAGGACCTTCTCCCTTTCACTCCATCTTCTCTTTGTTTGGACATGCCTCTCTCATCCCCCGGCTTCTTCCTCAAGGAGGTGGTATTCATATCATGTGTGTGCCCCCACTTCTTGACCGCACATGTGGCCAGGAACCTTCATGGTGCTTCAAATGTGGAGAACTACTCCATGGAAGTTGGATTTTTCCACCATCAATGGGAAAGGTCGTTTCCTACTTTCCCTGTTCTTCTCCTATATTCATGGTGGAAGGTACATCGAATTTTGCTTGTGCCATGCAGTAGAGAACTTCTAGCATTTTCTGCACTGTCTCCTCTAATTTTTTATTTTTTAGGCGTAGCTCATCTATCTCTCTCTTATCCGTTTTGATTCTGATCTCCTCAGTATCCCGGTGGTCTAATCCTTGTGGGTTTGGTTTCCTATGGATGACTATCGCCATTGGTCCTAGTGGCTTGGCAGTAGTGCGGAGATAGGTGATATAACATTCTTTTGCCTTCTTATGTTCTCCCTTTATGCTTGCTATTCCTCCAGGAGTTGGAATATAATTGACAGGTGGTAGATCGAGGTCACTACTTTTAATTCTCTCAGGGAGAGTCTCCCCAATACCGCGTTGAAAACTGAAGCACAATCTACTACAACGAAGTTTGACATGATAGTGGTTTGTCTGGGTTGTTCCCCCATGGTGAGAGCTAACCCAGTCATTCCTAAGGGTTGTATCGAGTCCCCAGTGAATCCATATAAGGAGGTCTGGCAAGGTCTCAAGTTCTTGATTCCCAAGCCCATCTTCTCTAAAGCGGGATGATATAAGATATCCACTGAACTTCCATTATCCATGAGGACATGGTGCACCTTTGTATTGGCTATATGGACAGTTAGCACCAAGGCGTTACTGTAGGTGAAAGCTTCTTTGGCATATGTACTTCTTCCTCTTCCCGACTCTCCTTCGAATGTTGGATCTCTAAAAACCATTCTTACTTCCCCCTATGCCTCCGGAGCTCATTCGTGGGCTCGTGGTGAAGCCAGCCTACCCTTTCATCTTGGGTTCTCTTTTGTAACATACCTACCCAGGTGCCCCCTGCTTATGAGCTCCTCAATTTCTAATTTCAAATTGTTATACTCTGTCGTGGTGTGGTCAATGTCCTTATGATACTAAAAATACTTACTGGGATCTCTCTTCGATTGATCTCTCTTCATTGGCGGGGGTCTTCTGCAGGGGATTTGATTCTCATTCATGACGAAGATATGTTCCCTGGTATGTATTAGATCAGTATAAAACATGTATTGGGTTTGCCTGTGTTCATCCACACGTTTGGGTTTCCCCAAATGATCATGTCTCAGCTCTTTGTAGGCTCCCTTTTTCTTTGCGCTATTGAGGCCTTCATGGGTGGAGGGTTTTAGGGATGGCTCGCTCTTTCAAACATTAAGACAGCTGTGACCATCTTCAACACAAATGTATTTTTCTGCTAGTTTGTAGATGTTGTCTAGGTCAGTGCATCCCTATTTAGCATGTTATCCCACAACTTACTGCCCTGGCGCACTCTGATTGTAATGGTCATTTTTAACTCCCCTCGGGTCAGGCTTCCTACTTTAGCGACATGCATATTAAACCTATGGATATAGCTCTTTAGGCTCTCATCCTCTCCTTGTTTTACGTTAGCGAGGTTGCTGCCTGGCATGGTGTAATCACGCACCGCGTGATGTTGCTAGGGAAATTCATCTGAAAATTGTTGCCAGGATAGATGGACATTGGCCTAAGTCTCTTGAACCACTTGTATGTAGATCCCTTCAATGCAACAGCGAAGCAGTAGCATTTTTACGGGTTTGACGCCCTAATTAAAACACAATTTCTTTGTAATCTCATTTTATTATCAATAAAAGAATAAAAATCATTTTTGACTTGGTCAATCACTTTGCTCACATGTTTTATTTTCATGATTATTTGTTTAATACAAACTTCTATTAAATCTCGAGCATATAACTAATCATATTTATAGTGACATAATCACAGTGGAATATGAATATGATTATATGTTCAAACATAAGCTAGTCCTAAGAATAGTCAGTGCATAGGATTTACACTGACTTGACAATCTACGATATGATCTACTTATACATTGTAGTGATATGTTCTTTCGAGAACATTAGCAAAGTAGATAAGATTGGAAGTATTTTTACATCAGAGTGGACCGATATTGGCAATAGATAGGACAAGTAAACATACTGTTATTATCTATTCTAGTCATATCATATAGTTGACCATAGGTCAATTCAATCTCAATTCTGAGTTGTTAGTATTATAACTGATTGTAATATTTGAGTTCTTTGACTTGTTCATTACCAGCTTACCCTACAAACTAGCCCATACTTACATCTTGGGAACTTGGTAGAATAATTGAGTGGGAGTGTTAATCATTGATATGAACGTCTATAGCTTCTAATGAAGAAGTAAAACAATGGTTTCCTTTTAGTTTGGTTCAAGGTGCTAAATGATAGAGATCTCATTTCAGTAATTAATATTAGTCTACTGAAATAACATGTACAAGGAACTAAGTGTTTTAAGGATAAAATACAATGTGGGGTAAAACAGTATTTTTGCCCCATCTCATTGTAGACCGTCTATAGAGGGATGACTGATAATTATGGTTGTAACGATAATTAATAACGTATCTATATTTTTATAGAGCGTTCTATCAATTCAAGAGTGCAATTCTGAGTCTTTAGTGGAGTCACGAGGAATTAAAAAGTTAGTAAATTTATTTGTTAAATTTATGATAACTTATTGGAGCTTAATTTCAAAGGCCCATGGTCCCCACTGTACTTTGGATAAAATCATCTAGATATTCTCAATTGATTGATTTAATTATCAATTAGAATTATAAAAGTTGACGAGGTCAATTTTGAATAATTTCACAGAGTTATACAATTTAGAGAAGAAAAGAGATTTTTGGGCAGATTTATTAATTAAGACAAGTTTTTGTCTAAATTAATAAATAAGTTTAAATCAAGGTTCAAAATATAAATAATTAATTTGATAAAGGATTTAAATAATTATTTCATTAATTAATCAGTAGAAAATAATACAGGCCTTGATTTTTAGCCTAATGGGCTTATAATTAAATGGAAAATTTCACAAGCCTAAAGCCCATGAGAATTTCAACCTAATGGTTGATATTGTCTATTATTTTATTATTTTTTTAATTAAAATTTGAGTCTATAAAAGTAATGCTAAGTGAGAGTAGAAATTAGATTTTTGAAAAACTTGTTTTTGAGAAGATCAGAAGATCTATCCTTGATGCCCTAGGTTTTAGATTCTCTCTACAGCATAAGTCATTTTCTAAACCTCAATATTCTCTTCTATTCTTCTTCTCTTTGTATCTATCTCATGTATTGAGAATTTCCCACTCTAGTCTAGGTGATTCTAAGGATACTTTGAAAGGTTGTGAAGAAATTAGAAGATCGGTTCAGTTTCTTGGTGATATTCTGCGACAAAAAGGATTCAAGGCTTAGAGAAATTGAAGGAAGAACTAATGCATTCTGCGTATAATGTAAATATTCTTATCATTATTTCTGTTTAAATTCAATTGTAGAAGCATGTTGTAGGTTGTCTTATATTAATTTGTTTAATATATGATTTACATGAAAATAAACAAGATATTGTATAAGATTTCCCAACATCATCTGGCTGTTGGGAATTGTGCCCTTAAAGCAATTGTAGTAGACAACAGTTTTAATGAAATAAATAAATTAATTAAATTATTGTATATATGTTGCTTATGTTCTATATTATTGCTAATAATATTAAGTAAATATCAGAAAATTCTCATGTTCATCTATGTGGTCTCAATCTCATATTGGTATGAGAGAATCGAGATTGAGATAATGAACTTAAATAGTTTGCAGTAAAATAAAGTTATGGAATCTTTAGTTTAATTAATGCTAGTACGGTCCACTAGTATTATGAATACATGCAACCTAGATCTGGGTTACTAGTGTAGTAGGACACTTTAGTGGAGGTACTTTGCATGCTGAGAGTATGTAGAACTAGACCAGATGTGAATAATACTTGTTTAAATACCGTTTTGTAGTATTATAAAACATATCATATGATGATCATACACAAACTGATCTTAATCATGAAGTTACTATGAACTCCTATATATGTCACTTGATCCATTGATTTATGCGTTACGGTTTGTCAGAATGATCAGGCTAAGAACTATTGTTTTGGCGACTCAATGATGTATATGGCTGGGGACATAGCTTAACAAATATGGAATCTATTCCTTCTTATAGATTAAATGATGATTCACAATTGGGTTGGCTTTTGGAACTGAAAAAGTTATTGACGTCAAATTTATAATCAGATTATGAATTAACCTTCACTAGTAAAGTCAATGGTAAAACGATAATTTTATTCCCACTTAATTATGAATAATCAATAGAGGATTAATTTGTATGTAATGACTATATCAATTGACATTGTATGGTTACAATAAAGTACTCATTAAACATATGCCGTTAATTCTCAAGAGTTCAGTCTCATATTTATAGTGGAATAATCATGAGAATAATAAATATGATTATTTAATCAAATAGTTTTGGTTAATAATCTTTTATTATTGGAGCTTTGATTATTGGTCTATAGGTCCCCGGGGTGGCTTTATCAACACTAATCAAGATAAGAGTTGATACAATGGTTAAATTATAATTTTGCTATTTAAGATAATATTTATTCTTCGGGATAAATGTGCAATTATCTAATAATTGAAGTTGCACAATTTATTATTGCATTTGTGCAATTTTTGAAATTGTGTAGAAATAGAATAAATTAATTTTAATCATTTATTTTATTTAAGTGTGAATAAATAAATATGGATAGTTAAAATTTGGTTTTGATTATTACATTGATTAAATTAATAATGAGATGATAATGGAAATTCAAATTTTAAATTTTGAATTTTGAAATTTAAGTTGTTATCTTTTCCTTAAAAATATGGCACCTTATTTGGGTATCTAATTATTAATTAATTAAAAAAACACATGAAAAAAATCAAAATCCCATTTTTCAGGGATAGGCCACACGCATAGGGCATGACTGTTCTATGCGTGTGGCACTTCTGATGTTATCAGAAGTTGGTTTTTTATTTTTATTTTTATTTTTAATTAATTAATAAAATATTTTTAAATGGGTTTTAAAATGGAATATTGGACTTTGTCTTGTATCATTATTATTATTATTATAAAAAGATGATTGGTTTTTCAATAATGTCTTTATATTCTATATGATAGAAAATAGAAACAACAAGTTATAACAAGTTTTTACAGAGAAGAAAATTTATCATCTTTTTCACAAAAACCAAAACCATTTCTCTCTAGCCTATAATCAAAAGTCTCATGTGTTGAGAATACTTTTAATTTACAAAATTGATCATTGGTCTCTATGTTCCCACCCAAATCTTGAGGTGTAGAGAATGTCTTGGAAGATCTATGTGTGAATACTCTAAAAGGATAGGAAGATCGAAACATATACAAAAAGATTCAAGGATACTTGATAGGCTACAAAAGGAAAATCGTTTCGTATTATTTTGCATATGTATATTGTATATATATATATATTGATTAACATGTTGCAAATTAAAAGATACTCATATAATGTTGTTTATATGAAAAATTTTGTTGTATACAATTACCGCAACTTCCATTGCACACTAGGAACCGTTCCTACCACTGGCTCTACTATTAATTCCCCTTAACTTCATTAGGTCATTGAACACATCAAGATGGTACTTTGGATTTGTATTTCCCTCATAAGGGGTCATGTAGGGCTCTTTGAAGTTGGCTGGGAGTCAAACGACTTGGATTCTCTAGTGAAGGGTGACTCGTAATCAAACTCATCATCAACAGAGTGCCCCCCAGACGCGGTGATTATCTTGCTCCGTAGGCTCCTCATCTCGGTGTCTAAGCCTTGTTTCCTTTTGTTCAAGGAGTCCCTCAAGTCAGATCTATTGGCCTTTCCTTTCCTTTCACCTTCTGGGGGAGCCATAGGAGGTGTGGTCCTCTCGCCCGACTTTCTTCTATTGAGCTCTTCCCTCAAGTCTGGGGGTGTTTCCCTTGAAGTGGCCTTGACTTCATTCTGAGGGTTACCATCGTTCTTTCGCTCTAGCTTCGCCTGTCCGGGATGCTCACGCTGCTTTGGCCGAGGGTTATTGCTAGTGAAGAGCCAAGTCCTCCCGTCGTCCATAGGGACTGTGGTCTATCCCCTTTTATGGCCTTTCTCCTTTCGCTTAGGAAGAGGCATGCTTGATTTTCTCTGTAACAAGCCATTTAACACCTCTTGAATGTTTTCTAAGGTGGTTTGTAGCCTTTGGTTCTTTTGGTGTAACTCGCATATCTCATCCTTATAGAATTGAGTCCTAGAGCTCGAGCTTATGGAATGTACTTTGGGACTCTTATCGGGCCTGCTCGTTGAAGGACCCGGATCCAGCCGACCAGAGTTCGACACCGATGGTGGCCGTGGGGGAGGAAACACTCATGTGCCACCTATAGGGGCGGCTGCTGGTCCTAGACAGTCTCCATTGGGCTGGATAGCTGGGATGTAGTCTCCTTTTTTTCTTCAGGAGCCATAGGCTTCTTGGGTGCGTCCACATTTTTGGGAGGTGGAGGGTTCCTCGTGGAGGCTTTCAGCTGATCTCTTTCTAGGTGGACATCAACCTCTTGTCGTTCTCTCAAACGCTTAGAACATCTCGACATCTTTCCCTGTCGAAATCATTAGAAGAACAGTTGCTTGACACTAATCCTTCCCACAATCGGCACCAAACAATCGACGGTAAAAACTCGTCAACAAACTTAGGTTGGAAAACTTAAGTGAACTTAGAAGAACATAGACAAAAGTTGCAGAAAAAGAATGGAGGAAAACTCGTGTATTTCTCTTTTAATGATTTGAGGTTACAAAAATTTCCCAATCCCTTACTCTGAGGGATGGAGGTCTATTTATAGCTGGGTTCTAATGACCCCTGATACATGGTGGTCCCAGGGGACCAGAACGTACGTAGTTACATTGCCAGAGTAATGATGCAGGAAGCAGTGGTGCAGAAAGTCGTAGGGTCGGCCCTAGCACGTGGTCAGGGGTGCTCAGGTAGTGCCTCCACTCTTCGTACAACTTCGTACCGCAACCACTTGTTGGGTAAATGTCGGGGTCACGCCTATGACCTTCTAAGGTTTGTACATCCCATACTCGTCCGGGTACCTCGTACGTGGTGGGTCTTAGGTCTTCAAAATATGTCTTTGCAATAAATATCATTATTTTCTACTATGTGTCGAAGAACTTATAGGTTCTTCAATGGGGTAGTGTGGGTTCTCTTTATTCAGGCCTCGTATTCCCTATACTAAGGCAATTGTTGGAAATACTTGTGCTGAGCTCATGGTATAAAGAACGAGGGGCTTTGGAATCCTTACACGCATCACGGAGGCATCATGGCACTTCAGTGAGTTGAGCCTCGCTATGCGAGGTCCTTGCTCCTTCGAGGTGTGCTGCAGGCAGTGAGGAGGTATCACGTAACCTACATACAAATGCAAGGTGCGTGCACAATGCTAGGGGTGCACAAGGTTCTAGGGGCCCATGAGGCGCCAGGTGCACATGAGACGCCAAGTGCGCGCGAGGCGCTAGGGGGCGTGTAGGGCACCAGGTGCGCGCAAAGCACTAGGGGCGTGTAGGGCGCCAGGTGTGTGCGAAGCGCTTGATGCCTTGTGTGATAATATTTCAATGCGGGTGGGCCTCTAGTGCCTCTCTCATCAACTGAGTGGACCTTATGGGGCTTTAGATGTGATTGCTTTGGACCTTCAAGGGACCTTAGACAAGAGATGTGGGTCTTTCACAGGTGTGGAATTTTTAGCATCCACACTTGTAATTATATATGTAACATAATAGTTTAAATTTTAATATATTTAACACAAACAAAAATAGTTCTCGACAATAAAATTAATAGTGATATAATAACAATTATTAAAAAATATATATTTATCTTTGTTATCCCTCAAAAATACGAGGATGATGTGGAGAATGAGAATGCGACACGTGACATCACAAATCAGGGAAAAACGAAAAAGTATCGAGAAAAGACCGACAAGCAAAAAACATAGGTCCAGGACCTATAGGAAAGTTGACCACGCCTAAACCCCCTAAGGGTGGTCAGCCTGACCCCTACCCCTAGGGGTGGTCGGCCTAAGCAGGCCCAAGAACCCAAGGGGTGGTCGGCTTGACCCCTACCCTAGGGGTGGACGGCCCCAGTATGTCCTAAAGCCCCTAGGAATGGTCGGCCTTACCCCTACCCCAGGGGTGGTCGACCCCAGTATGCCCAAGGACCCTAGGAGTGGTCGGCCTGACATGCTCAAGAACCAACTGGGTGGTTGGCCCACCCTATTCTTCATAGGGTGGTTGGCCTAAACCCCTAAGTACACTTCACTAAGAAATACTTACTCTCATTCAAATTGAAATCAACAAGCCTAGAACCCAAAAGGTCACAGGCCTAGCACCCAAAGGATTAACAGGTCCAGCACCTAGCAGGTCACAGGCCTAGCACCAAAGCTAGATTCGTCGGACCTTGCACCTAAGTCTCATATACCAACAGAGACTTAACATCTTCCCAGAGGTTTCAATCGTGCATTATCCACTGCGATCTAGAGAATGATGCTCTGGGCACGACACAAATGAGTGCAAACAATTGAAGGATGAGATAGAGTTTCCTCTCCAATCAGGAAAAATTTTGAGGTACCGAGGCAAGACCAAAACCCCAAGAAGGAATCCAGAATTCTGAAGGCAGAGGAGTCCACCACTGGAGCCGATGGCTGTAGACTTCACACTAGATACCATATGCGGAGGGCCCCACATAGTAGGCAACAGTAACAATGCTTGTGAGCGATATGCAAGGACCCTCATACATGAGGTAGGGGAGTCTTCCCAATGTAGTGCAGTTGAGGAGCGATCTCCAAAAAATCCAAAGTATGAAATTGAAACTCTCACTTTTACAAGGGATGAGGCCAGGCACGTGAGATACCCCCACAATGATGCTCTGGTCCTTACCATTCAAATCGCCAATGCCCGAGTGAAGAGATACTTGGTGGATACGAGAAGCTCAGTAGATATCATCTACAAATCATCCCTCGAGAAGATAAAGCTCACAGTCAATGACCTGACACCGTGTTCCCAAATGATATATGGGTTCATAGGAGAATGCCTAGCACCAACAGGAACTATCAGACTACAGGTCACAGTGGGGGATGCCCCTAGCCACGAGACTGTGATGACAAAGTTCCTGTTGGTAGATTAATCATTGACTTACAATGTAGTGCTTGAGAGACCCCTCTTGATGGCGTTACAAGCAGCAGTATCAATCTGGCATCTATCTTTGAATTTCCCCACAAGCGAAGGGCAATGATGCGTACAGGGTAATGAAAGGGAGGCACGAGAATGAGATAATGCGTCAGTGGTCAAGGCAAAGAAAGGATCATGCGTAAACAACATGGTAGTAACCTGCTATGAAGAGAAGGAAGGAATCGATGAGGTTGTCAACATGGAAGTTGACCTTGAAAGAAACACTCTACTGGAGTCGAGGGCTCCTTTTAACGAAGGTTTGTTATTATAGAAAGTTTCCCAAAGTGAGGGAAACTACATCGACCCTCGATTTTGGGATGACTTCATGGGGGTAGGACCAGTCGAAGATCTTGACAAAGTCCTACCAGATGAGGAGGACCCGACTAGAGTAATTAAAGTTGGGAAGGAGCTAAAGGTGGAAATTAAGGCACTGTTGGTAGAAATTTTGAAGAAGAACCAGGACGTCTTTGCCTAGTCATATAAGGACATGGTTGGAATTTCTCCATCCATGATAAGCTATCTCCTTAATGTGGAGAAGAACTACCCACCAGTGTAATAAAAGAGGATATTGCTTGACAAAGACCGATCTCAAGCCCTGAAGGAGGAGGTCGAGCGGCTCAAGGAAAATGGTTTTATAAGGGAGTCCTATTACCCAGATTGGGTATCGAACCCTGTGCTGGTCCCAAAGCCAAATGGGAAGTGGAGAACATGTGTGGAGTTCACAGATCTGAACAAGGCCTGCCCCAAAGACTGCTTCCCACTACCCAAAATAGACCAATTGGTCGATGCAACAACATGACATGAAATACTCTCATTCATGAACGCGTATTTTGGGTATAATAAAATAAGTATGCACCCTCCCGACGAGGAACATACCAGCTTCTGGACAGACAAGGGATTGTACTGTTATAAGATGATGCCATTTGGCTTGAAGAATGCAGGAGCCACCTACCAACGTTTAGTGAATGGCATATTCTGAGATTTTCTCGGCAAAAATACGGAGGTATATGTTGATGACATGATGGTCAAGTCCAAAGAAGCTGGAGGGCATGTTCGAGACTTGGAGGAATGCTTTGCAATACTTAGAAAGTATAACATGAAGTTAAACCCTCTCAAGTGCTCGTTTGGAGTTGGTTCTAGTAAGTTTCTCAGATACATAGTCAATTCACGTGGAATCCAGGCTAACCCCAAGAAGATCAAATCATTGATCGACATGAAGTCACCTACCACAATCAAAGAAGTGCAAAGCTTAACCAGGAGAGTAGGTACCCTCAGTAGGTTCGTATCAAAGTCTACAAACAAGTGTGTCCCTTTCTTTAACTTACTGAGGGGCAGCAAGAAGATCCAATGGACTGAGGAATGTGAAGAAGCCTTCCAAGCCTTGAAGAAGCATCTCACTCAACCTCCCATCCTATCAAAGCCAATGTATGGTGAAGTACTATTCATCTATTTGGCTATCACCAAGCATGCAATCAGTGGAGGTTTGGTAAAAGAAGAGAACATGGTACAACACCCTGTGTACTATATCAGTAAAAGGCTAGTAGGTGTGGATTTTAGGTATCCCTCTCTTGAAAGCTAGCCTACTGTTTATTAATTTCCTCTCAAAAGCTGCGTCCATATTTCCAAGCTCACTCGATCCGAATCCTGACCGATGAACTACTAGGATAAGTTCTTTAGAAACTAGAGGCCTCGGGACTATTACTCAAGTGGGCAGTGGAACTAGGACAGTTTGATATCACGTATCATTCGAGGACGGTGATAAAAGGATAAGCATTGACATACTTCATAGTCGAAGGCACCAACCTTGAAGACCCTTCCTACCAATCGGAGAATGGAGATGCCAAGAATGAAGGAAATACTCATGTATGGAAGCTATATGTTGATGGAGCATCCAATGAACACAACTCAGGCGCAAGAATCATACTGATCATTCCGTAGAATCACCGAATCCATTGCATTCTCAGATTTGGATTCAATGCTTCAAACAACGAAGCTGAGTACGAGGCATTATTAGTAGGATTACGCTTGTCTCAGGATGTGCATGCAAAGTCCCTGGAGATATTCAGCGATTCCTAGCTAGTGGTGTACCAGATACTAGGGGAATATCAAGCCAAGGGACTTAGGATGGTGCAGTACCTAAACAAGGTGAAGGGCTTGTTGGCACAGTTCAAAAAATACTCAATTATACAAGTCTCGAGAGAACAGAATGCCAATGTTGATTCCTTAGCCAAGCTTACCAGTGCCAAAGATGTGGACACTCTGAATGTCGTTCCTGTCAAATACTGGGCGAAAAGAAGCATAGCTGAGCAGAAGGCAAATGTATTATTTTTGAATTATCTGTGTAACAGCCATTGTGCTTCAATGAAAGAATAAATTTAAATTCTTAAGTTTCACTTAATTCTTTAAATTTCTTTCAATGAGGGACTTATTCTTTAGACATGTCAACCCTGTCGAATCTTGTTCGGTTCTAGTCCTTGAGGGACCCATCAACCCGTACGATCCAAACAAGAGACTGGTCTGAGGACTTTGTCATCAAATAATGGATCATGTTTGATATTAGTTCTTGAAGAGCCTATCGACCCATACGATCCAAATGAGAGACAGGTCCTAGGACCTTGTCGCCAAATTAATGGATCAGGTTCGATCTTGTTTTTTGAGGAGCCTATCGCCCATAAGATGCAAATGAGAGACTGGTCCGAGGACCTTGTCGCCAAACCATTTGATCATGTTCGATCCTGGTTCTTGAGGAACCTATTGACCCACACGATCAACAAGAGAGACAGGTCCTAGGACCTTGTCGCCAAATTAATGGATCATGTTCGATCTTGGTTCTTAAGGAGCCTATCAACCCATAAGATCCAAATGAGAGACTGGTCCGAGGACCTTGTCGCCAAACTATTTGATCATGTTCGATCCTAGTTCTTGAGGAACCTATCGACCCACATGATCAACAAGAGAGACAAGTCCAAGAACTTGTCGCCAACTTAATGGATCATGCTCAATCTTGGTTCTTAAGGAGCCTATCGACCCATAAGATCCAAATGAGAGGCTGGTCTGAAAACCTTGTCGCCAAATTAATGGATCATGTTTGATCTTTGTTCTTGAGGAGCCTATCGACCCATGAGATCCAAATGAGAGACTGGTCCAAGAACCTTGTCGCCAAACTATTTGATCATGTTCGATCCTGGTTCTTGAGGAACATATCGACCCACACGATCAACAAGAGAGACAAGTCTAAGACCTTGTCGCAAAATTAATGGATCATGTTCGATCTTGGTTCTTGAGGAGCCTATCGACCCATAAGATCCAAATGAGAGACTAGCTCGAGGACCTTGTCGCCAAACTATTTTATCATGTTCGATCCTGGTTCTTAAGGCACCTATCGACCCACACGATCCAAAAGAGAGATAGGTCCTAGAACCATGTCGCCAAGATATTTGATTATGTTCAATCATGATTCTTGAGGAGTCTATCGACCCACACGATCAACAAGAAAGATATGTCCTAAGACCTTGTCACCAAATTATGGATCATGTTCGATCTTGGTTCTTGAGGAGCCTATCGACCCATATGATCCAAACAAGAGACAGGTCCTAGGATCTTCTCACTAAATTTATTGATCATGTTCAATCCTGGTTCTTGAGGAACCTATCGACCCATACGATCAACAAAAGAGACTGGTCTGAGGACCAGCTGCCATTATTTGATCACGTTCGATCCTGGTTCTTGTGGAACCTATCGACCCATACGATCATAAACAAGAGACTAGTCTGAAGACCAATAGCCATAATCGAATCTGTTCCTTGAGGGACCAATCGATAATTTGATCTAAGACTCGTTACAGGCTTGATTAGCCCATCTAGACTCGGTTGGTCCAACTTAGACACTTCTGTTTACAATCATTATAACAAGTACACGAGAGATTACGTAGATCGTGATCGACACTTGCTACACAATCTGCATCTGTGTATAGGTATCATTACTACTGAATATGAAACCATCACCCGACTACCAATGAGGGACAAGCATTTGCTGCTTGCATCATTGGGTGAAAAGGATAGCACTATGTGTCTAAATGCTCGAAGCAAGGCATGGTCAAGTAGCAAGTGACCAAGGCTTTTAAACCCATGATCACTTGGGGGGCATATAGTACATACCAATTGGGGTATACACAAGCAATGAGGGTGTGACCTTAAGTACTAAGCAAGCTCAAGTTTTTCTAGGACATTTGTTCAACATATGTTCTGAAAATGCAAAAAACAAAAAAAGGCATTGGTAGGGAGACTCCTAGCCAAGTCCCTTATAGGGTGGTCGACCAGATCATCAACCCTATAGGGTAGTCCGCCTATCACCCATAGGGTGGTCAACCTATTTTGTTCATGGTACTTGGTGAAGTATCATACTACTCACATTACCATGGTTGTTAGCATGAAAAACATAAAGGAGTAAGGTTAGTATGGCACGTAAAATTCATAAGTTAAGAGTATACTGATACCTGAACCAATGAGGGTGTGAGTTGATATACTTAGTAAGCATTGGAAATAAAAAATTTCAATCAATACACTGGGTACTCATAACAAAAAAGCATAAACGCATAAAATGTCATATGAAAAATTTTCAAGTACAAAGTGTCCCACCAATGGCATAGAAGGAAAGACAGAGTAAAATACCAAAAGAAGACTAACTAGGGAAAGGAGTACCATCTGAAAGATCACCCTGAGCCTTGGAGCCTCACGAGCTAGACACTTCCTAAGCTCCTTCGCTCGCGTCTTCTCGGGAAGAAAATCCAAGTTTAGATCTTTGTTGGACTTCCAGATCAAGTAGAAGCAAGAGAAAGTTGTCTCTGAATACTCCTCTCGAGCCTTGTCCCAAGCAGCTTTGACCTCTTGCTCCTTCTAAACAAGAGAATCCTTCTACAATTGGTCCATGTCAACAATCAACTTCTCTTTCTCAGCTTCAGACTGTTGGAGCTAATCGGCAAGTTTCCCCTCCATCTGGGTTATCCTAAGAGTCAACTCGATCACTTCTTGCTATTTGAGCTCCACGGTACTACGGAGGGTGTTGATCTCTTCATCCTTTGAAGTAATGTCAGCATCCCTAGAGCCAAGAATGCGCCTAAGGTCTCGCACCTCTTGGTGGACAGCTTCAAGCTCAGAATGAATGTTGGAGAGCATATAGGTATACTCCACAGACCTATCATGGACATGAGAGACCAGCATCAGTGCCTGCAAAAAAAACATACAAGCGTTAGATAAATGTCAGAACACAAGCTAACTTGACAAGAAAAGAACTGTAAAGGACTCACACTCTGAATGTTTAGGAGTGACTTCGTTAGAATGGTGCTCAAGTCCTCATTCTTAATCCCATTAAAAGTTGTTGTCGTTTGCTCCAGATGAGATGCTCAGTCCATGAGAGCACCTAAGTTCCGTATAGCAGACTGATGTGGCTAAGATAAGGGAGCAGACACAGAATAAGAAGCACCCACATCAGTGAAAATGGGAGGAACTAGTGTAGACAAAGATAGCTCTACCTCTGCGACATGAGTAGACGCCAAAGGAGTCGAAGGAGACACCTCAAGAGGGACCTCCATGACTGACTCAACCTCAACCCTGGTCTTTTTTGCCACTCGAATAGAAGGACTGACCTTGGTGGGAGTCGACCTCTGTTGGTTATGAACAAAACCAAACATTTCTAAGCCTGTAAAAGAAGATCAAATGTTAGAAGGATATTAAACACAAATGAATCAGAAAATAAAGGTGATAAAATGTTAAACCTTCTGAATGAGATTCAGGTTGAACGTAGTCTCATCAAATTCGTCCGAAGCAAGCGATGAGTACGAGACAGATGCAACCACCTCATCACCCTCATGTCCAGCTGGCACAGGGGAAGAGGGTACCTCCTCGACATGAATGGATCCCGGGGAGTCTATGGCAGTCACGGGCTCGGGACCATCGTCATCCGGAACATTGACTATAGTAGGAGGAAATAGCCCCAACTTCCTAAGGTTCTCTGAAGTAACGAGCATCTTGACATTCTCCTCCTCAGGTGTCATGGCAATCAGTGCCTTAGCCCTAACTTTCATAGCCTAGGTTAGGAGAGGTCTATAAAAAAGCCCAATGTGCTTAAACTTGGAGTATTTGGCCTCTGCGTCCTTAGTAAAGAAATAGTTGTCGGCGTATGTAAATTCCTTGCTATTTCCAGAGATCTCTTCCAAGAAGGTGTTGGTACCCTCGCTCATATAATGGTGGACGTGGAAATACCCCGAGTTGCGCTGAGAAGGGTTTGTCTTCCGGTTAAACAAGTAGTGGATCTCGTGAGCCACTGGAGCAGCCCATTTTCTGTGGTGATAGATAATGTATAATGCAGATAAGACCAAGATCGCATTAGGAACCAGTTGAGAAGGACTAATACCAAAATAGTCTACAACACTATGGAAGTATGGATGAAGAGGAAGTAGGGCACTAGACTTAATGGAAGAATGTGTCCAAGCGCACATACCCAGAGGGGGGTCCTCAGCTCTGTCATCTGGACCAGGGATAGAAATAGACACACCAGAGAGTTCAAAAGTCTTCCTTAAGTTCTTTACCTTTTCTTCAGTCATGTCACAGGCCGCCCCCTTGAACCAACCAGTTTCCATATGATTTCACCGGCGAAGATGGCCCCAGAATCTGATGAATTGAACTCTTTTTGTCATCTCTTCTTCTGCTACACAACTGGCGAGACTGTCTTGCTCTTCAAAGGAGGGCGAAACTCATTAGGCGGGAACCTGTGAATAGAACGCTCCTGAGGATGAGTAGCATAGCGATGAGAACCCTCAGTGTGTCCTTGCTGAGAAGAAGATTGATAGGGAACCCAACTAGTATCTCGGTGCAAAGAGCGTTGCAATGAGTCTCGCTGACCTGACCTATCCTTTTGAGAAGAATGACTCTGCTGAGATGTGCCTTGCGAGTCGCGGGGCGTGCTGTGCTGACAAGAGATATGACAAGAGTCAGGTGAGGAGCCTTGAGTGATGTGCCTGGCAATATGAGGATCATCTTCAGAAGGTTGTTGAGTTTTCTGTTTTACTCTCGCCATTGGGAAATACCTTTTCAAGATATCTTCCTCACTGAACAAATATAAAGCGAAGCGAGGGAGAATCCTTTCACTCTTTCGAACAACTCCTGGGGAGTACGCTCACTTATTGTCTTGTCAGATGAAGAGGAGCTGGACATCTGCAACAGAAGAAAAATAAAGAGTAAAGTTAGTAAGTGAGCATAGTGAAGCCAATAGTTGGGGGCATAGCCATGAACTAAGAAGCAAAAATGAAGAAATCAGGAGAAAATTTCTATATAGCGGGTTAGTCCAGTGAGCCTAAGCCTGGGTTAATCACCCTGAATCCATCAAATTACAAAGCATGAAATATTGAGCATAGGTGGTCGGCCTACCACCTTAGGCCAACCACCCCAGGGATGCAAGCCTTAGAAAAATGCCAGAGGACTGTTCAGGTCTCCAAAAAAAGTAATTTTTACAGTACAAGGAAGACCCCCAAGGAGATCAGTTAAGAGAAAGAAAAAATATTTTTAGGGTCCCAGGTGGTCGACTTATGCTTGGACCGACCACCCTGAATCCCTGAAAATCGCCCAAGGGTATGGTGGTCGGCCCATGAGGTGCACACTACTCGACCCATGATGAAGCCCTAGGGTTAGTCGGCGGTAACCCTAATCCTAGACCTGGAAATCGCATAAGGCAAAGGAAGGGAAGCCCTGGAGGTACTCGGCCCAGGATTGGAAACTCTAGGGGTGGTCGGCCCTAACCCTAACCCTAATCCTAGACTTGGAAATCGCATTATGCAAGGAAATGGAAGCCCTGGAGGTACTCGGCCCATGATTGGAAACTCTAGGTGGTCGGCCCTAACCCTAATCCTAGACCTGGAAATCGCACAAGGTAAGAAACCCTAGAGGTGCTTGGCCCATAATGAAGCCCTAGGAGTGCTCGGCCCATGACGGAATAGACATCCCTGAAAATCACCTATGCTAGGGTTTGGAATTCTAAAAATTGCCAGGCTGATGAGGTGATCAGCCTAGGGTCTTACATCCCTGGAAATCGCCCATCCTAGGGTTTTGCAAAGCTAAAGTCGCATGTTCTAGGGTTTGTAACCCTGGAAATCGTCCCGGCTAAGGAAGTTTATAGTGAAACCTTAACTTGATTCAAGTAAGACAATTATTTTGGATCAAAATAAAACAAATAAAGAAGATTCAGACAAAATTCCTCAAAGCTTCAAAGTGTTTCTTCTAAATCTAAACACATTTAAATTAAATGGTGTAAGGATTAGAAGAAAGTACTTACCAAAGATCTAAGCTTGATGAGGAGCTGGAGAAATCAGGCTTGGAACTCGTTTGGGAGAGCAAATAGAGCAAGAATGAGAAGAGATGCCCTACTTATAACCTCTCAAGCAAACAAGATATTTTTAGGAATTCGAATTTCCTTGAAATATATCTGGTATGATTAAAATTTTAAATTCCTTGAAAAATATCTACATTTTTAGGAATTTAAAATTTCTTGAAAAATATCTATATGATTAGGAAATCAAATTCCTTGAAAAAATATCTAATATTTTTAGAAATTAAAATTCCTTGAAAAATATTTTGTATTTTTAAGAATTAATATCCTTGAAAAATATATTATATTTTTAGGACGTCAAAACTCCTTGAAAAATATGTTATATTTTTAGGATTCCAAATTTCCTAGAAAAATATATTAGAATTGTAGGAAATTAATTTTCCTTGAAAAACCTAATTAGTTTTAGGAATTACTAATTATCCCTAAAAATTCGTGTTGAGTAAATTATGGATAGTTAAAATAGTACTATCTAATGTCCCAAGGGACTTGACTATTTAAGTACTGCTACGATATGTTTCTCGGCCCAGGATCAAGTATACCGTAATGTTGAAAATATTACAATAAACTTGGGAGGAAAATGTTATCCCTTAAAAATACGAGGATGACGTGGCGAATGAGAATGAGACACATGACGTTACAAATCAGGGAAAAATGACAAAGTATTGAGAAAAGACCGACGGGCAAAAAAGATAGGTCCAGGACATATAGAGAAGTCGATCAAGCCTAAACCCCCTAGGGGTGATCGGCCTGACCCCTACCCCTAGGGGTGGTCGGCCTAAGCAGGCTCAAGAGCCCTAGCGGTGGTCGGCTTGACCCCTACCCCAGGGGTGTTCAGCCCCAGTGTATCTAAGAGCCCCTAGGAGTGGTCGGCCTGACCCCTACCCCAGGGGTGGTCGGGCCTAGTATGCCCAAGGACCCCTAGGGTGGTTGGCCTGACATGCTCAAGAACCACCTGGGTGGTCGGCCCACCCTATTCTTCATAGGGTGGTAAGCCTGAACCCCCAAGTACACTTCACTGAGAAATACTCACTCTCGTTCCAACTGATATCAACATTCCTAGCACCTAGAAGGTCACAGGCCTAGCTCCCAGAGGATCAACAAGTCCATCACCCAGAAGGTCACAGGCCTAGCACCCAAGCTCGGGTTGTTGGACCTAGCACCTAAGTCTCATATACCAACAGAGATTTAACATCTTCCCAGAGGTTTCTATCGTGCATTATCCACCACGATCTAGAGAAACAACAAGAAGTCCCACGATCTCATAATCATGGGGAGGTGGACATGTATCTCCACTACCTGATAATCATGTACCAAACCACAATCCTAGTATTACTGGTCATGTTACAGCCCCTGGGTACTATAAATAAAGGACTCGTGGCATCATTTCGGAGGATCGCTTTTTCTTGAATTTTTGAGATCTGAAGAACATTTGGGGAGAAATTCTGGGCAAATCAGAAACGAGTGAATACTTTTGTTCATCAGTGTAATTGTCGAGTGATTCAATACTAAAAGTTAAGTGGATTAGGTTATTACTGTTCATTAAAATAGGGCTGAACCACTATAAAATTTATGTGTGTTTACTTAAGATAATTGTACTATGTCGCTTATTCTATTTATTTTGTTCAAAAGGTTTTGTATACTGTACATACGACCATTGGCCAATTTCACAGGTCAACAATCTTAACTAATACTCAAAATTTAAATTTGTGAATTTTTTATATTTAATTCTTTTATCAAATTTAAATTTGGGTATTATATTTAATTTTTTTTATTTGTATTTTTAACATGTAAACATTAAATTATTTGTTAGATAATTTGATGTTTAAGTGGCATAGGGGCATAGGTGGGATGGGTGGAATGGATTCAAAACCCAGCCAATATAATTAAAAAAAATGTCTAAGAAACAAAAAACAATAAATGACCGATCTAAAATTACAAATCCAATCCGCACTTCTGCATAATAGATAGAATTGGTTTTCAATAGAATGCGAATTGGATTGAATTCAAAATATGAAATTCGCACTTTATGCGAATTAGATTTTTTATGAGCAAATTAGAAATAAAAATAGGTGGTCTCCTTTTCTCTGTCTCATGCATGCCTTATATTTTGTCATCTATCGTAAATTTTTTTATTTAAAAAAATTAATATTAACGACTACTTTCTTCAAAGCAAAAAGTATATATATATATATATACCCCTCCCTCCCTTAGTAAATATATCTTCCATTTTTTAATTTTATTTTCTCATTTTTGCAACTTTCAAACTTCTTCTCTCTTCAACAACAAATTTACATAAATTTTACCGTTTCAAGCTTAACAAATCTCATATTCAATATAGCTCAAGCTTCCCAAAATTTTGATCTTCATTCTATTATATAGTATGTTTAATTTTATATTTTTTATTCAGTTATAAAATTTTTAAATTGTTTGTCTATATATTTTATAGAGAAATTTTCAACAAAAATTAATAAATAATCTAAAAAGTTGCAAATATATTATAAGTAGTTTTTTTACGGTAAAAATGAGTAAGTAGTATAAAATGTTGCACTTAAGTCACAAAATAATTTTTTAATAGTAATAATGAGAAAGTAGTCTCACTTTTTGCACTTAAATCACTAAATAGACTTTTTATTGCAAAAAATACATTATTAATAATTTTATCTTAATTTTAATTAATTAATAAAAAATTAATATATATATTGTTTACCCAAAAAACGGCTGCTGATGACATGGCAAGGATTTCTCACACGTGGTTGACACGTGGCGGAAGTGATGTTCGACTATCGACCAGAGGCACATTGCTTCGTCAGGGATCAAGTATTAGATACGACTAGGCTGGTCGTATAATTTGATTTATTTCCTTCTAAGATTGTAATCCTATAATGATTGCGTTGAATATTTTCTCTTTATTACCTTGATACGCAGTTATTAAGGAAAGTCGAGGACCATTGGCCCGTGTAACCATACTTAAGCCTATAAATATGCATGAAATTGCTCAAGGAAGGGACTTTTTTTTTATCTCTAAATATTTTTGCTAAGTATTGAGAGAAAGAGAGCTATAGTGTGATTATTCATCGTTTTATTGTAATTCTTTTAAGGTTTGTGAAACGCAAGAACCCTAGTTCTTTGATCACGGCTTTGAGATTCAATATTAATAATAGCACTAAGTGGACATTGGTCATTACCATTCTTTGGGGCCAAACCACTATAAATCCTTGGTGTTTTCCTCTTTTCCATTGTATTAAATTCTTAATTATCGTTTTATCTTTTGTCGTACATTTGACTCCGTGTCGTTGGCCAAATCAAGGGTCAACATTCTGGTGCTTTCATTGAGAGTTTGGCAAAAAACTATAAGATAATCTAATGGCGAAAACATCCAAGAAGACTTGACAGGCCGCTGACGCTGCACCATCCCAACCTCCTCCCCCAAATGTGGCTGAGAATGAATAACATTTGGAGTTTGAAGAGGAGGAGTTAGATTTCGAAACGCTGAGGGCAACACAAGGGGTGTTGCAGGATAAGTAGGTTAATCTGAGGGCCAATCAAGAGAATGTTGCGGAGAAAATGGTGCTACAGTAAAGAGAAATAGAACGCCAGTGTCAGGAGCTGAGTGAGCGGCAGGCGAAAATGGATCGTCGGCAGAGGGATGCCATGGCCGCTCTTGAAGCAGCAATCCAATTGGCTCGGAGTCAGGTTATTCCAACCTCCCAGCTAGATCAGCCACCGAATGTGCCACCTCAAAGAGGTCCCAATCCAAGCCCTCCGCTCCAACCAACAAGCCCTCAAAGGCCGGAGCAGTCGCCTATGGCTCAGGATGATGTCCCACCTAGGGAACCTGTGCAGCAGCCTTCATCTCAGGCTGGTCAAGGCAATCCCTAGCGCCCGAGGCAGAATAGGGCTTGGCAACCGCCCTGTAGCCCTAGACGCCCAGGGGATGAAGAGTCAATTCTACCGAGCAAGGGGCAGTGTTCTTCTGCCAACAGAAGGAACACCGAGTCAGGCTCTACGGTCAGGGGCCCCCCACGGCATAACAATGGACGGGGACCCAATGACCAGTGCAGGCCTCCCCCTGACGCTCGGGAGATGCCAGCCCAAGGAGGAAATAGCGTGAACAGCCGGTCATGCCGTAGTTAGCCAAAATTTAGAGATGGCCACAACTATAATGAAGCCGATTCCGGCAAAAGAAATGCTGGTCGGAGAGATGAGGAAAGAGGTGGAGGCAGAAGCCCCCCACCTAGAGAAAATAGGCCAGCTAGCCACAACGCTTGGGGGCAACCCAGGCAGCAAAACGTCTTTGATCGGCTAGGAGTTAGCGAGCAGAGACGTAGAGACGATGATTTAAGGGACGTACTTAAAAAATGTCGTGAGAGGCACGACGAGTACGCTCCCCCGACAATCCCAGAAGTTGTTCAGGCTCAGATTGATGCTGTGAACCAGGTGGTACAGCAGTTGGTCGGGGGACGAATGTCCCATATTGAGTACGATAGGAGGAGGGGCACTCCCTTTGTACAAAGGATTGCGGCGGCTGAAACCCCCAGTAAATTCAAGATGCCAACATTGCCGAACTTTGATGGGTACGGAGACCCAGTATCTCACATTAATAAGTTTGAGATACAAATGGATATAAATAAAGTGTCAGAAGATTCCCGCTGCCGGATCTTTCCAGCGACATTGTCTGACACCGCGCAGGAGTGGTTCATTAAGTTCCCTCCTGCTAGCATAGTATCTTGGGAGGTGTTCGTAAAAGAATTTTACGGACTATTCTACTCGGGTCGTGTACACCCCACAGAGGCCAACCAGCAGGTCGAGATACGCCAGAAGGAGGGAGGGCCCTTAAAGGAATATGTCCAACGCTTCATGCGAGCAGTAGCTAGAGCCAAGACAGTGGGCAATGAAGGTAAGATGATGGCTCTAACTGCTGGGGTTAGACGCCATTCTCCCCTCTAGAGTAGCCTCAGAATGAAGGGGGTATAAAGTACCCAGGAGTTTTTGGATCAGGCTGATCGATATATCAAGCTCGAAGATGAGATTGCCAATGAAGGGAAATCGCCAACAAAGGACAAGGGGCCGAAGGAAGAGCCCGCCAAAGCCGCCAATGGGTCAGAAAAGCCCAACAGCAATGGCAAGGGCAACCGGAATGGCAATGGTAGGAACGATGGAAAGCGGGCGAACAATGAACCCTCAGCTTATGAGAGTAAACGCCCCAAAGACAGTCGATACGAGCCGAGATTCACCAACTACACAGCCCTTGTCGAAAGCTGAGCTGAAGTCTACCAGGCGACTAGCTCAAGCGTGCCTTACAAACGACCTGCAGCTATAAGGAAAGATATCTCCAAGAGAGATATGAGGAAGTTCTGTCATTTTCACAATGACTATGGGCACGACACCAATGAATATAAACAGTTGAAAGACAAGATTGAGTTCCTGATCAGGCAAGGACATTTAAGAAGATATGTGCGAGCCGCAGGAGGGTCTCAGCGAGAGGCTCAAGGTGGCAACAAGCAGACGCCTGCACGCCAACACTCGCCACCTCTACAACCAGCTCCTGTGGCAGGCACTTTACTCACCATCTGTGGAGGTCCACATCTTGTAGGAGACAGTGGGAAAGCAAGGGAACAATATGCTCGAACCCTACACCACGACCAGGACATCGAGATGATGAGTGTGGAGGATCGAGCACCAAAAAAGGCTCGAACAGAGGAGGAATTGATAACCTTCTCTGAAGACAACACCCAGCACGTGCGATTCCCACACTCCAATCCGTTGGTCGTAGACGTACAAATTGCCAACATGATAGTGAAGAGGGTGTTGGTCGACACAGGAAGTTTGGTCAACATCCTGTACAAGTCTTTGCTGGAAAGAATGAAGCTGTCCGTCAAGGACCTGGGGCCATGCAACCAAACCATCTATGGTTTTTCCGATGAAGGGCTCGCCTCAACAGGGTCAATTAGGCTTCTAGTTACAGTAGGTACTGCACCTGCTAATAGGACATTACTCACTACATTCATAGTAGTTGATTGTCCTTCAGCATACAATGCTGTAATTGGGAGGCCGATTCTAGTCAATCTATGGGCCGTCACTTCAATATGGAACCTTGCCATGAAATTCCCAACAAACGCAGGGGTAGGATTCGTATTGGGAAATTAGCGGGAAGCAAGGGAGTGCTACAATGCCTCGATCACCAAGGCAAAGAAGGGTGTATCGAGGGATATTTCTAGAAAAGAGTTGCAAGTGGCAATTGATGCTCAGGCCCACTCAGGTGATAATGTCACCAAATAGGGCGTTGCCCAAAGGGAGGATAGAGACTTGGATCCTCGCTTTGGGGATTTTGAGGAAGAAATAGGACCCATCGAGGACCTTGAAGAGGTCCAACTCAATGAAGAAAATCCGACCAGGGTTGTGAAAGTCAGTAAAAACTTAGCGACAACAACAAAACAAGCACTTGTGGAGTTTTTAAGGAGGAACCAGGAATTCTTCTCCTGGTCGCACAAGGTCATGGTCAGAATAGACCCTGCAGTCATCAGCCATGTCCTGAACATCGACAAGAGTTATCCACTGGTGCAATAGAAAAGGAGACTGCTCGACAAAGATATATCGAAGGTCTTAAAAGAAGAAGTTGAAAAGCTAAAGGAGAATGGGTTCATCAGGGTGGCATTTTATCCATCACAGATCTCTAATCTCATGCAAGTTCCCAAACCGAATGGCAAGTGGCGCACGTGCGTGGATTTCACAGACCTTAATAAAGCCTGCCCCAAAGATTGTTTCCCACTCCCAAGAATCGACTAGCTGGTCGATGCCACTGCAGGGCATGAGATTCTCTCATTCATGGATGCATACTCCGGGTATAATCAGATTAGTATGCATCCTCTTGATGAGGATCACACTAGCTTTTGGACTGATACAGAGCTTTACTGTTACAAAATAATGCCCTTCGATTTGAAAACGTTGGTGCAACTTACCAGCGACTAGTCAACCACATGTTCAAAGAGCTTATCAGGACAAACATGGAGGTCTATGTCGACGATATGCTGGTAAAGTCAAAGAAGGCAGAAAGTCATATAAAGGATTTGTAGGAGTGCTTCAACGTCTTGAACAAATATCAGATGAAGCTTAATCCCCTCAAATGCTCCTTCGGAGTAGGATCAAGGAAGTTCTTGGGATTTAATGTTAACTCGAGAGGAATTGAAGCCAATCCCAAGAAAATCAAAGCCCTGGTCGATATGAAATCGCCAGCGAAGATTAAGGATGTTCAAAGTGTAACCGGAAGAATTGTCGCTCTTAGTAGATTTATTTCAAAATCAACAGACAAGTGCATCCCATTTTTTAATCTACTTAGAGGCAACAAGAGATTCGAATGGATGGAGGAGTGCGAGCAGGATTTTCAAGCATTGAAGACTCACATGGCGCAACCACCCATCCTATCAAAGTCAATCGATAAGGAAACTTTGTTCATCTACCTGGCGATCATGGAATATGCTACTAGTGTCGTTTTAGTAAAGGAGGAAGAAGGCGTGCAGAAGGCTGTTTACTATGTAAGCAAAAGGCTAATTGGACCAGAGCAGCAGTACCCGCCCATCGAGAAGCTAGCCTATTGCTTAATTTTGGCCTCAAGGAAACTACGACCTTACTTTCAAGCCTACCGTAAGAGATATCAAACTGCCCTCGTGGAAGTTATTTACAGACGGCTCTTCCAATGAGCATCATGTAGGGGCAGGGGTGATCCTGATCATGCCTGAGGGGCATCATTTTCACTGTACAATCAAGTTTGACTTCACTGCTTCTAATAATGAGGCTGAGTATGAAGCGTTACTCGATGGGTTACGATTAGCCAGGGATATGAATATAAAGGTGCTCAACATCTTCAGTGATTCTCAGCTGGTGGTGAATCAAATCATGGGAGAGTACCAGGCACGAGGCTTAAAGATGGTTGCCTATTTAAACAAAACAAAAGATCTATTGGCTTAGTTCGACAAGTACACCCTCCAGCAAGTACCTCGCGACCATAATTCCAATGCTGATGCTATGGCCAAGTTAGCAAGCGCGAAGGATGTTGATACTCTGAACATAGTACCAGTTGAACGACTATCTGTGCCAAGCATCCAAGTAGAGGAGACCACTTTGGTGATCGAGATGGCGGATATGTGGATGGCACCATACGTAGAGTATCTGACGCAAGGTGTGTTGCCGACAGAAAGAAACAGAGCTAGGACCCTTCAGCGACAGGATGCTAGGTATATCCTGGTAGATGGAGTCTTGTACCAAAGGGGATACTCAATGCCACTCTTCAGATGTGTTTCGAAAGAGAAAGCCAAAGAATTGATGAAAGAGGTGTTATATTATTTTATAATATAATGTAATATTATATGATAATATAATGTTTAGATTAAATAAATGTGACAAAGTGTGTCACATATTGTAACTGATAATAGAGAGTTACAATATTTAGATATATGAGATATATCCAAATAATGTAACATATTTGGTGTTACAAACTTGTAACTTCCAAATATTACCCTTTATTATGTAAAATTGTTGTTACACAATATTGAGATGAATTTCATAAAGCCATATGTGGCATGGCTGTTAGAGATATGATTTTAACCCCAATAATGTGTTTTGGGAGTTACAAAATCATTTGGGAGGGTTTGGAACCGTTTGGAAAAACATCACATTTTTTGTGCTGAAATTGGTCGCTGGCCGCGGCCACCAACATTCAGTGGCCACGGCCTGTGGGTCAGAGACCAGTGGTCGCGGCCACTAATGTCTCTGGCCACGGCCACAGGCCAAAACTGGCCAATTTTTCAGTTTTTTCAATCTTTGTTGAACGGCTCAAGAAAACCCAAATAACTCCCAAATCTCATTTTAATTCCATATTAATCCAATTAAACATTGGTAACAGCCATGGGGGTTGGTGGAATTTGAAATTCAAAGGGTGTCTCTAAACTCTATAAATAGGAGCCTATAGCTCACTTGTAAGACACAACATTTCTATCCATTAGAGCACTTCGCTAGAAACACCTTGAGGCTTGATAATTCCAGAAAGCTTTTCCAATACTTGAGAGAGATCCCTTAGTACTTGAGTTAGGGGGAAATAAGCTTTTGGACAAAGGTTTTAAACCTTGTTCAAGTTGGTCATCCCCAACCCTTTTCACTTAGGTTGTGTAAGTGAGAGTTTCTTGTATTTTTGTTCTTCTTTCTATTGTATTGTTTTCTTCTTATTCTCTTGTTCTTTTTACTTGTATTTCTTGTTCAAGAGTTGTAATCTTTTCTTTTCTTTTGTTTCAAACACTTCTAGTTTACTTGTAACCTTTTGCTTAGAGTTGTATTTTACTATTCTCTTCTTCTTCATAATCTTCTTCATTTTCTTTGTTTATTTGTAATTTTCAGTTATAGAGTTGTAACCTTATTTAATCAATCTATATTTATTTGTAATATTATTGCATAGAGTTGTAATATTATAATCATTTCCATTGAGGCAAAACATTTTTTCCTAACATTCAAAATCTTATCCCTTTTTTGTTTCAATGGAAAGGGAGACAATCAAGATCATGAACCAAGACCTAGTGAGATTGGATAGGTTTGATGGATCCAATTTTACTAGGTGCCAAGACAAGGTGAGATTTCTTTTAACCACTCTTAAAATCGCCTACATCCTTGAGTCATCCTTGGCACCTCTAGCCGATCCATCAGTCAAAGACACTCCCGAGGAGGTGGAGAAGAGAAGGAAGAGGGAGGAGGAAAACCTTCTTTGTAGGGGTCATATCCTCAACGCCCTATCCGATAGGCTCTATGACCTCTACACCGAGACCAAATCGGCCAAGGAGATATGGGATGCACTTGAGAAAAAGTTTAAGGCGGAAGAGGAAGGTACCAAAAAGTTTTTGATATCTCAATACTTTGATTTCAAATTTTTTGGTGATAAACCTATTCTTCCTCAAATTCATGAATTGCAAATTATTGTTAATAAATTGAAAGTGTTAAAGATTGAGCTTCCCAAAGCCTTTCAAGTTGGTGCTATAGTGGCTAAATTACCACCAACTTGGAAGAGCTATAGGAAAAGAATCCTTCTTAAAAATGAGGATTATTCTTTGGAGGAGATCCAAAAGCATATTTGAATCGAAGAGGAATCGATATGTAGAGATAAACTTGTGGAGGGGTCTAATGGAGAGACTTCCAAAGAAAATGCGGTGTCACAACCAAAACATCCCAAAAACAAAGGGAAAAAGGGTAATGAGAAACCTGTGGGTCCAAAAATCAACCCAAACAAGTTTAATGGCGAGAAAGGTCCTTGCTTTGTGTGTGGTAAAAAGGGTCACTATGCTAAAGAGTGTAGGCATAGAAAAGACCAACAAGGACCTAAGTGAACGCAACTCAAGAGGAAAACATAGTTGCTACCCTTAGTGAGGTGAATGCAGTCCAAGGCAAGGTGAAAGGGTGGTGGTATGATACATGTGCCACCGTTCATGTCACCTATGACAAATCATTGTTCAAGTCCGTTGAAGAGTCAAAGGGAAACCATGAGATACAAATGGGCAATGAGGGCAAATCCAAGGTACTTGGCAAAGGTACCATTGAAGTCTTTTTCACCTCTGGCAAGAAAGTTACATTAGTGAATGTACTTTATGTTCCCGAAATGAGTAGAAACTTGCTAAGTGGTGATTTGCTTGGCAAGCCCGACATTAAAGCCGTTTTTGAGTCCGGTAAACTTATACATACCAAATCAAATGTATTTTTGGGAAAGGGGTACTCTTGTGAGGGTATGGTTAAATTGTGCACCAATGATGTAACTTTCAATGTTATCAATAAAAATGCTAATTCCTCCTATATTGTTGAGTATGACTCTTTATTTTTGTGGCATCTTAGACTATCACATATAGGTTTTCAACCATGAAAAGAGTAGTAAAATGTGGTATGATTGCATGCAATATTAAAAACTATGGTAAATGTGAAACATGTGTTAAGGCAAAAATGATTAAGAAACCATTTCCTAGTGTAGAAAGATCATCTAATTTACTAGATTTAATCCATAGTGATCTTTGTGAGTAAAAGGTATTTTCTTACTTTTATAGATGATTTTAGTAGATATACCTGTGTGTTTCTTTTAAAGCATAAAGATGAAACTTTTGATGCTTTTAAATTGTATAAATTAGAAGTTGAAAATCTACTAAATAAAAAGATTAAGGTGCTAAGAAGTGATAGAGGAGGAGGGTACTTCTCTAATGAATTCAATACATTTTGTGAAGAAAACAGTATAATTCATGAGTGCGCTGCACCTTATACACCACAACACAATGGTGTTGCCGAAAGGAAAAATAGGACTTATCTAGAGATGATAAATTCTATGTTGGTGTTTTCTAAGTTGAACATCAACTTATGGGGTGAAGCGCTTTTAATCGCTTGTCACATTCTTAATCGAATACCGATGAAGAAAAATGAGATATCTCCATATTAGTTATGGAAAGGAAGAAAACCCAACATAGGGTACTTCAAAGTGTGGGGTTGTCTTGCATATTGCAAGAAAAACGAACCTAATAGAACAAAGTTAGGTTCAAGAGCCATAAAGTGTGCTTTTGTTGGTTATGCCAACAATAGTAAAGCTTATAGGCTATTAGACTTAGAGTCTAATAATATGATTGAATCTAGAGAAGTTGAATTCTTTGAGAATATGTTATGTGACAACAATTCTCAAGCTTCAACATCTCTAAAGGAGAATTTGTTATATAAGAACAATTCTCAAGCTTCTACATCCAAAGTTGATTCTCAAGAGGAGAATTCTCAAAAGGATGTAAAGCAACCCTTTGAACCTAGAAGAAGTCAAAGGCTTAAAAATCATAAAAGTCTAGTAGTGGATGAGATAGATTCTCAACGAATTTCATTCTACGTGGTAGAAGGAAATAGAGAGGAAGTCATTAGGAAAATTCCTATTGTACTTCTCGTTGAGGATGATCCTAAGACTTATAGAGAAGCTATGCAATCGAGAGATAGTGCATTTTGGAAAGAAGCCATCAATGATGAGATGGATTCCATTCTTTCCAATAACACTTGGAGATTGGTAGACCTCCCACCGGGGTCTAAGCCAATTGGGTGTAAGTGGGTATTTAGGAGAAAATATCACACTGACGGCACTATCCAAACCTTTAAAGCTAGATTAGTAGCTAAAGGGTTTAGGCAAAAAAAGGGTATCGATTATTTCGATACCTATGCGCCTCTTGCAAGAACAACTTCTGTAAGAATTTTGTTCGCTTTAGCTTCTATACACAACTTGTATGTTCATCAAATGGATGTCAAAACGGCATTCCTTAATGGTGACCTCAATGAGGAGGTCTATATGGAACAACCCAAAGGGTTTGTCCTACCAAAATTTGAACATAAAGTTTGTAGACTTGTAAAATCCTTATATGGATTAAAAGAAGCTCCTAAGCAATGGCATGAGAAATTTGATCAAGCCATCATGTCTAATGGGTTTAGACATAACAATGGAGACAAGTGTTTGTATTCCAAAACTTGTAAGGGATATGTGATCATTGTTTGCTTATATGTGGATGACATGCTTATTCTAAGTAATTGCATGAAAGGGATAGAAGAAACGAAGAGGTTTCTATCATCAACCTTCAAGATGAAAGATCTTGGAGAAGTTGATACCATACTCGGTATCAAAGTAAAGAAACATAGTGGGGGCTTTGCGTTAGGGCAAGCCCACTATGTTGAGAAAGTATTGAACAAATTTAACCATCTCAAGGTTAAAGATGTCAATACTCCATTCGATCATAGTGTAAAACTAGAGAAGAATGAAGGAAGAGCGGTGGCTCAATTGGAGTATGCTAGTGCTATAGGGAGTCTAATGTACGCTGCCCAGTGTACTAGACCTGATATAGCATTTGCGGTAAGTAAACTTAGTAGGTTTACAAGTACTCCAAGTGTGGATCACTGGAAGGAAATTGGAAGAGTCCTAGGTTATCTCAAGAAAACCAAATGACTAAGCCTTCACTACTCCAAATTTCCTTCGATATTAGAAGGATATACAGATGCAAGTTGGATATCCAATCTTGGGGACAACTTTTCCACAACTAGTTGGGTATTTACACTTGGTGGAGGTGCAATTTCTTGGGGTTCCAAGAAACAAACCTGTATATCTCATTCCACTATGGAAGCAGAGTTCATAGCTCTAGCTGCTACCGGCAAAGAGGCCGAATGGTTAAGGATCTGTTGATAGAGATTCCCCTAATCAAAGATAATGTATCTACTATATCGATACATTGTGATAGCCAAGCGACATTGGCTAGAGCATACAGCGGAGTGTATAATGGGAAGTCTAGACACATTAGTCTAAGACATGGATATGTAAGAGAATTGATTCAAAGAGGAGTCATCTCAATATCCTATGTGAGAACAAGTGAAAATCTGGCGGATCCTTTCACTAAGCCACTAACGAGGGATTTAGTGGCTGCATCATCTCGAGGGATGGGACTTAAACTCCCTAAAGAGATTCACGATTGATGGTAACCTATCTTAACACTAGTTATTGAACTAGTGTTATGTTCAATAGGTAACAACAAGTCAATCAAGTGAATATTAGTTGTACTCAAAACAAGTCTCATCTGAGATATTGAGTACTTGTGTGTTACCAAGTGGAGGGTTAAAACCAAAAGGTTTTTTTAATAGAATTCAGTCTTGTAAAGACAAGTATTTTTGGTAACGAAATACTGTAAGAATTCTACCTATATGGACCTAGGGGTGGTGCCGCCTCTCATGAGAATTGGGAGTATTCTCAAGAACATCCATGAATGGAAAGTACACATGGCCATTAACGATGCAAAGCGAGACATAGAGGTCTCAAGTGAACATCACAAAGGTGTGTGTGTTATCACCGATTTGTCATCATGAAAAGATGGTTCAATGCTTAGTGCAACCTAATTCTCAACAAATTTTGTGATAATTACACTATAGTAAAGTTCAAGTTGAAAAACACTTTTCTTTATGCACTAAAGCAATGACTCCTATAAGAGAGAGTTCTTATTTAATCAAGTGGGGGATATGTTATATTTCAAAATAGAATGATTGATTAAATAAGTGTTACAATAGATAACTATTTAATCTAGTGGGAGAATGTTATATTATTTTATAATATAATGTAATATTATATTATATTATATTATAATATAATATTTTAGATTAAATAAATGCGACAAAGTGTGTCACATATTGTAACTTATAATAGAGAGTTACAATATTTAGATATATGAGATATATCCAAATAATGTAACATATTTGGTGTTATAAATTTGTATCTTCCAAATATTAACCTTTATTGTGTAAAATTGTTGTTACACAATATTAAGATGAATTTCATAAAGCCATATGTGATATGGCTGTTAAAGATATGATTTTAACCCCAATAATGTGTTTTGGGAGTTACAAAATCATTTGGGAGAGTTTGGAATCATTTGGAAAAACAGCACATTTTTTGTGCTGAAATTGATCGGTGGCCGCGGCCTGTGGGTCAGAGACCAGTGACCGCGGCCACTAATGTCTCTGGCCGCGGCCACAGGCCAAAACTGACCAATTTTTTCAGTTTTTTCAATCTTTGTTGAACGGCTCAAAAAAACCAAAATAACTCCCCAATCTCATTTTTTATTCCATATTAATCCAATTAAACATTGGTAACAGCCATGGGGGTTGGTGGAATTTGAAATTCAAAGGGTGTCTCTAAACTCTATAAATAGGAGCCTATAGCTCACTTGTAAGACACAACATTTCTATCCATTAGAGCACTTGGCTAGAAACACCTTTAGGCTTGATAATTCCATAAAGTTTTTCCAATATCTGAGAGAGATCCCTTAGTGCTTGAGTTAGGGGGAAATAAGCTTTTGGACAAAGGTTTTAAACCTTGTTCAAGTTGGTGATCCCCAACCCTCTTCCCTTAGGTTGTGTAAGTGAGAGTTTCTTGTATTTCTGTTCTTCTTTCTATTGTATTGTTTTCTTCTTATTCTCTTGTTCTTTTTACTTGTATTTCTTGTTCAAGAGTTGTAATCTTTTCTTTTCTTTTGTTTCAAACACTTCTAGTTTACTTGTAACCTTTTGCTTAGAGTTGTATTTTACTATTCTCTTCTTCTTCATAATCTTCTTCATTTTCTTTGTTTATTTGTAATTTTCAGTTATAGAGTTGTAACCTTATTTAATCAATCTATATTTATTTGTAATATTATTGGATAGAGTTGTAATAGTATAATCATTTCCATTGAGGTAAAACATTTTTTCCTAACAAGAGGTACACGAAGGCTTTTGTGGGGACCACGGTGGGGGGCAAAGCATGTCGAAAAAGATCCTGAGGCAAGGTTACTTTTGGCCCACGATGAATGAAGACTCGATGGAGTTTGTACGGAGGTGCGATAAGTGCCAGAGGTTCTCCAAAATCCCACGAGCATCCCCTAATGAGCTTAAACATATGCAAAGTCCGTGGCCATTTGCAGTTTTGCAGTTTGGGGTATAGATTTGATCGGCTCTTTGCCCACCGAGAAGGGTGGCATCATGTACGCCGTAGTTGCCATCAATTATTTCACTAAATGGGCCAAAGTCGAGCCGCCTGCAACCATAATGACCAAAAAGGTGCTGGATTTCGTGATAAAAAATATCGTTTGTCGCTATGGATTTCCAAGGAAAATCATCTCAGATAACAGCACACAGTTTGATAGTGATTTATTCACGGACCTTTGCGAATGACATGGGATTATTAAGAAATTTTCTTCAGTCGCTCATCCTCAAGCAAATGGACAAGTCGAAGTAGTCAACAAAACGCTAAAGGACACCCTGAAGAAAAGATTAGAAAAAGCTAAGGGTGCTTGGCCAGAGCAATTGCCTGAAGTCCTTTGGTTGTACAGAACCTCTCATCGAACAGCAACAGGCCATACTCCATTCTCTTTGGCTTATGGATATGAAGCTATGTTTCCCGTGGAGTTAGATTTGCCCTCACATCGCAGAATAACGTACGATCAAGGCTCGAACAACCAACTATTGATGGAATCCCTGGACTTGATCGATGAGAAACGTGAACAAGCCCAACTCTGAGTAGCTGCGTACCAGCAAAAAGTCGCCCGATATTTCAACTCTAAAGTACACGAGAGAAAATTCAGCGTTGGAGATTTAGTACTTCAAAGAGTTTTCCTAAACACCCGCGACCAGGCTACTGGAGTACTCGGACCTAATTGGGAAGGGCCTTACCAGATTGAAGAAGTCCTCCATCCAGGCACCTACAAACTTGCTCGCTTAAACAGAGATCTCATTCCTCGCTATTGGAATGGAGAACACCTGCGCAAGTACTATCATTGAAAAATTCTTCTTAAAAGATTGGCTTGTATTAATTTTACTTTTTACAAGTTATGAAAAAGGGTTGGTCATTTTATGTGACTAATCGCTTATAAGTGTAAGATCTTATTGATCACTTGTACAAACATGTTTTGTCCATTTATTACTATAAATATAAGGAACTGTGCGCAGCCAGTCATTCTTGCCAATTATTGTATTTATTACAAGTATTTTCTCATTACGTGTGTTGATTTGCTATATTATCATGTTAATTCTTTTGCTCCGAGCAGTAATGTTCGAACAGGTTTGGTCAAGGAAAGTGACCAAGGACCTAGAGCTCCTCGATCACTTGGGGGGCATATAAGGTATCTAGTAAGCAAAGCATATCTAGAGGTATGTAAACACATGAGCAAAATAAGTGAAAGCATGCTAGGGTACTTAGAGTATTATTCAAAATTTTGTATTTTGTTAAATCAAACCAAAGTACTATGATAAGTTTGGTCATGCGAACAGATGTTATAATAAAAGTAAAATATTATAATGTCAAAAGGAATCCCTTTACACCGCGAGTAGTAACTGCTCGGATGTAATTTTTTGTTAAAAGAAAAAAGTAGCTGCCCGCGCAGCAATAAAAACTATATTGTCTTTACATCACGACCTGTAGGCCGTGTACTTAAAAGATTAAAGAGAAAGAAAAATATCAGACTAAGAAGCAGGAGGATCTTGAGGGGTGTCCTGGTCGACAACAGTTGTAGCTTCATTGTCCGCCCCGTCCACGCCAGTGGCCAAAGAGATTTCGGGCGAGGCAGGTATCCTTGCTCTCTCTTCTTCTGCCAAACGAGCAACGCAGCGAGCTATCTCAGCATGCCTTGTGCGCTCTAGAAGATAGCCTAAATTAGCCTCCTGGTTATGTTTCCAGAAGTCATAGAAACACTTAACGGTGGCATTCTTATACCTTTCCAAATTACTGGCGTTGGCTTTTTCAAGATTCTCGATCCGACCCTCCAATTTTGTGGTCTCTTGTCTGCTCGCAATCAAGTCCTCCTTGAGCTTTTTATCCTCGTGGTAGTTGGCACGGTTAGACTCCTTGAACTGGTCTCTTTGCTCAACGACCTTGTCCAAAGTGGTCTGCTTCTCCCTTAACTCCACAGCCAGCTTGTTCTTCTCCTCGAGCAGCGCTGCATTCATCTTCCGGGCAGCCTCAAGCTGTTCAGCGTATTTCGCTTCGGGAGCTTTGAGTTCTTCAGCGTGCCGTTGCTTGGAAGTCCTGGACTACTCAGTGATAGCACCCGAGCGTAGCCGGCCGGCAGTAACAATCAGTATTGCTTGCGATCATAGTGAAAATTAAACTGATTGTAATGTATAAAAGGGTTGCTCCATAGAAAAAGATGACTTACACTGGCAAGCTCATTTAGTGCGCGGGTTAAGATTTGGTCGACATCCATCATCTCTGTCACCGCCATTGCCTCTCGGAAACGTTCGTGCCTCAAAATTGTGGCCATCCTGTCTTTAGCCGATCTTAAGGCACCACTCAATATGTCACCCACTATGGAAGCAGGAGCAGCCTACTGAGTCTGGTCTGTTGGAGCCAGTGGAGAAGGTGTCGTGTAATGACCCAACTACTCTAGACTTTTGGACCATTAAAGAAAACTATACATACTAATCTTTAATAAAACTTACAAGTGAAAATACCATAACTTTATTAAGAAACTTGTAAAAATAAGAGTTAAACTTACATAAAATTTAGGTTAGGATATGGGATCCCATTGTTTTAAAAACAAAACATAACATAATTTAAAATAAAAAGGGATTACATAATAAGTGCGGAAAATACATGTAAAAACCATAAAAAAAAAACAAAACTACATCCTCGAATCGTAACACTCGGCTCTTGAATCCATTCGACCTCAATACACATTCTCCAAGCTTCCAAGAACCTTTCCCGCCACTAAGACTATTTTCATGCACATAAAAACAAAAAGGAATGAGTCTAATGCCCAACAAGGAAAATCTAACACATAGTTCATATACATAAATTTCATAAGAAACATAAAAAAAAACATATCATAACATAACATAACACTTATATTATACACATACTATAATGGCCATTATTACTTGGGGTCCCATAGACTAAACAAGTCATATGCTCATTAGATTAGTGGGGTCCTACTAGCTAAGCAGGTCATATGCCCATAATCCATTTGGGGCTTGTTAGTCATAATCCTATAGGTGGCAATATATCGCCTCCTTCAGCATATTTTGAATGTTTTCAAAATTGTTTCCCATTCAAACCTTCAACCTCTTGATAAGTCCAACACCTTTCTGAACGAGTCTAACCTATATGACTAACAAGCCCCAAAGATAATGGCACCGTTCTCTGTACTTTGAGCTCCTTCTGAGTAAAGAAGTACTTTAAACTCTTGTGGTCCGTATAAATCTCACACCGTTCTCCGTAAAGCTAATGGCGCCAGATTTTTAATGCAAAGACCACCGCTGCCAACTCCATATCGTGAGTTGGATAGCGTTGCTCGTACTCCTTCAACTGTCGTGAGGCGTAGGCTATCACCTTGTCATTTTGCATTAGTACGCAACCCAATCCTTGCTTCGATGCATCGCAGTAGACCACGAACTTATCGTTGGGTGTCGGTACACTGAGTACTGGTGTTGAGCAAAGCTTATTCTTAAGCAACTGGAAACTTTCTTCACACTTATCATTCCAGTTAAATTTTTGTTGTTTCCGGGTCAGGTTGGTGAGCGGAGTGGCTATCTTAGAAAAGCCCTCTGCAAACTTCCTATAATAACCTGCTAACCCTAGAAAGGTTCTTACTTCAGATGCATTCCTTGGTCTGGGCCAATCCTTCACGGCCTCTACCTTTGATGGGTCTACTGCAACTCTTTCTTTCAATATAATGTGCCCGAGGAACGCCACTTGCGAAAGCCAAAACTTGCATTTCTTGAACTTTGCGTAGAGTTGATGCTCCTTCAATTGCGTCAAAATCAACCTCAATTGTTCCTCGTGCTCTACTTCATCCTTGGAGTATATCAAAATGTCATTGATGAACACAACGACGAATTTATCCAAGTAGTCTTTGAAGACCCTATTCATTAAGTCCATAAACGCGGCTGGTGCGTTAGTAAGACCAAAGGACATAACCAAGAACTCGTAATGTCCATAACGAGTCCTAAAGGTTGTCTTAGGAATCTTCTCCCTTTACCTTGAGCTGATGATACCCGGACCGTAAATCGATCTTTGAAAATATAGTCGTGCCTCGGAGTTGATCAAACAAATCGTCGATCCGAGGTAGCGGGTACTTGTTCTTAATCGTTACTTTGTTCAGGTCACGATAGTCTATACACATCCGCATACTTCCGTCCTTCTTCTTCACGAATAGTACCGGAGCTCCCCATGGTGAATGGCTTGGCCTAATAAAACCCAAGTCTAGGAGTTCTTGTAGCTGCGTCTTTAACTCCTTGAGTTCCGTAGGTGCCATCCGGTATGGTGCCTTAGAGATAGGCTCGGTGCCTGGTACTAATTCTATCGTGAAGTCTATTTCCCAAGTTTGCGGCAATCCTGGCAAGTCATCAGGAAATACCTTTGTAAATTCTTGTATAACACGGACATCCCCAACCTTAAGTGGTGTCTCCCTTTCCACATTCCTGATGCTGGCTAAGAATGCTTGACATCCTTTCTCCATCATTCTCTGAGCTTTGAGAGATGATACTAACGGGGTGTGTAATCCTGAAGCTTGTCCCATGAAGCATAATTTCTGACCGTCAGGAGTCTCGAACATCACCTTCTTGCGTTTACAGTCGATGGTTGCGCCGTGCCGTGCTAGCCAATCCATGCCTAGTATCACGTCAAAGTCCTTGATCACTAGTTTTATCAGGTCTCCTTCTAGTTCTATGTCCTCAATCTTGATCGGTTCGCCTCGTACTATCCGTGATGATAGAACTACTTTGCCCGAAGGCAACTCGGTTACAAACCTAGTTCTAAATCTTTCACAAGGTTTGCCTAGTTTTTCTATCATTCCTAATGAGATATACGAATGAGTGGCTCCTGAATCAAATAATACATAACATAAGTTATTGAGGATAGAAACCTGACCTGTGACCACCTTGTTGCTAGCATCCGCCTCTCCTTGGGTTAAGGCAAAAACCCTAGCAGGAACCATCTTTTCGTCCTTCTTCCCTTCTGGCTTTTGCTGAGGACAATCTCTTTTACGATGTCCATCCTGACCACAGTTAAAGCATTCCTTGGTGTTTGTGCGGCATTCACCAAGATGCTTCTTCTGACACTTAGCACATGGCGGGTATTCTACGTAGCCCGGCCTATTTCCCCCATTATTCGTACGTGCCTTCTTATCGCTATCGAACTTCTTGTTATCCGGATGCCGTCTTTTCTAGCCGTTACCGTTGTTCCTGGACTGATTGTTGCCATTATGGTTGTTGTTCCGACTGGTCTGAGGTTGACTCTGCTGTCTAGGTTCAGGCTCACTGGCTTCTTCTTTGCTTACATTGGCCTGCAACCTTTCTACTTCGATTTCCGTCTCAAGAACGTCGGCATATGTAGTGGTTCTTGGGTTTTCTAATTTAACCCCCATCTCGATCTTCGGTCGAAGTCCTCTAACAAATTTGTTTACCCTCAGAAAATCAGTTGGAACCATCTCCGATGCGAACTTGGCTAAGCGGTCAAACTGACGAGCATACTCTGCCACTGATAAATTACCCTGCTTCAAGTTGGCGAATTCCTCAACTCTCGTAGCGAGTACAGCCGAATTGTAGTACTTCTTGTGGAAGAGCTCCACAAATCGGGTCCATGTCATGGTGGCAGCATCATGAGATTGCTGGACCAAGTCCCACCATATTCTAGCATCCTTCTTGAGTAAGGACGAGACACAGGATATGCGGTCCGCATTACTGAGATTCATGTGCGTCAGAATCGACTCCACATTCCTTAGCCACTCTTCTGCCTCAAAGGGGTCTGTAGTCCCTTCAAAGTTTGGAGCATGCTGCTTGCGGAACCTCTCATAAACTGGCTCCATGTTCGGTACTGGATATGGCGCGTAGTTCGTCATTGGCCATCCCCCATATGGACCAACTTGTTGGGGTGCTGGGGCCATTTGTTGTGGCTGCATCTGCGACTGCAGCGGAGGCTGAGGCTGAGTTTGAGCCTGTTGGTGTTGTTACTGCAAAAGTTCCTTTACTTGCTGTCGTAGTCTGGCGATCTCCGCAGTGTATTCAGCTGGTGGTGCCGGCGCGTTGCGGTGGGCAGTAGCACACACTCCCCTTCGGTGAACTGGAGGGACTTCATTGGTCGCTGGAATAGCGTTGGAGGCATTTCCATTGGTGCGTGCAGATCTTCGAAGCGACATCGTAGCCGAGTTCTAACAGTTGAAATAAACATGTTAGAACTTTACCTAATAGGCTCTAAGGCAAAAACTTATTCTAAAACAAACATATCACAGACCTATTTATTATGACTTCTTATGGAAAAAAAATTATAAGTCTTCTTTATTATTTAGAGTGGGTTTCTATACTTAGAAAAACAAATCATCTTTATTTTCTAAGTGTGTTTCTAATCATCCAATATGACTTAATTCTCAGGCTCGAAACTTATCTTTGTTCCAAAGTTAACCATATTAAGGGAGGGCTGGGATCAGTAAAATCGTTCCCACTACTATGGCCCCCTAACTCTCAATAAGGAAACTTGGTTCATTGATTTGTATCCACCCTCACCGAACTTAGTCATTATTCATTTTATTTAGTATTTATTATGATTGCAAAAAAAAAAATCAAACTCATACATGAGAATAAAATAACATGTTATTAATTTGGAAAAAAATAGTTTTCACTTATTACAATCATAAAATAAATAAAACAAAACATGAAAACTACTATTCTAAAAATCGGGATCTTCTACATCCGATCCTTCATCTAGCATATCATCATCTATCTCCTCATAATCATCATTGTCATGTGCATCAAAATGTCCTCTAGGAAGGTTTGTGAGAATCCTATGTTTTTGCTCATTTGTGAACTGAAATTCGAATTTTGCAATGAACCTAACTAAGAGGAAATAATATCGCATTGCTACTGGCAGTTCATCCTCATCATTCATGGTTTCCCATATTTCTTCTAAGGCTGCTATTACAGGATGGAAATCTTTAAATAGCCTAATTATTAATACATATTGTTCCGTTGATCTCAACATTATTTGCTTAGACTCTTGAAGGTGACCTATCTCTTTGTGGAACAAGAGCAATCTTCGAGTGATTCTTTCTAGTGCTCCTACGGTGTTTCTTGGCTCCCTTATTATTTTTAAAGCCTTAATGGCTCGAATATCCTGATAGGTTAAAGCTCCGTTCATACTTAACTGAAAACATAAACACTAAAGTTGTTAGCTATACATAAGCAAAATAACTATAACTTAAATACTTACTTGGCGGTCAGATTCGGAGCTTTGAGCGTGTGTATCGAGGAGAACTTCATGTGAAGGAACCGTTTTTCTCTGATACCAACTATAATGACCCAACTACTCTAGACTTTTGGACCATTAACGAAAACTATACATATTAATCTTTAATAAAACTTACAAGTGAAAATACCATAACTTTATTAAGAAACTTGTAAAAATAAGAGTTAAACTTACTTAAAATTTAGGTTAGGATATGGGATCCCATTGTTTTAAAAAAAAAAACATAACATAATTTAAAATAAAAAGGGATTACATAATAAGTGCGGAAAATACATGTAAAAACCATAAAAAAAACAAAACTACATCCTCGAATCGTAATGCTCGGCTCTTGAATCCATTCGACCTCAATACACATTCTCCAAGCTTCCAAGAACCTTTCCCGCCACTAAGACTATTTTCCTGCACATAAAAACAAAAAGGAATGAGCCGAATGCCCAGCAAGGAAAATCTAACACATAGTTCATATGCATAAATTTCATAAGAAACATAAAAAAAAAACATATCATAACATAACATAACACTTATATCATAAACATACTATAATGGCCATTATTACTTGGGGTCCCATAGACTAAACAAGTCATATGCCCATTAGATTAGTGGGGTCCTACTAGCTAAGCAGGTCATATGCCCATAATCCATTTGGGGCTTGTTAGTCATATGGGTCATATGCCCAAGCCTACATACATACATATCATAACACATTTCATAACATAAAAACATAAGATAACATATAAAACATATAACATATGAATTCTATCCTATTTTCCTTACCAAAAATTACCAGGATAAGAGGACAGAGTTGGGACTTTGGAACACTCCTAAGAACCATTTGAAAAAGAGTGAGTATAGTGAAGAAGAGAAATGAAAGGAATGGAAGGACTAAACCATTGAGAAAATACTTACCAAAAACTTATGTGCAAGTTCTTAGATTTCCTAACCAAAATAAAGAATAAGGTTAGAAGGTTGAGTAGAAGACTATGAGAACTTAAAATAAAATAATACCAATGAACTAAGGTGTGGAAATACCTTGAAAACTTGTAAGACCAATCTAAACCTCGAACCAAATTACTATAAAACCTTACTTCCCCAAGTGTTTGATAAGCTTATGGTGATCAAGCTTATGATTCCTAACCCAAGTGTTTACACTCTCACACTCACCTAGCAACTTGCAGCCTCTGAACTTAGAGCAAAAGATGAATAATGGCTGGGTATTAGGTCCTATTTATAGAGTTTAGGAATGAAAGGCTCTTAATTTAACTTAAATAAAAATAATGGCTTTTTAAGTGAAAATAATTTGAATTATCGTTCAGCAGAGGCTGAAGACTCGTTCAGAAAGGTGCTGGACTTATCAAGAGGTTGAAGGTTTGAATGGGAAACAATTTTGAAAACATTCAAAATATGCTGAAGGAGGCGATATATCGCCCCATATAGGCGATATATCACCTGGACCATTATGCCCGAGGCAAACGTGCATCGTTTCGTGTTTTCCGTATCTACGTGCTGCGATATATCGCCCCCTATAGCTGCGATATATCGACATATGCTGATTATTTAAACACGAAATTACACATTTTTAGCTTAATTTGAATTGAGTAAACAGCCTTGACTAAGCCCTTAAACATTTTCAAAGCTGCTGACTGACCTTAGAGTATTCAAATTTTAACTTAATAAATTAAATCCTCAAAATACTTAATCATTAATAACCCATACATAACATGTGCTAAAATCCCATTGGTTCTTATCTAAACCTTATAGTATAATAAATATTATCCTCAATATCAGTCATATTAATCAAACCTTAGGTTAAAATTAATATTCTTAAACTATAGATTAAACTTAGAAAATCTACAAGTACTACTATGAGTGTCCAAATAAATCCCGGTCTTAACCAAAAATCCAGAGTCATAAAGATCATACTATTATTACTATAATACTACTATCTAACTTAGCTAAGTAAAGTTCTTGGACTCTACATGTCGACCCGACCAGAGCAGGAGGAGTTTGCTGCTCGAGGGGAGAAGGAGGTGGTGTTGCATTTGTTGACGGGTCGTCTGCTAAAGGGTCTGTAGTACGAGATTTCTTGGCTGGAGGCGCTTTACTGCTTTCCCCTTGATGCCACCTGCTCGCTTTCTTCTTGCTCGCAGGAGCTTCAGGAGCCTTGAGAGCACAGTACATGTCGAACACATTCTCGAAGTCCATGTCTGGAAGAAAAGCAAATACACGAACAGTAAGATAGTACAAACAATCGAGTATGTTATGTCAGGAAAAGAAACAAAGAAAATTGTAAGTAAAATACCTGAGCTATCATTACTGGTGGCTATATTATATACTCTACTAGTGTTACACTCACTCTCTAGCATGAAGAAGTCTGAATTTAAAGCAGGAGCGTACTCAAAATTTTCGTCCCCATCGAACAAGTGACAGGGAATTGGCAAACTATCTAAGAGCGAAGGATCGGTACCGTTCTCATCCGAAGACTCGTCAAGGGGCTCGAGAGGTTCGGTGGCTTTCTTTTTTCTCTTTCCCATTAGGGCGGGGGGAGCAGCAGGTTGGGGGGCACCAGTTGGCTCGTTGATGGTCACCCTAATTGCCCTCCTCGGAGGAGGTTATGACACATCTGGCTACTAATCAGGGATTTCAGTGCCAGTAGCACTCCCCGCAGTAGATTCCCTCACATCCTAGTGAGGAGCCAAAAGGCTGACCAGTCTTAGATTGGCCTCTATGACCAGCTGTTTGAAACTTTTCTCTATGTCAGTTATGCTGGCTAGGAGGGCTAATCAGATCACCATGTCCAGAGTAGGGTTGGGTCACAACCATGGGCCTGAAACGCATTAAATTTCTAAGGGAAATGCAACAAAAAATTGAAGAAAAATGAACGACCAGAGGTGCAAAGACTTTAACTCCTTATGTGAAAGCCAAGTTGTTCGCGACCATGTCAGTAGTAAGAAAGTACTCCAGGTGGTACCTCCCCACGTTCGAGATAAAAGTGGTGTCAGTCAGGAAAGTGCGGCCTATTTCCTAGTGACAGAAGTGGAAGAACCCCTTGTTTTCCTGGTTGGGGTTGGATTTAAGGTCGAACAAGTAGTTGACCTCATGTGGCATGGGGACGGGCCATTTCTTATGGCTATAGAGGATATAAAGTGCAGAGAGCATTCTATATCCGTTGGGAGTTATTTGTAAAGGAGCGACCTCGAAATAATTGGCCACTCCCTGAAAGAAAGGATGAAGAGGCAGGATCACCCCTGCCTCGATGTGATATCTCGACCAGGTGTTGAAAGCGCCTCCAGGAAAGTTCACCCGTTGGTCTTGGGTGGGTTGGACCAGAGTCACCCCAGGAAGTCCATATTTTTTAATGTAATTAGCAATCATCCTAATCGTTACTCGACTAGGAGGGACGACGTAACATTCAACATCTGGTTGAACGGCGTTTCGTAGTTGAGCGTGAGTTTGGATGTTAGGTTCGGGCATATTTCTTTCTCGACCACTGGTCTAGGGAATTCTAGCCTGAGGAGCAGGCTGATTTGAAGGGTTGGAAGATTTCTTTTTCTGGGCACTGGATTTTACTCTACCCATGGCTGGAAGGTTTGACTGAGGTCTATTGGGTGGGGTTCGAGAAAGTGGAATTTCTGGTATCAACAGCGACGGTTGCTCCTCGTCTTCAAGCAATTGGGCAAGCAAGTTGTCGTTTATAGGCCGTTCACCTCCCCACGGATCTTGCATGAAAAGCTGCGAACAGAGAAAGGGGGAGATGAGAAGGTAAAGCCTAAAAATCTGTGTTGAGAGTTGGGATAACGTTGCTCGCGTATAAAAGTTAAGCTTTTATACGGCCAGCAACATTCTAACAAAAACACTAAAATTTATTCGACCAGTTTGAGAAACAAATTAAAAAGCGGAAGTAAAAAAAAAATCAGAGAAAGGCTTTTTCGACTCCGAAGGGGCGGGGAAAACCCAGTTTTTCAACTACCTTAAAAATCGAATTTTTACTTCGATTTACGCCCTTAAATCTATAATCTCGACTACCAAACTGGCTCCTAACGCCTACGAAATGTTGCTTCACTACCCTATCAAGCATCTATTGATATACACACAATCCCCATAACAGTTTCAGCCAAGAACATTCAAAGATTCAGAAATAAAAATAAGTATGAAACAGTTTTGCATGGAAACTCAAACGTCTAAGGAGTTCGTGAAACTTAGTTAGATGAAAAACAGAGTATGAACACGAAGTCTGAACACGAAAGCTTTTGATCGTCCGGATGTGAGTTCCTGGGATTTTTGGGCTCTGAAGATGGAAGTTCTTCGCAGTTCTTGGAGAGAAGATGGCAAGTGAAAAGTAAAAAGTAAAATTGTGGATTTGAGATATTTTTTATAGTGACTGCCACACGATAAAAGAGGTAATCATGAATTACTTTTTCTAAGTATGGGGAAGTGTGATAGCCGTCAGACAAGTTTTTGGGAAACCAAAAAGGCTTGATTAGACATGATTGATTGCTTTCTTCGAGAGGGCGTGGGCGGTTCTGACCAGTTTGGTGGAGTAAGCGAATGGTCAGTTTCCTAAGTTTACTTATTGCTGGTCCCAATAAATAAACTCGGGGGGCAAATGTTTACCCAGAAAACAGTTGCTGATAACGTGGCAAGGATTTCTCACACGTGGTTGACATGTGGCAGAAGTGTTGTTCGACTATCGACCAGAGGCACATCGCTTCGTCACGGCTCAACTATTAGATACGACCAGGCTAGTCGTATAATTTGATTTATTTCCTTCTAAGATTGCAATCCTGTAATAATTGCGTTGAATATTTCCTCTTTATTACCTTGATACGCGGTTATTAAGGAAAGTTGAGGACCATTGGCCCATGTAATCCTGCTTGAGCCTATAAATATGCATGAAATAGCTCAAGGAAGGGACTTGTTTTTTTATCAATAAATCTTTTTGCTAAGTATTGAGAGAAAAAGAGCTATAGTGTGATTATTCATTGTAGTATTGTAATTCTTTCAAGGTTTGTGAAACTCAAGAATCTTATTTCTTTGATCACAGCTTTGAAATTCAATATTAATAATAGCACTAAGTGGGCGTAGGTCATTACCATTCTTTGGGGCCAAACCACTATAAATCCTTGGTATTTTCTTCTTTTCCATTAGATTAAATTCTTAATTATTATTTTATCTTTTGTCGTACATTTGATTCCGTGTCGTTGGCCAAATCAAAGGTCAACATATATATTTCTGATATTAAAAAGATATTTAAATTCTATTTTAAAAATAAAAAATAATTTAAAAATTTTGTCATGAAAAAATCATTTAATTTTAATTAAAATTAGTTTTAATTCAATTCAAGTTTTAAAAAATTCTCATAATAATAATAATATTGTGACACGTAATTACATTGACGTGGAGTAAGTAGGAATTCAATTCTGGTACGTTTCGCTTCGTATATTATATTGCAGTATAAGTAGCTGAAGACCAAAACTTCATTCCCTCTCTAATCTATATGTTCTCGTTTCCCCATCTCCCGAAGAACAGCCATGGAAAGTAAAGCTAATCGCCAACTTCATGTATTCTTCTTTCCCTTTATGGCTCAAGGCCACATGAGACCTACCATTAATCTGGCCAAGCTGTTCGCTTCCAAAGGGTCGAAAGCCACCATTATCACCACATCTTACTTCACTTCCTTCTTGTCAAAGTACATCGAAGCCAAAGATTCTGGTGTCCAGATCGACATTGTCAACATCAGAGTTCCCACGGAGGAGGTGGGATTGCCCGAAGGGGTTAACAGCGTTCACGTGACTAGTACCCCTGATATGCAGCAAAAGTTCTTCGAAGCTTGTGGCAAGCTCGGGCCACAACTGAACCAAATCTTAGAACAACATCGTCCCGACTGCCTTGTGGCAAATATGTTCTTTCCTTGGGCCCCAGATGTTGGTGCGAAGTTTGGCATTCCAACAATCCTCTTCCATGGAACTTCTTATTTCGCTTTGTGTGCTCAGTCAAGCATTTTTTTACATGAGACTCATACGAATGTCTTGTCCGATTCGGAACCCTTTTTTATTCCCAATTTCCCAGACCACATCGAGATCACTAGAAACAAATTACCGGAATTTGTGCGACATGAAGATGGGAGTCACTTTTCGAAGCTGTTCAAATCGATGAGAGAGTCGGAGTTCAAAACTTACGGGGTTCTTGTTAATAGCTTCTATGAGCTAGAACCAGCTTACGCTGACCATTACCCAAAGCTCTTGGGAAGAAAGGCTTGGCAAGTAGGCCCTCTATTCTTATACGATGAAGATTGTAATTCTGAAGGGCACGCCTGTTTGAAGTGGCTTGATACCAAGAGACCCAATTCGGTTATTTATGTGAGTTTTGGAAGCATAGCGAGTTTCAACGACGAGCAGCTTATGGAGATCGCAACAGGGCTGGAAGCCTCAGGGCAGCAATTCATTTGGGTGGTGAAGAAGGAAAAGAAAGAAGAGTGGCTTCCAGAAGGATTTGAGGAGAGAATGGAAGAAAAGGGTTTGATATTAAAAGGATGGGCACCCCAAATTCCAATCCTGGAGCACAAAGCAATCGGAGGATTCGTGACACACTGTGGTTGGAACTCGACTTTGGAAAGCATCTGTGCTGGGGTTCCGATGGTGACTTGGCCTGTGTCGGCAGAGCAATTTTATAACGAGAAGTTGGTTACTGAAATTCTGAGGATTGGGATTGAAGTTGGAGCTAAGAAATGGAAGAGACTGGTGGGCGACTTTGTGAAGAGGGAGGCCATAGAGAGAGCGGTAACTCGGATTATGGAGGGAGAAGAGGCAGAGGAAATGAGAAGCAGAGTGAAGGAACTTGCGGACAAGGCAAAGAGTTCTATCAAGGAAGGAGGGTCATCTGTGTTGGATTTAAATGCTTTGTTTGATGATTTGAGGTCAGCCCGAATCGAAAATGGTTCAAGTTCAACTTAGCAGAATCTGTCGATATAAGTTTCTAAACATCCTAAAAGATATGTTAGAAATTCGTCAGATCTTGCTGCTTCTTCTTCTTGTTTTTTAATAAGAAAAATGATACATATATGTAATCTCATCCAGTTTTTATGGAGTTAGAAACTTTTTTTTTAAAAAAAAAAAATAAAGATCCATTAAAGAAAGACAAAGTTTAGTACAAGGAGCAAATTGATAAACATAAACGTTTGTAGAGAATATAGAGATAAAATTACACGAGGGAATAAAAGACAATGAATTATTAATACCCTGGACAAAATTATTGAAAATAGATAAATCAGATACATTAATTACTCACTTTATCCACAATTATCTTAGCATCAGTCTCCACTTGAGTAATTGGAAGGCCAGCCATTGAACATCAGTGAAGAGTAGTAAGAAGACGGTGAGTTTCCAAAGTAGATGAAGACCACAAACCGTTACAAGGGACCGCCATAAAAGCTACCACCTCTCCTAAATAATTCCTCACTACAGCACCAAGACCACCCGTTCCTGTTTTTGGAGAAAGTGTAGTATCGATATTTAATTTGAATCCACCAATGGCTGGTGGCTACTAATTCTGAAAACGAGAAATGTTAGTGCAAATTTAAGTGAGAACCAACAGCAGTTTCATTAGAATTATGAATGTTGAATATCTGTAAAGTTGGCTTGTATTATCATTGATATATGCTCGTGTATTTATACACGGTAGAGATATTTAAAGGGAAATTCACAAATATACATTAACATTTAAAAAAAAAATGAAAAATATGTTAGATTACAAAAATATAGAATTTTTATGAAAAACACCAAAAGGCAAAAGTGTAAATACTGGGTAGTAATGAAATACAACTTTTTTTGTTAATAGTCGTTACAAATTCGTAAACATGTGTTACAGATGCGAAAATCAGATACATAGAAACATTTTTGTAAACAACATTTACAAATATATAACCAAGTTTTAGAGATTTGTAAACAAGTTTTATATTTTTGTAGACAACATTTACAAAATAATTCGTTGCTAAATTTTTTTTTTTTTTTTTGTAACAATGGTTTACATAATTAATTTTATAACTAAAAAAAATTATATTTGTGACTAATATTTTTAAAAGTAAGTTGTGAATTTAGTTAACATATATGTAACAAAAATATTTAAAACTAAGCTTGTAACTAAAAGATATAATTTTATTTTATAACTAGTATATACAAAAATGTTAAATTGCATTAAACAAATAACATATAGTTTTTTAAAAAAATTGTAACTACTAATAAAGAAATATATTATATTGATTAAATATATAATATTTTATGTATGCATAAATATTTATTTAATATTAATAATTATATAAATTTTAAATATTTATAAGTAAAATAAATTTATTTGTAATTATTATTATTATTATTATTAGCATACCAAAAGTATGTATGAACTAATTACTGAAGAGAAAAAGACAAAAAAAAAACTATAATGTAGAGAATAGAAAGAAAAAAGTAAGATATTATTATATATATATAAATATTTATTTTTCAGTTTAAAATTGACGTGCTCAAAGATTTATAATTGAATAAATATCTATAAACATTTATTTGCATATATATAATATTAGTTTGAGGAACAGAGTTGAAGGTATGTATAATTGTGTGGGTGTGAGAGAGCCTGAAAGTTAATATAGAAAACTAGAGTTTATACTGTAAATTTGTAATTATTTTATATAACCGTATGCTGACGGTGAAATCTCGTCAACGAAATTAGATCGGAAAACTCAAAATTAAGTCAGGTGATGTTTATATAAGAACTGAGAATAAACTTTAAGGAAAAGTAAACACAGATAAACAATGGAGCAAGCCTTGGTATATTTCTCAATAGCCTCTGTATACAATGAATTTTCCAACCCCCTTCCATGTGGAATTGGGATTTATTATATAGTGGGCTCTAATGGCCCTAGATACACTGTGGTCCAGGGGACCAGGTAGTACATAGGTACACTGTCTGGAGAGTGGTTTCAGAGGTTGTGGTCTTGCAACCAGTACAGGGACAGGTGCCAGGAGGATGTCTCCACTATTTGTCCGTACCAATGTCAGAGGAGTGGTGCAGGTGGTAGTGGTGTCGACTCTGACATCTGATTGGGAGTATGCAGGCCATGTCCTTTCTCCTAGTGCCCCCACTACCTGACTAGCACGAGTGCCACGGTCAGACGTACGGGGCCTTACAAGCCGTACCCCGTACGAGATTGTACCATCATGACCCTTCGGAATCATACTTTGGCTTTGACTTCTAGACGGTGGGGTTTCCATAGGCATCTCCATGGGAGATGCCTTCTCGATATGAAGGGCGCGAGATGTTATCACGCGAGGCCCTCGCGGCTTAACCATGGCAGGGCTATACGAGGCCACCCCTCGTGGAGATGTCATGAGGTGCTCCCACACGAGGCCGTCGGGGCTAGGAGAGGCCCCCACGCGAGGCCGCAAGGCTGTGGGATGCCCCCCACGCGAGGCCGCCCCTCGAGGCTAGGAGATGCTCCAATCGGCGAATATGGCCCACTTCACACCGAGGCCTCGTGAGGCACACCCTCGCGCGGCATATGCAGGCATCTCGCGAGGCACACCCTCGCGCCCCCATATGTAGGCGCCTCGTGCCAGCGCCTCCATATGTAGGCGTCTCGTGCCAGCGCCTCACGAAGCACACCCTCGCGCGCCATATGCAGACGTCTCGCGAGGCACACCCTTGCGCCCCCATATGTAGGCGTCTTGTGCCAGCGCCTCCATATGTAGGCGTCTCGTGCCAGCGCCTCCATATGTAGGCGCCTCGTGCCAGCGCCTCCATATGTAGGCGTCTCGTGCCAGCGCCTCCATATGTAGGCGTCTCGTGCCAGCGCCTCCATATGTAGGCGTCTCTTGCCAGCGCCTCCATATGTAGGCGTCTCGTGCCAGCGCCTCCATATGTAGGCGCCTCGTGCCAGCGCCTCCATATGTAGGCGTCTCGTGCCAGCGCCTCCATATGTAGGCGTCTCTTGCCAGCGCCTCCATATGTAGGCGCCTCGTGCCAGCGCCTCCATATGTAGGCGTCTCGTGCCAACGCCTCGCGAAGCACACCCTCGCACGCCATATGCAAGCGTCTCGTGAGGCACACCCTTGCGCCCCCATATGTAGGCGTCTCGTGCCAGCGCCACCATATGTAGGCGTCTCGTGCCAGCGCCTCCATATGTAGGTGCCTCGTGCCAGCGCCTCCATATGTAGGCGCCTCGTGCCAGCGCCTCCATATGTAGGCGCCTCGTGTCAGCGCCTCCATATGTAGGCGTCTTGTGCCAGCGCCTCCATATGTAGGCGTCTCGTGCCAGCGCCTCGCGAAGCACACCCTCGCGCTCCATATGCAGGCGTCTCACGAGGCACACCCTTGCGCCCCCATATGCAGGCGTCTCGTGCCAGCTCCTCGCACACCTGCCTTACCATTCTACCTAGGCATAAGGACCTCGTCTAGCGAGGCACATCTCGCCTATCTTTCATGATATTGCTCATGCATAGGGCCATATGCTATTTTCCAAAGCATCCCTAGGCAAAGGGATGTCTCGCCATAGGACCATAAGCCTCGCTATGCGAGATACCTTGCCTTGTGCTCAAGGGTCCATATGAGATCCCACTTCTTGATGGGATGAAGACCTACAAAAGGCACCTTTCCTCGCTATATCTTCCGTGATGGCCCATAGGAGAGCATCCACACCTTTAGTCATTCATGGGCCTAAGCATGTATTTTGGGTCTTTTACAGGCATGGAATATTGAGCGTCCACACTTGCCCCCCAGTCTATAGGGAGGCCTTTAGGCATTCTTGTAGACTCTTCTCTTCCTTTTTATCATTCTTTTATTCTTCTTCTTCTTCTTCTTTCTTCTTTTTTTTTTTTATATTTATCATGTTCGAGGTCCTTTGGAACCCACGCGAAAGGGGGTTCGGTAGGTCTCTCTTTGGTGCACCTTGATTGTATCTATAAGGATATATTGACCCCTTGGGTTCTAGTTATCCTTTTATATATTTTCGCACGCGCTTATTATATCTTGCGAGAAGCGTCCTTTTCGTCATTAGGCATAGTACTATTTTTGCAAGCGTCTTCTTTGAGACCCTTTTTGCAAGCGTCTTCTTTGAGACCCTTTTTGGAAGCGTCTATTTTGAGACCCTTTTTGCTAGCGTCTACTTTGGAGACCCTTTTCTCAAGCGTCTACTTTGGAGACCCTTTTCTCAAGCGTCTACTTTGGAGACCCTTTTCTCCAGTGTCTACTTTTGAGACCCTTTTCTCAAGCGTCTACTTTGGAGACCCTTTTCTCAAGCATCTACTTTTGAGACCCTTTTCTCCAGCGTCTACTTTTGAGACCCTTTTCTCAAGCGTCTACTTTGGAGACTCTTTTCTCAAGCGTCTACTTTGGAGACCCTTTTCTCAAGCGTCTACTTTTGAGACCCTTTTTGCAATTTTTCAGGTGAACTCCCCTCGGGTCGGGACTTTCATGGCTAGATGGTCTCCGTTCAATCTCAAACTTGGTCAGCGACCCCTCTAGCACGATGCCCCCTTCTATATGGAATCTTCAGACATATTGGTAGTAGGGTAACTGGAGGAAGGTTCGCTTTCTTCCACATAGAAGTTCTTATGGCCCTCTTCCACACGTATGTACTTCTGTGCTCTCTCTCGAAGTCATCCAAATTCGAAACTTCTCTTTTGAGCATGTTACCCCACAACTTGCTCCTTGGACATACTCCGGCTGTAATAGCCACTTTGTGCTCCGCTTTGGTTAAACCTCCCACCTTTGTTGGTTCTATACTAAACCTATGGATGTAGTCCTTCAAACTTTCATTCTCGCCTTGTTTTATGTTAGTGAGGCTGGTAGTTGGCATGACGTAATCACAGGCTACATGGTGTTGCTGAAGAAATTCGTCAGAGAATTGCTGTCATGATTTGATTGTTCCTGGCCTTAACCTCTTGAACCACTTGTACGCCACTCCTTTAAGCGTAACGACAAAGCAATGACACTTTGCCCTGTTGCTGACCCCTCTTAACCTCATCAAGTTATTGAAGGAGTCTAAGTGATGTTTTGGGTCTGTAGTACCCTCGTACAGAGTCATGCGAGGCTCTCTAAAGCCAGTGGGCATTTGCTCAGCCTGAATCTCCCTTGTGAAGGGTGAATCATGGTCGAATTCTTCGTCATCCATGTGCCCCCCAAGTGCAGTGGTGATCTTGCCTTGAGGGCTTCGCATTTTGGTGTCTAGTCCCCTCCTCTTTTTGCATAAGGAGTCTTGCGGGTTCTCGGGCTGATCCCTTCCCTTGGTTGTGTTCCTCGGGGGAACCGTGGGGGGTGCGTTTCTTACTTCTGACCTCTTCCCATGGGGCTCTTTTCTTAGGCCAAGGGGTGCCTCTGTTGCGGGGACTTCGGCCTCGTTCTCACGACCACCATCTTCCCTCCGCCTTTGCTACTGGGGACAATTCATCGACCTAGGTCCCCCATGGTACTCCGACTGGGGGGTTTTACTGGTAGTAAGTTGGGTTCCCCCATCATCTACGGGGACAGTGTTTTCCCCTTTTTCATGCTCCTTCCCTTTACGCTTAGGGAAGGGTATGCTTGACTTCCCTTGCAGTAGGTCGTTTAAAACCTCCTGCATGTTCTCTATGGTGGTTTCCAGCCTTCGAGTCTTTTTATGCAACTCGCGAATCTCATCCTTGAAGAAGTGCGTCCTTGAGCTGGAACTTACCAGGCGCACCCCGGGACCCTTGCCAGGCCAGTGCGTCGAGGGACCGGGGTGCTGGTGGCCCGAGCGTCGGGTCAACTGGGGTCGGTTAAGTGGATACACTAGCGGCTCTGAATGACCTCTGTCGGGCTGGATAGCTGGGGACGATGCTTCCCTCTCCTCCCCTGGGGGAAGAGGTTCCTCCGGTTCACCTCCATGCTCGGGTGGAGGGGGGTCTTTCTTGGAAGCCCTCCGCTCTACTTCGTCTCGGCGAACCTCAACCTCTTGTATCTGCCGTAGGCGTTTTGAACATCCTAGCATTTTTATTTGTTGGAAGTGATGGAAGAACACTGGCTTGATTCTTGTTCTTCCCACATACGACGCCAAACTGTTGACGGTGAAATCTCGTCAACGAAATTTGATCAGAAAACTCAAAGGTAAGTCAGGTGATGTTTATATAAGAACTGAGAATAAACTTTAAGGAAAAGTAAACACAGATAAACAATGGAGCAAGCCTTGGTATATTTCTCAATAGCCTCTGCATACAATGAATTTTCCAACCCCCTTCCATGTGGAATTGGGATTTCTTATATAGTGGGCTCTAATGGCCCTAGATACACTGTGGTCCAGGGGACCAGGTAGTACATAGGTACACTGTCTGGAGAGTGGTTTCAGAGGTTGTGGTCTTGCAACCAGTATAGGGACAGGTGCCAGGAGGATGTCTCCACTATTTGTTCGTACCAATGTCAGAGGAGTGGTGCAGGTGGTAGTGGTGTCGACTCTGACATCTGATTGGGAGTATGCAGGCCATGTCCTTTCTCCTAGTGCCCCCACAACCTGACTAGCATGAGTGCCACGGTCAGACGTACGGGGCCTTACAAGCCGTACCCCGTACGAGATTGTACCATCATGACCCTTCGGAATCATACTTTGGCTCTGACTTCTAGACGGTGGGGTTTCCATAGGCATCTCCATGGGAGATGGCTTCTCGAGATGAAGGGCGTGAGATGTTATCACGCGAGGCCCTCGCGGCTTAACCATGGCAGGGCTATACAAGGCCACCCCTCGTGGAGATGTCATGAGGTGCTACCACACGAGGCCGTCGGGGCTAGGAGAGGCCCCCACGCGAGGCCGCCGCTCGAGGCTAGGAGATGCTCCATTCGGCGAATATGACCCACTTCGCATCGAGGCCTCGCGAGGCACACCCTCGCGCACCGTATGCAGGCATCTCGCGAGGCACACCCTCGCGCCCCCATATGTAGGCGCCTCGTGCCAGCGCCTCCATATGTAGGCGCCTCGTGCCAGCGCCTCCATATGTAGGCGTCTCATGCCAGCGCCTTGCAAAGCACACCCTCGCGCGCCATATGCAGACGTCTCGCGAGGCACACCCTTGCACCCCCATATGTAGGCATCTCGTGCCAGCGCCTCCATATGTAGGCGTCTCGTGCCAGCGCCTCGTGCCAGCGCCTCCATATGTAGGCGTCTCGTGCCAGCGCCTCCATATGTAGGCGTCTCTTGCCAGCGCCTCCATATGTAGGCGCCTCGTGCCAGAGCCTCCATATGTAGGCGTCTCATGCCAGCGCCTCCATATGTAGGCGTCTCGTGCCAGCGCCTCGCGAAGCACACCCTCGCGCGCCATATGCAAGCGTCTCGCGAGGCACACCCTTGCGCCCCCATATGTAGGCGCCTCGTGCCAGCGCCTCCATATGTAGGCGTCTCGTGCCAGCGCCTCGCGAAGCACACCCTCGCGCGCCATATGCAGGCGTCTCGCGGGCACACCCTTGCGCCCCCATATGTAGGCGTCTCGTGCCAGCGCCTCGCACACCTGCCTTACCATTCTACCTAGGCATAAGGACCTCATCTAGCGAGGCACATCTCGCCTATCTTTCATGATATTGCTCAAGCATAGGGCCATATGCTATTTTCCAAAGCATCCCTAGGCAAAGGGATGTCTCGCCATAGGACCATAAGCCTCGCTATGCGAGACACCTTGCCTTGTGCTCAAGGGTCCATATGAGATCCCACTTCTTGACGGGATGAAGACCTACAAAAGGCACCTTTCCTCGCCATATCTTCCGTGATGGCCCATAGGAGAGCATCCACACCTTTAGTCATTCATGGGCCTAAGCATGTATTTTGGGTCTTTTACAGGCATGGAATATTGAGCGTCCACACCGTATATTTAGATTTTTTTTCTCAAACACCATACAATTTGTAATTAACCCATATTTAAATATGAAAGAGCGATAACAAATATATATATACACAATGCTTATAATTACGTGTATTTACATTTATAGTGAATGAAATCACATAGAATCATAGTTCACTCTTAGATGGTGGAGTAGATTGCTCATTATGCCCACGCACGATTGGGGTTGCTGAGCAAACACCAAACTTGAAATGATGTCGGAGAAAGGAAGGCTTTAGTAGCCACTTTTTGAGAGATTCGGCCAATTGTTTTGAAGAGGAGACATTAGATACAGGAAGTTGGCACTTAAGGACTTGATCATGGACAAAATGATAATTAAGAGCAATATCACTACTACCAAAATAGGCTTTAACTTTGGTTTTATAAATAGAATTGTTCGGAAATATATAAAGGGCGATGTTAAAGCTTTTAACAAACTTTTAACTTCGCTTTTTGGTTTCGCGCTCATAGGAATTAAGGTACTACTTTTATTTTATTGAAGATAAGTAGAGAAGGCAGATGTGTCGTTCGAAAAAGTAAAAAAATGAGCTTTTATGATGTAGAATATATATATTTTGAATATTCTAGAACTTTATTTTGTTATATTTTGCCTTTTTTTTATTTTTGTCATTTTATTAGGTTTATTATAATGGCTATATAAGCATAGTGGAAAGAATGTAATGACAACCTCTTGAGAATTAATATTTGAAATAGAGTTTTGAGAATCTCTCATATTTGGGGTTTTCCCCCTTATTTTCCATGGATTTGGTATGAGCATTGCTCACCCATCCAACCTGCTGCATCTTTTGTTATTCACAACCTCAATTCATTCCCGAGAGGTGCGATAGCTATGGATGGCGTTTGGAGTCGTTTCGATGTCGACAAACAGTAAGAGGATTTAGTTTACTGTCGAATGCGAATGTGAGATTTAGTTCACTGTTGATCCGAACGAGTTAGAGATTCAAGCGACAGAGAATGGTGGTTTCGAAGGAGGAGTGCTCACCAAAGATCAATTTCTCCACCAAGGTATTGTTCATCATCTCCATTTTCATCACCCTCTTCATCTTCTCGGTACTACCATCTTTCAACCTCACACCCACCGCCACTACCATGAACCTCCACAACCACCACCTTCACTTCAATACCGTAACCCACCATCACCACCAACCAATTTATACTCTTCGTTCTCTCATTCTCGGTATCGTCATCCTACCCACCATATATTGCACAAACCCCCACCCCAATATCGTGATCCTCCCCAACCATCTTCCCTATCACATTGTCATGACCCAACCCTTCAAACCCACAACACCCAACCCATGATACCCATTGCACCTCCAAAGCCAGAACAGATCTCCCATTAGAGTTTACAAACTACCAATGACAAATTACGAGATTGGCGTTCTACAATGACGAATCACATCCATGATCTATTACTTAGATAGGGAGAACCCAATAGTCATGGGTTCGGCTTTAAGGATGACCTAGTCGATACTCACGGCACCGGTGGCTTGCCTAAAGACACTCGATCCCAGCAGTCGGTTCCGAAAAAGGAGTACAACATCAATATGGTTGGCTGTGGGGCTAATCTTGTTCTCCAACGGGCAGCAACGACGGAAGCTTCATCACACGCCAACCCAACTCTAGTCGTCAATCCCTTGCACACCACATCCCGACCGGCAATGGACCCAACGGTTGGCATTAGCATGGTCGACGTTGGTTATCTTCTCCACAACGTTGTAGTAGAGGAAGCTCCATGGCGTCGTTCCTCTCTTTGCATGAACGGAGTTGCAATGTGTTCACACATTGTTTTGGGCCAAAATCACCTTGCCATAAGTGAAGGCCCAATTAAGGAAAAAACATTAAGTGAAGGCCCAATTGAGAATGCAGCATTACGTGAAGGCCCAAAAGCAACGAGTGTTACCCAAGGACTAATGTGCTTAAATTAATTCTCTAATTTATCCACAAATATTGGTAAGTGCTCCACTTGTGTAAATCTAACTTATGTCAATTCTTTTCAAATTCCATTATTTGAGGGATATAAGGAGCACATTGATGATATATTTGATTGGAAGCAAGATGTGGACTTTTATTTTTACCATACCATTATAGAAGAGAATTGTCAAGTCAGACAAGTTAGTGGCATGTGAATTAAGGGGTCATGCTCAAGCTTATTGGAGTCAATTGGTGTTTCAAAGAAAAAAATAAGGCAAACTTCCAATGCACAATTGGGCAAGCATGAAACAACTCTTGAGTAAGAAATTTCTTCCTCCTAATTTTGATCCAATTTTATTTTAAAAAAATACCACAGTTGTATGCAACGAAAAAAATTTGCATTGGAATATGGCAATGAGTTTTCTAAGCTAGGCCAATTGTTTGATGTTGATGAATTTGAGCTCCAAAGTGTTGCTAGATTTTTTAGTAGATTAAAAGAATAAATTCATGATAATATGTTCGTTCTTAATTTGTGTAATTTATGTGAGACTATTGCCTTGACAACCCAAACTGAGTTTGATTTGTTAATGGAAAAAGAAAGTCGTCAAGAAGAATGTATGGATGCAAAGCAATTGTTTGACGCTAAGTTTGTCCACGAAGAATTTGGTACTCTTGGTATTGATTTTGAAGGCTTCAAGACTAAAATGGGAAGGTGATGTCAATGGTGGATAGCTTGGCATTTCTTATCATTTTGCTTGGCTATTACTTTTGTACCATTGTAGCTTTGTGATGAGAATCGAAGAGATTTTTCAGTTGGGGTTTACCACTCTCACAAGTTCTACGATGGTGTTATTGTTGGGAAAAACTTTATACAAGATCTTTATTTATTTTCATGTAGATCTAATAATAAACTAATTATTATGAGATAACCTAGAACATGTTTCTAAAATTAAATTCAAAGAGAAACAAATATAAGAATACTTACAGTATACGCAGTGGAATGAAATAGTCCTTCCTTCAGTTTCTCTAACTCTTGTATCATTTCTGTCGCAAAATATTATCAAGAAACTGAATTATTCTTCTAATTTCTTCACAGTCTTCCAATGTATCCTCAGAATCACCTAGACTAGAGTGGGAAATTCTCAACACATGAGATAGATACAGAGAGAAGAAGAGAAAATAACAAAGAGGCTTAGAAAAGGACTTGTGCTTAGAGAGAATATAAAATCTATCAGAAAATCTTACTTCTGAACTTATCTATCGTCTGTTTTGACTTCTTCCTAAGCACTCTTTTTATAGACTCAATTAGGCCATTTAATTTAATTAAAAAATCAATAAAATAATAGCCAATTTGAAGCCCTAGGTCGAAATTATCATGGGGTTTAGGCCCATGAAATTTCTCATTTGATTATAAGCCCATTGGACTTAAAATCAAGGTCTGTATTATTTTCTATTGATTTAATTAATTAAATAATTATTTATGTAACACCCTGGATAGCCAAGACCGTTACACTGTGTGTTTATAAAAGTGCAAGACTTGCTAATCAAGTCATTTAGTTAGAACCGTGTTACTGAAACTATAATTGAACTAAGGTTAAAAGGTTTTGGTCACAAAAGTTGCATTTCATATAACTAAACATTTCAGTACATGGGATCCCAGAAGAAATAACGTTTAAAAGACAGTTTACAAAATTTCAGGGTATAGGTACAACTACTAGCCAATCTAAGGGAAAAACAGACATTTAGGCTTTCCCGTCCTGTATCACTCCTCGACTGTGGCGGCCGATCAACCAACTATGTACATTCAACCTCAAAGCTCTCCTACTCAGGACTGGTCCACTTTACCCTTGCCTTTACCTGCACCACATAGCACCCGTGAGCCAAGGCCCAGCAAGAAAACAGAATAACAGAGCATAATCATCAATTAAACAATCAGATAACTCATATAGTATAATCATGTACTCAACAATCCAAAATATTCACATAATTAGGCATTCAGCATACCAAGCTCATAAATTAACATTAATAAGCAATTCACATATATTAACCAGGGTCGACACCCTTATGTCACACCCTCTATTTATCCCACTGACTCCGGTCCGCTTAAACCGAGCTCAGTGAATATTAAGCTGTCCTCAGCTACTAGTGGCCGAGTCGCGCCATGTGCGTAAATATTGATTCTGACACTCTTAGGTTGTTTATCATGTGTCCCATGGCATAATACCATCTATGACATCATACAAATATGGGGAGCTCTTAGTCCCAACATAATCACAAAACCGGGTGCAGCTTTCTTACCTTTGATTTCGTTATCTTTAATCAATGAAACCGACCTCCAAGCATGATCCCTTTCGAGCCTTAGCGTACACCTAGTCACATCTGTAAGTTAGAACCATCACTAAACTTCAATTCCAAAACCTAGCCTCGGGACCAATCCTGAGCCCTCGGGAAGGCCTAATTCCACCAAACGGGGTGGTGGAATCAAACCCCAAGCTCCCGGGTGAAAACCCTAAGAAATAACTCAAAAACCATCTTCTGGAAATAGGGTAGCACTACAACGCCATGAAGAGGGTGCTATAGCGCTACAAACAGAGCCAAAAAGCTCTGAAACACTCATGCCTAGCGCAGTAGCGCCCAATGACTAGCATTACAGCGCTAGTCACAGCACAGCCAAACCCTGACTTTCTTCCTTCAATTTTCCCCGAGCCAAACCTCTCCAAAACTCATCCAAACCGAAATCATACCCCCAAAACAAGCCTACCATTAATTATAACTCACCCCATGAGTCCCAACCATATGAAATTCAACCACATGAACCCCAAAATAAAGAAACTACGATGATTGAGCTTAAAGCTCAAAACTCAGCAGAACAACAGAAATTTCAGAACTTCATACCTTTGATGGAGAATTTTGACCTAGGTTATCTTCCACACCTCCTTAGCTTTAACTCCTCAAAACCTCAGCCTTAATTCCCTAGAATTCCCATCAAAACTCAACTCATAAATCCATTTCAACACCAAAAACTAGAAACTGAAAAACAACCTTGAAACTTACCTTAATTGGATTTAATCAAGGTCCCAAGTGTGAAGCCTTAGCCTAAAGTTACTCTGAATTTTTAGCCTCAAACTCCAGAAGAAAGGATGAGAAAATGGTAAATCGAGAGAGAGAAAAGGGTAAGCTTTTAGGTGTTATGTTTTTCCTTCTTTCTTCCTTCTATTCCTTTCTTTCAGTTTCCCTTTGATTCTAAACTTTTCACTAATTCATAAAGAAGACTGAATATTTATCTCTGATTTAAAGCCAAATGACCAATTTGTCCTCCCATAAATCCTAAGCCTTTAAATCATTCTAAGGGCATTTTGGTCATTTGCTCCCGATTCCCGCTAATTCCTCGAGTGTCTCCAATATTTACCGTTCAAACCCCGACACCTATATAATCACCAATTATATTCCTCAATATCAAATAGCCTCCAATATATTTCTTAAATTCCCATAAATACCCCAGACTCACTCCAAGCCAGGTATAATTCCCCACCATGACTTATCCGCTAAACCGCTTACTAGGATCGCCTCGAGTCACAAGCTGCAAATATATATCCACATAATAATGTGATATCAATAATTTATCACAAATATTAACATTTATACTTTCAACGGGCCAAAATTACGAATATGCCCTTATAACCTAATCAGGGTCTACATGCATACTAGTACACATAATCATACATCACATATATCCAAATAATCATATAAGCATGCTTATCACATAATCATGTATTTAATCATTTAAATCACACATAATCTAGTTATGCCCTCCCGGCACACTAATCAAGGCCATTAAGCCTTATTAGTAATTTTGGGTCGTTACAATTTAAATCATTTATCAAATTAATTATTTATAATTTGAACCTTGATTTAAACTTATTTATTAATTTAGATACCAATTTATCTTAATTAATAAATCTGTCATAATTTCTCTTTTCTTCTAAAAATTACATAACTCTATGAAACTATCCAAAATTGACCTGATCAACTTTGATCATTCTAATTGATAATTAAATCAATTAATTGAGACTATCTAGATGATTTTATCCAAGGTACAATGGGGACAATGGGCCTATGAAATAAAGCTCGAATAAGTTATCATAAATCTAACAAAAAAATTTACTAACTTATTAATTCCCCGTGACTCCACTAAAAACTCGAAATTGCACTCTAAAATTCATAGTTAGCTCTATAAAAAATATAGATACGATGTTAATTATCCATTGTTACAACCACAATTGTCACTCAATCCTCTATAGACATTCTACAATGAGATGGGACTAAAATACCGTTTTACCCCTCATTGTATTTTATCCTTGAAACACTTAGTTCCTTGTAAATGATATTTCAGTAAACTAATTTAATTACTGAAATGAGATCTCTATCATTTAACACCTTGAACCAAACTAAAAGGAAACCATCGTTTCACTTCTTCATCAGAAGCTATAGATGTTCATATCTATGATTAACACCCCCACTCAATTATACTACCGAGTTCCCAAGATGTAAGTATGGGCTAGTCCGTAGGGTAAGCTGGTAACGAACAAGTCAAAGAACTCAAATAATACAATCAATTAGAATACTAACCACTCATAATTGAGATTGAATTGACCTATGGTCAACTTTATGATATGACTAGAATAGATAATAATGGTATGTTTACTTATCTTATCAACTGTCAATATCAGCCATGTCCGATCTAACAAATACATCTGATCTTATCTACTTTGCTAATGTTCTGAAAAGAACATAACACCACAATGTGTAAGTACATCATATCGTAGATTGGCAAGTCAGTGTAAATCATGTGCACTGACTAATCTTAGGACTAACGTATTTTGAACATATAATCATATTTATATTCCACTGTGATTACGTCACTATAAATACGATTGGCTATATGCTCACGATTTAATAAAAGTTTATATTAAACAAATAATCATGAAAATAAAACATGTGAGAAAAGTGATTGATCAAGTCAAAAAAAGATTTCTATTCTTTTATTCATAATAAAATGAGATTACAAAGAATTTGGATTTTAATTAGGGCATAAAACCCCAACAAACTCCCACTTGCACTAATTGAAACTAATGCCTTAATTCTACTAATCCTATTTCCTTAATATGCTTATCAAATGTAGCTTCTGGTAGTGTCTTTGTAAATGGATCCGCAAGATTGTCTTCAGTTGCAATCTTCATAACCTTCACATCTCCCCTGGCCACATATTCTCGAATAATTTGATACTTCCTTTCTATATGCTTACTCCTCTTGTGACTTCGAGGTTCTTTTGAGTTGGCTATCGCTCATGTATTGTCACAAAACAAAAAAAGTGGTTTATCCATTTCTGGAATAACACCAAGATCTGAATAGAACTTCTTTAGCCAGACTATTTCCTTAGCTGCTTCTGACACGGATATGTACTCAGCCTCTAGGTGGAATATGAGATTGCAGACTGCTTTTTGCTTCTCCAAATCACAGCTCCACCCCCAAGACTAAACATCATTCCAGAAGTAGACTTCCTGTCATTGACATCAGTCTGAAAATCTGAATCGGCGTAGCCTACAGGGTTCAAAACACCACCCATGTAGACTAACATATAATCCCTAGTCCGTCTCAAATACTTCAGGATATGCTTAACTGCTATCCAGTGTTCCGGTCCTGGGTTTGACTGATACCTGCTCACTACTCCCACTGCATAGAAGATATCTGGTCTAGTACACAACATAGCATACATCAAACTTCCAACTGCATATGCATAAGGAACTTTTCTCATTGCATCTTCCTCTTCAGGAGTCTAGGGAGACTGCTTCTTTGAAAGATGAATTCCATGGCGAGACGGTAGACACCCTTTCTTGGAATTTGTCATTGAGAAACATTCAAGCACTTTATCTATGTAAGCTGCTTGAGATAGAGCTAAGAGTCTGTTCTTTCGATCCCTAATGATTTGGATATCTAGAACATAACTTGCTTCACCCAAATCCTTCATCTGGAATTGAGTGCTCAGCCAATTCTTCACATCTGATAATTTCTTAACATTGTTTCCAATGAGTAAGATATCATCTACATAAAGAACCAGGAATACCACTATTTGATTTTCCTTCAGTTGGTAAACACAGGGCTCATCAATATTTTGTTCAAAGCCATAGGTTTTGATTATTTCATCAAACCTAAGATTCTAGGAACGAGAAGCTTGCTTAAGTCCATAGATGGACCTACTTAACTTGCAAACTTTTCCTTCTTGTCTAGCTGCTTTAAATCCTTCTGGCTGATTCATATAAATGACTTCGTCAAGCTTTCCATTAAGAAAAGATGTCTTGACGTCCATTTGCCAGTTCTCATAGTAGAGAGCGGCTGCTATGGATAAGAGGATGCGAATGGACTTGAGCATGGCTACCGGACTAAAAGTTTCCTCCTAGTCCACGCCTTCTCTTTGGGTATAACCCTTTGCCACTAATTGAGCTTTATAAGTCTTGATATTTCCATCAACACCTCGTTTCTTCTTGTAGATCCACTTGCACCCAATGGCCCTTAAGTCACTAGGTGCTTCCACAAGATCCCAGACGAAATTTGAGTACATGGACTCCATTTCCTGTTTCACGGCTTCGAGCCATAGTTCCTTTTCAAGGCTAGCCATTGCCTGTTTGAAAGACAACGGATCATCATCACTAGTGTCACCAACAACCATATTGGTTTCACCATCCAAACCATAGCGAAGTGGGTTCCTAGAAACCCTCCCACTATGACGAGGCTCCGTGACAGTTTGCTCAGGAATAGTGGTACTTTCTTCATTTGAATTGACTTGCATCGGTTGGACATGAATAGTGGGAATTTCTTCATCAAGTTGCATTGATGATGATTGAACATTGGTTGGAGCCAATTCTTTAACCATCTCCTCTAAAACTACTTTACTTCGAGGTTTGAAGTTTTGGACATAGTCATTTTCTAGAAAAGTAGCATTTGTAGAAGTAAATACTTTCTTTTCTGAATGACTATAGAAAAGTCCACCCCGAGTACCTTTAGGATAGCCAACAAACATGCAAACTTCAGCTTGCGGTTCTAGCTTTCCCTCCTTTTTCCTCAGGACGTGGGAGGGACACCCCCAGATTCTATAATGGCATAAACTAGGTTCGACAATTCCAACGTTCTAAAGGTGTTTTTGGGGATTGATTTAGACAGCACGACATTGAGAATGTCATTCGCGGTTTCAATTGCATGTCCCCAGAACGAAGTTGGTAGAGTTGAGTAACTAAGCATGCATCTAACCATTTCCAATAAAGTTCTGTTCCAGCGTTTGGCTACACCATTTTATTGTGGAGTACCTAGGGCAGTAAGTTGTGATAAAATCCCAAGTTCAGTTAAATGTTCTTGGAACTGCATACCCAAATATTCTGCACCCCTATCAGATCGTAAGATCTTTAACATTTTACCTGATTGGTTCTGAGCCATTGCTAGGAATTCCTGAAACTTTGAAAATGTTTCTCATTTCCTATGCATTAGGTAAAGACATGAGTATCTAGAGTAATCGTCAATGAAAGTGACGAAATACTAAAAACCCCCCTGGCTTGTTCATTCAAAGGTCCACAAACATCTGAATGAACAAGTCCAAGTGGTTCTTTGGCCCTATCATCCTTTGCAAAGAATGGACGCTTGGTCAGTTTGCCTTCTAGAAAAGATTTATAGACAGGTAATTCACCTAAGGTGAGTTCCCTCAAAGGCCCATCCTTTGTAAGTCTTTGAATCCTATCATAGCCAATGTGACCTAGTCTCAAGTGCCATAAATACGTCATATTATCGTTATCGGTTTAGCTACTTTGAATAAATCCTTGTTAAGAGCGAGGGGTTCGTTAGGTCGCAGAATATAAAGCTTGTTTTCCAAACATGCAATCCACAATTGTGATCCATTGAAAGAAATAAATATATTAGAACTTGTGAAAGTCATAACAAATCGTTCTAATTGAAACATGGAAATTGAAATTAAATTTCTACTAAAATCCAGAATAAAAAATACATCAATTAAAATTAAGTATTTATTTCTGAACTTCAGACGAACTCTTCCTCTAGCTTGGACCTTAATGAACGCTCCATTCCCAACTCTAGGATTTAAGCTGCCTTCGTTCACTTCCTCCCACGATTCAAGAATTTTTAAAGAGTTACAAACATGGTTGGTAGATCCAGAATCAATAATCCAAACGGATTTATCATTCTCTAAAACACATGTTCCCAAGATAAATGGACTATAATCATTACCTTTGTTTTTAGCTGCTAGAAACTTGGGGCAATCTCATTTCCAATGCCCCATCTCTTTGCAGTGAAAACACTTACATTTACCTTTCTTGTTTTTTTTGTTCTTCCCCTTAGGCGTCTGTGCACTAGGTTGTGCACTCATCTTTGCAGGCTTGGGGTTGTTATTTTGTCAATCTTTCCTCTTGTTTCCAGCTTTCAAAGACGAAGCTTGGTTAGCTTCAACCTTAGCTAGATCAGCAGCAACAACAGTAGTCTTATTTTCTCCTCCTTTACTAGGTCCACCCATCATAGGCTCAATAATCTTAAGCTCGTTCATGAACTTCGTCAGACCATAGTTGTGTTGATCACGAACGTTCAGACACGGTGCCATTCGAGCATTCATGGTGTTATCATGTATGTGTGGAGATGGTGCTATCCAAGCATCTACGGTGCCATCACGAACTTGCAAACACGATGCTCGTTCTAGGGATTCCTCAATCATGACGAACTTGGAGTTGTCACCAATCAACTCTATGTTTGTATTCTTCTTCCAATTAAGGAAGTTTTCTCCAGTGAATTTCTCCACCGAAAGTTGAGTAAGGATGCGAGTAGACACAGACACTACTTAACTTAAAACGAAAAATTACCAATAAAATAGAAATCAATCACATTTTCTCAGTAAAACTTCTATTCACACAAATTTCAAGAAATAGCACAAAATATACCAAAAATATGTAAGATATGAGAAAAAAAACCAAAAACAATCATATATCTATTTTTTTAGGTTTTTAACTAATCTAGGATATCCTTGTCCCAGTTGGCGAGAGTCAAAAATACCACTAGTTAAATAGAGTTGTAAACTCATTTAATAATGGACACCACTATTAACAACCTACTATTCGATCAAAATAAGAAAACAAAATTTCTTATTTTATGAGCTAGAACCCACGGTTTCGATAATCATAGATTTAGTCCTAGTAGTCACCATAGGGGCGAGTCTAGTCAAATGTCTTGGTGTACTCAACCATTGAAAGATTCACTTGTTGTAATCTAGTGAACTCACTTACTTTAGCAGTCAACACAACTTCATTATAAAACTTTTCATTGAAGACCAGTTCAAATTCTTCCCAAGTCATCTGATTCACTTCTCTAGTCTGTTTAACCACTTCCCACCAAATCTTAGCATCCTTTTTCAGTGTATGTGCAACACAAGAAACCTTTTCACTATCACTTAGTTGCATAAACTCAAAGATGTCCTCTAAGGAACTCTTCCAAACTTGTGTGTCAAGTGGGTCAGTGCTACCTTCAAATACTGGTGGGGGTTGTTTTCGGAAATGTTCATATAGTGGTTCCATTGGGTGCATTGCAAGTGGTGGTGTTGGAGTTTCAGTATGTGGTGATGGTGATTGTCTTTGTCATTGTTCTGCTAACAATTTCTCAATTTTTTCAGCTTGTCTATTCACTACCGCTCGAAGTTCAGCCATTTCTTGTTCATATTTATTACTGCAAGAGCCTTCAGTAGCCCCCATTGCATGTTCATGATCCATCTGTGTTATTATATATATCTTATGAAAAAATTCCCATAACTTATGTCATTTAGCCAATAATGCACATGAGGCATGCAACCAGCACATAATAAATGCACACATAAAACTTACAGGTGAACTGAGCATTATCCTTTCCTCAATGTGTACATATGAACGGTCTACAAGAACATTTTAACCATAACTCTGGTACCAACTTGTAACACCCTCACTTATTTTAGTTAAAACCACATCTAAGGTGTTAAATTTTAAAACTATATCATAATTACTTTCAGCGGAAGTCTTGATTTTTTTTTTTTAAAACTTATTTCACATTATTTACATTAAACATAAAGTGTGTCTCAAACATATTATACATAAGTATTAAATATCCCAATTTGTTTTCAAAACATAACTCCACACTACATTACAAACATACACACTAATAAACTGAAATAACCCACAAAAGGTCGATATGTTCATATGTCAAATTAGGGTCAGGACCATACTTTAGTTCTCCTTTGTCATTCACTAATTTCTTTCTCTACTTGCAACACAACACAACTGTGAGCCTAAAGCTCAGTAAGCAAAGTAATGCATGCAATGCTAATGTTTACCCAATGTCAAAGGACATACACAACTTCTTTTTAAATTTTGGGCCCCTTAATATTGTGCACACTGTTTGATTAGGCCAATACCTGCAGGGCTTGTTACACATATAATATAAAATCCCATGGGTTCTTCTCCGACTAGCCATCACCACAGTAGGGCACATTAAAAACCTTATTCCATCGTTGCCTCGTCGGGCTCAAGAGTTAAGGCGGCCACACACTGTGGTGTCAATACATATAACAATAACTCATATGAAGGAGAAATAAAAATGAAAACATGGCAAATAATATAATTGGTTTATTAAAACCTAGCCCAAATTATTGGGCAGCCACTATGATCCTAACTATAGGCCTCCGTTTACACTTACTTACATTCTCATTTGCCTTTTCAAAACAGTGGCACTGAACTTAAACTTCTTATTACAACTTACTTTTAGGTTGCATAACACTTGCCAAGGCATCACATAATTAATCATCATAATATCATGCATGGTCTTATATCATACAATAATTCACCATATCACTATTATGTCATGTATACAAATTTATGATGAAGTGACAATGTATGTTAATACCACTTACTCACAGCATATTCATATAATGCATACTTTGACATAACATGTAATTCTTGTGTTGCAGTTGAGTACTTTACTTACCTTCTGTCCAAAATATAATTCACTATGTAACAAGTGGTGTCTTATGTGTTGATGTGCTTATCCTGACAATGGCATGAATTTTATATCATAATGATGCCAGTAAGGCATTGAACAGTCATTTAAAATATCCATAAAACATTATATCAAATTTCATATCCAAATCATGCTTAAAATGTCTTAAACCACTTAGATCGAGCGTTAGATTTTTCTTAGAAACTTGGAGAAATTTTGACAGAGTTTCCCCTTAATTTTAGCTATCCCCAAATATCAAAATCAACCAGTAATCATATTCAATTAACCTGCCGTAGCCACATATCCCAAATACCAACATAATTCGTCACAAAGTTATCATATACCGATTTTGATAAAATTCTAATTTCCAAGATCATCACCCAAATTAAATGAGTCTCCACATCTATTCAAACATTTATAAACATATATATCCTCTTATAAACTCAATCAAATAACCAAAAATCATCTTGTACTCCAAGAACCACAAAAACCTCATAAAACACAAAATTTCACTTACCGAGCAACTTTTTAGCGAAAGCAATCTCTTCTAGCTTTTCTAATCCTCAAACCACTTGGAAACCACCAAGAAATATTTTAAAAAAATAAAACACCATAGATAAGCTCTCAACAAAATTCAAAAACGTGGTTTAACTTCCAAGTAAAAGAACTTACCATAAAAAGGCCAGAACTAAGCTTAATCCACTTCTTTGGCTTTGATTTCACTTGGATCTCCTTAGAATCTCTTCAAGCTAGCCAAGAAATGGTTTTTGGTTTTCTTTTCTCTCTGTTTTTCAGAGTCTTGGTCGTGGAAAGTGATAAGGCTGATGTCAATCCTTTATTTTCAATGATTTGGCCTTATTGTATCAAAATTTGACACCTTTCACCTTATCATTACACTTTTTGAGTTATGAATTCAATAATTTCTACTTAATAATCTACTAGGCCCATCATACTTTTGTGTGAAACACTCACACCAAACCTTAGGTCCATCTGAGTTCATACCCAATAGTTATGCTTACCCGATTGAGCGTAGCGCACTTATGCTAAGCTCGTTTTGACTTTGCGTCAACACTACTGATTATGTATACCTCCCATCAAGACTTGATCTAATGGTTCTAAAGCCATTTTTACTTCATCAATGAGACCTTAATCATACCTAAATTATATGTGGTAAATTCCACTAATACTCAATTTAACACCGAAATACTAGTAATCGACATTGTTCTTTTTCTCACTACTTAACATCTTTTGCCTTCTATATCTCACTTGATTTCATTCCTTATTCATATATTTCATCCTTTCTTATATCTTGAGCACATCAAACATCCATAGAAGACAGCTCAAATGCCACAAGGTTAATAATGTTGAACATACACATAGACATCATATACACAACTTTTATACTTATACATGAAAACACTTATAAGAATATGCATATGCTCAAATTATACATATTGTATGATATGTAATGCAATGAAATCATGTAATTATTGGCTACATTATATCAAAATAATGTGGGTGCTACACCAAGTGCCCTTAGGCCGGCCTTTAAAACAAATATAATCACAAATACACATTGCACAACAAGCAATCAAATGCAACATATACAAGCATGCCTATCCAGATATTCTCAAATACTGATATATTCACAATCATAATATATTCATTAATAGGGTTCTAAGTCCCATCCACAACCCGGGTGCAGTTTTCTTACCTCGAGTCCCTAGCTGAAGGTGTGGAGCGGTCTCGAGCATGATCCTCAATCTCAAGCCTTAACGGTATAAGCTAGTCACAACGGGATGATGGATAACCATTAAAATCTAAACCAATTAAAAGCTTTAAAAAATAACACACTAGCATCCAGGACCTCAAATTCTACTAAACTGGGTAGTGGAATCCTTCCCAAGCACTTAGGATTGAGTCCCGGGGCCCAAAAACCTAATTTTGGATATTTCTTGCAATTAGAGTCGCGACCAACCCTCTACGGTCGCGGTGCGCTTCAAGTCAGAGAGCCTCGTGACTCTCTCCTAGGGGACATGGGCCGCGGCGTGCCTAGTCTACGCCGTGACTCCTGGGAAAAATTACAGAGGCCTCCAGCCTCCTCGCACACAAGGGCCGCAAGGCCTGAAGAACAGGGCCGGGACTCAAGCCCAAAAACCCATAATTCCCCACCATTTTACCTGCGTTTTTCTGAGCTAATCCCATTAAAATTGATCACAGTCTCAAACCAAAATGAAAACTATACCTCACCAACATTTCCAAACATTGTAAGCAATATATAAATTCCCAAAAATCAAACCAAAACATTACCAAAGCCTAAAATCCAAACCTTGAGTTTAAACCTCAAGAACACCGAAAACCAATTCACATTTTAATAAAAACAGGGGAATTCACTTACCCCTACTGCAAATTGCAACTCTGAGCTAAACCTCCTCCAATCCTAGCCCTAGCTCCTTCAATTTCCTCAGCACCCCCCTCAAAAATTCTCAAGAGCCCCCAAGCACATCAAGGGGAAAAAAGAGAATTGAATAGAGAGAGAGAAGGTGAGGCATTGTTTTGTTTATTTTGTTTCTTTTCTTCTAGTTGCCTCTAGACCTCCTAAGCCCTCTTAGACAGATAAGGCAGCCCAAGACTATGCCTATCCTCTGCCACAAAAGATCAAAAAGCCCCTAGATCAAAACTTACTCTATAATGCCCTCAAGGGAAAAACGGTCATTAGCTGCATTTCCCACTAATCCTCAAACTTTCTTATAAATTCCTAATTAATCCAAGTGTGCCCAATTGATCACCAAATAATTTCCTGTTAACCAATAAATCCCAAATACACACTAAGTCCCCGAAATACCCCTTGGCTCGCTCTGAGCCCGTTATTGGACACTACTGTGACTATTCCGCTAATCCGCTCGTTAGGATCGCCTCGAGCCAATTAATTCCAAATATATCCACATAATAATGTGGTTTCAATAATTTAACACATATAAGCACATTCATACCCTCAACAAGTAAAAATTACAGATATGCCCTTATTAACAAGAATGGGCCCACATGCATATTTAATACACACAAATATGCACCTACATTCATTTTACCATATAAATCATGTATGTCACGTAGTCACACATTTATTCAATTAACTACAAATATATAAACCCACTTATGCCCTCCTGGCATAGTAATCAAGGCTTTTAGCTTTAATAACAAATTCGGGACGTTACAATTATCCCCTCCTTATTGAAACATCTCGGGATACTAATACCGCGAATCTGACTATAACTTGAAAGTCTATTCCTTTACTTTGTTATTCCTTGTAACTGCCTTACTAGAGTGACAATCTTATTTGTAAGACTTTACCTCTTTTATCCAGGATTTCCATTGACATCCCAGGGTTTCTTCACCCAATCAGGGGTAGTACTCGACATCTCTCTGTTTAACATTGGCATAGTAACTTCTTATGAGCCTTTACCCATACTGGGATAAGGCTGATCTATAGGCCCCTGGCCTAATCCTGGTTAGGATCTCACAAGCATATAAAATCTAGAGTCAAAACTCCTCTTTCTTTCCCAAACTATCTTATCCTTTTTGGTCCACCATACTCGGAGAAGAACAAGGTCTCCAATCCTGGAACTCCACATGCCCATGTTTAAATTTGCGAACTCTTATGTCCTTTAAATAAAGCAGACACTCCTGCCCTATCAATCCTTAAATACCTCATCAGCTTCTAGAACCGATTCTAAACCAGAACACTTCCTGTCCCTCTTTCACTTCTTGGAACGATTACTTTTAGCTCACTGTCTCACTATATTTTATTCAGAGTCATTCTAGTCGTTGACCGGCATTCATCACTATAACAATCTAATCAGGGATCGTACTTACCTCAATGTCTCAAAAACTTACACATTCGAGGTAAAATTCTTAAAGTTTAAGTCATTCCTTCAGATTGTCAGTCTGTCTAAAGGTAACTGATAATTCTAAATCCCAAATCTTATACTCATCACCCTCTATGACCCTCTTATAAACATGGGAAATAAGGGGTCTCAATCCAACACTATCAACTTCGTTGCTCCACGGATACATACGGTCTCCCTTCGCACATACACCTTTCTATGATATCCCGCTCACACAAACCAGGGTGTGTTGACCTAATCCATTGAGTCACAACTTCTCATGTCCACTCACCTTACATGCAATCTAAGGTAATCCCACCTTTACGGTCTATAACTATATTTATCCATATTAACTCCAGGATACCCTAGAGTCAAAATAGCCTTTCTGGCTTCTGATTATCATCTCTCACTTGCTTGAAGAATTAGGTAGTGTGCCTCCCGGTATACAAATTTTAGGTCTTAACACACCTTCAAACTTCCTAGATACAAAAATTATAAGGGGTAGCATATGACTCATCCAGAATCTTTCCCTTGACGCCAGCACCCATCAGATCAATTAGTAGGATCCTTAACCATTCCTATAAGATATTCTCTCTGTGTTTCATTGTTCCTATAGGTATATCTTCCAACTATAAACTGCAGATTCGGTTCCAATCCCGGTTGTCACCTCATCTAACTTTACTGTAGTTCGTGGCAAATCATACAACTAGCATAGACTTTTCCCACTCAAGGTGTCAGCCTCCACATTAGTTTTTACTAAGTAACAAGGATTTCAATCTGGTTCCTTCACTAGTTCCCACTAGTACCCTTGTCTCATGGTCAACCCCCTCTGGATGAAAAAAAACTTTTAACTTTCATGCTAGTGAACGCACTTCTTTTTCATAAGTGTTGTAACCTCACCCCCACCATGGCTATCTGGCATTACTGTCAACTCTACGCCCCATGTAGAACATCTATGTTCTTATCCCTTCATCTACCGTGAAGCTCAAACAATCACCCCTTTAGTCCACACACGGGCGCACCCTAGTCTTTAACGCACCGCACTATAATTTCATGTTCTAAGCAAGGACAATGTCCATCATGTTGCCCTCCAGTATCAGTCCATCACATGCATATTCTAATAAAATAGCATTCTAACCAACCTCTATTATAACTTCTAAAAATCTGGTACGCAACTATCCATTTAAAAAAACTTTAGGTTCTTACAGTACTTCAGTCAAGGTATGGCTATCCTCGAAGATGCTTCCAGTAATAGTCGATATGTCTTATTGGTCTCACTGTGCTTCTCACCCCTAAGGCATTCCTTTAGCAATTTCCTTACGGTTTCTATCTTAATTACCTCATACATGATCCCATCATTTCCCATAACGTGACCTTGAATATCCTCTTGAGAAATCAGAACTTATTCCTTCTGGAACCTTACTTGTAACCCTGCTTCCTTAGCCTTGGTACTATCAATGAACCTTACCTTGTTTATTGTATAATGTTCAGGCCCAGCGCCCTAAGGCTAAGTCCTCTAGGCTTATAGCCGACCCAGGCATGCTTAGGTCGAGTTGCATTTCGCACGCTTGCTATCGGCCCCCAGCACCCTTAGGTCGGCCTTTAAAACAAATATAATCACAAAATCACATTGCACAACAAGAAATTGAAGGGAGAATGTAGAAGAATGCTTATCCAGATATCCACAGACACAAATATATTCACAATCATTATATATTCGTTAACAGGGGTCTAAGCCCCATCCACAACCCGAGTGCAGTTTTCTTACCTCGAGTCCCGAGCTGAAGGTGTAGAGCGGTCCTAAGCATGATCCTCAATCTCGAGCCTTAACGGTATAACCTAGTCACAACACGATAATGGATAACCATTAAAACTTAAACCAATTAAAAGCTTAAAAAACTAACATACTAGCCTCTGGGACCTCGAATTCTACTAAATTGGGTAGAATAATTCTTCCCGGGCACTTAGGTTTGAGTTCTCGATCATAAAAACCTAATTTTGACTATTTATCTCAATTAGAGCCGCGACCCACCCCCTAGGGTTTCGACGAGCTACAAGTCATAAAGCCTCACAACTTTATCTTGGGGGACACGGGCTGCGGTATGCCTTGCCTACGCCATGACACCTAGGCAAAATTATAGAGGCCCCCAGCCTCCTCGCACACACGGATCGCGGTGTCTGAAGAACAAGACCGCGACTCGAGCCCAAAAACCCAGAATTCCCCACCGCTTTCTCTGCATTTTTCTGAGTTAATCCCACCAAAATTCATCACAGTCTAAAAAAAAACCTACACTATACCTCACAAATATTTCCAAACATTGTAAGCAACATATAAACCCCCAAAAATCAATCCAAAACATTACCAAAGCCTAAAATCTAAACCTTGAGTCTAAATCTCAAGAACACCAAAAACTAATTAACAATTTAATAAAAACTGAGGAATTCACTTACCCCTACTGAAAATTGCAACCTTGAGCTAAACTTCATCCAATCCTAGCCCTAGCTCCTTCAATTTCCCTGGCGCCCTCCTCAAAAATCCGCAAGATCCCCCAAGCACATCAAAGGGAAGAAGAGAACCGAATAGATTAAGAGAAGGAGAGACTTTGTTTTGTTTCTTTTCTTCTGGTCGCCTCTAGACCTCCTAAGCCCCCTTAGACAGATAAGTCAACCCAAGACTAAACCTAACCCTTGCCACAAAAGACAAAAAACCCCTTGATCAAAACTTACTCTATAACGCCCTCAAGGGCAAAACAGTCATTAGCCACATTTCCCACAAATCCTCAAATTGTCTTATAAATTCCCAATTAATCCCGGCATGCCCAATTAATCACCAAATTATTCCCCATTAAATCCCAAATATGCAAATACACACTAAGTCCCCGAAATACGTCTAGGCTTGCCCCGAACCGGGTATTGGACCCCGCTGTGACTATTCAGCTAATCTGCTCGATAGGATCGCCTCGAGCCGAATACTGCAAATATATCCACATAATAATTTGGTCTCAATCATTTAACACATATAAGCACATTTACACCCTCAACGGGTCAAAATTACATATATGCCCTTATTAACAAGATCGGGCCCACATGCATATTTAATACACATAAACATGCACATGCATTCATATTACCTTATAAATCATGTATTTCACATAGTCACACATTTATTCAATTAATTCAACATATATAAACCCACTTATGCCCTCCCGGCACAGTAATCAAGGCTCTTAGCATTAATAACAAATTCGGGACGTTACACAACCTATCACCCACCATACCGTGAGTCGAGCTTGTCTTTAGCATTGAGCGAACATGTTCGGTCAGTCTTCAAGAATCATAAAGCCTTGGCATCTCTAACATAATGTTGTAATTCCCTAATAATCCAGTACCATTATACTATGTGTTTAAAATATTGGTTAACTCGTCAAGCGAGTCATTTGGATGCAAAAGTGTAATCAAAGCTAATTAAAGATTTAAGTACTAAATTTTTTGGTCGAAAGCATAGAAATGTTTCATTAAAACATTAAATATTTACATGGGATCCCAAAAGACTTTAAATAAAATAAAATTACATTTAATGTTCTCAAAATAGTCTACCTAAGCGAAAAAGGTGGACTTTTACTCAAAGTCCCTTAAAATATCGTGACCGTGGCAGTCGAGCAGGCCGAACATGTATGCGTTGCTCCAAAGCCCTCCAAATCATGGTTGGTTGACTTTCCCCTTGCCCTTACTTGAACCATAGAGAATCCGTGAGCCAAGGCCTAGCAAGAAAAGCCCACAAGGCATAATAATAATCAAATTCAATTTAAACAAAAATTAGCATGCTTCGCAGTTTATAAACATATACATTCCAAACATATAAACCATGGACACATTTCACAAACTATAAACATGCTCAATTCAAACACATAAACCATTTACACGGTCATGCCAAGCACCCTTTCCGAGAGGCCCAACTGAGCGAGGCGTGTCTCTTGGCACTAAGTTTACGGTCCATGACGAGCGGTATGTGTTAGGAAATATAGTTTTGCCTCAATGGAAATAGGTAAGAATATTACAACTCTAGGCAAAATATTACAAATAAATAATTATTGATTAAATAAAGTTACAACTCTATAAGTTAAAATACAAGTAAGAGAAGAAGGAGATGCTAGATGATAGAAATAGAAAGTACAACTCTATTACAAAAGATACAAATAGACTAGAAGTAGTAAAAAGAAAGATGGAGATGAGATTACATGTAGAGTCCAAGAACTTTACTTAGCTAGTTAGATAGTAGTATTATAGTAATAATAGTATTATCTTTATGACTGTGGATTTTTGGTTCAGACCGGGATTTATTTGGACAGTCATAGTAGTACTTGTAGATTTTCTAAGTTTAACCTATAGTTTAAGAATATTAATTTTAACCTAAGGTTTGATTAATATGACTGATATTAAGGATAATATTTATTATACTATAAGGTTTAGATAAGAACCAATAAGATAATAGCACATGTTACGTATAGGTTTATTAACGATTAAGTATTTTGAGGATTAAATTTATTAAGGGTAAAATTTGAATACTCTAAGGTCAGTCAGCAACTTTGAAAACGTTAAAGGGCTTAGTCAAGGTTGTTTACTCAATTCAAATTAAGCTAAAAATGTGTAATTTCGTGTTTAAATATTCAGCGTATGCCGATATATCGTAGCTATAGGGGGCGATATATCGCAGTACGAAGATACAGAAAACACGAAACGATGCACGATTGCCTCGGGCATAATGGTCCAGGCGATATATCGCCCCCCTCAGCATATTTTGAAATTTTTCAAAAATGTTTTCCACTCAAACCTTCAACCTCTTGATAAGTCCAGCACCTTTTTGAACGAGTCTTCAGCCTCTGCTGAACGATAATTCAAATTATTTTCACTTAAAAAGTCATTATTTTTATTCAAGTTAAATGAGATCTTTTCATTCCTAAATTCTATAAATAGGACCTAATACCCAGCCATTTATTCATCTATTACTCTAAGTTCAGAGGCTGCAAGTTGCTAGGTGAGTGTGAGAGTGTAAACACTTGGGTTGGGAATTATAAGCTTGATCATTATAAGCTTATCAAACACTTGGGGAAGTAAGGTTTATTCACATTTCGGTTCAAGGTTTAGATTGATCATATAAGTCTTCAAGGTATTTCCAAACTCTAGTCCATTTCTGTATTATGTTCTTTAAGTTCTCGTAGTCTTCTACTCATTCTAACCTTATTCTTATTCTTGGTTAGGAAATCCAAGTTCTTAAGCACAAGGTTTTTGGTAAGTATATAGCATAGATCCTTCTTCACTTTCATCCCTTTTCTTCAATATACTCACCATATTTTAAATGGTTTTTAGGAGTGTTCCAAGGTCCCAAATCAGTTCTCATATCCCGGTTATTTTGGTAAGGAAAATAGGATAGGATTTATGTGTTATATACTTTTATATGTTATCTTATGTTTTTATGTTATGTAATATGTTATGTTAAGTATGATTGTAGACTTGGGCATATGACCTATACAACTAACAAGCCCCAAATAGATTATGGGCATATGACTTGCTTAGCTAGCAAGACCCCACTAATCTAATGGGCATATGACTTGTTTAGTTTATGGGACCCCAAGTAATAATGGCCATTATAGTATGTATGTGACATAAGTGTTATGGTATGTTTTTATGTTGCATTATGAATTTTTATGTATATGGCTATATGTTAGATTTTCCTTGCTGGGCATTAGGCTCACTCCTTTTTGTTTATATGTGCAGGAAAATAGTTCTAATGGCGGGAAAGGTTCTTGGAAGCTTGGGGAATGTGTATTGAGGCGGAATGGATTCAAAGAACCGAGAGTTTCGATTTGAGGATGTAGTTTTTGTTTCTTATGGTTTTTATATGTATTTTTCCGCATTTTGTTATGTAATCTCTTTTTAATTATCATTATGTCATGTTTTGATTTTAAAACAATGGGATCCCATATCCTAACTTCAATTTTATATAAGTTTGACCTTTGTTTTTTTTAAGTTTTAATAAAGTTATGATCTTATCACTTGTAAGTGTTATTAAGAATTAGTGTTTATGTATAGTTTTCGTTAATGGTCCAAAAGTCTAGAGTAGTTGGGTCATTACATTACAACTCTAAGCAAAGATACAAGTAAATATAACAAGAATGATAGGAAGAAGAACAATAGAAGAAAAATAAGAACAAGAACAAAATAATGAGAAATTCTCACTCACACAACCAAAGTGAAGAGTGTTGGGGATCACCAACTTGAACAAGGTTTAAAAACTTTGTCCAAAAGCTTATTTCCCCCTAACTCAAGGACTAAGGGATCTCTCTCAGATATTGGAAATGCTTTCTAGAATTATCAAGCCTCAAGGTGTTTCTAGCCAAGTGCTCTAATGGATAGAAATATTGTGTCTTATAAGTGAGCATTAGGCTCCTATTTATAGAGTTTTGAGACACTCTTTGAATTTCAAATTCCACCAACCCCCATGGCTGTTACCAATGATTAATTGGATGTTTATGGAATTAAAATAGAGAATTTGGGAGTTATTTGGCTATTGTAAACGTTCAATATTGGATAAAACAGAAAATTGGAATATGCTGTCAGCCACTTGGGCTGCAGCCCAAGACCTTTTCCAGCAACCAATTTTTCCAAATTTTCCAAAACGTTCCAAATTCATTCCCACTTGATTTTGTAACTTCCATACACATTATGGGAGTTAAAATCACATCTCTACCATTTCACATATGGCTTTAAGAAATTCATCTCAATATTGTGTAACAACAAATCTACACAATAATGGGTAATATTTGGAAGTTACAAATTTGTAACACCAAATATGTTACATATTTGGATATATCTCATATATCTAAATATTGTAACTCTCTACTATATGTTACAATATGTGACACTCTTTGTCACATTTATTTAATCTAAAACATTTTATTATAATGTAATATAATATAACATTATATTATAAAATAATATAATATTACATTATATTATAAAATAATATAACAGTATGTACAACACTCCTATGGTGGTCCCGCCATCACGACCTACATTCCATATGTATATTTCCGAATACGGACCATGCCAATCATTCATAGGCAATTCAACACAAATAAGCATAGAAAAAAAACATTATGCATAAAGGGAATCTCGACCCTACAAATTTAGATATGCAGTCATAACCGCATCCCAACATAACTGGGAAAACGCCCTGCTATATGTGCATATGTGAGTTTTCTTCCCTTAGGTCCTATAAGAATCAAGATGATCTCAAGTGTGATCCTCTCTCGAGGTTCTTAGAAATCCTAGTCACAAAAATATAATATAAGTTTAGTTTCTCCTTAAACCAAAACCTACCATAACTTTTTTATAAACCTCATTAAGCTCCAAATACTCTTTAAACACGTCCAATTATTTCCTAGTGACCTTAGCTTATGATCCCCCAAGGTTACCCATCAAAACCCATTGAAAACAACCCCAAAACTAAGTTGCCAACACTAGTCGGTTAACCGCATAGTTGAAACCCTGGCCAACCCAAATCGCAGGCCGGTCGACCGGGAGCCCTAGGTCGGTCGACCGGCTCAAGTCAGAGTGCAAATTCTGTTTTTTCTTTTCTGCAATTTCCCAGCTCCATTGCTCAACTCAAATCAATCTAAACTGCTTCCAAACATGGTTTTTGACCTCTAAAACGTATTATACAAGTAATATACAACATCAAGACATCAAAATTAACACCAATTACACATCAAAACTACCAATTGCAAATTTAGGGTTCTAAACCCAATGTTTTCCCCAATTCAAAAATCAATAAATTCTCAGTTTCAATCCAAAAAAGAGCCCCAATTAAACTCCTAAATAGGTTTCTATACTCATTTAACTCACCCAAACAACCTAAACATATCAATTTTTGAATTTAAACACTAAACCCCCAAATCCAAGAACACAAGATGAACTTGAACAAAATATGGAGTGAATAAGTTATACCTTACTAAATTTCGAAAATCCTTTGGTTAATGAAGATGATAGCAGTTGTAACTCCCACCTTTGAAACTCAAACCCCCTTGAAATCCTCCAAAAATCACTTTGTTCTAGTTAGATTCCCTTTGGTTTTGGTTGAGTTTGAAGAAAACAAAGTTAGAAAACAAAGAGGAAGGCTTGAACGTATAAGAGGAGTAGCTTTCAGCACTTAGCAGATTTTTTCTACTCTCAAGATCAAAAGATCAATTTTCCCTTCCTCCCAATGGTCTAGCCAACTAACCTCAAGAGGTAACTTAGTAATTTTAACATCTATCACTAATCATCCTACTAACCTTCAATATAATTATCTCACTAATATCCACAAATCATAATTTTTATTTTTTCACATTCCCAAAATAAGAAAATTTTCAAAATACCTTTAGGCTCGACCTGAGCCAGTATTTTTCCTTGTTGTGACATTTATGCTAAAACTGATCGAAAGTGAATATACCATCAACGAGTCCAAATTATGAAAATGCCTATTTTTAACAAAAATGAGTCCTTAAACACATTTAATACACATAATCATACATACTCAATTATATAATAATATAATATACATAATTACCCCTCATGCCCTCCCCGCATGCTAATCAAGGTATTAAACTTTATTAGGAGTTTTGAGACGCTACAATATGTGCAAATTTGGCTTGTATTATCATTGATATATGCTCATATATTTATACAATGTAAAAAGATATTTAAATAGGAAAGAGCAATAACAAATATATATACACAATCCCTATAATTACATTTTTACATTAATAGAGAATAAAATCATATAGAATCATAGTTGACCCTAAGATGGTGGAGTATATTGCTCATTATTAATCCTGTAAAGAAGAGGTAAGCCATGAAACAATCTGATTGTGATGCAAAGCTGGATTTTTTAATAGATGATTATTACGTTTGTGCAATGAAAAAAAATTGGCTATTAACAAAAAGGAGAGAAAAAATTTAGTTACACTCCCCATTATTTGAAAAGAAAATAAGTTTGGGGAGTGTACTTATAAAAAAAAAAAAAAACTTGAAAAAACAGTTTGAAATATTTTTCTAATGAAGAAAGGGGGTTTGAGGAAATCATGTAAAATTAAGTATTGATTTGTATGGTTTATGTTAAATACAAGTTCTCAGTATGAACTTTATTCTGTTAGAACCACATACAAAAATATTGTTACAACTAATTCTTGCTAGCTCATCATCAAACAAATCAGATGCTATTCAAGATCAAGAAAACACAACCGAAATATTTTGTACTCTATTTTTTTTATTAGCCTATAAATACATGTAATCTAATAGGAAGATAATCTTATCATGTATGTCTTTGAGCATAGTGAAATTAGAGAGCTTTGAGAGTTGTTTTTCCTGAAAAAGAAAAGAGAGAAGATAATTAGAAGAGTGATAGGGTTTTCTGATTTAAGGGAAAACATAGAGAAATAAGGAGAAAAGTATCGGGATTACTTGTTGATGTTGTAATCGTGATCTTGGCTGCTTGGTTGTAACAATTTCTCCATTGATTAGTGGATTTGGAGCTCTCAATCTCCGAGGCGAGCTCAAGAGGGCGTAGCCCCAAATATTTTTGGTGGTGAACCTCTATAAATCTCTGTTTGTATCTCTCTTCCCTTACTCTTGATAGATTTGTCTCTGGTTTGTGATTGGGCTTGAGATTTCTGAGTTTATTTCTGGGTTTTGTGGTTGAATATCTCGGTGTTCTTCTGGGTTAGGGCAGAGAGGGTAAAAGGGTTTTCTCTCAATTTTTCTTCTCTGCAAAATTCAATCGATTAGGTGAAGGAACAAGAATAAAAGCAGCCTAATAAAACAAAGGTTCAGTAAAATAAAGGCAAAGGTCAGTTTTGACCTTGGTGTAACTGATGTGTGAGTGAATTGTGTAGGGTCATATAGGTAAAGTCCCTACAGTGGTATCAGAGCCAGGTTCGGGCTAGCAAGATTCACCACATCACAGTAACAAAGATCAAGACAAACACTGGAGGAAATTGATCCTCAAGAAGCCGAGTCTCACAGTGAAGAATTTGAAGATATTCCTCTGTTTGATTAACTAGAAATCTCTCAAACTCTAACTTGTTTTGATTTTGATTATATTACAATGAGTATTCTAAAGGTTGACATTGATAAATTTGATGGTTCAAGAGACTACAGAATCTGGATGAGAAAAATAAGATCTCTTTTGGCTCAACAAAAGCTGCTAAGGGTACTGGAGGATCCTATTGAATGGCCAGAGGGTACAACAAAGATACAGCAAGAAGAGTACCTAGAAATAGCTACAAGGATCATTATCTTCAATCTTTCAGATGCAATAATAAGATTGGTAGATAAAGAAGAAACACCAGCTAAAATCTGGAAGAAGTTGGAGGAGCAATTCCAACAGAAATCACTCACAAACAAGATTTTTGTAAAAGAAAGAATCTTTGGGTACAAGATGAGTCACTCTAAGACTCTAGAGAAAAATCTTGATGAATTTCTGAGGATGCATATTGACCTTGCAAACTCAGGGGAAAATGAAGCACTGAGTGATGAAAACCAGGCCATAATCATACTAAACTCTCTGCCAAAATCATATAGGGAAGTCAAGACTGCAATCAAATATGGAAGAACTGAGATAACACTTGAAGAAGTAATCTCAGCCCTCAAATCCAAGGAGTTGGAAATGAAAACAGAGAAATTAGGAAACTCTAGTGGAGAAATAAATCTGAGCAGAGGTAGACTAGTTCACAAGAAACCGTGGCAAAACAGGGGAAGAAGTCAAAGCAGGGGTCACTACAAAGGTCATCACAGTAATGACAGGAATCGATCTCAGTTAAGAGGCCCTAGTGATCCTAAAGGCTGTTATCATTGTGGTAAACCAGGTCATTTTAAGAGGGATTGCTATATTTTTAAAAGAAACAAAGGAAAATCTGAAGGACAAGAAAATTCAAACAACTCATATCATTTCACATCGAAACACAAGTCAGATTTTCACAATGCAAACCTAAGTGATGGCTATGACAGTGGTGAAGTATATGTAGCTGCTGCTACATTTAAGGATGACTGGATTTTAGACTCTGGTTGCACTTTCCATATGACTAACAACAAATATTTTTTGTCTGATTTCAGGGAATCTCAAAGAGGAAAAGTGGTACTAGGAAATGACCAATTTTGCTCCATTGAAGGTTAAGGGACAACAAGCTTTAAAATGTTTGATGGAGTGATTAGATCACTGACAGGAGTGAGGTATGTCCCTAAACTCTCTAGAAACTTAATTTCACTAAGTGTTCTTGATGATTTGAATATAGAGAGCAAGATTAAGGAAGGGGAGATGAAGTTGTGCAAAGGCTCAATGGTGATTATGAAAGGACAGAAAAAGGAAGGGCTATACTACCTAATTGGAGAACCAATTGTCAAATGCAACAACACAGTGGCTGTTTCACCTGAAGACTCAAAGGCTGTATTATGGCATAGAAGACTTGGACACATAAGTGAAAAAGGACTACAAATTATGAGTGACCAAATACAACTTGGAAAAGACAGAGTAAGCAAGGTAGATTTCTGTGAATACTGTGTATTGGGAAAGCATCACAGACTGAAGTTTAAAACAAGTATTCACAAAACCAAGTCTATTTTAGAATATATTCATTCTGACTTATGGGGGCCTGAGAAAACTAGTACTCATGGGGGCAGTTCCTATTTCATGTCTATTGTTGATGATTTTTCTAGAAAAGTTTGGGTATTTTTACTTAAACACAAAAATGATGCATTTCCCAAATTTAGGGAATGGAAAAATTTAATAGAAAATCAAAACACTAAGAACAGATAACAGCCCTGAGTTTTGCAATACTGAGTTTGACACATATTGTAACGACCCAAATTCGCTAATAAGGCTTAAGGGCCTTGATTAGTATGCAAGGAGGGCATTGCTGGAATAATTGTGATTTAATGAGTAATTATGTGTTTAATATTGTTTATATGATAATTGATTGTATTATGTGGTAATATGATATGTGATATATGTGAGAACCACATTATTATGTGGATAGGTTCGTTGAGCACGACTCAAGACAATTCTAGGGTCAGTTAGCGGGAAAAGACACAATGGGGTTTAAGATTTGACTTTGGACAAGTCGGGGGTACTTTTAGATGGTGGATAGTGATTTGGGTTACCGGGACATGAAAATAAATTTATGGAGATATATTTGAGGTTAGGATGTCTAGGTGGGAGTAATGGGGGATTTTACCATTTTGGACTCGGGGACGGTTCCGGCACCCCGAGCCTCGGGATTAACTTAATAGATAAGTTAGACTTAAGGAATCCTTTAGAAGAAAAATAAACCGACTAAACACTTAGGCTCTCTCTCTCCCTCGCGCTCAAGGAAACACAAGGAAAAACACAAAGGAAACCAAGGGAAACTAGTGGGGATTTCTGAGTTTGGTGGTGAGAATTTGGAGGTCTAGCTCAGAGAATTATTAAGGAACTGAAGCAAGGTTTAAGGTAAGCATCTAACTCTGTTTTCTATGGTTGAATTATGAGTTTTAGCTGGGTTTTAGTTAAGTGCTGAACAAGTTTAGTTGTGATGTTCTAAGGCAGAATTAAGAGGGGAAACTTGGGAGCTTAGCTTGGTCATAGCTTGGCAAAGTGATACTACAGCAAAGGTGAGTCTCTACTCCTAGTTTAGAGGTTTTTCATTGAGCTTGATGGCTGGTTTGTGTGTGTTTTAGCACTTGGGTTTCAGAAATTGAAAGGAAGAGATTGGAGTGCGTTAGGCTGTGTTTCCTTGGGAGTTATGTTGTTTAGATCATGCTAAAGAGGTTGGGAATTAATTGGTTAAGTGTTGGGGAGTTTGGGGATGGTTTAAGGTAAGGTTTTGAGCTTTAAAATGGTGTAAAATCTGGGTTCGAAGGGGAGGGCCGCGGCTCTGTTCTAGAGCGCTGCGGCCCTAGCATGCAAAGAAGCCAAGGGGGCTCGGCCAAGGGGGCGCGCCGCGGCGCCCAAGGCAAGGGCCGCGGCGCGTGTGTGGTTCAGTGAGGGAGTGGACTCTGTTTTGAGGAAGGGCCACGGCTAGGCTTAGGGGGCCGCAGCCCTTGGTTGCACACTTAAGATTTTGAGGGTTTTAAGCATGGGGAAGTGGTCTAGTGTGCTCGGGTTTGGTTTCATCACCGTGCTTGGTGGAATTAGAACTCCCGGGAATTAGTTTTGTAACTGGAAACCTATATTTGATTATTTATGAAACCCTATGCTTTGGTTGTGGCTAGGTGATAAAAGCTTAGGCTCGGGAACGGGTCGTGCTTGAGGGGCGTTGCTCGTAATTCGATAATCGTACAGACTAAAGGTAAGAAAATTGCACCCGGTTGAATATATGTGACGGGACTAAGGGCTCCCTATTGTAGAAGCTTGATAAGATGGTATTATGACATGCAAGCCATTTAGTGAACCAACGGCCTAAGGGTGCCAAGGGTGCGGCTCGGACACTGGTATCCGAGGACAGCTTATTATGCGCTGAGCTTGGTTTAAGCGGGCCAGAGTCAGTGGGTTAAACAGAGGGTGCGGCCTAAGTCGTCGGCCCTGAATATTATGTGATATGAATGTTATGTGTGATAGAATGTATCATGGATTGGATTGTATATGCTTATTATCTATTGTGGATTATCTGATAAGTATACATGCTTATTGAGCTATTTGTCTGTTGTTATTGTTTGAGTTACCTGTGATGTTTTCTTGCTGGGCCTTAGCTCACGGGTGCTATGTGGTGCAGGTAAAGGCAAGGGCATGTTAGATTAGCCCTGACTGGAGAGCTCAGCGAGCGGAATGTACATAGCCAGGTGCTCAGCCGCCACGGTTGAGGTCTAGGCAAGGACGTGGAACCTAAAGACCGTCTGTTTTGCCTTAGTATGGCTAGTAGTTATTTATGTACTTTTGGGAGTCTGTAAACTTATCTTAACTTTGTTTTGTATGGGTTCCCATGTTTACCACAGTTTAAATATATGAAATGAGTCTTTTGAGACCAAAACCTTTTTAACCATAGATCTCACATGTTTAGAAACACGTTTTCAAATTAATGACTTGATTAGCAAGTCCTGCACTTTTATAAGTACACAGTGTAACGGTCTCGGCTATCCAGGGCGTTACAACTTGGTATCAGAGCGTCCTAGGTTTAAGGGTTCCTGAAGACATCCTGGATATGTACATTCGCTGCTGGAGACAAGCTTAAGTCTGGGTTTGGTAATGTGTATATGTGTGCTTATGTGCCTGAGATGAGCTATGCATGTTGATATTCATTGAACTGCTAGGAAGCATGAGATACTGATAGGGCCTGGCCCTTGACTGCTGTGTGAAAATATTGAGGCATGTTTATTAACATTGCCATGCATGTAAATGAGTAAATAGATGATTAATTGTTTATGGTGCATGGATGCTTATATGTGTTGGTTACTTGTGATTGATTATGTTTTATTGATGAGTTTTGGAGAAGCTTTTACCCTGTTATTGTGGTCTGACCGTCGAGTCGATATTTGCAGATTGACTTGGATAGTTATGCATCCAAGGAAATCTTCACGACTAGCTGGCACTGGGTCTGGGACCAGGGGCAATGACCAGGGCCAAACACCTCCGCCAGTCCCTGAGAACTAGCAGCAGTCAATGGTTGAGATGCAGGCTCAATTACAGAGCCAAGATGAGCTGATTTGTATTCTGCAGCAGCAGGCTCCATCAGGGAGTGCTGCCCCATCTTTATCACCTGCAGTGGTACCGGCTGTGCAGCCTGGGGAGGTTGTTAATAGGTGGGAACCGTTATATGAGCGGTTCAGGAAGCAGCAACCCCCGATCTTTGAGGGAGGACCGGATCCGTTGAAAGCCGAGCAGTGGCTAACTATGATTACAGTGATTCTGGATTTCATGAGAATTGAGGGACAGGATAGAGTGTTCTGTGTGCCACTTATATGTTGAGGGAGGATGCCCGTATTTGGTGGGAGGTGGCATCGCAGACCAGAGAGGTTGCTACACTGACTTGGGAAGGTTTCAAGGATTTGTTTGGCCAGAAGTACTACAACATTGCTGTTAGGGCGGCAAAGGTCAATGAGTTTGTAAGTTTGGTACAGGGCAGTATGACTGTTACTGAGTATGCCCTGAAATTTGATAGGCTTGCGAAGTTTGCACCAGATCTTGTGCCTACTGATGCTGCTAGGCAAGATCATTTTGTCAGAGGGCTTAATGTTATGATAGCCCGGGATGTTAGGATTACAACGGTACCTGGAGGAACAACTTATGCCCAGGCTGTTGAGAGGGCTCTTACCGCAGAGGAGGCGGAGAACAAGATATGGAAGGAGAGCGCGGTAAGGCATGAGGGCCGCAGGGCGGTGCCTCCTTATTCAGGGACAGGTAGGGCCGGAGGCCCCAGTGACTTCAAGAGGAAGACTCCTGACACTTCCGCCGCTCCTGGTTCTGATAGGAGGGGTCGGGGTGGTCAGGGTGGCCGTCAGGGTGGCGGTGAGGCATGGAGGACCTATCCAGAGTGTCCAAGGTGTAGAAGACGCCATCTGGGTGAGTGTCGGGCCAAGGCATGTTTTGTTTGTGGAGCAGTGGGGCATCTCAGAAAGGACTACCCAATGGTGAAGAAAGGTGAAGCGGGAATGGTGGATAGCTTGACTCCAGCTCGAGTATTCACCTTGACTCAGGCGGAGGCTGAGGCTAGTCCCTCAGTAGTGACAGGTCAGCTTTCTAGTGCTGGCTTTCCTTTTACAGTATTGATTGATTCTGGTGCTACGCACTCTTTTGTTTCTAGTAGAGTTATTGATAGACTGTGTAGACCTAGTGAGTATCGGACTGCGGGGTTTGGGACTTTGTTGCCTACAGGGGAGCTGGTAGTCTCTAGGAGGTGGATTAGGGCACTGCCAGTGATGGTTGATGGTAGGGAACTTTCGGTGGATTTGATTGAATTGGATTTGGGAGACTTTGATATGATTCTAGGCATGGATTGACTGGCTAGGTATGGGGCTACAATTGATTGTAGGAAGAAGATGGTTACTTTTGAGCCGGAGGGCGAGGACACTTTTGTCTTTGTGGGTGCGGTGTCTAGACCCCGCATACCTATGATTTCAGCGTTGAGAGCCAGAGATCTGTTGCAGGGGGGATGCGTAGGTTTTCTGGCTAGTGTGGTGGATACCACCAGAGTTATGCCAGCAGGGCCGGGAGAGACCAGATTAGTGTGCGAGTTTTTGGATGTCTTCCCTGAGGATTTGCCAGGGTTGCCGCCGCGTAGGGAGATACAGTTTGAGATTGAGTTGGCACCAGGGATAGAACCAGTATCCAGGACACCATACAAGATGGCACCAGCAGAACTGAAAGAGTTGAAGATACAGCTGCAAGAACTTCTGGATTTGGGGTTTATCAGGCCTAGCTATTCTCCATGGGGCGCACCGGTACTTTTTGTTAAGAAGAAGGACGGGACCTTGAGGATGTGCATCGATTACAGAGAATTGAACAAGTTGACTATTAAGAATAAGTATCCTCTGCCAAGGATTGATGACTTGTTCGATCAGCTGCAAGGTAAGACGGTGTTCTCAAAGATTGATCTTCAATCTGGTTATCACCAGCTGAGGATCAAGGATGAGGATATATCAAAGACGGCTTTCCGGACGCGTTATGGGCATTATGAGTTCTTGGTCATGTCTTTTGGTTTGACCAATGCCCCAGCAGCTTTCATGGTCTGATGAACAGGGTGTTCAAGGACTTTTTGGACCAGTTCGTTATTGTCTTCATCGACGATATCTTGGTATACTCCAGTTCAGAGGCAGAACATGAGTAGCATCTTCGACAGGTTTTACAGAGATTAAGGGAGCATCAGTTGTACGCTAAGTTTAAGAAATGTGAGTTTTGGCTACCAGAGGTGACTTTCCTTGGACATATAGTTGGGGCAGAAGGGATTAAGGTGGATCCGTCCAAGGTAGAAGCGGTTAGAGATTGGCCAAGGCCAAGGAATGCCTCAGAGGTGCGGAGTTTCCTTAGGTTGGCTGGCTACTACAGACGGTTTGTAGAGGGGTTTTCGAAGATCTCTTCGCCGATGACAGAGTTGACAAGAAAGAATCAGAAGTTCGTCTGGTCAGAGAAGTATGAGAACAGCTTTCAGGAGTTGAAGTGACGGCTTATCTCTGCGCCTGTGTTGAGTCTTCCTTCGGAGGAAGGGAAGTTCGTGGTTTACTGTGATGCATCGAGGTTGGGTTTGGGCTGTGTGCTGATGCAGAATGAGAAAGTTATAGCCTATGCTTCTCGATAGCTGAAGGAGTATGAGCAGAGGTACCCGACTCATGATTTGGAGTTAGCGGCAGTTGTGTTTGCACTGAAGGTGTGGCGTCATTACCTGTATGGAGGGAAGTGCGAGATCTACACTGATCATAAGAGTCTGAAGTATTTCTTCACGCAGAAGGATCTGAATATGAGGTAGAGACGTTGGTTGGAGTTGCTTAAGGATTATGATTGTGATATCCTTTACCACCCAGGGAAAGCCAACGTAGATGCATTGAGCCGGAGGGGCCTAGGACAGTTGTATAGTTCCACTCAGATCTCGAGAGAATTGGTTGATGAGATGGTTAGGGCAAGGATAGAACTGGTGGTGGGCCAGCTAGCCAATGTCACTTTGCAGTCGACCTTGTTGGAGCGAATCAAGGAGGGTCAGTTGGTGGATGTGCAGTTGCAAGTTAGTAGGCAGCATGCCTTAGCGGGGACAGCTAAGGATTATTCAGTTTCAGAGATAGGTTTGCTCCGGTATCAGGGACGGATATGTGTTCCAGCAGATGAGGGGATTAGGCGTGAGATATTGGATGAGTCCCACACTACGCCATACTCACTTCATCCGGGTACCACGAAGATGTATCAGGATCTACGAACGTTATACTGGTGGCCCGGGATGAAGAAGGATGTGATTGAGTATGTATCTAGATGTTTGACCTGTCAGCAGGTTAAGGCTGAGCATCAGCGACCAGCGGGATTGCTTCAGCCTTTGGGTATCCCAGAGTGGAAGTGGGAGGATATTACGATGGATTTCGTGGGAGGATTACCCAGGACAGTTGGACTTCATGACTCGGTGTGGGTGATAGTGGATAGATACACCAAGTCAGCTCATTTCCTACCAGTTAGGTCAACTTATACTGTGGAACAGTATGCAGAGCTGTATGTGAGGGAGATAGTTCGTCTCCATGGGGTTCCAAAGTCTATTGTATCTGATCGAGACCCTGTCTTTACCTCAAAGTTCTGGAGTGCTCTACAGAGAGCCATGGGGACTCAGTTCAAGTTTAGCACAACTTTTCATCCTCAGACTGATGGACAGTCTGAGAGGACGATTCAGATATTGGAGGACATGCTTAGAGCATGTGTGATTGACTTTGCGGGTTCATGGAGTAAGTATCTTCCATTAATTGAGTTTTCATATAACAACTGTTATCAGTCTACGATTGGAGTGGCTCCTTATGAGATGTTATATGGAAGGAAGTGCAGATCACCTATTCATTGGGATGAGATGGGTGAGAGAAGGTATTTGGGACCAGATATGGTACAGAAGACTAACGAGGCCATTGAGAAGATTCGAGCTAGAATGCTTGCCTCGCAGAGTAGACAGAAAAGCTACGCTGATCCTAAGTGTAGGAACGTGGAGTTCCAGGTCGGGGACCACGCGTTTCTGCGAGTTTCACTGTTGTGTGAGGAGATTTGGAGTGAATGGCAAGTTGAGCCCTCAGTTCGTTGGACCCTTTGAGATTCTAGAGAGGGTAGGGCAGGTGGCTTATAGGCTAGCCTTGCCACCGTCCTTATCAGGAGTTCATAACGTGTTTCACGTTTCTATGTTGCGGAAGTACGTTTCTGATACTACACATGTGTTGAGGCATGAGGACTTGGAGTTGCAAGCAGAATTTTCCTATGAGGAGAGACCAGTTCAGATTTTAGATCGAAAGGATAAATTTTTGCGGAATAAGACTATTCTGTTAGTGAAAGTACTTGGAGGAATAGCAAGGTCGAGGAAGCGACCTGGGAGTTAGAGACGGCGATGCGGGATCAGTACCCCGAGCTATTCAGGTAAATTTCGAGGACGAAATTATCATTAGGAGGGGATAGTTGTAACGACCCAAATTCGCAAATAAGGCTTAAGGGCCTTGATTAGTATGCCAGGAGGGCATTGCTGGAATAATTGTGATTTAATGAGTAATTATGTGTTTAATATTTTTTATATGATAAATGATTGTATTATGTGGTAATATGATATGTGATATATGTGAGAACCACATTATTATGTGGACAGGTTCGTTGAGCACGACTCAAGACGATTCTAGGGTCAGATAGCGGGAAAAGACACAATGGGGTTTAAGATTTGACTTTGGACAAGTCGGGGGTACTTTTAGATGGTGGATAGTGATTTGGGTTACCGGGACATGAAAATAAATTTATGGAGATATATTTGAGGTTAGGATGTCTAGGTGGGAGTAATGGGGGATTTTACCATTTTGGACTCGGGGACGGTTCCGGCACCCCGAGCCTCGGGATTAACTTAATAGATAAGTTAGACTTAAGGAATCCTTTAGAAGAAAAATAAACCAACTAAACACTTAGGCTCTCTCTCTCCCTCGCGCTCAAGGAAACACAAGGAAAAACACAAAGGAAACCAAGGGAAACTAGTGGGGATTTCTGAGTTTGGTGGTGAGAATTTGGAGGTCTAGCTCAGAGAATTATTAAGGAACTGAAGCAAGGTTTAAGGTAAGCATCTAACTCTGTTTTCTATGGTTGAATTATGAGTTTTAGCTGGGTTTTAGTTAAGTGCTGAACAAGTTTAGTTGTGATGTTCTAAGGCAGAATTAAGAGGGGAAACTTGGGAGCTTAGCTTGGTCATAGCTTGGCAAAGTGATACTATAGCAAAGGTGAGTCTCTACTCCTAGTTTAGAGGTTTTTCATTGAGCTTGATGGCTGGTTTGTGTGTGTTTTAGCACTTGGGTTTCAGAAATTGAAAGGAAGAGATTGGAGTGCGTTAGGCTGTGTTTCCTTGGGAGTTATGTTGTTTAGATCATGCTAAAGAGGTTGGGAATTATTGGTTAAGTGTTGGGGAGTTTGGGGATGGTTTAAGGTAAGGTTTTGAGCTTTAAAATGGTGTAAAATCTGGGTTCGAAGGGGAGGGCCGCGGCTCTGTTCTAGAGCGCTACAGCCCTAGCATGCAAAGAAGCCAAGGGGGCTCGGCCAAGGGGGCGCGCCGCGGCGCCCAAGGCAAGGGCCGCGGCGCGTGTGTGGTTCAGTGAGGGAGTGGACTCTGTTTTGAGGAAGGGCCACGGCTAAGCTTAGGGGGCCGCAGCCCTTGGTTGCACACTTGAGATTTTGAGGGTTTTAAGCATGGGGAAGTGGTCTAGTGTGCTCGGGTTTGGTTTCATCACCGTGCTTGGTGGAATTAGGAGTCCCGGGAGTTAGTTTTGTAACTGGAAACCTATATTTGATTATTTATGAAACCCTATTCTTTGGTTGTGGCTAGGTGATAAAAGCTTAGGCACGGGAACGGGTCGTGCTTGAAGGGCGTTGCTCGTAATTCGATAATCGTACAGACTAAAGGTAAGAAAACTGCACCCAGTTGAATATATGTGACGGGACTAAGGGCTCCCTATTGTAGAAGCTTGAAAAGATGGTATTATGCCATGCAAGCCATTTAGTGAACCAACGGCCTAAGGGTGCCAAGGGTTTCACTAGCGCACAGGGCGAGGCTCGGACATTGGTATCCGAGGATAGCTTATTATGCGCTGAGCTTGGTTTAAGTGGGCCAAAGTCAGTGGGTTAAACAGAGGGTGCGGCCTAAGTCGTCGGCCCTGAATATTATGTGATATGAATGTTATGTGTGATAGAATGTATCATGGATTGGATTGTATATGCTGATTATCTATTGTGGATTATCTGATAAGTATACATGCTTACTGAGCTATTTGTCTATTGTTATTGTTTGAGTTACCTGTGATGTTTTCTTGTTGGGCCTTGGCTCACGGGTGCTATGTGGTGCAGGTAAAAGCAAGGGCAAGTTAGATCAGCCCTGACTGGAGAGCTCAGCGAGCGGAATGTACATAGCCAGGTGCTCGGCCGCCACGGTTGAGGTCTAGGCAAGGACGTGGAACCTAAAGACCGTCTGTTTTGCCTTAGTATGGCTAGTAGTTATTTATGTACTTTTGGGAGTCTGTAAACTTATCTTAACTTTGTTTTGTATGGGATCCCATGTTTACCACAGTTTAAATATATGAAATGAGTCTTTTGAGACCAAAACCTTTGTAACCATAGATCTCACATGTTTAGAAACACGTTTTCAAATTAATGAATTGATTAGCAAGTCCTACACTTTTATAAGTACACAGTGTAACAGTCTTGGCTATCCAGGGCGTTGCACATATTGTAGAGATAATGGCATACAGAGACATAGAATTGTTAGATTGACACCCTAACAGAACGGAGTGGCAGAAAGAATGAATAGAAGCCTACTAAACAAGACTAGGTGTATGCTAATAAACTCTGGATTAACTCAAGGGTTTTGGGGAGAAGCTGTAATGACAGCAGCTTATTTAATCAACAGATGTCCTTCGAGTGCAACTGAGTTCAAAACCCCTGAAGAAATGTGGACAGGAAAACCCCCAGATCTGTCTAACCTAAGAGTATTTGGCTGTGCAGCCTATGCTCACCAAAGTATAGGTAAACTTGAACCTAGGGCCATAAAATGTGTATTCCTAGGATACCCAGAAGGTGTTAAAGGCTATAGACTATGGGATAAGGAAAAGGTTGGTTTTAAAACTTTGATTAGCAGAGATGTAGTGTTTCAAGAAAATATATTTCCTTGTATGTCTATTTCTAACCAAAATGCAGATACAAAAAGGAATACTAACATTGCATGAAACACTACTAGTCACAACCCATACATTATTCAGGTGGAATCTATCCAAACCCATGAAAGTCAAGGCCCAACTCAGATGGAAACAATCACAGCTGAAGCAAAAGATACAAATCAAGTAGACACAAGTGAAACAGACCGAGCTATAGATGAGAATGTGACTGATTATCAACTAGTTCGAGACAGAGAAAGAAGGGTACCTAAGCCAAATAAAAAGTACAGTTTTAATATTTGGAATGAAGATCTAGCCTATGCATTCATGAGTGAACTGGAATCTAGAATGACCGAGCCACAATCCTATGAGGAAGCTGTACAAAGCAGGGATTCTAAGATATGGATTAAAGCAATGGAAGAGGAAATGAACTCTCTAAGGAAAAACAAAACTTGGAGATTGGTGCCTAGACCAAAAGGTAAGAGTACAGTAGCTTGCAAGTGGTTGTATAAGCTAAAGGAGGGACGCAGTGAAGGGGAACCTACAAGGTACAAGGCAAGACTTGTGGCAAAGGGTTTTACACAGAAAGAGGAAGTGGATTTTACTGAAATATTCTCACTGGTTGTAAAATACAAGACTATTAGGATTATGTTGGCCCTATCTACTCAGTTTGACCTAGAAGTGGATCAAATGGATGTCACAACTGCATTCTTACATGGGGAATTAGATGAAGAGATTTATATGGAGCAACCTAAAGGATTTGTAAAAACAGGGAATTCAGAAATGGTTTGTAAGTTGGAAAAATCCCTATATGGTCTAAAACAGTCACCTAGACAATGGAATAAGAAGTTTAATGCTTTTATGACCAAACAGGGATTTACTAGGAGTAATTTTGACACATGCATGTATTTCAAAGAAACTCAGGTTCTAAAAGCTGTCTATTTGTTACACTATGTTGATGATATGCTTATAATAAGCAAAGACAGAAGTAATATAGACTCTCTAAAGACATCACTAAGGTCAGAGTTTGAAATGAAGGATCTGGGAACAGCTACTAGGATACTTGGGATAACAATAAGCAGAGACAGAGAAAAAGGGAAGATGAACCTTGGACAGAAGGACTACATACAAAAAATCTTGGATAAATTTTCTATGAACAATGCTAAGATCACTAAGCTACCAATTACCAGCCAACATCAACTGTCTAAAGAGCAATGCCCCAAAACAAAGGAAGAAGCATATTACATGAACAGAGTCCCTTATTCTAATGCAGTAGGATCCCTAATGTATCTAATGGTGTGTACAAGACCTGATCTATCCTATGCAATGAGCTTACTAAGCAAATACATGTCAAATCCGGGTAAACCTCACTAGGAAGCTATGAAGTGGACACTAAGGTACCTACTGGGAACTATGGATACTAGACTCACTTACAGGAAACATAACTACACTCTAAGATTAGAAGGATACATCGATGCAGACTATGCAGGGGACAGAGATCAAAGGAGGTCAACTTCTGCATATTATTTTTTGATAGATGGGAATTGCATAAGTTGGAGGGTTCAGTTACAGCCTGTAGTAGCCCTATCTACAACTGAATCAGAATATATTGCAGTGACAGAGGCAATTAAAGAAGTTGTTTGGATACATGGTCTATTGAAGGAAATCAATCTACAATGTGAAACACCTACAATCTACACCGATAGTCAAAGCTGTATGCACTTATGTAAGAACCCTGTATTCCATGACCGAAAAAAACATGTAGAGATTAAGTACCATTTCATCAGAGAAAAGGTGACTCAAGAACAAGTACTAATAGAGAAGGTGCCTACAGAAGAGAACCCAGCAGACATGGGAACTAAGATTGTGACCTTACACAAATTCAAGCTCTACTTGAATTTTCTTGGGGTCGACACTGGAGGATAACCAGGACAAGGAAAGAGTAAAGACCCTCAGAGATATTTATACTAACAGATTCCTGGTTCATACTGAGAACTTGGGTGGAAATTGTTAAATACAAGTCCTCAGTATGAACTTTATTCTATTAGAACCACATACAAAAATATTGTTACAACTAATTCTTGCCAGCTCATCATCAAACAAATCAGATGCTATTCAAGATCAAGAAAACACAACCGAAATATTTTGTACTCTATTTTTTTTATTAGCCTATAAATACATGTAATCTAATAGGAAGAGAATCTTATCATGTATGTCTTTGAGCACAGTGAAATTAGAGAGCTTTGAGAGTTGTTTTTCCTGGAAAAGAAAAGAGAGAAGATAATTAGAAGAGTGATAGGGTTTTCTGATTTAAGGGAAAACATAGAGAAATAAGGGGAAAAGTATCGGGATTACCTGTTTATGTTGTAATCGTGATCTTGGCTGCTTGGTTGTAACAATATCTCCATTGATTAGTGGATTTGGAGCTCTCAATCTCTGAGGCGAGCTCAAGAGGACGTAGCCCCAAATATTTTTGGTGGTGAACCTCTATAAATCTCCGTTTGTATCTCTCTTCCCTTACTCTTGATAGATTTGTCTCTGGTTTGTGATTGGGCTTGAGATTTCTGGGTTTATTTCTGGGTTTTTTGGTTGAATACCTCGGTGTTCTCCTGGGTTAGGGCAGAGAGGGTAAAAGGGTTTTGTCTCAATTTTTCTTCTCTTTATTCTCTACAAAATTAAATCAATTAGGTGAAGGAACAAGAATAAAAGCAGCCTAATAAAACAAAGGTTCAGTAAAATAAAGGCAAATGTCAGTTTTGACCTTAGTGTTACTGATGTGTGAGTGAATTGTGTAGGGTCATATAGGTAAAATCCCTACAGTTTATATGATTATGTTATAATTTAGCTTAAAATGTCTTCACTGTCTCCCTATATCTAAGTCGTTTATTATATGTTGTCAAAGTTATTTTGATTCTTTGGCATGTTATTGTCTACATTGGTGGAGCTTGGTGAGTAGAGCAAGCTTATGTGATAAATAATTATGATGATTTTGACTGAATTCATAGCTAAATTGATTTGAATGATGTTTACTAATTAATTATGATTACGCACACATGCACATCTAAGTAAAGTATTGGAACATTTGGATTGAAATTCTAGACTTCATAATGATTGGTTTTATTGAGAATTATGTGTGCAGAGCATTCATAATTTTGAGGCTTAATTGATTGTTGTTGGATTGATTCATGTTTAGTTGCTTAGGAATGTTTAGTGTTCTTTGCTCAAGGGCAAGGAAATGTTAACTTTGGGGGAATTCATCAGGTTGATTTTATGTTAGTTTTAGAGAGTAATTTAAGATGTTATTTGAGTGTTTTTACTTTAGTTTGGGCAGATTTATTCTTGTTGTCTTCTTGTTTTAGGATATAATGGTCATGTACATAATATGGAGTGAAATGAACATAAACATGTTAAATATGATGAATATAATGGATTTAGTGTTGAGTGTGGAGTTTGAAAATATTATGTGTGGAAAATATTAAGTTGAAGATGTTCAACACAAGTCGTTTATGCTTAATAACACAAGATGAAACTTCAAGCTAAATTTTGACCATTAATCCTTCATTTTCTGGAAACAATCTAAAAAGTAGAAGTTGTCTATCTTTTTCTTAGCATTCCATAACATTTTGAATCATCAAATTCCAAGTTATATTGAGAAAGTTATAGTCAAAATATTATTACTAGTCGTTGTAGAGCTTTTACAACCTAAAGTTCTCGAGAAACAGTATGCGACGACGCGACGCTGACAAAGGAAAAAAATCGTGTTTTTTAGGGTATTTATTGTATTTCATCACCCAAAAGTTAGAGCACTATAAATACATCTTAATAGAACATTTTGAGGGACTTTTTGAGAAGTTTTGAGAGCCCTTATCTCATAGAAACATTTGTAGGCATTGAGTAGAGCTTCATTGGATATATATATATATATTCTTTCTTCTTCTCTTTATTTATGCACTTCTTGTTAATTTCATGGATGTTATTATTATGAATATAAACTAAATCTTTTATCTAGGGGTTTTAATGTAGTCATTTGAATCACTATTATTTTCTATGAGGATTTTACAATTTTTTCTTCATCTTTATTCTGAATTATTTAAATTGTGTTTATTGCTTGTGGGTGTCTGATCACCATTTACATGATATATGATTTTGATTCGAGATCTGAGAAGTGAGAATTAAATACGCTATTATTAAATAATCATATTTTACATATTGATTGAAAATACCTGTATGAATTGTGTAGTATTTATGGTTTTTATTCTTAATGACTTATTATGTTAGAATGATCACACAAATGTAGAAAGTTTGCATATAAATTGAGATCATATATCTTGAGAAAGAATAAGAATCGTTTTAGTAAACCCGCTATTTGTTTAGGAAGAAGAAATAAAAAATCTGAACAGTGAAATAATAGATTGGAAAGTTGATGAAATTAAATGCCCTAGTTTTCATCCATTGAATTAAATCACTATTTATTTTCTTTTTTGTTTTGTTTTGTTCTTTGTGTTATTTCTAAATTTTTCAAAAGTTAAAAATTCGTCTACCAAATAGAATTAGAATTTAATTTGTTGGTAATTGATAATCAATCCATGTGGGTTTGACACTCTACTTATTTACTTTATTACTTGGTACAATTGCGTATACTTGCATATTTTAATTCCACAACATTTAGGGTTGAGAAGGAGTAGGTCGATCTTTGGCAAATGGCTAGCCCAGTTTGTTGCCAAGCCATCCTCCTCACCACACGAGAGACCAATCTTGCTGGATAGAAAAGAAAGCTTTGGTCAGGACCATCAAGAGATGAATTGGATTCAATCTAGGTTTTTTTGCTAGATATGGGAAGGGAACGAGGAGAAAGAATGATGGTGAAGAAAAGAGTAAGGAGAGAGGAAAGAAAAAAGTTCATAAATGTTTATGTTTATTTTAAAATGAATCAATTTATTTTAAATTTTAAAATCTATTTTAAATTGTTTAATCAACTCATTAATTAAAAACTTGAAGACATTTTAGTCATATTAAAAAGTATTTTGACTAAAATTAGGTTCAGTGCATTATTTTGATCTGTTTTGTAAAACACACTGTCCAAATTATCACTTAACAAAATATAGGGGCCAATCGCATATTTCGAGAAAACACAGAGCCCAAATTGACATTTTCCCTTTAAACAATGCTATATGTGGAAATAATTTATTAATTAGAAATAACAATAATATAATAATAGTTATAATAATAATCCCTCAATGATAATAATAAGTGGAGTAACTAATCCAATTATGATAAATTTACATACAAGTGGAGTGAGTGATAATAAAAGCTATTAACTTTGAACATGATTTTAATAAGGGAAAATACTATTTTGGCCCCTGTATTTTTCTCAAATATGCGATCGGCCTCTATGTTTTATTGGGTCAAAATTGTCATTTAACAAAACATAGGAGTCGATTGCGTATTTGGAAAAAAAAAACATAATGGTCAAACTAGTAGTTTTCCTTTTAATAATAGCATTTTAGGAAGAGCTTTTTTTAAAAAATAAACAAATAAAGGAAAATTTTCTATTTATACGGTGGGTCGAAGTTTTTTTCACTTTTACGGTTGACGAGAATTTTTCTTTTATATGATCTCTTCTTTGAGATCCATGCTTCCACAAAATACTACATCAACCATCGGCATCAACAATCAACGACAACACTCTATCCCGGTCGGTCATCAAGCTCCACAAGATCAACAAAAATTCAGCCTAAAATCATCAAATGATTGTTGCGTCAAGGTCTCGAAGCAATGAAAGGAAAATAAATAGAAAAATACAATAAACAAACAAGTTAGAATCTATTATCTAATATCAAACTTAGGGACTCTTTTTAATTTTTTTTCTTTTTAACAAAATTAAGCAGTCACAATTCATTAAAATGAATAATCGATTGCTTATAACTTGCTTTCCATATAATTCAAATCCAAAAATTATAGATTTTGGGTAAATTTACACATTCTGAACAAAACACACATAAAACATGGAATCTCAAGTATGTATTTGTGAACAACACTTGATCTCACTTATATTTGTTTGTTGATGTGTAGTCAATGCAAGCTCACCACAAAAGCATCAACAAATCAACAGTGGTCTCTAATGTCGTGTTGATATTGTGTTGCGTTTGCATTGATGTCATTGAACCTGAGAAATAAATTGTATAATTGCCACCCTTAACATTCCAAAAAAAATCTTGTATTATTTTGTTTTCAAGGAATGGAATCAATACAAATTTTTATACAAAGCAATAGACACGGAGATGACAAAACAAATCATGTTGATTTCAAAGAAAATAGATAATTTATACCAAAAGATTGCAAATATGAAGACCTTGTTAAAAAATTATACTGCAACTCATAAACAACAAACATTCAGCTACAATATCAAGTGAGAGAAGGTTATTCACCCCTACAACTAGTAGATGATGACAACTTTCTTTTTACATGTTGCTGAAAAATCAAAGAAACATATTTCGCAAGATATCCCTAATCAAATTTTTTGAAATTATTTTCTATAAAATTCAAATTTAGAAAATCACAATGTTGAAAATTTTTACAAATTCAAATCAAAAGCTAAAAAAACAAATCATCATCAAGTAATTACTAACTTGTCGTTGATGTTTTTGAATAGATATCGTATTGCTTTGGGGTTGCAAATGCATGTTAGTCATGTTGATAACAAAGGATTGCAAGTATAATAGTCTAATCAGTAAGATGTGCAGTCAACGCGAAATTACTACAAAATCAACATGTATCAGTCGTTAATAGTGGTCTTGCCCGTGAAAATTTGAGGAATAATAAGAAGAAGAAATAATGAAAGAAAGAGATTGAGAGAGAAAGAGATTGAGACAGAGAAGTGCTGGGCACGATATAGAAAAATGAGAGTGAATGGGTTATGAATATTAGAAAAAGTTAATTTACCTTTTAATTACACACTTAATATAAATATTAAAAGCTAGCTATATGTCACTTTATATGTAACTTATAACGGTGACTCATCTTCTCAAGCTACCTAAGAAAGAGTTGTCTTTCGTTTATATTTTTATTATACTCTATATGTAACTCATAATGATAACTCATGTTCTCAAGCCACATAAGAAACAATGACACTTTATTTTTATTAAATTGTGTGGCTCTCATTTCTTTCACAAACTTTTGTCGGAACACATATTTATTGCATGTGAATATTTTATTATTTATTTTGGATATTAAGATGTTGGTTAAATGATATCCACGTATTTAAGCTATTTGTAATTTGTCTTTAGTGTGAGATATTTGGAAAAAAAAAAAAGTGACTCACGAAGAGGGTGACAAACCTTTTGAAAAGTCAAAGTAAAAACATTTTTGAAGAACAAAACAATATTCTCTCTCTAGCTTTTGAAAAAGAAACTGAAAGAATGAAGATGAAAAGTGTGAGTAATCTTCTGTGAAAAAATAAAATAAACAAATAATTGAGAAAGGAAAAAAAAGTTGAAATTTCACCACATGACTTTTTTTTGCAATTAACTTTTTTTTTTATGGAAATTTGCATTTGCTATTGTTCTATGGCTTTTTTTTTAATTTTTCAAGTTTATAGCTTTTAAATTCCCATATAAATAGTTAAACTAATAAATAAGCCATAAGTTTACATAATGTAGTTTTTTTTTTTCTATTATATAGTTATTTTATCTTCCTATTTTATTCATTATTTATTTTTTGAGGATTTGACTTCAAGCTTTTTTACCTGTACTATCTAATGCTAATATTAATATATATACAAGTCTTTCAATTTTATTTTTCTTCTTTTACTAATTTTTTTAAATTAATTTCTTATAATTCAAAAATAAACTTTTTACAAAGAAAATTATCACGGTATTTCTTTTTTATTTTAATGCATATGATGATTTTATTTTTTATTATTTCTTGCAAATAATTTATTATATATATTTATATTCTTTTTAAGAACGTTGTTTTTTTAAATATATATTTATATAAAGGAACAAAATAGCTTTATTTTAACAAAACAAAGTTTTTTAGTGCAATTTACTTTTTTAAGCAGTAAACGTATTTTTTTTTTACTATTTTCAAATTTAAATTAATAAAAAAAAGAACAAACTAAATGTGATTAAAATAAAAAGATAAAAAAATATATAATATATAATAGTAAAGAAAAATACAACATTAATAATATAAATATCTAATTTTGATTCTTAGAAACTTTTTATAAGGGATGAAACCAGATTTAATTGTTTTTAACATGTGAGACAGACGTTATTACTACATTTAAAAGACATAGAAGGGGACACGGTATACCAAAATGAGATAGCAGATTTGTTTTCATCATAACGAAAACACTTGAATATCAATTTATACACTTATCTAGTTTGAAAGCTTACATGTATCTAGTTATAATCATTGGATAATATAAATATTTATATATTGTATTTGTATCAACATTATATATATATTTATTTATTTATTTGAACAAAACTAAAAAATACTAGTCACACCTCCATATAATAATCTCTTTAACAACTAAAAAACATGATCGTAAATGATTGTTAAAATAACAAAAAATATATAGCTAATGCTCTCATGTTCCACACTAACAAAATTTCCATTAATTCCTAAAGTTAAACAAAACAACAAAAATTGTAATACAAAACATACTAATAAGAAAGTTAGAGAGTGAGACAGATAAAGATTTTTCATCATTTTTTTAATAGTAAAGTTGAAACTCACCAACTCCATACACAAGAGGTTCTACTTGTAATTCCATAAAATAAAATAAAAAGGCTTATAATAGATTTTTGTGTTGAATCTTAGATTTATACAAATAAATATATATTTATTAAAAATGCAAAATCTTATCACCGTAACCAGCTACCACTTTCTCATTTTCATAGTGGTAACTAGTTACAACATTTCTCAACTTGAGATTGATAACCCGTTACACTTTCTTAGTTTCATAATTGTAACCAGCTACAATATTTCTCAGTTTCAAAATGATAACCAGTTACACTTTCTTAGTTTCATAATTGTAACATGCTACACTATTTCTCAGTTTCAAAATGATAACTAGTTACAACTTTTCTCAAATTCACAATAATAACTAGTTACAACATTTCTCAGTTTAACTAGTTACAAACTAGAACCAAAAGAAAGAAAGAAAAAAAACAGTGACTTGGAACTGGTTAAAACTCTAAAACAATGAAAAATGGTAACTAGTTATCAATATTTTTGTTGTACCTGGTTACTTTGTCGAGATTTCAAAATTTTGAATAGAAAAAAAATAATTTCATATTCATATTCAACCCATAAATCAATTGTTAGTCTCAATTCTTTATTTGGAATTGTAAATTGAGTAATATAAATGATGGATAACATAAAATCATTAAAAAAAATTAAATGACCTATGAATCCTACTTGATCGGAGACTTTCTTATAAAAAATATACTTTATATACAAAAGAATTATATAAAAGCATTGAGGTGGCCTTGCTAGTAAAAAAATCAGAGGAGCTCGAGGTATGTTGGCAAAACGTTGGCAATTGTCACACTTCTTGACATAGTCCATCGCATCTCCGTTTATGGTGGGCCAGAAGTATCCTGATCGCTAAAATATGATATGCAAGTGGACGCAATCGATTCAAGTAATATAGATAGTAAATAGAGTATCGTACCCACAAAGACTATTAACCAATTACCAATAATTATTATTTAATTTCTATTTGGCAAACCAAATTTAGATGAAGAAATCTAATTATAAAATTTTAAATAACTGCGAACAAAATAACTAATCAAAAGACGAAAATCAATAATAAAAAGACCTAAGGTATTAACTTCATCAATTTTTCATTCTACTAATTTTATTAATCAGTTCTAAATGTCTTCCCTCTTATTCTAATAGCAGGTTAACATAAATCAATTCCTATTCTTTTTCAATATATAAGATCTCATCCTATATGTAGGTTTTCTACATATATGTGATAAACTTAAACATACAGCAGACATTAAGCATAGAAATCTAATTACTACACAAGTCATACATGTACTTTCGTCCAATATGTAACATATGTTTATATAACGATAGCATATTCAATTCTCATCTTTCGAATTTTGAATCAAAATAAAAAATCAAGCAAATATTGATTAGGTATTTACTAGCATTAAGCAAACATTATATAGATTAGAATAAAGAAGAAGAATCAATAGAACATCATAATAACATTAAATAGAAATCCAAGTGACTACATTAAACCCTAGATAAGAAAATTAGTTCATGGAAAAGAATAGAAAAAGAAGAAAGAGAGGAAATAGAGAGATGTCAAGAAGAAAGATAGAGAGATCTAAAATAGTCTAAAGCATTCTTTTTATAGTGATAAGGTTGTGAAAAGAGTTTTCTAGATGTTTCCATTTGTTACTTGATAATGCTCCAAAATATCTTTATTTGAATTTCAAATCCCGTATTTCTAGCTTACATAATCTTGTTTCTCAAATATTACCAAGTAAACGTCCGAATTTGGCTTTTCTTATGAAACAAGCTTTCGTAGGTCTTTGAATAGGCTTTCCAACGCCACCAAGAATAAATAAATTGGATAAGTGAGTCGGGAGATATGGTGAAAATACCAAAACTATCTCATATTCAAAATATCTCAAAATTTTCCAACAATTTAAGTTTGAATTCTCCTTTACTTCTCCAATCAATTCAAATAAATATATTTTTATTGTTTTTCTCTTGATTGAAGATAATATTTCAAATCAATTTTGAAATATTTCTCAAATATCCATTTAACAAATGACAACTTGAAAAATACAACAACCACACATAAAAAGAACTAAAAATATAAAATAATAATAATAATAAAACTAAGACTAAAAAGTATTAAAAATCTATCCTATCATATCCTTGCCTCAAGATTTTCTTAGCGATGCTCTACTCCCTGGCATGGTCCCCACAAAATCGCTCATGCACTTCTCGGAAGATCATACTGGCTTCTTGCTTGGATACACATCGTAACAAGGGCAACGAATATCCTTGTATAACTTGTCATCCATGATAATATAACGAGGTGCCTGGTAAAGTAGCTTCCAAGCTAATTGCTTGTCCTGAGGCAACTCCCCCGAGGTGAGATATTTCAATATGGGCTCCATCCAACCGTCCTGTGGTTGGATTGCCTCCACCGCCTCAGGAGTTGAAATGTTGGGAGAAGACAAGTAGTCGATGGGGACTACATCGATCAGTTCAACGTCCTTGGTGGTTGCAAGCTTGTCCAGGGAGTCAGCGTTCGAGTTTTTTTCCCGTGTCACTTGTTGAATTGTGAATTTTTTGAAGCCATGTAGCATATCTTGGGCCTTCATTAGGTAAGCGACCAAATTCGCTCCCCGTGCCTGGTACTCCCCAAGTACCTGATTAACTACCAGTTGTGAGTCATTGAAAATCTCGAGGCCCTCGGCCTTAAGCTCGAGTGCAACTCGAAGTCTAGTAATCAATGCCTCATACTCTGCTTCATTGTTATAGGCGTCGAACCGAAATCCTAGGGTGTTGTGGACCCTGTGTCCTTCGGGGGATACCAGAGACCTACCCTAGAACCATTTTCATTTGACGACCTATCTACATACAGCTTCCACGTAGCCCTGTCTACCAGGGCACTCATAGGTCCTTCATGATTTCCTATGCACTCGTCGATTAAATCTGCTAGTGCCTGCACCTTTATAGCCATCCTTGGGAGATAAGCGATTTCAAACTGACTAAGTTTGATAGCCCACTTTAGGAGTCTCCCGGACGACACCGAATTTTGGAGGACTTGCCACAAGGGGTGGTTTGTGAGGAAAGTGATGGGATGCACTTGGAAGTAGGGCCTTAGCGTTCGAGAAGCTACCATCAGGCAGAAGGTCATCTTTTCCATGAGTGGGTATCTAGACTCTTCTCTTATGAGCCTTTTGATCACATAGTATATGGGGTGTTGGACTTAGCCTTCCTCGCGAACTAACGCGACACTGATGGCATTCTCAGAGACAGCCATGTAGAGCAAGAGGGATTCCTTCTCCATGGGCTTTGATAGGATATGAGGGTTTCCCATGTGAGCCTTTTACTGTTGGAACGCTTGCTCATACTCTTTCATCCATTCGAACCTCTATCCTCCTCGGAGGATGTTGAAGAATGGGATGCAATTGTCTGTTGCCTTCGAAACAAAGCAACTCAAGGTCACGATCCTGTCAATGAGGTTCTAGACGTCCTTATGCCTTCGGGGAGATGACATGTCGATTAGGGCTTTAATCTTCTCAGGATTTGCCTCTATTCCCCGAGCACTAACAATGAAACCCATGAATTTTCTAGAGGCGACGCCAAAGGTGCACTTTTGGTGGTTCAACTTCATTCTAAACCTGCGAAGAGCAGAGAACACCTCCGCAAGGTCCCTCGTGTGATCAGGGGCTATTCTAGACTTTACAGGCATGTCATCTACATACACCTCCATGTTCCGTCCCAACTATTTTTTGAACATACGATTCACAAGCCTCTAGTAGGTGGCCCCAGCGTCCTTCAGTCCGAAGGGCATCACCTTGTAGTAGTAGACTCCTTTCTCTACCCGGAAGCTGGTATGCTCTTGATCTATGACATGCATGGAAAGTTGGTTGTATCCTGAGTATGCATCCATGAAAGACAAGAGTTCGTACCCGGAGGTGGCGTCGACCATCTGATCGATCTTCGGCAATGGAAAAAATTCATAGGACAAGCCTTGTTAAGGTCAGAAAAATCTATGCAGGTCCTCCAGGTGTCGTTTGGCTTAGGCATGAGAAACAGATTGGATACCCACTTGGGGTATTGTGCGCTCTGGATGAAGTCATTTGCAAGTAGCTTGTACACCTCTGCCTTTAGGGCATTCACTCTAGTCTGATCAAACATCCTCTACTTCTGCTGGATTGGAGCGATGTTGAGATCGACATTCAAGGCATGGAAAATGATATTTGGGTCAATACCTGTCATGTCAGTGTGAGACTAGGAAAATACATCCTGGTTTTCTAGAAGGAAGGCTAGGAGCGAGTTTCAGACTTTTTCCTCTAGATTTTTTCCAATCTTGGTTCTCCTGTCGGGAGTGCCTGCGTCGAGAGCTAACTCCTCAACTTCCTCCATTGGTCTGACCACCCTCTCTTCCTAAACCCGTGGGTCCCACTCATTAGCTTCCTCAACCAACACCTCCTACACTTCTACGTCCTCGGGAAGACACTGTCCTCAGACCACCTCCTTGACTACCATTGTTGGTTGTCTTAAGGAAACGTTGTAGCATTTCCTCACCTCCTTTTGGTTGCCTCGAACCGTACCAATTCCTATGTCCGTGGGAAATTTCATGTACAGATGTCGAATGGAGGTGACAGTACCGAACTCCACCAAGGTTGGATGCCCTAAAATGGTGTTATACACAGAGGGACAATCAACCACCGTGAAAGTGCAATACTTGAAGGCCTGGTGAGGCTCTTCCCTCAGTGTCATGGGTAACTTGATTTGGTCCATTGGTATGAGACCCTCTCCTGAGAATCAATAAAGAGTCGAGGTGCACAGGGATAAGTCGCTTGTGGTCAGCCCAATCTTCTCATAAGCGGACCTGAATAGGAGGTTCACTGAACTCCCATTGTCCCCTGGGATCCCAGCCACCATCTTGTTGGATACCTGGCTCTCTATCACCAAAAGACTATCATGCGGAAAGTGAACTCTCCAAACATCGTCCTCGGAGAATGTGATGACTTGGTCAGTCATCCGTGGCATCTGGGCTGGCAGATGATCGAAGGCCAACACCTCATCAACGTGATTTAAGGCCAGAGCATACCTATTCTGCGAGCCCTTAGAAGTTCCCCCCAAGTGGGGTCCTCCAGAGATAGTCCCTACTCTATAGTTCACCGGAGGGGGCCTGTTTCCTATTGGTTGTGGTAGAGCTATGGGCACCGGGCTCGGCGATAGGGGATCAATAGGTTGCGCAATATTCCCGTTGCTGGGGCCGGAGCTTGGCGAGGCCTGCTTCGAGCGTATTGGTGGAGGTGCCCCAACTTGATGAGGTTCTCAATCTCATCTTTGAGCTGGCGACACTCATTGGTGTGGTGCCCTATATCATTGTGAAAACGACAAAACTTGTCGGAATCTTGCCTCTCCCTGTCCCTCCGTGTCGGTCGTATCTTTCGGTAATGGAAATGTTCTTCTGTGGCCACAAAGATGTTCTCTTGGGAGTCTACTAAGTTAGTGTACTCGAAGTATTGCGAGACATACATCTCGCCAGGGGTAGTTCCATGTTCATCTTGTGTCATCCCATTTCCCTTGGGCTTTCTGCCCTTACCCTTGCCCCTATGTCTACTGCTGCTGGGGGGTCCGACTGGGTACGACAGACTGGGATGGAGTGGAAATTCCAACACTTAATGCAGGCCGAAAAGCACTGTACCCAGTGGGCGCCGCTCCGTATCCCGTCGAAGCAGCACTAAAACCAGCGGTTGGCATGGAACTAAAGCCAACTAGTGAGATGCTCAGACTATAATGAACTCCCCCCAAACTTGGTTGGACATGAGTGTACAGTGGATATTGGGTCCCTGAAATGACAGGGCCAGGCACTGTCGGAGCTGGAAAGACGACAGGCCCACAAATGCTCCAATATGGGCATCCTCCTAGCTGATATATTCTTGTGCTCGACGGATAAAGTCGTTGAGTCGTCGACACCCTCTCCGCTGGAGGTCATCCCACAACTGGGACCCCACACGGATGTCGGCTTGCAAAACCATTAGTTGTTGGCCATCGCCAACCCTCTTGGTCTTCTTAGCTTCCTCCTTGAAACATTTGATAAATGCTTTGAGGGTCTCTAAGGGTCCTTGCTTTATATTTTCCAAGGCAATGACCTCAAAGTTCACCTTTTGAGCTGCTATGAACTGTCTCTGAAAGAAGGACGATAGCTGGTGCAACGATTGAATGGATCCTAGCCTATGTTTCTTGAACCATTCGTCTGCTGGTCCTGTTAAAGTTATCGGAAACACATGATACTTGGCGTCCTTGGAGATGCGATGCACCGACATCAGCCTATTGAACTTTGAGAGGTGGTCGATGGGATTCGTGTCACCATCATAAGACGTGATGGCAGGCTTCTTGACGCCCTGCGGTAAAAGGGCTCCCACTATGTGAGGAGTGCATGACTCCCCATCTTCATCATCCGAGTTGGAGTCGTGGCCCTACCGTTGGGCTATTCTGAGCATGATCCTCTTCAAGCTCTCTAACTCCAAGCATAGAGGATCACGGTCCAGGTTGGATGGCACTTCCTTGCGTGTTATCTCTCCTCTGGGCATTGAAATTGTTCCTGAGGTCCGATGGACCTTTCTTTGCGGGTTCACTCCCGTGGGTCTTATTACAACAATGAGCATTAAGGTCGTCCCATAAGTCAGTCTGACCTTGGAATGTGCCATTGTCCTCGGGACAAGCCAACTCTGCTTCCCCATCGAACTTAACATTCTCATTGTTAATCGAGATGCTGATGCCGCACTCTCTGCCAACATGGAATTTTCACATGTTGGCCCCTTGGACATTGTTTCTGTGGTGATGACGAGGTGACAGAGGGACACCACCTCTAGGCCTCGCGTGATCCGTATTGGCGCTCCTGGGCGGAATGCCCCGGGCTCCACAGGTGCTGACGGCCTGGCAGTGTCCTCGAGCTTCTGGGCATTCACCCACGATAGTTGGCCTTGGGACCTGATTGTCTTTGGGGTTCTTACGAGCCTTCTTTGGTTTGGTAGCATGGTTATCATCAACCTTACCTTTTCCATGGTCCTGTGGCATAGTTAAGGTTGACGATAACCTTATTGGGTGCACGAGAGGCACGCTAGCTGGCGGATCTTGAACCAACTCAACCGGCCAGAGCGACAAGTGGCATTCAAACTAGGGGCACAGGTAGCACACCAGCTGGCTGCCCAGATGGTACTTCTCCATGGGGGTCCACTCGCAGCCCTTGGCCCACCAGAGTTGCCCTCATGGCATTAACCATCTCCTACAGGGCAGAGATGTTACCCTCTTGGGTGTCGGTCTTCTGCTGTTGAGTGGCCACCTAGTCATAGAGCGCCACAACTTATGGTGTCTCCTCTGCATCCATGGAATGAGGATATTCCTCCTAACATTTCTCATCGTCGCCTCCATCTCTATGTCGTCGTACTAGACATTTTTGTCGTAGTCTTCCACCGCGTTAGGGTGGTCTTGCGACGGCAAGTGACTGACTTCTCCTCCCTCAGCTACGATGTGAGGGGTGGTATCGTCTGATGCATTTCTTTGAGTGGTCACCATGAATGTTCTCAAAGCTTCCTTTAATCTCTCAATGAAAGCACTAAAATTTTGAATGCCTTTTTTGCTGTCAAATTAATCTGAAAGATTAAAGGAAAAACAAGGGAAGAACACAAGATTTTATGTGGTCCTGGCTGTAAAAGAGCCCTAGTCCACGAGTCTCTATTATTTAGTGAGCTTGAAGCTTGTAGTTACAAGCTTCAATGGTGGTTCTCAGGCACCATATATATTGTGCTGAGTTACAAATTTCTCTCTCTAAAAAACCGAACCCCCCACAATGAGATACCCCAGCCCTATTTGTAGAGGCTAGGGTCATTATTTTTAATCATCTCTCATTAATATCAAATTCCCCCCTCTTGGGGTATTAATGTTAAGTTAATACAAAAGTGGCTGCATATTTACAACGTTGAAAAAGTATTTACAAACCCATTGCATCAATCCAAAATAAACTAAAAAAAACCAAAAAAGTAACCTTGAAAAACTTATCCTTGCATTCTAAAATGTGTCAAAAATAAACTTAAAAAGTATTACCATTAAACACAAAGATTATTTTTCATATATATATATATATGTATAAACACCCAATGCATACCTAAAATAAAAGAAAAATAAACAAAAAATATTTTCAACTAGAAATCAACCAAAAATATAAGTCAGAACAATTACACATATACCATAAATAAACTAAAAAAATCAAAAGTGAAAAATCACACAAAAAAAAACATACACAATTTTATTAAACTTAGAAAGAAAAAAAATCAACACAACATATACTGTTTCCCCAAATATTTTCATGATGATGTGGCATATTAAAAAGGCATGTGTGCGACACGTGACATGTCATTAATGAAGGTCTGGTCGACTAACGACCAAGTTATCATAAGAAACTATGCTGCTCGATAGACGCAAAGAATATGCTGAGTAACCGGAAAAGAAGGTGGATAGAAGCATTCGACCAGAGCTACTCGTGGGACTGAGACAAATGCTCAAATGCGCTTATAAGTTATATATTGTAGAGATATTTACTAATTTAAATGTAAATATCATTATTTAAGTTATTATTTTATTATTCTTGCAACGTTAGTTAAATATGGCCCATAGGCCCATATGTACATCCGTGAGCTTATAAATAGGAATCATAGGATTCATTTAGAGACAGTAATTTGCATTTAGAGAGAAATAGTTATTTTATACACAGTATTTGTATCTATTTTCGAGGCTTGTGAAACTCGGTGAACCCTTGTTTGCTAATTGCAACTTTTGTCATTCTACATCAATAAAAAACTAAGTGGACGTTGGTCATTACCGATCCTTGGCGCCGAACCACTATAAAATATAAAAAGTAAAAATATACCGGTGTTGTCAAAAAAGTGGATGTGTTGTAGTCGCTTTCTATATATATATATATATTCATTATGCACCATTCAATGACCATGAAACTAAGCCAACATCATAAAAACAAAACATTTACACATTAATATTTATACGTATATATAGAGAAGAAGACTAAGAGAAATGGTGATTGTAGAGAGTTGAAGCTCACTGATTGCTCATCTTAGGAACCAACCATGTTATGCACCAACTGTCACTTTCCCTTTGTATGCCAACTTCATTTCCCTAGTTTGTATCGCATGGAAAGCTAGTCGTTGTCTTTCAAACTCAAAGAATTTTTTTTCAATCATCTTTTTACCAGCAGAATCATAATTAAAAGCTCACTGCGCTCTTGTTCATCATTGGCAGCAGCACAACTACCTCGCGACATGTTTGTAACATTTGGTCTTTCTGCAACATGTTCATTAACCTTGGCGAAATGTTTGGAGACTTTTAGATTGACCTTGGAACTCCTCTCTGAAACAATCAACTATTGTTCATGAAATTTTAGTCATCGCCAAGCCCTCCATTGGCGAGAATTTAAGTGGGCTATGGCTCTTTGCTGGTGAAAATGGAATATGGATAACAAACTGAAGACATCGTAGAAAAGTAAAATTAAAACCAAAATCGTATAAAGGAAAAAAATTTCGTTAGTAAAGTATTTTCAAGTAATATAGTGTATCTTGTAAATTCAAGTAAACGTTATAAATATGGGAATGCCATATTTTTATAGGGTAAGACTATGGTGCAACCACTTTCTTGGCTGCACCTGTGCAACCACTTTGTTATCCCTATTTCGTGCATGGGCTCAGGACCTTCGTCTTGGCCCATTTTCGGGGGGCCAGTTCTGCACGCGGGCCCGGCCCAAGGTACCTTGATATGGAGAAGGCCCAAGGGGAAGGGTATGAGCCAGGGACTCGAGACTGGGCCCATTGGAGGTGTCCGGATGTCCCTCCGGATCCATCCTCGGCAAGGATCGTCCGGGAGGCGTGCAGAGCATTCCAACCGCTGCGTCCTGCGGATCCCCATCCCGGACCACTGACGCGGTCCGGGCCGATGGTAAACGAAGCGGGACGAAGGTAAATGGACCCGGATCGTCTCACCCCTGATTGCAAGGGCCAGGCGTCCAGGATGCTGACGCCGCCTCACTCCAGTGGGTGTTTTCCCCCACTTTTCACCTGCAAAAAAGGTCATCTCGGGATTGCACGCCAATGTGTCAGGACTGCGCAGCCAAGTACTTTGACTGGTCTTGTCTCCTGAATCTTCCTCGTGACTCGAAGTGGCCAGGCCAAAAGCGCCGTTTTGTCGGGTGAGATACAGCTCTAAGGTCAGCCTGTTGGGCCTTAACTGGTTTTGGATTTACGAACTTTGTACCTTTTTGTATTGGGCCTCCACTAGAAAGGCCCCTTGTACCCATTTCTCTGACGGGCCCGGATCGGATCCGGTCCAGACCCTGTATTCCCCTCAGCTTATAAATATAAGCTATAGAACAATGTAAAGGAGGTCTTCTTTGGGAAAAAAGGTAGGAACTCTGCCAAAATATAGAGAACTCCATTGTAAAAGCTTCTTGAAGTTCTAATAACATAGACTCGTGGACTAAGGCTAGTTAACGCCCCAACCACGTAAAAATCCCATATTGCTTTTCTGTTATCATTATTATTATCAGTGAATATCACTCATTAATAGAGTTGCCGAAAATCTCGGTTAACAGTTTGATGCTTTCATTGAGAGCTGAAGGAAGCTAACGCCAACGTCAGGCCTTTGCTACGATGGTGAACACACGACACACCACCTTCGACCCTACCAATCCAGAGCAGGGCAACGGGGACCCGCTGCCTTCTCAGAATATTCCTCAGGACCCGCCCGAGGACGTGCCTCCTCAGACATCTCACCAAGACGAGTCGCAAGACTACGAGGGTGGGACAGAGTACGAAGTAGAAAACGAAGAAGATTACTACGAGGAGGAAAACGAGGGGGAGTATCACGATGAAGCCGCGGATCTCGGGATCCCCGCGATGATCAGCAGGACTCGGAGGTGATTAGACTAAGGCAGCAAATCCTGTATCAGGAAGCCAGGATGGCTGAGCAGGCGGAGGCGCACCGCCGGGTGCAAGAGTCTCTACGAGTCCTACAGGCGCTAATGGCCGCACAGGTCCCAGCAGCCAACCCCGCAGCTGGCCCACTTCCCGAAACGCAACAACCTGCTCCCCAAGAGCAAGCCGGGGGCCCCAGGGGTGCTAGCCCGGTCCGTCCCCTAGAGCCTTTTCCCGACCCGGCTCCGAGAGTCCCGGACAATGGGCGAAGGAAGACCCGGGAGAAGACCACCCCCATCGAGAAAGTTGGGGCACGTTCACGGCCGTTTCCTAGGAAAGAGAAGGTGTGCCCTATCCCAGGACGAGGCCACCTAATCGATCCGCAGGGAGCGCGGCCATGGAACGAGCAGCCCCGGCACACCCCAGGGCCAAACGGGCGGGAAAGGTCTTTACACCCAAGTGCCTCGGTCAACAAGAATCGTCGGGAACGGTCTCGCCGCGAGGATCGTCACGCTCTCAATTCAGAGGACGACACTTCCCAGATAAATTTACGTGATGGACTGAATGCCCGGAAGGATCGGGCCCGCAAGGAAAAAATCCTCCCTCGAGGCGGTGACCTCAGGAACGACATCAACAACAGGAGGAACGAGAGAGTACCCCTGGAGGATAGCACAGCCAAGCTACTCATGGAGCAGATGGCCGCATTAAAAAAGGTCACTGATCGCCTGGTCCGCAAGCAGGAAGGCGCGGACACTGACTCCGACGAAGAGGATAAGGAGCCGTGCGCGAGGCACATCCTGGACGCCGTACTGCCCAAGGGGTTCAAGATGCCGAGCCTCACTGCCTATACTGGAAATACATATCCTAGGTATCATCTGTCCCGGTACAACCAACTCATGAACGTGACTCACGTCAGCGACCACGGAAAATGCCTCTGCTTCTCCATCACGTTGGGCGGTCCCGCCAAAGAGTGGTGGAAAAGGCTTAAACCGGGGTCCATCCAATCATGGTCCGGGCTGCAGTCAGCATTTCGGAAGCAGTTCGTGGCCGCCATGAGGATGGACATGCAAATCAGTGCCCTCGCCAATATTAAGCAACTACCCGCGGAGACATTGAGAGCCTACATCCAGCGCTTTACTGAAGAAGCCTCCAAGACAAAGGTCAACAACGGACAGCGCCTGGTGGCACTTCAGTCCGGGATTTGAGCCGGGTCCCCACTTTGGGATGACATGCAGTGCAGTAAAGCCGCCACTTTGGAAGAATTCATCAGGAGGGCCCAAGGATTCATCAACTGGGAGGAGGCTCAGATCCAGGCCTTCGGATGGCTCCCAGCTCCTCACCCCATCCCTCAAACGGTTCCGGGAGGTGCGGGACAATTCCCTGCGCAGTCCTACGCCACGCCCCCCATAGTCCCGGGGTCAGCCGTCATGCCCGTCATCAGTTACACCCCTACGGTATACGGCCCTGCCGCCTCGGGGTATGCTCCGGCCCAATCAACCCACTTCTCCGGTTATGGTGTCGCGCCGGCAGGGCACAGCATGGCCCCCGTCGTAGCCCATCAATCATAGACAGTAGTAACTGAGGCAAGCGTGAATCCCTCCCGGGGGAAGCGATCGGGCAAAGGCCAGAACCGGCCTGAGCTGGCCAAAATGGGGAAGAGGGGCTACGAGCCCCAATATTTGGAATACACCAACTTGGTGGACACTCGGGAAAATATCTATCTGGCGACAGAGAGAGCGGTCCACTACCGGAAGCCTAGCCCCATGTTTAAGGGGGGAAGGAATCCGAGAGACACCAGCAAACGGTGCGCCTATCACAAAGACGTGGGCCACACCACCGACGAGTGTCGGTATCTCAAAGATGAGATTGAAAACCTCATCAAGCTGGGGCACCTCCACCAGTGGGTAAGAATGCCCGTGGGTGTCCCGGGCATGTTAGCAAGCCCTGGGCAATCCACGACGCCGGTGACGACTCGTGCATACCCACCCCAGGGAGGGTATGCACAGGGACCTCTAGCGCAGGCCCCTCAGGGGACCATCGCCGTGCAGGTTCCCCGCCCTGGAATGCCCTATTCTTCCGGGGCAGCACCCCCTCGAGTGGACGGACATGTGGCGACCATCTCGGGCGGACCTCACCTAGGAGGACCTTCGAGGAATGACCAAAAGCGCTACCTGAGCGAGCTGGACCACGACCAGGAAGTTTGCGCCCTTGTCCAGGCCCCGGCACAGCGCCCTAAACTGATGAACCTCCCCATCACCTTCACGGAGGACGATGCCCGCAACGACCATTTTCCGCACCATGACCCGCTGGTCATAGGTGCCCAAATCGCCAACAAATTGGTGTCCCGCATGTTAGTGGATGACGGGAGCTCTGTCAACTTGTTGTTCAAACCTGCCTTCTCCACCATTGGCCTGACGGAAGCAGATCTGGCGTCCTGCCCGACCCACATTTACGGCTTTAACGGAGATGCGCTTCTTCCCATGGGAAAGATCCAGCTGCCGGTGATGCTGGGGGGTGAATTGCAGCACTCGTTCAAGTTCTGCACCTTTGTTGTGGTGGATTGCCCCACCGCTTACAACGTCATCTTTGGTCGGCCCGCACTGGTCGAGTTCGGTGCCATCACCTCCATCCGCCATCTTTGCATGAAGTTCCCATGCGACAACGGAGGGGTAGGGATTTTCCGGGGAGACCAAAAGAGCGCCCGAAAGTGTTACCATGTCTCTGCCCGTCCCATATACATGGTCCGGGAGGAGCCCGTCGAGCCGGCCCTCCTTCCTGCCGAGCAAGTAGTCCCGGAAGAGGATGATCTGGACCCGCGGATAGGAGACGATCGTGTTCTGGAGCCAATGGATGAAATAGAAGAGGTATGCATCAGCGAAACTGACCCGACCCGGACCATCCAAGTAGGAAAGAGCTTGCCGGCAGACATTCGGGCAGCCATTCTCGCTCAAGTGCAGGAAAACCAGGACCTCCTGGCTTGGTCCCACTCCGACATGACCGGGATCGACTGCAATATCATCTGCCACGCATTGAGTATCGACCCGAACGCGACCCCGGTCAGCCAGAAGCGCAGGCCTTTGGGGACGGAGAGGGCCGAGGCCCTCAAGCTGGAGGTGGAGAAGTTGTCTTCCATCAACTTCATACGCGAAGTTGTATATCCCGTGTGGCTGCCCAACCCGGTCTTGGTGCCGAAACCTAACGGGACCTGGAGGACTTGCATTGACTTCACGGACCTCAACAAAGCGTGTCCAAAGGACTGTTTCCCGCTCCCCCGAATAGACCAAATGGTTGATGCTACATCTGGTTACGAGATCTTGAGTTTCATGGACGCCTACTCAGGCTACAACCAGATCTCCATGCACGTGGCGGATCAGAAGCATACCAGTTTCCAAACCGACAAGGGCATCTATTACTATATAGTCATGCCTTTTGGACTCAAAAATGCCGGAGCAACGTACCAGAGGCTCGTCAATCGAATGTTTTGGGCCTAACTAGGGCGAAACATGGAGGTGTACATCGACGATATGCTGGTCAAGTCCAAGACGTCCCGAGACCATTAGGACGACTTGGCAGAGGCTTTCGCAGTTATCTGGAAATACGGGATGAATCTGAACCCTAAGAAGTGCACCTTCGGTGTGGCTTCCGGGAAGTTCCTGAGCTTCATAGTGAGCTTCCGAGGAATAGAAGCCAACCCAGAAAAAATCAAGGCACTAATCGACATGACCTCTCCCCGGAAGCATAAGGACGTGCAAAGCCTGACGGGGCGAGTGGCCGCCCTGAGCCGTTTCGTTTCCAAAGCCACGGACAAGTGCGTCCCTTTTTTCAACGTCCTTCGAGGAAGCCAGTGTTTCGAGTGGTCGCCTGAATGCGAAGAGGCCTTCCGAAAGCTGAAGGAGCACCTGGCCAAAGCCCCCATCCTGGCGAAACCGGTAGAAGGAGAACCTTTGTATCTATACCTAGCCGTGACCGAGCACGCTATCAGCGCCGCGTTGGTGCGAGAGGAAGAAAGGACACAACTTCCGGTATACTATGTGAGCAAGCGGTTACTAGGCGCCGAGTCTCGGTACCCGTTGATCAAAAAGCTGACTTTCTGCCTGTTGATGGCCTCCCGGAAGCTTCGACCTTACTTCCAGGCTCACGCCATAAAGGTCTTAACCAACCACCCCCTGCGACAGGTGTTGCAGAAACCCGAGTTGTCGGGGAGACTCCTGAAGTGGGCGATGGAGCTGAGCCAGTTCGATATATCTTACGTGCCCCGGGTGTCCATCAAGGGACAGGCCCTGGCCGATTTCATCCTTGAATGTTCCGGGATTTCCTCTGAAGAAAATATTCCTGAAGCCCCCGCGGCGCCCGTTTGGAGAATCTTCGTGGATGGAGCCTCGAACGAGAATGGGGCTGGCGCCAGAATCATCTTGGTGTCACCGTAGGGGCACCAGCTACAAAATGCCCTCTGTTTCCAGTTCAAAGCATCGAACAATGAGGCGGAGCATGAAGCTGTCCTAGCCGGTTTGTGCCTGGCCCGGGAAGTGGGGGCAGCGAACCTGGAAATTTACAGCGATTCCCAGCTAGTCGTCAGACAAATCTCAGGCGAGTATCAGACCAAGGGAGAGAGAATGGCGGCATACGTGACCCAAACGAGGGAAATGCTCCAAACGTTCATAGCGCATTCCATCCGCGAAATCCCCCGCGAGCAAAATGTCTTCGCGGATACACTAGCGAAGCTGGCGACCGACGCAGAGGCCGAGCTGGCCGAACTGGTTCCCGTCAACCATCTCCCCGTCCCGAGCATCAGGGCTCCCACCGTCCATATTGTCGACCACTCCGCTTCCTGGATGGGACCGCTGATCCGATACCTGTCCACTGGGGAAGTTCCAAACGATCGGGCCGCGGCCAGGAAGCTCCTGTACCAGGCCCACCGGTACGTCATGATGGACGGGAAACTCTACCGCCAGGGACTATCTATGCCTTACCTCAGGTGCGTGTCCGGAACTGAGCTGAGTGCCATCATGCATGAGGTCCACGAAGGCTTTTGCGGAGATCACACGACCGGGCCCAGTCTGTCCAAGAAGATCCTGCGCCAAGGATACTTCTGGCCCACCATGAAGAGAGACTGTATAGACTACGTTCGCAAGTGCGAACAGTGCCAGAGGTACACGAAGATCCCTCGGGCCCCCTCGACAGAGATAACCTTGATGAACAGTCCCTGGCCCTTCGCAGTGTGGGGAATCGATCTTGTGGGATCTCTTCCGACCGGGAAGGGAGGGGTGAAGTATGCCATTGTGGCTATGGACTATTACACGAAATGGGTTGAGGCAGAGCCCATGAACACGATCACTTCCAAAAAGGCCTTGGATTTTGTCATCAACAGCATAGTGTGTCGGTATGGCCTCCCCTACAAAATCGTGTCTGACAATGGGAAGCAGTTTGACAGCCTCCACTTCACGGATTTTTGCGAAAGACACGGTATAGTGAAAAGTTTCTCAGCGGTTGCCAGACCTCAGGCGAACGGGCAGGCAGAAGCCGTGAACAAAATCCTAAAAGGGACACTGAAGAAAAAGCTCCAGGCCTGTAAAAGCAAATGGCCCGAGGAACTCCCCCGCGTCCTGTGGGCCTACCGGACGACCGAGAGGACGTCAACCGGGCACACCCCCTACTCGATGGTTTATGGATGCGAAGCCGTCATCCCAATTGAAACGACCATCCCGTCCCATCGACGCGACACATATGATCCCACCCAGAACCACGCCTTTCTCCAGGAATCGCTGGATCTCATCGAAGAGATTCGGGAAGAGTCGCAAGTGCAGTTGAAGATGTACCAGGGCACGATCGTGCGACATTTCAACTCCAGAGTCAAGAGCTATAAGTTTGAAACCGGCGATCTAGTCCTGCGGAGAGTCTTCCCTGCCACTCAGGATCCGGGAGTAGGGGTTCTGGGCCCTAATTGGGAAGGGCCATATGAGATCCAGCACGAGGTCTGCCCCGAAACGTACCGCTTGAAGCGGCTCGATGGTTCGGAAGTTCCGCGAGCCTGGAACGCGGAGCATCTCCGTAAATACTACCAGTAGTCCTAGAACTTGTCCCAGTTTAATGTTTTCGTTGTAAGCAATGTACACCTCAGAGCGAATTCCCTTTTGAACAATGAAAATGACGTGTGCAAAACGTCATTAAGGGCTATTGTCACCATGGAAATGTACGCCTCAGGGCGAATTCCTTTCGAATTTCTTTCTCAAGTGACCCCAAACCCGTCTCCGCTCACTTGCGGGGGGTATCATCCCAGGTACAAACGAAATACCCGAAGGGGCCACGCCTAAGGCTGGTCCCGCCCCCCCCCCCCCCCGGACGAACGATGTCTGGGGGTACATAAAAAAGAGGACCGAGCCCAAGGCCGGTCCCGCCCAAGACGAAGCAACGTCCGGGGATATTGTAAAGAGGACCGAGCCCAAGGCCGGTCCCGCCCTGGACGAAACGATGACCGGAGATATTATAAAGAGGACCGAGCCTAAGGCCGGTCCCGCCCGGACGACGACGACGTCCGGGGATATTATAAAGAGGACCACGCCTAAGGCTGGTCCCGCCCCGGACGAACGATGTCCGGGGGTATAAAATAAAGAGGACCGACCCCAAGGCTGGTCCCCACCCCGAACGAGCGACGTCCGGGGGTATAAAAAAGAGGACTGAGCCCAAGGCCGGTCCCACCCCAAACGAAACGACGTCCGGGGATATTATAAAGAGGACCGAGCCTAAGGCCAGTCCTGCCCGGACGACGACGTCTGGGGATATTATAAAGAGAACCGAGCCCAAGGCCGGTCCCGCTCGGACGAACGATGTCCGGGGGTATAGAAAAGAGGACCGAGCCCAAGGCCGGTCCTGCCCTGGACGAAACGACGTCTGGGGATATTATAAAGAGGACCGAGCCCAAGGACGGTCCCGCCCGGACGAATGATGTCCGGGGGTATAGAAAAGAGGACCGAGCCCAAGGCCGGTCCAGCCCGGACGACGACGTCCGGGGATATTATAAAGAGGACCGAGCCCAAGGCCAGTCCCGCCCGGACGAATGTTGTCTGGGGGTATAGAAAAGAGGACCGAGCTCAAGGCCGGTCCCGCCCGGACGACGACGTCCGGGGATACTATAAAGAGGACCGAGCCCAAGGCCGGTCCTGCCCGGACGAACGATGTCCGGGGGTATAAAATAAAGAGGACCGAGCCTAAGGCCGGTCCCCACCCCGGAAGAGCGACGTCCGGGGGTATAAAAAAGAGGACCGAGCCCAAGGCCGGTCCCGCCCCAGACGAAACGACGTCCGGGGATATTATAAAGAGGACCGAGCCTAAGGCCGGTCCCGCCCGGACGACGACGTCCGGGGATATTATAAAGAGGACCACGTCTAAGGCTGGTCCCGCCCTGAACGAACGATGTCTGGGGGTATAAAATAAAGAGGACCGAGCCCAAGGCCGGTCCCCACCCTGGACGAGCGACGTCCGGAGGTATAAAAAAGGGGCCACGCCTAAGGCTGGTCCCGCCCGGACGTACGACGTCCGGGGCTATTATAAAGAGGACCGAGCCCAAGGCCGGTCCCCACCCCGGACGGGCGACGTCCGGAGGTATAAAAAAGGGGCCACGCCTAAGCTTGGTCCTGCCCGGACGATGTCCGGGGGTATGAAAATATCCGGTTTGCCCCAAGGTAAAGCCGGGGCCTAAAACTGATAAAAGGAGGACAAAACACCAAGTTGAGCCAAGCCCCGAGGGCCTTGGACTGAGCGCCAAGGCTAGAGACTTGGAAGATTAAGTCGTTGGGTCTAGTCCCGGCCGTTGGAACCAGAACTAAACCCCTGCAATCAGTTAGTCGCGGCAACAAATCGAAATTTCTACTGAACAATGGAAGGAAGCTTTCGTAAAAACCAAAGGAAGTAGCAATGTTTTAAATTTAATTACAAGCCAAAAACACTAACAAAAGTACAAGGCCGGGGCTCGGGCCTACAGCGCATCCGCCTGGAGGTCCGCATCCTCCCTCTCCTTGGCCTCATACTCGGCACGCTTTGATTTAGGATCAGGGAAGACGAGGAGGTTCATGTTCTTATCCTTGCACCAGGCCATATAGATGGCCTCATCAAAGGTGACATCCAGTAAGTTATCAGCCTCCTCCTTCTCCTGACGGGTCGTGTCATGCGCCGCCTTCTCCTGAAGCAGAGAGTCGCCCAGTTCGCGGACTCGGGCTTTCAGGGCTAGGATCTCCTCCTTGTCCAGAGCGGACTGCGCCGTGGCCGTCTCCAAGAGCGTCGCCCTTTCGTCGGCAACTTTTGTCTTCCGGGACAACTCCTCTTCCAACCCGACCTTGGCGCGGCCAATCTCCTCGCGCTCCTCCTTTACACGGGCCACTTCTTCCTGGAGGTGGGCCGTTTCCCGGCTAAGGGTCTCCTTGACGGCCTCCCTCTATTTCACGGCCGCCTCCAGCTCCAGCTTGGCCGTCTCCATCTTTATGGCAAGCTCGGCCACCAAATTGGCACTCCTCTGGGACAGCAAATCAACCTGGAGCGAAGAAAAGTTAGAAAATAAAACCACCACCAACAAATGATGGAAGGAGTATGAGTGAGGTGAGAGTTACTGCGGTGGCCTGGTGGCGGAGAGCCTTGGAGATGAACAGCACGTCCGAGTTGGCTATCGTGGCGTACCTCTTCAGCTGAAGGTTGGACATAGTGCTCCCAACCTGATCCAGCAGATCAGCAGCCATGGGGGCGATGTCCTGGCCGAGCTTGGGGCGGAAGCCCGCCTCGGCGACTAGCCGGTCCACGATCGACTGGGGAACGCTGAACTCGGCAGGACGATTCGAGAACTCGACCTGATGACGGATTGTCAGGGCCTTATAAGCGTCGTCCCTCCATCACCGGCCGCTTTCCCAGGTCCAGATGACCAGCCGGGACTGCTCGTCCCGCAAGGCGGACTCCCCCTCCTTGAGAAGAGTTGGGCGGAGGGGAAAGACGGGCGGAGCAGGGATTTCCTTCGCGGTTAGCCGACTCTCCCCGTGCGACTCCTCAGTTGAGCCCACCCGCGTCGTCCGGGGCCTCTTCCCGAGGTTGCCTTCCCCGACGACGACTTCAGGGCCCCTCTTCCCAGAGCTCCGGCTGACGACTTCGCCCGCCTCCAAATCAATCACGGGGGGCTGGTCAAAATCGACGTCTGCAGCAGGCTCCATAGCCTGGAAGGGAACCACGGCCAGAGCTTCGCCTGGACAAGGCACTATCCCGGGTGCTTCACTGGTGGGGAGGGGCTCCGTGCCCATCACATCATTTGCTCTCCTGGCCGCCTTCTTGGCCGACCGTTCCTTGATGAGTCTCCTCATCTCGCTGGCCGGGTTAGACATGTCGGAATCCTCTGCAAAAGTATAGAAAAAAGGAGTTAGGACGGTAAGCCAAACAGAGGAAAATACACAGCAGTAAAAAACGGCCCGGGACGAACCCTCATCTAAGCCCCAGGCGAGACTCAATTCCCTTAAAGCGAATGAATGGATCTGATCTCCTACGTCGTCCGGGGTCAGAAACCCCCCGTACTGGAGGAACCCGGATAGGAACATTAGGACCTTTGATCCTACAGGGACGGGAGATGAAGGCCTCATCACCCCATCTACCCCAAACGTGAGGCCCGACGGTTCTAGCCTATCCCTAGCTAAGTCCCCGACCTAGGGAGCATAAGTTAAGATTAAAGGGGAGTTACCTCGCCCCGATACACTAGCCCCGGGAGTCCCGGCGTTTGGTAGGGCTTCTTAGAAAAGCTCCTCCAACTCTTCCGAGGTGGCCGCTTCCGCCGGAAGTTGGTTCTTCTTACGCTGGGCTGCGTCGGCCCGCGCCGCTCTCACCACCTCAGCGATGTGGTCGAAAGCCAACTGTTCCCGGACGTCAGCGTCCTTCTCGCAGGGGATGCCCCAAATGTTCGAGATAACAATGGTTTGGGTGGCCGTGAGCAACCCAACTAGCCGGAGGTTGTCATCCCTGACGTAGCCCCCAACGTCCAGCTCCTCCGCAGTCAGCTTAGCGTAGAACCTCCTCCTTTCCAGGAGGAACTCGGTAAGGGGGGTTTGAACGAAGGGCCCTGCGACCCGGAAGACACGATAAGAGACGAGAGTAAAAGATGAATAAAAGAGAGGGGTCCGGAGGAATACTTACCCACTCGTTGGATGTCCAGCAGCAGTGTGGGGTTCTTGTCAATAAGGAACCCGGATGTCATGAACCAGTAATGCCTGACATCCGGGGGGTGCCTCCAGGTGCTGGTAGGAGCAGGATAGCCGCTCCGCAGTTGCAGCCTGTACAAGCCGTCCATGCTCTTGTTTTTTACGTTGACCTGCGGCACCAACTTGTAGAAGTACAAGACTTCCGCAGGGGTAGGCTCCGCGATCTCCTTCGCGACATAGAACACCTTCCACCCAGCAAGTAGGAGGTACGCTTGCGGCAACAGCTGGAACGGTACGATCCCCACATACGTCAGGAACCGCACGAAATAGTCATGAAGCGGGAGCGTAGCTCCTGCGCTGATATGACCGGCGCTCCAAGCCCCGAATCCTTCCACGGACGTATGCGCCCGTTCCTCAAGCCTGGCCATGCGATTGTGAAAGAGGCCCGGAGTTGATTCGATGCCCAGTTGCTTCTCCAGGAGCCGCATCATCCGGTAGTTCCAGAATGAGTTGGCCGTTACGTCCATTTCCCACTAGTTGCCTGTGGGCGTCCTGGATCCGGGAACGACGACAGGGGCCCTATTGACCTCTTCTTCAGGGTGGAGTGTAACACTCGTTTCCATGACTGACGATCTGGGAACAAAGAAAGAAAGACCAAGCAGTTAGTACCTAAACCCAAAAAAGTCGGTCAAGGTACAGGAAATCTGCTAAGGACTGCTTGGAGTCCCGTCGGATCAGGCCCGGGACCCTAATTGGGAAAGGAGGCTACTAAGGCCCGCCCATTGTCCGGGAAGCATCCAAATACGGAGCCACCCAAACTAGGCAGCCTTCCTAGCAATTTCTAAAGCCCAGAGCCTAAGCGCACACACCTAGAGAACATAAGTTCACAAAGTTCGCAAGAGAGTTAAAAAAGACTTACTGTATGGTGTCGACCGTTGAGGATGATGGTTGTCCCACTGTAAGGAGGGCAGAACCTCGTTCTTGAAGTGGCACAGCCGGTGCAATAGTTCGTCGACGGGACAAACCCGTGAAGCGCCGTCAGGTAGAAGAACAAAAGTTGGGGTTCTGGGAAACAGGAGGCGGTGTATGTCGTCGGCGAGGTCGGACATGCAAAGCTCGAATAGCGTTCGCATTTTCGTAAGCTGGTTCGAAGAGGGAAAAGTGCCAAATGTTGTTCTCTTGGGGTATTTATACTAGCCCCAAATTCTAGCCCATGATCCAACAGACAGGGTTCTCTTCATCAGACAGTCAGGAGTTGCGCAGGGGCATTTATGAGTCCTTTCGGGTTGGATCCTCGCCGTCTCAGATCCGACGGCCCGGGGGTGGCGGAGGCCAAAGGTTGCCCCATCCTACGGTCCACCTCGTTCCATGGATATTAATGATAGCCCCCCCGTGCGGATGGGATGCCTCGAGACGTGCACTGACGCCCTAGTCTAGGCCTAGCGACCCTTGGGAGGTATAGCTGACCCTTCAAGACCCCTACGTCAATCACCTGGCCACACGTGTGTCCTTGTCATAAAGCGGGCCGAGGGTAAACGTCCCCGGATTGTGGTAAACGGTCCGGGCTAAGCATCCAACCAATGCCACGGCTCTCTGCCCGGACCCACGACTTCGGGCAAGAACTAGGGAGACGACCTAGAGAGCGGCGAGGGGACAATGCAACCCTCCTCCCGACGAGCCCGGGCGAAGGCTTGGGGGGTAAATGTTATCCCCATTTCCTGCATGGGTTCAGGACCTTCGTCTTGGCCCATTTTCGGGGGGCCGGTTCTGCACGCGGGCCCGACCTAAGGTACCTTGATATGGAGAAGGCCCAAGGGGAAGGGTACGAGCCAGGGACTCAAGACTGGGCCCATTGGAGGTGTCAGGATGTCCCTCCGGGTCCATCCTCGGCAAGGATCGTCCGGGAGGCGTGCAGAGCATTCCAACCGCTGCGTCCTGCGGATCCCCATCCCGGACCACTGACGTGGTCCGGGCTGATGGTAAACGAAGTGGGACGAAGGTAAATGGACTCGGATCGTCTCACCCCTGGTTGCAGGGGCCAGGCGTCCAGGATGCTGACGCCGCCTCACTCCAGTGGGTGTTGTCCCCCACTTTTCACCTGCAGAAAAGGTCATCTCAGGATTGCACGCCAATGTGTCAAGACTGCGCAGCCAAGTACTCTGACTGGTCTTGTCTCCTGAATCTGCCTCATGACTCGAAGTGGCCAGGCCAAAAGCACCGTTTTGTCAGGCGAGATACAGCTCTAAGGTCAGCCTGTTGGGCCTTAACTGGTTTTGGATTTACGAACTTTGTACCTTTTTGTATTGGGCCTCCACTAGAAAGGCCCCTTGTACCCATTTCTCTGATGGGCCCGGATCGGATCGGATCCGGTCCAGACCCGGTATTCCCCTCAGCTTATAAATATAAGCTATAGAACAATGTAAAGGGGGTCTTCTTTGGGAAAAAAGGTAGGAACTCTGCCAAAATATAGAGAACTCCATTGTAAAAGCTTCTTGAAGTTCTAATAACATAGACTCGTGGACTAAGGTTAGTTAACGCCCCAACCACGTAAAAATCCCATATTGTTTTTCTGCTATCATTATTATTATCAGTGAATATCACTCATTAATAGAGTTGCCGAAAATCTCGGTTAACACAAACTTAAACAAAAAATTGTATAAAAGTTAATATATATATATGTGTGTGTGTGTGTAAGTAGTAAAATTGAAATACTATGGCCAAAAATGGTATTTTATGTAAATTCCTCTTTCGGTTAAGTTTATACTTTTGGTTTTGGGCTTATCTGTAGCGTCCCAAATTTGCCAATAAGGCTTAGGGCCTAGATTAGCATGCTGGGGGGGGGGGGGGGGATAATTGATTTAATTACGTTAATATGTGGATTTAATGATTATGTGATTAGAAATGCACGTTTAGGTGAATTAAATATGCATGTGGGTCCCATTTGGCTATTAAGGGCATAGTAATTTTAGCCTGTTGATCGCATAAATGTGATATATGTGTATACTGTGATTGATACCACGAGTGACTGGTGATATATTTGTGATGCACGATCTGAGACGGTCATAGGGAGCAGTTTAGCTAAATAGTCCCAACGGGATCAAATACCCGGCTCGGGAGGAGCCTAGGGGTATTTTGGGAATATAATATGTGTTCGAAAATTACCGGGTAACGAGTAGAAATTTAGCAATTATTTGAGCATGTCGAGAAATGGAGATTTATAGGAACACTCGAGGACTTAGCGGGATGTGGCAAATGATGGGATTGCCCTTGGTGGCAGTAAAGGAATGAAGATAGGCTTAGGGACCTTTTAGGCATTTTGGGACTTAGGCAGCTAGGGATTACACTAAGCTACTACATCATTCTAGAAACCAAAAGGAAGCAGAGCAGTCAATCACTCTAGTTTTCTCTCTCTCGCTTCTTCCTCTCCTTCTCTTGGAAACTTAAGCAAGCTTTGGGAAATTCTAGTGGTTGAGGCTGTGGATTTGAGGTTGAATCTTTAGGAAATCTAAAGCTTGTGGTGACTGGAGTTAGCTTAGGACGATATCATTACAAAGGCAAGGATTAGAGCTAGTGTTTTAATGAATTTCTCTGCATTGTTAGAGTTTTGGAGGTTGGAACCTTAGGTGATTGAATTTGGGTTGTAATAGGGTTTTATTCAGTTTCTTTAAGATCATGTGCTGCTTTGAGTATGGTATAAGCGGTTTGGGGTTGAATTCTGGCTTTGGCATAGGTTTTGATTGATTTGTAGGAGACTTAGAAGTATAAAAAATGATGGTATTTCTAGGTTCTAAGGCTCGAGCTGCGACCCTGTTCTTCAGGCGCCATGGCTTGCTTGAATGAGGAAGCCTTGGGGCCTCATAAATTTTCCTAGGCACCACGATGCAAGGTCTGGAGCGTTGCGGCCTGTGTCCTTCAGCCAAGAGGGATTTTGCCTCTGACTTGAGTGTGTCGCGGCCCTTAAGGGACTGAGTCGCAACTCAAGTGTAAAATAATGGTAAATTGAGGGTTTTAAGCTCGGGAACCTAAATGTTAAGGCTTGGGAAGGATTTTACTACCCAGTTCAGTAGAATCCAATCCCGAAAGCTATATTAATATTTTGAAGTTATTAATTGGTTTAAGGTTTGATGGATGGTTATTATGAAGCATTGTGACTAGGTTTTCAACGAGGCTCGGGTTAGAGGACTGTGCTCGGGACTGCAATACTCAGATAGCTCGGGATATAGGTAAGAAAACTGTTGCACCCATAGAGCTGGGCACGTCCCTATTGTTTGCGTTTCAAGGCGTGGCCCTATTGATTATGCTTAATTTGTATATTGTGGATATCTGTGATTATTATGCTATGTTGTGCATGCTTGTGAGTGAACGGCGAAGGCCGAGAATGGCAAGAAGCCGGGTACAGAAAGAGGCCAGAATCAACGTTGAGCAAGCTGAGAGCAGGCCGTTAGGGCGAGACCCTCCTAGGGTGCTATATGCACCCGCTCGGTGAAGACTGCAAACCCAGGGCTTGGTAAGAGCCTGGGATGGCATTGCCCGCTATGTGTTTAGCTCATTGGCTGTGTTGTTGTGTACTATGGATTGTTATGTATATGTTATATGTTTCATGTTGAGTTTCCTTGCTGGGCATCGGCTCACGGGTGCTCTATGGTGTCGGTAAGGGCAAAGGGAAGGTCGACCAACCATGAGTACGGAGAGCGTGGAGCGACGGGTACATGTTCGGCCTGCCTGGCTGTCACGACCAGGGTTGTTTTGGGAAAAGTATTGTAGTGAGTCGTTTTGTTGCTTAGGTCAACCTTAATTGTATTTTTGAGTTGTAATTGATTTCATAAACAGTGTTTTGGGATCCCAACTGTATAACTTTTTATAATTTTAATAAATGTCCAAGTTTTTATAATTAACGTCATTAAACAAGTTTTATTTCTATTTAGTCACACTTTTAACCTAAAACCTCGGTTAGCGAGCTTATGACACATTTTTAACTAACTTAGTAACGACTCTAAGGAAGTAGGGCGTTACAAATTGGTATCAGAGCGTAATACATAATTTTTCTACCGCAAGTGTACGGTGTATTGTAATATAGTTTTAATTTAAAAGATGTCGAACCCACAGGGATTAAATATTAAATTCACTAATTACTACTACTTTAAAATCTATAATTTTAATTAGAAAATTCAACAATTAAATCAAACTATAAAATAAAGAAAATGAAATAAAAAATTAATAAAAGCTAATGAACTTGGAAAGTGATTAGATAAAAGATAAATGTACTAGAGTATTGATTTCACTATTTAATTATGAACGTGGTTTCTTTATTATCTTAATTAGTTCTCCTCATTTGTAATTTCTAGAATTCTAATATAATGCATCTATCTTTCTCAAGCATATATGCAATTAATCTCAATTAATCAATATGATATCTCTATTCCCTATTAATTAATCAAGACGTCATTAAGCAAAATTTATTCTAAGCCAAATTCATAATGTTCAAGGAATCTCTCAATCTCACAATCACTCTATGTCAAATCTTCTTATGTCCAATCTATGTTTATCTTTCTCAAGCATAAACCCTAGATCTCAATTCACAATAATGATGGCAAAACATTAATATGAGAAAATTAAATCGAGAAGGTATGAACAAACGAGAAGAACTTCATAAAAATAATAATAAAAACCACAATTCAATAATCAAAATAGATCCATCTTATACTCTAGCACAAAAAGAGTTTAGTTCTCCATTACAAACATAAACATAATAGCAATGTAGTTGTTCATAATTAAAAACTAAAAATAAAAGGAAGAAGAAAGAAACTAGATATAATGGTGATGATCTTGATGAAGTCTAGCCTCCTTTTCCTTTCCAAGCATGTAATCCCAGGTCTAATCTCCTCCAAAACGTCTTTCGAACCCTAATTAACTTTTCCTTTTATATCCCCTGCAAAAAGACCTCTTTTGCCCTTCAAAAATCACAATTTAAGATTTCTGTACGGATCCAGGCGCTGCAGCCCCTTAAACAGGCGCTGCTGCGCTACAAAAAAAAACCAAATACATGCTCTCTGTTTCAGTCAGGAGCTGCAGTGCTTAATGATGGCGCTGCAACCCTAATTTAGGTCAGAAATTGCGCTGCAGCCCCTGAATATGGCGCTGCAGCCCTATTTCGCGAATTTTTTATTTTTCTTCGTTTCACTTCCGTTTTGTACGAATTTCGCCCACTTTTCCTTGGACCCTACACAAACACAACACAAGCATAAAACAAAACAAAACACCCTAAACACCTACAAATTAGATATAAAATGACACTAATAAGTGAATATAAAATTCACTTATCAGAGCGTGCCAAGGTTTATGGTTCATTGAGATTGACCAAACATGTACGCTCGCTACCAATGCCAAGCTTGACTCATTGATTGCAGGCATATTTCAGTAATGCCTCAGCGATCAATTAGACTCCGCGACAATAGTGCTGAGGATGACAACTAGGGTCAGGACCCTCCACCAGCCCCACCGAATTGGCAACAATTATTTTTTGAGATGGAAGCTAGACTTCATAGAACAAAAGAAGAGCTTCGACAGTTGAAGCAGCAGGTTCCTCCCCACACATTGGGTTACATGTTCCACAAGTTGTGGCACCAGTGCCAGCCTAGCCAGTTATGGAAAATAGGTGGGAACCTTTGTATGAGAGGTTTAGGAAGCAGAATCCTCCCACCTTTGACGGTGGCCTAGACCCACTATGGACAGAGTAGTGGATGAACAAGATTTCTTCCATCCTAGATTTCATGAGGGTGGAAGGGAATGAGAGAGTTGCCTGCGCTAGCTACATGTTGAGAGAATATGCCCCCATCTGGTGGGATGTTGTGTCTCAGAGGAGGGATGTGGCAGTTATGACTTAGGAATAATTTAGAAACATTTTCAATGAGAAGTATTATAGTGTTGCAGTCCATGCTGCAAAGATGGATGAGTACGTTAACTTGACTCAGAACCGGATGACAGTTACCGAGTATGCCTTGAAGTTTGACCGGTTAGCGAAGTTCGCACCAAATATGGTGCCTACTGACATGGCACGAAGAGATCAGTTTATGCGAGGATTAAATGTTATGATAGCCCGTGACGTCAATATAACTTTGGATCCGGGAACTGCCACTTATGCACAGGTAGTGGAGAAGGCCTTTACAGCTGAGGGGGTCGGGACCAGATATGGAGAGAGGGCGCTGCTAGGCGCGATGCTCAGAGGACGGTGCCTCCTTTTATTGGATCCAACGGGGGTAGTGGCCCCAGTGAATATAGGAGAAAGGCCCCAGATTCTTTTGTTCCTCCTAGCTCGGATAGGAGGGCATGGGGTGCTTTCAGTGGCCGTCATAGCGGGGGAGACAACCGGAGGAGTTTCCCAGTGGGCCCACGGTGCAGACGATGACATTAGGGAGAGTGTAGGATTTGGGCCTACTTTACTTGTGGGAGCATTAGTCATTTGAGGAAGGACTGCCCACAAGCCAGGAAGGAAGAGCCAAAACAGAGCGACTGTTTCACTTCTGCCAGAGTATTTACCTTGACCCAAACTGAGGCTGAGGCTAGCCCTAGGTCGTGACAGGTCAAATTTCTAGTGTTGGTTCTTCTTTTACTGGATTAATTGACTCAGGGGCTACTCATTCATTTGTATCTACTAGAATGATAGATCAGTTGTGCAGACCTAGTGATTTGTATGCTAGCGGATTTCAAACTTTGTTGCCGACTGGGAACTGGTAGTCTCTAGGAGATGGGTTAGAGCATTTAAAGTAGAGATAGATAGTAGGGAGTTGTCTATGGACCTGATTGAGTTAGCGATGGATGACTTTGATATGATCCTAGGAATGGATTGGTTATCAAAGTACAGGGCGACGATTGACTGTAAGCGTAGGATGGTGACCATTAAACTGGAAGGGGAGGTACCCTTTGTATTCGTGGGACGGTGAGTGGACCGTGAGTACCTATGATTTCATCACTGAAGGCTAGAGACCTAATGCACGAGGGCTGAATAGGATTCCTAGCAAACATTGTGGATACTTATAGGGTTGTTTTGGTTGGACCGGATGAGACCAGACTGGTATGTGAGTTTTCTGATTTGTTCCCCGCAGACTTGCCAGGGTTGCCACCACACCGAGAGATCGAGTTCGTCATAGAGGTGGCACCAGGAGTGGAGCCAGTGTCTAGGACACCTTATATAATGGCTCCGACAGAGTTTAAGGAAGTGAAGATTCAATTGCAGCAGTTACTAGATTTGGGATTCATCAGACCGTGTTTTTCGTCGTGGGGTGCTCTAGTGTTGTTCAACAAGAAGAAGGATGGGTCTTTAAGGATGTGTATTGACTACAGAGATTTGAACAAGTTGACCACTAAGAACAAGTACCCATTGCCTAGGATCGATGACTTTTTTGATCGACTACACGGGAAGACAATGTTCTCCAAGATTGACCTTCGGTCAGGCTACCACCAGTTAAGGATTAAAGAGGAGGACATACCAAAGACCGCTTTCCGCACAAGGTCTGTACACTATGAATTCCTATTTATGTCCTTTGGATTAACCAATGCCGCAACAACCTTTATGGACTTGATGAATAGGGTCTTCAAGGATTATCTGGACAAGTTTGTGATCGTATTCATTGATGACATACTGGTGTACTCTCAGTCAGAGACAGAGCACGAGCAACATCTATGCTTGGTAATACAACAATTGAGAGAGCATAGGTGATATGCTAAGTTCAACAAATGTGAGTTTTGGATACCCTAAGTAACATTTCTGGGTCATATAGTCAGTAAGGAGGGAATTCTAGTTGACCCAAGTAAGATTGAGGCGGTGAGGGATTGGCCTAGGGCAAGTAGTGTACAAGAGGTTTGGAGCTTTTCGGGATTGGAAGGTGTATTCCAAAATAGCCACACCATTGATCGAACTGACACGTAAGAGGACTAAGTATGTATGGACAGACAGGTGTGAGAACAGTTTCAAGGAGTTGAAGCGGTGACTGATCACCGCTCCAGTATTGAGTCTGCCATCAGACAATGAGAAGTTTGCAGTCTACTGTGATGCTTATAGACAGGGTTTGGGGTGTGTATTGATGCAAGCCGGAAAGGTAAATAACCTACGAGTCGAGACAGTTGAAGGAGTATGAGCAGAGGTATCACACACATGATCTGGAATTGGTGGCAATGGTATTTGTAGTTAAGGTTTGGAGACATTATTTGTATGGTGAGAAGTGCGAAATATACACCGACCATAAGAGTTTGAAGTACTTCTTTACTCAGAAGGATCTGAATTACGCCAGAGGGATTGGCTGGAATTGGTAAAGGATTATGATTGCGATATTCTATACCATCCTGGGAAGGCCAATGTGGTGGCTAGCGCACTGAGTAGGAAGGGCCCATGATAGTTATTCAGTTCAAGGCAGATATCAGATAAGTTAGCTGAAGAGATGACTAGATCAGGTATTGAGTTGGTAGTTGGATAGCTAGCCAACATCACTCTTTAGTCTACGCTCCTTGAAAGGATCAAGGAGGCACTGAGGGAGGATCCCCAGTTGAGAGAGCATAAAGAGGGTGTCATAGCCAGAGTGGCTAAAGACTTTTCTATTTCGGAGATGGGATTACCGAAGCACAAAGGTCGGATTTGCGTTCCGATGGCTTCTAGTATCCAGTGAGAGAACTTAGATGAGTCTCATACCACTCCCTATTCTTTACATCAGGGTACGACGAAGATGTACCAAGATTTGAGAACTTTGTATTGGTGGTCGGGAATGAAGAGGAATATGGTGGATTATGTTGCCAAGTGTTTGACTTGTCAGCAGGTGAAGGTTGAACATCAGAGGCCAGGAGGGTTGCTGCAGCCTCTAGGGATTCCAGAGTGGAAATGGGAGGATATCACCATGGACTTCGTGGTCGAGGGGAGGATACTAGCTCTCTTATGGTAACCCTAGCCGTTGGTTGATGCCTAGGTCATTGGGAAACATCTTGGGGTTGGGAGGCCTCCTCCGCACCTTCCCAGGTGCCACTCCAAGCGTTCATTTTGTTAGATATTGCAGAGATATTTACTAATTTAAATGTAAATATCATTATTTAAGTTATTATTTTGTTATGCTTGTAACGTCAGTTAAATATGAACCGTAGGCTCATATGTACATCCGTGAGCTTATAAATAGGACTCATAGGATTCATTTAGAGACAGACAATAATTTGCATTTAGAGAGAAATAGTGATTTTATACACAGTGTTTGTATCTATTTTCAAGGCTTGTGAAACTCGGTGAACCCTTGTTCAGTGATCGTAGGTTTTGGAGTTCTACATCATTAAAACACTAAGTGGACGTAGGTCATTACCCATTCTTGGGGCTGAACCACTATCAAATCTTGGTGTTGTATTCATTCTTGAATTCAGTTCTCTAATTCCTATCGTTTTGGTGACTCCATATTATAAACTAATACTATACCCAAAGACTACAAAATGAATACTTTAAAGAAACTTAAATTAAATATACCAATAATAATATAAAAAATCAACAAGAAAAGTATTACTAGAAAAAGCACAAACACATGAAACATACTTAAAACCACTAAATATATATACACAAAAGTAACTAAACAGCCACCAAAATTCAACTAAAAATTATATTAGGAGCTAATAAAACTTAACTAAGAATGTAATCTACATAATTGCTATTTGCTCTCCTACTAAATGACATAACTAAATGCACTAACACATTTTCCTCATCATTTAATATCTTTTCTTCCCAATCAGTCATATTTGTTATTGTTGGCTTCTACTTGTCTCCAAAGGCAACACTTGTTCACTACTCTCTCTCTCTCTCTCCAATCATGCTTGTTCCCAGTCGGTCTTACATGAAATGTAGGTTGCTTTCGTTTATATATTTATATATATATAGAGAAACCACAACACATCTATTTTTTTAACAACATTGTTGCATCTTTTTTCTATTTTCGGCACTTGGATAGATATAATCTCAAATAATTTTATATGATGGTGTACATTGTAGCTATCTAGAATATCCTACAAAATTTCAAGGAATTCTGAATAAATTGTGGTACTGAAAATAGAGTTTAAATTGTCTGTTGCATGCGTGCTTTTTTTTTTTTTTTTGTGTATGGAGTTTCAACCGAGTTTGAACCCTGTTTTCGGCTTCGTAAACTATTTAGATTTTCTTGAAAATTTGCAAGATGTTCTAAATTACTACAATTTATATTGTCAGATAAAAATATTTGGGATTATATCTATCCAGGTGCCGAAAAAAAAAAGATACATCGGTGTTGTCAAAAAAGTGGATACATTGTAGTCGCTTCCTATATATATATTCATTATGGTCCTTTTGTTTTTGTTGCTTTCGTTTATGGAAAACAATCACCATTCAATGGCCATGAAACTAAGCTAACATAATAAAAACAAAACATTTACACATTAATATTTATATGTATATATATAGAAGAAGACTAAGAGAAATTGTGATTGTAGAGAGCTGAAGCTTAGCGATATTGCTCATCTTAGGAACCAACCATGTTATGCACCAACTGTTTCCTTCCCCTTGTTTGCCAACTTCATTTCCCTATTTCGTATTGCATGGAAAGCTAGTCTTTGTCTTTCAATCTCAGAACATCTTTCTTCGATCATCCTCTTGCTAGCAGAATCATAGTTAAAGCTCACTGCGCTCTTGTACATCATTGGCAGCAACATAACTACCTCGCAACATGTTTGTAACATTTAGTCTTTCTACAACATGTTCATTGACCTTGGCGAAATGTTTGGAGACTTTCGGATTGACCTCGAAACTCCTCTCTGAAACAATCGACTGTTGTTCATGAAATTTTAGTCATCGCCAAGCCCTTCATTGGTGAGAATTCAAGTGGACTATGGCTCTTTGCTAGTGGAAATGGGATATGGACAGCAAACTAAAGACATCGTAGAAAAGTAAAAATACAACCAAAATCGTATAAAGGAAAAAAATTTGTTAGTCATGTTTTTTCAAGTAATATAGTGTATCTTGTAAATTCAAGAAAACGTTATAAATATGGGAATTTCATATTTCTATAGGGTAAGACTACGATGCAACCACTTTCTTGGCTGCACTAGTGCAACCCTTTTGTTATTTTCTACACCTCAATAACTTTTTTTTCCAATGTTTTTATATGACGGTGTACATTGTAGTCATTTAAGATATTCTATAAATTTTTAAGAATTTTTGAATAATTTACAGTGTCAAAAATAAGGTTCAAACAACTTATTGCATGCGTGCTTATTTTTTTTTTTTTGTATACACGTGTAAAATTCAACTGTTTGAACCTTATTTTTGACACTGTAAATTATTTGGAATTTCTTGAAAATTTACAGGATATCTTAAATTACTACAATATACACTGTCATATAAAAAATTAGAAAAAAATTATTGGGGTGTAGAAAATAACCCGAAAACACAAAGTGGCAAAACTAGTGCAACCACTTTTTTGGCTGTACCATAGTCTTTGCCTATTTTTATATATTAACTTTTAAAATATCATATTTTAAAAAAAGATCCCCCCAAAAAAAAGTGAAAGCCACAATGTAAGATGATTGTGGGTTGACTATTATGAGCAAATCATAAAAGAGAAAAAATAAAATAAATAGACCTTACAAACTTAAACAACAAATCGTATAAAAGTTAATATATATATATATGTAAGTAGTAAAATTGAAATACTATGGCCAAAAATGGTATTTTATGTAAATTCCTCTTTCGGTTAAGTTTATAGTTTTGGTTTTGGGCTTATCTATAGTGTTATCCCCGTTTTGCCCCGGAGTAGATGACACCACATAATGGGTCTATGGGCTCTTTTGTAGAGATCAAAGGCCTAGCCTAAGCCCAATGGACATGGAGGATGAGAGGCCTACTGGCCCAATTGTCAATGAGCCCAACACTGTTCAATGGGCACTACCATAGAGAGGGAATCGGGACCAAGGTTTTGGCCCAACTCATTTTCCCGATCCGATTTAATGGCATCATCCGGGATGCGAATAGGGGTGAAGCTCAACCATCTGAGTGGACTGAAATAGCAGCAAATAAACCCGGGATCTGGAAAAATGAACCGGGTTCCTAGTAAATGAACCGGGACATTAGAAAATGAACCCGGACCTGGAATTCGGGTTGGCAGGATTGAACTTCCCTGACAATGACACATTCCCGAGAAACACGGAGTTTGGTCTCTCCAACTAACCTGCAGAAGAGGTTACATACAGAATGTACGCTGATATTGGGGAACAGTACTACCACTACTCTGACGGATCCTGTCCCCAGGATCTCCTTAGAAGCCCACGCAGACCAGTCTAAAGCTACGTACAGTTGTTAGTTGTAAAGTGTGGTTATCCCAAGCTGACCCAATGGGCCCTGATTAGTGTGTATTATTTAGCAAAGTTCTTTGTATTAAGCCTCCATTAGCGAGTGAACCATGATTATATACCTATTGGGCCCGGGTTAATCCAGTCCAAGCCCACTTCACCTAACTACCTATAAATAGGACTAGTTATGCACTGTAGAAGGGATCCCTGAATTTTCTCTTGTAGGAAATTACTCTACTCGAATTCGCAGAAAACTTCATTGCTAAAGCTCTCCAAGCTCTAATACAATAGACTTGTGGACTAAGGTTCTTTAACGCCCCAACCACATAAAAACCCTTGTGTGATTTTCTTTAAATCCTTTCTTTTTGCTCTCTTATCTTTCGTAATTCTAGTTTCCAAAAAACTCGGTAGACATTTTGGTGCTTTCATTGAGAGCCAAAGAAAGATTGAAAGGATCTTGAACGTCTGCAACAATGGTGAACACCAGACACACCGTATTTGATCCTTCCCAACAGCAACAACAAGGCCATCCATTGCCCAACCAACCTCTCCCTCAGGGCCAACCTGAGGACACACCCTACCAAATTCCTCTACCTAACGATTCCCAGAATTTCGAGGACGGGGTTGACTACGAGGAGGGTTACTATGAGGAAGACGGAGAAAATGAAGGGGAATACCATGTTCATGAGGTTGAAGATTCGGCTAACCCTGAAGAAGAGATGAATCTCGATCAGGAGGACCCAGAAGTACTCTGTCTGAGACAACAAGTACTGGACCAAGAGGCCAAGATAGCTGAACAGAAAGAGGCCACCCGACAGATGTAAGAATCCCTCCTGGCTCTTCAAGCATTCATTGCTGCCCAAGGATTGGCAGCCAATCCTCTGACTGTTTTGCCTCCGGGAACACAACCGCTGACCCTGCCGATTAGGACCGGGGCACTGAAAAACACGAGCCCAATCCCTCCCCCGGGACCACATCCCAGAGAGGGCACGTTGAAGCCGGCTCAAGCAAAAGGAAAAGCCAAGATGGCTGACCCTATGGGAAAAGCAAACCCCCAAAGGAAAACTCATCCCGTCCCAAAAGCCAAGGCCAACCCAAGGTAGCTCCCTAGGAAAGAACGGATGTGTCCCGTCCCAGGACGGAATAATCCGATCAATCTGCAAGGGAAGCGCCTGCAGGGTTCCATGCCCCGGAATGTCCCTAGACAGATCGGATGAGAACAACAGTTCCATCCCAGTGCCTTCATGAACAAGGATCACAGAGGACACCAGCGCACAGAAGATCCATAAACTATAAGTTCGGGAGATAATACTTCCCGGATAGATTTGCACAATGACCTTAATGCACAAAAGGAACGAGCTCGCAAGGAAAAGATCTGCCCCTGAGGGAGGGATTTGAGGAATAAACTCAACGATAGGAGGAACAAAAGAGTCCCTCTAGACTACAGAATGGCCAAACAGTTCATGGAACAGTTGGTCGCATTAAAGGAGGTCACAGACCGCTTGGTCCAGAAGCAAGAAGGAGGAGGTTCTAATTCCGAAGAGGAGGAAAAAGAACCATGCTCCAAAGACATCCTGGATGTGGTGCTACCAAAAGGGTTCAAAATGCCGAACCTACCTACTTGCACTTGGAACATAGATCCCAGGGACCATTTGTCCTGCTACAATCGCCTGATGACGGTAGCTCATGTTTGTGACAACGGCAAGTGCTTGTGCTTCTTAATCATTCTAGACGAACCCGCGCATGAGTGGTGGAAAAGACTCAAGCCAGGATCAATCCAGTCTTGGTCCGGATTACAGTCAGCATTCCGCAAACAGTTTGTGGCTGACATGAGGATGGATATGCAGATTAGTGCCCTCGCCAATATCAAGAAGCTCCCCACGAAGACCCTCAGGGCCTATATTCAATGATTCACAGAGGAGGCCTCAAAAGCCAAGGTGGACAACGGACAGTGTCTGGTGGCTCTCCAGTCCAAGATTCGAGTCAGGTCCCCTCTCTGGGACGATATGCAGCGCAGCAAGGCGGCCACCCTCGAAGAATTCATAAGGAGGGCATAAGGCTTTATCAACTGGGAGGAGGCCCAGATCCAAGCTTTCGGGTGGCAACCGCCCCTCAGTCAGGTGCGTAGACCTTTCCTGGATATGAGATGCAATATCCCACAAACCATTATCCGACAACCTCGGTGGTGCCAGGATCAACTGGCACTCATGGAGTGACCTTTGCAACCCCGATAGTCTATGGTCCGACTTCATCGGCCTATGCACCAGCACAATTCGCCCCATTCTTCGGATACGGTATGGCACCGGTCGGATACAGTACCGCTCTCGGTGGAGGTCAGCCGTCTCTTATTGGGGGAATGGAGGCAAGCGTGAACCCCTCACGGGGGAAGTGATCGAGCAAAGGACAGAACCAACCTGAACCCTCCAAAAAGAGCAAAAGGGGTTACGAACCCCAATACACAGAATATACCAACCTGGTGGACACCAGGGAGAACATATATCTGGCAATGGGGAGTACGGTCCATTACTGGAAACCTACCCCCATGTTCAAAGGGGGAAAGAACTCAAGGGACACCAACAAACAGTGTGCCTATCAGAAGGACGTGGGTCATACGACCGAGGAATGTCATCACCTGAAGGACGAAATTGAGAATCTGATCAAGTTGGGGCATCTCCACGAATAGGTCAGAATGTTAGTGGGAGTTCCGGGACCGCCAGAGGCTCCCAGACAACCTACGACCCCGGGTGAACCTAGATCGTACCGACCTCCCCAGGGAGGATACCTACAAGTTCGGGAGCACAAGCCCTTCAAGGGGCCCCGATTGTGCAAACACCCGGGCCCGTAATGCCCTATCCTTCTGGAACTGCGCCCCCACATATAGATGGCCATGTGGCCACCATATCGGGAGGGCCGCATCTAGGAGGACCCTACCGAAATGATCAGAAAAGCTACCTCAGTGAACTCGATCGCGACCTTGAGGTATGCGCCTTGGTTCAGACTCTGGCGCAACGCCCCAAGTTGATGAACTTACCAATCACATTCACGGAAGAGGACGCTCTGAACGTTTACTTCCCGCATCACGATCCTTTGGTCATTGATGCCCAAATCGCCAACAAAATGGTGTCCAGGGTGTTGGTAGACGACGAATGCTCCGTTAATGTGCTGCTCATGCCCAACGCAGATCTACAGTTTCAATGGGGATTCATTACTCCTGATGGGGAAAATCCAATTTCTCGTAACGTTGGGGAACAAGATCCAGGGCTTGTTCAAATTTTGTACATTTGTAGTAGTGGACTGCCCCACTGATTACAATGTTATTTTCGGTCATCCCGCACTGGTCGATTTCGGGGCCATCACCTCTATCCGCCACCTCTGCATAAAATTCCCTTGCGACAATGGAGGGGTGGGAACTTTCTGGGGAGACCAGAAGAGCGCCCAGAACTGTTATCACGTCTCTGCCCGACCAATTTACATGGTTCGGGAAGATCCTCTTGAGGCGAAGATTGCTGATCCAATTCCGCACCCTCCCCCGGTGCGGAGGGTGGCTCAAGACAAAGATGAATTGGATCCGTGACTAGGAGTGAATAGGGCACTAGAACCCATGGAAGAGATAGAGGAGGTGTGCATCAGTGACAGTGACCCGACCAAAGTCATCTAGGTTGGGAAGAACCTAAACTCAGATGTCAGGGGTGCCATTATCACCCAAGTTAAAGAAAACCAAGATTGACCAGGATTGACCGCAACATCATATGTCACATGCGGATATGACCAGGATTGATCGCAACATCATATGTCACACCTCGAACATTGACGAGAATGCAACTCCAGTCTGGCTTGCTGATCAGGGAGGCCTTATATCCCGTTTGGCTAGCCAATCCAGCGTTGGTGCCAAAGGGGCTCACGGGACTTGGAGAACTTGCATCGATTTCACCGATCTTAACAAGGCCTGTCCCAAAGACTATTTCCCTCTGCCTCGAATCGATCATATGGTAGATGCAACATCCGGGTATGAGATGTTGAGTTTCATGGACGCCTACTCCAGATATAACCAAATCTCTATGAACATAGCAGACCAGGAACACACCAGCTTCCAGACAGACAAGGGTGTGTACTGCTACATTGCCATGCCCTTTGGGCTCAAGAATGCCAGTGCCACTTATTAGAGGCTAGTCAATAGAATGTTCCGGGCCTAGTTGGGAAGGAACATGAAGGTCTACATAGACGATATGTTGGTCAAGTCCAAGACCTCCGAAGGACACGCTGATGATTTGGCAGAGGCGTTTGCCATCATTCGGAAGTATGGGATGAAGCTGAACCCCAAGAAGTGCACCTTTGGCATGGCATCCGGGAAGTTCCTGGGCTTCATAGTAAGCTCACAAGTAATAGAAGCCAACCCGGACAATCAAAGTGCTGATCGAAATGCCCTCGCCATGGAAGCACAAAGACGTTCAGAGCCTGACGGGAAGAATAGTGGCCCTAAGTCGCTTTGTCTCGAAGTCCACGAATAAGTGCATCCTGTTCTTCAATATCTTATGTGGAAGCAAGAGGTTTGAATGGATGACCGAATGTGAAAAGGCCTTCCAGAAGCTGAAGGAACACCTAGCCCAAGCACCAATCTTAGCAAAGCCAGTGGATGGGGAATCGTTATACCTTTATCTGACCGTGTCCGAACATGCCATCAGCGACGCACTAGTGCGGGAAGAGGGAAAGGTCCAGCTCCCAGTCTATTACGTGAGCAAATGGTTGTTGGGCACGGAGTCCAGATACTCGCTTATCGAGAAATTAACATTTTGCTTACTAATCGCGTCCCGGAAGCTGAGACCTTACTTTCAGGCCCACGCCATAAATGTACTGACGAACCATCCCGTACAACAAGTATTATAGAAACCTGAGTCATCAGGGAGACTCCTTAAGTGGGCGATCGAGCTTAGTCAGTTGGACATTGCAATTGTCCCCAGGATTTCAATCAAGGGGCAGGCCCTCGCCGAGTTCATCGTGGAGTGTACCAGGATCACTGAAGACGAAGAACCCATCGACCCCGTCGCGCCTTTGTGGAAGGTCTTCTTGGACGTAGCCTCAAATAAAAATGGGGTCGGGGCTGAGATCATCTTAATATCCCCCCAAGGACGTCCGTTGCAAAGCGCCCTACGCTTCCAGTTTATAGCATCGAACAACGAGGCAGAGCACGAGGCCATGTTAGCTGCATTACTTTTGGCCTGGGAAGTAAGGGCAGCAAATATAGAAGTCTACAGCGACTCCCAATTGGTGGTCAAGCAGCTCTTAAGGGAATAACAAACAAAAGGGGAAAGGATGGCCGCCTACGTGACGCGAGCCTGGGAGTTACTTCAATCCTTCAAGAAATATTTCATCCGCCAAATCCCAGGGAACAAAATGTGTTTGCAGACACATTGGAAAAGTTGGCCATGGATGTTGAAGCAAAGCTCTTTGGGCTTGTCCCGATCAACCATCTTCCCACACCTAGTATTCAGACCCCCACAATCAATGCCATAGATTACTCCACGTCCTGGATGGGTCCTCTCATCAACTACTTAACCACGAGTGGGTTGCCCGCGGACAGAGCAGCCTTCAGGAAACTTCAGTACCAGGCTCCCAGATACGTCATGATGGATGGCAAACTCTATCACGGGGGGTTATCCATGTTGTATCTCTGGTACGTATCTGGGATAGAAATGAGTACAATCATGCACGAAGTACACGAAGGTTTCTACGGAGATCACACAGCCTGACTCAGCTTGTCCAAGAAAATCCTAAGGCAAGGACATTTTTGGCCCATGATGAAGAAGGATTGTGTTGATTATGTTCGCAAGTGCGAATAGTGCCAAAGGTACGCGAAGATCCCGCGAGCCCCTCCAACAGAAATAACCCTGATGACCAGTCATTGGCCCTTTATGGTGTGGGGAATCGATTTGGTAGGATCGCTCCCGACTAGGAAAGGAGGTGTAAAATATGCCATCATGGTTGTCGAATATTACACCAAGTGGGTCGAGGCAGAACCAATGAGCACCATCACCTATAAAAAGGCCCTGGACTTCGTCATCAACAACATTGTGTGCTGGTATGGAATCCCTCATAAAATCGTGTTCGACAACGGGAAGCAATTTGACAGCGTCCACTTCACTAACTTCTGTGAAAGACATGGAATCATTAAAAGCTTCTCCACAATCGCTAGGCCTCAAGAAATCAGGCAAACAGAGGTCATGAATAAGATCTTTAAGGGGACATTAAAGAAAAAGCTTCAAGCCTGCAAGAGCAAATGATCGCAAGAAATACCCCGCGTCCTATGGGCCTACCGCACCACAGAGATAATGACTACCGGGCATACTCCCTACTCAATGGTATACGGATGTGAAGCGATCATCGCAGTGGAAACGGCAGTCCCATCTCATAGGCGAGACACGTATGATCCCGTCCAGAACCACGCCTTACTCCAAGAATCCTTACACCTCATTGAAGAGATCCGGGAAGAATCACAGGTTCAACAGAAGATGTATTAGGGAAAGATCGCCAGGCACTTTAACTCTAAGGTTAAAAGCTGAAAATTTGAAACCGGTGATCTAGTCCTTAGAAGAGTCTTTTCCGCAACCCAAGATCCAGGAGTGGTGGTTCTAGGACCAAACTGGGAAGGACCCTATGAAATCCAAGATAAAGTGTGCCTAGGAACGTATCGCTTAAGGCAACTAAATGGAACAGAGGTCCCAAGGGCCTTGAACGCAGAACACCTCCACCGGTACTATCAGTAGTCGGGAGGGCCTGATTTTGTTATCAATTTTTCTTGTAAACAATGTATGCCCTCGGGTGATTTCTTACTTAGTAAAATGGTGTGTACAACACATCATAAAGAAATATTGTGAAGAAATAAAAGTTCGCATCCATCGTCATTCTTTTTCTGACAAGTGACCCAAGACTACAGTCTTCGATCACTTGGAGGGTATGACTATCTATACGAACAAGTCCAGGAATAAAAAAAAAACATGATGCAAAGCGCAAAGCTTTGTCTTGATCCGGACTGTATAGACAGGGGGGTACAAAACCCAACAAGACACAAGGCTTAGGCCTAGTCCTAACCCGGACTTATATGGTACGGGGGGTACAAAACCCAACATGACACAACACTCAGGCCTAGTCCTAACACGGACATATATGGTCCGGGGGGTACAAAACCCAACAGGATGCAAGGCTCAGGCCCAGTCCTAACCCAAACATACACGATCCAGGTCGTTGTTTAAAATGGTCTAGAACCATTGGAACGTGAGTATTAGGTCTACGTTGTTTAAAATTAGTCTTATAAAAGGCCCAGGTCATTGGAACCTAACCCCTAGGTTCAAAATAAGCTAATAAATTATTCTTTGAGGGCCTAGGTCGTTGGAACTTGAACATCAGAATCAGGACAAACAAATTTGACAATAGTTAATAACTCACTAGCGGTCCAGGCCGTTGGAACCTGAACGACCGGATTGAAGAGAGTTAACTAATTAATTCATATCCATAAGAATTCTCTGACGGTCCAGGGCGTTGGAGCCTGAACTACAAAATCGGGATAAATAAGCTAAGTTATATTGATAAGTCTGAAACGGTCTAGGCCGTCAAGACCCAAACACGGGCCCCCGGACAAGCTAAATGCCTTCTACAACCTTTCTCTAGTGGTCCCGGCCGTTGGAACTAGGACCAAACATTCGACTCATTTTCATGCAAAGTGTTAAACCACTTAGTGAATTTTAGAGGAAAAGAAACGAATAAAGAGAAAAGGGGAAAAACATTGTGCAAGAAATAAAGTCAATATATAAAAGAAAAACAAGAAAAATTTTCTTGGATGCATCCACGTCCATAAAAGTAAAACAAATATAAACAAACAAAAAGAAGCCCTGATTACGACTTAGAGGCCCAGGCCTAGGCTTTGCTCTGGTCCGGAGCATCTAGGACGGCCTCGCCTTGTTGGTCCCCAGCCAAAAGCTCCGCATCGGCTTTCTCCTTGGCCTCAAACTCAGCTTTCTTCATGGTAGGATCAGGATAAATGCAGAGGTTCATGTTCTTATCCTGGAGCCAGGCCAAGTAAATGACCTCATCAAAAGTGGCCTCCAGTAGAGCATCGACCTGCTCCTTCTCTTGGCGAACCTCTTCATTTTGCTTTACCTCCAGCTAAAGCAAGCTATCTAAGGCTTGAACCCGGGACTCGAGAGTTGCAATTTTCTCCTGGTCCTGACGAGACTGAGCCTCAGCTGCCTCCAGGAGGGCTTCGGTTGATGCCTCTGAGCCCCGAACACGAAGAAGCTCCGCCTCCAGGTTGCCCACCAACTTTTTATGGTCAGCGTCCTTCCTAGACAAAGTATCTTCGTGTTGGGTCTGAATCCGGGCGGCCTCCTCGTGGTCGACTTGGGTCCAAGCAACCTCTTTGCCCAGGGCCTCCCTGGAGGCTTCTCGCTAGTTAACAGCCCCCTCCAGCTCTAACTGGAATGTCTCCAGCTTCATTGCCATTTCATCCACCAAGTCCGCGTTCCTATGGGCCAGCAACACATCCTGGAACAAACCGAAGTTAGAAAACATACAGGCAACAAATATGTGAAAGTAAAAGATCATATGAACATATAACTTATCGCAGTGGCTTTGTGACGAATGGCCTGGGAAATGAACAGAGCATCCTATTTGGCCAGGGTGGCGTACCGCTTCAATTGTAGGTTGGACATAGTAGTCCCAACCTGGGCCAGCAAGTCCACGGCCAGTAGAGCCGTGTCCCCCCCCCCCCCCCCCCCCCAACTTAGGCTAAAATCCAGTCTCAGCCATAAACCGGTCCACGATCAGTTGAGGAGCGGTGAAGGTGTCCGGACGCTCGACGAATTCCACTTTCTAATGGACAGTCAGGGCCCGGTACACTTCCTCCTTTTTTTTCGGCTGTCTTCCCAGGCCCGGGCCACCATTTTCGACATCTCCTCCTGGAGGACCATGTCCCCTTCCTTGGAAAGAGCTGGGTTGATCGAGAGCACAGGAGCCTCCGGAACCTCCTGAGTGACAATGAGGCTCTCCCCAGAAGAATGCTCTTCGACCAGGGCGACCTCTTTGGTCCTGGTCCTCTTGGCCCGTGTCGTGGACTCGCTAGCGGCTGAGTTCATGACCCTTTTCTCTGCCCTTTGATCTTCTAAGGGCTCCCACTCCAAGTCGATGACCAGGAAGGGACGGAACATTTTCAATATGCACCACTGGGGGGACACTCGTAGCTGAGGCCCTCTTAGTAACTTCCAGGTCCCGCCTTGAATCCTCGAGGACCAGCTCAAGCACTTTCTTGTTAGTCGGGCCCTTAGCGGCCTTCTTCGCTAAAGCCCTGGCAGCGGCTGCCCTGGCCTCGATCATCTCCGTCATTTTGGCCACGAGATTCGACATGTTTGAATCGTCTAAAATGGGGATATAAACCAAAGATAAAGCAAATAATAGTCTAAGGTCCTCCGGGACGAACCCTTAACTAAACAACGGGCACGACTAAACTCTTCTAAGGCGAAGGAATGAATGCGGTCCCCCATGTCATCCAGGTCCAAAAAATTACCATATTGTAGGAACCTGGACGAGTACATGAGGGTTAACATATCCAAGACAATGGGGCATGGAAGCCCCACTTCTTTGACGGCCCCGGTCGAATAGTCTCGGTACATTTGCCTATCCCTAACTAAGTCCTCGAGGTGAGGAGCATAAGTTAAAAGCAAAGGGGAATTACCTTGCCCCGAGATGCTGGCTCCGGAAGCCCCAATATTTGGCTGGGCCCCATCAATGAAGGCCTCCAGCTCCACGGACGCGTCCCTCTCCCTTACATGGGGTTCTTCTCTAGGAGGAACCCATATGTCATGAACCAGTAGTGTCTGACATCCGAGGGGTGCTTCCAGGTGTTGTGGGGAGTCGGGTAGTTACCTCGGGGCTTCAATCTGTAGAAGCCGTCCCGGGTCTTGCCCTTTACATTAAGCTACGACTCCAGGTTGTAGTAGTACAACACCTCCGCAGGGGTGGGCACTGAGATCTCCTTAGACGCACAGAAAATGCGCCACCCCGCAAGCAATTTGTAGGCCTGGGGCAGGAGTTGGAACGACGCGATTCCCATGAACTTAAGGAATCACGTGAAGCAGGAGTGTAGCTCCTGTACTAATGTGGCCTACGCTCCAAGCCCCGAACTCGCCCACGCTAGTGTGGGCCTTCTCCTCCCTCTTGGTGAGCTGATTGTAGAAGAGTTCTGGAGTTGATTCTTTTCCCAAATTCTTCTCCAAAGTGTCCAGCATCCGATAGTTCCGGAACTCGTTTTTCTCCCCATCCATCTCCCATGTGTTACTAGTGGGAGGTTTACGCCCGTCCTGGTCGATGGGGCCCGATTGGACGAAATCTTCGGGGTAAGCCATGATTATATCCCTATTGGTCCCGGGTTAATCTGGCCCAAGTCCATTGCACCCAACTACCTATAAATAGGACTAGTTGTGCACTGTAGAAGGGATCCCTGAATTTTCTCTTGTAAGCAATTACTCAACTCGAATTTGCAGAAAACTCCATTGTTAAAGCTCTCCAAGCTCTAATACAATAGACTTGTGGACTAAGGCTCTTTAATCCCCCAACCACGTAAAAACCCTTGTGTGATTATCTTTAAATCATTTCTTTTAGCTCTCTTCTCTTTCGTAATTCTAGTTTTCAAAAAACTCGATAAACATGTAGCGTCCCAAATTTGCTAATAAGGCTTAGGGCCTAGATTAGTGTGGTGGGAGGGGAATAATTGATTTAATTACGCTAATATGTGAATTTAATGATTATGTGATTAGAAATGCATGTTTAGGATAATTAAATATGCATGTGGATCCCATTAGGCTATTAGGGGCATATTTGTAATTTTAGCTCGTTAATGGCATAAATGTGATATATGTGTACATTCTGATTGATACCATGAGTGAGTGGTGATTTATTTGTAATGTATGATCCGAGACGGTCATAGGGAGCAATTTAGCTAAATAGTCACAACAGGGTAAAATATCCGGCTCGAGAGGAGCCTAGGGGTATTTTGGGAATATAATATGTGTTCAGGAATTACCGGGTAACGAGTAGTAATTTAGCAAATATTTGGGCATGTTGGGATTTAAATGGAAATTTATAGGAACACTCGAGGACTTAGCGGGATCTGGAAAATGACGGGATTGTCGTTGGTGGCGTTAAAGGATTGAGGATAGGCTTAGGGGCATTTTAGGCATTTTGGGACTTAGGCAGCTGGGGATTACACTAAGCTACTACATCATTATGGAAACCAAAAGGAAGCAGAGCAGTCAATCCCTCTAGTTTTCTCTCTCTCGATTCTACCTCTCCTTCTCTTGGAAACTTAAGCAATCTTTGGGAAATTCTAGTGGTTGAGGCTGAAGCTTTAGGAAATCTAAAGCTTGTGGTGGCTGGAGTTGGCTCAAGACGAGATCATCACAAAGGTAAGGATTAGAGCTAGTCTTTTAATGAATTTCTTTGCTTTGTTAGAGTTTTGGGGGTTGGAACATTAGGTGATTGAATTTGGGTTGTAATAGGGTTTTGTTCAGTTTCTATAATATTATGTGTTGCTCTGAGTATGGTATAAGCGGTTTGGGGATGAATTCTAGCTTTAGCATAGGTTTGGATTGATTTGTAGGAGACTTAGAAGTCTAAAAATTGTGGTATTTCTGGGTTGTAAGGCTCGAGCCGCGGCCTGCTTTAACGAGGTGGCCTGGGGTCCTCAGAAATTTTCCCAGGTGCCGCAACATAGGGTTTGGAGCGCCGCGACCCATGTCCTTCAGCCGAGAGGGATTTCGCCTCTCACTTGATCGTGTCGCGGCCCTTAAGGGCCTGGACCGCGACTCAAATGTAAAATAATGGTAGATTGAGGGTTTTAGGCTTGGGAACCCAAATGTTAAGGCCCGGGAAGGATTTTACTATCCGGTTTAGTAGAATCCAAGGTCCTAGAAGCTAGATTACTATTTTGAAGTTATTAATTGGTTTAGGGTTTGATGGATGGTTATTATGAATGCGTTGTGACTAGGTTTTCAACAAGGCTCGGGTTAGAGGATTGTGCTCAAGATCACGGTACTCAAATAGCTCAGGACAGATGTAAGAAAACTGTTGTACCCGTAGAGCTGGGCACGACCCTATTGTTTGTGTTTCAGGACGCGACCCTATTGTTTATGCTTAATTTGTATATTGCAGATATTTGTGATTATTAAGCTATGTTATGCATGCTTGGAAGAGAACGACGAAGGCCAAGAACGGCAAGAAGCCGGGTACGGCAAGAGGCCGGGATCGGCGTTGAGCACGCTGAGTGTAGGCCGTTAGGGCGAGACCCTCCTAGGGTGCTGTATCCACCCACTCGGTGAAGACCGCGAACCCAGGGCCTGGTAAGCGCCTGACGGCATTGGCTGTGTTGTTTTGTATTGTTGATTGTTATGTATATGTTATATGTTTTGCGTTGAATTTTCTTGCTGAACTTCGGCTCACGGGTGCTATATTTTAAAAGACTTAAGTTTTAAAGTAAAAAGCTAAAGTAAAGTGAAAATCCAATCAACCAAGTACTTAAAGTGTTTTTAAGATTTAAAAACCCAAAATAATTTTATAAAAGTCTAGCCAACCAAACGGTTCTATTATCATACACTATAAACTCAAGACCGAAACTTCCTTCCCTTAAAATAATAAAATAAAATAATTAGTGAACTAAGTAATCCAACTCCGACAAATTTACATACAAGTGGAGTAAGTGATTTAACTTTGAACATGATTTTAATGGTAGCATTTCAGGAATACAATCCTCTAGTTATATTATCTTACATTATAAGACATGTAACCATTTGGTACCCTGTGTTTTTGCAAAGTATCATTTTAGTATCATCTATTTTCAATAATGCTCATATGATATCTTGTATTTTAAAATCGTACATATTTGGTACCCTAAATTTAAATTTAATTAATAAAATTTTACCAATTTAATTAAACTGTTGTCAATTATGTAAGTTCCAAATTTAAATTTAATTACTTAATTACATATAACTGATGATAGTTTGATCATATTGACAAAATTTTATCTATCAAATATGAGTCCAGGGTATCAAATATGTATAATTTTAAAATACAGTATACATATAAGTATTATTGAAAACAGAGTAAAAAAATCATACTTTGCAAAACATAAGGTAACAAATGACTAAATTCCCTGCATCATAAGCTTAAGGCCAAAACTTCCTTACCTCTCTTCGTTCCTGATTCCCCATCTCGCAAAGACCAGCCATGGAAAGTAAAGGTAATGGCCAACTTCATGTATTCTTCTTTCCCTTTATGGCTCAAGGCCATATTAGACCTACCATTAATCTGGCCAAGCTGTTTGCTTCCAAAGGGTCGAAAGCCACCATTATCACCACATCTTACTTCACGTCCTTCTTGTCAAAGTCTATCGAAAAAGCCAAAGAATCTGGTGCCCAGATCGACATTCTCGACATCAGAGTTCCCACCGAGGAGGTGGGATTGCCCGATGGAATTAATAGCGTTCACCTGACTAGTACCGAAGATATGCAGGAAAAGTTTTTCAAAGCTTGCGGCAAGCTTGGGCCACAACTACACCAAATCTTAGAACAACATCGTCCCGACTGTCTGGTGGCCAATATGTTCTTTCCTTGGGCCCCGGATGTTGCTGCGAAGTTTGGCATTCCAACACTCATCTTCCATGGAACTTCTTATTTCGCTTTGTGTGCTCAGTCAAGCATTTTTTTACATGCGCCTCATAAGAAGGTCTTGTCCGATTCCGAACCCTTCTTTATTCCCAATTTCCCAGACCCGATCGAGATTACCCGAGACAAAATAGCGGACTATGTGAAACACGAAGATGGGAGTCACTTTTCGAAGCTGTTTAAATCGATAAGAGAGGCGGAGCTCAAAACTTATGGGATTCTCGTTAATAGCGTCTATGAGCTAGAACCAGCCTATGCTGATCATTACCCAAAGCTCTTGGGAGGAAAGGCTTGGCATGTAGGCCCTCTATTCTTATATGGTCAATATTGTAATTCTGAAGAGCACACCTGTTTGAAGTGGCTCGATACCAAGAGACCCAATTCGGTTCTTTATGTTAGTTTTGGAAGCATAGCGAGTTTCAACGACGAGCAGCTTATGGAGATCGCAACAGGGCTGGAAGCCTCAGGGCAGCAGTTCATTTGGGTGGTGAAGAAGGAAAAGAAAGAAGAGTGGCTTCCAGAAGGGTTTGAGGAGAGAATGGAAGGAAAGGGATTGATAATAGAAGGATGGGCACCCCAAATTCCGATCCTCGAGCACAAAGCAACCGGAGGATTCGTGACTCACTGTGGTTGGAACTCGACTTTGGAAAGCATCTGTGCTGGGGTTCCGATGGTGACTTGGCCTGTATCGGCAGAGCAATTTTATAACGAGAAGTTAATTTGTGATATACTGAGAATTGGGTTTGAAGCTGGAGCTAAGAAGTGGAAAGTACTGGTGGGTGACTTCGTGAAGAGGGAGGCCATAGAGAGAGCGGTAACTCGGATTATGGAGGGAGATGAAGCAGCGGAAATGAGAAGCAGAGTGAAGGAACTTGCAGACAAGGCAAAGAGTGCTATCAAGGAAGGAGGGTCATCTGTGTTAGATTTAAATGCTTTGTTTGATGATTTGAGGTCAGCCCGAATCGACAATGGTTCAAGTTCAACTTAGAAGAATCTGTCAATACAACTTTCTAAACATCCTGAACGATATGTTAAGTTCTGGACTTTAATTAATAGAAAAGAAAGACCAATAGGACCCAGATATGGTTTTGACTTCATGAAGTAAGCAGGGAGTATTTTCATCCCTTAATTTTATTTTCTTTAGCTCATTGTCTTGGTGTTACGGTAAAAATCGACCAACGAACATCAGGTGGTACTTTTCATATTTCTGAAAGACTTTCAGTAAAGTTAGATCTTTCGAAATCTCTTAACATACAATTATGATGGAATGGGTTTGGTTTTTTGTACTTTTGTCCCCATTACGACGGCAAAACAAGTTTCTTGTGATAGGTGTTTGGCAGATGCTTGATGATTTTGACATGGACGATACTGTTGTTTCTAATAATGATCTTTATTACTTCTCATGATGATGCTTTGGATTCTATTGTGCCCATCGCGACACTGCTCATTTTCTAAAGGTTGAGGGCCATGTCTCTCCTGTTTGAAATGATTTCAAATTAAATACCTAGTTCATATATAAAATGGGAAGAAAAATAGATGGTTTTTTTTTTCTCAATTTGTTCTTGAAAAGGAGAGAGTAGAGAGAAGTTCTTAGCCCAAAGAAAAAGAAATAGAAAGAAGAGGTTGGTTATTGATGGTACATCACCAATTGATTGACTATAAAATAAAGTGAGCCAAATTTATTTTTAACACCAACTTAAAGGTTTAACACCATTTTGCTACAACTTTTTTACAATTGTGTATAGATTCTATAATTTTGTTTTGTTGTTATTTGGCAATCACATGAGGTGACCTCTTATGATTGATTAATGATATTTGATAATGCTAATTAAATTAAAATGTGTGGGAGTTTATATTAAACTACACTAATAACAGTATGTGTTGACTTGTTTTTTCGTGAATTTGCACAGAGTAATAAATGAAGAGTTGTTTTGTGTGTAAAATCTCAAAGCAAAACTTAATGACGAATCGTGAGTTAAAGAAAAGAGAATTAAATGCACTAATACATGAATGAGACAAGGATTTATAGTGGTTCGGCCAAAAAAAGATGACATACGTCCACTTTAGTAAGTATTATTTATGAACTTTGAACCCTCGACAATAGGCTGAGTTTGATCTTGTTCTTGGGACAATTACAATAATGGAAAGTAGGAGCTCTCTCCGTAAATGAACAGTTACTAGCATGTTTATTTCCCCCTTGTTACCTTTTACTATGCACAATTTATAATCGTGGAGATGGGAAAGGCTAACGGTGGCACCTTTTTTCCCGATTAGGCTAAATTTTGGTACACTTGGTTGGAGACAGGTTTCTGTATCGCCAAAAATGGTAATTTGATGTGTCCTGTTCATTTAAAGGTTGAAGACGCACTCTGGTGTGGGAGAAGGCACGTGTGGTGAGGGCCACTGGCGAGCGGTGAGCACTCTTGGCATCCAATGACCACGACTCGTGGCCGTGGAGTGTGGCTGGCGATCGGTGAGGGCCTCGGAGACCAACTATCTGATGACGACTTAGCTGGTCCTTGTGATGTGTGTTGGTCCGAATTTGTGCCTGGCTAGCGTTATTGGCTAGGACCCTTTTCTTCTTATGATTGGTGTTGAAATGGCCATCTGGGGATCATTTAGCTTCACACAATGGGAGAAGTAGGTCGGCTCTAGTGAGTCCCGCTTCTTAAGCTCTTAAGTGTTGGGGGAGTGGCGAGGGCCAATCCTCACAGCGGCTGGTGATGACTGTTGTATCCTAACACTTTTTTCTTAACACATCATCGCTTCGTGGGTTGCCACGTGGAACTGCCAAATTTTGGGTATAAAATTTGACCCACCAAGTCAGGCTCCACATTGGTGTGGGGCTGACTTACATAGACGAGGAGTGATCTGCTTCATCGTCTCTTGGCTCATTCTAGCTTTGGCTCCTTCGGTTAGGGGAGTCACTGAGTAGAAGAGATGAAGTTGAAGATTTTCTGGAAGACTACCGGGAAAGCTTGTCTTCATCTTCGAAACTTCATCTTCCACTCGCTCCCCATCCTTCTTTGCATGTGGTGGGGAATGGAAGAGATTAAAGGCTCTAGCGAGTTGCTGGATTCAGTTGATCTCCCTCCTCACTGATTCCCTTGATGGGCACCCATAGGTGGTTGGCCCAAGGCACTCCCTCGGTTGGGAGTTGGGATTTGACGAGCGAGCGACGATGGGTTGGTCTATCACCCGACTCGCTGGCCTCTTGTTCGGCGGTCCCTCAAGAAGTGCCTCTACCTTCGGTTGTTCCCCATTGGCGTCTCGACCTCTTGGGGCCGCCTACCCCATTCCTTAGTCGCTCAGGGCACTAGCTGTTGTCTTTGCGTGTTCATACTTGATTGGTCTTCACAACAACAAACAAGCAGTAGCCTAGAATTTTCTTGACATTGATTTGTCTTCATGGAGGGAGTTGACTTATCCTCCATTTTTGCTTTCTAACTCATGCCCGTACTCCGATCATTTTCTTAGAGAGGGATTGCATGAGTTGTGTAGTGTTGATCATAGAGAGGGTTTGATTGGTTTTATGAGAGGGTCCTTTTTTGGTAGTGCACGAGTGTTCCGTGTTTATAGGCAAGTGATCGTTGATAACTATAGATTTTTATCACCATTACTGTGCGAAATTTAGTGGTTGATGAGTTCCTTGACGCCTGTGATTGGTGGTGGGATGGCTGCTCAGCCTGTACCCGCGTAGTCTGACCCTGGTCAGAGAATTTGATTCTCACGCCTTTTTACAGTAGATGAGTGTGCTCGCCGTTGGCGAGGTGCCAAACAACAACCGGCGACAGGGGGACTCGAGTGACCAATATGGGAGCCCGTACGTTGCCTCCTTGTTGGTGCCATTTTTTTTTCCATCTTTAGGAGCCACCATGAACATTGAACATTTCCTTTCCTGTCAAAAGCAAGTGGGTCCCGCCTTAGCAGTCCATCGCTGGGTATTGCAGGGAGCCACCTAGGCGCTCCCTTTTTATAAGGTTGCGATGGGGGGCCTTGTGTAATGCCCTACTACCTTAGAGCCGTTACTAAGTGAGTTTAAAACGTGCAATTAACTCGTTAATCGAGGTTTTAAGACAAAAGTGTAATTAAACCATAAACATAGTCATATACTTTAAAAATAGTTCCATTCATTGGAAAATCATAAATCGTTTAACATTTGGGATCCCAATATACTGTTTAGAAATATTTACAACTAAAAAATATAACCAGAGTCAGCTAAACGACAAAATCTAGGTTTAGTACAATCATCTCCCAAAAATACCCCTTGCCATGGCAGCCAGGCTGGCCAAACATGTACGCCCCGCTTCATGCTCTCCGTACTCATGGTTGGTCAATTTTCCCCTTGCCCTTACCTGCACCAAGAGCACCCGTGAGCCGAAGCCCAGCAAGAAAACTCACACAAGCAGATAACATATGCAAATTTAACATTCAATGTACAATTAAGCCACCATTAGGCTAAACACATACGGCCATGCCATCCTAGGTGCTTTACTAGACCCTGGGTTCGCGGTTCACACTGTGAGGATATCCCAGGTATCCTTTAGGGTCTCGCCCTAGCAACTCGCACTCCGTGTGCTAAACACTGCTCCCGGCCCCTTCTCCGTTCCCGGCCTTCGCCATTCCCGGCCCTTGCTGTTCTCGGCCCTCGCCATTCCCGGCTCCTGCCGTTCAATCACATATATGCACACATAGCATAACTAAAAAAATACTTAAACATCCATGAGCACAATCAATGGGGCTACGCCTTGCAACACAATCAAATAGGGATGTGCCCCGTAATACAAACTATAAGCCTCGCCTTGCTCTGCGGGTACAACAGTTTTCTTACCTGTGTCCCGAGCTTTCTAAGCACTGATGTCCCGAGCACAGTCCCCTAGTCCGAGCATCACCAAAACCCTAGTCACAACGCGTCAACAATATTCATCCATCAAGTTGTAATCCATTAAATATCTTTGAGTAATAATTCTAATCCCATGGACCTTGAATTCTACCAATTCGGGTGATAAAATCCATCCTGAGCCTTAACCATTGGATTATCGAGCCTAAAACCTTGTTAAAGCCCAAAAAAGCACTAACCGCTACGGCCCTAAGAAATATTGCTGCGGCCCCCAGCTCAACCCGAGGCCCAGCCTAATTTTTGCCTACATGCACCGCAGCTCTGTTTGTAGGGCACCGCGGCACGCCTCCACTTTCAGGCGCCCTAATGTTCTAAGGGGCCGCGGCTCAGCAAGAACAATGTCGCGGCCCGACCCCTCGAACCCAGAAAAACCCACCATTTTCTCTACCAAAACCTAGCCAATTACCCCTAAAATCATTCTAGCAACTTAATTTAATCATCTCAGAAGTTCCACTATGATTCCAGCAGCAAAACCTAAACAACTCTAGCTTCAAAACTCATTAAACCCAACATTCAATCTTCAACTTCAACACCTCAAAAGAACTAAGAAAACCAGTCAATAACCACTGAATTAAGTAGCCAAAATCACAGTTGATGCTTACCTTAGCCTGTGTTTGAATCCTTAAAGTGATGCTGAGTTAATCCCCAAGTCAAGAGCTCAAATCCTTGCTTAATTCCCAGCTTTTCCCTTCGTTTGGGTTAGAGAGAATAATGAGAGAGAGAGAGAGAGAGAGAGAGAAGTTTGGGTCAGTTTCTCCAAGTTTTCTGAGTATTTCTTTGGTTTTGTTTTATTTACTTGGTCTCTAAGGTTACCTCAAGGCTCGGGGTACCAAAAATGTCCCGGGGGGAAAAATGGTAAATTTCCCCAATATTCCCTCCTAAACATTCTATCTTCAAATATATCTCCAAATATTTATTTCCATAATCCGATAACCCCAGAAAACCTCTAATACCCGAAATACCTCTCTACTCGCCCCGAGTCGTATTTTCGACCCCGTTGTGAATTTCTAGCTAACAACTCCATAGGACTGTCTTAGATCATGCAACACAGATATATCACAAGTATATCACACTTATTACAATTATCACATTTATGTCCTCAACGGGATAAAATCACAAACATGCCCCTAATAACCAATCGGAGCCCAAATGCATATTTAATTCACCTAAACATGCATCTCTAATCACATATTCATACAAATTCACACATTATAATATTAAATCACTTATTGCCCTCCAGGCACACTAATCGAGGCCCTAATCCTAATTAGCAAATTTGGGATGCTACAACTATCCCCTCCTTACAGAAATTTCATCCTCGAAATTACTTGAACAACTTAGGATACCGCTCTCGCATCTCTAATTCAAGTTCCCATGTCGCCTCCTCAACCTTTATGTTCCTCCACAGCACTTTCACCAAGGCGACGGTCTTGCTCCGCAAGACTTTGTCCTTCCGGCCAAGAATCTGAACCGGCTTTTCTTCATATGACAAATCCTGGTCCAGCTCCAAATTCTCATAACTCAGGACATGTGTCGAATCTGAAACATACTTCTGGAGCATGGATATGTGAAAAGTATTATGAACCCCTAATAAGGATGGAGGCATTGCCAACCTGTAAGCTACCTCTCCAACTCGTTCCAGAATCTCGAAGGGGCCAACAAACTTACGGCTTAACTTGCCCCGAACACCAAACTGTTTCACTCCTCTCAAAGGTGAAACCCTAAGAAACACATGGTCACCGACCTGAAACTCCACGCCCCTGCATCTCAAGTCCGAGTAACTCTTCTGGCGACTCTGGGAGGCAAGCATTCAAGCTCTAATCTTGTCAATCGCCTCATTGGTCCTCTGAACCATCTCAGGACCCAAATATCTCCTTTCACTCGTCTCATCCCAATGGATAGGTGACTTGCACTTCCTCCCATAAAGCATCTCATATGGAGCCACTCCGATAGTCGCTTGATAACTGTTATTGTACGAGAACTCAATTAGAGGGAGATACTTACTCCAAGATCCCCCAAAATCTAGCACACATGCTCGTAACATGTCCTCTAGTATCTGAATCATCCTCTCAGACTGTCCATCTGTCTGAGGATGATAAGCAGTACTAAATCGTAACTGCGTGCCCATAGCTTTCTGCAGACTCTCCCAAAACTTGGAGGAGAAGGTGGGGTACCTGTCGGATACTATCGACCTCGGAGCCCCATGAAGTCAAACAATTTCCTTCACATATAACTCGACATATTGCGCCACAATATAAGTCGTCCTGACAGGTAAAAAGTGGGCGAACTTGGTATACCTATCCACAATCACCCACACCAAGTCATGTTGTCCCACGGTCTTCGGCAAACCAACCATGAAGTCCATGGTGATATCTTCCCACTTCCACTCTGGAATCCCTAGAGGCTGCAGCAACCCTGTTGGCCTCTGATCTTCAGCCTTGACCTGCTGGCAAGTTAAGCACTTGGCCACATAATCCACCACATCCCTCTTCATGCCCGACCACCAATACAAAGCTCTCAGATCTTGGTACATCTTCGTCGTACCTGGATGTAAGGAATATGGAGTGGTATGCGATTCATATAGGATCTCCCTCCGGATATTAGAATCCACCGGAACACAGATCCGACCCTTGTACTTCAGTAACCCCATCTCTGAGATAGAGAAGTCCTTAGCCACTCTGACTAAAACGTTCTCCCTATGACCTCTCAACTGGGAATCTTTCCCCCGGATGGTATAGGATGTCACAATCATAATCCTTAGCCACTACATTAGCCTTCCTAGGATGGTATAGGATGTCACAATCATAATCCTTAACCAACTCCAGCCACCGTCTCTGGCACATATTCAGATCCTTTTGAGTAAAGAAGTACTTCAAACTCTTTTGGTAGGTGTATATCTCGCACTTCACACCATATAGATAATGTCTCCAAATCTTAAGTGCGAATACCACCGCTGCCAACTCCAAATCATGCGTGGGATATCTCTTCTCATACTCCTTTAGCTGCCTCAATGCATAGGCTATCACCTTACCAGCTTGCATCAGCACACACCCTAAACCCTGTCTAGAAGCATCACAATAAACCACAAACTTCTCATTATCTGTCGGCAGACTCAACACTGGCGCGGTGATCAGTCACCACTTCAACTCCTTAAAACAGTTCTCACATCTGTCCGTCCAAACAGACTTAGTCTTCTTCTTTGTCAATTTTGTCAACAGCGTAGCTATCCTAGAGAACCCCACAACAAACCGCCGATAATATCTGGCCAATCCCAGAAAAACTCCAAACTTCAGGAACATTGCTCGGTCTAGGCTAATCTCTCTTTGCCTCAATCTTACTTGGGTCAGCCAGAATCCCCTCCTTATTGACGATATGGCCCAGAAAAGTAACTTGCAGTGACCAGAATTGGCACTTGCTGAACTTAGCATATAACCTATGCTCTCTCAACCGCTGCAATACCAAACGTAGATGCTGGTCATGCTCTACCTCTGACTGAGAGTACACGAGAATGTCATCGATGAACACAATCACAAACCTATCTAGATAGTCCTTGAAAACCCTATTCATCATATCCATAAAAGTTGGTGAGGCATGTTGAAAATGTTCCCTGAAAGCATATGTAGTAGACATTGTTTTATGAAATAAATAAATTGAATTTGTTATGCATATATTTTATGGACTATATTATTCTGTGATAATATTATGTAAATATCAGGAAAATTCCTAAGTTCATATTTGTGATCTCAAACACGTATTGGTACGGGAGGATTGTGTTTGAGATAAATGAACTTGAATAGTTCGCAGTAAAATAAAGTTGTGGAATCTTTAGATTAATTACTACAAGTACGGTCCACTAGTATTATGAATACATGTGATCTAGATCCGGATCACTAGTGGAGGTGCTTTATATATTAGAGAATATATAGAACTGGACCAGATATGTTTATTAATACTTAGTTAAATACCGTTTAGAAGTATTAATTAAATATATCAACTCATGATCATATACAAATAGATCTTAATCCTGAAGTTACTATGAACTCCTGTTTATGTTATATGAGTTCTTTGATTCACTTGTTAGGGTCTGTCAGAATGATTAGGCTAGAAACTTTTGTTTTGGGAACTCATTAATGTAGATGGCTGGGGACATAGTATACAGTTATGGAATGTATGCATTCTCGGAAGAGATTGAATGATGGTTCTCTTAAGGGTTGACTTTTGGGACTGAAATGTTATTGAGCTCAAATTCATTATTTAGTTAAGAATTAACCTTCACTAGTAGAGTCAATGGAACTTAAGGAAACAAGAGATAATTAAAAGGGTAAAATGGTAATTTTATTCCCGATTAATTATGAACCATTATTAGAGGGTCAAGTTGTATGCAATGATTATATCAATGGACGCTTTATGATTATAAAGTACTCAGTAAATGAAATGTCTATAATTACAAGAGTGCAGTCTCATATTTATAGTGGAATAATTATGAGATTAATAAATTAAGATTATTTAATTAAAGAGTTTAATTAATAATCTCAAATTTATTGGAGCTTGGAATTATAGGTCCATAGGTCCCCATAGCGGCTCTATCAACAGTGTTCAAGGTAAGAGTTGATATGAAGGGAAAATAGTTTAAAGACATATTTAAGAAGAAATTTGTTCTTCAGGCCAAATATGCAATTATATGATAATAGTGATTAATTAATTAATTACAAATTAGTTGTAGTTAACAAAATTATTTAATATTTAATTATTGTATAATTTTTGAAATTATATTAAATAATTAAATTAATTTTGAAATTTAATTAAATAATTAATTAATTATAATTTTCGAAATTATAATAAATTAAATATTTATTTTTGAAAATTTTGGATTTAATTAATTGGTAGAATTAATTAAATATATTTATTTGAGTGGGAGATAATAATCCGATAAGTTCAAATTGGATTTGAATTTAAAAGATTAATATTTATTCAAATAATTAATTATATTTCATAATTAATTAAAAAGATAATTAATTTGAATTCAAATTTGAATTAGTTATCAGGTTGTTAGATCTTATCTGACAAAACAGTTTGAATAAATAATTAAATAAAAATTGAAAAAACAACATCTCTAAAATTAGGGAGGCTACATGTGCACACACAGTCCATGGACTATGTGTGGCGTGTAGGGCATTTTCAGGGATGAGATTTTCATATTTATTTATTTATTTAATTAATTAATTAATGGATGATTCAAAAATTGGTTTTTGGATTTTTCCATTAATAGAATAATAATTAATTAAAAAGTAAATTGTAAAATGGTTACAGATTTATTTTTTAAAATTTGAATATTTTCTTTTAAGTATGACTAATCAGAAAAATATTCAGATATGTATGTGTGAGACAACTCTGAACATTCGCTCTGTAAAAAAAAATAGAACGATAGTTTTTTCTACCTGAAAATAAAGAACGAATTCTCAGGCTTATTCTCTTGATCTCATGTGTTGAGTACATCAAGTAGAACACAAATAAACTATCCTTCATTCTCTAAGTGCCCACACATTTCTTGAGGTGTGGAGAATGCTTTGGAAGATCTTGGTGTGAGTAAGTGGGAGCGGCTTGGATAGGAAGATCGTTCTAAATATGAAAAGATAGCAAGGATACTTGATAGTCTTCAAGAGGTATGAATTCTATCCTTATCTTGTTTATGATTAATGTATGTATATTAATGGATCCGCATATTTAAAGGTAGTTTAAATATGTTACAAAATTTTTGTTGTACACTGGGCCAACCACACCACCATTCCGCTGCGTATTAGGAAACTTGTTCCTAACAATTGGTACCAGAGCGGTCATTAATCTCTGCATACTTTAATTACTGTGTGGGCATAATATGCATTCTAATGTTATTGTAATATATGTGAATGGATGGATGTATGTATGATAATAGTTTATTCTTAAGGGTTGTTAATTATATGGTGTTTTGGGTTTAGGAAATGTTCTTAAAATTCTAGATGAAAAATGTAAGCCATTTTGGGGCATAGGAATTTTTGTAATTTTAATTTTTTGTGTTAAAATTATTTGAAAAATTCTGTAAGGCCCGAGCCCCGGGTTCCGAGCCTGAGCCTCACCCAGCCAGACTACTGCGTGCCCAACCACAGTGTGCTGCCAGCCCAGGCGCCCTGCGCCCCTGCGCCTCACCTAGCCTGCGCCCCTGCGTCTGCCGCACGCCCAGCTGATGCTGTTGCTCCCGTACACTCCTGTGTGCCGCACCCAACAACAGCCTGTGCACTCCAACCACATGCCCCATGCCGAGCCACCATATGCAGCCGCCCCCAGGGTTTCTAAACCCTTGGGCTTGCATCCAAAGATTGTTCATTTAAATTATGGGCTTAATTAAGTTAACTCATAATTAAAAATTGTTTTATTTTAAATTAATTGTATGAGCCCAAATTCAAATATGGGCCTCATAACTTATCGGGCATTAAACCCAAGTTAATTATTCTTAAAATTTGTTTAAGATAATTAAAAGTTATTTTAATTCAAAATTAAATGGATAAGTGGCTTAATAGATCAAGACTGCTTGTGAAGGCCCTAAGTAATAGATAGAGATCTATTTAGGTCTTATTTAGTTTCTTACATTTTTGTGTATATTTTTGCAAGTGTTGTAATTTTTCTAGAAATACCCAAGACACCCGGCCCGCATTTATTTATTTATTTAGCTAGTATTCATTTATTTAAATGTTTGAATGTGATTAAATTGTTTAATACTTTATCATGCATTTTTTGACATGCCATACATATAACCCACACAGTATTTAAAATTGTGCATGCATCTCATATGAGTAGAAACATGCCTTAGGATTGTCCTATGTGATTATATGCTGGTCCATATAATAATAAATCTAGTTTTTAACTAGTTCAAGAGCGGAAATAGATTTTAAAAGTTGTTTGATTTCTAGTATATAATAAAATTGTTTTATTAAATTATAAATGACATTCTTAGTAATTATAGCAAAATAAAATTGAACTAATTAGGCCATAGTTCTATAATTTTAATTTTGCTTAATTTGATTAGTAATTATTAGAATATCATTTGGTAAAAATAGATCACTTTGTTTTTACAACCAATTAAAAAGCATAGGATGTTTTGAGAAAACACATGTTCTAAAATAGTGAGTGGGAGAGGGAGTTATGACAATATGTCCCATGGTCTCCATTATTAGTTAGCACCGAGGTAACATGGAAAGGGCCTCGCGGCACCATTGCTTGTGTCCCCCTAAGGAAGGCTTCCGACTGTGTTATTCTCAAGGAAAACTTCTTTTTCAAGAATAGGATTTAATGATGTATTTCAAGTTTGACTGACCCTAAGGCACACTCTTGAGTTAAGTCATCGATCTAAAATAATGGGTTACACTCACAAGGTACATTAGGCTTTCGAGCAGACTAGTGTATTATTGACCAAACAAGCGATTGTTTATAAGTCAAAAGAGAAATATTGATTTAAGTTTTAACTTATAAATTTGAGAACTTGTTTCAAAATTTATTTGGAATTAGTCTGACCTACCCTAAGGCTGGTCCATTAATGTTCAAATTAATTAGTCGTGGAATTAGTAATTATTTTTTATGTGTTTTTTGTTGCATTCATGCATCACGTTTACTATTCCGAAAATAACTGATATTTATTATATGCATAAATTCATTTTATTTATTTATTTATTTATTTTCAGCAATAATGTCTAGCTCAAATCCTGTATCTACTTTACTTAATGAAAAGTTGACTGATGAAAACAACATAAAATGGAAATCAAACTTGAACATTGCATTAATATGTGAGAAGCCTAAAAAGTCATCCAAAAGCAAAGAGAACAAGAACACTAAAACCTCCAAATGGAAGACCCCAAAAGGGACTTGCTTTCATTGTGGAGAAAATGGTCACTGGATGAGAAACTGTTCAAAGTATCTCGCTGACCTCAAAGAGAAAAATACAGGTAAATTTGATTTACTTGTGTTAGAAGCTTGTTTAGTGGAAGATAATTCCTCATCCTGGATAGTAGATTCAGGAGCCACTAACCATGTCTGCTTTTCTCTTCCGGTTTTTAGTTCAACGAGGAAGCTTGCTGATGGAGAGGTGACTATGAGGGTAGGCAGTGGTCAGATTGTCTTTGCAGCAGCAGTTGGAACAACCCATTTGGACTTTGAAAATAATAAATTTCTTGTTTTAGAAAATGTTTATTATATTCCTGGATTTTCTAGAAACTTAATTTCTGTTTCTATGTTGCATGAACAAAATTTTAAAATATCTTTTAATAATAATTCGATTGTTATTTCAAGATATGGTTTTAAGATATGTTATGCAAAATCTATCGATGGGCTTTATAAACTGCAAGCTAAAGAGAAATCTGTTAATAGTTCTGAATTATTTAAAACAGCCAATCCAAGATCAATTAAACGACAAAAGACTGATTCCGATAGTGATACATATTTGTGGCACTTGAGATTGGGCCATATTGGTCTAAACAGAATAAATAGGCTTGTAAAGGATGGTCCTTTAAGAGAACTATCTATTGGATCTCTCCCTGTTTGTGAATCCTGTCTAGAAGGCAAAATGACCAAGAGACCTTTCTCTGCCAAAGGTTCAAGAGTCACAGAACCACTTCAGCTAGTACATATGGATGATTGCGGTCCACTTAATGTACAAGCAAGAGGAGGTTATGAATACTTTGTCACTTTTATTGACGATTATTCAAGATATGGTTACCTATATTTAATGCAAAGAAAATCTGAAACTTTTGGAAAGTTAAAAGAATTTCAAGCAGAAGCTGAAAAGCAATTAGGTAAGTCACTAAAAGCTCTTCGATTTGATCGAGGAGGAGAGTGCTTGGATTTTGAATTCAAGGACCATCTGTGTGAGCATGGCATTCAATCCCAACTCACAACACCTAGAACGCCATAGCAAAATGGTGTTTCAGAAAGATGGAATAGAACGTTATTAGATATGGTTAGATTAATGATGAGTTTCTCATCATTAGCACTGTCATTTTGGGGCTATGAAATTCAATGTGCTCTGTACATATTAAATGTTGTTCCATCTAAGTCTATCCAAAAGACACCCATATAATTATGGAATGGTTGTAAACCTAGTTTACACCATTTTCGAATTTGGGGGTGTCTTGGACACGTGCTTAAAGGAAAGACTAGGAAGTTGGAATCACGCTCTGAAGTGTGCATATTTGTGGGTTATTCCAAAGAGACCAGAGGTGGAATTTTCTATAGTCCAAAAGAAAATAAAACATTTGTATCGACAAATGCAACTTTTCTTGAACATGACTATGTGAATAACCACAAACCTCGCAGTAAAGTTGTTCTGGAGGAGATGGTCTCAAATGAAGTTGCAAAGTCACCAGCAACAACCAATGAAAAATGGCAAGAGGAAACTACTAGTTCTAGTCAGAATAGTAGTGAACCTCGTCGTAGTGGGAGGGTTAGCAAGCAATCCACACGACACGAAGTTCAAATGCTTGTGTCTGACACAAACAAAGACGATCCATTGACATTTAGAGATGCGATGAATGATTCTGACAAGGACAAATGGCAAGATGCCATGAACCAAGAAATGGAATCGATGTATTCCAATTCTGTCTGGGTTCTTGAAGATCCACCTGAGAATATCAAACCCATTGGTTGCAAGTGGATATTCAAGAAGAAAAGAGGAGCAGATGGGAAAGTAGAGACTTTCAAAGTAAGGCTTGTAGCCAAAGGTTACACACAAAAAGAAGGGGTTGACTATGAAGAAACTTTTTCTCCTATAGCCATGCTAAAATCCATTCGTATACTCTTATCCATAGCTGCGTGCATGGATTTTGAGATTTGGCAAATGGATATCAAGACAACTTTTCTGAATGCCTACCTTGACAAAACCATTTACATGTCTCAACCAGAAGGGTTCGAGTTAAAAGGTCAAGAGCAAAAGGTTTGCAAGCTTCTTAGATCCATTTATGGACTCAAACAAGCTTCTAGATCTTGGAATCTTAGATTTGATGACACAATTAAAACGTTTGGTTTTGAACAAAATGTTGACGAACCTTGTGTCTATAAACAAATCAAAGATGGTGTAGTAGTATTCCTCGTTCTTTATGTTGATGATATATTACTGATTGGAAATGACGTAACATCATTATCAAAAGTAAAGAACTGGTTAGCTGAACAATTCCAAATGAAAGATTTGGGAGAAGCCAAGTATGTTCTGGGCATTAAGATTCTTAGGGATAGATAGAACAAAACTTTGGCATTGTCTCAAGCAACTTATATTGACAAGGTGCTAGAATGCTTTAATATGCAAAACTCCAAAAAGGGTGATATGTCAACCCATTCTGGAGTATTCCTTTCCAAAGAGCAGTGTCCCAAAACAACTCAGGAAGAGGAAGACATGAGACTATATCCCTATGCCTCAGCAGTAGGCAGTCTAATGTACGCCATGTTGTGTACAAGACCTGACATTTGTTATGTAGTAGGGATAGTCAGTCGTTATCAATCCAATCCTGGATTGAGTCATTGGACTGCAGTAAAGAATATTCTCAAGTATCTTAGAAATACTAGAGATTATATGCTTGTATATTCAGGTGGAGGCTTGAACCCCACTAGTTACACTGATTCTAATTTTCAATCAGACAGAGATAGTCGGTGTAATGGCCCAAATTTCCTAATAAGTTTTAGGACCTTGATTAGGAGGCCGGGAGGGCCATAATTGCTTTATTATGTTATTTAATGATAATATGCATGTTTAGGTGTATTAAATATGCATGTGAACCCATTTGTGATTAATTGGGTGATTTTCATAATTTGGCCATTTTGGGCATTTTTGGCATATAAGTGAAATGGGTGTGGTGCTTTGTTATTATTTGGTTATGCCAGGGTTACCCAGCACAAGACGATCCTAGGAGGTAAGCTAGTGGGAAAGTCACAACGGGATTTAAGTTTGACTTGGTGTAAGTCAAGGGGTATTTAGAGCATTACCGGGTTATTGGGTAGTGGGAATTAATATTTGGTTATAAATTGGGAGTTAGTAAGACCAGGGGGAAATTCTGGAAGTTTTGACTATAATGTCCCCGGGGGTGTTTTCGGGACCCCGAGCATTAGGTTTTATTGGAAGCTACTTAAGCTTGAAGTAACCTTTTAAGAAAATAAAAAGAATGTTCTGTACGTTCTCTCTCCCTAAAAGTTCCATTTTCGTCTCCCGATCGCTTTTTCAAAGATAACTTGAGTTCTAGGACTCGGAATCAAGCGAGGATCGAGGCATAGCAATCCTAAGGAGGATTAGAAGCTTATTAGCCGGAGGATTTAGTTGGAAACAACTCAATCGGAGGTAATTCAAGTTTAAGTTTTAAGTTTTTAAAAGTTTTTAAGCTTGAATTGGATTTTGTGAATCGTTGGGTTTTTAGTTTGTTTGAGCTTCAGGTTTTGGTGGTTTTGGACCATTGAGAAGTTTGGGAACTTTGATTTAATGATTTGGAGATGTTTGGATGGGTTTTTGGAAGGTTTTAAAGTGGAAAAAACGAAGAAAAATGGCAGGTGCGAAGTTGGGCCGCGGCCTTGTTCTTGGGCGCCGCGGCCCTAGCTTGAAGAAGATGGAGGAGGCTCTGCCAGGGGGGCGGGCCGCGGCATGGCCATGTAGGGCCGCGGCCCTTAAGGGAAAAATTGCCCAAAAGTGTGTTTTTGTGATGGAAACTCAACTCTAAGGGCCTGGGATCGATCCTACTACTTAGTTGAGTGGGATTCGATGTCTCGGAGGCTTGGGTTGGGTTTGGAAGTATTTATTTACTCATTTTGATGAGATTTTATATTATGGTTGTGACTAGGTTATCACCAGAGGCTTGGAATCAGGATCGTTCTTGTGGCTCGTTTGTTGGTAACCTATGCTTGGACCCGAGGTAAGAAAACTGCACCCTGTGTATATGTATGACATGCATGGCTATTATGATGCATGTTGGTTGATTAATGAGTATGACATGCGTGGTTATTATTGATGCATGTCGGTTGATTATTATGTATGACATGCATGGCTATTATGATGCATGTTGGTTGATTAATGAGTATGACATGCGTGGTTATTATTGATGCATGTCGGTTGATCATTATGTATGACATGCATGGCTATTCTTGATGCATGTTGGTTGACTATTAAACGTGACATGCATGGCTGTTATTGGTGCATGTTGGATTGCTGGATATATTGCATATGATGCATGAGAAACATGTGATTGGGACATGCTTTATATACTATGTATGATATCGTTCAGAGCTTGAGCCTCTGTGTTTATGCATGGCCCTAATAGCACTAATACCTGTTTAGTAAGCATGCTAAATGCCTCGTTTATGGATATGGAACATGAGATATATGATTGGTGGCATGTCTTACTTGTGAATGACACTGACTAATCAAGGACCGACTCTAAAGTCGAGAATCACGCATTGAATGGCTCTATGGCATTAATGCTAGACCGACCCTAAGGTCGAAGAATTTATAAGCGCGTGCCTGGTCTATGACCAGATGTTTATAGCCAAGGTATATGACCCCGGTGACTGTTTGTCACATGGCTAAGGGACGCTGTCCATAGCATGACTCTAGAGTCGGGAGGAAGGTTATGTTGGTGACCATTCACCATGCACCTGTCCTAATCAAACTTATGAAAAGATCACTTATCAATTAAGCCCTGGTGACCCTATCGTCACATGGCTAGAAGGAGCGATGCTCATTATTGTGACTTTTGGCTATTGTCACCTATTTGCTTGGACTGATAGTCTTGAATGGTTATTATGATCGTTGTTGATATTATATCATGCTTTATTGTGTTTTCTTGCTGGGCTTCGGCTCACGGGTGCTACGTGGTGCAGGTAAAGGCAAGAGGAAGCTAGACCATCCTTGAGTTGGAGAGCTTAGGTGATGAAGTGTACATATGCAGCTGCTCGTCCGCCACGACCGAGGTTTAAAGTGGAACTAGGGTTGAACCCTGTTTTGCCGCTTAGAACGGCCTGTTGTAAATATTTTCTGTAATAAACTCTGAAATTATATTTTCGGGATCCCAATGTATATGTTAAACATTCTAGTGAAACGTTACATCCTAACCAAAGTTTTTAATCCCTAAACCGCTAATCATACTTAGTTCACGATTTTGGCCAAATGACTCGATTAGTGAGTTTAGCACTGTTTACAAGGCACATCGTAACGGTCCCTGGAGTTTGGGGCGTTACAGTCGGAGATCGGCTTTTGGATCAGTGTTTACTCTTGGAGGAGGAGCGGTAGTCTGGTGAAGTATTAAACAAACCAGCATTGCAGACTCCACCGTGGAAGCCGAGTATATAGCGGCTTGTGAAGCAGCTAAGGAGGCTATGTGGCTTAAAAAGTTCTATTCCGATCTGGAAGTTGTGCCAGATGTGGATAAGCCACTAGTTCTATACTGTGACAACAGTGAGGCAGTAGCTAACTCAAAGGAACCACAGAGTCACAAGAGGGGAAAGCACATCGAGAGGAAGTATCACTTACTAAGAGAGATAGTTCATCGAGGAGATGTTGCAGTTATGAAGATAGCTTCAGAGCATAATCTTGCAGATCCTTTCACAAAGACTTAATCCATAAAATCTTTGAAGGAGAATGTAAGAAACATGGGAATGAGAGAGATGCATAATTTGCTTTAGGGAAAGTGGGAGATTGTTGGAAATATGCCCTGAAAACATATGTAGTAGACATTGTTTTATGAAATAAATAAATAAATTGAATTTGTTATGCATATATTTTATGGACTATATTATTCTGTGATAATATTATGTAAATATCAGGAAAATTCCTAAGTTCATATATGTGATCTCAAACACGTATTGGTATGGGAGGATTGTGTTTGAGATAAATGAACTTGAATAGTTCGCAGTAAAATAAAGTTGTGGAATCTTTAGATTAATTACTGCAAGTACGGTCCACTAGTATTATGAATACATGTGATCTAGATCCGGATCACTAGTGTGGTAGGACACTTTAGTGGAGGTGCTTTATATATTAGAGAATATATAGAACTTGAACAGATATGTTTATTAATACTTAGTTAAATACCGTTTAGAAGTATTAATTAAATATATCAACTGATGATCATATACAAATAGATCTTAATCTTGAAGTTACTATGAACTCCTGTTTATGTTATATGAGTTCTTTGATTCACTTGTTAGGGTCTGTCAGAATGATCAGGCTAGAAACTTTTTTTTTGGGAACTCATTAATGTAGATGGCTGGGGACATAGTATACAGATATGGAATCTATGCCTTCTCGCAAGAGATTGAATGATGGTTCTCTTAAGGGTTGACTTTTGGGATTGAAAGGTTATTGAGCTCAAATTCATAATTTATTTATGACTTAACCTTCACTAGTAGAGTCAATGGTACTTAAGGAAACAAGAGATAATTAAAAGGGTAAAATGATAATTTTATTCCCGATTAATTATGAACCATTATTAGAGGGTCAAGTTGTATGCAATGATTATATCAATGGACGCTTTATGATTATAAAGTACTCAGTAAATGAAATGTCTATAATTACAAGAGTGCAGTCTCATATTTATAGTGGAATAATCATGAGATTAATAAATTAAGATTATTTAATTAAAGAGTTTAGTTAATAATCTCAAATTTAATGGAGCTTGGAATTATAGGTCCATAGGTCCCCATAGTGGCTCTATCAACATTGTTCAAGGTAAGAGTTGGTATGAAGGGAAAATAGTTTAAAGACATATTTAAGAAGAAATTTGTTCTTCAGGCCAAATATGCAATTATATGATAATAGTGATTAATTAATTAATTACAAATTAGTTGTAGTTAACAAAATTATTTAATATTTAATTATTGTATAATTTTTGAAATTATATTAAATAATTAAATTAATTTTGAAATTTAATTAAATAATTAATAAATTATAATTTTCGAAATTATAATAAATTAAATATTTATTTTTGAAATTTTTGGATTTAATTAATTGGTAGAATTTGAGTGGGAGATAATAAACCGATAAGTTCAAATTGGATTTGAATTTAAAAGATTAATATTTATTCAAATAATTAATTATATTTGATAATTAATTAAAAAGATAATTAATTTGAATTCAAATTTGAATTAGTTATCAGGTTGTTAGATCTTATCTGACAAAACAGTTTGAATAAATAATTAAATAAAAATTGAAAAAACAACATCCCTAAAATTAGGGAGGCTACACGTGCACACACAATCCATGGTCTGTGTGTGGTGTGTAGGGCATTTTCAGGGATGAGATTTTCATTTTTATTTAATTAATTAATTAATTAATGGAAATTCAAAAATTGGTATTTGGATTTTTTCATTAATAGAATAATTAATTAATTAAAAAGTAAATTGTAAAATGGTTACAGATTTATTTTTTAAAATTTGAAATGGTGAGAACTCGTCAACTAAGTTGAGTTGGAAAAAAAATTATCAAGTAAGGATTGTCAATAAAAAAGCTGTAGAAATCTAAGTAATAACTCAAGAACAATGACATAATAACAATGGAGAAATCAATCTTTCATTCACTCTCAAGCCTTTGCTACAGTAAATTTTCCAACCCCCCTTCAGGTGGGGTTAGAGTTCATTTTATAGTAGGCTCTAATGGCCCTGGGTACGTGGTGGTCCTGGGGACCAAGTGGTACATAAGTACTCTGTCAGGAGAGTGGTTTCAGAGGTTGTGGCTGTGCATCCAGTACAGGGGCAGGCGTCAGGAGGATGTCTCCACTACTTGTCCGTACTCATGTCAGTGGAGTTGGGACAGACATAGTGGCCCAGGTGATAGTGGTGTCGACTCTGACTCCTGGCCGTAGACGTACGGGCCACAACTCTTATTCCAGCACTCCCACTACCCCACTGGTACGGGTGTCCGTACTCGACATACAGGGTCTTAGCAGCCGTACCCTGTACTAGATCGTACAAGTACGTTCCATTCAATTCATACCTGGGCCCCTAAGCATTGGGGTCCCAAGGTATAGGGAACGGGACACTTGGCACGCGTAAAGGTGGTGGCATGAGGCGAGATGCCTTTCTCGCGTGGCCACCTGGTGGTGTAGCTCCCATGCCACTCAAACTTTGAAGGCCACGGCATGGTTTCTATCCCTTCGCGAGGCCTCCTTGGAAGGCCTATTGATGGCGTGGCGCGCATGGGACGCGGGGCCTCGCATGGTGCTGGGCGCGCGTGGGACACAGGGCCTCGCCTGCTGCTGGGCGCGCGCGAGGCGCGGGGCCTCGCCTGATGCTGGGCGTGCGCGAGATGAGGGGGCCTTGCCTGATGCTGGGCGCTCGCGAGACAAGGGGGCCACGCCTGATGCTGGGCGTGCGCAAGGCGCGGGGCCTCGCCTGGTGCTGGGCGCGCGCGGGGCCTCGCCTGGTGCTGGGCGCGCGTGAGGCGAGGGGCCTCGCCTGGTGCTGGGCGCGCGCGAGGCGCGGGGCCTCGCCTGATGCTGGGCGCGCGCGAGACGAGGGGGCCTCGCCTGGTGCTGGGCGCGCGAGACAAAGGGCCTCGCCAGGTGCTAGCGCGCGCGAGGCCATCTGAGTTGCTGCGCGAGAGGCAACCGTGGCTCGGGGTCGCTCCATCCCAGCCATATTTTTGGGCGTTTATGGGGCCTAAACATACACTTTGAGTCTTTTAAGGGCGTGGAATATTGAGCGTCCACACTTGCCCCCCAGTCTAGGAGAGGACCTTTAGGTGCTCTTGTAGACTATTCACCTTGATTCTTATAAATAGGCCTTCATGCAAGGCCTAATAATTTCACCTTACCCCCTTGGCTTAGTGGTTTGGAGAACCCTTCCTTTTTCAAGAGGTAAAGGGTTCAATCCCCCATAACCTCACTTTTTCCATAGCTTCTTTTATTTTATTTTTTCAATTCATTTTCATCATTTTTCATTTTTTTTTTTTTACATATGAGCTAATTTTTTGGGGTATCTATTTGATGGCTAACACATCTTTCTGGTCCATTCTTGCAGACGCGTATTTTCGACCCTTTGGTGCTTTTCGTCCCTCGACCTCCTATCGACCCCAACTACGCTCCATCTTGACCGCTCGAGGTACATTTCCTCTCTTATTGTCCTTTTTTCTTTTTTTTTTTTATATCGGGTCCAAATTAGCATTACTCGGGATGGGATACCTTAGCCTGAACTTGTAATGAGCTTGACCATATGCATGCCCCTTTTTTTTTTTGATACCCTGTAGAGGGCCATTTAGGACGTTTGCATCTAGAGATATTAAGCCTATTCCTTTGTGTTTTGTAGCCATCCCCTCATTTATACGTGAACCCCTTTTCGCTTTCAGGACGAGGATTCATGGCCAGTGATAGCCTGTCCGGCATACCCCCAGGGGCTGAGTTTATTGACCTGTCCTCAGACTCAGAGTCCCTTGAGGGCAATCCTCACCAGGACTATGACTCCTTAAGGCAGGCCCGCATCTGCCACCTCGAGTACATGGCTGAACTTAGGCGTAAAATTTGGGTGGTGGAGAGCGAAATTGACTCGGTGTCAAGAGGAGACGGAGCACCCTCACCCCCAGACCTTAGTGACCATATAGCGAGCCTTAGGATGACCCTTTTTGAATTCCAGTGGAAGTTAGAGTTTATGGAGGGACACCTTCCGCCCGAACCTCCCAACCCATCCTCGCATGATGACGGTCATGGGGCTGCTACCGCTTCTCCTCAGCCCCTAGTCTCAGTTTTTCCTAGCTTAGCGCTTCCGCCATCGCTCCCTCGATGGAAAACTCTTGCTAGGAAGAAAAAATGGAGGGTCAACTGTTCTGTCTATTCCTCACATTTTTCTTTTGATTTTGCAGATATGCCGAAGGCACGCTGACATGTATCTATCCAGGAACAGGACGACGCCCCTTTAATGGCGTCCGGGCTGGTGTCGCATGTGTCCGTGAACAAATTGAAGGAAATCGTGAAGCACTATCGTGTTCCCCTGGAATAGACCTTATATGCTCCTCAGGAGGCATGCCGGGCCGACTGCCCTAGGAAGGGATCTTGTGGCTTTGAGCGAACACATTTTGAAGGAGGGTGGCACCATTCCCTTTCACCCGTTTTTCGTAGCGGTTCTCAACTATTTCGACCTGGCCCCTCTTCAGCTGTCACCCAACAGTTGGTTGACCCTAAGTTGCCTTTTTGTTTGGTTCAAGGAACGAGCTAAACGCGCCCCAATGGTGCAAGAGGTGCACTTCCTGTACAACCTCATGGGATCCCCCAAGTCCAAGGGCTTCTACTATCTGCAGAAGGCCAATAACGAGCTCCCCTTGATAGAGGGCTCAGTGTCCAATACTGGGTCTTGGAAGCAAGACTTTTTCTTCGTAAAGGGCCCTCTCTCTGTTCGTGAACACTTTCGCGCCACCCGTAGTAAGTACCCTGGTCCTTCTTTTCTTCTTATTAGAACTTACTGTTTTGTACTCACGCTTGTACTGACACTGGCATGGATCACGCATAGCAATTTGCTGCTCCTTCAGTCATTGGGTCGGAGGCGGAGGCCGTGAATGACCTCATTAATGCTGACTCCGCCATGAAGAAGGCGACATTCTTATTTACTATGGAAAATCTCAATCGCCACCAGCTGTCCCCGGTCTCTGACCCCAAGATCTTGTGGTCGATTTCTGGGTCTAAGAAGACAATGGCTGCGCAGGCTGAACCTTTCCCAGATGATGATGAGGCTGAGGAGGAGCCAGAGGAAGCCCCCCTTGAATGTGGGGGATCTCACCAAGGACCCCTATCCCTCGGGGGATGCCCCCCTTATGACTCCTACGACCAGGACATGGCCTTCCAACCTCAGGACCAGCATGTCGCACTGAGGTGTTATGCTTCCCCTGACCCTGAGGGATGGGACGCCTTCCCTCAGGTTCCTCTCGACACTGGATCACCGGGGGCTGATTACGCCGACCTTGCGGAGCCCCCCTCTGATCTACCAGAGCCTCAGTTTTTCACCTTCACTGCGCCCCCTCCCGCTTCGGCTAGCGGGTCGTCTGTCCTCATCCAACCAGGTGCCCCCAGTACGGATGGGGAGCCTTGGGCGACTCAGATGGAAACGTCTTATGGATAGCGACAGCGATACACTCTACTTGCCTCAAGCCTCCCTGTATCCGACTGGAATGGTCTTGGGAACGTGACTCAGTCGGACCTTGGGGAAACCCTAAGGCGCGCCACGGCCTGGGTGAGTTCCTGCACCTTGCCCCCCGTCATTATTATGTATAGATGTACATGCGTTTTTCTTTTTGTTACTTATTGTTGATGTCGTTAACTTTCTTGTGCAGGCCTATACCGTGGCTCTACGGTTTGCTGACTCGTCCAGCAACCTCTCCACGTCTACTGCTGAGAGGGACTGCCTTACAGCCCGGGTCCAGGAGCTCGAGAGAGAGCTTAATGAAACTAAGGCTAAGTTGTCAAAGGTCCGGACCAAATTTTCCGACTTGATACTAAAGAGGAAGGAAGTAAAGGCCAAGACCAAGGGGCTAAAGGACAAGGTTACCCGCTTGGAGTGTGAACTGCAGGAGGCCAAGGCCATTGCGGCCGCGTCGTAGTAGAGAGTTACCCAGTTGGAAGCCGAAGTCGAGGCCCTCAGGGTCGAACTTCAGTCGGCGCAGGAGAGGAATGCTTCCTTGGAGGCGGAGAGGGCTACCACCGAGCGCAGGTCCATAGACCGTGCCCTTTACAATGTGTGGAGGCAGGATCCTAATTTCAACTTCTCTTCTTTTGGTGAACATGCTGTCACACGAGCAGCCATGTGGAGCGCCCACATTAGGAGGCCCTGAAGTAGTTACTTCATAGCATTTGCCGGCTAGCCCTCCATGGGTGTATGCTTTCTTCCTTTTTTTTGTTTTTTGTACTTCGGGCCTTTGTAATATGTCTGTCACTACTATTTTCCTTTGGTAACTCTTGTACTATCTTCAAACCCTTCTTTTTCAATGTATATATACATGTGTTGCTATTTATCTCTTATTCGACTGCATTTGAGGCCCTTTTAAGCTTGTATGATGGGATTTGGTTGGTTCCCCTCTTTTATTTACCAGGCTGGAGGTCCTTTGGAGCCCATGTGAAAGGGTTCACTGGGACCTCTTTTGGTGCCTCTTGATTACTTTTATAAGGATATTTTGACCCCTTGGGTCCTAGCTATCCTTTTATATATTTTTGCGCGCTCTTATTATTTTTTGCGAGAGGCGTCCTTCTCGTCGTTATTCATAGTACTATTTTTGCAAGGGTCTCTTTTAGGACCCTTTTTGGCTAGACGGCTTGGTGGCCGCACCAGACTTATTATTGTCGTTACCATCTTTTTTTTTTTTTTTTTGTGTAAGTCCCTATGGCCTTCCTTGGTGTTCACATGGGTAGCTAATCCTTGTGATCCCAGGGGATGCCTTGTAAGGATTTCGTTTAAGGCCCTGGTATAAGGGTCCTTTTTTAGGGTCACTTCCTCCTGATGGAGGGCCCTTTTTAGGATCCTCCTAGTGCATAGGGTTCTTTTCAGGGTCCTCCTGACAGGGGGTCGTTTTTAGGGTCCTCTTGGTAGAGGGTCCCTTTTAGGGGCCTCCTTTTTAGGAGGGCAAGGGGTCCTCTAGGTAGAGGGTCCCTTTTTGGGGCCTCCTTTTTAGGAGGGCGTGGGGTCCTTTTTAGGATCCTCCGTTAGAGAGCCCTTTTTAGGTTCCCCTTACTAGCCGCATGTTGTTGCCTCCTGTCCTGCCCTCCAAGTGTTTGGCGAAATTTATTTGGGCAGGCACTTTGGCTGATGCCCACATAGCGAAGGAAAATAACACATGAAGTTGCAAACAGTTTCATTCATAACATGCGGTTTACATCGATACATATGAGATTTTCACAGAAAATAAAATAAAAAGACTCACACCTACTCAAGAGGTTATCTAAGTAACCTCTTTGATTCCTCTTTATCATACTAAGATAGCGTGCAACACTTGTCCTTTTATCACTGGATGTGGACGCCTTACTGGTAGTACTTCCTAAGGTGCTCCGCGTTCTATGCTCGGGGTATGATGGTGTCGTCCATGCGCGCCAGCTTATAAGTGTTCGGGGGTATGCACTGAGCAACCTGGTAGGGCCCCTCCCAGTTCGCCCCCAGCACTCCTGCTCCTGGGTCTCGTGTGTTAGGGAGTACCTTCCTCAGCACCAAGTCGCCAACTCTGAAAGTTCTCTCTCGCACCCTCGAATTGTAGTACCTTGCGGCGCGCTATTGGTATATCGCCACCCTCATTTGTGCTTTTTCTCTCTTCTCTTCAAGCATATCCAAGCTCTCGGCCAGAGCTACGTAGTTGGCCTTGTCTCCATACACCTGTACCCTGAGGGACTCAACCTGCATCTCAACCGGGAGTACGGCCTCGCATCCATAGGCCAAGGAGAATGGGGACTCCCTCATAGTCATGCGTGGGGTGGTTTTGTAAGCCCACAGCACATTTGGTAGCTCCTCTACCCAGGCTCCCTTCATCTTTTCTAGCTTTGCCTTCAAGTTCTTCTTGAGGACCCTGTTTATGGCCTCCACCTGTCCATTGGCCTGTGGGTGTACAACCGCGGAGAAGCTTCTCCTTATGCCCCTTCCCCTACAATACTCCTCGAAAGCTCCCCCCTCGAACTCGATACCATTGTCAGAAATAATTTTGTAGGGTACTCCATATCTACAAACAATGAATTTTTTGATGAAAGAGGTGATGTGCTTGGCTGTTATCTTCACGAGGGGTTCTGCTTCTACCCACTTAGTGAAGTAGTCCATTGCTACCACCGCGTATTTCGCTCCACCCCTGCCTGCAGGGAGAGCGCCGATCAGGTCTATCCCCCAGATAGCGAAGGGCTAGGGGCTGGTCATGCTGGTAAGTTCACTTGGGGGTTTTCGAGGGTAGTTAGCGTGCCTCTGGCATTTGTCGCTTTTCGTGGCAAAGTCATGTGCATCTTTCTCCATGGAGGACCAGTAGTATCCTTGTCTCATGGCCTTCCTAGCCGTGGAGGGTCCGCTCTCGTGGTTGCCACATTCTCCCTCGTGTATCTCATGCAACACTTTCAATGCCTCCTCCTCTTCTACACACCGCAGGAGTGGCATTGAGAATCCTCTTTTGTAAAGGACCCCATCTACCAGGGTGTATCTAGCGGCCCTGTACACCAACCTCCGGGACTCGTTTTTGTCTGCAGCAAAGGTTCCTTCCTCTAGGTACCTTTCGATCGGCTCAGTCCACGACTCCCTTGGGACACTAATCATATGCACGTCCGCGCCTTCGATGCTGGGTTTGGGTAAGTACTCCACGGGTATCGACTCCAAGATATCACCATCCTTGGTGGATGCCAGCTTCGAGAGTGCATCAGCATGGGTATTCCTTTCTCTGGGGATTTGCTCTATGATATATGCCACTAACCGTCCCAGATAGCCCTTCACCCTCTCCAAGTAGGCTGCCATCTTGGGTCCCCTCGCCTGGTATTCCCCCTTTACTTGGTACACTACCAATTGAGAGTCACTGAAGATACGAAGGCGCATCACTCTCAGCTCCTGGGCCAAACGCAGGCCAGCCAGGAGCGCCTCGTACTTTGCCTCGTTATTGGAGGCCTTAAACCCGAACCGGATCGCGCAATACATTTTGTGTCCCTCGGGCCCGGTCATCATGATGCCTGCTCCGGATCCTCCTTCATTAGACGCCCCATCAACATGCAAACTCCATTCCTCTAAACCCCCTCGCTCTTCCTCTATAACAAGCTGCTCCCCTTCTTCATTCCTTCCTCCATTCGGCTGATGGGTGAGCTCTACTATAAAGTCCACCAGCACCTGTCCATTGATGGAAACTCTTGGGGTATACACAATGTCAAATTGACTCAACTCGATCGACCATTTCATCAGCCTCCCTGAGGTCTCAGGTTTATGTAAGACTTGCCTCAAAGGACTATCCGCCAGGACTTCAATTGTGTGCACATGGAAGTAAGGCCTCAACTTCCTCAAAGTTACAACTAACGCATAGGCCAATTTTTCGATCTCCAGATATCGGTTCTCCGTGTCCACCAAATGCTTGCTGATATAGTACACGGGTTATTGCTGCTTCTTCTCCTCTTTAACCAAGGCTGCGCTGATGGCATGCTTAGACACTGCCAAGTATAGGTACAGCTTCTCGCCTTTCTCAGGTTTTACCAACAGGGGTGGCTTCCCCAAGTGCTCCTTCAGCTTGACAAATGCTTCTTTGCATTTTTCATCCCAAGCGAACTTTTTGCTCCCTTTGAGGATGTCAAAGAAGGGGAGGCACTTATTGGTGGACCTTGAGATAAATCTATTAAGGGCCGCCACCCTTCCCGTTAGGCACTGCACTTCCTTCTTGTTCTTTGGCGGGCTCATCTCTATTAGTGCCTTTATCTTATCAGGATCGGCCTCGATGCCTCTGGAATTGACCATGAAGCCCAAGAATTTTCCTGAGGATACACCGAAGGTGCACTTGACGGGATTCAACTTCATTCGGTATTTCCTAAGTGTGTCGAACATCTCACCAAGGTCCTTGTTGAGCTCTGTGGCATTCTTGGTCTTCACTAACAATCATCCACATACACCTCCATGTTCCTCCCTATCTGGTTAGCGAACATCTTATTCACCAACCTCTGATAGGTGGCACCCGCGTTCTTCAACCCGAAGGGCATTACCTTGTAGCAGTAGAGCCCTTTATCTGTAATGAATGACGTGTGCTCTTCATTTGCTAGGTTCATTGGGATCTGGTTGTACCCTAAGTAGGCATCCATGAAACTCAGTAATTCATGTCCTGCCGTCGCATCTACTAGATGATCTATCCTTGGGAGTGGGAAGTTGTCCTTAGGACAAGCTTTATTCAGGTTCGAGAAATCGACGCAGGTCCTCCATTTCCCATTTGGCTTCGGGACGAGTACTGGGTTCAACACCCACACAGGGTAAAAAGACTCACGGATGAACCCGTTGGCCTTCAGCTTGTCAACCTCCTCCTTTAACGCTGCGTACCTTTCTGGGTCTAGCGCCCGCCTCTTCTGCCTGACGAGCCTCGCTTCTGGGGAGATATTCAGATGGTGGCACATCACGTCGGGGTCTATACCCACCATATCCTCATGACTCCATGCGAACATGTCTAGGTTATCCTTCAAAAATCTTATCAACTCCTCCTTCACGTCACTTTGCAGGCTTCTCCCTATCTTCAATTTTCTTAACGGTTCCTCCATCACCATAACCTTCTCTACTTCCTCCATTGGTTATGCTCTTGACTCATCCACGACCCGAGGGTCCAGCTCCTGCGGACCCCCTACGGGCATACATAGCGCCTCATGTATCACCATGGCCATTGGTTCCCGCGGTTTCATTGGCGCACGGAGTGAGGTATTGTAGCACTCCCTTGCCTCCTTCTGTTCTCCCTTCATACTAGCGACCCCTCCTGGAGTTGGGAACTTGACAACCAAGTGATATATTGAAGTTATGGCTTTCAATTCTCTTAGGGATGGTCTCCCCAATACCGCAATGAAAGCTGATGCACAATCTACTACGACAAAGTTAGCAATGACTGTAGTCTGCCGGGGTTGCTCCCCCGTGGTGAGTGCCAATTCGATCATTCCTAGGGGTTGCACTGAGTCCCCCGTGAATCCGTATAGGGATGATTGGCAGGGCTTCAGATGACGAATGCCCAGTCCCATCTTTTCCAAGGCACGGCGATATAGGATGTCAACCGAACTCCCGTTGTCCACTAGGACTCGATGCACGCGCATATTTTCCAACTGAACTGTCAACACCAGCGGATCATTGTGGGGAAAGTGTACCCCCCGCGCATCCTCCTCAGTGAATGTTATCGAGTCATTTTCCCCCTTGAAACTTTTTGGGGGTCGTTGTTTCAAACTCATGACGTAGGGACTTCGCCGAGCCTCTCTTGCATATCTATCTCACCCCTTCCGAGAGTCCCCTCCAAATCCTGGACCTCCGAAAATGGTTCGGACCTCCCCCTGTATTTCTGGGGCTCGCCTTTGTGCCTGGGGTGCCACAGGCTCGTCCTTCGGCTTTGGCCTTTCTCTCCTGACATAACGGCCCAGGTGTCCCCGGCGGATGAGCTCCTCAATTTCTTCCTTCAAATGGATACACTCTGCCGTGGTGTGACCGATGTCCTTGTGGTACTGGCAGTATCTACTGGGGCCCCTTTTGGACCGATCCTTTCTCATTGGTGGGGGCTTTTTGAAGGGAACTCGATCTTCGTTGGTGAGGTAAATATGCTCCCTGGTATCTGTGAGGTTCGTATAGTAAGTATAAGCCGCTTGCCTATGATCATTCCCTCGTTTGGTTTTCCTCTGCTGGTCATCTCTTGACCCATCGTACGCCTTTTTCTTCTTTGTTACATTCGACCCGTCATTAGTTGGGGGCTTCGCGTGGGGCTCCTCCTTTCCTGCCTTTAAGTTGGCGTGGCCATCCTCCACACGGATGTACTTCTGCGCTCTCTCGTAGAAGTCATCTAAGTCGGTGACTTCCCTCTTCAACATGTTGTCCCACAACTTGCTTCCTGGGAGCACTCCGGTTGTAATGGCCATTTTTAACTCTCGGCGAGTTAGGCTCCCCACTTTCGCGGCCTCCATATTGAATCGGTGAATGTAGCTCTTCAGGCTCTCATTCTCCCCTTGCTTCACGTTGGCCAGGCTTGTGCCCGACATTGTGTAGTCCCGCACGACATGGTGCTGTTGGAGGAATTCGTCAGAGAACTGCTGCCAGGACCTGATTGACCCCGGCCTTAATCTTTTGAACCATTTGTAGGCGTGTCCCTTCAAAGTGACAGTGAAGCAGTGGCATCTGGCACCGCTTCCAATCCTTCTCAGTTTCATCAGATTGTTAAACGCATCCAGGTGATACTTTGGATCCGTATTTCCTTCGTAGGGGGTCATATTGGGTTCCTTAAAGTTGGCAGGGAGTCGGATGGCCTGGATCTCCCTCAAAAAGGGCGACTCATGGTCAAACTCTTCCTCAAAGACCTGGCCGCCTGATGCGGTGACGATCTTGCTTCGCAGGCTCCTCATCTCCGTGTCCAGGTCCTGCCTCCTCTTGTTTAGAGAGTCCCTAAAAGCAGACGGGCTAAGATCCGCCTTTCCCTTGCCTTCCCGAGGCACCATAGGGGGCGTGGTCCCTTTGCCCGCCCTCTTTTTATTAAGCTCCTCCCGTAAATCCAAAGGTGCTCTTTTAGAGGTGACCTCGTCCTCGTTGCGAGGGGCAGCGTTGGTCCTTGGTGCTGGTTTCTGTGCCTGCTTAGGTGGTTTAGGGTGTTCGAGTCGCTTCGCTCGGGGGGTGTTACTGGTAGAGTGCCGCGTTCTCCCATCATCTACTGGTACGGTGGTCTCCACCCCGTCCTTGCCTTTCTCCTTCCTCTTAGGTAAGGTCAAGCTCGATTTACCCTGGAACAGGCCATTCAGGACCTCTTGCATATTCTCCAAGGTGGTCTCCAACCTTTGGTTCTTACGGTGGAGCTCACGTATTTCCTCTTCATAAAACTGAGATTTCGAACTCGAGCTCACGGAATGGACCCGGGGATGCTTATCATGCCTACGGGTAGAGGGGCCCGGGTCCTGCCGGCCGGAGTTTGGTACCTGCGGTGGTTTTGGGAGAAGGAACTCATTAGCATTTCCCGGTGGTGCTCTTGGAGGACTTTCTCCAGGTGGAGCGGCCGGTGACGAGGCCACTCTATCACCTCCGTGAACCTCAAGGTCCTTCGGGGGCTCCACGTCCCTGGGTGGAGGAGCATCCTTCATGGAGGCCTTCAGTTGGACTCCGTTCAGGTGAACCTCTACCTCTCGTGGTTCCCTGAGTCTCTTTGAACGTCTTGGCATTTCTTCTTGCCGGAAACAAAGGTGGAACAGTAGCTTGAAACTAACGTTCCCACAGACGGTGCCAAATTGTTGACGATGAGAACTTGTCAACTAAGTTGAGTTGGAAAAAATTATTAAGTAAGGATCGTCAATAAAAAAGCTATAGAAATCTAAGTAATAACTCAAGAACAATGACAGAATAACAATGGAGAAATCAATCTTTCATTCACTATCAAGCCTTCGCTATAGTCAATTTTCCAACCCCCCTTCAAGTGGGGTTAGAGTTCATTTTATAGTAGGCTCTAATGGCCCTGGGTACATGGTGGTCCTGGGGACCAAGTGGTACATAAGTACTCTGTCAGGAGAGTGGTTTCAGAGGTTGTGGCCGTGCATCCAGTACAGGGGCAGGCGTTAGGAGGATGTCTCCACTACTTGTCCGTACTCATGTCAGTGGAGTTGGGACAGACATAGTGGCGCAGGTGATAGTGGTGTCGACTTTGACTCCTGGCCGTAGACGTACGGGACACAACTCTTATTTCAGCACTCCTACTACCCCACTGGTACGGGTGTCCGTACTCGACATACAGGGTCTTAGCAGCCGTACCCTATACTAGATCGTACAAGTATGTTCCATTCAATTCATACCTGGGCTCCTAAGCATTGGGGTCCCAAGGTATGGGGAACGGGACATTTGGCACGCATAAAGGTGGTGGCGTGAGGCGAGACGCCTTTCTTGCGTGGCCACCTGGTGGCGTAGCCCCCATGCCACTCAAACTTTGAAGGAGACGACATGGCTTCTATCCCTTCGCGAGGCCTCCTTGGAAGGCCTATTGATGGCGTGGCGCGCACGGGACGCGGGGCCTCGCATGGTGCTGGGTGCGCGTGGGACACGGGGCCTTGCTTGCTGCTGGGCGCGCACAAGGCGCGGGGCCTCGCCTGCTGCTGGGCACGCGCGAGGCGCGGGGCCTAGCCTGGTGCTGGGTGCGCGCGAGGCGCGGGGACTTGTCTGATGCTGGGCGCGCGCGAGACGAGGGGGCCTCGCCTGATGTTGGGCGCGCGCGAGATGAGGGGGCCTCACCTGATGCTGAGCGTGTGTGAGGCGAGGGGCCTTGCCTAGTGCTAGGTGCGCGCAAGGCGCAGGGCCTCGCCTGATGCTGGGCGCGCGCGAGACGAGGGGGCCTCGCCTGGTGCTGGGCGCGCGCGAGACGAGGGAGTGGCCTCGCCTGGTGCTGGGCACGTGCGAGACAAAGGGCCTCGCCAGGTGCTGGCGCGCGCGGGCCATCTGAGCTGCCGCGCGAGAGGCAACCGTGGCTTGGGGTCACTCCATCCCAGCCATATTTTTGGGCGTTTATGGGGCCTAAACATACACTTTGAGTCTTTTAAGGGTGTGGAATATTGAGCGTCCACAGTATGTGTGAGACAACTCTGAACATTCGCTCTGTAAAAAAAATAGAACGATAGTTTTTTCTCCCTGAAAATAAAGAACCAATGCTTAGGCCTATTCTCTTGATCTCATGTATTGAGTACATCAAGTAGAATCACAAATAAACTATCATTCATTCTCTAAGTGCCCACACATTTCTCGAGGTGTAGAGAACGCTTTGGAAGATCAAGGTGTGAGTACGCGGGAGCGGCTTGGATAGGAAGATCGTTCTAAATACGAAAAGATAGCAATGATACTTGATAGGCTTCAAGAGGTATGAATTCTATCCTTATCTTGTTTATGATTAATGTATGCATATTAATGGATCCGCATATTTAAAGGTAGTTAAAATATGTTACAAAATTTTTGTTGTACACTGGGCCAACCACACTACCATTCCGCTGCGTATTAGGAAACTTGTTTCTAATAGGGCATTGGTTAATCCAAAGGACATAACCACGAATTCATAGTGTCTGTACCTCGTGCGGAAAGCGGTCTTTGGTATGTCCTCCTCTTTGATTCTTAACTGGTGGTAACCCAATTGGAGATCAATCTTTGAAAACACTGTCCTTCCCTGTAGTTGGTCAAACAAATCATCGATCCTAGGCAGTGGATACTTGTTCCTAATGGTTAACTTGTTCATCTCCCTGTAGTCAATACACATCCTAAGAGATCCATCCTTCTTGACGAAAAACACTGGAGCACCCCATGGTGAGAAACTCAGTCTGATGAACCCCAAATCTAATAGCTCCAACAACTGAATCTTCAATTCCTTCAACTCTACCGGAGCCATTCTGTAAGGTGTCCTAGATACTGGCTCTGCCTCTGGCGCTAACTCTATAACAAAATCAATATCCTATTGTGGCGGCAACCCTGGCAGATCCCTTGGAAATAAATCTAGAAACTCTTATACCAATCTTGTCTCACCCGATCCAACTGGCACAATCCTAGAGGTATCCTCAACATTCGCTAGGAATCCTATGAAACCTTCCTGCATTAGGTCTCTAGCCTTCAGTGCTGAAATCATAGGTATTCACGGTCCATTAACTGTCCCCACAAATACAAAGGGTACCTCCCCTTCTGGTTAAAAAGTCACCATCCTGCGCTTGCAGTCAATCGTCGCCCCATACTTCGATAGCCAATCCATCCCTTGGATCTTATCGAAGTCATCCATCACAAGCTCAATCAGGTCAACAGAAAACTCCCTACCATCTACCTCTTCTGGTAAAGCTCTAATCCATCTCCTAGAGACTACCAGTTCCCCAGTTGGCAACAAAGTCTGAAAACCCCTATCATACAAAACACTAGGTCTACACAGCTGATCTATCACTCTAGCAGACACAAACGAATGAGTAGCTCCCGAATCAATCAATGTTGTATAAGAAAACCCAGCACTAGAAATCTGACCTGTCACAACCGAGGGGCTAGCCTCCGCCTTAGTCTGAGTCAAAGTAAACACTCTGGCAGGAGCGAGATTGTCGCCCTACTTCGGCTCCTCTTTCCTGGCTTGTGGGAAATCTTCTTCAGATGATTGGCACTCCCATAGACAAAGCATGCCCTAATCCTGCACTCACCCTGGTGTCGCCGTCTGGACCGTGAACACACTGGAAAACACCTCCATTTGTCACCTCCGCCATGACGGTCACTAAAAGCACCCTGTGCCCTCTTATCCGAACTGGGAGGAACAAAAGAATTTGGGGCCTTCCTCTTCTGCTCACTGGAGCCACTACCTTGACTGGACTTAATAGAAGGAGGCACCGTCCTCCTGGCATCGTGCTTAACAACGTTCTCTCTCCAAATCTGGTCCTCGGCCCCGTCAGCTATAAGGGCCTTGTCTACAACCTGAGCATAAGTAGTAGTCTCTGGATCTAAAGTAATCTTTACATCGTGGGCGATCATAACGTTCAACCCCCGTACAAATCTGTCTCTTTTTGCCGCATCTATCAGCACCGAATCCAGTGCAAACTTCACCAACCAGTCAAATCTCAAAGCATACTCAGTAACTGTCAATCGGTTCTGAGTCAGGTTGATGAACTCATCAACCTTTGCAGCTCGGACTGCTACACTGTAGTATTTCTCGTTGAAGATGTTTTTGAACTCTTCCCAAGTCATAACTGCCACGTTCCTCCTTTGAACTACTACATCCCACCAGATGCAGGCATCTTCTCTGAACATGTAGCTGGCACAAGCTACCCTCTCGTTCCCTTCAACCCTCATAAAATCCAGAATAGAGGAAATCATATTCATCCACTACTCTACCCACAGTGGGTCTGGTCCACCCTCAAAGGTGAGAGGAAGCTGCTTCCTGAATCTCTCATATAAAGGTTCTCACCTATTCTCCACAACAGGTTAAACCGGCACTCGCGCCATAACCTGCTGAACTGGCAAACCAGTGACCTGTGAAGGGGCCTGCTGTCTCAACTGTCGAAGTTCTAACTCTGTTCGCTGCAATCTTGCTTCCATTTTGGCAAACATCTTTTGCCAATTCTGTGGGGTAGGTGGAAGGTCCTGACCCTGATTGTCATCCTCGACCCGATTGTCGCGGAGTCTAGATGATTGTCGAGGCATCTCAACAATATGCCTGCAATCAACGACGCCACTCATCAGGCATGATAACAACATCAAAATCCATCTCCCAATTCACATCAGCCAACCATAACAACAATCCACATAATACACAAATAGCATATAACACTCAACGGGCCATGCCCTGGCATCATGCATATGTTAACTCATTCATCATGCTCTATATGAAATAAGCAGGGAAATAGGGCATGTAAGCACATATTCGAGCATATAAGTCAATCATTACCAACCAACCCTGAGTCGAGCTTGTCACTGATAGCGAGCATACATATTCGGTCAGTCTCCAGAAACCATAAACCTTGGCTCGCTCTGATACCAAGTTGTAATGCCCTATTGCCTTAGAGCCATTACTAAGTGAGTTTAAAACGTGCAATTAACTCGCTAATCGAGGTTTTAAGACAAAAGTGTAATTAAACCATAAATAAATTCATATACTTTAAAAATAGTTCCATTCATTGGAAAATCATAATGCATTTAACATTTGGGATCCTAAAATACTGTTTAGAAATATTTACAACTCAAAAATATAACCAGAGTCGGCAAAACGACAAAATCTAGGTTTAGTACAATCATCTCTTGAAAATACCCTTGGCCGTGGCAGCCATGCAGGCCAAACATGTACGCCCCACTTCATGCTCTCCGTACTCATGGTTGGTCGATTTTCCCCTTGCCCTTACCTGTACCATAGAGCACCTGTGAGCCGAAACCCAGTAAGAAAACTCACACAAGCAAATAACATATGCATATTTAACATTAAATGTACAATTAAGCCACCATCAGGCTAAACACATACGGCCATGCTGTCCCAAGCGCTTTACCAGGCCCTGGGTTGGCAGTTCACACCGTGAGGATATGCCAGGTATCCTTTAGGGTCTTGCCCTGGCAACTCGCACTCTATGCACTAAACGCTGCTCCTGGCCCCTTCACCGTTCCCGACCCTTGCCGTTCTTGGCCCTCGCCGTTCCTGGCTCTTGTCGCTCAATCACATATATGCACACATAGCATAACTAAACAAATACTTAAGCATGCATAAGAACAATCAATGGGGCCATGCCTTACAACACAATCAAATAGGGCCATGCCCCGCAATACAAACTATAGGGCCTCGCCCTGCTCTACGGGAACAACAGTTTTCTTACTTGTGTCCCAACCTTTCTAAGCAGCGATGTATCGAGCACAGTCCCCTAGTCCAAGCCTTGCAGAAACCCTAGTCACAACGCGTCAACAATATTCATCCATCAAGTTCTAATCCATTAAATATCTTTGAGTCATAATTCTAATCCCAGGGACCTTGAATTCTACCAATTTGGGTGATAAAATAAATCTCGAGCCTTAACCATTGTATTCCCGAGCCTAAAACCTCTTTAAAGCCCAAAAAAGCACTAAGGGCCGCGGCACTAAGATCTCATGCTGTGGCCCCCAGTTCAACCTGAGGCCTAGCCTCATTTCTGCCTACACGTGCCGCGGCCCTACCTGTAGGGCGTTGCGATGCGCCTCCACTTTCAGGCGCCATAATGTTCTAACGGGCCCCAGCTCAGCAAGAACAATGCCACGACCTGACCCCTTGAACCCAAAAAAACCCACCATTTTCTCTACCAAAACCTAGCCAATTACCCCTAAAATCATTTTAACAACTTAATTTAATCATCTCAGAAGTTCCACTATGATTCCAGCAGCAAAACCTAACAAACTCTAGCTTCAAAACTCATTAAACCCAACATTCAATCTTCAACTTCAACACCTCAAAAGAACTAAGAAAACCAGTCAATAACCACTAAATTAAGTAGCCAAAATCACAGTTGATGCTTACCTTAGCCTCTGTTTGAATCCTCAAAGTGATGCTGAGTTAATCCCCAAGTCAAGAGCTCAAATCCTTGCTTAATTCCTATCTTTTCCCTTGGTTTGGCTTAGAGAGAATAATGAGAGAGAGAGAGAGAGAGAGAGAGAGAGAGAGAGAAGTTTGGGTCGGTTTCTCCAAGTTTTCTGAGTATTTCTTTGGTTTTGTTTTATTTACTTAGTCTGTAAGGTTACCTCAAGGCTCGGGGTACCAAAAATGTCCCCGAGGGCAAAATGGTAAATTTCCCCAATATTCCCTCCTAAACATTCTATCTTCAAATATATCTCCAAATATTTATTTCCATAATCCGATAACCCCATAAAACGTCTAATACTCAAAATACCCCTCGACTCACCCTGAGTCGGATTTTCGACCCCATTGTGACTTTCTAGCTAATTGCTCCCTAGGACTTTCTCATATTGTGCAACACAGATGTATGACAAGTATATCACACTTATTACAATTATCACATTTCTGCCCTCAACGGGCTAAAATTACAAACATGCCCCTAGTAACCAATCGGGGCCCACATGCATATTTAATTCACCTAAACATGCATCTCTAATCACATATGGATAAAAATTCACACATTATAATATTAAATCACTTATTTCCCTCTAGGCACACTAATCGAGGCCCTAAGCAAAATTAGCAAATTTGGGACGCTACACCTTGCATCCTTACTCATTTCAATCTTTGGTTCAAGAGATGCAAGACCACCTTATCCTCCTCTTCCTCCTTCAAGTGGAACAATTTGGTTGTCGCAGCATTGAGATCAAGTGCAAGCCATAGGAGCCAATAAAGTTGGTAATTCGCCCATTTCATGAAGGACTTACTCATGCATTTCTCCATTCTTCTTTTTGCCACAAGCTAGCCGCCCCCTTTGGGTTCATCTCTATCATTGTGCTTGCACCTCTCGCCATTGGGACACCTTCCATAAGTGTCCTCCTCGTCTTGGTAAGATTCATTGTCCATCAATGTCACACATTATGAGAAATTGACTTGATTCTTTTTGAATGCTTGTGTTGTTGTATGATTCCTCTATTTCAAGCTCTACCCATAAAATTATTTGAATAAATTGATTAGGCTAGGAAGATTTAGGATAGGATTTGGGGAAATTTCATATTGGATCACCGAGATCCACCATTTGGGTGATTTGAGGCGCCTTTAGTGGCTCAGATTTGGCCGTGGGCTCGACCGACGATCAACTTGTATGGTGGTCGGCGACCGCAGTGGCAGAGAACTACTACTGAGCTACACTAGAAATTGAGGTTGCGCAAGGGAAGATGGCGAGGGCGAGGGCGCGGATGATGGCGACGGGGGGAACACTGACTGTGGCACGCGCTAGCAAGGGTGAGAGCTGGCTGGGGTGCACACTGGCGATGGGGTGCACACTGACTGGGGCACGCGCTGGCGAGGGGTGCGTGCTAGGGTTGCGATCGATCTACAAGGGTTGTGTTCAGGCTCTTGGGACTCAATTGCTCAGATTGCCACTCCTTCGCATGGCGATGGGTGTTCCCAAAATTCACACTTTGTTAAAAGAGGTGGTTTTGCCATCTAAAGGCGCCATCCCTTGGTCGAGCCACTGAGACCCATGACTCCTTGCCAACTTTCAAAGATGATGGACGAGGTACTTTGCATATTTTTGTGAATTTTCTTTTGCGTGTTATCGTGGTTTTCGCTAGCAGAGAGTAGGCCTGCCATGTGGATTATTTGCGAGTTGTTGGTACTGACTCTTTAAATTTTGCTTATTTCTGGTACCCTTTTTTAGATAGCAGTCCTCCGACAGACAACATTATTATGTCTCCCCGATAGCCTCCTAAGGATCAGGTTCACCTAAGGTGAGGTGCAGTTCGTCCTGCTATAGTTTAGTCAGGATCATCTTCCATCAGGGACTTCGCTGTGGCCGCTAGGCGGACTCGCGACACACTGCTCTCATTCGTTGAGGGTAACTTCTCCTACACCCCATTTTTCATGAGCGAGGCTCAGCTAGAGCAAATGATCGATCTATCCTCATGTTATTCTGGATACCGTTGAGTGCAGGATCTCGTACCCAATGAGCGTGCAGATTGCCCTCTGGAGGGATGGCAAGCATGGAGTCCTCTACACAGCAATCCCGGGGCTATCCTTCCCTTGCATGATTATTTGATTAGCGTCTCTAACTACTTCTAGGTGGTGCCCTTTCAGCTGATGCCCAACACATACTGAATTGTCCTTAGGCTTCACGTATTTTTCTAGAGCTTAGGTTGGGAGCCTCCTTCGCCCCACGAGATTCATGACTTATATAATCTTCAATTCAACCCAGAGGAGAGAACATATGGGTTATCACCTTTGCGCTCAGGTCGGGGTGTCTGACTTGGTGGTTAGCGGGAAGGCCAATGCCGGGGAATACACCTATAGATACTTGTTCAAGAAAAACATAAACTCCACTCACGGGGTCTATAGGAGAGTTGGTAAGTCCCTTGTTTCCTTTCCTTATGAGATATTTCTTTTGAGTGTTAGGGCATTACTCTCTCCAACCATCCTGGAAGTTCTTGCCATTGACGATGGGCGAGCTCCTCTGTGAGGGTGGTGAGGGTCACCTGACTGTTCTTGACTTGCATTATTTGATAGGTGCCCGTACTCGTTCGACGGCGTGGCCCGGATAACAGGAACACCTTCAATTTCTACAGACCAGAGTCGTGGCTGAGTATAAGACTGCACACTTCCTCCTTTCCGACAAGAAGTTACAGATTTGCGTCTTCTTGGGCACTCATTCATTCATGAACTCAGCGAAGCCCTTGCCACCTATCGATGCCATGAGACATGGAGTCCTGGTAGTCCGCGGAGCAGGCGCTTAGGAGACCAGTGATGGTGAGCTCGTCGCGAGAGGCGACCGGCGGGTGAAGACCCTAAGGGGGGAGGTTCCTTTGCTCCTCGCACTCGTTGTCTCGAGACTTCTGTGAGACTTTGGTGCCTCCAACAATCGGTGTTTGTGGGGTTTCCTCCACGACCGGCCCTTCGAGGACTGCTCAGGTACAGATGTAGTCCTTGCAGTCTTTGATGAGCTATCCCTTTCCGACCCAGTGGGATGGCTTTTTCGGCCGCTACCTTGTCTGAGCTTTCATTGTCACCCTCTTTCATTTCCACCTGTCTAGATGGCTGCGAGCTTCATATAGGGGATGATGCATTAGTGGGGTCTCGTTTGGGGAACTGGGCCAATCTGAGCTTTTTGGATCCTCATCCGAGTTGAGTTCGACCTTCTTTCATGGATTTTTTGTGAGGTCAGGATTTTAATTCTACCTTGTCTTGACTAACTGTTTGAATTCTGAATTGTAGGAGCTATGGACCCATCAGAGAATTTTTCTCAGCCTTTGACTATTCTAGAGGGGTCCAGAAAGCAGAAGAAACGACCTTCGCCATAGGGCCAATCTCGTGGGAAAGCTAAGAGAGTTTGGATCAGCCCTCCAACTGTCACATCTACTAGTCTTGCTCCATCAGGCCCTTTCCTAGGGGGCGCTCCATTCCTTGCGGCATCGGCGTGCATTTTTCCCTTGCTGCACTGACTTCCTAAGAGTTGCCACCTCCCGCGCCTCTTTAGGCAGGCATCAGCATGGAAAAGGGGATGCTAGAGTTTGTAGCGCTTGGCCCTCCCATTATTCGTAGCTGACCATTGGAAACCACATGCTCTTCTCTCAATTCACAACATGTTTTTATTTTCAAGAGGAACTAACCTTGGTGAACCTTCATCGAGAACTCGAGCGGGAGGCCAAGATCTCCAGAAGACCCACTTGGACCTCAAGAGTGCTCTTCCTGACCTTGAGAGCGCTCGCGCTACACTTGTTACTTTGGAAGAGGAGCTTGTGAAGGCTCGTTCTACCTACGAGGATGCCACCAGAGTTGTGGAGCGTGCCTAATAGGATACCAAAGATTGAAAGATCTAGCACAATGCCATCAATGTGATACTCATGGATGAGCGCAACAAGTTCCGTCGTGAGGTTGAGGTGGCACATAGGGGTAGTAGGGAGAAGACTAACAACATGTTGTTTTTCTCTCTGACAATTCAACCACGGTCATGACTTAAGAATCATGGGTGAGCCAACTGCCACAGATATTTTTGACATACTACAAGGCTTGCCTGGCTGAGGAGATAGGCGAGGGCAAGGTTGATGATGGTCTCACCGAGGGTTCGACGAGCGCTGTTGTCGAGGTTGTTGAAGAGGATGCTTCGAAGTGAGGTGGTGCGGAGGTGTCACTTATGTTGAGGACCAAGTCGGCGAGGTGGCCCCTGGTGAGGGGGTCCCAGCGACGGCAACCGTTCCATTGATCCTGCATAGGCTTCTCATCGCTGTTTTTTTTCCCTTTACATTGATCTTTGCTCCTGTCTATATTAACATTGGCATTACCTAGGTTGCTTTTCAATGTATGTTGATGATGACCTCTACTCACTTATCGCATCCATGCTTAATGTTTCTTTGCAAAAGTTTATGAATTTCACTTTTTTGTTGTTGTTTGTTTGCATGCTTCATTTTGTATGCGCCTTGCATAAAGTTTACATGCACTCTGTTTTTCTCAATACACACTTTTCATGAACTTTACATGTTTGTTGCTTTGTTCCATGCACATTATATCCCTTATGCCCCTCAAGTGACTGAGAACGAGGGCGCTTGGTCACTTGTGATGCAACCAACTCTCTGATTGACATGGGGATCTACGAGTGGTCCCTCCAATGCCTGTGACGACTCTCGTGAATCTTGAGAGAATTGCTTATTTTGCTTTGTCACCTATAGTGGCTAGCATGGAGGGCAAGTTTCTTGTGTTCATCCAATCACTTGCAATGGCTCTCAGGTTCCCATGACTGGACCTGAGATCAGGTTGTGGCCCCGTAGGTCCTTTGTAAATGCACTTTCTCTTGATCGATTGGCTTGACTCAAAAGGTTTCGCCTTTCGATATTAGACTTTATAGGGGATTTAGAGAAATCAAGACTATCCTGAGGATGTCTAGTTTGATTCCCATCAACTGTGGCCTACAAGCCATTACATAGAAGTCACCAAAAGTGACGTTAAAAACTTAAAATAATAATATTAAAAGTGATCACTTGAAGGCGGTTCTTCAATAACAAAATTTGGGCACTGACCCTGTTACTGGTAGTACTTCGCCAGGTGATCTTTGTTCCATTGCCTCGAGACTGCCTCGTAATTGAGCCTCATTAGCTTGTATGTTCTTGGATGCATGACTCTCTCTACCAAGTAGGACCCCTCCCAGTTCAGACCTAGGACCTTGGCAGATGGGTTTCGCGTATTGAGGAACACGCGACCCAGGAAGAGGTTGCCAATGGAGAACATTCTGTCCTTGACCCAAGCATTGAATTAGCTAGCCACCCTTTGTTGGTAGGTTGCCACCCGCAAGTTAGCTTGCTCCCACCTTTCTTCAACAAAATCTAGTGACTTGGCAAGTAGTGCCTCATTTTGCTCCTGATCGTAGTTCATTCTTCTATGTGATGGGACATCTACTTCAACGGGCAGCCTCACAGCCATAGGCGAGTGCAAAGGGCGTGTGGTGGGTAGAAGTTCAGGTTGTAGTCTTATAGGACCATAGTACCTACAGAAGTTCATCTGACCATAGTGTTGCTTAGGATTTCGCCTCAAGGGAACTACTAAGCAATTCTAGAAACTTAAGCTCTTCCAAAAAATCTAGCTAACTTTGAGGGTTCAAGAAATTATTGGTCAAGGTATATAGACAAAATTGGGCACCATACTATCATCAAGATTTTTCAAACTCCATTAACACTTGAGTACTATTAGCTGAGAACACTAAACAAGAGGTAAGGTGATGGAATGCAACATGAATGCATTTATGTATTTTTTTTTTAGATTGGTCATCATCGAGCCCCAAGTTAAGCACCAACTAAAGCAAGCAAAATCCTCTCAAGAAAAAAAAAAACAAGAAGCTAACAAAAATAAGAAGAAGCTAAAATAAAAACAAAAGAACTCTAACAAAAATAAAAACAAGACAATGACACCAACAAGAAGCTAAAACAATAAAGATACAGCCACATATCAAAATAAATAGCAAAAAATAAAATAAAATAAAGGAACTGAGTGAAAATGAGTTGAGAGAAGAGAACTCCCCTCGCCTATCCGTCATAATTATTATCCGAAAGGATAGGGTCGATTTAGAAGTAATGGTCGTCGTTTGGGTTTGTGTAGAAGTTGTGGGAGTGATGAGTTCCTCTTCTGTACAATAGTGATAGTGGCAACCATTTATGCGTGCACAAAGCTTTGGCAAGGTTAGATATGTGTTCTCACAAGTCACGAATCACAAGTGTAGACCATAAGCAAACAACACAAAATATGAGCTCCACCTGTTTAGCATTTCAAATGGCTGCCCAAAAATCCACACAAAGCTGTTATTAATGTTTCCCTAGCATATAGCCACTACATAAAAGAATAGAAAGGCCAAAATCAAAGCAGATCAGCAATGGGAATGTTAGAGACGCACAAACGGTTCAACCAAATGCTCTTTGCATTATCAAAATACCCAAGAGAGTATATAAACTTAGTCCAAAAATCCAAAACAGCTGCTGCCAATTATCAGAATTGCACAATCACAGTCACATAGTAAACATCAATAACAATTTCCATCTCACAATGACTAGCGAAAATGAAGTTACTGTCATGTTTAGCAACAATAAGAACCCAAAATGGAAAAAGAAGAGTGATGGAAAACATTCAAAAGGGAAATTGCCCTTGGGTCACACAGTGGTGAGGTGGAAGGCTAGAGGTTTGCAAAGTGGCCTAAGTATGGCACATAGGTGCTCAGAACTAGGTTGTGTTATGGGTGAGGCACAATAGAGAGCAGGGACTCACACATTTGGGCTAGGGAGGATGAAGTTGTGTTATCACCAGGGGCCTATGGGATTGGGGGATCTGGGTGACACGGGATCAAGGTCGGGGTATTGCACTTAGGTTTGGGGTGTTGCATGGGCTCACTGAATCGCTCGGATCGATTTGTAAGTGCTGGGTTTCTAGGCTTGAGTGATGGGACTACAGTGAGGAGCGAAAAGTGGTGGAGATGGGAGGCGAGGTGGTGGGTCAGTGCTTGGGCTTTCTCGACACCTGGGTTTTGCTTTGGGGCTGAGGAGAACGAAGGAGGGGCAGCGCTGGGTTGCGATTTTTGTGTGGTGAGGGTGACGGGAATGGTGGAGTTCGTGGTCTTGGGCCGTGGCTATAGTGGTGTAGGTGGGGCGAGTGGCTTCTCGCTGGGCTAGGCGGGGTCATAAGGAAGGTGGCGGAGGTGGGGGTGGCAGCTGGGTTGGATGGTGGTGTCGTGGTTCTTAGTGGTGAGGATGGTGGGTGGAAGGTGGCTAGGTTGATTACAGAGAGAAGGGGAAGGGGAAGATGATGAAATTAGAGTTTAAAAAATAGTCTAGGGCTTTGGGCATGAGATTTTGGCCCAAATTTTACTTTTCTTGTGTTCTAACAACTTTGTTGTAACATTATACGAACTTTGCTACAGCAAAACCAAGTCAGAGGGCAAGCTCAAAACTGATGTTGTAACATCATATGATCTTTGATACAACAAAAATGGCCCCAAATATAACTCCTATTTCTCCTAAAAAATTGCTACAACATCACCCAAACTTCGCAACCCCTTTGTTATTCCTTTTTCCAAGAAGAGTTTGATTTAAAGTCGTCGGCTTGACTTTATGGAAAAGTTCTCATCAAAGAGCGGCTTTTGCCCATAGAGAGTGGCATATGCCCTCACATATGGTTCTTCATTATGAACACCCTCAAGCTTGGCCAGATGTGAAATTGATGGGCTCATGTGCTCAACTCAACTTGCTTTTGATGATTGAGTGTGGTGGATACCAAGATACGATGCTATTGATGGCAGAGGAGGTGGTGGCCAAAAAGGTTCTTCATATGTGTATGCTTCCATGACTAGTGGCTTCCAAAGTTGAGAATCAAGGACTTGTTGCTCTTGGAAGTGTTTAATAAGGGGTGGTGGTGGGTGGACATCTAACTTTTTAGCACTATTTTGCTCAAACATTTTCTCAACATATTGGGGAGAGATAGAACTTGACAAGCTTCACTTCACTATTTTCTCTCCTTTTTCTTTGCTACTTTGGATTGAAGTGGGCTCCTTGTGCCGCTCCAAATTTTCCCCAAGCATCTCTAACTCTTCACCACTTCTCAAAATGACCTCCTCACTTTGCCCTTTTTCCCTTGCATTTTCCATATCACTAAGAAACTCTTTGGCCAATAACCCAATTTGATTCTCCAATTCTTTAAGGATGCATCTTGGATTTGAATCAAGGCATCATTTTTAGCAATAAACCCCATCATCAATGCATCAAACGAACTTGATTGATCAACTTGGTGAGGTTCCTCTTCTATGATAAAATCTTGAAAATCCTCCAATGTTTCTTCCCGTGGTTCTTGAGTGCAATCTTCAAAAGTAGGCTCCATATGGATAAAATTGTTCTCCAAAACTTGGTTGGTTATTGGAGAATGCAAACAATACCACTCATCGTATTCCGCCATGTCTTCCAACATCCAATGGGCTTCATCAATGGATAATTGGTAGAAATTTTTGGTACCATCTCCTTTTTCTACCCATTCTCGGCATGAAACCCATTGAGGAAGACATCAAGTAAACACTCTCTAGAGAAACCATGGTAAGGGAACCTCATAAACAAATTTTTGTATCTCCACCATGCTCTATGCAAAGGCTCCAAGTCATGTTAAACAAAGTTAATGAGGACTTGCCTATGAGACATCTCAAGTACCTCGCAAAAGAACCATAGAAACAAAGTGTAAAAGGGAACTAGAAAAAATAAAAATAAACAAATGAAAAATAAGAAACCAAATTGACAAGCAATTTATTTTAACAAACAAAAATTTCACTAAATTCCATCCCCGGCAACGGGGCCAAAAACTTGCAAAATTAATAGTGTCTGCAAGTGTACACAGTCGTCAAACAAGTAATAAAGTGATAAGTTAAGTATCGTCTCCACAGAGATTGAAAATTGGAAAATTAATTCGCAAACTAATTACTCAAAAAATGGTTTCAAAGAAAATAAAATAAAAAGATCAAAATGAAAAAAAATAAGCAAGCAACAACTTTTTGAAGAAATAAGCTAGAATTATTAAATTGTCCTAAAAAATGCAATTATGGTAACAATGATGCAGATGAATGCTATAGTAGTTGGGCAGAGTTGACTAGAAATTTAGATGTCATAATCCTTTTTCCAAAGTATTTATGAGTTGGTTCTTTAATTAATTAACATATTAATATGCCCAATTAATTTCAATAACACCAATACAAGCACAATTTCTCTAAGTCATACAAGGCGATAATATATTCCTATACAATCACAAATCCAAATCTAAGAAAGTAAGAACTTGCATCATTCAAGTTTGTGTCCATTAACATTAACCTTTCCAAAATTAATTTTAATTCATCAACCCACAAGTGGTGATCAAACAAAAGTTAGCATTAGACAATATACACACTTGAATGAACAAAACTCATCCACCAAAACATTCATGCAACAAAGTACCAAATCACAATTTCAAGTCAAGAAAATAATACTAGCAAAATTCCAAATTAGAGAAAGATAAAAAGAAAACCCATGTGGAGCTTGTCACAAGACTCCAAGCTTTTCCCCCAAAATCCTTTTCTTCTTCCTCTTGATTTTGGCCAAATCTCTAAATAAAATTTCAAAAGAAAATACCAGAACCTAAAACTAACAATCAAGTAAAATATTTTTTCATTTTCGTTTTCTTTCTCATTTTCATTCTATGCTCTTCTCGCTACAATTGCAGATCCCTTTTCAAATGGTGGCTACTACTAAGTTGAAGAAGATCAAGTTCTCTCTCCAGGGCTCCAAAAATGGTTATAAACCCTATTCTTTCTCTCCACACGTGGGGTCCACACATTTTTCCTCAAAATATCAGCTCTTTTTCACCACATCCTCCAACTTTTCATGTCACTCCACCTCATTTAATGACTTGCCAAGTATGCATAACTTATGTTGTTGGATGTGCACACTTTGCTGCAGCAAAGTTGAAATGATGCTACAACAAAGTACTAGAATTTCAGCTCCAAGATGCATTCTTTGCATATTTTTCACCAAGCTTTCCAAGAATCCTTTCATTTTGCAATAGATACAACATTTTTAGATCATAATCCCATTATTTTCCCACAAGATTTTATTAGGAAAACTTATACATGATCTTTATTTATTCTTATGTAGATCTAATATTAAACAAGTTAATATGAGACAACCTAGAACATGTTTCTAAAATTGAATTCAAAGAGAAATAATGATAAGAAAACTTACATTATGCGCAGTGGAATGAATGAATCATTCCTTCAGTTTCTCTAACCGTTGTATCCTTTCTGTCGCAGAGTATTACCAAAAAATTGAACCATTCTTCAATTTTCTTCACAACCTTCCAAAGTATCCTTGGAATCACCTAGACAAGGGTGGGCAAGTCTCAACACATGAGATAGATACATAGAGAAGAAGAATAGAAGAGAAAAATTGAGGCTAAGAAAAGGACTTATGCAGTAGAGAGAATCTAAAACCTAATAGATCTTCTGATCTTCTCAGAAACTTGTGATTCAACTTATGTTGCAGCTCTCTCTTAGCATTCCTTTTATAGAATCAATTAGGTCATTTATTTAATTAAAAAAATCAATAAAATAATATCCAATTAACATCCCTTGGTCAAAATTATCATAGGATTTAGGCCCGTAAAATTTCTCATTTGATTATAAGCCCGTTGGACTTAAAATCAAGGCATGTATTATTTTTTATTGATTTATTTAATTAATTAAATAATTATTCAAATCCTTCATCAAATTAATTATTTATATTTTGAACCTTGATTTAAACTTATTTATTAATTTAGATACCAATTTATCTTAATTAATAAATCTGCCATAATTTCTCTTTTCTTCTCTAAATTGTATAACTCTATGAAACTATCCAAAATTGACCTGGTCAACTTTGATAATTCTAAATAATTAAATCAATTAATTGAGACTATCTAAATGATTTTATCCAAGGTACAGTGGGGACCATGGGCCTATAAAATCAAGCTCCAATAAGTTAACATAAATCTAACAAATAAATTAACTAACTTATTAATTCCTAATGACTCCACTAAAGACTCGGAATTGCACTTTGTAATTCACAGAATACTCTATAAGCAATATAGATACATTATTAATTATCCATTTAAAACCATAATTGTCATTCAATCCTTGATAGACGGTCTACAATGAGATGAGACTAAAATATCGTTTTACCCCTCATTGTATTTTATCCTTGAAACACTTAGTTCCTTGTAAATGATATTTCATTAAACTAATATTAATTACTGAAATGAGATCTCTATCATTTAGCACCTTGAACCAAACTAAAAGGAAACCATCGTTTCACTTCTTCATTAGAAGCTATAGATGTTCATATCTATGATTAACACTCCCACTCAATTATACTATCGAGTTCCCAAGATGTAAGTATGAGTTAGTCTGTAGGGTAAGCTGGTAATGAACAAGTCAAAGAACTCAAATAATACAATCAGTTAAAATACTAACCACTCAGAATTGAGATTGAATTGACCTATGGGGAACTATACACCCCAGAAAATCCATCTGTACCATGATCAAAGCCTTCGGCACAGATGACCTAGGAGATCGGGGTAGAACATAGACGAGCTAACCTAGTGCACCTTGATGGAACGAGGATAGAATCACCGATAAGACACCCATCATTACTGGTTCGACATCTTATACCACCTCACCCGTAGAGGAATGCTCCAGTTTGAGGGGATAGCAGGAGAATCCTCCACCCTCAGAAGACATCTATGTGCCACGACCTGGCGCTAATCATCCAGGTCCTCAGTCCAAGCCACGGGTTGTAAGTTTTGCTAACTAAAGTTACTGGATGGAGAGGCAACATGGAGGCAAGTTTGAGAGCGACCAGAGGAATCATTTGAGTTCTGCACAAAGTCTTCGTTCAAACCCACATCTTGACTTGCGTGATCATCTGAATTCACAAAGGAGGTATCCAGTTCACCATGATGACTTGAGTTATACTCAGCACAAGGGAGTTCGTCTATCATACGCGACAATGGGAATGTCCCACCTAACCGAGCTCAAGCTTGGAGGGAAAACAACCCATCAAACGTGTATAATAGGATGGGGGCTAGTTATCAGCTCCCAAATAACCTAGAGACCAAGGATGCAACCCTCGAGCGTCTGGCCTTGATGGAGGATTAGATGAAGAGGCTCCAATATGGGAAAGGAGTCGATGATTGTGATTCTGATGAGGAGCTCGAGCCTTTTCGTCCAACATCGCTGCAGCTTCGTATCGTATTCGCTTCAGTATACTGACCATGCCCGCATATGACAGAAACACTAACCTGTCCAATCACCTTGGGACATTCAATACGCTCATGATGGCCCACAATGTCAGGTTCGAACTGAGATGTGCCTTGTTCCTTGCAACTTTGACCTGGCCTGCGCAGATTGTGATTCAACAAATACAAAAGACATTCAATCACCTCATGGAAGAAATTGTCTTTCCAAGGCCGATTCGTTGGCCAACAAAAAATAGCAACCTGGTGAGTCCCTGAAAGTGTATCTGAGCAAGTTCACCAATGTAGCATCACGAGCTAGGGATGTGGATGATAGTTCCAAGCTCATGGCAATGAGGACGGGAATCATGGTAGGAGGTGATGCATGGTAATAACTCCAGCAAAAAGGAGTAAAATGTGATGCTGAATTCCTGGCTCAGGCTCAGGAATGGATAAATCTGGAGCAATCGCAATTTGTTGTCGCATGAACTAGCCAGACCCCTATTCAGCTCGCTGGAGTGGTGGCACATGTTGCAGCTACAACTCAATCTGTTACCCAGATAACCAGGTGGGGAGTAATAAGAGGAAGGGATCAGGTGAGGATGACCAGAACAAAACCAAAAAGAATAAGCCTAGAGAAAAATTCAAGCCCATTTACACCAATTATACCGAACTGTCTGATACGCGAGAACATATTTTCCTAGCGAACTCTAATTGCCTTCCATGGAAGAATCTAGAGCCAGTGAGGAACCAGAGGACGAAGAGAGATCCCTCTAAATTCTGCCGATATCACAATGATATCGGCCATAACACTGATGATTGCCGAAAAATAAAGGATGAGATCGAAAATCCCATCCAAGCTGGAGCGTTAGCCCAATATGTCCAAAACCGAGTAGTGCCCAATCAGCCAACCAGGAAAAACCCTCATCTAGTTCCAAAAAATCTGATCGATCAACCCCGGGATCATACATACTAGGGGAATCAGGTCGATCCCCCTCCAATAGTAGGAGGGAATATAACCACTATCACTGGAGCTCCCCATTTGGTAGGAGCTGAAAAAGGTACATACAAGAGCTGAAAAACCTATAACAGTACTGAATTTATCCTGGACCAAAGGTTATTAAAGCAACAGTGGTTAGAGAAACAACCAATCATTTTCACTGAAGAGGACACTAGCCATGTTCAATTCCCACATAATGAACCACTGGTGATAACCGTTCATCTCGCCAATTAAAGGGTACGAAGGACATTGGTTGATAATGGGAGCTTAGTAAATGTGATATTCAGGTCCTCAATGACCCTGTACAGATTCTTAGGAGAAGGAAAGATGGCCATAGGGACGATCAAACTAGTAGTCATGCTAGGGAATGATACACAAACTACTTCTAAAATACTCGAGTTCATCGAAATCGATTGTCCAGTCGCCTACAACGTGATTTTGGGACGACATGCGCAAATGACTTTTGAGGCTATCACCTTGATCTGACATCTAGCGATGAAGTTCCCCTCAACTTCAGGTATATGTACTGTGAGAAGAGACCAGCTCACTGCCAGGGATTTCTATAGCATTGCAATGAAGGAAAATCATAACCCGGGCAGCGAGCAATGGTTGTTATTGAAGGAGGAGAGGAGCCCCAAGTACTGGAAATTTCCCACGAGGCAAAAGAACCTCAGGAAGGAAGAAACGAGGTCCCCCAGGAAGATGACATTGATCCAAGATTAGGCAAAGACAAGTCTGAGCTCCAAGCATTGGAAGAGCTCGAGGAAATCAGCATCGACCCATAAGTACCTTCAAGGGTAGTATAGGTTGGAAAAAATCTTGAAACTGAGAGGAAGAAGGAGCTATTTGAATTTTTGAAAAATAACCTGGACGTCTTCGCCTGGTCGCATGAAGTTATGGTTGGAATATGTCCAAATAAAATAATGCATATGAAGGCACATGAACTTGCCTGGAAAAGAACAAAAATGAAGGCTTCTTGGGAAAGAACGATTAGAAGTTTTGGACGAAGAAGTAGCTCACCTACATATGTGTGGGTTTATTAGGGAAGTAAAATATCCAACATGGGTTGCTAACCTTGTTTTGGTCTAAAAACCCAATGGGAAGTGGAGAATTTGCATTGAATACTCCGATCTCAATAAGGCTTTTCCTAAGGATTGCTTTCCATTACCCCGAATCGATCAGTTGGTAGATGCAACAGCCGGTCACGAGCTCATGTCTCTCATGGACGCATATTTTGAATATAACCACATCACGATGAACCCTGCAGACCAAGAGCACACCAGTTTCGTGACTGAGCATAATGTATACAACTACAAAGTTATGCCATTCAGGCTAAAGAATGTCGGTGCGACGTATCAGCGGCTGGTAATGCAAATGTTTGTTAATGAGATCAAGAAAAATATGGAAGTGTATGTCGATGATATGCTTGTTAAATCAAAGAATTCCAGTAACTATGTATCCGACCTGGAAGAATGTTTGTCCGTACTCAAGAAACATGACATGAAGCTAAACCTCCAAAAGTGTACCTTTGGGATTTCATCGGGAAAATTTCTAGGCTTCATAGTCAACATAAGGGGGGATAGAGGGGAACCTAGAGAAGATCATGTCATTACTAGAAATGCCTTCCCTTAGGTCGCGTGAAGAAGTACAGAGCATAACTAGAAAAGCGGCGACCCTAAACCACTTCGTTTCAAAATCCACTAACAAATGTCTCCCGTTTTATAACTTGCTCAGAGGAAACAAAAAGTTCGAGTGGACCGAAGAATGCGAACAGGCATTTTGGGATCTGAAAACTCACTTGGCTAAACCCCCCATGCTATCAAAACTTGCAACTGTAGAAATTTTTCTCTTATACCTAGCTATGACAGAAAATGCGATCAGTGCCATATTAGTTTGAGAGGAAAATCGGGCGCAAAAACTTGTTACATGAGTAAAAGACTTCTCAGAGCTAAGTCCTGATATCCTTTAAAGAAAAACTTGTGTTCTGCTTGATCTTGGCCTCAAGTAAACTCAGGCCGTACTTCCAGTCCGACACCATCCACGTCTTAACTTATCAACCTTTAAGGTAGGTCTTGCAAAAGCCTGAAACATCGGGACTTCTGCTTAAGTGGGCCGTCGAACTCAGCCAGTTCAACATATTGTATATGCATACACAACAATCAAGAGTCAAGCGCTCACTAACTTTGTGGCTGAATGTACAAGTTTTCAGGACGAGCCAATGAAAGAATCAGTGCAAGAGTTGTGGAAAATCTTCGTTGATGGATCATCTAATGAGAATGAAACTGGAGCTGGGATAATTTTGATCTCACCTGAGGGGCATCAGTTCCATACAACCCTAAGGTTCAGGTTCGAAGCATCCAACACCGAGGGAGAGTATGAAGCTCTATTGGCAGGAATAAGTGTGGTAAAAGAACTGAAAGCAAAATCGATCTAATGTTATAGTGATTCCCAGCTTGTTGTTAATAAGATATTAGGGGAGTATCAACCTTGGTGTATCAAAATGGTGGCTTACCGAGCTAAGGTTAAGGATGAGTTGTTTGAGTTTTATTTTGAGTTCTGCTCCATTGAGCAGGTACCCCGTGAGCAGAACTCCAACACTGATGCTTTAGCCTGACTTGCCACCACGAAAGAGGTGGATACACTAAACGCAGTCCCAGTGGAGTTCTTAAAAGAACCAAACATAACAGAAGAATCGATTGAGGTTGGAGTGATTGACACAAAACTGACCTGGAAAACCCCCATAGTGGAATACATCACAACCGCTAAACTACCAGACGACCAAAAGGACACAAGAAACACCACAAAAATATTTAGTATATATTACACTAAAAAATGACACATATTAAAAAGTGTTATTAATAGATAATTAAAAAAAACATGGTCAAGAGTCATTTTTTACAGAAGACACACGGATGAAAAATAATTTGCTACCAAATGAAAAAATTATGGGTCTAATTTCTCTCAACCTCCATCGAATCCCTAAACCTAAGATACCCAAACAAGTTCATATTGTCGCCGCTCTGTCTCTCTTTATTACACTCACTCTCTCTCTCTCTCTCACAAACTCTCCTCTCGTCTCGTCTATCTCTGAGTCACGCGAGTCGCTAGAGCACACGACGTTGGTACGAGCTTCCAGAGCACACAACGGCCCCTTAGCACACAACGACGCTTGAGTCACACACTCTCCTCACCTCTCGTCTCGTCTATCTCTGGTACATCACACCGTTTGATTCACGAGGATTCTCCCCTACTAGAGGCAAGAACATCTCTTTGAGGTGATTTTTTTTATTATACAGATTTCGTATAATCAATATATAAATATATATTTATGTGTATATGTATTTATAATGTGTTTGATGGTTTTGTGATGTCCCTCCCTGCATTTACTCTCTCATTCACTCTCTTTCGTTTTCTTTCTCTCTTTCTCATTCTATCTTGCAAGTAAGAGGCGGCGTCGACAGTAGTGTTTTGAGCTTGCAAAAGTTAGGCATTTTAATTTTTTTTTTAGTTTTGAGGTTCATATTTTTTCTTTGTATTTGTGAATGAGGTCTTCATCCGGGTCACTCTTTCTTGACCTATTTATATCGTAATCTCCTGGTAAAACAATTACATTCATATATATATATATTTAATTGCATATATGAATATATATATATTATTGTTGAATAAGGTCTTCATCCGGGTCACTAAGATTATGAATTTTTTTGAGTCATTCCATTCAGATATATTTAACAATGATGGGTCTTTCCATGTTTTAATGTTTAGATTTAGTGTCTTTTCGAATAAGAATAAATTAGGAATGAATGTTTGTATGTAGGCTAAACTATTGTCGATTGATTGTTATATAATTTCGAATTTTAGCATTATTTAGATTCTAAGGTTGTCCTTAGGATGTTGGAAAATGGATTATAGTTGTACGTAAGAGTGTGCTTAATTGAGTAGGTAGTATTAAGCTTTGTTTATTTCTTTGTAAGGTTATTTGAGTGAATACCAATGCTGTTGGAGTTTTAGGTCTGTCTAAGCCTGTTCATGTCATTAGTAGACTCGCTAGCTAAGATAGGTGATCTATGGTGGCGATCCTAAGAAATTTTCCGTGTTAATTCTTGCTTGGCACTAAGTATTTTTATTTGTCACATCTTAGCTATATCTCTATCATCTATACTGATCCTAGATGTTACTCAATTTAGCGTAATTATTACCAATAACATATTGTAGCATTAGACAAGTTAGCCCATTTTTTTTTTTTGTATGCTATGTTTTTTATTCGTATCATCTCTTGGTTGAAAATTCAAGTCTAAAGCTGAAAATAATGAGACACATTGTAGTTGTCTCTCAAATTTATTATGCTTTGTTAAAAAACTCTTACAATTTTAGCAAGTGTGTCATTATGTCAATTCATTAAAGTAGTTTGTTTTTATTTTTTTTTTCTAAATTTCTCACTCAATGTAACATTTTCTTTTCTTGGTTTTTCAGGATTGGTCAAAGTGCTTGTTATGTTAGTATTGTGTGGGTTCATAATCTAACTAAGTTTCTTTTCTAAAACTATCGTTTAACAGTTACATTTATGCACAATTCAATTCTGGGAGACATTTTTATAAGATTCGAACAAGAAAATCTTAGAGCTAGTTTGCTGTGTTTTCTCTATACTCTTTCTCTATATAAATTAAATAACTCATGGTTAGATTGTATAAATAAATAAATAAATCAGTTTGAGCATGATAATAACTATATGGTATACCACATGTTTGATAAAAATTGCAAGTAAAACACACATGTTAATCCATGAAACTAATTCTATGTCTCTGTTCATATAATTTTTATTTTGATCTTATAAGCATGTTGTTCTTTTAATATGAGATAATTGTGACATGTCTTTTTGATTTATTGGGTTCTCTACACAAGTTTTTAAGTTTTCTTTAGGACTCTTGTAGAAATTCAGAAAAGAAGACAAGAAACTTTAGGGAACTGAGGCATTTATAAAGGGATCTCGTATTTTCATCTCAACTAGGTTTGGTTCATTTGACTATTTTTCACTTTCAAGGTATTCATTATTGTAGAGAATATGCTCAAGATAGAACAAAATTTCATGGATTTATCATTTCCCTTATTTGTATTGATAATAAATATAATTTTTTTCATCCTTTTAAATTGGAATACAAACTGTTTTTGGTTTTTTGTTCTTTCTATGTGTGTTGTGTCTACTTTTCTTTTTATTGTTTGTTTTATTTAAAATTGTTCCATTATTGTTGGCCTTTGCTATTAGTTTTTCTGCTGCTTTTGTTGCCTCTTGTTGTTGTATTTAAGAGTTTTGTTGTTCCTTTTCTTTTGTGAGCTCTAGTTTCCAAGGTCTCTGTAGTGGGTTTAGATAGTTTCTTGGTTGTAAGAGTTGTAATTTTTTTAATGATGTTGATAGTTTATTAATTGGTATGTAATTTTGCTTTCATTTTAGTTGCTTCATTGGATTTCAAATTGGATGGAAAATTTATTTACAACAGTTTGCAAGAGGTATGTTCTCTTTTATTTTTGTTAAAATATTTTGCAAATGTTAAAGGAGTTTGAATATCTTAGATATTCATCCATATTGAAGTAGGTCCTGAGATTATTATTATTGTGTGTTGCTGTCATAAGGGAAGGTTGAGAACTTGTGTGTCTTAGTTGTTGACCCAGAATTTGGTCAACTGACACGGAGTCAAAATATGCTTGATGTGAATGACTGAGTTGAAAAGAACGTAATGACGAAAAGAATAAGAACACGATATTTTATAGTGGTTCGGCCCCAGGATCTGGTAATGACCTACGTCCACTTAGATTGTTATTGATATAAGAATCAAAGGAGTGATCAAAGAACAAGGGTTCAATGAGTTTCACTAACCTCTGAAGAACAATACAATATTCCAAGGAGAATTATTCTAGTCTCAAATAATTCAAAAACCAAAAGTCTCTTCCTTAAGCTATCTTTCTCTATTTATAGGCTCAAGGGGGATTACATGATTTAGTTGCCGATATTCTCTCCTAAATAACCGAATATTCAAGAGATTGTGTGAGTTAAATTCGGGATCTTCAAAGATCTTTACAGTAATATTACATTGCATGCAGAACCATCGACCAGACTGGTCGCAGGTAAGACTGGGCTGCTGACTGTTTCTAATACGTCTTCTGGTCGATACACTAACAGACTTCCTCCAGGTGTCAGCCACATGTCCAGGGATCAGTTGCCACGTCATCAATGCCAATTTTTTGAATAACATTTGCCCCCCAAGTTTATTTATTACGAGCAATAAATAATCTTTTGAGCGAACGACCCTTCGGTAACCCCACCATGCGTGTTAGAACCCTTCGTGTGTCCTTGGAAAAAGCAACCTACTCCTGTCTAATCATGACCTTTTCGTTCCCCAGTAATAATTCGACGGCTATTCCGCTTCCCCATACTTCGAAAAAGGGAAACTGATGATTACACGTTTTTTATGCCACAGACAAACTTATATAACATCTCCAAACTTCCTTTTTCTTTTTACGCACGCCACTACTCACTCCAGAAATCCTAAAACCAGAGCTCTTGTCTTCTCCCAGAGACCGTTCTTCTGCAATTTCAAGATTCAACCCGAGAGCACCTCGACTCTCGAAGATTCTTTACCATTCTCAATGATCTTCTTTCCGGTAAGTCTTCGAATCTTTATGTTTCAAATTTTCATATTGCATGCTTCTGTATACTGACTTTTGAGTTCATCTGCTTCTGGTTTGAGATGCTTGTGAGTAGAAGGTCTTGTAGGTGAAAAAGGTTACGAGTTAGTTTAATAGTCGGGATCATACTTTTAGGACGTAAAATCGAAGTAAAAATTCGATCTTTAGGCTAGTTGGAAAATAGGTTTTTCCCGCCCTAAGGGGAGTTGAAAAAGCTTTTTTTTTAAAAAAAAAAACTTTTTATTGTCACCCTTTGATCCGTTTCTCAAACTATTCGTGTGGAAAGATTTTAGCTTTTTGTTAGAATGCTGTTGTATAAAAGCTTGACTTTTATACTCGACCAGCGCCATTCTAAAAAGCCTTTAAAATTTTTCTATCCTCACCTCCCCATTCTTCTGTTTGCAGACTTTGATGCCAGATTTGTGGGGAGGTGAAAGGCCCATCGACGACGATCTTCTCATCCAGCTGCTCGAAGGCGAAGAACAATCGGCCGACCGAATCCATGAGATTCCTTTCTCACGATCCTCTTCCAGACCTCGTCCTTCTCCTCCTCAAATGGCTCGTTCCAAATCCGTAGGCAAGAAAAGACCTGAAACCGACGATAGTCCAAACCCTCCTGCCCAGCCTGATTCACAGACTAGGGTTCCCTCGACCAGCGGTCGAGACAATCCTGTTCCTGACCCTAGCATCCTAATTAGAGCCCGCCCTCGCCATCAGATTCTGCCTGATGTCGAGTGGTATTTCTCCTCGACCAGCCTAGTGACTCCTCGGATGGTTGTTAACTATTTCAAGAAGTATCCTCTCATAGGGGTTACCATTAAAATTCCTGCCGCAAACCAAAGGGCTAACCTCCCCGGAGGAATATATAGCACTTGGTCTCGTTATCACATAGAGGCGGGGGCTTTCCTCCCTCTACATCCTTTTTATCAGGGGGTGGCTAATTATTTCGATGTCGCCCCCTTCCAAATTACTCCAAATGGATATAGAATGCTGGCCGCACTCTATATCCTGTACAAACTTAAAAAGTGGCCAGAACCTACCCCCCACGAGGTCAATTATCTTTTTGACCTTAAATCCAACCCACAACAATATGGGACGGGTTTCTTCCATCTTTGTCACCAGGAGACAAACCGGACGTTCCTGAGTGACACTACGCACATATCCAATGTGGGGCAGTACAGTAAGGAGTACTTCCTTACTCCGGACATAACCAGCAACAACCTGGCCTTCGCTCGAGGAGGTAAGTGCTATCTTTTACTGGTCGATACTTTTAATCAAAGAGTCTCCCTTCATTCTTCTCAAACTATACTTTGTCTTTCAGGGCCATGGTTACGTCCGACCCCAACACCAGACATGGTGTTGAGGTCCAATGCATTGGCCAGGATGACAGACGCAAAAAAATGCGTCAAATCCCTGGTTACTGATGAAATCCTGAGGCTGTCTGGCCTCCTGGCTCCTCGCCATGAAACAAGAGGACCCGTGGTAGCCGATGCCACTGCCGAGGGGGTTCCCGAGCAGCAACCTCCTGCGTCTCCTCCACGAAGGAGGCCGACGGGGGTTACAATCAGGGAGCCCACGGGCAATCCTTCCGCAGAAAGGCCTTCTGCTCCCCAAGGCAGGGGGAAACAAAAGGCCAAAGAGCCGGTTGTGGACTTGGGAGAATCCTCTGATGAGAACGGTAAAGTTATTTTGATTTTAAATAGCTTGCCAATTCCCTGTCACTTGTTTGACGGGGAAGGCAACTTTACATATACTCCAAATCTAGGGCCAGACTTCTTTGTGCCAGATAGTGAGTGTGTGACTAACAGAGTCAGTAGTATATCGACCAGTAGTTGTAGCTCGGGTATTAACTTTGTGACCTTCTTTTCTGTTGGATAAAGAGTCTTCATCTGCCTTTATCTTACCCTTTGCATGTTTTTACTTGTAAGCAGATATGACCACTCCCAATGTCTTCGACCTATACCATGCTGAGGAGGAAGAGGAAGTTCCTCAGCTCCAGCGAAAGTCGTCAAGGAGACATAATGGCGAAACGAGCCAGGGACCTGCCAAAAAGAGTCGAACAGAAGACCCTCCAAAGGACGTGCCAACTGGGCAAACTTCTGCTCATCCTCCAGCTCCTGCTGAGAAGCAGACTCCTCCTGCCCCGTCAAACCCTCCGGTTGCGCCCACCAGGGAACAAAACAAGCGGGAAGAAACTTTTGTGGCCAAACTCTCGAGCCATGCTTTGCGAGCAGCCAAAGACCGCCTTACTCACATCGTGAAGAACGACCGCATCAAAAATGCAATGGTTGAGGCAGAGGGTATGGCAGTCGACCAAATTCTGAACAGGACCGTGAACGAAATAGCCAGCATAAGTGCTTCTTTATCTCTTAGGCCTTAGTCTTTTATTCTTTGCAACAGGTTCTAACTTTATCTTCTGTCCTTAGGCTTTGCTGTCTACAACTGCTGCTCGTACCCGCACCCAAGCCACCATCGAACAGGCTCGGGCAAAGGCTATCGAGAGGTACCAGGTAAAAGCAGCCGAGGAACTTTCAGTTGCAGAGGCCAGGCATGCAAAGGAGTTGGAGGCGATCGTTCAGAAGAGGGATGTTGCGGTGACAAAGCTATCGGAGGCTGATGCTTAGAAGGCTGCTATAATAAAGCAGAGGGAGGAGTATCAGGAGGCCAGCCGAGTACAATATCGCGAAGTCAAGAGACTGGGTGAGGAGCTTAAGTACAAGGAAGAGACCATTGCTACTCTTGAGAGCCAAGTGGAGCAGCTGAAGCTTGAAAACTCCAAGAATCTGGAAAGGTATAAGAAGACGACGCTCCGGTGTTTTTACAACTTCTGGAAACACAATCAGGGCGCCAACTTCAGCTATCTTCAGAAGATGTTAGGACTGCTGAGCTGGCTCGCTGCATTGCTCAACTGGCTGAAGAGGAGGACAAAGCAAGGATTTCTACTTCTCCAAGCATTGCTGGTGCAGAGGAAGAAGGAGTCGTTGAGGACGCGACCAATCAGAATGCTAATAAAGACCCTCCTGCTCCTAATGCCTCTTGAGCCTTTATTATTTTTTCTTTCTTTTGATTACACGACCCACGGGTCGTGATGTAAACACAATACCTTTTTTGAATTTGCTGCCCTTTATTTGAACAGTTACATCCAAGCAGTGGTGCTTGCGGTGTAAAAGATTGCTTCATGATGCTATAACATTTTTATTTATTATAACATTTGTCCGTATGACCGAACTTAGCATAGTACTTTGGCTTGATTTAACAAAATATAAATTTTGAAAAATACTCTAAGTACCTCAGCATGCTTTCACTTATTTTGTTCGTTTGTTTACATACCTCATGGTACGCTTTGCTATCGATGTGCCTTATATGCCCCCCAAGTGATCGAGGAGCTTTAGGTCCTTGGTCACTTGCCTTGATCATGACCTGTTCGAACATTTCTGTTCGCGTGAAAAAGTAATACTTGTAATACAGCAAAACAACACACGTAATGAACAAATACTTGTAAATATAAATTCACAAAGGTTGGCAAGAATGACTGGCTGCGCACAGTCCCTTATAATCTCGTATTAAAAAATTGACTAAACATGTCTTTACGAGTGATTCTGAAATAAAATCTTACATATACGAGCGATTAGCCATACAACGTGGCTAACCCTCTTTTCAAAACTTGTAAAAAGTAAAATTTAATACAAGCCAATCCTTTAAAAAGGATTGTTCAATGATAATACTTGCGCAGGTGTTCTCCATTCCAATAACGTGGAACGAGTTCTCCGTTTAAGAACGCAAGTTTGTAGGTGTCCGGATGAAGGACTTCTTCAATCTGATATGGTCCTTCCCAATTAGGTTCGAGTACTCCAACAGTGGGGTCGCGGGTATTTAAGAAAACTCGTCGTAGCACCAAGTCACCGACGTTGAATTTTCTTTCTTTAACTTTGGAGTTAAAGTACCGGGTGACTTTTTGCTAGTAAGCAGCAACTCGGAGTTAGGCCTTCTCCCGTATCTCATCAATTGAGTCTAGGGACTCCATCATTAGTTGGCTGTTCTGGTCCTGGTCGTATGTTATGTGTTGATGTGAGGGGGGATCTAACTCAACAGGTAACATAGCCTCATATCCGTAAGCTAGGGAAAATGGGGTATGACCTGCCGCTGTTCGGTGAGATGTTCTATACGACCAGAGGACTTCAGGTAGCTGCTCTGGCCATGCTCCTTTAGCATCTTCAAGCCTTTTCTTCAGGGTATCTTTAAGAGTTTTGTTCACGGCCTCGACCTGCCCATTTTCTTGGGGATGTGCAACTGAAGAAAAGCTTTTAATAACTCCATGTCTTTCGCAGAAATCGGTGAATAAGTCGCTGTCAAATTGGGTTTCGTTGTCTGAAACTATCTTTCGGGGCAAACCATATCGGCAAATAATTTTCTTGATGACAAAATAAAGAACTTTCTTTGTCGTGATGGTAGCGAGTGGTTCAGCTTCGGCCCATTTGGTGAAGTAATCAATTGCCACGACTGCATACTTTACTCCGCTTTTCCCTGTAGGAAGGGATCCAATCAAATCTATCCCCCATACTGCAAAAGGCCATGGGCTTTGCATCTGTTTCAATTCGTTTGGAGCTGCTCGTGGAATCTTGGAAAATCTTTGACATTTATCGCATCATCTTACAAATTCCATCGATTCTTCGTTCATAGTCGGCCATAAGTAGCCTTGCCTTAGAATCTTCTTTGCCAAACTCTGCCCCCCAGCGTGATCCCCGCAGAAGCCTTCATGAACCTCTTTCATAAGTTCCTTAGCTTTTTCTGGTGTAACGCATCTGAGTAATGGCATTGAATATCCTCTTCGGTACATAACACCATCGACCAATATGTATCTAGCGGCTCGCCTTTGTAGAGTTTGTCAGATACTCCAAGTAAGGTGTCATCCATGTATCCTCCATTCGAATCTCCATATTGGTCTCGACTGCTTGTATGCTTGGCTCACTCAGTCTTTCTACTGGCACAATGCTCAAAGTGTCAGCATCCTTTGCGCTTGCGAGTTTTGCTAAGGCGTCTGCGTTTGAATTTTGATCCCGTGGAATTTGCTGAAGGGTGTACTCCGTGAACTGGGCTAGCAAGTCTTTTGTTATATTCAAGTAGGCTACCATTTTTAAACCTCGCGCTTGATATTCTCCTAGAACTTGGTTTACGACCAGTTGTGAGTCACTGTAAATATCAAGCGTCTTTATGCTCAGATCTTTTGCCATTCTCAACCCAGCGAGGAGTGCTTTGTATTCGGCTTCATTATTTGACGCGGCGAAGTCCAACCTGATGGCGCAGTGAAATCAATGCCCTTCCGGCGTTATCAATATCACTCCCGCTCCAGCATGGGATTCGTTGGACGACCCATCCGTGAATAACTTCCACGAAGGAGCTTTGTCTTAAGGCTCAGGCGCTTTAGGCTGTTCGCACTGTTCGCTGTCTGGGAGTTCGGTGAATTCTACAATAAGATCGGCCAAGACTTGTCCCTTGACTGCTGCTCGCGGTGAATAGGTTATATCGAACTGCCCTAGTTCGACTGCCCATTTTAATAATCGTCCAGCCGCTTCTGGTTTTTGGAGGACTTGCCGAAGGGGCTGGTCAGTTAAAACTGTGATAGGATGGGCTTGAAAGTAGGGGTGTAACTTTCTAGAGGCCAGGATTAAGCAATATGCTAACCTTTCAATTGGTGGATATCTTAATTCTGCCCCGATCAGTCTTTTGCTAACATAGTAGACTGCTTTCTGCACGCCTTCGTCTTTTCGCACCAGCACCGAGCTAGCAGCAACTTCAGTAATTGCCAGGTAAATAAAAAAAGTTTCTCCTTCAATTGGCTTTGATAAGATGGGAGGTTGTGCCATTTGAGTTTTCAAGGTCTGGAATGCCTGTTCGCAGTCTCCTGTCCAATAAGGACGCACTTGAAGAAAAGGACGCACTTGTCTGTTGACTTCGAAATAAATCTACTTAGGGCTGCAATTCTCCCGGTTAAACTTTGTACATCTTTGATCCTTTCTGGCGATTTCATGTCGATCAGGGCTTTTATCTTGTCGGGGTTGGCCTCGATTCCTCTTGAATTTACAATGAACCCCAAAAACTTCCCTGATCCAACTCCGAAGGAACATTTCAGGGGATTTAACTTCATTTGGTATTTGTTCAATACATCAAAGCACTCTTGTAAATCCCTTACATGTCTTTTTGCATTTTTAGACTTTACCAGCATGTCGTCCACGTATACCTCCATGTTTACTCCGATCAGCTCCTTAAACATGTGGTTAACTAGCTAGTTGTAAGTCGCACCTGCATTTTTCAGTCCGAAGGGCATTACTTTGTAATAGTATAAGCCCGTATCGGTCCGAATATGGTTGTAGCCCGAATATTCGGATCTCGTGTAAAATCCCGTATCGGTTGTAACAGTATAAGCCTGTATCGGTCCGAATATCAGTGCATGCTAATCTAGTTGTAGCCCGAATATGCATCCATGAACGAGAGGATCTCGTGCCCTGGTCGATTCTTGGGAGTGGGAAGCAGTCCTTTGGGCAGGCTTTATTGAGGTCTGTAAAATCCACGCAGGTCTGCCACTTGCCGTTAGGCTTGGGAACCAGCACTGGACTGGAGACCCACGATGGATAAAATGCCACCCTGATGAACCCATTCTCCTTTAGTCTTTCAACCTCTTCTTTTAAGGCTCTCGATCTATCCTTATCGAGCAGCCTTCTCTTTTGTTGCACGGGTGGAAAAGTCTTGTCTATATTCAGGACATGGCTGATAACTGTAGGATCTATCCCAGCCATGTCTTTGTGCGACCATGCAAAAACCTCCTTGTTCTTCCGCAAAAATTCCACCAGTGCGTGCTTCGTGGTGGGCTCTAAGTTCTTCCCGACCTTTACGACTCTGGTCGGGTCTTTTTTGTCGAGTTGGACCTCTTCCAGGTCCTCGACGAGTCCAATGTTTTCTTCAAAATCCCCAAAGCGAGGATCTAAGTCTCTATCCTCAGTTTGGGCAACACCCTATTTGGTGACTTCATCACTGGATTGGGTTTGTGTATCAACTGCCATCTGCAACCTATCCGAGGTAGTGCTCTTCAGCGTTCCGTTCTTCACCTTTGTGATTGAGGCGTTGTAGCACTCCCTGGCTTCTCTCTGGTTTCCCAACACGCGTCCTACTCCTGCGTCCATTGGGAACTTCATGGCTAAGTGCCACATAGAGATGACGGCCCGTAGATCAACCAGTATAGGCCTTCCAATGACGACATTGTACGCCGAAGGACAATCGACCACTACAAAAGTGGCGAGTAATGTCCTTGTTACAGGCGCTGTACCTGTCGTCACTGGTAGTTTGATCAATCCGGCGGGGGCGAGTCCTTCTCCAGAGAAGCCGTATATCGTTTGGTTGCAGGGCTCCAAGTCCTTAACAGACAGTTTCATGCGTTCCAGTGTAGACTTATACAGGATATTCACTGAACTTCCTGTATCGACCAGCACTCTCTTCACCATCATGTTGCCCATCTAGATATCCACGACCAGCGGATCGGAATGTGGGAACTGGACGTGTTGGGCATCGCCATCAGAGAAGGTTATTTCGCCCTCGTCTGACCAAGCCTTTTTTGGTGCGCGGTCCTCCACAGTCATCATCTCGATGTCCTGGTCGTGGCGCAGAGTCCGAGCATATCGTTCCTTGGCTTTCCGCTATTTCCCGCGAGGTGTGGGCCTCCACAAATGGTCAATAAGGTGCCAGTCACGGGGGCAGGCTGTAAGGGTGGAGAGCGTTGGCGCATGGGAGCTTGCTCATTGCTACCCAGAGGTTCTCATTGGGAATTCCCCGAGGCCCATACGTATCTTCTCAAGTGTCCTTGTCTAATAAGGAACTCGATTTCGTCTTTCAGCTGGTTGCATTCGTTGGTGTCATGTCCGTAGTCGTTATGGTAATGACAGAACTTGGTAGTGTCCCTCTTCGAAATATCCTTTCGAATGGGGCCAGGTTTTTTATAAGGCACACTAGAACTTGTGGCCTGATAAACCTCTCCCTGAGACTCGACGAGGGTAGTGTAGTTAGTGAACCGAGGTTCATAACGGTTACCCTTCGCCCGCTTATTGTGGAGGTGGAAGGCTCGTTGTACGGCCGTTTTCCACCATTCTTGCCATTGCCGTTGCCGTTCTTGTTGCCTTTGCCGTTGCCGTTAGGTTTGGACCCATTGGCGGCTTTGGTGGGCTCGGCTGGTTTTTTATCCTTGCCAGAAGGCTTTCCATCGTCGGCAATGGCATCTTCGGGCTTGATGTATCGATCAGCCCGGTCTAGGAATTCCTGGGTAGTTCTTACTCCTTCCTTCCAGAGGCTTTTCCAGAGGGGGGAGCGATGCCTAACTCCTGCGGTTATGGCCATCATTTTTCCTTCGTCTCCCACCGTTTTTGCTCCAGCTGCTGCTCGCATAAAGCACTGGATGTAGTCCTTCACTGATTCTCCATCCTGCTGGCGAATTTCAACTAGCTGGTGTGCTTCGGTCGGATGCACACGACCTGCATAGAACTGTCCGTAGAACTCCCTTACGAACATTTCCCAGGAAACTATGCTTGCAGGAGGGAACTTAAAAAACCACTCCTGCGCGGCCTCAGAAAGTGTTGCAGGGAAGATCCTGCACCAAGCGTCTTCGGACACTTTCTGAATGTCCATTTGTATTTCAAACTTATTGACATGAGATACTGGGTCTCCTTACCCATCAAAGTTTGGAAGTGTAGGCATTTTGAACTTGCTTGGAGTTTCTGCATTAGCTATCCTCTGTACGAAAGGAGTGCCTTTCCTCCTATCGTGGTCGATATAAGATGTCCTTCCCCCGACCAGCTGTTGCACTGCCTGGTTGAGGGCATCTATCTGGGCCTGTACAGCGGCAGGAATCGCTGTAGCCTCTGTTACTGGGGGGACGTTCTCGCCATGCCGCTCGTAGCGATCATTGAGTACGTCTAGCAAATCCTCGTCTCTTCTCCGCTGCTCGCTACCCCCGAGCCGGTTGAAGACATTATTTTGCCTGGGCTGCCCCCAACATCCCGTCTATTGGGTTGGTCATCTTGAGGTACCTGGCTCCCGCCTCTACCTCTTTCTTCGTTCCTCCTACTAGCATTTCCCTTGCCTAAGTCGGCCTCATTATATCCATGGCCATCTCTAAACCTCGATTGACTACGGTGGGATCGACTGTTCCCTTGATTTCCATCCCTGGCTGAAACGTCCCGAGCGTTAGAGGGCGGCCTGCGCTGGTCGTTGTGTCCCCGTGCATTATCATGCCGTGGGGGACCCCGGACCGCAGAGCCTAACTCTGAGTCCCTCCTGTTACCAGGAGGGTACTGACCTCTGTTCGGTAGGTTTGGCTCATCACCCCTACGGTGTCTAGGACTGTGAGGCTGATTCTCGGTCCTATTCTGCCTCTGCTACGGAGGATTACCACGACCATCTTGGGATGGTGGCTGTGCCTCAGGGTTCAGTGTGACATCGTCATGAGGCACCTGAGGCTGCTCGGGCCTTTGCGGACTTGAGGGCTGGATTGGTGGGCTAATATTGGGACCCCTCTGGGGTGGCCCATTTGCAGGTTGGTCAGGCTGCGAGACAGGTGCGGCCTGATTCCTAGCTAGTTGCAAGGTTGCCTCGAGGGCTGCCATGGCTTCGCTTTGGCGGCGGTCCATCTCCGCCTGCCTTTCGCTTAATTCCGTGCGCTGTCGTTCAATCTTCTGCTGCTGTCGCGCCACAACTTCGGCAGCAGTCACTTGACTGGCTCTTAGATTAGCCAGCTCTTCCTGCAACGCCCCCAGGGTACTCTTCAGCGATGCATCATCCATCTCTTCCTCCTCGAAGTCCAGATGTGGCTCATCCTCCGCCACGCTTGCAGGGGGAGGAGGAGGTGGGTTTGATGGCGCAGCAGCGACCGCCTGTCCAGCTTTCCTTGAAGTTTTCTCCATTGGTTTTCTGAACAATGATAAATCAAGCTCTCAATGAAAGCACCAGAATGTTGACCCAAAATTTGGTCAACTGACACGGAGTCAAAATATGCTTGATGTGAATGACTGAGTTGAAAAGAACGTAATGACGAAAAGAATAAGAACACGATATTTTATAGTGGTTCGGCCCCAGGATCTGGTAATGACCTACGTCCACTTAGATTGTTATTGATATAAGAATCAAAGGAGTGATCAAAGAACAAGGGTTCAATGAGTTTCACTAACCTCTGAAGAACAATACAATATTCCAAGGAGAATTATTCTAGTCTCAAATAATTCAAAAACCAAAAGTCCCTTCCTTGAGCTATCTTTCTCTATTTATAGGCTCAAGGGGGATTACATGATTTAGTTGCTGATATTCTCTCCTAAATAACCGGATATTCAGGAGATTGTGTGAGTTAAATTCAGGATCTTCAAAGATCTTTACAGTAATATTACATTGCATGCGGAACCATCGACCAGACTGGTCGCAGGTAAGACTGGGCTACTGACTGTTTCTAATACGTCTTCTGGTCGATACACTAACAGAGTTCCTCCAGGTGTCAGCCACGTGTCTAGGGATCAGTTGCCACGTCATCAATGCCAATTTTTTGGATAACATTAGTGAAGTAGGTTCTGAGAAATTTGTGTGCTGCGGCAAGATAAGGAAGAAAACTTTGGTGTTGTTTGAATATTTTGAATTGATAATGATAAATGGTTGGTTAATAAATAGGGATGGAATGTTTTCTTATTTTATATAGAACCGAGGCATTTTCCTCAACTGAGGAAAAACGCAGGTATAGTATTTTAGTCCTAAGTCGAGTCTTTTAAACCCTAAAATTCATATAGTATTGCAAACAATTTTAAACAAAAATTTATCAAAACAAAACAAATTTTGGAAGAAAAAAAGAAGTACCATTAAAACCTCACTCAACACCTTGGTGACAATGAAATTTCAAAAGTGAATGTGTCAGGAAGGTAATATAACATAACGAAATTGTACAAAATATTTTGATTAATACCTAATTACCCAATATATTTTTTTACAAACAAAAGTTATTAAGTACATAAAAGAAACTAAACCCCATACTATGTGGAACTGTGGAAGCAAATCACATGAGTGACTTTCAGAGCTATCTTTCTTGAGTTCTCTAAAGTATCTTATATTGAACATACAAAGCATTATTTCTTTAGTGGAGAGCTACCGTACTTTTGAAATATTAGTTGAAGAGGAAAATCTTCCCATGTGCACTTGAGCTAAGTAGCCACAAAAAAAGTAAAGATATCAATGATGTGTAGGCCATAATATTGCTGTAAGACTCTTCTCATGAAGAAAAAAAATGGTTGGTGCATGGTTTTTTGTAGATATGGGAAGAAAAGTCTCAAACACAAACTTTTGAACCTATTAGATAAGTGGGTTGGCTTAAAAAGTCAAAAGAAAAGAAAATAAATTGAAATTTAGGAGAAGTGAGAAAAGAAACCAAAACTATGAATAAGAGGATCGTCACTTCATTACCTATGTTTCATTTTGTGTGTGCTTAGATTTGTACTTAAAATAAGTTTCCAAATGATTTTCTGTTAGTTATTTATGTAATGTATAATCTCAATATGTTTCTCTCATGATTTTCTATTTCTATGGTTCAGTAGTCAGTATAGCTCAATAATTTACCCTTTTTTTATTCTTGGTATCTAATTCTTTTGAACTTTAATTCTCTTGATATAACTGTGTTTATTTGAATATGATTGCATTATCCCTTCTTTTCTCATCAAAATAAAGGTGTTGTTTTTGGTAGAATATTTGGTTTGCTTTCTTAGCCACTACATGAAAAATTGTATTAATTTATGAAAAGCTTGTACATTACAATCAATAATTAATTTATAATTACTCTTTTTGATTCATAGTCACAATACTTCTTGAGCTTGATCTACTTGCCGACAATGTCTAAAAAAAATAAAAATAGATTTCATTATAGAGACTTGAGATTCGTGTTTAGCTAGCAAATCGTGCATCTACCTAAAGTTAACCCCACCATATTTCAATTATATAAATATTATCCTTAATTATTATTGATATAATTAGATTTTTTTTCCCTTCAAACTATAGTTTGATAAACACCAGGTTTTGCCCCATATACATCAAATTGTGAGGGAATTCTTGTGTTTTCAATAATAATAAGAAAGAATTATTGTATTTGATTTTACATGTCTCGTATACTTGTGATTTTTAAGTACCTATAAAATACTTGCTGTACGTGTAAAATTCATGGTGTCGGGGTGTTCTCAGACACTCACTTGGGGTTGTTTTACATGTCTCGTATGAATGATCGAGTATCTTAGGTCAATTTAGTGTTTCTGTGGCTGAAGTGTTGGCTCTTCGAGCTAGTTTTCATATCGCTTTGCACTTTGGCTTTCAAGTGGGTGTGTCCAACGTGATTCTATGATTGTTATATCTTGATTATTCAAAGGGTGTTCTCTTCGTTCTTTTTGAGACCAATTGATTTGGTTTATTAGATGATTTTTTTCACTTCATCCGGAATTTTCGAATTATTGCTACTTCTTTAGTAAATCCAATAGAAGAATGTACTTGAAAGGCGCCTTCCCTTTGTTTGTTATGTGCAATTGATAGTTGGTAGCGATGGAACCAAACATCTGGCTGGAACTTGAAACCAAACAAATAGAAAATTAAAAAAAAATTGAACTTAACAATTTATGGAAGAAAAGAGAACACAACTTTAGATTTTGAAAAACACTGAAGTGAAAGCTTTCACATTTTTTTAGAATGAGAATATCATATTATTGTAATTCTAACTGCCAAGTCAACTAATGAAATTGGCCAAGTCAACTAGTGAAATATTAATTTTGGCCAAGTGCATGCCATGCACAAGTGGTTATACAATTTTTTTGTATCTCAGGAGTCAGACCACTCTGTATAAAGTCCATCTTCATTTCTTTGCATTAGAGAATCTCATATTATTGCAATTCTAACTGCCTATTTCCATTATAAGAACAACTCCATTTCCAGTCTTTACCTACTCCGTCTATCATATGGAAACAACAACTCCATTTCCAGTGAAAATTTCAATTACTTTAGATAATCTAAACTTCATTACCTGAATGCTAATATCTCCAAAAATTATGTATCAATCTGAAGAAGTGAAATGATTACCAGCAGTCTTTATGAGATTACAAGGAACTAACTAAAATATATATTTACCACTTTGGCAGTGGCTTAAATAGATAGAATTTATTAACAAAATAAATGAACACAACTTAAGATGTAACACCCTAGATAGTCAAGACCGTTACACTGTGTGTTTATAAAGGTGCAAGACTTGCTAATCAAGTCATTTAATTCAAAACGTGTTACTGAAACTATAGTTGAACTAGGGTTAAAAGATTTTGGTCTCAAAAGATTCATCTCTTACAAATAAACATTTTCTTTTTACATGGGATCCCAAAAGAAATAAGTTTAAGACTGTTTACAAAAGATTTAAGATTTAAATACAGTTGCTAGCCACTCTAAGGCAAAACAGAAAAATAGGCTTCCCTCGTCCTGTTCCACTCCTCGGCCGTGGTGGCCCATCAGCTGACTATGTACATTCAGCCCCGCAACTCTCCACCTCAAGACTGGTCCAACTTTCCTTTGCCTTTACCTGCACCACGTAGCACCCGTGAGCCAAGGCCCAGCAAGAAAACACAAAAACAGAGCATAATCATTCAACAGACAATCAAATAACTCATATTGCATAAGCATGTACTCAACAGTCTAAGCATTCACGTTTATGAAGTATTCAGCATACCAGGAGTATCATTTCATATCAGTAATCAATTCACATATGATAACTAGGATTAACACCCTTTGGCCGCATCCTCTATTTATCCCACTGACTCCGGCCCGCTTAAACTGAGCTCAGTGAATATTAAGCTGTCCTCGGCTACCAGTGGCCGAGCTGCGCCCTATGTGGAAGTATTATTTAAAGCACCCTTAGGCCGTTTATCACATGTCCCATGGCATAATACCATCTATGACATCATACAGATATAGGGAGCTCTTAGTCCCATCAAAAACACAAAACCGGGTGCAGTTTTCTTACCATTAGATTCACTAGCTTTGTTCAATTTGATTCTCGAGCACGATCCCGCCTGAGCCCTAGCGTACACCTAGTCACACCCATAGATCAGAATCATCACCAAACCTCAAATCCAAAACCTAGCCTCGGGATCAATCTCGAGCCCTCGGGAATCCCTAATTCCACCAAACGGGGTGGTGGAATCAAACCCCGAACCCCCGGGCAAAAACCCTTGAAAATAACCCAAAAACCCCTTTCTGGAGACAGGGTAGCGCTACAGCGCCCTAAGGGTAGTGCTATAGCTCTAAAAATAGAGCCAAAATGCTCAGGAACTTCAGGGCCTAGCGCTATAGCACCCAGTGACTAGCGTTGTAGCGCTAGTCACAGCACAGCCCTGCACAACATTTTCTCCTTCGAATTTACCCGAGCCAAACCTTCTCAAAACTCAACCTAACCTTAACCAAACTTCAAAACATGCCTCCCAACATCCTCAACTCGTCCCATAAGTCCCAACCACACAAAATTCAATCACATGCATCCCAAATCAAGGAAATCACCATAGCTGGACCTAAAGCTCCGAAACTTAATAAAACAACAACTGAAACCACAGAACTTGAACTAGAATTCCTTACCTTTGATGGATGAGCCTAACCTAGGTTATTCTCCACACTAGCTTAGCCTTCACCTCAAAGCTTCAGCCTCAACTCCCTAGAATTCCCACAGAATTCTGCTTAGAAAAACCAATTCAACACCTGCAACGACCCAAAATTACTAATAAGGCTTAAGGGCCTTGATTAGTGTGCCGGGAGGGCATAATTGGAAGTTATGTGAACTAATGGAGTATGATACACATGATTATATGAAATGCATGTTTACGAGTATTGGATAAGCATGTAGGCCCTATTTGATTGTAAGGGCACAACTGTAATTTTGGCCCGTTAGGGAATACATGTGGTTTTGTGTTAAACTGTTAAGACCACATTATTATGTGGATATATGTGTTTGCAGCTTTTGACATGAGGTGATCCTAGGGGGCAAGTAGTGGAAAAGTCACAACGGGACCCGGTACTTGATTTGGGGCAAGTCAAGGGGTATTTCAGGTATTAGATGATTATTTGGGCTATTGGGTTAAGGAAATAAATAATTAGAGATATATTTGAGGTTAGGAGGTCTAGGCAGGAATATTGGGGAATTTTTCCATTTTTCCCTCGGAGACGTTTTCGGTACCCTGAGCCTTGGGATTGACTTAAGTACCTAAGGATATACTAAGTAAACTTTAGAAAGCAGTGGAACAAAAGGCTAAACCGATTCTTCTCTCCCTCTCTTCTTCTCTATCAAGGAGCTCAGTGAAATCAAAGGATTTGTGGCTAGGAATTTAGTGGATTGGGGCTGGAGTCTTGAAGGATTAGTTCTATGTTTAGCTAAGGAATTAAATCAAGAACTGAGGTGAGATATAAGCTTTGTGCATGGTGATAAATTCTGTGTTTTGGCTGGGTTTTGAGGTGTTTATGGATTTTGATATTGAAGGGTTGGATTTAAGCTGAAACTTGGAAGTTAGCTCAGGAATCCTTTAGAGAATTGATTCAACAGAGAAGGTAAACTCCAATTCTCGTTTTAGTGTTTGAATTCTGAGCATTTATGACTGGTTTTCTTGTGTTCTTGGGCTGTTGAGTTTCAGGAATTAGAATGGGATTTTAATGAGATTTTAGACTAGATTTCTGCTGGGTTTTGCTGCTGGAAACATGTTCGAATGTTGGGATAGTTGAGTTATGTTATTGGGATGGTCTAGGGTGGATTTGGGTGAGGTTTGAATGTTAAAAATGGTAGTTTTTCTGGGTTCGCGGGGCTGGGCCGCGGCTCTGTTCTAGAGTGCCGCGGCCCTTCGGAGCAAGGAAGAGACAGGAGGGTTCTGAGATGAGGGAGCACCGCGGCGCCACATGGGCAGGGCCGCGGCGCGTGTCTGTGGTCAGAGAGGCCTAGCCTCTATTTTAAGGGGCGGGTCGCGGTGCAGGTCTCAGGGGCCGCGACCCTTAAGGGCATTTGTGGCCATTTGGAGTTTTAAGTGTGGGAACCTAACCTTTGGTGGAATTCAATGTCCCGGAGGCTAGAATTCTATCTGGAATCCCTTATGCATTTATTGATGGAATCCTTTATCATGGTTGTGACTAGGTGTACACTTGGGCTCGGGGCAGGATCATGCTCGGGGGTTGTCTTTCATAATTAAAGCACTTGAAACAAAAGGTAAGAAAACTGCACCTGGTTGTGGATATATAATGGGACTAAGGGTTTCCTATCTTGTATGCTTTGAAAGAATGGTATTATGCCATGTATAATGTAAATGGATGGTATCACGCCACGTAACTAGTAAACGAGCGGCCTAAGAATGCTGGAGTTTACACATGCGCACAGGGCGCGACTCGGCCACTTGTAGCTGAGGACAGCTTATTATGCACTAAGCTCAGTTTAAGCGGACCAGAGTCAGTGGGATAAACAGAGGGTGCGGCCTAAGTTGTCGGCCCTAATTATCATGTGATTTGATTGTAATTATTATGATAATTATGATATGTTGGTTAGTTGAATGGCAGATTGTTAGCTTGTTGGTTATTATCGTTGAATGGATGAATGTTGTGTTCTGTTGAGTACTTGGTTATGTCTTGTGAAATAATTGAGTATTATTAGTGATTGTGTCTTAAATGTTATGTTTTCTTGCTTGGCCTTGACTCACGGGTGCTACGTGGTGCAGGTAGGGGCAAAGGTAAGGCAAGTTAACCATGGGTTGGAGAGCTCTGGGGGCGAGGTGTACATTGTCAGCTGCTCGGCTGCCACGGTCGAGGATTTGTACAGGAACGAGAACCTAAAACGTGTATTTTTCCATTAGAGTGGCTTGGTTGTTTACAAGCTTCAGAAATCCTGTAATTACGTTATTTAAACCTTAATTTTGGGATCCCATGTACCAAACATGTATTTTTAGGAAAATTATTCGTTTATAACCAAAATCTTTTAAACCTAACCTGTTTGTAACATTAGATTCACATTTTTAATCAAATGACTTGATTAGCAAGTCTCGCACTATTTCAAACACACAGTGTAACGGTCTTGGTTATCGAGGGCGTTAGAACACCTATACCAAGAACTGAATATTAACCTCAAAATCTTACCTCAATTGATGAGCAACCTCAGCTAGTTCCCCCAACCTGATCAAGACCCCAAGTATACAATCTCAGCCTTAAGCTCCTTTGGATTTTAACCTCAAATCTCCAAAAGAAATTGATGGAGAAGACTCAAACCATTCTTGAAAAATTACCCTGTTTTTCCCTTTTTCCTTTCCCTTCTCTTCTTTCTTTTCTTTCTTTCCTTCAGACTTCCAGCTTTTTCTACACAATCCACTAAGGCATAAAGCCAAAAAAGCACTTAACTCCTATCCTTTATATGCCAAATGACCATAATACCCTCCCATTATCTCTAAGCCCTTAAATCAACCTAGGGGCATTTTGGTCATTACACCCAATTCCCGCTAATTCCTCGAATGTCTCTAATATTTACCGCTTACTTCCCGACACCTAACTAATCACCAGCTATATTCCTCAACACCAAAATAAACTCCAATATATTTTCTAAATTCCCAGAAATACCCCAAGGCTCGCCCCGAGCCGGGTATAAATCCCCATCGTGGCTTTTTCACTGAACCGCTCACTAGGATCGCCTCGAGTCACAGGTTACAAATATATCCACATAAAAATGTGGTCTCGACAATTTATCACAAATCTATACAGTTATGCCCTCAACATGCCAAAATTACGATTATGCCCTTCTAACCTAATCAAGGCCTACATGCATACTAATACACATAGTCATGCATCACAGACATTCAAATAGTCATATAACATGCTTTTAATCATTAAACCACATATAATCCTATTATGCCCTCCCTACACACTAATCAAGGCCCTTAAGCCTTAGTAGTAAATTTGGGTCATTACATAAGGTTATGTTCATTCTTTAATTTTTTTGGGATATTTTCATGTGGCTGAATTGCAATAATAACTAAGATTCATGTTTAATTTTTAGGTTAGTCTTTACTTTTGTATGTTTATTAAATTTTGATGTTGAATTCATGTCTTTCTATCTTACTTGTAAATAGAATACATCTACTCAGAGTGAGGAGTAATCAATTGCCAATGTTCAATCAAATTCTCATATTCATTCCACTCAGGTAATTATGACACTAATTATATGAAAATGATAAAATTTAAAACATATAATATTCAATATAAAATCATTTACTACTGCTGAATTTGCTTTATTGATATATTGTTAGAGTGTTAAGAACCACACATTTGGATCCAAATGCAAAATATTAGATTGGATTTGATCTAGAGAAATTATTGCAGAAGGCTATTTTTTTCAAAGTAACCCATAGGATGTGGTTCACCATGTTCCTCTTGGGCCTAGTGCTATGAAAGTGGGGATAGATCTTGTGAGAAAGAATGATGCATTTCTGTGGAGGCCTTAAACAGTTATGTATACTATAGAAGATGCTATAGGTAGTATAATTGCATGGCCAACCGATAAAGTCATAATTAGGCAATTAACTTTTTTTATGTACTCTTTTATTTTACTATTAACTTTAAGTTGAATCATTAATTATTTAAATTTTGTTGTAGCTAAGCAAATGGACTCACAACAAAGACAAGTGCACAAAGGATGATGAATTGAAGGATGGAGAAATTTTCATGCATGGTTTACTTTTGTGTATTTTGTAATGTTTCTGTTTTTCATTTTTGAAGTAAAAAATGTTCAAGATTATAAAACTTTATTATGTTATGCTTTCAAACTTAAGGTAGAACTAAGATCTCATGAAGTAGACACATTCATGGTTTGAATTAGTTATTTTTTTATGTAATACTTATGGTTTATCAATCTATTGAGAATTACATTTTATGATTAATTTTGATTTTTTTTTTATCAAAATACAATAATGAAAATCTTTTAATTAAAAAAAACCTTAGAAGTATCATTATCACAATAAAATGCAAAATAAATTATCCAGACTAAAGTAACAAAATTTTATTACCCAACTTTTAATATGTTATGATTTTGAAACATATTATAAGCGTAACAAATCGTTATGATTTATATAATATAACAAACTAAAAACGCTATCAAAATAATCAAATGTAACAGTTGAAAAGTGTTATGAATAAAGTATAAGATTAAACTTCAAATTTATAACCAAATACTCTAATTAAATGTTATTATTTGAATATTATAGCAACTAAAAATGTATTATTGAATAGTTTAAGATAACATCGAACATAACATTCGAATATTGTTATAGAGAAGACAAGACTTTTAATAACAGGGGCTATGTTAGTATTTTCAAAAGCGTTATCAATACTCACTGTTAGCAGTTTTTAAGTATTATGAATACTATTTTTTCTTGTAGTAAAAATTGTTATACCAAGCCCCACAGTATGTTATGGTTGAGGGAATTCTATATCAACGAGGGCATTCTCTGCCCCTCTTGCGGTGTGTTCTGCCCGAGGAAGCACAAATTATCCTACAAGAGAGACATGAAGGCTTCTGCGGAGACCATGCTGGGGGTAAAATTAGCTCTAAAGGTATTGAGACATGGATATTTTTGGCCCACACTATAAAAGGACTCGGCCTCATACGTACAGAAATGAGACTAGTGCCAACGCTTCAGAATAAACGCCCGAGCAGCACCCATTGAGTTAACCATGATCTCATCCCCTTGGCCATTTGCAGTATGGGGAATCGACTTGATTGGTTCATTAACAACAAGAAAAGGAGGAGTTCGCTATGCAGTCTTTGCCATTAACTATTTTACGAAGTGGGTCGAGGTCGAGCTTCTGGTGACCATAACCTCGAAGACAGTCTTGGATTTCATCATGAAGAACATCATATGTCGTTTTGGGCTCCCAAAGAAGATGGTGTCTGACAATGGGACTCAGTTCAATAGCGATCTCTTCGCAATTTTTTTTGAGAAATACGGCATAACTAAGAGTTTCTCTTCAGTGGCGTATCCGCAAGCTAGTGCACAGGTCGAGGCTATAAATAAAACCCTAAAGGCGGCTTAAATAAGCGACTAGATGATGCCAAGGGATTATGGCCCGAGCAGCACCCGTGAATACTTTGGGCCTATAGGACATCACATCACATAAGCACGGGGCACACTCCCTTCTCTTTGTCCTTTGGAAGTGAGGCTATGCTCCCAATTGAAGCACTAGTAAAGACAAATAGACAAAAAACCTTCATTCTAGATCGAAACCACAAGTTACTCAACGCATCTCTGGATCTGATTGAGGAAAATCAGGAAGAGTCCCAATTATATCTCGCCCATTATCAGCAGAGAATCACTCATTACTTTAACTCGAAGGTAAAAGGTTGATGACTCGGACTCGGTGGTTTAGTGCTTTAAAGTGTGTTTTTGGCGAGTAAAGATCCCAAAGAAGGTGTATTGGGACCGAACTGGGAAGGACCATACCAGATCGTGGAAATCCTATTAGAGAAAATCTTCAAACTAGCTCAAAATAGGAGAATTTGTCCCACAGACCTAGAACGCGCTACATCTTCAAAAATACTATCAGTAATAGGATTACTTGGTTAATTTTTTTGGATGTTTTCAGTACTTTTCTATGTAAGGCTTATTTATAAAAGTCATTCTATTTAAATAACAATGGATTGCTACATAAGTTAAACGTAGAAAAAATATTTTTATTCTTGTTATGTATCACGTGTTCATTTTGTAAAAGCGACCTAGAATATCCATCAATTCTGATCGCTTGAGGGGCATATAACCCTCAAAGTGCTTTTAAAAGTATTTAGAATATTTGGATAAAATTTGAAACTTAGCATTTGGAAAATTTATCATTCAATGGGATTTTAAAGCTCGAATTTTCAAAGCAATTCCAAATATGAACTAAGTTATGAAAATTTAAAAACAAAACAAAACCTAGAAGTTAACTAGGGAATCCTGGATATAACCAGGTCCGAGGCCTGAATCCTAACAGGTATAATGCTATTAAGAAGACAAACTTCTGGACATAACCAGGTTTAAGGCCTGATTCTTAACTGGTATAATGCTATTAAGCAGACAAACTCCTGGACATAACCAGGTTCGAGGCATTATTCTTAACAGGTATAAAGCTATTAGGTGGACACACTCTTGTATATAACTAGGTTTGATTCCTGATTCCTGTAATGGAGGACGCTAATAGGCGAGAAAATTCTTGGGTATAACCAGGATATTGACTAGAATTGTTTGGTCAAGGCATTAGAAACCTATCTCGGTCTAAAGATAACCCCTATGATTGCGAGTGTGCAAGAATTTGAAATTCGTAAGCATGAAAACTTAAGAGATTAAGGCGAGAAAAAATAGATCATAAAATAGTGAACATACACTAATAAGTATATGATTATCAGAAGGAGAAATAACCTCGATCTAAGCCTGAAGGGAATTGTTTTAGTTTGAGCATAAATACAAAAAAAACAAAAGAAAAAAAACGGAATAAGGAAAAAAGACCAAGTTGCACTAAAACATCACTGAGCTCCAGCAACTTGCTCATGTGATGACACCTCTTCACCACCCCCTTCAGCATCTCTAGAAGCATTCGTAGTCTCAGAGGGCTCTTGCGAGAATCGGCTCTGAAACTTGGCAAGATGATGCCCCCAAAGCTCCATCTCCATAAAGATGAAATCCCCTTCCTGGTTGTGAGCCCAACACAAATAGAGCATCTCCTCTAGGGCATTCATTTATTCTGCAACATCTAACTTCACCTTCTCAACATCCTCCTTGGTCTTGGTCTTGGTCTTGGCTTCGACCTCGAATAACTTGTTCTTTAGTACATCGACCTCCTCAATTTTCTTATTGAGGTTGTCAATCTCGACCTGCAGTTGATCTCGTCGCTGAATCACCTCAACGACCTGGTCCTTGGCTATTTGCTCATACTCTTAAGATGTAGCCAGGGCGTCCTTCAGCTCCGCTCTTTCATCTCGGAACCGGGTGATGCTATTGGTCTGAGTTAAAGAATACTACAGAAGAAAGACGTAAGACAGGATTAGCTCGCGAAAGTAAAATTAAGAAAAAAGCACAATACTGATAGTATAGGAGGAAGAAAGATGACTCACAGTCAAGTTCATTCCCAGAGCAGACTTCAGAACATCCCCAGGGGAACGATCCTCCATGGCCCTTAGGTCCTTAACATTCGCTCAATAAGCGTGACCCACCATATGGTTCGCCATGTCCTAGATGGTTCCTCAAAGTGCTTTGTGGATCCTTGCCACCTCGAGGGGTTTGACTAGGATTTGAATAGATGGAGCTTCGCCCTGAACAACTTGGGGGACCAGAGCAGGTTCATTGTGAGGAAGAGGTGGAGGAGCCTTAAGAACTGCAACTGTAGTCACCAGAGCTGGTGGTGGTGCATGCTGTTGCTGTTTCTGGATGGATCTGGTACCCTTGTCCTTTACAGGAGATTTGGTGGCAGCTCTGGACTTCGAGGAACTTTTCTTTTATATTATTGCCTTCTAAATTACGGATCCAACTCCAGACCCACCAGACTTGAAGGCGCCCTTCAGGTCCATATCTTCGCCTGCAAAGGGATGAGCGAAAAAAAAATCAGATACAAGAAATAATTAAGTCAGGGTAATGCAAGGAAAAGAATAGAGCAAGACTCCTACCCTCCGAGTTAGAGGAGGAAACTACTATGATCGGCTCTAGGTTATGAACCAGACTGGGTAAAATCTCTAACTCATGGACTATCCGAGGAGGGGGGACTCTAATATTATTACATTTTGGGTCCTAGGGGGTTTAGGCTCTTCATTCGAGCAAGACTCATGCGCAGTCTGCCTAATACTCGGGGAAAAAACACCCTGATGGAGGGAAGGTCACGACAAAAGATTTGTACCGTACTCCTCAAAGATGTTGGACCTAAAGTGAAGGGTGTTATCTACCACTATAGTACACCAGGGATAACTATGGTCTTAGCGTACAACCAAGTGATCCATGCATTGGAGGAGGGTCACGTTCCGGTCCGTGTCTACCGGATGTTGACTCACGATCTGTTGTGGATTGAATTGAACTAACCTAAAACTGGCAGAGGCTTAGTTTAATTCTCTATAAGAGTTACCTTGGCCGGAAGTGTCGGCTGGTGCCCCCGATTCTGCTCGGTCTGGGTCAGGATGTGGCCCCTCTCCAAGGAACTTTCTTTTGCGCACCAGCTACACAACTTCTTCTTCCTCTTCAACGTCTTTGACAACAGGGAGGACTTCTTAAGGAGGAGGGAGCCTCGGGGGAGGGCCTCGAGCTCTGATGGCCAGTGTCTGATCCTTTCAAATCAGTTTGTAGGCCACCATGGTCACGACATTAACTACCATTCGAAACTCCTTCTCCTTGGCAGGAATACGAGATATCGTCTCGTATTGACCTTCAAAGGTCTTTGATCACCATGTTCTCTTGTATATAGCTTCACAAAGTAACAACTCAACTAGAATATGTTTAAAATCTATCAAGAAATAATTCAAGTATAAAACTCAAACAACTAAGAAACTTACGAGGTCGGTTGAAATAACGATGGGTGAAGTTGTTGAATCCGTTTGACATGAAGAATTGATCGTTGTAGTCATTCGGGTGGCTGGGGAGATCGATAACGGAGGTCGTATTAAGGAATTTGGTTAGGTAGTAGAAATTGTCTCCTCACCCCTTCTTCTCGGGGTTGGCTTTAAGGTAGAAGAAGTACATTATGTTGGCAGGGGTGGGAACCTCCCACTCATGTTTCAAAAATAAATATTTCATCTCTGCTTGAAGCCGATATGAATTGGGGGAAGCTAGAATTGTGCTAGTTCGACGTAGTTCAAAAACTCCATGTAGTACTGGTCCAAAGGGAGAAAGGCACCTGCCTTCAGGTCCTCGTCAGTCCAGGACCCGAAGTCATCTTGAAGTGGCATGCAGCTTCGCTCCCTTTCCAGTGGGGGTGAGGCAATAAGGACCTCCGACCCCAATTTGATCCCATGGCTTAGCGAAATCTTATTCACCTTGCCCTGAGTCTTTATTCGGGACTTGATGCGCTCAGCCTCAAAAAAGGTGTTGGGGTCAACTACGATCTCCCTATGCACCACTGGGTCTAAGTAGGGAATAGAGTTCTCAGACGCAATCTGCTTGCCCTTACTCTTGCTTTGAGAAGAGGAGTTTGCGATAGACTTCTTCTGATGGGCCATTATCTTGCTCGCCTGACGACAGAGCGGCCTGTTAGAGGAGACCTAAGAAAAAGCCTTTCTACGATGATAAAGGTACGACGACCTAAGACAAAACCTGAGGGTTTGAATTCGATCTATTCAACCTAAAAAGTATACACGAGCTAAGATATCTCCTAGAAACAACGCGTGTGTCCACACTTGTTCAGTAGCCACGCTCTATAAACTTAGGAAGTCCATTGATACTTCGGGATTCATGTGTGAGACCAAATACATTTTTCAAGGCGGTTTAATGCAAAAACTGTCGAGGAATTGTAACCCTTAAGCTACCCAGAACTAAACATAAAAACCCTCAAATTTCTACGCATACACAAGCAACCCTCAATTTCAAAACCTAGAAAATTACCCATTTTTTTATGCACATTATTTCTAACCAATCCTTGTATTGTGCTTTTGGCCTATCCTAAACACCTATTAAACTCGAACGTACAAGATGTTAGAAACTATATTGGAAATTTTGTAAAACTTATTGAAAAATAAGAGGGAGAAATTTAAACCAGGTATAGGAATACTTACAGTTTAGATGGTTGATCGAGGGAAATAATGATACCTCCAGTAACAGTAGCTTGAGAGCCCCTGAAGAATGGGAGGATGCCAAAGGTTTCTTAAAGTTCTTTGAGACGAAAAAAGGAAATTTTTTTAATGTAAAGGTTGTGAGGTTCAGGTCTGTTTCTCTTATTTATATGTAAACTTTGGGAACCAATATGGGCCACTCAATTAGGTCAGTTTAGGATCCAAAGGCCAAGATTAAATAACCCCTGCGGCGAAAAAACATGGATAGGATAGTTGTCACAGTGTTTGAAACATGAACATGTACCTTTTACAGATAGACATGTGTTTAACACACGAGTAGTGTGTGGGCACGATTTCACATAACAGAAGCATAAAAGCCCCTACTATGCATGTCAGAGGTGATGACATGCACGGGCAGGAGCTTGGGGGTAAGTGTTGTACCTCAAAATAAAGACGAACTGAATCTCTCAGTTCGGGGTACAACTGGCAGATAAGCGCATGAAGAAAGTGAATAGGTAGAACATCTAGCTAACTCTGGCATGAGCAGTTCAAGTCAAACTTGACAGTACGACAACTAGATAATCTGCAGGTCGACTCTTGAGTCAGTAACCTAGTTCGAGATGCATGATGACTAGATCGCCATCTAGGTACTCTGAACTTGGCCCATGTCAAGTTCTGTTAGCCCTTCAATATCCAACACGAGGGAAGTGTTCAACTTGTGGAAGTATGACCATGATGCACAATGAAGCATCCCAAAATGCTCGAATATCCCATATACACTCATTAATGCCTAGATTGTAGTACACATTTATTACCCGAGATAACGGTAGTAAATTCCATTGGAAATCATATCCCTATGTAAATGGGATATTATTCTGGTTGTGTAGAGTCCTAGAATGTTTACTTAGCAAGCTAAATAATAGTAGTAATAGTAGTAGTTAGTATTAGTTTATAGTATGATAGTTACCATGGATTTTGGTTCAAGTCGGGACTTAATTGGAAACTCATAACAATAGTAAGGGATTTTTATAAGGTTAACCTATAGTTAAAGAATATTAATTATAACATAAGGTTTGATTAATATTGATGGTCTCAAATAAATTATTGATTATAACCTAAGGTTTAGATAGAACCATTAAGAGCATGACACTTGTCATAACAATGATTGTTAAGGAATTAAGTATTTTTTCTTATTAGTTTTAATAAAAGAAAGATCTAGAAGGTCTAGAACCTTCCAGTAGCTTTAAGATCGTATTATGACTCAGTCAAAGCAATTTATCCAATTCAAATTAAGTTGAAGTTGATAAAGTGCAATTACGTGTCTAATATATCAACGTGTGCAGATATATCGCAGCTATAGGGACCGATATATCGCCTACGGAAGATACAAAAAACACGTCGACTTTGCATGAATGATTAAACGAGCCTCGCGAATACAGGGGGAGGCGATATATCGCCTATAGGGGTGATATATCGACTCCAATAATGTATTTTTGAAAGTTTGGTTCTTCAATTTTAAAAATTTCCTTAACCTCTTAGACCTGCTTTTGAATGATTTTGACCAAGTTCTGGGCGTCTGCTGAATGAAAATTCAAATCATTTCCATTTTATAATCATTTATTTTTTCAAATTAAAAGGGACTAGTTTCACTCTTTGAAATCTATAAATAGGACCTAGTGCTCAGCCATTTTCTTCATTCTTCAAGCATTTGATCAGAGCTCCAAGGTGCTACTGTTACTATAGAGAGATACACTTGGGTTTGGGATAAAATCTTTATCATTCTCAGCTTTCTAAACACTTGGGAAGTGAGAATTAGTGTGATTTCAGTGTTGAGGTTTAGACCAATCCATAAGGTCATTCAAGGTATTCCTATTCCTAAGTTCAGTTCTATATGGTGCTTTAGTTTTCCTTAGTTTTCATTTATTCAGATCCTAACTCTTGTTATTGATTTCTTTGTTTAGGTATTTAAGTTTTTGAAACTTAAAGTCCTTCTTGGTAAGTTTCTTCTTGATGGTTTAGTACTCTTATTCATCTTCTTGTTTAGATTCTCACCATTTTACTATTGGTTTATAGGAGTTTTGATCCCATTCTTGTTCTCAAATATCCCAGCTTTTGGTAAGGAAAATAGGATAGATTGTATGTACTTATATGTTATGTTTATGTTATGATATGGGTATTTTATGATATGTATATACAGAATATTCTTTATAGTCATTGGGCATATGTTTTGTTTAGATAACAAGCCCCACAAATTTATATGACTTCTTTAAATAACAAGTCCTACAAATTTATGGGCATATGATTTGCCTAGCTAGCAAGCCCCAAGAAGTATGATGGCCATTGTAATAGATGTTTTTTTTTATAGTTATATATTTTATAGTATATGTTTATGATATAGTCTTTTGTTTATGATTTATGTTTTATGTTGTTAGTAGATTTTCCTTGTTGGGCATTAGGCTCACTCCTTTATTTTTAGTGTGATGCAAGAAAATGATTATGGAGGCGGAAGGATTCTTGGCAGCTTGCCTTGTGTGTTAAGGATGAATGGACTGAGTGGATTGCGAGTCGATCGAGGATGACGTTTATTTTAGTCTTTTGAATTTGTTCTTTTGTAATTCTGCATTTTAGTTTTCAACAATTAATTTAAAGTTTTATTAAACAATGGGTACCTGTACCACATTTTATGTTTTATTTTGTAATTTGCACAATATTTATTTTGGAGTTTTAATAAAGTTATAATTATTTCGTATGTATGTTTTCTTCAAAGTAGTAGCTATGTCTACTAGTTTGAATGGTCCAAGGTCTCAGAAATAGTTGGGTCATTACAGTTCTTATCAGAGCAACTGTTCATTTGTATGAAGTTCTCCTTGATACACACACTCAAGCTTCGAATTTAACCACCGATGTAAGTGTTTATGTCGTAGTTATTTTGTTTATGTGTTAAAGTTTATTTGTTTTATGTATTATCTTTGCATTTATGATTGTATATAGTGAAAACCTTTTTCGAAATAAATATCATTGTTATTTTGATGACATGTATGAGTTTGATTCTTTTTATTTTTACAATCATAATAAATAATGACCAAGTTCGGTGAGGGTGGATAAAAATCAATGAACTAGGTTCTATATTGAGAGTTAGGGGGCCATAGTAGTGGGAACGATTTTACTAATTCCAGCCGTCCCTTAATATGGTAAACTTTGGAACAATGACGAGTTTCGAGCTTGAGAATTAAGTCATATAGGATGATTAGAAACAGACTTAGAAAACAATAAAGATGGCTTATTTTTCTAAGTATAGAAACACACCCTAATGATAAAGAAGGCTTATCTAATTTTTTTCATAAGAAGTCATAATTAATAGGTCTGAGTTATGTTTGCTTAGATTAAGTTTTGTTTTAGATCCTATTATGGTAAGTTCTAACATGTTTTCTCGACTGTTAGAAATCGGCTGAAGATGTTGCTCAGAAGGTCTGCACGTACCAATGCTAATGCCTCCCGCGTCGCTCCTGAGACTAATGAAGCCTCTCCAGTTCGCAGAAGGGGAGCGTGTGCTACCACTACTGCTGCTAACTGAAGTGCACTGCCGCCGCAGGTTGATAACATTGCAAAAATTTCCAGATTACGATAGCAAGTTGAAGAATTATTGCAGCAACAATGACAACAGGCTCAGCCTCCTCCTCCACCGCAACCGCAGCCTTAGCAAATGGCTCAAGCACCCCATCAAATAATTTCTTATGGGGGATGGCCAATGGCGAACTATGTGCCATACCCAGCTCAACACATGGAGCCAATTTATTAGTGGTTTCATAAGCAACACGTTTCAAACTTTGAAGGGACAACAGACTCCTTCGAGGCGGAAGAATGGCTCAGAAATGTGGAGCCAATCCTAGCGCACATGAATCTCGACAACACAGACCACATATCTTGCGTTTCGTCTCTGCTCAAGAAAGATGCTAGAATATGGTGGGACTTTGTTCAGCAGACTCACAATGTCGCCACCATGACTTAGACCAGATTCGTGGAGCTGTTCCACAAAAAGTACTGCAACTCGGCAGTCATCGCTACAAGGGTCGAGGAGTTCGCTAATCTGAAGCAAGGGAACTTATCAGTAGCCGAGTATGCTCGGCAGTTCGATCGACTAGCCAAGTTTGCACTAGAGATGGTTCCAACAAAATTTTTGAGGATTACCAAGTTTGTTAGAGGACTTAGACCAAAAATTGAGCTAGGGATTAAGCTAGCAAACCCTGGAAATACTACCTATGTCGATGTCCTATAAACGTCTATAGAAGTAGAAATGCTTCAGGCGAATGTTAGTAAGGAGGAAGCTAGCAAGCCTGAGCCTAAGCAGCAAAGTCAACTTCAGAATGGTCGGAACAACCTCAACAACAACCATCAACATAACAATAATAATGGTCAAAAGAGAAGGCATTCTGACAATAAGCAGTCCGACAATGATAAAAGAGAACGAACAAGCAATAGAGGCAATAAGTCGGGTTATGTAGAATACCCGTAATGCTCTAAGTGCCAAAAGAAACATCTTGGTGAGTGACAAAGTGATAGCCTACGCCTCAAGGTAGCTGAAGGAATACGAGCAACGCTATCTAACACATGATTTGGAGTTGGCAGTGATGGCCTGTGCATTAAAAATCTTGTGCCATTATCATTATGGAGAATGGTGTGAGATTTATACGGACCACAAAAGCTTAAAGTATTCTTCACTCAGAAGGAGCTTAACATGAGGCAGCATAGGTGGTTAGAATTAGTAAAGGATTATGATTGCGAAATCCTACACCACCCGGGAAAAGAAAATGTAGTTGCTCATGCTCTATGTATGAAGAGTTATGGAAGTCTAGCAGCGTTAGCTAGAATATAAAAGCCGCTACAGTAGGAGATGATCAATGGTGGAATAGAAATAGTCATTGGTAAACTGACTAACTTGTCCATCCAGTCAAGTCTATTAGAAGATATACGGATCGGGCAAGGGCATGATGACACATTAGTAGCACATATGGATGCAGTTAAAGAAGGCAAGGTCACATATTTCTCGATATCAGGACAGGGGTTCTTGAGATATAAGGATCGAATATGTGTGTCGAATGATCAAGGGATTAAGATGAAGATTTTAGAAGAAGGACACAGTACCCCATACTCAGTTCACCAAGGGTCGACTAAGATGACTCACGATCTTAAAGCATTGTATTGGTGGCCAGGAATGAAGAAAGATATAGCGGAGTATGTGTCTAAATGTTTAGCATGCCAGTAAATAAAAGCAGAACATCAGCGGCCTGCAGGCTTATTACAACCGCTTAGTATTCCAGAATGGAAGTGGGATGACATAGCCATGGATTTTGTGACTGGACTTCCATGAACAAATAAGCAGCATGACTCGGCTTGGGTAGTAATAGATAGACTAACCAAGTCAGCTCATTTCCTGCTTGTCAAGACTACGTACACAACAGATCAGTATGCAGACATTTATGTTCAAGAAATAGTAAGATTGCATGGAATCCCTAAGACCATAGTATCCGATAGACGATCGGTGTTTACATCGAGATTTTGGGGAAGCTTGCAGCAAGCCATGGGTACCAAGTTAAGTATTAGTACAACATTTCATCCTAAGACCGATGGTCAGTCCGAGCGTACCATACATATTTTGCGTGCTTGTGTACTTGATTTTGGTGGATCATGGAGTAAGTATTTTCCATTGATAGAATTCTTCTACAACAATAGCTACCAGTCAACAATCGGGATGGCACCCTATGAGCTACTTTATGGAAGAAGTGTCGATCGCCGTTACATTGGGGCGAGGTAGGAGAAAGGCAACTTCTTGGTCCCGAAGCTGTTAGAGAAGCTCAGGAAGCAGAAGCACTGATTACAAAGCGTATGCTCACTGCTGAAAGCCGTCAGAAAAGTTATGCGGATGCCAAGAAGCGTGATGTGGAATTCAAAGTCGGAGATCAAGTCTTCCTAAAGATATTTCCTTTGAAAGGTGTGAAGCGGTTTGGGAAGAAAGGAAAGCTTAGTCCTCGGTTTATGGGTCCTTTTGAGATATTGGACAATGTGAGAGCAGTTGCATATAGATTAGCCCAACCGCCAGCTCTAGCACATAGTCACAATGTGTTCCACATCTCGATGCTGCATAGATATGTGTCAGACCTATCTCACATCCTCAAGTATGATACGATAATACTCCAGAAAGACTTGAGTTACGAGGAACGACTGGTTAGCATCCTAGATAGAGGGATGAATGAATTATGGTCCAAGAGTATTCTGATAGTCAAGGTCCTATGGAGTAATAGTTCTAAATGGGAGGCAACGTGGGAGTTGGAGGAGGACATGTTAGCCCGGTATCCAGAATTGTTTTGTAAGTAAATTTCGGGCACAAAATTCTTTTAGCAGGGGAGAATTGTAGAGTCCCATAATGTTTATTTAGCTAGTTAGATAGTAGTAGTAATAGTAGTAGTTAGTATTAGTTTATAGTATGATAGTTACCATGGATTTTGGTTCAAGTCGGGACTTAGTTGGAAACTCATAACAACAGTTAGGGATTTTTATAAGTTTAACCTATAGTTTAAGAATATTAATTATAACATAAGGTTTGATTAATATTGCTGGTCTCAGATATATTATTGATTATAACCTAAGGTTTAGATAGAACCATTAAGAGCATGACACTTGTCATAACCATGATTATTAAGGAATTAAGTATTTTTGATGAATAATTTTAATAAAAGAAAGATTTAGAAGGTCTAGAACCTTCCAGTAGCTTTAAGATCATATTATGACTCAGTCAAAGCTGTTTATCCAATTCAAATTAAGCTAATAAATTGCAATTACGTGTCTAATATATCAACGTATGTCGATATATCGCAGCTACAGGGGCCGATATATCGCCTACGGATGATACAAAAAACACGTCGACTTTGTAAGAACGATTAAACAAGCCTTGGGAATATAGGGGGAGGCGATATATCGGCTCCAACAATGTATTTTTGAAAGTTTGGTTCTTCAATTTTAAAAATAGCCTTAACCTCTTAGACCTACCTTTGAACGATTTTGACCGAGTTATGCGCGTCTGCTGAAGGAAAATTCAAATTATTTCCATTTTATAATCATTTATTTATTCAAATTAAAAGGGGTTAGTTTCACTCCTTGAATTCTATAAATAGGACCTAGTGCTCAGCCATTTTCTTCATTCTTCAAGCATTTGATCAGAGCTCCAAGGTGCTACTGTTACTATAGAGAGATACACTTGGGTTTGGGATAAAAGCTTTATCAGTCTAAGCTTTCTAAACACTTGGGAAGTGAGAATTAGTGTGATTTTGGTGTTGACGTTTAGACCAATCCATAAGGTCATTTAAGGTATTCCTATTCCTTAAGTTCATTTCTATATGGTGTTTTAGTTTTCATTTATTCAGATCCTAACTCTTGTTATTGATTTCTTTGTTTAGGTATTTAAGTTCTTGAAACTTAAAGTCCTTCTTGGTAAGTTTCTTCTTGATGGTTTAGTACTCTTATTCATCTTCTTCTTTAGATTCTCACCATTTTACTATTGGTTTATAGGAGTTCTGATCCCGTTCTTGTTCTCGAATATCCCGGCTTTTGGTAAGGAAAATAAGATAGATTTTATGTGCTTATATGTTATGTTTATGTTATGATATGTGTATTTTATGATATGTATATATATAGAATATGTTTTATAGTCTTTGGGCATATGTTTTGTTTAGATAACAAGCCCCACAAATTTGTATGACTTCTTTAGATAACAAGCCCTACAAATTTATGGGCATATGATTTTCCTTGCTAGCATGCCCCAAGAAGTATGATGGCCATTGTAATAGATGTTTTTTTTTTATAGTTATATGTTTTATAGTATATGTTTATGATATAGTCTTTTGTTTATGATTTATATTTTATGTTGTTAGTAGATTTTCCTTGCTGGGCATTAGGCTCACTCCTTTATTTTTACAGTGATGTAGGAAAATGATTATGGAGGCGGAAGGATTCTTGGCAGCTTGCCTTGTGTGTTAAGGATGAATGGACTGAGTGGACTGCGAGTCATTCGAGGATGACGTTTATTTTAGTCTTTTGAATATGTTCTTTTGTAATTGCACATTTTAGTTTTCAACAATCAATTTAAAGTTATGTTTTTTTAAACAATGGGTACTTGTACCACATTTAATGTTTTATTTTGTAATTTGCACAATATTTATTTTGGAGTTTTAATAAAGTTATAATTATTTCTTATGTATGTTTTCTTCAAAGTAGTAGCTATGTCTAGTAGTTTTAATGGTCCAAGGTCTTAGAAATAGTTGGGTCATTACAGGTTGATTATTTACCATATTTATGCACACATTTACCCAAAAGTTATCCAGGAAAACCCACTATAAATATGAGGAGAATAGACAGGTTAAAGGGCTGCTTTTTGATATACTGAAACTCTGCTGAAATTGTAAGAAACACTTTCATCCAGAGCCTAAAAGAAATTAATAAGATTGTTTCATGGATTAGGTGCATTTTGACCACTGAACCACGTTAAAGTGTGAGTGTTTGAGAGATTGTTCATTTGATTAATTACGGTTTATAAAGAGTAGCACTAATATATCTGTTGTTGGATTTCTTAATCCACTATTGGCGAAAAACCATGCCAACAAAGATAATCTCTAATCTAATTGTATGTGAATTAATATATATATATGTGTGTGTGTGTATGATCTTGCCTGGTATTAATAATTATTAAAAAGGGCCCATTCCCCGCTACGTGTCTTTGATTTGCTCTTTCAATACAACCAGTTGTTGCAAGACTTGTTAGAGGTGTTGGAATGTCCACACCTTGATTGAATGGGCCTTAAAGTACAGTCGGAGTTTCTGGGACACCAACACCAAATAGTAAGCGAGCTTCTCTATTGGGGGGGTATCATGTATCAACGTCTATCAGTCTCTTGCTGACATAATAGATGGGATTTGTTATGTAATTCTCTTCTCGAACTATTGTTGCACTCAATGCGTGGTCAAAAATGACTTACATGTAAAAGTCCTCTCCATTAAAGGGGTTGGATAGGACAGGCAACTACGCCAAATGCTATTTTATCGCCTAAAAGGTCTGCTCACATTCCTCTATCCATTCAAATTTCTTTCTCCCCCTAAGAAGGTTGAAGAATAGAATGTACTTATCGGTTGACTTTGAAATGAAGCGAATGAGAGCAGCGACCCTCCGATCAAGCTCCCTACGTCCTTCATTCATTTAGGATACTTCATGTCGATGAGTACTTTGATCTTATCAGGATTTTCTTTGGTGCCTCTTGAACTGACAATATATTCCAACAACATCTCAGAGGCGACCCCGAATGAACACTTCTGCAGGGTTAGCTTCATGTTGTACTAGCGCAAAATGTGAAAGCCTCTTCTAGGTTAGCTACGTGCCCCTGACCTTCTTGGATTTTACTAGCATATCATCGACGTAGACCTCCATGTTCCTTCTAATTTGTTCCTTGATCATCTTATTTACTAGTCGCCAGTAGATGGCTCCGATGTTCTTTATACTGAAGGGCATGACACTATAGAAATACAATCTTATGTTCATCATGAATGGCGTGTGCCCGCGGTCGCCATTGGTGGCGATGGTGTTATTACGGTCGTCGCTGGTGGTGATGCTGGCTCCACAGTTGTCGTTGGTGACCACATCGGGGGTGGCCTCACCCGTCAGGGCTGCACCTCCCATGGCACATATTTATAGGGACCACTCCTCACAACCTCAGCAGTGTCAGCCTTGCAAATCAGGGCCTCGCCTTCCTTGGCCTAGACCATTTGGGCCTGGCCTATCTGGCATTAGGGCCTCACTTATCAAACATGTCTTGGTCATCACTATGGTCTTCTCATCGAATAAGTCCTTCATACCTTGAACTCCTTGGTTGTCAAAGATCATGTTGGCACAAGCAGAGCTTCACTTTCTATCTTTGTTGATCAACGTATTGTAACATCAACGCGCCTCTCACTGTTTCCTCTTGCGCAACATATACCTTTGCCCATGGGGAACTTAATGGTGAGGTGTCAAATGGATGTTATGGCATGGAAATCAATAAGCACGGGACGTCCTATCAAAATGTTGTACGCCGATGGACAATCAATGACCATAAACATCGTCGTGCAAGTTGCTCTCCATGAAGGATTGTCTAAAGTCACCGAGAGATTGACTGATCCAATAGGGGCCAAGGCCACTCCATTGAACACATAGATCGTGGTTGAGCACTGTGCGAGGTCGCGAGTGGACAGTTTCATTTTATATAGGCATGAGTTGTACAAGACATTGACCAAACTGAAATTGTCAATTAGAACTCTTACCACCTTTAGGTTATAAATCTGAGCTGCGATGACCATGGGGTCGTTATGGAGGTAGTAAATGTGTCTTGAATCTTTGCTTGTGAAGGTGATTTCTTTGTCTTCCATGCATGAGACATTGCTTGGTCTCTCTTCGTTCGTCAGTACCTGGTTTGTCTGATGCCACAACCCACATGCATACCTCCCCCGACACTTGTCTCCTGTCGTTTCGACCATCGTTCTGGTTCTGGCCTTGGTGGCGGTCGATGAAATGAGCCATATTTACCTTTCTGACCAGAAATTCTATCTCGTCCTTTTATGGATGACATTCATTAGTGTCATGGTTGTGGTCCTTGTCGTAGTGACAATACTTGGTCTGGTCGCATCTGCTTGGATCCTTCTTTATCAGAATATGATTTCCATAGGGTGCCTGATTCTCAGTCGCCATGGCGATGTAGTTGGTGAAGCATGGCTCCTACACAAGCTGTCTTCCCTCTTGCTTGGGCTTCTTGTAATCTTGCCCTTGCTTGTAAGATACTTGGCGATTGCTCGTTGTCTTCCCATTTTCGTTGTTCTCGCTACCCTTTCAGCCATCGCCACTCTTTCTACCATGAAAGCCAGTCTTTGCCGAGTCTGTATTCTTTACCGCCTCATCTAGCTTGATGAACTTATCTGCGCGGTCCAAGAAATCACGCATCGGACTGTCTGCCTTCCTGGTCAAGGTGTTCCTCAGAGGGCTTTGGACTCTGATGCCTGACATGATCGCCATTAGTGCTCCCTCATCGCAAACTGTCTTAGCGCAAATGACTTCCTATTGGAACCTCATGATGTAGTCCTTCAAATTTTCCTACTCGCCTTGCTTTAAGTTGGCGAGGTGGTTAGCCTCACGAGGGTGGACGCATGTGGCATATAACTACTAGTATAACTCTTGAGTGAGTTGTTCCCAGAAGATAATGGATCTAGGATGATACTACCCAAACCATTGCTTTGCATCCCCGACCAATGTGCCTGGTAAAATCTTGCATCGTGCGTTATCTGATACCTTGTGAATCTCCATATGAATCTTGAAGTGCTTGATTTTCCCCAAGGGATCTCCCTTGCCTTCGTAGGTTGCCATCAGTGGCATCCTAAAGTTGTCAGGTATTTGTGCATCGGTGATGGCAGAAGAGAAAGGGCTCACCTTTCTTGGATTCAAAGTGGCTTGCCATTCTTTGTCCCACTCATTTCTTTGATCGCCCTCCTCGGTTCCTCGATCTAGACAAGAACTGGGTTGTTGGCGATCTAGATCTCTTCACCATTAGTGATTGCGAACCCTTGACCATTAGCGAGTGGGGGTCACCTATGATGGTCTCCCTTCTCGTTCCTCCAAGTGTTCAAGTGGTCATGCAAGTGCCCTTGACTCTTCATGTTCTGACATTTGGTTACACCTCACCGATGCTTCAAGTGTTTATGCAAGTTAGGCTCATTCGTGGGTCTTATTCTTTCTCCAACGCACATGAAAAGGCTACCAGTGTGGGTGCTATTGGTATCCTCATCTTGCCTATGCGGTCGGCTATGATGTGAGCGACTAATCGAGTCTTCTACATGGTCCCAAGTTTGTGGTGGTCGCTGTCCTTCTTTGTTTGGAAGCTAAGGGGGTCATCTCACCCAAGACCAAGATTTCTCAGAATTTTCAATGCTCCTAGAGTGACGAGAGGTCAATTTCTTCCACCCATTCTCCATGAAAGGCATGATGTAATGTCCCAAATTTTCTAATAAGGCTTAGTGCCTCGATTAGTGTGTTAGGAGGGAAAAAATTGATTAATATGTGAATTTAATTGAAGATTTTGGCCAGATAGGATTTTGAGCACAAGAACCAATACCTAAAGGCTTGAGAAGGATTCTACTACCTGTTTTAGTAGAATTTGCGGACCCGGAGGGTAAGAATTAATCTAGAAGTTTTTAATGAGTTTAGTTCTTGATGATTACCCATTATCATGTTGTGACTAGGTGTTGACGTTGAAAGCTCATCAACAATGTTAGGTTAGGAAACTCAAAGTTTAGTAAGAGAATAACAAAGTAAGAACTTAGAATAGAATTGAGGAAAGATAAGTGCAGATCAACAATGGAGTAAAAACTCGTATATTGCTTAATAGCCTAAGTATACCATGAATTTTCCAACTCCTTATTTTGAGGGGTGAAGGTCTATTTATAGCTAGGCTCTAATGTCCCTTTATACATGGTTGCCCCTAGGGACAAAATAGTACATGGGTACACTGTCAAGGTAGTGGCACAGGTGGTAGTGGTGTTGGAGGAGTGGTTGTACGCTTTAGTACATGTCAGGGAACTGCAAAAGTACTATTGCCTTAGTACCATATTATACCTCAACTACTTGTCGGGTACGGACCTCATAAGCATGTTGAAGGAGTCCTTACCATGTACCATCCTCATACTACCACTACTTGTCTGGCATGGACGTCATGTCCGTACTCTAACTCCTCTTGGTTGGTAGGTTCTTACCCTCACAAGGTACCTTATGTAGGTTCTTACCCTCACAAGGTACCTTATTCTTGCAATTTTCAAGTATTGAAACCCTTTTATGTTATCACAGATGACATAGTTCCAAGATGCCTGTGGGGGAAGGACCTCACGAGATGGACCTATAAAAATGAGACATGAAGGGGCCTCTCGGACCTTAGGCTCGATATCTTTGGAGCAAGGTACAACATCATAGGCGAGGCAAGTGCCTCGCAATATAATCAGCATGAGATGTGCACCAGGTACGAATGATGACCTCACGAGACTCTTGGTGCAAAGAGAGGCTCTATAGGCGAGGTTGTGCCTTGCGAGATCATTGATGCAAGGTGTGAGATTGGAGAAGCACCTACTGGGTGTGGGGCCCCTCAGCCCGACGTCAGGCCCTGATGGGCACGAGACCCGTGCTGGGCGCGAGGTCCTTCTGCTTGGTGCGAGCCGCCTGATGAGCACGAGACCCCTGTAGGATGCGAGGCCCTTCTATTTGGCGCGACGCACATGCTTGGTGCGGGGCGTGAGACAGTTTCTAGGCGTGAAGCGCCTACTAGGTGTGAGGCACATGCTGGGTGCGAGGCCTTGATGAATGCGAGACCCCTACCGGGTGCAAGGTCGTTCTGCTTGGCACGAGGCATTTGATGGATGCAAAGCCCTGCAGGCACGAGACCCTTGATGAGGACAAGGCCCTTCTGCTTGGTGCAAGGTAGATGCTGGGCGCGGGGTGCGAGACGGCTGCTTGGCAGGAGGCGCTTGATAGGTGTGAGGCCCTTCGGCTGGATTTGAGGCACCACCAAGACTCAAGGTGCAACCCAAGGCATGCAATGAGGGTCTCACTAAATGTGAGACGTGGGCATGTTCGAGATGTAACGACACAACTAACTTAGAGACCTCGTACCATTAAAGCTACTAAGCATAACTACTATTTTGGAGTACATACATAAAATAATATAACTTTATTATAACAATCCAAAATACGGGATCCCATTGTTATTACAGAAAATCATAAGGAAAACAAAACCTTTAATTAATTTTTCAAATACTAAATGTGGAAATAAAACATAAATACATAATTAAAAAGACTTGAAAAATGTCATCCTTGATCTTTCCCATCAGTCCATTCATTCATTCCTCTCCTTATGCACATGCTGAAGCTGCCATGAATCCATCCCACCTTCCAAGCTTATTTTCCTGCATCATCTAAAATAAAAAGAAATGAGCCTAATGCTCAGCAAGGAAAATTTACTAAAACATATCATAAATCATAAGACTAAAAACGTAAATCATAAAATGTATGACATAAAAAAGTAAATCATAAAACATAGGACTACAAGACTACAATATTAATGTCTATTAACTCATTACCATAGTATGTGATAGAAACCATCTAGGTCCTCTTGCTACTATTAGAGGTAGGTTTAAACACAATATAGTATATGATAAACCATCTTGGTCCTCTTGCTACTATTCAAGGTAGGTTAAATCATAACTATGGGTTATGATAATGATAAAAATCTTGGGATTTTCTTATTTGCTATCTAATCATCTATATTTCCCAAGTGACTACAACATAAAACATATACATATATATACATACATACACATAGCTTATAAACATATTCATAACACATAAAATCTAACCTATTTTCCTTACCATAAATCGGGATATTGGAGACAAGAACGGGATTGAAAACTCCTAAAACCAAACAGTAAGATCCATAAGTTTTCTAAAGAAATGAAGATGAGAAGAAGATCTAAACCATCAAGATAAGAACTTACCGAAAACCTTAAGTTTTAAGACAACTCAAACACCTAACCAAAAGCCATTACAACAAGTTAGCATTTTGAAGAAAATGAAAATAATAAGAGGAACAATTGTAACGCTCTACTACCCAGGGACTGTTACATTGTGCATTTTAAATAGTGCTAAACTCGCTAACCGAGTCATTTGGCCATAATAATCTAACTAAGTATGATTAACGATTTAGGGTTAAATTTTTTGGGTAAAGATACAACGTTTCACTAAAATGTTTACTGTATACGTTGAGATCCCGAAAATATATTTTAAATGATAATTACAGTAAAATATTTACAACCAGCCGACTTAAGAGAAAAAATAGGGTTTATCCCTAGTGCCTCTTTAAACCCTCGGCCATGGCAGTCGAGCAGCAGCATATGTATACATCGTCACCTAAGCTCTCCAACTCAAGGAAGGTCCAACTTTATTTTGCCTTTACCTACACCACAGAGAACCCGTGAGCCGAGGCTCAGCAAGAAAACTCAATATCCTCATGAATAGGTAATAACATGTCGCTGAATCATAATAGGCATGCCTAGCAGTAATATCCCTAATCATGCATGCAAGCAGGTACAAATAAATGTTTGTGGAGTCCTACACTCTGAGTAGATGACTAATAAGTCTCTCGCTCTGAGGTAGATGACTAATAAGTCTCTCTGAGGTAGACAACTAACAAGTCTCTTTGTATAGATGACTAATAAGTCTCTCGCTCTGAGGTAGATGAATAATAAGACTCTCTGAGGTAGATGATTAATAAGTCTCTATGGGTAGATGATTGATAAGTCTATCTCTGTGTAGATGACTGATAAGTCTATCTTTGTGTAGATGACTGATAAGTCTAACTCTGTGTAGATGGCTGATAAGTCTATCTATGTGTAGATGACTGATAAGTCTATCTCTATGTAGATGACCGATAAGTCTATCTCTAATAAGTCTATCTCTATGTAGATGACTGATAAGTCTATCTCTGAGGTCCCATACCCTCCTAGCCATGTGACGTGTAGGTCACCTTAGCCTTTTGGCTTTGGCTAAATAACTAACCTTTAGACTAGACAAGCACTTTCGTTTTTCATCGAACTTAAGGTTGGTCAAGCATTTCATGATTCTGTTGATAATGCTTATGTCGATTAGATTTAATCTTCTTGACTTGCGTTAAACACGATAAAATCGTTCTTGACTCATAGGTCAATCCCATACGACTAGTGCTCAGTACTACTGCCAAACTTGACTAATAAGTCACAGCTTCACAGTCAATACTGACACCATTGCCGATTCAGACTAATAAGTCAGTACCATTCACAGATAAGCAAGACTGCTGAGCATTTACAATGCAATCAATGTCCACATATAGAGCACTCAACATGCCACATCAATAATAATGCATGTCACATACTGGGTGCAGTTTTCTTACCTCTGGTTCGAGCATGAAGTAATAAAAGAACAACCTTTGAGAACAATCCATCATTTGGTCCCTTAGTGGTCACCTAGTCATAACCAAATATGGAATTCCATCAATAAAATCATTAACAAAAGGGTTTATAATCTAAAACCTCACTCTCGGGACCTCGAATCGTACTAAAACGCTTAGTAGATTCGATCCCGAGTCTTAGTAATTGAACCCCCGAGCCTAAGTCCTTAAAAATTCCTCCCTGGCTCAAAAGTAAATGGCAAGTCATGACTTGGCCTAGCAAGTCGTGGCGCACCCCCAAGTCAGAGAGCACATACAGCTTGGGCACTAGGGCGGGTTACGACTTGCCTGGCCAAGTCGTGCGTCGACCCCACGAATAGAGCCCCCTTTCCATTTTCACAAGTAAAAATAGCTAAGAACCTCAATTAAACCTCATTTAAACAAACCATCAACACATCATATCCACTAGTTTTACCACGAAACCCAAGCTTTAAACCAATTAAAGTCACCTCAAACAACCACTTCTATAATCAAAACTTCTAGCTCAAAAACTAACTTAAAATAGAGCAAAAACCAGCAAATTAATGGCTGAATTCTTACCTAAAACCCAGGTTTCCATCCCCCTTCAATGGATGAACAAAAGCCTAGAACCTCCAGCCTTAAATCCCAACCCCTAACCCTCAATCTAAGCGTCGAAATCCAAAGGAAAAGAGAGAAAAGGAAGGATCGGGGAAGAGGAAGAAGACCACTCTGTTTTAGCCTCAGCCTTATTCTTCTACAACCATCTATTTGGTTTAAATATATCCTAAGGTCAAATGACCAAAATGCCCCTAGGTTAAATAATTTCCTTTAAAGCTAGCAAGGACAAAATCATCCTTTCCTGTCTATCTCGTTAATTATAATTAACGTCATCCAATTATCGTTATTCCCAATATTCTCAAATAATTAATAAATCATATACCATCACCCTATAATTCTCGGTAATGTACTAATCATCAAATTACCCCGAGACTCACCCCGAGCCTGGAAATTAACCCCGTTATGACCAAATCGCTAACTTGCATTCAAAGATCCTCTCATGCCGAATAGCTCGAAGAAATCCACATTATAATGTGGCCTCATTCATGCTTCACCAACATGCATGAAATATAAAATATACCCTCAATGGGCCAAATTACCAAAATTCCCTTTTTAATGAAAAGTGGACCCATATGCATGCGTTTATCATCATATAATAATATAACTCACATAATCATGCATATAATCATTTAATGGCATAGTAAATCAATTATTGCCCTCCCGACCTCCTAATCAAGGTCCTAAGCCTTATGAGGAAATTTGGGTCATTACAACTATCTGCTCCTTACAGAAATTGCGTCCTCGAAATCTATCTGAACCGCCCAGAATATAAATTCCGCATATTTGATTCCAGTTCCCAGGTCCCTCCCTCAACCTCACTGTTTTTGTATCATACCTTAACTAAAGGTATAACTTTGCTTCTCAGAACCTTGTTCTTTCTGTTAAAATCTGAATTGGATATTCCTCATAGGATAACTTAGCCTTAATATCTAGATTCTCATAACTCAACACATGAGTCTCATCTAACACATGTTTCCTCAACATGAAAATACAAAATGTACTGTATACTTCTGACAATGCCAAAGATAAGGCCAATCCAAAGGCAAACTGATCGGTCCTATCAAGGATTTCAACTGTCTTACTAATCTAGGGCTCAACTTGCCCTTATCTCCTCACCCCTTTCCATGGTGATACTTTAAGGAAGATACAGTCTTCCACTTGGAACTCCATGTTCCTGCATCTCAAATCAACATAACTTTTCCATTTACTCTTAGAAGTGAGCATCCAAGCTCTAACCCATTTTTTAATATCCTCAATGATCCTCTAAACTACCTCAGGATCCAGATATAACATCTCACCCATCTCATAAGATGCCCTTCCAATAACTAGATACCTCTCTCTCCGATTTACCATCAGTCTGAGGATAATAAACTGTATTAAATTCCAATTGTATACCCATCGCCTTCTGCAACCTTTCCCAAAACTTGGAAGTAATAATAGAGTCTTTATCTGATAAGATCGACATCGAATTCTATGAAGACGTACTACCACTCTCACAGAAAGATATAAATATTGATCAGCTGTGTTACTTGTCCTTACTGATAGAAGTGAACTCACTTTAAATACTGGTCCATAATGACCCAAACTAACTCATTCTGACCCACTATCCTGGGTAACCCCACCGTGAAACCTATCGCGATGTTTCCTTATTTCGACCATGGAATACTCAAAGGCTACAATAACCTTACTGGTTTTTGATACTCTATCTTGACCTGCTAACAGGTTATGAACTTTGCCATTTATTCAGTTACGTCCCTCTCCATCCCAGGCCACCAATATAAAGCTTTTAGACTTTGTTACATCCTCCTGATGCCTGGATTAAGAGAATAAGAGATAATATGAGATTCACCTAGAATCTCCCATTTAATCCCAGTGTCCATCAGATTCCAAATATGATCCTTATACCACAATAAACCTATACCTGCACTATATAATCCTTAGCTAATCCAGCTAAACACATTCCCTTCAATTCTCCCATTTGTGGTTCACTTAACTGTTTTCCTTTAATCCTTTCTACAAGATTAACTCAAACATAATGTTGGCCACCTGGCCCACCAGTATCTCTACTCTAGTTCTGGTCATTTTCTTCAAATAACATGATGCATAGGCAATCACTTTTTCCTATCATTGAGGTGTCATAACAACCTACAACTAGTTCTGATTTGTAAGAAGACTCAGAACTCTTCCACAAAGTACATGTAATATCCTTCCATCCAAGGAAACTCCTGCCCTCTATGGCGTTCCTTGACCTTGGCAATTCTCCAACCGAGAATATACCACAATACCATCGATCAAGATGATCACAAATCCAATTAAGATAATCTTGAATACTATGTTCATCTAATCCATCGGAACATAACTTAGCACTCCTAGTGCCCATATCTGATAAAAAAAAAATCTTTCGTCTATCCTTCTTCCTGATCTTTAGTTGATAATAATCAGATCAAAGATCCACCTTTGATAATACCATCTTACTAAATAACTAAGTCCTTTAGTTCTTACAGCTTTTCTAAAGCCGTTCAATACAGTGCCCTAGACCTGCTACCTTCTTTGGCACCAATCCAATGAATATTTATCTCTTTGTGTCAATGTAATCCTACAAAATCCCTTGGAGACACATCTAGAAATTCACAGACTAATCCATTCTACCCTGATCCCATTGGCACAACCTATGTGGTATTCACCACACTAGCTAAGAGTTCCATGCATCCTCCTGCAATAGATCTCTAACACTAAATACAGATGTCATAAGCATACAAAATCCATGCACTAAAATATAGATGTAAAAGATACAACGTTTCACTAAAATGTTTACTGTATACATTAGGATCCTTAAAATATATTTTAAAGGTTAATTACAATAAAATATTTACAACTAGCCAACCAAAGCGGCAAAATAGGGCATATCCCTAGTGCCTCTTTAAACACTTGGCCGTGGCGGTCGAGCATCCGCATATGTAAACATCATCCCCTAAGCTCTCCAACTCAAGGATGGTCCAACTTTTTTTTGCCTTTACCTGTACCACATCGCACCCATGAGCTGAGGCTCAGCTAGAAAACTCAATATGCTCATGAACAGGTAATAACGTGCTGAATCATAATAGGCATGCCTAGCAGTAATAACCTTTCTCATGCATGCAAGCATGTACACATAAATGTTTGTGGAGTTCTGTGCTCTGAGTAGATGACTAATAAATCTCTTGCACAATTACGCCTGGCGAGACCCGCATGCCCAACGGGATCATCCTGCCTCACATGCTGTCAAGGAGCCCCGTGCACTAATGCCTCGGCCAGGAGGGCCTCACGCGCACGCTGGTGGCCTCGTACACATGCTGGTGTCTCGGCCAGGAGGGCCTCACATGCGCACTGGTGTCTCGGCCAGGAGGGCCTCACGTGAGTGCTCCAGCCGCCCATGCACTTCACCTCACCCACCTCGATGGAGACCCCATGGTCTCGCGAACCTATGGGTCTCGCCCAGGTGCCGTCTCGTGTGAGTGCTCTAGCCACCTCGTGCCTCATGTAGCTACGGCCCTCTTCTCGCGCTTAGGTGATGCACACCTACGAACTGCGCCCGGCACCATCTCGCACATGTGTCTCGCGGCACCCAAGCTACCTTGGCTCAATGGTCTCGTGGCCCCCGTCACGTGCTTAGGTGATGCGCACCTACGGACCGCGCCCATGCACCATCTCGCACATGTGTCACGCGGCACCCAAGCAACCTTGGCTCCATGGTTTCGCAGCCCTCGTCATGCGCTTAGGCGATGCGCACCTACGGACTGCGGTCAATCACCATCTCGTACATGCGTCTCGCGGCACCCAAGCAACCTTGGCTCGATGATCTCGCGGCGCCCATGACGCGCTTAGGTGATGCCCAACTACGGACCGCGCCTAGGCACCATCTTGCACATGCGTCTCGCGGCACCCAAGAAAACTTGGCTCGATGGTCTCGCAACCCCCGTCAAGCGCTTAGGCGATACGCACCTACGGACCGCGCCCAGGCACAATCTCGCACATGCATCTCGTGGCACCCAAGCAACCTTGGCTCGATGGTCTCGCAGCCCCCATCACGCGCTTACGTGATGCGCACCTACGGACTGCGCCCGGGCACCATCTCGCACATGCATCTCGCGGCACCCAAGCAACCTTGGCTCGATGGTCTCGCAGCCCCCCTCACACGCTTAGGTGATGCGCACCTACGGACCGTGCCTAGGCACCATCTCGCACATGCGTCTCGCAGCATCCAAGAAACCTTAGCTTGATGGTCTCGTGGCCCCCGTCTCGCGCTTAGATGATTCGCACCTACAGAGTGCGCCTATCATGGCTTCGTGCCCATCAGCACCTCGCGCCCCTGAACGCCTCGCGTCCATCGGGGGTGTCGTGAGGGCCTTCCCTCATAGGCATCTTGGAACCATGTCATCCAAGGCAGTGCATAAGGGTTTCAATACATTAAGCTTGTGGGAATAAGGTGACTTGTGAGAGTAAGAACTAACGTATGACTCAAAGAGCTAGTACATGTATGAAATGCACCTACTAACCAAGAGGAATTAGAGTACGGATACGATGTCCACGCCAGACAACTAGTGGCAGTACAAGAATGGTACATGGTGAGGACTCCCTCAACACGCTTATGAGGTCTGTACCCGACAAGTAGTGGAGGCATAATATGGTACCAAGGCAGGGGTACTTTTGCAAGCCACTGACACATACTAGAGCCGACCACCACTCCTTCAACACCACTACGACCTATGCCACAACCCTGAAAATGTACCTATGTACAATCGTGTCCCCTGGGAACACAATGTACCAGGAGCCATTAGAGCTCCAATATAAATAGACTGTCACCCCTCCAGCAAAGGGGTTGGAAAACTCATTGTGCACTCAGGCCATTGAGCAATATACAAAGGCTTACTCCATTGTTGATCTGTGTTTCACCTTTCCTTAAGTTTATTCTAAGTTCTTATCTAAATCTAAATATCTCCATACTTATCTTTGAGTTTTTCGATTTAATTTCGTTGACGAGATTTCACCGTCAACAATCTGTCTAGATGAATGATAAGTCTATCTCTGTATAGATGACTCATAAGTCTATCTCTATGTAGATGACTAATAAGTCTATCTCTGTGTAGATGACTGATAAGTCTATCTTTGTGTAGATGACTGATAAGTCCATCTTTGTATAGATGATTGATAAGTCTATCTCTGCATAGATGATTGATAAGTCTATCTCTGTGTAGATGACTGATTAGTCTATCTCTGAGGTCCCATACCCTCCTAGCCATGTGACGTGTAGGTCACCTTAGCCTTTTGGCTGTGGCTCTAAATAACTAGCCTTTAGACTAGACAAGCACTTTTGTTTTTAATCGAACTTAAGGTTAGTCAAGCATTTCATACTTCTATTGATAATGCTTATGTCGATTAGATCTATTCTTCTCGGCTTGCGTTAAACATGCTAAAACCGTTCTTGGCTCATAGGTCAATCCCATATGACCAGTGCTCAGTACTACTGCAAAACATGACTAATAAGTCACAGCTTCACAGTCAATACTTAAACCATTGTCGATTCTGACTAATAAGTCAGTACCATTCACAGATAAGCAAGACTGCTAAGTATTTACAATGCAATCAATGTCCACATATAGAGCACTCAACATGCCACATCAATAACAATGCATGTCACATACTGGGTGCAGTTTTCTTACCTCTGGTTCGAGCATGAAGTAATAAAAGGACAACCTTTGAGAACAATCAATCTTTTGGTCCCTTAGCGGTCGCCTAGACATAACCAAATATGGAATTCCGTCAATAAAATCAATAATAAAAGGGTTTATAATCTAAAACCTCGATCTCGGGACCTCGAATCGTACTATAACGGTTAGCAGATTCGTTCTCGAGCCTTAGGAATTGAACCCCCGAGCCTATGCCCTTAAAAATTCCTCTTTGGCTCAAAAGGAAGGGGCAAGTAGTGGCGCGCCCCCAAATCAGAGAACACAGTCAACCTGGGCACTAGGTCGAGTCGCGACTTGCTTGGCCAAGCCGTGAGTTGACCCCACGAACAGAGCCCCATTTCCATTTTCTTTATTATAACCAGCCAAGATCCTTAATCAAAACTCCATTAAACCAACCCAAAATCAAAACCAACCATCAACACGTCATATCCACTAGTTTAACCACAAAACCCAAGCTTTAAACCAATTAAAGTCACCTCAAACAACCACTTCTACAATCAAAACTTCTAGCTCAAAAACTAACTTAAAATACAGCAAAAACCAGCAAATTAATGGCTGAATTCTTACCTAAAACCCAGGTTTGCATCCCCTTCAATGAATGAACAAAAGCCTAGAACCTCCAGCCTTAAATCCCAAGTTTGAACCCTCAATATAAGCTTCGAAATCAAAAGGAAAATAGAGAAAAGGAAGGACCGGGGAAGAGGAAGAAGACCACTCTGTTTTTGCCTCAGCCTTTTTCTTCTACAGCCATCTATTTAGTTTAAATATATCCTAAGGTCAAATGACCAAAATGCCCCTAGGTTAAATAATTTCCTTTAAAGCTAGCAAGGGAAAAATCGTCCTTTCCCGTCTCTCTCGTTAATTATAATTAATGTCCTCCAATTATCGTTATTCCCAATATTCTCAAATAATTAATAAATCGTATCCCATTACCCTATAATTCTCGGTAATTTACGAATCATCAAATTACAGTGAGACTCACTGCAAACCTGGAAATTAACCTCGTTATGACCAAATCGCTAACTTGCATTCAAAGATCCTCTCTTGCCGAAAAGCCTGAACAAATCCATATTATAATGTGGCCTCATTCATGATTCACCAACATGCATGAAAATATACAAATATGCCCTCAACGGGCCAAATTACCAAAATGCCCTTATAATGAAAAGTGGACCCATATGCATGCATTTATCATCATATATCAATATAACTCACCTAATCATGCATATAATCATTTAATTGCATAATAAATCAATTATGGCCCTCCCGGCCTCCTAATCAAGGTCCTAAGCCTTTTTAGGAAATCTGGGTCATTACAACTATAATAAACTAAACTTGAGGATAAAGAGTACCTTTGATAGATTAGAACTTCTGTCTACACCTCAATAACAAAATATCACGCTATCTTACTTCCCAAGTGTTTAGAAATGCTTAGATTGGAAAGCTTTTAACCCCAACACCCTAGTGTTTCTCTCTGGAATGAACTTAGTAGTTTGGAGGCTCTAAAGAATGCTTGAATAATGAAGCAAATAGTTGAGTGAGAGATCCTATCTATATAGTTAAAGGAGTGAAACTAACTTGTTTTAAAATGAATAAATAATTGAAATTTTTATTATTTTTGCTCAATAGATGCCCATAACTTGGTGAAAAATCTTCAAGAGCAAGTCCAAGTTGTTGAGGGCTGTTTGTAGCTCGTATTCCACGAATTTTCAAAATATGTGTGTGGAGCTGATCTATTGCCACCCCAATATTCCCGAGCCTCCGTGGTTTTGTTCGTGCAAAATCGACATATTTTCTATATCAATCATAAGCGATATATCGTCCCCTATAGCTAAGATATATCGACATACGGTCATAAATCAAACACATTTTTGGACACTTTCCGCACACTTGAATTTTTTTAAAACCACTTTGATTGAGTAAAACGTGATCCTAACAGCTGAGGGAAGGTTCTAGACTTCCTATGTTTATCCTTTATAAAATTATGCATCTAAAATCCTAAAATCCTTAATAAACATGAATGTGACAAGTGTCACGTTCTTAATTATTATGTCTAAACCTTAGGTTATAATAAATATCATTTCTAGGAACAACTATATTAATAAAACCTCATGTTAAAATTAATATTTCTAAACTATCGACTAAACCTATAAAATCCATACCTATCTCTATGAGTTTCCAACTAAATCCCATCTTGAACCAATAACCACGAAAACTAAAATACTAAGCTACTACTATCTAGCTAGTAAAATTCGAGATGCTACATGGAACTTTTACATCAACAGCCTCTTGGTAGCACATACTAGCCTTTTTCCTCCAACATGTACTTGATGCCTTCGGTGACCCTTAGTCATTTATTTCAATAAGGGACGAGGCCTTTTTCCTTGGTGGATTTTTGGCATCCACACTAGGTTAAACTGTTAGGGCTCAGGAGTAAGGATCGCGCTCAGGATTTCCATACGCTATCTACTCGGGACACAAGGTAAGAAAACTGCACCCTTGTTGTAATTAGGGCTCGGGCCCTTGTTAATGAATATGATTGTAATTATGCATGTGATTACTAAATTATACATGCTTGTATACTATGTATCTGATTGTGCGTTAGGCAAACCATATGTTTGATTATACTTGATTTGAAAGTCCAGCCTAAGAGAGCTGGGGTCGACGATAAGCGAGCGGAACACAAGCCGTTTTGGCTAAGGAAAACCTGGCAATGCAATATGCACTTGTGTGGCTTGAATGCCACCTAAATAATTAGAAGTGCAGTCTGCACTTGTCTATCTCATTGGCTGTTTAAATTGGACTATGTGTTTGATTGTGTAGGGTTATTACTGCTAAGTATGTTATTTATATTATGTTGCTTATTTGAATATTTTGATTTAAGTTTTCTTGCTGAGCCTTGGCTCACAGGTAATGTGTGGTATAGGTAAGGGAAAGGGGAAGCTGGAACAGCTGTGAGTTTGAGAGCTTTAGGGGCGACGTGTACATTTTCAGCTGCTCGACTGCCACGGCCGAGGTTTCAAGAGGGACTTGAGTCAAACCCTAATTTTACTGCTTAGGCCAGATTGTGTTGTAATTACCTTCAGAGTTGTAAATGACTTGTAAACAGTTATTTTGGGATCCTGTGTATAGACTTAAACTTTTAAATGAACGTAACTCTTCCTATGATCAAAACTTTTAAACCCTAATCCGTTAATTACTTCTGATTAGACGTTTGTATCCAAATGACTTGATTAGAAAGTCTATCACTATTTAAAATATACAGTGTAATGGTCTTCTCTATCTAGGGTGTTACAACTTGGTATTAGAGCCGTCTAGGTTTAAGGGTTCCTAAATAATTGTTGGGCATGTACACTTGCTGCTAAGGATAAGCTCGACTCAAGTTTCGGTAACTATTTATGTGGGTATGTGTTTAACTACTTAAATAAGATATAAATGTTGTATTTGCCTGCCTTATTAGGGAGGATGAGATATACTGATAGGGCCTGGCCCTTGACTGCTATGTGTGCATGAAAAGGCATGCTTATTAACATTTCTATTGTATGTTAATGTTATTGAAATGCTTATTTCCATTGTGGTTGCATGTATTTGGTTAATTGTGGGTGTTGGACCATGGGGTGACTTCTAAGAACCTGTTATCATTGCCTAATCAGCCGAGTTATAGATTGCAGATATACTTGGAGAGCTGTATCTTCAAGGCAATCAGTTCGAATAGCCAGCACTGAGATCGAGGCTAGAGATGATAACCAGGGTCATAACTCTCTGCTAGTCCCCGAGAACTGGCAGTAGATGCTTGCTGATATGCATGCCATGGAACGCTGCACTAGACATGCCACCTTCCATGGTACAAGTTGTACAACAGTTTGAGGTTGAAAACAAGTGGGAACCGCTGTGCAAAATATTCAGGAAGCAACATCCTCCAAACTTTGAGGGAGTACATGATCCACTCAAGGCTGAGTAATGCATGATCCTGGCTACCTCCATCCTGGATTTTATGAGGGTGGTAGGTAATGACAGAGTGGCTTATGCCACCTTTATATTTCGAGATGATGCCCGTATTTGGTGGTAGGTAGCATTCCAAAATCGAAATGTCGCTACTATGGGTTGAGATGAGTTTCGAGACCTGTTTAACCATATGTATTACAGTAATGAAGTTAGAGTGACGAAAGTGAACGAATTTATGAGTTTGGTGTAGGGAAATATGTTAGTCACCGAGTATACTTTGAAATTTGATAGGCTTACTAAATTTGTAGCTAACCTAATGCCTACAGATGGAGCAAGACAAGATAGATTTGTTCAGGGGTTAAATGCTATGATAGCCCGGGATGTTCGGATTACATCAGTACCTGGGGAAACTACTTATGCTCAGGTGGTTGAGAAATCCCTCACAGCTGAGGAGGCAAAGAACAAGATATGGAGGGAAAGTGATGCACGACGTGATGTTCGGAGGGCAGTGCCTCCATTTGTGGATTCTGGTCAGGGCGGAGGCCCTACTGACCAGAAGAGGAAGACCCCTGACACCTCGACCACTGCAGGTCCGGATAGGAAGGGTCGGGGTGTTCAGGGTAACCACCAAATTTGCAATGAGCATTGGAGGAGTTACCCAGAGATTGCCAGGTGTAGGAGGCACCATCTGGGCGAATGTTGAGTGAAGGCATGCTATCTATGTGGGGTGGTTGGACATCTCAAGAAGGACTGCCCAAGTTCAAAGAAAGAGGAACCCAAGATGATGGGCAACTTGGCTCCAGCTCGAGTGTTCTCCCTGACTCAGGCAGAGGCTGAGGCTAGTCCCTCAGTAGTGACAGGTCAGATTTCTAGCGTTGCCACTCCATATACTATATTGATTGATTCTGGTACTACACACTCATTTGTTTTTAGTAAAGTGATTGATAGATTGTGTAGACCCTATGATTATTATACTGCAAGGTTTAGGACTTTATTGCCTACTCGGGAGCTGGTAGTCTTTAGGAGATGGGTTAGGTCATTACCAATGGTGGTGGACAATGGAGAACTATCAGTGGACTTGATTGAGTTGGGTATGGATGATTTTGACATGATATTCAGAATGGATTGGTTAGCCGAGTATGGGGCGACTATAGACTGCAAGAAGAAGATGGTGACTTTTGAGCTTGAGGGTGAGGACCCCTTTGTTTTTGTTAGCCCTATTCATGGACCCCGTATTCCTATGATATCAGCATTGAGGGATAGAAACCTATTGCAAGAAGGTTGCATATGATTCCTAGCTAGTGTGGTGGACACCACTAAGGTCATGCCAGTGGGTCCAGAGAAGACCAAATTGGTATGTGAGTTCTTAGATGTGTTTCCTGAGGATATACCAGGACTGCCACCACACTAGGAGATTTAGTTCCTCATTGAGTTGGCACCAGGTACAGAACCAGTGTCAAGAACACCAAAGAGAATAGCTCTGGCAGAACTCAAGGAGTTGAAGGTACAATTTTAGGAATTACTGGACCTGGGATTTATCAGACCTAGCTTCTCACCATGGGGTGCTCAAGTTTCTTTTGTGAAGAAAAAGGATGGGACCCTGAGGATGTGTATAGATTACAGGAGTTGAACAAGCTAACTATAAAGAACAAGTATCCATTATTAAGGATAGATGATCTGTTTGGCCAGTTGTAGGGTAAGACAGTGCTCTCAAAGATTGATCTTCAATCTGGTTATCGCTAGCTGAGGATGAAGGATGAGGATATTCCAAAGACGACCTTTCGCACGAGGTATGGGCATTACGAGTTTCTAGTCATGTCATTTTGGGTTGACCAATTCCCCAGCGACGTTTATGGATCTGATGAATAGGGTGTTCAAGGATTATTTGGATTAGTTCGTGATTGTCTTCATCGATGATATCCTGGTATACTCTCAGACAGAGTCAGAGCATGAGCAACACCTCCAGTTAGTATTGCAGAGGTTGAGAGAGGACCAGTTGTATGCCAAGTTTAAGAAGTGCGAGTTCTGGTTACTGCAGGTGACATTCATCGGTCATATTGTCAGTAGAGACAAGATTAAGGTAGATTCGGCCAAGGTTGAAGCAGTTAGGGATTGGCCGAGACCAATGAATGCCTCGGAGGTTAGGAGTTTTCATAGGTGGGCGTGGTATTATTGACGCTTCATGGAAGGATTCTCAAAGATTTCTACACCACTGAAAGAATTGACACGGAAGAACTTGAAGTTTATATGGTCAGATAGATGTGAGAATAGCTTCAAGGAGTTGAAGCAGCGATTGATTACTGCTCTAGAGCTAAACCTTCCTTCAGATGGGGGTAAGTTTGTGGTGTACTACGATCCATCGAGATTTGGGTTAGGATCTGTGCTGGTGGAAATTGTGAAGGTGATTGCTTACGCATCGTGACAACTGAAGGAATATGAACAGCGATACCCTACTCATGACTTGGAGTTAGCAACGGTGGTATTTGCACTGAAAGTGTGGCGACACTATTTGTATTGAGAAAAGTTTGAGATATACACCGATCATAAGAGGTTGAAGTATTTCATCACCTAGAAGGACTTAAACATGAGACAAAGACATTGGCTAGAGTTGGTAAGTGATTATAACTATAAGATTCTTTACCATCTAGGGAAATTCAATGTAGTGGTAGAAACTTTGAGTCGGAGAGGCCCAGGACAATTGTTTAGTTCAAAGCATATATTGAAGGAATTGGCAGAAGACATGACTAGAGCAGGGATAGAGTTGGTGGTGGGTCAGTTGGCCAATATTACCTTCTAGTCCACTATTTTGGAGAGAATAGAGGAGGGCCAGATGAGTGATTCTCAGTTGATAAAGCTTAGAGAGGATTTCCTAGTTGGAGTAGCTAAGGATTATCCCATTACAGAAATGGGTTTGCTGAGATACAAGGATTAGATTTGTGTTTCCATGAACGTGGGTATCAGATGATAGATCCTTGATGAATCTCATAACACACCATATTCATTATATCCAGGCACCACGAAGATGTATCAGGACCTATGGTCTTTGTATTGGTTTCCTGGGATGAAGAGAGATGTGATTGACTATGTGGCAAATTATCTAACTTGTCAGCAGGTGAAGGATAAACACCAGCGACTAGCGAGGTTGTTACATCCTCTAGGTATTCCCGAGTGGAAGTGGGAAGACGATTCTAAGGATTCTGTAGGAGGCTTGCCCAGGACAGTGGGGCAACATGACTTGGTATGGGTGATTGTAGACTGATATAACATGTCAACTCATTTTCTCCCAGTGAGGATAGACTTTACTGTGGAGAATTATGTAGAACTGTACGTGAGAGAGATTGTATATCTCCATCGGGTTCCAAAATCTATACTGTCGGAACGGGATCCCATTTTTACTTCCAAGTTTTGGGGAAGCTTGTAGAAGGCTATGGGGACTCATCTGAAGTTCAGTACACCTTATCATCCTTAGACAGACAGGCTGCGAGGACGATTCCGATATTCGAGGACATGCTTAGAGCATGTGTATTAGATTTTGACGGGTCCTGGAGTATGTGTCTTCCATTGATTGAGTTTTCATGCAATAATAGCTATCAATCAATGATTGTAGTAGCTCCATATGTTATGTTGTATGGTCGGAAGTGTAGGTCACCTATTCATTGGGATGAAATGGGAGAGACAAAGTATTTGGGTCCTGAGATGGTTCAGAGGAATAATGAGGCTATTGAGAAAATTAGAGCTCGAATGATTGCCTCACAAAATAGACAGAAAAGCTACGCTGACCCTAGGTGTAGCATCGTGGAGTTCCAGGTTGTGGACCATGTATTTCTGCGATTTTCACTACTGCGAGGAGTAAAAAAGGTTGGGGAGGAAGGGCAAGCCAGGCCCTACGTCTGTAGGACCTTTTGAGATCCTAGAAAGGATCGGGTAGGTAGCCTATAGATTGGCTTTTCCCCTGTTATTATTAGGAGTTCATGATGTGTTTCACGTCTCAATGCTTTGGAAGTATGTGTCGGACACAACCCATGTGATGGGTTATGAGAATTTGGAGATACAAACAGTCTTGTCTTATGAGGAGTGACTAGTTCAGATCCTAGATAGAAAAGACAAGCATCTGAGGAACAAGACGATTCCTCTAGTTAAAGTTTTGTGGAGGACCAACAGGGTCGAGGAAGCGACCTCGGAGCTATAGTCGGATATGCGGGATCAGTATCCCGAATTGTATAGGTAAATTTTGAGGATGAAATTTCCAGTAGGAGGGGATAGTTGTAACATCCCAAATTTGCTAATAAGGCTTAGTGCCTTGATTAGTGTGTCAGGAGGGCATAAATGGATTAATATGTAAATTTAATTGAATATACGTGTGATTATGTGGCATATATGATTTCCATTGAGATATGAATTTTTATGCATGTTTTTGTGTATTAAACATGCATGTGGTTCTGTTTTCGTTAATAAGGGAATTTTTGTAATTTTGACCTGTTGAGAGTATAATTGTAATTATACGTGTTATGTGATTGAAACCACATTATTAAGTGGATATATTTGCAATATACGTCACGAGGTGATCCTACTAAGCGAGTTAGCGGAAATGTCACATAGGAGTCAAATACGCGGCTCCGGGTGAGCCTAGGGGTATTTTAGTAATCAAGAACGTTGTCGAGGTTTATCGGGTAATGGGAAGTTATTTGATGATTATTTGGGTATGTTGGGATCTTAAGTGGAATTTGAGGTTTAGCGGGAAAACATGTGGCAAAAGATGATTTTGCCCTTTGGGGCATTAGAGAACCAAGGTAAAGGCTAGGAGCATTTTGGTCTTTTCCCTAGCCTTGGATTACCTTAGTCACCTAGAGACATTAGGAAACTCAGAAATAAGCAAAAACACCCAGTTGTGATTCTCTCTCACGTTTCTCTCTCTCAGTCCCTTAGTTAATTCAATTTTTTCAGAATTTTGCAGGAGATTGCTAGGGAATTGAAGGAAGTGGAGATAGAGTTTGGTTTAGGTGTAGCCTAGAGATTGAATTGCTCAATTGAGGTAAGGGTTTAAACCTTGTTTTGTTGAATTTTTGGTTGGTTTTGGGTATTCTTAAGGTGTTTAGTCAATTTCTGACTTTTGAGGTTTTGTGGGGTTTTGGCACATTTTAATGTTCTTTTTAAGGTAAGGAGGGATTGTATTACTGATCTATGACCAAGCTTAGGCTTGTAAATGGTTTAAATTGTATTTGGGAATGGCTTTGTGAGTTTTAGGTCGATTGCGATTTCTGTAATCGCTAACTTTTCTGGGTTCGCAGGGTTGTGTTGCGGTGCTGTTCCTGGAGCGTCGTCGCGGCCTGCATGAACTCAACAGCTAGGGGTGGTTCTTGGAATCTCCTTAGCATCGCGGCGCTGGTGGGCTGTGCTGCGACACACGTCTAGAAAAACAAGGGTCAAGGCTCTCTGACATGTTGAGAGCCGCAACCCTTGTGGGGGGGCATCGGGGCTCAAATTGAAGATTTTGGCCAAATAGGGTTTTGAGCACAGAAACCCAAAACTAAATGCTCCAGAAGGATTCTACTACCCGGTTTAGTAGAATTCGAGGTCCCATAGGCTATGAATTAATCTAGAAGTTTTAATTAGTTTAGTTCTTGATGATTACCTGTTATCATGTTGTGACTAGGTTATACCGTTAGGGCTCAGGAGTAAGGATCGCCCTTGAGATCACCATACGCTATCCACTCGGAACTCAGGGTAAGAAAACTGCACCCTGGTCGTAATTAGGGCTTGACCCCCTATAAAGAAATTTGACTATATTTATGCTTGTAATTTTTTTATTAGACAGGCATGTATATGCTGTATCTGATTGTGCATTATGCAAACCGTATGTTTGATAATACCTAATCTAAAAGCTCGGCCTAAGAGAGTTGGGTTGACGATAAGCATGTGTAATTCAAGTTGTTTTGACAAGGAAACCTTGGAATGTAATATGCACTTGTCTGGCCCGAATGCCACCTAAATAATTAGAAGTGCAGTCTGCACTTGTCTAACTCATTGGTTGTTTAAATTGGACAATGTGTTTGATTGAGTAAGGTTATTACTGCTAAGCATGTTATTTATATTTTGTTACTTATTTGAATCTATTGGTTTAAGTTTTCTTGCTAAGCCTTGGCTCACGAGTGATGTGTGGTGCAAGTAAGGGAAAAAAGAAGTTGTACCAACCATGAGTTTGAGAGCTTTAAGGGTGGCGTGTACATTTGCAGCTGCTTGACCGCCAAGGCCGATGTTTGAAGAGGGACTAGAGTCAAACCCTAGTTTTGCCGCTTAGGTCAACTTATGTTGTAATTACCTTTGGAGTTGTAAATGACTTATAAACAATTATTTTGGGATTCTGTGTATAGTCTTATACTTTTAAATGAAAGTAATTGTTCCTATGATCAAAACTTTTAAACCCTAATCTATTAATTACTCTTGGTTACACGTTTATATCCAAATGACTTGATTAGCAAGTCCAACACTATTTAAAATACACAATGTATAGTCTTGGCTATCCATGTACATGGGGTTTCCCTGAAGGATTTGGCAACACCTCACTACCATGCGTACTGCTGTCTCAAAGGCGAGGGTCGCCTCTTGTTGGCGTTTCTCTAGGTCTCGTTGTTAGGTAGCCATTTTGTCTACAACGATGACATTCATGGAATGCAACCATGTCATCTCTTTTCTCAAGGTGGCAATGTGCTCCATACTATATTGGGCGGTTAGGGGATGTGGTCACCATTACCTTCATCCAGGTTCAAATGAGGACCCTCCTTGATGTTCCTTGGATGAGGAGGATTTGGTGGAGCTGTAGGGCTGTTTTCTTTGGCAAGACCATGCCTAGGTGCCCTGACCAGTGAAGGGGTGGGCCACCTTGGGTGGTAGGCTAGAAGATCACACTTTGAGACTCACACTCTAAATGAAAGCACCAAAATGTTGACTCATTTTTAAGTCAACTTGCACAACGTAATAAATGAAGAGTTGTTTTGTGTGTAAAATCTCAATGCGAAACTTAATGATGAACAATGAGCCAAAGAAAAGAGAAATAAATACAATAATAAATGATTGAGACAAAGATTTATAGTGGTTCGACCCAAAAAAGATGACTTGCGCCCACTTTAGCTAGTATTATTTATGAACTTTGAACCCTCAAGTACAAGTTGAGTTTGATCTTGTTCATGGGGCAGTTACAGTAATGGAGTTTAATCGCTCTCTCTGAAAATGAGCAGTTACTTACTTGTTTATTTCCCCTTTATTAAATTTTGCCTTGAACGATTTATAGCCGTGGAGATGGGAAGGTCTGACGGTGGCACCTAGTTTCCTGATCAGGCTGAATTTCGGTACACTTGGTTGGAGAGCACCCGTGGCTGGTGACTTGCAATATCTTCGGAGACTAGCTATAGCTGATGAAGAATTAGCTAGTCCTTGTGATGTGTGTTGGTCCGACTTGTGTGCCTTGCTATTGGCTAGGGCCATTTTGTTCATACGATTGGTGTTGGCATGGCCATCTAGGGATGTGATGGGAGAAATAGGCTGGCTCTTGAAAGTCCCGCTTCTACTTAAGTGTTGGGGGAGGGGCGAGGGCCGCTCCTCCCGACGGTTGGAGGTGATTGTTGTATCCTCACACTTTGTCTTGATACATCATCACTTCTTGGGCTGCCCATGAAAATTTTGAATTTTGGGTATAACAGTATGTCATGTCCTTGTGGTGTTGAAAAACACTAATGCCTCTTAGCAATACTCTTTTCTTTTAATGACAACTCCAACTATTAACTACAAAATATATATTTTTTTTTCACAACACTAAATAAAATATTAGTTTTAAAGAGTATATTTTTTATTTTTCTTTACATTAATACCAAAAAATTAATTTGTGAAAATAATTATTTATTTCTAAAAATTAAATAAGTTATAGTAATTATTATAGTTTAGTAATTAACTAACAATTATAATTTAAAATCTTAAACAAATTTAGTAAAATTAAATATTTATTTATTAGAAACTACATAAAATATAAAGTGGAAAAAAAGATCATTATCACAAATTTATAGAAATCAAATTTAAAAATAACAATATAGATATAAATGTGACCAAATTTAATTTGAGGACACAAATGTAAAGTTTATTTGAAAGCAAAGTAGGAAAAATGGTTACATTGACAAATAAAAACTTTAATACCAAATCGGTGGGAACGAACAATCCCCCCTTCCCTAAATTTAGTGTGGAATATTCAACCCCACTAATTGCTAAATCTCTATGTTGAATATTTGGAAGATGATATGTCAAAGGCCAACCCTAGTGGTTAAAGATTGATAGACATAGATTGTTTCCTACAATTCAACCAAATAATAGATTGGTGGTGTAGGATAATCATTACTACAAAGATAGGCTTTCTTTGCACTTTTTTTCTACCTTTAATAAAAAGCACAGAGAAAAGGTTTGAATGAGTCTGAAATATCACATTTAATACCCGCGTACTATTTTATTGTGGTTTTACAAAAAGAAACGAAGTGTAAAGTTTCGAGAGTGGGGAGGCAGGGACTTTTCTCCCCGATTTTCTCTAAAGAACCGCGGAGAAAAGTCCCATTTTCCCTGCATATTAAACCCGAACCTCAGAAAACTGCTCATTTTCCCTTCACAGACGCGAGAGAGGAATGACGGAGCCCTTAGTCCACCATGGTAAGGTCCATTTTCACCTGTTTTTTATTGTTTTTTTTTCATTTTATTCCATATTAACGCTTTAAATTATGTAAATATACCTATTATTGATTTATTTTGAAGTTTTAGGGAAAAAATGAAGAAATATTGAGTGAGTTTAATAGGGCTTTTAATGTATGTTTATAGGGTAGTTTTCAAGTTTTTTTCTAATGTTTTTGAACGTTTATGGAGGATTACAAGACATTCTCATTGTTCAAAACAAGTATTGATCACTAAAATTTGACTTTTTTTTAATATTTTAGTTTTGGGTATTTTTTATATTATTTACCTAATTTATTGGTTTTTTAATAATGTTAATATTTATTATGTTAAATCTTTAAAATGTATTGTATTTTACATAATTTTTTATATTATATTATTGTTATTTACATAATTTTTTATATTGTAATATTATTTTTTATATTATTTACATAATGAATTTTTTTTAAAATTTATTTTTGTTAATTATATTATTTTAGGATCAATTCACTTACCATATATTTACTAATCAATGTTTAAACTTTTATTGTAGGAAATATTTATTTTAATTTGAGGTGTGTTAAAATTGTTGAAGATTGATTTTGAAGGTGAGTAATAATTACTACTTAATTTTTTATTTTTTCTTTTTGATATTTACAAACTATTGTTAGAAGAGTTTGAATATATTAGATATTCATTCGTAGCGAAGTAGGTTCTGAAATAAAATTGTGTGATGGAGAGATAATAGAAGTTTGAGAACATGTGTGTCTTAGTGAAGTAGGTTCTATGAATTATGTGTGCTACGATGGCTTATGGTTGAGAACATTCATGTTGTTTGTTATATGTTTTGTTTGCATTGAATTTATAGGTAGTAATAACTTGGAATACGCTCTAAAAACAAAGGGAACTTTGCCCAATTTTTTTAAAGAATAATATATTAATTGAACATGTTTTATAGGTTAATATATGTAATAATTATGTTTATTTATGTCAAAATTGTAAATAAATATGAATTTTGGATATGTTATAGAAATAGAGGAAACTCTGCCCATTTTATTTTAGAATTTATTAATTGAACATATTTTTGTTTAATTACAATATTAATTTTCATTTCATTATTGACTTAGGAATTGGGTATATATTATCATTATGGGAAAATCATGGATTCTTGAGAATAGAGAAACACAACAATTTCAAGACGGATTCAACCAATCTTTAGAATTTTTTCGAACAAGTTGTAGTGTTTCGTAAAGAATTCACTATCCACGTATAGATTGTGGTAATGGATCAAAAGGAAATAATACTGTGATAAAGAATCATGTATTTTTTATGGGATTTGATACAAGTTATCGTACATGGTATTGTCATGAGCCTAGGTGAGTGAAAGATGGTCAACTACGACATCCTGTTGATTCGCAGGCCTTGAAGAAAGTTAATAACTGAAATCCATAATTTAAAACTGAAGCAAGACATCTCTGTCTAGGTCTCACTGCCGATGGTTTAAATCCACATAAAACTCTAAGTAGTAGGCATAGTTCATGGCCTGTCTTCCTTGTTATGTACAATCTTCCTCCGTGGTTAGTGATGAGAAGAAAGTTTTTGATGCTCAAGTTAATGATTTCAGGCCCAACACAACTAGGACACGATATAGATGTTTATTTGGTACCAATAATTGATGATTTGAAAGATTTGTATGAAAATGGTGTTGAGACATATGACAGTTTTAAGAAAGAAGTCTTTAACTTAAAAGTTGTATTATTTCGAACTATTAATTATTTCCCGACTTATGGTAATCTATCAGTGTTAAGAACAAAAGGTTACCAGGGATGTCCAATATGTTGCACTAACACAAGGGCTCTTCGTCTGTTGAATGGGCACAAAATGTGTTATATGGGTCATAATTGATACTTGCCTCTAAATCATCGTTATAGGAAAGCAAAAAATTATTTGATGGTGAGAAAGAACAAGGTGTTGCTCCTTTGCCACTTTCGAGGCAACAAATTCTTAAAGAATTAGAGAAAATTGATTACAAGTATGGAAAAATGAAGAAAAATAAGAAAGTAAGTGGATGTTTCCAAAGGAAATCAATTTTTTCCGTCTCCCTTACTCGAAAGATTTACTTGTTCGACATTGTTTGGATGTCATGCACATAGAAAAAAATGTGTGCGAAAGTATTATAGGTATATCACTTGATATTCTTGTTAAAACTCAGAATTGTTTAACTAGTCATTTAGATCTTGTTAAAATGGATATACGAATTGATTTAGCACCTGAAGAGAAAGGTACATGCACATATTTATCTCCTTCTTGTTTCACGTTGTCCAGAGAAGAAAAAATGCGTATGTAAATCATTTGCAGAGATGAAAGTGCTTATGGCTATTCATCCAACATTCAAAACTTGGTATCCATGGGGGATTTGAAGCTGATGGGTATGAAATCACATGATTGTCATATGTTAATGCAAAAATTAATTTTAATTGTCATCTGGTTAGTCTTACTAAAAAAGAGTTCGAGATTGTTTGACAAATGTTTGCATATTCTTCAATCATTTATGGAGAAAAGAATTAAAAATGAAAAAATTGGATGCATTGCATGGTAAGATAATGGAAAATCTATGCAACCTTGAAATATTTTTTTTGCCATCCTTCTATGATATTATGATACATTTAATGGTTCATCTAGTAAGGGAAGCCAAGTTGTGTGGACCAGTTTGGGTAATATGGATGTATCCAATTGAAAGGAGTATGAATGTGTTGAAAAGTTATGTGCATAATCACTATCGTCCTGAAGCTAGTATGATTGAATGTTATATATTGGAAGAGGCAATAGAATTTTTCTTAGAATACATGAGTGGGGTAGAGGCAATTAGAATCAGCAAACCATGAAATAACTTAGATGTGGTTGATAAAAGACTACGAGGAAACATAACAGTGATCACAATATCTAGGGAAAAATTAGATCAAGATCATTTAGTTGTGACGCAAAATAATCCCGAGATTCAATCATATATAATGTAAGTAATTTATTTTAAAGATAATACATTTAAACCATATATATTAGAGTAGTGGTTTTCTTTTTGTTGTTTAAGGTTGTTTGTACTCGTTTTTCTTTTCTAGTGATCACATGAAGTGATTATAGTTGATGATTCCAAACAAGGTTAAAAATAAACTGAAATGGGTTATAGATGAGCATAATAAAACATTTTGCTGGTGGCTAAATAATACAATTTTAACGAAGTTGGGAGAACAAAATCATGGAGTGTTGATTATGTTGAAGTGCATGTCTCTTGGAGCAAGCATTGATGTAATAAAGCACCAAACTTACATTGTTGGGGGGGAACAATTTAATACTAAGTCAAGAGATGCTACTAGATTGGTTCAAAATAGTGGAGTAAGTATAGTTGCAGAAGCTATACATTTTTCCAGTGCAACAGATAATAACCCAATTTCAGGCACAATGACATACTATGGTAGACAACAATACCGGAGTTAAAACTAATGAACTTGGATTCACTCTTCTTGATTTAAGTAAGAAAGGAAGCAAGAATGATCCTTTTATCATGGTTGCCCAAGAAAAACAAGTATTTTATATAACTGAACCAGTGAATGATATGGTCAACCGTTTTATCAGTTTCTAAGAGGAAGTTCTTAGGAAAAAAAGGATGACGATGAAAATGATGAGTTATATCATTACTATTTCATTGTTGCATAACCGATACATGAACAAGTTGAAAATATACATGATAATTATAATGATAGTGATATTGATGATCATCATTATCTTAGAAACGATATTGAAGAAGGAATATGGGTCGATTGTGAATTGACCAAAAAGAAAGAAAACATGTTTAGTAAGTTATATAATACTTGTGTTTGTTTATTTGTATAATGCATTAATACTTGTGATTATTTATTTTTGTAATGAGTTAATTTAAAAAAATACTAATTAATCTATATGTTGCAAATGACAGATAAAAGAGATTACAATGAGCAACAACAGTAGTGGTAAAAAAAGAATGAGTTACATGACCCAACAAAAAGCCAAAGGAATAAAGAAAGATCTTGAATGGGACGATCTGGGACAACCAATAGGTGATGCATATACAAATATGATATCATATCTTAGATCTAGAGTATGAGCCATGACTTCTATCAACTGAGGCGATTCGAGGAAGGTCCCACAAAATCTGAAAGACAGTCTATGAGAGGATATCATTATAAGAAATTATCATTATGATATAATTGTATTTTTGTGTGATATTCAAATTTAATAATTACTTTTCTTGTTTATATTCTCAGGGTGGTCACAGCATTTGTCAGACCTTCAAACGCGATATTTTGAAAAAATCTGGTCATATAATGAGGGATTTGAAAAGTGAGCCCACTACCGAGTACATCAAACCTTTGGCTGAAAGGGATATGATGGAGAAACTCAAATTCCCCTGAAGAAGTATAGAGATATACTTGACAAAAGATAATGGTTAAAATTTGTAGCTAGTCATCTAAGTCGAGAGTTTCAAAAAATGCATCAAGAACAAAAAGCACGTGCATTACAAATGAAGTCAAGGCATCGAACATCTCGTAGAGGAATGGCTAATATAAGAGAATATTTTGTAAGTATAATTTATATTAAAGTTTAAATAATTGTTGATATTGTCGCAACATATAACATTAATTATCTTGTACGTTGTAGAAAAAAGAACGAGCTATTCAAAATCCAAAGCGATATCAAGTTTGGCTTAGATCGTGTGAAAAGAATAAAGTTCTCATGACATAGTTGGACCAACAGATTGCCAATAAGATAGTAAGTGTTCTACGGTATTATAATTAACATATTCATTTTATTTATATAAACTATTTTGATGAAACAATATCTTGAATAGGAGGAGCTCAAAGAAAAATTGAGTCATGGTGAAATTACAGCGAAAGGTCGAGATAAAATCTTGACTCAAGCATTAGGGACAATAGAACACCCATGTCATGTTCGAGCTGGTGGGTATGATACTTTATAATAGTTATTTTCTTTTAAGAATTATTTAGCTTGATTTATTGATTGACTTGGATGATTATTTTGTAGGTTCACTAGGAACGTGTCCAAAATGTTTGGAAAAAAACCCAAAGAAAATGATTGCAAAAGAGACGGCTAAAAGCTGAGATTGAAGAGCTAAAGAGACATAAATCTACAGCAGAAGATGAATTAGCTCAAAATAAGGAATACAATGAGAAAAATAATGATGAGGAATACAATGAGGAAAACAATGATGGGGAATACTATGATGAAGGATAATACTATGAGAATCCAAATGATGAAGGACAACACTACGAGAATCCAAACGATAACGAAGGGAAATGCTATGAGAATGCAAATGATGAAGTCTATCGACCTGCCTCCTATGCAGAGGATCATTTTCATCAAGTATAATCACATGTCCAACAAACCAAAGACGATCCTATTGGTGAATTCTATCAACCTATTCACCAAACCACAATGAATCCTTTTGATGAAGAAGATCAATCAATTTATGTGTTCTCGCCACCGCCGAGCTATGAAGTGCAATTGGGTTCTGACAATATTGACAATGTAGTGGCTAGGGGTGTTATCATTGTACCCAACATCGATAGTCAAATGGCCTTATGTGATGATGTTGAGCATGATAAATGTGAATTATGTGTTAAATCTAAAACGGTTAAGAGACCTTATGAGAGTGTTGAAAGATAAACTATTTTGTTAGATTTGATTCATAGTGACTTATGTGAATTAAATGGAATGATAAGAAGATGTGGACATAGATACTTTATTGGCTTTATCAATGATTTTTCCAGTCTCGCATATTTTTACTTGCTTAAGAATAAGGATGAAGCCTTTAGCATGTTTAAAATCTATGAAGCCAGTGTTGAAATTCAATTGGCAAATAAAATCAAAGTAATAAGAAGTGATAGAGTTGGTGAGTAATTTTCTAATGGATTCAATTTGTTTATTGAAATTCATGGTATAATACATGAATGTACATCCCCTTATACATCCCAACCAAATGGTATAGCAGAAAGATTGAATAGAACATTTATAGAAATTATAAACGATGTGTTTTTGCATGAAAATTTGAGTTTTGCATTATGGGGAGAAGCCTTGTTATCCACTTGTCATATTCTACACTGGATTCATTTAAAGAAGTTTCAAATTTCACCATATGAGATATGGAAAGGAAATAGCCCAACCTAGGTATCTCAAAGTGTTGGGGTGCCTTGCTTATTGCAAGAGCATGAATCCTAAAAGGACCGAGTTGGGTTAGGGAGATAAGGTGTGTATTTGTAGGCTATACCTCAAATAGTAAATCCCGTAGATTATTAGATTTTGAGTCTAATGTCATAAATGAATCAAGAGAAGTTGAGTTCTTTGAGAACTTGTTGTGTAGTGACAACAAACCTCAAGAACAAATCTCATTGGAAGGAATTCAAGAGGAGTTACCTTCTAGGGTTGTAGAGCAACCATCATTGCCTAGAAGAAGCGAAAGGCTTAAAGATGTTCAATCACAAGACAAGTGCTCATAAGTTGATATTATTGACTTAGTAGAGGGTAATCTCAAAGATGACACTTGAAAATATCTAATGGTACTTTAAGTATAGGATGATACAAGAACCTTCCAAGAAGCTTTGTCTTCAAGAGACTCCATATTTTGGAAGTAGGAAATAAATAATGAGATGAATTCAATTATATCTAACCACACTCAGGTATTTGGAAGAAAATATCATACAAATGGAACCATACCTATGCACCGATGGCAATGACTTCAATTAGAATAATGTTTTCCTTGTCATCAATACACAACATATATGTGTCATCAAATGGATGTCGAAAGAACATTCTTAAATGGTAACCTTGATGAGGAGAATTGCATGGAACCACGGAAAGGATTTATTCTAAAGGGAAATGAAAATAAGATTTGTAGACTTGTTAAATTATTATATGTTTTAAAAAAAGCACCTAAACAATGACATGAGAAGTTCGATGAAGCCATTGTCTCAAATGGGTTTAGACACAATAGCGCGGACAAGTGCTTATATTCTAATACTCGTGATGACAATGTCATTCTAGTGTGTCTATATATTGACGATACAGTCTATATAAGAATAACTTCTATTTTATTATAAAAAAAAATTAGTCACAATTTAGGCAAGTTATAAATAAGAATAATCTCTAAAATGTAATTAGTTATACGTTTTTTAAGTCCCACATTAAGAAAGTATTCCTCTATATAGAAATAATTATGTAACGCCCTGGATAGCCAAGATCGCTACACTGTGTACTTATAAAGGTGCAGGACTTGCTAATCAAGTCATTTAGTTTAAAAAGTGTCACTGAAACCATTAATGTGCTAGGGTTAAAAGATTTTGGTCTCAAAAGGTACATTTCATATAACTAAACATTTTACATCTTGGGATCCCATAAGGAACAGTGTTTAAAAGTCAGTTTACAAAATTTCTAGAGTACAAACAACCATTAGCCACTCTAAGGGCAAAACAGACATTTATGGTTCTCCTGTTCCTGTCTCCCCCCCAACCGTGGCAGCTGAGCAGCTGATCATGTACATTCTACTCTCAGAGCTCTCCAAATTAGGGCTGATCAAGATTGCTCTTGCCTTTACCTGCACCACGAAGCACCCGTGAGCCAAGGCCTAGCAAGAAAACATAACATTACATAACAAACAATGATAACAATTGAATAACCCTTTAAGCATGATAATACACTTAGCATACAACATTAATCACATAGCACGTAGATACAACCAAAGGTTCAACCAATTAACACTCAGCTATTCAGCATGACAGATCCACCAATAAACAATAACAGTCAAATCACATGATAATCAAGGTCGACACCTTAGGTCGCACCCTCTGTTTACCCCACTAACTCCGACCTGCTTAAACCGAGCTCAGTGCATAATAAGCTATCCTCAGCTACCAGTGGCTGAGCCGCGCCCTGTGCGCTAATGTAAATTTCGGCACTCTTAGGCCGTTTGTTTACTATTTACATGGAATAATAGCATCTTCTATAAAGCATGCAAAACACGGAACCCTTAGTCCCATTATAAATCCACAACTGGGTGTAGTTTTCTTACCTTTAGTTTCCAAGTGTACTGGTTACGCGAGATGCCTCTTGAGCACGATCCGTTTCCCGAGACCCTAACTTATACCTAGTCACAACCAAGACAAGGGATACCATTAATAATTGTAAAAGGGCTTCTAGATTAGGTTCTAGTCTCCAAAACATCGAATTCCACCAAACACGGTAGTAGAATCAATCCCGAGCACCCTAGGTTAAATTCCCATGCTTAAAATCCCAAAATCCCAAATTTCCTTATGGGCCACGGCTTAAGCCCCCCATGCCACGGCATGGCCCCAACCAGAGGCTTATCCACGCCCAAAACCAGACACGGGCCGTGACCCTACATAGACCATGCCGCGGCCTGCCCTCCATCTCTAACATTCATTAGCTTTAGAGGGCCGTGGCTCACCAAGAACTATGTCGCGGCCCGACCCCTTCGAACCCATAAAAATCTCCATTTTTAACTCCCAAACCTCACTCAAAACCATTCAAAACCATCCCAATAATATACCATAATTATCACAAACATCCCTGCATGATTTCAGAAGCACAAGCCAGCAGAAACCTTACCTAAAATCTCATGAAAACACCTTTTCAATTTCTGAAACTCACACACTCAAGAACACTAAAACCAGTCATAAAACTCAGAATTCAAACACTGTAACATGAATTGAAGCTTACCTTGATTGATGAGCTAACTCTCTTAAAGATTTATGAGCTAACTCCCAAGTTCTAAGCTTCGATTAAATCCTTCAATATCAAAACCCATAAACACCTCAAACTCAGCCATAAACAAAGAATTTAACCACCATGCATAAAGCTTGTGACTTACCTTAATTCTTGATTGAATCCTCAGCTAATTTTTGAGCTAATATCTTAGATTATTGCTCCAATTCTCTTAATTCCAGCTTACTTCCCTTGGTTTCCTCTAGTTTCCTTGAGGGAGAAAGGGAGAGAGAGAGAGAGAAGGGTCGATTTAGCCTTTTTGTTCTACTGTTTCCTAAAGTTTCCTTAGTCTATCCTTAAGCAATTGAGTTAATCCCGAGGCTCGGGGTGCCGGAAACGTCCCTGAGGGCAAAATGGTAAAATTCCCCTGTACTCCCACCTATGCTTGCTAACCTCAAATATATCTCCAATTATTTATTTCCATAACCCGATAACCTAAATAACCATCCAATACATGAAATACCCCTTGACTTGCCCCAAGTCAAGTATTAAGCCCCGTTGTGACTTTCCCGCTAACTAGCTCCCTAGGATCGCCTTAAGTCGCATGCTGCAGATTTCCCCACATAATAATGTGGTTCTCACAATTATAGCACATAATCACATTTACATTCATATAACCATACAAGCATGCTTATCATAAAATCATGCATTAAACTTAATAAATTCATACATAAACCAATTATGCCCTCCCAGCACACTAATTAAGGCCCTTAAGCCTTATTAGTGATTTTGGGTCGTTACAAATTATATATACAGTCAAAGATTTATTCTACATTTGAATTACTTATGTTACTTATAAATATGTAATAGTTATTAGGGTGTTTTATTGTTATTGTGGTTAAAGTTGATACATTTGGGTGTTTGAATTTCTTTTTGTACCAATACCTCTATTTAGTTATAACCTCTCAATTAGAATACAATTAGTTTGGTCCCAAAATTGTTCTTATACAAAGGTTTTACTATTTATTGATATTAAGTAATGACATGAAAGACATAATACAAACAAAGAGGATTCTATCTTCCACTTTCAAGGTGAAAGACCTTGGAAAGGTTGATACCATACTAGGTATCAAAGTTATAAGACATGAGTATGAATATGCCTTAGGTCAAGATCACTATGTGGAGAGGATGCTTGAAAAAATTGATCATCCTAATATCAAAGAGGCAAACAAATCGTTTGATTAAAGCCAAAAGCATGAAAAGAATGAAGGGAGAGCATTGGCCCAATTAGAGTACGTAAGTGCAATGTGGAGTTTAATTTATGTCGTACTTTGTACGGTAATTGCATTTGCGGTTAGTAAACTAAGTAGGTTTACTAGAAAGCCAAGTATCAAACATTGGAACGCCATAGAAAGAGTTTTTGGATACCTCGAAAGGACCAAAGAACTATACCTCCAATATTCAAAGTTTGCAAAGATACTTGAAGGATATTCTGATGTAAGTTGGATATCCGGTGTAGGAGATAATATCTCTACAACTGTTTGTGTGTTCACCCTTAGCGGGGGTGCAATTTCTTAGTGATCTAAGAAACAGACATGTATATGTCACTCAACCATGGAGTCCAAGTTTGTAGGTTTAGCGGCAATAGGAAAAAAGGACGAGTGGCTTAAAGATCTCACGATGGAGATCTCTTTAACATTGGGATAATCAAACTACGTTAATTAGAGCTTACAATAAAATATACAGTGGGAAGTCTAGACATATAAGTCTAAAACATGAATACATGAGAGAGTAGATAGATAAGAGAGTCCAATCAATATGGTATATCAAATCGTGAGAGAACTTAGAAGATCTATTTAACAAACTTCTATGGAGCGATTTGATTAGTTCTCCAAATTGAGGGATGTTGTACCCTAAAAACACGAGCTCAATAAAGGAGGTACAGCTGGCGCGAACTAAATAAAGGAGGCAAGAAATCATAGATGTTTCCTTAACTCCGGACCTAAAAGCTCGAGGTTGTATCGCTGATTTCATAACAGCCTAGGATCTTCCAGATAACAAGATATGTGAATGACAGAGATCGAGGTACCCGGCATCCAGATCGCCCTCATTAAGCTTGGCATTATCCAAGTTAAACCATCTTGTTTTAGTCATATCCAGCTTGAGAAAGGCAACTAGCTCGGGTGGGACAATCCCTATAGACTCAGAAGACCAATAAGGGTAATAAATGCATACAATCATTATGTACATTCATAGATTGATGTAAAATGGCAATAGGCTTTATTAGGATATTCAAAATGTCCATTAACTTGGGAAGTTACCCAATAGTGTACGTTACCATTTATATTATGATTACCCAATAATTGTCCACCTTAATTCCATATAATTAAAAGGGGAACAAACAGTAAAAGGGACCGACATTCTATGTGCAAACAATCTGCTAAAATTGTCACAAAAAATATTGCCTAGAGTTCATAAACTTATCAATAATAGTAACTCGTGGACTAGGTCGATTTTAGCCAATGAACCACGTAAATTGTGAGTGTTTTTATATTTCTTTATATTCAATTTATTATATGCTAAATCTCTCTATTTCAAATTCCTAAATAGCCTGTTGATGAAAAATTGTGTTAATAGATTGGTGCTTTCATTGAGACCAATTTAAGCATGAAATCTCGCACGATATTCAACCCAGCAATCATAATGGTGGTTACTCATTCCATGTGCGACATTGAAAAAAAGAAACTTGATGATCAGGGAGGTTACCGTAGGACCATCTCCACTAAATAAAGGTACGTCCAAATAGTGTTGCCGTGGAAAGCAACACATGAATTAGGATGATGCCAGAAGCTCGACCTCATGCCCACCGAACCCTAATCTAGGGTACGTGACCACCATTGAAATGAAGAATGATCGGCTGAGGAGCCACCTTACCCATGCTAGCAGGTGAATAGATGAGATCATGGCTCGACTACCTCCTCCTAAAACCAACGAGAATGTTAGAAGGAGGCAAAGTGGGTCCCACAGATCTCGGTCCCACCAAAATAATCAACCTAATGTAAATCATTCTCTCATAATAGCAACACTAAGCTTCGTGCCTTCTGAACGAATTCCTAGGAATAAACCTCCTACTAATGACCATTGCAGGGAGACAATGGCTGAAGCTGAGAGCATGGGGGTCGATCAGATCCTTAACAGGGCTCTTAACGAAGTAGCCAGTGTAAGTATTCTTCCTCTTAGTTTTTACCTTTCCTTCTTGTAATATAGTCTAACTTTTATTCCTTGACTGCAGGCCATGCTGACGATAACTGCTGCTCGTACCCGTGCTACTGCTTCCATCGAGAAGGCTTGGGAAAAGGCCGTCGAGGAGTTTCAGGTGAAAGCCATCGAGGAGCTTCAGGCTGCAGAAGCCAAGCACGCTGGGGAGTTGGAGGTGGTCACCCAGCAGAAGGATGCTTTGGTGGCAAAGCTGGCAGAGACTGAAGCTTCTCTGGCAGCTTTGAAGAAGCAGAAGGACGATTTCCAAGAATCCAGTCGAATCCAATTTCATGAAGTCAAGAGACTTAAGGAGGAGCACCTTGCTGAGGACAAGACCATAGCTATTCTTGAGAGCCAGGTGGAGCAGCTGAAGCTCACCAATGCTAAAGATTTGGAGAGATACAAGAATGCAACACTTTGGTGTTTCTACGACTTTTGGAAACACAACCGGAGTGCTAACTTCAACTACCTTCTAGAGGATGCCAGGAACGCTGAGTTAGCCCGCTGCACTGCTCGATTGGCTGCAGAAGAAGAAAGATCCAGAGTCCCTACTTCCTCAAGTAGCCAGCTGCCGGAGCGGAGGGAGGAGAAGTTGTCGAGGATGTGGCCAACCAGAATGCTGAGCAAGACCCTTCTGCTCCTTAAAAAAAATTTATTCTTTTTCTCTTCTTTAATTACACGACCCACGGGTCGTGATGTAAAGAATAAATTTTTATTTTTAAATTTCCTGCATGGGCAGCAAACTTTCCTTTTACTTTAAACAATTACATCCAAGCAGTACTGCTCGTGGTGTAAAAGAATTCCCTTTGATATTATAATATTTCTATCTATTATAACATCTGTTCGCATGACCGAACTTAGCATAGTACTTTGGCTTGATTTAAAAAATATAAAATTTGAAAAATACTCTAGGTACCGTAGCATGCTTTCACTCATTTTGTTCATGTGTTTACATACCTCTTGGTATGCTTTGCTATCGATGTACCTTATATGCCCCCCAAGTGATCGAGGAGCTTTAGGTCCTTGGTCACATGCCTTGACCATGACCTGTGCGAACATTACTGCTCGGTAGGAAACGTAACACTTATAATACAACAAAACAACACACGTAATGAACAAATACTTGTAAAAATAAATTTACAAAGGTTGGCAAGAATGACTGGCTGCGCACAGTCCCTTATAATCTCGTATTAAAAATGGACTAAACATGTCTTTACGAGTGATCTTAAAAAGATCTTACACTTATAAGCGATTAGCCATACAACGTGGCTAACCCTTTTTCGAAACATGGAAAAAGTAAAAATTAATACAAGCCAGTCCTTTAAAAAGGACTGTTTATTGATAATATTTGCGCAAGTGTTCTCCGTTCCAATAGCATGGAACGAGATCTCAATTTAAGCGTGCAAGCTTGTAGGTGCCTGGATGAAGGACCTCCTCAATCTGGTAAGGTCCTTCCCAGTTTGGACCGAGCACTCCAGCAGTTGGGTTGCGGGAGTTTAAGAAAACTCGTCGTAGTACTAGATCTCCGACGTTGAATTTTCTTTCTTTCACTTTCGAGTTAAAATATCGGGCAACCTTTTGCTGGTACGCAGCTACTCGGAGTTGGACTCTTTCCTATTTCTCTTCAAGTGAGTCTAGGGACTCCATGATCAGTTGGATATTCTGGTCCTGGTCGTATGTAATTCGTCGGTGTGAGGGGGGATCTAACTCGACAGGCAACATAGCTTCATACCCGTATGATAAGGAAAACGGGGTATGACCTGTCGCTGTTCGATGAGAAGTTTGATACGACCAGAGTACTTCAGGCAACTGTTCTGGCTATGCTCCTTTAGCATCTTCGAGCCTTTTCTTCAGGGTGTCCTTAAGCATTTTATTCACTGCTTCAACTTTCCCATTTTCTTGTGGATGCGCGACTGAAGAAAAGCTTTTGACGATGCAATGCCTTTCGCAGAAGTCTGTGAATAAGTCACTGTCGAACTAGGTGTCGTTGTCTGAGACAATTTTTTGAGGCAAACCATATCGGCAAATAATGTTCTTGATGACGAAGTCAAGAACTTTCTTGGTCGTTATCGTAGCGAGCGGCTCAGCCTCGGCCCATTTGGTGAAGTACTCGACTGCTAAGACTGCGTACTTCACTCCACCCTTTCCCGTTGGCAGGGATCCAATCAAGTCTATACCCCATACTGCGAAAGGCCAAGGACTCTGCATCTGCTTTAACTCGTTGGGAGCTATGCGTGGGATCTTGGAAAATCTTTGACACTTATCGCATTTTTGCACAAACTCCATTGAGTCTTCATTCATAGTCGGCCAGAAATAGCCCTGCCTTAGAATCTTTTTTGCCAAACATTGCCCCCCAGTGTGATCCCCGTAGAAGCCTTCATGTACCTGCTTCATTAGCTCTTTAGCCTTTTCCGGTGTAATACATCTGAGCAGTGGCATGGAATATCCTCTTCGGTAAAGAACACCATCGACTAATATATACCTAGCAGCCTATCGTTGAAGAGTTCTGGCTTTGTTTCTATCTGCTGGTAGTACACCATTCATGAGATACTCCAAGTATGGTGCCATCCATCTATTCTCCATCTGGATTTCCATATTAGTTTTGTTTGCTCGTATGCTCGGTTCGCACAATCTTTCTACTGGCACAATATTCAAAGTGTCAGCGTTTTTCGCGCTTGCGAGTTTGGCTAAGGCATCTGTGTTCGAATTCGAATCCCGAGGTATTTGCTAGAGGGTATACTTCTCGAATTGAGCCAACAGATCTCTAGTTTTATTTAAGTAGGCCACCATTTTGAGGCCTCGTGCTTGATATTCCCCCAGGACCTGATTCACTACCAGCTGTGAATCACCTTAAATATCCAGCACCATTATACTCATGTCTTTTGCCAATCTTAACCCAGCGAGGAGTGCTTCATATTCGACTTCATTATTTGACGCAGTGAGGTCGAACCTAATAGCGCAGTGAAATCGATGCCCTTCTGGCGTTATCAATATCACTCCCGCTCCTGCGTGAGATTCGTTGGATGATCCATCCGTGAATAACTTCCACGAAGGAGCTTCATCTTGGGGCTCAGGGGCATTAGACTCCTCGCACTACTCATTGTTTGGGAGCTCAGTGAACTCGGCAATAAGATCAGCTAAGACTTGTCCTTTTACTGCTGCTCGCGGTGAATATGTAATATTGAACTGCCCAAGTTCGACTTCCCACTTTAATAAACGCCCAGCCGCCTCTGGTTTTTGCAGAACTTGCCGAAGGGGCTGGTCAGTTAAGACTGTAATTGGATGGGCTTAGAAGTAAGGACGTAACTTCCTCGAGGCCAAGTTTAAGCAATAGGCCAACCTCTCGATGGGAGGATACCTCAATTCTGCTCCGATTAGCCTCTTGCTTACATAGTAAATCGCCTTTTGTACGCCTTCTTCTTCTCGTACCAGTACCGCACTAGCAGCAACTTCGGTGATTGCCAGGTAGATGAACAAAGTTTCTCCTTCAATGGGCTTTGATAAAATAGGAGGTTGTGCCATATGGGCCTTTAGGGCTTGGAAAGCCTGCTCGCAGTCTCCTGTCCATTCAAACTTCTTGTTGCCTCTAAGTAGATTAAAGAAAGGGACGCACTTGTCCATTGACTTGGAAATGAATCTACTTAGTGCGGCAATTCTTCTAGTTAAACTTTGCACATCCTTGATCTTTTCTAGCGATTTCATGTGGATAAGGTCTTTTATCTTGTTGGGGTTGGCTTCGATTCCTGTTGAATTGACAATAAACCCCAAGAATTTTCCTGATCTAACTCCGAAGGAACATTTGAGAGGACTTAATTTCATTTGGTACATGTTTAATACATCAAAACATTCTTGTTAATCCTTCACATGTCCTTCTGCTTTCTTCGACTTTACCAGCATGTCGTCTACGTACACCTCCATGTTTACTCCTATCAATTCCTTAAACATGTGGTTAACCAATCGCTGGTAAGTCGCACCTGTGTTTTTCAGCCCTCAGGGCATTACTTTATAACAGTATAACCCCGTATCGGCTCGAAAGCTGGAGTGATCCTCGTCAGGGGGATGCATACTAATCTGATTGTATCCTAAGTATGCGTCCATGAAGGAGAGGATCTCATGTCCTACAGTTGCATCGACCAGCTGGTCGATCCTTGGGAGTGGGAAGCAGTCCTTTGGGCAGGCTTTATTAAGGTCTGTAAAATCCACACAGGTTCTCCATTTGCCGTTAGGCTTGAAAACCAGTACGGGATTAGAGACCCACGACGGATAAAAATCCACCTGGATGAATCCATTCTCCTTCAGTCTTTCGACTTCCTCTTTTAAGGCTTTCGATCTATCCTTATTGAGCAGCCTTCTTTTTTGTTGCACGGGTGGAAAATTCTTCTCAACGTTCAGGACATGGCTGATAACTGCAGGATCTATCCCAGCCATGTCTTTGTGTGACCAGGCAAAGACTTCCTGGTTCTTTTGCAAAAACTCCACCAGTGCATGCTTCGTGGTTGCTTCTAAGTTTTTCCCTACCTTCACAACTCTGGTCGGGTCATTTTCGTCAAGTTGGACCTCTTCCAGGTCCTCGACGGGTCCAACATTTTCCTCAAAATCCCCGAAGTGAGGATCTAAATGTAACGACCCAAACTCGCTAATAAGGCTTAAGGGCCTTGATTAGTGAGCCAGGAGGGCATTAATGGAATAATTGTGATTCAATGAGTAATTATGTGTTTAATAATGTTTATATGATAATTGATTATATTATATGGTAATATGATATGAAATAAATATGTGATATATGCGAGAATCACATTATTATGTGGACAGGTTCGCAAAGCACGACTCTAGACGATTCTAGGGTCAGATAGTGGGGAAAGTCACAACGGGGCTTAAGATATGACTTTGGATAAGTCGGGGGTACTTTTAGATAGCGGGTAGCGATTTGGACTATCGGGTTATGAAAATAAATATATGGAGATATATTTGAGGTTAGGATGTCTAGGCGGGAATATTGGGGGATTTTACCATTTTGGCCTCGGGGACGGTTCCGGCACCCCGAGCCTCGGGATTAACTTAATAGATAAGTTAGACATAGAGAAGATTTTAGAAGACAAAAACAAACCGACTTAAACTTAGTCTCAGCTCTCTTTCACGCTTAAGGGAAAACCAAGGAAAGGAAACACAGAAAAACTAAGGGGAACAAGCTGAAATTTCTGGAATTTGTGGTGAGGATTTGGAGGTTTAGCTCAGGAGTACATCAAGAACTAAAATAGGGATTAAGGTAAGCATCTAACTCTACTTTCTGTGGTTGAATTCTGAGTTCTAGCTGGGTTTCGGTTAAGTGCTGAAACAAGTATAGTTTTGGTGTTTTAAGGCAGAATTAAGAAGGAAGCTTGGGAATTTAGCTTGGCTATGGCTTGGTGAAGTGATTCAACAGCAAAGGTAAGTCTCAACTCCTGGTTTAGAGGTTTTAAATTGGGTTTGTGTGGCTGGTTTGAATGTTTATATCACTTGGGTTTCAGAGATTGAAAGGAGGAGATTAGAGTGTGCTAGGCTGTGTTTTCTTGGGAGTTATGTTGTTTAGATCATGCTAAAGAAGTTGGGAATTAATTGGTTAGGAGTTAGGAAGCTTTGGGGTGGTTTAAGGTGAGGTTTCAGACTTAGAAATGGTGTAAATTCTGGGTTCGAAGGGGAGGGCCGCGGCTCTGTTCTAGAGCGCTGCGGCCCTAGCATGCAAAGGAGCCAAGGAGGCTCGGCCAAGGGGAAGCACCGCGGCGCCCAAGGCAAGGGCCGCGACGCGTTTGTGGTTTAGCGTGGGAGTAGGTTCTGTTTTGGGGAAGGGCCGCTGCTAGGCTTCAGGGGCCGCAGCCCTTGGTTGCACACATGAGTTTTTGAGGGTTTTAGGCATGGGAAGGTGGTCTAATGTGCTCGGGTTTGGTTTCACCACCGTGCTTGGTGGAATTTGGAATCCCGGGAGTTAGTTTTGTAATCGGAAACCTATATTTGAGTATTTATGAAACCCTATACTTTGGTTGTGGCTAGGTGACAAAAGCTTAGGCTTGGGACCGGATCATGCTTGAGGGGCGTTGCTCGTAGTTCGATAACCGTACAGACTAAAGGTAAGAGAACTGCACCTGATTGATTATATGAGACGGGACTAAGGGCTCCCTAATGTAAATGCTTGAAAAGATGGTATTATGCCATGCAAGCCATTTAGTGAACCAATGGCCTAAGGGTGCCAAGGGTTTCACTAGCGCACAGGGCGCGGCTCTGCCACTGGTAGCCGAGGACAACTTATTATGCACTGAGCTCGGTTTAAGCGGGCCGGAGTCAGTGGGTTAAACAGAGGGTGCGGCCTAAGTCGTCAGCCCTGAATATTATGTGATATGAGTGTTATATGTGGTAGAATGAATCTTGTATTTGATTGCATATGCTGAGTATCTGTTGAGGATTATCTGAAGGGAATACATGCTTACTGAACTGTTTGTCTGTTATCATTGTTTGAGATATTTATGATGTTTTCTTGCTGGTCCTTGGCTCACGGGTGTTACGTGGTGCAGGTAAAGGCAAGGGCAAATTAGATCAGCCCTGATTGGAGAGCTCAACGAGCAGAATGTACATAGCCAGGTGCTCGGCTGCCATGGTTGAGATCTAAGCAAGGACATGGAACTTAGAGACTGTCTGTTTTGCCTTAGTATGGCTAGAGGATATTTATGTACTTTTGGGAGTCTGTAAACCTGTTCTAACTTTGTTTTCGTATGGGATCCCATGTTTACTACAGTTTAAATATATGAAATGAGTCTTTTGAGACCAAAACCTTTTAAACCTTAGCTTTTACATGTTTAGTGACTCGTTTTCAAACTAATGACTTGATTAGCAAGTCCTGCACCTTTATAAGTACACCGTGTAGCGGTCTTGGCTATCCAGGGCGTTACACTAAATCTCTATCCTCACTTTGGACAACACACTATTTGGTGACTCCATCACCGGATTGGGCTTGTGTATCAATAGCCATCTGCAAACTATCTGTGGGAGTGCTCTACGACGTTCTCTTCTTGGCCTTTGTAACTGAGGCGTTGTAGCACTCCCTTGCTTCTCTTTGGTTTCCCAACACGCGTCCTACCCCTGCGTCTGTCGGGAATTTCATGGCCAAATGCCATACTGAGGTGACGGCCCGGAGATCAACCAGTATGGGCCTTCCAATGACAGCATTGTACGCCGAAGGACAATCAACTACTATAAAAGTAGCGAGTAATGTCCTGGTAGCAGGCGCTGTACCTGCTGTCACTGGAAGTCTGATTGGCCCCGCTGGGGCGAGTCCCTCACCAGAGAAGCCGTAAATGGTTTGGTTGCAGGGCTCCAAGTCCTTAACGGACAACTTCATGCGTTCCAGCGAAGATTTGTACAGGATGTTCACTGAACTTCCTGTATCAACCAGTACTCTTTTCACCATCATGTTGGCGATTTGAACGTCCACGACCAGTGGATCGGAATGTGGGAACCGGACATGCTGGGCGTCGCTATCAGAGAAGGTTATCTCACCCTCTTCTGACCGAGCCTTCTTTGATGCCCTGTCCTCCACAGTCATCATCTCGATGTCCTGGTCGTGACGTAGGGTCCGAGCATATCGTTCCCTCACCTTTCCACTGCTTCCCGCGAGGTGCGGGCCTCCACAGATGGTGAGTAAAGTGCCAGCTACGGGGTCAGGCTGCAAAGGTGGCGAGCGTTGGCGTGTGGGCTCATGCTCGTTGCCACCTGGAGCCTCTCGTTGGGAATTACCCGAGGACCGTACATATCTTCTAAAGTGTCCTTGTCTAATAAGGTACTCGATTTCATCCTTCAGCTGGTTGCATTCATTCGTATCATGTCCGTAGTCGTTATGATAACGACAGAACTTGGTAGTGTTTCTTCTCGAAATATCCTTTCGAATGGGGGCAGGTTTCTTATAAGGCACACTGGAACTCGTGGCCTGATACACCTCTCCCCGAGACTCAATAAGGGCAGTGTAGTTAGTGAACCGAGGTTCATAATGATTACCCTTGGCTCATTTATTGTCAGAGGTGGAAGGCTCATTATGTGGCCGTTTCCCCCCATTCTTGCCATTTCCATTGCCGTTCTCGTTGCCTTTGCCATTGCCGTTGGGTTTGGACCCATTGGTGGCTTTGGCAGGCTCGGCAGTCCCCTTATCCTTGCCTGGGGTTTTTCCTTCGCTAGCAATGGCATCCTCGAGCTTGATGTATCGATCAACTCGATCCAAAAATTCCTGGGTAGTCCTGACTCCACGCTTTCTGAGGCTGTTCCAAAGAGGCGTGCGGCGCTTAACCCCTGCAATTATGGCCATCATCTTGCCTTCATCTCCCACTGTTTTTGCTCCAACAGCTGCTCTCATAAAACGCTGGACGTAATCTTTCAGTGGTTCTCCGTCTTGCTGGCGTATTTCGACCAGCTGGTTTGCCTCAGTTCGGTGCACACAACCTGCATAGAATTGTTCGTAAAATTCCTTCACGAACATCTCCCAGGAAACTATACTTGTAGGAGGGAATTTGAAAAACCACTCCTGTGCGGCATCAGAAAGTGTTGCAGGGAAGATCCTGCACCGAGCGTCTTCAGACACTTTCTGAATGCCCATTTGTATCTCAAATTCGTTGACGTGAGATACCGGGTCACCATACCCGTCAAAGTTCGGAAGCGTTGGCATCTTAAACTTGCTAGGAGTTTCTGCCATAGCTATCCTTTGAATGAAAGGATTTCCCTTTCTCCTATCGTGATCGATATAAGATGTTCTTCCCCCGACCAGCTGTTGCACTGCCTGGTTGAGGGCATCTATCTGGGCCTGCACGGCGCCAGGAATCGCCGGGGCCTCTGGTGCTGGGGGAACGTACTCGTCGTGCCATTCCCGGAGATCGTTGTGTACGTCTCTTAAATCTTCGTCTCTTCTCCGCTGCTCGCTAGCTCCGAACCGGTTAAAGACGTTATTTTGTCTAGGCTGCCCCCCAGCGTCACGTCTTTTGGGTTGGTCATCCCTAGGTGGTAGGTTTCTGCCCCCACCTCTTTCTTTATTTCTCCGACCGGCATTCCCTCTGCCTGAGTCGACCTCATTATAATCATGGCCATCTCTGAATCTTGATTGGCTATGATGGGATTGACTGTTCCCTCGGTTGCCTTCCCGGGCTGGAACCTCCCGAGCGTTAGAGGGCGGCCTGCATTGGTTGGTAGGTCCCTGTGCATTATCATGCCATGGGGGGCCCCAGACCGTAGAGCCTATCTCTGAGTTCCTTTTGTTGCCAGAAGGACGCTGTCCTCTGCTCGGAGGGTTTGGCTCTTCGCCCCTATGGCGTCTAGGACTGCGGGGCGGATGCTGGGCCCTATTTTGCCTTGATTGCGGGGGATTGCCATAACCAGCTTGTGATGGGGGCCGAACTTCAGGATCCCTTAGGGGGACATCGTCTTGAGGCATTGGTGGATGCTCGGGCCTTTGGGGGCCCGAGGGCTGGATCGGCGGGCTAGGATTAGGGCCCCTTTGCGGCGGCCCATTTGTAGGTTGATCATGCTGTGATGCAGGTGTAGCCTGATTCCTAGCCAGCTGTAGGGCTGCTTCGAGGGCTGCCATGGCCTCCCTCTGGCGACGGTCCATCTCCACCTGCCTTTCGCTTAGTTCCAGGCGTTGTCGTTTGATCTCTTGTTGCTGCCGTGCCATAATCTCGGCAGCACTTTTCATGGCTGGCCCTCAGATTGGCTAGTTCATCCTGCAATACCCCCAGGGTATTTCTTAGTGTCTCAGAATCCAGTTCTTCCTCATCGAATTCCAAATGTGGCTCATCCTCGATCACGTTTGGAGGAGGAGGTAGGTGAGATGGTGCAGTGCTAGCCGCCTGTCCAGTCTTCATGGCTGTTTTCACCATTGATATTTCAACAATATTGTATCAAGCTCTCAATGAAAGCACCAGAGTGTTGACCCTGATTTTGGTCAACTGACACGAAGTCAAAAATGCTTGATGTGGAAAAATATGTTGAAATGAGAATGATGACAAAAACAATAAAGCACCCAAGAATTTATAGTGGTTTGGCCCCAGAATCTAGTAATAACCTACGTCCACTTGAGCTGTTATTGATATAAGATTCAAAGGAGTGATCAAAGAACTAGGGTTCAATGAGTTTCACCAACCTCTGAAGAACAATACCATGTACCAAATATGATAGCTCTAATACACTTATAAAACTCTAATCTCAGATAATTAGAAAGCCAAAAGTCCCTTCCTTGAGCTATCTTTCTCTATTTATAGGCTCAAGGAAGATTACATTAATTTGTTACAGATATTCTTTCCTAATTCATCGGATAATCAGGAAATCATGGGAGATAATTTCGGATATGATTATAACTGCATAAGATTTTCTCCAAATGTAGCGAGTATACCACCAAGCTGGTCGTATATAAAGATTGAGCGCTCCGCCACATACGTCTTTCTGGTCGATGGTCGAACAAGACTTCTGCTAGGTGTCAGCCACGTGTCCAGACATCACTTGCCACGCCATTCGTGCCTGTTTTTTGGATAACAATGATATTGATCTAATTTTATTATGCAGGGTTGCAAAGAGCTCTATCATTGGGAAAGGTATAAGAAAAAAAGATATCATGAAGCTGCCATAGTTGATTATTCCAAAAGTGGACAAGAAATGTTCATTCAAAGAAAGAGATTGAGAGAAAGGTTGCTAGTCATTGATTAATTTAGTCAATTGAGTTATATATGCTATTTTTTATTGTACTAATAAGTAGGAATTTATTCTATTTTATATTTAATCATGTTGTCGTTTATAATACATGTTGAGAAATTTAAATTTCTTTTTAAAAAAATTGGCGTTTTTTCAGTATTTTCTTTTTAAATTTATTTTAACACATTTTGGACACTCAAAAGGATATATTTTTTTAAATCAAAATAAAAATTGTAGTTTTTTTTAAAAAAAAAATGGCATGCAAAGCGAGTTCTTAAATCTTAATTTAAAGACACTCAACGAGATCTTTTAGGACACGCATTGCGAAACCTAAAAACTTACTTAAAGGCACTGAACGTGATTTTTTAGGACTCGCACTCAACATGATATTTTAGGACTCCTCAGTTTTTAAGGCTCTCAAATAAAGGACTCACGCCTCGCGAGTCCTAAAAAGCATGTTTTGTAGTAGTGTATCAATAATTAAGAATTCATGTCTTGGGTTTTTGAATTAACCCTTAACCTAAAAAAAAACCTACTCCATAATAGCAATCATAATCACAAACATAATTATAATTAAAATTATAGAGATTAAGGGAAGAAAAGAAACTAGATCGATGAACAATAGTGTTGTAGTCTTCTCTCCAACCCCTTCTCGAATTAACACTAAAAAGCTTTTATAATCCCCTTTAAATTACATTTAAAATATAATAAAAAATCTTAAAACAGCGTCACAGGCCACGACTTGAATTTCTTTGTGTCGCGACCTAAAACAAAATATAGGCAAAACTGGTCACACAGGCTGCGGCTTGAAGAATCTGGGTAGCGGCTTAAATTCACTTTTCTACATAGGAGGCAGCGACCTACTTTTTTCTGAGCAGCGACCCGATTGGAACATGCAATACGTAACGTCAATTCCAATTAAAGTGTCGCGACATGAATTTAATGGGTCATGCCCTATCTTCAATTTCTTCAATTCTCTAACTTAGAGATCTTGTACGATGCCTCTACTTCAACACTTTAATCCCAAAAAGCCTGGAATGCCCCTAAAACTTCATTTTAACCTCATCTCAATGAGTCTTTTTTGACCTATGATTCATAAACTACGATTACCATCAATATTTCAAATTTATCATCATAAAAAGCAATGTAGAAAATATGTTGTAGACTCACATAACTAAGTTAAAAAGACTAAAAGAATGCTATCATAACACCACCTAAGCATGGAAAAACTTATCAAATATGAATACAAAAATGACCTTATCAATAACCCTCGAACAGTCTTTGAAACATTCGAAAAATTTAGGTTAAATGTTTTTAAAATTTTGCAACTTAGAATTTGGAAAATTAATTACTCTACGACTTCTTAAAGCTCAAGTTTTTAAAGAAATTCTGAATACTAACTAAGGTAAGGAAATGAAAAGCATAACAAAAAAAATCCTAGAATTTAACTAGGTGCCAAAATCCTAGAACTAAATGACGTCCAAGGCCTGATCCCTAACAGGTATATGGGAATAGGCAATCAAACTCCTAGAATTAACCAGGTCATCGACAAGATATTAATTGGGCGAGCCATCAGGCAAAATATCTCGATCTAAAGTTACCCCCTATAACTATTTGAATGTATAAGGACCTTGAAGGTTCATAAACATAAATACATGATAGAAAATGGGAGTGATTAAAAAAAGATATAAAGAGAATATGTATAAATGAGGGTAATTAAGCTCGAATAATTGTCTCTGCCTAAGAGGCCTCATTACTGTAACGTCCTGCATTTTCAGGTATCTTTAAACGACTCGGGTCAGGATTTTTACCCAGGTGAAGAATATTATTTTAAAAAAATATTATATTTGTTTGGAAATTATTCCATGAGTTATTGCTAGCCAAATTATGAATTTTGTGATTTAAAAGTCAAGATAAGACTTTCGGTCTTGGACCGACATGAAAACCCTGATCGGGTAAAAATCTTCGAAAATAAAATGAAAAACTATGGAAAATATATTTTGGGCATAAAATACATTCATAAAAATTATAGTTTGGTCAACAATAATAAACTTCAGAGAAAATGGAAATTTTAGGGCATTTTGTGTTAAATGTTTAATTTTGCTGAATTTGGCAATTGTATTTCATGAATGGACCTTAGGTTAAATTTTATTGTGTGATTAATTAAATTAAATGTGAGAGATATTTAATTTAATTATTATGTGTTAAGTTTTGTTTTTAAAAATTAATAAGAGTGAAAGAGGTTATAGAAAATCAATTTAGATTTTTCTTCTTAAGAAATATTGATTCACATTTATAAAAAAAATATAAATTTATTTATAAATAAAAAATAATATAAATGCATATATAGGAAGAGGTGGCTGGACATGTGGGGTTTTAAATGGTGTCAACAAAATTAATTAAAATTTAAATCCCATTTTAAATATTAGGGATATGGGCAAATGGATAGTCAAAATACTCAAGTGTTTTAGGATATTTTAGAGTAGTTTAAACCCTTCTAACCCCCCCTCCCCCCCCCCCCCCCCCCAACCCAATCTGACCCTATCTCTCTCACAATCACTCTCATCTTATTTGAAAACTCTCTATCAAGTTTTCTCTCCATATTCAACCTCAAGAACACTAAGAAGGCTTGGAAGCTAGGCCTTGGTCTAGAAAGGGTTTCCCTAATGTAAAGTTTCAAAAAACTAGACTCTTGTAAAGTTTTAACCATAGATTTTTCAATAGCTGATTATATATGTTGTTGGAGGAGTTGGTTAAGGTTTTTAAGGAGCCAAAGCTAATAGGAAGATCAAAACCTTAAGCAAGAACAACAAGAGGTAAAAAGTTTACTTTTATGGTTGTTATTGTATGGTTTTTAGTTTTAACCATTATTTTTTATAGTTAATGCTTGAAGTTTTTTATTGGTGATGTAATAAGGTTATGGTAGTTGTTTTATAATTTTTATGATGCTTGTGTGTTGATTTTTGAAAATAGGGACCAAAACCCCCAAGGGTTTTGTAGGAAACCCTAAAACAAAATACATGTTTTGAGCTGTTACTTCCAAGGGGTCAAGCATCCACTGTATATTGATTCTGTAAAATTTAATTGTACTGTGACGGTTTTGAGATTGAGTACATAAAATTGAGCTTTTGAAACACTCAAAAATATTTAAAAATGAGTGAGTTATGCTTTTTCAAAGTTTAGGTAAAAAACTGTTTTTTTGTATTCTTAATTTCGGGATCAAGTTTAGACAGCCACTATATAGAGAAAATGAATCCAGTTTTCTCTAAAATTTTGTAGACATATTATTGGCATAGCCTAGTATTCTACTGTAAAATTTGGTAAGAAAATACTTAACGGTTTGAAAGTTATTTAGTGTCAAAGTTTGGAGAAAAAAAATAAGGACTTGAAAATAAGGTCATTTTTACCTCATTATTGGAAAATAATTTCACCAATAAAAAATGCTCCTTTTGACCTAATATTTTACAATGACCTAACTGGCATACCAAAAATGGAATTGGGAAATTTTGGTAACAATTGGGTGAGTAAATTTCAAGTTATGACTTAACAAAGCATGTAATTAAAAATGTGAAAAATAGGGTTTCCACACTTGGTGTAAAAATGAGATTTTGGAACTTAAGGTAAAAAGTGAAAGTTTGCTTATTGCGATATAAAATCTTGGTCTGTCTTGAAAACATATTTTGACCTAAAATACCACTTTGAGTTTAGTGTGAATTATTTATATTAAAGAATTTTTTTATTCTTTTTAAAAATAAAAGAATTAATTTATTAATAAGTTAATAAATAAAAAGAGGTTTTAAAATCCTATATTTTGAGAAAATAATTGAGTGAATTATTTCTAGTACGTAAACTTGATTAATTGAGTTCGGAAAGATTAACTAGTCAAGATGAGAAATTTTTAACGGTTTCCTAATGAAGACAAATTAGGTAATTTTCTTAAAACAGTTTTTAGAGATTAAAACCTTGAGAAATATAAATGGAAAATTTAGAGTTTATTTCTTTAAAAATAATTAAGTAATTTAATTAGTATTTTCAGGATATAATACCGGCTAAAATCTTCCATATATTTAATTGACTTGTTGAAAGTACGGGTTCATAGCGATGCATTTAAAGAATACGATTTTTAGCGGATTGTGGGAAGATACTGTTGTGATACCCAAGCCTAGGTATCGAGACCCTAGGATAGGTCTCCCCGAGAAATAGGGTTTAGTCTCAAATGTTTTTGTATGAATTTCCTTAATGGGTTTAAAACCAAATAAGGATCATTAATCCTTACAAATGATTTTTATTAAAATGACCAAACTGCCCAAATAATAATAATGAATTATGAGTGCCATAATTAATCTGAGTGTACTGTATGGATAAATACAGTATTAGCTAGCATAACTGGTCTGAACATTGGGGGGTGAAATCCTGCTGAGTGCTAAGGACTCTAAGTAAGTCAACTTATATTGTGTGGCTGCAACATGAAACGACTATTGTATTGTATGTTAGTATAGGGACACATGCACATATAAACATTGTCGTAGAAAGTTGCTTAGAGACGTTAGTCTAGTGAGTGCTGATTTAGAAAATATGATCGGTAGATATCTGTCATATCCTAGACAGCTGATCCCCGTGACACTGCTTGATTTTATTATGTCTGATTCATCACCGCGACGAGTGGCCAAGAGGTGAGGAGTGTTGGTTAAACCTAGGGGCTCCAAAATGAAAGGGACCTAGGGGCCCTCATGCTTACTTAATCAGTGAATGGTTAGAACCCGAGCAAGTGCTCTGATAAGTTATTCCTGGATAGTAGCCGTGAATATTGGCCATTCAGTGAAACTACCAAGAGATACTAGGGGTTGCCAAGTTAGAGTGAGGCTTAACACCCTAGGGGTAACTGCTCACCAGCACCACTGATTAACATAGAAGTCTCTGTAAAATCGTGTAAATTCGATTACACTCTTGGATATGTAGTGATGTCCTAGGTAACTTGATGGTTACCTTTGTGAGGGATTTACTCTTGGATAAGTAGTGATGCCCTAGATAAAATGATTGTTACCCTTGATGGGGATATTTATTGGCTAGATCTTAGTGTTGAGACTCAGTTGTCTCTTACAGATTAGCATTTATGCTGGAGGGCATGTTACGCCCGAATTGTTGGAAATTGTCGAGCGTGGGTCTCGAATTATATTGTGATATATTATATCAGCTTGCTCTGGGATTTTCTGAGTGCAGGGATATATTTGTTGATAAGATATAGTTGTGATATAATATATCTGCTTGTCCTGGGATTTTCTGAGTGTAGGAATTTATCTGTTTATATGAAATAATTTGTCATTGGTTATCAGGCATGGCCATAAGTTTGTCAGGACACTTTTGCGTTCTTGAAATTGATTGTGTAGGGTCCGGATGGATCCGGAACCCTATTTCTCTGCATGCTTTTGTTTTAAGGTTGAAATTAATAAGTGTTTTTGTTTACCTAGTTGTTTCGTGTTGTAGGTAAGAACAAGGGCAAGGCAGAGCAGTGAGCGCTAAAGTCTACATTGCAAATGTACATGTGGATCGACTTTTTGGGAAGCTGTTTTATTTTTGGAAATATTGTGCAATTTTCCTAAACTAGGATCATTCCACTCTTTATAAAATATGTTTGTAATTAAATGTTAAGTATGGCCATACGACTTTTTAAAATGTTTTTTATACGGGTTTTTGAGACTTTTTGTTAAATGAAAACATTTACATTTCTGTATTATCGAGTCTTGAAAATTCGGGACGTTACAATTACAAGGGTTTGCAATACCCTTAAAACAAAAAATGAAAAATTGTATAAAAAAAGAAGGCCCCTTTCATCCCTAAGCTCGGTTAACTTGCTCTCGAGATGACACCTATTCATCCTCGCCTTCTGCCATAACTCTGAAAGTCTCTACTGTCTCTGCAGGCTCTTTTGATAGTCGGTCCTGTAACTAGGCGAGGTAGCGCCCCCAAAGTTTTGTGTCCAAGAACGAGAAATCTCTTCCTGGTTGTACGCCTAGACTCAATAAAACATTTCTTCCAAAGAGGTCTTCGCTTCAGTAGTGTCCTCTTTAGCCTTGGCGTCAACCTCCATAAGCTTCTGCTTTAGACTGTTGACCTCCACAAGCTTCCACTTGAGACTGTTGACCTCCGTAAGCTTATGCTTAAGATCATTATCTTCATGTTTAAGTCGATACCACTGTTAAATTATCTCCAAGGCTTGCACTTTGGAATTTTTCTCGTTCTTCTAGGATGTTTTCAAGGCATTGCTAACCTCATCCACCTCGGCTCAGACTCGAGCGATGCCACAGATATGAGCCATGAAAGACTACCGAAAATGAATGAAGACTGGTCAGTTTGTGAAAGCATGGTACTAAAAAATGAGGAAAAGGATAAAACATACGGTTAGAGTCATCCCCAGTGCAGAGTCGAGGATGGTTATCAAGGGTCTCGCCTCAATAGCGTGCAACTCTTTAGCGTTGACCAAATTGGCTTGCTGCATCAGATGGTTCACGATCTCTTGTTATGAATAGCACAGAGGCTTTGGCTTGGACAACCTATGAGACAAAATCAAGGTCGCGAGGGGATGGTGGAGGAGCTAGTAGGGTAGTGATTACAATGAATTGAGGCTACTGCTGCTTCTTGGCGGAGCTGGCCCCTTTGTCTTTCGTAGGAGACCTGGTGGCGGCTCCAGCGCTGGGAATGGTCTCTTTAAGGTCCTATGTTTTGAAAACCTCCTTTAGATTCATGTCTTCATGAACAAAAGAGCTAGCAGAAGGGTCAGGTCCAAGAAGTGTTAGTCAAGATAACACAAAGTAACTGAACAAGAACCCTACCCTCCGAACTAGAGGAGGAAACTACTACAATCAATTCCGGATTATGAATCGGGCTGAGTATAACCTCTAACACTTGGATTATCAGGGGAAGGGAGATTCTAACATTACTAAATCATGGACCAAAGGGGTTCGGGCTTCTCATCTGGACTAAGCTCGTGCTCGACCTGCCTAATACCTGGAGTCAATGTACCCTAGCCCAAGGAATGCCATGATACAAGGTTTGTACCATATTGTTCAAAATTAAGGGTGGACCTAAAATGTAAAGGATTATCAACTACTATAGTATATTTGGGGTAGCAAAAATCAGGACGTGCGACCAGTTGGTCGACAGACTAATGTAAAGACATATCTAGGTCTGGGTGAGTAGGATGTCGATTCACAAGCATCCTTGGATTGAATCGCAATAACATAAAACTTGGAGCAGCTAAGTTTATTTCTCTATCTTGATTACCTTGGCCGAAGGTGCCAACTGCTGCCCTTGATTCTAGGCGACCTTAGCCAGGATCATATCTGTCTTCATAAATTTTTCTTTTACGCATCAGTAATGTTACCTCCTCTTCTTCTTCCACCTCCTCGACGATTGGAGGAAGCTCCAGGGGAAGACTTCGAGGTTTGATGGCTAGTGTTTGATCCTTTTGGATTAGCTTAAGGGCCACCGCGGTGGTATCATTCACCACCTCTTGGAACTCCTTCTCCTTAGCATGAGCATTGGCCAGAGATCGATATTGATCCCTGAGGGTCTTAGACCGCTCCATTCTCTTGTAAATAGCTGGACAAGATAACATATCAATCCGAATAAGTTTTGACTTGGTTAATATAAGAAATTTAAGTAAAGAGTCCAAAAGGCTGAGAAATTTACGAGGACGATTGAAGTATCGGTGGGTGTAGTTCTTGAACTCATAGGACATAATGAATTGGCCTTTAAAGTCATTCAGATGGCTGGCAAGGTCGATGAGGCTGGTAGACTTAGAAAACCGGCAGAGGTAGTAGAAATTGTCACCTCGAGTTTTAGTGCCTGAATTGGCTTTCAGACAAAATAAAAATACAAAATGTCCTCTAGAGTGGAGACCTCCCACTCGTTCTTGAGATATAAATACTTTAACCCCGCAAGAAGGCGATATGAATTCGGGGGGGGGGGGGGGGGGAGCTGAAACGAAGCATGCTCGACGTAGTTCAGGAAGTGTACGAAGTATTGGTCTAGTAGGAGGAAGGTACATGCTTTCAGATGCTCATCACTCAAGGCCCCGAATTCGTCCTGCAACGAGGTGTAGCTCCGCTCTCTGACAAAAGGAGGCCGAGCATAAAATTCAGGACTCATATCTATCCTGTTACTCATCATTATGTTGTTGATTTTGTCTTAAGTCGTTATCTGAGACATGATCCTCTTAGCCTCAAAGAAACTATTAGATCCCACCTCGACCACCCTCTCCACCACTGGCCCAAAGTTGGGAATGGGGGACTCTAGGGTGACCTGCTTATCATTTCCTCGTGAAGAGGAGCCTGTCATAGTCTTTTTTGGAGGGGCCATGATCAAGATTTTATTCTGGAAAATATCATAAAATTTATTAAAAAATGATAGAATGAAATTTAAACTAGGGGTGAGCACCTAAGAATTTTTGTGAACCAAAGGATTTCATAGAGTTTGAACGTTCTGAGAAAAAGTGAGACAAAAGGAAAGTTTTGAATGTAAAAGTGGCTAGGCACAAATTATTCTCTTCTATTTATACGTAAACTTCAGGGACAAATCTGAGCCACACGATTAAAGCCAGAAGAGATTTGAGGGTCAGACCTAAATAAACCAAACAACGAAAAAAAGTTGACCAGACAATTGTCACATTCTCAAAACTCGAACAGACACCTATAACAAGCAGACACATGTCCCATACTCGAGTGAGTGCGTAAGCACGTTTTCTCATGACAGAAGTCAAAAATTCCCTACTGTGCGTGTCAGAAGTGACCTCATGCATGAACAAGAGTTTAGCAGGAAAATGTTGTACCCTAAAAACAAGAGCTCAATAACGGAGGTACAACTGGCCCGAAATAAAAACAGGAGGCAAGACATCGGAGATGTTTCCTTAACCCCGAACCTAACAGATCAAGGTTGTGTCACTGAGTCCGAAACAGCCAAGGATCTTTGAGATTGTCAGATGTGTGAATGACGGAGATCGAGGTACCCAACATCCAAATCGCCTGTATTAAGCCTGGGCATTATCCAAGTCAAACCATCCTATTCCAGTCATATCCAGTTCGAGAATGGCAGCTAGCTCGGGTGGAAGAACCCTACAGACTCAGAAGCCCAATATGAGCAACAAATGCATACTATCGTTATATACATTTATATATTGATGTAAAATGGAAATAGACATTATTAGGATATTTAAATGTCCATTAACTTGGGAAGTTACCCAATATTATACGTTAACATTTATATTACGGTTGCCCAATATTGTCCATATCAATTCCCTATAAATACAGGGGGAGTGGACAGTAAAAGAGACTAACATTCTGTATGCAAGAACTCTGTCAATTTTTTTCCTAGAGTTGCTAAACAAATTAATAATAGTGACTCGTGGACTAGGTGAATTTTAACCATTGAACCACGTAAATTGTGGTTGTTTTTATATTTCTTAATATTCAGTTTAAAATAAGCTTAATATCTCTATTTTAGATTCCTAAATTTCCTATTGACCAAAAACCGCGTCAACAAGGGATCCCAATGATGGCAACCCAACTCAAAGCTTGTATACATCAAATGTAGAGTTTTGTTGACCCAGATTTTGGTCAACTGACACGGAGTCAGAATATGCTTGATATGAATTAATGTGTTGAGAAGAACGTAATGACAAAATATAAATGAGACACGATATTTTTATAGTGGTTCGACCCCAGGATTTGGTAATGACCTACGTCCACTTAGACTGTTATTGATATAAGGATCAAAGGAGTGATCAAAGAACAAGGGTTCAATGAGTTTTACTAACCTCTGAAGAACAATACAATATTCCAAGGAGAATTACTCTAGTCTAAAATAATTCAAAAGCCAAAAGTCCCCTTCCTTGAGCTATCTTTTCCTATTTATAGGCTCAAGGGGGATTGCATGATTTAGTTGCCAATATTCTCTCCTAAATAATCGGATATTCAGGAGATTGCGTGAGTTAAATTCAGGATCTACAAAGATCTTTACAGTAATATGACATTGCATGCGGAACTATCGACCAGACTGGTCGCAGGTATGACTGGGCTGCTTACTGCTTCTAATGCGTCTTCTGGTCGATACACTAGCAGAGTTCCTCCAGGTGTCAGCCACGTGTCTAGGGATCACTTGCCACATCACCAATGCCAATTTTTTGGATAACATTTGCCCCCAAGTTTATTTATTACGAGTAATAAATAAACTTTTGAGCGAACGACTCTTCGGTAACCCCACCATACGTGTCAGAACCCTTTGTGTGTTCTTGGAAAAAGTAACCTACTTCTGTCTAATCATGACTTTTCGGTTCCCCAGTAATAATTCGATGACCATTCCGCTTCCCCATACTTCGAAAAAGGGAAACTGATGATTACACCTTTTTAATGCCACAGACAATCTTATATAACATCTCCGAAATCTTCCTTTTCCTTTTACGCACGCCACTACTCACTCTAGAAACCCTAAAACCAGAGCTCTCATCTTCTCCTAGAAACCGTCCTTTTGCAACTTCCAAGTTCATCTTGAAAGCACCTCAACTCCCGAAGATTCTTTACACTTCTCAACGGTCTTTTTTCTGGTAAGTCTTCGAATTTTTATGTTTTATATTTTCGCAATGCATGCTTCTGTATGTCGACTGTTTGAGTTCATCTGTTTCTGGTTTGAGACGCTTGGGAGTAGAATGTCTTGTAGGCAAAAAAGGGTTACGAGTTAGTTTAATAGTCAGGATCATACTTTTAGGATGTAAAATCGAAGTAAAAATTCGATCTTTAGGCTAGTTGGAAAATAGGTTTTTCCCGCCCTAAGGGGAGTTGAAAAAGGTTTCTTGAAAAACTTTTTACTTTCACCCTTTGATCCGTTTTTCAAACTGTTCTCGTGGAAAAATTTAGCTTTTTGTTAGGATGTTGTTGTGTAAAAGCTTGGCTTTTATACTCGACTAGCGTTATTCTAAAAAGCCCTTAAAAATTCTTTATCATCACCTCCCCATTCTTCTGTTTGCATACATTTATGCCAAACTTGTGGGGAGGTGAACGGCCCATCGACGACGATCTTCTTGCCCAGCTGCTCGAAGGCGAAGAACAGCCGGCCGACCGAATCCACGGGATTCCCTTCTCACAATCCTCTTCCAGACCTCGTCCTTCTCCTCCTCAAATTTCCCGTTCCAAATCCGTAGGCAAGAAAAGACCTGAATCTTACGTTAGTCCAAACCTTCCTGCCCAGCCTGATTCACAGGCTAGGGCTCCCTCGACCAGTGGTCGAGACAACCCTGTTCCTGACCCTAACATCCAAATTAGAGCCCGCCCTCGCCATCAGAATCTGCCTGATGTCGAGTGGTATACCTCCCCGACCAGCGTAGTGACCCTTCGGATGGTTGCTAACTATTTCAGGAAGTACCCTCTCACAGGGGTTTCCATTAAAATTCCTGCCACAGACCAAAGGGCTAACCTCCCCGGAGGTATATATAGCGCCTGGTCTCGGTATCACATAGAGGCGGGGGCTTTCCTCCCTCTACATCCTTTTTATCAGGGGGTGGCGAATTATTTCGACGTCGCCCCTTTCCAAATTACTCCAAACGGATATAGAATGCTGGCCGCACTCTATATCCTATATAAACTTAAAAAATGGCCAGAACCTACTCCCCACGAGGTCAATTATCTTTTCGACCTTAAATCCAACCCGCAACAATATGGGACGGGTTTCTTCCACCTCTGTCACCAGGAGACAAACCGGACGTTCCTGAGTAACACCATGAACATATCTAACGTGGGGCAGCACAGTAAGGAGTACTTCCTTACTTCGGACATAACCAGCAACAATCTGGCCTTCGCTCGAGGAGGTAAGTGCCGTATTTTACTGGTCGATATTTTTAATCAAAGAGTCTCCTTTCATTTTTCTCAAACTGTACTTTGTCTTTCAGGCCCATGGTTACGTCCGATCCCAACACCAGACATGGTGTTGAGGTCCAATACATTGGCCAGGATGACAGACGCAGAAAAAAGCGTCAAGTCCCTGGTTACTGATGAAAACCTGAGGCTGTCTGGCCTCCTGACTCCTCGCCATGAAACAAGAGGATCTGTGGCAGCCGATGCCACTGCCGAGGGGGTTCCCAAGCAGCAATCCCCTGTGTTCCCTCCTCAAAGGAGGCCGACGGGGGTTACAATCAGGGAGCCCACGGGCAATCCTTCCGCAGAAAGGCCTTCTGCTCCCCAAGGCAAGGGGAAACAAAAGGCCAAAGAGCCGGTTGTGGACTTGGGGGAATCCTCTGATGAGAACGGTAAAATTATTTTGCTTTTAAATAGCTTGCCAATTCCGTGTCACTTGTTTGACGGGGAGGCCAACTTTACATATGCTCCAAATCTAGGGCCAGACTTCTTCATGCCAGATAGTGAGTGTGTGACTAATAGAGTCAATAGTATAGCGACCAGTAGTTGTAGCTCAGGTATTAACTTTGTGACCTTCTTTTCCGTTGAATAAAGAGTTTTCATCTGCCTTCATCTTACCCTTTGTATGTTTTTACTTGTATGCAGATATGTCCACTCCCAACGTCTTCGATCTATACAATGCTGAGGAGGAAGAAGAAGTTCCTCAGCTCTGGAGAAATTCGTCAAGGAGATAGGCCGGCGAAACAAGCCAGAGACCGGCCAAGAAGAGTCGAACAGAGGACCCTCCCAGGGACGTGCCAGCTGGGCAAACTTGTACTCATCCTCCGGCTCCTGTTGAGAAGCAGACTCCTCCTGCCCCGTCGAACCCTCCGGCTGCGCCCACCAGGGAACAAGACAAGCGGGAAGAAGCTCTTGGGGCCAAACTCTCGAGCCATGCCTTACGAGCAGCTAAAGACCGCCTCGCGCACATCGCAAAGAACGACCGCATTAAAAATGCACTGGTCGAGGCAGAGAGTATGGCAGTCGACCAAATCCTGAACAAGACTCTGAACGAAATAGCCAGCGTAAGCGCCTCTTTATCTCTTAGGCTTTAGTCTTTTATTCTTTGTAATAGGTTCTAACTTTATCTTCTGTCCTCAGGCTTTGTTGTCTGCAACTGCTGCTCGTACCCGCACCCAAGCCACTATTGAACAGGCTCGGGGAAAGGCTATCAAGAGGCACCAGGTGAAGGCAGCTGAGGAACTTTCGGCTGCAGAAGCCAGGCACGCAAAGGAGTTGGAGGCGATGGCTCAGCAAAGGGATGTCGCGGTAACAAAGCTGTCGAAGGCTGAAGCTTCGAAGGCAGCTATAATAAAGTCGAGGGAGGAGTACCAAGATGCCAGCCGAACTCAGTTTCACGAAGTCAAGAGATTGGAAGGGGTGCTTAAGTCCAAGGATGATGCCATCACCACTCTTGAGGGCAAAGTGGAGCAGCTGAAGCTCGACAACTCCAAGAATCTGGAAAGGTAAAAGAAGATGACGCTCCGGTGTTTTTATAACTTCTGGAAACACAATCAGGGCGCCGATTTCAGCTATCTTTCAGAAGATGTCAGGACTGCTGAGCTGGCTCGCAGCACGACTCAACTGGCTGAAGAGGAGGCAAGAGCAAGGACCCCTGCTTCCCCAAGTCTGGCCGGTGCTGAAGAAGAAGGGGTCGTTGAGGACGCGACCAATCAGAATGCTGATAAAGACCCTCCTGCTCCCAACGCCTCTTGAGCTTTTTTATTTTTTTCTCTTTCTTTTGATTACACAACCCATGGGTCGTGATGTAAAGACAATATTTTTTTTTTTTTAACTTTGCTGCACGGGCAGTAAACCTTTTTTTTTATTTGAACAGTTACATCCAAGCAGTGATGCTTGCGGTGTAAAAGATTGCATGATGCTATAACATTTTTATTTATTATAACATTTGTTCGTATGACCGAACTTAGCATAGTACTTTGGCATGATTTAACAAAATATAAATTTTGAAAAATACTCTAAGTACCTTAGCATGCTTTCACTCATTTTGTTCATGTGTTTACACACCTCATGGTACGCTTTGCTATCGATGTGCCCTATATGCCCCCCAAGTGATCGAGGAGCTTTTAGGTCCTTGGTCACTTGCCTTGACCATGACCTGTTCGAACATCTCTGCTTGGGTGAAAAAGTAATACTTGTAATACAGCAAAACAACACACGTAATGAACAAATACTTGTAAATATAAATTCACAAAGATTGGCAAGAATGACTGGCTGCGCACAGTCCCTTATAATCTCGTATTAAAAATGGACTAAACATGTCTTTACGAGTGATTCTGAAATAGAATCTTACATATACGAGCGATTAGCCATATAGCGTGGCTAACCCTCTTTGCTAAACTTGTAAAAAGAACAAATTAATACAAGTCAGTCCTTTAAAAAGGACTGTTTACTGATAGTACTTGCGCAGATGTTCTCCATTCCAATAACGTGGAACGAGATCTCCATTTAAGCATGCAAGTTTGTAGGTGCCCGGATGAAGGACTTCTTCAATCTTGTAAGGTCCTTCCCAATTAGGTCCGAGCACTCCAGCAGTAGGGTCGCAGGTATTTAAGAAAACTCGTCGTAGCACCAAGGCTCCGACGTTGAATTTTCTTTCTTTAACTTTGGAGTTAAAGTACGAGGCGACTTTTTGCTGGTATGCAGCAACTCGGAGTTGGGCCTTCTCCCATATCTCGTCAATCGAGTCTAGGGATTCCATCATCAGTTGGCTGTTTTGGCCCTGGTCGTATGTTAGACGTCGATGTGAGGGGGGATCTAATTCGACAGGCAACATTGCCTCATATCCATAGGCTAAGGAAAATGGGGTATGTCCTGTCGTTGTTCGGTGAGACGTTCTATACGACCAGAGGACTTCAGGCAGTTGCTCTAGCCATGCTCCTTTAGCTTCCTCAAGCCTTTTCTTTAGGGTGTCTTTAAGAGTTTTATTCACGGCTTCGACCTGCCCATTCGCTTGTGGGTGTGCAACTGAAGAAAAGCTTTTAATGACTCCATGTCTTTCACAGAAATCGGTGAATAAGTCGCTGTCAAATTGGGTTCCATTGTCTGAAACAATCTTTATAGGCAAACCATATCGACAGACAATGTTCTTGATAACAAAGTCAAGGACTTTCTTGGTCGTGATGGTAGCGAGCGGTTAAGCTTCGGCCCATTTGGTGAAGTAGTCGACTGCTACGACTGCGTGCTTTACTCCGCCTTTCCCTGTGGGTAGGGATCCAATCAAATCTATCCCCATACTGCAAAAGGCCATGGGCTTTGCTTCTGTTTTAATTTGTTCGGAGCTGCTCGTGGAATTTTGGAGAACCTTTGACATTTATCGCATCTTCATACAAACTCCATCGAATCCTCGTTCATAGTTGGCCAGAAGTAGCCTTGCCTTAAAATATTCTTTGCCAAACTTTGCCCCCCAGCGTGATCCCCGCAGAAGCCTTCATGCACCTCTTTCATGAGTTCCTTAGCTTTTTCTGGTGTAACGCATCTGAGTAGTGGCAAGGAATATCCTCTCTGGTACATAACACCATCGACCAGTATGTACCTAGCAGCTTTCCTTTGTAGAGTTCTGGCTTTGTTTCTATCTACTGGTAGCGTACCGTGTATCTTCCATTCGAATCTCCATACTGGATTCGACCGCTTGTATGCTTGGCTTACTCAGTCTTTCTACTGGCACAATGTTCAAAGTGTCAGCATCCTTTGCGCTCGGAATTTGGCTAAGGCATCTGCGTTTGAATTCTGATCTCGCGGAATTTGCTGGAGGGTGTACTTCGTGAACTGGGCTAGCAGGTCTTTTGTTTTATTTAAGTAGGCCACCATTTTTAAACCTCGCACTTGATATTCTCCTAGAATTTGATTCACCACCAGTTGTGAATCACTGTAGATATCAAGCGTCTTTATGCTCATATCTTTCGCCATTCTCAACCCAGCAAGGAGTGCTTCATATTCAGCTTCATTATTTGACGCGGTGAAGTCGAACTTGATGGCGCAGTGAAATCGATGCCCTTCCGGCGTTATCAATATCACTCCTGCTCCAGCGTGGGATTCGTTGGATGACCCATCCGTGAATACTCTCCACGAAGGAGATTTGCCTTCAGGCTCAGGCGCTTTAGGTTGTTCGCACTATTCGCTGTCTGGGAGTTCGGTGAATTCTGCAATAAGATCGGCCAAGACTTGTCCCTTTACTGCTGCTCGCGGTGAATAATTTATGTCGAACTGCCCTAATTCGACTACCCAATTTAATAATCGTCCAGTCGTCTCCGGTTTTCGGAGGACTTGCCGCAGGGGTTGGTCAGTTAAAACTGTGATAGGATGGGCTTGGAAGTAAGGGCGTAGCTTCCTAGAGGCCAAGATTAAGCAATATGCTAATCTCTCAATTGGTGGATATCTCAATTCTGCCCCGATCAATCTCTTGCTGACATAGTAGACTGCTTTTTGTACGCCTTCTTCCTCTCGCACTAGTACCGAGCTAGCAACAACTTCAGTGATTGCCAGGTAAATAAACAAAGTTTCTCCTTCGATTGGCTTTGATAAGATGGGAGGCTGTGCCATATGGGCTTTCAAGGCCTGGAAAGCTTTCTTGCAGTCTCCTGTCCATTCAAACTTCTTATTTCCTCTAAGTAAGTTGAAAAAAGGGACGCACTTGTCTGTTGATTTCGAAATAAATTTGCTTAGGGCTGCGATTCTCCCAGTCAACCTTTGTACATCTTTGATCCTTTCTGGCGATTTCATGTCGATCAGTGCTTTTATCTTGTCGGGGTTGGCCTCAATTCCTCTTGAATTTACAATGAAACCCAAAAACTTCCCTGATCCAACTCCGAAGGAACATTTGAGGGGATTTAACTTCATCTGGTATTTGTTCAATACATCAAAGCACTCTTGTAAATCCCTCACATGTCCTCCTGCCTTTTTAGACTTTACCAGCATGTCGTCCACGTATACCTCCATGTTTACTCTGATCAGCTCCTTAAACATGTGGTTGACTAGTCGTTGGTAAGTCGCTTCTGCGTTTTTCAGTCCGAAGGGCATTACTTTGTAACAGTATAAGCCTGTATCGATCCGAAAGCTGGTGTGGTCCTCGTCAAGGGGGTGCATGCTAATCTGGTTGTTGCCTGAATATGCATCCATGAACGAGATGATCTCGTGCCCTACAGTTGCATCGACCAACTGGTCGATCCTTGGGAGTGGGAAGCAGTCTTTTGGGCAGGCTTTATTGAGGTCTGTAAAATCCACGCAGGTTCGCCAGTTGCCGTTAGGCTTGGGAACCAACACTGGATTGGAGACCCACGATGGATAAAATGCCACCCTGATGAACCCATTCTCCTTTAGTCTTTCAACTTCTTCTTTTAAGGCTCTCGATCTATCTTTATCGAGCAACCTTCTCTTTTGTTGCACAGGTGGAAAGGTCTTGTCTATATTCAGACAAGGCTGATAACTGCAGGATCTATCCCAGCCATGTCTTTATGCGACCAGGCAAAAACCAACTGGTTCTTTCGCAAAAATTCCACTAGTGCTTGCTTCGTGGTAGGCTCTAAGTTCTTCCCAACCTTTACGACTCTGGTCGGGTCCTCTTCGTCGAGTTGGACCTCCTCCAGGACCTCGACGGGTCCAACGTTTTCTTCAAAATCCCCAAAGCGAGGATCTAAGTCTCTATCCTCACCTTGGGCAACGCCCTATTTGGTGACTCCATCACCGGATTGGGCTTGTGTATCAACTGCCCTCTGCAACCTATCTGAGGTAGTGCTCTTCGGCGTTCCACTCTTCGCTTTTGTGATTGAGGCATTGTAGCACTCCCTGGCTTCCCTCTGGTTCCCCAACACGCGTCCTGGCCCCGCGTCTGTCGGGAACTTCATGGCCAAGTGCCACATAGAGATGACGGCCTGTAGATCAACCAGTATAGGCCTTCCAATGGCAGTATTGTACGCCGAAGGACAATAGACCACTATAAAAGTGGCGAGTAATGTCCTTGTTGCAGGCGCTGTACCCAGCGTCACTGGTAGTTTGATCAATCCGGCGGGGGCGAGTCATTCTCCAGAGAAGCCATATATTGTTTGGTTGTAGGGCTCCAAGTCCTTAACGAAAAATTTCATGCGTTCCAGTGTTGATTTATACAGGATATTCACTGAACTTCCTGTATCGACTAGTACTCTCTTCACCATCATGTTGGCCATCTGGATATCCACGACCAGCGGATTGGAATGTGGGAACCGGACGTGTTGGGCATCGCCATCAGAGAAGGTTATCTCATCTTCCTCTGACCGAGCCTTCTTCGGTGCACGGTCTTCCACAGTCATCATTTCGATGTCCTGGTCGTGGCGCAGAGTCCGAGCATATCGTTCCTTGGCCTTTCCGCTATTTCTCGCAAGGTGCAGGCCTCCACAAATGGTTAAGAGTGTATCAGTCACGGGGGCAAGCTGTAAGGGTGGCGAGCGTTGGCGCGTGGGCGCCTGCTCGTTGCTACCCAGAGCTTCTCGTTGCGAATTTCCCGAGGCCCGTACGTATCTTCTCAAGTGTCCTTGTCTAATAAGGAACTCGATTTTGTCTTTCAACTGGTTGCATTCATTGGTGTCATGTCCGTAGTCGTTATGATAACGACAGAACTTGGTAGTGTCTCTCTTCGAAATAACCTTTCGAATGGGGCCAGGTTTTTTGTAAGGCACACTAGAACTTGTGGCCTGATAAACCTCTCCCCGAGACTCAACGAGGGCAGTGTAGTTAGTGAACCGAGGTTCATAACGATTACCCTTGGCTCGTTTATTGTCGGAGGTGGAAGGCTCGTTATACGGTCGTTTTCCACCATTCTTGCCATTGCCGTATCCGTTCCCGTTGCCTTTGCCGTTGCCATTAGGTTTGGACCCATTGGCGGATTTGGTGGGTTCGGAAGCCTTCTTATCCTTGCCTGAGGGCTTTCCATCGTTGGCAATGGCCTCTTCGAGCTTGATGTAGCGATCAGCCCGGTCCAAAAATTCCTGGGTAGTTCTTACTCTTTCTGTTCGGAGACTTTTCCAGAGGGGAGAACGACGTTTAACCCCTGCGATTATGGCCATCATTTTGCCTTCGTCCCCCACCGTTTTCGCTCCAGCCGCCGCTCGCATAAAGCGCTGGATGTAGTCCTTCACTGATTCTCCATCCTGCTGGCGAATTTCAACCAGCTGGTTTGCTTCGGTCGGATGCACACGACCTGCATAGAACTGTCTGTAAAACTCCCTTACGAACATTTCCCAGGAAACTATGCTTGCGGGAGGGAACTTAAAAAACCATTCCTGCGCTACTTCAGAAAGTGTTGCAGGGAAGATCCTGCACCGAGCGTCTTCGGACACTTTCTGAATGTCCATTTGTATTTCAAACTTATTGACATGAGACATTGGGTCTCCATACCCGTCAAAGTTTGGAAGTGTAGGCATTTTGAATTTTCTTGGAGTTTCGGCATTAGCTATACTTTGTACGAAAGGAGTGCCTTTCCTCCTATCGTGGTCGATATAAGATGTCCTTCCCCCGACTAGCTGTTGCACTGCTTGGTTGAGGGCGTCTATCTGGGCCTGTACAGCGGCAGGAATCGTTGTGGCATCTGTTGCTGGGGGGATGTTCTCGCCATGCCGCTCACGGCGATCGTTGAGTACGTCACGCAAATCTTCGTATCTTCTCCGCTGCTCGCTACCCCCGAGCCGGTTGAAGACATTATTTTGCTTGGGCTGCCCCCCATCGTCCCGTCTATTGGGCTGGTCATCTTGAGGTACCTGGCTCCTGCCTTTAACTCTTTCTTCATTCCTTCGGCCAGCGTTTCCCTTGCCTGAGTCGGCTTCATTATATCCATGGCCATCTCTGAACCTTGATTGGATATGGTGAGACTGAATGTTCCCTCGATTTCCATCCCTGGCTGAAACGTCCCGAACGTTAGAGGGTGGCCTGCGCTGGTCGTGGTGTCCCCATCCATTATCATGCCGTGGGGGATCCCGGACCGCAGAGCCTAACTCTGAGTCCCTCCTGTTACTAGGGGGATACTGACCTCTGTTCGGCAGGTCTGGCTCATTGCCCCTACGGCGTCTAGGACTACGAGGCTGATGCTCGGCCCTATTCTGCCTCTGTTGCGGGGGATTGCCGCGACCAGCTTGGGATTGTGGCTGCGCCTCAGGGTCATACTGGACATCGTCATGGGGCACCTGAGGCTGCTCGGGCGTTTGCAGACTCGAAGGCTGGATCGGTGGGCTGGGATTAGGACCCCTCTGGGGTGGCCCGTTGACAGGTTGGTCAGGCTGCGAAACAGGTGCGGCCTGATTCCTTGCCAGTTGCAAGGCCGCCTCGAGGGCTGCCATGGCTTCGCTCTGGCGGCGGTCCATCTCCGCCTGCCTTTCGCTCAACTCCACGCGCTGCCGTTCAATCTCCTGCTGCTGCCGCACCACAACTTCGGCAGCAGTCTCTTGGCTGGCTCTTAGGTTAGCCAGCTCTTCCTGCAACGCTCCCAGGGTACTCTTTAGCGTTGCATCATCCATCTCTTCCTCCTCAAAGTCCAGATGTGGCTCATCCTCCGCCACGCTCGCCGGGGGAGGAGGAGGTGGGTTTGATGGCGCAGCAGCGGCCGCCTGTCCAGCTTTCCTTCCAGTTTTCGCCATGAGTTTTCTCAACAATGATAAATCAAGCTCTCAATGAAAGCACCAGAATGTTGACCCAGATTTTGGTCAACTGACACGGAGTCAGAATATACTTGATATGAATTAATGTGTTGAGAAGAACGTAATGACAAAATATAAATGAGACACGATATTTTTATAGCGGTTCGGCCCCAGGATTTGGTAATGACCTACGTCCACTTTTACTGTTATTGATATAAGGATCAAAGGAGTGATCAAAGAACAAGGGTTCAATGAGTTTCACTAACCTCTGAAGAATAATACAATATTCCAAGGAGAATTACTCTAGTCTAAAATAATTCAAAAGCCAAAAGTCCCCTTCCTTGAGCTATCTTTTCCTATTTATAGGCTCAAGGGGGATTACATGATTTAGTTGCCGATATTCTCTCCTAAATAATCGGATATTCAGGAGATTGCGTGAGTTAAATTTGGGATCTACAAAGATCTTTACAGTAATATGACATTGCATGCGGAACTATCGACCAGACTGGTCGCAGGTATGACTGGGCTGCTTACTGCTTCTAATGCGTCTTCTGGTCGATACACTAGCAGAGTTCCTCCAGGTGTCAGCCACGTGTCTAGGGATCACTTGCCACGTAACCAATGCCAATTTTTTGGATAACAAGTTCAAAGAGTAAGAACAAGTTGTTGATAAGATAATGGTTGACAACATTAACAAATTAGAGTCTCATCTAGAATAAATAAAGGTTGGTTGCTACAGGTCATGAGGCTTAAGATTAAGGCTTTTAATGAAGTTTAGTTGAAGAGGAACAAGCATCTCTAAATGTAGTAAAGACACTATAAGAATTTAACCTATATGAACCTAGAGGTGGAGCCGCCTATCAATAGAGGAGGAGTTTTCTCTCCAGATGGTTCATGAATGGATGAGCACAAGGCCATAATAATGCTGTGTGTGCAAAGTGGGAACACATGTGTAATCAGGTGGACGTGTGAGATACTATCGCTTTTTTATCACAAGGAATGTTTGGTTCAATCTTTTAAGAATACTTAGCATTTCAATAAAGCATTGTAGTATTTTCACTAAGATAAAGTTCAAATCCAAAGGTACTTTCTTTTATGAACTATTATCATTTGAGTTAGAGATGGAGGATGTATTTAGACAAGTCGGGGATTCATAGGATGGTTAAATACAGGGTGAAATTAGTTATGCAAAAAGAGGTGCAAAACTATAACAATTTCACTAAAGTCAACATGAGTGGATTGACTTTTGTTGTAGGCACTTAAAAATTAAATTCTTGGGTCTATTGTATTTTTTGGGGGGTATATAAGAGTACCCAAAAAACTTGGAGGCATTTGGAGGTGTTTCCGATCAATCTAAGGGATAAATAGTCAGTGCAATAGGCGATGCATCACCTATCTTCCGATAACCCAAACAGGCGACACATCGCCTGCATGAGGGCGATGTATCGCTAGCATGCAAGCAACGCGTCGTGTGGGCCGTCAGTACAGACTTGTACAATTATCTGTTCTTGTCTCCAAAACATAGTTTAAAATTTTCTAATCTCATTGGTTAATACAAATAACAGTTCCTACACTATTTAATGGGCTCATTTGAGACTTGGTCAATTGATCACTCTCCACTCTCTCTCTCTCTAACTCACAAAGATTATTAGTTTTCATCAAGAAACCTTGACTTGTTTGAAGGCCAAGGGTTGTTAATCCCAAGACTCATTCTACCATAATAGTACCTTCAAGCAATCTCCTATGGGAGGCTAGGAATAGAGGTTTTCGGAAAATAATTATATTGAGTCAAGCCTTCATGTTTATCTCTATTATTGAACACATAAAATCGTAAGTTTATGATTTTATGTAACTAGAGTTTCTCTCAATAAATGCCATCTATTTCCCTCGACTTAAATTGTGTCATTCTTCCATTGTGTATATTTATATATTGTGATTAATTCTCTTAAATTGAAATATTATTGTTGAGTTTATAAGCCATAATCCTAACAATTTCTACACACTTAAGTAAACTTGCTAGAGCAGAAATCATATGTCTGTTATCTTCAAAAAAATAAGAACAACTAAGATTGAGTCTCAAGTAGCTAACAATCTCCCCTTTTATGATGATGACAAACATTAATGGGATAAAAATGTAGCATGAAAATAAGTAATTTTAAATAAAGCACATCTTAACTTCATGTTTGATATCAATTGGATACCCATTAATCAAGCATAAATTCTCCCCCTTTTGATATCATAAAAAAGAATAGTAGAATAGTTGATATAAACACGACGGTCTAGAGAATTATTTAACCATAGTTAAACTTAAAGAAATAAATCATTCACCAAAAATGAGCTTATTGCACTATTTCAATAAAATTCCTTTGAGACTTTTAAGATGAATACGCAAGCATGTTCAAGTAGTCAAACTAATAAAAACATAAAAATCTATGAACTTTTTCACAATTTGAAAATTAAGAAGATCAAGAAAACAACCCAATGTAAAAAAATTAGTTTTATACATTATTTTTTAAAAGCTCCTTGAAATAGACATGTTTAAGTAGTAACACTACTACAAAAATGAGATTTCCCGAAAAATTTTAACTGTCGCTATTGAGCAATGACGACAGTCGACTAATTGTCGTATTTTCCTATACCGACGTAGGAGTAGCTACGCTGACAGTTAATAGGTGTCGCTATTGCTGGCAATGCCGACAATTAATAAGAGTCGCCGTTGCTGGCAATGCCGACAGTTAATAGGTGTCGCCATAATATTAAATTTATATTTATAAATAATAATTTTTCGATATATATTTTTTAAAACTTTTAATTATATTTTTAACAAAGTTTGATAAAATTTAAATATATAAATTACTCACATAATTAATTATTATTACCATAACTTGTAAAAAAAATTATATTTGTCATAATTAAAATTCATATACATATAATATTTATTCACACAATTGAAATGTAAATAATACATGAAATCCCCATGAGACTAAATAATTCTAAAAAAAAATTCATTATAATATTATAAATCCATAAACTTCAAAATAAATAATACAACATAATTCTCTTCTCCAGATCACTCCAAACTCAATCATCTTTCTTTTCTCAATATTCTTCCTAATAAATCTAGGCATCCACCTTAAAAGTCAGTCCTATGATATTCCCTGCACCAATGAATTAAAGACTTCAAATTATAATTAAATAGTATATCTTACAATAATATATTAACGGATGAATGAGTAAACCAACGATAATATGTAAAATTAGTTGATTAATCCCTCTTAAAGATTATTAAACAAAAATTGACCTCGTAAGAATGCCGACAAGGTTTGAGACGGTTGGGAGACCAATGATGTTGTGAATTACAGTATAACAAAATTCCCAATTTAATAATAGAATATCCCCAATTTAATCATCATAAGAATTTCATAAATAAAAAAGGAATGACTTATTATGGGCATTTATGACACTTTGTATGCCTTTAAAAATATAAGAGCACAATAAGTCATATAATCACCAACATAATAAGCATACTCATTATTTTAACATCATTGGAAAAAAAAATACCATAAATATAATTAACCATAATAATACCAGAAAGAAATATCCAACAAAAACATTTATATATAGATATATATATATATCAAAATCAATGAATGTAAAAAATGAATCACAAAAGATAACTTAATTACAATAGTACACATATACAACCGGACATGAGAGTTTCTTCTCATCTAGCTCCTCGCAAAGGAAATGATTATAAAATAATATACATGTATTTAATCAATAAAATATTTATTTAATAGATTGTATTGAAGCATGAGAGTCTTTGATTTTCATAATCTATTATCAATTTCGATATCTTTATTTGATGAAGTAAACATGTATTTGATTTCTATTTATAGAAAATTTAGTTTTCTTATTTATTAGAATAGAAGGTTATGACAAATCATTATTTTGCTTTGCCTTTTATTATTATATCGAATTGCCTAAAATTTCGAAATCCAAAAAATAAAAAAATTTGCGGGCGGATATTTACTCTTTTAATTCAGTTTTAGAAGATTAGTTTATGCTATGACTTTTCAGAATAAATGAATTGGTTCCTGTTACGTTCCGCCATCCTACCTAATGAATCATTAGGATTCATTTTCAATAGAATCTTATGGACTCATGGGTTCTATCGTTCCCACCATTTTGCGATTAATGGTTAGGTCTGAATTGTACAACGGAGCTCTTAAATGAAATTTGATCTTGAGTCAATCTTCTCAGTTTTTATTGACTGAGGGCTCGTGATTTTTTTGTTCTTAATAGAACAAGTTTGTTTAATTAGGGATCAATTAAGTATTAATGGTTTATTACATTGTCCTTTATGAAAATGAATCATAGACCTTACATATTGGAATTCTATATCATTGGTATTTTTTTCTCTCTTTCTCTCATCTTTTCATTTATCCACACACTTTAACTTTTATTGTTTCACAACTCCTAATCAATTTTTTTTTTATCCAAAACAGATTTCAGTTGCTACAATGATATGACCAATATATCATATCTCGACTGGTTCTTTATATCCTATCCAGATAATGCGAAACGATGAGTAGGTTATTAGTTCATACTATGAACTGGTCTATTTTCGTTTTTAAATCAAACCCTAAAAAAACCAATGAGTCACACACTAAGCATATCAATTATATTAAATCTACAGATTTATAGAATTTTTATTCAACCTTGTAGAATTATTTATTTTTGTTTTAATTTAATAGAAAAAGTAGTTTTTTCTTTTTTGGTATTTTGGTATATTACCTGATAGATCTAAAGATAAGTCAAGTAAAGGATTATTAGTCCTCATCGACAAATATCCAAATTTTGATACCTAATACCCCATAGATAGTTCCAACTGTATAGGAACATTAATCAATTTTAGCTCGAATGGTTTGTAGGGGCACCCTACCTTCTCGGATCCATTCGACACGTGCAATTTCTTTTTCCGTTGATACACCCTACAATTTGTATTTGAATTCCTTTTGTACCTGCCTGTTCAGTTAATTCAATAGCCTTTTTCATTGCTTGGCGAAATGAAACTCTATTTTTTAATTGTCCAGCTATAAATTCTGCTAGAATATTAGGGTGTCCATAAGGATTTGCTATTCTTGTAATAGCAATGTTAAGTTTCTAGTTCATCGAATTAAGTTCTTTTTTTACTTTCATATGTAATTCTTCCATTTTTGGGGGGCTATTAATAATTTTGGGAATCCCATATAGATTATGACTTGAATCAAGTCGATTTTATTTTAATCTCTATCCATGCAATCCCCTCGACACTAGAAGATATTTTCATATTTTTTTTGTACATAATTCTTGATGCAATTTCGTATTTTTTTATCTACTCTAAATCTGAATAAACATAACAAAATCCAGAACATTGACACAATAATCCCGACAATGAAACAAAACTCTAGACACAACTTAATACCTCAAACCAATAAAGCACATAAACCTCATTAAAGTACTTAATATATCAGCATAGCCAAATTATTTTACGTAACAGTGGAATAAACATTTAATTTTTCACTAACATATATCACCCATTGACTCATTGAATCCAATCTTTTAATTTTAAAATCACACAAAATGCAAAGAACTGATAAATATTCACCATCATAGTAAGCAATATTACGCAGATAATAAAAAATCATCATAATATCTAAATTATAAAAACCCATCAATATTAATAACTATTGCTTCCAAACAAGATAAAAATGAAGATATACAAGACAATCTAGAGCCACAAACTGTGACATTTAAAGCTTTCAGAGACACAAAGCAGATTAGAAACACAAAAAAAAAAAAAGTAAATCTAAAACTAATATCAACATAAAAATAATCTCACATCCGAAAAATATGCCACAGATTAATGAAACATCACTAATCCTTCAGATTATTGGGGATTTAGTCATTGTGATCATACAAAATACCTCAATCCAAAAATCTCAAATCCACCAGCCAGTCCAAAAAATTCATAGCCTCCAAGCAATCCAAAACCCTCAATGTGTCAAAGAAATCCAAAATCCTCAATCCAAACAAAGAAATCCAAAATATATATTACTAACTACACATATTCTAACCAATAAATAGAGAAAAAAATTACTTACAGAGAACAGAGGGCCTCAAGATCAATGATGGCTTACTGAGAGAACAAAGGGTTACAAGCATATACAGCACGTGATGGAGGCTTAGTCATGGACGCAGTGGCTTAGGTATAACGGCGGCAATCTGGGTTCAAGATCAGAGATGAGGCTCCTGGGTTCAAGACTATAAATGAAGACATTCACGTTCAACCTTCGCAGTCGCCTTCGCCATCGTCGTCGCCAGCAGGAGCTTTCATTGTCCACGGTGGAGGCCAATAAAATCATACAAACTCACAGCGGTGACGGAACTTCGGGGAGCTAGTCGCGACGAAGGCCAACGAGTGGGGAGGCGGGGGTTTCAGGGGCCAAGGAAGCTCGTGGTGGGGTGCATGTCATTGGGTGATGGGCGGAGATGGCTCATCTGGTCTGGCCGACTGAGATGCGAGAGAAGAAAAGAAAGTGGTATCGGGCTGGGAAGAAGAAAGAGGAGAGAGAAGGGGATTCTAGGGATTCATTTAGGACACCGATACAATTTTTGCGATTTAGTATTTTTAACTCCCTTTTCTTATTTAATTAAATAAAATATGATATTTAATATATTAATTCATTTATTTATCAATTATTTTATTTGTTACTCTCTTTTGTTAATTTACAACTTAATTACTAGAGTAAACTTTTTTTAAGTTAAAAAGATATTTATCTAAGAATGCCACAAAAAAAATATTTATCTAAATCATCTTTAAATCCCAAAAACCAATTAGATGGCACTTTAAACAAATTTATCACCATGAGTTAATATATTTATATTTTTATTTAAATTAAAAATATTTTGATATTATTTTCATAAATAATATAACAATTAAGCAATTAATTTTTATTTTATTTTAAAACTCACAATTTAAAATGTAAAATCTTCAATTCTTAATAAATTCCATTTATAAATTGAAAGTGTTCTTATTATTTATTCCTCAATAAATAATGATAGTTAATTTTATAAATATGTTAAAGAATAATAAATTTAAATTTTGATATAAAAATTATTATAAATGCAAAAGCTATTAATATGAAAAATTTAGAAACAAAACAAATTCTAGTTTGAAATGTTTGTAATAAATACATAATTTTTATAAATATATATATTTACATAATTTAGTTTATTTTTAAAATTATACTATTCATTAATTATCATTTTAGATTTTTTATTTAAATTTTGGCTACATTTTATGACTGTCAGCATTGGTCATTAATTAACGATCGGCGTTCGGGTCAATAGCAACACTTTTAATTGTCGGCATTGGTCTTGAATTAACTGTCGGCGTTGGGGTCAATAGCGACACATTTTTAACTGTCGGCATTGGTCTCGAATAACTGTCGGGGTTGTGGTCAATAGCGATACATTGTAATTGTCGGCATTGATCTTGAATTAACTGTCGGCATTGAGGTCAACACCGACAGTCAAAAGCAACAGTGATAATTATCAGCTGTCAACGTTGGTCTCTATGCCTATTGTTTTTAACTGTTGGCATAGAGTCTCGCTAAGCAATTACGACAGTCAACTCTGTGGTTGGGTGTCAGGAAGGCCCAGTTTTGTAGTAGTTTATAAAGTAAATAAGAGCACAAAAATTCAACAATTTGGGTAAGTCATCTCATATGCCACAAAAGAGGTTTATGAATTCTTTTCTAAAATTTCTTTTTGAGACATCCTCAATATGGATAATTAAACACATTCAAACAATGAAACGAGTAAAATCTTAAAAATTTAAGAATCTTGGCAAATTTTGTAATTTTGAGCACAAAAAACGGAAGCAAGTTTATATGTTAGAAAGTCTAGTTTAATGGATCCTTTTCGAAAAATTTATTTTGAGACATCCTTAATATACTCATATAGATATGTTTAACAAATCAAACCAGTAAAAACTTAAGAACTTCAGAGTTTTGTCATATTTTGCAAATTTAGGTTGAATGGTTCAAGGAAAACAATTTATATGCCAAAAATGAGTGTTATGCATCACTTTTAAAAATGCATTCTTCAAAATGAATAATTAAATGTGCTTTGACAAATCAGTAAAAACTTAAAAATCATGAATTTTGACAAATTTTGTAAATTTTAGCCTAAAAGTTGTCAAGAAGACAATTAGGATGTCAAACTAAGCGTAATGCATTCTTTTTAAAACTTCATTTTCAAACACTCTTAATATGCTTAAATAAACTTGTTTAAACAATAAGATCAATCAAAACCCAAAAATTTTACGGTTTGGTAAGTTTTTCAAGTTTGGGCCTAAAATGGTCAAGACAACAAGTCATGCACCAAATTTTTAAATTTTTCTTTAACATTGAGCAAGTTTTGCATGTCCTATTTTCTTCACTAATTCTGCTCATTTCTTTAAGTTTCTCTTCTGAAGAAGCATTTTCTTTTTCAAGATTGGTATATGAATCAATAGAAATTTTAGCTTCTTTCTCATTAGTGATATCTCTAACTCTTTTTACATACTAGTCATTTTCTTTTTAAGACTTTGATTTTTCAAAATAAGTATTTCATAACTTTCATGTAATTCTTCCAATGCGGCATGTAATTCATCATATGAAAAGCTCATCGACATTAGAATCATTTGATTCACAAGAGTTACTAGAACTTACCTCATCATCACTTAATGCCATGAAACACATTTGAGTTACCTCATTTTTATCCTCGTCACTCGAGTCACTTGTTTCATCATCCCAAGTTCCTTAAAGAGCCTTCCTTTTTCTTTTTCTCCTCATAGGGAACTCTTTCATGATATGGCTGGGTTTCTTGCATTCATAGCAATCTTTCCTTGTACCATTACTCTTGGAGCTTCTCTTGTAATTCATGAGTTTCTTATATTTCATAGCTATAAACACAATATCAAGGTCACTAAGTTTAGTGTCTTCTTGTATTTCTCCCCTTTGTTTTGGGGAAGATTTTAATGGAATGTTTCTTATCTTCTTGTGATTTTCCTCATCTTTGTCTTGCTCACACATGAAGGTTTCATGGTTCATAAGAGGGCCAATGAGTTCCTCCAGTCATAGCTTGGTGACGTCTTAACCTTTAGAATAGCTATAATTTTTCTATGATAGGCTTTAGTCAATCTCTTCAATATTTTGCTTACATTTTCCTTTTAAGAAAGTACATAGCCAAGAGTGTTTAGACCATTAGTAATAGTGGTAAAACAAGTGTACATGCTAGCTGTTGTAACCGAAAAATACAAGCTGAGGTGTCTTGTTCATAATACAGTCATACACCGAATTGACGTGCAAAAATATATTTGCATGAGGCGATTAATGAAGATTCTCAAACTCCATGTATATGGTCTAGAGTTACATATATTTCAGGTCAGTCCAAACTGAGTTATAACCAGGTAGGTTTGTGTGACTTAATAAACAGCTCGAGTTATCCTAGAATGTCTGAGGTTTCTTAATGATAATTTAGCTCGTGGGTGATGCACTAAGATGAGGATACAAAACCCGAAAGATCTGGGATTCGAATCCATGGAAGGATCATTACAACTTTGCAAAATAAACATAACCAATAGAGCAATTAATAGAATATATAATAAAGGGCAGTTACCAATTCTTGTAAGTAACCTAAACATGCTAATTTTTCCCTATAAATATATAGGATATGAACAGGAAAAGGGACGACACTTTTGAGATACCAAATATCTGGAGAAATTGTATTAGACAACTCTCTTAATAAAATATCCATAAATAATATGGACTCGTGGACTGGGTGGATATAACCACTAATTCACGTAAAAGTTGTGGGTTCTTCTTTCTTTTAATTAGTTATGGTTTATATCGAGCCTAAAAGGCTCTTCTTTTTATTTATAATTCTTAGTTGACAAAAAACCGCATCAACGGTCTGATGCTTTCATTGAGAGAAAATTAGGCTTGAATTTTCATCCGAAATTTTGTTATGATAATGGTTATGGTGATTAGAAGTCCAACATGAGAGGCTCAATTAGTTCTGCCTACGGACCAGAGGGATTATCAGCTCCCTATCTGGGCGCACTAGTAAACATCCTCAACGTAATGTTGGGAACAACCAAGACACAGGATGCTCATCGACGCATCCCATGGGGAGACTCGCATTTCCTCATACTATGTAGGATTAGTGAAATAAGAAAATACTGAACTCAAAGATCAACTAGCTGACGCAAATATGCAAATTGATGAAATCATGTCTAGGTTGCCCCTATAGTTGATCCAAATAATGGGAGAAGGGTGAGTAGTTCTTAGCAGACCTAATCTCATAGACTTCATCGCACAAAAACTAGTCACTATGTCAAGAGTGCAACTCTCAACAGCATACCTTCAAGTCAAGCTCCTAGAAATGAGCAACCTATCTATCGAGCTAAAACAAACTCTGCTTGAGAAAATACGGATAGGATCCCCCCAAATCCACCAGCTTGGGTCATATCCAACAATGAAAATCGAGAGAAAAGACCACTCCTAGAAGAAAGAGAGATTTCGGTGGATGAAGGGCGACCTCAGATTGTATTGCCAAATGGTCGAGTAGCAGCCTCCCCCATAAGATATCATCCATCACCCATCTGTCATCCATTACCTCCCCAAGCTCAAATTCTCAAAATTGAGCTTGAGAAAATATTTGCATACATGAGAGTGACCGGAGAAACTCTACTCAGAGAGAAGTTACATGCGTTACCCGATCTCGTGACATAGAGATTAGAGTCCACAACAACGAGCGGTAAGCTTTGCGGAGACAAACTTTTGGACGGAAAATCATCACGAGAACATATCAGAAAGTGTTCATAACACTTTATCTCGGAGACAAGAACCTTACTTGAGGGATCGATAAAATTTTGGTTATGGAATTCAGAATTTTAAACAACTTGACCTGTGCGAGCACCTTAACTGACATAGAACGCAATAGAGTCAAGACCACGAGATGAGATATATTCAGCTAAGGGATAATCCTACTTAGAGACATGAAAACACGATTGCCCCAAATAACCGAGCTTAGATTTGGAGGGACAATAACCTGGATAACATGCAGCAAGGAGTAGGAGCTAATAATCAGTTTCCCATTAACCTAGCATTTAGGGATCCAACCCAAAAGAGACTCGCGTTTGTGGAAGAATAGATCAGGCTCCTTCTAGCTTAAAAAAGAAAGATAATGACTACTCTGAAGAGTAGCTCGAGCCCATTGCGACATATGATGGGACAACTGATCCATCCAATCATGTTGGAACATTCAGTAATTTGATGCAAGCTCACAACGTGACTATTGATCTTCATTGTGTCTTGTTCCCAGATACTTTAATTGGTGTTGTAAAGATATGGTTGGTTAAATTTCAAAGACATTCAATCGCGTCCTGGAGTCAATTTTCCTCAGATTTTAAGATATAATTCCGAGTAGCTAAAAAAAGTCGAGTGGAGACTGATTCCTTGGCAAATATAAAACAACATCCTGAGGAATCTCTCAAAACCTTCATGACAGATTCACGAATGTTGCTGCTCCAGCCAGGGATGTTGATGATAGATCCAAACTTATTACTATGCGAGCTGGAATTACTATAAGAGGACAACTTTTGAAAGATATCCAAAGGAAATGAGTCAAGAAGACAAATGAGTTCTTATCTCAAGCTTAGGAATTGATAGACCTCGAAGAGGCAGAATTAAAAATGGTGTCCGCAAATAACCCCACCATTCAGCCTATCATAATGATCCCCAATACCACAATATCCACTCCACCGGTTGCTAATATTGGTTAGACTAGTTGTAATAAATGAAAAAGCAGCAATGAATGTGATCAGGCTGGAGCCAAAAGAACAAAGCCAGAAAGAAATGTCTATTTTTTTACCTTGTATACTGAATTGACGAATACATGGTAAAACATTTTCTTGGCTAATTTTTCTCGCCTTCCATGGAAAGAGCCCAAGCCCATCAGGAATCAACGAGTTAAACGAGACCCGAACAAGTTTTTTCATTTTCATAACGAAATAGGGCATACCAATGCTCACTGTTGTCAATTGAAAGATGAAACTGAAACATTGATTCGAGTTAGACCGCTAGCACAATATGCTCGGAATCGGGTAGCTCTGACTCAACATGTCATCCCATATCAACAACTAGCTTCAGGCAATCATCTAAATGCCTCCGCAGTTCTACCTACTCTAGCAAATCCACTTATCTACCAGCTCACCTAGCAAGAATGAGCAGCGAAGCTCAAAAGGGATATGTATAGGAACTTAAGACACATGATGACTCATCATACGTTTCTGAATAGTGGATGCCCAAGCAACAATGGACAGATAAACAGCCGATCATATTTACAGAAGAGGACGCCAGTCATGTCAAATTTCCATATAATAATCCTCTTCTGAAAACTATCCAGCTCGCCAATAGGAGATTTTGAAGAATATTAATAAAAAATAGGAGCTTAGTTAATGTGTTGTTCAGGTCGACGCTAGAAAAAAATGTGCTTTTTGTTAGGGACTTGAAGGCTTGTTAGACAACCCTGTGTGGATTTTGAAAAGGAAGGTATGGCTACAATTAGAATGATAGAATGTGGTAACAATCGGGGATGAAACCCAGACCACTACTAAGATGCTCGACTTTATGGTAATAGATTGCCCAATTGCATCTAATGCCATTTTACATTGACCAACATTGATCGGTCTTGAAGTAATTATTCTGTTTTCAATATACCAATGAAACTTCCCACACCAATGAGAGTATGCACGGTTAGAGGAGATCAGTTGGTAGCTCGGGAATGTTATAGTATACCAATGAAAGGAAAATCAAAACTCGGACAACATGCCATGGTAATCATTGAAAAGACTGAAGAACTCCAACTGATGGAAATTGAGGTCGTCAAACGTGAAGAAATAGACCCCCGACTAGGCATGGAAAGATCAGAACTCCATGCCTTGGAGGAACAGGAGGAGATAATACTCGATCAAGAAATTACTACCATTGTTGTAAAGGTTGGTAAGAGCCTCGATCTTGAACAGAAAAGAAATCCGGTTGAGATTTTTCAAGAAAAACCAAGATGTCCTCGTATGGTAACATTCTGATATGGTCAATGTTCGTCTTAAGGTTATCATGCATACCCTTAACCTGGATAACAATATACCAGCCAAACAGCAAAAGAGAATATTACTCGGTTAAGATAGGGGAGAATGTAACGCCCTACTACCCAGGGACCGTTACAATGTGCATTTTAAACAGTGCTAAACTCGCTAATCGAGTCATTTGGCAATGATCGTGTAACTAAGTATGATTAGCAATTTAGGGTTAAAAATTTTGGTTAACATACAATGTTTACTATATACATTGGGATCCCAAAAATATAATTTAAAGGTTCATTACAATAAAATATTTACAACCATCCGACCTAAGCGGCAAAATAAGGTTTAACCCTAGTCCCTCTTTCAACCCTCGGTCATGGTGGTTGAGCAGCTGCATATGTACACATCGTCACCTAAGCCCTCCAACTCAAGTATGGTACAACTTTCTTTTCCCTTTACCCGCACCACATAGCACCCGTGAGCTGTAGCTCAGCAAGAAAACTCAATATGCTCATGAACAGTAATAACATGTTACTAAATCATAATGTGCATGTCTAGCAATAATAGCCCTATTCATGAATGCAAATAAGTCCAGATAATGATGGTGGATCCTGCCCTCCTGTGTGGATGACTATCAAGTCAATCCTAATCAGATGAGTGATTAACACTTTGAGATTCAGATAATAATGTTGGGGTTTGTAGCCCTAATCAGTTGAGTGATTAACACTTGAGATTCTGATAATCATGATGGGGCATGTAGCCCTAATCAAATGAGTGATTTAACACTTTGAGATTCTGATAATCATGTTGGGGCATGTAGCCCTAATCACATGAGTCATTTAACACTTTGAGATTCTGATAATCATACTGGGGCGTGTGGCCCTAATCAGATGAGTGATAGATGAGTAAGTCACTAACTTAAACCAGATGAGTGACTGATGAGTCAATCACTAGTTTGGGCTCCGCACCCTTAGCCATGTGACGATGCAGTCACCTGGGCCTTCTGGCCCTGGCTCTAAGTAACTAGCGATTAGTCTAGAGAAGTGCTTTTAGTTTTCATTGAACTTGAGGTCAGTCGAGCATTAATGCTCATGATGAGTCATTTAATGCTTATGTTTATTAGATCTAATAATTTCGGCATGTGTTGAACACGTCAGTGCCGTTCTTGACTCTTAAGCAAATACCATACGACTCGCACCAATTTCTGACTCACGGGCCAGTGCCATACACAAGGAAGCAATATAACTAGGCATATATCATATGTCAAATATCCAAATGTAGGGCATTAAGCATGCTTACTTAACAATCACTAGCATAATTATTATCATGCACTTTACAGAGACTCAACCTCTGATCAATCTCATATTCAATATTCATTTCATGCCCTAATCACATGTTTCTCATGGATCACATACTGGGTGCAGTTTTCTTACCCTTGGTCCAAGCACAGGTTACCAATAAACAAGCCACAAGCACGATCCCGTTTCCAAGCTCCTAGTGATAACCAAGTCACAACCATAATATAAAACCTCTTCAAAATGAGTAAATAAATAGTTCTAGACCCAACCCAAGCCTCCAACACGTCGAATCCTATCAACTGGGTAGTAGAATCGATCCCAGACCCTTAGAGTTAAGTTTGCATGATAAAAAACCACCTCTGGGCAGAATTTCCCTTAAGCGTCGCGACCCCACCCAGACCTGCGTCGCGGCCCGCCGCCTCCCTACAGAGGTCGAACCCAATCTGCCTGTGCATAGCGTCGCAGCGGTCCTACCTTATGCAGCGGCCCTAACTGCCCAGACAGTAAGCCTCCTCCTTCATAATTCCTGGGTTGCGGCGCCCAAGAACAGGGCCGCAGCCCAACCACGAACCCAGCCAAAAACCTCATTTTTCCTTCCAAAACTTGAATTCAAAAACCTCATTTTTCCTTCCAAAAATCCTTCCAAAAACCTACTCAAACATCTCCAAATCCAAAAATCAAAGTTCCCAAACATCCTAATTATCCAATACCAATAAAACCCAAGCTTCAATTCATTTAAAAAAAACTCATCAAAACACAAAACCCAATCTAAGCTTAAAACTTTAAAAACTTGAAACTTAAAACTTGAATTACCTCTGATTAAGTTGTTTCCCAGCTAAATTATCCTGCTAATAAGCTTATAATCTTCCCTAGAATCACTATGCCTTCATCCTCGCTTCAATCCATGTCCTAAAACTCAAGTTTCCTTCGAAAATGTGATTGGGTGTTGAAAATGGAACTTTGAGGGAGAGAGAATGTACTGAACGTTCTTTTTATTTCTTAATAGGTTACTTCAAGCTTAAGTAGCCTCAAGCAAATCCTAATGCTCGGGGTCCCCAAAACGCCCCCTGGGGTAAAATAGTCAAAACTCCCAGAATTTAACCCTGATCTTACTAACTCTTATTTTATCATCAAATATTTATTCCCATTACCCAATATCCCGGTAATGTACTAAATACCCCTATACTCACTCCGAGTCAAGTATAAATCCCGTTGTGACTTTCTCACTAGCTTACCTCCTAAGATCATCTCGTGCTGAGTAACCTTAGCATAACCAAATACTAATGAAGCACCACATATATGCCGAATATACCTGAAATGGCCAAAATATGAAAATCATGCAATTAATAAGAAATGGGTTCACATGCATATTTAATACACCTAAACATGCATATAATCATTTAAGTGCATAAATAAATCAATTATGGGCCTCTCGGCCTCCTAATCAAGGCACTAAGCCTTATTAGGAAATTTGGGTCATTACAAAAATGCTCTGGAGGAAGAAGTAGCTTGACTCCTAAAATGTGGGTTCACCAGGGATGCTAAATATACAACTTGGATGGCTAACCCTATCTTGGTATCAAAGCCTAATGCAAAAGGGAGGACTCGCATTGACTTCTTCGACCTAAATAAAGCTTACCTGAAGGATTATTTCCCTTTACCCAGGATTGACCATCTAGTGAATGCGATCGCGGACACAAGCTCATGTCATTTATGGATACATATATAACCAGATCACCATGAATCCTACTAACCAGGAACACACGAGCTTCATGACTGAGCCTGATGTATATTGCTACAATGTGGTGACCTTTGGGTTGAAGAACGCTGAAGCTACATATAAGAGATTTGTGAACAAAATGTTCGTTACCAAGATCGGTCGTAACATGGAAGTGTATGTAGACGACATTCTAGTCAAGTCTAAAACAACCAATAACCATGTGATCAACCTGGAATAATGTTTCACCGTGCTCAGGTCATATGATATGAAATAGAATCCCTAGAAGTGCACCTTTGGAGTCTCGTCAGGAAAGTTCTTAGACTTTATTGTAAATTCAAGAGAAATCAAAGCTAATCTGGACAAAATAAAATTCCTGCTCGATATGCCATCTCCTAGATCGCATAAGAATTTTGAATGGAATGAGGAATGTGAGCAGGCATTCCAATATTTTGAAAAACATGTACCTCAACCAACAATATTGTCTAAGCTCATGAATGCAGAGACTTTATATCTTTATTTGGCTATAACAGAGAACAGAATTAGTGCAACCTTTGATTGAGAGGAGGGCCGATCTAAGAAACTTGTTTATTACACTAAGAAACATCTCTTGGGAGCAGTAGCTCGGTATCCTCTAATGAAAAATCTTGCATTTTTCCTAGTTCTAACCTCTATGAAATTAAGGCTATACTTTCAATCTGATACAATACATGTCTTAATCGATCAGTCCTTAAGCCATGTTTTGCAGAAAAAATGAGACATGGGAAAGACTTTTGAAGTGGGCCATAGAACTCAGTCAATTCTAGATAATCTATAAACCAAGACTTTCAATTTAAGGGCAAGCTCTGGCAGATTTTGTGGACAATGCACATGTTTTGAAGAAGAACTAATGAGAGAACTAGTATAGGAATTATGGAAACTATTCGTGGATGGATCTTCCAATGAGCATGGGTCTGGAGCTGGGATCATATTAATCACTTCTGAAGGACATCAATTCCATCTGGCTCTAAGGTTGGACTTTAGTGCTTTGAACAATGAAGTTGAATATGACACCTTATTGGCTAGGATTCGAGTGGATAAGGAATTGAAGGCAAAGGATATACAATGATACAACGATTATTAGCTCGTGGTAAATTAGGTTCTGGGAGAATACCAAGCTCGCGGAATAAAAATGACAGCATATTTAGCAAAAGTGATGGGGGGTTATCAGAATTTGATTTCTATTATGTAGAATAAGTATCTCACGAGCAAAACACTAAAACATATGCCCTAGCCTAGCTTGAAACAACCAAGGAAACAGAACTGAACATTGTTCCAGTTTAATTCCTTGGAAAGTTGAGCATTGAAGAATAATCTGTAGAGATCAAACTGATACAAAAAAGGCCCACCTAGATGACTCCTAACATCGAGTATCTCACTTTGGGGAGATCGTCGGAAGACCACAAGGATGGACGCAGGTTGTTATACCAAATCCTGAGCTATATCCTGGTCGAGGGAATATTATACAGAACATTTCATGCCTTTACTCAGATGCGTATTGTGCAATGAATCTCAGGCTATTCTAAAGGAGGTCCAGGAGAGATTTTGTGGTGACCATGCTGGGGAAAAAACCTCATTATGAAGATACTCTTGGAGGGGTATTTTTAGCCAACCATGAGTAAAGACTCTACCCTGTATGTTAAAAGGTGTGATAAGTGTCAATGTTTCTCAACAATATCTCGGGCTTCACCGGTCAAGCTAACAATGCTTTCGTCACCATGGCCATTTTCCATATGGGGGATAGATTTGATTTGATCATTGCCAATGGGAAAAGGTGGAGTACACTTTGTTGTGGTCGTAGTGGACTATTTCACTAAATGGGCTAAAGCTGAACCGTTAGCAACTATTACCTCGGAGAGAGTGCTAGACTTCATGGTAAAGAATATAATTTTCAATATAGACTCGCAAGGAAATTTTTATCTGATAACGAAACTCAGTTCGAAAACGACTTGTTTTCAAACTTTTACGAAAAGCACGATGACCTCAAAATCTTCTCCTCGGTGGCATATCCACAAGCTAACGAACTATTTGGAGTAGTGAATAAAACCCTATAGGCAATCTTAAAGAAAAGGTTAGAAGAGGGTAAAGAGTGATGGCTTAAGCACCCCCCCACTAGTACTTTGAGCAAAATCAACATCTCACTACACTTATGTCGATCATACCCCAATTTCATTGACATAAAGAAGTGAAGTTATGCTCCCAGTTAAGGTTTTGATAGCATCTCAGAAGAAAAAGATCTTCGATCAAGAACAAAACCATGCCCTATTAAAACTATCCCTCGATTTGATAGAAGAACGCAGAATATTGACATAACTTCAAGTGACATCTTATCAACAAAAGGTAGCTCGATCTTTAATTCGAAGGTCAAAGAAAGAAAATTTGAGCTTGGAGACTTAGTATTAAGAAGGGTGTTTCTAGCAAACAAAGACCCTAAAGATGGTGTGTTGGGACAAAATTTTGAAAGACCATACCAGATCGTGGAAATCTTACGTGAAGGAACGTTGAAATTAACTCAATTAACTAGAGAAGGAGTCTCGTCAACTTGGAACGTGATTCATCTTAAGATGTATTATCAATAACCCTTGTTGTTTGAGTTTATATTTTATTTCTATTAAAAAAATAAAGGCTTAAATCTATAAAAGTAATTTTTATTGAAATACAATCGATTATCAAAGCAGGTACACAACCTGAATTATAACATGTTGCTTTTAAGCTCAATCTGAAGTTAACTCGATCTAAAGATTCCCTGTGATCATTAAATTTATCACATCCACAAGGTTGCAAAAAAATTGAGAGAATCTTTTAAAGAATGAGAATTATATGAATTGAGAACAAGGCCATTAACCTTGAGCAAGCTTAAAAAGCACATTGTCTTCTCCTCAAGGGATGTAATAACCCCCCCCCCCCCCCCCCCTCCCCTTGCAAAAAAAAAAAGGAGAAATTCTTCTTCATACATGCTCAGCTCCTCTCCCAACTCCTCCAGATGACACCTCCTCCTCCCTGTTTGTAATGCCCCGAATTTCCTAATAAGGGTTAAGACCTTGATTACGAGGCCGGGAGGGCCATATTTGATTTATTATGATATTAAATGATTATATGCATGTTAATGTGAATTATATTATAATATGATGATAAATGCATGCATATGGGTGTATTTATAATTATAAGGGCATTTTGGTAATTTGGCCTGTTGAGGGCATTTTTGTATATTTGGGTGCATATTGTAATTCGTGAATGATATTTCATTATTATGGAGATATATTCAAGTTATTCGGCATGAGACGATCTTATATTATGAGTTAGCAGTTTTGCCATAACGGGGTCAATTATTGGGTAATAAGAATGTTCATTTGATGATAAATTGGGAGTACTTGAGGTCAGGAGGAAATTCTGGAAGTTTTAACTATAATGCCCCCGGGGGTGTTTTCGGGACCCCGAGCACTAGGTTTTATTTGAGGTTACTTAAGCTTGAAGTAGCTTGTCAAATAGAACGTACGTTAGAAAACATTTCCTCTCTCCTTCACTAGCTCATTTTACCATTCGAAGCCTTTTTGAAGAAATCTCGAGTTCTAGGAGTCGGAATCAAGTGAGGATCAATGAATAGCGATCCTAGGGAAGATTAGAAGCTTCTTAACTGAAGGATTTGATGGAAAACAACCCAATCGAAGGTAATCTAAGTTTAAGTTTTGAGTTTTTAGAGTTTCTAAGCTTAGGATTGGATTTTGTGAATCGTTGGGTTTTTGGTTCGATTGAGCTTTGGGTTTTGATGGTTTTGGACCATTGGGAAGCTTGGGAACTTTGATTTGATGACTTCGTAATGTTTACGCATGAATTTGGAGGCTTTCGGATGTTGGAAATCGTGTTTGGGGATGGCTCTGGGTTGGGGGCCGCGACCCTGTTCTTGGACGCCGCAGCCCTAGTTCGAAGAAGTAGGTGGGGTATTTTTGTGCTTGCTGGGCTCTGCAGCCCTTGCTTCTAGAATGGCTGGGGGCTGTAGCCCAAGGTGCTAGGGCCGCAACCCTTGAGCAGGGTTGAACCCATTTGTGCGTTTTGACCCCGGGAACATGGTTTTAGGCCTCGGGATCGTTCCTACTACCCGGATTAGTGGAGATTGGTGTCCCGGAGGCTAGATCTTGGTTTGGGAACCCTTGATTATCATTTTATTGATGGTGTCCCATATTTGGTTATGACTAGGTGACCGCTAAAGGACTAAGAGTTGATCGTTCTCAAGGGTCGTTCTTCTATTCAATCTAGCTCGAATCTAAGGTAAGAAAACTACACCCTATGTATATATGACATGCATGGTTATTATTGATGAATGTTGGATTATTAAATGTGACATGCATGGTTATTCTTGATGCATGTTGGATGTTTAAATACGATGCATGTGATGCACGAGAAATATGTGATTAGGGCATGCTATAATTATTGAATATGAGAATGTTGAGAGCTTGAGCCTCTGTGTTTATGCATGGTCCTAATTATGCTAGCAATTGTTGAGTAAGCATGATGAATGCCCTGAATTCTAATATTGGATATATGTGATATATGTTTGGTGGCATTGCTTACTTGTTTATGGCACTCACTAGTCAGGGATACTGACCTAAGAGTTAGAAACAACAATAGCGTCCTAAACGCAGGGCCGAATGAAGATTAGATCTAATCGATATCAGCGTTGAATGGCTCTAAGGCATTAACGCTGGACTGACCCTAAGGTCGATGAATCTTAGAAGTGCTTGGCCAGTCTAAGACTAGTTACTCAAAGCCAGGGCCTAAGGCCCAGGTGACCGTTTGTCACATGGCTAGGGAATGATGTTCCAAGGTTATGACTCTATGGTCATGAGGAAGGTTATGTTGGTAACTAGTCACCATGCACCTATCCTGTTTGAACTAATAAAAAGTTCACTTTTCTGTTAAGCCTCGGTGACCCTATCGTCACAAGGCTAAAAGGGGCTATACCCAACTCAGTGACTTTTGCGACTGTCACCTATTTGTTTGGGCTAAAAGTCCTGAATGATTATTATGATCATTGGTTGATGTGTTATACTCAACATTACGTTTCTATATTGGGCTAAAAGCCCTGGATGATTATTATGATCATTGGTTGATGTGTTATACTCAACATTACGTTTCTATATTGGGCTAAAAGCCCTGGATGATTATTATGATCATTGGTTGATGTGTTATACTCAATATTACGTGAACTCATTTGCCTGCTGGAATAGGGCTATATCTGCTAGGCGTGTGCCTTATGACTTGATGACATGTTATTACTGTTCATGAGCATATTAAGTTTTCTTGCTGAGCTTCGGCTCACGGGTGCTATGTGGTGCAGGTAAAGGCAAAAGAAAGCTGGACCATCCTTGAGTTGGAGAGCTTAGATGATGATGTGTACATATGCAGCTGCTCGTCCCCCACGATCGAGGTTTGAAGAGGAACTAGGGTTAAACCCTGTTTTTCCGCTTAGATCGGCCTGTTGTAAATATTTTCTTGTAGTAAACCCTGAAATTATATTTTTGGGATCACAATGTATATAATAAACATTATAATGAAACGTTAAATCTTAACCAAAATTTTTAATCCCTAAACCGCTAATCATACTTAGTTACACGATTTTGGCCAATTGACTCGATTAACGAGTTTAGCACTGTTTACAAGGCACACCGTAATGGTCCCTGGAGTTTAGAGCATTACACCGTCATTGGTGTTTTCTCTAGCAGACTAAGTAGTCTATGGCCTCATGGGCGAGGCAATCCTTAAACTTCGCTTAATATCAAGACAAGAGCTCTTCATTGAGGAGCGAATAATTGATGTCCTGGTTGTAACACCAAACCCTATAGAACATGTCCTCAACAGACTGGTTCACCTTGGCCTTCAAGGATTCGAAGTCAGACTAAAGTCTCTTCTGGGTCTTGATCTGTTTGAGGGCCTATTCTTTGGAGTTAATCTCATTATCTCGAGCTATATTAACTTGCTCTTGGAGCCACTTCACTTCCCCCTCGAGTTGATTATTCCTCCCTTCGAGTTGAGTGTTCTTTTCAACAAAAAGAGTATACTTTTCCTTCACCTGAGTTTTCCCTTTCTCAACCTTTTCCTGCTAGAATTTTATTTTTTTCTCGGCTCTTATCTGGACCATGAATGCCTACAAAAAAAACTCGTCATAAAGTTGATGAAGTTGTCAGGAATATTAAAAATAGTACAACGTTAACCTAAGGGCTTATGGTAAGGTGCATCCTTCAATAGTACACTTTCAATTTTATCCAGCTCTCCTTGAACTAATTGGTCTACGTGGCTAAGTAAGTCGTATACAAGAGCTCAGACAGAACCCTGGTTAGGGAACTTTGCCAGATTCGAGATGGGTCAAGGAGCGAAAGGAACCGGAGGTGGAGCGAGCTGGGTTGTGATTATCCACTCCTTGTTTTGAAGGGTTGGCTTAGGAGGAGGTTCAAGGACTAGGGCCTCTCCTTTCTTACTCAGGTTGCTAGTAGAGGAACCTTCAGCCCTCGAGCTAGTGGCCTTCTTGGTAACCTGTGCTATTTTTACAGTTAGGTCAGTAGAAGTGATGGCATTCTCCAGGCCACTCATATGTTCTTCTGCAATAGAAAAGAGGGAATTTGTAAAGCTTAATTAAAATAAGTAAATAAGATAGAAAATTCAATAATTCTCCCTTTGAGTTAGTGAAGAGTCTATCAAAATTAGTTATGGAATAGGAACTAGGTGAACTGGATGAGGAATGGTGAGGTCAAGGATAATTGGATCTAGTTGATGTTCAGAAAGAGGATTTTCATGGATGGGTTCATCATTAGAGCTTGGGTTATTCTCCCCAAACACTGGAAATGGGTATAAAGTTCTAGGGGAGAGTATTGTCTCTAGTTGTCGATAAGTACCATATTCATGAAATTTCCCACTCCTGAATCTAAACGTATTATTTACTAAAACAGTCCTGGGTGGAAAACTATATTCATAACGAGGCACTAAAAAGTCCACGCACTATTGGAGGGTAAATTTTTTATCTGGATCTACGTTACTTGTCTCAATTTGCCACAGGTTATGTCAACCTAGCAAAAGGTAGGTTGCTACTCATTTCTTGTTATTTCGTGGGTTACCTTGACCAGAGGTGCTAGCGTTCACCCCAAATCGAGCGCGGTCTTGTTCAACATTCTAGAAGGACACCTATGAACTAATTGGTTGACCTCCTCAATCACGGGGATCCTTTTTCCTAGAAGGACCTCGAGGACAAAAAGCTAGACTTTGACCTTTTCCCAATAACTTGCAGAGCCTTTGGCATCTGTCATGATGGCTCGCATGTTCTTCTCATCAGCAGGAAGAGCGACGTGTTGGGCATACTAAGCTTTCAAGACAACGGATGACTCAAACCGCTTGTAAATAGCATCATTATTGGAAATGACAGTTATAATGGTAATTAATCATAAAGTGAACTGAAAGTTGAAGTAATTAACGATAGGACTAACAAGGTCGGCTGAAGAATCATTGTTTGCATGTCACGAGCATGTTTGTCATAAGGAATATATCTTTAAAAACATTTGGGTATCTTGGGAGCTCGATGCATGGAGATGTCTTGGGAAACTTGGTGAGGCAGTAGAACCCATCACCACCAATCTTCGTGTTGGGATTAGCTTTAAACGGAAAAACTACAAAATATCCTCTGGGGAGTGGGAGCTTCCCACTTGCTCTTTTGGAACAAATATTTTAGTCTCGCGAGGAGACGATGGGTATTTTGGGGGAGCTGAAATGGGGCGAGCTTCACATTATTCAAGAAGTCTAAAAATAGAAGGAAAGCCCCGACCTTCAGGTGCTCATCACTCCAAGCCCCAAAGTCATCCTCGAAATGTGTGCTACTCTGTTCCTCTCTATTGCAGAGGGAGCGGGGGGCGAGCATAGAATTTCGAGGTCATTTTTATACTATGACCCTCCATAATGTTGTTTATATATTTTAACGAGGCAACCCAAAACTCAATTTTTTCCTCCTCATAAAAATTGTTTGCGGTGGTTACCACATCACCACCTCTCTCTCCACCACTGGTCCAAAGTGGGGAATAGGTGTGTTTTCAACAAGTTGTTTGCCTGAGGAGGTACTATCTGATTTTTGGGTTGGTTGGCTCATGATGTCAATTTAGAATAATAAATTAGTTCATCTGGGTTGAATGCAATGTCAACCGTTAGATGGCAGCCTAAGTATATGGAGAGCTTGATTGAATAAAAATGCTCAAACGAATTAATCGTTGTTTAGAACCAAATGTGAACTATCAGGTAACCTTATCTGGGAGTTCGGTGATCTCTATGTTACACTCTCCTCCAGGCTGAGATATAATTGGGATCTAAATGCAAGGTATAGATTTATGTGTGCCCCTAATACACACACTCTATGTAACGACTCAAAATCACTAATATGGCTTAAGGGCCTTGATTAGTGTGCCGGGAGGGCATAATTGACTTATGAGTGAATTTATTGATTCAATGCATGCTTGTATGATTATTTGAATATAAATTTGGTTAAATACTATATCTGTGAGAAGCACATTATTATGTGGGTAGATTTGCAGTGAGCGACTTGAGGCGATCCTAGGGAGCTAGATAGCTGGAAAAGTCACAACGGGGCTTAGTATTTGACTTTGGATAAGTCAGGGATATTTTAGGTATCGGGTAGTTATTTAGACTATTGGAATATGGAAATAAATATATGGAGATATATTTGAGGATAGAAAGCTTAGGTGGGAATATTTGGGAAATTTACCATTTTGCCCTCGGGGACGTTTTCAGTACCCCGAGCTTTGGGATTAGCTTTATTGCGTAAGAATATACTTAAGAAAAAGAAAATAGTGGAACATAAAATAGACCAACCCTCTCCTTCCTTCTCTCTTTCTCTCTAAAAGGAAAAAAAACAGCAAACAACAATAGAGCATTGAATTGAGGCTGGAATTCTGAAGACTAGAGCTGGGATTTAGAGGATTAGCTCAAGGGTTGTTAAAGGAACTTAATCAAGGTTGAGGTAAGCATTGAATCCCATTTTTTGTGGTTGGAACTCTTTGTTTTTTGAGTGTGTTCTAAGAGGTTTTGGGTTTTTGTATTTGAAGATTAGATTGAAGCTAAAACTTTGGAACTTAGCCCAGAAATCTCTTGGAGGAGTGGTTCTGCAGCTGAGGTAAGCACGAATTTAAGGTTTAATGGCTGAATTATAGTGTTTCGATGACTGGTTTTGGTGTTTAGAGTTGCTGGGTTTCAGAGAATCAAAATGGGGTTTTAGTAGGTTTTTAGGCTGAATTTCTGTTGGATTATGTTGTTAGAGTCATGATAAAAGTTTTGTGATTAATGGATCTTGAGTTAGGATGCTTTGGAATGGTTTTGGATGGGGTTAGGATGCTAGAAATGGTGAATTTTCTGGGCACGAAGGGAAGGGCCGCGACTCTGTTCTAGAGCGCTGCGACCTTAGCATGCAAAGGAGCCAAGGAGGCTCGACCAAAGGGAAGCGCCGCGGAGCCCAAGGATACGGCCGCGGCGCGTGTCTGCTCTCTGGGAGGGGGCTTGGTTCTATTTTAGGGGTGGGCTGTGGCTAGGCTTCAAGGGCCGCAGCCCTTAGGGGCATTCTTTAACATTTGGGGATTTTAGGCGCGGGAGTCTAGCCTAGGGTGCTCGAGATCGATTTCCCCACCGTGCTTGGTGAAATTCGATGTCTCGGAAGCAAGTATTGTACCCGGAAACCTTTACTTGAATATTAATGGAACCCAATACCTTGGTTGTGACTAGGTGTTAAAGCTAGGGCTCGGGAACGGATCGTGCTTGAGGAGCATCGCTCGTAATCATTGAACGTAAAAACTAAAGGTAAGAAAACTGCACCTGGTTGTATATCTGTAATGGGACTAAGGGTTCCCTAATGTGTATGGTTGATAGGATAATATTATGCCATGTAAACTAAACAGTGAACCAACGGCCTAAGAGTGCCAAGGGTTACACTAGCGCACAGGGCGCGGCTTGGCCACTAGTAGCCGAGCACATCTTAATATGCACTGAGCTCGGTTTAAGCGGGTCGGAGTCAGTGTGGTAAACAGAGGGTGCGGCCTAAGTTTTCGACCCTGACTATTATGTGACCTGGTTATTATGAGACTTGAATGTTACATGTGATTAGTTGCATCTTTGATTCTGAGTATGTGCTGAATGGTTAATATGGAATATTTAATGATTGATCATGCTTAAAGAATTGACTATTTTTTTTATTGATGTTCGTGTTGCGCATTATGTTTTCTTGCTGGGCCTTGGCTAACGGGTGCTACGTGGTGCAGGTAAAGGTAAGGGCAAGCTTGATCAGCCCTGACTTGGAGAGCTCTGCGAGCCGAATGTACATGACCAGCTGCTCAGCAGCCACGGTTGGGGTTTAGGCAGGGACGCGAGAACCAGAAATGTCTATTTTGCCTTAGTATGGCTAATGGTTGTCTATATTTTGGGAATTCTGTAAACTAACTTTTAAACTCTATTTCTTTTTTGGGATCCCATGTATTAAACTGTTTAATTATATAAAGTGAAACTTTTGAGACCAAAACCTTTTTAACCCTAGCTCATACATGTTTAATGACACGTTTTTAAATTAATGACTTGATTAGAAAGTCTTGCACCTTTATTAGTACACTGTGTAGCAGTCTTGGCTATCCAGCGCGTTACACTTTGTCCTTGGGAAATACAAAATATCTCAAATATCATGCACCAGAAATATGGATTTGAAACCACTTTCAATGTAGAAAACAACTCAGATTATGTAACCTACAAGCTACCTAGAATTCGAAAGTAAGCCTAGAAATTGAACCCACAAACTCAAAAAATTTCCTTCTCAAGAACATCTAAGCCCAAGAAACCTAAAATTTCCTACCATATTTCTCGCATTTCCCCAACCTCATTATCTCTATCAGTGAAGTCCTCCTAGCTTACGTTCATTCAATGACATTTCTAAAAAAATGTGTACCGCAAACCAATATAGTTGAAATGTTTTAGAACAAAAAAAAGAGGAGGATAACAAAGATTAAGGAGCTTACTGTTACTGGAATTGATCATGAAGTTGATTGAAGAAGAAAGCTGTTAAAGAACGTCGATGAATCAAGCGAACCGGTGGCAAGAAGATTGAAGGAAATGGGGAGAAACTTCGAAACGTAATTCCTAAGTTTAAGAAAAAAAAGAGCGAAAATGAGAATGAAAGAGAAGGGGATATTTAAAGATGGATTTCATGGGATTAAGAACCATCCGATCAAGAGGATTTTATATCGGATGGGTGCAGTTATATGTCTGAAATAGTGGCAAAAATGTGGAAAGATAATTGTCAACAGTACTTGGGAACCTGAACAGACTCCTATAGGGATGCGACACATGTCAAAGTATTCGAGAGAGTAGGTGAGCACGTTTCCCAAGGTGTATTGGAAAAGCCTCTACCCTACCTGTCACTGACAGGGGTGATATTATTTAGGAGCAGAGGTTTTGGGGGCAAATATTGTACTCAAAAAATAAGAGTTGACGTGTCTTGTTCGTAGTACAGTCATACAACGAGCTAACATGCAAAAACAGATTTGCATGTGGAAATTAATGAAGATTCTCTAGTTCCATGTCCACGGTCTAAAGTTCCAGATATTTTAGGTTGGTCCAAACAGAGTTATCACCAGGGAAGCGGATAGATCACCTGGGTAAATCCTAAGATCTCCTAAGATTGGTTTGTATGACTTAATAAACAACTTGAGTTATCATGGAATGTTTGATATTTCTTAATTAGATTTCGGGTCATGGATGATTTACTGAAGGCACTGATACGATTCCCTAAAGATTCAGGATCCGTATATATGGAAGGATTATTACGATTGTACATATTGAAGGTAATCAATCAAGCAATTTATAGAATATATTGTAATAAATAATAGTTACCGATTCTTGTAAGTTACCTAACCTTTTCATTTTTCCCTATATATAGAGAAGGAATGAACATGAAAAGTGACGACACTTTTGAGATACCTAAACCTTTCAGAAATTGTATTAGAGAACTCTCTTGAGAAAATGTCCAGTAATGCCCTGGATAGCAAAGACCATTACACCATGTATTTTAAATAGTTTTGGAGTTTCTAATCAAGTCATTTGGATATAAATGTGTAGCTATAAGTAATTAACAGATTAGGGTTAAAATTTTTGGTCAAATGAATATTTACATTCATTAATAGTTTAAATTCATACATGGGATCCCAAAATAAACATTTAAAAAGACATTTACAATTCAAAAGGGTGGTTACAACACAAGTCGGCCTAAGATGCAAAATTAGGGTTTAACCCTAGTTCCTCTGTGAATCCCTGACGGTGGTGGTCGAGCAATCTAAATATGTACGCACCGCCACCACAACTCTCAAACTTATGGCTGGTCCAGCTTCCATTTTCCCTTACCTACACCACATAGTACCCGTGAGCCAAGGCTCGGGAAGAAAACTTAAACATGCTCATAAGCAATTAATAACATATTACAAAATCATAATTAGCATGCCTAGCAGCAATAAACCTACCCATGCATGTATTAAATCGAGATAAGTGACTTTAGTGTCACACCGGGACCTGTTGCCATAAGTTAGGTGACTGTAGAGTTACCCTAGGGCCCATTGCCCTATCCTCTATATCACCAGCCTTAGAGCTGGCCTAGCATACCTAGTGATTTATTTTCTAAGCGACCATAGGGTCGGTCAAGTATATACCACAATCCTAGATAGGCCTAACCATATCGGTCAACGCTCATCGCGCTATGGCCGCCCTTGACTCATAAGTCAATCCTTTCAATCAAGTAAAATAGATAAGCATGGATTATATATTACAAGTATGCACAAAAAAGTTAACATGTCAAATAAAATTGTCCAAGCATGGCCATAACCATGTTCAATAATCGGGCCAAGCGTTAATCACATACTTGGTGCAGTTTTCTTACCTCTGGTCCAAGCACTAGATAGATAAAAACGAGCCTTCAGCACGATCCTGTCTCAAGCCCTAGCGATAACCTAGTCACAAAATTAAATAATATCCTAATTATGATTCAATCCCATAAACAAACTTCAGGACCAATCCCGTGTCCTCTAGACCTCCAATTCCACCCAACGGAATGGGGGAATCATCCCATGAGCCCCAAAGTTCTTCCCAAGCTAAAAAATGAGGGTTACTGAAATTGACATAGGGCAAGGGAGCCCAAAAAAAGGGTAGGGGCACCCAAGCAAGTTAGAGAGCTCCCAAACCCCTCCCCTGCTTAGCGTAAGGGCACCCAAACCCAGGGAAAGGGTGCCACCTCGCAAACCCAGAATTATGGGTTGCGTTTTCTGCAACTTTTCCAACCCCAAATCACCAAAACGAGTTCCCAGCCCCTTTATACAAGAATTTCAACCCAAAGCAGTATAGCCAAACATTAACACACTCAAAATCACAACATTGAGCTTCAAAGTCCATCACTTTTCCAAATAAAAAAATTACACAATTCCTCCCAATTCTCAGCTGAAATTAAACCTCCCAAGCTATTAAAAATGTGTTTTTAACATCAAAATACCTAAGCAAATAACTTAAAACTCAAAACTTTGAAAATCATACCATAACCCAAAATCTCTCCAACAACAATGAAGAACACAAAAGCCTAGATAAAAGAATAAGAGAAGAGAGCTTACCTCTAAAATTTTTGAGATTCCTATGTTATAAGTGAACTTGGATGCTCCTATTCCCTCCATGACAGCTTGAAATTCCACCAAAATTCCTAAATTCTCACCAAACAACCTTAGAGCTTGAGTGATTATCAAACCAAGTGAAAGAAGAAGAAACTTAGAGAGAGAAATGGAATAAACATGAATCATCCAGAATTCTCTCAGATTTTGCTTGTATGGCTTACACTAATTGTCAAAATGACCATTTTGCCCCTTAACCATTCAAATACCCTTTGACCAATGCAAGGGTATTTTGGTCTTTTCCCGTAATTCCCTCTAACCATAAATTATTCTTAAGGTTCCCAATTAAATCCATTGAACCAAATAGTCACCAAATTAATTCTCATTTACCGATAAATCCCAATAATGTACTAAATTGCTAAAATACCCCTAGGCTCACCCCGAGCTAGGTATTTGACCCAATTGTGACTAAACTGCTAACTTGCTCACTAGGATAGTCTCGTGCTGATTAATCCAAATATATCAATATAATAATGTGGCATCAATCACAGATCATATATATTTACAAATATAGAATCAATGGGTCACAGTTATCAAAATACCCTTCTAATAAGAAACATACCCACATGCATATTTAATACACTTAAACATGCATAAACAATCATATCATAATATAACTCATGTAATTCACATAATTATACATATATAATCACAAAATACACATCATATTCATTTATGCCATCCTGTCACACTAATCAAGGCACTAAGTTTGATTAGCAAATTTAGGACGTTATAATTAATATTGACTCGTGGACTAGGTAGATTTAACCACTGGACCAATCGTGGGTTCTGCTTTCTTTTAATTAGTTATGATTTATATCAAGCCTAAACTCTCTTCTTTTTATTTATAATTTCTCAATTGACGAAAAATCGACGTCACTACTAGAAATGGTTTCATTTTGTTTTATTCTAAAGTTCTCCTATTGTGTAACAAGAAAATTGATTTTAATCTCTTTCCTAAAGCTAGTGCCATGGTGCGTGACTTCTAATATTTTCCAGATATCATAAGCCAATGAGGCTTGTTCTATATTTTTGAGTATGTCTCTATCTAACCCATATATTAATGCATTCTTAGATAAAATGGTTTTATCATTATCATCAAAGTCTCCATATTCCTTCACTACTTGTTTATCTTCTACGGTTTTTTTAAGGACATAAGGTCCCTCATTAACAATATGCCATAAATCATAATATGTAAGATGGAGATATGTTTCTATCCTAATTCTACAATATGAAAAATTACTAGCATTGAAAAATTATTTTAAAGTTTTAATTAAAAATTTATTTATTTTATGAATTCTACAAATTTATTTAAATCATTTAAAAATAATAAACCTATTGAAAATCAAATAAATCACTAAAATGAGGGATAATATGAGAATATTAAAAATTTAAACACAGAGAGGATACCAAACTATGTATTTTTTGCAAACAGAGGATATTGATACCAAGTTTGTATTTCGATAAAAGACAAGGTACCAAATGAGTATTTACGCCCTTTTTTTGTCAGGAGTAACTTTATTATTATTCATAATGAAGATGATTAATATGACAAATTGGAGGAGGGTTATCCTCTAACCAAAATAAACTCCTTGTCTAGACAAAGAACATGCATAGCTGCTCTCGAGAATTTAGACAAAGTAGTTTACACATGGTAATAATTAAACATTATTGATTTTGATAAGTTGCAATATTGTTAAAAGTTACAAACAAATGAAAGTGAATCAGAAAAAAGTTGCCTCTGAAAGATAACAAATGCTTCAATTTGTAAGGTCGATAAGATATATGAATCACAAAACAAACAAAGATAAGAAACTACTAATGAAATAGAGTTAAGAATTCTTTTAAAAAATAGAGTATCCAACCAAAGGACCATCCCTTAGTTTAGCCTTGAGTAAATTATGTCAAGAATTGAATTTATTATTATTTAGAGAAAATTAAAGCAATGTACAAATAGGGGTAGGAATTTCCTCCAACCAACAAAACTCATCGTCAAGCCCAAGAGCATGCTTAGCCAATTCATGAGCCACAATATTAAATTGACGACTAACATGAGAAAGAGATGCCATCAGACAGTTAAACAATAATGGTTTAATATTAGCAAAGATAAAACCCAAGTCATTATAATAAATTGTGTTATTTTTAAAGCCAAAATAAGCGAAAGAGAATCAGAAGAAACTGAAGTAAGTGAAAGGTCGAGCCTTTCTACCCAGTCAAATCTATTTAGTAATGCTAATGCTTCAGATTGAAATGCAAATAAGGCCCTTCAATACAAAACCAGCCAATATTAACATAAATAACACAAAGAAAGTAGTTAAATTAAAATATAATAACATAAAAATAGAAGAGAAAACAATCTCAGCCAAAGGGAATTTCCCTTGGTTGGGTTCTTACAATTAGTAATTCTAAACTAAATTTTTTCTTAGAAAATATTCAAGCATCTAGCAATCTTTAAGATTTAGTCCAAACCAATTGAAAAGTTTTAAAAGAACACAAAAATAACTTTCAAAGGTATTGACAGGGCTGCCAATACTTTTTGATCTGAGGAAAAAATAATTGCCCCAAAATCTATCATGTTTGTATGATTTGAACATTCTAGGTAATGAAAAGTTGTTGAACTAGTGTGATGTTCCATTTCCCTTGTGTTTCCAAAAGGTAAAAAGTTCTTAGAGGGTCAGATATGTTAGTTAAACTGGGAAAGAATGACAGAGGTCATGGTATCCAATGATCATTAAAAGTTAACGTATCTCTCCCATTACCTATACATTGTCTCAAACCCTTTTGTAGCAAATTCCTTCCTCATAAGATACTTCATCATGTCAATGAATGGTAGTGGCCCTCTGTAGCCTCCAAAATACTTGTATATTTGTAGTATCTTGCTTTAAGTACTTGTGCAATAAGAGGTGAGGGGTTAATCAGTAGAAGTCAGGCCTGTTTTTCCGGTAATGCCTAATTATATTGAATGAAACCTCTAAAGCCTATACCTCCATTAGTTTTTTTATCTACATATCTTATGCCAGGCCCGCAAATGAATTTTCTTTTTCCTATTTTTAGATCCCCACCAATATTCAGCTTGTAAGCCTTCAATTTCTTGACACAAACCTTATGGAATTAGGAAGCATGACATAAAATATGTTGCCAAAACTTGGATGACCACTTTAAGTAGAATTTATTTATGTGCATGAGGAATGTGCTTAATTTAAAGATACCCAAAAAAAATTCTTGATTAATGTTCAAATGTAAACTTTCAGATAATCTGGAAACTATCTTTACTTGCTTGAGAAAAAAGCTTAGAATTCCATGTATGTAAATGCTTCCATATTTTATCTTTAATTGGGTTGAATGAAGAGCTCTTGATTCTACCTTCCATCATAGGTGGACCTAAATAAGTTGCTATGGCTTCTTTTCTTTTGCAAATTAAAAGAGGACATATAAAATTTCTACTTTCCTCTGAGGTGTTTGGAGAAAAGTATACTAGGGACTTGTTATAATTGATCATCTGTTAAAACAATAAATACCTTTTATGGAGACCTCATTGTTGCCTTGAAATAATATTTTGATATTATATTGTAGACATACTAATTAAAATTAGATATCATTTAGGAGCTAAGGCTCATATAGGAATAAAATTTTTACATGTACTGAACATCCTGAATAAAGTGAAAAAATATTCTGAATAGCTTGTAAAGATTTTTCAGATGCCTAAAAAATGATGAGACCTTCATCCGCAAAAAAGAAAAGATTAATGGATGGAGCATTATTACAAATTTTTAATCCAAAAATATCTTGCATTTTTTCGGTTTGTCTAATTAAAGATGAAAAGCCTTCTGAACAGACAAAAATCAGATAGGGTGAAAGAGGATTCCCTTGTCTCAATCCTCAAAATGGAATTACTTCACCAAAAACTCAACCAAGAATCTGAAATGAATATCGAATCAATGTAACACATTTCATTAAATTTTTAACCCATTGAATCCTAAATCCCAACTTAAGTAACATTCTTTCAACAAAGTTCCACTCAACCCAATTATAAGCCTTGCTCATGTCCAACTTTATCGTTGCATAGCATTTTCAACCTATCTTTTTAAGTTTTAGATTTTGGATACATTAATAAGCAATAATTGCATTTTCTGTGATAAGTCTTCCTCGAACAAAAGAAGTTTGGGTAATACTTATAATTGATGTGATAAAAGGTTTTAATATATTGATTAAGATCTTTGAGATAAATTTATAGATGTCGTTACTACACTGATTGGTCAAAATTCACTTATAGATACAGGTTCTTTCACTTTTGGGATTAGAGTGAATATAGTGGAATTAATGATGGGTCAATCCTCCTTTTCATTCAAACAATCTAGAATTATTTTTCATACTAAGGAACCTACAATATCCCAATGTTCTTGGTAGAATAAAACACTCATACCATTTGGGTCTAGACTTTTGTCACTAAACATAGAAAAAACTACTTCTATAATTTCTTCCAAAGAAAAAGGTTTTTCCAGTGTCACATTCATTTCCTCAGTAACTTGTGGTTTAACACCCAAAAATAATTCATTAATCTATGTTTATGAGGGAGTTAAGGAGGTGAATAGATAATTATAGAGTTTTAAAATAATTTTACTTGTGTTTCTATCGCTTGTGCACCACACCTTATCATCACTAAAGAGACTTATTTTATTCATAGGTTAAAATAATTAGTACAATTTATTCTTTAATAAAACATAATTTTTTTACACTACTCCTACCTAAAATTTTCTTTAACTAAAATCAACATCTTTTCACCACTCTTTCTCGAATTGTTATGACATTGTTTGACTATCAAAGAAACCATAATAATAATTAAGCATTCATTGAGAAAAAATTCTGGTCAAGGGTTTCATAAATACGTAAGTATAATTATAGTGATAATCCCTACTTCTTCACTCTCATTATTTACATTTTCCATTATTAGTTTCACATGTTTTACAATCAAAATCAAGTAGCTTTATTCCATTAGCCTAACATAGCCTAAACTTTGGATTGGTTAGAAATTTTATGATATAACTTTTCACTCATGATCACTATATTTATTATCAATCAATAACCTGCCATTCCTACATATATCCTTCTTAGCTCATTAATAATATGTTTATTTATACCTCTGGTGAGTAATTTGGAGTTCTAAGATATAACTTTTGCTTCTCTTAGCTATGAAACACATAACTTATTTACAAAATTTATTCTCACATTTAAGCTATATACTTCATTATATTTCTAACACTATCCAAGATAAGCCTTGTAAGTAACTATATACTAGTATTTACTTATAAAATTAAATGGTTATTCTCATATTATACTTCATTATTCACCATTATAATACTTGTCGACTTCTGTGCATAAATTCATATTTATTTAGATCTTATGTATTATATTTGTTTAAATAAGAACTAATTTTTTGTTAATATCATTGTAACGCCTGTTTATGGGCACCTATAAGTCACTTGTGTCGGGGCAATGGTCCATGTAATGAAGGATATTTTATGGTATGAAAATATTGGGAAACTAATTTCTATATGTTATTGTTAGCCAAAAGTATTAAAAGAGTGGTTTGGGAGCAAATCAAGAATTTACACTAGCCATTGTACTCGAAAATAGAGAGAACTAGAGAGAAAAGCAAAGAACATGGCACTCTCTAGTTTCGGCCAAAGGGGTATAAGATCAAGGGTGAGTTTCTCTTTCTTTCTTTTGATGAATCTGAACTAGAAGTGATGCTTAGAGATCTTTTGTCTGGTTTGTAGAACTTTAGATCAAAGCAAGAGGAAGGGATAACAACCAAGGGTTCTGTCTAAGAGAAATTCATGAGAAAGGTGAAATTTTGAATTGTGTCCCTTATAATTTTAGTCATGGAGATGATTCTTAGAAAATCTTTACTGTTTCGGTATTGTTGGAAGTCGAAAGAAAGGGAGAGAAGAACACTAGAGGGTTCAACCATTGAAGATGAGTATTGTTCTAGAGTGTTCCTTTGAAAATGATAATTGATGTTAGTATGAGTAATTTTGTGCTTTATGTTAGATAAGATAGAAATTTGGGTAGTTAGATTGAAACTATAATTTTAAGGGCATTAAAATGTTAGAATTGGAAACTTTGGGTGGTTAGTACTCAAAAAGAGGGCAGTTGCCATTTCTGACAGCACCACCGTCGGCTTCTATGGAGGTTGGTTGATGTTGAGATGTTGAGAGGCAACATTTGAGGTGAAGAACACCCAAGAGTGCTCATGGGCAAATAAGTAGGCTCTGGTAAAGAAATTAGCACCAGTCATTAGGCTTTGGTGCATGGCTGAGAAGCTGAGAGGCCACCTTGTTGCAGTTATGGAGATAACCACCATCGAAGTGATTGCTGTGACGAAGCCACCACCTCCTACGACGACCTTGAGCATGGAAGGCTCGGGTGTAACACATGGCTGAGCCATGTATGCTTAGTGTTCAACCATGTACCAAGCCTTGGATTTTACTTAAGGTTACTTGAGCTCAAAGTAATCTGCCAGAAACAGATACACGTTCAAATAGTGTTCTCTCTCTTTTGTTCTCCTGTGTTACCGCTCGTTGCATTTTCGAAGGAAACTCGAGTTTTAGAACTCAAATTTAAGCAAGGTTAAAGTCATAATGTTTCAAGGGAAGATTAGAAGCTTGACAGTCAAATGATTTAATTGGAAACGACTCAATCAGAGGTAATCTGAGCTTTAAGTTATGAGTTTTTGAGTTCTTAAGCTTTGATTAGATTTTATAGTTTTAATGAGTTTTTGATGGTTTTGGGCTGCTGAGTTGTTTGGGAACTTTGTTTATGGGATTTGTCTATGTTTAGATAGGTTTATGGAGTGATTTGGCATGAGAAAAATGATGAAAATATTGAGTTTGCAGGTCGAGCCGCATCCCTGTTCTTGGGGCGCCGCGGCTTAAATCAGACGAAGAAGATGAGGGTTGCAGTGCCTAATAGGGCATGCCGTAGCGCTAGTGCAGGCAAGAAGGAGGCTCAGGCCTCTGACTTGAGTGGGTTGCAGATCAAATGGTTGGGGGCCACGGTGCTTAATGGATTTTGGGACTTGGGGAAGTTTTGAGTGTGGGAACTTAAACCGAAAGGCTCGGGATCAGGATCATGCTCGAGGGTCGTTCTTATTTTACATTACACTTGGACATGAGGTAAGAAAAAAGCATCCAATATGTTATGTACATGATTAGGGCTTGACCCGAATGTTGAATACATATTTGATTAGGGCTTGGACCCTTGTAAATGCGCATGATTATGTTTACGCCTATGAATTATTGATTAAGCATGTTGAGTGATTTGTATATGGATATTTGTTATGTGATGAATGCCTGTTAGCATTGTATAATTGGAAAAACCTTCAGTTCTCAGTCAAGAACGACAATAGTGTTGAGTGCTGGTCAAAAAGCATTGACTTATCAGTCAAGAACGGTAATAGCGCTGAGCGCTGGTTGAAAAGCATTGACTTATCAGTCAATGACAGCAATAGCACTGAGCGTTGTTTGAAAAGCATTGACTTATGAGTCAAGGGCGGCTATAGCTCGTTGATCGCTGGTCGATATGGTTAGACCTAATGAGGAGCACATTATACGTTTGTCCGACCCAATGGTCGTGGAAAACTAAAGCGCCAGGTACGTTGGGCTAGCTCCAAGGCTGGTTATACAGAGGATAGGGCAATGGGCCCTGGGGTGGCTTATTAGTCTCAAATCCTAGGGCGTTGAGCCCCAATGTGATTTATTAGTCATGTACTTGGGCAACGAGACCCAATATGAATAAGTTAATCATTTATTTAGGGCATTTGGTCCCATATGACCCTGTAGTTATTTATATGAATGGTATGCATGAACGAGTAGGGTTATTACTTCTAGATATGTTTGTTATGGTTTGATAATGTATTATTAACTGCTTATGAGCATGTTTAAGTTTTATTGCTGGGCCTTGGCTCACGGGTGCTATGTGGTGTAGATAAGGGGAAAGGAAAGTTGGACCAGCCATGAGTTGAAGAGCTTAGGTTACGACGTGTACATATGCGGTCGTTTGACCACCACGGCCAAGGTTTCTCAGAGGAACTAGGGTTAAACCCTACTTTTGTCGCTTAGGTCGGCGAGTTGTAATGTCCTTTTTGGAACTTTAAATAACTTTGTAAACATTTATTATGGGATCCCATGTACAACTTAATGTTTTAATGAAATATCCATTCATTTTGACCGAAATTTTTAACCCTAGACTTTTAATCCCATTTAGTTGCATGTGTTATGACCTAATGACTCGTTTATCGAGTTGTGCACTATTTAAAATACACAATGTAACAGTCTTGGCTTACCAGGGCGTTGCATTTTTTTTTTTTGGCTACTAAGATCTAGGAACATATTTTTAAAAACAATTTGTTATGTAAATGCCTTATTATTGTTTATGAAAGTCTTTTACATGTTTAACGATATAGTTTAAGAATGTTGTCTTTTAAGAGTAAGTTGACCACTATGTAAACAATGTCATCTCCTAGTGGATCAACCGTTTAAATTTTTTGGTCATTACATTTGGTATTAGAGCGTACAATATTTGAGGGTTCTGTAGACCTTCATAATATGCATATGAAGATCAGGAAGGCATCAGCACATCGCATTGTAAGTTGGTTCTTTTTCTACTTTGTTTTTTTGGTCGAGTCTAACCCTTATGTTTTGGCTTATTTAAGCAAAGGAATGGATGCCTAGGTGGAAAACTTGAGCTTTGAGGATTAAGAGGACATTGCCTATGTCTCAGATACGTTTGCATGAGATGATTGCCAAGGTTAGGGAGATATTGGACATTGGGGTAGACCCTCATGATAGAACCAATGGGTTACAACACTTGTTCAACCTAATCATAGATGTCAATAAGCATATGCAGATCCTCTAGTGGCATTTAGCTGGACTTAGGACCTCTGAGGAGAGGTATTAGGCACTTAGGTCAGTACTGGACTCCTCTAGTGTCCGATTACATTTAGAAGGAGCCTAAGATTGGGTTGTGGCCAATGAGGTCGATGAGAGAGTCATTTATGACTTAGTAGAAGGCAGTGCCACCATTGAGGATGATGGTACATTTACTAAGGAGATTGAGATGATACATTGTTACCTATCTAGGTCATCCTTAGAGTCCATTAGGTTATCGATTCAATTTCAATTCCAGTGAATGGGAATTGGGGAGTGGAATTTGGAGGTTGGACTATTAGACGGAAATTCTTAATGAATCAGGGTAATGAGAGTCCTCAAGTTTCAAGATAGAGAGTTCAGCTGGAACCAGATAGAGATTTCTCTGCTAGTATTAGTATGTTGTTTTTATGTTCATGTGTATGTATTAAATAATGGTTCCCTATTAGGTTGGCTTTTGGAACTGAAAAGGTTATGAGCGCTCACATCGCAAACTTGTTGTAACACAACCTTTACTTGTAAAGTCAATGGTACTCTAGGAACAAGATATAGCTAAAAGGGTAAAACTGTAATTTTATTCCCTTTTAATTCTGAACCATTAATAGATGATTAATGATGTATGTAATGATTATATCAATAGACACTTTATTATTAAATACTCAGTAAATATATGTTTGTAATTATCAAGAGTTCAATCTCATATTTATAGTGGAGTAATAATAAGATTAATAAATATGATTATTTAATCAAAGAGCTTTGATTAATAATGTAATATTTAATCGAGCTTGATATTATAGGTCTATAGGTCTCCAGGGTGACTCTATCAACATCATATCAAGATAAGATTTGATACAATGGTATAAGTGTAATTTGGGAATTTGAGAAGAATTTTATTCTTCAGATCAAGTATACAATTATATGATAATTAAGGTTGAATAATTAATTTGGAATTAATTATTAATTTTTAAAAATATATTTCTTAATTTAAATATGTAAAATTTTGAAATTCATATATATAAATAAATTAATTATTTTATTTGAGTGGGAGAAAATAAAATTAGTAAGTCAAAAATAGTTTTTGATTTATTGAATTTTAAAAGATGATGATAATGATGATCATCAATTTGAATTTTGAATTTATAATTTAATTCTTGAAATATGGTTGTCATATTTTCTATAAAAAGATAAATATCTTATTTTGTGGAAGATTGATTTTAATTAAATAATTAAATGACAGAAAAATGCAATATCTCTGAAAAAGATATTGCAGTCCACACATGACACAGTCCAAGGACAATGCCTTGCCTATATGACTACACTAATATTGTATCAATATTGTTTTTATATTATTTATTTAATTATTTAATAATTTGAAAATAGTTTTTTTGAATTTGGTAAGTTAGATATATGCATAAATCAAATCCTATCATCATTATGATATTATTAATATATTACTATTACTATTAGGAATAATAAGGTAATATAAATCTCTATATATATGATATAGAAGAAGAAGAGAACACACAACAATACAACACAATACACAATTCAGAATAGTTCTTAGAGTTTTTGTAAGACAAAACTCTTTTTTCTTCTTCTTTATTCTAGCCATTCTCAGACCATAATCAAAGTTCTCATGTGTTGAGAAATACTTGTGATTCCTAAAATTGCGAACCCATGTTTTCTATGTGCCCACACACATCTTGAGGTGTAGAGAACACTCCAGAAGATCGAGGCTTGAGTGCTCAAAGCATTGGATAGGAAGATTAGAAAAATATACAAAAAGACTCAAGGACACTTGATAGGCTTCAAGGGGTAATTTTTTATGTTCTTGAATTTATGTGTTTATATGTTATATATAAATATATTGTATATCTATATATTTGTTGCATGATTAATTTTTGACCCACGATTTAGCCAACTGACACAGAGTCAAAATATGAATGATATAGACTAATGTATAGAGAATAACGTAATGACAAAAGTAAAGAAAACACAGTAATTTATAGTGGTTCGGCCCTAGGATCTGGTAATGACCTACGTCCACTTAGAATGATATTGATATGGAATCAAAAGTGTGATCAGAGAACTTGGGTTCAATGAGTTTCAACACTTCTGACAAACAATACAAGTTTACTAGGAGAAATTCTATAATCCCTATGATTCAGAAGCTCAACAAATCAAAAGTCCCTTCCCTTGAGCTATCTCTTGCTATTTATAGGCTCATGGAGGGTTACAAAATATTGTTACAGATATTATCCCCTGAATAATGGGATATCCAGAAGATTGCATGAGATAAATTCGGGATTCACAAAGATCTTCCCATAAATGTTGCCTTGTCTGCGGAACTACCGACCAAACTGGTCGTGGGTAAGACAGGCTTGTCCTGCTTCTGCTGTGCATCCTGGTCGATACTCTAGCAGACGCCTTCCAGGTATCAGCCACGTGTCAAGAGATTATCTGCCACGTCACAAATGCTAATTTATTGGATAACATTTGCCCCCCAAAGTTTATTTACTACGAACAGTAAATAAACTTTGAACGAGCGACTCTTCGGTAACCCCTCCTGACGTGTCAGAACCCTTCGTGTGCTCTTGAAAGAAGTAACCCACTTCTGTCCAATCATGACTTTTCGGTTCCCCAGAAACGATTTCGACGGCCATCACGTTCCCCCATACTTCGAAAAAGGAAAAATAATGATTACACCTTTTTAGTATCAGAGACAAACTTATATAAGACCATCAGAGCCACCTCTTTTCTTTTCACACATGCCATTATTCTGCCAAAAACCCTAAAAACCAGAGCTTTAAACTTCTCCAGCGAACGTTCTCTTGCGCCTTTCACGACTCAGATGGTGGGCTCCTTAATCTCCGAAGACCTCTCTTCCACCTTCACGACCACTATTCTTGGTAAGTTCCTGAAACCCCATTCTTCTAATTTCTCGTGGTGCATGCTTTTTATGGCGTACTGTTTAAGTTTCTTCAGCTTCTGGTTTTAGGTGCTTGTAGATAGAATGTTTTGTAGGCAGAGTAGGTTTACGAGTTAGTTTGAAACCCAGGATCATGCTTTTTAGGACGTAAAACCGAAGTAACATTTCGATTTTTTAAGCTAATTGAAAATTTTTTCCCGCCCTAAGGGGAGTTGAAAAAGCTTTTCAGGAAAACTTTTCACTTTCACCCTTTAATCCGTTTTTCGCACTGTTCGCATAGAAAGATCTAATTTCTTGTTAGAATGCTGTTGTATAAAGGCTTAACTTTTATACTCGACCAGCGTTATTCTAAAAAACCTTCTAAAGTTCTATAACCTCACCTCCCCATTCTTCTGTTTGCAGATTTTAATGCCAGATTTGTGGGGAGGTGAGAGACCCATCGACGACGACCTCCTCGCCCAGCTGCTCGAGGGAGAAGAACAACCAGTTGATCATATCCATCAGATACCTTTCTCACGATCCTCTTCATGACCACATCCTTCCCCTCCAATGGCCCGCTCCAAGTCTTCTGGCAAGAAGAGGCCTGAGTCTGAAAGTAACACTACTCCCCCTGCCCAGCCTGATTCGCAGGCCAGGGCTCCCTCGACCAGTGGTCGAGAAAATCTTGTTCCTGACCCTAATATCCAAACTAGGGCTCGCCCTCGTCATCGGAATCCGCCTGATGTCGAGTGGTATACTCCCCCAGCTAGTTCAGTGACCATTCGAATGGTTGCTAACTGCTTCAGGAAATTTCCCCTCACGGGGGTAACCATTACACGTCCCACCGCGGACTAGAGGGCTAACCGTCCAGGAGGGGCGACCAGCGCCTGGTCCCGGTATCACATTGAGGCGGGAGCTTATCTCCCTCTTCATCCTTTCTTTGTGGGGGTGGCCAATTATTTCAGCGTCGCTCCCTTTCAAATAACTCCCAACGGATATAGGATGCTGGCCGCACTCTATGTTCTGTACAAACTTAACAAATGGCCAGAACCTTCACCCCATGAGGTCAACTATCTTTTTGACCTTAAGTCCAACCCTCAGCACAACGGGACGTGCTTTTTCCACTTCTGCCACCAGGAAACCGGCCGGACGTTCTTGAGTGGTACAACCCATATATCAAACGTGGGGCATTACAACAAGGAGTACTTCTTTACTCCGGACATAACCAGTGACAACTTGGCCGTTGCGAGAGGAGGTATAAACTTGTCTTTGTCTTGGTCGACACTTTAACATAGAGTATTTCCTTTTATTTTCTCTCAAACTTGATCTGTTTTTCAGGCCCTTGGTTACGTCCGACCCCAACACCAAGCATGGTGTCGAGGTCTAACACTCTGGCCAGGATGTCTGATGCAGCAAAATGTGTCAAGATCCTGACACTCGAAAAGAACTTGAGGTCTTCTGGCCTCCTGGCTCCTCGCCATGAAAATAGAGGGCCCGTGGTGGGCGATGCCACTGTCGAGGGGGTTCCCGAGCAGCAACCTCCTGTGCCTCCTCGTAGGAGGAGGCCAACAGGAGTTACGATCAGGGAACCCACGGGCAGCCCTTCTGCCGAAAGGCCTTCTGCATCCTAAGGCAAGGGGAAAGAAAAGGCCACAGAGCCTGTTGTTGACTTGGGAGAGTCTTCTAATGACAATGGTAACGTTATTTCGCTTTTAAATGGTTTGCCAATTCCCTGTCATATGTTTGATGGGGATGGTAACTTTACATATGCTCCAAATCTAGGGCCAGACTTCTTCATGCCAGAAAATGAGTATATGATTAATAGAGTCAATAGTGTAGCGACCAGTAGTTGTAGCTCGGGTATTTACTTTGTTATCTTCTTTCCGTTGTATTACTTTGTAACGACCCAAATTCACTAATAAGGCTTAAGGGCCTTGATTAGTATGCCGGGAGGGCATGATGGGAATTATGTGTGATTATTATGATTAAGATGTATGATTATGATTTTAAGCATGTTATATGACTATGTGAATTATATTATGTGATAATTATGATATGTGAATTGTACTGTGTGGGTGCTGTGATACAAACGTGATGCACGTGCCAAGGCGGTCCTAGGAAACTAGATAAAGGTAACTGGTGACTTGGTAACCTGTGTAACCATTAGTAACTATAGAAAGTAACAGGTTTCTTTGGGAAAGCGGTAGAATTGCAAAGTTAGGGAAAGGACAAATAAGCCCTTGAGGTCTAGTTAGTAAGTGATATTAATGGAGGGTTAAAATGGTAATTTGGTAGTAAATAGATGAGTTTGAGCTGAGGGAATAACATATACGTATAATATTTTGGAGAGGGGTTTATGCTGAATGGTGGAAACCTAGAATTAGAACAAAAAGGAGATAGAAAGGAGAAGCAGAAATCTAGACTCTTGGAAGGAGAATCAAGGGATGTCTGATGTTATCAACCAAGTTTAGGCCAAGAAAACTCACAGGTAAGATTTTGATTATGCTATATCTAAGTTTTAAGTCTGAATTTTAGTTAAGGAAGGTGAATTGAGATAAGTTGGTGGCTGGTTTTATGTAATTTCAGAATTTGGAAACCAAGGGGGAAGAAGGTCAAGAGCTGGAGGTTGAACCTATCACTTAAGGTAAGGTCTCTGTATGTTTATTAGATTTGTTTTGTTAAGGTTTAGGGAGTTTGAAGTGTGGGTTGTGCTTGAATTCAAGCTGTGCATAACTTTTCTGGTTTGAGTTGTCAAGTGGGAATTCAAGAGTGAATTTTAGGATTGAAGGTGTGAGTGAGCTTAGGCATGATGTCTTTGGGTTGTTGTGAGGTTTGTTAGAGGTTTAGAGTTGGTTTTGGGACTTAGGATAGAGTTTGGGGTGAATTGGTGAGGTTGGAGCTCGGGAAAATGCGAAGGAAAACCCAGAAATCTGGGTCTGCGATGGTGTGCCGCGGCACGGCTTTTGCTTGCCGCGGCCTAGGGGTCTCTGGAGGTGGGTGCCGCGGCACAAGGAATGTGGTGCCGCGGCACAAGGCAAAATTCAGGGAGTGATATTTTGCAATTTTTGACCTTTGCTCCGGGGGTTCGGGGGATGTCTCCGGGATGTTGTTCTAGGGTTTTGGGGGTTCCGAGAGTGTGGATTAGGTACCGGGAAGGTAGTCTTGGATTGGTTAATGACAAGGAATATTATATTTGTGTTTGATTAGGACTTTGGAGAAGCTCGGGATAGAGGACCGTGCTTGTGGCTACGTGATATCGGAAACCAGCGAATTGAAAGGTAAGAACACTGCACCCGAATGTATGATTGTGATGGGACTAAGTGCTCCCGAGAATTGTTTTGTGTCATCGTTGGTATTATGCCAAGGGACACGTGTAAGCGGTCTAAGAGTACCGTTCATGAATTTAGCGCATGGGACGCGAATTGGCCACTGGGAGCGAGAAACGAAAGGATAACAGAGGGAGCAGCTTGTGAGCGCTAGCCCTGGTTATCATCTGTGCATTGTGTTATATGAGTTGAAATGCTCTGTATATGAAATACTTGACTATTGATATGCTTGAGTTTATGTGATGTTATAAGTGAGATTGACTTGACAGCTAAATGTGCATGCTCTATTATTGATATATGTTCTTGCTGGGCCTTGGCTCACGGGTGCTTCGTGGTGCAGGTAAGGGTAAGGGCAAGCTGGACCAAGCCTGAGGTGGAGAGCTCCGAGGTGAAATGTACATAGCCAGCCGTTCGATCACCACGGTCGAGGAGTGTGTCAGGACGGAGATTACCTAACCACTCATTTTGCCTTAGTATGGCTGTTGATGTATATAGACTTTGTAACTTTTGTAAATGACTTTTAAACTGTCATTTTTGGGATCCCTTGTACATAAACAATGTTTAGTAATGAAAATGTATCTTTTGAGACCAAAACTCTTTTAACCTTAGTTCCTCTACTATTTGAGTAACACGCTTTTACTTTAAATACTTGATTAGCAAGTTTGGCACATTATAAACACACAGTGTAACGGTCTTGGCTATCCAGGGCGTTACATACTTACTTTCACCTTTCTCTTTCCTTATTAACCTCTTGTGTTTACTTTCATGCAGATATGTCGACTCCCAACATCTTCGACATGTATCAGGCTGAGGAAGAAGAAGAAACCCCCCAACTCACACGGAAGCCAAAAAAGAGAACTGGTGAATCCAGTCGGGGCCCTCCAGCCAAGAAAAGTCGACCAGAAGACCCTCCTCAGGGCACACCAACTGGGCAAAGTCCTGCGCCAACTGGGCAAACTCCTACTCCTCCTCCAGCTCCTTCTGAACAGCAAACTACTCCTGTTCGGCCGAATCCTCCAGCTGCGCCTGCCAGGGAGCATCTTTCTCGTGAAGAGGCTCATGGGGCCAGACTTATGAGCCGTGCCATCCGATCCGCCTGGGACCGCCTCGATCGCATTGGTGAAGGCGAGCGTGTTAGGGCCGCAATGGTTCAAGCTGAAGAGCTGCCAGTCGACCAGATCATGAACAGGGCTTTGAACGAAATCTCCAGCGTAAGTGCGTCTTTATTCTTTGAGTCTTTAGTTTTTTAGTCCTCGTGATAAGTTTTGACTCCTTTTTCTTTGTGCACAGGCCTTACTTTCTGCCATTACTACCCGTACCCGAGCCCAGGCTTACCTCGAGCAGGTCGAGGAAAAAGCCATCGAGAGGTTCCAGGTGAAAGCGGCCGAGGAGCTCTCGGCTGCTGAGGCTAAGCATGCTAAGGAGTTGGAGGCGGTGATCCGAGAGAGGGATCCAGCGGTGACTAAGCTGTCTGAGGCTAAAGCTGCGAAGGAAGCAGCGGTCAAGTTGAGGCAAGAATACCGGGAGATCAACAAAACCCAGCTCCGCGAAATCAAGCATCTGGGGGAGGTACTCAAGACCAAGGATAAGGCTATTCTCTCCCTCGAGGGCAAAGTGAAGCAGTTGGAGCTTGACAACTCCAAGAATCTGGAAAAGTATAAGGGGACAACACTCCGATGTTTCTACAATTTCTGGAAACACAATCAGGGTGCTGACTTTAGCTACCTTTCAGAGGAAGTCAGAACTGCGGAGCTGGCCCGATGTGCTGCCCAACTGGCCGAGGAGGAAGCAAGAGCCGCGACCCCTGCCACTCCAAGCGTTGCTGGTTTGGAAGAAGAAGATGCTATTGAGGACGTGACTAACCAGGATGCTGCCCAGGACCCTCCAGCCCCGAATGCCTCTTAAATTCTTATTTGTTTTTTTCTTGGATATACGATCCAAGGGTCGTGGTGTAAAGACAGTAATTTCTTTTTAAACTTTACTGCACGGGCAGTAAATCTTTTTTATTTGAACAGTTACATCCAAGCAGCGATGCTTGCGGTGTAAAAGCTTAACTCTTTGTGCTATAATATTTATAACATTTGTTCGTATGACCGAACTTAGCATAGTACTTTGCCATGATGTATCAAACACAAATTTTGAAAAATACTCTAAGTACTGTAGCATGCTTTCACTTATTTTGTTCATGTGTTTACATACCTTGAGAAGTATGCTTTGCTATCGATGTGCCTTATATGCCCCCCAAGTGATCGAGGAGCTTTAGGTCCTTGGTCACTTGCCTTGACCATAACCTGTTCGAACGTTCCTGTTCGTAGTAAAACTGATACTTGTAATACAGCAAAACAACACACGTAATGAACAAATACTTGTAAATATAAATTCACAAAGGTTGGCAAGAATGATTGGCTGAGCACAGTCCCTTATAATCTCGTATTAAAAATGGACTAAACATGTCTTTATGAGTGATTCGAAATTGAATCTTACATATACGAGCAGTTAGCCATACATCGTGGCTAACCCTCTTTGCAAAACTTGTAAAAATTAACAAGAGAAATTTAAACAAGCCAGTCCTTTAAGAAGGGCTGTTCATTGATAATACTTGCGCAGGTGTTCTCCATTGCAATAGCGGAACGAGATCTCCGTTTAAGCGTGCAAGTTTGTAGGTGCCTAGGTGAAGGACTTCTTCAATCTGGTAAGGCCCTTCCCAGTTAGGTCCGAGCACTCCAACAGTGGGGTCGCGGGTATTTAAGAAAAATCGTCGTAGCACCAAATCTCCGACGTTGAATTTTCTTTCTTTAACTTTGGAGTTAAAGTACCGGGCAACTTTTTGCTGGTAAGCGGCAACTCGGAGTTGAGATTTTTCTCTTATTTCATCGATCGAGTCTAGGGACTCCATCATCAACTGGCTGTTCACGTCCTGGTCGTAAGTCAAACGCCGATGTGAGGGGGGATCTAACTCGACAGGTAACATTGCCTCATATCCGTAGGCTAGAGAAAATGGGGTATGCCCTGTTGCTGTTCGATGAGATGTTCTATACGACCAGAGGACTTCAGGCAGCTGTTCTGGCCACGCTCCTTTAGCTTCTTCAAGTCTTTTCTTCAGGGTGTCCTTGAGAGTTTTGTTTACAGCTTCGACTTGCCCATTCGCTTAGGGGTGTGCGACTGAAGAAAAGCTCTTAATAACCCCGTGCCTCTCGCAGAAATCGGTGAACAGGTCGCTGTCAAATTGGGTCCCGTTGTCAGAAACTATCTTTCTGGGCAAACCATACCGGCATACAATGTTCTTGATAACAAAGTCAAGAACTTTCTTGGTCGTGATGGTTGCAAGTGGTTCAGCTTCGGCCCATTTTGTGAAATAATCGACTGCCACAACTGCGTACTTTACTCCTCCTTTTCCTGTTGGCAGTGATCCAATCAAGTCTATTCCCCATATTGCGAAAGGCCACGGGCTCTGCATCTGCTTTAGCTCGTTTGGAGCTACTCGTGGGATCTTGGAGAACCTTTGACATTTATCGCATCTTCGTACGTACTCCATTGAATCCTCGTTCATTGTTGGCCAGAAGTAGCCTTGTCTTAGAACTTTTTTCGCCAAACTCTGCCCCTCAGCGTGATCTCCGCAGAAGCCTTCATGCACCTCTTTCATGAGTTCCTTAGCTTTTTCTGATGTAATGCACCTGAGTAGTGGCATTGAATATCCTCTTCGGTACATAACACCGTCGAGCAGTATGTACCTAGCAGCCCGCCTTTGCAGAGTTCTGGCCTTGTTTCTATCTGCTGGCAATGTTCCATTTGTCAGATACTCCAGGTAAGGCGTCACCCATGTATCTTCTGCACGAATCTCCATGTTGGCTTCGGCCACTTCAATGCTTGGCTTACTCAATCTTTCTATCGGGACTATGTTCAAGGTGTCAGCATCCTTTGCACTTGCGAGTTTAGCTAAGGCGTCTGCATTCGAATTTTGGTCTCGCGAAATTTGCTGGAGGGTGTACTTTGTAAACTGGGCTAGCAAATCTTTCGTTTTATTAAGGTAGGCCATCATCTTTAATCCTAACACTTGATATTCTCCCAGGACTTGATTCATGACCAGCTGAGAGTCGCTGTAAATATCGAGCACTTTTATACTCGTATCCTTGGCCATTCTCAGTCCAGCGAGGAGAGCTTCGTATTCTGCTTCATTGTTTGATGCTGCGAAGTCAAACCTGATTGCGCAGTGAAATCGATGCCCTTCGGGTGTTATCAATATCACTCCCGCTCCAGCGTGGGATTCATTGGATGAACCATCCGTGAATAGTTTCCACGAAGGAGTCTCGTCTTGAGGCATGGGCGCTTCAGGCTGTTTGCACAGCTCACTGTTGGGGAGTTCGGTGAACTCCGCAATAAAATCGGCCAAGACTTGCCCTTTTATTGCTACTCGCGGTAAATAAGTTACATCGAACTGTCCTAATTCGACCGCCCATTTTAACAGTCGTCCAGCCGCCTCAGGTTTTTGGAGGACTTGCCGAAGGGGCTGGTCGGTCAGAACTGTGATAGGATGGGCTTGGAAGTACGGATGCAACTTTCTGGAGGCTAGAATTAAGCAATATGCTAACCTCTCGATTGGTGGATATTTCAATTCTGCACCGATAAGCCTTTTGCTGACATAGTAAACAGCTTTCTGTACGCCTTCTTCCTCCCGTATTAGTACCGCCCTAGCAGCAACTTTGGTAATCGCCAGATAAATATACAAAGTCTCTCCTTCGATTGGTTTTGATAGGATGGGAGGTTGCGACATATGAGCTTTTAAGGCCTGGAATGCTCGCTCGCAGTCCTTCGCCCATTCAAACTTCTTATTCCCCCTGAGTAGATTGAAGAATGGAATGCACTTGTCAGTTGATTTTGAGATGAATCTACTTAGGGCAGCGATCCTTCCGGTCAAGCTTTGTACATCCTTGATTCTCTCCGGCGACTTCATGTCGATCAGGGTTTTTATCTTGTCAGGGTTGGCCTCGATTCCTCTTGAATTTACTATAAACCCCAAAAACTTCCCTGATCCGACTCCAAAGGAACATTTGAGTGGATTCAACTTCATCTGATACTTGTTCAACACATCAAAGCATTCTCGCAAATTCCTCACATGTCCTTCTGCCTTCTTGGACTTTACCAACATGTCATCCACATATACCTCCATGCTTACCCCGATCAGCTCCTTGAACATGTGGTTGACCAGTCGTTGGTAAGTTGCGCCTGCGTTTTTCAGCCCGAAGGGCATTACTTTGTAACAATATAAGCCCGTATCGGTCCGAAAGCTGGTATGATCCTCGTCAGGGGGATGCATGCTGATCTGGTTGTAACCTGAATACGCATCCATGAACGAGAGGATCTCATGTCCTGCAGTAGCATCGACCAACTGGTCGATCCTTGGGAGTGGGAAACAGTCTTTTGGGCAGGCTTTATTGAGATCTGTAAAATCCACGCAGGTCTGCCATTTGCCGTTAGGCTTGGGGACCGGCACCAGATTGGAGACCCACGATGGATAAAATGCCACCCTGATGAACCCATTCTCTTTAAGTCTTTCGACTTCTTCTTTCAAGGCTTTTGATCTGTCTTTATCGAGCAGCCTTCTTTTTTGTTGCACAGGTGGAAAGGCTTTGTTTATGTTCAGGACATGGCTGGTCACTGCTGGATCTATCCCAACCATGTCTTTATGCAACCAGGCGAAAAATTCCTGGTTCTCTTGCAAGAATTTCACCAGTGCCTGCTTTGCGGTAGGCTCTAAATTCTTCCCAACCCTCACGACTCTGGTCGGGTCTTTTTCATCGAGTTGGACCTCCTCCAGGTCCTCGACGGGTCCAACATTTTCTTCAAAATCCCCAAAGCGAGGATCCAAATCTATATCCTCACTTTGGGCAACACCCTATTTGGTGACGTTACCACCTGATTGGGCTTGTCTGTCTTCTGTCATCTGCAATCGGTCTGGGGTAGCGCTCTTCGATGCTCCACTTTTTGCCTTTGTGATCGAGGCGTTATAGAACTCTCTGGCTTCCCTTTGGTTTCCTAAGACGCATCCTACCCCTGCGTCCGTTGGGAACTTCATGGCTAGATGCCACATGGAGATGATGGCCCTTAGATCAACCAGTATGGGCCTTCCAATAACGGCGTTATATGCCGAAGGACAATCAACCACTACAAAAATGGTGAGTAATGTCCTTGAGGCAGGCGCTATACCCGTTGTTACTGGGAGTTTGATCATTCCGGCTGGGGCGAGTCCTTCTCCAGAGAAGCCGTATATGGTTTGATTGCAGGGCTCCAGGTCTTTTACGGACAACTTCATGCGTTCCAGTGTTGACTTATACAGGATGTTCACTGAACTTCCTGTATCGACCAGTACTCTTTTTACCATCATATTGGCCATCTGGATGTCCACGACTAGCGGATCGAAATGTGGGAACCGGACGTGTTGGGCATCGTCATCAGAGAAGGTTATCCCATATTCCTCTGAGCGAGCCTTTTTAGGCGCACGGTCCTCCACAGTCATCATCTCGAAGTCCTGGTCGTGACGTAGAGTCCGAGCATATCGTTCTCTAGCCTTTCCGCTATTTCCCGCGAGGTGCGGGCCTCCACAGATGGTTAAGAGTGTTCCGGCAACGGGGGCAGGCTGTAATGGTGGCGAGCGTTGGCGTGTGGACGTCTGCTCGCTGCCACCTGGAGCTTCTCGTTGGGAAGTTCCCGAGGCCCGTACGTACCTTCTCAAGTGTCCTTGTTTAATAAGGAACTCGATTTCGTCTTTTAACTGGTTGCATTCATTAGTGTCATGTCCGTAGTCGTTATGGTAACGACAGAACTTGGTAGTGTCTCTTTTCGAAATGTCTTTTCGAATGGGCCCAGGTTTCTTGTAAGGTACACTAGAGCTTGTGGCCTGGTAAACCTCTCCCCGAGACTCGATGAGGGCAGTGTAGTTAGTGAACCTAGGTTCATAACGATTACCCTTGGCTCGTTTATTATCGGAGGTTGAAGGCTCATTGTGCGGCCGTTTCCCACCGTTCTTGCCATTACTGTTGCTGTGCCCGTTGCCTTTGCCGTTGCCATCAGGTTTGGAACCATTGGCGGCTTTGGCGGGTTCGGCGGCCTTCTTACCCTTGTTCGAAGGTTTTCCATCATCAGCAATGGCCTCTTCGAGCTTGATATAACGATCAGCTCGGTCCAAGAACTCCTGGGTGGTTCTAACCTCGTCCTTACGAAGACTCTTCCATAGAGGCGAACGGCGTCTAACTCCTGCGGTTATAGCCATCATTTTTCCTTCGTCTTCGACTGTCTTTGCTCCAGCTGCTGCTCGCATAAAGCGCTGGATGTAATCCTTCAGTGATTCTCCATCCTGCTGGCGGATTTCGACCAGCTGGTTTGCTTCGGTTGGGTGCACACGACCCGGATAGAACTGTCCGTAGAACTCCCTTACGAACATTTCCTAGGAAACTATACTTGCAGGTGGGAACTTAAAGAACCACTCCTGTGCTGCTTCAGAAAGTGTTTCAGGGAAGATCCTGCACGGAGCGTCTTCGAACACTTTCTGAATGTCCATCTGAATCTCAAATTTATTCACATGCGAGACTGGGTCCCCATATCCATCAAAGTTCGGGAGCGTAGGCATTTTGAACTTGCTGGGAGTTTCGGTGTTAGCTATCCTCTGGACGAAAGGGGTACCTTTCCTCCTGTCGTGGCCGATGTAAGAAGTCCTTCCTCCGACCAGCTGCTGCACAGCCTGATTGAGTGCGTCTATCTGGGCTTGTACTGCGGCAGGAATTGTGGTGGCCTCTGTGGCTGGGGGGATGTTCTAGCCATTCCTTTCTCGACGATCGTTGAGTACATCTCTCAGGTCCTCTTCTCTTCTTCGTTGCTCGCTACCTACTAGCCGGTTGAAGACATTATTTGTCTGGGCTGCCCCCCAGCATCTTGTCTATTTGGCTGGTCACCTTGAGGTATTTGGCTCCTGCCTTTACCTCTTTCTCCATTCCTCCCTCCAGCATTCCCCTTGCCTGAGTCGGCCTCATTGTACCCATGACCATCTCTGAACCTTGACTGGCTGGCCCCGAGCGTTGGAGGGTGGCCTGCGCTGGTCGCGGTGTCCCCGTGCATCGCTATGCCGTGGGGGTCCACGGACCGTAGAGCCTAGTTCCGAGTCTCTTCTGTTACCAGGAGGGTAGTGACCTCTGTTCGCTTGGTTTGGCCTGTCATTCTCATGGCTCCTAGGACTACGAGGCTGACGCTCGGTCCTATTCTGCCTTTGCTGCCGGGGATTACCCCGAGCAGCTTGGGATGGCGGATTTGCCTCGGGGTCCAACAGGACATCGTCATGGGGCGTCTGAGGCTGCTCAGGCCTTTGCGGACTTGAAGGCTGAACTGGTGGGCTAGGATTGGGACCCATCTGAGGTGGCCCATTTTCAGGTTGGTTAGGCTGCGAGGCAGGTGCGGCCTGATTTCTGGCCAACAGCAAGGCTGCTTCAAGGGCTGCCATGGCCTCGGTCTAGCGGCGATCCACCTCTGCTTGTCTCTCGCTCAACTCCGCCCGCTGACGATCAAGCTCCTGCTGCTGTCGCGCCATAACTTCTGCGGCAGTCTCTTGATTGGCCCTCAGACTAGCCAATTCTTCTTGCAACGCGCCCAGGGTGCTCTTCAGCGTCACATCGTCCATTTCCTCCTCTTCAAAATCTAGTTGCGGCTCATCTTCCGCCATGCTTGCAGGGGGAGGAGGAGGTGGTGGGTTCGACGGTGCAGCGGCAGTTGCCTGCCCAGTTTTCCTTCCTGCTTTCGCCATTGGTTTTCTTAACAATAATGAATTGTCCTCTCAATGAAAGCACCAGAATGTTGACCCACGATTTAGCCAACTGACACGGAGTCAAAATATGAATGATATAGACGAATGTATAGAGAATAACGTAATGACAAAAGTAAAGAAAACACAGTAATTTATAGTGGTTCGGCCCCAGGATCTGGTAATGACCTACGTCCACTTAGAATGATATTGATATGGAATCAAAAGTGTGATCAGAGAACTTGGGTTCAATGAGTTTCAACACTTCTGACAAACAATACAAGTTTACTTGGAGAAATTCTATAATCCCTATGATTCAGAAGCTCAACAAATCAAAAGTCCCTTCCCTTGAGCTATCTCTTGCTATTTATAGGCTCATGGAGGGTTACAAAAAATTGTTACAGATATTATCCCCCTGAATAATGGGATATCTAGAAGATTGCATGAGATAAATTCGGGATTCACAAAGATCTTCACATAAATGTTGCCTTGTCTGCGGAACTACCGACCAGACTGGTCATGGGTAAGACAGGCTTGTCCTGCTTCTGCTGTGCATCCTGGTCGATACTCTAGCAGACACCTTCCAGGTATCAGCCACGTGTCAAGAGATTATCTGCCACGTCACAAATGCTAATTTATTGGATAACATTAATAATATTGTATCTTAATATTTCTGGATTGTTTTCTTGTTCATATAAACTGTTTATATGAGTGATGAAATTTTTTTATTGTTATCGTTCCTAAAACCATGGGTCCACCACACCAATTTCCCTGTGTGCTTTGAATGTTTTTCCAACAAGTGCTACAAAGCATGATGTGCGCAAACCTAACCCTCGCTCAATGACCACAAGCGTAAGGGTCCAAATTCACAAGGAAGTAGGAACACACAATATAAGAAACCTAAAAGCGAGTTCCATAATCGTCAGAAACAGTCCAGACTAAGAAAGGAATGTCTAAATTGCAGTAAGTGTAATAAGAAGTACGAAGGTGAATGGAGGACTCATTCACCAGTGCTACATCAGAAGCATGATAATAAGCTTGTATCGCCACGAGTGTTCGCCTTAACCAAAAAGGAGGATGAAGTGAGTACCTCAAATGTCACATATCAGATTCCTATCGTAAATCATATATGTAGTGTATTAATTGATTCAGGTGCTACGCATTCCTTCATGTCTACTTGTATGCTAGAGAGATTAGGAAGACATAGTAAGGTATTTGTAGTAGGTTTTGGTATCTTGTTGCCAAGAGGGGAAGTGGTGATGTCATCGAGATGGGTCCTAGATGTACCAATGAACATAGATGGAAGGGAATGCTTTGTAGATTTTATCGAGTTGGCGATCCAAGACTATGACATGATACTTGGCATGGAATGGTTGTCCAATTATGGCGCTACCATTGACTGCAGAAAGAAGGTAGTGGTGTTTCAACCTGAAGGAGAGGAAAATTTTGTGTTCAAAGGGAAAAGCAAGGGACCTCGAACACTTATCATCTCCGCTTTGGAGGAAAGAAAGATGATTAGTAAGAGATGCATGACATTCTTGGAAAGCATAGTGGACACTACCAAGGCGACACTGCATGAGTGTAAGGGCATACAAGTGGTGTGTGAGTGTCCTGAGGTATATCTTAAGGACTTACCACGTTTACCACCTGATAAAGATATTAAATTTGTGAAAGAATTGAAATGATATATAAGGAAACATATAGAATGGCTCCGAAAATACTTCAGGAGTTTAAAGTGTAACTTCAAGAGCTTCTAGACAAAGGGTTTATAAGACCTAGCTACTCACCATGGGGAGCACTGATGCTATTTGTAAAGAAGAAAGATGAGTTGATGAGGAAGTGTATTAACTATCGAGAATTGAATAAGGTCACAATTAAGAATAAGTATTTGTTGCCTAGGATAGATGACTTATTTGATCAGGTGCAGAGGGCAACTATATTCTTGAAGATTGATTTAAGGTACATATATCACCAACTAAAGGTTAGAGAAAGTGATATACCGAAGACAACTTTTAGGATGCATTATGAACATTACGAGTTCTTAGTAACGTCTTTCGGTTTGATGAATGCTCCCATGATAATCATGAATCTAATGAATGAGGTGTTTAAAGAATTCCTAGATAGATTTGTGGTAGTCTTTATAGATAATATATTGATCTATTCAAAATTTGAGGAATAACACGAAAACCATTTAAGGATGATGCCTCAACAGTTGACGAACATTAACTGCAAACTAAGTTAAGCCATCTAAGTCATATAGTAACCAAGGAAGGTGTAATTGTGGACCTGTCGAAAATTGAGGAACTTAGGGACTGGCCAAAATCTAAGAATGCGGGGGACAATAGAAGCTTTCTTGTCTAGCAGGCTATTATCGGAGATTCATGGAGGGATTCTCTAGTTTGTAATGCCAATAAAGCTAACATAATGAAATCCTATACCATCCAGGTAAGGCTAACATAGTGTTTAATGCCCTGAGTAGGCATGGTCATGGAGTAGTATCGACATTAAAAGTGATAGAGTTTACACTACAGAAGGAAATCATAAGAGTCAGGGTCAAGATGGTGACTGGAGAACTACTTAGTCTCACACTACATTCAGATTTGTTGGAAGAAATTAAAATTAAGTAACAAAGTTATAGTGATCAAGTCAAGCAGGAAGCTCTGCTCTAGGAAGAAAATGGTTTTGCACTACAAAGGAAGGGTGTGCGTGCCAAAGGAGCAAGGAATCAAAGAGAAGAATTTACGAGAGGCTCACACAATCTCTTACTCAGTACATCTAGGGTCGACTAATATATATTAGGACCTTAAGAGGCAAGGGGTACAAAATTAAAGCTAAGCACAACCTTTCACCCTCAGACAGACGGACAGTAAAAAAGAACGATATAGATATTAGAAGACATGTTGCGAGCATGCAATTTAGAATTCAAAGGCTCATGGAGCAATTATCTATGTCATAAGAAATTCTTGTACAATAAGAGTTACTAGTCAACAATTAGAATGGATCCTCATGAATTGTTATACGAATGAAAGTGTCGATCCCCACTACATTGGGACAAAGTGGGAGAAATATTATTAGTAGGTTCGAACTTAGTATTGGAAGCCAGTCACGCAATGGAGAAATAAGGAAATACATGCTTATGGCTGATAGTGGCCAATAGACTTATGCTAACACCAGGAGATGTGACCTAGAGTTCGGTGTAGGAGACAAATTGTTTGTTAATGCCTGGGAAGAAGGGGAAGTTAAGTCCAAGGTATATTGGTCCCTTCAATATTCTTGAGAAGGTGGGGTCAGTCGCTTAACCGTAAGTCGTAGTGCAAGCATTGCCTTGTACGCAGAATGTGTTTCATATTTCCATGCTAAGGAAATACATATCTCATAAATCCCATGTGTTAAACTATCAACCGCTAGAGCTTAGATACTTGAGTTATGATGTGAAACTAGTAAAGGTACTGGAACAAGGGGTTAAAAAGCTTGTAACTAAGCAGATACCTTCAGTCAAGATCCTGTGAAATAACTGTGCGGTCAATGAAGCCACCTAGGAGCTGGAGGAGGTTATAAATGATAGATTTCCTCTCACGACCCAAAATATAGATCGTGACATTTAATTAATTATTTGATAAATGAAAAATATTATAAACTTAATAAATTATCTACTTTATTTTATTTATTAAAAATCCAATTTAAAGTGAGAAATTTATTAATAAAAAAGATACTTGTATTTATTTGATATTATTAAAATTGAATTCTTTGTTTCTAAAACTATCATCATTAAGTAAAAATTATAATGATAAAATTCTCATAACTAAACTATATATATAGATAAAAATTTACTTTAAATAAAATCATTTACTCAATTAGAGGACCCATAAGAAAATTAATTAGACTAGTAAATAAATTATTTAGAGAAACATATCACCTTTTAAAATACCCTCATACATCCACTCGGTAAGAAATGAAATAAATTAATAAAACTTAATACAAAATCAAATGAAATAAATCACAAGCAACACGGACACCCAGGATGGCCATCGGTTCTACAAGATGTTCCAAAGATTTTCTAAGACCTTAAATGGGGAAGAAATGGAAGGGTGAGCTGAAGAGCCTAGTAGGAGTTCATATACCTATTCCCATAAGTATTTTACTTAAAATAAAAATTAATTTTTATTGTAACCATTATAACTTTTATTTTTCAAAAATTATTTCCATAGATTCATTATTATAAACTAAAAGATCATAACTAGTAGGAAATAATTTCTATTAAAACCATCTTTTAACACTCCATGATCATTCGGATATAAGCAGCCATATATATAAACATAAGTGAAAACATTAGTTTACATCCCCTCATCATGGTCTCTTGTGACAGACAACCACACCTAGATATATATGAAAGGTGCAGTGACCCGACAATAGTCGAGAGTGGGACCGACTATCCAACTCTCTAAATATATACGATGAACTCGTTCAAAACCTCAGTGCACAATTTATCCATAATATATATATATATATACCAATTTAAACACCCATTCATCTATGAAATGATGTCAAAATTGTTTATAAATTGATATCAGGTTCAAAATCACTTATTTTCTAGGAGAGAAATCTTTTCAAAATCATCCGTCATTTTCATAAAATAATGGAAACATAACAATTGTTTTTCGATAAAACTCAAATTTTCAAAGCATGCAAATAAATCTCAAATCTGTCCACAAAATAGTCCAGGCATATCAAATTTAATTTAATTAATGAACTTAAATAAATCGCCCAGAAACATGTTAAAACTCATAAATATGATATTGATTCAAATTTCAAAATTTGAATTACTAAACTAAGTAAATGAACCCCTACCTACCTCAAATGATGATTACCAACCATCCTCTTTTTAATCTAGCTTCACCAAGAGCTCACGCAAACACTAAAATCAAAATAGTCCAACTGAATTTGTAAAACTAATATGACAACCCAAAATAGATAAGATATACCAAAAGTGAACTGAATCAATGAAAACAATTGTAAAAAAGGCATTTGATAAAAATTTTGAGCCCAAGAATGAGGAGAACAAACCTTAGGCTTATATACAATAACTGATGGCAGCGAAGCACTGTTGTCCATAAGGACCCTCACAGTAAGACACCGGATAGGGTTGAAATGTTAGGGTTGGTGCTCCAAAATTATGTGAAATTTTTTTTTTATTTAAATAAAATTATAATTTTATTATATTATTATTGAAATTATTGTTAGAATAATTTATATTAAATATGAGAAAATTTCATATTCATTTATGAAAATATGACCTTGTATTCGTACGAGAGAAATAAGATCATCTATAATGAATAAAATAGTCAGCAACATATTAAAGTATAGAATCTGTAATCAATGGTTGCTAGTGTTACAAAATAGAATATGCAGGGGTATTTTCAGTCGCTGGAATGTGCACCCAAAGTTGTTGGAGATTTGTGCAATCCCAAGACAATCATTACCTACTGTCATCCTTAGTACCGTTTGCATTATTTTTTGTAATATTCTCTTTTCTGTCATATTTGTTTACCTACATGTAAGGCTGTGATTGCTTTGTAATATTTCCTCTGTTTTGGCTTTTGGCTATAAATGAGAAACTATTCATCAGCATCAATTGAACGGATCATTTTCATTTTCTGTATTCTTTCAAAAATTTGTCTTGGTATCAGAGCCAGGTTGTATCCAACGCCATGTCAATACCTCATGATCAAACCAGCTCCACTCAACCAGCCAATCAAGGGGATCAGACTCCAACTGGCCAAACCAGTGTACCAGCAGCAGCCATGGTTGCAGCACCAGCTGCATCAAGCTGTACTCCGGTTGTTAGTCCTTTCAGCAACACGTTGAGCCAACCCTTCTCTTTGAAACTCGATCGTAACAACTTTCCTTTGTGGAAAACAATGGTGAATACCATCATTCGAGGGCATAGACTTGATGGCTTTATTAATGGAACTCGGCCACCACCACCTGAATTCATTCCTGTAGGAAACCAAACTGATGGAGCACCTAGAACTGGAATGGATATTGATCCAGAGTATGAAGCTTGGCTTGTGTATGATCAGCTGCTAATGGGATGGCTATATTGGTCTATGACTGAAGGAATTGCCTCTAAGGTCATGGGCTGCCAGACAACTTCAGCTCTGTGGAATGCACTTGAGGAACTATATGGAGCACATTCAAGGGCCAATATGGATGAACTCCGGACGAAAATCTAGATAACTGAAAAGGGAGCCCAGTCTATGACTGATTATCTCAAGATGAAGAGGGCGTGGGCAGATTCTCTAGCCCTTGCAGGTGAACCTTACCCAGAGAGACATTTAATTTCTAATGTGTTATCTGGTTTAGATGCAGAATATCTATCCATTGTTGTGCTTATTGAATCTCAAGCCCATACAACCTGGCAGTAGCTGCAAAACACTCTGCTAAGTTTTGATGGCAGGTTAGATAGGCTTAATGTCATCTCATCTAGCAGCAAACTAGTGAATAATGCCTCTGCCATTATTGCACACAGACCATCAGGCCAAGGGAATCAATGTTATCCAGGAACAAGGAAGAAAAATTCATATCAAAACAATGGAAGGAACAACTAAAACTACATTGACAACTCTAGAGGTGGTGGATACAGAGGCCACAGTCGAGGGGGTGTGTGGGAAGTATGGGCATTCAGCTGCAATATGTTACAACATATATGATGAAAACTATATGGGAAATCAACCCAATACTGAGGGTCCTCAAGATAAACAGTTTTCAGCTCTAATAGCTACACCAGAAATGCTTGCTGATGACAATTGGTATGTTGACAGTGGAGTAAGCAACCATCTGACATCAAATCCAGATAAGTTACAAAACAAATTTGAGTATCGAGGTAAGGAACATATCACCATTGGTGATGGTACTCACCTGCCCATCTCCCATATTGGATCTGGTTTTCTTAAGTCCAGTACTTGTAAACCTCTATTTCTTCAAAATATGCTTCATGTGCCTAATATTTCAAAGAATTTGATTAGTGTTTCCAAGCTAACACCAGATAATAATATTTCCATTGAATTCTTCTCTGATTGTTGTTGTGTGAAGGATCAAAACTCAAGGAAGGTGGTTCTTCAAGGGACTCTTAAATATGGGATCTATCAGCTCCAAACATCTCAACTTCACCCATCCTTCTCAGCTGTTGCTACCAACACTAAATCTGTCAACTCAGTTTCTTTAAATTCCCTAAAAGACATTTGGCATAGACGTCTAGGACATCCTTCTGTTAATGCATTAAATCAAGTTCTAAAAATGTCAAATGTAAGAGTTTCTATCAATGAAAATCAAAACTTTTTTGATGCATGTCAATTTGGCAAATCTCATGCTCTTCCTTTTCAAAATTCTCATTCTAGAGCTACTGGTCTTCTAGATCTTATTCATAGAGATCTATGGGGACTAGCTCCTATTACCTCTCATACAAATTTCAAATACTATATTCATTCTGTGGATGATTATAGTAGACACACTTGGCTCTATTTGGTGAAAAATAAATCAGACGCACTAGCTGCATTTGTTCAATTTAAGGCTATGGTGGAAACTCAATTTGATAGAAAAATCAAGAAACTTTGGATAGATTGGGGTGGAGAGTATCAACCCTTTACTGAACTTGTTGATAGGAGTGATATATTGTTTGATCATCCATGTCCCCACACCTCAGCTCAAAATGGCCGAGCTGAACGTAAGCATAGGCACATTGTAGAAATGGGGTTTACTCTTTTGGCTCAAGATGCTATGCCGCAAAAATACTGGTCTGATGCATTTCAGACTGCTGTGTACTACTTAATCAACCGGCTTCCCACTCCTCCTATATTACGTAATAAAACTCCTTTTGAACTCATTCATTCAAAACTTCCTGACTATAAGTTTCTTAAGGTGTTTGGCACAACATGTTTCCCTTGTCTTAGAGCATATCAAACACATAAGTTCCAATACCACTCAATTATGTGTGTTAATCTCGGGTATAGTGAAGTTCATAAGGGTTATAAGTGTTTGAGTCCTCATGGTAGGATCTACTTCTCGAGGCATGTCATATTTAATGAGAAGGAATTTCCATTTACCACTGGTTTCTTAAACAATTACCAACCAGAAAAATAGATCACTGTTTCTTTGCCCCATTCTTGGATTCATCTGCCTTTTCCATCTTACTCCTCTCAGTTTAGTGCAGAACCACCATCTCTAGGACCTTCCACACGTGATCAGGTATGTTCTACTCCTGAACTTAGCTCACCAACATCTGCAACTTCATTTGCACACTCTGATATGATACTTGACACTGATTTTAGCCACCCTGCTGCTGGCCTGATACCTGAACCAAATTCATCAGCCTCTATACTTGATCTTGAGCCTCTAGTATCACCTCCATCAGCTCCCATTTTGCCTACTCACTCTATGGTCACTCGTGGAAAAGCAGGAATTTTTAAGCCTCGTATTTTGCTTGGTACTGTCACTTCTCCTTTGGATTTTCAGGAGCCTTCTTCTGTTCAGGAAGCTCTTCACCATGAGGGGTGGAATACTGCCATGAACACTGAAATTGTAGCACTGAAGAGGAATAAAACTTGGTCCTTAGTACCCTCTTCACCTTCTTACAATGTTGTTGGGAACAAGTGGGTCTACAAACTTAAAAGAAATGCTGATGGTTCCTTTCAACGGTATAAGGCCCGACTTGTCGCCAAGGTGTTTCACCAAAGATCAGGGATGGATTTTGGTGAAACTTTCAGTCCGGTTATCAAACCCACTACAGTGCATGTTGTCTTGACTATAGTTATTGCATATAACTGGGATATTAGGCAGCTTGACATAAACAATGCCTTTCTTAATGGCATCTTGGATGAGGATGTTTACATGGTTCAACCTCAAGGCTTTGAGGATCCAACCAAACCTCATCATGTGTGCAAGTTGGAGAAGTCAATCTATGGTTTGAAGTAGGCTCCAAGGGCCTGGTATGATCAACTCAAGACAACTCTGTTGCAATGGGGATTTGAGAATTCTAAGGCAGATTCTTCCTTCTTCATGTTGAAGCATCCTGATTTTGTTCTTATGGTACTCATTTATGTTGATGACGTAGTCATCACAGGAAGTAAGTCCACTGAGTTAGAAAAGTTCATAAGTCGATTAAACAAGACTTTTCCACTCAAAGATTTAGGGGCATATCACTACTTCTTAGGGATAGAAGTATTCAAAGATGAGATTGGTTTGTACTTATCTCAAGGAAAGTATATCACTGAACTATTACAGAGAATCAACATGAGCAACATGAAACCAAGTCCAACACCAATGACAGCTAGCAAGCCTATGTCTATTCATGATGGTGAGCCTATGGTAGAACTTTCACTCTACAGGAGCGTGATAGGAGCACTTCAATATCTTAGACACACAAGACCAGACATTTCATTTGCAGTCAACAAACTTAGTCAGTTTCTGAAATGTCCTACAACAATCCATAGGAGTGCGACCAAGAGAGTGCTAAGGTAACTAAAGGGCACTCTGAACCATGGTTTACACATTTCTCCAAGTGATAGACTCTCTCTTACTGGATTCTCTTATGCAGATTGGGCATGTTGCCAAGATGATCGACGGTCTGTAGCAGGCTATTGTGTCTTCCTTAGATATTCTCTCATTTCATGGTCTTCCAAAAAGCAAACTATTGTAGCAAGGTCCAGTACTGAGTCAGAGTACAGGGCCTTGGCTCAACTAGCTTCTAAACTTTCTTGGCTGCAGGAACTACTTAAAGAAATGAAACTCAAGCTTCCAGCTGCTCCAGTGATTTGGTGTGACAATGTGAGTGCTAGTGCTCTCGCTGGAAATCCAGTATATCATGTTAGGAAAAAACACATCGAATTGGATGTGCATTTTGTAAGGGACAAAGTACTTCAGAAATAGCTTGGAATTAGATATATCCTCTCACATGATCAGGTTGCAGACTGCTTGACAAAAGGCCTGGCACACTCACGATTTCAGTTCCTAGTTGACAAGCTCGGTGTGATGAAGTCACCCTCTTGCTTGAGGGGTGGTGTTACAGAATAGAATATGCAGGGGTATTTTCAGTTCATTAAATGTGCACCCAAAGTTGTTGGAGATTTGTGCAATCCCATGATAATCATTACCAGCTATCACCCTCAGCACCGTTTGCATTATTTTTCGTAATATTCTCTTTTATGTTATATTTGTTTACCTACGTGTAAGGCTGTGATTACTTTGTAATATTTCCTCTGTTTTGCCTTTTGGTTATAAATGAGAAACTATTCATCAACATCAATTGAGATGATCATTTTCATTTTATGTATTATTTCTAAAATTTGTTTGCTAATGCGGTTTATTAAGCATATAGATAGATTCAAGTAATCTAGATTCAGAATATTGATGTGGATAGACATCTTAGTTATTGTACTTTATATAATTATGATTATATATGACAGGACCGATGTGAATTAAGTTCTTTATAAACTTACCGTTTGCCTTAAATATTTAATTCATATCTTAAAAGATGTTCATTTGTCAATCATTCTAAATCTTGAGTAGACATGAGCTCTTGTTCATGTTTATTGGATTTTTTTATTCTTCTGTTAATGTCTCTTAATATAATGAGGATAGCGACTTATGTTTTGGAGATTCAATATCTTGAATGGCTGGGAACATGATTTTACAATAATGCAATCTATGCTTCCCAAACGGATCAAATATTAGTTCCCTTAAGTGTTGGTTTTGGGACTGAATAGTTATTGAGCTCAAATCTATAATATAATTATAGATTAATTATTCATTGATGAATTAATTGTACTTAAGGAATAAGAGGTAATTAGGACGGTAAAATGACAATTCTTAACCGGCTCTAATTAGCGGACCAATAAATAGAGGACATAACTACATATATTGATTATATCAATGGACTGCAAGATATTACTCTATAATTATAATCTTATAATTACTAAGAGTGAAATTCCATATTTATAGTGGAGTAGTGATGGAATTAATAAATAAGATTATTTAATTAAAGAGTTTAATTAATAGTCTGGTTTATGGAAGCTTGGTATTATAAGTCCATGGTCCCTAAGTCGCCTCTGTACTACACTGTCAAGGATAAAGATGTCATAGACAAGATTACTGGATAAAATGACTAAATTGCAAAAGAATTAATTTTCCAAGACTAAGTGATAATTATGTGTAATTAATTAATTATTTGACTAATTAGATTTATTTGAAGAACTTTATAGTAATTCAACTTAATATCAATTCGTGTTTGAATTAATATTAAAGAGAGTTAAATATTATCTTAGTATAAGATAATTACTCCAAACAGATAAATTAAGATAAGGTTATTTTTGAATTAACTTATATTAATTTTGAAATAATATTTATATTTATTTTAAACAAATATATTGTCTTAATTTTAATTAAACAAACAAATGAGAAAAAAATTAGGGACACAGAGTGTGGCTCATGCCACTCGCCACACTCATGTGTAAAGTGTCCATAGGATTTGAATTTTGAATTTCAAATATTATATGTTTATTTAATTATATAATTATTATTTTAATTTTATTAAAATAAATAATAAAAATAAAAATCCAACATTTCACTTTTGAATTAATTAAATGTAAAAAGAAAAAAATATTTTATTATCATTATAAGTTTAAAAAGATACAATCTTTAATTTAAGGAATCAGAGGCTGTCAGAAAGTATGGATAAGAAATGTTCTAAGACATTAACCAGATATTCAACAGGCCATAGCAGTCACATAATTAGTGATAAGAATCGACAAATCAACAATCTATCATCCAGGTATTTAACATGCCATAATCATCAAATCAACAACAGTAAACATATCATACAATACTCAGGGCTGACACCCTTAGGTCGCACCCTCTGTTTAACCCACTATCTCCGACTCACTTAGGCCGAGTCCAGTGTTTAACCCACTAACCCTAGCTCACTTAGGCCGAGCTCAGTGATTAGTTAACTAACCTCAGCTACCAATGGTCGAGTCGCATCCTGTGTGCATGTATCAGTTCCAGCACTCTTAGGCCGTTTATTTCATGGTCACAATACATATCATAATTATATTGCATTCAAATATAGGGAACCTTGGTTCCAACATAGCCACACATACAGATGTAGTTTTCTTACCTTGAATTCTGAGCGGAGGTAACAGAGCAGTCCCAAGCACAATCCTCAATCCTGAGCCTTGGCGATAAACCTAGTCACGAAGGCCAAAGGGTATCCATCAACCTCCAATCGAAATAAAATACCTAGGAAATAGATACTAGCCTCCGGGACCTCCATTTCTACTAAACCGGGTAGTAGAAATTGTCCCAGGCACCTAAGTTCGAATCCCTGAACCATACCAATTCTAGAAATAATTCTAAGGAAAAAATCCCCAGGCACGTCGCGACCTAGCTCAGCAAGTCGTGTCTTGCCCCAAGTCAAAGAGCATCCAAGCTTGAAGGGCCACACGCGCCGCGACGCCCCTCAGGCTAGGTCGCGGTGCGCCCTACGAACCCAGAGAAAACTTGGGTTTAATCCTCCTTCTCCCAGCCAAGAACACTCAAATTAACCTAGAATTTTCCCTCAAAAACCTCCCCAACACAACACCGATCCACGACGAATTCAGACCCATAATCACTTATTTTCATCAAATAATTACCAATAATTAATACAAAAAATGCACTTCAATTCAGACATAATAATCACAACAATATCCCTCAATTACTGGCTTAATACAACTAGACTTCATACCCCCATTCTGCTACAACTCTTTACTTGAATACTCAAAACTCTACCTAACAAACCAAAGAAAATTCATAGTTCAAGACCAAAATTCTTACCTCAATTGTGACTAAGTTTCTCCCTGTTTTACCAGCTCCAACTCCTAGCTAGAAATCCCTTAGCTTTTCTTCAAAAACTCCAGCCAAAGCCCAAGCTAATACCCCTTTCCTTATTCCTTAGCTCTCAAGTCTTAAATCCCTTCAATTAGCTTCAAAATTCAGTCACCAAGTGAGAGAGAGTGAGGATAAATCGTGAGAGAGAAAGAGTGCATTCTGTTTCATTCTTCAATATTTCTACAGCCTTCAATTATATTCTAAACATAAGTCTGAATATATCCTCTCCAGGAAAAGACCATTTTGCCCCTCCTATGGTTACTAATTCCTCAAGTGGCTCATAGGGGTAAAAGGGTCATTTTTCTCCCAACTCATGCTAATTCCTCAAATGTTCCTAATATTTACCAATTAAATCCTATCATCCAATTAATTACCATTTATTTCCCCAATGTTTAATAATCCCCAATATATTTTCTAAATTCCCAAAAATACCCGTAGGCTCCACCCGAGCAGGGTATTAATCCCCGCCGTGACTACAATCCGCTCACTAGGATCGTCTCAAGCCACATGCTGAAAATATATCCACATAACAATGTGGTCTCAACAATTTATCACATATAATTACATTTATGCCCTCAACGGGCCAAAATTACAAATATGCCCTTAAAAAGTAAGCAGGGCCCACATGCATATCAAATACTCATTACACATGCATTTAATCATATAATCATGTAATCATGCATGCTACATACTCATGTATTTAATCATTTAAAATCACACATATACCAATTATGTCCTCCCAGCACACTAATCAAGGCCCTTAAGCCTTATAAGCAATTTTGGGTCGTTACACTAGTGGTATTTGTTCTATATTATTTCCAAGAGGTCAAAGGTTCTATCACCTTTGAAGCATTCTTAAGGTAATTTTCTCCCCTTAATTTTTTTTTTACTCATCCTTCCTTTTCCCATGCAAGTATTGTAGGGAGTGTGAGGTGTTTTCTTTCTACTCTGCACTTAGTCACCTTGTTCTCGCTTAGGAGGTCATCTTCGCACATCCAAAGACTCATCCTCACATATCAAGGGGTTTGAGCTTGCACATCCAGGTATGCCTTTTTTTTGTTGACGACCTAGTTTGTGTTTTTCTTTGCTTTTACATGACTGTGGAGGTCATAGTTTCGTATGTAGTCTTCCTTTAAGAATTTCCTATACCCATGGTGTGATAGGCGTGCATGAGTAGTGTCTTATTTTATCTTAATTGCACCCTATTTATTTTGTAGATATAGGGTTGTCTTCACGCACACACGTCCGTCAAATCTTAGTCTACTCATGGCGACTGGTTGGTTCTTTAAGGTCCCTCCTGGTTTCAAACTTATTCAATTTTCATCTTTCGACTCCAACCTCGATACCCACAAAACCACCACTAACGTGGGTGCACGAATGCGCTACCTGCAGCGGTTATTTGACCTTAGGAATAAGGTATGGGGCCTTGAGAGTAAGCTGGAGCTCGTCACTGGGGGTGAGACTTTGAATTTCCCCCCTTATCATGAGTCATATATTGCTCTACTAAAATCGACTCTTCGGGACCACTTAGCTGATGTTACCTACTTAGAAGAAAACTTCCCTCCCAAGCCTCCATCCCCTAGTGGCGACTATGGTGCTGAAGCCCCTAATCCACACGAACCTGTGTTTCTTTCCATGATCTTTCCTTTGTTTCTACCCCCATCGTCTATGGTCAGATGATATAAAGTTAAGTAGCATGCGAATAGATATAGGACATGCATGGAACGTTCTATAATATTGAAAAAGTTGGTTTGTCACAAACCAAGACTTGTTTCTGTTCAGATACCAACCATGCCGAGCAGGAGCCCTGACGATTTTTCCATCATGGGCATCGAGCCCACCATGAATAGGAGTAATCTTTCCAATATATTGAAAGCTCATCAACTATCACCTACTGTCCGCTACATTGTTCTTGCACCCGACTGTCATTCGCATAGCCCACGGGAGGGTTCGTGGCTCTTAGTTATTCTGTCATCAGGCTTGGGGAGCCCTGCCACTCCACCATTTCTTTGTGAAGGTTCTTGACTACTTCGAACTGGAGCCTCTTCAGTGATCGCCTAATTCTTGGGTAATGTTGGGTAATGTCGAACTGGAGCCTCTTCTGTACAAGCAAGTGCACCATCGCATACCCTCGATAAAGGAGGTCCATTATTTGTTCACTTTGTGGTCAAACCCAATGGCTCTCGGCTTCTACCAACTCTAGAAGGTTGTAGCCCTCATGAGGTTTCCCCTCGTGGAGGGCTCCCTTATGAATAGGGGTTCATGGAAGAGTGAATTTTTCTTCACGGATAGCGTTTCCACACAATATACCCAATTTAGCCTGTCAAGTAAGCTCGTTTTCTTTTATTATTTTCTTCATTTTACTTATCTGTATTCTTTTTCTAGGATTCGACTAATTAAAAAAATTAGGACTTAAGTGGATAGTTGGTCCTGACTTGAGTCCTACGACGTCCAAGTGTGTATCAAAGATCCTGACCGAGCCGTCAGCAAGGAGGACAACAGTCTCTTCACTGAAGAAAATCTTCACTTATATGGGTTATTGTCTCCTTACCAGTCAACTTCTTTGTGTTCTATCTCATCCATGTTTCTTGAACTAGAGTGTGCAGTTGATGATGATGAAGATGAGGATTATCTCTATGTTGATAATGACTTGATGGATACGGAGGCCGACGTCAAGGTGGACTCAAAGAATTATTCATGCTTCAAGTAATCGACTAATAGGGGTAAGGAGTCGGCAGATGACGAATGTGTAGAAAATTTTACCTCGCGAATCATGTCATCACCAATAGGTGACGAGTTTGTCTTTATTGCTCCTTCTCTGTCTTCCTCTATCCTGAAGAGGAACTTTTTCATACCCTCTTTCGATGATATTCTCTCATCCCCGTGGTTGCACATAAGAGGGGATCCCTGGGTGCATCATTTCCCAATGAGGCGACTCCTCGCACTTCCGCCCCCCATGCTTCCATTGATGGGTTAGGATCCTCTTGGTCTCCTTCTCTGTCTAGGCATGCTTCAATGGATGTGTGTGCTTCGCCTTATCAGGCCTATACTTCTACCCCTTGGGGGCATCCTCTGGCGGCTCAATATGGAGAGGTCATGAGCCATCACATGGGGAGGAATCTTGAGGCCGAATGGAAGTCCATGTATGATATTCTAGACATTGATCTAGGCGAGGCTTTTTTGGGAGCTTCTACTCAGGTATTCGTTGAGACACTCATTATAAAACTTTTATTTTTATTAGTGCTCAATTGTTAACATTCTACTTTTTTTTGCAGTACTCAGGCTTCCATCTTCGGACATCGCTTCGTTGCCTCAAGTTCTTCCTCTACATAGTGCTTGCAATTTGAGCTTGAGGTGGCAATGAAGGACCTTTCCTTGGTTCAAACAGACAATGATAAGTTGACTGTGCTGATCAATGATTTGGAAAGTCAGCTTGTCGAAGTTGTTCGCATGAGGGATGATGTGATGGCTAATGCCATTTGAACCTCTTGATCCAAAAATAGGCTTGAGGCCACTATCAAGACCCTCAATGAGAGTGCTGGTGTTCTCGAAGTCGAGCTGGTGAACGTCGAGAATAGCATAGTTGAGCGAACGTTGAATGACGTTTGGAGGCTCAACACCGACTCTAACTTATCTCCCTTTTGTGACTATGCTACTGAGAAAGTTGCTGAGTGGAGAGGTCGAGGTGGGAACCCATAGGGTCATCTTCGAGGTTTATTTCCCATCTTTTGAAATAAGTGTCGCATGACCCTTTTCCCTTTTATCCTAAGCTCTTTTACTTACTTTTTTTGTGTATGTTTGGAACTTTGCAATTCCGCTATCATGTATGGAACTCTTACATCTAGGACCCTTTTAAGTCTGCATTCATGTATGAAAATTTTGTGTTTGGAACCTTTTTTTATTTTTGTAGTGGTTGTAAGGATATATTGGCCTCCTGAGCCTTTGTGACCCACTTTTGATATTTTGTGAAAGGGACTTTGATAAGTCCTTTTTCTATATGAGGAATTTTTATAAGTCTTTTTTGACATGATGATGATGATATTCTTCTGTGTGCACCTTGACTATTTTTCTAAGGATATGTTAACCCTTTGTTCTTTGCCATCCTTTTATAATTTTTTCACGCACTTTTTAGTTTTGTTCGAGAAGCATCCTTCTCGCTAAGGCATAGTACTATTTTTACATGCATCTCTTTTAAGACCCTTTTTGGCAAGACGACTTGGTTACCACTCTAAGCTTACTAGTGGGCATCCTTCTTGAGGTCTTACCCCTCGTGGATGGGGGATCTGAGGTAGGAGCCTTTATTAGAAGGCCACCCTTGTGAAACCTTTTGACTCCCTTAATATACATAAGGGTACCTAATCATCATGGACCCAGGAGATGCTTTACAAGGTTTTTTTTTTTGCTATGTATCCTACACTCGAAGTGGTTGACATGATTTATTTCATCGAGCACTTTGTTCATTTTTCTCTTATATACATGTTGACAATTTCAAATGGCAATGGGTGTACATGAGTTAGATAAGCGCTTTTTTAAATAAAAAATATAATATGCAAAATAGGAAACATATTCTATTGATAACAAGTAGAATGCGCATATGGAAATAATGCATCTACTACATCATGAGGGCATTTGGGTGACCTCTTTTATTCACAACTACTTAGATAGGGATGACATAAAATAAACTAACCACGGATACTCTTCTACTACTTTACGCATGTAACAATAAAAACAACCTTTTCCATTTCTTGCACTAAGTGTGAAGGTCTTACTGATAATTTTCTTTAGAAATTATGCATTCCATGCACGAGGTACAATGGTATCATTTGGAGGTATCACTTGGGAAACCTAGTAGCGTCCCTCACTGTTTGCCCTCAGTACACCTACCCCTGGATCTCAGGTGTTGGGGTGGAATTTCCTCAACACTAGGTCTCTTACTCTGAATGCTCGCTCTAGCATTCTGGAGTTGTAGTGTCTCCCAGCCCACTGCTTGTGTGTTGCCAATTTTAGCTATGCATTCTCCCTCTTTTCTTTTGCAGGTCCAAATTTTCAGCCATTGCAATTCAGTTAGCTTAATCCTCGTAGGCTTGTATCGTGAAGGAGTTGATCTTCATCTCCATTGAAAGCACATCTTTGCACCAATAAGGTAGGGACAATGGGGTTTCTCTAGTGGTCGAGTGTGGCATGGTTCTGTAGGCCCAAAGAACATTGGGTAGATCATTAATCCAAGATCCTTGTTGATGGCCTACACTTGTCCATTGTCCTAGGGATGTACCATGGCCGAGAAACCCTTCAGAGTAAGCATTGAATAAGCCACCTTCAAACTAAGTGTCATTATCAGATATGATTTTCTAGGGCACTCCATACCTACAGATCATTAACTTGGTGACGAACGAGGTGATATGCTTGGTAGTGATTTTTAGTAGAGGCTCCGCCTTGACCCAATTGGTGAACTAATCCACCGACACTACTGCATACTTTTCTCCTCCTCTCCACAGGGTAGTTCGCTATCCCCCACACTACAAAAGGCTAGGGGCTAGTCATGTTAACTATCTCATTTGGGGGTTGCCTTGGGTGGTTTGCAAGTCTCTAACACTTTTCACACCTACATGCAAAGTGGGTGGCATCTTTTTCCATGGTGGGCAAATAGTACCCCTTTCTCATAGCCTTCCTGATCTTTGATTGTCCACAGGTGTGGTTCCCATATTCCCCTTCATGTTTCTTGTAGAGAACTTTTTGGGCTTCCCCTTCACTGATACATCATAAGAGTAGGATAGAGAACCCTCTCTTGTACAAGGTTCCATCCACCAGGGTGTATCGGGCAACTTTGTAAGCCAATTTCCTATTAGGATTAAATGGGGATTTATAGGGACACTCGAGGATTTAGTGGGAAGTGGAAATTGATGGAATTGCATTAGGTGGGACTAAAGGGTTAAGAAAGACTTAAGGATATTTTGGGCATTTTGGGGACTTAGGTGGCTGAGGATAGGATTAAACTGATCAAAAGAATACACCTCTAGAATTAAGAAAAGGACAGAAAATAGAAACTCTTTCAATCTCTCTCCCTCTCTTTGGCACTTAGAAGATGATGGAATTTTGAGGTCTTGAGACTAAGAAATTTAAGGATTGAAAGCTTGTTGTGTTTGGGATTAGCTCAAGGATTGAGGATATCATAAAGGTAAGGGATTTTAGTTGTTGATTCTGTTGAATTCTGCTAGAACAATAGGCATGCATGTGAATGGACTCTAAGTTTGGTTTTGAGTGTTTGGTGAGTATATGAAACTATTTCTAGGATTGTTATGATGCCTAGTTTGTGTGGATAGGAAATCTAGACTCAATTGTGGGTTTAAAGGGTGTTTGGAGTGTGAATTATGGATTTAGAATCGGGGAAACATAGGAAAAATTGATGGTTTCTGAGTTTCTGGGGCTTGTAGTGCAGCCCTGTTCTACAGGCGTCGCGCCCCATGTGTGCAAAAGTGCCTGGGGAGCCCATAAGATTTCCCAGGCGTAGTGGTGCAGGGCAAGGCGCGCCGCGGCCCGTGTCCTTCAGTAGAGAGAGCTCTACTCTCTGACTTGTAGCGGGTCGCAACCCTAGGGGGCGGGTCGCGACTTAAAATGGGGAAAATGAGAAATTAAGGTTTTAAATTCAGAAATTCAAATGTTAAGGCTCGGGAAGGGTTCTACCCAGTTTAGTAGAATTCAAGGCTGTAGATGCTAGAGTAATATTTTGAAGTTGGTATTTGGTTTAGCGCTTGATGAATTGTGATTATGGATGCATTGTGACTAGGTTTTCGTCAAAGCTCGGATTAGGGGATCGTGCTTGGGATCGCGATAGTAAATCAGCTCGAGACACAGGTAAGAAAATTGTTGTACCCATAAAGCAGGGCATGGTCCTATTGTTTATGTTTAATATATGTGTGAATATCCGTGAATGTTATGCATATTTATAATTGAAAGACGAGGGCTAGAGCGCCGAAGGCCGAGAACGGCATGAAGCCGGGAACAGCAAGGGGCTGGGATCGGTGTTGAGCACGATGAGTGCAGGCTCTAGGGCGAGACCCTCTAAGGGTGTTGTATCCACCCGCATGGTGAAGACTGCGAACCCAGGGCCGTTAAAGCACCTAGGTCGGCATTGGCAGCTATGTGTTTAGTCTGTTGAATGTTTTGCTATATATTGTGGATTGACATGTGTGATTTGTTATTTGTTAAGTTTTCTTGCTGGGCTTCGGCTCATGGGTGCTATGTGGTGCAGGTAAGGGCAAAGGAAAGGTTGATCAACCATGAGTATGGAGAGCGTGGAGCGACAGGTACATGTTCGGCCTGCATTACTGTCACGACCATGGTTATTTTGGGAAATGTATTGTAATGGTTTGTTTTGTCGCTTAGGTCGATCAGATTTATATTTTGAGTTGTAATACATTTTCTAAAACAGTATTTTGGGATCCTAAATGTATAACTTTTTATGATTTCAATGAATGTCGAAATCTTTATAATTAATGTTGTTAAACGAGTTTTATTTTAAGTTAGTCACACTTTTAACCTAAAACTTCGATTAGCGAGCTAATGGAACATTTATAACTCACATGGTAACAACTCTAAGGTAGTAGGGCGTTACAAATTTTGTGAATCAAAAGTATTCTCAACACATGAGACTCTTGATTATAGGCTAGAGAGAAAGGTTTTTGTTTTGTGAAAAAGATGATAGTTTTTTTTCTTTGTAAAAACTTGTTGTTTCTATTTTCTATCATATAGAATATATAGACATTATTATCATAATAATAATAAATAAAAAATAATCATCTTTAATAATAATAATAATAATTAACTAATTAAAACCCCTTTAAAAATATTTTATTAATTAATTAAAAATAAAATAAAAACCCAATAATTGATCACATCAGTAGTGCTACACGGAAAGAGCAGTTCACGCCCTATGCGTGTGGCATATGCCTGAAAATGTGATTTGATTTTTCATGTGTTTTTATTTTAATTAATTAATAATTAGAAATTCAAATAAGGTATCATCTTTTATTGGAAAATATAACAACTTAAATTTCAAAATTCAAAATTTGAATTTTCATTATCATCTTATTATTAATTAAATAAATATAATAATCAAAACCAATTTTCACTATCCATATTTATATGTTTGCACTTAAATAAAATAATTCATTAAAATCAATTTCTTCTATTTCTACAGAATTTAAAAAATTTCATAAATGCCATAATAAATTGTGCAACTTCAATTATCATAATTACACATTAATCACGAAGAATAAATATTATCACTAATAGGTAATTCATAGTTCAACCCTTGTATCGACTCTTACATTGATTAGTGTTGATAGAGCCGCCCCGAGGACCTATGGACCTATGGACCTATAATTTCAAGCTCCAATAAATAAAAGATTATTAACAAAAGCTCTTTGATTCAATAATCATATTTATTAATCTCATGATTATTCCAATATAAATATGAGATTGAACTATTGAGAATTAAAGACATATTTACTGAGTACTTTATTATAACCATAAAGTGTTCATTGATATAATCATTACATACAAATTAATCCTCTATTCATGATTCATAAATAAGTGGGAATAAAATTACCGCTTTACCCTTTTAATTATATCTTGATTCCTAGTGTACTGTCGACTTTACTAGTGAAGGTTAATTCATAATATGATTATGACTTTGACGTCAATAACCTTTTCAGTTCCAAAATCCAACCCAATAGGGAATCATCATTCAATCTATAAGAAGGTATATAATTCATTTCTGTTAACCTATGTCCCCAACCATATACATCATTGAGTCCCCAAAACAATAGTTCTTAGCCTGATTATTCTGACAAACCATAACGCATGAATCAAATGATCAAATGACATATATAGGAGTTCATAGTATCTTCAGAATTAAGATCAGTTTGTATATGATCATTAGTTGATGTATTTTATAATACTACGATACAGTATTTAAATAAGTATTATTAAATCACATCTGGTCAAGTTCTACATACTCTTAGCATGCAAAGTCCCTCCACTAAAGTGTCCTACTACACTAGTAACCCAAATCTAGGTCACATGTATTCATAATACTAGAGGACCGCACTAGCAGTAATTAATCTAATGATTCCACAACTTTATTTTACTGCGAACTATTTAAGTTCATTATCTCAATCTCGATCCTCTCATACCAATATGAGATTGAGACCACATAGATGAACATGGGAATTTTTTTATATTTACTTAATATTATTAACAATAATATAGTATATAAGTTACATATATACAATAATTCTATTCATTCTTTTATTTCATTAAAACTTTTGTCAACTATATTTGCTTTAAGGACACAATTCCCAACAATGACAACCTGAAGGAACGACTCAGTCTTTAAGCATTTTACCTTGAATGTGTAAGTTTTCAAGACATGGAGGCAAGTATGGTCCCTTTATTGAATTGTCACGGTGATGAATATCGATCGACGTCTACAGTGACTCTGAATAACATATTGTGAGATAAGAAATGAGACATACTCATTCTGGGAAATGAAACGAGGGGCAGGAAGTATTCTAGTTCATAATCGATTCATAGGTTCAATGAAGTTATTAAGGATTGTTAGAGCGGGAGTGTCTGATTTATTGAAAAGACATAAGAGTTCGCAAATTTATATACAGGAATGTGGAGTTCCAAGATTGGAGTGTAACACCCTAGTTACTCCAAGACCGTTACTGTGAACTTTAAACAATGCTTAACTCTCAAAATGAGTCATTAGGCTATAAACTTGCATCTAGGTGTTATTAATAGGCTAAGGTGAAAAATCTCGATAAAAAAGAATAGATATATTTTATTTAAAGCATAAAATTGTACATGTGCCCATAAAAGTGTTCACAAAGTTATTTACAATCCAAAATAGTTATTACAGTGTAAAAATTACAACCCACCGACCTAAGCGGCAAAAATAGGGTTAAACCCTAGTTCCTCTGAGAAACACCTTGGTCGTGGTGGTCAAGCGGCCATATGTACACATCACCACCTAAGCTCTCCACTCTAGAGTGGGTGAGCTTTTCTTTCCCTTTACCTGCACCACATATGTAATGCCCCAAAATCCCTAATAAGGTTTAAGACCTTGATTAAGAGGCTGGGAGGGCCATAATTGATTTATTATGCCATTAAATTATTATATGCATGTTTATGTGAATTATATTAGAATATGATGATGAATGCGTGCATATGGGTCCACATTTTATTATAAGGGCATTTTGGTATTTTGGCCCATTGAGGGCGTAATTGTGTATTTTCATACATGTTGGTGAATTTTTAATAAGACCACATTATAATGTGGATTTGTTCGAGCCATTCGGCATGAGACGATCTTTGAATGCAAGTTATCAGTCTGGTCATAACGAGATTAATTTCGGGGCTCGGGATGAGTGTCGGGGTAATTTGAGAATTAGAACATCACCAGGAATTAAAGGGTAATGGGATGTGGTTTATTAGCATTTGAGAATATTGAGAATAACGGGAATTGGAGGGTGTTAATTATGATTAACAACATAGGTGCGAAAGAACAATTTTGGCCTTGGTGACCTTAAGAGGATTTTATATAACCTAGGGGCATTTTTTTCTTTTGACCCTAAAGGATATATATATCAGAGATTTAAGCTTAGAAGGCTGTAGAAAATAGTTCACTCCTTCACCTTCTCTCGTTCATCATTTCTTATTCTTTTCTCCTTGATTTTTGAAGTTATTTTTGAGGAATCAAGCTAGGGAACCAAGCCTTGAGGGTTTTTGGTTTTGCTCTACCATTGAAGAGGGTGTGTTATTGATATTGAGGTGAGATTTTAGCCATTAAAACTCTTGTTCTTGCTCGGTTTTTCTATTTGAGTTTCAGCTGGATTTTTAGTTGGATTATGGGAATTGATAGGAGTTTTTGGCTAGGGTGACTTGGGTTGTGATGCCTAGGTCATGTGTCGGTGATTTTTAGGTTCAATTGGGGATTTAAATGAGGTTTGAAAGCTTGATTTTAAGGTTGCAAATGGAGGATTCGAAGGAGGCTATAACCAGGGTGAATCTGCCTTGTCCTAGCTCTGTAGCGCCCAAAGGGTGGCGCTACAGCGCTAGCCAGGGCAAATTTCCCCTGGTTGTAGCACTGGGGCGCTAGGGGGGCAGCGCTATTCTATTTTCTCTAATCCATATTTTGGGAACTTTAAAGGCTTTTTGGCTCGGGGTTTCAATTCATAAGGCTCTGGATCAAATCTTCTCACCATTTTGGTACGATTCGAAGTCCCGGGTGTGAGGTTTAGGTCAAGACCCTTTTATTGTTGATTTAATTAATTGAACATTGTGTTTGGTTATGACTAGGTGACCGTTAAAGAATCAAAGGATTGATCATTCTCAAGGGTCAATCTTAACATATTTCTCTCTCGAACTAGAGGTAAGAAAACTACACCCCATATGTAAAATGCATGGTTATTATTGAGGCATGTTGAGTGTTTAAATGTGGACATTGATTGCATATCAAATGCTTAGCAATTCTTGCTCACTTGTGAATGGCACTGACTTATTAGTCAGAATCGGCAATGGTGTCGGTATTGACTGTGAAGCTATGACTTACTAGTCAAGCTCGACACTGGTACCGAGCACTAGTCGTATGGCAATGACTTATGATTCAAGGACGGTTTAAGCGTGTTTAACGCAAGCCAAAAAGATTAGATGTAATCAACATCTGCAATTATTGACTCATCATGAGCATTAATGCTAGACCGACCTCAAGTTCGATAAAAACTAAAAGTGCTTGTCTAGTCTAAAGGCTAGTTAATTAGAGCCAGAGCCAAAAAGGCTAAGTGACCTACACGTCACATGGCTAGGAGGGTATGGACCTTCGAGATAGAATTATCAGTCATCTGACCGAGACGGACTTATTAGTCATCTGACCGAGATTGACTTATTAGTCATCTGACCGAGATTGACTTATTAGTCATCTGACTGGGATAGACTTATCAGTCATCTGACCGGGATAGAAATATCAGTCATTTGACCAAGATAGACTTATTAGTCATCTAATCAAGATGGACTTATCATTCATCTGACTGAGATAGAATTATCAGTCATCTAACCAAGATAGACTTATCAGTCATCTATTTAGAGAGTGACTTATTAGTCAACTGTTCAAAGAATGACTTATTAGTCATCTACCTCAAGGAGACTTATTAGTCATCTACCTCAGAGCGGGAGACTTATTAGTCATCTACTCAGAGCGTAGGACTTCCCAAATATTTATTTGTACCTGCTTGCATGCATGAGTAGGGTTATTATTGGTAGGCGTGCCTATTATGACTTAGTAACATGTTATTACTTGTTCATGAGCATATCAAGTTTTCTTGCTGGCCTTCGGCTCACGGGTGCTTTGTGGTGCAGGTAAAGGCAAAACTTGGACCATCCTTGAGTTGGAGAGCTTAGGTGACGATGTATACATATGTGGCTTCTCGACCGCCACGGCCGAGAGTTCAAAGAGGAACTAGGGTTAAACCCTGTTTTGCCCCTTAGGTCGGCTCGTTTTAAATATTTTCTTGTAATTAACCTTTAAATTATATTTTTGGGATCCCAATGTATAAAGTAAACTTTTTAGTGAAACGTTATATCTTAACCAAAAAATTTAACCCTAAACCGCTAATCATACGTAGTTACACGATTATGGCCAAATGACTCAATTAGCGAGTTTAGCACTATTTAAAAGGCACACCGTAACGGTCCCTAGAGTTTAGGGCGTTACAACATAGCACCTGTAAGCCAAGGCTCAGCAAGAAAACTTATTATTGCATATATGTAATATCAAGATTCTGGTAATCATGATGGGGCTTGTAGCCCTAATCAGATAAGTGACTATGGAGTCATGAACTTATACCATATAAGTGACTATGGAGTCACGAAATTATATCAAATAAGTGACTATGGAGTCATGAACTTAAACCATAGAAGTAACTAATAAGTCATGAACTTGAATTAGATAAGTAACTAATAAGTCAAGAACTTAAACCAAATAAGTAACTAATAAGTCACAAACTTAAACCATATAAGTAACTAATAAGTCACGAACTTGGGCTTCGCACCCTAAGCCATGTGACATTATGGTCACCTGAGCCTTTGGCTCTGGCTCTATGTAATTAGCCTCTAGACTAGACAAGCGCTTTTATTTTGATTGAACTTGAGGTCAGTTAAGAATTCCATGCTTATGTTGATAATGTTTATGTCGATTAGATCTAATCTTTTCGGCTCGCGTTAAACACGCTAATACCGTTCTTGACTCATAAGCCAATACCATACAACCAGTGCTCAGTACTACTGCCGAACTTGACTAATAAGTCACAACTTCACAATCAATACTGACACCATTGTCGTTTCTTTACTCATAGGTAAGTGCCATACACAGATAGGAAAAGCTGCTATTCATTTACTATGCAATCAATGTCAATATATAGATCACTCAACATGCTTCATCAATAACCATGCATGTTGTTGTGATAAATTTAATAATGGATTTTAAATACGCAAGTGCACGTAATCACACAAGTAATATAATGATAAGCATATCATCTCCACAGGGATTGTAAATTAGAAAAATAAGTGAAACAATTACTACACAACTTAAAAGTACTAAAAATCAAATGAGTTGTTTATAGGCTAAACAAAATATTAAAAGAGATGGAAATACTGAAATTAAAACTGAACTAAACAAGAAATTTAAAAGAGATATATGGATTGCAAAATGGACTTGAATTATTGATTTCCCATTTATTAATCATCCTGAACAAATTGCGAACATATTGCGGAAGCAATATTCTAGCAAAACTCCCTAAGCTAACAAGAATTCATTAAACACTCAGAAAACTTTCCCAAATTTTATGACATTAATTATTTTACCTAATTAAACATACTCCTATGAAAAACCAGATTTAAGAATGCAAATTCAATGTTTAATTCTCAAAGGTTACATAAGGCAAATAACACATCCCTATGTTACTTACTAACATAATTTAACCTAGATTATGACTTATGTCATCCATGTTCTTCCAATTACATTTAATCTTTCCTGAATTAAACATAACTAACTCTCTTGCCATTTCTGGCCAAACAGCAACAAGAAATTAATATAAGTAAAATTGAATGAACAAGAGAGATTTTACTAAAATAAAGTGTAAGAAATTACTAGACTATAACATAGGGTTCATCAACAATTCAAGCCACCTAAAACTTAGTTCATGGCTGAGTTAATAAAAATTAATCCACAATCAAAACAGCCCATAATATTCAGATTTAGAAATCACTTAGAAAATATAAAAATGGAGTTTAGGAATAGAAGAATGAACAAATCCAAAATGATGCTTGAGCTCTCTTTTTCGTCCTCCTTCTTCCTTGCTGATTTCTGGGTTTCTTTCCTTCTTCTTGCTGGTTTTTCTTTTCCAAAAATGGTTGCCTCCCTTTTTCATTTGGCTGATGCTTCTCTAAGTATCTTCTAGGTTTCCTCCTTTTTTCCCTCAAATTACCATATTACCCCTCCTTGAAAAAAACATGAGTCTCCTATTTTCTTTTGTCATTTTCTCCCAATTTTTTACTCAAGCTTTATGTACTTGCCACCTCAGCCACTATTCGAGCTTTCCCACTGACTTGCCACGTGTTCTAGGTGCTCAAAAGTTGCCTGATCAAAATGCTTCAGCAAAATTTGCTTTGCTGCAGCAAAACCTGATAATTCAGCCATCAAAATTTAATTTAGATAGTTTCACATGTTAGTTCATTCTTTGTACAAATATCTATTCATGAAACTATTATCTTCAACCAATGAGCTATTAAAAACTACAAAAATAACTAAACTTAACTAAGATCATAAAAACACCTTAGCTACAAAAGCTAAAAATAAACTAACATCGCTCACAATTTTTCCACAATTATAAGCTCAAAAGCACATGAAATACTCTTTATTCAAGAGTTATCACATGTCACATATTGGGTGCAGTTTTCTTACCTCTAGTTTGAGCGTGAAATAATAAAAGAATGACCTTTGAGAACGATCAGTCCTTAAGTTCCTTAGCAATCACCTAGTCATAACCAAATATGGAATTCTGTCAATAATGAGTAAATAAAGGCTTCTGAACTGATTCCTAGCCTCCGGGACGTCGAATCCTACTAACTCGGATAGTAGGATCGATCTCGAGCCCTTAGGTTTATGTTCCCATAAATGAAAACCCATTTTTGGTAGCGACCCCAAAAACCCAGGCTGCGGCCTGATCAAGAACAGGGACTAAATCCCTCTCTGTCTGCGTCGTGTGCAGCGGCCTGACAAAAAGGAGCTGCGGCCCAAAGTGCCCCCAACAGCCAAAATCCTTGTTTTTATGCAAGCCTGGGCCGCGGCCAATCCTTTTTTTTATGCAAGCCTGGGCCGCGACACACAATAAAAAGGTCGTGGCCCAAACCCGAACACAGCCACGAAACTCTGATTTTCTCACTTTAATTCCTTCCAAAAACCTATCCAAACATACCCAAATCTTATAAACAAGGTTCCCAATCATCTCAATGGCACAAAATCCTCAAAACCCAAGCTTCAAATCATTTAAAACCACACTAAAATAACCACTTCAAAAATCAAACCTTCAAGCTCAAGAACTAACTTAAAAACAGAGCAAACTAAGAAATAAAGCTTAGAATTCTTACCCTTGACTTTAATTGAACCCCTTCCAATGGCTGAATCAATAACCTAAGCTCACAAGCCTTGATTCCCTAGATTGAATCCTCAAATTTGGTTCAAAAATCCAAAGAAAAGAGAGAATGAGAGATGATCGACAAAGAGAAGAAGAATACTATGTTTTGGATGCTTAAACCTTCTACAACCAGCCACCTAGTTTAAATATATCCCTTGGTCAAAAGACCAAAATGCCTCTATGTCCATTTAATCCCTTTTTAAGTCACCAAGGGCAAAAGTTTCATTTCTCCCTTAATCTCGCTAATTATAATTAACATCCTCCAATTCTCATTATTCCCAATATTCTCACATAATAATTAAAATCATATCCCAATACCCTTTAATTCTCAGCAATGTACTAAGCATCAAATTACCTCGAGACTCACCCCGAGCCCAAAAATTAACCTCGTTATAACTTAACTGCTAACTTACATTCTAAGATCGTCTCATGCCGAATAGCTCGAACATATCCAGATAATAATGTGGCCTCATCCATAATTCACCAGCATGGATGAAAATATACAAATATGCCCTCAACGGGAAAAAATTACCAAAATGCCCTTATAATGAAAAGTGGACCCACATGCATGCATATATCATCATATAATAATATAATTCACATAAACATGAATATAATCATTTTACTGAAAAATAAAACAATTATGGCCCTCCCAGCCTCCTAATCGAACCACTAAACCTCATTAGGATTTTTGGGGCATTACATGGAGGCTTGTACTTCTCCGAGTATTGTGGACCAAAAAGATAAGCTATTTTGGAAAAGAAAGAAGAGATTTGACTCTAGTTTTGATAGACTTATGAGAACCTAATAAGGATTAGGGTAGGGGCCTACAGATTAGTCTTACCCTAGCATGGGTAGACGCTCAAAAGGTGTTACTCGTGCCAATGTCAAGTAAAGTGGTGTCAAGTACTACCCCTGATTGGGTGAAGAGACCTAGGAATTTTAGCGAAAACTATCATGTAAGGATAAGCCTGTGGAAATCCTTGATAGAAGAGATAAATTCTTACGGAATAAGACTGTGACTCTTGTGAGGGTGTTACAAAGTGATAGTAAGGTATAGGACTTGACTTTGAAGTTATAGTCAGATTTTCAGGAATAGTATCCTAAGATGTATTAATAAATTTTGCGGGACGAAATTTTTCTAAGGAAGGGATAGTTGTAACGCCCTGAATTCGCTATCAAGGTTTAGTGCCTTTATTACTATGCAAGGAGGGCATAATCAGATTTATATATCGATATAATTGAATATATGTGAGATTATGTGAAGTATATGAATTATATTAAGATATGACTATTTATGCATGCTTATGTGTATTAAATATGCGTGTGGGTCCGTTTTTGTGAAAAAGAGCATTTTCGTAATTTTGACCCATTAAGGGTATAATTATAATACATGTGTTATGTGATTGGAACCACATTATTATGTGTTATATTTACGATAGCTAGCTTAAGTCGATCCTTTAGAGCGATTTGACAAAAAAGTCACAACGGGGATTTATACCCGGCTCGGGGTGAGCCAAGGGGTATTTTGATAATTTTACGTAGGTCAAGAATTAGTGGAATATTATTGGAGGAAATAATTTTATTCAGAGGATTAGTAATTTGATTAGGAATTTAGGGTGTTAATTTGAGGATTAGTGGGGTTTTGGGCATATTGACCAATTTGCTCTTGGTGATGCTTAGATGAGAAACTTTGGGGTCAAGGTACGATGGTCTTTTGAGTTATTTGGCTAAGGGGTTAGTTGAGTCTAGGCAGCTCACGCTTGGGAATTCGACATTTTCCTTAAGGTTCATCTCTAGGAACTCACTCAAAGGGACATCAAAATCTCAAGGCACTTAGGCATGATCAAGACTTGGAGGGAGTCTTATGAGGAATTGAAGGAACTTATATTGCCAAGGGTCTCTCCTTTCAACTACAAACTTGAAATTCAGAAGAGGTAAGAACTTAGTTACCCTGTTTTTCATTTCAAAGGTTATGTTCTTGAATTTTAGGAGTTTGAGGTGTTTTGGTGGAGATTGAAGTGCTTAGAGTTATGATTTGGGTGAACTTTTGTGTTCTTGAACTTTTGTGTGTTTTTGTACGATTGTGATTTGGGCTTAAGATTTTTTAATTTGGTGGTTGGAACTTGAGTTCTAAGCTAAAAAATGTCAATTGTTGGTATGTTGTAATTTTGATGATTTTTTGTGCATTTTATGGTAGATTAAAGTTGGTAATAGCTGGTCTAAGTTGTATGAGGCGTTTTGTGGTCATAAATATGCTGAAATATTGAATTGGGGTCAAGTTTCAGGTCTGATTTTTAGGGAGAAGTTGTAAGTCTGAATTGGGCAAGAACACTAAGCTTCTGGGTAATTTTTTGGTTTTCTGTGACCTAGCGCAACCGTGCTAGGTTGTGGCGCGACCGCAGTAGTGTCCCAGAAATCAGGGGATTTTGATTTTTGGGTTTTGGTCAGTAGGGCGCGATCGCACCAGTACCCCAGAAAGTGTAAACTTTCTGCAGATGCAACCGCGCTAGGACCAGGCTTGACCATGCCAAATGCCCCGAAATGTGGCTTTGCCAATTTTTAGAATTAGGGCTCGGGCAGTTCGGGAATCTTTTTGGTGGCCCACTTGGGGGCTCAGGGGGTATTTCTAACGTCCCGAAAACTGGGAAAAGTTATCTTAAGTGTAAGGTCTAGGGTTAGGCTCGAGATTTGGAGTTAATCCCTAATAAGAATGTGTTTATGTTGTGACTAGAATATCGCAAGGCTTAGGTTCAAGATTGTACTTGAGGCTGTATCGTCTATCGCATGGAACTCAAGGTAAGAAAACTAGACCCTGGTAACGGACAGAGCTTAGACCCTTGTAAATGGATTTGACTGTGGTCATAATTGTGATTAGTTGGTTTGGCATGCTTGTGTATGCTGCATATGATTGTGTCTTGTGCAATATTTATGCGATTATATCTATTCTGAAGGTCGACCTAAGGGTACTGGGACCGACAGCAAGCGTGCGGAATGTAGCCTGACCTAAGCGTGCCGGGGTTGGCTATAAGACCAGAGGACTCGGCCTAATGGCAATGGGCCTATACTTTTTACAAATAAACTGAAGTATTGATTGCACTTAACTAACTACATTGATTGTTGAGATTGGATTATGTGTTTGATTGATCAAATTATCATTGCTAAGCTTATTGCTTATATCTTATTGCTGATTGAATTTATCAATTTAAGTTTACTATATATATATTGTTGTTCATTTGTACCTAATTATTTAAGTTTTCTTGCTAAGCCTTGGCTCACGGGTGCTATGTGGTGCAGGTAAGGAAAAAGGGACAGTTGGACCAGCAATGAGTTGGAGAGCTTCAGGGGAAGTGTGTACATATGCAGCCTACTCGACTGCCACAACCGGGATAGCTTGGGAGGAACTAGGGTTGAACCTGTTTTGCTACTTAGGATGAATAATTTGTATTTTATTTGACTTTTATCAGTTTGTAAACATTTTTTGGGATCCCGTGTATAAACTGAATATTTTGATGAAAAATAATTACTTCGTTGACCAAAAGTTTTATTACCTACCATTTATTTAGTCATTGATTACACATTTAAGTGCAAATGACTCCCTTAGCAAGTTAAGCACTATTTTAAGCACACAGTGTAACGGTCTTGGTTAACCAGGGCGTTATACTTCCGGTTGCTAAGTCCTGGTATCCCTTGATCGAGAAGTTCGCCTTTTGTCTTATTTTGGCCTCAGGAAGTTTAAGCCATATTTGTAGTTCCACGCCATACATATCTTAATCAATCAATCTTTAAGGCGGGTTTTGTAAAAGCCTGAAGCATCAAGACATTTGTTAAAGTGGGCAATCGAGCTCAGTCAGATCGAGATTTTATACAAGCCATGAACAACTATAAAGGGTCAGGCTCTAGATTATTTCGTGGTCGAGTGTACCGGATTACAGGATGAGCCTATGAGAGAACAAAATCAAGAATTGTGGAAGCTCTTCGTCAATGGATCATCAAACAAGCACGGATCTGGAGATGGAATAATCCTAATCACACCTAAAGGACATCAATTTCTAACAAAACTTAGATTTGGGTTTGATGCCTCCAATAACGAGGCTGAGTACTAGGCGTTATTGGCAAAAATCTTGATCGCTAAGGAGATAAAAGCATAGGCTGTCTAGTGTTTCACCGATTCTCAGCTCGTGGTGAATCAGGTGTTAGGTGAATATCTAACTAAAGTAAAATGATAGTTCTCAAAATTTTAATTCTACTCCATCCATGCGAGCAAAAGACAAATGTAGGCACTCTCGCCCGACTTTCCACCACCAAAGAGGTGGACACATTGAATGTATTCCTAGATGAGTTTCTTGACAAGCAAAATATAGGGGAAGGATCGAAAGAGATCGAGATGTTCCGTGAAGGCCGACCTAGTTGACCCTAATAATGGAACATCTCACCTCCGAAAGGTTGCTCAAAGACTGGAAGGACGCTCAAAATTTGTTGTACCAGGTCTCGATCTATGTTTTGGTCAAGGGAGTTCTTTACAAGCGAGGTTATTCCATGCCTCTCCTTAGATGTGTTCTGCCCAAAAAAGCCCAGGCTATCCTCAAAGAAATCCATGAAGGATTCTACAAGACCACGCTAGGGGGAAAAACTTTGCCCTAAAGGCGTCTAGATAGGGTTATTTCTGGCCCACTTTGAAGAAAGAATCAATGTCATATGTTCATAAATGTGATAAATGCCAACGTTTTTCAACGATTGCCTGAGCTGCACCTATGGAGCTTACAATGATTTTCTCGCCTTGGCCATTTTCCATTTGTGAAATAGATTTAATTACTTCATTACCAATCGGTAAAGGAGGAGTTCACTATGTTGTTGTTGCGATTGACTATTTTACAAAGTGGGTTCAGGCTGAACCATTTGAAATTATAGCCTTGAAGAGAGTACTCGACTTCATGATAAAGAGCATAATATTCCATTTTTGATTCCGAAGAAGATCATGTTAGATAACAAGACTTAGTTCGATAGCAATTTGTTCACAAACTTTTATAAGAAGTGTGGCATAATCAAGAGTTTCGCCTTGGTAGCATACCCTCAGGCTAATGGACAGGCCAAGGCAGTAAATAAAACCCTCAAGACCAAAGAAATGAATGGAGGATGCTAAAGGATTGTGTCCTAAACAACTCCCACAAGTGCTTTGGGCTTATAGAACTTCACATCGCACCTCTGCTGGACATACCCCCTTTTCTTTAACCTTTGGAAGTGAAGCTATGCTCCCAGTCAAGAGCTTAGTGACCTCACATAGGCAAAGAATGTTTGACCAGGAGTGGAATCACAACCTGCTGAATGCATCCCTAGACCTAATTGAATAACGATGAAAAGAATCACAGATATAGCTCGCCCACTATCAGCAAAGGCTAACACAATACTTCAACTCAAGCTTCAAAGAATGAAGACTTGAAGTAGGAGACTTGGTGGTTAGAATGGTGTTCCTAGCGAACAAGGACCCTAAAGATGGTGTTTTAGGACCAAACTAGGAAGTACCATACCAGATTGTGGAAATTTTGTGAGAATGAACTTTTATACTAGCTCGGCTAAATGCAGAGGCAGTTCCACGAACTTGGAATGCCTTGTATTTGAAGAAATACTATCAGTAATAGAGTCTATTTATAAGTTTAAACTTATGTTATCATTTCGTACGACTTAATTACAAAAGCCATTTCACTTATGGATGTGTAGTATGAGTTCATTTTGGAAAAACGGTCTAGAATATTCACAAATTTTGATCGCTTGGGGGGCATATAACCCTCAATTCAGTCTTTGAAAATTCTGAAAAACTTGAGAAAAAAAATTGCAACTTAAAATTTGGAAATCTTGTGGCATTATAAAGCTCGAGTTTTTCAAAGTAATTCTGAATGTGAACTAAGTTAAGAAAATTCAATGAAAAATCGTGGAACTAAACCAAGTACAAAATCCCTGGACTAAACCAGGTTTAAGGCTTAAAGACTAACAAGTACATGCAAACTGGCAATTAAAACCCTGGATACAACCAGGTCCACAACCTGAAATTAATTGGTCAGCCATCAAGCATATTCCTCGACCTAAACGCAATCCCTAGGAGGTGGTGTCTTTGGCCTTGGCCTAGGAATGACCTTCTTCGAGACCAGCTGTCTCTTAATAATGGGGCCAGAGCTAGTGAAGGCATTCATTAGGTTCGTGTCGTCTTGTGCAAAATGATCAAAAGAGTTAGACAAATTCTAATTAGGTAAACAAGAAGAAGTAAAAGCAGAAGAGTCCTACCCTTTGAACGGGAGGAGGAAACTGCAATGGTTAGCTCCAGATTGGGGGTCGGGCTAGCTACAGTGGGAATGTCTAACTCCTGAAGTATAGGGGGTGGGGAGACTCTATCAAAATTATATCAGGAACACTTTTTGGCTTGATCTCTTCATTTGAGATAGGATCGTATTCGGGCTGCCTAAAGACCGAGGTAAAAGCATCGTGATCTATTCAGTACCCAAGACGGATGTTAGTCTCGTATTGTTCAAAAAGGGTGGACCTAAAATTGAAAGTGTTGTCTACAACTATTATATACTTTGGTTGGCTAAAATCATGGCAGACGACTAGGAGGTCGACACATTGTTGCCTAGTGACGTCCTTGTATGGATCCTCATGTTGCCTAGTCACGACTGTGGATACCAAAAATCCACCAAGAAAAAAAAAAGATATTGCCCCTTATTGAAGTGAGTGGCTAAGGGGCACTGAAGGTACCAAGTACGCGATAGAGTCAGAAGGTTATCACGTGCCACCAAGAGGTCACATATAAATGCAAGGCTTTAGGCCTCACAAAGTCACTTCATGCCAAATGAGAGACAAGAATTCCACACCGGTAAAAATTCCAATGCAATCAAGTCAAAACCCCCGTAAGGCCCACACGCATTGAAAGAACATCACACGAGACATCAAGTGCCTCATGCCAAGGTCTCGCAGAGGTAATCTCAGACATGCCAGGCGCCTCGCGCCTGGGCCTCATGAAGGTGCCTCGGCCATGCCCAGCGCTTCACGCCTGGGCCTCGTAAGGGTGCCTCGGCCACGCCCAGTGCCTCGCCCTTGGGCCTTGTGAAGGAGCCTTGGCCACGCCCAGCGCCTCGCGCCTGGGCCTCATGAAGGAGTCTCGGCCAATACCAGCGCCTCATGCCTAGGCCTCGTGAAGGAGCCTCGCCCATGCCCAGTGCCTCGTGCCTAGGCCTTCTGAAGGTTCCTCAGCCACGCCCAGCGCCTCGCGCCTGGGCCTCGTGAAGGATTCTCGGCCATGCCTAGCTCCTCGCACCTGGGCCTCGAATGGAGTCTCAGCCATGCCCAGTGCCTCGCGCCTGGGCCTCGTGAAGGAGCCTCGGCCACGCCCTGCTGAAGTCAATTTTTCACATAGCGAGGTCCACCTTGCCTCACATAGTGAGGCACGCCACGCCTCACCTCACCTAAGTGCCCAAGCGCCATGATGTCACACCCCGCCAGCCCCGTCTCGCCAGCACCTCGCAAGACACCCTTGCGCCCCAGGACAGCGCCTTGCGAGATGCCCTCGTGCCATGGGACCAGGTCGTGCACCAGCGCCTTGCATGCCCAACGAGTGCATCCCGCGCATGCCCAGTAGGCGCACCTCATGTACCACATGGCTAAACCTTCGACGTGCACCAATCAACCACAAGGCACCTTGCACCATGCGAAATCACAACTCGTTGCTTTCCATGGAAGGTTCCACAAAAGGAGTGTTTATATGAGTTGAGAAGGAACATTCAGCGGATGAAAGAATAGGCGCCTTGTGATGGTAAGAACCTGCATGCAACTCAAAAGAGATTGTATGGATATGAAGTACGTACTAATGTACGACCCTGAGGACCCCAGGCATCTGATCCTTACATCCATGCCACACAAGTAGTGGTTGTACAAGTAAGTGTTAGAGAATATATTTTATTGCTCAATGGAAATATGGAAAAACCAATATACAACTCTATGCAAAAATACAATAGACAAGGTAATTGATTAAATAAATATTACAACTCAATTTCTCAAAATACAAGTAAATAGAAATAAGAGAAGGAAGAGAATTATAAGAACTAAAACCCTAAAACAAAAGACACCAATAAAAATGTAAATAGAAATAGAAGAAGAGGATTACAAACTCAATACTATAATAATACAAGTAAATAAGAAAAACAAGAAGAACAAAAGAATGAAAACACAAACAAACTCTCACACAACCAAAGTGTAGAGTAGTGGGGATCACCAACCTGAACAAGGTTAAATACCTTCGTCCAAAAGCTTATTTCCCTCTATTCTCTAAGCACTAAGGGATCTCTCTAGGAAATATCTCTCTGGAATTATCAAGCCTTTTGGTGTATTTTCCAGCCAAGTGCTTTGTGGATGGAAAATGGTGTGTCTTACAAGTGAGCATTAGGCTCCTATTTATAGAGTTTTAAGACACCCTTTGAATTTCAAATTCCACCAACCCCCATGGCTGTTACAAATGATTAATTGGATGTTTATGGAATTAAAATAGAGATTTGGGAGTTACTTGGTTGTTGGAAACGTTCAAAATTGGATAAAACCAAAGTTTGGAAAATGATGTCAGCCTCTGAGGCTGTGGCCTGAAAAACACGAGCTGCGGCACACGGTGTGTTTTTGCCTATTTTTGCCTATTGGGATGCGGCCTGAAAAAAATAGGCAGCGACCCAAGTCGTTTTTTCAGTAACCAATTTTCCAAATTTGCCAAAACGTTCCAAATTCATTCCCACTTGATTTTGTAACTTCCATACACATTATGGGAGTTAAAATCACATCTCTAACAGCCATATTTCACATATGGCTTCAAGAAATTCAAATCAAAATGTGTAATATCAAATCTACACATTATTGGGTAATATTTGGGAGTTACAAGTTTGTAACTCCAAAATATGTCACATTTGGGCACATACATGTGTCAAATTTTGTGACTCTCAATAATATGTTACAAGGTGTGACAAATCACATTTGTGTGACAAATCACATTTTGTCACATTATTTAATATAATATTATATTATATGAAATAATATAACAGTAAGGTACCCAATGTGGTCCTTCTTAACCAATCTCTGACATCTATCCCCGACAAGTGGTGGTAGTACAAAGAGTGGTGGCATGACCTGCGTGTCTCTGACCCCAAACAAGCGTCGACACCACGACCCTCTGTTCCACCACGACCTATGCCACTACCTTGACAGCGTACCTAAGTACTTTCCTGTCCCCTGGGACCACCTTGTATCAGAGGCCATTAGAGCCAGGCTATTAATAGACCTCCACCCCTTAAGCTAAGGGGTTGGAAAATTCATTGTAGGCTGAGACTATTAAGCAACATATGAATGTTTACTCCATTATTGATCTGCATATATTTTTCCTTAAGTTTATTCTAAGTTCTTATCGAGCCATCTTCTTACTAATCTTTGGGTTTTCCGACCTAACATCGTTGACGAGTTTCTGCCGTCAACAACAACCTTCCTTGGATTGAGTCAGGTTAGTAAAAAACTGGCAGCATCTCGGTTAATTTCACTATTAATGTTACCTTGGCCAGAGGTGCCGGCTGTTGCCCCCGACTCTGCTCGACCTTGATTATTATCATGGTTGCCCTAGACATTCCATCTCCACACCAGGGGTTTTATGGCCAAATTCTTACCATCCTTCCTCCTCAACCTCCTCAATGGCGGCCAAAGGCTTCTTAGGACCTTGGGGTTTTATTACCAAAGTCTAACCCTCCATGATCAGGCCCCATGTCTCCATGGTGGCATCATTTACAGCTGCTCGGTACTCCTTTTTTGGCAGTAGGACAAGAAGCGAGGGTCTGATACTGGCCGAAGTTGACCTGAGTTGCCCTGGACCACTTGTAGATAGTTGCACAAGGAAATAAATCTATCAGAATATGCAAGACACTTAGTAGCGAAATCTTAAACAAGGGTACAAGCAATAATACTTATGAGGTCAGTTGAAGTTGCTGTAGTCGGAAGTCCAGAACCCATTCTCCATAAAGAATTGGTCCTTATAATCATTTGGATGGCTTAGGAGGTCGATGACACTAGCAATTTTTGGAAATCGGGTGAGGTAGTAGAAACCATCACCTCTAGTTCTGGTGTCCAGATTGGCCTTCAAGCATAAAAAATAAAGAATATCCTCTAGATTGGGGTCGTCCCACTCGTTCTTGAGGAATAAATACTTAACCCTCGTGAGGAGGAGATAAGTGTTTGGGGGAAGCTGGAATGGAGCTAGCTTCACGAAGTTCAAAAAGTCTATGAAATACAAACTTAAAGGGAGGAACCTTGTAATGCCATGGTTACTCCAAGACCGTTACTATGAATTTTAAACAGTGCTTAACTCGCTAAACGAGTCATTTGGTCATAAACATGCATCTAGGTGTTATTAATCGGCTAAGGTGAAAAATCTCAATCAAAAGGAATGAATATATTTTATTAAAATCAGAAAATTGTACATGGGCCTTTAAAAGTATTTACAAAGTTATTTACAATCCAAAATGGTCATTACAGTGTAAAATTACAAACCGCCGACGTAAGCCGCAAAAACAAATAGGGTCAACCCCAAGTTCCTTTGAGAAACACCTTGGTCGTGGTGGTCAATCGGCGACATATGTACACATCACCACCTAAACTCTCCACTCAAGGCTGGGTGAGCTTTTCTTTCCCTTTACCTACACTACATAGCACCCGTGAGCCAAGGCTCAGCAAGAAAACTTTTACAGCATGTATGTAATATCAATAAATGATTATGGTAATCATTATGGGGCTTGTAGCCCTAATCAGATAGTGAGTCACACTTTGGGCTCCGTACCCTAATCAGATAAGTGACTATTAAGTCACACTCTAAATAGATGAATAACAAGCCTATCTCTGGATAGATGGCTAGTAAGTCTATCCCTAGGGCTCTGCACCCTAAGCCATGTGACATTCGGTCACTTGAGCCTTTTGGCTCTTGCTCTATGTAACTAGCCTTTAGACTAGACAAGCGCTTTTAGATTTCATTGAACTTAGGATCAGTCAAGCATTTCATGCTAATGGTGATTAGATCTAATCATTTTGGTCTGTGTTAAACACATTAATGTTGTTCTTGACTCTTAAGCCAATACCACACGACCAATGCTCATATCACCGCTGAACTTGAATGATAAGTCATAGCTTCAGGATCAATACTTAACACCATTGTCATTCTCTGACTAATAAGTCATTTCCATACACAGATAAGCAAAGATGTTATGCATTTACTATGCAATCAATGTCACTATATAGAGCACTCAACATGCTTCATCAATAACCATGCATGTCATATACTGGGTGCAGTTTTCTTACCTCTGGTTTGAGTGAGAAATAATAAAAGAACGACCTTTGAGAATGATAAGTCCTTAAGTTCCTTAGCGATCACCTAGTCATAACCAATATGAAATCTCATCAATAAAAGTAAATAATAAAAGGTTCATAATATAAAACCTTGCTCTTGGAGCCTCGAATCGTACTAAAATGATTTTTACATTCAATCCCGAGCCTTAGGAAATGAAACGCCGAGCCTAAGCCCTTGAAAAACCCTCTCTGGCACAAAAGGAAGGGGCGGGTCATGACTTAGCCTAGTGAGTCGCGGCGCACCTCCAAGATAGGGAGCAATCTTTCAGGGATACCAGAGGCGAGTCGCGACTTGACCTAGCAAGTCGCAACGCGCCTGCTTCACAGAGCCCAGAGGAGGCTCTGACTTGAGTCCAAGTCGTGACTTGCATGAACTAGGTCACGACTTGACCCAGCGATCCTAGATCCCCTACCCATCTCTCAATTCAAACCAGCCCAATCCTTCGTCAAATGAACCTAGAAATCATAACCAGCCATTACCATCAAATATAGACCAGTTCATTAGCAAAACCCAAGCATTAACCCACTCAAAATCACACCATATAACCACTTCAACGATCAAACCTCAAGCTCAAGAACTAACATAAAAATAGAGCAAAACCAAAAAAACATGGCTGGAATCTTACCTAAATCACAGGTTTGAATCCCCTTCAACTACTGATCACAACCCTAAACCCTCAAGCTTTAATCTCCTAGCTTGAAACCTCAATCTTTCTTCAAAAATTCAAAGGAAAAGAGAGGAAGAAATGATCGAGAAGGAGAAGGAAAAGAACTCTAATTTTGCTGCCTAAAGCTTCTACAACCAGCCACTTAATTTAAAATATAATCCTTGGTCAAAAGACAAAAATGCCCCTAAGCCCATTTAACTCCTAAACAACCACCAAAGGGCAAAACAGTCATTTCCCACTTATCCAGCTAATTATAATTAACGTCCTCCAATTTCCGTTATTCCCAATATTCTCAAATAATAATTAAATCATATCCCCTTACCCGTTCATTCCCAGTAATGTACTAAACATCAAATGACCACTAATTTCTCCTCGAGCCTGAAAATTAATCTTGTTATGACCAAACCGCTAATTTGCATTCTAAGATCGTCTCATGCCAAATAGCTCGAACATAGCCACATTATAATGTGGTCTCATCCATAAATCATAAGCGTGCACATAAATATACAGATATGCCCTCAACAGGCCAAATTACGAAAATATCCTTCTAATGATAAGTGAACCCACATGCATCCAATTACCATCATATATTTCACATAATAATGCATTTAATCACATAATGGCATAATAAATGAATTTTAGCCCTCCTGGCTGTTAGGAAAAATAGTTTTGCCTCAATGGAAATAGGTAAGAATATTACAACTCTAGGAAATATATTACAAATATATATAGATTGATTAAATAAGGTTACAACTCTATAACTGAAAGTACAAATAAACAAAAGAAGAAGAAGAAGAGAAGAAGTATAGAATAGTGAAAAATACAACTCTAAGCAAAAGATTACAAGTAAAGTAAAGGTGTTTGAAACAAAGGAAAAGAAGATTACAACTCTAAAAAAAATTACAAGTAAATAGAATAAGAGGAATAAGAAGAAATGTAAGAACAAAAACAAATCAAACTCTCACTTACACAACCCAAGTGAAGAGTGTTGGGGATCACCAACTTGAACAAGGTTTAAAACCTTTGTCCAAAAGCATATTTCCCCATAACTCAAGCACTAAGGGATCTCTCTCAGATTAAAGGAAATGCTTTCTAGAATTATCAAGCCTCAAGGTGTTTCTAGCCAAGTGCTCTAATGGATAGAAAAGTTGTGTCTTTTAAGTGAGCTATAGGCTCCTATTTATAGAGTTTAGAGACACCCTTTGAATTTCAAATTCCACCAACCCCCATGGTTGTTACCAATGTTTAATTGGATTAATATAGAATTCAAAATGAGATTTGGGAGTAATTTGGGTTTTTTGAGCCGTTCAACAAAGAATGAAAAAACTGAAAAATTGGTTAGATTTACACCTATGGCCGCGGCCAGGGACATCAGTGGTTGCGGCCACTGCTCTCTGTCACACAGGCCGCGGCCAACAACATTCTGTGGCCACGGCCACCAACCAATTTCAGCTCTTGAAAATGTGCTATTTTTCCAAACGGTTCCAAACCCTCCCAAATGATTTTGTAACCCCAAAACACATTATTGGGGTTAAAATCATATCTCTAACAGTCATTTCTCAAATGGCTTTATGAAATTCACCTCAATATTGTGTAACACCAAATTTACACAATAAATGGTAATATTTGGAAGTTACAAATTTGTAACACCAAATATGTTACATTATTTGGATATGTCTCATATATCTAAATATTGTAACTCTCTATTATATGTTATAATATGTGACACTCTTTGTCACATTTATTTAATCTAAAACATTGTATTATAATATAATATAATATTACATTATATTATAAAATAATACAACACTGGCTCCCTAATCCAAGCATTAAAGCTCATTTGAGATTTTGGTACATTACAACTATCCCCTCCTTACAGAAATGTCGTCCCCGAAATTTACCAGAATAGCTCGGGATACTGACTCTGCATATCTGACTCCAGATCCCATGTAGCTTCCTCGACCTTGTTGTTCCTCCATAATACCTTAACCAAAGGTATAGTTTTATTTCTCAGGACCTTGTCCTTTCTCTCTAATATCTGGATTGGATGTTCCTCGTAGGAGAGATCTGCCTCAAGGTCTAGATCCTCATAACATAAAACATGAGTCACGTCTGATACATACCTCCGAAGAGCCATAACATGAAATACGTTATGCACTGTCGACAATGCTGGTTGTAAGGCCAACCTATAGGCCACCTGACCAATCCTCTCCAGGATCTCAAATGGACCTACAAATCTAGGTCTCAACTTGCTCTTTTCCCAAATCTTTTCACCCCTTTCCAAGGCGAGACTCTAAGGAAAACATAGTCTCCTACCTGGAACTCCACGTTCCTGCGTTCGGGATCTGCATAACTTTTCTGCCTACTTTGAGAAGTAAGCATCCGAGCTGTAATCTTTTCAATGGCCTCATTGGGCCTCTGAACGGCTTCAAGGCCCAGGTATCTCCTTTCTCCTGTCTCATCGCAATGAATGTGAGATATGCATTTCCTACCATACAATATCTCATAAGGTGCCATCCCAATGGTAGACCAATAATTATTGTTTGAGGAAAAATCTATCAAAGGAAGATACTTACTCCAAGACCCACCCAAGTTTAGCATACATGCTCGCAGCATGTCTTCTAATATCTGGATCGTCCTCTTAGATTTTCCATTTGTCTGAGGATGATAAGCAGTAATGAACTTCAATTGTTTTCCCATGGCCCTTTGCAAACTTCCCAAGAACTTGGAAGTGTAGGTGGGGTCTCGATATGACACGATCGACCTCGCTGCTCCATGGAGGCACACGATCTCTCTCACGTAGAGATCCACGTACTAGTCAACTATATAAGTAGTCCTCACTGGAAGAAAGTGAGCTGACCTGGTATATCGATCCACAATAACCCATATTGAATCATGTTGACCAACAGTCCTGGGTAGCCCCACCATTAAATCCATCGTGATGTCCTCTCATTTCCACTCTAGGATATCCATAGGCTGCAGTAGCCCTGCTGGCCTCTGATGCTCAACCTTGACCTGTTGACATGTCAAGCACTTAGCCACATACTCTACTACATCCCTCTTCATCCCAAACCACCAATACAGTGATCTCACATCCTGATACATCTTCGTGGTGCCTGGATGCAAAGAACAAGGAGTAGAATGAGATACATCCAAAATCTCTCGCCTCATAGCAGTGTCTAACGGAACACATATCTGACCTTTGTATCTCAATAAACCCATATCAGACACTGTATAATCTTTGGACACTTCAGCCAAAACAAACTCTCTGATCTTGGTCAGCTGTGGATCACTCAACTGACTTTTCTTGATTCTCTCCAACAGCATAGATGGTAGCATAATGTTGGCAAGCTGGCCACCAACAATTCTATACTAGCTCTAGTCATATCTTCTGTTAATACTCTAAATATCAGCCTCGCACTGAAAATCTGTCCCGAACCCTTTTGGCTTAAAGCATATGCAACCAAGTTTTCCTTTCTTAGATGATACAGAATCTCACAATCATAATCTTTTACTAACTCCAGCCAATGCCTTTGTCTCATATTCAAGTCATTTTGTGAGAAGAGGTACTTTAGGCTCTTGTGGTTAGTATAAATCTCACACTTCTCCCCATAAAGGTAGTGTGTCCATACCTTTTATGCAAAGACCACAGCCGCCAACTTCAAATCACGAGTAAGATATCTCTGTTCATACTCCTTCAGCTGATGTGAGGCATAAGCAATCACCTTCCGGATTGCATCAAAACACAACCCAAACTGTGATGTGAGGCATCACAATATATCACAAATTTCTCCTAATCTATAGGAAGACTCATAAATTGAGTTGTAATCAACCTCTGCATCAGTTCCTAAAAGTTGATCTCACACCTGACTGACCATACAAACTTCTGATTCTTGCGTGTCAGCTCAGTCAATGAAGTGGCAATCTTTGAGAACCCTTCCACTAAACGTCTGTAATAACATGCCAATCCAAGGAAACTCCTAACTTCATAAGCATTATTTGGCATTGGTAAATCTCTGACCGCCTCAATCTTGGCTGGATCTACTTTGATCCCCTCCTTATTGACAATGTGCCCAAGGAAAGTTACCTGAGATAACTAGAACACACATTTCTTGAACTTTGCAAAAAATCTGTGTTCCCTCAATCTCTGTAGAACTAACCTCGGATGTTGCTCATGTTCTGACTCTGACTGAGAATAAACTAGAATATCATCAATGAAGATGATCACAAACTGGTCCAAATAATCCTTGAACACCATGTTCATCAAATCCTTAAAAGAAGCCAGGGCATTAGTTAAAGACATGACTAAGAACTCATAATGCCCATATCTAGTGCGAAAAGCAGTCTTCGTTATATCTCCCTCCTTGACCCTAACCTGGTGATAACCAGATCGAAGGTCTATCTTTGAGAATACCCTTTTACCTTTCAATTGATCAAACAAATCATATATCCTTGTCAGAGGATACTTGTTCTTAATTGTTAACTTATTCAGTTCTCTATAATCAATACACATCCTCCGAGAACAATCCTTCTTCTTCAATAACATAATTGGTGCAACTCAAGGTGAGAAACTAGGTCTAATAAAACCTAAGTCTAACAGCTCCTACAACTATACTTTCAATTATTTTAACTCTACTGGGGCCATTCAATAAGGTTCTCTAGACACTGGCTCCATCCCTGGTGCTAGTTCTATCACAAATTCAATCTCTCTGTGTGGTGGCAACCTTGGTAGATCTTCTAGAAACACATCTAGAAACACATACACTAATCTAGTCTCCTCTGGTCCCACTGGCATGGACTGAGTGGTATCCAACACACTGGCTAAGAATCCTATGCAACCTCCTTGAAATAGATCTTTAGCCCTCAGAACAGATATCATAGGTATACGGGGTCCATCCATAGTGCCAACAAATACAAAAGGATCCTCACCTTCAGGCTCAAAGGTTACCATCTTCTTTCTGCAATATATGGTTGCCCCATACTTCACCAACCAATCCATACCCAGAATCATATCAAAGTCAGTCATCACCAACTCTATCAAATCAACTGACAATTATCTGCCCTCTACTGTCACTGGCAGCGATCTAATCCATCTCCTGGATACTACTAACTCCTCAATGGGCAATAAAGTCCCGAACCCCGCAGCATAATAATCACATGGTCTAATAGTCTATCAATAATTCTACTAGAAACAAAAGAATGTGTAGCACCAGAATCAATCAAAATAGTATAAGGGGTTCTAGGACTAAAAATCTTACCTGTAACTACTGAGGGTGAAGCCTTAGCTCCTGCCTTAGTCAATGCGAACACTCGAGCTGGGGCTGAGCTGTCCGCCTTCTTGAGTTATTCCTTTCTTGCTTTTGGGCAATCTTTCTTAAAATGTCCCACTGCCCCACATAAAAAGCAAGTCGTTGTCCTACACTTCCCCAAATGGCATCTCTTGCACCTAGGGCACTCTGGATAAGTCCTCTAGGCTTCACCGCTACCCTGGCGCCTCATTGAAATACCACATGGTTGCCTGTCAGGACCTGGAGCTGGGAAGGTATCAGGAACCTTCCTCTTCTGATCACTGAGGCTTCCGCCCCTACCTAAACCCATAGATGGAGGTCCTGTCCTCCTAAACTTTCTTCTGGCTGCATTATCCTGCCAGATCTTGTTCTCTACGCTCTCGGCTGTGAGCACCTTCTCAACCACTTGTGCATAAGTAGTAACTTCAGCCACAATGGTGATACAAACATCCCGGGCTATTTTAGACTGTAGCCCCTGGAGAAACCTCTCCCTTCTAGTCCCATCAGTGGGCACTAGCTCCATGGCAAACTTTTCCAATCTGTCAAACTTCAGAGCATATTCAGTCTCTGACAAACTCCCCAGAAGTATTTTTCTAAACTCTTCAGCTTTTGCAGCCCTTATGGCATCATTATAATACTTCTCATTGAATAGAGTCTGAAACTCTTCCCAACTCAGGGCATTGATATTTCTTGTCTGGGATTTCACTTCCCATCAAATTCGAGCATCCTCTGGAAACATGTATGTGGCATAGGCCACCCTCTCATTACTAGACATCCTCATAAAGTTAAGGATGGTGGTAATCATGCTCATCCACTGCTCTGCCTTAGTTGGATCTGCAATACCCTCAAAAATTGGAAATTGTTGTTTTCTGAACCTTTCATAAAGAAGTTCCCATTTGCTTCCAGTCTCTGGCAGCTGCTCAACTATTGGCACCGTTGCAGATGGTGCCTCTAGTAAAATTTTCCTTCCAGGAACCTGTTGTTGTCTCAAGAGGCTGATTTCTTCTTCCTGCCTCATAACTCTTGCCTGTAAATCAGCAAACAGTTGCTGCCAGTTATCAAGAGCTGGCTGAGGAATCTTATTCTGGTCATTTTCCTAACCCTATCTGTCATTCTGGCCCTGATCTTCCTGGCCAGCTGATGAATCTGTCTTCCTTGGAATCATACTTATAGCTTATACTGTGTTGAAACAATCAATGCAGCTAGTTAGGCAGTAATAACTAAACCTCTTTTCGCCTCATGGTCCAAGATTAAGCAGAATTTCATCCATGTTTCACAATCATACAGATAAAGATGTTGAGACATGATCATAACATTTAATATTTAGCAATTAACAATTAACCATTATCAATGAACAATGCAAATAAGCATGTTCTAGCAATATCAGTACTAATAAGCACATTCTTGCTTTTGATGCAGCAGTCAAGGCCCAACCTTATTAATATATCACATGTAGACAGGTACATCATTTATATTCTATTTAAGTAGTTAAACGCATAACCACATAAATAGTTACCAAACCATGAGTCGAGCTTGTCTTCAGCGGCGAGTGTACATGCCCAGCCAGTCTACAGGAACCATAAACCTTGGCAGGCTCTGATACCAAGTTGTAACTCCCTGGTTACTCCAAAACTGTTACTATGGATTTTAAACAGTGCTTAACTCGCTAAATGATTCATTTTTTTATATGTGTATCTGGGTGTTATTAATAGGCTAAGGTGAAAAATCTCGATCAAAAGGAATGGTTATATTTTGTTTAAAACATAAAACTATACATGGGCCCATAAAAGTATTCACAAAGTTATTTACAATCCAAAATGGTCACTATAGTTTAAAATTACAACCCCCCAACCTAGACGCAAAAACTAATAGGGTCAACCCCTAGTTCCTCTAAGAAACACTGTGGCCGCGGTGGTCAAGCGGCCGCATATGTACACATTGCCCCCTAAGCTCTCCACTCAAGGCTGGGTGAGCTTTTCTTTCCCTTTACCTGCACCACATAGCACCCATGGTCCAAGGCTCAGGAAGAAAACTTATTACTGCATGTATGTAATATCAATAAATGATTATGGTAATCATTTTGGGGCTTGCAGCCTTAATAGAATAGTGAGTCACACTTTGGGCACCGCACCCTAATCAAATAAGTGACTATTAAGTCATACTCTGAATAGATGACTAATAAGTCCATCTCTGGATAGATGACTAATAAGTCTATCCCTAGGGCTCTGCATCGATGCTTGGAAGGGTGAGGAAAGTTAAGAATACAAAGAGCTTCTGGATAGACATAACCAAAGTGTGCTAGAAAAATCAAGGGTTTTTCAGAGAAAATAAACAAAGGACAAAGTTTGAACTTAAAAGGTGGTGAAAATCATATTATGTACCCCTATATATACGTAAAACTCGAGAAAGAACCAGAGTAATTCGATAAAAATAGTTCAAGATATAAGGGTTAAGATTAAATGATCCAAACAGCTACAAAAGGTTAACAAGACAACTGTCATAACACTCGAAACTCGAACAAATGCCTATAACAAATAGACAATGTGAATACAAGAAATTGTCCCTTTGAGCACCCCACACCAAGCCGCGAGGATAGACCTCAATGTAAGAAGCTCTCTTATGCCACACCAAAAGAATGATCTCCCAAGATGTCACGGTTCCTCGGGAATAAGGAGTGCCTCGACAGCATGCCTCGACTGCCGACGCACCAGGGCCTCACATAGCAAGGCCTACCTTGACTGCATGCCTCGTCTGCGCACGCACGAGGGCCTCGCATAGCAAGGCCTACCTCAACTGTATGCCTCAACCACCCACGCGCAAGGGCCTCAAAGTCTCGACCGCATGCCTCGACTGCCCACACGCAAGGGCCTCACATAGCAATGCCTACTTCGATCACCCACGCATAAGGGCCTCGCATAGGGAGGCCTGGCTCGACCGCCCACGTGCAAGGCTAGGTGCTTCCTACCTCGCATAGCGAGGCTCACCTCGTTCACTCAGCGTGTCTCACCTGTGTCGCCCAGACGTCATGATGCCACCCACACGCAATGTTAGATGCCGCACGCCTCACCAGCCCAAAGATACGCGAAAGGTGTATTGCCTCCTCATACATGACTCGTGCCTCGCTAGAGAGGTCCTGCTAATCCCCCAAGAGGATTGACCACCAACAAGGTACCTCCTCATTGAGTCTTTTCATAAAATATTTCCCACACTATAAGGAGGCTTGGAGAAAATATGTATCTCAGAGGTGTAAGAAGAACCATCTGGTATGGGGCACGTGTAAGGGTACAGGGTGTATGACCCTGAGGACGACGAAGGCATGAATTTAACATCCGTATCTAATAAGTTGTGGAAGTACGAATTCATACGAGATGTGGGGGCAGGACTTGTATGCCTCTGACTGAGTACCAACGTTGACACCATCACCTGCTGCTCCACCAAGACATGTGCCACTATCCTCATGGGGTACCCGTGTACAACTTTTTCCCCAAGGACCACTATGTATTAGGGGCCATCAGAGCCCAGCTATAAATAGACCTTCACCCCTCAAGTTAGGGGGTTGGAAAATTCTTGTAATGTCAAGCTATTCAATGAGAAATATACATGTTTTCTTCCATGAATCTTTTGCAATTTTTCTCTAAGTTTTCATAAATTTTCCTAATTTCATAAGTTCTTGGTTAAGTCTTTGAATTTTCTGATCGTAATCCGTTGACGAGTTCTCACCATCAATAGTTCGGCGCCATCTGTGGGAAGAATAAGTATCAACCCAACATTCTTCATCACATCCAGCGAGGAAAAATGCCAAGGCGTTTGAAGCGCCTACGTCAACTACAAGATGTAGAGGTTCGCCTGGATGGAGAACAGTTGTGGGCCTCCAAAAAAGACCCTCCACCGCCTAAGCGTGGTGATATGTCGGATTAACATCCTGCTCGAAGAAAGGAGAAGGAAACATCATCGTCACTTGTCCAACGCGGCGCAGATTATTCAGGGCCACCAGCGTACCCACATCCTCAGCTGCCGGTGGCACCACGTTCTAGCTACCGAGACCCGGATCCTTCGACGCACTGGCCAGGACCACTCGCTTCTACGAGGACAAGATTTGTGAGTTACACAAAATGATTCGAATGCTAGAAACCACACTAGAAAACATGCAGGATGTTTTAAACAGCCTTCTGCAATGAAATTCTAGCATACCCCTTACAAAGCATAAGGAGAAAGAGTGCAAAAGAATGGAAACCACTGTCACCGTAGATGATGGGAGAACCCAACTTTCCACCAGAAACACTCCCTAAACAAAGTACCATGAGGGACATAATCTGGTGAAATTCCCTCAGGAGTAAAGCCGGAGGGACGACGCTGGTCGTAATAACAACGTCGAAGTCACCTCTAAGGAGGTGCCCCCTGACTTAAGAGAAAAGCTCAATGGGAGGAGGTCAGAAGCAAGGATGACACCTCCTATGGCCCCTTCGAAGGGCAGAGAGAAGAGAAAGGCCCACCCTACTAAGCTGAGGGACTCTTTAAATAGGAGGCAACAGGAGTTAGACACTAAGATGAGGAGTATACTGAGCAAGATCATCACGATGTCTAGTGGGCACGTTACTGATGAAGAGTTCGACTATGAGTCACCCTTCACGAGAGAAATCTAGTTTGAACGACTTCGAACTAACTTTAAAGAACCTCATATTACCCCCTATGAGGGCACCTTGGATCCCAAGTACCACTTGGACGCCTTCAACGATTTAATGAAGTTGAGAGGGATCAATAGCAGAGCAAGGTGTCACTATTTCACTATCACGCTGAAAGGGCCTACATACAAGTTGTTCAAGAGGCTCGGGTCGGGGACCATTAGGTCATGGCAACAATTTTCTGATGAGTTTCTCCAACAACACCATGTCGTACGTGATTACACCATGTCACGCACTAGCCTCGCTAACATAAAGCCAGGTGAAGGAGAAATCTTGAAGAGCTACATCCATAGGTTCAACATGGAGGCAGCTAAAGGGGAAGCCTGACCAGGGGAGAACCTAAGATGGCAATCATGATTGGAGTGTGCCCAGGCAATAAGATTTGGGATAATATGCTCAAGAGGGAGGTCATCAACTTAGAGGACTTCTACGAAAGAGCACAAAAGTACATTTGTGTTGAGGATGTCCATGAGAACCTAAAGGCAGGGAAAAGTGAATCCTGCGTCAAGCCCTCCGCCCATGAAGGTTGAAATGGCGCAAAAAATAATAGGGTGTACGAGGGGCCGAGAGATGACCACCATAGAAGGCCCAAACGTGGAGGCGACCCTAGGCAGACATCTTACACCTTCTATACAAACTTGACAGATACCAGAGAACATATCTACCTCACAAATGAAAGCCAAGCTCCCTTCAAGAGGCCCTCGCCGATGAGAAAAGATCGATCCAAAAAGGACCCTAGCAAATACTGTTAGTACCACAAGGACATTCGCCATACCACAGCAGAGTGTACCCATTTGAAAGTAGAAATTGAGGAGCTCATACGCAGGGGCACCTGCACAGATATGTCAGAAGGGAATATAAAGGACCAGAGGATGCACCGTCGTCCCCTCGAGCCAAAGAAGGAGCCCCAGAAGTACAAGGAGAAGTGGGAACGATCTTCGGAGGCCCGGGATTTGGCAGATAGTCTAGGAAGGGGCGAGACAGGTACGATAGAGAAGCCAGATGATGACTGGAAAAACGGCCCCCGAAGAGTTTAAAGGGAGAAAATGACTCAATCACTTTCATAGAGGAAGATGAATGAGGGGTGCATTTCCCCCACAATGATCCTTTAGTCCTAACCATTCCACTGGCCAATATGAGGGTAAATCGGGTCCTCATAGACAACGAAAGTTCCGTTGACATCTTGTATTGCCCCGCCTTGGAGAAGATGGGATTGGGCATCAAACACTTGAAACCCTGCCATTCCTCCTTATATTGATTCACAGGGGACTCGATACAACCATTAGAAGTTGTCGAATTAGCCCTCGCCATGGGAGAACATCCCAGACAAACTTCGTCGTAGTCGATTGTGCATCCACTTTCTACATGATATTGGCGCGACCATCCCTGAGAGAATTGAAAGCAATAACTTTAGTATATCACCTAGCTATCAAATTTCCAACTCATGGGGGAATTGCGAGTATAAAAGGGGAACAAAAAGAAGTGAGGGAGTGTTATAACACATCCCTCCGCACATTTGTGAAGCCCTGGGAATCAATGGCAATGGTAATGCATGGAGGCACAAACCCATAGGAACTAGACCCTCGAGTCATAGAGGAGCAAGGGGACGAACCTGTGGAAGAGATAGAAGACATCATCGTAATGGAAGAACCATTACGGAAGTTGAAGGTGGGAAAGAACCTTCAAGGTGGCACGGAGGAGAAATTGGGGAGGTTCCTAAAGGATAATCTCGATGTATTCGCTTGGAGTCATGAAGACATTGTAGGGATAGATCCTTCCATCATATGCCACAACTTAAATATCAACCCCAAGGCAAGGCCAGTTAGGCAAAAGAGATGAGCGCTCAACCCGAAAAGGTATGCTGCCTTGAAGGAGGAGGTTGACAAAATGAAGGCAAAAAAGTTCATTCGCGAAGCGTTCTACCCTGTGTCCATCTTGAACCCCGTACTAGTCCCAAAACTGAATGGAAAATGGAGGACCAGTGTAGACTTCTTTCACCTCAATAGGGCTTTCCCTAAGGATAGCTTCCCGCTTCCAAAAATAGATCAATTGGTGGATGCGATAGACAAACATATGTTACTAAGCTTTATGGATGCTTACTCTGGGTACAACCAGATACCCATGAACCCCACTGATGAAGAACACCATTTGTTCCTAACGGATAAAGGACTCTACTGCTACAAAGTGATGCCTTTTGGATTGAAGAACGCAGGCACCACCTACCAAAGATTGGTGAACAAGATGTTCGCTAACCAGATAGGAAGGAACATGGAGGTGTACATGGACGATATGTTGGTGAAGACCAAAAAGGCTGAAGATTTCAACGGGGGTCTGAGTGAGATGTTCAACACACTCCGAAGATACCGGATGAAGTTGAATCCACTCAAGTGCACTTTCGGAGTCTCTTCGAGGAAGTTCTTGGGTTTCATGGTCAACTCCAGAGGCATTGAAGCTAAACCTTACAAAATGAAGGCACTAGTAGAAATGAATCCACCCAAAGCAAGAAAGAGGTACAATGTCTAATGGGAAGGGTTGTAGCACTCAACAGATTCATTTCGAGGTCCACGGACAAGTGCCTTCTCTTCTTCAATGTCCTAAAAGGGAGCAAAAAGTTCGCTTAGGATGGAGATTGCGAGGAAGCCTTTGCCAAGTTGAAGGAGCACCTAGGGAAGCCACCCTTGTTGTCTAAACCCGAGAAGGGCGAAAGGCTATACTTATACTTGGCAGTGTCTGAGCATGTCATAAGCACTGCCCTTGTTAAAGGAGAAAAGAAGCACCAACAACCCGTGTAGTATGTCAATAAATGGTTGGTAGACGCGAAGACCCGATACCCAGAGATAGAGAAGTTAGCATATGCCTTAGTTGTGGCCTCAAGAAAGTTAAAACCCTACTTCCACGCCCATGCGATTGAGGTACTCATTGATAACCCCTTGAGACAGGTCTTGCACAAACCTGAAACCTCAGGAAGATTGATGAAATGGTCGATTGAGTTAAGTCATTTCGACATCACATATACCCCAAGGATCTCCATCAACGAACAAGTGCCCGTAGACTTCATAGTTGAGTTCACCTATTGACCAAATGAAGAAGGAGATATAGGAGGGAGAAAATCTGTTGGTGAGGAAGAGGAAGGAAAGTGTGAGGGATGGAGCCTCAACGTGGATGGGGCAACCAATGAAGGGGGAGCTGGAGCGAGTATCGTGATGACTGGCCCCGAAGGACACAAGATGTATTGCGCGATAAGGTTTGGATTTGAAGCCTTGAACAATGAGGCGGAGTAAGAAGCACTTCTAGCTGGATTGCAGTTGGCCCAAGGGTTAAGGGTAACACATTTACACATTCTTAGCAACGTACAATTGGTGGTATTCAAGCTGAAGGGCGAGTATCAGGCGAGGGGTCCTAAGATGGCCGCATACCTAACAAGGGTAAATGGCTATCTGGAGCAATTGGAGGGGTATGGCATAGAGAAAATCCCAAGAGAGAGGAAGGCCCACATCGATGCCCTCGCAAAGCTAGCATCCACAAAGGACGGTGACATATTCGAGTCTGTACCTGTGGAGTACTTATCCAAACCAAGCATCACTGAAGTAGATGTTCACATGATCAACACCCCAAAAGAATCATGGGTCGACCCAATTCTGTAATACCTGAGGGATAGAGCTCTACCGATAGACAAGAGTGAGGCTCGAAGGCTAGTATATAAAGCAACCCCGTACACCTTAGTAGACGGAGTCTTGTACAAGAAAGGATTTTCTGTGCCGCTCTTCCAGTGTGTTAATGAAGAGGAAGCAATGAAAGTTCTGTATGAAATACACGAGAGCAAATGCAGCAACCATGAGAGTGGGCCATCTACGGCCAGGAAAGCAATGAGGCAAGGATACTACTGGCCCTCTATGGAGAAGGATGCAAGTGACTTCGCGAGAAAGTGTGACAAATGTCAAAGACAGGAAAACTACTCCCGGGAGCCCCCAAATGTGCTCACCAGCTTGACCAGCCCTTGGGATTTTGCTATTTGGGGAATAGACCTGATTGACACCCTTCCCATAGGCAGAGGAGGAGCCAAGTATGCAGTTGTAGCGGTAGATTACTTCAATAAGTGGGTTGAAGCAGAACCTCTAATAAAAATAACGGCAAAGTAGATCACCACCTTTGTCAACAAATCCATTGTCTGCTGGTATGGAGTGCCCTACAAAATCATCTCTGAGAACTGCACCCAATTTGAAGGGGAAACGTTTGAGGAGTATTGTAAGGAGAAAGGAATAAGGAGAAGCTTCTCATCTATTATGCATTCGCATGCCAATGGGCAAGTGGAGGCCATTAACAAAGTCCTCAAGAAGAACTTAACAACGAAGCTAGAGAAACTGAAGGGAGCCTGGGTCGAGGAGCTACCCAATGTACTTTGGGCCTATAGGACCATGCCACGCTCAACCACTAGGGAGACCCCTTTTGCCTTAGCATATGGATGTGAGGCTGTCCTTCCGGTTGAGATGAAGGTTAACTCCTTCAAGATACAGGCGTACGAGGACCAAGTCAACCATGTGACAATGGCTAAAAACTTAGATATGTTAGAAGGAAGAAGGGAAATGGTGCAACTAAGAGTGACGGTATACCAGCAACGGGCAACGAGGTACTACAACTCCAGGGTACGAGAAAGAATGTTCTGGGTAGGAGACTTGGTGCTGAGAAAAGTACTTCCCAACACGCGAGACCCAGGGGTGGGCGTGCTAGGGGCGAACTGGGATGGACCCTACCAAGTGGCCATTGCATACCATCGAACACTTATAGACTAGCATGCATGGATGACACCGTAATACCCCAAGCATGGAACGCAGAACACCTCAACAAATACTACTAGTAAGACTTTCATATCCAATGCAAAGAATATTTTTATTTAGTTTATTGTATGTTATGCTAACTTCACCAGATAAGAATTAAAGAGGTTACCCAGATAACCTCACAAGTAGATGTAATCATTTCATATATGTCTTTGTAATCCGCCTACTATGAATGAAAGTATTCCCTACTTCACATGCTAGATTTCTTCTCTATGCAAACATTCACCAAAGTGCTTGATGGAATAAATTTCACCAAGCACTTGAGGGGCAGGACTAGAGGCACGCATATATGCAAAAAAGAACACACTCGGAAAGTTGTCTCTTATATTCAAAAGGATTAGTTACCCTTATGAATATCAAGGGAATAAAAAAAAAAGGCATCTCCCAATAAGTCTAGAACGGCCACTAAGCCGGCTAGCCAAAAAGAGTCCTAAAAAATAGACCCTTGTAAAAATAGTACTATACGTAATGACGAGAAGGACACTTCTTGCACAAAATTACAAGCGCACGCAAAGGATATAAAAAGGATACCAAGAACCTAAAGGGTTAATATTTCCTTTAGTTAGGGTGCACAAAAAGACTATTGTCATCAGCCCAAAGAAGCCATAAGGAATTCATCAAAAAATAATATTAAGAGGGACTTATCAAAGTCCCTTACGCTTGATAATCAAAAGAGAATGACAAAGCCTAGAAAACCCAATGCATCCTCATAGTCGATATGAAAAATAAACAAGGGCATACAAATCAAGAGTCTCACGCACCATTAAAAACTTATGAGGAGTTCCATAAAAAAAATATGGAGGGTTACACGGTAGCAACATATATGTAAACAAATAAGCCTTTATGAGGGGTCTACGAGTTTCCACCCCGACCTTTCCACTCAGCAATTTTCCTAGTTGCATACTCTCCAAAAGGAGAAAGGTCGACGTCAGGATTGGTCCTCCACATGTCGTGCAACGTGCGCTCAATTATGTCGTTCTCGACATTTATAAGTTCAACCTCAAGCGCGTTAATCTTCTTGTTTAGAGTGTGGATAGTAGCTTTAAGTCTAGTATCGGAGTGAGAGGTCGAAGCATCCTTGGTCAGTGCAGCATCCCTCTGGAAAACTGCTTCAACAAGCTGACCCTCCAAATCGCAGACCCGTGTGGACAAACTATCCTTTTCTGCCTCATCCTTTGAGAGATTCTTCATTGCCTCCTCAAGCTTGAGTTATAGCCGTTGTGTGGATGATGAGCTTGAAGCGACAGGCCAGTGACCTTGGATGGAAGCCTAAGTAAGGACAAAGAAACAAAATAAAACATCAATGGTCAAGCGATACCAAAACTGAAAAACATACATTGAGTGTTTTGAAAAATACCTGCATAGAGGCTCGCATGTAAGCCTCACCCAACTCTGCACCTGGAATGGTGTGCATAGACCCCCACTCGCCTTCAGGAATGTTGCCCATGTAATAGTTCATGGCCTCCAGAAGCGGAAGTATAAGCTTGACGGGGGGAGCATGTATACCCGTCGAGGCATGCTTAGACAAGGAAGGAGACCGAGAGGGTCCTTATCCATCCACAAAGGCACGAGGAACAAAGGGGCGCAGAGTCACCAAAAGAGGGTGGAAAGGCATCACCAAAGAGGGTAGGATGAAGTTCCTCTTCGGGAAAGATGCAGGGGGAGCATGGGTGTTGAAAGCAGACTTTCCACTAGGCACCGACAACGAAACCAAGAAGTAACACCGTCAGTGCATCTGTCATCAGCAACATCCCTAGCATCGCTGGCCAAGGGTCGTAGACATGAATAATTCTCGGACTCCACCTCGACTTCATCCTCTGTTTCCATATGGTCACCTGATGAGTTGTCGTAATCCTTATCAGCTTCCTCATCATAATTGTCTTCATCACCACCATATAACCACAGGACAGTAGGTTTGGACGAGATGGAGCATAAGGAAACATCTTGATCATGAGACAACAGCTTGTACGAGTAAAGATTGCCCTCCGTAAAAAGGCCACAGGCCTGTTTGACCAAGGCTAGCACACCCAAGATCTTTGCCACTTGATCACAGGCCGATGAACTTAAGGTAGGGCCGACAACCCCTTCGAGACTTGTGGTCAAGAAAAAAGAAATAACCATAGTTAGATAAACTAGAAAAAGAGGGGGGGGGGGTAAAAGAGAAATCTCTTATGTATGAACTCAAGGTGAGAATAAGCTTACTTGAAGTGTTGAAGTGCATATGTTGAGTGGACATGATGTTGGTGAAGAAGAAGTCTCTCTTCCACGAGCCCCTATTGGAAATGGAACCCTCCACAAGGGGATAACCTATAAGAACCAGGACTTTCTAGAGCTGATAGAAGTCTGGGGCTGTTGGGGTCGCCCTAATGGTATAAAGGTGGTGGACCTCACTCATGGAAGGCCCTCTAGAGTGCACTTGTTTGTATAATACATATAAACAACTGAGCATAACCCAAGAGTTGGGGGACAGTTGGAGGGGCGCCAGCTGAAAATAGTTGAGTACCTTGACAGAAAAGTGTTGAAGCGGCAAGACTCCATTGGATTTGATTATTGAGTCGCTGAAAGCTACGAGCCCCTCGGGCAGCTCAAATGCACAGTCCTCGCGAGATGGAATGATGAGGTTAATGTCCGGCATAGTTGGTGGGCCTTCAGAATGTTGGCAAGCTTAGCACGGGTAAGAGTGGACATGATACCCACGCCCTCAGAATTGTCAGAAATCCTCCTCGACATGCTTTGTTCCTGGACAGAGACAACGAGCAATCTGTGAGCGACTGACTTCATCAACCCCCCAGAAGGCCCTCTACGTGTCTTATGTCTACCCGCACACTACTTGACCCTATGACATACGACTGGGGGCAGGTGAGGAAGCATGGGGAATATCATAGAAAGACTTAGGTTCAGGTGAATCACAACCAGCACCCCCACAAGCAGGACCCTCATAGCCCGAGGATTCGTCACCATAGAAAGTGGAAGGTTCACGTGGTAGGTTTTCCTCTAGGCATGAGATTTACGCAATACAATCCTGAAGGGCTTATTTTAGTTGGGAGACATACATTTCATGCCATGGGGAGAAACCTAAACCGTCGCCACTAGTAATAGATTCGAGTTCATTCTCAAGGCCCAACGCCTTCTGCCTAAGGTAGGACAACCTATCTAGGTAGAGCTTTCGCACTCCCCCATTGTTAGGGGGTTTGCAAGCGTCAGCCTCAGAGTCAGGGGATGACAACTTAATGAATTCAATACTAGATGGACCTTTAGAACACCACCTAGATTCCATGAGCCAGTTAAGACTCGATGACGTGTGTGCATGAAGACAACCCTATATCTACAACATAAGTATGAGGGGTGTGAGAAAAGGACCTAGGCATGTGTACCTAATGAGCCGTAAATTAAATGGAAAAACTCTCTAAGGAACGGGTGCATACCAACCAGTGACCCTAACCTCATGTAAAGATAAAGGGTATATGCATATCATCGGGGGAAGAAGGTATACCTGGGGGCGTATGTGTGGATCCACAGATGTGTGAGGACAGACTTGTGTAAAGAAGAGCCAAGCGACAAACAGAGTGGACCCTTAACAGCGAGAGAATGCCTAGCGCCACTGCAATGCGAACCTGGTATGAGAGGAAATAAAAATAAATATATAATGAATGAATAAATGAAAAGGGGCAAAAATCACCTCAAAAATGCCTCTGTGGAGAATAGAACCTTTGAGCTCCTAGATATAGCTTGAAGGAGATACCACTAAGCTAAATAAGTTTTGGTGTGAAGAGTTGGGTTCAAGTCTTGGGGAATTCATAAGGAAAGTCAAGGTATTCTAGCCATTGGATCAAATTTGGATGGATGGTGGACATCAAATGTCTTGGAAATCTTGGGATCCGCATTTGGAAATGATTGATCCTCATCACTGATCTATAAAATTTGTACGCAAGTACAAGTAGTCGTGTCAAGTAATAAAGTCTGTAAGAACAGAGATCGTCTCATGGAGACTATTAACTAATTACCAATAATTATTTTTCACTTTCTATTTGTTGATTGAAATCAAGTTGAAAAATTCTAAACTATGAACTCAATTTAAATAACTGTAAATAGAATAATAAATTCATGAATTAAAAATCAATAATAAAAAGCCTAGGAATTAATTTCATCATCTTTTAATTCTATTAATTTTACTAATCAATTCTAAATCTCTTCTTTGATTCTAATAACAGGTTAACATAATCGATTCCTATTCTTTTTTAATATATAAGATCTCAGCCTATATGCAGGTTTTCTAAATTTCTATGATAAACTTAAACATATAGAAGGCATTAAGCATGGAAACCTAATTACTACACAAGTCATACAAGTACTTTCATCCAATATGCAACCTATGTCTATATAATGATAGCATATTCAATTCTCATCTTTCGAATTTTGAATCAAAACCATTAAATCAAGTAAATAGTGATCAAGTATTGACTAGCATTAAACAAACATCATATAGATTAGAATAGAGAAGAAGTATCAATAGAACATCATAATAAAATTAAATTGTAATTCAAGTGACTACATTAATCCGTAAATAAAAGATTTAGTTCATAGATAACATAACGACAATAAAATTCAAATAATTGTTCATAGAAAATAACCTAAAAGAATTCAGATGAAGAAGAAAATTTGAAAGTAATAAAACTAGAAAAAGAAATCTAAATAGAGCAGTCTTTTCTAAATCTAGGGTTTATAAAACTAAAATTGCCTGCTAAATTCACAGAATAATGTCTCTTAAATAGTTTTCCATTGCTCCCAAGAGAAAAGACCATTTTGTCCCGCTAAAAGTGGCTAAAAAATCTCAAAATCGCGTCGATAGCGCTATAGAGCTAGGTTTTTGGCGCTTTAGCACCATTAATAGAGTTAAATTGCATAAAAATTTGATGTACTAGTGTTGTAGCGCTAGTATTGTAGCTCTGAGGCGCTACTCTTCAAAATCTTCACGTGCTGTGGCACTTGTTTTGTAGCGTTGGGGCGCTATTGATAGAAACAAAAGATTTAAAGTTGCCTTTCTAGCGCTATAGCGCCACTATGATAGCATTGTAGCGCTATCCACATAAAAAGTACTCGGACCTATTGCTCCCGAAAGACTCGATTTTCCCCCAAATAACTCCATTTTCTTCAACTTTCACTTCATTTCACTCTTTTCAGCATCTTAGCATCAAAAACCCGAAACATGAACAAACAAGCATAATTCTGTAATAAAATATCCCTAAACTAATGAAAACTTTCCTAAAAGCTAGACCATAAACGAGCCTAAAACTTGTTTATCAAACTCCCCCAAACTAATCATTTACTCGCCCTTGAGTAAATAATCTAACTAGACTAAAACCTAAACAAATCAAGTTAACATAACCAACCAATTCCAACACTCAAGACTGCTATGCACATATAATTCTCAAGAAAAATAACCATGCTATTTAAAATATGAATTTAGATTTTCAGTCAAAATACTTCACCCTTTCACTACAATCTATTGACGCCAAATCTCATTCACTCGTAACTCGCAAATTAAATAATTGAACCACTTTATGCACATCAAATTCTCACCAACTAACCGTATAACCAAATTATTTCCATATGCTTGTACTACTTACTATTCTCCATTAATATAAACAAATGTAAAAATAAGAATCAATAGGGCTTTACAAAGGTTGTAATAGAAGGCTTATTTACAGGTAGAAAAAGAAACATTTTAAGCTTAATCATACCACAAGCATTCCAACTAAACAAACTTTCCCAGCAAATTCAAACTACTCATCCCTTGTTACCCCTTTTTCTGTGCAATGATTGAGAAAAAAAAAATCTCTTTCTTTTCAAGGATTGAGAAAACTATGCAAAACCAACTCATTCTTATTTTTCTTATTCATAATACACTCCCCCAAACTTTAATTTTTCACTGTTTGGGTGTGTAATCATTTTGCACTTTCTCTTTCTTTTCTTTCTTTAACTTTTCTCAATCACAAGGAATTTTCTAAATAACACATGATACATATATCCCATTACACATTCACTCCCCTCATATAATAGTTTTCATGCTCATGGTATGGGTCAAAAGAGTAAATGGTAATCCAATTCACAGCTAACCACAAAAGAATGTGTTAACAAGAAAACAATTATAAGGCTCAAAAGGGCTAACTAAGGATAAAATTTAATAGGGATAGCTTGAAAGGCACAACTAGTCCAAAAATTGCCTATATCCTTTTCCTAAATTTGCATTGTTCAAATTTCATCTCAATTAGTAAGCAAACAAGTTCTATAATTTTTTCAATCTTTTTCAATCCACAATCCAAATTCGATGTGCATAAAATAATTCCATTATAACATTTGCATATCATGAGTAATAGATCTCTAATGTCAACAGATTACAGTGAAAAAGAACAAAGTAATCTAACCATGCACACATATTGTTTCAGAAGCACATCACAGTCAATCATATTAAAATGGAAATTATCATCAACTTAATTCACACTACTCAATACAACTAACTGAAAAAAAACTGAAAAAAACACATCAAAAAGCATAAAACTAAAAATAAATCCCTCCCCCAAACTTAAAAGTTAACATTGTCTGCAATGTTAAAGTGCATAAAGAATGAGAAAAGAGACTTACTTGAACAATCACGTTAGTATGGCAGTTGCAGAGGCTGGGATGAAGGTCCCTCAAAAGGTTGAGACGGCGAAGGCTGTGGTTCTTGAAATCCAGCAAATGGCGGAGGCGGAGGTGGAGAGAAGAGCGGAGAATAAGGTGGTTACAGTTGTTGTGGAGCAACATAATTCTGATCCGCATCATTCAAGTACCATCGACTCACTAAATTATTTAAGTGAGCCACATGGTTTACTTCGTACTCGTATCGTTGTCCCATATACTGATTTATCATCTGATGTTGCTGAACCATGTATTGATTTTGTTGAACAAGATAATCCAACCTATCATTGATGCTCTGCATTCTAGGGTCAATACTACCCCAGCAACACCGATTCGACATCTTCTTCCACCTCAGTTTCAACATGGCGTTTACCTTTCTTTCTCGTCTGAGGCACATAAAGAGCAGGTGTGGGATAATCCTTCATTAAAGAAATAGATAAAGGCTACTGCAATGACTGATAAATATTTGTTACGAACTCGGCCACTCCAGCTTTGTAACATAACATATTAATCATAGACCTGTGGCCTAATCCTCTAGTGGTATGGCCTTCTTAAATGTACTTAATGTTCTCTTTAATCCACGAGCCCATGTTGACAGTCATACCCGTCATCAGAGCATACATCAAAAGTACTCGATCCTTAGTCATGTCAGACACATGACTCACTGGCATAAACCGACCACATACAAAGAAAGCCCAGAACTTGTCCTTAATGTTCAATTGACATGAAGAAATACTTTTTGGTAAGGAACCAGATAAATTCCATGGAGCTCCTTCAAAACATAACTTCTCAGCCACACCAGCATAATCTATGTATCCTTTCAAAAATCTTGAATATTCCTCATCTTGCTCTCAGATATGTGGCACATTAAACACCTTATTAATTGATTCAGCAGTGAAAGGCACCCGCTTTCCTCTAACAAATACTTTATCATTGTGCTTAACTTTCAAATTCATATACCAATGATACGTTTGCCTGGGCCAATTTATTAACAAATTTGTCCACTTCCTAGCCGCCAGATTTTCTCTAACCAACACAAAAATTTGATAATAAAAGGGTTCAGATTGAAATTCCACCTCTCTTTCAGGAATCAAAGTCTTTCTCACAATTTTCTCAAACTGTTCTTGAGTAGAAAAATCAATAAATCTTGTTTCATCAAACTCCTGCTCAGTTGTGTCCTCCCTTTGTTGAGATGCTGAAGGTTCGCCTTTACCTTTATCCTTAGACTTCCCATCCTTACTCTTAGGAGCCATAGTATCTATACACTCAACACCACAAAACCCAAAAAAAAAAAATTCGGCAGCACCTCCCCTTAAAATTTATACTTTCCTTCTTCTAAATCACCCTATAAATCCAATATCTCAAAACCAAATACCTAAATACCACAGATCACAGAAGCAAAAACCAATGTCTACCCAAGCACAAGAAAAATTTGAACCCGCCCCCAAATGTAGAAAGCATCTAGAAATATAAAGGAGTGAAAACACTTACTAGCCTTTGAAATGGCCTTCCACGTGCTTGAAGAACCAAAGCCCCTTGAAATTTTGAAATTTCTTCAAGAAATTTGAAATTATGATTTTAGGGTTCAAAAATTTGATTTTGAAATTGGTTTTAGTGGAAAGAAATAGATCAATGGCTAATAGGGCTGACAAAAGAGAAAAGATGAAGAAGAAAGGTGGGAAAATATGGTGGGATTTCTTGGAGGATGCTTTAATGGAAGATAAATGGTGGTTTTGTGGAGTTAGAATAGAGAAAACGAAATGGGAGAAGAAGAAATGAGGTTTGGGAAAAAAATTCGAAACCCTTCCTCTTTTTTAAAAAAAAAAATCTGAAGTTTTAGAGCGTTGTAGTGCTATGGGTAAAGCGTCGTAGCACTAGGTGGGCATTGGAGCAGCTTTTTGACTCTAGAAGTAGCACCGTAGAGCTATGGATAGAGCGATGTAGTGCTAGGCGCTCTTGAAAAAATAACCTGAATCCTTTGGAAATAGCATCGTAGCGCTACTTAGAGAGCGATGTAGCGCCACAGATTCGAAAAATAAAATTTTTACCCTTCACTTGTAGCACCCTTGCATTTTTCACGTTTTTTCACGGTTTATAAATTGCAACAAAAATTTATTCCAAATTAAAACTAAAAATAACTAAATCAAAATCCTTAAAAACATTGTTCCAAATTGAACAAAAAAATAAATAATATAAAATTAAACAAACTAAATAAAATAAACATAGGAATGCCTCCTACGAGCGCTGTCTTTAACGTCTTTTAGCCGGACTCTTGTTTTCATTCAAATCAGAGTGGTTCCATAATCACCACAGACTTGCATTTTTCCACCGGGCCTTCTAAATAATGCTTCAATCTCTGATCATTCACCTTAAAGTGTCTCATTTTCTCGCTATGAATTTGCACTGCTCCATATGGAAATGAAGCATCAACTGTGTATAGTCCGGACCATCTCGACTTCAATTTACCAGGAAAGAGCTTAAGTCTAGAACTAAATAGCAGCACTTTGTCTCCCAGTTAAAAATCCTTCCTAAGTATCCGCTTATCATGAAAAGCCTTCGACTTATCCTTATCAATCCTCACATTCTCATAAGCTTCATTCCAAAATTCATCGAGCTCGTTCAACTCCATAAGCCTATTTTGTCCCACCATAAAGAGATCAATGTTTAACCTTTTCACAACCCAGTAAGCTCTATGCTGATGTTCCACCAGTAAATGACACGCCTTACCAAACACCAATCAATACGGTGACATACCGATTGGAGTTTTGAAAGTTGTGCAATAAGCCCAAAATGAATCATCCAGCTTTTTTGACCAATACTTCCTTGATGTATTTACAATATTTTCCAAGATGCTTTTAATCTCCCAATTTGACACTTTAGCTTGACCATTCGCAAGTGGATGGTAGAACAATTCCTTTTGATGATGAACTCCGTAATGAGCACAAAGAGCAGTAAATGACTTGTTGCAAAAATGACTTGCTCTATCACTAATAATTGCTCTTGGAGTACCGAACTGGGTAAAAATATTTGTGTGAAGGAATTTAAGTACCTCTTTACCATCATAATTAGGAGTTGCTGCAGCCTCTACTCATTTAGAAACATTGTCCACTGCAAGCAGAATGTACTTATTATTATAAGATGACGAGAAAGGTCCCATAAAGTCTATTCCCCACACATCAAACAACTCAACTTCCAGAATACCATTCATTGGCATTTGATCTATTTTTGATATATTACCGGTCCTTTGACGATGATCACAAATCTTGACAAAGACATTAGCATCTTTAAATAACATAGGCAAATAAAACCCACATTGCAGAATTTTTGTTGTTGTTCTTGTTCCTCTGAAATGATCGCCACAATGCAAAGTATGACAATGAGTAAGAATGGAATGTATTTCTTCTTCTAGGACACATCTTCTAATCACTTGGTCAGCACAATGAAAAAAAAGAATGGGCTCATCCCAATAATAATGCTTAACTTCCAAAAAGAACTTTTTAAGTTGCTGCCTTCACATGTCAGGAGGCACAACCTTCGCTACCAAATCATTAACATAATTCGCGAACCACGGTAGCTTTTCTTCTCTGTCAATCAAAAATAATTGTTCATCTGAAAAGTTTTCATCAATTTGTACGTTTTTCTTATTAGGATCTTCTTCTAATTCCAATCTAGATAAATGGCCTGCAACTAAATTTTCTGTCCCCTTTTTGTCACGAATTTCCATATCAAACTCTTGCAATAATAGGACCCATTGAATCAAGCGAGATTTTGCATCCTTCTTGGTCATAAGGTACTTAATAGTAGAATGGTCTGTATAGACGATAACTTTATTACCAATTAAGTATGGCCTGAACTTATCAAACGCAAAAATGATTGCATGTAGTTCTTTCTCAGTAGTTGCATAGTTTAATTGAGCATCATTTAAGGTCCTACTAGCATAATAAATTGTTCAGAATACCTTGTCAACTTGCTGCCCCCGAACGACTCCAACTGCATAACCACTCGCATCGCACATCAATTCAAATGGAAGTTCCCAATTCGGTGGTATTGAAGGCTGTTTGACAAGCATCATCAAAATTAAACTATGCTCCATTCATTAATAGTGCAGATGGGGGTTTAGAAATCTTGGAGAATTCTTTAATAAATCTCTGATAAAATCGAGCATGGCAAAGAAAACTTCGAACACCCTTAACTGAAATCGGAGGAGGAAAGTTCTCAATAGTTGATACCTTCGCACGATCTACTTCTATACCTTTGCTCGAAATGTTATGGCCCAAAAGAATTCCTTCACTCACCATAAAGTGACATTTTTTCCAATTCAGGACCAAATTAGATTCTTTGCATCTCTTTAACACCTTTTCCAAATTATGTAAACACATATAAAATGAAGGGCCAAAGACCGAGAAATCATCCATAAATATTTCAATGCTCTTCTCCACCGTTTCAGAAAATAATGACATCATGCATCTCTGAAAAGTAGCAAGAGCATTGCATAATCCAAATGGCATTCTACGAAAAGCAAACGTACCATAAGGACAAGAAAAAGTTGTTTTCTCTTGATCTTCGGGAGCAATAGGTATTTGGCGATAACCAGAATACCCATTTAAAAAACAATAGAAGTGATGGCCCGACAGTCTATCGAGCATTTGATCAATAAAAGGCAATGGGAAGTGATCTTTCCTTGTTTCCTTGTTTAGTTTCCAGTAGTTAATACATATTCTCCACCCCGTCATTGTATGAGTTGGAATTAACTCATTGCCTCATTGTTCTAATTTTTGACTACGGTCAATCACCCTTTTTTTGGAACCACTTCTACTGGGCTTACCCACAAACTATCCAAGATTGGATAAATAACACCCGCATCTAACGACTTCAAAATTTCTTTTCAAACCAAACTACAACAAAATAGGGGTTTGATGACTTTATTTGGGAGACATTGAAAGTCTACAATGTCTCCCAATTGGGAAGACGTTGTAGGCAGGGTCATTGTAGGTATAGGTCTCCCAGTGGGAGAGGTTGAAAGTCAACGTTTGACTTTCAACCTCTCCCAATGGGAGACGTTGGAAGTCTAAAAAGTTGGTTGGGAGACTTCCAACGTCTCCCATTGGGAGAGGTGGGAGACTTCCCACGTCTCCCAGTGGGAGAGGTTGAAAGTCAAAAGTATTGTGGAAGGATCCCCCTCCATCTGTAACAACATAAATATAATTATTATAACAATTTTGGAACCTCATAATCATAAAAAAAAAAGTTATACAAACATTTGAATTAAAGATGAAACAAAAATATGAAACTAAAAATTTCACATATCATAAACATATCAAACTCATTAAATGGTACCTCAAGACCCATTATCATCAACCCATAATCCTTCACCGTTTTCACGGAAACAAATACAATCATCATCAACTTCATCATTATCTTCTAATGCGGTGAATGTGACAAGTTCTTCTTCGAGAGGTATATCATGTAAATCACCATCTTTAATGTTCCATCCTCTTGTTTGCGTTGGAAGAAAAATTGACAATTAACAACACAATGACTTGAAAAACAAGCATAACCTTGTGATTACATCTCGAACCTTCCTAGGCAACACAGATCGAATGGCCACTAGTAGTAAATGCTGCATTAGAATATGACAATCGTGAGATTTCATACCAATCAGAATACAACTTTTCATGTCGACCAATGACCTTATATTTGAGGAATATCCGTTTGGAACTTTTATATTAAACAAACATCTACAAATTTCCATTCTTTCCTCTTTAGTAAGAGTGTAAGTAGCAGGAGGTAAATATATTCGTCTCTTATCTGGTTTTGGAGTTAATTCATCCCTTATACCCTTTGCAACCAAGTCTTGTCTAGCCTTAATTCCATCCTTAGTTTTCCCAGGAATATTCAACAAAGTGCCAATAAAACTATCACAAACATTTTTCTCTATGTGCATAACATCTAAATTATGGCGTATAAGTAAGAAAGGCCAATATTCAAGTTTGAATAAAACTGATTTCTTTTTATAACACCCTTTTGGCTCCTCCACAACCTTAGCCTTACGACTACGTTTCATCTTTGTAGGTGTACGAACATTAGGCTTCCCTAACTTGAACACAATTTTAGACATCTTCTCAAGTACTTGGATCCCATTCAATGGCTCAGGAGCCTCCTCAAACTCTTGTTTACCATTGAATGCCTTCTTCCATGTCCGAAGTTTATGCGTATTAGGCAAGAACTTCCTATGTCCCATATATCATATTTTCCGAGAGTGTTTCAAGTATTCAGAACATGTTTTTTCTTCACAAATGGAGCAAGCCTTATATCCTTTCACACTAAACCCAGATAAATGTCCATAAGCAGGAAAGTCATTAATTGTCCATAATAAGACCGCTCTAAGATTAAATTCTCCCTGCCTATACACATCATAAACCTTAACCCCTTCATCCCACAAAGTTTTCAAGTCATCTATAGGAGGAGCTAGATAGACGTCAATGTCATTACCAGGTTGCTTAGGTCCTGATATCAATAAGGTCAAAAGCGTAAACTTTCTCTTCATACACAACTATGGGGGTAGATTGTAAATAACAAGCATAACAGGCCAACAACTATACTTACTGCTAAGAGATGCGTGTGGATTAAACCCGTCAGTTGAAAGACCTAGACGAATATTACGAGATTCATTTCCAAAAGAAGGCCACTTCAAATCAACTCTTTTCCAAGCTAGGGTGTCAGCTGGATGTCTTAATTTACCATCCTTTATTCTTTCATTAGCATGCCACGACAAACTTTTAGCATGTTTGGCATTTCTAAACAATCGAATGAACCGAGGAATTGGCGGAAGGTACCACAAAACTTTGGCAGGTACTCCTTCCTTGACATCGTCACCATTTCTTTTCTTTTGCCACCGTGACTCATCACAAGTAGGACACGATTTTGCGTCTGCAAAGCTATTTCGATATAATGTGCAATCATTAGGACATGCATGAATTTTTTCATACTGCATGCCTAATGAGCATAACGTCTTCTTTGCCTCATAAAATGAAATTGGAATTTCATTATCTTCGGGCAATAATTCCTTCAAAAAACTAAATAAATCAGTAATGCTTTTATCACTCCAGCCATGTTTAGCTTTTAGATTGTACAACCTAAAAAGCGCGGATAATTTTGTAAATCTTGTACAACCAGGGTAAATTGGTTTCTCAGCATCATTAAGGAGTGTCTCAAAATTATTTGGGTCTACTCCTGATCCAAAATGTGCGTCGTCAATCATTTCATCTAATGGATCCCAGTTCTCCTCTACTATATTTCTCCTCACTCCTTTTTGTCTACTTGGCAGAGTTGGAGCAATAGGAGCTATCTCCCCATGGTAATACCAAATTGTGTAACTCTTGTCAATCCCATTGAAATATAAGTGTTCTTTAATCTTTTTAAGATCCATCTTTTTAACATTTCCGCACTTAAGACATGGACAATAAGTAAAATTTGGGTCTTTCACATTTTCCGAACAAAACCTTAAGAACAAATCGACCCCGTTCCTATATTCCGCAGATAACCTATTTGCTGACATCCACTGTTTATCCATATATTCTCCTATGTCTATCATAAAGAAAAGAAATGTCACTAAATAAGCACTTGATAAAGTTGGATGTCTATATAAAACTAATCGTTTATTATCCTAAATAAAATTGGGCAGCATTTCCCTTATAATAATGACCTAACCATCTGGTTGTGAATAGCAAAACAAACAATGCAAACAACATACAATAAGTTTCTTCCTTATAGGATGTCTATATAAAACTAATTGTTTATTATCCTAGAAAAAATCGAGCAGCATTTCCCCTATAATAGTGACCTAACCATCTGCATGTTTTTAGAAAAACAAACAATTCAAACAACATACAATAAGTTTCTTCCTTAATTATAGGATGTTTATATAAAACTAATTGTTTATTATCCTAGATAAAATCGGGAAACATTTCCCCCATCATAGTGACCTAACCATCTGCATGTTTATAGAAAAACAAATAATTCAAACAACATACAATAAGTTTCTTCCTTATAGCTCCGCAGCACACAACCGAATTTCTCAGAACCTACTTCACTAAAACACACAAGTTCTCAACCTTCCGTTATCACCACAGCACACAATTTTGATCTCAGTACCTACTTCACTATGGATGAATATTTAAGATATTCAAACTCATCTAACATTTGTTTAATAATATTAAAAGTAGAAGTAATAGAATATATATTTACCTCTTACTATTAATAATCCAAAAGCTAGCAAAATTACTTCACGTAGTAATCGAATTCGCTATTAAATCCACAAAACAATATAATTAAATCAATAAATAATAAATAAAATATCACTAAATATCTAGCAATATATAACTTATTATTGTAATTTTAGAAACTTAATGTAACGCCCTGGATAGCCAAGACCATTACACTGTGTGTTTATAAAGTGCCAGACTTGCTAATCAAGCGTTTAATTAAAATCATGTTGCAGAAGCTACAAAGGAACTAGGGTTAAAAGCGTTTTGGTCTCAAAAGCCACATTTTTCATTAAGAAACATTATCTGGTTACACGGGATCCCAAAAATACAAGTTTAAAGACTGTTTATAGAAGTTGTAAGACTCAGATACAATAACCAGCCATACTAAGGAAAAACAAGCAGTTAGGTAGTCCCTGTCCTGGTCCACTCCTCGATCGTGGTGATCGAACAGCTGGCTATGTACATTCCACCTTGGAGCTCTCCACCTCAAGCTTGGTCGAGCTTGCCCTTGCCTTTACTTGCACCACGTAGCACCCGTGAGCCAAGGCCCAGCAAGAAAACACAATATCAATAGAACATAAGCAATTATCAGACAAGTCAATATCTCACGTAGCATCACATAGCCTCAGTCAGATACCCATTCAATATAGTCAAGTATTCCACATACTAGGCATATCAGCTCATAACATGCACAGTTTATAAACGATAACCAGGGCTAGCGCTCACAGGCTGCTCCCTCTGTTATCCCAGTGTTCATGGTTCCCAGTGGCCAAATCGCGCTCTGTGCGCTAATAGTATGTACGACACCCTTAGGCCGCTTTTACATGTCCCATGGCGTAATACCAACATTGACACGATACAATTCTCGGGAGCACTTAGTCCCATCACAAACATATAACCGGGTGCAGTTTTCTTACCTTTAGCTTTCAGATGAATTAGCTACGGGCGATACTCCTTGAGCGCGATCCGATCCTCGAGCCCCAGCTTAACACCTAGTCACAACCATGATAAAGGATACCATTAACAATGTTAAACGAGTCCCCAAGCCAAGTTCTAGTACTCAGAACATTGAACTTCACCAAATATGGTAAAAGACTCAACCCCGAGCACCCTAGGTTAAATTCCCAAGCCTAAAATCCCAAAATCCCTTAAGCGCCGCGGCATAGGCCACCCATGCCACGGCATGGCCCCCAAACAGAACCTCCAACAACACAAAAACAGGTAAGGGTCGCGACATTTCTTAGGCCATGCCGCGGCCCGCCCTTCTTCTTCAGCATGCAACAACTTCGATGGGCCGCGGCTCACCAAGAACCATGCCGCGGCCCGACCCTTTGAACCCAGAAAAATCCACCATTTTAAAACTCTAAACCTCACCTTCAACCATCCCAAAGCCCCCAACTCAAAACCAATCAATAATAACAACATAGAATGATTTAGACAACACAATCCGACCAAAAATCCAGCCTAAGACTCACCAAAACCCCAATTCCAACTTCTGAAATTTCAAACCCACAGAACTCAAAACCAGCCATGAAAACTCTCAAATTCAACCATCAAACTATAATTTAAACCTTACCTCAGCTGTAGAATCAATTCTCCAAGAGTCCCCTGACCTATCTTCAAAGTTTCAAGCCTCAATCCCGCCTTAAATTCGAAAACCACAGATATTTAAAACTCAGCCATTTTCTTTAAATTCCTAACCTTAGAAACGAAAATTCAACACTTACCTTAGCACCAGCTCAGACCTTAATCAGTTCCTGGGCTAATCCACAAGACTATTTCCCCAAATTTTAGCTTAATTCCAGCAATTCCCTCTCAAGTTCAGAAGTTCTTCCTTTGCTAAGAGAGGAGAGAGAGAGAAGGAAAGTTAAGGTCGGTTTACACTTTTCTGTCTAGCATTTTCCTAAGTCTTCCAAGTATACCCTTAGTTTATTAAACTAATCCCAAAGCTCGGGGTGCCGGAAACGTCCTCGAGGCCAAAACGGTAAAATTCCCCAATAATCCCGCCTAGACATCCTAATCTCAAATATATCTCCAATTATTTATTTTTATCACCCGATAGTCTAAATCTCTACCCGATACCTAAAATACCCCTGACTTGTCCAAAGTCAATTATAATGCCCCGTTGTGACTTTTCCTGCTATCTAGCCCTAGGATCGCCTCGAGTCGCCGGCTGCAGAATTATCCACATCATAATGTGGTTCTCGCATATATCTCAAACATATATATCATAATCATCATATAATATCACCAATTATCATAAACACACTATTAATCATACATTTATGCATTTAAATCAATAACATCCATTCTAATCCCAGTTATGCCCTCCCGGCACACCAATCTAGGCCCTTAAGCCTTAATAGCAAATTTGGGTCGTTACACTTAATTACCTCAAATGTGTGATTGATATTGAAATTTTGATGCAAAATATACTCTCTAAAATCTCACCACCAAAATCACAACCTACGAAATTAAATTAATTAATATGTTAAACATTACTAAACAAATATCACTAAATATCTAATAATAGTAAATGATTGGTAAAAAAATAAAAAAAAACTCCAATGTGCCACTAATTATAACATAAACAAAAAATCAATAAAAAATTTCATAACCTAAAAACTTAATAATCAACAAAAACGTAAAAAATTTCATATATTTATATTTTAAAAATTATTTAATAAATTTATTTTAAAATAACTATATATATAACAAAATAGTTACAATTTTAAAAAAAGTTTAAATATATATACAAAAATATATCTAAATTTCGAAATAAAAAATGATAAAACTTTAAAAAAATCATGAACATATATACTCTAATGAAATCTATACAATGTGATAGGTTGAATTAAAAAAAACTAAAAAATCGTAAATCCCTAAAAAACTTCCATGAAAAAACTACAAAATCCTACAATGTATATAAAAAAATGCATAAAAATGTAAAACTAACACAAAATCATGTATATTACTCATCCTAATGCTAAACCTATGATTTTTTTTCAAAATAATTAACTAAAAATCAAGAAAATTAAAAAAAAAATTACCTTAAAACCCTAAAACGCAGCCCCAATTCGGTTTGCTCTCTCTGGTTTGCTCTCTAGTTCACGTGTGTGAGGAAGAAGGCAGGTAACAAAATCATGTATATAAGATGGAGACATCCAACGTCTCCCACTGGGAGACGTGGGACACGTGGCACGTCTCCCAGTGGGAGACGTTGGATGTACTCCTAGCCACTTCTTCAGCCTATTTCCAACGTCTTCCACCATTTTTAATGTCTTCCAATTGTAGGCAATAATAAAAACTTTCAATGTCTTACACCATTAGACATTTAAAACCCATGATAAATTTTAATGTCTTACACCAATGGTGTAAGACATTGTAGGGAGTCATTGTATATCAAATTTGTTGTAGTGCCATCTCCTTCATAGCAGGATTTAGCCTCCTTTGAGCATCAATACTAGCCTTACTGTCCTCCTCCATGAGAATACAGTGCATAACAATAGAGGGGCTAATTCCATTTTATATCAGCTAAAGTCCAGCCAATGGCCAATTAATGAGCTCGAAGTACTCTTAATAATTTTTCCTCTTCAACAGTAGAGAATGAAGCATAAATAATAATAGGGAGAGTATCACTCTTACCCAAATAGGCGTATTTAAGATGATCTGGTAAAGTTTGTAATTCAAGTATTGGTGGTTTCTTTATAGATGGTAATGGTCTTTCGGGCCCTTGTCCAAGTTCCTCGTATTTCTTCTTATAAATAGGTCCAGTGGAGTTTAGCCAATTTATATATTCAAGAACCTCAAAGCCATCACAGTCTTCCACTTCTTGTGAAATAAGGCTCATATCAAGCGGATCTTCAATAAGTTTTCTCTTTGACAATTGTTCCTCAATTACATTCACACTAAAGCAACTATCACTTGCTCTAGGATACTTCAAAGCCTTGAACACATTACATACAACCTAATCACCCTGCACTCTTACCCCCAACTCTCCTTTTTCAACATCTTTCAAGGCTTGACCAGTGGCTAAAAATGGTCTTCCCAAAATAATTTAAACATCCTCATCTTCCCCCATATCAAGAACAATAAAATCAACAGGAAAAATGAATTTGTCCACTTTGACAAGAACGTCTTCAATGAACGTTCGACCAGTTGTAGAGTTACCGTAGTTGGTCTAGCTTCCCCCAAACCGAGTCTTCTAAATACGGACAGTGGCATTAGATTAATGCTTGCACCTAGATCACATAAAGCCCTCTCACATTGATAATTCCCAATGGTGCAAGGTATAGTGAAGCTGCCCGAATCTCTCAACTTTTGAGGAAGTTTCTTTTGAATTATTGCACTACACTCTTCTGTCAAAGCCACGGTTTCATAATCCTCCATTTTTCTCTTATTAGACAGTATCTCCTTCATAAACTTCACATAACTAGGCATTTGTTCAAGAGCTTCTGCAAAGGGAATGTTAATGTGAATTTTCTTAAAAACTTCAAGAAATTTGGAGAATTGCTTGTCAAGATTTTCCTTTCGAAATCGCTGAGGATAAGGAATCTTTGGTGTAGACTCGGTGTCTTTTGGCATTTCTGCCTTGGCATTTCTGCCTTGGCAAGGTCTTCAGTAACCTCCTCTTGTGCTGAACTAGTTACAGGTTGATCTTCAATCTTCATACCCTTGTTTTATACTGTAGGCCCCTCATACTTAGTCCCACTCCTCCAAGTGACAGGTTGACATTGCTCTTGGGATTCACCACAGTTGAACTCGATAAAACCCCTTGATTACGATCTGCCATTAACTTTGCAAGTTGGCCAACTTGTGTTTCTAAGATCCGAATAGAGGATCTGGTTTCTGTCATAAATTGGCTCAATGAATCAGCAAATACCTCTGGTTTAGTCATTTGAGGCGGTGGTTGTTGATGTTGCGGCAATTGTGGCCTTTGAGTATCATAAAAGGGTCTTGGGTTTAGCCCATAAGATGGTCTATGTGGAGGATATTGAGGTGGGTTTGGATGATACTATGGTTGGTGCCCTTAATTATTACTCCACGACAAATTCAGATGGTTGTTATATGTTGGGGTATAAGTGTTAGAGTATGGGTTGTTATTCGGTTGCCTTGGGAAATTGCCAATGGCTTGAACCTGTTCAAGTGGTATATAATCTACCGAATAGGATATCATCGCTGGACATTGCTGAAAATGATGAGGACTTCCACATGTCTCACAACTGATAGGAGCAGGTTGTAGTTGCATCGATTGACCTGATATGTTGTTTTATTGTTGCATTTGTTTCGTTAGCAAAGCAATTTGAGCAGTGAGCATAGTAATAGGATCCACTTCTAGAACTCCTGCCACCTTCTCATTTTCTCGCTCACCTGGCCAATTATAATTATTCATGGCCATCTCCTCTAAAAGCCATAAGCTTCGTTAGCGCTTTTGCTCATAAATGCTCCTCCTAATACTGCATCAATTATTGCTCTTGCATTTCCCCTCAGTCCATTATAGAAAGTGTGTGCCGACATCCATTTCACTATACCATGATGTGGACATTTTCGCTGCAGCTCTTTAAACCTCTCCCAAGCGTCATATAACGATTCCCCCTCAAATTGACAGAAATTATTTATTTCACCACTAATCCGTGCTAATTTAGCGGGAGGAAAATGCTTAGCGAGAAATTTTTGAGAAAGATCCTCCCATGTCACAATGGAATTAGCTTACAACGAAATCAACCAACTTTTATCTTTGTCTCTCAACAAAAATGGAAATAAACTCAAATGGATTGCATCATTACTTACACCATTCATTTAGAAAGTATCACATAGCTCCAAAAAGTTGGTAATACGGAGGTTTGGATCCTCATTAGGTAGTCCCCCAAACAGAATGAAATTCTAAACCATTTGGATAATCGAAGGCTTGATCTCAAAATTGTTCGCCTCCATAGTAGGTTGGAGAATACTAGAATTTACCCCTGTAACAGTAGGGAGTACATAGTCCCTCAGGGGTAAGTCTGCCTTAGCTATAGCATTCCCCGCATTATCCTAATTCAGATTGTTATTAGCAACATTATTGACGTTCCGGGCCATCTTTTCAAGTCTTTTATGTTTTCTTTCTCTTTTGTGGATCTTCTCAATCTCAGGATAAACATGTACTAGCATTTTTGAACCCTTACGTCGCATAAAATAGATCACCTAAAATTGAGAAATTTAAAAGCAACTCAATTTAGAAAACGTTAAATTAAAACCAAAGTATAATGAAAAACAATTATATTTGATATTGATTATTAGTCCCCAGCAATGGTGCCAAAAACTTGATTTGTAAAATCTGTACGCAAGTATACGTAGTCGTGTCAAGTAATAAAGTCTGTAAGAACAAAGATCCTCCCACAAAGACTATTAACCAATTACCAATAATAGTTTTTCACTTTCTATTTGATGATTAACATTAAGATGAAATATTCTAAACTATGAACTCAATTTAAATAACTGTAAACAGAATAATAAATAAACGAATTAAATATCAATAATAAAAATCCTAGGAATTAATTTCATCAACTTTTTCATTCTATTATTTTTACTAATCAATTCTAAATCTCTTCTTCCTATTCTAATAGTAGGTTAACATAATCAATTCCTATTCTTTTTCAAGATATAAGATCTCAGCCTATATGCAGGTTTTCTACATTTCTGTGATAAACTTAAACATATAGAAGGCATTAAGCATGGAAACCTAACTACTACACAAGTCATACAGGTACTTTTGTCCAATATGCAACCTATGTCTATATAATGATAGCATATTCAATTCTTTTCTTTCGAATTTTGAATTAAAACCGTTAAATCAAGTAAATAGTGATCAAGTATTTACTAGCATTAAACAAACATCATATAGATTAGAATAGAGAAGAAGTATCAATAGGGCATCATAATAAAATTAAATTGAAATTCAAGTGACTACATTAATCCCTAGATAAAAGATTTAGTTCATAGATAACATAATGACAATAAAATTCAAATAATTGTTCATAGAAAATAACCTAAAAGAATTTAGATGAAGAAGAAATCTTGAAAGTAATAAAACCAGAAAAAGAAATCTAAATACAACATTCTTTTGTAAATCTAGGGTTTATAAAACGAAAACTGCCTGCTAAATTCGCAGAATAATGTCCCTTAAATAGTTTGCCAATTCTCCCAAGTGAAAAGACCATTTTGTCCTTCTAAAAATTGCTACAAAATCTCAAAATTTCATCGATAGCGCTATAGCGCTAGGTTTGGGGCGCTGTAGCGCCATTAACAAAGTCAAATGGCATCAAAATTTGATGTACTAGCGTTGTAGCGCTAGTATTGTAGCACTGAGCCGCTGTTCTTCAAAACCTTCAGGCGTTGTGCGCTTTTATGGATCTGATGAACAGAGTGTTCAAGGATTGTCTGGACCAATTTAGGATAGTCTTCACCGATGATATCCAGGTTTATTCTCAGTCAGAGTTAGAACATGAGCAGCATCTGAGGATGGCTCTACAGAGACTGAGGGAGTATAGACTGTTTGCAAAGTTCAAGAAATGTGAATTCTGGTTTTCTCATGTATATTTTCTTGGGAACATTGTTAGTAAGGAGGGGATTAAGTTATATCCAGTGAAGATTGAGGCAGTCAGGGATTGGCCAAGGCCAAAGAATGCTTCTGAGGTTAGAAGTTTCCTTGGATTGGCAGCGAATTACAGACGATTCATGGATGGGTTCCCTAAGATTGCTACTAAATTGACGGGGCTGACACGCAAGAATCCGAAGTTTGTGTGGTCAGACAAGTGTGAGAACAGCTTCCAGGAACTGAAGCAGAGATTGATTACAGCTCTGATTCTGAGTCTTCCAACAGATCAGGAGAAGCTTTTGATTTACTGTGATGCTTCACATCAAGGTTTGGGCTGTGTTCTGATGCAGTCAAGGAAAGTAATTGCTTATGCCTCATGTCAGTTGAATGAGTATGAGCAGAGATATCCCACTCATGATTTAGAATTGGTGGCTGTGGTCTTTGCTTTAAAGGTATGGAGGCATTACCTTTATGGGGAGAAGTGTGAGATCTATATAGACCATAAGAGCCTGAAGTACTTCTTCATGCAAAAAGACTTCAATATGAGACAAAGGCCTTGACTAGAGTTAGTAAAAGATTATGATTGTGAGATTTTGTATCATCCAGGAAAAGCCAACGTGGTAGCTGATGCTTTAAGTCGGAAGGGTCTGGGGTAGATTTATAGTGCCAGCCTGATAACCAGATTGTTAGCTGATGATATGACTAGAGCTGGTATAGAGTTGCTGATGGGCCAGTTGGCCAATATTATGCTATAGTCTACACTGTTGAAAAGAATCAAGGAAGGTCAGTTGGGTGATCCACAGCTGATCAAGATCAAAGAGGATGTTTTGGCTAGAGCATCAGAGATTATACATTGTCTGATTTAGGCTTGTTGAGATACAAGGGTCAGATATGTGTTCCGTTAGACACTGCTATGAGGCGAGAGATTCTGGATGAATCTCATACTACACCTTACTCTTTGCATCCAGGCACCACGAACATGTATCAGGATGTGATATCATTGATTGGTGGCTTGGGATGAAGAGGGATGTAGTGGAGTATGTGGCTAAGTGCTTAACATGTCAACAGGTCAAGGCTGAGCATCAGAGGCTGCCGACAGGGTTGTTGCAGCCTCTGGATATCCCAGAGTGGAAATGGGACGACATCACGATGGATTTCATGGTGGGGTTACCCAGGATTGTTGGTCAACATGATTATATTTGGGTTATTGTGGATCACTATACCAAGTCATCTCACTTCTTGCTAATGAGGACTACCTATACAGTCGACTTGCATGCAGATCTCTATGTGAGAGAGATCGTGCGCCTCAATGGAGCACTGAGGTCGATCGTGTCAGATTGGGACCCCACTTTTACTTCCATGTTCTGGGGGATTTTACAGAAGGCCATAGGAACACAATTAAAGTTCAGTACTTCTTATCATCCTCAGACAGATGAGCAATCTGAGAGGATGATCCAGATATTAGAAGACATGCTGCGAGCATGTGTGCTGGACTTTGGTGGATAATGGAGTAAATATCTACCTTTCATAGAGTTTTCCTACAACAACAGTTATCAGTCTACGATTGGGGTTGCACCTTATGAGATGATGTATGGTAGGAAGTGCAGATCTCCCATTCATTGGGATGAGACAGGAGAAAGGAGATACTTGGGTCCTGAGGCAGTTCAGAGGACCAGTGAGGCCAATGAGAAGATTAGAGCTCAGATGCTCGCTTCTTAGAGTAGACAGAAAAGTCATGCAGTTCCCAAGCGCATGAACGTGGAGTTCCAGGTGGGAGACAATGTCTTTCTGAGAGTCTCGCCATGGAAAGGGGTTAGAAGGTTTGGGAAGAAGGGCAAGTTGAGCCCTAGATTTTTAGGTCCATTTGAGATCCTGGAGAGGATTGGTCAGGTGGCTTATAGATTAGCCTTGCCTCCTACATTGTCAGTCGTGCATAACGTGTTTCATGTTTCAGGTCTTCGGATGTACGTATCTGATGTGACTCATGTTTTGAGCTATGAAGGTCTGGAGCTTGAGGAAGATCTCTCCTATGAGGAACAGCTACTCTAAACACTTGATAGGAAGGACACGGTCCTAAGAAATAAGAGGATATATTTGGTTAATGTATTGTGGAGGAACAGTAAGGTCGAGGAAGTGACCTGGGAGCTGGAGTCAGATATGCGGAGTCAGCATCCCGAGTTGTTCAGGTAAATTTCGAGGACAACATTTCTGTAAGGAGGGGATAGTTGTAATGCCCCAAAATCCCTAATGTTGTTTAACGGTTGGATTTGTAGGCCGGGAGGGCCATAATTGATTTATTATGCCATTAAATTATTATATGAATGGTTGTGTGAATTATATTATAATATGATGTTAAATACATGCATGTGATTCCACATTTCATTATATGGGAATCTTGGTAATTTGGCCCGTTGAGGGCATATTTGTATATTTTGGTGCATGTTTGTGATTTATGGATGAGATCCCATTATTATGTGGATATATTCGAGCTATTCAGCATGAGACGATCTTAGGATGCAAGTTAGCAGTTTTGTCATATTGAGGTCAATTATTAGGATATTGGATAATGAGAATGATTATTTGATGATATATTGGGAGTTAGTGAGATCATAAGGAAATTCTGGGAGTTTTGACTATTTTGTCCCCCGGGAAGTTTTTGGGATCCCGAACATTAGGATTGACTTAAGCTTGAAGTTACCTGTCAGAAGCAAAACTACATTTAAACACCTTTTCTCTAGCACCCGTTATCCTTTTTGACTGTTTGTCGCAATTTCGAAGGAAACTTGAGTTTTAGGACTCGGAATCAAGCGAGGATTGAGGCATAGCAACTCTAGGAAAGATTATAAGCTTCTTAACTGAAGGATTTAGCGAGAAACAACTTAATCAAAGGTAATCCAAGCTTTAAGTTTTGAATTTTGAAGTTTCTAAGCTCTGATTTGGATTTTGAGTGTTGATGAGTTTTTTATTTGTTTGAGCCTCGGGATTTGATGATTTTGGATCATTAGGGTGTTTGGAACTTTGATTTTTGGATTTGGAGATGTTTAAGTAGGTTTTTGGAAGTTTTTAGAAGTGGAAAATCGAGGTTATGACTAAGTTTCCAAGTGGGGTCGCGGCCCGAGCTTGGTGTAGGTGGGTGGTGGAGCTGAAGGGCTTGGGGGCTGCAGCGTTGGGAAATGAGGGCCACGGCGCTTGGTGCAGGTGCCTGAGGCTGGTGCCTCTGTCATGGCTGGGGGCCGCGACTCAAAGAGATGGGATCGTGACGCTTGAGGGTATTTGTTGCCAAAGTAGTGTTTTGATCATGGGAACTCAAACCTTAGGGCTCGGGATCGTTCCTACTACCCAGTCTAGTAGGATTCGATGTCTCAGAGGCTAGGTCTTGGTCTAGAAACCTTTCATTACTCATTTTATTGATGGAATTCCATATTTGGTTATGACTGGGTGACCGCTAAGGAACTAAAAGACAGATCGTTCTCAAGGGTCGTTCTTTTACTATTTCTCGCTCGAACCAGAGGTAAGAAAACTGCACCCCATACGTGACATGCATGGTTATTCTTGAGGCATGTTGAGTGTTTAGATGTGGAAATTTATTGCATATCAAATGCTTAGCAAATCTTGCTCACTTGTGTATGGCACTGACTCATTAGTCAAAATTGGCAATGGTGTCAGTATTAACTGTGACTCATTAGTCAAGTTTGGCGATAGTACTGAGCACTGGTCACAAGGTATTGACTAATAAGTCAAGAACGGTCTTAGCATGTTTAACGCCAACCAATAAAGATTAGATCTAATCGACATCTGCGTTGAATGACTCAAATGAGCATTAATACCGGACCGACCTCAAGTTCGATGAAAACTAAAAAGTGCTTGTCTAGCCTATGGCTAGTCACTTAGAGCCAGGGCCAACGAGCCTTAGTGACTATTTAGTCACATGGATATAGGTACCGAGCCCCGTAGCGACTACCCTTCAGTCACTCATCTAATTAGAGCCAGGGCGAGACAGCCTAAGTGATTGCTCTGTCACATGGCTATGGGTATTGAGCCCCGTAGTGACTTGCTCGTCAGTCACTCATTATGGTTTACCAGAACCTCAAGTGTTAAATGACTATTCTGATTAGAGATATACGCTCCTTCATTGTTAATGTATTCACAAAGTGATATTCACTCATCTATTCAGGGCAATAAGCTCTGTATGATTATAATGATCATCATTTGATAATATTTACATGCAGTATTGAGTTTTCTTGCTGGCCTTTGGCTCATGGATGCTATGTGGTGCAGGTAAAGGGAAAGAAAATTTCACCTGGCCTTGAGTGGAGAGCTTAGGTGGTGATGTGTACATATGCGGCCGCTTGACCACCACAACCAAGGAGTTCTCGGAGGAACTAAGGAGTTTACCCTATTTTTGCTGCTTAGGTCGGCGGATTGTAAATTTCAAACGATAATGACCATTTTGGATTGTAAATAACTTATAAATTTTTTTATGGGCCCATGAACAGTTTAAGTTTTAAATAAAATATATTCTTTCCTTTTGATTAGCTTTACACCTTAACCTATTAATAACTCCTAGACGCACGTTTCTAACCAAGGAACTAGATTAGCGAGTTAAGCACGGTTCAAAGTTCATAGTAACGGTCTTGGAGTAACCAGGGTGTTACAGTGGAAGTATGAATTCGTATGAGACGTGGGGGCATGACCTGTATGCCTCTGACCGAGTACCAACGTCGAGACCATAACCCGCTGCTCCACCAAGACCTATGCCACTATCCTGAGGGTGTACCCATGTAATACTTTGTCCCCAGGGACCACTATGTATCAAGAGCCATTTAAGCCGAGTTATAAATATACCTTCACCCCTCAAGATAGGGGGTTGGAAAAATTATTGTAATGTCAGACTATTCAAAGAGCAATATACATGTTTTCTTCCATGACTCTTCTGCACTTTTTCTCTAAGTTTTCATAAATTTTCCTAAGTTCATAAGTTCTTGGTTAAGTCTTTGAATTTTCTGACTGTAATTCGTTGACGAGTTCTCACCGTCAACAGACACGTGTCCTACACTCGGGTGGGTGTGTGGGCACGTTTTCCCACAACAAAAGTAGAAAAGCCCTTACTGTGTGTGTCAGAAGTGACGTCATACACGGGCAGGCGCTTGGGGGCAAATGTTGTACCCTAAAAATATGAGCTCAATCATCTTGTTCGAGGTACAACTAGCGAGCAATAAATGAAGGTTACTGGATTTCGAAGATGTCTTATTAACTCCAAACTAAATAGCTTGAGGTTACGTAACCAAGTTTGGCTATTTAGAGATCCTCCAAATCGCCTCAGATGTGTGTTATAGAGACCGAGTAACACAACTTCTAGATCGCCCTCATAAGGAATTGAGCATCACTCAGGTCAGATTGCCCTGGCGTATAATTTATAGTTCGGGGAACATATTCAGCTCGCGGCAGTCTCGAAGAGCGATGTTCACAATTAGTATTTGTAGCATTTATCTAATAAATGCCCGATATCAGGGGAACTAGCATATTTAAGTAATTTATGTATTTGAAAAGTTACCCATTCTTGTAAGTTACCAAATATTCTATGTTTACCAAAAAATTTCCATCAACCCCCTATAAATACATAGGGAATTGAAAGTAAAAGGGATCAAATTTCGTATGCAAGAACACTGCAGAAATTGTCTTAAACAATTTCTCCAAGAGTGCTCAGATAGAATAATATTGACTTGTGGACTAGGTGGATTTTAACCACTAAACCACTTAATATTGTTTGTGTTCTTTATTTACGGTTTACAAAAGCCTAATCATCTTTGATCAAATTTCTTAATTAATTGTTGGCCAAAAACCGCATCATCATTATGTTTTTTGTGACAATTTTTTTGGATAATTTGAAAAGTGCACATCAGTCTGCTTAAGTATGTTCTAGATGATAAGTATATATTTATTTTTTAAATAAATTATTTGAATAAAATTGTATATTTCCTTGTTTATAAAATATGATTAGCTTTGATTATCTAATGATACACTTTATTTTGTATCTCTGACCGAAATATTACATGATATGAATTATTTTTGGAAAGTTTCAAACCTAGAATGAATCTAGTCTATTTGATTGACTGGATACATTACGTTCATCGAAACCGTTCTTCAATCTATCAAAACAGTTTTCATTCTGTTGACACGGTAACAGACAAGCTGGTAGATTTTTTGAATTAAACAATGTTGCAAATATTTCTTTAATGACAGAAGATTTTCATAGAGCAATGAGGGACAACCATTAAAATATATGTTGTTTTCCAAGCTCTTATAAAAATGGAGCTCTTCCATTACAAAGTTGCAAATCACTTTTTGAAGAGTATTTTTCTTTATTAAGATCAAGCTTGGATTACTTGATCTTTAAGTGTTTGGTGCTTAATGCATCCATTTTGTGTTTCCATCTCTTTATTTTTCAACAGGTGGTAGCGATTGTGAACAATCATTAGAAACTTTGGGAGAATATTTGTGAAATACTCACTTCAGGAAGAAGAAAGCACTCACTAGCAATTGAATGGATTTCAAGAAAGTCAGTGTTTCAGCAAAACTGGATTTGTGAAGAGAGTACAACAATTTTGCGACAATAGTTTAAGATCACCATTGATAATGTAGTATAGAGGTGACTTGGGGACCATGGAACTATAATACTAAACTCCAATAAACAATATTATTAATTAAACTCTTTAATTGAATAATATTATTTATTGATTCCATTATTACTCCACTATAAATATAGAATTTCACTCACAGTAATTATACAATTATATTTACAGAATTATCTCGATTTGTTCATTGATATAATCACTTCATGTAGGTTTTTCCTCCAATTTATTGGTTCGCGAATTAGAGCTGGTCAAAATTATCGTTTTACCCTTCTAATTACCTTTGGTTCCTTAAGTACCACTAACTCACTAGGAAACAATTAATTTAAAATCATATTATAAATTTGAGCTCAATAACTGTTCAGTTTCTGAATAAACCCTTTAAATAACCAATATTCAATCTATTAGGAAAGCTTGGATTCCACTCTTGTAAGATTATGTTCCCACCCACTCATAATAATGAATCTCCAAAACAAAAATCACTGGCCTCATTATACTAAGAGACCTTAACGAGTGAATGAAAAGACCTAATAGACAGGAATAGAAGTTCATGATTAGTCAGAATTTAGACTAATCTATGTATGATCATCAATTTTATATGAATTAAATCGTTATGGAAAATTAGTATGTTTATAAAGAAATTAATTCACATCAGTCCAGTCATCTATAATCTAATTATATAAAATACATTTACTAAAATGTCTATCCACATCAATAATCTGGATCTAGATCACTTGCATTATTAAAAAAATAGTTAGTAAAGCATACTACCAACCATTAATTAAAGATTTCATACTTAAATATGTTGCTAACAATTTTATTCATTATGTATGATCTTAATCCAATATTCAACTCATACAAGAACATACTATCATTAATGAATATGAAATTTTCTTATATATATAATTATTCAAAAATAATACAAACATTCAAATATAAAGAAAATGTATGTGGATGCTCAAAATTTCATGCTTGTAGAAGACCCAAAATAAGTGCCAAGGTCCCATAAGAACCAAATTACGTGATTGGGCCACGATGTCCTCGGGCCACCATTGTCTCGCACCGGCCTCCTCTCAGCGCACCTAGCGAGGCCACGCCTTGCGTGCACCTGATGGCCTCGCGAGTGGAGGTATCTCGCGCCTCGCGCACTCAGCAAGGCAGCGCCTCGCGTGGCTGCCCTGGATGGCCTCGCGATAGGCTTGCGGGACCTCAGCGTCTCGACCCCTGGCCCTCGGCAGATGGCCTCGCGAGCCCCCAACGTCTCGTGCCCCTGGCCCTTGGCTAATGGCCTCGCGAGCCCCTAGTTCACGCGAGACAGTGCCTAAGGCCCAGCACCAGGCGCCCTCGCCAGACGGTGTCTTGCCCACGTCTCGGCCACGTGCATAAGGCCCAACACCAGGCAGCTTCGCGAGATGATGTCTCGCCCAAGCCTCGGCTGCGCGCACAAAGCCCAACCCCATGGGGCCTCGCGAGATGATGTCTTGCCCTACCCTTGATCGTCTGCACAAGGCTTAGCACCATAGGGCCTCGCGAGGCGGTGTCACGCACACACCTATGGGCGCTGCACACAACCAACCCAAGGGATCCTCCTCGCACTTGACACCTTAAGTGGATGTCACCTATGAAGATCTATCAAGACTCCATCATTTAGAGGTAAAGGCCCAAGCATCATTCAAAACGATCATGCTAGTACAATCTTGTACAGGGTACGACCTTTAAGACCCCGTATGCCTGATCCAAGCACTTATGCCAGACAAGTAGTGGGAGCACTAGGGGAGAGGACATGGCCTGTATGATCCCAACTAGATGTCAGAATCGACACCACTGCCACCTGCACCACTCCTCTGACATTCGTACGGTCGAATAGTGGAGACATCCTCATGGTACCTGGCCATGTACTAATATCAACACCACTACCCCTGAAACCACTCTCCTGACAGTGTACGTGTGTACAACTTGGTCCCCTCGACCACCATGTATCCAGGGCCATTAGAGCCCACTATAAAATAAACACCAATTCCACATGGAAGGGGGTTGGAAAAATTACTGTAGCAGTGGACCATAATCAATACAAACTGATTTCACCATATTTCTACGTCGCAATTTTTCGAACTTAACTTAGTTGACGAGTTCTCACCGTCAACAGTTTGGCGCCGTCTATGGGAAGTTAAGCACCAAGCTACTGTTCTACCATTACTCCCAGGAAGAAGAAATGCCGAGACGTTCGAAGCGACTGAGGGAGCCACGAGAGGTGGAAGTCCACCTTAACGGAGTTCAGCTGAAGGCCTCCATGAAGGATCCTCCTCCACCCAGGGAGATGGAGCCCCCAAGGGACCCTGAGGTTCACGAGGGTGATAGGGAGGTCTCATCACCGGCCATCCTGCCCGGTGAGAATCCTCCAAGGACAACAACCGCACCACCCGCAAATGCCAATGAGTTCCCGCTTCCTAAACCACCACAAGTACCGAACTCTGGCCAGCAGGACCCGGGCCCCTCGACGCGTAGACATGATAAACATCCCCGGGTCCATTCTGTGAGCTCGAGTTCTAAATCTCGGTTCTATGAAGAGGAAATACGTGAGCTGCACCATAAGAACCAAAGGTTGGACACCACCCTAGAGAATATGCAAGAGGTGCCGAATGGCCTATTACAAGGCAAGTCAAGCATGACCCTGCCCAAGAGAAAAGAGAAAGGTCAGGAGGGGGCAGACACCATCGTTCTGGTAGACGATGGGAGGACTCGACACTCGACTAGTAACACCCCTCGAACAAAGCAACGAGAACATCCTGAACCACCGAAGCAGGCCCAGAAACCAGAGCTGAAGACCAATGCTGGCCCTCGCAACAATGACGAGGTCTCCTCAAAGAGAGCACCCTTAGATTGACATGAGGAGCTCAACAAGAAGAGGGCGGGTAAAAGGACCACGCTCTCTACGGCGCCTCGAGAAGGCAGAGGAAAGGGGGATCTTAACCCGCCCACTTTAAGGGACTCCCTAAGCAAGAGGAGGCAGGACCTGGACACAGAAATGAGGAGCCTACGAAGTAAGATCGTCACCGCCTCTGGAGGTCAAGCTTTTGAGGAAGAGTTCGACCATGAGTCATCCTTCGTGAGGGAGATCCAAGCCATCCGGCTCCTTGCCAATTTTAAGGGGCCCCATATGACCCCCTACGAAGGAAACATAGATTTGAAGTACCATCTGGATGCATTTAACGATCTGATGAAACTGAGGGGAATTAGCAGCGGAGCCAGATGCCATTGCTTTGCTGTCACATTGAAAGGACCCGCATAAAAATGGTTCAAAAGACTTAGGACAGGGTCCATCAGGTCTTGGCAACAGTTTTCTGATGAATTCCTCCAATAGCACCATGCCGTACGGGACTACACGATGCCAGGCACTAGCCTCGCCAATGTGAAACAAGGAGAAAAGGAGATATGAAGAGCTACATTCACAGGTTCAACATGGAGGCTGCTAAAGTGGGGAGCCTAACCCGCCGGGAGTTAAAAATGGCCATTACAACAGGAGTGCGCCCGAGAAGCAAATTGTGGGATAATATGCTGAAGAGGGAAGTCACCGACCTAGATGACTTCTACGAGAGGGCGCAGAAGTACATTCGTGTGGAGGATGGCCATGCAAACTTAAAGGCAGGAAAGGAGGAGTCCCACGTAAAGCCCCCATCTAATGAAGGGTCGAATGGAGCGAAGAAGAAAAGAGCATATGAAGGGTCGAGGGATGATCAACAGAGAAAGACCAAGCGGGAGAGCGGTCATAGGGAGACGGCTTACACTTTCTATACGAACCTTACAAATACCAGGGAGCATATCTACCTCACCAATGAAGATCGAGTTCCCTTCAAAAAGCCCCCACCGATGAGAAAGGACTGGTCCAAAAGGGATCCCAGTAGATACATCCAGTACCACAAGGATATCGGTCACACCATAGCAGAGTGCCTCCATTTGAAGGAAGAAATTGAGGAGCTCATCCGCAGGGGGCATCTAGGCCGATATGTCAGTAGAGAAAGGCCGAAGCCGGAGGATGAGCCTGCGATACCCCAGGTGGAGGGATGAGCCCTAGAGATACAGGGGGAAGTCTGAACCATTTTCAGAGGTCTAGGATTTGGGGGAGATTCTCGGAAGGGACGAGACAGGTATGCTAGGGAATCCAGGCAAAGTCCGCCACACTGCATCATGAGTTTGGAACAACGACACCGAAAAGGCTTCAAGGGAGAGAATGACTCGATCACATTTATAGAGGAGGATGCACGGGGGGTGCATTTTCCCCATAACGACCCACTGGTGTTGACAGTTCAGTTGGCCAATATGCGTGTGCATCGGGTCCTGGTGGACAATGGAAGCTCAGTGGACATCCTGTATCGCCCTGCCTTGGAAACGATGGGACTGGGCATTCGTCATCTGAAGCCCTGCCAATCTTCCCTATATGGATTCATGGGGGACTCGGTGCAACCCTTAGGGATGATTGAGTTGGCACTCACCATGGGGGAATAACCCCGGAAGACTACAGTCATGGCTGACTTCGTCGTGGTAGATTGTGTTTCAGCTTTCAATGCGGTATTGGGGAGACCATCCCTAAGAGAATTGAAAGCCATAACTTCTATATATCACTTGGTCATCAAGTTCCCAACTCCAGGAGGAGTCGCTAGTATGAAAGAAGAACAGAGAGAAGCGAGGGAGTGTTACAACACCTCCCTCCGCGCGCCTGTGAAACCACAGGAACCAATGGCCATGGTGATACACAAGGCGCTACGTGTGCCCACGGGAAGCCCACAGGAGCTAGACCCCCGAATCATGGAGGATTCAGAAGCAGAACCTGTGGAGGAAGTAGAGGAGGTTATAGTAGTGGAGGAACCATTGAGAAAACTGAAGGTAGGAAAAAGCCTGCAGAGCGACGTGAAGGAGGAGTAGATAAGGTTTTTGAAGGATAATCGGGATGTGTTCGCGTGGAGTCACGAAGATATGTTGGGTATAGATCCCAGTGTTATGTGCCACCATTTGAATATCTCCCCTGAAGCGAGGCCCGTTAGGCAGAAGAGGCGGGCGCTGGAGCCGGAGAGGTACGCAGCCTTAAAGGAAGAGGTTGACACAATGAAGACCAATGGGTTTATCCGCGAGTCATTTTACCCTATATGGGTGTCGAATCCAGTACTAGTGCCAAAACCGAATGGAAAACGGAGGACTTGCGTCGACTTCTCAATCCTGAATAAAGCTTTTCCTAAGGACAGTTTCTCGCTCCCGAGAATAGATCAGTTGGTGGATGCGACGACAGGGCATGAATTACTTAGCTTCATGGATGCCTACTCTGGATACAACCAGATCCTATGCACCTAGCTAATGAAGAGCATACGTCATTTATAACGGATAAAGGACTCTACTGCTATAAGCTGATGCCCTTCGGGTTGAAGAACGCGGGTGCCACCTATCAAAGGTTGGTCAATAAAATGTTCGCCAATCAGATAGGGAGAAACATGGAGGTATATGTTGACGATATGCTGGTAAAAACCAAGAATGCTGCAGAACTCAACAAGGACCTAGGTGAGATGTTTGACACACTTAGGAAGTATCGAATGAAGTTGAATCCCATCAAGTGCACTTTCGGTGTATCCTCGGGAAAATTCCTGGGCTTCATGGTCAACTCCAGAGGCATCGAGGCTAATCCTGATAAGATAAAGGCCATGATAGAAATGAGCCCACCTAAGAACAAGAAGGAAGTGCAGTGCCTAACGGGAAGGGTTGCGGCCCTTAATAGATTTATTTCGAGGTCAACCGACAAGTGCCTCCCCTTCTTTAACATCCTAAAAGGGAGCAAAAAGTTCGCTTGGGATGAGGAATGTGAAGAGGAATTTATTAAGCTGAAGGAGCACTTGGGGAAGCCACCCCTGTTGGCAAAACCTGAAAAAGGTGAAAAGCTATACTTATGCTTGGCAGTGTCTGAACATGCCATAAGCGCGGCCTTGGTTAGAGGGGAGAAGAAACAGCAACAACCAGTGTACTATATCAGCAAGCGGTTGGTGGATGCGGAGAATCGGTACCCAAAAATTGAAAAATTGGCATATGCATTAGTTATGGCCTCGAGAAAGTTGAGACCCTACTTCCATGCTCATGCAATTGAAGTTCTCACAGATAGTCCTTTGAGACAGGTCTTCCATAAACCTGAGACCTCAGGAAGGCTAATGAAATGGTCGATCGAGTTGAGCCAATTCGATATCGTTTATACCCCGAGAGCTTCCATCAATGAACAAGTGCTGGCAGACTTCATAGTGAAGTTCACCAGTCAACCGAATGAAGGAAGAAGTGAAGAAGGGGAATGGTCAGTCATAGAGGAAGAACAAAGGGGTCTAGAGGAATGGATCCTGCATGTGGACGGGGCATCCAATGAGGGAAGGTCTGGAGCAGGTATCATGATGACGGGACCTGAAGGACATAAGATGTACTGTGCAACGAGGCGGAGTACAAAGCACTCCTAGCAGGCTTGCATTTAGCCCATGAGTTAAAGGTAACACGCCTTCGTATTTTTAGCGACTCACAATTGGTGGTGTACCAAGTGAAAGGTGAATATCAGGCGAGAGGTCCCAAGATGGTTACATACTTGGAAATGGTGAAGGGCTATCTGGGATGATTGGTGGAATACAACATAGAGCAGATCCCAAGAGGGAGGAATTCGCATGCCGATGCCTTTGCAAAACTGGCTTCCACTAAGGAAGGGGATATCCTGGAGTTGATACCGATGGAATACTTACCTAGACCCAACATCGTAAGTGCGGACATACACATGGTTAGTGTCCCAAAGGAGTCGTGGGCTGAACTGATTAAGAGATACCTGGAGGAAGGAACCTTGCCTGTGGACAAGAAAGAGGCCCGAAGGTTGGTGTATAAGGCTGCTAGGTACACCTTGGTAGATGGGGTTCTATACAAGAGATGGTTCTCGATGCCACTTCTGCGATGTGTAGAGGAGGAGGAGGCGCCAAAAGTACTGCATGAGATACATGAGGGTGAGTGTGGTAACCATGAGAGCGAACCCTCCACGGCCAGGAAGGCCATGAGACAAGGGTACTACTGTCCCTCAATGGAGAAAGATGCAAATGACTTTTCCAAGAAATGCGAAAAATGCCAGAGGCACGCAAACTACACTCAGAAGACCCCAAATGAGTTAACTAGCATGACCAGCCCCTGGCCCTTCGCTATCTGGGGGACAGACTTGATCGGTGCCCTTCCTACGGGTAGGGGAGGAGGTGGTAGCTGTGGAATACTTCACCAAGTGGGTTGAAGCGGAACCCCTTGTGAAGATAAGGACCAAGCATATCACCTCATTCGTCAACAAATTCATTGTCTGTAGATACAGAGTGCCCTACAAAATTATCTCCGACAACGGCACCCAGTTTGAGGGGGGAGCCTTCAAGGAATATTGTAGGGGAAGAGGGATAAGGAGAAGTTTCTCAGTAGTAGTGCACCCACAGGCCAATGGGCAGGTGGAGACCATTAACAGAGTTCTTAAAAAGAACTTGAAAACCAAGCTAGAGAAGATGAAGGGAGCCTGGGTGGAAGAGCTGCCAAATGTGCTATGGGCCCACAGAACCACCCCGTGCATGACCACTGGAGAGTCCCCATTCTCCTTAGCATATGGATGCGAGGCCGTCCTCCCAGTTGAGATGCAGGTTAATTCCTTCAGGATACAGGGGTACGGGGACGAGGCCAACCACGTAGCTCTAGCTGAGAGCTTGGACATGCTAGAAGAAAAAAGGGAAAAGGCACAAATGAGAATGGCGGTATACCAGCAGCGCGCAGCAAGGTATTACAACTCGAAGGCGCGAGAGAGAACTTTCAGAGTTGGTGACCTGGTGCTAAGAAAGGTACTCCCCAACACACGAGATCCAGGGGCGGGGGTGCTAGGGGCGAACTGGGAGGGGCCCTACCAAGTCGGTCAGTGCATACCCCCAAACACTTATAAGCTGGCACGCATGGACGACACCGTCATACCTCGAGCATGGAATGCGGAGCACCTTAGGAAGTACAACCAGTGAGGCGCCCACACCCAATGCAAGCAGTATCAGTTTTCAGCGTGTCGCATGTTATCTTAGCTTGGTAGACAAAAATCAAAGAGGTTACTTAGATAACCTCCCAAATAGGTGTAAGTTTCTTTTTTATGTAAGTCTTATATGTATCGTTGTAACCTGAATTCTATGAATGAAACCGGTCTCATCTTCACACGCTATTTTTTCTACTTTATGTGGGCATCAATCAAAGTGCCTGCCGAAATAAAGTTCACCAGACACTTGGGGGGCAATAGTGGCCCATGAAGATAAAGCATACAACAAACAGGGGGATCCTAAAAAGGACCCTCTATCAGGAGGATCCTAAAAAGGACCCTCTATCAGGAGGATCTTAAAAGGGACCCTCTATCAGGGGATCCTAAAAAGGGCCCTCTAACAGGGGATTCTAAAAAGGCCCCCTTGCAACAGAGCCTTAAGAAAAATTCCTTAAAAGAGGAACGCAATTCGTGATGAGCCCTTATAAGCAGGGAGAGGACCTTACAAGGCATCTCTTGGGTTCACAAGGATTAGCTACCCTTATGAACATCAAGGAGGCCAAAAGGACTTACAAAAAAAATGGACCCTCTAACAGGGGATTCTAAAAAGGACCCTCTAATAGGGGATTCTAAAAAGGACCCCTTGCTTCAGAGCCTTAAGCAAAATTCCTTAAAAGAGGAACGCAATTCGTGATGAACCCTTATAAACAGGGAGAGGACCTTACAAGGCATCTCTTGGGTTCACAAGGAATAGCTACGCTTATGAACATCAAGGAGGCCAAAAGGTCTTACAAAAAAAAAAAAAAAACACACTTCCAAATAAAGGCAGATGCTCCCACAAGAGGAAAGACCTTAGAGAGAGCACCCACCAATAAGCCTAGAGCGGCCACCAAGTCGTCTAGCCAAAAAGGGTCCTAAAAGAGACCCTTACAAAAATAGTACTATGAATAATGACGAAAAGGACGCTTCTCGCAAAAAATAATAAGCGCGCACAAGAATATATAAAAGGATAGCTAGAGCCCAAGGGGTCAAAATATCCTTATAGAAGTAATCAAGAGGCACCAAAAAAGGTCCCATTGAACCCTTTCACATGGGCTCCAAAGGACCTTTAGCCTGGTAAATAAAAGAGGGGAACCTACCAAACCCCATCATACGGGATCAAAAAGACCTCGAACACAGAGGAATAAGAGATAAGTAACCACACATGTATATATATATTGAAAAAGGAGTCTTGGTAACATGGAAAGAGTTACAAAATAAAAATAATAATAATAATATTACAAAGGCTCAAGATGAGCATATGCCCACAGCGGGATAGCTAACAAAATGATGATATGAAGACCTCAAGGCCTCCTACCATGGGCACTGCACACGGCTGCTCGAGCAACGGCGTGCTCGCCGAAAGAAGAAAAATCAAAGTTGGGATCCTGCCTCCACACACCGTAAAGGGCGCGGTCTATGGACCTGTACTGAATAGCTGTCCTATCCGCCTCTAAGGAAGCAATTCTCTCCTGCGACGTGGCTACATCGGCCCTAGCAGCCTGGAGTTCGGCCCTAGCATCCTCGAGTTCGGCCTTTAAAGAAGTGACTCTCTCCTGCGATGCGGCCACGATAGCCTTGGTGCCCTGGAGTTCGCCCTCTAGGCTGGTAACTTTTTCCTGCAGCGTCGTGGCTTTGGCAACCGCCTTCGGCTTCCTTTTTGACGAGACAGAAAGTTTGGTCCGAACCCTTTTTAGCTTAGTCTGAGTTTCCTCAAGATCTTTCTCGAGCTCCTGGACCAGGGCCGTGAGACGGTCCCTCTCAGTACTCGACACAGAGAGATTGTTAGCCGAGTCGGCAAACCGCTAAGCCACAGTATAGGCCTGCACAAGAAAGTTAACAACAGAAATAATAAGTAACAAAAAAATGTATGTACATCTATATATAATAGGGCCGACACAAGATGCATGAACTCACCCAGGTAGTGGTGCGCCTTAGAGTTTCCCCAAGGTCCGACAGAGCAAAACTCCCAAGACCATTCCAGTCAGATTCGGGGAGGTCTGAGGCAAGTTGGACGTACCGCCGCCCATAAGAGGCCGCCATACGATTCACCTAGGGTGCCCCATCCAAGCCAGGGGCACCTGGCTGGGTGAGGATAGACGACCCGGTCGACGAAACGGGAGGGGGCGCAGGAAAATTGGAAAAGTGAGGCCCTGGTAGATTAGAAATGGGTGTTGGAAGATTGGCAAAGTAAGCCCCTGATGGACCAGGGTCGAGCGGAGCCTGAGTGAAAGCATCATAGTCCTCAGGGTCGGGGCAAACAAAACACCCCGGAACGACATTCTGGTCTTGAGATTGGGAGGCTATGTCCGGGTCATAAGAGGCATAAGGAGGGCATCCCCCAGGAGACGAGGACCGCTGGTGAGGGACCCCGCGTTCAAAGGGGGCTTCCTCTGGCACATCCTCAGCCTCACCTTCGTCTGAGCAAGGCTCAGCCGATACCGCCTTCATCTTCTTGGACCCAGAGATGGTCCACAGCAACTTGGGATTTGAGATTGGGGACAGTTTGTGGAGGTTCAGATTTTCCACGGAGAATAAGTACACAGCCTTTTTCATAGCGGGGTCAGCGTTGATGAACTTCCTCACAGCTCTGACTTCCGACCCAACAACTGTGGGTTCGGCGAATTGCTCTGCATAATCCACGCCATGGTCGACACAAACATAAGTCATGAAACAATAAGTTGCAAAAAAGAAGAAGAGAGAAAATGTGGCTTAAGGTACTTACTGGGAGTGGCACGGAAGTGCTCGCGAACAGAGAGGGGGCCTTGCACGAAGAAAAAGTCCTGCTTCCAGGACCCCGGGTTGGACACTAAACCCTCTATCAAAGAGACCTCGCTGTTGGCTTTTTGTAAATAATAGAAGCCCTTTGACTTGGGAGAGGGCATGAGGTTGTAGAGGAAATGCACCTCTAGCGCAATAGGAGCACGCTCCACCAGTTCCACAAACGCAATGAAAAGGCAACTCAAAGTCAGCCAACTATTGGGTACCAGCTGAAGTGGAGCAAGGTCAAAGTAATTGAGGATTTTAACAAAGAACGGGTGTAACGGGATTGTACCACCCACCTTCAGGATGTTCTCACTAAGGGCCACGAAGCCGGTGCTAGGGCAGTCAGCCCGGTATGTCTCCAAAGGAGTGTATAAAGCGTACTCCGGAGGAACGCGGTAGTGCTTCACAATTTCCCTCAGTTTATTTTTTGACACATGTGATACCAGTTGGGATGCCAGTAAAGGAGAATCGTCCGTTCATTAGTAGATACCTATCGTCGTGCCCTCGGCATATCTGCAAAACCAAAAGAAAAAGGTGAGGAAGAGACAAAATACTTGACCCTCCATTTTCTACTCCTAGCAAAATTCTTCCACCAGGGGACCAGCTGCGGAAGCACTAAGCTAGGGAAGATCAAAACTAAGGGCTGAGGAGAAGCAGAAGCGGCCCCATGACAGTCATCAGGTGAGGATGGGCTGGAGGGCTCAGGCAGAAGGTGTCCCTCTATAAACTCCAACTTCCCCTGCAAATCTAAAAGGATCACCCTAAGGCTCGCTACAGGGTCACTAAGGTCAGGGGGGAAAGGTGCTCCGTCTCCTCTCAATGCCAAGTCAATTTCACTCTCCACCACCCAAATTTTATGCCTATGTTCAGCCATGTGCTCAAGATGACGGATACGGGCCTGCCTTAAGGAATCATAGTCTTGGTAAGGGTTTTCCTCAGGGGACTCTGAGTTTGAAGACAAGTCAACAAACTCAACCCTCGGAGTTATGCCGAACGGACCGTCACTGGCCATGAGACCTCGTCCCGAAAGCAAAAAGGGGTTCGCGTATAAATGAGAGGATTGCTACAAAACACAAAGGAATGGGCTTAAAACCTCTAGATGCAAACGCCCTAAATGATCCACTACAGGGTATAAACAAGGGGGCATGCAACTGGGCTAACTCACAGCAAGCTTAGGCCAAAGTACCCCATCCCGAGTAATGCTAATTGGGACCCAATGAACATGAGGGAAAAAGGAAATATACCTCAAGAAGGTAAAATGGGGCGCTGTCGTGGTCAAAAGGAGGTCGAGGGCCAAAAGTACCGTCATGGTCAAAAAGAGTTAAATGGTCGAAAGTACGCATCTGCAAAAATAAACAGAAAAGATGTGTTAGCCTCCAAATATTATAAGGGGTGTAGATATACCAAAGATTATCCCAAATATATAGAAAAAAAGGAGGAAACTATAATAAAAGAGAGGTTGTGGGGGATTGAACCCCTTAGCTCTTGGAAGGGGCCAAGGTCTAAATACCACTAAGCTAAGGAGATATGGTGTAAGTAATAGGCTTGGCATGGGGGCCTATTTATAAGAATTAAAGAGAAGAGTCTACCAAAGCACCTAAAGTTCCTCTCCTAGACTGGGGGGCAAGTGTGGATGCTCAAAATTTCATGCTTGTAGAAGACCCAAAATAAGTGCCAAAGTCCCATAAGCGCCAAATTACGTGATTGGGCAACGATGCACTCGGGCCAACATTGTCTCGCACCGGCCTCCTCTCAGTGCACCTAGCGAGGCCACGCCTTGCGTGCACCTGATGGCCTCATGAGTGGAAGCGTGTCACGCCTCGCGTAGTCAGCAAGGTAGCACCTTGCGTGGCGGCCCCAGATGGCCTCGCGACAGGCTTGCGGGTCCTCAACATCTCACGCCCCTGGCCCTCGGCAGATGGCCTCGCGAGCCCCCAATGCCTCGCACCCCTGGCCCTTGGCAGATGGCCTCGCGAGCCCCCAATGCCTTGCGCCCCTGGCCCTTGGCAGATGGCCTCGCAAGCCCCTAGCGCACGCGAGACGGTGCCTTGCCCTAACCACGACCGTGTGCATAAGGCCCAGCACCAGGCGGCCTCGCCAGACGGTGTCTCGCTCATCCCTCGGTCACGCGCATAAGGCCCAGCACCAGGCAGCCTCGCGAGACGGTGTCTCACCCATGCCTCAGCCGCGCGGACAAAGCCCAATGCCAGGGGGCCTCGCATGATGATATCTCGCCTTACCCTCATCCGTGTATGTAAGGCTTAGCACCAGAGTGCCTCGCCAGGCGGTGTCACGCACACGCCTACGGGCGCTGCACACAACCAACCCAAGGGCTTGTCCTCGCACATGACACCTCAAGTGGATGTCTCCTATGATGATCTATCAAGACTTCATCATTTAGAGGTAAAGGCCTAAGCATCATTCAAAAGGATCATGCTAGTACAATCTTGTACGGGGTACGACCTTTAAGACCCTGTATGCCTGATCCAAGCACTTATGCCAGACAAGTAGTGGGAGCACTAGGGGAGAGGACATGGCCTGTATGATCCCAACCAGATGTCAGAATCGACACCACTACCACCTGCACCACTCCTCTGACATTCGTATGGTCGAATAGTGGAGATATCCTCATGGTACCTGGCCATTTACTAGTATCAACACCACTACCCCTGAAACTGCTCTCCTGACAGTGTACGTGTGTACCACTTGGTCCCCTGGACCTACATGTATCCAGGGCCATTAGAGCCCACTATAAAATGAACCCCAATTCCACATGGAAGGGGGTTGGAAAAAATACTGTAGCAGTGCACCATAATCAATACAAACTGATTTTACCATTTTTCTTCTGCAATTATTCTTGGAGTTCCTACTTAGATTTTTAAAGCTTTTCTTTTGATAATTTCTACGTTGCAATTTTTCTAACTTAACTTAGTTGACGAGTTCTCACCGTCAACAATGTACTTTTATTTAATTCCAAATAAAAAATGTCTTATTACATGCTTTTAGGGCACTTACCCTAACAGAAAAGGTCCTTGTATGGCTTGAAATAAGCTCATTAGGCTTGGTATGAAAGATTTGTTGGTAGTAAATAAGAAAAATATCAAAATACGCAGTGAAATGTAAAGAGGGGATTTTAAAAATAATCATTAATACCAGCCAGGACCTTACATATATAGATGTATTAAATAATACATATAAGAAATAGAGATTACCTCTCGTAGCCTATCAAGTGTCATTGAGTCTTTTAGTAAAATCAACGATCTTCCTATCCTTATGAAAGCTCACACCTTAGCCTTCCAAGTCGTTCCTCTAACACACAAGAACGTGTGTGGGCACATAGGATTCACAGATTGATTTCGGCTTTCTAGATGTACTCAGGACATGAGATCTAGATAGGTTTGAGAAGAGAGAGGGTATGTGTAACGCCCTACTTCCTTAGAGCCGTTACCAAGTGATTTATAAATGTTCCATAAGCTTGCTAATCGAGATTTAAGACTAGAAAGTGTGTTCGGATAAAAATAAAGACTCATTTAATCAATATTAAGTATAAAAAGTTGGTCTTTTATTGAAATTCGTAAAAATATTACATTGGGATCCCAAAACATTGTTTTGAAACATAGTCACAAACCAAAGATACAGTATAGTCGACCTAAGCGACAAAACCAAACATTTATCATGTGTTCCTTAAAATACCCAATCGTGGTGGACAGGTAGGCCAAACATGTACACACCGCTCCATGCCCTCCAACTCATGGTTGTAAGATCTAACTTCTTTGCTCTTACCTGCACCACAGAGCACCCCGTGAGCCAAGGCTCAGCAAGAGAACTTCAAGCATATCATGCAATAAAAATATATTTCAACAAACCATACTCAATCAGAGCAGCAAACAGAAACCAGATCCTACTAGCATTCTCAAAGACACAGCATCTGGACCAGCTCAAAAGCACAATAGAATATCAGCCTATTAATACAGCAGTGCAATAACACATTAGCACTATAACAAAACAATGTAGTAATACAACAGTATATTCACACAGCAGCTCAATACTACAACAAAAAATAATAAAACAGCCAATAGGCTAAACACATAGCGGCCATGCCATCCCAAGTGCTTTACAAAGCATTGGGTTCGCGGTTTGCACTGAGAGGATGACTCCACCATCCTAGGTGGGTCTCGCCCTAACGACTTGCACTCCACATACTCAATACCGTTCTCGGCCCCTTGCCGCTCCTGGCTCTTGCTTCTCCTGGCCCTTGCCTCTCCCGCCTTTTGTTTCTTCCCACTCTTGGCACTCCCGGCCCTTGCCTCTCCTGGCTCTTGGCGCTCCCAACTCTTTCCGTGCCCAGCTCTTGCCTAACAGTCAAAATCACATATATGACATAGCTATCATAAATAATACATACAGTACAACACACCACACAGCTATACGGGTACAAACTGTTCTCTTACCTGGTGTCCCGAGCTGACAATCCAAAGCAATCCCGAGCACGATCCTAATCCTAGGCCTGAGCGGTAAGACCTAGTCACAACGCATCAATAATAGCCATCCATCAAGTTCTATTCCCATATACAACTTTGGGATATAATTCTAGCCTCCGGGACCTTGGATTCTACCAATCCGGGTGGTAAAATCCTTCCCGAGACCTAACTTTTGGGTTCCCGAGCCAAAAACCCACAAATGACCAACACATTGAACTAGGGTCGCGGCCCAGCCCCTTAAGGGCCGCAGCATGCCTCAAAACAGAGGCATCATCCCTCCCTGCTGGGAGGCACGGGCCGCGGCGTGCCTCAAGAACAGGGACCTCCCCAGGCCTCAACGCACACACGGGCCGCAACATGCCCAACCTTGGGACGCGGCTCGCACTCCCAAACCCAGAAACCCCACCATTTTCCTGCGTTTTGTTCAAGACTAACCCATATTCTCATAATTCAAACACCACTTAAACTCATAATTGAACCTAGATTCCTTGTCTACACAACCTAGGCATCATATCCACTTAAGAACAACCCTATAATCCTCACTAACACCAAAATTTAAACCAAGCACAACTAACCAAACCACACCTCATACGCAAGCTTAAGTCCTTAACACAATCAAAGTAATTCAACAGCTAGATGAAACCTAAGTGATCAAGTAGATGTCTTACCTCTGAGTTTAATTACTCCTCTGAACTAACTCCCTGAGTTCCAAGCTTCTCAATCCTCCAATTCACCAGCCCAAATTCCACAAGGTTCCACAAAATTCACAATATCATAAGAGAGAGAGAGAGAGAGATCCAGCCTTCTATTACTTTCTTCCTTTGTTCGAGTGCCTTCTCTAGCCTAGGTGTATATCCTTTTGTCAAAAGACCAATATGCCCCCCTTAAACTTATCTTAAATCCTCAAGTGCCACCAAGGGCAATTTCGTCATTTTCCAAATCTCGTCAAGTCCCCGAGTATTCCTATAAATCCCTGTTTAACCCCAACATACTAAATCATTGACAAATTACTATCCATTACTCAATAATTCCCAAACACATATTATATCCCCAAAATACCCTAGCCTCCTCCCGAGCTGGGCATTTGACCCTATTATGACTATTCTGCTACTCCGCTCCCTAGAATCGTCTCGGATCACACATCTCAAATATATCCCCATAACACTGGGGTCTCACTCACAACACATGCATATTTACATTTATGCCTCCCCAACAGGCCAAAATTACAAACACACCTCTATTCACAGAAATGGGCCCACATGCATATTGAATACACACAATCATGCATGTCCAATCACATAATTACCAAATTCATACAATATCATAGTTAAATCAATTATTGCCCTCCCGGCACACTAATCAAGGCCCTAAGCCTTATTAGCAAATTTGGGACGCTACAGTATGGAAACTTCTAGAATTTGAGGTTTAGAGAATTCTATCTTTTTTTAGAGAGCCTGATAACCTAGAAATAATTGACTTAGATAATTAAACTATTTAAATTAATCTTTATTTAATTAACATAAAAACTAATAAGTTACATCCTATTATAATTATATAATTTAAATCATATTTCAAATGAATAATTAAAAAATTAAATAAACAAATTAGTTTCAAATTCAAAGTTCATATCTCAAGGATAGTGATGTGTGCAGTGCCACTCACTGTCAGATAAAGTGAGTGGCGTGTGCTACTATTTTCAAACCCTGAATTTCTCATTTGTTAATTTAATTAATTTTTAGACAAGATTGTACGCCCTAATTATCCACGGGCTATTAGCGAGCTGAGATATGGCATAATTATATCAGCCACATGGACGACACGTACCCGGGGCTGTTGTTACCAGGTCCTACCTCCTTAGCTCGAGGTAACCAAAGAATTACTAAGATTACTAAGGAATCGATTCAGAAGTATGGACATCACTGGCTAAGAGGACAACAAGCTCAAGGTACGAGCTTGAGTTGGCATCAGTGACCCCTTATAAAGTCAACCAAGCAATGTATATGTGCATAAATCAGACATCACGTGTCTGATATATCCCTGAATCCTTAGACACGCAGCATAAACGTGCGTGTTCTGGCACCCACGACTGGGTTGGGCCGTGCGGCCCATTATCTCCCTTACCTATTGATTAGACCATACTTCCTTTGTCAGGTTTTAGGAATTAATCATGAATGTCACAGAAGTGACATGATGGGTAAGAAGGTCACGGGATGACCCCCCCCCCCCTTTTGCCAACCCCCAGGTGCCCTCTCCCTATAAATATGGAGATCCAGGGAGTTGGAAAGGGTTGGATCCTATTGTGTAAAGAAACACCCTGTAAAGAATACTAGAGAAATAGCAATAATAGTGGCTGGTGGACTAGAAGGATTTTAACCTTTGAACCACCTAAAAAAGTATTCGTGTCATCGTTTTATTTTAAGATCATTCATATGTTACGGTTCATTACTTAGCACTAATCCCACTCTCTATTCTATTAATTACCTGTTGGCGAAGAACCGCGTCAACAAAAATATTTATCCCAAAATAAATATGAGTTAATTCAAAATTAACTTTATCTTAAAAATAATTATCTTACAATAACATAATAATTAAACTCTCCCAAATAGTAAACCAAACATCATTAATGTTTATTTTAACTAATATAAAGTTTTTAAATAAAAACTACATAGTTAATTAATTCATTCATTCATACTTAATCAATTGCTCATAATTATCACATAATTATTTCCTTGCCCTAGAAAATTAATTTATTTGCAATTTAGTCTTACTCTCTATTAATATTCCTTGTGACATCCTTACCCTTGACAGTGTAGGATAGATGCGACCTGGGGATGATGGACCTATAATACAATGCTCCAATAAACTAGATTATTAATTAATATTTACAGAGTTTTCTCTTGTAGTCCATTGATGTTAATGCGGTTTTTCGACAACGGGGAATTTATAAATTTGAAAATAGAGAGATTAGCCTTTTTGTATACCAAATGTATAAGAAGTAGCAAAAAACAAGAATGCAAAATTCTCACATGATTTTACGTGGTTCAGTGGTAAAAATCCACCTAGTCCACGTGTAACATCCCAAATTCCCTAATATGGCTTAGTGCCTAGATTAGGGGGTTGGGAGGAAATAATTATTTTAATTATGTGTTAATATAGCATGAGCATGTCATTATGTAAATTATATTATAATATAATTTTTCTTGCTTGTTTAGAAGTACTAAATGTGTATGTGGGCCCGTTTCTTATAAGAAGGGCATTTTAGTAATTTGACCCGCTGAGGGTATAATTGTAAATTTGCGTCTGTGTGATTGAGACCACATTATTATCTCAATATATTTGGGCTACTCAACTCGAGACGATCCTGGTCAGCAAGTTAGCAGAAAAGTCACAACGGGGTAAAATACCTGGCTCGGGGTGAGCTTAGGGGTACTTTGGTAATTAGTACATTGTCGGGATTCGTCGAGTAATGGGAGATTAAATTATTATTATTTTGAGATAGTTGGGGATTTAGAGGAACACTAGGGGATTCACGAGAAGTGGCAATTGACGGAATTTCCCATGAGATCACTAGAGGACTTAAGTTAGCGGTAAGGGCATTTTAGACTTTTTGGCAAAAATGGATATGTTGGTCTAGGCAACTGGAACCTTAGAACTATTTAGAAAGAAAGAAAGAAGGAAAAGGGTATGATTGGTTCGCTATTAGAAAACTGTATTTTTTAAAAGTAAGATTCTAAAATGAAAATCTGAATTTAGTGACTAAAAACATGTTTCTGAAAATGTGATTGGTTCAATGTCAGTAAACTATTTTTGAGTTTTAAAAAATTGAATCTGTGATTGGTATTAAATTAAAAAATATAACAGAAACTGAATACGTGGGATTTCGGAAAAGAATTTCACAAAACTAAGAAAATGAGCTTTTCTCGTTTTCAATTTTCCTTAACAAATTTTGAATACAGATTTGAATTTAATTTTTAAAAATAGTTTACCAATCAAAGATTATGATGGGTCCCACCAATTTCAAGTATTCAAAATCATAAAATTGTATCCTAATTGGATACCAATCAAGCCCAAAATCTCTCTCTCTCTCTCTCTCTCTCCCGTAGCTCTCTTTCTCTTTGGTGAATTTGGGACTTTGAGTAATTGAAGGAGCAAAGCATAGGAAGCTGAGGATTTGGTGTTTAACATTAAGCTAGGAGCAACTTGGGATCATAAGACAACCACAGGAGGTAAGGAATTACTCTGAATTTTATGTTTAAATTCAGTTGGTTGAAGCTTTTCTAGAACCTTAGGTTTGAGTTTGAATTTTGGAATTTTGATGAGTTTTAATCTGGTTCTGAGTTAGGTTTTGTTGCTGGTGAGTTGTTGAATTAGTTATGAGGGTTGAATTGAGATTTTAAGCTTTATTTGGGGTTGATTTTATCTAGGTTCGGCTAAAGAAGAACCCAGAAGTTTTGGATTCGAAAGGGTTGGGCCATGACCCTGTTCTTGGTGTGTCGCGGCCCTTTTGAACACAGGGAACCAAGGAGGGCTTTGTCATACCTCTTAGGCAGGGTCGCGGTGTGTGTCTGATGTTTTGGGGAGGTTGAGCCTATGATTGGGGCGGGCCGGGACACAAGAGCGTGGGGTCGAGGCTCTTAAGGGGTTTTCGGACCCTGAGAAGATTTTCAGTGCGGAAACTAAACCTTATGAGCTCGGGATCGATCCTACTACCATGTTTAGTAGAGTTCGATGTCCCAGAGGCTAGGACTCGATCTAGAAGCCTTTATTCACTCGTTGGTGATGGAATTCTTTATTATGGTTGTGACTAGGTCAACGCTAGGAGCTTGAATCAAGGATCGTGCTCAATAGTCATTCATTGGTAGCATGCACTTGGACCGAAGGAAAGAAAACTACACCCAGAATATGATATACATGATTGGGGCTCGGCCCAAATGCTGAGTATAATCTTGATTTGGGCTTTAGGCCTGTGAATGCGCGTGATTATGATTATTCATATGTATGTCTGTTTAAATGTGTTATGATACATTGTATCTGTATATATATGATAAATGGATTACATAATTATCTGTTATGACAAGGGAGCTCTGTTTATTAACCAGGGATCTGTTGTGGTATTTGGTTAAAGATCGATTTATTAGTGGAGACATGTTTGATTTGAGGGGCTCGATTTATAAGTTGAGGATCTTTGAAGCTCAGCTTATAAGTCGATGATCTTTAAGCTTCGACTTACAAGTCAGGGGTATGTGAGGCTCGATACATAAGTCGAGGACTTGTAAGACATGGCTAATGAGCTGAGATTGGCATTACGCACGTGGAGTTGAGGCCACTATGGCTGGGCCACCTTAGGCGTGCACCAAGCACCTGACTAGCTCGGATGCCAAACAAACTGAAAGGGATTGTGACACCCACTTGTGCAACTCTATAGTTGCTTATCTATATAATGTTTATGCTAGTTTCAGTTATTACTGCTAGTCTGATGTATTACTCTGTGAATTGTTGAATATGTTTCCTTGTTGAGTCTTTTGGCTCGCGGGTGCTTTTTGGTGCAGATAAAGGTAAGGAAAACCTTGGCCAGCCATGATTTGGAGAGCGATAGCAGTGACATGTACATATGCAGTGTGCTCGACCGCCACAGCCGAGAAAATCAAGGAAGCTAGGGTTGAACCCAATTTTGCCGCCTAGGTAGACTTATTTTGTAACCTTGTTGTTGTAATCAGCTTTTAAAATTGTCTTTTGGGGATCCTGTGTAAAGAACAATGTTTTTGGCTTAACAAAAACGTTTATGACTTGACCAAATTTTTAATACCTGAACCTTTAGTGGCTTAATCACATATTGGGTCCAGATGACTTGTTTAGCAAGTCCATCACTAATTTTAAACACACTTGATAACAGACCCTAATTAGCAGAGCGTTACAACTTGGTATCAAAGCTGCCAAGGTCTTAAGGGTTCCTGATGTTGGACTAGGCATGTACACTCACTGCTAAAGATATGCTCGACTCAGGGTTGGGTAACTATTGATATAATTATGTGTATTTGCTTAAATGAACTATATATGATTTATATGCTAGCTTAAATTAGAAGCATGAGTTATTCTTATAGGGCATGGCCGTTGACTGTTGTATGTAGGTTGAGGATGTACTTATTAGCACGATAGACACTTGTAAATGTTGTAGGATTGCTTATCAGCATCAGTATTGTTGTTGAAAGTCAGAAACACTTATTACCATTGATGTATGTGTGTCTAAGACATGGAATGCGTATTAGCACAAATATATGTTGAAAGAAAATGCTTATTAGCATCATTATTTGTCTATGCCTACTGGAAAATTGTTATTAGCATTCTTTTTGCTCTTGAGTATTGGAAATGTTTAATAACATTACGTTATTTGTATGCATGCCAAGAATGTTCTTATCAGCATCTTGGTCAGATATGATCATGATTATCTCTGCTTATTAGTATGATTGTTATGTGTGAATTACTGGGATGCTTATTAGCATTATCAATGCATGTGGATGCTTATTCGATTAGTGTTGAACTGTGGGTTAGTATGAGATATTGTTATTACTGCCTAATAAGCTGAGTCATTGATTACAGATAGACTTGGAAGTATGCTTCTAGGGCAATCTAATGAGTCTACCGGCGTTGAGAATCAAGTCAAAAGTAATGATTAGGGTCAGAACCCTTCGCCAGTCCTTGATTATTGGCAACAGATGCTTGTAGATATGCAAGCTAGGCTGTAGAGACAGGATGGAGAGATTCACCAATGGAGGCAACAACAGGTTCCGACTGGGAACGCTGCGTCAGGGGCCTCATCTGTTGTTCCAGTACCGATCGTACAACAGCAAACAGAATTGGAGAACTGTAGGGAGTTAGTGTATGAACGGTTGAGGAAACAACACCCTCCAGTTTTTAAGGGTGGTACAGATCTACTTAAGGCAGAACAATGGATGACTATGATTACATCCATTCTGGATTTTATGAGGGTGGTGGGTAATGAGAGAGGGGCTTGTGCCACATACATGTTTTGGGAGGATGCCTGAATCTGGTGGGAGGTGGTGTTCCAGACTAGGGATGTAACCACAATGAAATGGGAAGAGTTCAGAACCCTCTTCAATGAGAAATATTATAATGAGGCCATTAGAGCTGCAAAGGCAAAGGAGTTTAGTAAACTTTTACAAGGGAATATGTCGGTGACCGAATATGCCCTAAAATTTGACACACTAGCAATGACAAAAATCCCCTATAACTGTTTTGAAGCTCAAAATCCCCTTGCAATGACAAAAATCCGGTCAAAATCCAGCAAGAAACACCACTTTCAAATGGAGAAAATACCCACGGCCAAATGCTTTTTTTTCTCTAAAAAACAAAAAAAAAAAAGATTTTTGGACTATATTTCGGTTTATAGGGTAGAAATGTTGCAAGAAATAAAGAAAAAACAAAAAAAAAGGTTTCGAGAATGAAAATGGGTGATGGCTCAAGGTTGTTAATGGAGGTTTATGGGGGTTTTTCTTGCACAGAGGGCAGAGGAGGGTTTGAGAGAGATGACCGTTCGGGTCGTAGGAAGGGGTTATAAAGCCCTTTTACTTCGGTTTTTAGGTAAAAACCGAAGTAGGAAGTGGACTTTCCACTTCGATTTTTACCTAAAAACCGAAGTTAAAGGTCCATAAGTGGATATGTGTGTGGGTGGCCTTGTGCACTTTTAACTTCGGTTTTTAGGTAAAAACCGAAGTGGAAGGTGCACTTTCTACATCGGTTTTTACCTAAAACCCAAAGTTAAAGGTGCACAAGGGTCGCGTTTGGCTTGGCCATTTTTTTGCATTTTTACTATCTCTAAACATAATATACGTGCTTGTGCAACCAAACACGGCCCTCTTCACTATGAATTTTTCACTTCGTTTTTTTTAAAAAGCGAAGTACTATGTAATTTTTTTCAGAGCGCCAATTTCAAAAGCGAAGTAAAAGAGTTTGAAAAGGTTTTTACTTCGCTTTTTTTGTATGCTCACTATAAAATCCGAAGTAAAAACCTATATTTCTAGTAGTGCAAGTTCACTGCAGACTTGGTGCCCACTGATGGGACAAGGAAGGAAAGATTCCTTCAGGGGCTACAGCCTATGATAGCCTGGGATGTCAAAATTACTTCAGTACCTGGAGTGACGACATACGCTCAGGTGGTAGAGAGAGCCTTTACTATAGAGGGTGCTGAGAACAAGATCTAGCGTGAGAATGCAGCTAGAAGGGATATGAGGAGGACAAGACATCCCTTTACAGGATCAGGTAGAGGCAGAGGCCCCAGTGACCAGAAAAGGAAGACCATGAATAATGTTTGCGCTCCTAGACCTAATAGGAGGCCACAGGGTGTACAGACTGGCCACCAGGTGGAATGAAAACTGGAAGACACGTCCAAAGTGTGCCAGATGCAGGAGACATCATTTGGGAGAGTTTCGGGTGAAGGTCTGCTTTGTATGTGGGATTGTGGGACATCTCAAGAAAGACTGCCCAAGAATGAAGAAAGAGGAACCTAAGAAGATAGACAGCTCGACTCCAGCTCGAGTATGTTACTACCCACTGGGGAGTTGGTGGTTTCCAAGAGATGGGTCAAATCATTGTCAGTGATGGCGGATGGTGAGGAATTGTCGGTTGACTTATTAGAGTTAGTTATGACTGACTTTGATTTGATTTTGGGGATGGACTGGTTAACTAGATATGGAGCAACCATATATTGTAAGAAGAAGATGGTAACCTTTGAACCTGAGGGTGAGGAACCCTTCGTATTCGTTGGCACTGTGCATGGACCCCGAGTGCCTACGATTTCAGCATTGAGGGTAGAGATTTACTGCAAGGAGGGTGCATAGGATTCCTAGGCAGTGTGGTGGATACCACTCAGGTCGTGCCAGTGGGACCAAAAGAGACTAAGTTGGTCTGTGAGTTCCTAGATGTGTTCCCAGAGGAGTTACTAGGGTTGCCACCACATGGGGAGATTGGGTTTGTTATTGAGCTGGCACCAGGGACATAGCCAGTGTCTAGGGCACCTTACCGACTGGCCCCAGCAGATTTGAGGGAACTTAAGGTACAGTTACAGGATTTATTGGAACTGGGTTTTTTGAGACCCAGTTTCTCACCGTGGGGTGCATCAGTTTTATTTGTGAAGAAGAAGGATAGTTCTCTGAGGATGTGTATAGACTATAGAGAACTGAATAAGTTAACTATTAAGAACAGGTATCCTCTTTTAAGGATAGATGACTTGTTTGACCAACTGCAAGGTAAAATGGTATTTTCAAAGATAGATCTTCGATCTGGTTATCACCAGTTGAGGATAAGGAGGAAGATAAACCAAACACAGCCTTTCGTACTAGATATGGGCACTACGAATTCCTTATTATGTCGTTTGGCTTGACTAATGCCCCGGCAGCTTTCATGGACTTAATGAACAGAGTGTTCAAAGACTATCTAGACCGATTCGTGATCGTCTTCATCGACGATATCTTGGTTTATTCATAGTCAAAGGTAGAGCATGAGTAGCACCTCAGATTGGTCTTGCAAAGACTGAGAGAGCACAAGTTATTTGAGAAGTTTAAAAAGTGTGAGTTTTGGTTACTGGAGGTGACATTCTTGGGTCATATTGTTACTAGAGATGGGATTAAGGTAGACTCAGCTAAGATTGAGGCTATTAGGAATTGGCCAAGGCCAAGGAATGCCATCGAGATTAGAAGCTTCCTTGGATTGGCAGGCTATAATAGGAAGTTTGTGGAAGGATTTTCAAGAATAGCGACCCCACTGACAGAACTGACATGTAAGAATCAGAAGTTCGTATGGTCAGACAGATATGAGAACAACTTCCAGGAGTTAAAGCAGCATTTAATTACCGCCCAGTCCAAAGTCTTACGACAAATCAGAAGAAGTTTATGGTTTATTGTGATGCTTTGAGGCAATGGTTAGGTTGTGTCCTTATGCAGGCAAAGAAGGTGATTGCTTATGCATCATGTCAGTTGAAAGATTATGAGCAGAGATATTCTACCCATGATCTGTAGTTGGCAGGGGTGGTCTTTGCATTAAAGTTATGGAGGCATTACCTTTATGGAGAGAAGTTTGAGTTATATACAGACCACATGAGCCTTAAGTACTTCTTTACACGGAAGGATTTGAATATGAGACAGAGGCATTGGTTGGAACTGGTGAAGGATTATTATTGTGATATCCTTTATCATCCAGGGAAAGCCAAGGTGATGGCAGATGCCTTGAGTCGAAGAGGTCCAGGGTAGTTGTACAATGTGAGACAGATATCCAAAAAGTTAGTAGAGGATATGACCATAGCAGGGATTGAGTTAGTAGTGGGTCAGCTAGCCAACATTACCCTATAGTCTACTCTCCTAGAAAGGGTAAAGGAGAGTCAGTTACAAGAACCACAGTTGGTGAAGATTAGAGAGGATGTCCTAGCTGAAGCGACTAGGGACTATACAATATCATATATGGGTTTGCTAAGATATAAGGATCGGATTTGTGCTCTGATGGATGTTGTTATAAGACGAGAGATTCTGGATGAATCTCATACCATACTATATTCCTTGCATCCCGGCACCACGAAGATGTACCAGGATCTGAGAACTTTGTATTGGTGGCCAGGGATGAAGGGTGATGTAACAGAGTATGTAGCCAAGTGTCTGATGTGTCAACAGATCAAAGCTGAAAATTAGAGACCAACAGGACTGCTATAGCCCTTAGACATCCCAGAGTGGAAATGGGAAGACACCGCAATGGACTTTGTGGTGGGATTGCCCAAGACAGTGGGTCAGCACGATTCGGTATGCATGATTATAGACAGATATACTGAATCGGCTCACTTTCTACCAGTGAAGATGACTTGTACCGTTGACCAGTATGCAGATCTCTATACAAAAGAGATAGTACGTCTTCATGGAGCCCCGAGGTCGATCGTGTCGGATCGAGACCCCACATTTACTTCCAAGTTTTGGGGAAGTTTACAGAAGGCAACGGGCACGTAGCTGAAGTTTAGTGCAGCCTATCATCTGCATGTGTACTGGACTTTGAGGGGTCTTGGAGTAAATATTTACCCCTGATAGAGTTTTCCTACAACAACAACTACCAGGGGACCATAGGAGTGGCTATTTATGAGATGTCGTACAGTAGGAAGTGCATCTCACCTATTCACTGGAATGAGATGGGTGAGCATAGTATTTGGTTCTTTAGGCAGTTCAGAGGACCAATGAAGCCATTGAAAAGATTAGAACTCGAATGCTTGTATCACAGGGTAGACAGAGAAATTATGTGAATCTGAAGCATAGGAACGTGGAGTTTCAGGTGGGAGACTATGTCTTCCTTAAAGTCTCACCACTCAAGGGGGTGAGGAGGTTTGGGAAGAAGGGCAAGCTGAGCCCTAGGTTTGTAGGACCTTTGGAGATCTTGGAAAGGATCAATCAAGTGGCCTACAGGTTGGCGTTACCTCCGACATTGTCAACCATGCACAATGTGCTCCATATTTCGATGTTGTGGAAGTTATGAAGATTGGAGTTGCAGACAGATTTTTCCTTTGAGGAGCATGCCGTCTAGATATTAGATAGAAAGGACAAGGACCTAAGGAATAAAACCATACCTTTAATGAAGGTATTATGGAGGAACAACAAGGTTGAGGAAGCGACCTGGGAGTTGGAATCAACCATGCGGGACTAGTATCTCGAGCTGTTCAGGTAAAATTTCGAGGATGAAATTCCTGTAAGGAGGGGATAGTTGTAACATCCCAAATTCCCTAATATCGCTTAGTGCCAGGATTAGGGAGCCGGGAGGCAATAATTTTTTTAATTATGTGTTAACATAGCATGAGAATGACATTGTGTGAATTATATTATATTATAATTATGCTTGCCTGTTTAGAAGTACTAAATGTGTATGTGGGCCCGTTTCTTATAAGAAGGGCATTTTAGTAATTTGACCCGCTTAGGGTATAATTGTAAATTTTCGTATGTGTGATTGAGACCACATTATTATGTGAATATATTTGGGCTACTCAGCTTGAGGCGATCCTGGTGAGCAAGTTAGCATAAAAGTCACAACGGGGTAAAATACCCGGCTCGAGGTGAGCTTAGTGGTACTTTTGTAATTAGTACATTCCCGGGATTCATCGAGTAATGGGAGATTAAATTATTATTATTTTGAGATAGTTGGGGATTTCGAAGAATACTAGGGGATTCATGAGAAGTGGCAATTGACAAAATTACCCTTGAGATCATTAGGGGACTTAAGTTAGTGGTAAGGGCATTTTACACTTTTTGGCAAAAAGGAATATGTTGGTCTAGGCAGCTGGAACCTTAGAACTATTCAGAAAGAAAGAAAGAAGGAAAAAACTATCTCCCTCTCTCGTATCTCTCTCTCTCTCTCTTTGGTGAATTTGGGACTTTGAGTAATTGAATGAGCAAAGCATAGGAAGTTGAGGATTCGGTGTTTAGGATTATGCTAGGAGCAGCTTTGGATCATAAGACTACCATTGGAGGTAAGGAATTACTCTGAATTTTAAGTTTAAATTCAGTTGGTTGAAGCTTTTCTAGGACCTTAGGTTTGAGTTTGAATTTTGGAATTTTGATGAGTTTTAATCTAGTTTGGAGTTGGGTTTTGTTGCTGGTGAGTTGCTGAATTCGTTATGGGGGTTGAATTGAGGTTTTAAGATTTATTTGGGGTTGATTTTATCTGGGTTCGAAGGGGTCGGGCTGCGGTCCTGTTCTTGGTGTGCTGCAGCCCTCTTGAACACAAGGGAACCAAGGAGGGCTCTTTTAGGAGGATGCGTCGCGGCGCCTTTAAGGTTGGGTTGCGATGCATGTCTGAAGTTTTGGGGAGGCTGAGCCTCTGATTTGGGCGGGTCGCGGAACAAGAGCATGGGGTCGTGGCTCTTAAGGGGTTTTTGCACCTCGAGAAGGTTTTGAGTGCAGAAACTCAACCTTATCAGCTCGGGATCGATCCCACTACCATGTTTAGTAGAGTTCGATGTCCTGGAGTCTAGGACTTGGTCCAAAAGCCTTTATTCGCTCGTTGTTGGTGGAATTCTTTATTATGGTTGTGAGTAGGTCAACGCTAGGGGCTCGGATCAAGAATCGTGCTCAAGAGTCGTTCCGAATGCTGAGTATAATCTTGATTTGGACTTTATCTATTCCGATCGCACTTGGACCGAAGGTAAGAAAACTGCACCCAGAATATGATATACATGATTGGGGCTCGGCCCGAATGCTGAGTATAATCTTGATTTGGGCTTTAGGCCTGTGAATGCGTGTGATTATGATTATTCATATGTATGTCTGTTTAAATGTGTTATAATACATTGTATCTGTATATATATGATAAATGGATTACATGATTGTCTGTTATGACAAGGGAGCTCGGTTTATAAACTAGGGATCTGTTGTGGTATTTGGTTAAAGATCGATTTATTAGTGGAGACATGTTTTATTTGAGGGGCTCAGTTTATAAGTTGAGGATCTTTGAAGCTCGGCTTATAAGTCGATGAACTTTAAGCTTCGACTTACAAGTCAGGGGTATGTGAGGCTCGATTCATAAGTTGAGGACTTGTAAGACTTGGCTTATGAGCTGAGATTGGCATTACGTACGTGGAGTTGAGGCCACTATGGCTGGGCCACCTTGGGGGTGCACCAAGCACCTGACTAGCTCGGATGCCAAACAAACTGAAAGGGAGTGCGACACGCACTTGTGCAACTCTATAGTTGCTTATCTATATAATGTTTATGCTAGTTTCAGTTATTACTGCTAGTCTGATGTATTACTCTGTGAATTATTGAATATGTTTCCTTGTTGAGTCTTTTGGCTCGCGGGTGCTTTGTGGTGCAGATAAAGGTAAGGAGAATCTTGGCCAGCCATGAGTTGGAGAGCGATAGCAGTGACATGTACATATGTAGTTCGCTCGACCGTCACGGCCGAGAATGTAATGACCCAACTATTTCTAAATCCTTGGACTATTAAAACTATTAAACAGAGCTACTAATTTAAATAAAACATACATAAGAAATAATCGTAACTTTATTAAAAACTCCAAAGTAAATATTGAAATACATAATGTTCGGTATGGGATCTAATTGTTTTAAAATAAAACTTAACTTTAAATTAAATGAAATTCTTTACAAAACTAGATGCGGAAAATACATAAAAACATAATTTAAAGAGACTAAAAATAATGTCATCCTCAAATCGACATGCAGCCCATCCATTCCATCCATCCTCAACACACAAGCCATGCCACCGAGAATCCTTCTGCCACTGTATCTGATTTCGTGCATCACACTAAAAATAAAGGAGTGAGCCTAATGCCCAGCAAGGAAAATCTACTATACAATCATATAACATAAAACATAAACATAAGACTGTATCAAAACATATACTATAAAACATATATAACAATTCTGACCCATGTAGATGATAAACATTAGGGTTTTCTAACTAAGCAACTATGAGCCTCAAAATACATTAAGGTTTGCTAGCTAAGCAACTCTGAGCCCTAGATAACATAAAACAACATTGGGGTTTACTAGCTAAGCAACTATGAGCCTCAAAATACATTGAGGTTTGCTAGCTAATCAACTATGTGCCCCTAACAATATAAAAACATATTCATATATATATATCATAACATAACATATTATAACATAAACATATCATAATGTATAAGCATATAGAAACTATCCTATTTTCCTTACCAACACCGGGATATTTGAGAACAAGGGCGGGACTTGGAACACTCCTAAAACCAAGAATAAGAATGGTGAATATTTCTAAAGAAAAGAGATAAAAAGAAGAGAACTAAAACCACCAAGAAGAAACTGACCGAAAAGACACCTTAAGTTCAAAGAACTTAAATACCTAACCAAGAATTGAAACAACGAGTTAGGATCTGAATAAAACTAAAGAAAACTAAAGAATCATACATAAATGAACTTAGGAATAAGAATACCTTGGAATGTACTAGAACCAATCTACACCTCAATATTGAAAACAGACTCTATATCTCACTTCCTAAGTGTTTATAAAGCTTAAGATGATAAAGCTTTTATCACAAACCCAAGTGTATCACTCTATAGTAACCTTAGCAGCTTGAAGGCTCTGAACACAGCTTGAAGAATGAGATAAATGGCTTGGTACTAGGTCCTATTTATAGAGTTCAAGGAGTGAAAATATCTTCTTTTTGGCTTGAATAAAATAATGAATATTAAATGAAAAATAGTTGAATATTCAGTCAAAAGATGCTTAAGACTCAGTCAAAGAAGTTCAGGGGCAAGGCAAGAGGTTAAGGGTTGAATCAAGATCGGATTCTACGATGTTTGAAAATATGGTCCTAGGGCCAATATATTGCCCACCCTAGGCGATATATCGCCTGGCCCTATGTCCTGAGTGATCAGGGTTTCATTCGTGCGATGTCAATGTGTTTTCCGTATCTCCCGTGTTGCGATATATCGCCTCCAAGGCTGCGATATATCGGCATACGTAGATAATTTAAACGCATTTTTGCACAAATTTAGGATAATCAGAGTTGATTAATCAGGTTTGACTGAGTCATACGTGATTCCAACAAGTTCTGGAAGAGTCTAGATCTTCTAGAGACTTCTATTATTGAATTATCCATTTAAAAATGCTCAAATCCTCAAATAAACAAGATTGTGACAAGTGTCATGCTCTTAATGGTTTTGGAAGATTCTAGAACTTTCTTTTATTTAAACTATAATAAACATAATTATGACAAGTGTCATGCTCGTAATGGTTCTATCTAAACCTTATGTTATAATTAAAATGTTTCTATGACCAAAAATATTAATCAAACCTTATGTTACAATTAATATTTCTAAACTATAGGTTAAACTTATAAAATCCAAAACTATTGCTACGAGTGTCCTACTAAGTCCCGGTTTGAACCAAAATCCACGAAATCTAAAATACTACAAACTATTACTAATCATCTAGCTAGCTAAGTAAACATTCTGGGACTCTACAATTCTCCCCTACTACAATGAATTTCATCCCCGAAATTAATTACCAAATAATTCCGAATACCGAGCTTGCATGTCCTCCTCCAACTCCCACATTGCCTCCCGTTCAGAACTATTACTCCATAGGACCTTGACTATCGGAAAACTCTTGGACCGTAATTTATTCACCCCTCTATCTAGGATGCTAACCGGTCGTTCCTCGTAACTCAATTCTTTCTGGAGTGCTATTGTATCATACTTGAGGACGTGAGATGGGTCTGACACATATTTTCTTAGCATCGAGATGTGGAACACATTGTGGCTATCTGCTACAGTTGGCAGTAGGGCTAATCTATATGCAACTGCTCCCACTTTGTCCATTACCTCAAAAGGACCTATAAACCGGGGACAAAGCTTGCCTTTCTTCCCAAACCGCTTCACACCTTTCATAGGAGATATCTTTAGGAAGACTTGATCTCCGACTTTGAATTCCACATCACGCCGCTTGGCATCCGCATAGCTTTTCTGACTTCTTTGAGCAGCGAGCATACGTTTTCTAATCAGCGTTACTGCGTCCTGAGCTTCTCTAACAGCGCAGGGCCAAGAAGTTGCCTTTCTCCTACCTCATTCCAATGTAACGGCGATTGACACCTCCTTCCATAAAGTAACTCATAAGGCGCCATCCCGATCGTTGACTGGTAGCTATTGTTGTAGGAGAATTCTATCAGTGGCAAGTACTTACTCCATGATCCTCTGAAATCAAGTACACAAGCGCACAACATATCTTCTAAAATTTGTATGGTACGCTCGGTCTGTCCATCGGTCTGAGGATGAAATGTCATACTAAGACTTAACTTGGTACCCATGGCTTGCTGCAAACTTCCCCAAAATCTTGATGTAAACACCGATTCTCTATTAGATACTATTGTCTTAGGGATTCCATGAAGTCATACTATTTCTTGGACATAAACGTCGGCGTATTGATCTGTTGTGTACGTAGTCTTAACATGCAGGAAATGAGCTGACTTGGTTAGTCTATCTACTACTACCCAAGCTGAATCATGCTGCTTATTTGTTCATGGAAAACCCGTCACGAAATCCATGGCTATATCGTCCCATTTCCATTCTGGAATGCTAAGTGGTTGCAATAAGCCTACAGGGCGCTGATGTTCTGCTTTTACTTGCTGGCATACTAAGCATTTAGACACATACTCCACTACATCTTTCTTCATTCCCGGCCACCAATACAGTGCTTTAAGATCGTGAGTCATTTTGGTCGACCCTGGGTGAACTGAGTATGGGGTATTGTGCGCTTTTCATAAAATCTTCATCTTAATTCCTTGATCGTTCGGCACGCATACCCGATCCTTATATCTCAAGAACCCCTGTCCTGATATCGAGAAATATGTGGTCTTGCCTCCTTTAACTGCATCCATATGTGCTACTAATGTATCATCATGTCCTTGCCCAATACGTATATCTTTTAACTGACTTGACTAGATAGACAAGTTAGCCAGCTTACCAATGACTACTTCTATACCGGCACTGATCAGCTCCTATTGTAGCGAATTTTCTATTCCAGCTAGCACTGCTAGACTTACATAACTCTTCCTACTTAGTGCATCAGCAACTATGTTTTCCTTCCCCGGGTGGTATAGGATTTCGCAGTCATAATCCTTCACTAGCTCTAACCACCTGCACTGCCTCATGCTGAGCTCCTTCTGAGTGAAGAAATACTTTAAGCTTTTGTGGTCTGTATAAATCTCACACCGTTCTCCATAAAGATAGTGGTGCCAGATTTTCAATGCAAAGACCACCACTACCAACTCCATATCGTGTGTTGGATAGCGCTACTCGTATTCCTTCAGCTGCCCTGAGGCATAGGCTATCACCTTGTCATTCTGCATCAACACACAACCCAACCCTTGGTTTGAAGCATCACAGTAGACTACAAATTTGTCATTGGGTGTTGGTACACAAAGTACTGGTGCTGAGCATAGCTTATCCTTAAGTAATTGGAAGCTCTCTTCACATTTATTAGTCCAGTTGAACCTCTGCTACTTCCGGGTCAGGTTGGTGAGTGGAGTGGCTACCTTAGAAAAGCCCTCTACAAACCTCCAATAATAGCCTGCTAGTCCAAGAAAACTTCTTACCTCTGACGCGTTCTTTGGTCTTGGCCAATCCTTCACAGCCTTTACTTTAAATGGGTCTACTGCAACTCCGTCCTTGGATACAATGTGGCTGAGGAATGCTACTTGTGAAAGCCAAAATTCGCACTTCTTGAACTTGACGTAAAGTTGATGCTCCTTCTATCGCAACAAGATCAACCTTAAATGCTCCTCATGCTCATCTTCGTCCTTTGAGTACACCAAAATATCATCGATGAACACTACGATGAATTTTTCCAAGTAATCCTTATTAACCTTATTCATTAAATCCATAAACATGGCTGGAGCGTTGGTAAGACAGAAAGACATAACTAGAAACTCATAATGCCCACAACAAGTTCTAATCGTCAATCCGGGGTAGCGGGTACTTATTCTCTTCCCGTACCTTGAGCTGGTGATACCAGGATCGTAGATCAATCTTTGAAAACACGGTTGCTCCTCCGAATTGATCAAGCTAGTTGTCAATCTGGGGTAGCGGGTACTTATTCTTAATCGTCACCTTATTCAGCTCGCGGTAATCTATGCACATATGCATGCCTCTGTCCTTTTTCTTCACAAATAGAACCGGTGCTACCCATGGCGAATGACTCGGTCTAATGAAACCCAAGTCTACGAGTTCTTGTAGCTGCATCTTTCACTCCTTGAGTTCAGTAGGTGCCATTCGGTATGGTTCCTTAGAAATAGGCTCGGTGCCCGGTACTAGTTCGTTTGTGAAGTCAATCTCCCGAGTCGGCGGTAACCCTGGTAAGTCATTAGGAAATACTTCTGGTAATTCCTTTACAATGTGGATGTCTCCAACCTTTAGTGGTGTTTCCTTTACCACATCCGTGACACTGGCTAGAAATATGTGACATCCTTTTTCTATCATCCTTTGAGCTTTTAGAGATGAAATAAGAGGTGTGCGTAGTCCTGAAACTTTTCCCATGAAACATAGTCTCTGGCTGTCAGGAGTCTCGAATATCACTTGCTTATGTCTGCAGTCGATGGTTGTGCCATGCCTTGCTAGCCAGCTCATGCCCAGTGTCACGTCGAAGTCTTTAATATCCATTTTTATCAGGTCTCCTTCTAGTTCTACATCCTCAATCTTGATCGGTACGCCTCGTACTATCCATGATGATAGGACTACTTCTCCCGAAGGCAACTCTATTACAAACCTAGTTCTAAATCTTTCACAAGGTTTGTCTAATTTCTCTATCATTCCTAACAAGATATACAAGTGAGTGGCTTCCGAATCAAATAATACAGAACATATATTATTGAGGATAGAAATATGACCTGTAACCACTTTATTGCTAGCGTAAGCTTCTCCTTGGGATAAGGCAAAAACCCTTGCAAGAACCATCTTGTCGTCCCTTTTTTCCATCTGGCTTGAGTTGGGGACACTCTTTCTTTCAGAGACCTTCCTGACCACAATTGTAACATTCCTTGGACTTTGCACGACACTCACCAGAATTTTTTGTTTTGGCACTTAGAGCATCGCGGGTATTATACTTAACCCGACTTATTGCCTCTGTTGTTTGTCCGTGCTCTTTTATCGTTATCGAACTGCTTGTTGTCAAAGTGCCATCTCTTCTGACCATTACAATTGTTGCAGGACTGATAGTTGTTGTGGTTGTTGTTCTGACCATTACGAGGTTGACTTTGCTGTTTAGGCTCAAGCTTACTGGCCTCTTCTTTACTAACATTCACCTGAAGCCTTTCTACTTCTATTGTCGTTTCTAGAACATCGGCATAGGTAGTATCTCCCGGGTTTGCGAGCTTAACCCCTAGCTCAATCTTTGGTTGAAGTCCTCTAACGAACTTGGTCACCCTCAGAAATTCAGTTGGAACTATTTCTGGTGCAAACTTGGATAATCGGTTGAACTGTCGAGCATATTCTGCTACTGATAAGTTCCATTGCTTCGGACCAGCGAACTCCTCGACCCTAATGGCAATGACTGCCGAATTGTAGTACTTTTTGTGGAACAGCTCCACAAATCTGGTCCAAGTTATGGTGGCGACTGTAGAATCTTTGAATTTAAATCTAGATGCATGCTTCCTATTAATTTTTCAAACACATAATAGAAACATGGAATAACATGACATACATATGAACATTAGATTCGTAAATTAACATAAACACAATTATGTAGAAACTTACGAATACGCAGCGGAACTGGAACAACTCCTTCCTTCAATCTCTCTAACCCTTGATTCCTTTCTGTAGCAGAGTATTATCAAGAGATTGAACTAGATCAACAACACAATCTTCCTCACCAAGCCTTTGATCAACCTATAACTAGTGTAGGCTGGTTCTTAACACATGAGATAGAGATCTAGAAAAGAAAAAGAGATAGTGGCTAAGAAAGGATTAGAGTGTCTAGGTTTTCACTTACCCAATGAATCAACTGAGACTGACTTATGAAAACCCTATATATCATATTCCTTATATAGACAACTTAATGGGCTTTATTTAAATTTCAATTTTGAATTATTAAAATAATAAACAAAAAGATAAAAGCCTTGGGCTCCCACAAATGGACTTGGGCCCAATACTTTTATTTTGAATTTAAATCCCAATTGGGCCTAAATTCAAAATCTTTTATTTATTTATTTATTTTAATTAATTAACTAAATCCTTATTCAAATTAACTAATTATAAATTGAAACTTGATTTAATTTTTATTTATTTATATTGACACCAATTTATCAATATTAATAAATTTACCCAAAGATTCTCTTTTATTCTCTAAATCTCATATCTCTATAAATTTTCCAAAATTGACCTAGTCAACTTTAAAAAATCCTAATTGATAATTAAATAAATTATTTGAGACATTCTAGATGATTTACTCAAAGGTGATGCGGGGACCATGGATCCATGAAATCAATCTCCAATAAATTACCGTGAATTTATTTTCGAATAATTTCACTACCTTATTAATTCCTCGTGACTCCACTATAGACTTGGAATTGAACTCTTGAATTCATAGAACGTATTTTCCAAACCATAAATACGTTATCCATTGCTATAACCATTACAGTTAGTCAATCCTCTATCGATGACTTACTAACAAGCTGGGTGAAAATTACCGTTTTACCCCTCATCAGTATTTTATCCTTAACTCCCACTAAGTTCCTTATAAATGATATTTCCGTGAACTTAATCATAGAAATGAGATCTCAATCATTTAACCTTTTGAACAAAGCAATTAAGGAAATCATCTTTTCACTTCTCATACAGAAGTTATAGATTTCATATATATGAATAATACTCCCACTCAATTACATTCCTAAATCTCCAAGATGTAAGTATGGGCTAGACCGTAGGGTAAGCTGGTAACGAACAAGTCGAAAGATTTAAATAATATAATTAGCAGAATATTATCACTCAGAATTAAGATCAACTTAACCTATGGTCAACGTTGTGATATTGATTAGATTCGATAACAACGATACTTATTTATCAATCAATAATCAATATCGGTCCTAGTCCGATGTAACCAAATACATCCGATCATATCTACTTGGTCAATGCCTTGGACAAGACATCACACTCGTAATGTGTAAGTAGATCATATTGTAGATTTCCTAATCAGTGAAAATCCAATGCACTGATCTAATCTAGGACTCGTTCTTTTGAACATATAATTACAACTATAATCCACTGTGACCTAGTCACTATAATTGTAACTATCCATATGCTCAAGATTTTATGAATGTTTGTATTAATTGAATAAACATGTAATAAAACAAGCGAACAATGCAATTGAATAAACAAAACGATGTCTACTTCTTTTATTGATAATAATAACGTGTTACATAAGAAATATGGTATTATTAAGGGCATAAAACCCAACAAACTCCCACTTGCCCTTTTAAAACAAATGAGACATGTTTTTCAAACCCATTCCCTCTACATGCTTCACGAAAACACTCTCAGCCAAAGTCTTGGTAAAAGGATCCGCCAGATTGTCTTCCGACGCTATCTTCATCACCTTGACGTCACCCCTGGACACATATTCCCTAATGATGTGGTATTTCCTCTCTATATGCTTTGCTCTTTTATGACTTTGAGGTTCTTTCGAATTCGCTATAGCCCCATTATTGTCACAGTACAATATGAGTGGTTTATCCATTCCTGGAATAACATCGAGATCTGTGTAGAACTTCTTCAACCAGACTATTTCCTTAGCCGCTTCAGACGCAGCTATGTACTCAGCCTCCATGGTGGAATCTGAAATGGCAGACTGCTTAACGCTTCTCCAAATCACAGCTCCACCCCCAAGAGTAAACACCATTCCTAAAGTAGACTTCCTGTCATCAACATCCGTCTGAAAATCATAATCATGTAGCCTATCGGGTCTAGTGAACCTCCCGAATAGACAAGCATATAATCCTTTGTTCTACGTAGATACTTCAGTATGTGCTTGACCACTGCCCAATGTTGTCTACCAGGATTTGACTAGTACCTGCTTACAACTCCCACTTCATAGAAGATGTCCGATCTAGTGCATAACATAGCATACATAAGACTTCCAACTTTGGATGCATAGGGAATCTAATTCATCTCTTCTTCCTCTTGAGGAGTCTATGGAGACTGCTTCTTAGAAAGATGAACTCCATGTCGGGATGGCAATAGTCCCTTCTTCGAGTTTTTCATAGAGAAACGCTCAAGTACCTTATCTATGTACGCTACTTGAGATAGTGCCAACATCTTGTTCTTCCTGTCCTGAATGATCTGAATACCGAGAACGTAACTAGCTTCACCCAAATCTTTCATCTAAAATTTGGTCCCGAGCCAGTTCTTTATGTCTGATAATTTCTTGACATTGTTGCCAATGAGCAAAATATCATCTACATAAAGTACCAAGAACACTTTAACATCATTTTCCCTCAGTTGGTAAACACAGGGTTCATCGACGTTCTGCTCAAAACCATAGGTCTTAATTATTTCATTAAACCTTAATTTCTAGGAGCGCGAAGCTTGTTTAAGACCATATATGGACCTATTGAGCTTACATACTTTCTTTTCCTGTCCAGCTACTACAAATCCTTCTGGTTGATCCATATAAATGTTCTCATCAAGAAAGCCATTTAGAAATGCTGTCTTGACGTCCATTTTCCAAATCTCATAATTAAGAGCTGCAGCTATGGATAAAAGTATGCGAATGGATTTTACCATGGCCACTGGAGAGAAAGTTTCCTCGTAGTCAACTCCCTCTCTTTATGTATAACCCTTTTCCACAAGTCAAGCCTTATATGTCTCAACATTTCCATCAGCTCCTCTTTTCTTCTTGTAGATCCACTTGCATCCAATGGGCCTAAAATCCATCGGTGCTTCTACAAGATCCCAGACGGAATTGGAGTGCATGGACTCCATTTCCTGGTTCATGGGTTTGAGCCACAAATTCTTTTCAGAACTAACCATTGCTTGTTTAAAGGACAATGGATCATCATCACGTGTGTCAGTTACTACCATATTGGTTTCACCATCCATCCCGTAGCGTTCCGGGTTCCGAGAAACCCTCCCACTACGATGAGGCACCGTAACTGTCTGACTTGGACCAGCTGTCTGTTCTTCTTCAACGTTCTTGTTGATTTGCATTGGTATGGGTTGAGCAGTTCCTGCTGATTGCATTTCTTCCAACAATATTTTACTCCGAGGTTTGAAGTTTTTCATGTAGTCGTTTTCTAGAAAAGTAGCGTTTGTGGAAACAAACACTTTCTTGTCAACTAGACTATAAAATAGACCACCCCGAGTACCTTTAGGATAGCCTATAAATAAGCAAACCTCAGTACGCGATTCTAGCTTTCCTTCCTTTTTCCTCAGGACATGAGCAGGACACCCCCAAATTCTATAATGGCGTAGACTAGGTTCACGTCCATTCCATAGTTCTAGAGGCGTTTTGGAGATAGCCTTAGACGGTACATCATTTAAAATGTCGTTAGCGGTCTAAATGGCATACCCCAAGAAATACGGTGATAGAGTTGAATAACTAATCATTGACCTCACCATTTCTAACAACATTCGGTTCCGATGCTCAGCAACACCATTTTGTTGCGGAGTTCCTGGGGTAGTGAGTTGAGACAGAATCCCACATTCAGTAAGATGATCTTGGAACTGATTATCCAAATATTCTCCACCCCTATAATATCTCTAGATCTTTAAAGTTTTACCTAACTGGTTTTGGGCCACTGCTAAAAATTCTTTAAACTTGTTAAAAGTTTCAAATTTTCTTTGCATTAGGTAAAGACATGAATATCGAGAATAATCGTCAATGAAAGTGACGAAATATTCATTACCACCTCTTGCCGGAACATTAATCGGTCCACAGACGTTAGTATGAACGAGCCCTAGAGGTACTTTGGTCCTTTCTCCTTTTGCAGAGAATGGACGCTTGGTCATTTTACCTTCCAGACAAGATTCACAGACAGGTAAGTCACCCATTATGAGTTCCTTCAAAGGCCCAGCCTTTGTAAGTCTTTTAATCCTATCATAGTTAATATGACCAAGGCGAAGATGCCAAAGGTATGTCATGTGATCATTATCGATCTTCTATCGTTTGGCGGTCCTAGGATTAGCTACCTTATTCAATTCATTGTTAAGCGCGAGTGATTCATTAGGTCGCAAAATATACAAGCCATTTTCCATACATCCAACACACAATTCACATCCATTAAATGAAATAGATATATTAAAACTTGGGAAAGTAACAGCAAATCGTTGTTGATGTAATAAAGAAACTGAAACTAAATTCCTATACTGAAGTTTGGAATAAAATAAACATCATCCAACAACATATATTTATTTCCAAAATTTAAACGGGCTTCTCCTTTCGCTTTGACCTCCACGAATTCACCATTTCCAACTCTAAGTTTTAACTTGCCCTCCTTCACCGTTTTCCAGTTGCTAAGTAGTTGCAAAGAAATACACACATGATTAGTGGATCCTGAATCAACTATCCAAACAGAAGAATCATCCTCTAAAACACATGCATCCAAGACTAATAAATTATTATTACCTTGGGTTCCTGTTTCCTTGAGGGCGGGGCAATTACGCTTCCAAAGCCCTTCCTCCTTGCAGTGGAAACATTGTCCTTTAGCCTTCTTGGTAGTTCGCTTTGCTCCAACAGGCTTTTCAGTTGCGGGTGCCTTTCTAGTTGTTTGCTTCTTAGCTTTCTTTTTCTCCTTCCTTGCCTTTCTCTTCTTGCTCTTTGAGGAAGAGGCTAGGTTAGCCTCACCCTAAGCACCCCCGGTAGTAGCAGCCTTCTTCTCAGGTCCTTTACTCGTTCCACCATTTATTCCTTCATACATCTGGAACTCATTCAATAACTGAGTCATTCCATAGTCCTACTTGTTAAGAAAATAGTTCGTGGTGAATGTAAGGAAACTAGGTGCAAGGCTGTTGAGAATGATTCCAACTTGAGTCTTCTCATCTACTGTTGCTCCATGCAACTCAGCTTCTTGGAAGTAGTTCGTCATCTTAATAAAATGATCACGAACATGTTGGCCAGGTGCCATCCTACAGTTCACATACTTCTTGGTAGCCTCGAAACTAGCTTGCGCTGACTTGTGCCCAAACATTTCTTGGAGTTGCTCCATGATGTCGTAAGCAGTTTCGATATCTTCCATCTTAGTCCTTAGCGTTTCTGACATGCTGGCGAGCATTTAGGCCTTGGCCTCATTGTTGGCAGCAGTCCAACGATCATACTTCCCCCTTACTGCCTTCGAGGCGTTCTCTCCAGGTGAGTCAGGTTCAACTTCAGTCATCACGAATTTTGAGTTGTCGTCGATCAACACTATGTTGATATTAGATTTCCATTTCATGAAGTTCTCGCCGGTTAACAACTCCTTGGACAGAAGAGAGATAATGGGGTTGGAGGCCATAGAGCTACAATTATCAATAAAGGAGAAATCAACACATTGTTCGACAAACATTCATTCATACAAGTTTCAGAAATAGCATAACATATAAACAATGTTTAAAGATAAGTAAATACTAAAAACTTATCTTTCTATTTCTTAGGTTTTTCAACTAGCAATGAACCTATGTGTCCTGATAGGCGAGAGTCACAAATATTCACTAAGTCAAATAGAGAAACAACTCAATTAATAAAACGTCTCAGACTTTTATTATTAACCTATCCATTCGATCAAAGTAATGAAAACACATGTGTCCCGGTAGGCGAGAGTCACAAATATTTCTTACTTTATGAGTTTGACCCACGATTTTGATTATTATAGACTTAATTCCTATAGTCACCGTAGGGATGAGTCTATAGAAGGTCCATCTATAACCATCTATCCTAAGAAATTTAACCATGTTAAGAGTCTAGTGAACACCTTCCGTAGGGAGACGAAATCAAAGCGCCATTAGGCCCCACTAAACCCTAACCTTGTTAAATCAACGGTGGAGATCGAATTCAAAATTTAAAAAAAAACTCATTATTTAATTTTTCTCGATTTATTATTTTATTCTTTTTAAAATTACCAACTTAGGTTTGCCAAATTATTAAAATAATCAATAAACCATAGTTTATAATTTTCCCATTAATTCTAAAAATACCCATTGAAAATTAATCCAACAATTAGAATTAATTTGTTTCTAATCAATTATTAGGCCCAACTAAAAGGAATAACATAATACAATTAAGTCCAACTTAGGTAAATGGGCCTTAACAATTCGAGCTTGCATGGAGGAGAGCTGGGTTCAGTATGTTGGACCCACTACTAAGGCTCCCTAACTTCCACACAAAGCCCAAAAAGACAGGAATTTGAACCTTCGTTTTATTAATTGTTATTCAATTGATCAAGTCCAATCTAGTAATGCAAATCAAATGGGCCTGCACAAGTGGAACCACCCACAAGAGAGGAATTTAAACTTTACATGTTCAGTTGGGCCCAAATAAAACCTAATATTTTATGAAAGTTTTATTTGATTTTTTCCACATTTTTCAAAACAAAAAAATGGGCCATCATTATACTTATATTTAAAGCCCAAAAGCAAAAAATAACTTAATAATGATTCTAGATATTTTAATTTTCTTATTAATTGGATGGGCCTAACATGAAAACACATATAACATGTTACACATCTTTATGTATCATTACATTTATCACCAAAATAAATAAATTAATTGCTAAAATAAATAAATCAATCAATATCTAAAACAATCAAATGAGTTATCAAAATTAATTTATTTAATAATTAATTACCATAAAGTTTTACCTAATTGAAAACTTACCACATAATTAATTAAACATAAAATTAATTTAATTGTCATTAAAGAAAATATCTCAAATTTTAAAAATTGGATACTAAGATATTTCTTTAGCACAACAAAAAGAAAAAAAATATCTTAACCAACTTTTATATTATATATAAATATATATAAACATATATATTAAAAAAAATGGGCAACTACCAAAAAACAAAAAATTGTGCAATTTTTCAATGAGCATTTTATCAAGCACCAATTAAGATATGAAAATGCATGAAAAAAAATGACAACTTAAATTAGCAATATGACACATAAACATTCAAAACATTCATATCAAATTTCATGTACCATCCAATTAAACTTTTAAAATCAAACATGTCAACAAACATATATAATCATGCATTCTTAACATCTAGATCTAGGCAACCTAGGCTTTGAGGCCAATTGTAGGATCTTGGAATTTAAATCTAGACGCATGCTTCCTATTAATTTTTCAAACACATAATAGAAACATGGAATAACATGACATACATATGAACATTAGATTCATAAATTAACATAAACACAATGATTTAGAAACTTACGAATACGCAGCGGAACTGGAACAACTCCTTCCTTCAATCTCTCTAACCCTTGATTCCTTTCTTTAGCAGAGTATTATCAAGAGATTGAACTAGATCAACAACACAGTCTTCCTCACCAAGCCTTTGATCAACCTAGAACTAGTGTGGGCTGGTTCTCAACACATGAGATAGAGATCTAGAAAAGAAGAAGAGATAGTGGCTAAGAAAGGATTAGAGTGTCTAGGTTTTCACTTACCCAATGAATCAACTGAGACTAACTTATGAAAACCCTAGACATAAAACCCAACAGCGACATCGTGAGTCTGCTGAACTAAGTCCCACCATATTCTAACATCCTTCTTTAGTAGAGACAAAACGCAGGATATGCGGTCCGCGTTGCTGAGATTCATGTGCCCTAGGATTGGCTCCACATTTCTGAGCTATTCTTCCGCCTCAAAGGGGTCTATTGTCCCTTCAAAGTTCGGAGCATGTTTCTTATGAAACCACTCGTAAATTGGCTCCATGTGCTGAGCTGGGTATGGCGTATAGTTCGCCATTGGCCATCCCTCATATGGACTAACTTGTTGGGGGTACTGGAGCCATTTGCTGAGACTGTGGTTGCGGCGGAGGCGGAGGCTGAGTCTACTATCAATGTTGATGCAGTAATTCCTCAACTTGTTGTCGATGTCTGGCAATTTTTGCAGTGTTGTCAACCGGCGGTGGCAGTAAATTATGGTTGGAAGTAGAACGCACTCCCCTTCTACAAACTGTAGGAGCTCCATTTCTCTCAGAAGCGACGTTGTAGGCATTGGCATTGGTGCGAGCAGACCTTCTGAGTGACATCTTCTGTAGAGTTCTAACAGTTGAGAAAAACATGTTAGAACTTACCTTAATAGGCTCTACAACAAAACTTAATCTAAGCAAACATAACTCAAACCTATTAATTATGACTTCTTATGAAAAGAATAAGCCTTCTTTTAATTAGGGTGTGTTTCTATACTTAAAAAAAAGGGCATCTTAATTATTTTCTAAGTCTATTTCTAATCATCCTATATGACTTAATTCTCAGGCTCGAAACTCATCGTTGTTCCAAAGTTAACCATATTGAGGGAGGGGTGGGATCAGTAAAATCGTTCCCATTACTATGGCCCCCTAACTCTCAATATAGAAACTCGGTCCATTGATTTGATGTAAAACGTCCTAGTCTAATGCTTTATAAAACATTCACATAATCATAGGTTTATGAGAGAAAAAGTCACTTAATATAAAATCCCAATGGGGTCTTGCTAAAAACATGCAAGTTGGGCCCAATAGTTTTAAAAGAAAATATCAATTTTCAAGCAAAGTTCTTAAAACAACCAAAAGTTCAAGTCCCAATGATAAGTTTGAAAAATCCCATTAAACATAACATTATTAAAAGAAAAATGATGTTTTAATTGATCGCTTATAGTCCATAGGATGCCCCCACGCCATACACACCACGAAGATAGAACTCCCCACATCACCACACGTGCCATAGAGAAACCTATTTGCTACCTGGAAGTAAAGTAAGGGGGTGAGCTAAAAGCCCAGTAAGGAAGTACAAACAATAAACAAGCAAAACACAACAAAACACAAACATATTCATCCATCTTTATACATTATAGCATCATTTCCATAATGGCGTAAATATCATAAATATAAACATATTCACGTCAACATAATATCATCATCCTATCATAAACATCATAACATCATCATAACAACACACCATAACATCATCATACACATTTCCTTGTGAACATGGCCCGCTAACTTGTCCATGTCACCCTTTGAGGTAAACAGGATCTCTGGTCCTTGAATAACCTCAGCACGTCTGCCCTTTGAGCTACGTCTTCATATCCTTAGCAACCCCTTTTTGATGTGTCGCGTTCATCACGCTAACATCCATTACATATAACTCGGTTACGTCTTCATATCCTTAGTAACCTTTTTATTTGATGTGTCGCGTTCATCACACTAACATTCATTCATATCATACAGAAATCATATAAGCAAACATATCATCACATTATAGCATTTCATAATACATAACATTTTCATTCATACAAATAGTCTTACCATTCACAGCATAAATAATCATAAATTCTATCTAACTTCCTTACCTCAAGTCCAAAGTAAGTAAAATGACAACTTCTCAACAAGCCTATACCATAATCAAAATAACATTCCTTAGCTTCACATAAACTCTATTTTTCCCACTCATATAACTCATGGTGAGAGATACTCACAACATACAAATATGCATAGTTACACATAAGGTCATAAAAGAATAATGCACATTCTACTTATATTGCATGCATGATCCTTCTATAAAATCTACATGGTTGCATAATAGACATAATTTTGGACGTAAAAGTGAATTCGCATGTAACATGCATACGTGGGAACGTTGCGTAAATGTGGCGTTTAAAATGATAATACTACGCGTCTTACGTCTATCGTTTTAAAAATAATAGACTTTGAACATGCTTTGTTTACTATTAATTATTTTCTTAAAATTACTAAGTTGATTAAATCTCTCAAGACATTATTTTTATTTCATAAAATAATTTTATTTAGCCATTAAAAAATATGTGATAAACCCATTTATTATTTTCAAATTACAAAGAAATAACAAAGGCTTGAAATTTATTTAAAATACCTATGATTATCATATTTCCTTATAAAACAACAATCACTACACCAAATACCCATTTCCATAACACATGAATATAATACTAATCAAAAAGTATTATGCTAGAGTACTTATATTGGGGCCACTTTATGAAAAAAGGGCGGTAATAATTACACCATCCCGCCACTTAGCTTTTTTTTCCTTTGTGAGACCTGAAAATTTGTGAGACCCGAGAGACCCAATTCACTTCCTTCAATTCCTTCTCCTTTTTCCTCATTATTCTCTCTCCTCTCTCTCGGATCTCTTTCTCCCACCAGACCTCTCTCCTTCACTCTTTCTCTCTCACCTTTGTCTTTGTGGAGATCGACCGCTACCTTCCCCTACACGCACCGGCTAGGGATCTTCAGAGGTCGTCGAAGCTTTGACCACGCAGGCCTAAGCCCTCACATGACACCAGAGGCGAACGACGACACCGGAGGCCAGCTCTTCTTCTCCTCTTCCCTGTGTGCGGCCAAGCCTTCTTCTTCCCTGCGTGAGACACTTGATTTTTCTCAAGTTAGGTCAGAACAGGATGCTGCACTTCTAGAAGATTCTAGACAAGCTACTAAGTCAGGAGAAAAGATGAATAGAGAACAGGTATAACACACATAATGATATCATCATATATGGTTTTAGTTTCCAACTTTCTTTGATTCTGTGTTTGGTCCTTTTGACATTTTTTTTCTTGACCAAGTTGGTTTGTCTTGTTTTGTTTTGTTTTAGTATAGAGCTCGCAGAAGGAAAATTGGAGGAACATACAAATATTATTTCAAATCCTACGTTGAAGGTATTCTATATATATAGTTATTACACATGTACCTTCTCTAAACAAAAAACTTGAATTTTTTTTCTTAGTACAATTGATTCTCAGTTTCAGATGCATATAAAGATTTTATGTAGGACTGATTTAGAATTTGAATTATTGAAAATATCATTAATTCAATCCACAAATCATGGAATATTTTTTTGTTTTTTGTTTCAATGAGTCAGTGGATGGGCAATATGTGGAAGAAGGGTGGGTGGACAAAACTTGTAAAGTGTGCAAGAAAGATACAAGGGGTGAGGCAAGACAAGTTGACAAGCTTGGGAGATATGTTCATGTGGCTTGTTTGGAGAAATCAAAATTGGGAAACTTTTCACCAGGGAAATTACTGTATTCAACATTTTAGTACATTTGATATTATCACCCTGTTTTTTTGTTATTTCTTCTTACTTTTTGAGCTCTTTCCTCTAACATCCTTGGTAATTTCCCCTTTTTTGATGTGAATTTGTTCTAATTTCAATATCAGAATATTGTAAATTTTGTTTAGGGAATATATATATATATGTCTTCTAGTTTTGAAAATTTAATGTAGTTACAAATTATTTATATGAACAATTTCAGAAGAAACTGTTTTGGAGTTGTTCTCTTTCACCTTGCCCGTTCCCCTCACTTTAATGAAATCTACCCAAGCTATAGCTTTACAATCCAATTAGTCAAAATTAGCTAAACAATCGATGAGCCCTGGTATCTAATTCATTTTTTGTTGTATATTAATTATGTATGGTAGTTGGTTATGATAAATTGTATAAGTATATTTGTTATATTTGTCTTGCCGCAAGAGAGAAGGCCATGGTGGTTAATTTAGAATTTATTAAGGCAATAGTTACAGCTGAAGTGGTGTTGTTGCTTGACCCTCTTCGCCGGGAAGTTCTTCCGTTTGTGGATCAACTCAGGAAAAAACTTCCCCGTAAAGGCCCATTTCAGATCAATGGAGCAGCAGGTCCTTTTGAGGAAAAAGAAAATGAAATGAATGATTTAACAAGTAGACATTGGTTACCTGTTCCAGAGGCTGTTGAAGGTCTGCAATGTGAGCTTCCATTTGAGTTTCAACTCTTGAGATTGCATTGGACGTTGTTTGTACGTTCTTGGATTCCAGTGTGGCGGACCTCGAGAGAGAAGCTTACCCTAATTTGGACGAACTGGCAAGGAATGTAAGCACTTTTGATGTTCTTCAACTTGTGTCATTTTGATGTTCTGAAGTTTGCACTTACATTATCTCGTGTATAGTTTTCCTTGTATTGAATTTCTTCTGCTAGAGCAACCTAATGAGCAGTTGTTTCTAAATGCTAATACAGTACTTGTCTAAGAGTTTTTAGCTGTTGAAATGCAGCTATCACCCAATATCATTTGTGTTCTCTCAGGCAAAGGGATCATGTATATGGGATCCTGAAGGCAAACGGTATCTAGACTTTCTCTTTGCTTATTCTGCAATTACTCAGGTAGAAAATGTTGGGAAATTGTGCTGTCATGTATATATTTGTTACTTGATGACTGAAATTGTTTCGATCTGAGCCACTGCTGCAGCTTTTTATCTATTCAAATTTCAATGTTCTTTCTTTTTTTCTTTTCAATGATTTTCCAATTGACAACTTGCTTATTACTGTGACGATTGCTCTTTTTTCTCTATCTCAAGGAAATGCAAATTCATAGAAGATGTAAGGCAAGAAATTTACTGATATTCAATTCAATCGAATTTATATGAATGACCAGTGCCCGTTTGTGTTTTTCATATGAGCTTTTATGGGTTTTGATTTCATAACTTCTTGCTGTATCTTTTGGAAAGATAAGGTAAAGTTCAGGGAGATTATATTTATGATTTAAAACTAATGTGAATTGAAGTCTAACCTTGAGAACCAAGTTGAAAAGTTTGTTGATGGGTGCTGTTTTTCAGAGGAACAGCCAAGGAAAACGGAGAATGAACAGCATGACTAGTATGGCACAACAGAAAGATAGAATTCAAAAAATTGTTTATGTTTCTGACATTGATCAACAGGTAAGCCATTTGCAACTTAATTTTGGTGTTTCCATTAGGCCCATTATTTACCTCTTCTTTGTTGTATGCATGACTAATTCATTGGTAACTGGGACATAGGTCACTGAAGAACAGCTTGCAGCTCTTTTTGTCACTTGTGGACAGGTAATTGCTCTAATCATATGGTATCTGAACTATTTACAATTCTGGGTTTTCACTGTTTCTCTTACTCTCTGATTGGTGGCTGTTCAGGTACAACTTCTTCCTATACAGTTTTTTTCCTTTTAATTTGCAAACACTAATATACTAGCCAAAACCCTCACTATATTATTTTTTTAGGAAAACTTTATTTTCTTTAGAAAACCTTTGGCCTTGTATGATAACAATTTTTTACTTTTATGTTTTGCCTTTTTGAAAAAATAGAAAAAAAAAAGAAAGAAATATATTTAATTCATAAAAAAATATCCAAGCATGCCCATGAATGAGATCTCTCTACATTTTGGCAATATGCACTTTTCTTAGGGAAAAAAAAGACTTTTGTGGCTGCTTATTTCCTATGCAGAAACTGTCATTTTTTACTAATGATATATAGAGATGTTATTTTTCCTATTTTGTTAGACATATCCTATAAAATATATGTTAGTTATTAGAATTTTAATGAAGCAATAATACAAGTCAAGAAACTTTTTTTGGTTACAGAATGCTTGAGTAGAAAGTATTCAAGATAAATATGTATTTTAAACATGCTTTAGTAAAACTCTTTGAAGATGAAGATATATATTCATATGATATTTAGTCTGCTTTTTTTTGCTCAATGTACATAGACTAATCTATGTTAGCAATAAGGTATCAAGTTTGTGAAAACGACTCAACAAGTGTGAGCACCTTTTCTTGATTTTATTTTTGAGAAACAATGGAGCAAACAAAGCATTTTAATGTCCAACTGCATATTTTCTTCTCTTTATAAACACTGCCCCTATTTTTTCTATAGCATCTAAAATAAGTTGAGAATATTAGATTATATATAATTAAGTTGAAGGATATTACACTTTCATTCAAATTTTAAAGTAAGTTTTATTTTCATTACTGCAAATTTTCCATAAAAGTGCCCATTCGTACAATTTTCTATCTACTCTTCTACCCACACCTATCTTTCATTCTTGTTGCTTCTTTCCATTATGTGTCCTCTCCACTTTCTTCTTCTCACCACTTTCATAAAAATATATTAAATAATCTATTGATAACTATGAACTAACTCTTTTTTGTCTTCTATGCCCCAAAGATCTCTTTCTTTTTGGCCATGTCTTTTTTTTCTTTTCTTAAGTTTTATTTCTAATTTTGTTTTTTTGTCCCAAATTAGGGGTTAGGGCAGCATTGTCTTTGATGATTTATTGTTCATATATTATATGTATTTATAACTTATAATGGAAATGTCCACTATATTAATACGATAAGGCATGTCCTTATAATGGAAAATTATGCTGAATGCTGAAAGTTAAATATAAGAAAGTGTTTGTTGAAGTCTTGGCTGTTTATAGTACGGATACTGCTGAGGTAAACTACCCCTTTTATACATTCTTTCATCTTTCTTTTGACCCCTATTTTACAATTCCCACAGTATGATCCTATTTATAGTTTTTGTATATATTTAATTCAATCTTGGAATGGATGCCCTTTTGATGTGTCAGTGTTACAGTTTCTTCAATTTTTCTATTTCTTAAGTTCCCTTTTTCACTTTTGTTTTTGCCTAAACTCATGGTTGATTCCCTTTTGATGTGCTGCAGATGCAATTTCACTAATTTTGCTAGAAATATCTGCTGCCTGAAGTGCAAAGCTGAGGGACCAAAGAAGTTAGGAGGAAGTGATATTGAAATGAAGAAAGGTGATTGGAATTATCCAAAGTGGGTCAATTTTTTTTTTCAAGTATTGTTCCCTTGCAATATATGTATATATGAGTTGGCATGTTGTATTGGCTTCTTCTATTGTATATACTACTAGTATGTGGCCATCATTATTTTGTCTATAAGTTTGTCATTATTTTGTCAAGCGTGCTGCTGGGGAAAGCTGTCACTTGCAAATATTTTAAACAAGACAATTTTATGGAGGTATGTCACGTTAAGTATTATTTATTTCTTTAATTATTTTTATTGTTACACTAAATAAAGAGAAGTTAAGTTTTCAGTTTTACAAAAACATTTACTTTATCCCTTTGGCTACTGAAGTAATATGATAATGATTCCTCTGGATTAATGTCTCACCAGTTTGCCCTAGCAAACCTCTTTTTTTTTTCTCTATGGGATACTAAATTGTAGAAAATGACAGCTTAACTGTCTATTTTGCAGATTGATGTAGGCATTGGATCTTCATCATTTGCAAGAGGTGGCATTGACCTTGTCTTGGGATATGTCACAAGCTTGGTGATTGACCTGGCTATTTTGATAGAGGTTTGTGTCTTGATACTAAGGGATATGTAAACTGTTTATCAACTAGCATTTCTTCATTGTGTGTGGTCTGTCTAGTTATAATTTAATTTCAGACCTTTAGAGAAATATGCTCTAGAGGGATTTCTATGTACATGATCCACTATTTTAACTGTCAAAATACTCTGTAGTGGACAATTAGAAAGATGTTATAGAGAGGAAGCTTGGTGACATGGCAGTGGAGTTCTGAAATATGTTATTCTCTCTTTTCTCATCTTTTATTCTTTCAGTTTTTTAACTTTCAATTAATAGATTTTATAAGGCTCCTTTGATTTGGTTGGAGTATAAATTTGAGGTATTTAGAGATTGGTTAGTTTACATGTATTTTATTTGACACGAGCATATTACTTTAATGATTTCAAAATAATAATTCATTTTTCTCACTAAAAGATGACTTAAAGAAAAATAATTTGCATTCTTAAAGCTTTTGGAATTTAGGATTGCTCATAATTCCAAGTCCTACTACGTGTTCTTTCTCAATATTTATCTCTCTCAAAATCCTGCTCGCAACAACTATTTTTTGGCTGGTTTGTGTTGGTGTTGTAGCTTGTAGCAGTAATTAGCTAGAAAAGGAAAGCCAGACTTGTTCTGTTCTGCTTCTAGTTTTATTGATGTTGTTATGTCTACCATTTCTCTTTCTTCTGATGATATATTTAGGTTTGCTTCTAATGTTGTACTTCCTTTGATAATTCTATATATGCATGTGCTTTGGTTTCCTCTGTTTTTACAGCTTCTTTCACTGCTGCAATTTTCAGCTTTTATGTTGGATGACGAATTATAAACAATGTTTAGTAAACAATGTTACTTGTTTGGTGTTGTGTATGAAGTATATTATTTAGATATGCTTAGCTTTTATAGCTGAATACCCTTCTATCTTTTGCTAAGGTGATGTGGAGCATACTCACTTGGTGAAAGGATTGGATTGTGCTTTACTTAATAAAATTCGGAGTGAAATCGACAAGAAGCCAGATTCTGGTGAGGAAAGTGATGGAAAACAACCTAGGTAACTTGCATATTCTTTGTTGCAACTTCAAGAGCCATTATAGTCTACCATGTTTTGTGGATTCAGACTATGTAGATGCTAATTACTTTATTATTATAATTATTTTTTGCTTTAGGATGAATGTGGGTAAAAGCTCTGAATTTTTTTTTTTTGATTTGACAAGGATGCCATTTTAGACCCGATCAAATTAAGTAAAAACTAACTGAGAGTTTTAGTAGCCATATGTGTGTATTAGAGAATATGATACACATGCATTTTGTAAATCTGAGGTCTAGTATGTCTTGAAGTCTAAGACATCCAACTCCAGGTTGTTTATTGGAAAAGTGAAATTTCATTTGTTATGATTTGACAATTATTGACATATATTAATTTCTTATTTCTGTAACAACACTTAATGAAACCTCAGTTTGTATGCTTCGGGAAAAAGAAGAAGAGACTTGTGCGATTAAAAACTTTGATTTCTTGCTCTCAAATATTTGTTTACTTTTCCTTGTTTTGTATTTTCGTTTTTTAGCCGGTGATATTGCTTCTTTCTCCAATTTTTTCTTTCTTTCTTTCTTTCTCAATTCATGTGAGGTAGTAATGTAGCCATATTGTAACACCTGCACTAACAGACTCATGTTGTTCTATGACAGGGCATCCAAGGAAGATAAACAGTTGTTGTTTTGCACTGCGACTGCAAAGGTTCATTAATTTTCTGAATAAACAAAGAAGCATTTTATTCCTTTTAGATCATAAATTGCTTAACATATGTCTTATGTGTGTTTTCGGTCTTTTTATCAATGGATAGTGAAGCCCCAAACTTCTATCAACAGTTGGAATGGGAAATGGAGAGAACGAGCCAGAGCAAGAGCGAGAGTTGGAGGATGTTATTAGGGCACTTCTCGATCATATATAAAATAAGGTGTTCCTCCTATCCATTACAAGTCCTTATTCGCATCCAGTATTTCAAAACAAAATAAATTTTATTTAGCATAATGATCTCTTCCTGCTTGCTTCAGCTAACAACACATGAACATTTTAAAAACGTGTCACTAAACATGTAAGAGCTAGGGTTAAAAAGATCTTGGTTTCAAAAGACTCGTTTCATATATATGAGCTGTAATAAACATGGGATCCCATAGAAAAACAAAGTTAGGATAAGTTTACAGACTCCCAGAAATTACATAAGTATTCACTAGCCATACTAAGGCAAAACCGACAGTCTTCAGGTTCCACGTCCTTGCCTAGACCTCAACCGTGGTGGCAGAGCACCTGGCTATGTACATTCTGCTTGCTGAGCTCTCCAATCAGGGCTAATCTAGCTTGCCCGTGCCTTTACCTGCACCACGTAGCACCCGTGAGCCAAGGCCCAGCAAGAAAACATCATGAACAACTCAAACAACAATAACAGAGAATTAGAGCAATATGCATGTATTCCCATCAGATAATTCTCAACAGATACTCAGCATATACAATCCAATTCAAGATACATTCTATCACATATAATATTCATGTCACATAATGTTTAGGGCCGATGACTTAGGCTGCACCCTCTATCTAACCCACTGACTCTGGCCCGCTTAAACCAAGCTCAGTGCATAATAAGCAGTCCTCGGCTACCAGTGGCCGAGCCGCGCCCTATGCGCTAGTGAAACCCTTGGCACCCTTAGGTCGTTGGTTCACTAAATGTCTTGCATGGCATAATACCATCTTTCCAAGCATTTACCATAGGGAGCGCTTAGTCCCGTCACATATATTCAACCAGGTGCAGTTTTCTTACCTTTAGTCTGTGCGGTTATTGAATTATGAGCAACGCCTCTCAAGCACGATCTGTTCCCGAGCCTAAGCCTTTATCACCTAGTCACAACCAAAGTATAAGGTTCCATTAATACTCCAATATAGGTTTCCAATTACAAAACTAACTCCTGGGATTCCAAATTCCACCAAGCACGGTGGTGAAACCAATCTCGAGCACACTAGACCACTCTCCTGTGCCTGAAACCCTAAAAAATTCATGTGTGCAACCAAGGGTTGCGGCCCCTGAAACCTAGCCGCGGCCATTCCCCAAAACAGAACCCATGCTGAACCACACACGCGCCGCGACCCTTGCCTTGGGCGCCGCGACGCCCTCCCATGGCCGAGCCTTCTTGGCCCTTTTGCATGCTAGGGCCGCAGCGCTCTAGAACAGAGCCGCGGCCTTCCCCTTCAAACCCAGAATTTACACCATTTCAAGGCACAAAATCTCAGCCACAACCACCCTTAAGCTCCCTACTCCAACACCCAACAAATCAAACACCTTTAACATGATCTAAACAACATAATTCCATAGAAAACTTAACCCAACACACACTAATTTTCTCCTTTCAATTTCTAAAACTCAAGAGCTATAAACATTCAAACCAACCATTCAAACCCAATATAAAACCTCTAAATCATGAGTTGTAACTTACCTCTTCTATTGAATCACCTCACCAAGCCAAAGCCAAGCTAATCTCCAAGTTTCCTTCTTAATTCTGCCTTAAGACATCAAAACTATGTTTGCTTCAACACTTAACCAAAACCCAGCTATAACTCAGAATTCAACCACAGAAAAGAAGATTAGATTCTTACCTTAATCCCTGTTTTAATTCTTGATTTACTCCTGAGCTAAACCTCCAAATCCTCACCACATATCCCAGAAATTCCAGCTTGTTCCCCTTAGTTTTCTGTGTTTCCTTCCTGCCCTTTGTTTTCCTTGAGCGTGAGAGAGAGCTGAGGTAAAAGTGTTTAGTCAGTTTGTATTTTCTAAAGGCTTCCTTATGTCTATCTCACACCTTAAGTTAATCCCAAGGCTCGGGGTGTCGGAACCGTCCCCGAGGCAAAAATGGTAAAATCCCCCAGTATTCTCGCCTAGACATCCTAACCTCAAATATATCTCCATATATTTATTTTCATGACCCGATAGTACAAATCACTACCCGCTATCTAAATATACCCCCGACTTATCCAAAGTCATATCTTAAGCCCCGTTATGACTTTCCCTGCTATCTGACCCTAGAATCGTCTTGAGTCGTGCTCCGCGAACCTGTCCTCATAATAATGTGGTTCTCACATATATCACATATTTATTTCATATCACATTACCACATAATATCATCAATTATCATATAAACATTACTAAACACATAATTACTCATTTAAATCACAATTATTCCATTAATGCCCTCCTTGCACACTAATCAAGGCCCTTAAGCCTTATTAGTAATTTTGGGTCGTTACAACTATCCCCTCTTACTGAGAATTTCGTCCTCAAAATTTACCTGAATAGCTCGGGATACTGATCCCGCATCGCTGTCTCTAACTCCCAGGTCACTTCCTCGACCTTGCTATTCCTCCATAATACTTTCACTAACGGAATCGTCTTAATCTGCAGAACTTTGTCCTTCTGGTCAAATATCTGAACTGGTCTCTCCTCATAGGATAAGTCTGCCTGTAGCTCCAAGTCCTCATACCTCAACACATGTGTTGTGTCAAAGACATACTTCGGCAACAATGAGACATGAAACACGTTATGAACTCCTGATAGAGACGGTGGCAAGGCCAGTCTATACGCCACATGTCCAACCCTCTCTATAATCTCAAAGGGTCCAACAAACCGAGGGCTCAGCTTGCCCTTCACTCCAAATCTCCTCACACCCCTCAACGGTGAAACTCACAGAAACACGTGGACCCCAACCTGGAACTCAACTTTCCTACGCTTAGGATCAGCGTAGCTTTTCTGTCTACTCTGCGAGCCAAGCATCCTAGCTCGAATCTTTTCAATAGCCTCATTAGTCTTCTGAACCATATCTGGCCCCAAATATCTTCTCTCACCCATCTCATCCCAATGAATAGGCGATCTACACTTCCTTCCATATAACATTTCATAAGGAGCCACTCCAATCGTGGACTGATAACTGTTGTTATATGAAAACTCAATCAATGGAAGGTGCTTACTCCACGAACCCTCGAAGTCAATCACACATGCCTTAAGCATGTCTTCCAATATCTGGATCGTCCTCTCAGACTGTCCATCAGTCTGAGGATGAAAAGTTGTGCTAAACTTCAACTGAGTCCCCATGGCTCTTTGCAGAGCTCCCCAGAACTTAGAGGTAAAGATAGGGTCTCGATCAGATACAATAGACTTTGGAACCCCATTGAGACGAAATATCTCCCTCACATACAGCTCTGCATACTGGTCCACAGTATACGTTGACCTCACTGGCAGAAAATGAGCTGACTTGGCATATCGGTCCACTATCACCCACACCGAATCATGAAGTCCAATTGTCCTGGGTAATCCTCCCACGAAATCCATCGTAATATCCTCCCACTTCCACTTTGGGATTCCCAAAGCCTGAAGCAACCCCGCTGGTCACTGATGCTCAGCCTTAACCTGCTGACATGTCAAACATTTAGAGACATACTCAACTACATCCTTCTTCATCCCGGGCCACCAGTGCAATGTCCGTAGATCCTGATACATCTTCGATGTACACGGATGAAGTGAGCATGGCGTAGTGTGGGACTCATCCAATATCTCACGCCTAATCCCCTCATCGGAGCAAACCTGCCTCTGAAACTGAGTAATCCTTAGCTATCCCCTCTAAGGCCTGCTGCCTACTATCCTGCAACTGCACATCTACTAACTGACCCTCCTTGATCCGCTCCAACAGGATCAACTGTAAAGTGATATTGGCTAACTGGCCCACCACCAGTTCTGTCTTTGCCCTGACCATCTCATCTGCCAATTCTCTCGAGATCTGAGTAGAACTATATAACTGCCCTGGGCCCCTCCGGCTCAATGCATCTGCCACCACGTTGGCTTTCCCAGGGTGGTAAAGGATATCACAATCATAATCCTTAACCAACTCCAAGCAACGTCTATGCCTCATGTTCAAATCTTTCTGGGTGAAGAAATACTTCAGACTCTTATGATCAGTGTAGATCTCGCACTTCTCACCATACAGATAATGACGCCATACCTTCAGTGCGAACATCACTACCGCTAACTCCAAATCATGAGTCAGGTACCTCTGCTCATACTCCTTCAGCTATCGAGATGCATAGGCTATAACCTTCTCATTCTGCATCAGCACACATCCTAAACCCAACCTCGACGCATCACAGTAGACCACGAACTTCCCTTCCTCCGAAGGAAGAATCAAAACAGGCGCAGAAATAAGTCGTCGCTTCAACTCCTGAAAGTTGTTCTCACACTTCTCTGTCCAGATGAACTTCTGATTCTTTCTTGTCAACTCTGTCATTGGTGAAGAAATCTTTGAGAACCCCTCTACAAACCGCCTGTAGTAACCAGCCAACCCAAGAAAACTCCGCACCTCCGAGGCATTCCTCGGCCTCGGCCAATCTCTGACTGCTTCAACCTTGGACGGATCCACCTTAATCCCTTCTGCCCCAACTATATGCCCAAGAAAAGTCTCCTCTGGTAGCCAGAACTCACACTTCTTAAACTTGGCGTACAACTGGTGCTCCCTTAACCACTGTAAAACCTCTCGGAGATGCTGGTCATGTTCTGCCTCTGAACTGGAGTATACCAAGATGTCGTCGATGAAGACAATGACAAACTGATCCAAAAAGTCTTTGAACACCCTGTTCATCAGATCCATAAAAGTTGATGGGGCATTGGTCAGACCAAAAGACATGACCAAGAACTCATAATGCCCATATCGTGTTCGGAAAGCTGTCTTCGGTATATCCTCATCCTTGATCCTCAGCTGGTGATAACCAGATCGGAGATCAATCTTTGAGAACACCGTCTTACCTTGCAACTGATCAAACAAGTCATCAATCCTTGGTAAAGGGTACTTATTCTTAATACTCAACTTGTTCAATTCTCTATAATCGATGCACTTCCTCAAAGTCCCGTCCTTTTTCTTAACAAACAACACTGGAGCGCCCCATGGAGATTAGCTAGGTCTGATAAACCCCAAATCCAGAAGTTCTTGCAGCTGTATCTTCAATTCTTTCAGTTCTGCTAGTGCCATCCTGTATGGTGTCCTTGATACCGGTTCTATCCCCGGTGCCAACTCAATCTCAAACTGTATCTCCCTTCGCGGCGGCAACCCTGGTAGATCCTCAGGGAAGACATCAAAAAACTCACACACCAGTCTGGTCTCTCCCGGCCCTGCCGGCATAACTCTAGTGACATCCACCACACTGGTCAGGAAACCTATGCATCCCCCCTACAACAAGTCCCTGGCTCTCAATGCTGAGATCATGGGTATGCGGGGTCCAGACACCGCACCCACAAAGACAAAAGGGTTCTCGCCCTCAGGCTCAACGGTCACCATCTTCTTCTTGCAGTCAATCGTAGCCCCATATCTGGCCAACCAGTCCATCCCTAAGATAATATCAAAGTCCTCCAAATCAAATTCAATCAAATCCACCGAGAGTTCTCTACTATCAACCGTCACTGGAAGTGCCCTAATCCATCTCCTCGAGACTACCAGTTCCCCTGTAGGCAACAAAGTCCCAAACCCTGCGGTCCGATACTCACTAGGTCTACACAGTCTATCTATCACTCTACTAGAAACAAAAGAATGTGTAGAACCAAAATCAATTAATACTGTAAAAGGAAAACCAGCACTAGAAAGCTGACCTGTCACTACTGAGGGACTAGCCTCAGCCTCCATCTGTGTCAAGGTGAATACTCATGCTGGAGTCAAGCTATCCACCTTTCCCGCTTCACCCTTCTTTACTGTTGGGCAGTCTTTCCTGAGATGCCCCACTGCCCCACACACAAAACATGCCTTGGCCCGGCGCTCGTCCAGATGGCGTCTTCTACATCTCGGGCACTCTAGATAGGTCTGCCATACCTCATGGCCACCCTGACGGCCACCCTGACGGCCACCCTGACCACCCCAACCCCTCCTATCAGAACCAGGAGTGCCCGAAGTGTCAGGAGTCTTCCTCTTGAAGTCACTGGGGCCTCCGCCCCTACCTGCCCCTGTATAAGGAGGCACCGCACTGCGGCCCTCACACCTTACCGCGCACTCCTTCCATATCTTGTTCTCTGCTTCCTCAGCGGTAAGAGCCCGCTCAACGGCCTGGGCATAAGTTGTTCCTTCAGGTACCGTTGTGATCCTAACATCCCGGGCTATCATAGCATTAATCCCCCTGATAAAACGATCTTGCCTAGCAGCGTCAGTAGGCATCAGATCTGGTGCAAATTTCGCAAGTCTATCAAATTTCAGGGCATACTCAGTAACAGTCATATTGCCCTGCACCAAACTCACAAACTCATTGACCTTTGTTGCTCTGACAGCAACATTATAGTACTTCTGGCCAAACAAATCCTTAAAACCTTCCCAAGTCAAAGTGGCAACATCTCTAGTCTGCGATGCCACTTCCCACCAAATGCGGGCGTCCTCCCTCAACATATAAGTGGCACAGGCCACTCTTTCCTGTCCCTCAATTCTAATGAAATCTAGAATTATTGTAATCATGGTTAGCCACTGCTCGGCTTTCAACGGGTCTGGTCCACCCTCGAAAACTGGGGGTTGTTGTTTCCTGAACCGCTCATATAACGGCTCCCACTTGTTAACAACCTCCCCAGGCTGCACAGCTGGTACCACTGCAGGTGGTAAAGCAGGGGCAGCACTTCCTGATGGAGCCTGCTGCTGCAGAATACGAATTAGCTCGTCTTGACTCTGTAATCGAGCTTGCGTCTCAGCCATTAACTGCTGCCAGTTCTCAGGTACTGGCGGGGGAGTCTGGCCCTGGTCATCACCCCTGGTCCCGGACCTAGTGCTGGCTAGTCGTGAAGATTTTCTTGGACGCATAGCTATCCAAGTCAATCTGCAAATAAAAACTCGGCAATCAAACCACGATGACAGGGTAAAAGCTTCTCCAAAACCCATCAATAGAACATAATCAACCACAGGTAACCAACACATATAAGCACCCATGCACCATATACAATTAATCATCAACATACTCATTTACATGCACGACAATGTTAATAAACATGCCTCAATATTTTCACACATCAGTCAAGGGCCAGGCCCTATCAGTAACTCATGCTTCCTAGTAATTCAATGAATAACCACAAATATAGCTCATCTCAGGCACATAAGCACGTAAACACTCATATTCACGTTACCGAACCCTGACTTGAGCTTGTCTCCAACAGCGAATATACATATCGAGGCTGTCTTCAGGAAGCCTTAAACCTAGGACATTCTGATACCAAGTTGTAATGCCCTGGATAGCCAGGACCGTTACACTGTGTACTTTCAAAGGTGCAAGACTCGCTAATCAAGTCAACATTTTAAAAACGTGTCACTAAACATTTAAGATCTAGGGTTAAAAAGGTCTTGGTTTCAAAAGACTCATTTCATATATATGAGCTGTAATAAACATGGGATCCCATAGAAAAACAAAATTAGAATAAGTTTACAGACTCCCAGAAATTACATAAGTATTCACTAGCCATACTGAGGCAAAACTGACAGTCTTCAAATTCCACGTCCTTGCCTAGACCTCAATCGTGGCGGCCGAGCACCTGGCTATGTACATTCTGCTCGCTGAGCTCTCCAATCAGGGATGATCTAGCTTGCCCTTGCCTTTACTTGCACCACGTAGCACCCGTGAGCCAAGGCCCAGCAAGAAAACATCATAAACAACTCAAATAACAATAACAAACAATTAGTGTAATATGCATGTATTCCCATCAGATAATTCTCAACAGATACTCAGCATATACAATCCAATTCAAGATACATTCTATCACATATAATATTCATGTCACATAATATTCAGAGCCGACGACTTAGGCTGCACCCTCTGTTTAACCCACTGACTCTGGCCCGCTTAAACCAAGCTCAGTGCATAATAAGCAGTCCTAGGCTACCAGTGGCCGAGCAACGCCCTGTGCGCTAGTGAAACCCTTGGCACCCTTAGGTCGTTGGTTCACTAAATGGCTTGCATGGCATAATACCATATTTTCAAGCATTTACCATAGGGAGCCCTTAGTCCCGTCACATATATTCAACCAGGTGTAGTTTTCTTACCTTTAGTCTGTGCGGTTATTGAATTACGAGCAACGCCTCTCAAGCATGATCAGTTCCCAAGCCTAAGCCTTTATCACCTAGTCACAACCAAAGTATAAGGTTCCATTAATACTCCAATATAGGTTTCCAGTTACAAAACTAACTCCCGGGATTCCAAATTCCACCAAGCACAGTGGTGAAACCAATCCCGAGCACACTAGACCACTCTCCCGTGCCTAAAACCCTCAAAAACTCATGTGTGCAACCAAGGGTTGTGGCCCCTGAAGCCTAGCCGCGACCTTCCCCAAAATAGAACCAACACCCATGCTGAACCACACACGCGCTGCGGCCCTTGCCTTGGGCGCTGCAGCGCCCTCCCATGGCCGAGCCTTCTTGGCCCTTTTGGATGCTAGGGCTGCAGCGCTCTAGAACAGAGCTGCGACCCTCCACTTCGAACCCAGAATTTATACAATTTCAAGGCTCAAAATGTCAGCCACAACCACCCTTAAGCTCCCTACTCCAACACCCGACAAATCCAACACCTTTAACATGATCTAAACAACATAATTCCATAGAAAACTCAACCCAACACACACTAATTTTCTCCTTTCAATTTCTAAAACTCAAGAGCTATAAACATTCAAACCAGCCATTCAAACCCAATTTAAAACCTCTAAACCATGAGTTGTGACTTACCTCTTCTATTGAATCACCTCACCAAGCCAAAGCCAAGCTAATCTCCAAGTTTCCTTCTTAATTCTGCCTTAAGACATCAAAACTATGTTGCTTCAACACTTAACCAAAACCCAGCTAGAACTCAGAATTCAACCACAAAAAAGAAGATTAGATACTTACCTTAATCCCTGTTTTAGTTCTTGATTTACTCCTGAGCTAAACCTCCAAATCCTCACCACAAATTCCAGAAATTTTAGCTTGTTCCCCTTAGTTTTTCTGTGTTTCCTTTCCTTGGTTTTCCCTTAAGCGTGAAAGAGAGCTGAGACTAAGTTTAAGTCGGTTTGTGTTTTTCTTCTAAAAGCTTCTCTATGTCTAACTTATCTATTAAGTTAATCCCGAGGCTCGGGGTGCCGGAACCGTCCCCGAGGCCAAAATGGTAAAATCCCCCAATATTCCCGCCTACACGTCCTAACCTCAAATATATCTCCATATATTTATTTTCATGACCCGATAGTACAAATCACTACCCGCTATCTAAATATACCCCCGACTTATCCAAAGGCATATCTTAAGCCCCGTTGTGACTTTCCCCACTATCTGACCCTAGAATCGTCTTGAGTCGTGCTCCGTGAACCTGTCCACATAATAATGTGGTTCTCACATATATCACATATTTATTTCATATCACATTACCACATAATATCATCAATTATCAAGTAAACATTACTAAACACATAATTACTCATTTAAATCACAATTATTCCATTAATGCGCTCCTGGCACACTAATCAAGGCCCTTAAGCCTTATTAGCGATTTTGGGTCGTTACAACTAAACTTTCAATCATCATTTAAAAATCACAAGTGAATTAAATTCAACATTTTTCTTAATCAAATTAAAGAAAAATCATAACGTGTAAAATAACCACTCATATTATATTTAAAAAACCCACTTTTAATTTTACCATAGTTTAGGGTATTAATTTATTTCAAAATACTAATCAAACTCCTTTTTTTTAAACACCATTCCTTCATTTTTAAAACTCATATTTTCATCAAAATATATAAAAAAAAATGAAGGTAATTAATTGTGCAAAAATATCATTTTAAGTGTAAATTAAAACACTATTTTATTCCCACAAATACCACATATCATTATAGATATTTCTTATGCATGCACATCATTATTTCATCAATCTTTTCACCATTTAATCACAAAATCTGCCCGCGTAAATCATCATGAATTTTATCTTTTATCTCATGCCTCTCAAAAATTCATACGAAATCATGCATGTCGAATTAGCACAAATAAATTATAAATCCTAACATGCTCTTATTATACAAATAATTCAAGGAAAAATAACTAACACATATTCAATTACAACCTTACAAAATCTTATTCTATTTCCAAGGAGTTCATACATGAAATCCAACAAAACAATAGTAACAACATTCATCAATAACATAAACACCAATATCCATATATGCCTTCATATTAAACCTAACATGTTTCTATCATTTTACATGCATACCATAATTTATTGATACATAATATCATATACATCTTATCAAATTTCATGGATCCAATTATCAAGATTCCAAATTATTATTACACCCAAACTACATAGGTCCTAGAACATTGATCTAACACATTGAAAATCATAAAAACATAAAACAAAATATAGAGGGGATCCTTAGACATGCTTAGGCTGAAATCTTCATGTATAAAACAACACAACCTTTCATCCCATAATCAAAAGAGAAACAAATAAATAAACCATTATCTCATATAACCCAAGAAAACATAAGATCAATAGGCTAAAGTTTCATTACCTCTCTTGATTGTAGAATCAAGAACACACAAAGTGACCAATACCCAAAATTACATCTACCACATGTTAAAGTCCTAGGTTTTTCGAAATCCACCATGAGGAGAGAAGAACACCAACAAACCATAACCATAACTCATAAAAGCTCAAGAAAGAAAAGAAGAGGGGATTGAAAACCACAAATACATAAAGATACATACCCTAGGCTTGAATTCTTTCTTCTCTTCTTCTTCTCCTTCTTTTCATTCTTCTTCTCTTTCTCTCTCTATCACGCCACTCTCTCTCACTCTTCCTCTCTCTAACAAATGGCAGCCATAAGAGCATAATGCTCTTCCTTTTTTTTTTCCATTCCCTCTTTATCTTAATTACCCCATAATGACCCAATTAAAAGAAAAAGGTAAGTTTCATATTTCCTATTTATCTCTCTTTAATTTTATTTATTTGATTTTATTAAAATTGATAGATGATCAGAATATGATCACACCTTACCCAAAATAGCTATTATCCTCAAATTTTATTTATTTTCTTAAAGAAAAAAAAATGGAAAAAATCCAATATCATTTCCCACTACACACAAATCAAACTCATGGTTTCCCCTTCCATTTATTTTATAAATTAATTTTAACAAACTGAATAAAAGGCAATTTCAAAGTGTGTAGAAAATTCTACACATGTGTACCATACTACCATGAACTTGCACACAATAAATCGCTAGGGTGCATCACTACCTATCATGCACCTTAGTGCATACAACCAGAACTCAATAATCACATTTTAAAAATAAAAATACATATCATTTAACAATTAATTTCATAAAAATTCTACCAACAATTTTAACAATTAAATCAAATAAACAAACAATTAAATAAAGCAAACAACAATGAAATAAAATAAACAAAAATTTAAATAAAATAAACAAACATTTAAATTAAATAATTCACCTCACTTAACACTTAAATAAAATGAAACACAAAATTTTAATAACTAAAAAGAAAAAATTGGTGTGCTACAATATACCATCCTTAAAAGGAATTGCGTCCCGAAATTCTTTCTTACCAAATAATTCAGGGTATCTTTCTTTCATGTCTTCCTCCAAATCCCATGTTGCTTCTCGTTTTGTACTATTCCTCACAGGACCTTAACTAGTGGAATCCTATTGGATCTCAATTCCTTGATTCCCTTTTCAATAATGCGCTCAGGTTGTTCATCATAACCCAGGTCATGCCTCAGCTGTAACAGCTCGTATCTCAAAGCATGAGAGGGGTCTGACACATACTTTCGCAACATCGAGATGTGAAAGACGTTATGCGTTTCAGCTAATATTGGGGACAGTGCCAAACGGTACGCAACCTGTCCTACTCTGTCCAAAATCCCAAATGGACCTATATATCTAGGGCTTAACTTCCCTTTCTTTCCAAAACGCATAAAACCTTTCATCGGCGAGACTTTCAAGAAAACAAACTTGCCCACTAAAAACTCGATGTCCCTTCTCTTAAGGTCAGCGTAGCTCTTTTGCCCACTCTGCGCGGTAAGCATCCTTTGGTGAATCTTCTCAATCACCTCACTGGCTTCCCTAACTGCTTCAAGGCCTAAAATCTGTTTCTCCCCAACTTCATCCCAGTGCAAAGGAGATCTACACTTACGCCCATAAAGCATCTCATAGGGAGCCATCCCAATAGTAGATTGGTAACTGTTATTATATGAGAACTCCATTAGAGGTAAATATCGGTTCCAAGACTCTAAAAAGTCCAAAGCACAGCATCTCAACATGTCTTCTAAAATCTGTATAGTCCTCTCAGACTAGCCATCAGTCTCAGGATGAAATGCGGTGCTAAAATTTAGTCTTGATCCCATAGCTCTCTATAGCCCTTTCCAAAAGTTCGATGTGAAAACTGACCCACAATCAGAAATTATCGACTTTGGCACCCAAAACTATTTCTGTTCCTAAAGCTCCAGGTAATTTTATTTGCATTTTATCTCCTAATTCACTATTAATAGTGTTTCCTAAAATACTTCCTAATTTTACAAAATCATTAATATAAACTTTAATATATTTCCAATCCTTAATATATATATTTGTTCTAGTTTTTTCATAGCATCTTGTTGAACACTTAATAATCCACTATTAGGATCTTCTCCAATTATTAAAAGATGCATTTTCTTAACAAAAATATAAGGATTATTTTCTAAATCAATTAATTCTTTTATTTCATTAGGGTACTGACCTTTATACCTCTCCCAATGTGCTTTTACAGTTTCTCCTAAATAATTTTCTAAATAAGCATACATTTCTTCTCCTGTGTGATTATGCTCATTTTTTTATATATTCTCTTATTATTTCTGCCTTCGGACTCATTATTACAGAATTCCATAGTTGGGGGTCAATATTTGTTATATTTAATTGTTTATTATTATTCCAATTTATACTTAAATCTCCTGGTTCTCTCTGACCTCTACTCTTATACTTAGGTTCTCCTTGGTAACTATAAGGATATACTAGTTGTCTAGGAAAATTTCCTCCGCTTAATGGTTCAATGGTTCAATTTTTCTAGTATGGGGTCTTAAAAATAGATTATTATTCGCATTAATCATACTACTTTCTCATGAACTATTCTCCATAAAAAAAAAAATTTGTATGATATATCAGATACTTCAATATTATTTTCTTCTTGAATATTTTCATTTAAAATTTTTTCTATAATGATTAATATTTGATTTTTAAATTCATCTATATTTTCATCTATATTATCTTTTTCATCATCTTCTAATTCTTCTTTGTTACTTTTGTAACGACCCAAATTTACTAAGAAGGCTTAAGGGCCTTGATTATTGTGTCGGGAGGGCATAACTGGATTATATGTGATATAATGATTAAAAGCATGCTATATGATTATTTTAATATCTGTGATGCATGACTATGTGTATTAGTATGCATGTAGGCCCTGATTAGGTTAGAAGGGCATAATAGTAATTTTGGCCCGTTGAGGGCATAACTGTATATATATGTCGTAAATTGTCGACACCACATTATTATGTGGATATATTTGTAATCTGTGACTTGAGACGATCCTAGTGAGTGCTTCAGCGAAAAATTCATGGCGGGGATTTATACCCGACTCGGGATGAGCCTGGGGGTATATCTGGGAATTTAGAGAATATATTGGAGTCTATTTTGATATTGGGGAATATAGTTGGTGATTATTTAGGTGTCGAAAAGTAAGCGGTAAATATTAGAGACACTCGAGGAATTAGCAGGAATTGGGAATAAATGACCAGAATGCCCTTGGATGGATTAATGGCATAAATTTTAAAGGGAGGGTATTGTGGTCATTTGGCTTACAAGGGATAAGAGTTAAGTGTTGTTTTGGCTTTATGCCTTAGTGGGAAGTCTAGAATCTGAAGGAAGTTTAAAAAAAAGAAGAAGAAAAAGAAAGAAGGAAAACAGGGCTCATTTCTTCTCCCATTCGGTTTAGGTTTCTTCCTCATTTCTTCAAGAGTTTTGAGCTGAGATTCAGGGAGAGTCTGGGCAGGAGCTTGAGGCTAGGGTTCTTGGTCTGTCTTGAGGAATTAGAAAGGAGTTAGCAAGACAAGTCCATCCATTTGAGGTAAGGTCTAAGGTTGTTTTTCAGTTTCTAGTTCTTAGTATTGATATGGATTTTGAGCTGAGCTTTGATGGGGAATTCTAGGGAGTTGAGGCTAAAGCTTTGAGGGGGGTGAAGGCTAAGCTAGTGTGGAGGATAACCTAATTTAAGCTCATCCATCAAAGGTAAGAAACTATAGTTTCAAGCTTTGTGATTTCTGTGGTTTTGCTGAGATTTTGAGCTTTAGGTTCAGCCATGGTGGATTTTGTGTTTTGGGGTGCATGTGATTGAATTTCTTGTAGTTGGGACTTATGGGACGAGTTGAGGATGTTGGGAGGCTTGTTTTGAATTTTGGTTGAAGTTTGGTTGAGTTTTGGAAAGATTTGGCTCGGGAAAATTTGAAGGGGAAAATTTGTGCTGGGCTGTGTTGTGACTAGCACTACAACGCTAGTCACTGGGCGTTGTAGTGCTAGGCCCTGAAGTTCCTGAGCCTTTTGGCTCTGTTTGTAGCTACCCTGTTTCCAAAAAGGGGTTTTTGGGTTATTTTCAAGGGTTTTGCTTGGGGGTTCGGGGTTTGATTCCACCACCCCGTTTGGTGGAATTAGGGCTCCCCGAGGGCTCGGGATTGGTCCCGAGGCGAGGTTTTAGATTTGAGGTTTGGTGATGATTCTGATCTATGGTTGTGACTAGGTGTACGCTAGGGCTCAGGCGGGATCGTGCTCGAGCATCAAATTGAACAAAGCTAGCGAATCTAAAGGTAAGAAAACTGCACCCGGTTATGTGTTTGTGATGGGACTAAGAGCTCCCTATATCTGTATGATGTCATAGATGGTATTATTCCATGGGACATGTGATAAATGGCCTAAGGGTACCGTAAATAATACTTACCCACAGGGCGTGGCTCGGCCACTCGTAGCTGAAGACAGCTTAATATTCACTGAGCTCGGTTTAAGCGGGCCAGAGTCAGTGGGATAAATAGAGGGTGCGGCCTAAGGGCATTAACCCTAGTTATCATATGTGATTTGATTACTGGTATGAAGTGATATACTTGTTATGTTGAATACTTGATTGACGTGAATGCTTAGACTATTGATTACATGCTTATGCTGTATGGGTTATTTGAATGTCTGTTGAATGATTATGCTCTGTTATTGTGTTTTCTTGCTGGGGCTTGGCTCACGGGTGCTACGTGGTGCAGGTAAAGGCAAAGGCAAGTTGGACCCACCCTGAGATGGAGAGTTGCAGGGCTGAATGTACATAGTCAGCTGATCAGCCACCACGACCGAAGAGTGGAACATGACGAGAAAATCCTATTTGTTTGTTTTGCCTTAGAATGGCAAGCAACTGTATTTAAATCTTGAATCTTTTTAAACGGTCTTTAACTTACTATTTTTGGGATCCCATGTAAAAAAGAACGTTTGTTTATAAGAAATGAAGCTTTTGAGACCAAAATCTTTTAACCCTAGTTCTATTATAGTTTTAGTGACACGTTTTGAGTTAAATCACTTGATTAGCAAATCTTGCACCTTTATAAACACACAGTGTAACGGTCTTGGCTATCCAGGGCGTTACAACTTTGCTCTCCATAATCTAAAAATGAAATACTAAGTCTATTATTATTTTGATATATACTTACATTGGTGGGAACACTTTTATTTTCTTTTAATTTTACATCCCATTCTATTCCTTCTAATAGTTGTGAAGAGTATTCGAGAGGTTTTATCATTTTTATTCCTTTACTTTGAAGGATTTCTATTACCTTTTCTATTTTTAAGTTGAATCTTATGCTAGTATTATGTATTAATTTTCCTTGAAATCCTATACATATTATGAGGTTTTCTCGGTCTATATTTCTGTATTCTCTACTTTGAATTCTTAGTTTAATACTTCCTATATCTTTACATCATCATAAAGTTTGGAGTTACAAAGAATAATCCATAATTATTATTCTTGTCTACTTCCATCATAGAGATAATATTTTTTCTATCATCTTCTATACTTTCATTATATAATATTAATAAAACTTTTGCTCCTAATTTTTTCCTTACTAGTCCTTTTATTCCTATTATATACAAGCCTTGAAGAATATATTTATATTTGTCTTCTTTTATGAGGTTTCTAATAGTTTCGTTATGGATTATTTGTAAATTTTGTAAGTTGTTATCATTGACTATTATTGGTATATCTCTTTGATGACTGAAAAGACCTCTATTAGGCTGCCATCTTCCAGCATAGTATAATTGTCGGGCATTATTTAATACTAATGTTTCTTGCATAAATCTATCATAGGATTCATTAACATTTACTACTTCATCTAAAGATAATATTTCTTGGTTATTATTACTAGTTATTCGATCTAAAATGCCAGTAAATCTTCTACTTATAACGTTCTACTATTCTAATTCCTTAGATTACTAAAATGACTATTTACTTGTGTCTGGCTTGATCTGTTCGACATATCTTTCAAATTTATTACTAAATTTCTATTATCATCAAGATTTTTAACTAGATTATTTGCAACAATATAATAAGGGTTATTAAAAGACATAAATAAAGCATGAATTAAGAAATAACTATATAATGAATATTTTCTACGTGTGTCTTTAATTCTTCTATATCATTTTTAAATAATAGATATTGATCTGTTATTAATTGTTTAGTCTTTATTTCTACTATTTTAGGTTGTTTGTTAACGTATTCTAATAAATCTTTTATTTCTTTCTTACTATGAAGTTTTTCAATATTTATTAAAAAAAATTCTATTTTATTATTTGTATTAGTTATTTATTTTTTAATATAGTATATATTATCTAATATTTTATTTTGAAACTCTTGATCTTTAAGACTAGGTTTGACAGTTTTATTAATCTTTATAAATTTTCTTTTTAATATTCTTATAATATAATAGATCTTATCTTGTATAAGATTTTGTGATTTAGCTAATTTATTTATCTCACAATCTTTACTAGAAATATGATAAGTATGACAGTGATTAGAATAATATTTACTATTTTTATCTAATAAGCAATATTTTTTAATTATATTATTTGTATCTGTTTTCATAAATTAATTTTATATTATTAAAAATTAATAAAAACTGCACTTCTTTTCTTTTTAAAAACTATTCTCTAAACTCAGAGAAACCTCTAAGTCTTGAAGACCATCAAACTTAGCCTTCTCTTCTATTGTATAATATTTTATAAGTTTATTAATATTTGCATTGGTTATTAAATACCTGATCGAAGATACTTGGAATTTCTCAAATAATATAATAGAAGAGAAACAAAGCAATAAGTCATTTGCTTTGTACAAATAAGCAACCATCTTCAGACCCCGGGCTTGATATTCTCCAATAATTTGATAAACCACTAACTGGGAGTCACTGTATATTTCAAGTGACTTTATATCCATGTCCTTGGCTAATCTTAATCCTTCGAGCAGAGCTTCGTATTCGGCTTCGTTATTGGACGCTGTGAAGTCGAATCTAATTGCACAGTGGAATCGATGTCCTTCGGGTGTGACTAAGATTAAACCTGCTCCAGCATTGTGGTCATTGGAAGATCAATCTACGAACAATTTCCATGAAGGAGTTTGGCTTTGGAGTTAGGGCTCTTCTATCGGCTTGATATCCTGGAGCCCAGTAAACTCTGCGACAAAATCTGCTAGAGCTTGTCCCTTCACAGCTGCTCATGGTAAGTAAGAAATATTGAAATGTCCAAGTTCAACTGCCCATTTTAACAATCGACCGGTGGCTTCTGGTGTCTGCAGGACTTACCGTAGTGGCTGGTCGAAGAGTACTACGATGGGGTGAGCTTGGAAGTATGGTAGCAGCTTTCTGGAGGCTAAAATCAAGCAATAGGTTGATTTCTCAATGGGTGGATATCGCAGTTCTGCTCCTATTAGCCTCTTACTTATATAATACACAGCTTTTTCAACATGTTCCTCCTCTCTAATCAGGATAACGCTAGTAGAATACTCGGTGACTGCCAAATAGATGAACAAAGTGTCTTTCTCGACCGTTTTGGAAAAAATCGGTGATTGCGACATATGTGAATTTTAGAGCCTGGAAAGTCTGTTCGCACTCTTCCGTCCACTCGAATTTCTTATGGCCCCTAAGCAGATAAAAAAATGGAATGCACTTTTTCGTTGATTTGGAAATTAATCTACTCAAAGCGGCAATCCTCCCAGTTAGACTTTGAACATCTTTAATTTTAGTTGGCGACTTCATTTCAATCAGGGCCTTGATCTTTTCGGGATTAGCTTCGATACCTCGCGAGTTCACTATGAATCCCAAAAATTTCCCCATTTCAACTCCGAAGGAACACTTAAGGGGATTCAGCTTCATCTGATATTTGTTCAAGATGTTGAAGCACTCTTGCAGGTCCCCAATGTGTTCTTCTGCCTCCTTTGACTTAACCAGCATGTCATCCACATATACCTCCATGTTAACACCGATCATCTCTTTGAACATGTGATTGACTAGTCACACCAGCGTTTTTCAAACTGAAGGGCATTACTTTGTAACAGTAAAGCCCTGTATCAATTCGAAAGCTAGTGTGATTCTCATCAAGTGGGTGCATACTAATCTGATTGTATCCAGAGTATGCATCCATGAATGATAGGATCTCATGCCCTGAAGTGGCATCGACCAGCTGGTCGATCCTTGGGAGTGGGAAACAATCCTTTGGGTAGGCTTTATTGAGTTCTGTGAAATCCATGCACGTCCTCCACTTGCCATTCGACTGGGGAACCAGCATAGGATTAGAGACCCAAGATGGATAAAACGCTACCTTGATGAATTCGTTCTCCTTTAGCTTCTCGACCTCTTCTTTTAACGCTTTTGATCTATCTTTGTTGAGCAGCCTCCTTTTTTGTTGTACTGGTGGAAAACTTTTATCTATGTTTAAGACAGGGCTGATAACTATTGGATCAATCCCAACCATATCCTTATGCGACCAGGCAAACACCTCCTAGTTCTCCTTTAAAAATTCCACCAGTTTTTGCTTTGTTGTTGTCTCTAAGTTTTTACCAACTTTCACAACCCTGGTTGGACCTGCCTCATCAAGTTGGATCTCCTCAAGGTCCTCAACTTTTCCTACGTCTTCTTCAAAATCCCCAAAGCGAGGATCTAAATCTCTATCCTCACTCTGGGCAACACCCTATTTGGTGACCTGCTCACCTGATTGGGCTTGTACTTCATTGGCCAATAGCAACCCTTTCTCGACTCTTTCCCTCGATCCACCCCTTTTTTCCTTGTTAATCGAGGAATTATAGCATTCCCGCGCTTCTAGTTGGTTTCCCAACACACATCCTACCCCTGCGTTGGTTAGAAACTTCATGGCTAGGTGCCAGACCGAGGTCACGACTTGTAGGTCGACTAGAATAGGCCTTCCAATCACAACATTACATGCCAAAGGATAATCAACTACTATAAAATTAGTGAGTAATGTTATGTTTACAGGTGCAGTTATTGCTGTGACTAGAAGCCTGATCGACCCTGTTGGCGCGAGCCCCTCGCCAGAAAATCATAAATGGTTTGGTTGCATGGCTTCAAATCCTTCACTGACAACTTCATCATCTCCAGCGAAGACTTGTACAGAATGTTTACTGAGCTTCCTGTATCCACTAACACCCGTTTAACCATCATATTGGCGATATGGACGTCCACGACCAGTGGATCCGAATGGGGAAACTAGACATAATGGGCGTCAAGATCAGAGAAAGTTATCAGTTCTTCCTCTGTTCGAGCATTTTTGGGAGTTCTCTCCTCTACGTTCAACATTTCAATGTCCTAGTCGTGACGTAAGGTTCGGGCGTATCGCTCCCTTGCCTTCCCACACCCCTGCTAAGTGTGGGCCGCCACAGATGGTCAGCAATGTACCCACCACTGGAGTTGGCTGTAAAGGGGGCGAGCATTGGCATACCAGTGCCTGCTCATTGCCTCCTAGAGCCTCTCGCTGGGAACCTCCAGTGGCTCGTACATATCTTCTCAGGTATCCTTGCTTGATAAGGAACTCAATATCATCTAGTTGGTTGCACTCTTTGGTGTCATGATCATAGTCATTGTGAAAACGACAAAACTTGGTTGTATCTCTTTCGAAGATATCTTTCCTGATCGGCGCTCGTTGCTTATAAGGGACACTGGTGTTGGTAGCCTGGTACATTTCTGCTCTGCTTTCGACTAGGGCCATGTAATTAGTAAACCTCGGTTCGTATCTATTACTTTTAGGGCGCTTATTCTCAGATGTTGACAGCTCGTGGTTTGCCCTTTTCCCTCCGTTTTTCCGGTTATTTTTGTCGTTGCCATTGGGTTTCCCAGACCCATTGGCGTCTTTCGTGGGATCTTCCTTCAGATCGTGGTCGTCTGCGAGCACCTTACCTTCACTGGAAATTGCCTCTTCGAGCTTGATGTACCGGTCTACTCGATCTAAGAATTCTTGGGTGCTCTTCACCCCGTTCTTCCTCAGACTGTTCCAGAGGGATGAATGGCGCCTTACTCCAGCAGTAAGTGCCATCATTTTCCCCTCATCATCAATTGTCTTAGCCCCAACAACGGCTCGCATAAAATGTTGGATATACTCCTTCAAGGATTAACCCTCCTTCTGGCGTATCCCGACCAGTTGGTTGGCTTCGGTCGAATGTACTCGACCAGCGTAAAACTGTCCGTAAAACTCTTTCACGAACATTTCACATGACACTATGCTAGCAGGAGGGAATTTGAAAAACCACTCCTGAGTAGTGTTGGATAAGGTGGCCAGAAAGATTCTGCAATGAGTGTCATCTGACACCTACTGGATGTCCATTGAAGTTGGGTAAAACCAGCATCTTGAAATTTCTTGGGGTTTCGGCCATTGCTATTATTTGTATGAACAGAGTGTCTCTTCTCTGATCATATTCAATGTGGGATGTTCAGCTCCCCACTAACTGTTGGACGGCCTGATTCAGCAGAACAAGCTGGGCCTGTACAGCGTCTGGTACTGTTGGGGTGACCGGTGTTGGAGGGGCATACTCATTGTGCCTTTCCCGCCTATCATTGGACGATTTATCTTGGTGGGGGATTCCGTTGTCCACCCCTCTCTCCTTGCCTTTGACCAGCATTTCCTCTATCGGAATCAACTTCATTGTAGTCAGGGCCATCCCTAAAACGTGACCGACTATGGTGCGACCTACTGATCGCACTATTTCCCCCTCCCCTCGCTGGCACGTCTCACCCTTCAGGTGGAGGCCTGCGCTTGTCAGTGGGTCCCCGAGCATTATTATGTTGTGGGGGGCCCCTGACCGCAGAGCCTGACTCGACCTGTCTCCTCCCAGCAGACGGACGTTGTCCCCTGCTCGGTGGATTTGGCTCCTCAGTAGTTTGGCGTCTAGGGCTTCAGGGACGCTGCCTGGCCCTGTTCTGCCTTTGTTGTTGGGGATTATCTCTACCAGCGCGAGAAGGAGGTTGTTGCTTAGGATGTTGAATTGGAATATCCTGTTGAGCAGCAGGAGGCTGCTCTGACCTCTGGGGGCTTGCTAGTGGAGGTGGAGTGTGGTGATGTTGTGGAAAATTTGAATGTGGATCTTGTTGAGGTAGTACACTAGGTGGTTGATCCGATTGAGAAGCTGGCGCGGGCTGTCCTCGAGCCAACTGAATGGCTGCCTCTAGGGCGGCAGTGGCGTCCCTCTTTTGGCGATCCATGTCGGCCTGCCTCTCATTCAGTTATTGGCGTTGCCTATCAATTTCTCTCAGCTGCAACGCCATCGTTTCAGCCACATTTTACTGATTAGCCCTCATATTGGCTAACTCTTCTTGCAACACAATCAGTGTCATCCTCAAGGTCTCAGAATCCATTTCCTCCTCTTCGAACTCCACTTGTGGCTCATCCTCAGCCACATTTTGTGGAGGATGCTGAGATGGTACATCACCAGAGGTTTGTCCAGTCTTTCTAGACGTTTTCGCCATTTGATCTTTTTGAAAGTCTTGAGTTCAGCTCTCAATGAAAGCACCAAAATGTTGACCCTCGAATTGGTCAACGACACAGAGTCCAGCAAAACGATAGAAAATGAGATGAAATCAAGACGAAAAGATAAACGACACAAAAGATTTATAGTGGTTCGGCCCTAATAAAATGGTAATGACCTACGTCCACTTAGTGTTCTTATTGATGTAGAATTCCAAGAACTGTGATCAATGAACTATGGTTCACGAGTTTCACAAGCTTTTGGATGAATACAATTATGGTGGATAAAAACACTATGTTTCTCTCTGAGAGTTCTGAAGTTCCATAAAGTAAAAATCTCCAAAAACAAGTCATTCTCTTGAGCCATTTGATTCTTATTTATAGGCTCAAGGAGTTCTACATGGGCCAATGGACCTTAATTATATTTAATACAGGCGTATCTAAATAATAATGGCAATTACAACTAATGCGTAATTGTAAGATTACATATCTGAATGAAATAAATGAATATACGCGACCAGGCTGGTCACCCATAATTATGATGTCTGATGAGCCACTTCTCTTCTGGTTGATGGCCAAACAGATTATACTTACTTAAACTGTCGTGTGCATCCCACGTGTAAGCCAGTCCGGCCACGTCATCAAGTAGCCCGTTTTTGGGTAAACATGTATATAGCAAAAAAATATATATTAAAATTTAACTTTTGAAAAGATTTGGATATTATAGCTGCAAATTAGACAAATAAAAATATGTTACATGGGTACTTAACGGTCAATTAATGGTGAATACTAACACATGCACCAAAATTATAAATTTAGATACTATTATCACAAAAAAAAAAATTGAATATTAAAGTGCAAGTTAAAAAACATAAGTATTTTCACAGTAAATATCTAATAAATACAAGGAAAATGTGATGACCATATCTTGTTTGAATTAAGTGTAGCAATTGATTTTGTGAGACTTGGTATATTATTTGAAAAAAAGTTGCCATTTTTAAATTTATTCCCTAAAACAAACGAGGTTACCCAATATGTGCCAGTGGGGATATTAGCTTGATTTGTATCTTTATTATACTTTATCACAAAAATAAAATAAAAAATTGTCACATCTCATGCCTATTTAATAGTTAGTCACATCAAGCCTTTAAGCCCCACCTTCCTATTTTCGCTCACCAATACTTCTCCATTGTTCGTGTTTTGTCTCTTTGGTTCCTTTCTATATTTTTTTTGGCTAACCTTTTGTGCAGACCCATCAAGCCTTTAAGCCCCATCATGGTGAGAACTAGAGGCGATGCTTCGAGCCCCAAAAATTCCCCCAAATCAACACCTCTGACCATCTCGCATCACCCTCCTTGGCCAAATGGAAGGCTTGGAAGAATGTGCTTCCACTTCCTAGTCCCGGCAGCAGTTCCTCAGGCAGCCCCAGCACCCACGCCTTGGTCATCCCGAACCTAACGGCCCCAAAAGCTCCACTGGCACCTTCCTCTGCAACGACAACTCTCGGATCAGAGGCAACATCTTCAAAGGTTGTCTCAGCATTGCTCCAACACTCTGGGTCTGAGAAAGAAAAGTCTGCATCAGAAATTCACTCTCACTCATTCCTTTCTCCTGATGTTTTGACTGTCCCCAAGAAATCAAAGGGCTCGACGCAAATGGTTTTTTCCATAAAGTCAAAGGGACTGGCGCAAGGAACTGATTAAAAATATCCTCGAAGTCTAAGGGTAAATCTCCTCAATCCCTTCCTACTGATTCAACCCCATTGTCCAAATATAGAAAGAATGCCAAAAATATTCCACCACCCTGCTCATCTTCTGAGTCTTATCCTGAAGAAGAATTGCAAGAAGTCGATGAACCATCAGATGATGAATTGGAAAATAAGGACATCTCTGATGAACCGGAAGATGAATATGATCCATCATAACTCTCACATGTCTCGACAAAATCAAAGGGAAAGAAAGTCGTGAAAATTCCAAGTCACAAGTTAAAACAAAGTGTGGCTTCTCAGCCCACTTCAGGATCTAATTTGAGACCTCATTCACCGAATGTTTCCTTCAATGGAAATGAAAAGAATATGAAGTATGATGTTAATCGAGAGTTTATTTATGAGAATTTTTTTTTCTGCTCATCGTGTTTTTGGGGTTCTTAAGACACTTGAGGAGAGAAGGTGGTTAAGCACAATTTCTGGTTTTTATGGGTACATTCCTCGGATAGTTCAAGAATTTTATACAAATTTGAACGATGAGTGCTTTGATAAAAATTCTTTTATAGTTGAGAAAGAGTATGTCAGAGGGCATTGGTATGTTTTGAATGCAAATGAAATTTCCAAGGTTTTATGGATTCCTCATGGTTGTTAATTGGACACTATTTAAACACTTTCTCTTAGATGTACATGAAAACTGCATTATTAAAAACTTTGCTATAAAATCCTTGTAGGACAAAATTTCAAGCGAAAAGAGTGCAGTGTATATTTACTTCCCCTCATTTCGACGCTTTAGAATATTCTTTAATCGACGCATTACGATCTTATGTACCATCTTATCGAATGTTGATGTTGGTAATGACTTTGTAAATAAGTCTGCAAGATTGTCACTTGATCGAATTTGATAAACATGAAATCACCACTCTTTTGAAGATCATGTGTGAAGAAGAACTGCGGTGAAATATATTTAAATCTATTTCCTATAAGGTATTATCATTTTAGTTGAGCAGTACATGAATCATTATCTTTATAGAGAATTGTTGGTATTTATTTATCGGTTGATAATCAACATGTTCCTCAAATATGTTGTTTCGTTGATCTCAATCACACATTTTCCCCTTGCCTCATGAATTGCAAGTATCTCAACATGATTTAAAGTTGCCTCGTTAAAAACATTTTCAGGAAAACCCAGTGGAACAAAACATGAACTAAGTGAAAAAGAGTGCAACACGTATATACCCCCCTCATGCATATATCCATGATAACTTTCGTGATCAATTATCTCATATAATTTTGATTGTAATTATAAATCACCGTAAATAATCTGTGATCACATATTTACTATAAGTCTTCTAGAGCATATGTGTAGAATGAAATATGAATAGTTATCCAACATATTAAATCAATCATGTATATAGCCTTGTTCATTATCATATCATATCAACAATGTTATAATATGCATCATATTTACAGATATTCATTATTTATGACTATGTTCAATCCAAAATTTAAAATTTAAATATGATCATATGAATGAATATCTTTGATAATATCATTTTTCATTTGCAATAAAGATGGTACTTCTGAACCATATATTTGTTGCATTATCGTTACATGTTCTTTAATTTCTACATCAAGTGATCATATACACTGATTGTTTATGCATACAAAGTTCTTTGGGAATTATCTACTCATAGTTTAATCTATAAACAAAGAATATATTTAATAATTCACAATCTACAAGATAAAATAAGAAATCTGTTGTCAATAGTTTATTAAATAATCAAGAGCTCTTCAAGAGCTTTTACAACGTATTATTTACGAATTCGCATTGCATAGACAATCATACTTGTAATTTTAGATAATTATTCACCTACATGTCTTTAATCCAGAAAAACATATCTATTGTATAATGCGCGGGACTTTAAATTTATATCTCAAAAGACATGTTAAATTCTTCTGGAATTTTTCTGATAAGGCATATTTTAAATTCTCATATTACTAGGAGCTCCAAATAATTAATTTGTGTTGCAACGTTTAAATGACACATATCAATTCTCATAAAACATATATACTCCAGGCTATAATCAAATCTTGATTATATTTTCTCATAACAATATGTATATGCATTTATTTAATCATTCTCTTGTCTATGCAAATTTTGTACAATAATTCATTTGTGTACAAATATACAAAATTCTCATTATAATTACTTTTTCTTGTACAAATATTTATTTGTACCTCTATAGGTTTTACTTCACTTTATGTGAGTAAATTTATACTACTTGGATTGCGTCATATAATTTTGGCCAAAATTATATATACATCGATAATTGTTTACCCGTTTAATATCACGATCTTTGCTATCTCATATTAGTTTATTGCATATGCAAACATTTTTTATTGTCGACAATAATTCATAACATGATAATTTCCTCCCACATTGACATAACTTAAAGAGATCTCATTATTTTCAACAGACTTGTCAAACATGTACATTATTTATAGGTACCTATATAACAACTTCATAGACTTTAATTATTATCAACTTTGTTATGTCTATAACTTCTTTAAGGAGTCTCTTCAGGATCACCATTTTTATTTAATGTTCAAATTATCAATAATGTATAACATTAAGGTATCTTCATGAGTGCCTCTTACTTACAACATCTTCACGACGAACCAAATGAACATTTGTTTTCATAATTTCGACTTTGTTCACTTACACTTCAAGTGTTATTAGACTTATTCTGACTCAATTTAAATAATCTTGATTTGTAGTTGGCATACATATATGTATGATTTTATTATTTTGAACTTCTAGTTCTTATATTGTGCAAGGATCATTTTTCAAAATATTCATCGATCCAACTGCATTTCTCTCGAGAGATTTCAATATATCACAATAATACAACCTGTAGGGATTTTAATATGTCACAATAAATTAATATTTGTTCAAACTCATATATATTATTGGGTCATTGAACTTCAGGTTCAATAAATCACAATTACGGACATATTTCATTTTCAAGAATGAGTCATATATATATATATATAGTTGAAAATATACAAGCTTATAATTCTTCGAAGTTCATGATCATGCGGCCTTATCACATCGATAAGAAATTATGCAATAAAAATCCAACAATGATTCAAAAATGCAACGTGAATATAATTAAATACTCATTATCAAAATAATATTTTTTTTCTCATACATCTTGGACAAAAAAATATAACTATATAGCAAAATAATTTTCAGAAGAAATATAATTTCAACTTATAAATAATTATGAAAAATCTGAGAATTGAATGCACTAACATTCTAATGAGTGACACTTTTATAAATCATATATATGAAGTAAAAATTTAACAATAAAACTGGACAAGTTAAAATATTTATAAACATAACATTTGAAACTAGTTGAATAATATATATATATATATATATTTCTTTTAAAAAATGCAAGATATTCAACTTTATTTTCACTTCCCATATGAAAAATATATATACATATTTTCTTGAGCACCATATAAGAATTAAAAATAAAAATAATCTTCTGGTTCTTCATTTAAATTTAGGGAAATTTATACATTTCCTTGCATCTGATTGATCATTCAGTTAATGAACTTCAGGTTCACTATACTTTGTATTTCACAAAAAATTTCAGCATATATATAACCACTATAAAAGTTTCATTTTTGTTTATATACTAGAGAATGAAATAATTTTAATATCCTTCAAAATATATAATAGCATTGATTATCCAAGAATCAGATTTCTCCATTTGATTTTTGTAATATATTATGTTCAACAACATTATATTTAACAATTTTATCTATCCAATGGTGTGCTTGCTTAAAAGCACAATTATTTTTCAAATATAAACTTATCATTCACTCAAATTAATACACAATGATAATAATCATGTTTGTTGTAGCCAAATAGATATAATCATAATATGAATATATCACTTATTTTTCTTTCTCATTTCTTTCCAACAAGTGGTCAAATTTATTAATGAAATAAATCTTTCCTTATTCTTATGACTTGATATATTATATAATTAAATGTACAACCGGTGCATATTATAAGTCATTTTTTCCACATTCACAATTATATAGAAATTGTACAACTAGTACATAAAATATGTTTAATTTTAGCTAGCAATATATTGTGTTAAGGTTTCATCAAGAATATTTTCAAATAATCTTTGTGACTTTATAACACTTTGAGGAATGTAATTATAAATTACATTTTGATCAATGACAAAGTTCACCATAATACTAATAATTAGATATTTACTTCTAGGAGTGTGCAATGAATAATTGACATAAGTAATGAATCATTCACTTCAAGGAATAACATTGAAAAGACCATACTTGCTTCTCACAAGAAATATTACATATATAATAACATGACTAATAATATCAATACTCTTTAAAATAAAATTTACTTTCTATCATTCTCTTCAGAGAATAATATTTAAATGTACAACAAAATTGATATACATGTTAACTTCTTTATTGTACAATAAACACACATCTAAGTCAATATCAAAGGTAGTTACACCTGAATTAGTTTATTATCTTCATATTTGTTTTTCAATCATGTTTATCATTATTTCATATTTTAATGTTTTGATGCATTTTTCTTAAAACTTCTGGGACTCAAAAAAATCAGTCACCAATTGCATCAATCATAATACTTTTCAATATTTTTTAATTGTTTTCATAAATTTCATATAATTGACAAATATGTGAAATATTCACTTCAGAGAATTTTGCTAAAATATCACAACTCTTTAGCAATTATATATCTTAATGAATAATATCACGTTTGTATAATCTTCAGGATATATGAAAGACCTTATCTCAAGGATGTATAATTTTTTTTTCGATATGCCATAGACATGGAACTTTACAAATTCTAATGTAATCATTTGTAAATAAATATAAAATAAATACTATAGAGAAATCAATATTAAATATGTGAGATATTAAGAACACGTACATATGAATATAATTATATTTACGATAACAAGACATTAAACCATCTAATACTATGACAATGGTAAAATAACAACTCACATATACATTTTTTTTATGATCAATATATATATATATATATATAGTATGGTAACCATATAAACATACCTTCGCAATAAAATATTTTTACCTCAATAAACTATGATGATTAGAGGTTTGATAATGAATTTTGTTATCAATACAAGATGGTGGTTGAAGATTGAACCATCTAGTTTAGATTCAACAAATGATTATTATTAGAGATTCGTGATAAGAATTTGAACCTACAAATAATGATAGTTAGAGAGTCGTGCTGATAACGTGCTATAAAACTATTAAAATTACAGAAATATAAAGTATAAAGAAAATAAATAAACACAATAACAAAGAGATGTAAAGAAAGAATGAAACTCTTGTATATATTATTTTAATGGGGGAAGGACCCCTATTTATACAGATAAATAAGCCCTAAGGAAATCGGGTAACTACTTTGAATATGTTGACCCTCGATTTGGCCAACAACACGGAGTCAGATTAACGACAAAGAAATAAGAAAAAAATCAAGGATGGAATCAAATGGTAAAGAAATGACACAGATGATTTATAGTGGTTCGACCCCAATAATGTGGTAACAACCTACGTCCACTTAGTGTTATTATTGATGTTGAATCCCAATGTCGTGTTCAAAGAACTAGGGTTCTTGAGTTTCACAAATCTTAGGAGAATTACAACAAAAATGGTGGATAATCACACTTACGCTCTTGCTATCAGTATTGAGAAAAAGGTTCAAAAGTCCCTTCCTTGAACCCTCTCATGCATATTTATAGGCTCAAGGGGGCTTACATGGGCCAATGGGCCTTAATTATCCTTAATATCAGCGTATCAAGGCAATAAAGAGGAAATAATAAATGTAGTTATTACAAGATTACAATCTTTAAAGGAAAGAAACTGAAGCATGCGACCAGACTGGTCGCACCTTACCGTGAGATCTGATGAAGCGACAAGGAGCTAGTCGAGAGGCGAACAACACCTCTTCACTGTGACGATACCACATGCCAACCATCAGGAGCCATTTTTTTGGGTAAACATTTCCCCCCCAAGTTTATTTTACTGCGACCAGCATAAAGTAAACTTAGGAAACTGACCCTTCGCGTACCCCACAAAATCTGTCAGAGCCGCCCATGCCTTCTCAAAAAAGGTAACCAATCATGTCCAATCAGGTCTTTTCGGTTTCCCAAAAAATTGTGTGATGGCTATTGCACTTCTCCATGCTTTGAAAAAAGTAATTCCATGATTACCTCTTTTACCGTGCTATGATCAATATAAATATTCCCCCAGGATCATTTTTCACTTTTTACTTTCCACTTTCTCTTTAAGAACACCGAAGAACAAGGCGTGGAAAACCCAGAATCCTCAGACGAACCCAGAATCCTCAAATGAACTCGACGATTCACGAAGTTTCTGCCCAGCCAACTGACTTAGTATCTCAGAGACTTGCTTCAATATTTATCCAAGTAAGTTTATCAACCTTTTCAGTCGTTGAAATGCCATATATTTTTGTTTATCTATTTAGTATCTTGGGTTCTTGCATGTTCTTAACCGAAACTATTTTTGGAAAAATGGGTATATTGATCGATGTTTGATATGGTAGGAAAAAGATACTCTGCTGGGGTTAGGAATCAATTTGGTAGTCGGTATTTTTAACTTAGGGCATGAAATTGAAGCAAAGTGAAATTGAAGCAAAAATTCAATTTCTAAGCTTGTAGAAAAATCTGGGTTTTTCCCGCCCTTTCAAAGTTGAAAAGTTTTTCCTAAGAAACTTTTCACTTCTGCTTTTTAATCCATTTTCCAAAATGTTCGCTTGAAATGTAGTGTTTTTTGTCAGAATGATGCTGGTCGTATAAAAGCTTAACTTTTATACATGAGCAACATTATTCCAACTTTTAAACACAAGTTTTAGGCCGTAGATTCTCATCTCCCCTTCTCTGTTTGCAAATTTTCATGCAAGATCCGTGGGGAGGTGAGAGGCCAATCGACGATGATTTGCTGGCCCAACTGCTTGAGGACGAGGAACAACCGTCATAACTAATTCTGGAGATCCCTTTTCTCGCATCACCCCAAACAATCCATCGACCCCACCCCAAAACATGGGTCGGGTAAAGTCAAAAGCCCAGAAAAAGAAACCATCCACTCCTCCTTCAAATCAGCCTGCTCCTTGGGCTGAAATTCCTTCGACCCGTGGACGAGAAGAAAATACCCCTGACCCAGAAATATATAATCAAGCACAACTCCGAAATTCCATTCGACCAGGCGTTGAATGGTACCTTGATCCTCCTAGCAGAATCACTGCTTGGATGATAAATAATTTCCTTAGAAAGTATGGACTTTCCGAGGTCGCTTTATTCCTTCCCAACAGAGACCAACGGGCAAACTTGCCTGGAGGCGCCTTCAACGCCTGGTCGTGGTTTCACATCGAGGCAGGAGAGATCCTGCCTCTCCATCCTTTTTTCCAAGGAGTGCCCAACTATTTTGGGGTCGCTCCTTTCAAAATAACCCCAAATGGGTCAACTACCTGTTCGACCTTTAATCCAACCCCAATAAAGAAAATACGGGGTTCTTTCATTTTTGCCACCTTCCTGAGTGGGACTACCTACAAGTCTAATGTAGGAAAGTACTACCAGGAGTACTTTTTAACAACTGACCTGGTCGCAAACAACTTAGCCTTCACCCAAGGAGGTAACTTCTTTGTTAGCCAGGTCGCAGATTTTCCTTTATTTTATCTATATTTTCCTTAGAGATTATGCTTTCTCCATGTCCATGGATGCAACCAGCTCCTACTCTAGAGATGGAGCTTCGAGCAGCCCTACTGGTCAGCATGTATGACGTAGAGAAGAGCATCAAAAAGCTGGTCACGGAGGCAAACCTGAGACTGGTCGAGCTTTTGGCACCTCACAACGACTTGAGGGAGTCCACGGCGGGGAGTGCCACCGGCAAGGAAATTCTCTAGCGGCACCCAGATGTGTCGCAACCTCAAAGGGGGAGAGCAACTAGTGTGACAATCAGGGAACCCTCTAGCACCCTGCGAGTGGCTGCGCCCTCTGCCCCTCAGGGGAAGGGAAAAAAGAAAGCCTCTGAACCCTTTGCACCGATTGACGAGTCTTCGGATGAGAACGGTACTGATCTCTCTCTCTTAGATAGTTTGCCAATTCCCTGTCACTTATTTGATGGAGACGACAACTTTAAGTACACTCCCACTTTAGATTCAGACTTCTTCATGCCATAGAGTGAGTGTAACACTAGTAGAGTATATAATGTAGCGACCAGTAATTATAGCTCGGGTATTTTACTTGTAATTTTCTTCGTTTCCTTTTCTAACATAGCACACCCATTTATTTATATAGTCTAACTGCTCGTGTACTTGCCTTCCTGCAGACATGGGATCCGAAGACATGTTCAACATGTACAGTGCACCAGAAGCTCCTGAGGCTCTTGCGCGCAAGAAGAAAGCGAGCATGCGGCATCATGGGGAATGCAGCAAAGTGCCTTTGGCCAAGAAAACTTGCATTGCGGACCCTCCAGTAGCTAGTCCTTCAACAAATGCAATGCCACCTCCTTCTCCCCTCTAGAAGCAGACTCCATCTGTACCAGTCGATTTGACCCCTTCCCCATGAGCTCCAGTTGAACAGACCCTGCCAGTTACCCCTGCTCCAACAGGGGGCGACATATCGAGTTGCGCTCTAAGATCGGCCAGGGACAGGATGGAAAAGATCTTGAGGGACGAGTGTTGCCGAGAAGCCATGGCTGGGACAGAGTCGATGGACGTCGACCAGATCTTAACCTGCGCACTAAATGAGCTCGCAAGTGTAAGTAGTCTTTTCCTGTTGAAACTCAATCCTTTTGTCTATTACAGTCATTTTGAATTTTGTTCTGATCGCAGGCAATGCTGATGATTACTGTCGGTCGGCTTCGCTCAGGAGTCATCACCGAGAAATCCAAGGCGTCAGAGCAACGGCACGCCGAGGAGCTCAAGGCCACCGAAGCGAAACATGCTGAGCAGCTCGAGGCAGCTCAGAAGGCAAACGCGGCAATGCTTGAGGAGAAAAATAAGCTAGCTGAGGAGCTGAGGGGGAAGCAGACTGCCCTGGACAAAGCCATCGAATCAAGGGACCAATATAAGGAGTCTAACCTTATCAATTACCACAAGGCCAAAAATCTCGAGGTGGACCTGATCACGAGCAGGCTAGAGGCTGAAAAGTTGGAGGCTCAGATCGATGAACATGAAAAAGGCAACGCCAGCAATCTGGAGAGGTATAAGGGTTCCACAGCCAAGTATTTCTATGACTTCTGGAAACACAATCAAGGGGCCAATTTCAGCTATCTTCCCCAGCGTATGAGGCAGACTGAAATAACCCGGTGCGTTGCTCACTTGGCGGAAGAAGAGAGAGCGAAGATCCTAGCCTCGCCCGAAATCTCCTTGGCCACTGGCGTTGAAGGCGCGGATATTGAGGCTGAAGCTGCAGTCGACCAAGAAATTCCGCAAAACCCTCCTACCTCGTAGTATTTTTGTTTTTAATTTTATCATGTAGATACACGACATACGGGTCGTGATGTAAAGAAAATTTTTATTTTTACTGCTACATGGGCAGCTTTTTTCCTTTCAACAAACAATTACATCCGAGCAGTTATTGCTCACGGTGTAAAGGGATTCCTTTTGATATTATAATATTTGCGTTTTATTATAACATCTGTTCGCATGACCGAACTTAGCATAGTACTTTGGTTTGATTTAACAAAATACAAAATTTTGAAAAATACTTTAAGTACCGTAGCATGCTTTTACTTATTTTGCTCATGTGTTTACACACCTATCGATATGCTTTGCTTGCTAGATGCCTTATATGCCCCCCAAGTGATTGAGGAGCTTTAGGTCCTTGGTCACTTGCCTTGACCAAAACCTGTCCGAACATTACTACTCGTAGTAGAGTATTTAGAACGATAATATAGCAAAAAAACACACGTAATGAGCAAATACTTGTAATAAATACAATAATTGGCAAGAATGACTGGCTACTAACAATCCCTTATATTTCTCGTAATAAATGGACAAATCGTGTCTATACGAGTGATCACCGAAATGATCTTACACTTATAAGTGATCAGTCACATAAAATGACCAACCCTTTTTCATAACTTGTAAAAAGTAAAAATAATACAAGCCAATTCTTTAAGAAGAATTATTTAATGATAGTACTTGCATAGATGTTCTCCATTCCAATATCGAAGAATGAGATCTCCATTTAAGCGAACAAGTTTGTAAGTGCCAGGATGGAGGACTTCTTCAATCTGTTATGGTCCTTCCCAATTAGGTCCGAGTACTCCAGCAGCCTGGTCACGGGTGTTGAGGAAAACCCTTCAAAGTACTAGATCTCTGACATTGAATTTCCTTTCGCGTACTTTAGAATTGATATACCGGGCGACCTTTTGCTAGTACACTGCTACTCGGAGTTGGGCCTGCTCTCGCTTTTCATCGACCAAATCAAGAGATTCCATCAATAGCTGGCTATTGGAGCCTTGATCGTATGTTATTCTTCGATGCGATGACAGATCTAACTCAACAGGCAGCATAGCCTCATATCCATAAGCTAAAGAGAATGGAGTATGACCTGTTGCTATTCTGCTCTGGCCATGCCCCCTTTGCTTCATCAAGTCTTTTCTTCAGAGTATCCTTTAGCATTTTATTGACTGCTTCGACTTGTCCATTTGCTTGAGGATGAGCGACCAAAGAAAAGCTCTTGATAATTCCATGTCACTCACAAAAATTTGTGAAAAGATCACTATCAAACTGGGTGTCGTTGTTTGAGACAATTTTTTTTTATAATCCATAGCGACACACGATGTTTTTGACCATGAAATCCCGCACTTTCTTGGTCGTTATGGTTGCGAGTAGCTCAGCTTCAGCCCATTTAGTGAAGTAATCGACAACCACTACAGCGTACTTGACGCCGCCCTTTCCTGTGGGCAGAGATCTGATTAAATCTATACCCCAGACTGCGAATGGCCACAGGCTTTGCATCTGTTTTAGCTCATTAGGGCCTGCTCGTGGAATTTTAGAGAACCTCTAGCATTTGTCACATCTCCGCATGAATTCCATCGAGTCTTCATTCATTGATGGCCAGAAGTATCCTTGCCTTAGGATCTTTTTTGATAAGCTCTGCCCCCCAGCATGGTCCCCACAAAAGCCTTCGTGGACCTCTTTCATCAATTCTTTGGCCTTCTCTTTTGAAATACATCTGAGGAGTGGCATTGAGTATCCCCTTCAGAATAAGATTCCATCGACCAGGATATACCTAGTAGCCTGCCGCTTAAGGGTCTTAGCTTTGTTTCTGTCCGTCAACAACACGCCTTGCGTCAGGTACTCTATGTAAGGTGCCATCCATGTATCTGCCGCCTGGATCACCAAAGAGGTCTCATCTGCATGGATGCTTAGTGCAGATAGTCGCTCAACTGGCACTATGGTTAGGGTGTCAGCATCCTTGGCACTTGCTAACTTGGCCAGAGCATCAACATTTGAGTTTTGGTCTCTAGGTACTTGCTGGAGGGTGTACTTATCAAACTGCACCAATAGATCCTTCGCTTTATTTAAGTATGCAACCATTTTTAAGCCTTGGGCCTGGTACTCTCCCATAATTTGATTGACTACTAGCTGAGAGTCACTGTAGATATCAAGCGATTTTATGTGCATGTCTCTGGTTAGCCGTAATCCTACGAGCAGTGCTTCATATTCGACTTTGTTGTGAGAGGCAGTGAAGTCAAATTTGATTGCACAGTGAAATCGATGCCCCTTAGGCATTATCAAAATCACTCCTACTCCTGCGTGATGTTCATTAGAAGAGCAATCCGTGAACAACCTCCAAGAAGGAGTTTGGCTTTGAGACTCAGGTTCTTCAGACCCTTCTGGCTACTTGCTGTCTGGCAGCCCAGTGAGTTCTACGACGAAATTGACCAGAGCCTGTCCCTTTATCACTGCTCGTGGAATGTAAGAGATATCAAACTACCCAAGTTCGACCGCCTATTTCAACAATCGGCCTGCGACTTCAGGTTTCTGTAGAACTTTCCATAGAGGTTGGTGGGTCAAAACCGTGATTAGGTGAGCATGGATGTAAGGTCCCAGCTTCCTGGAGGCTAAGATTAAACAATAGGCTAATTTTTCATTAGGTGGATATTGCAGCTCCGCTCCTATTAGCCTCTTGCTTACATAATAAACGACCTTCCTCCTCCACTCTTACTTGGACAGCACTAGTAGTGTATTCTGTGATTGCCAAGTAGATGAACAAAGTTTCTTTATCAACCGGCTTTGATAGAATCGGTGGTTGTGAAATTTGCGTCTTCAAGGCTTGAAAAACTTGTTCGCACTCCTCCGTCCATTCGAATTTCTTGCTGCCTCTGAGTAGATTAAAAAATGGGATGCACTTTTCCGTAGACTTGGAAATAAATCTATTAGAGCAGCAATTCTTCCGGTCAAGCTTTGAACATCCTTGATCTTTGTCGACGATTTCATATCGACGAGGGTTATGATTTTCTCAGGATTGGCCTCAATTCCTCGCAAGTTTACTATGAATCCCAAGAACTTTCCTAATCCTACTCCGAAGGAGCACTTAAGGGGATTTAGCTTCATCTGATATTTGTTCAAGACGTTGAAGCATTCTTGCAAGTCCCCTATATGCTCTTCTGCCTTCTTCGACTTAACCAGCATGTCATCGACATATACTTCCATGTTTGTGCCGATTAGCTCCTTAAACATGTGGTTGACCAGTCGCTGGTAAGTCGCACCGGCGTTTTTCAAACCGAAGGGCATTACTATGTAGCAGTAAAGCCCTGTATCAGTCTGAAAGCTAGTGTGATCCTCATCAGGAGGATGCATACTGATATGATTATATCCAAAGTATGCATCCATGAATGAGAGAATCTCGTGTCCTACAGTGGCGTCGACCATTTGGTCGATTCTAGGGAGTGGGAAACAATCTTTAGGGCAGGCTTTATTAAGGTCTGTGAAATCCAAGCATGTTCACCACTTGCCATTCGACTTGGGATCAAGCACGGGATTAGAGACCCATGATGGATAAAACGCTACCCTGATGAATCCATTCTCCTTCAGCTTCTCGACTTCTTCCTATAGAGCCTTTGATCTGTCTTTGTCGAGCAGCCTTCTTTTCTGTTGTACTGGTGGAAAAATCTTGTCTATGTTCAGGACATGGCTAATGAACGCAGGGTTTATTCCAACCATGTCTTTGTGTGACCAGGAAAATACTTCCTGGTTTTCCCTAAAAAATTCCACCAGTGCTTGCTTCGTTGTTGTCTCTAAGCTTTTACCGACGTTCCCAACCCTAGTAAGATTTTCTTCATCGAGTTGGACCTCTTCAAGGTCCTTGATGGGTCTTATCACTTCATCAAAATCCCCAAAGTGGGGATCTAAATCTCTGTCCTCACTTTGGGCAACGCCCTATTTGGTGACATCAACACCTAATTGGGCTTGTACATCAGTTGCACTTTGCAACTCTTTTCCGGCCACTTCCCTCGATACACCTTTCTTTGCCTTAGATATCGAGGCATTGTAGCACTCCCTCGCTTCTCGCTGGTTTCCCAACACGCATCCTATCCATACATCGGCTGGGAATTTCAAGGTCAGGTGCCATATCGAGGTAACGGCTCGCAAGTCGACCAAAATTGGCCTCCCAATTACAGCATTATATGCTGAAGGACAATCAACTACCATGAAAGTAGTGAGTAATGTCCTATTCGCAGGTGCAGTACCTGCTGTAACTGGAAGCCTAATCGACCTAATTGAGGCAAGCCCTTCACTAGAAAAACCATAAATGGTTTGGTTGCATTGTTCCAAGTCCTTGACAGACAATTTCATTCTTTCCACTAAAGACTTGTAAAAGATGTTGACTGAACTTCCTTATTCAACCAACACCCTATTAACCATCATGTTTGTGATTTGAACATCAACGACCAGCGGATCAGAGTGTGGGAATCGTACGTGCTGAGCATCATCCTCAGAGAAGGTTATTAATTCCTCCTCTGTTCGAGCCTTCTTTGATGCTCGATCCTCCACACTCATCATCTCGATGTTCTGGTCGTGGCGTAGGGTTCGATCGTATCATTCCTTTTCCTTCCCACTATCCCCTACAAGGTGTGGGCAACCACAGATGGTGAGTAATGTGCCTACCACAAGAGTTGGTTGTAAAGGTAGAGAGCGCTGACGTGCAGGCGCCTCCTCGTTGCCACCTTGAGCCTCTCATTGAGACCCTCTTGTGGCTCGCACATACCTCCTTAGATGTCCCTGCCTTATCAAGAACTCAATTTCATCCTTCAACTAGGTGCACTCATTGGTGTCATGTTTGTAGTCGTTGTGAAAACGACAGAATTTTGTTGTATCCCTCTTGGAGATATCCTTCCTTATAGGTGCGGGTCGCTTATAAGGAACATTAGAGCTGGTCGCTTGGTAAACCTCTGCTCGACTTTCGACAAAGGCTACACAGTTGGTGAATCTCGGCTCATATCTATTGCCTTTGGGGCGTTTATTCTCAGATGCTAACGGCTCATTGCTCGCCCTTTTTCCACCATTTCTGCCATTTTTGTTCCCGTTGCCCTTACCGTTGCCATTGGGTTTATCTGACCCGTTGGCGGCCTTGGCGGGTTCATCCTTCGGTCCCTTGTCCTTCGTAGGAGATTTCCCCTCGTTAGCAATCACTTCCTTGAGCTTGATATATCGATCAGCTCGATCCAAAAACTCATGGGTACTATTTACCCCATTTTTCCTCAAGCTGCTCCAGAGAGGGGAATGACGCCTAACCCCAGCAGTTAGGGCCATCATCTTGCCCTCGTCGCCCACTGTTTTGGCTTCAGCCACTGCTCGCATAAAGCGCTGGACATACTCCTTTAAGGGCTCTCCCTCCTTTTGGCGTATCTCGACCAGCTGGTTGGCCTTAGTGGGGTGTATGCGACCCGCATAAAATTGTCCATAAAATTCCTTCACGAACATCTCCCAAGATACTATACTAGCAGGAGGGAATTTAAAGAATCACTCCTGAGCAGTGTCAGATAGTGTGGCTGGGAAGATCCTGCAGTGGGCATCGTCTGACACCTTTTGAATATCCATTTGTATCTCGAATTTGTTGACATGAGATACTGGGTCTCCGTACCCATCAAAGTTTGGCAGTATTGGCATTTTGAATTTGCTGGGGGTTTTCGCCACAACTATCCTCTGCACAAATGGAGTGCGTCTCCTCCGGTCGTACTCTATGTGGGATGTTCGACTCCCAACTAGCTGCTATACGGCCTGGTTCAGAGCATCAATTTCTGTCTGAACCGCGTCAGGGATTGCTGGGGTGGCTGGTGCTGGAGGAGCATATTCATCGTGCCTCTCGCAACGGTCGTTGAGCACGTCCCTCAAATCATCATCCCTGCGCCTCTTCTCACTAACTCCTAGCTGATCAAAGACATTATTTTGTCGAGATTTCCCCCCAGCGTTATGGCTCGTCGACCTATTTTCTTTAGGTGTGGGGTTTTTTTTTTCACCTCTGCCTTCATTCCTCCGACCAGCATTCCCCCTACCAGAATTGGCCTCATTATAGTCGTGGTCATCTCTAAACTGTTGCCGACTATGGCGTGATCGGTTGTTCATGTTGTTTCCTCCTTGGGCTGGCATCTTCTGAGCGTCAGGGGAAGGCATGCACTGGTCGTTGGGTCCCCGGGCATTATTATACTGTGAGGGGGCCCTGACCGCAGAGCCTGACTTGTTGTTCCTTCTGTTGGCAGAAGGATGCTGCCCCTTGCTCGGTGGATTTGGCTCTTTGTCCCCTGGGCGTCTAGGGCTGCGGGGCGGCTGCCCGACCCTATTCTACCTCTGGCACTGGGGATTGCCTCGACTAGCTTGAGATGGAGGCTGCTGCTCAACATCCCGAATTGGAACATCATCTTGAGCCACAGGTGGCTGCTCCGACCTTTGAGGGCTCACTGGCTGGAGCGGAGCACTTGGATTGGGAGCCAGTTGAGGTGGCACACTCGGTGGCTAATCCGGTTGAAAGGCCGGCGCAGCCTGTCCTCGAGCCAATTGAATGGCTGCTTCAAGAGAGGCCATGGCATCCCTTTGCCGATGGTCCATGTTCTCCTGCCGCTCATTCAGCTCCTGGCATTGACGCTCAATCTCCCTATGCTGCAGCACCAAGGTTTCCGCTGCGCTCTCCTGATTGGCCTTCAGATTGTCCAACTCGTCCTGCAACACCCCCAAGTGTTGCCCTCAGCGTTTCTGAATCCAACTCCTCCTCTTCAAACTCGAAATGTGGTTCATTCACCGCCACATTTGGAGGAGGAGGTTGAGATGATGCAGTGCCAGCGGCCTGTCCAGCTCTCTTGGATGTCTTTGCCATTTGATTTTCTTAAAGCTTCTTGATCAAGCTCTCAACAAGAGCACCAGAATGTTGACCCTCGATTTGGCCAACGACACGGAGTCAGATTAATGACAAAGAAATAAGAAAACAATCAAGGATGGAATCAAATGGTAAAGAAATGACACAGATGATTTATAGTGGTTCGGCCCCAACAATGTGGTAACAACCTATGTCCACTTAGTATTATTATTGATGTTGAATCCCAATGTCGTGATCAAAGAACTAGGGTTCTTGAGTTTCACAAGCCTTAGGAGAATTACAACAAAAATGGTGGATAATCACACTTACACTCTTGCTATCAGTATTCAGAAGTCCCTTCCTTGAACCCTCTCATGCATATTTATAGGCTCAAGGGGGGTTACATGGGACCATGGGCCTTAATTATCCTTAATATGAGCGTATCAAGGCAATGAAGAGGAAATAATAAATGTAGTTATTACAAGATTACAATCTTTAAAGGAAAGAAACCGAAGCATGCGACCAGACTGGTCGCACCTAACCGCGAGATCTAATGAAGCGACAAGGAGCTGGTCGAGAGGCGAACAACACCTCTTCACTGTGACACTGCCACGTGCCAACAACGTGTAATAAGTTCTTGCCACGTCATCAGGAGCCATTTTTTTGGTTAAACAGAATACAATCAACAATTAATGCTGATATTTTACTTTGGGTAAGCTAGTGATTCTTCATTATTATTGACATCCATATCTATAATATTTATAACAGTTTCATAAATTTTATCACTTAGGTTATTTTTGTCATTTTACATATTGATGAGTTAGATATTTATGAGATTTTAATGACAATAAAATTCTTGATTTATGTGCTTGAGTATTTTGCTATAGTAATAAAATCTCGGCATCAACATATTGCTGAATAAATAATTAATTACTTGGATTAATTTAATTATTTATTTATATATTTATTATTATTATTATTATGAGCATAATAGTAGTAATAATATTTTATTATTTTATTTATTTTTATTATATCATTTATCACATTATTATTATTTTAAAGGATTTAATAATAATAATTTTGTGAAAATTATGAAAAGACCATAATGCCTCTAAGGTTGGGATTGGGTTAAGGGCACTTAAGGGACATTAAAAATATGAAGAATATGTCAAATAACATATTAAATTGGAAATTAGAGTGTTTTGAAACCAATTCTAATTATTTTGAATTAAAAATCCCTTCTCTTTTGGATCTTTGAGAAAGAATTTTTTAGCAAGTAACCAACCTTTTTGTTTTCTTTTTCATGATAAATTCAACTTTAGGGTTGCCTTTTGAGAGAGAGAGAAGAAAAGACTTGGGCTAGGGTTTGTTCTTGAGAAACCATAGAGAGAAAGTGAGATTTCAAGTTTGAAAAGCTTGGGGAAGTTTTGGGTTATTTTGAGTGTTTTGGATGTCATTTATATGATCGAAGAAGACTTTTGTACATGACCAAAGTGGTTAGAAATCCGATTACAAAACCACCGCTTTTTACCTTGAAAATTAGGGTTCTTGAGTGTTTTCGAATTTGAGAGGCTTTGAGTGAGTTCTGGGTTAGTGGAGGTTGACATTTAGGCTTACAGGACCCATAGAATCAATTTAGACTTGAAGGAACAAAGCAAAAGGGGCTGGGACACAAAACTCAAATTTTAATACCATAAAATCTGCTACACAAAACTGGGGGAAGACAACCCCGATCATACCAACTTAGGGGAGTTTTTTTTTGGTGGTTTTAGACATGTTGACACGTTGGACATTGTGGGAGCCTCTTCAAACCAAAAAGGAGGATCAAAAGTGGCCAGAGAAGGTATTTAAAGTTCCTTGGTGCCTGATTGGTGGTAAAAAAAATGCATATTTATTGATCTCAAATGTTAAATTAAATTAAATTTTAATTAATAATTTCAGGAAATTAATGAAAAATATTTTTACAACTGAAAATATTTAGTTTGAATTTAATTTGTTTTATTTTGCAGAAATTATGTGCATTTTGATACAAATAAAAAGAAAGAATTAATTGAGAAAGAAAGAGTTGGAAAAGTGGTGTATTTGGAAGAATGATGAAATAAATGGTAGACAAGAAGAGGAGCCCAAGTCTTTAGCAGGCCCAGTCCAAGAGCTTCATGCACCCAGATTGCTCCACTCCATGCGTACTTCAACTCTTCCAATCTATTTGTTTCCATGCATGATCCCACAATTACCTCCCTTTATGAGCTTGACATGTGGCCAAATTTCACAAAATGTGTTGCTGAATGCAACGTTTTTGGACTCCTATTTCAATTAATATCATTAAAAAGAATGATATTCTCATTTATTAGTTAACGACCAGCTTTGAAATTCCTTTTATCATTTTGATTTTTTTGTTATAATTGTGTCCCCAAAACACTATAAAAAGGGACCTCTTGTACATATTTGGGGGTGTAATTTTTCATTGGCGAAAACTATAGTAAATTTTAGTCTTATTTTGTCTATCTCTTCTCATATTTTCTCTTTAGATTATTGTGAGAATGACTAGCATTTTTGGCTAGTTTCCTAGATAAGGTAAATGATGATCCTATATGCAAGGTGAAATTTATTTGTGTTTTGATTCACCAAATGCTTAAAGTTTATACATTTGAGTAATATATTTTTCTTCTATTTTTCTCTATCTCAATATCAATATATTTATCTATTTAGTATTATATAGAAATAGTCATGCTTTTTCTATGTGAATATGATTAGGACAAATATATTGATATTATAATTTTATGATTAGTCTTTTATTGCATTATTGCCAATAAGGTATATTGTCATTCTTAGATTTTTCATAAGATTATTTTCTAAGTTCCTAATGTGAGAATTGTTATTACTCGAATACATTTTATTATATATGTTCTTCATGTTTTATCTTCCGATTAAATTGTTGGGAAGTGAACGATTTAATTGTGTTATATGTGTGAATCAAAATCCAAATAAATGAGCCAAACATATAGGTGATTCTTGAAACCTTATCACTTTTGTTATTGAATTTTTCTACCAATTTTATTTGCTTTAATTTTATTTTCAACATTTTCTCAAAAACTACCAACGGTTTATTTACTTTTTGCGCTTAATGTTCTACTAATCACTTTTTGATAAGATATCTCTCTGTGGACACGACCGCCCATACTACACTACAACAACCGCTTTGTGAAGACAAGTTTGGGCGTAATCAGTGCCGTAGAAGGCAAGTTTTCCGTCGAGCCCCGATTGCTTCGGTTCTAGAGAGTTTTGGTTCATTTTTTTGGCTTTTAAATCTGTTTTGGATGCTATACTGATCTATGATAATGATTGATTTGGTTTGGAATATATTTGAATTATTTTCTACAATAATTATGAAAAGTGCTTAGATAATTGTGGTATTGTTATTATATATTTTTGTGAATTATTTACTGATTTAAAGTCATTCTAGAAACTAATATTAAATGCTTGGGTGTTTATTGTATCATTTTTTAATAATTGTTGAAAAATAATTACATAAATAAGGTTTAAATAAATTTATTTACATTTGGGTATTGCTTATTGTTTTGATATTGTTGTTATGACTTAAAAATAGTATTAAAATGAATTAGATTTATTTGGAAACATGATAGGGTGTTACTTAATGAGTGTATAAATATTTTGTAATTTTATGCATTTACAAGTGGAATTTTATGCATAAATTAAAATGATAATTGACACACATAATAATAGTGATTTATCATGAAGTTTAATATGTTTTGAACTGTTAGGAAGCATGTTAGAGACTGGTTTGGTAGTTGTAGATGTGATTTCCTACAATTGATTAGACAGCCACCAGCAAACTGTCAAGAACAAAGAGAGAGAGATGAGAGTTCAATTGGGAGCAACGGTGGGGTGTCAGCCAAAGGGAATCTGACGCTCAAGTTAGTCAGATTGTAACAAACGCTAATTGAAAGTAATAAAACTATGATGTAAATAATGAAATAGTGATGGATGGGTAGTGGAATGGTAAGAGTGACGGTGGCGATGATGGTGGGACTGAATGACTGGGTCAAGTCCGGTGAGGTCAAATCAAACTGACTGATTCGACTTGCTTGACTGGATCCCTGAGAGAGAGAGAGTAGCCTTTGTTTCAACAAGAGAGTAAAAGGGAGTCAAGTGATTATCTGATGTCCTTCTCAACCCCTGAGGGTATTTTTTATAGTCGTCCTCTTCTTTCCATTCTTCTCTCATCTATCTCGCCCGTCTGACCAGTTCTCAGTGGTTCCCCTCTGTCTTCATGGGAAGAGGAGCGGGTTTTTTGACAGCTTCAACGTCTCTGGCTGACTGAATGCACTCGGACTCGGGCCTGGGTGCCAACTGGTCTGTTTGGATGGCTTATTTAATATGTGTGGGCCCATTTGCATTGGTTTCGGGACTTACTGGTTTATTGGGCCTGATGATCTAGTCTGGCTGACTAGTTGGACTTTAATTGTAGACCAATTTTGTCCACTACAGTTTGTCCCTCACTCTCTCGTTAGAATTCATTCTAGATAGAGAGTATATAATGTCGAATTCTAAGCACTACGAGACCTTAATGTTACCTGGCCAAGTAGGGTGAGTGCCCAAGTATCCTGGTGGCTAGGTGGCCGAGTGGCCAGGTGGCTGCTTGGACCGAGTGGTCGAATGGCCTATTGGTCCATTGGCTGTGTGCCCTTTTGGCCAGGCGGCCGAGCCGCCAAGTGGCCTTTTGGCCAGGCGGTTGAGTGGCCTGTTGGGCAGGTGGCCAGTTGGACCGAGTGGCCTATTGGCCGAGTGGTCGTATGTCCTTTTGGCCAGGTGGCCGAGTGGCTATGTGGCTCTACAGTCCGACCGAATAGATGGATGGCTCAGCCAAGCGGTCTACGTGGTGGCTGAGTGGCCTGCTATGTGATCACATGCACATGAGAGACAGCCGAGCGGGCCGAGGAGGCTGTGTTCCCGGGAGAGATGGTTGATCGGGTCGGGTGCTCCACTTAGATGGCTGAGTGTGTTGTCTAATTTCCTAAACACATTGTCAAGTTGCTTGCCAAGTTTCCCTAGTTCCTCCCCCCCCTTAATGTTTCTTAGTAAAATTTGAGTATCCTTTGGTATGGCCTTCTGATGTTTGACACTTAACATCCATCTGACGAAGTTGTATGCCTATATAAGGGGGAGTTTTTTTTCCACCTTTGCACACATTTGACGAAGTCTTGTAGGGAAGGTACATGGTGTGGAGTGGAAGAGCTCTCGAGAGGTAAGTATTCTACCTTTTGTTTTCCTTTGAATATTCTTATGCATGTATTTTGTGTTCTTCGCGTTAGGTTAGATAATTCAAATTTTTTTTTTATCCTGTAGATTTTTCGTTTGTGTTTGATCTGGTTGTAATGGTGGCAATTGCATTTCTGTTGTTTATTCTTTTAGGATTTGTGTATGTCTGATTCATGTGTTTCGCTCCTCTAACCGAGTGCTCTGTTTGACTGACTAGTAAAGACTTTTAGGCTGACTGAATACTGTCTAACTGATCACATTGTTATTTGATTTGGTATAATAGTATGTTTGCCTTGTTTCATCGTATGTTTTCGATGTTAGGTCCGTTGGTATTGTTGATATCTTGTCTTTTCTTAATTTACCCTTAATGAGTGGTCCGTCTAACTGATTGATGAGTCATTTGGTGGTTCTTACTTGCATATCTAGCTGAATGTTCTTTATGTCTTTTTTATGTTCCTTCAAAGCTTAGTTGTTGTTTTTCTTTAGGTGATCCGCTCATTATGTCTACAAGTAGGTGTGATAGTCATGCTGACTCAGTCATTCGACTGTCTTGTTCGTTTAGTGGAGAAGATTTTAGTGCTCAATTTTAGATTTCTGCTGAGATGGTTGATTACAACTGAGCTACAGTAGTAGAATTGGGTGGTCGTACTTTAGGTGATGCTAATGGAAGGGGAATAGATTCTAATGAACCTATCAATGATGGTATGCCCAGTTCTGGTAGTATGCTTAGTTCTTATCCTATGTCTTCGATAAGTTTAGATGAATTTCCTTATCTTCGTCATTCTTATGAGATTCACGATTCCATCAGTCTGCATGCTCCTACTAATGCAGAGCAGTCTGACTGGTACTTACCTGATTAGGTGTGTTTGTATGAACTTCCCTTTAGGAAAGGGTTTTGGTTTCGTATCCCTAGATTAGTGGTTGAGTTGTGTGAACACCATGAGATTTCACCTGGACAACTGATGCCTAATTAATGGTGGGTTTTGATGTGTCTCGAAGTCCTCTATGAAAGACACAACATAACATTTGGGGTGGCTGACTTACTAAGAGCTTACTTTTTGAAGACACATCTATATGAAAAGGGTAGGTACCAATTAACGGTCAGGGGGAAGGATCCCCCTCTAATTATTAGTTTGAAGAGTGGAGATAAGAGGTGGAAGAATCATTACTTCTTCGTCTCTTTCGTCTCGTTGGGGTTATCGACTGATAGTAGGATACCTTGTTCATGGTCTCCTGCTTGTGAGTCTTTTATGCTTGCTTATTAATCTGTTTCTTTGCATATTCTTGTTTTCTGCTGATACTTATATTATTTTGCATGTAGACTTCAGGTTGAGTACCTTTGGGATTCAAGGGTGTTGTACCCTAAATTTAGCACGAGTTTAATTACTCAGCTCGGGTACAGGTGGCAGGTAAATACGTGGAAAAATAACCAAGTTGAATATCTAGTTATTAACCATGTGAGCATCTCGATATTCAATCTAGTTCGTAGACGGTATACAAGTCACTGTCTGACCAACACTTAAGGTAATAATAGACTTCGAGACTCATAATGGTCAGACCCAACTTTAGGCGTTCTAAACCTACTCCGATCTTGGAGTCAGATAGTTGTCAAGCATGAGCTCGGGTGAGATATTCAGCTAGTGAGGACCAAGATATAACACATACTAAAGGATCCCAGGAGATTTTAAAATTCTTTGTACGATCATTAATGACTAGGCGGTATCAAATATCTATAATTTATTATTCGACATAGCAGGAACATATTTATTTTGTTATCAAATCATATCCCAATGTAAATGGGAATAATCTGTATTAATTATATGCCATATATAATTACGTGGTTTATTTACGTAGTTACACAAACCTGTCCATGTAATTCCCCTATAAATACTAAGAATGTTGGACAGGGAGGGGGGATCATTTTTGTATTACCGAAACTCTGCAGAAATAGAGAGAAAAACAGTAATAATATTGACTCGTGGACTAGGTGGATTTTAACCATTGAACCACGTAAAAGTTTTGTGCTTTTGAGTGAATGCTTATTATTTCATTGCGGTTTATAATCTAGCACTAATCTACCCATTTTATTTCTTAATATATACTGTTGGCGAAAAACCACGTCAACAAAGGGAGTCTTCTAGTTGACTCAAGAGTATTCTTGCTATTCTAGAGGCGGAGCGTGAGTGGAGTAATTTGTTGTCTGAATCGAGTCTCTGTCAGAGTTCTTTGTAGCATTCTGTTGAACAACTCCTTGAAGGTATTCCTCTTCTCCAAAGTCCTGATAACCCTCGTATTGTGTTTATCAAGAGAAGTTTAGAAGTCTTGGGATATAATCTCAATTTGTTGACTAAGTTGACGATAGATGAGCGGTTGTTTGCAAACATAGCTATGTCTCAATCTTTTACACTTCCCCTAACTGGTTCCAATGCCTTGGAACGTTTACATCAAGCAAGAAATCAACTGTTGGCAGCTCTGATGCTGACAGGGAGGTCGTCGCGCCTCCTGCTGATCCTCCTATTTTGATGCGAAGTCAGACAAGAAAGAAGAAGAAGGTTGTCCAGGCTGAGTCTTCCGACCCGTTAAGTGACACTATTGCCCTTTCATTCCCTTCCAATGTTGCCGCTTAAAGTGAGATTGGGACTCACTTATGAGAGATCAATAAGCTGTTGTGGCTTGAAGATGATCAAAGGATAAAGCAAGTCGATATGGATGGGTCAATCAACACTACAATTTCCCGTTTGTTCCAGATATGGTGATTTCCCTTAGGTTCTTTTGTGTTGACTAGCAGATATCTCATGTTGTCTTACATTTTTTGCAATTTTTTAGGGTTTGTAGGGGTCATTTAGCTGAAGCAGAAGATCAAGTCCTTAATGGCAACTCTTAAGGACGTAAGAGGCCAGAGAAATGATCTTCGAGGTGAAGTTGGTCAGCTGAAAGATTCCAAGAAGGAGTTTGATCAACTTATAGTTGATTTAAGGGTTCAACTAGAATCCAAGGAAGCTGATGCCAAGAAGCTGAGGGTGGCTCTTGGTCAAGTTGATGTCCTGAATGCTGAGGTAGCTTCGTTTGACAATCGAATGTTAGTGATTGGGATGGAGGCTGAGATCTAGTGTCGTGGCATAATGACCAGTGAGTTTCAGGATGGTAAGATTGATAGCTGGGATGTTCCTAAGTACATTGCGAATTTCAAGGAATTTGAGAAGTTGAGGGCTGAAGAGACGACCCGAGCCAAAGAGTTAGAACTTCTTTTGGCGTCATGACTACTCATGAACTAGTTGTAGATGACTGACACTTTCTTTGTTCAAGTTCTCTGTTAGGGGATGACTATGTATTTTGGGTTGTTGTATGAATTTTTTTTATATAGTGTTGTAAACATGAGACTTTTTCTATTTTACGTTTTTTTGTTGTATCTTGACTTGTTGTAGCTTATGTTAGCGTTCTATAAGTTGCTGTATCGGATGCCGATTGGCTATATGACTTATGAATTATTAGTATCTTATTCCCCCCAATCTAAGTATGAAGTTACTTAGTCGATTTGTACTTAGATTTGTAATTGATCTATTCATAGTAAAAAAATAGTTGTGATAGGGGGTTAGGTTCCGTGGAGCTACCTACATACCCTTTGCAGGGATCAAGCCCAAATGTAGTTTTGACACTTCCTGCATGACATGACAGTGTCAATATGTTGCTTGAATGAGGATCCCGTGAGATCATTGATGAAATAAAATGAAAGAAGACTGGGTTGAGTTAAAAGTGATACTGTTTTAAGTGGATAGCGTTCCAGCTGTTGTTGATTCCACGTCCCTCTTTAGTTTGTAGCTTGTATGCTCCATGTCTGACTACCTTTGTGATCAGGTAGGGACCTTCCCATGTCAGGGAGAGCTTACCTGCTCCCACTTCCTTAGTGTTCTAGAACACTCTTCATAGTATTCAATCTCCCACTTTGAATGTCTGGGTGCGGATATTCTTATTGTAATGTCTGGCTATGCTTTGTTGATAGGCTGAAAATCTTAAGAATGCTTTGTCCCTTCTTTTTTCGATTGTGTCGAGTTCATGGCACATGTTTTCCCAATTCGCTTCATCTATCGTCAGCTCATATCTGGCTTTCGAAACTTCACTCTCGGTAGGGATGACTATGTCCATCCCGTAGGCTAATTAGAATGGTGTTTCTCCTGTCGAAGTCCTGGTTGTGGTTCAGTAGGACCATAGGATTCCTGGCAACTCGTCAGCCCATCTTTCCTTAGGCTTTTCAAGGTGCTTCTTGATGTTGTTCATGATATTCTTGTTGGATGACTCTATTTCTCCATTTGCTTGGGGATACCTTGGTGTGGAGAAGCTGAGCTTGATATTCCAGAATTTGCAGAAGTCTTGGAAGTCGAAACTGATGAATTGAGAGACAATGTTCGTCACGATCTCTTTTGGTACTCTATACCTGTAGATCACATTCTTCCAAAGGAAGCTCTTTACTTCTTTGTCTCTGGCTTGGTGGAATGATTTTTCTTCGATCCACTTGCTGAAGTAGTCAGTTACTGCAAGCATGTACACCTTTTGTTCTGGTGCGGTTGGAAACCTGCCTACTATGTCCATCCCCCATTTCATGAATGGCCAAGGGGATGTGATTGAGATGAGACGTTCTGGAGGTTGGTGGGATATTTGAGCAAACCGTTGGCATTTTGCATAGTCGGTTCACATAGTTGGCCAATAGTAGCCTTGTCGTAGGGCTGGGTGCGCTAAGCTTCGTCCCCTAGAGTGGTTGTTGCACTCTTCTTCATGCAACTCAGCCAGTACGTACTTGTCGTCTGCAGGGTCAATGCATCTAAAATATGGACCGGAAAAGGAACGTTTATAGAGTTTATAGTGAAGCGGGCTGATTGAGCCTTGACCCATCGTGCTTCATTCTTATCTTTAGGAAGTATGTCCTACTCCAGGTACTTGACTATTGGAGTCATCCATGTTTCATTGTTGGAGATGTCACTAACTTGCTCTTCTTCACCTTTACAGATAGCTGGCCATTGAAGATATACTACTTGTATCGTCTTGGAGTCGGTTATGTCGATGGAAGATCCAAGGTTTGCTAATGCATTCGCATGACTGTTCTCCCCAATTGGTACTTGGTTGATAGTGAACTCGTTGAAGTGGAACTGCAACTCTTTGCTCTTGTTGCGGTAGGCTATCATCTTGTTATCCCGAGCCTGATAGCTACCTTGCATTTTGTTGACTGCCAACTGGGAATCACTGAAGACCATGATCCTTTTGACTCCCATGTCTTTGGCTAGTCCGAGTCCAACTATCATTGCTTCATATTCGGCTTCATTTTTGGTAGCTTTGAACCCGCATCGGATTGCTTGTTCGATTATGTCACCTTGGGGTGAATTCAGGACGAGTCCGAGTCTACTTCCTCTAGTGTTACTTGAGCCGTCTACTTGCAAATTCCAGATTCTGGCTGACAGTCCCTTGGTCAGACAACAAAGTTCTTTCTTTGCCTGCACATGCATGCTAGGTGTGAAATCTACAATGAAGTAAGCTAATACCTGAGAATTGAGGGAAGTCTGTGGCTTGTATGTTATGTCATAGTCGCTGAACTCTACCGCCCACTTGGTATGTCTTCCTGATAGTTCTGGTATATAGAGGATTCATTTTAAGTGGGATGGTGGTCAGGACCGCTATTGGATGGCACTGGAAGTATGGGCGTAGCTTCATTGCTGTGTGGATGAGTGCTTGTGCAAGCTTATCTAGCTTGCTATATCGGGTTTCTACATCAAGCAAGGCTTTGCTTACATAGTAGACTGGAGATTTCTTGCCTTCCTCTTCTCGGACTAGGATCGTGCTAACTGCCATCTCGGATACTGCTAGGTAGACGAATAGTATCTCATTCTCTTTTGGCTGTGAGTGGAGAGGCGGGCTGAGGTACTGTTTTAGTTGGGCTAGTGCGTCTTTACATTCAGCTGTCCACTCAAAGGTTTTTTATTTTCTTAATGTATTAAATAAGAGGTGACATCATTCTGAAGACTTCGAGATGAATCGATTGAGTGCTGCAATGCGTCTAGTTAACTTTTGTATGTCTTTTATGCACGTTGGAGAAGGTGTTCTTTGGATTAATTCTATCTGTGTTGGATTAGCCTTGATTCCCCTTTGAGTTACTAGGTATCCAAGGAATTTACCTGCAGTTACACCAAAAGAGCATTTGGTTGGATTCAGTTTCATATTATATTTCCTAAGAATGTCAAAAGATTGTTTTAAATGACTGATATGGTCCTCTGCAATGAGGGATTTGACGAGCATGTCGTCAATGTAGACTTCCATCGTCTTGTTGACTAATCTCTGGTAAGTCGTTCTTGCATTCTTTAGTCCGAACAACATGAACTTGTAGCAGAATATGCCCAAGTTGGTCATGAAGGCTATCTTTTCCTGGTTGTCTGGATGCATCAGGATCTAGTTGTATCCTGAATATGCATCCATGAAGCTTAGGAGTTCATGGCTAGCTGTGGCGTCTACCAACATGTCTATGTGTGGTAATGGGAATGAGTCCTTTAGACATGGCTTGTTGAGGTCTGTGAAGTCGATGCAAACTTTCCATTTGCCATTCTTCTTCTCCACAATGACTACGTTGGCCAACCAGTCGGGATAATGCAACTTCCTCACGAACCCACTATCAATGAGCTTTTGAACTTCTTCGTTAATGGCTTTGTTCCTTTCAGGGGAAAATTTTCTTCTTTTTTTCTTTCTTGGTGGGTAGTTTGGATCAACTTGCAATTTATGGACAATTACTTCGAGGTCAATTGCAGTCATGTCTGTATGGGACCAATCAATACAATCATAATGGGCAGAAAGAAAATAAATGAGTTTAGTTTTGATGTGGGGGTCCAATCGTGATCCAATTTGGACTTTGTGGTCTAGGAAGTCTGGGTGTATCTGAACTTCGTCCAACTCCTCCACGTCTGGTTGCTCCATGTGGGAGTCAGTCAGCCTATCATGTTGAAATTGCTATAACTGAGCATGTTTGGCCTTGATGGTAGTCTAGTAACATGCTCTTGAGTCTTTTTGCTGGCCTTTGATTTCTTTTACTCCCCATTTAGTTGGGAACCTTAGAACTTGGTGGTATGTTGAAGGGAATGCCTCCATTTCATGTATCCATGGTCGAATTAGTATCACGTTGTAAGCAGACGGGGATATTGACTCCTTCGGCATAGACAAGTAGCTCGATCTCTCCTAGTCTGTTCTTTTGCTCTCCACTGAAACTGATGAGGATTGTAGTCTTCTTTATGATCTATGATTCATCTATCCCCATTTCCCTAAGAGCACTTAAAAACAAAATGTTACCTGAACTACCATTATCAATAAGTATATGTTTAGTAAGACAGTTAGCAATGTAAAATGCAATAACAAGAGCATCATGATGCGGGTTGAGGAGTCTAGTTGACTCTGTTGTTGAGAAACTGATGGTTTGAGCTGGTAGGTTGATGGTATTCTTCTTTGTCCCGTTGGACTCTCCTTTGATCTAGTTGGTCTGCCTGGCATGTCTTTGGCTGCTGAATGGGTGACTCGGCTTACCTCAGAGCCACTAGTTATTACGTTCATTGTCCGTTCATGAGTAGGTGGCTTCGGCGGGGTTACTTCTCTTCGGACGACTGACTTGTCTGCCTCCTGCTGGAATGTTCGTTTGCCTTTTTCTGTGAGCAAGTCAGTCAAGTGACCATGTCTTAATAGGTTGGATACTTTGAGTCTTAAGGAAATGCACTCATTCGTCCGGTGACCGTGGTCATTGTGGAACTCACACCCTTTAGTTTTGTTTCGCTGGTTAGATGGAGTCCTCATACTTTCCGGCCATTTCACTTTGTCTCTGAGTCCTTTTAGTACGCCAATGACTTCAGCTGGTGAGATTGAAAGATTGTATTCTGGTATCTTTGGTCCATCTCGGAGACGTGTCTTAGACGATCTGTTGTACTCCCTCCTTCTGTTCTTTGATCTGTTATGAAACAGGTATGGCTTGGATTGTCTGTCTACCCTTGCGTCTTTTCGAGTGTCTTTCCTTGGAGAAGAGTGATAATAGTTAGCTTCATCTTCCTCTCATTTGATCTGTGCCCAGGCCTTGGTGAGAACGTCTTCTATCATTTTGCAAGGATACTTGGTAAGTTCTTTGTATAGGTTTGAGTCGTAGCGAATCCTTTGCGGAAGGCCGATATGGTTGTGTCCTGATTACAATGGGTTATAGACACCTTCTCTTTGTTGAAACAGCCTACGTAATCTCGTAACGGCTCACCCCATCGTTGAACTATGATGTAGAGGTCTTTAGTAAACTTTTCAAGTTTCCTACTACTAAGAAACTGCTCAACAAAAGTGTCAGTCAATTGTGCAAAAGTAGAAATAGAATTATTAGGTAAATTAGTATACCACTGGAGGGTTGATCCAATCAGACAAGAACCAAACCCCTTACACATTATCTACCTGTATTGAGCAATGTGATCATCGGGATCAAACGTTCCATCAAACATCTTCATGTGGGGGAAGCTGAACTTTTTCAACATTTCGACCATGGATATATCATCGATGAAAGGTGAGTAATCGTAGCAGCTTGCTGCACTCTTTTTAATAGGGGCTGGCATTCCAAGAATCCACTGGGTGAGTGCTTCCATCTCGGCAAATTTATGAGCCAGCTCAAGATCTTGGATTGGAAGTGAGCTAATGTTGGTGTGGCAGGATGGCTCGCTTATGGTTGGGTGATTCAATCTGATTGTCTGCTACTCAGGTACATTCTGACCAGCTCCAATGATAGTTTGGCTGGCTCCAATGGTAGGCTAACTAACACCTGGAACATGCTGTTGTCTAGGTCCAGTGGCTGGCTGACTGGCTCTGGAATCTATTGCTGTCCAGCTGCCGAGGCTGGCTGGCTGACTCTCGGAATCTGCTATTGTCCAACTACCGAGGCTGGCTGGCAGACTCCTAAAATCTGCTGAGGCTGGCTGCCTGACTCCTGAAATTTGTTGTGGTCCGGGCGCAGATGAATGTCCATGTCTAGTCTTGGTTATCTGTTCACTTGCATTGGCAATAGAATTTTGTATGTTAGACATGGTGGGTGGAGTTTGATAATTCCTTACCAAGGATGATGGAACTGTCTAACTCGATCCATCATTGTTAAAGATAGGGGTGAGGTCACCCAAAGGTTGCATCAGGCTAATTGGGCCTCAGAAGCGGGATGGCTGAACCTCGGTGGCTTGAGAAGACATGGCCTCCATTCGCACGAGTAGGTCAGCATTCTCAGATTCGAGCCTCCTCATTTTTTCATGTTCTTCATTCATCTGGGTAGTAAGAGCAGCGAGCTGGGCAAACAGATCGAGTGTCTCAGTCACGTCTGACATGGCTCGTAAGTGAACTCCTTGATTTTTTTGTCAATCCACGGCGGGCGCCAAATAGTAGATGTGATTTCCTACAATTGATTAGACGGGCACCAGCCACTTGTCAAGAATAAAGAGGGAGAGACGAGAGTTCAATTGGGAGCACCGGTGGGGTGTCAGTCAAAGGGACTCTGACACTCAAGTTAGTCAGATTGTAATGAACGCTAATTGAATGTAATAAAACTATGATGTAAATAATGAAATAGTGATGAATGGGTAGTGGAATGGTCAGAGTGATAGTGGTGATGACGGCGGGGCTGAACGATTGGGTTAAGTCCAATGAGGCTGATCAAACTGACTGACTTAACTTACTTAACTAGATCACTGAGAGAGAGAGTAACCTTCATTTCAATAAGAGAGTAAAAGAGAGTCAAGTGATTATCCGATGTCCTCTTCTCAACCCCTGAGGGTCTATTTTATAGTCGTCATCTTCTTTCCGTTCTTCTCTCGTCTATCTCTCTCGTCTGACCAGTTCTCAGTGGTTCCACTCCGATCTTCATGGGAAGAGGAATAGGTTTTTTGACAGCTTCAACATCTCTGGCTGACTGAATGCACCCGGACTCAGGCCTGGGTGCCAGCTGGTCCGTTTGGATGGCTTATTTAATATGTGTAGGCCCATTTGCATTGGTTTGGGGCCTTACTGGTTTATTGGGCCTGACGAGCTAGTCTGGCTTACTAGTTTGACTTTAATTGTAGACCAATTTTATCAACTAGAGTAGTTATGATGAATATTGGATTATTATGTTGATTTATACTTAATTAATATAATAATTATTAGAAATTACATAATTATGTTAAAATTACGTTTTAATCTAAGTTTATGATAATAAAATAAACTTAGGGGATGTTTGAATTAATTATGATCATATGCACGATTTATTTGATTAAACTAATTAGTTATGTACTTAAAATGGGTATTTAAGTAAAGTTTTACGTCAAAATTATTTCTATGAGTGCAAGCATGAAAATGACGTGAATTATTATGAGTTATGCTTAGGTTTAGTATGTCATTCAAAGTAAGTTGGAAATTTGTGTAGTGTTTTTGGCCTAGGGTTTAAAATTAGAGTTTGTGTGATCAAAACCATAATTCTTTTTACTTGAATGTATTTTGAGTGTGTCTCTCTATAGTTGGGAGCCTAGGGTCTTGTCCTCAACAAGGAACCTCGGCGAGGAGTTTGAGGAACGGAAAAGGAGTTATCATCAATTGACGTAAGAAGAGTGGACATCTCCGCACAGGGTGTATGTTTTAACATACAATGTTGTTTTATTTTGTTGATATATGCACTTCTTTGTTATATTTAATGGTTATGTGATGGTGTTTGTTACCATAAGGATAGTGCTAGGGTTCGATGGGTTATTAATGGGTGTATTAAATACAAAAATCAGGATACACAATGGAATAGGATCTTTATAAAAATTATTAATGCCAGCCATGATCATACATATATAGATATATTAAATCACATACAAATAGATAAAAGACTATCTCTTGAAGCCTATCAAGTATCCTTGAATCTTTTTGTATAAATCAACCATCTTCCTATCCTTATTCTAAAAGCTCATACATTGATCTTCCATACCATTCCTCAAACACACAAGGACGTGTGTGGGCATGTAGGATTCGAAGGTTGATTTAGAACTCTGTAGATGTACTCAGAACATAAGATCTAGAGAGGTTTGAGAAGAGAGAGAGGCTACATAAATTTATAGAATTTCAGGTTTAGGAAATTCTATCGTTTTCTTGAGAGAGAGTTTGACAGTCAAAACAACTTCTAAGAACTTAAACTAAAAGTATCGCTTCTTTCAGGTTTATAAAGATAATTATTTATTTAATTAATTAATCTTGATTTTATTTAAAATAAAATTGATCAATTACATCTATTTTAATTCTTTAATTTTAAATTAGATTTAAAAGAATAATTAAATATAATTAAATAAACAAATTATTTGAAATTCAAAATTCAAATCCCAATGATAGAAAATATTCGTGGATGGCGCCACTCACTGTACAATACAGTGAGTGGCGTGAGCCATATTAAGGATTTCCCTAATTTTCTCTTTTGTTTGTTTAATTAATATTTAATACAATATATTTATCCCAAAATAAATATTACTTAATTCAAAATTAACTTTATCTTAAAATATTAGTTTTACATAAATAAATATCTTATAATAAGATAATTATTAATCTCTCTATATATTAATTCAAACATGATTAATATTTATTTTAACATATAGTTTTTCAAAATAAAAATTATATAGTTAAATAATTAATTAATTCACAATTAATCAATTGCCCATAACCATCGCATAATTATTTCCTTGCCTCAAAAAATTAATTAATTTGCAATCAAGTCATTCTCTCTACAAATCTTCCTTATGACATCCTTACCCTTGACAGTTTAGGACAGAGGTGACCTGGGGACTATGGACCTATAATACGAATCTCCAATAAACTAGATTATTAATCAAACTCTTTAATCTAATAATTTTATTTTTTAACTCCATGATTACTCCACTATAAATATAGAATTGCACCCTAAGTATTTATAGAATTATATTTACATAGTTTTCTTTGTAGTCCATCAATATAATCAACAAATGTAGTTCTGTCCTCAAACTATTGGTTCGTTAATTAGAGTTTTTCAAAGTTACAGTTTTACCCTTCTAATTATCTCATGTTCCTTAAGTTCCATTAATTCACTAGCGAATAATTAATCTATCATCAAATTATAGATTTGAGGTCAATAACTATCCAGTTCCAGAATTAGCCCTTAAGGGAACCAATATTCGATCTGTTAGGAAAGTGTGGATTTCATTATTGTAAATCATGTTCCCAACCATTCATGATATGAAATCTCCAAAACAAAATCCATTAGCCTCATTATACTCAGAAACCTTAACGAGTGAATCAAAAGATCCAATATGCAGAAACAAGAGTTCATGACTACTCAGGATTTAGATTGATCTACAAATAATCTTCTATTATGATAAGAATTAAATATTTATGGAAAACGGTAAGTTTATAAAGATAGTTAATTCATATCAGTCTTGTCATATATAATCTCTATTATATACAATACATTTACCAAAATGTCTATCCACATCAGTAATCCGAATCTGGACTATTTGTATCTCGTATGCTTAGTAAACCGTACTAGTAACCATTCTTTAAAGATTTCTTCTGACTATATTATTCATTGTATATGATCTTAATTCTCTCGTACTAATAAAATATAATATCCTCATAAATGAATATGGAATTTTCTTGATATTCATTTAAATTATTAAAATAAAAATTATAACATTCAAATATAATAAAATTGTATTTTTATTTAAATCAATAAAATATCTTTAAATGCTTTTAGGGCATAAATCCTAACAATTAACATATATGTTTTATGGTAAATATATGTTAGGCATGTTGTTTTATTTTATTGCTACTTGGGTGCTCATATCACTTGTAGGAATGTTCCGATATAAACCATGGGTGAGTACAATTCGTGGTAAAGGAATGCCTAGTTGGATTGTCATGTATGAGATTATCACAAGGTAGGGCAATTCATATTTCATGTCTGATCAACCTAAGTGTATACTTGATTATCGTATGGGAGTATAATGTGCAATATGATTTTTTTTTTTTTATATGTGTGTGAGCATAGCATGCATCGTGTTTATATATTGTGGTATCTTGTTTATATCGCGTGGTTTTTATATAAGGTTATGTTATGTTATCTTGTTGGGGGAGATGTGTCCTACATAGCTTTTCTTAATGAGTGTTGGCTCACATGTACCTATACGATAAGGGCACAGCAAAACAGTGAGTAAGGCAGGCTAAAGGCGTGGATTTTACATGTTAGTGGAAGGGTCACAGGGTTTGGTGTCTTTAAAATGTTTTGAAATGACTGTTATGAAATTGTTAAGGATTTTTAAATAGACTTATGTTATTTATGGTTTTAAGTGTTGAAACATTTTCTTTTAAATAATGAGTTCTCATGCCTTGTTTATGTTACTTCCTCCTAATCCAGGATCGTTACACGGTGTGTTTAAAACAATGCTTAACTCGGTAAGTGAGTCATTTGGACTCAAAAGTACAATAAAAATTAAATGATGGTTTAGGTACTAAAAAGTTTGGTTAATAAACTTAAACTTTTCATTAAAAAAAAGTTATGACTAAATACAAGGGACCCTAAGGTTATAAATCAAAAATACAAATTTATAATAATTACAAAGCTAGCCAACCTAAGTGGAAAAATCAAACTATTAACCCTTGTTCCTCAAAAGTATCTCGTCCATGGCGGTCGAGCAGGCTGAGTATGCACTCGCCACTCTTACAACTCAAGGCTGGTCCATCTTTCCTTTGCACTCCAAGGGTGGCCTAGCCATAACGGCCTGCGTTCAATGCACAGAATGCCGATCACGACTCATAAGCCAAGCCTTGCAAACCCTCGACTCATAAGTTGAGCCTTGTAATCCTTTTACTTATAATCCGGCCTTATAATCCCTCGACTTATAAGTCGGCCTTATAAATCCTCGACTAATAAGTCGAGTCTTGTAAATCCTTGACTCATAAGTCGAGCCTTGTAAACCCCTCGAATCATAAGTTGAGCCTTATAAATCCTCGACTTATAAGTCAAGCCTTGAAAACCTTCAACTCATAAGTCGAGCTCTTTTAATCCCTTGGCTTATAAACCGAGCCCCTTTTTATTCAAGTACACCCTCGACCAGCAGGTCGAGCTTTTGGATAGGTACAATAGGCAGATCTTCGACTTATCAGTCGAGCCTGCCAATCGGGAACATACATACATATACTATCTTGATCATACACAGATGCAACGCATTACAACGTACTTACACAGGTATACACATGCATAATTATAATTATGATCATTAGCTGGGCCTGAGCCCTTAGGGTTGAATTCCTGCACTCAAAAACCCTCTAGGGGCTCAAAACCCCTTAAGCGTCGCGACCCCAAGCACGTGTTCCGCGACCCGCCCAAGTCAGATGCTCTAGCCTCCTTTTCACTAAACACGTGCCGCAGTGCGCCCTTGTGTCAGAGCCCTTCCTTGGCCCCTGGGTTAAAGAAGGCCGCAGCACCCCAAGAACAGGGTTGCGGCCCGACCCTACGAACCCAAAATTCTTTGGTTTTCCTTCAGCCAAACCCAATCAAAATCACCCAAAATCAAACCTAGAATCTCAATTCAATTCCCATAATAGATTCAACATTTTCTCAGGAACAAAACCCAACTCAAAACTTGATGGAAAACTCATCAAAACCCAAAATCCAACAAAGCCTACAATTCTAGGAAAAGCTTCAACCACATAAAATTAAACTAAAAACCAGAACGAACTCTTACCTCCAATGGCTAGATTATGGTCCCAAGTTGCTCCTAGCTTAATCCTAGACACCAAACCTACAATTCCCAAGCTTTGTTCCTCAAGAATCACAAAATCTTCAAGTCCCCAAGGAGAGTGAAAGAGATCTACGGGAGAGAGATAAATTTTCCTTTATGTTTTCTGAGTGTTTCTCTGCTTTCCACAGCTTTCCTATAACGCCCTACTCCCTTAGAGCCGTTACTAAGTGAATTTTTAAGACAAAACAGTGCAATGAACTCGCTAACCGAGGTTTTGAGGCAAAAGTGTGACTAATAAAAGTTAAGGCTGTAATCTTTGAAAATGCGTTGACTCAATAAAAACTTCTAGTTTTAAACAATTGGGATCCCAAAAATAAGGTTTGAAAACCATTTACATCTTGAAGTAAGTTTACAGTTGATCAGTTATAAAATCATAGTTATTACAGCCAATATCAAATAAACCCCCAACCAAAGCAGTCGGGCAGGCCAAACATGTACGCGTCGCTTCACGCTCTCCGTACTCATGGTTGGTTGACTCAGTCTTTGCCCTACCTGCAACACGGAGCACCCGTGAGCCGAAGCCCAGCAAGAAAACTCATGCAGAACATAACATATGCAGTTAATACAGTTTATCATAACAGATAATCCACAGATAAACAAGTCAACCAATAGACTAAGCAAACACGGCCATGCCGCCCCAGAGCCTTACCAAAGCCCTGGGGTATCGGTTCTCACCGCGAGGATAACTCATGTATCCCTTGGGTCCCACCCTGAATATAGCATCCCATGTGCTAGGTGTTACTTTCGGCCCACGGCCGCCCCGGCCTACGCCGTTCTCGGCACTTGCCGTTCATTTCATCATAATCACACATATAGTACATTCAAAATAATCATTCACACATCATGATTCATTTAAGGTTAAACATTTGCACACAACACAATCTGGGGCCATGCCCTGCAATCATCTCATCATGCAACATGCAATATAGGGCCATGCCCAGCAATCACCCTATGGGCCCATGCCCTATCCTACGGGTGTTATAGTTTTCTTACCTTAATTCCAAATGCTTTAAATTGAAAAATGACGGCCCCCGAGCACGATCCACTTCCCGAGCACTAGCTTAACACCTAGTCACAACCAAGATAATGGATACCAATAAGATTAATCTCAAATGAGTTTCTAAACCAAGTTCTAGTACTCGAAACGTTGAAATTCACCAAACATTGTAAAAGACTCAACCCCGAGCACCCTAGGTTAAATTCCCAAGCCCAAATTCTCAAAATCCCAAAATTCCTTAAGCGCCGCGGCATGGCCCAACCATGCCGCGGCATGGCCCCCAAACAGAGCCACAAAATTCCCAGAAACAGGTAAGGGCCGCGGCCCTACATGGACCATGCCGCGGCCCGCCCTCCATCCTCAGCACAACTTAGCCTTCAAGGGCCGCGGCCCTCCAAGAACCATGCCGCGGCCCGACCCTTCGAACCCAGAAAAACCCACCATTTTCAAGCTTAAAACCTCACCTTAAGCCATCCCAAAGCTCCCAAATCAAAACCAATTAATAATCACAACATTAGGATGGTTTAAACAACACAATTCCACCAAAAATCCAACCTAACACTCACCAAGATCCCAATTCCAAATTTCTGAAATTTCAAACCTAAAACTCAAAACCAACCATGGAAATTCTCAATTTCAACCATCAAACTTTAATTTAAACCTTACCTCAGTTGTAGAATCATTTCCCAAAGGATCCCATGACCTATCTTCAAAGTTTCAAGCCTCAAACTCCACCTTGAACATCAAAATCCATAAACATTCTCAACCCAACAAAATCTCAGAAATTTAACTTGAGAAAAAGAATTAATTGCTTACCTTTACCCTGATTTGTTCTTGATTAACTCTTGAGCTAAACCTCCAAATCCCACAATCAATTTTCAGAAATTCAAGCTTGATTTCTCCTAAGATTTCTGTGGATTCATGAAAGAAAGAGGAAAGAAAGAAGAAGAAGAGAGGGTGGAGGCTGGGTCGGTTTCTCTAAGTCTTCAAATGGTTTATTTGTTTTGTTTTTATAACTTAAGCTGGTTACCTCAAGGTTCGGGGTACCAAAATATCCCCGAGGCAAAAATGGTAAAATCCCCCAGTATTCCCGCCTAGACATCCTAACCTCAAATATATCTCCAATTATTTATTTTCATAACCCAACATCAAAAATACTCCTTGACTCGCTCAAAGTCAAACATAATGCCCCGTTGTGACTTTTCCCCGCTATCTAGCTCTAGGATCGCCTCGTGCCGAAAGTTACACATCACCGATATACCCACATACCACTGTGGTCTCAACAATCATCACATATTAATACAATTATGCCCAACATGGCCAAAATTACAATTATGCCCTTCTAACACAATCCGGGCCTACAGGCATACTAATATACATAGTCATGCATCTCAAATAATCAAATAGTCACATAACACGCTTTAAATCATAACCATGCATTTAACTCATAAAATCACACATAAATCCCAACATGCCCTCCTGGCACACTAATCAAGGCCCTTAAGCCTTATTAGCGGTTTTGGGTCGTTACATTTCCAAACAAACCGAGTCAAGCCAAGGTCTATCCAAAAGACCTAAATACCCTTAAACCCAAATTTTCCTCTCAAATGCTCAAAAAGGCACTTTAGTCAATTACCACCATTTGGCACTTTTCCCCGTTATTCATAATTAACATCTCCTAAATTCTTGTTATCTCCAATACCCTCAAATGATCTCTAAATAATTTCTCCATTACCCGATAAATCCCAGTAATGTGCTAAATTACTAAAATACCCCTAGTTGGATATTTGACCCCGTTATGACTAAACCGCTAACTTGCCCCCTAGGATCGGCTCGTGCCGGATAACCCAAATATATCCACATAATAATGTGGTCACAATCATATACCATACATATATTCAAATATGCCCTCAACGGGCCAAAATTACGAAAATGTCGTTCTAATAAGAAATGGGCCCCATGCATGCTTAATACACCTAAGCATACCAATATAGTCATAGTATAATATAACTCAGATAATTCATATAATAACATGCTCATAACACATAAGCACTAAATTAATTCAATTATTGCCTCCCGGCACCCTACTCCAGGCACTAAGCCATATTAGTGATTTTGGGGCATTACAATTATCCCCTCCTTCACCTTTACTCTTTGTCCTAATCATGGAATACCTGACTAGAAGACTTCAGCAAGCTACTACTCACTCTTTATTCAGGTATCATCCTATGTGTAAGGGATTAAATCTCATTAACCTCTGCTTTGCAGATGATTTAATCCTTTTTAGCAAAGGTTCTAGGCAGTCACTGTTAGTCATTAAAGAAGTGCTGGACGAGTTCAGCAAAACTACAGGGCTTCATATCAGTGAGGACAAATCACAGGTCTTCTTTGGTGGTGTTAAATCTAATGAGAAGAGTACTATTCTCAATGACCTTCATCCCACAGAAGGAGTATTCCCTTTCAAGTATCTGGGGGTGCCTCTTAGGCCTACTAAATGGAAAGCTGAAGACTGTGGCATTATCATCAAGAAAATTAATTCGAGGCTGCATTCTTGGGCTAGTAGGCATTTATCCTTTGCTGGAAGAATCCAGTTGATTCACTCTATGTTATTTGGTCTTCATAACTATTGGATGAGCATCTTTGTGCTGCCTCACAGTGTGACTAAGGAGGTTGAAAAAATTTGCAGAGGTTTTTTATGGGGTGTTAATGGTAATAGGAGTAAAATTCATGTTGCCTCTTTGGATAAGGTGTGTCTCCCGAAGCATTATGGGGGTCTTGGGTTCAAGAATGGGATTAATTGGAACCATGCTATCCTAGCTAAATTTGTCTGGGCCATCTCAGGTAAGAGTGACCTGCTTTGGGTCAAATGGATCAATTCCATTTATCTTAAAGGTACCCCGTTCTGGTCTTATGATCTAAAACCAGACACGAGCTGGTACTGGCGTAAGCTCTGTTACTTGAGACAACGATATACTAGATCAGATATTGAAGCTGCTGGCTGTTCGGGTAAATTCAAATCTTCAGCTCTTTATAACAGTTCATTAACTCAAACTCAGGTCTGCTACTATTATAAAGCAGTCTAGAACTCTTTGAATTTACCTAAGCACCATTTCATGTTGTGGCAAGTGGTGAATTCCCAGCTCCTAACCAGAGATAATATGGTCAAGTTTCATCTTGACTTAGACACCTTGGACTGTCCTGTGTGTGGTGACAACTCCGAAACTCATGAGCACCTGCTCTACAGATGTAGTTTGTCTTGTAGAATAGTTGATCAGATCTTTGAGTGGTTAGGCATGAATGCTTGGCGTAAAGACTACAATGGTTGGATTAGTTGGCTGAACCTGAAGATGGTCGGAATGGTGCACTGTATCAATGTTGCTATTCTTGCAGCAGTCAACTATTGTATCTGGATTAATAGGAATAGGTATATTTTTGAAGGCTACTACAGTTCTATCTCTCATATTGTGAATGATGTTAAAACTATAGTGAAGTATAGATTACATTTTGTAAAAAATAGAAATTTGAATAGGCTTGAGAGAAATTACTTGATGAGATTACTATTGTAAGTAGTTTATTTTGTTTGGTGGAGTCTCCGTATTAGGAGCTTTGGTGAATTGTAGGTTGTATCTATTCAGTTGATTAATGAAGTTCTCATTCTTCTTGATAAAAAAAAAAAAATTATCCCCTCCTTACAGGAATTTTTTCCTCGAAATTTTCTCCTAAATAACTCAAGACCCTGATCCCGCCTGTTGGTCCCTCACTCTCAGGTCATCTCCTTGACCTTGTTGCTCCTCCATAATACCTTAACTGAAGGTATGGTTTTGTTTCTCATGACCTTGTCCTTCATGTCTAGTGTCTGGACTTGTTATTCCTCATAGGAGAGATCTGCCTGAAGCTCTAGACTCTCGTAACTCAATACATGAGTCATGTTTGACACATACTTTCAAGGTGTCAAATATAAAGTACATTGTGTACGGCTAATAGTGCCGAAGGTAAGGCCAATCTATAGGCCCCCTAACCGATCCCCTCAAAGATCTCACATGGTCTCATAATTCTAGGGCTACGCTCACCCTTATTCTCAAATCTCCTCACCCCTTACCATTGTGAGACTCTAAGGATGACGTAGTCTCCCACTTGGAACTCCACGTTCCTACGGTTCGGAATAGCGAGCATCTGTGGTCTGGTCTTCTCATTAGCCTCATTGGTCGCCTAAACTGACTCACAACCCAAGCATTTCCTCTCACCCATCTCATCCCGGTGAGTGTGCGATCTACACCTTCTACCATACAACATCTTCTAAGGTGCCACTCTATTAGAGGCAAATTTTCATTACAGGACCCTTCAAAATCCAACATGCATGCTCTCAGCATGTCTTCCAATATCTGGGTAATCCTCTCTGACTTACCATCAACTTGAGGACGATAAGCGGTACTGGACCACTGCTGTATATTCATCGCCTTTTGTAAACTTCCCCAAAATTTGGAAGCAAATGTGGGGTCCATATCCGTCAGGATAGACCTCAAAGTCCAATAAGGTCTTACTATCTCTCTCACCTCGAGATCTAATACTAGTCAACTGTATTGCTCGTCCTCACTGATAAAAGTGAGCTGAGTTTGTATATCGGTCCATAATGACCCAGAACGAATCTTGCTGGCCCACTATCCAGGGCAATCTTACCACGAAATCCATCGCGATGTCCTCTTACTTCCATCATGGAATACACAAAGGCTGTAATAGCCTTACTGGTTTCTGATACTCTGCCATGACCTGCTACCAAGTCAGGCACTTTGCCACATACTCAGTTACGCCCCTCTCCATCCTACGCCACCAATATAAAGCTTTCAAATCCTTGTACATATTCATGGTGCCTGAATGTAGATAGTAAGGGGTAATATGAGATTCATCCAGAATCTTCTGTTTAATCCCAGTGTCCATCATAACACAAATTCGATCCTTTATATCTCAATAAAATCATGCCTGACACTGTATAATCCTTAGCTATTCCAACTAGGAAATCCCCTCTAATCTTTCCCAACTGTGGGTCACTCAACTGTTTTTCTCTAATCCTCTCTAAAAGAGTAAACTTATGCATAATATTGGCCAACTGGCACACTAGTAACTCTATTCCAGCTCTGGTCAAAATTCTTCAACTGACATGAAGCATAGGCACTCACCTTATCTGTCTATATAAGGACATAACTTATACCAAAATATCAACGATAAAGATGATCCCAAACCAATTTAGATACTCTTTGAACACCCTTTTCATCTGATCTGTAAATGTTGCCAGTGCATCAGTCAATCCAAATGACATAATTACGAACTCATAATACCCATATCTGGTACAAAAGCGGCCCTCGGTATATCCTTTTTCCTGATCCCCAGCTGATGAGAACTAGATCGAAGATCCCCCTTGGAGAATACTGTCCTACCCCACAACTGAACCTTTAGTTCCTTCAGCTCCGCTGGGCCGTTCTGTAAGGTGCCCTCGACACTAGCTTTGTCCCTAGTGCTAGTTCAATAGCAAATTCTATCTCTTCGTGTGGCGGCAATCCTGGTATTCCTCTAGAAACAAATCTAAGAATTCACAGAATAACCTAGTCTCTTCTGGTCCCACTTGCACGACCTGAGCGGTATCCACAACGCTGGGTAAGAATCCTATGCAACTTCGTCGCAATAGGTCCCTAGCCCAAAATGCTGAATTCATAGGTACGCGGGGTCCATGCACAGTGCCAAAAAATATAAGGGATCATCACCCTTAGGCTCAAAGGTTACCATCCTTTTCTTGTAATCTATGTTTTCCCCATACTTCTCTTAACTAATCCATACCCAGAAACCATGTCAAAGTCGGACATAACCAACTATACTAGGTCAACTGACAACCTCCTATCGTCTACTATCACTGACAGTGACCTAACCCTTCTCCTAGATGCTTTCAACTCCCCCAAATGATGTCTTTTTCATCTGGCACACTCAGGAAATGTCCTCCAATCCTCGTTGCCGCTCTGGTGGCCAATCTGTACACCTCATGGCTTCTATCAGGGTTGAAAGCCAAAATACTATCTAGGGTCTTCCTTTTCTGGTCACTACGACCTCCGCCCCTACCTAATCCTTTAAAGGGAGGTCCCATCCTCCTCATATCCCTTCTAGTCGCCTTCTCGCACCAGATCTTATTCTCAGCGATGTAACGCCCTAGATAACCATGACCGTTACACTGTCTGTTTAAAATAGTGCTTAACCTAATAAGCAAGCCATTTGAACTTAAATGTGTAATTAAAGACTAAGCCAAGGTCAAGTAGTAAAAGATTTGGTCAACAAAGTGTTTATTTTTCAATAAAATATTATGTTCGTACACAGGATCCCAAAAATCAGTTTACAAATTGGTAAAAGATAAACAGACACAATTTAGTCGTCCTAAGCGGCAAGAACAAGGTTTAACCCTAGTTACTCCCAAGCTACCCCGACCGTGGCAATCGAGCAGGCTGCATATGTACACACCGCCCCTGAAGCTCTCCAAATCATGGTTAATCGAGCTATCAACTCCCTTACCTGCACCACGTAGCACCCGTGAGCCAAGGCCTAGCAAGAAAATTTATAACAACATGCACAAATAGGCAGCGGTATAAAGACAATAAATATAATTCACCAGATTGAACTGATTGTAGATTATAGGCAAAAATCCCAATAAAAGAGCAACAGTAGCATTTAATCAACCTTGACCCAACCAGTCAAATTATTCAACAGAGTACAAGAGTTAAGCTACACAACAACAAACATATATTCCCAAACATAAATTTCAATCAGTAATACAAATATTTAGGGTCAGCGCCCTTAGGACGAGCCCTCTATTTACTTAACTGACCCTGGCTTGCTTAGGCTGAGTCCATTGTTTATTTAGCTGACCCTGACTCACAGCGGCCAAGCTGCATCCAATGCGCTAATCGTCATCCCTGACTCCTTTAGGTCGTACTTCCACATATCATATAATACCAATACAGTTACACAACACATATATCCAAATACAGGGAACCTTAGTCCCAAACACAACCACATGAGTGCAGTTTTCTTACCTCGGATCCCGAGAACCAAGCGTATGGCAGCCCCGAGCACGATCCCTAATCCTTGAGCCCTTGGGGTATAACCTACTCACAATGCGATAATAAATAACCATAAGATTATAAACCATTTAAAAGCTTTGGATTAAGATACTAGCCTCCGGGGGTTTGATTTCTACTAATTCGAGTAGTAGAAGTCGTCCCAAGCGCTTAAGTTTGGATCCCCGAGCCTCCCTGAGCCTTAAGACACACCTAGGTTAAAACTACCTAGGCGGGCCGTGACCTGGCCCTAAGGGTCGTGGCGCGCCTCAAGTAAGAGGCGTAGCTCTGCATCTAGGGGAGGCGGGCTGCGACTTGCCCCCTAAGGTGGCGATGTGCCTATAAATCAACAACACTCCCAGGGCATCTCGGGCACGCGAGCCGCGGCGCCCATGAAATGGGTCGCGGCGGGTCCCCTGTGAACCCAGAATTCCCTGGGTTTCCCAACGTTTTTCCCATCTCAAAGGCCTAGAACCTAGCCTATTTATACACCCAAATCATAACCAAACTTGAAAATCAAGCCTAGAATCCATAATAGCACAACATAGTTATTATAATTACCCTAGGAACTAATCCATATCTTCAACAAAACTCAGATTCAGACCCAAAGTTAGAACTTAAAAATTCAGTTGAGAACAAAGAGATTCACTTACCCCAACTGCAGATTAAACCCTTGAGTTAAACCCTCAGTGATCCAAGCCTCAATTCTCCAGCTCCAAAGCTCAAATTCTCAGCCTTTTCCTCAACAATTCACCAAGAACTCTACTTGCCTCAATGCCCACTAAAGGGAGAAATTTAAACCGACCAAGGAGGGAGAGAGAGAGAAACATATACTCTGCCTATTTCCTTGAGTCTACAGGCTCCTAATGAGCCTATCCACAAACCAAAAAGACCATATTGCCCTTGATATTAACCCAGCCTCCTAAATGCCCTTAAGGTCATAATGGTCATTTTGCCCTCCGTTTCTCGCTAATTCCTCAAGTCATCCTACCAATTGCCAATTAATCCCGTCATGCCCAACAAATTACCAAATATTTACCCATTACTCAATAAACCTCAAATATACATTAAATTTCCCAAAATACCCCTAGGCTCACCCCGAGCCGAGTATTGGACCCTATTGTGACTATTCCGCCAATCTGCTCATTAGGATCGCCTCGAGCCGTATACTGCAAATATATCCACATAATAATGTGGTCTCAATCATTTACACACATTAATCACATTTATGCCCGCAACGGGCCAGTATTATAAATATGCCTTAATTATTGGCTCACATGCATATTTAATACTCATAAACATGCATATAATCATACTCACATTATCATATATATCATGCATGCCACATAGTCGTGCATTTAATCAGTTAATCAAACATAAATCCAGTTATGTCGTCCCAACACGCTAATCAAGGCACTAAACCCTATTAGCATTTTTGAGACGTTACACTTATCCCCTCCTTACTGAAATTTCGTCCTCAAAATTAATTCGAACACTTCGAAACACAAATCCTGTAAACCTGACTATAGCCATAGAGTTCAGTTTCTTACCCTATTATCCTTCAACAACACTCTTATTAGAGTGAAAATATTAATCCATAAAACCTTATCTTGTTTATCATAATTCTACTAACTTTTCTTTGTGCTGTAACTCCCGCTGGAATCCTAGGGTCTCCTTACCTTATCAGCGGTGATATTTCCTTGATATTGGCACCAATAACATTCATAAGCCTCCCCCCATACTAGGGTAAGGCTATCCTGCAGGCCTTCGGCCTAGTCCTTGGTATGATCTCAGAACCCTTATTAAATCGGGAGTCAAAACTCCTCTTTCTTTTCCAAGATATCATACTCCTTCTTGTCTGGAATATTCAAAGAAATATACGTCTCTTGTCCTGGAACTTCGTGTTCCCATACTTGAAACTTGCGAACTCTTATGTCCTTTCAGATAGGCAGACACTTCCACTCTAATAATCCTAATAACTTCATTGGTTTCTCCATACCAATACTGAACCACAATATTCTTTGTCTTTCATCTCATTACTTAGAACAAGTACTTCTTTCACCCTAGCCGTTGATCGACATTCACCACTATGACTATTCCATCAAGGGACCATACTTGTCTTGATGCCCCAAAGACTTACACATTCGATGCATAATTCTTCACAATCCAAATTACTTTTTCAGATTGCCAGTCTATCTGAGGATAACCAATAATTCCAAGTTTCAATCTTATACTCTTTGTCTTCTACATCCTTTTCCAGAACTTGGAAAAGAATGGGTTTCAGTCCGACATCACCAACTTCAGTGTCCCACAGAGACATACAGTCTCTCTTCACCCATACCCACCATCATGATACTAGTTCACATGAATCAAGGTGTGTTAGCTCAACTTGTTGAGTCGCAACCTTCCATGTCCAAACATCTTACTTATAGTCCAATGTGGTCCACTCTTACGATCCACTACTATACCTTTTTACCTTCCAATATATGGATTTTTAGATTTCAACATCCATTTAAACTTCTCCGTTACAATATCCATCTTGGATCTCCACCTAAACACGAGGTTCCATCAGATCACTCATCCGATCTTCATAGCTTGATTCGCTCATACTAAAATAGTAGATTCTGAACCATTCCTACAAGATCTTCTCTTTGAATTTCATTGTCCATAGAGGTATATCTATCTACTATTAACTGCATATACTATATCGATCTTGATCGTTACCTCATCTAACTTTACTGTAATCTGTGGCATCTTATCCAACTAGCACAGATCTTACCAACTTAGGAGATCAACTTCCATATCAATTTTCCCTTATGCATCAAGGATTTATAATATGAATCACCCATTAATTCCCACTAGGTCTTGGTCTCAAGGTTATTCCTCTACAGATGACCAAATGTTCAAATCCTTTGTGCTAATACATTCACTTCTATTCCTTGGGTGCCAACACTGCATCTTAACTGTGGCTATCTAGCATTACCGCTAACTTAATGTTCCATGTATACCATTCGTGTTCCTATTCTTTCATCTAATATGAAGCACGAACAACCATCCTTTCAGTCTATACCTAGACGTATCTTATTCTTTAATGCACCGCCTTTTAGTTTCATGTCTCAAACAAAGAAAAAATCCATCATGTTGTCCTCCCACATTCGTCCATTGCTTATGGATTCTAATTCCATTGGGTGCTAACCAATACTTATTCTATCTCTTGAAAATCGTATACAAATTGTCCATTCAGTCCAACTTTAGGTTCTTGTGTCATCTAAATCTTGGGTATAGTTGTCTTCGAAGATGTTTCAAGTAGTAGATGATCTGTCTACCTGTCTCACTGTACTTCTTACCCCTCAGGCATTCATCAACAATTTCTTTGTGGCTTCTGACTAAATTCATTCCTATTTGATCCCATCACTCTCTATACGTGACCTTGATTACCTTTGGTGAAATTGAAGCTTACACTTTCTAGAACCTTACCTGAAACCTTGCTCCACCAGTCTTAATATTATCAATACAGTAGTCGTTCGTGTCCTGCTTCTAACTGAGAGTAGACCAACACATTCCTAACCAATCTGAGTGTGGTTTATCTATGTCGTTTCTATATTCTCTACTTGTCAAACTTACCTGTGTCGTTGAAGCATTGGTCAGTTAAGAACCTCCACTGATAACCTATCATATCCTACTTGGTGCAAGGAGTAATTCCTAAAATGTCTCTCCTTGATCCTCAGCTGGTAATAACCAGATCGAAGAGTAATTCCTGAGAACATTGTCCTATCTTGCAACTAGGAGCTTGAACCCTTCATCCTTAATAGGCGATGTCGACGTGTCCCACCTATGCGATGCTCTTTCTAATTCATCCTCAAATCAGATACTTCTTCAACTGAACCATTAATTATTTATGCTAGGCTAATATCATTCTTTCCGATGTCCCTGATACCGAGTCCATCCGTACCCAAAGCCCGTAGTGTACCCAACAATTCCTTGTGCACCCATCTGAAACCTTATTGGATAATCTAGTTTCCATTCAGTCTAATTGATACATTCTAGGTGTTATCTACCCCAATGTCCAGGCATCTCATAGACGCAAACAGGACCTTCCTTTTCAAATCTAGACATTATTACCATCTCCTGAATCTGTGGTTGTCCCTTATTTAATAGATTAGCTCCTACTCAGGATCATATTAAAAATCTTATACGAAGATCTCATTCACCTTTACTATAAGCCTTTTACCACTTGTATTCTAATTTTTCTCTTGAAAGTTACCAACTCTTCCCCAACAGGCACTAATATCTTGGGCCTCGTTGTATAACAACCTTGAGGCAAGTCCTTCATATATGAACCTTTTCTAGGAGATACACAACACTGAACTCTTCTAGCTCATTATATAGTAAAGAACAAGGACTTAACAAGTCAACCAGCCGCCTCAGGCTCTGACTGTAACAGGGCAGACCAGTCTTCCCTTCTCCAATCTCGGACAATATGCCCTAACATGCTTAGCTATTCCATGTAGAAAACATTCCTTCACTTAACGTCCTTCCATATGGTGTCTCTCGCATCTGGTGCATACTAAGTAACCTTACCAGGCCTCATCGCCACCCTGGCAACTAACCTGTACACTATAACCCTTCCTGTCAGAACTAGAAGTAGTAGAACTATCAGGGGTCCTTCTTTTCTAGTTACTGGGCATCTTCCCTTACTTAATGCCACAAATGGGAATACCATTTCCTAAGCTTCCTGTCCCATGGCACTCTCGCTTCATATCCCATCTCTTATGTCTTTAATATCAATGCCCTCCCTACTACTCAAGCATAGATTAAAATCTCATGCACTGGAGTGACCCTGGTGCTCTGGGCCATCCCAGAGGTCAATCTTTAGATAAATCGTTCTTTCTGGGCTACACCCGCTAGTACCAAACCCTCAAGCAGATTGACCAACCCATCAAATTCATTAACATACTCTGTTGTTGTCTTGCCATTTTGGACCGGGTTCATAAACTCATTAGTCTTCGCAGTTCAAACTGCATCACAGTAATTTCTTTTATCAAATCATTGCCTAGATTCCTCCCAACCCATCATGACAACATTCTGGGTCTGGGGTGCTATTCCCCACCAAATTCGGGCATCCCTCTGCATCATATACAAGGCGCAACTACTCTATCATGGCCCACTATTCTCATATCATCAAGGAAAGAGTTAATCACACCCATCTACTGATCAGTTCCTGAGCAAACCCAAACCATCATCGAAGACTAGAGGATAATGCTTCTAAAGCCTTCCATACAGTAACTCTTTTCTCTTTCCATCCTCAGGTTAAACAAACATTGGTGCCCTTACTATCAAGACATACGAAGCAGCGTTTCCCCAACGAGACCCACTGCTTCAACCATCTAATCTACTTAATATGATCTCGTAGCCTTACTCGCATACCAGCAAACGTCTGCTACGAATTCCAGGGGCAGATGAAGGATTTTGACCCTAACTATCATCTACAGCCCCCACTCTAACAATACCAGGTCTAATTAACTATCTTGAGTACATACATTCCGAATCAGTCCATAATCACCGACTAAACCCCTCAGACCTGATGTTCATATCCGGAATCATCCCACGGGCAGGTCCAAACAATCCCAATAATCACACGCACAATAAGCATATCAAAGTATCAATCTACATTACTCATGCATTCATTATCAAATCCCATTACTACCAAATATATTTATACACATCATGCTCTCTATACTAACATGGTAATAAGACACATAGGTTCAATTTAAACAATTAACTACATATTCATATCATTAGATACCTAACCCTGAGTCGGGCTTATCTTTAGCGGCGAGTGTACATGCCCATCCAGTCTTCAGGAACCCTTAAACCTATACCGCTTTGATACCAAGTTGTAGCGCCCTCGATAACCAAGACCGTTACACTGTTTGTTTAAAATAGTGCTTAACCTACTGAACAAGTCATTTGAACTTAAATGTGTAATTAAAGACTAAGTCAAGGTCAAGTAGTAAAAGATTTGGTCAACAAAGAGTTTATTTTTCATTCAAATATTACATTCGTACACGGGATCCCAAAAATCAATTTACAGAATGGTAAAAGATAAACAGATACAATTTACTCGTCCTAAGCGGCAGAAACAGGGTTTAACCCTAGTTCCTCCCAAGATACCCCGACCGTAGCGATCGAGCAGGCTGCATATGTACACACCGCCCCTAAAGCTCTCCAACTCATGACTGATCGAGCTATCAACTCCCTTACCTATCCCACGTAGCACCCATGAGCCAAGGCCCAACAAGAAAACTTATAACAACATGCACAAATAGGCAACAGTATAAAGACAGTAAATATAATTCACCAGATTCAACTGATAGTAGATTATAGGCAACAATCCCAATAAAAGAGCAACAGTAGCATGTAATCAACCTTGACCAAACCAGTCCAATTATTCAACAGAGTACAAGCATTAAGCTACACAATGACAAACATATATTCTCAAACATACATTTCAATCAGCAATACAAATATTCAAGGTCAATGCCCTTAGGCCGAGCCCTCTGTTTACTTAACTGACCATGGCTCGCTTAGGCCAAGTCCATTGTTTATTTAGCTGACCACGGCTCACAGCGGCAAGCCGTGTCCAATGCGCTAATCGTCAACCACGACTCCCTTAGGTTGTACTTTCACATTTCATATAATACCAATATAGTTACACAACACATATATCCATATATAGGGAACCTTAGTCCCAAACACAACCACATGGGTGCAGTTTTCTTACCTCGGATCCCGAGCAGCAAGCGTATGGCAGCCTCGAACATGATCCCAAATCCTTGAGCCCTTGCAGTATAACCTAGTCACAGTGCAATAATAAATAACCATAAGATCTAAACCATTTAAAAGCTTTGGATTAAGATACTAGCATCTGGGACCTCGATTTCTACTAAGCCAAGTGGTAGGAATTTTCTTAAGCACTTAAAATTTGGATACCCGAGCCTCCCTTACCCTTATGACACACCTAGGATAAAACTATCTAGGCGGGCCACAACCTGGCCCTAAGGGTCGCGGCGTGCCTCAATAAAGAGGCGCAACCTCTGCATCTGGGGGTAGGCGGGCCGCAACTTGCCCCCTAGGGTCGCAGCGTGCCTATTAATCAGCAACCTTCACAGGGCATCTGAGGCACGCAGGTCGAGGCGCCTATGAACTGGGTCGCGGCGCGCCCCCGTGAACCTAGAATTCCCTGGGTTTCCCAGCAATTTTCCCATCTCAAGGGCCTAGAACCCAGCCTACTTATACACCCAAATCATAACCAAACTCGAAAATCAAGCCTAGAATCCATAATAGCACAACATAGTTATCATAATTATCCTAGGGACTAATCCATATCTTCACAAAACTCAGATTCAGACAAAAAGTTAGAAATTAAATACAGCTAAACCAAACTTAAAAATCCAGTTAAGAACAGAGAGATTCACTTACCCCTACTATAGATTAAGCCCTTGAGTTAAACCCTCAGTGATCCCAGCTTCGATTCTCCAGCTCCAAAGCTCAAATTCTTAGCCTTTTCCTCAGCAATTCACCAAGAACTCTATTCGTCTCAATGCCCACCAAAGGGAGAAGTTTAAATTGACCAAGGAGGGAGAGAGAGAGAAATATATACTCTGCCTATTTCCTTGAGTCTGCAGGCTTCTAATGAGCTTATCCACAAACCAAAAAGACCATATTGCCCTTAATATTAACCCAGCCTCCTAATTGCCCTTAAGGGCATAATGGTCATTTTACCCCCGTTTCCCGCTAATTCGTCAAGTCATCATACCAATTGCCAATTAATCTTGTCATGCCCAACTTATTACTAAATATTTACCCATTACTCAATAAACCCCAAATATACATTAAATTTCCAAAAATACCCCTAGGCTCGCCCCGAGCCGGGTATTGGACCTCGTTTTGACTATTCCGCCAATATGCTCACTAGGATCGCCTCGTGTCGTATACTGCAAATATATCCACATAATAATGCGGTCTCAATCATTTACACACATATAATCACATTTATGCCCGTGACTGGCCAATATTATAAATATGCCCCAATTATCAAGAATGGGCCACATGCATATTTAATACTCATAAACATGCATATAATCAAAATCACATTATCATATATATCATGCATGCCACATAGTCACGCATTTAATCAGTTAATCACACATATATCAAGTTATGCCCTCCCGGCATGCTAATCACAACACTAAACCCTATTAGCATTTGTGGGACGTTACAAGCGCCTTCTGCAGTAAGGGCTCTCTCTACTACCTGAGCTTATGTCGTCACTCTAGGTACTATGGTAATATTACGTCCTGGGCTATCAAAGGCTGTAGCCCCTGAAGGAATCCTTCCTTCCTTGTCCCATTGGTGTGGACCAAGTCTACAGTGAACTTGGCTACTCTATCAAACCTCAGTGCATACCCTATCACTATCATATTCCCTTGCAGCCATTTACTGAACTCTTTAGCTTTTGCATCTCTAACTTCCTCATTATAATACTATTCACTGAACTAAGCTCTAAACTCTTTCCCATTCAAGGTATTAATTCCCCTAGTCTGGAATACTACCTCCTACCAGATTCGGAAATCCTCCTGAAACATATATGTGGCACAGGCCACTCTCTTGTTGCCCGCCACACTCATAAAATCTAGGATGGATGTGAGCATGCCCATCCACTGCTCTGCCTTGAGTGGATACACTAAAAAACAATAGGGCTCTGCTTCCTTAACCGTTGATATAGCAACTCCCAACGATTCTCTATCCCTGAATGCTGTTGTATGGCCAATACTGTAGCAGTCGGTGGGTCCTCTGACGTAGCATTCCCTACCGAAACCTACTGTTGCCTCAACTTACGAATCCCTTTTTCCTGCCTCTGCAGCCTAGCTTGCATATCATCAAGCGCTTGTTGCCAGTTTTCAGGAGCTGGCAGAGGGTCTGACCATAATTATCCTATTCAGCATGTATTCCTGGCCGGCTTATAGATCTGACTACCCTGGAAGAATACTTCCAAACGTGTACCTCGTTGTAGTAATCAATTCGGCTAATTAGGTAGTAATATCTAAACCTCTTGTCACCCGACGACCCAAGACTGAACAAACAAACATTCACACTCCAAAATCATGCTAATAAGCATGTCAATCCATATTCACATTCAAACATGGTGCTAATAAGCACTTCCTAACATTTATAAACAAGTAATGGTGCTAATAAGATTTTTCTGGCACTCAAAAACAATTAACGATTCTTTTAAGCATCTCTTGACATTTACAGAAAAATAGTGATGCTAACCTGCCTTTCTTTAACATTTAATTGTGCTCATAAGAATTTCATGGCATACATGTATCTATAACAACGCAAATGAGCCTGTCCTGGCCTACATGTCCATATAACAATGCTAATAAGCGCTTCTTTTTGCATTCATAAGCAATGTCAATGCTAATAAGCATCCTGATACTCTCACACATATACCGCAATGCTAATAAGCATGGCGATTCATATTCATGCTCAAACAAAGTGCTAATAAGCACGTTCCTGGTATTCATACACTTAACATAATGTTATTAAGCATCTCTAACATTCAAAAGCAATAACGATGCTAATAAGCATTCCTTTTTAACATTTTAATGGTGCTAATAAGCATTTCCTGGGATACATGCACATATAGTAGCGCTAATAAGTGTTTCTAACTTTCAAAAGTAATAATGATGCTTATAAGCATTCCTACAACATTTACAAGTGACTTTTGTGCTAATAAACACATCTTTAACATGCATACAGCAGTCAAGGGCCAGGCCCTATTAGAATAGCTTATGCTTTCTATTTCAACAAGAAGGTAAGGCATATATATTTCCTATAAGAAATTGCACACACAACTATATGAATAGTTACTAAACCCTAAGTCAAGCTTGTCTTTAGGGGCGAGTGTACATGCCCAGTCCATCATTAAGAACTCTTAAACCTTGGCAGCTCTGATACCAAGTTGTCACGCCTTGCTAATTAGGGTTAGATACCAAGTGTGTTTAAAATAGCGAGGGACTCGCTAAACGAGTCATTTGGACTAAAAGATGTGATTAAGCAACAAAGGTTTCAATATTAAAAATCTTGGTCAATGAACACACATTTCCATTAAAAGAAAATTTTAGTCTTTCCATTAGATCCCAAAAATACGACTTTAAAAATTTGTTTACAACTCAGGGATTACAAGATAAGTCGACCTAAGCGGCAAAACAGGGTCCAACCTCAGTTCCTCTGCAATACCTCGGTCATGGTGGTCGAGCAGGCTACATATGTACACATCGCCCCTAACACTCTCCAACTCATGGTTGTCCAAGGTTTTCCTTACCCTTACCTGCACCACAAAGCACCCATGAGCCAAAAGACTCAGCAAGAAAACACATTAACAAATTCAGATAGTCCATAGAATATAACAACATGCTCAACCGTAATAACTGGAACCAAGCATGCATACATTGTACAAGTAAGTGACCATAGGGTCACACAAGTGTGTGCTGCACTCCCATTCATTCCTATGGCATCCGAGCCATTCAAGTGAATAATGCACTCCTGTTCATTCCTATGGCATCCGAGCCAGTCAAGTGAATAATGCACTCCCGTTCATTCCTATGGCATCCAAGCCAGTTAAGTGCATAATGCACTCCTGGGGTGGCCTGGCCATAATGGTCATTCAACAAGCAGCATGCCAACCACGGCTCATAAGTCGAGCCTTGCAAACCATCGACTCATAAGTCGAGCCTTGTGATCCTTTGACTAATAATCTGACCTTGTAATCCCTTTACTTATAAGTCATCCTTATAATTGCTCAATTTATAAGTTGAGTCTTGTAAGTCCTCTACTCATAAGTCGAGCCTTGTAAACCCCTCGCCTCATAAGTCAAGCCTTATAAACCCTCGACTTATAAGTCAAGCCTTGCAAACCTTCGACTCATAAGTCGAGCCCCTTTAATCCCTTGAATTATAAGTCCAGCCCCCTTTTATTCACGTACACCCTTGACTAGTAGGTCGAGCTTTTGGTAAGGTACGATTGGAAGATCTTCGACTTATCAGTCAAGCCTCCCAATCAGGAGTAGACATAAATATACTATGTTGAGCATACACAGATACAACACATTACTATGTACTTAGATAGGTACAAACATGCATAATTATAATTATGTTCATTAGCTGGGCCTGAGGCCTAATAATTTTTTACATTTAACAGTTGGGCCAAGCCCTAATCATATTACCTTTAACGGTTGGGCCAAGCCCTAGTCATATTACATTTAACATTTGGGCTAAGCCCTATTCATATAACATTTAACAGTTGGGTCGAGCCCCAATCATATTACATTTAACAGTTGGGCCAAGCCCTAATAATAATACATCCAACAACGGGGCCAAGCCCTAATCTCATATCACACGCATCGGGTGCAGTTTTCTTACATTTGGTCCAAGTACAGGCTACCAATGAATGACCCTCGAGCACGATCCCTGTTCCGAGCCCCTAGATAACCTAGTCACAATAAAAATATAGGATCCCGTCAATAACGAGTGAATAAAGGCTTCAAGACCGAGTCCTAGCCTCCAGGACATCGAAATCTACTAAACCAGTTAGTAGGATCGATCCCGAGCCCTTAGGGTTGAGTTCCTGCACTCAAAAATCCTCTCGGGGCTCAAAACCCCTTAAGCTTCGCGGCCTCAAGCACCTATGCCGTGGCCCACCCAAGTCAGAGGCTCCAGCCTCCTTTTCACTGAACAAGCATCCTAGCGCTGCCTAATAGGCACCGCGACGCGCCCTTGTGTCAGAGCCCTTCCTTGGCCCCTTGGTTCAGGAAGGCTGCGGCACCCCAAGAACAGGGTCGCAGCCCGACCCTATGAACCAAGAATTCTTTGGTTTTCCTTCATTCAAACCCAATTAAAATCACCCAAAATCAAACCTAGAATCTCAATTCAATTCCCATAACAGATTCAACATTTTCCCAGGAACAAAACCCAACTCAAAACTTGATGGAAAACTCATCAAAACCCAAAACCCAACAAAGCCTAAAATTCAAGGAAAAGTTTCAACCACATAAAATTAAACTCAAAAGCAGAACGGATTCTTAACTCCAATGGCTGGATTATGGTCCCAAGTTGCTTCTGTCTTAATCCTAGACACCAAACCTACAATTCCCAAGCATTGTTCCTCAAGAATCACAAAATCTTCAAGTCCCCAATGAGAGTGGAAGAGAGCTACAGGAGAGAGAAAGAGCTTTCCTTTGTGTTTTCTGAGTGTTCTTCTGCTTTCCATAGCCTTCCAAACCTGCTGAGTCAAGCCAATGTCTATCCAAAGGAACTAAATACCCATAACCCAACTTTTCCTCTCCAATGCTAACAAAGGCACTTTAGTCAATTACCACCATTTGACACTTTTCTCCATTAATCATAATTAACGTCTCATAAATTCACATTATCTCCAATATCCTCAAATGATCACTAAATAATTTCTCCATTACCCGATAAATCTCGATAATGTGCTAAATTACTAAAATACCCTAAGGCTCACCCCAAGTCGGGTATTTGACGCTGTTATGACTAAACTGCTAACTTGCCCCCTTGGATTGCCTCGTGCCAGATAACCCAAATATATCCACATAATAATGTGGTAACAATCATATACCAGACATATATATTCAAATATGCCCTCAACAGGGAAAAATTACGAAAATCCCCTTCTAATAAGAAATGGGCCCACATGCATGCTTAATACACCTAAGCATGTTAATATAGTCATATTATAATATAACTCACATAATTCATATAATAACATGCTCATAACACATAAGCACCCAATTAATTCAATTATTGCCTCCTGGCCCCCTAATCCAAGTACTAAGCCATATTAGGGAATTTTGGGCGTTATAGTAACTCATACCTTAGCTGCCCAAAATCTGAGAACTAAGTCTGTAATCGACCACCAGTGCTCCAATCTCCAATCAATTCCCTTCTCCTCAAGAAATCTCAAGAAGCTTCAAGAATGAAACACTTGAGAGCTTCTGAGTGTACTTACCCAAATGTAAGAAATAATAGGTGAGAGAAAAAAAAGATAAGTTACGTGAATCACCAGAATTTTTCTCAAATTTGGGCTAGGTTGCTTATTCCAATGGTCAAAATGATCAATTTGCCTCTTATCCACTCAAATTCCCTTTGTCCAATCCAAGTGTATTTTGTTCTTTTCCCCGAAATTCCCACTAATCCTCACATTTCACCATGACTTCCCAATTAAATTCACTAAACCCAAAATACTCACCAATTAACTCCCATTACTTGATAAATCCCAGTAATTGACCAAATTACCAAAATACCCTAAGCTCACCCCGAACTGGGTATTTAACTGCGTTGTGAATTTTCTGCTAAATTGCTCAATAGGATCACCTCATGACAAATATCTCAAATATATCCTCATAATAATGTGGTCTCACTCATATAATTACATATGTACCCTTAGCAGGTCAAAATTATGAAAATGATATTTTTAATAGCAATGGGCCCACAAGCATGTTTAATACACTTAAACATGCATAAGTAGTCATATCATAATATAAATCATTTAATTCACATAACCACATATATAATCACAATTAAATCATATTAACCCATAAAAATCCAATTATGCGCTCCTAACAGACTAATCAAGGCACTAAGCTGTAACGACCCTCAAAACATACCAGACCAAACACATGCAAAAATCTAAACTTTTACTTTAGTTCATTGTACCAAAAATCCATATAAAAAAAACTTTTAAAAAGATCGTATGCGCACACTTTTAGTTTAGCAAACAGAATTACAACTTATCTTCCACAAAGACATAACAAAACAGTTATCCCAAAAGAAATAACAAAATTCCAGCTTTTTCTTTTAAAAATGGTGATCCATCAAAAACCTCCTCAGGTCGGACCACATGTACATATCCGCAAGCAGACTCTGGCGCTCACTGCTCCACTTTTCTTTTGCACTTACCTACAAAATGAAACAACTAGGTAAGCAAAAGCGCTTAGTAAGAATAGCCTTGCACATATATATACTAAACCCAATAATGGGTTGACCTAAGACAGTTATTGCTACCAGTCATTAGGGTATTGGATAAATTCCAACCCTATCATACAATTCTCAAACAATAGCCAAATCAAAATCAAATACTTTGATTGTACCTAACAAACAACATTACACATATCATGATAAGCTGCACTCAGAAAATCCCAGAACATTCAAGATATATAACACATATCATAACTAATCAATAGATTAATAGCAAGAGATCCGGGCCTAAACCTGGTTCTGGCATTTATGTCATGGCTCCAACCCGGACTATATTTTTATCATGTCCTGGCTCCAACTCTGACCATATTACCATTGTCCTGGCTCTAACCCAGACTATATTTTCACCATGTCCGAGCTCCAACCCAGACTAAATAACCATTGTCCTGGCTCCAACCCAGACTATATACTTACCATGTCCTAGCTCCAACGCAGACTATAATCTCACCATGTCCTGGCTCCAACCCGGATAGTATTATAATAAGGTTCTGGATCCCACCCGAACTCACTTACCATTAAGTCACAGAATGCATAAGCATTGAAAAGGTTGGCATTAAGCATACGCTGGTCTTAACGAGCCAAAAAAAAAATCTAGTGTATTTGTAATGCCCCAAATTTCCTAATAAGGTTTAGGACCTTGATTAGGAGTCCGGGAGGGCCATAATTGATTTATTATGCTATCAAATTATTATATGCATGTTTATGTGAATTATATTATTATATGATGGTAAATGCATGCATATGGGTCCACATTTAATTATAAGGGAATTTTGGTAATTTGGCCCGTTGAGGGCGTGATTGTGTATTTTCATGCATGTGAGTGAATTGTAAATAGTACAACATAATGTGTGGATTGATTCGAGCCATTCAGCATGAGACGATCATGGAATGCAAGTTTTTGGTCTAGTCATAACGGGATTAAGTTCGGGGCTCGGAGTGAGTCTGGGGGTAATTTGTTGGAACATTTCCGGGAATTAAAGGGTAACGGGATATGAGTTATTGGTATTTGAGAATATTGAGAATAGCGGGAATAGGAGGGTGTTAATTATAATTAACGAGATAGGTGGGAAAGGACAATTTTACCCTTGGGAGCCTTTAGTAACCTTTATTTGACCTAGGGGCAAAATGGTCTTTTCACCCCTAAGTTATATATCAGCCCTTTAAGTTTAGAAAGCTATAGAATGTTAGAGAAAGACATATCATTATCATCCTCATCTCTCCCTCCCGTACATGTTCTTCTCTCCTTCTTCCTTTCAATTTTTGAGAGCCAATTTGAGGAACCAAGCTAGGAGATCAAAGGTGGGAGCTTAGAAACTTAGTTCATCCATTGAAGAGGATTTAAATCAAGCTTGAGGTAAGAAATTCAGCCATGAAAGTCTTGTTAAACCCTGTTTTTCTAATAAGTTTTCAGTTTAGGATTTTGATGTGTTAGTTGGGAATTAATGGAAGTTTTTTAGTTTGATTGCTTGGGTTTTGATGAGGGTGTGTTGTAGATGAAGTTTAGGGGTTGAATTGGATGTTTGGGATTGGTTTGAAGGCTTTTTTTCAAGGGGGATCGCAGGGGAGAAGACCAAAAAAGTTTCTGGTCTGCTGATGGCGCCCCAGCGCCATTCCTGGCGCCCCAGCGCTAGGCAGGGCAGGGCAGGAACTGGGCTTCTCTGACTTTGGGGCAGCGCCCCAGCACTAGTGCATTTTCCAGTAAGCCTATTTTAGGGCTCGGGAGGACTTTCAAGGCTCGGGGGTTGGTTCCTTTACCCCGTTTGGGTCGATTGAGAGTCCCGAGAGTGCGGGATGGATCCCGGGAGTGAGATTTTAGATTATAAACCTTTTTATGATTTATTTTATTGATGAGATTCCATATTTGGTTATGACTAGGTGACTACTAAAGGATCAAAGGATTGATCATTCTAAAGGGTTGTTCTTTTACTAATTCTTGCTCGAACCCAAGGTAAGAATACTGCACCCCATATGTGACATGCATGGTTATTCTTGATGCATGTTGGATGTTTAAATGTGAGATGCATGGTTATTGTTGAGGCATGTCAAGTGATTAAATGTGATGCATGTGTTGCACGAGAAACATGTGATTAGGGCATGCCATGAATATTGAATATGAGACTGTTCAGAGCTTGAGTCTCTGTGTTTGTGCATGATCATAATTATGCTAGTAACTGTTAAGTAAGCATGTTGAATGCCCTACTTTTGAATATACAACATATGACATATGCTTGGTAGCATTGCTTACTTATGCATGGTACTGACTAATTAGTTAGATTTGGCAAAGGTGTCAGTATCAACTGTGAAGTTGGGACTTATTAGTCAAGTTCGACAGTGGTACTAGGCACTGGTCACACAGTGCTGACTTATAAGTCAAGACGGCCTTAGCGTGTTCAACGTAAGCCTGTAAAGATTAGATCTAATCGACATCTGCATTAAATGACTCAGAAGAGTGTTAATGTCGAACCGACCTCAAGTTCAATGAAAACTAAAAGCGCTTGTGTGACTTACCCATCAGTCACTCATCTGTTAAGTTAGAGACTTACCCATCAGTCTCTCATCTGTTTAAGCTAGTGACTTACCCAGCAGTCACTCATTTGTTTAAGTTAGTGACTTACCCAGCAGTCACTCATCTGATAGAGCCATTGCAGGAAAGCCCAGGTAACGGTTTCCTTACACGGCTATGGGCACCGAGCCCCATAGTGTCTTGCTTGTCAGTCACTCAGTATGGTTAACAGAACCTCAAAGTGATATTCACTCATCTGGTCAGGGCTATAAGCTTTGTATGATCATTCTGATCATCATTTGCATGGCTTTGGGTGCTGAGCCCCGTAGTGACTTGCTTTTCGGTCACTCAGTATGGTTTACCAAAACCTCTAGTGTTAAATCACTCATCTGATTAGGATTGACTTGATAGTCATCCAATCAGGAGGGCAGGATTTCTTATCCTTGATTCCTCAGCATTGTTTGAGTTTATTTACATGCTTGAATAGAGCTATGTTTGGTAGGCATGCCAGATATGATTTGATATCATGATATATCTGTTCATTAGCATATTGAGTTTTCATGTTGGGCTTCGGCTCACGGGTGTTATGTGGTGCAGGTAAAGGCAAAAGAAGCTGGACCATCCTTGAGTTGGAGAGCTTAGGTGACGATGTGTACATATGCAGCTACTCGACCGCCACGGCGGAGGTTTGAAAGAGAAGAACTAGGGTTAAACCCTGTTTTGCCGCTTAGATCAGCTGGTTGTAAATATTTTCTTGTAATAGACCTTTAAATTATATTTTTGGGATCCCAATGTATACTGTAAATGTTCTAGTGAAACGTTACATCTTAACCGAAATTTTTAATCCCTAAACCGCTAATCATACTTAGTTACACGTTTATGGCCAAATGACTCGATTAGCGAGTTTAACATTGTTTGCAATGTGCACCGTAACGGTCCCTGGAGTTTAGGGCGTTACAGTATTCTACTACTAAGAGCACACGCTAGTGTATTCCTGTTGTAGCCAAGAGAGAGAAAGACTAACTTACTTGGAGTCCTTAGTTCCTAGCTCGATCTTTAACATCGCTATTCGTTTTCCCTTTCGCGGTTACTGTAATCAATACAGTGTACTCGGATTAAACTATGGCATACTTTTCAAGCTAATATTCTACGATAGCTACATGCAATAAATTTCTCTTAAAGACTCTACACAATAGCCTCTACACAATACAGTGTATAAAGCCAAATTTTGTTTTATTCTTTACGATATCATGAGAAAATCAGCCTCACCGCAACGCGCTCTCCGTGTCGTGCATCTTAATATTCTTTAGCTAAGAACTCTCTTATCAGATAATTCATATTTTGGTTCTAGGAAAAAAGAGTTCTACCCAACTCATAACTTTAGAAAAATACCAACTTGTCGTCATCTTACGAAAATTTACCATTTTCTATCATTTACAAAAATAATGCCTTTTGACCCTTTACAAATAATATCTGACAATGTTATCCCGTTCTCTTAAGGGCTCTACAAAACCCCAAACTCCCATTTTTACCATCTTTATCAATAACCTAGGATCTATTTTTATGTTATTTTTTAAAAGAATGGCAATTGGACCCTTAACTTATAAAATGGTAAAAATCAACTTTTTGTTAAGGTTCGAAATTGTTACTTTTCTGTTTTTAGGGTAAATTTTGAAAAATTATTTCTCTTAACCCTTAACATATTTTTCTCTCAAATTTTACAGGAGTCCTGTTACACATCTTAAATTTTACTAGAGGGACTAGGGTTTGGTTTTGGGGATGAGAGTTATTTTCTTGAGGAAAAAGAAGTTTAAAAAAAATGATTAGATGTGTAAGAGGGAAATGATTGGAGGTTTAGCCAATGGGTGAGGTGAGGCTCTTACTATTCCTAGGGTAGGTGTCCTAGGCTCTTGAGAACCCTAGGCATAGTGTAACGCCCTCCTAATCCAGGATCGTTACATTATGTACTTTAAATTGTGTCACACTTGCTAATAAAGTCATTTGGTTTAAAACGTGTAACTATGGTTAATGTCAAGGGTTAGGGTTAAAAATTTTGGTCAAAGGAATCGTTGACTTTTATTTAAAAAGTTTCATACACTCATGGGATCCCATGATATTACTACCAAACTTTTAAAAAAGTGTATATATATCAAAATTATATATGGCCGACCTAAGTAGCAAAATTAGGGCTACAACCCTAGTTCCTCTGAGATATCCTCAGCAGTGGTGGACGAGCCGCTGTATATGTACACGCCGCCATTGAAGCTCTCCAACTCATGGCTAGTCAAGCTTTCCTTTTCCCTTACCTGTACCACAAAACACCTGTGAGCCAAGGCTTAGCAAAAACCTTAAACATGTGCAAAAACAAGAAGTATAAATCTCTAGATACTTATCTGGAACGTCCATTAGTAATAACCTACTGTACAGGCATACAATTACAAAATAAATAGTCATCGGACCATTCTGGGGCCGCTGCCCTGAGTAGTTGACCATAGAGTCAATCTCGGGGCCCTATTCCCTAGCTATATGACCATAGAGTCACCTGGCGCCCTCGTCCTTAGCTCTGCGTAACTAGCCATAGAGCTAGCCAAATTTTTTTGTTTTCCAGCAACCATTGGGTCGACCAACGTAATAGTACGTTGCCGATTTAGGCCTAACCCTTTTGACCAACGCGTAGCGCGCTATTGCCGTCCTTGACTAATAAGTAAGGCCCTGAACCAAAAATTCGAATATCGATATAGAAACAAATATGGATAGGCATACCTCAACAAAACAAACATGCATACATATTAATCACATAACATTATTAAGTAACTGTAATCATAGTAATAATCATGCTTATTTAACGGGCCAAGACCTAGCCACGCAAACCATGTGAACAGTCATGTACCACTTAAGCAGACACAAAATATTCAAGTAGGTTTAATCAACAGGTGGAATGATAACTTAAACATAAATGTTCTCAGGGGCCCAAGCCCTAATCATAATTATTATTAACAACTAGGCCAAGCCCTGATCACATATAACACATATTGGGCGCAGTTTTCTTACCTTAGGTCCGAGTATAGCGTAAAATAAGAACGACCCTCAAGCATGATCCCGGTTCTGAGCCACTAGCGATAACCTAGTCACAACCATAATATAGGATTCCATCAATAACGAGCAAATAAAGGCTTTCGAACTGAGTCCTAACCTCCGAGACCTCAAATTCTACTAAACTGGGTAGTAGTATCAAAACTGAGCCCTAAGAAAGGATTCCCGTCTCTAAAAACTCACCATGCCCAAAACAGCACAGGCGGGCCGCGACCTGCCCTTGAGGGCCGCAGCGTGCCCTCAAGTCTGAGGCCCTCCTCCCCTAGTTATGGAACATGGGCTGCGACCCGCCCTTGGAGGTCGTGACGCGCCTCCCTGACAGAAACCTCCCAGGGCCCTGGGTTTTGTTGGGTCGCGACCCCTCAAGAATAGGGTCGCGACTTGCCATGCAAACCCAGATTTCCTCCATTTTTCAGCAGCCAAATCCAACCAAAACTATCCCAATTTTACCATAAAACAATAATTCAATCCATATAACAGTTCTAATATCTTCCCAGCAACAAAACCCAACTAAAACCTAGTTGCAAAACTCATCAAAACATCCAATTCAACTCTTGAGTTATAAGGCTCAAGAACACCTCAAGAACAACTATGGATTCTAACAAAATTTAGTTAAACACAAAGACTAACACATTACCTCAACTGTGAATGTTGATCCCCTAGCCACAAGCTATCCGAATTCTAATCCTGAGCCTTCAATTCCATAGTTTCTAGCCAAAATCCTCTTAGTTCTTCAAGAACTTACATAGGAAGCTGAGAGAGAGAGAGAGAGTCGGTTCAAAGAAGGAGTGTTTGTATGTTTTGTTTTTCGTAACACTTACGTGACTTGAGCTAATTCCGAGGTTCGGGGTACCAAAAACGTCTCCGAGGGAAAAATGGTCAAAATCCCCAGTATTTCCTCCTAATCTCACTAACTCCAAATAAATCCTCCATTATTCATTCCCATTACCCGATATCCGATTTCATGCTAAATACCTAAAATACCCTTTGACTCATCCCAAGTCGAGTATTAGGTCCCGTTGTGACTTCCCCGCTAACTTGCTCCCTAGGATCATCTCGTGCCGAGTGTAACATGCCGGCCTTAATGGCATATTACAAGCTAGGATGGCGCTCGGTCAAATGCGCACGCGAGGGTGCAGGCTGGTGAGCATGCTGATGCCTAGTTTGTACGGCAGTGGCATTTTCGTAAATATCTTCAATATTGCCCGGAAATGGACGGGACTTGGTAGGTTCCATATTGAAGGGTCAATAAACGCAATGGTATGATCGGATTTGGGAGATTCAGAGAATTGGCAAGTTGTAAACCAAATATGTCTCCCAAGAAAAAATCATAAATGTTCCTGGTATAAGGCTAAAAGCTCAGAAGGCTCTTTGTAGGGGGAGCACCTAGTGTCAGCTCTCCACCACCCCCTGGCGCAGGTGCGTCCAGTGAGCTACTACTAGTTTGGAGGACTAGTAGGGCAGGCATATGAGGACCACGAGTGGACTCATACGTCTCCATGAGTAGGAGTACTCATGGACATTACCGGGCCGCCCCGGTAGTGCGTCGAAGTGTGCTGCCAGAGGTTTAAGGGTACGGTTCCCTTGGCTTGCTGGGATGCCGCTTGCATGGAACGTGGCCCAAACCTTCGAGAGATTTCATGGTGCGCCATGGCCATGAATCTCGATACGAGATGACACGAGAAGTCATTCGTGGGACTTGTTAGCATGTAGGCATTATAGGGTTCACTATGCTTGAGTAGGACAGAGGTCCAGTGTGTGCTACTAGTCTGGCAGCCAGTCTTGAGGGCCTGCCAACATGCATGATGGTATGGTGCCTTGAGGATTGGACCATGGACGTATGGGAGTCCTTGGTCTGTGACATGTGATAATCGGATAGTATTGAATGGGACATGATAGGAGGTGTTGGCACGTCAGCTTGGTGTTGGCTCTTAGCCAAACATGCTACCTCGACTTGCGAATGTCTGGGTGAGCATCGGTGTTGGGATTTGCCTTGCAAGAGTGAGAACCTATGGTCAGTGTGAGTGTCTTGGCTAGATAGGCTTAATGCATGATTGCACTCATAGATGCTGAAGATCATGACTCGGTGAGAGTTGTTTGAGAGACGGAAGTGTGCAGAGGCCCACGGTCGCGCGAAAAATGTGCCCATTGTTATTCGAATGGTTGGAAGGCTGACCTTGGCTCAGAGGAGTCAAGGTGTCGCACGGGCATTTCTGCTGTCAAAATGTCAGCCCGTGACAGTTGGTATCAGAGCCAGGTTCATCTCAAATTGGCGTGTACCTGGTTGGCCCATCCTAGAAAGGATGTAGGCGTGCTGAAGGACCATAAAGGTCTGGATGCTTGGACAGATGTCATTGAGCCTTTTAGTCACCTAGAAAGGATCAGTAGGCTGAGACGGGATGAGACTTGGTTGCTCTTCTTCGTGGGAATACTAGACATCCTTGAGAGGGGACAAGTTATGGCTGCTTCGAAGCAAAGCTCAGTGATGCTAGAAAGACAACAACCACGTGCAATTGTTGAGAAGTGCTACAAAAGAATTGGAACTCATTGACACGAGACAAGGTTTGATCGAGAGGTCAAGGTTTTATGCTGGGTTCACTAGTTCAGGTTTGCCTTAGTGACAGTGTAAGTCGCACGGAGCACTGTTGTTGAAAAGGGAACTTGTACGAAAGAGTGTGGGAGCATAACAGTGGCCGTCAGACGCTTGTCAGTCACGACAGAGGTCGAGAGTGGATAGCTTTGGGGAACTAGATAAAGATGAACATGAAATGCTTTAGTTGCTACTTGTGTGCCAAATGGCATAACATGGAGACCAAGGTGGCCATGGCCGCGATTGTCAGAGGGCAGTCGTACTTGGAGGTGTTTACATGTTATCTTGTTTCGCCCAAGAAGGGAGGCACCGAGACAATTTAGTGGAACGTGTTGCCTCACAGTGATTAGCTGGTGTGGGCGACACTGTGACATCATGGGAGATGCTGAGTTGTGGAATATATGCATCAAAGACCAGCAGGGCCGAGTAGACCGCGTACAGTGGTCAGATTAGTACTAGAGTTTTTGGAGTGCTGGAGAGCCGCGTCAAGAAAACTTAGTACTCCAAGAAGGCTTAATGAGGCAGAGATAGGGCTTGAGTTCAAATTTGGGCCAGAGGGCCTTGCTATCAGGACTTAGTGACCATAGAAGCCTAGAGAAGCTGCCCGGAGGGGCGAGATGCTAGTATCTAGAAGATGGATAGCTATGTGGAGAGCTCACGCATAGGGGAATCGACAATGGTGCTACATGAATTCTTGCATGTGGGAAAGTTGTCGAGGAAGCCAACAGTTGAAGTGGGGGAGAGACCTTCACGGTTTAAACATCCAAATATCAGACCAATGTTCCATTACGAAAGCATCGAGATGAGTTATCATGGATATCGTTAGTTGTTCAGAATGTAAAGTTAAGGAGACTCAAAGACAAAGACAGAGGCAGTTACCTAGGGTGAAAGTCGTCAGGACTCAGGTACTAAGGTAACATCAGTGTAATGTTTGCCTAAGGTGAAAGTCAACAGGACTCAGGTACTAAGGCAGCGTAGAGATGTCGAGGGGCGAAGAGTCAGAATGGATGACACATTAGTTCAACATCATCTTCAAAAGTGATAAATGGAACGAGGGACCACACGAGAAAAGTGGTTAGCTTGCGAGCTATACCTTGAGAGGAACACCTCGAGAAGAGAAGTTATTCCCAAGTTGAAGTGGGAGAGCCCACCAATTCATATGTTCGAAGGGTCAGGGTACTTGTTCAATTTTGGTGTGTGAATCTAGAGAGAAACACAACAACAGATGGGTTGTACAGTGCAAAGACATGCATGACTGATGCGAGTAGGTCAGGTGACCAATTGAAACTGCAGATAGACGGTATGCACGGGCTTAGGCTGAGACCAAAATTGGGCAAGTTTTGCAACATATTATGGGACATGCTTAGTGTTTTATGGGGACACATGTTTATGGGAACACAAGCCGAATGATTGAGATAACATATGCCAAAGGGAGATAGCGGATTGGGACAACTTCAGACCTCAAGGGTGAGGTAAAGTGCAGTCAAGTTAATCAAGATTCAACAGGCCGTCTAGAGTTAGGCAAGGTTGATTTGGGGGCAGAACTTGAGGCACGATGCTGAGAGTCAGTATGAGCACGATCCAGAAGGCAATGCAGTGGTTTCGAATGATGTCAGATCATTGACCACATTGTAGAAGCTCAAAGTAGCAGTTATGGTTATGGTCAGGAGTGGCCATTTCACATCAAGCCATGGGTATGCAGTAAGGCCGGAGGGCAAAAATTCTGAGAGACTACTTCGCGAAGTCTGTGTGCAAGGATGCTCTAGATGCTGCATAAAGGCTATAGTTGGCATGAGTTCCACGTTGAAGAGAGACATGCCTTCAATGGAAGGATGTTTTGTAGGTGCTGTTGGGAACGGTTGGTTTGCGAACCTCACCCTGAGGGGGGTGCACCTTAATTTCCTCCTTGTCAATAAGAGAGTAGGCATTAGAAAATTGGCGGGAAAGCAACAATCAAAAGATGTGTTGGCTTTGGGGTCAGTGTTCCAAGGGCTACTTGGTTGACTGAAGGGGCAACGTGATGGACTCGGAGGAGTTCATGTGTGCAAGGAGTATTCGAGTGCAGCGGCACTACTTCATGGGAGAATTCTGAATAGTGACGGTGGCATGGGGTCCTTGATCGAGTCCAAGGGTGGACATGGGAGATCATCACCAAGTTAGTGGTTCTACAGTGGTAGAGGGACTAGTGCAGACTCAAGATTCGGAAGAAGAATTGAGTGAGCTTAGGAGTCGAGGCAGGAAGATTGATCAGCGGTCTGTCGATGAGAGCATCGACAATTGAAGTGTGGGAGAGTGTAACATTCCGGCCTTGATGGCATGTTACAAGCGAGGATGGCGCTCGGTCAGATGTGCACATGAGGGTGCAGGCTGGTGAGCATGCTGATTCCTAGTTTGTACGGCAGTGGCATTTTTGTAAATATCTTCAATATTGGCCGGAAATGGACGGGACTTGCTAGGTTCCATACTGAAGGGTCAATGAACGCAATGGTACGATCGGATTTGGGAGATTCGAAGAATTGGCGAGCTGGAAGCCAAATATGTCTCCCAAGAAAAAATCATATATGTTCTTGGTAGAAGGCTAAAAGCTCAGAAGGCTCTTTGTAGGGGGAGCACCTGGTGTCAGCCCTCCACCACCCCCTGGTGCAGGTGCGTCAAGTGAGCTACTACTAGTTTGGAGGACTAGTAGGGCGGGCATATGAGGACCATGAGGGGACTCATACGTCTCCATGAGAAGGAGTACTCATGGACATTACCGGGCCACCCCGGTAGTGCGTCGAAGTGTGCTGCCAGAGGTTTAAGGTTACGGTTCCCTTAGCTTGCTAGGATGCCGCTTGCATGGAACGTAGCCCAAACCTTCGAGAGATTTCATGGTGGGCCATGGCCATGAATCTCGATACGAGATGACACGGGAAGTCATTCGTGGGACTTGTTAGCATGTAGGGATTATAGGGTTCACTATGCTTGAGTAGGACAGAGGTCCAGTGTGTGCTACTAGTCTGGCAGCCAGTCTTGAGGGCCTGCCAACATGCATGATGGTATGGTGCCTTGAGGATTGGACCATGGACGTATGGGAGTCCTTGGTCTGTGACATGTGCTAATCGGATAGTATTGAATGGGACATGATAGGAGGTGTTGGCACGTCAGCTTGGTGTTGGCTCTTAGCCACACATGCTACCTAGACTTGCGAATGTCTGGGTGAGCATCGGTGTTGGGATTTGCCTTGCAAGAGTGAGAACCTATGGTCAGTGTGAGTGTCTTGGCTAGATAGCCTTAATGCATGATTGCACTCATAGATGCTGAAGAGCATGACTCGGTGAGAGTTGTTTGAGAGACGGAAGTGTGCAGAGGCACACGGTCGCACGAAAAATGTGCCCATTGTTATTCAAATGGTTGGAAGGCTGACCTTCGCTCAGAGGAGTCAAGGTGCCACACGGGCATTTCCGCTGTCAAAATGTCAGCCCGTGACACCGAGTAACCCAAATAAACCCACATAATAATGTGGTCTTTCACATTTATCACATATATGAACATATATACAATTATTCCCATAACGGGCCAAATTACAAAAGTTGTCATTCTAATAAAAAAACAGGCCCACATGCATATTTAATTTCCCTCATCATGCATAACTAGTAATATTATCATATAACTCACATAATCACAATCAAATATATAATTTCATATATTGCCATCCTGGCCCCCTAATCAAGGCCTTAAGCCTTATTCGGTAATTTTGGAACGTTTCATGTAGCCTTGCCCCCCCACCCCCCATCTCTCTCTCCTCCCTTGGAAAGAGCTTTATGCCCTTGCACCTTATTACCGCTCTCCTTTGACACTCAAGGGCCCTTTGGTAATTTTACTTATCTAAAATTCCTTAAAATTTTACCCTATAATTTTTAAATATCACCAAGTTTAATTAATTAAATGAAATGTGAACCAAAAATAAAATTTATCACATATTGCAGAATTTTGGTATTTTTATCACATTGACCAAAATGCCCTTAGAGGCCCGAGCAAGAAATTCTCATTCTGAAGCCTGATTTATTGTAATTCAATTCTCAATCAATTTTTCATAAACTTATTGGCTCGACTATAAGTTCCCAGTTGTGAAACCAAAATTAATATTTTTATGTCATAATATTTCCTATTTTACTTAATCCGAGATTTTTCTCCCATTAGGGCTTACCCCTTGGTACGAGACCAATCTTTCTTTGCATAAAGCTAGATCATTTACCGGATCAATACATCAGCTATAAAATTCACTAAACATCAAAAATTCTTATAATACCATTTATCAAAATAATATTTCCCATAGTTCTTCACTAGCTCCAACCGGCTACTAACAGGTGTTGAAAACACGGGATGTTACAAAACCTACAATTTATAAAAGTTACGTCCCCTAAACTCAAAACAGATGGGGATACCGCTCTCGCATCTCGTCTTCCATCTCTCAGGTCACCTATTCTATGTTGTGGTTATACCACTGCACCTTTACCAATGGTATTGTTTTGTTTCTTAACACCTTGTCTTTCCGATCCACAATTGCTACCGGTTTTTTTCCTCATAGCCTAGCTAAGGATCTATGCTAAGTTCATCGTAACTTAGCACATTAGTGGGGTCATTCACGTACTTCCTTAAGGTTGACACATGGAATACATCGTGAACTCTAGAGAACGCAGGTGGAAGGGCTAGTCGGTAAGCCACCTTTCCAATGTCATCCAGAACATCAAACGGTCCTATGTACCTTGGGTTCAACTTGCCCTTTTTCCCGAACCTCATAGTTCCTCTCAATGGAGCTATCTTTAATAGTAACTTGTCCCCAATTTCAAATTCTAAAAGTCTCTGTCGACGATTGACATACTTGTGTTGGCAATCTATGGAGGTCTATAACCTCTAAGGTATCGACCTAATGTCCTCCGTAGCTTGGTCCACCTCTTCTGATCCCAAGAATTTCCTTTCACCAGTCTCATGCTAGTGGATTGGGGATCGACACTTTCTTCTATATAGTGCCTCACACGAAGCCATTTTTATCAAGTCGTGATAACTATTGTTATAGGCGAACTCAATTAATGGAAGTTTTATACTCCACGAACCTTGAAAATCTAGCATGCAAACTCTCAACATATCTTCAAAGGTCTGAATTGTTCGTTCATTCTGGCCATCCATCTATGGGTGGAAAGTAGTACTAAACTTGAGTTTAGTTCCCAATCCCATTTGCATTCTCTTCCAGAACGCTGAGGTAAATCGTCCATCACGATCAAACACTATAAAGATGGGAACCCATGTAATTGCATTATCTAAGCAATGTATAATTTCCAACTTATCTGCACCATCTATGGTCTTAATGGATAAGCAATGAGCGAATTTTGTCAGTCTATCCATGATAACCCAGATTGCATCGTGCCCCTTTGGAATGTGTGGTAAACTGATAACAAAGTCCATGGTGACCATTTCCCATTTCCACTCAGGGATCTCTAGCGACTGCAATAACCCTGCGAGTCGCCAATGCTCATCTTAGTTTGCTGACACGTCAAATAGTGTGCCAGATATTCTGCTACATCTTAGTGTTTCCCAGGTGCATAGCGTAAGAAGTATTATGAGCCTCATAAAAGATTTGTTTCTTGATCTCCTTATCATCAATCATTGATAATCTACCCGTGAAACCCAACACTCCATCCTCCGAGATGTAAAACCTCGGTCACATGTCTTTCGTAGTCTCATGCACCAGTTGTTGGATCCACGAATCTGTGAGCTGTCCCCGTTAGATTGCTTCCATGATCGTGGGTTTTAGCCATTCTTCTCACTACTATCTCCAAATCTAATCTGGACATATCATTTTATAGTTTTGGGGGTATTTCCTTCACCTAAATTACATAAGACATTGGTTGTCGACTTAATGCATCAGCTACTTTATTAGCCTTGCCTGGGTGGTACAGTATATCATAATCATAATCGTTTAATGATTCTAGCCACCTTCGTTGTCTCATGTTAATTCTTTCTGGGTGAAGAAATATTTCAGACTCTTGTGATCCGTGTATATGTTGCGGTGGATCCCATAGAGATAGTGTCTCCAGATTTTCAATGCGAACACTACTATTGCTAACTCCAAGTCATGAGTTGGATAGTTTTTCTCGTAATTTTTAAGTTGTCGGGAGGCATATGCGATCACCTTCCCATGTTGCATTAATAAGGCTCTAAGTCCTTAACCTGATGCATCACTGTAAATTGCATAACCCTCTGTGCCTTTTGGGATAGTGTGCATTGGAGCAGTTGTTAATCTAGATTTTAACTCTTAAAAACTCTGTTCGCACTTGTTTGTCCACTCAAACTTGATATTCTTTCAGGTCAATGCGGTCATTGGCGTCGCTATTTTGGAGAAACCCTCCACAAAGCACCTATAATACCTTGCTAGGCCCAAGAAACTGCAAACTTCTTGTGCGTTCTTTGGGGCCTTCCATTGTTTCACTGCTTCGATCTTGGATGGATCGACTGAAATTCTTTCTCTTGACACCACGTGCCCTAGGAAACTCACTTGAGCCAACCAAAATTCGCACTTGGAGAATTCGGCATACAACTTTTTGTCGCGTAATCATTGTAAGATTAGTTCCAGGTGCTTGGCGTGTTCTTCCTGGTTTCGTGAGTATATGAGTATATCGTCTATAAATACAATCATGAATTTTTCTAAATACTCACCCAGTACCCTGTGGATAAGATCCATGAATTTTGCAAGCGCATTGGTGAGTCCAAAAGATATCACCATGAACTTGTAGTGGCCATACTGAGTTCGGAATGCGGTCTTGGGAATATCTTATTCCTTAACCTACAACTGATGGTACCCAGATCTCAAATTGATCTTTGAGAATACTGATGCTCACTGCAGTTGATTGAATAGATCATCGATTCTGGGCAATGGGTATCAATTCTTGATCATCACTTTGTTAAGCTCGTAGTAGTCTATACACATTCTCATGGAGTCGTCTTTCTTTTTCACAAAATATACCAGAGCTCCCCATGGAGAATGACTTGGTCATATAAATATTTTATCCAGGTAGTCTTGTAATTGTGCTTGCAACTTTTTAAGCTCTGTCGGTGTCATCTGGTACAGTGCCTTTGAAATAGGTGCGGTGCTTGGAATCAACTCGATCTCGAACTCGACTTATCGATTTGGGGATATCCTTGAAAGATTCTCAGGAAACACTTCCAGAAATTTGCACACCACTGCTACCTCTACTGGTTGTATCTTTGTCTGTCTATCCTTGTCCACTACGTTCACCAAGCACCCGATGCATCCATCGTCCAATAGCTTCCTCGCCTTCAAAGTGGAGATCATATTGAAATTCTTCTCTCGAGTTGTGCCTTGAAACACAGATGGTTCTTCTCCAGGTGGATTAAAAGTCACCTTTCTTCGTTTGCAATTCACCACCACCCCGTATTTGGTTAGCCAATCCATACCAAAGATAATATTGCATTCATGTAAATCTAATACCAACAAGTCTACCATCAACTCTCGACCTTCTCCCAGACTGATACAACTCTAACCCAAGACCGTACCATCATATCCTCCCCCGAGGGTAAGGATACACCACATACATTTTCCATTGGCTCAAGCATCTTATCTATCTTATCAACATAAGATGTAGCAATAAAAAAATGGGATGTGTCAGTGTTCATCAATACATATGCTAAGTTCTTAGCCACAGGAAGCTGACCTGACACCATGTCGGAAGTCCTAGCTCCTTTATCACCCTGGGTGAGTGCATAAACTCGCGGTTCAGTTCCTATTGGCTTTGGTTGGTCTTTCCCTTCATTCTGACCAAGATTTGGGTAGTCCTTGGAGAAATGACCCGGCTTTCCACTAGGGAAGCAGTTGCTATTGTTGCACTTGCCTGGGTGGCACCGATTGCATTTGTTGCATTGCAACCAATAATTTTTCTCTCTCCATTGTTGTTTATTGAAGTTTGAACTTCAGCTTCGCAGATCCATTCTTCGTTTGTTATTCCCACTATTAGGAAATCTAGAGCTCCCTTGAGCATTTGTCTTCCCCATACTTCAATTGCCTCTGGATGCAAACCTCCCAGAAAGTCTGTTCTGGTTGTTAGAGTTTCTTCCTTGGTTATTTGGAACATATGCTCGTTCTTCAACTCTGTAGGGCTCCTTCTTTTCTTGTACTAACCAAGATTCTTAACAGATTGCTCTCTCTATGGCTTCATCATAAGTATATGAGCTCTCTTTTCAACCCATTCATGAATTTGCGTACCCAGTTGGCTTCAGTGTGTACCAGATCCGAAGCAAATCATGAGAGTTGGTCAAACTTGTGCACGTATTCCTATACGCTAGATGACCCTTGGACTAGGTTGGTGAACTCAACCACCTTCCGATCTATAAGCATCTGGTTGTAGTACTTGGCATTGAACAAGGTCAGGAATTCTACCCATTCCATCTGTGCAACATCACGCCTCTTCCTAGCAATATCCCACCATATGTGGGCGTCCTTCCTCAATATATACACAACACAGTTTACCTTTTCCCTCTCAGGAGCCGCCACAAAATCAAAGATTCTCTTCAGCACGTTGACCCATTTTTCTGCCACCAAGGGGTCCAAAGTTCCTTCGAACACAGGTGGGTTTTTCCTGCGAAACCATTCTGATATCGATTTCGGTTGTTCTGTTCAAGATGCATCAGCTGGTGGATTTGCTCCTACCAGTGGGTCTTCTTGCGCCGGGAATTCTTGTTGTTCGGGAACGTCTTCCTGGGGTTCTAGGGGTGCGCGGTTGTGTGGCGCTTCTGGGAATCTCCGCATCAATGCCTCGAACATCTGAGTGTTTGACACATTCTGCTCATGCATAGTCCTTCTCAGATCCTCTATCTGAGTTGCCAGATTTGGTTCTAGTTGTACTCTTTGTCCTCGACCACGACCCCTTTCCTCTAACTCGGCCATGACCTACATCTTGGTCAATGGCTGCTCTCTTGACTTGGTCTGGTGGATTAACAACTCATCCTCCCCTAACTCGAGTGTTAGAAGCCATTGTGAGTCTCTATGCAACAATGTTTAAAACATTTGAGTATACAAGTTTCCCACACACAAGAAAAAGAAAAGAAAAATATCATAACTATTCAACTCAAATTAGGTAGTCATAACATTCAATGCGATAATCTAGCAATACAAAATGATCATGAAAGATCATGCTAGAAGGTTTTAGTTAGCAGAACGATAAATACAAAAAGAAGAGAACCCTAGATACACGTCGGGTTTCTACATCTGCCTGCTACAACTGCAAAAAAGCCCTACAACCTAGTAGGTTTGCCAAGTATTTACAAAAAGTATCAATAAGACCCTCACAGCATAACCTAATTTACCCCATCCATTAGCATATCCAGCTCTACGTTGAAATCCTCGTCTGGCTGCTCGGGATCCTCCATTGAATCTTCTTCAGGATCTTCTCCTGATTCAACTTTGGCCTCCATGACCTCTTCAAGGTTCTGATCTTCCATAGCCCTACCTCCAGCTTGGCTCCTGTAGGTACTGGAAAATCCCTCACTACAAGTTATGCCCATCGATCACCCTTTGTCGCGTTATGAACGCATTACGCTATCAAACACAAATGGTACTCCTCATACCCTGTTGATACTTCATCAAAGGGGCCGAACGAAAGCTCAATGGAAACCTGAAACTCTGTCCAAGAAGTAGTGGCCGGTCCCATATGCCTTATCTGAAACCATCGAAAAGCCTTGTTCCGTAGGTATATGCTGGCCAATCTCACCATGAAGCTCAGAGGAATCTCCATATCCTCGAAGATGATTTCCAGTAAATGAGTCCAGGTCCAGACGTTATACGAGAATAGGCACTATGGAATCCCTGATGGAATCGAAGCTTCTTCTCAAGGGTATATACTATAGGTGAGTCCTCTAGAACGGGGTTATCTACTCGGGTTGCTCAGCCATAACCTACAATTTATAGGATCGAGGTAAATAAAAGAAAACAAGGAAACAGTTATGAAAAGACCATACTTACAGTGAGTGACGGTCTACCTTGAAGAATGTACATGTGGGTTTGTCTAAAAAATCGGCTCAACTCGAGCTTTGATACCACTTGTAAGGACCCTCAAAACATACAAGACCAAAACATGCGAAAAATCTAAACTTTTACTTTAGTTCATTGTACCAAAAAATCCATATAAAAAAACTTAAAAAAAGATCGTGTGCACACATTTTTAGTTTAGCAAAGAGAAATACAACTTCTCTTCCACAGAGTTATAACAAAATAGTTATCCCAAAAGAAATAACAAACTTCTAGCTTTTTCTTTTCAAAATGGTGATCCATCAAAAACCTCCTCAAGTCAGGCCACATGTACATATCTGCAAGCAGACTCCGGCGTTCACTGCTCCACTTTGCTTTTGCACTTAGCTACCACATGAAACAACTAGGTAAGCAAAAACGCTTAGTAAGAATAGCCTTGCACACAACTATACTAAACCCAATAATGGGTTGACGAGTGAACTCACCAGTTTTTACTTGTAATTTTCAAGTGACTCAATACTAAAAGCTAAGTGGATTAGGTTATTGCTATTCATCTGAACAGGGCTGAACCACTATAAAATTCCTATGTGTTTATTTAAGATAATCGTACTCTATCATTTATTTCATTTATTTTGTTCAAAAAATGTTGTATATTGTACATACGACTGTTGGCGAATTTCACAGATCAACATTTTGGTGCTTTCATTGAGAGTACGAAATCAAGAAACACATTTTCATCATTTTTACGATGCCTCCAAAACCCAGTCAGACAAAGAAGACTGCTCCCAGGGATCCCCCCCCCCCCCCCCACAGGATCCCATAAATCCTGTTAACGAACCTCGGGTGGAGGAAGGAGATCAACCTGATGCAGAAGATCCACAGGACACTCACCAAGAGGAGATGGCGTAATTTCTGGCTAGGCAGGAGGCCTTTGTTGCAAAAATTTCCCTTCAGAGGGTGACAATGGAATGGCAACGATGGGAGATCGATGAGCAGGTCCATATGATGATTCAGTTGGAGCAGGAGGCTGACCGGAAGCACCAAGAGGCCGCTGTGGCCTTGGAGGCGGCTACTCAGTTAGCCCGAGCTAACGCTGCAGCTGCTGCTCAGGCGGTAAGGGAGGCTCAGACCAAAGCTGCAGGAATGCGAAACAACAACAATTGAGAGCCCTAGGGGAGGAGTAGGACCCCAAGAACACTCTCAGAACCACTTTCCCAGAGACAAGATGAAGAGGCACAATCCAAGACTACCTCCTCCATGACTAAGAAGAATAACAATCCGTCTTGGAGTAGGTGTATTGCCAACCCGAAGGCCCCCTCCCAGGGGGACCGACAAAACAACGCAGGAGATGAGGGTCAAACATCTGAAAGGCATGACAGGAATGGAAATGGCCGCTCAAAGTCTCAAATTCATATAGGAGGAGAGGCTCGGGGCCAGGGTCGCATTGACAGGGGCAAGGCGGACCTACCACCCCTACACCCTCAATCTCGCAAGGGAAAAGAACCGATGAATAACATAAGTACTGTGTTAGATAGGGTGGGGAAAGATGTGCAACCTCAGGATGTGAGGGAGGTCATCAACATGAGGACCAATGCTCAGGAGGGGGTACTAGTGATATCCTCCCCACTTGGAGCAGCGGTCCCACCAGCAGTACAGGCTCAAATAGATGCACTCGTTATGGCTGTTCAGGGTCTAACAAAGAAACCTTCAGATATCGAGCTGGCTCATAAAAGTGGGAGTCCTTTCAATGCCAAGATCCAAGCTGCCCAACCACCGCCGAAATACAAAACCCTGAAACTTCCTACATACATTGGGAAGGAGGACCCGGTATGGCACATTGGGAAGTTGGAGGATCGGATGGAATTACTCATGTGGAGCATGATTATAGGTGCAGGGTATTCCCTACCACTCTCTCTGACTCAACTCGGGAAGGGTATTGGAAGTTCAAACCTGAATCCATCACTTCTTGGGAGCAGCTTAGGAAGGAATTCTGCAAGGTCATCAGTGCCGGGCGGATTTAACCAGTTTATGCCAATCAGTTAGCTGACATCAAGTAAGGGAAAGATGAATTTCTGAAAGACTACATTCAAAGATGCATGAGAGAGGCAAACCGAGCGGCCATGGTAGGAGATGAAGGGAAGTTCGTTGCCATCTCGGCAGGAAAAATTTATCGTTGTCCCTTGAGGGATAGTATACACAGGAACCCTATTAACACCTTGCAAGATTTTCTGGACCGATCCGACAAATACATGAACCTAGATGACGCTATCATGAAGGAAGAAAAATGCGTAAACCATCCCACCACTGTAAAGGCGGGTAAAAATGGCAAGAACCCTCAGGGTGGCAGTGAGGGCAACAGTAAGAAGAGAAATACCTCAGGGGTCGACCAGGGCGAAGAAAAGAAAGCTAAGTCAGCACCCACCGACAAACAAGCTAAGCATCAACCCTACCAGCCCAGGTTCACCAATTATACCAACCTGACCACATCAAGGGTGGAGATTTACTTGGCAACATACCAGGAGGTACCACACCGAAAGCCACCACCCTTGCATTCAGAAGGAAAGAAGGACAACAATAAGTTTTGTCATTTCTGTAATGATTATGGGCACAACACAAATAAGTGCAAACAATTGAAGGATGAGATAGAGTTTCTTCTCCGATCAGGAAAACTCTCGAGGTACCGAGGCAAGACCGAGACCCCAAGCAAGAATCCAGAATTCTGAAGGCAAAGGAGTCCACCACTGGAGCCGGCGGCTGTAGACTTCACACTAGATACCATAAATGGAGGGCCCCACATAGCAGGCAACAGTAACAATGCTCGCGAGAAATATGCAAGGACCCTCAGGCATGAGGTAGGGGAGTCTTCCCAGTGTATGGTGGTCGAGGAGCGGTCTCAAAAAAATCCAAATTATGAAAGTGAAACACGTGAGGTTCCCCCACAATGACCCTCTAGTCCTTACCATTCAAATCGCCAATGCCCAAGTGAAAAGATGCTTGGAGGATACAGGAAGCTTGGTAGATATCATCTACAAATCATCCCTCAAGAAGATGAAGCTCGCAGTCAAAGACCCGACACCGTGTTTCGAAGAGATATATGGGTTCACGGGAGAATGCCTAGCACTAGCAGGAACTATCAAACTACCGGTCATAGTGGGGGATGCCCCCAGGCACGAGACTGTGATGACAGAGTTCCTAGTGGTAGATTTCCCATCAGATTACAATGTAGTACTCGGGAGACCCCTCCTGATGGCATTACACGCAGTAGTATCTATCTGGCATCTATCTTTGAAGTTCCCCACTAGAGCAGGGCCAGGATGCGTACAGGGTAACCAAAGGGAAGCACAAGAATGCTATAATGCGTCAATGGTCAAGGCAAAGAAAGGACCATGCGTAAACAACATGATAGTAACCTGCTATGAAAAGAGTGAAGGAACCGATGAGATTGTCAACATGGAAGTTGACGTTGAAAGAAACATTCTACTGGAGTCGAGGGCTCCTTTTAACGAAGATATTTTGTTATAGCAAGTTACCCAAAGCGAGGGAAATGAAATTGATCCTCGCTTTGGGGATGACGTCATGGGGGTAAGACCAGTCGAAGATCTTGAAGGAAGCCTACTAGATGAGGAGGACCTGACTAGAGTAATCAAAGTCAAGAAGGAGTTAAAGATGGAAATTAAAGCTCGATTGGTGGAATTCTTGAAGAAAAACCAGGACACCTTTGCCTGGTCACATAACGAAATGGTTGGAATTTCTCCATCCGTAATAAGTCGTGTCCTCAATATAGACAAGAACTACCCACCAATGCAACAAAAAAGGAGACTGCTTGACAAAGACCGATCTCAAGCCCTGAATGAGGAGGTCGAGCGGCTCAAGGAAAATAGTTTTATAAGGGAGGCCTACTACCCTGATTGGGTATCAAACCCCGTGTTTGTCCCAAAACCAAATGAAAAGTGGAGAACATGCGTGGACTTCACAGATCTGAACAAGGCTTCCCACTACCCAGAATAGACTAACTGGTTGATGCAACGACAGGACATGAAATACTCTCATTCATGGATGCGTTTTCTGGGTATAATCAAATAAGTATGCACCCTCCCGACAAGGAACATACCAGCTTCCAGACAGACAAGGGATTGTACTGTTATAAGGTGATGCCATTCTGCTTGAAGAACACAGGAGCACCCTACCAACGTTTAGTGAATGGCATGTTCTGAGACTTGATAGGCAAAAATATGGCGGTGTACGTCGATGACATGTTGGTCAAGTCCAAAGAAGCTGGAGGGAATGTTCAAGACTTGAAGGAATGCTTTGCAATACTTAGAAAGTATAGCATGAAGCAAAATCCTCTAAAGTTCTCGCTTGGAGTTGGTTCTGGTAAGTTTCTCGGATACATAGTCAATTCACGTGGAATCGAGGCTAACCCCGAGAAGATCAAAGCATTAATCAACATGAATTCACCTACCACAATCAAATAAGTAAAAATCTTAACCAGGAGAGTAGGTGCCCTCAGTAGGTTCATATCAAAGTCTACTAACAAGTGTGTCCCTTTCTTTAACTTACTGAGGGGCAGCGAGAAGATCCAATGGACTGAGGAGTGTGAGGAGGCTTTCTAAGCACTGAAGGAACACCTTGCCCATCCTCCCATCCTAGCAAAGCCAATATATGGTGAAGTACTATTCATCTATTTGGCAATCACCAAGCATGCAATCAGTGCTGCTTTGATAAAGGAAGAGAATAGTGTACAACACCCTATATACTATATCAGTAAAAGGCTAGTAGGTTTGGAGTCTAGGTATCCCCCTCTTGAAAAATTAGCCTACTGTTTAATAATCACCTCTCGAAAGTTGCGTACATATTTCCAAGCTCATTCGATCTGAGTCCTGATCGATCAACCGCTGAGGCGGGTTCTTCAGAAACTAGAGGCCTTGGGACGATTACTCAAGTGGGCAGTGGAACTGGGATAGTTTGATATCACTTATCATTCGAGGACGGCGATAAAAGGACAAGCATTGGCGGACTTCATAGTCGAAGGCACCAACCTTGAAGACTCTTTCTACCAATCAGAGAATGGAGATACCGAGAAGGGAGGAGATACTCCTGTATGAAAGCTATATGTTGATGGAGCATACAATGAACACAACTCAGGCCCAGGTATCATACTGATCACTCTGGAGAATCATCGAATCCATTGCGCTCTCAGATTTGGATTCAACGCTTCAAACAACGTGGCTGAGTACGAGGCATTATTAGCTAGATTACGCTTGTCTCGGGATGTACATGCATAGTCCCTGGAGATATTCAACGATTCCCAGCTTGTAATGACCTAACTATTTCTAAGACCTTGGACCATTAAAACTACTAGACGTAGCTACTATTATTTTGATACAAACATATGAAATAACATAACTTTATTAAAAACCCAAAATAAATATTGTATCAATAACATAAAAGTATAAAATAAAATGTGATATGGTATGGGATCCCATTTTTTATAAAACATAAACTTTAATTCAATTGTTTAAATACTATTTGTGGAATTACAAAAGAAACATAATTCAAAAGACTAAATGACGTCATCCTCGATCAACACGCAGTCCATTCATTCCATTCATCCTTAACACACAAGCCAAGCTGCTAAGAATCCTTCCGCCTTCCATAATCATTTTCCTACATCACACTAAAAATAAAGGTGTGAGCCTAATGCCCAGCAAGGAAAATCTACTAACACATAAATCATAAGCATAAAACTATATCATAACTATATACTAGAAAACATATGTCTATATAAAAAAAACATATATCATATAGGACTACAATGGCCATCATTCTTCTTGGGGTTGCTTATAAATTTGTGGGGTTTGCTAGCTAAGCAAGTCATATGCCCATAAATTCTTGGGGCTTGCTAGCTAAACAAGTCATATGCCTAAGGACTATAAAACATATAACAAAACATATATCATAGCATAGCATAAAGCATATCATAACATATAAACACATATCTAGCCTATTTTCCTTACCAAAAGTCGGGATATTTGGGATCAAGAACAGGATTAGAACACTCCTATAAACCAACAGTAAAAATGGTGAGAATCTAAAGAAAAAGAGATGAAAAGAACACTAAACCATCCAAGAAGAAACTTACCAAGAAGAACCTTAAGTTTCAAGAACTTAAATACCTAATCAAGAATCATAAACAAGAGTTAGGTTTTGAATAAAAGAAAACTAAAGAACTGAACTTAAGGATAATAGTACTTTGAATGATCTTATGGATTGATCTAAATCTCAATACCAAAATCACACCAAATCTCACTTCCCAAGTGCTTAGAAAATCTTAGAATAATAAAGCTTTTATCCCAAACCCAAGTGTATCTCTCTACTGTAACACTAGCACCTTGGAGGCTCTGATCAAATGCTTGAAGAATGAAGAAAATGGCTGAGTAATAGGTCCAATTTATATAGTTTGAGTGAAACTTACCCCTTTTAATTTGAATAAATGAATATAAAATGAAAAAGATTTGAATTTTCCGTTCAACTGACGCCCAGAACTTGGTCAAAATCGTTCAAAGGCATGTCTAAGTGGTTAAGGCTATTTTTAAAATTGAAAACCCAAACTTTTCAAAAAAAAATAACATGGAGCCAATATATCGCCCCCCATAGGCGATATATCGCCTCCCCCTATATTCCCGAGCCTCGATCGATCATTCGTGCAAAGTCGACGTGTTTTTTGTATCTTCCGTTGGCGATATATCGGCCCCTATAGCTACAATATATCGGCATACGTTGATATATCAAACACGTAATTTCACTTTTTCAACATAATTTGAATTGAGTAAACAGCTTTGACTGAATCATAATACGATCCTAACAGTTTCTGGAAGGTTCTAGAGCTTCTAGATCTTTCTTTTATTAAAACTATCCATAAAAAATACTTAATTCCTTAATAATGATGATTGTGACAAGTGTCATGCTCTTAATGGTTCTATCTAAACCTTAGGTTATAATAACAATATATCTAAGACCAGCAATATTAATCAAACCTTATGTTATAATTAATATTATTAAACTATAGGTTAAACTTATAAAATCCATAACTGTTGCTATGAGTGTCCAACTAATTCCCAGTTTGAACCAAAATCCACGGAATCTAACATACTACAAACTACTACTAACTACTACTACTAATATCTAACTAGCTAAGTAAATATTATGGGTCACTACACAACTAGTGGTGTACCAAAAACTGGGGGAGTATCAAGACAAGGGACTTAGGATGGTGCAGTACCTGAACAAGGTGAAGGACTTATTGGCACAGTTCAAGAAATACTCAATTATACAAGTCCCAAGAAAGTAGAACGCCAATGCTGATGCCTTAGCCAAGCTTGTCAGTGCCAAAGACCCAGACACCTTAAATGTTTTTCCCGTCGAATACTTGGCGGAAAGAAGCAAAACCGAGCAGGAGGCACTACCTGTTGAGTTGGGAGATACATGGATGACCCCTATTATTAACTATCTCAAAGGAAGTCTTAGACTTTGTGGTAAAGAATATCATATGTCGATTTGGCCAACCAAAGAAGATAGTCTCGGAAAATGGGACGCAATTCGACAGTGATATGTTCACCGAATTTTGTACGGGGCATGGAATCACAAAGAGCTTTTCCTCAGTAGCACACCCCCAAGCTAATGGCCAAGTAGAAGCAGTGAACAAGACTATCAAAGACACTGAAGAAATGCCTTGAACAAGCCAAAGGAGCCTGGCCAGAATTACTTCCGAAGGTCCTATGGTCACATCGAACGATGGCGCGAACGGAGACAGGGCATTCGCCATTCTCTTTGGCGTTTGGGTATGAAGCCATGTTGCCAGTTGAACTCACTCCCCCATCGCATAGATGGGAGACATACGATCAGGGGAGGAACCATCAACTAATAGAAGAGTCGCTTGATTTAATCGAAGAAAGATGAGAAAAGGAAAGTCTCAAAGTAGCAGCACAGCAACAAAAAGTGGCCAGACACTTCAAATCCAGAGTGAAAGATCAAAAATTCTAGGTTGGGGACTTAGTATAACACGATCAACAAAAAAGACAGGTCCCAGGACCTTGTCGCCAAATTTATGGATCATGTTCGATCTTTTTTTTTAGGAGCCTATCGACCCATACAATCCAAACAAGAGACTGGTCCGAGGACCTTGTCGACAATGATTTGATCATGTTCGATCCTGGTTCTTGAGGAACCTATCGACCCACACGATCAACAAAAGAGATAAGTCCCAGGACCTTGTCACCAAATTAATGGATCATGTTCGATCTTGGTTCTTGAGGAGCCTATCGATCCATAAGATCCAAATGAGAGACTAGTCCGAGGACCTTGTCACCAACTTATTTGATCACGTTTGATCCTCGTTCTTGAGGAACATATCGGCCCATACGATAAAAAGACAAGAGATTGGTCCAAGGACCAGTCGCTATTATCATATCATAATTGAATTTGCTCCTTGAGGGACCGATCGATAATTTGATCTAAGACTCGTTACAGGCTCGATTAGCCCATCTAGACCCGGTTGGTCCAACTTATACATTTCTGTGTACAATCATTATAACGAGTACATGAAAGATTACGTAGATCGTGATCAACACTTACTACACAATCTGCATTCGTGTATAGGTATCATTACTACTGAGAATGAAACCATCACTCGACTATAAATGAGGGACAAGTATTTGCTCTTGCATCATTGGGTGAAAAGGATAGTACTATGTGTCTAACGCTCGAAGCAAGGCATGGTCAAGAAGCAAGTGACCAAGGCTTTTAAACCCATGATCACTTGGGGGCCATATAGTACATAGCGATTGGGGTATACAGGAGGAATTAGGGCGTGACCTTAAGTACTAAGCAAGATCAATTTTTTCTAGGGGGTGGTCGGCTAGACCTCAAGAGCAAAAAAAAAAAAAAAAACAGGCATTGGTAAGGAGATTCCCAACCATGTCCCTTATGGGGTGGTCGGCTAGTCCATCAACCCTATAGGGTGGTCGGCCTATCACCCAAGGGGTGGTCAACCTGACCGTTTTGTTCATGGAACTTGGTGAAGTATCATACTACTCACATTACCTTTTAGCATGAAAAATGTAAAGGAGAAAGGTTAGTATGGCACGTAAAATACATGTGTTCAGAGTATAGTGATACCTGAACCAATGAGGGTTGTGAGTTGATATCATTAGTAAGCATTGGAAATTAAAAAAAAATAGTTAATACACTGAGTACTCATAACAAAAAAGCATAAAGGCATAAAATGTCAAATGTAAAAACTGTCAAGTACAAGGTGCCCCACCAATGGCATGAGAGGAAAGATGGAATAAAGGACCAAGAAGACTAACTAGGGTGAGGAGTTTCATCTGAAAGACTACCCTGAGCCTCGGTAGCCTCATGAGCCAGACACTTCCTAAGCTCATTCGCTCGCGTCTTCTTGGAAAGGAAATCCAAGTTCAGATCTTTGTTGGACTTCCAAATCAAGTAAAAGAAAGAGAAGGATGTCTCTGAATACTCCTCTCGAGCCTTGTCCCGAGATCCTTTGACATATTGCTCCTTCTCGACAAAGAATCCTTCCACAGTTGGTCCATGTCGGTAATCAGCTTCTTTTTCTCAGCTTCAAACTGTTGGAGTTGATCGGCAAGTTCCCCCTCCACCTGGGTTATCCTGAGAGTCAAATCAGTCACTTATTTCTACTTGAGCTCCACGGTACTACGGAGGGTGTCGATCTCTTCATCCTTTGAGGCAATGTCAGCATCCCTAGAGCCAAGAACGCGCCTATGGTCCTGTACCTCTTGGCGAACAGCTTCAAGCTCAGAACGAAGGTTAGAGAGCGTATAAGTACGTTCTACAAACTATTACGGACATGAGAGACCAACATCAATGCTTGCAGAAAACATAAAAGTGTTAGATAAATGTCAGAACACTAGCTAAATAGACAAGAAGGGAACTGTAAAGGACTTACGCTCTGAATGTCTAAGAGTGACTTCGTGAGAAGGGTGTTCAGGTCCTCATTCTTGATCCCATTAAAGGTTGTTGTTGTTTGCTCCAGATGCGATGCTCGGTCCATGAGGGCACTTAAGTTCTATATAGTAGACTGATGTGGCTCAGATAAAGGAGCAGGTGCAGAACGAAAAGCACCAGCCTCATTGAAAATGGGAGGAATTGGTGTAGACAAAGATGGCTCTACCTCTGCGACAGGCTAGAGGCCAAAGGAGTCGGAGGAGACACCAAAAGAGGAACCTCCATGACTGACTTAGCCTCAACCCTGGCCCTTTTTGCCACTCGAATAGAAGGACTAGCCTCGGTGAGAGTCAACCTCTACTGGGTATGGACAAAACAAAACATGTCTGAGCCTGCAAAAGAAGATCAAATGTTAGAAGGATATTAAGTACTGATGAATCATAAAATAAAACTGATAAAGTGTCTAACCTTCTGAATGTGATTTGAGTTCGAAAGCAGCCTCATCAAAGTCATTCGAAGCAAGTGATGAGTATGCAGCAGATGCACCCACCTCATCACCCTCATGTCTGGCTAGTACTGGTGAAGAGGGTACCTCCTCGACATGAATGGGTCTCGAGAAGTCTATGGTTGTCACGGGCTCGGAACCATCATCATCCGGAACATCTGATATGGTAGGAGGAAACAGCCCCACCTTCCTAAGGTTCTCCTGAGTAACAAGGGTTTTGACATTCTTCTCCTCAAGGGTCATGGCAATCAGTGCCTTGGCCCTAACTGTCATAGCCTCGGTCGAGAGTGGTCTTTACAAGGGCCAACGTGCTTAAACTTGGAGAAGTTGGCCTTTGCATCTTTGGTAAAGAAATAGTGATCGGCATATCTAAATGCCTTGCAATTTCCAAAGATCTCTTCCAAAAAGGTGTTGGTACCCTTGCTCATATAATGGTGGAAATGGAAATGTCCCAAGTTGCGTTGAGAAGGGTTTGTCTTCAGGTCAAATAGATAATGGATCTCATAAGGCACTGGGGAAGCCCATTTTTTGCGGTTATAGATGATGTGCAATGCAAACAAGGCCAAGATCGCATTAGGAGCCAGTTGAGAAGGACTAATACCAAAATAGTCTGCTATACTTCGGAAGTACTGATGAAGAGGAAGTAGGGCTCCATACCTAATGGCAGAATGTGTCCAAGCACACATACCTAGAGGGGGGTCCTCAGCTCTGTCATTTGGACCAGGGATAGTGATGGACACACCGGAGAGGTCAAAGGTCTTCCTCAAGTTCTTTACCTTCTCTTCAGTCATGTTAGAGGCCACCCCCTTGAACTAAACAACCTTATAATCAGCAGGGCGAGGCTTCTCAATCAGTTTCCACATGATCTCACCAGCGAAGGTGGCCCTAGAATCTGATAAATTGAACTCCTTTTGTCATCTATTCTTCTGCTGCTCAGCTGGCGGACTGTCTTGCTCTTGGAAGGAGGGCGAACTACCTTAGGAAGAAATCTATGAATGGGACGCTCCTGAGGATGAGCAGTATGGCGACGTGAGCCCTCGGTATATCTTGTTGAGAAGAAGATTGATGGGGAACCTGACTAGTATCGCGGTGCAAAAGGCGTTGCAATGGTTCTTGCTTGCCTGACCTATCTTGATGAGAAGAATGACTCCGCTGAGGTGTGTTGTGGGTTCCTTGGGAGTCGCGGGGCATACTGTGCTGAGAAGTAATCTGAGAAGAGCCCGGTGAAGAGCCTTGAGTGATATGCCTGGAAATCTGAGGATCATCTTCAGAGGGTTGCCAAGTTGTCTATTTCACTCTCGCCATTGGACGGTACCTCTTTACTAAATCTTCCTCACTAAATAAGTATAGAGCGGAATGAGGGAGAATCCTTTTCAATCTTTCCAAAAACTCCTGGGGAGTACGCTCACTTACTGACTTGTCTAATGAAGAAGAGCTGGACATTTGCAACAGAAGAAAAATAAAGATTAAAGTTACTAAATGAGCATAATGGAGCCTATGGCTGGGGGCATGTCTATATAGGGGGTATGTGGGGGTCGGCCCAGTGCGCCTAAGCATAGGCCGACTACCCCAAGGAAGTAAGATTCAAAAAATAGCCTGAGGACCGTTCAATTCTCAAAAATATTTTTAGGATCCCAGGTGGTCGGCTTATGCTTGGGTCGACCACCCTGAATCCCTGAAATTGCCTAAGGCAAGGGGTACTCGGCCCATGGACCACTAAGGTGGTCGTCCAAGCCCTAATTCTATCCCTAGAAATCGCCTAAAGGAAGAAAAGAGAATGCTCGACCTATGAAGCTCTAAGGAGGTACTCAGCCCATGCCAAGGAGGTACTCAGCCCATGCAAAGGAGGTGCTCGGCCCAAACCTTGGCCTATCCCTGGAAATCTCCTAAGGAAGAAAAGGGAGTGCTCGGCCTATGAAGCTCTAAGGGAGTGCTCGGCCCATGCCAAGGAGGTACTCGGCCCATGCCAAGGAGGTGCTCGGCCAAAACTGGGCCTATCCCTGGAAATCGCAAGCATCAGGTTTGGAGTCCCAGAAATCGCCAGGACTATTGGGTGTTCGGCCTAGGGTCTTGCATCCCTATAAATTGCCCAGACTAAGGACTTTGAAAGAGAAATATTGACTCAAGAAGGTCAATTATTTTTTATCAGGATACAACAGAGCAAGAAGATTCAGACAAAAATTCCTCAAAAATACAAAGTGTTTCTTATGAATCTAAGCACATTTAAATTAAATGATGTGAGGATTAGAATAAAGTAATTACCAAAGATCTGAGTTTGATGAGGAACTAGAGAATTCAGACTTGGATCTGTTTGAAAGTGGCGCATGGAGCAAGAATGAGGAAGAGGGTCTACTTATAACCTCTCAAGAAAACAAGATATATTTAGGAATTCAAATTTCCTTGAAAATATCTAATATGGTTAAAATTTAAATTCCTTGAAAAATATTTATATTTTTAGGAATTAAAATTCCTTGAATTTTTTTTTTATTTTTAGGAATTAATATCCTTGAAAAATATATTATATTTTTAGGACTTTACAACTCCTTGAAAAACAAAATTATTTTTAGGAATTACTAATTGTCCTTGAAAAATTGGTATCGAGCAAAGTATCGATAGTTAAAAAAGTACTATGTAATGTCCCAAGGGACTTGACTATTTGAGTACTGCTACGGTATGTTTCTCGGGCCAGGATCAATTTTATCGTAATGTTGAAAACATTGCAATAAACTTGGGATCAAATTTTATCCCTAAAAAATACAAGGATGATGTGGCGAACGAGAATGAGACACGTGACATCACCAATCAGGTAAAAACGACAAAATATCGAGAAAAGACCGATGGGCAAAATAGATAGGTCCAGGACCTAGGAAAGTCGACCAAGCCTAAACACCTTGGGGGTGGTCGGCCTGACCCCTACCCTAGGGGTGGTCGGCCTAAGCAGGCCCAAGGGCCTAGAAGTGGTCGACCTGACCCCCTACCCCAGGGGTGGTCGACCCAGCATGCACAAGGACCCCTAGGGGTGGTTGGCCTGACCCCAACCCCTAGGGTAGTCGACCATAATCTGCCCAAGGAACCCTAGGGGGCAGTCGGCCTGACCTCTACCCCTAGGGTGGTCGGCCTAAGCAGGCCCAAGAGCCACCTAAGTGGTCGACCCACCCTATCTTTCATGGGGTGGTCCACCTAAACCCCTAAGGACACTTCACTAAGAAATAATCACTCTCGTTCAAACTGAGATCAGTAGGCCTAGCATCCCGAAGATGAGTAGGCCTAGCATGCAGAGGATCAACAAGTCCAACACCCAAGCTTTAATCGTCGGGCCTAGCACCTAAGTCTCATATACTGATAGAGACTTGTTCCCAGAAGTTTCAATCGTACATTGTCTACCAAGATCTAAAGAAACAACGAGAAGACTCACGATCTCATGATCATGGGGAGGTGGACACGTATCTCCACTACTTGATAATCGTGTGCCAAACCACGATCCTAGTATGACTGGTCATGTAGCATCCCCTGGGTACTATAAATAAAGGACCCAGGGCTTCATTTAAAGGGAATTTTTATATGGACTATCTTTTCTGGATCTGATCTCTTTCTCTGGAATTTTGGGAGAAAAATCTTACTGACGAGTGAACTCACCAGTTTGTACTTGTAATTGTCGAGTGACTCAATACTAAAAGCTAAGTGGATTAGGTTATTACTGTTCATCTGAACAGGGCTGAACCACTATAAAATTCTTGTGTGTTTATTTAAGATAATCATACTCTATCATTTATTTCATTCAAAAAGTGTCGTATACTGTACATACAACCGTTGGCCAATTTCACAAGTCAACATTGACCCTTTACGAATAATGTCCGACAATGTTATTTCGTTCTCTTAAAGGTTCTACAAAACCCCAAACTCACATTTTTACCATCTTTATCCATAATCTAGGATCTATTTTTATGTTATTTTTTAAAAGAATGGAAATTGGACCCTTAACTTATAAAATGGTAAAAATCAACTTTTCGTTAAGGTTCGAAATTGCTACTTTTCGGTTTTTAGGGTAAAATTAGAGAACTTATTTCTCTTAAACCTTAACACATTTTTATCTCAAATTTTACAGGAGTCTTTGTACACATCTTTAATAATTCCCTTCAAAATTTTATAATCTTTGGGATGGAAAAACCCATTCAATTTTCTACAGCAATCTGGGCAGTGCCTGCTGCCCAGAAGTTTTTCCCTGATTTTATGGTAACTTTGAAAAATTATTTCTCTTACACCGTAGCCCAATTATTTCTGAAATTTTACAGGTATCTTTAAACATGTCTAAATTAGCTTCCTAAAAAAAATTTAAATCCATTTGGGCAGTGCTTGCTGCCCAAAAGTTTTGTTGCTAGATTCTACGGTAAATTTTGAAAAATCATATCTCTTATACCTTAACCCATTTGCATCTATAGTTTTATAGTAACCCTTATAAATTTTTAAACTAACATCCTACCAAATTTCATAGCTTTTTTATTTGTAAAACCCATTCAAATGTCAAAATAATCTGGGCAGTGCATGCTGCCCATAAATTTTCCAAATTTGCATCACAATGCAAAAACGTGTATAGCTTGGGTTAAAAATACCTTTTTAAGATTTTCTAAAGCCCATCATCAAGTACTCACAAATAACTATGAAACTACACAAATATTTTTCACAAACAGAGACAGTGAAGTGCAATTTGACCCGTTGGAAGCCAGGCCACAAAATTTTGGCAACATACATTTTTACACAACCTAACAACAATAAGCATTTCTAGGATAACCCTAGCCACATACATGCATGCAAATCATCATACCACACATAAATCTCAAACTTAAGCATAAAATAAGCCAAAAACTATTGAAATACCCTATACAACCATATCTACAAGAATCTCCACAAAACATAAACTCAACCATAGATTCTACCTTTTGAAGCCCTAGCTTGGAGATGCGTTCCTTAGCTCTTCAACACCTTCCCTTAGTGCTCTAAACTCTCAAAACCAAGCCCCAAGTTCCACATGCAGATTTTTAAGAAAAGTATTAGGGTAGAAAACTTAGATGAGGAAGAAAACATGCAAACTACCAAGATTTATTACCTTGCCTTCACTAGATCACCAAAGTGCTAAATCCTTGAGGTACTACCCGTACAATCCTCTCTTGAACCCTAGAACACAAGATCAAAGCCATGCATGTCTATTAGATCACATGCATGCAACATAAACCCTTAGGTTTTCGGGTTGAAGAAGAAGAGAGGAGAAAAATAGAGTAGGGTTCGAACTTACTCTTCCTGAGTGTGCTCTTGTGCTTCTCCCTCCTTCAATGGGAAATGAGTGCTCTTGGATCATGGAGAGAAAAATGGATGCATTGGAGAGTAAAGGGACTAGGGTTCGGTTTTGGGTGAAAGAGAATAGAGAGAGTTATTTTCTTGAGAAAAAAGAAATTTAAAACAAAAATGATTAGATGTGTAAGAGGGAAATGATTGGAGGTTTAACCAATGGGTGGGGTGAGGCTCTTACTCTTCCTTGGGTAGGTGTCCTAGGATCTTGAGAGCCCTAGGCATATGTCGCCCCCCTTCTCTCTCTCCTCCCTTGGAAAAGACATTTATGCCCTTATACCTTCTTACCTCTCTCCTTAGACACTCAGGGCCCTTTGGTTATTTTACTTATCTAAAATTCCTTAAAATTTTACCCTATAGTTTTTAAATATCACCAAGCTTAATTAATTAAATGAAATGTGACCCAAAAATAAAAAATTTCACATATCTCATAATTTTGGTAATTTTATCAAATTGACTAAAATACCCTTAGAGGTCCAAGCAAGAAATTCTCATTGTTAACCTGATTGATTGGAATTCAAACCTCAGTCGATTTTTCTTAAACTTATTGGCTCGACTATAAGTTCCTAGTTGTCAAACCAAAATTAATATTTTATGCCATAGTATTTCCTATTTTACTTAATCCGATATTTTTCTCCCATTAGGGTTTACCCCTTGGTCTGAGACCAATTTTTCTTTGCATAAAGCTAGATCCATTACCGGATCAGTACAACGGCTATAAAATTCACTATACATCGCAAATTCATATAATATAATTTATCAAAATAAATTTCACGTAGTTCTTCACCGGCTCCAACTGGCTCCTAACAGGTGTTCAAAACACGGGATGCTACATAAGTCTTTTTAGCAAATTTTGGATGTTACAATTTATTTCAATAGATGAGTCTTTTTAAGTATTTATTGTTTATTGTTTTAAACGGACTTTCATATGTAATGTCTTGGGAAATCAGGGTGTTACATTTTGGCATCAGAGAAATACAGTCCTAAAGAGTTTGTGGTAAGCCTTGACATGTAAAATTCATCGTCGAGAGACAAGCTCGACTCAGTGCACTTTAAGTGGTAAATTCTTACTTATGTGAATTTTGTCTTTTAAGTTTATACGCATAGTAGTACTGGGTTGATAATTATGCTATATAGCTAAGTTTGAGCCTCTATATAGAAACTTGATAAGGTTAGTCAAAGTTGGTTTGAATATTTAGAAAATTTACTTGATCTTTTTTCCTTCAATTTATCAAGTTTATTGTGGGAATTCTTGTTTTCTTTCTTTTAGCGTCAAAATGTTCCTTTACCGCATAAGCACGGGAATGGGAGTAACATTTTGCTAGAATTGAAGAGACCATTCGAATGAAGAGATCAGCCAAATGAGGTGCCAAGTTGTGCTGCCAACACAAGCAAGGCCGATAGAGCTAGAAAATAAACGACCACAAGCTATGGTGGTAGTTCTTACTCCAGAAGATAGAATGGAGCCCATGTTTGAAAGGTTTTGTAAACAACACCCACCTGTATATGAGGGAAGCGTCGATCCAGTTGAGGCAAAGGAGTGGATGAGACGCAACTCGGACCCACCTGGTTAGAATAGACTTCCAACTTCAAATATTACCATTACACAACTTGGACCCACCTGAGTCATTGAAATAATCTTGCTAACTTAAGCAGGGACCCACTAAATCTCTTAAGTAGTTCACGACAAGATTCACTGAGGAGGTCGCCGAGGCTAAAATGGTGAGCAAGGATGGTATACACTACGAGAAATTCGACAATTACCTACCAATATTAATCATGGGTAAAGATAGCAAATTGGTAGGTAAATCCGTTTACCTACATATTTTGACCAATATTGTATTGGTAGGTAATAGTTAGTCGAGAAAAGTACTTTTACCTATAATTAACTCAGTAGGTAAAATGAATTGAGTCCCACATATATGAGTTGGTGCTGGTGAATTAGTGTGTGACATAGCGTTTGACATGGACTGTGACGTGGCGAACCATGTAGGATGAAACATGGCACATTCTCATTTGTCCACGTGACATCCTTCCACTAAGCCACCTATCATGTTCTCATTAAGTCATGTGGCAGTTGCTCATTAGGCCACATGGCATATTCTCATTGGTCTACATGATTTTTTTATGGATTGAATGCTTGAATTATTGTTGTTAGGTTCAGTAAAATTTTATACATGTTTAAGTAAATATCAACATTTTATTTTTTTTACAAGATTAATTGTAAATGTCGAGTAATATCCTAAGAAATATTTGAAATGGTGTCCATTCATGAAGGCTTTCCAAGGTCCAATGTGCCCACACCAGGGTGATAAGCTAAAGTGTCGAGATGCATAGACACATGCATCCGAGAATAAGTCTTCAAGGGCTGTCATGTGAGGGACTCGCCATGCAAGGCTACCATATGTCTCGCTATGCGAGGCTGCCTTGTGCCATGTCAGGCGAGCCTTCCGCGCACACCCAAGTACCCAAATATGGGTACCCCGAGGCATCACCCTCGCTATGCGAGGGTCAAGGCGAGCCTCCCACGCACACCCAAGTACCCGAACAAGGGTACCCCAAGGCATCACCCTCGCTATGCGAGGGTCAAGGTGAGCCTCCCATGCACATCCAAGTACCCGAACATGTGTACCCCAAGGCATCACCCTCACTATGTGAGGGTCAAAGCAAGCCTCCCGCACGTTGCATCTATGCGAGGCATCGCACCCAGCCATCGTGTGATCAGCCTAGGCTAGCCTCGCAATGCGAGGAACCCTCGTTATGCGAGGGAGCAGCCTCACTGCTTCTCACGGGTCCCGCACCCATGGGCGCATGCGTCCGCACTATTGGCCACCCTCGTTAGGCGAGGGCACAGCCTCACTACTTCTCATGTTTGGAGCCTCCCCAATATATGGAACACCCCCATGCCTTGGTTTCTCATGACATGTATAGTTCAAAGCCTCCTCGATGTATGCACGAGGAACACTTGGAAACACCAAACAGGTATGTCAAATGAACATTAGGCGCCAAACATGAATTGATGAGGACGACTGGGTACAAGGTACGTACACTGATATAGGATGTACGATCATGAAGGGGTCAGAGGCGTGGCCCTGTCATCTGCGTCTGACGAGTAGTGACGGAACGAACTTGTACGGAGAGTGGAGGCACTACCTGAGCACCCCCGACAATATTCCAGAGTCCACAGTACGATGTCCTGCACCACTACTTGGGCATTGTCAGGGTAAACACCATTATGTCCTGAGCCACTACCCTGACCCTGTACTTGCATACGTCAATGTCCCCTGGGACCTACTTGTATCAGGGGGCCAATAGAGCCCATCTATAAATAGGTTTCGACCCCTTAGGTTAAGGGGTTGGAAAACTGATTGTATGAGGAGACGTTTAAGAAATATATGATCTTTGTTCCATTGTAGTTCTGATTTTTCTGTTGATTCAAGTTCTTCCATCTGATTCTAAGCTATCCTTAGTATAATAATCTGAGTTTTCTAACCTTAAATCGTTGACGAGTTCTTACCGTCAACAGTTTGGCGCCGTCTGTGGGAAGGATAAGTGTCAAGCCACTGTTCTTCCATTAGTTCCGGCAAGAAAAATGCCAAGACATTCTAAACGACTGAGAGAGCCACGAGAGGTGGAGGTCCGCCTAGATGGAGATCAGCTGAAGGCCTCCATGAAGAACCCTCCTCTGCCCAGAGATGTGAAGGCCCCAAAGGAACCCAATGTTCACGAAGTAGAGAAGGAGGCTTCATCCCCGGCCGTCCCTCCCGATGAGAATCATCAAAGGTCAACAGCTACCCCTGCAAAAGATGTCGGCGAGTTCCCACCCCCAAGGCTGCCACAGGTGCCTAACTCCGGCCGGCAGGATCCGGGACCATCGATGCATAGACCTAACAAGCATCCCCAGGTCCATTCCGTGAGCTCGAGTTCAAGGTCCCGATTCTATGAAGAGGAGATATGTGACCTGCACCGCAAGAACCAAAGGCTTGAAACCACCTTAGAGAACATGCAAGAGGTGTTGAATGGCATGTTGCAAGGGAAGTCAAACATATCTCTCCCTAAGTGAAAAGAGAGAGGACAGGAGGGAGCAGAGACCACCATCCCAGTAGACGGTGGGAGGACTCAACTCTCCACCAGTAACACCCCTCGGGTGAAGCACCACGAACGTCTCGGACCACCGAGGCAGCACAAACGTCCCGGACCATCGAAGCAGCCTCCGAGGCCAGAGCAGAAGAACAATGCCGGCCCTCATAATGACGTCGAGGTTACCTCAAGGAAGACACCCTCAGATCGATGAGAGGAACTCAACAAGAAAAGGGAGGATAAAAGGACTACACCTCCTATGGCGCCCCGAGAAGGCAAAGGAAAGGGAGATGCAAGCCCACCCACGTTGAGAGACTCCTTGAAGAAGAGGAGACAAGACCTAGACACAGAGATGAGAAGCCTACAGAGCAAGATCGTCACTGCATCTGGGGGACAAGCTGTCGAGGACGAGTTCGACCATGAATCGCCCTTCGTTAAAGAGATCCATCCCATCCGGCTCCCAGCCAACTTCAAGGAGCCTCATATGACTCCCTATGAAGGAAACATAGATCCTAAGTACCATCTCAACACATTTATCGACCTTATGAGGTTAAGGGGGATTAGTAGCGGAGCTAGGTGCCATTGCTTTGCTGTCACATTGAAAGGACCTGCGTACAAATGGTTCAAGAGTCTTTGACCAAGGTCCATCAGGTCTTGGCAGCAGTTTTCTGATGAATTTCTCCAACAGCATTACGCCGTGCGTGATTACACAATGCCGGGCACCAGCCTCACCAACGTGAAGCAGGGAGAAAACGAGAGTCTAAAGGGCTACATCCACAGGTTTAACATGGAGGCACCCAAAGTAAGGAGCTTGACCCGCAGGGAGTTAAAAATGGCCATCACAGCCGGAGTGCGTCCGGGAAGCAAATTGTGGGATAATATGCTCAAAAGGGAAGTCACTGACCTAGATGACTTCTACGAGAGGGCCCAAAAGTACATTCGTGTGGAGGATGGCCATGCGAACTTAAAGGCAGGAAAAAGTGAGTCCCATGTAAAGCCCCCAACCAACGAAGGGTCGAATGGAGCGAAGAAGAAGAGAGCGTATGAAGGGTCGAGAGATGATCAACATAGAAGGACCAAACACAGAAGCGACCATAGGCAAATGGCCTACACCTTCTATATGAGCCTGACAGACACCAAAGAGCATATCTACCTCACAAATGAGGACCGGGTTCCCTTCAAGAGGCCCCCACCAATGAGAAAAGACTGGTCCAAGAGGGACCCTAGCAAATACTTTCAATACCACAAGGATATTGTCCATACCATAGCAGAATGTACCAATCTGAAGGAAGAAATTGAAGAGCTCATCTGAAGGGGACACCTGGGCCGATATGTCAGAAGGGAGAAGCAGAAATCGAAAGATGTGCCAGTGATACCTCGGACACAGGGAGGAGTTCCAGAGATACAAGGGGAGGTGAGAACGATCTTCGGAGGTCTGGGGTTTGGGGGAGAGTCCAGGAAGGATCGAGATAGATACGCAAGAGAAGCCAGACGGAGTCCACCACCGTGTGTCATGAGTTTGGAGCAGCGACCCCCGAAAAGCTTTAAGGGAGAAAATGACTCAATCTCTTTCACAGAGGAGGATGCACAAGGGGTGCACTTTCCCCATAACGATCCGTTGGTGTTGACAGTTCAGTTGGCCAACATGCAGGTACATCGGGTCCTCGTAGACAACGGAAGTTCCGTAGATAGCTTATATCGCCCCGCCTTGGAGAAGATGGGTTTGGGCGTCAGACACTTGAAACCTTGTCAATCCTCCCTATACGAGTTCACAGGGGACTCGATACAACCCTTAGGGGTAATCGAATGGGCACTAACCATGGGAGAACAATCCCAACAGACCACAGTCATGGACAATTTCGTCGTAGTAGATTTTGCTTCATCTTTCAATGCGGTATTAGGGAGACCATCCCTGAGAGAATTGAAAGCGATCACTTCAATATATCACCTTGCTGTTAAGTTCCCAACTCCTGGTGGAGTAGCGAGTATGAAAGGAGAACAAAGAGAGGAAAGGTAGTGTTATAACACCTCCCTTCGCACGTCTGTGAAACCGTAAGAACTGATGGCGATGATGGTGCATAGGGGCACAAACCTGCAGGAACTAGACCCCGGAATCATGGAGGACCAGGGGCTGAGCCTGTGGAGGAGGTAGAGGAGATCATAGTGATGGAAGATCCGTTGCGAAAGTTGAAGGTGGGAAAAAGCCTTCAAAGCGACGCGAAGGAGAAGTTGGTAAGGTTTTTGAAGGACAATCTGGATGTATTTGCTTGGAGTCACGAAGACATTGTAGGAATAGATCTAGCCATCATGTGCCACCATTTGAATATCGCCTCTGAGGCAAGGCCCATCAGGCAGAAAAGATGAGCGCTTGATCCAGAGAGGTACGCAGCCTTAAAGGAGGAGGTGGACAAGTAGAAGGCCAATGGGTTCATCCGTGAATCCTTCTATCCTGTATGGATGTCGAACCCAGTGCTAGTCCCGAAACCGAATGGAAAATGGAGGGCGTGCATTGACTTCTCAAACCTCAATAAGGCTTGTCCTAAGGATAGTTTTCCGCTTCCAAGGATAGATCAGCTGGTGGATGCAACGGCTGGGCACGAGTTACTTAGCTTTATGGATGCTTACTCTGGATACAACCTGATACCTATGAACCCAGTCGACGAAGAGCATACATCATTTATAACGGATAAAGGGCTCTACTGTAGGTGATGCCTTTCGGATTAAAGAACACGGGTGCCACCTATCAAAGGATGGTGAACAAAATGTTCGCTAACCAGATAGGGAGGAACATGGAGGTATACGTTGACGATATGTTTGTGAAGACCAAAAATGCTGCAGAACTCAACAAAGACCTAGGAGAGATGTTTGACACACTCAGGAAGTACCGAATGAAGTTGAATCCACTCAAGTGCACTTTCGTTGTATCCTCGAGAAAGTTCTTAGGTTTCATGGTCAACTCCAGAGGCATCGAAGCTAATCCTGATAAGATAAAGGCCCTAATAGAAATGAGCCCACCAAGAACAGGAAGGAGGTGCAATGTCTAACGAGATGGGTGGCAGCACTTAATAGGTTCATCTCAAGGTCTACGGACAAGTGCCTCCCCTTCTTCAATATCCTAAAAGATAGCAAAAAGTTCGCTTAGGATGAAGAATGTGAGGATGCTTTTGTCAAGCTGAAGGAGCACTTAGGGAAGCCACCCTTGTTGGCAAAACCTGAAAGGGGCGAAAGGCTATACTCATACTTAGCAGTATCTGAGCATGCCATAAGTGTTGCCCTCATTAAAGGAGAGAAAAAACACCAACAACCTATGTACTACGTCAGTAAACGGTTAGTAGATGCGGAGAACCGATACCTGGAGATAGATAAGTTGGCATATGCATTAGTTGTGGCTTCAAGGAAGTTGAGGCCCTATTTCCATGCCCAAGCGATCGAAGTACTCACCAATAGCCCTTTAAGGCAGGTCTTGCATAAACCGGAAACCTCGGGGAGATTGATGAAGTGGTCGATCGAGTTGAGTCAATTCGACATCGCTTATACCCCAAGGACTTCCATCAATGGGTAATTGCTCGCAGACTTCATAGTGGAATTCACCTATCGACCAAATGGAGGAGGAGATGAAGAAGAGGGACAATCAGTCACAGAAGGGGAGCCAAGGAGTTCTGAGGAATGAAGCCTGCACGTGTATGGAGCATCCAACGAAGGAGGATCTGGAGCAGGTATCATGATGACTGGACCCGAAGGACACAGGATGTACTGCGCGATAAGGTTTGGGTTTGAAGCCTCGAACAATGAGGCAGAATACGAAGCGCTTCTAGCAGGGTTGCGGTTGGCCTAGGGGCTGAAGGTAACGCATCTAGACATCTTTAGTGACTCACAGTTGGTGGTATTCTAGGTGAAAGGGGAGTACCAAGCAAGGGGTCCCAAGATGGCTGCATACTTGGAAAGGGTAAGAGGCTATTTGGAGAAGTTGGTGGAATATAGCATAGAGAAAATCCCGAGAGAGAGGAATACCCATGCTGATGCCCTCGCGAAGCTGGCTTCCATTAAAGATGGGGATACCCTTGAATCAGTGCCTGTGGAATACTTACCAAGGCCAAGCATTGTCAATCCAGACGTTCACATGGTCAGCATCCCAAAGGAGTCATGGCCCAACCTGATTATAAGCTACCTGAAGGATGGAGTTGTGCCTACAGACAAGAGGGAGGCTCGAAGGCTAGTTTATAAGGCAACCTGATACACCTTGGTAGATGGGATCTTATACAAGAGGGGGTTTTCTATGCCACTCTTGCGATGTGTTGATGAGGAAGAAGTTGTGAAGGTACCATATGAAATACATGAGGGTGAATGCGGAAGCCATGCGAGTGGACCATCCACGGCTCAAAAATCCATGAGGCAAGGGTACTACTGGCCCTCCATGGAGAGAGATGCAAATGATTTTGCAAGGAAATGTGAAAAATTCCAGAGGCATGCAAACTACTCCCGAAAACCCCCGAATGAATTGACCAGCAAGTCCAGCCCTTGGCCCTTTGTTATCTGGGGGATAGACCTGATTGGCGCCCTTCCCCCGGGTAGAGGTGGAGCAAAGTACGCGGTGGTAGCCGTAGATTACTTCACCAAGTGGGTCGAAGCGGAACCTCTAGTAAAGATAACGGCCAAGCATATCACCGCCTTTGTAAATAAATTCATTGTTTGCAGATATAGAGTGCCCTACAAGATTATTTCTGACAACGGAACCCAGTTTGAAGGGGAAACGTTCAAGGAGTACTGTAGGGAAAAAGGCATAAGGAGAAGCTTCTCGGCTGTTGTGCATCCAAAGGCCAATGGGCAGGTGGAGGCCATTAACAAAGTCCTTAAGAAGAACCTAAAAACAAAGCTAGAGAAGATGAAAGGTGCTTGGGTCGAGAAGTTACCTAACGTGCTTTGGGCCTACAGAACCACTCCACGCACAACCACTGGAGAGACCCCTTTCTCCTTAGCATATGGATGTGAGGCTGTCCTCCCGATTGAGATAAAGGTAAACTTGTACAGGATACAGGCATACGAGGACCAGGTCAACCATGCGGCAATGGCCGAAAGCTTAGACATGCGGAAGAAAGAAGGGAAAAGGCGCAAATGAGAGTGGCGGTATACTAGCAACGGGCAGCAAGGTATTACAACTCGAGGATGCGAGAGAGAACATTCAGAGTAGGCGACCTATTATTAAGGAAAGTACTCCCCAACACGCGAGACTCGGGAGCGGGGATGCTTGGGGCAAACTACAAAGGGCCCTACCAAGTCACTCAATACATACCACCAAACACCTATAAGCTGGTGCGCATGGACGACACCGTCATACCTCGAGCATGGAATGCGGAACACCTCAGAAAGTAGTACCAGTAAGACTTCCACATCCAATGCAAGCAGTATTTGTGTTTAGTTTGTTGCATGTTATGCTAGCTTAGTAGACAAGAATCAAAGAGGTTGCCTAGATAACCTCCCAAGTAGATGTAAACTTTTAATATATATCATTGTAACGTGACTACTATGAATGAAACTGTTCACAACTTCGCATGTTATTTTTCTTCTCTATGCGAGCATCAACCAAAGTGCCTGCCGAAATAAATCTCACCAAGCACTTGGGGGGTAGGACAGGACGCACGAGTATATAAAAAAAATCTCTTATATTCAAAAGGATTAGCTACCCTTATGAATATCAAGGGAATAGTTTAAAAGGATGATCTCCAACCAAAGACCGACACCCCAGGGGGTGAGGCCGTAAGGAGGGAATCTCCCAATAAGTCTAGAACGGCCATTAAGCCAGCTAGCCAAAAAGGGTCCTACAAAATATCCTTCATGAAATAGTACTATATATAATGACAAGAAGGACGCTTCTCGCAAAACGTAACAAGTGCGCGCAAAGAATATAAAAGGACCCCAAGAGCCCAATGGGTTAACGTGTCCTTACAAGTATAATCAAGGTGCACCAGAAAGATTATCATCCTCAGATCAAGGAAGAGATATGTAATCCACAAATAATAATAATAAGAGGGACTTACCAAAGTTCCTTAAGTTTGATGAACACAAAAGAAAAAAGGAGAGAAAGAGGAAATAATGTGAGGGATTACATAGCAACATCATACATAGGCCGAATACAAAGGGAGATAGGTCAACGGTGGGGTTGGTCCTCCAAACAGCGTGCAGCGTGCGCTCGACTATGTGATTCTCAGCATTCACAAGCTCAACCTCGAGTGCAATAATCCTCTCGTTTAAAGTTTGGATGGTAGCCTCCAACTGAGTGTTGGTGTGAGAGGTTGATGCAGCCTGGGCTAAAGCGGCGTCCCTCTGGCAAACCGCCTCGGTCAGTTGACTTGTCAAGACATCCTTTGCCACCTCGCCCACTGATAGGTTCCCCAGTGCCTCCTCAAGCTCGCGTTGTAACCGTTGGGTCGATGAGGAGTTGGAGGAGATCAGCCGATGACTCAAGATGGAAGCCTAGGTAAGGAGAGGACATAGAATAAAGCCTCGAGGGTCAGGTAATAATAAAATATATATATCTATCATAAATGAATAAACTGAGTATCTCGACAAATACCTGCAAGGAGGCTCGCATATAGGCGTCTTCTAGCTCAGCGTCTGGGACATTGTGCAAAGTTCCCCACTCACCTTTGGGAAAGTTTCCCAGATGATGGCTCATGGCTTCCCCATGCTAGCTCGCCAGAGGATGATCTTCGGAAGCAGAAACATAAGCTTGGCTGGGGGAGGTGCGTGTGCTTGCCGAGGCACGCTTTGTCAGGGATGGGGACCGAGAAGGTCCTGATCCATCCGCAGTTGTGCGGGGAGCAGAAGAGCGCGGAGTCATCTCCTTGGTTAAAGAGGTGCCTGAAGACGCCCGCCTAGGATGCCTCCCCGGGGGTAAAGGAGCCCCAGCAAAAGTAGGAATAATGAAATTCCTTTTAGGCACGAAGGGGCGGGGGACAGAGGCATCAAAGGAAAACTCGTTGCCAAGCATCGACGGTGACATCCGAGAGGTAACACCACCAGTATGACTGTCATTGGCCAAGCCCCTGGCCCTGCCGGCAACAGAGTGCAAGCACGAGTAGTCCTCAGATACCACTGTCTCCTCAATGTCCATATGATCTCCCGAAGGGTAGACATGGTCCCTATCGGCAACCTCGTCATAATTACCTTCATCGTGGCCGTATAGCCACAAATCTGCAGGTTCAGGTGAGGAGGGGCATGGACCCGCGGGTTTGGGTGACGCAGGGCGTGGACCCGCAGATTCAGGTGAGGCGGGGCATAGGCCCGCGGGTTCGGAGGAAACGCAGCATAAAGTGACAGTCTGGTCTGGGGTCAACAACCTGTACAAGTGAAGGTTGCTCTCTGTAAAAAGGGCGCTGGCTTCTTTACAATCACTCGATAAGGCCAGGATTTTCATCACCCGGTCACGAGCCTTCGGTTTCAAGTTGGAGCCAACAACCCCTAAGAGATCTGCCATCAAAAGAAAAGAAATAACTACAGTTAGAAAAACAATAGAAGAAAAATTCAAGTAAAAAGATAAATCTCTCATGTGTGAGATCAAAGTGAGAACAGTCTTACTTGGGGTGTTGAAGCTAGTATGTCAGGTGGACCCGCTAAAAGTGAAGAAATAGTTCGTCTTCCACGAGCCTCTTTTTGAAATAGAGCCTTCCACGAGGGAATTCCCTTTATGGGCCATGGCTTTCTGGAGCTAGTAGAACCCGGGGGCAGATGTATTCACCCTAAGGGTATAGATGTAATGAACCTTGCTCATAGAAGGCCCTCTGGAATGCACCTGATGGTATAACACATATAGGCTGCTCAGTGTCACCCAGGAGTTGGGGGACAATTGTAGAGGCGCCAATTCAAAGTAGTTAAGCACTTTGACAAAAAAAGGATGAAGCGGAAGAGCCCCACCGGATCGGATTATGGAATCGTTGAAGGCCATGAACCCTTCTGGCGGCTCAGATGCGCGTTCATCATGCTCTGGGATGACGAACTTGAGGTTTAATGCTAACTTATGAGCCTTTAGCATGTTCGTCAGTTTATTCATGGTGAGGATGGACCTGCCCATCTCTTCGAAAGTGTCAGAGGTTCTCCTCGGCATCTCAGGTAGCTGGGCAGAGATAGGGAGTTTATGAGCCATAGACTTTCTAAGGAGCCTGGAGGACCCCCCACGTGTCCTATATCTACCAGCACTCTGCTTGACCCTAGGGTGTAAGACCGAGGGCAGGGGAGGAAGCGTGGGTGGGATAATAGAAAGGAACTCCGGTTCAACCAATTCACGTCTACCGCCTTCGAAGGAGGGATCCCTATGACCGGGAGACTCATCACGACGAAAGGAAAAAGGCTTAGGGGGCAAGTTTTCTTCTAGGAAAGCAATTTCAGAAAGGCAAACCTGGAGGATTGATTGTAGCTGGGAAATGTATGTTGCATGTTGTGGGGAGAAACCTAAACCCGCGTCCCTGGTATTGGATTCTAGCTCCCTCTCCAGGTCGCACGCTTTCTGTCTGAGGTAGGATAGTCTCCGGAGGTAGAATGTCTGCGCACACCCACGGTTAGAGGGTCTACGTATGTCGGCCTCTGAGTCGGACGATGACAACTCAATAAATTTAACATTGGATGGACCTTCGGGACATCGCCTAGACGCCATGGACCAGCTAAGACTCGAGGGCGTATATGCGTAAGGGTAACCCTATATGTACAACATGAGTGTGAGGGGTATAAGAAAAGGGCCTATGCATATGTACTTCAAAGGCCATACGAAAATAATGACAAACTCTAAAGAATGAGTGTCGTACAACCATTAATTCTACCCCTGCGTAGTCAATATAAAAAAAAGGGAGAAAAAAAGATGAAGGAGTCATACCTAGAGGTATATGTATGAAGCCGAAGGTGTGCGAGGATAGACTTGTGGAGGCGTAGGGTCGGTTGAGCGATAAGCAAGGGCATGACCATAGGAACAAAAGAATGCTTAGCGTCAGCACAATGCTAGTAAAAAAAAAAAGCAAAAGAATCAAGAAAAATAATAATAAAAAAGAAAACACGATGAATAATTGAAATGGAAGGAAAATTAGCTCAAGAATGCTTTTGTGGTGGATGGAACCTTTGAACTCTTGAAAGTGGTTTGGAGGGAATACCACTAGGCTAGGAAAGTTTTTGTGTGGAGAAATGGCTTCAAGCCTTGGGGTATTTATAAGGAAAGTCAAGGCCCCCTAGCCATTGGATTCAAATCCATATGAATGGTGGAGATCAAGAGTATGGGTAGCCTTGGGATCCGCGATTGAGAATGATTGGCCCTTATGCAATCTTAGTGATATTCATGGATCCCCAAAAGTTAGATGGGTTTTGTGTTTCTTTGGACACTATATAGAAACACATCTTCAAGACTCACTTTCTGTTTCTTCAAGCGACATTGGGTAGCGCTCCAAGGTTGAGTCCACCGAAGTTGGCCGTACACATCAAACAAGAGAAAAAGAAAGAGTCTACAAACACACTTAAAAGAGTACTTATAGACTCAAGCGCAAGTGTAAATATCGAGTAATATCCTAAGAAATATTTGAAATGGTGTCCATTCTTGAACACTTTCCAAGGTCCAATGTGCCCACACCAGGGTGATAAGCTAAAGTGTCGAGATGCATGGACACATGCATCCGAGCATAAGTCTTCAAGGGCTGTCATGTGAGGGAATCACCATGCAAGGCTACCCTATGTCTTGCTATGCGAGGCTGCCTTGTGCCACACCAGGCGAGCCTCCCGCGCACACCCAAGTACCTGAATATGGGTACCCCGAGGCATCACCCTCGCTATGCGAGGGTCAAGGCAAGCCTCCCACGCACACCCAAGTACTCGAACATGGGTACCCCGAGGCATCACCGTCGCTATGCAAGGGTCAAGGCAAACCTCCCGCGCACACCCAAGTACCCGAACATGGGTACCCCGAGGCATCACCCTCGCTATGTGAGGGTCAAGGCAAGCCTCGCGCGCGCTGCATCTATGCGAGCCATCGCACCCAGCCGTCGTGTGATCCGCCTAGGCTAGCCTCGCAATGCAATGGAGCAGCCCCGCTACTTCTCACGGGTCCGCGCCCATGGCCGCATGTGTCCACACTATTGGCCACCCTTGCTAGGCGAGGGCGCCGCCTCGCTACTTCTCATGTTGGAGCCTCGCCAATAAATGGAACACCCCTCGCGCCTTGGTTTCTCATGACATGTATAGTTCGAAGCCTCCTCGATGTATGCACGAGGAACACTTGGAAACACCAAACAGGTATGTCAAATGAACATTAGGCGCCAAACATGAATTGATGAGGACGACTGGGTACAAGGTACGTACACTGATATAGGATGTACGATCATGAAGGGGTCAGAGGCGTGGCCCTGTCATCTGCGTCTGACGAGTAGTGACGGAACGAACTTGTACGGAGAGTGGAGGCACTACCTGAGCACCCCCGACAATATTCCAGAGTCCACAGTACGATGTCCTGCACCACTACTTGGGCATTGTCAGGGTAAACACCATTATGTCCTGAGCCACTACCCTGACCCTGTACTTGCATACGTCAATGTCCCCTGGGACCTACTTGTATCAGGGGGCCAATAGAGCCCATCTATAAATAGGTTTCGACCCCTCAGGTTATGGGGTTGGAAAACTGATTGTATGAGGAGACGTTAAAGAAATATATGATCTTTGTTCCATTGTAGTTCTGATTTTTCTGTTGATTCAAGTTCTTTCCATCTGATTCTAAGCTATCCTTAGTATAATAATCTGAGTTTTCTAACCTTAAATCGTTGACGAGTTCTTACCGTCAACATTAATAATTTTAAAATTTTCATAATAGCTAACAACATAAATAAAAATAAATATATAAACTGTGCATTACTTAAATTTGAAATTTAATAAAATTGTAAGTTTAAAATCAAAATACAAAGTTACAATAATATAAAGTCTCAAATTAAAAATAAATAGTATAATAAATCAATGTAAATACGATAAATCTCCCTAATTCTCAACTTCAAATCAAATGTCTCCCTTTCTTTTCCTTTGGCAGTGTACCAGTTTTGGTTCTCTTTCTTCATGTTCTATGTCTTCTGTATTATAACTTTTGCATTTTTTCTCCAACTGCACAAACTAAAAACCAATTCCCAATTAGAGAAAGGTCATCATCCGCAAAAGGAAATCAAATAACTTACTTGTCAATAAGAACTGAACTTCCCAATCTTCATCATGATAAGAAACATATATAGGATCTAATAAAGAATTGAAGAGAAATAAATATTTTAGCATAATAGGAACCAGGGAAATAGAGCCTTGTATGAATATGTATATATTTGAACAACTGATAAAAAAAACACATAATACCTTTGAATGTTTGATGGTTTCGAATAAGAGTAAAGAGTTCGATTGGATGCTTGAGGCAGAGGTGAAAAGTTTAATTTCAACACAATAAATATCCCCAATTTAATCATCATAAGGATTTCATAAAATATATGACTTATTTTTATGGGTATTTATGATACTTGATATACCAGCATATATTAAAAACAAATATATGAGCACATCAAGTCCCATAATCATCAACATAAAATAAGTACACTTATTCTTGAACATCATAGGCAAAATAAATTCAAAGTCACAATGACATAAATCCCCAAACTAACTAACAAATTAAAAATCAGATTATAGACACAAACCCAGACCCTACAACCAAAGAGCAACACTAAATTTGAATACAAATATCATAATCAAAGTACCAAACAAAATATATTAAAACAAATCATTGCTGAAAACAGATTTCTTCATATATAGACATATTAAAACAAATTCCTTGCTCAAAACAGAACCAGGCCCTACAATCAAAGAGCAACACTAAATTTGAATACAAATATTAGAATCAATATACCAAACAAAATATTTTAAAACAAATCCTTGCTCAAACCAGTTCCCTTCATATATAGACATATTAAAATAGATGCCTTGCTCAAAACAGAACCAGACCCTACAACCAAATAACGTAGAGAAAAAATAACATTATACCAAACAAGCTTCTGTTTCAGTGTGACTAACTTCCAACTCAGAAAAACTACTAATAGTCATTTGATTGAAACACGTTAGATTAACTACAAATGACAAAGGAAATGAAGGCAAGCTAATCTAACATTAAAAATATTATATGTGAACATAGTGCTCTCAATGTCGTAAAAACTTGATATACATGGACCTCACAAAATCATACAGAACAAACACGTCTTGGATTCAAATGGACATATCTATGAGTTGAACTATAACTAAAAATAAAACGAACATTATTGAAATTAGGGAAGCAGGCAAAAGGCAAACTTAAATCTAAGAATAAACTTTTTTTTTCAAACACATAAACCTATTAACAAGTGAGACTAAAAAATAAAAAAGACTCATACAAGTTACAAAGATTCAAATCAGACAAGTTAGAAAGATTCAAACCATACAAGTTACTGATTTAGAAAGGATATAGAACCCACAATTTTTTATCAATCAAATCAAAGAAAGAAAATAAAACATTGATTAGTGTTGACGCCATTTTTCGTCAACTTGAAAAGGAGAGCAATTAAACTAGAATATATTAGAGGAAATAAAAGATGATGAAAACAAGAGGTTTTTACGTGGTTCAGCAGTTAAATCTGCCTAGTCCACGAACCTATGTTATTAGCACTTGGGAGTTTTCTAGAAAACTCTTCAGAGAATAGTTGCCCAGAGTTTTCTCTCAAGATCTCAGAATTTTGGTCCTTTACAAATGGAGTTTCCTTCTCTATTTATAGAGAAGGTTTCAGAATTCATTCCCACATATTTCGGGAAAATATTCTGTAAATCAAATAATATAATGCCATTTAATGCATTATTTGTTACGTCCACGGAAATATCCCATTAAACGTGGGATTGGATAACAAATTATATAATATCCCTTAAACATAGGGATTTTAAGACAGTAAATACATTCACATTAATTGACTATCTCAGATACGAAGTTAACTACATTTCCGAGACTAATTGTCAATCACGAGCTCGCCATCTAACTTCGCCTAAACTCAGAACAAGTAACCATTGACAAAGTCATCACATTCAAGCTTACACTTCCCGAGCTTGAACCATCTCGTTTGAAGGCAAGAGATGTATAAGGAAAATATATATAAGTGTCAAACCATGGTTATTGCGAGCTCAGAGCATATTCGAGGCTACACACCTTTGAGTTTTTCGAGGTCATTATTTATAACAAAGTGGTCTGACTGAAGGATCATATGACGACCATGCATATTTCGAGCTTACACCTAACGAGCCTAGATTTCGGGATCATAACTTCTCATGTTCGAAATCTAGGTGTAACATTTTGCCCCCTCAAATGTATCAGTTCGAATCCTATGAGAAGTAAACTTTTGAACTGTCCTTCTCGGAAACTGTACCATTAAGTGTACTCGAGTGTGGACATGCATCAGCCAGGGATTGATTAATCTGAGTACTTAAGTGCTCTTGTACCATTCCCATGTCTATTCGTCTGCCGCCATCACTTCATTTACACCTGACCGTCAAATCAGATACGAAATCTGATCAATGACTCATATTAGCCCGACCTTTGGTCTCCTTTTGGGATTTATGTATATATAGCCTCTCATCTTCTCCTTCTTTACCTTCATCTTCAAGCTTTCAGAGAGAAAACCAGAACCCAAACATTGTCTTTTCTTTGCATGTTCTCCAATCCAAGAAAACAAAAATCTCTTAGCGTCTACGACTCCGTGAGTGCTTTCCTGCAACCACTCCTTCGATCGTCCATCTCTCTGTATCCATCGACGACCGTGTGTAAGTCTCTGTTCTTGATCTCATATGCTTATACATATTTTTTCTTTGGGCACGTTTGTATTGTTGTTGCATTGTAGGCACATTTATCAGTTTTGCACTAGAATGTTCTTAGCTGATACTATGTAGATTTTAGGTTCTTCTGATATTATGGGTTTCAAACCCAGACTTTGTGTAGAGGATGCAAACATGGCTTTCTCTACTGTTGTTATTTAAATTATGGGTACTGTATCGTGTAAACTAAGAAATGGGGTATGGAATTAGGGTTTTTAAATTGCACGTTTCCCAAAATTGAAAATCCAAGATTCTTTAAAATAAATCCACTTTCCCCCCTTTAGGTTAAATACACGCTCGAAGCCTGACTCTTTCAATAACCCAGGTTTCGCCCGAGTTCGATCCCGTACTTTCGATCGAGCTTATTTCATGGTTTCGAGTATTCGAGCTCGAACTATCTTGAATTTTATCTTTTATTTCTTGTATGTCTGGCCCTACCCTTTTCTTTCTTGCTAGATGTCGTAGAATTTCAAAAAATGGCCGGGGTCAGTACTCGCATTTCCCTATTCTCCAACAACTTCGATCCCTAAATTGCCTTTTACTCGAAATGAGTGGCTAATTAACGAGCACAAAGAGAGGTGTGAGCAAGAAGATATTCGAGCTCACTTTCGGTGCCAAATCGACGAGGTTGAAGAGAGAAAGAGGAAAAAACTTCGAGTCGCGATCTATCCAAACCCGGAGCCCGAGCTTAGACCGATCCATCTTGACCCCAAGCTTAAAGTAACGGTTGCCTTCAAGCCGGGTGATCTTGCATTCTTGCAGATGGAGTCATCAAGTCGTCCATCCACCTCACAGCCGACTACCATTCCTACCTCACGGGAGTAATTTTTCGAAGCCGAGCACTATTGGAGCTCGGTTTCTTCGTTAGGACAAATCACCAACATCCTAGCTCATCAAGGCTTAGGATTTTCGGGCTCGCTGAGGTGTTAAGCTCCTGCCTCAAACGAACGAAGCTGCTACACCCTAGGAGATGGCCGTCCCGACAATAAGCTGAAGCTCGCTACTTGGAGCCACAAGCATATGAAGGGAAGGGCCTTATTGCACTTCAAGTCCTTTTTTGAGGACTTTCTGGATTTTGTTGGACTTGCGCCCTTCTAGCTCCAGACCAACTCATACAGGTTCTTGTCATCCCTAAGGTCGCTATACCATGAACTGAAGTGGGAAAGACCTTCGCCAAGAGAGATCCTGTATCTTTTTTGTCTGAAAAGCAACCCCTCCCAAGCTCGGGGAGGAGATGGCTTCTACTACCTATCGAGCTATCCCAAGGAGAGGAAGATCTTCGAGGACATTCCCAACCATCCTCCTAACTTCAAGTTGGCATTCTTTTGGACAGGCGGTCTGGCTCCTTCAAAGTTTTATTCATTCAGACGAATTCGTAAGTATATGATCCCCTTTCCTTTCATGCTTGACTTTCGCTTAGGCTCAAACTAATCATAATGTATTCGACTCTTCAGCCAACTATCACCATCCTACTCCTACGGACGCAATGAAGGAGCACAAAGAAACCCTGCTCCAGCTTCCATACAGTAGGCGCTCCCTGTCTTATCTTCTTCATGAAGATAAGCTTCGAGCCTGCGGTCTTCTGGAGCCGAACCAGTTAACAGATGATACTGCCTATCGGAAGTACACCAAGTGGGAGCATGTGCCACTCCCCACTGATAAGATTCCTCTGAGGTGAAGCTCGAAAGCATGATCCCCAGCTCGCCGTCACAAGAGTCCGTGCTCGGGGAATGACGCCAACAACGAGGCCTCGAGCTCGAGTGACAGAGGTAAGGTCATTCTCAGCTTGGCCTTGTGGTCTCCTTCTCTTCTTAAACATAGACTTGACACCCTGATCTTATTCTCATATTATAGGGATAACTTTTATGTATGGTCTTGGGTAGGTGATAGGGTCCATAGGTATGACAGCTGGCTGGGGTAGCCGTTCAATATGGGCCAAATGACTATAGGGACCTTTCGAGGTTGACTTCCATGTATAGGGAAGGGACTCCCCCAGCCTCCTCTGAAGATAGATTACCTAGTCGCCGAGCACGAGCTCGGGGGAGAGTTCCAGTTAGTTTTCTTGTCACTTGTCTTTGTTTCCTTTAACTGTCTGCCTTACGCCTACTTTAGCGTTTTTAAGCTCGTTTTCTAATGTGTTTTGATTATGCATGCACTATGGACTCTGACCTCGAGAATATGCTCAACAGTTGTTCGGGAGCCAAGTAGAGCAAACGCCCGAGAGCCTCACAAAAATCTGGCCGGTCCGCCAAAGTCCCTAAAAGGACCAAGGTGAATCCTCCTCCTCTAGCTCCTCTTGTTCCAAGCCCAGTCGCAACCTCCAATCCCCAAGTTGACATTCCTGAGACAGTTGCTCCTTCTTTGCCTCCTACTATCCAGATCCTTCCAACGATCGCCCCAGCTCTGAAGAAGTTGGTTCCCACTCGAGAGCCCCTGCTGTCGATTTCAACTCATTCCGATGAGTATGTTATCGACACCGCTGCGGGGACTCATGGGGCTACTCTAGGTTCAGATGACCTATCTTGAATGGGCCAAATCTTTAGCAATCTTGGGGCTCCTCAATGGCAATTCTTGGTCAACGCTTGGGACTCCAATGTTCTTTATGACAAGAGTACCGAGCTTATCTCCTCGGTAATTTCTCTTACTTCGTTATTAATTGTAATTTTACTTAGAGTGTGTTCTAACTTGATTTGTTTGTGTGTTAGGCTCTTGCTGCAGTTGCTCAGCAAAATTACAAGATGAACAATGAGGTTCATGCGAGCATGTCCTATGCTCAGGAGTCGAAGAATCTCCAGCTTAAGCTTGCTAACGAGTTCAAAGCTGCAAAGTCGAAGCTGGAGGCTGAGCTCAAAGAGAAAAGTTCTAGGGTTGAGGAGCTTGAGAAGCCAAACGTCGAGCTCAAAGAGAAGAGCTCCAGGGCTGAGGAGCTTGAGAAGCTGAACGCCAAGCTCGAGGAGGAGAAAAAGGCCACCTTCGAGTTAATGGAGGGTGAAAAGGCTCGCCTCCTCGAAGAGTTTAAGCAGAGGAAGGATCGGGCAGTTGGCATGGCCATGTACAGGATTTGGGCCAACAACGCCGATCTCGACACAAGCTTCTTGGGCACCTTTGAGGACAAGCTTCTGGCCAAATGGCAAGCTCGGCAAGAGGTGGAGGAAACTGAGAAGGCTAAGGATGGGTCAAGTGTTGTCAAGGGGGATGCTCCTGCTTCCTAGATCTCAATCATGGGCTGCGTCCCATTTAAAGAATTTTTGTAATAGTTTAGGGCCTTTCTTTTTCATGCCCTTGGGGCGAAAACAATTTACAGCTCGTAAAAGAGCTATTTACATTTGATATTTTTAATACCATTTTCGACTTTACTTTAATATTTTTGCTCTACATTTCTTAGATCAAAATATTTTAAGCAATTTATATTAGATTTTTATATTTATGTTAGTTTATTCATACAAACATATGTTGGATTTAAGCTCGAGTTTCGATGCATTCACACATAGTTTGCTCGATATATCCATATCCGATCTCGTCATTTGTCAAGGTCAGATCTTTCTTTTACCACGCACTCGGAAGTACTTAAGTGATATGTAAGTCAAGTAGTTAAGTTGTATCTTGCTTTTTATAGTCACTTCTCCTCTTCCTCAGACAGTTCCTTGAGGTTATGAGGTCGAAACTTTTGTTGCAAAATACTCCAGCCTCAGTATCGACTTAGCTTGTAGTAGGTTTATCTTTTTCCCACTTGTGTCGATCAATTTTAGTTGGTTTGTTCCAAACCTATTTAGGTCGTGTTTGGTTCGTAATCCATACACTTATATATTTTCGATCTAGTTATATCCATATCACACTAGTTCGCGTATATAGTCGTATCCAGGCACTTTATTTTCAATAATTTGGTTTCGTCCAAATTATCTTAGCTCACGCATCTGGTTATATCCAGACACTTATTTCAAGAATACACTTTTAACTTCTATGATGGGTTAACGATCCAAACATTTGTTAGTTTTTGTGTATGCTATACTGGAGTTATTTATTTTTTTCAAACTTATGGTATATATACCATTGATGCCCCCTTAATATCCTATGAGTGAGATCATAGGTTATTAAATTAAGAAAGTTTGCAAAAAATACAACACATTGAAACAAAAATGACTTTTAATTAAAATTGAACACTTTATTAACAAAAACTTTGTAAAGATAGACAAGCATGGTTACATGAGACATCATTCCTACACTATTGATAGTAAGGTCGTAGATGTTCGCCATTCCAAGCTCGTGGTACCAATTCTTCATTTAATCTCGCCAATTTATAGATGCCAAGTCGGATAACTGACTCGATTTGATAAGGTCCTTCCCAATTAGGCCCAAGTACGCCAGCAGTCAGGTCCCTCGTAGCTAGGAACACGCGTCTTAACACTAAGTCTCCTAATCAGAAATTCCTGTACCGAACTTTTTTATTGAAATATCAGGTAGCTCGCTGTTGATATAATGCATTCCTCAATTGAGCTTTATCTCGCCTTTCTTCAATAAGTTCGAGACTTACTTCGAGCTGGGATTGGTTTGAGGTTTGATCATAAGCATGACTTCGAATAGTGTGTATTTCGACCTCGATTGGTAGCATGGCCACGCATCCATATGCCAGGGAAAAAGGGGTATGTCCTGTTGAAGTGCGAGCTGTAGTTTGATATGCCCACAAAACTTGGGCAACTCCTCGGGCCATTTTCCCTTAGCTACTTCCAACTTCTTTTTCATAGAACTCTTTAGAGTCTTATTTACTGCTTCGACTTGGACATTTTCTTAGGGATGGGCAAAGGAAAAGAAGCTTTTTATTATCCCATTTTTTTCACAAAAGCTAGTGAATAATTCACTGTCGAATTGAGTACCGTTATCTGATACTATTTTCCTTGGCATTCCATGTCGATAGATGATGTTTTTTACCACAAAGTCCAAGACTTTTTTTGAGGTAATCGTTGCCAGAGGTTTGGCCTCGGTCCATTTTGTAAAATAATCGACCGCGACCACTGCATACTTAACTCCACCTTTGCCAGTTGGCAACGATCCTATAAGATCGATTCCCCACACCGCAAATGTCCATGGAGAGGTCATCATGGTTAGCTCGGATGGAGGAGCTTGCAGAATTGTAGCGAATCGCTGGCATTTATCGCATTTGTTAACATACTCGACTGCGTCTTCTTTGATGGTGGACCAAAAGTATCCTTGTCTTATAATTTTCTTTGATAGGCTATGCCCCCTAGTGTGGTCTCCACAAAATCCTTCATGAATTTCTTCTAGGATTTTCTTGGCCTCGGGTGGAGTCACACATCGGAGTAATGGCATAGAATATCTTCTCTGATATAATCTTCCTTCCACAATAGTGTATCTAGGAATCTGATACATCAGTTTCTGAGCCTTGTTCCGATCTGCTGGGAGAATGCCGGTTTCGAGGTAATCAACTATTGGGGTCATCCAGGTTGGTTCGGAGCCAATCATGCATACATCTTCCTGTTCAGGCTCGCTAATACTGGGAGTCAACAAGTGCTCAATAGGCACTACATTTAGCACATCGACCTCGTTGGACGTGGCAAGTCTTGCTAAGGCATGCCCATTTGAGTTTTTCTCTCGGGGAACCTGCTTTATCGTATAGAACTCAAAATGTTCGAGCGCCACTTTCACTTTTTGTAAATATTTGGCCATCTTTGTGCCATGAGCCTGATATTCCACTAGGATTTGGTTAACCACCAACTGCGAATTGCTATAGCAATGTATTGCTTTGGCCTTGAGCTCTTTGGCTGTTCAAAGTCCTGCCAATAGAGCTTCGTACTCAGCCTCATTGTTAGATGCTTCGAAGCTGAACCTCAAGGAAGAGTGAAATCGACTTCCAGCTAGAGTGATCAATATAATCCTTGCCCCCGATCCATTTTCATTGGAAGATCCATCGACGTAAAGTTTCCACAGCTCGCGGGCTGGGGTTACAACTTCGTCATCAGACACTCCCGTACATTCCACAATGAAGTCTGCCAGGGCCTGCCCTTTTATGGTTGTTCTTGGATGATACGTGATCTCAAACTGCCCGAGCTCAACAACCCATTTTAGCAATCTGCCTGAGGCCTCTGGTTTGGACAAGACTTGCCATAGTGGTTGGTCAGTCAGCACATGGATGGGGTGTGCTTGGAAGTAAGGTCAGAGCTTTCGAGATGAGTGGATCAGGCTAAGAGCTAGTTTTTCCATTATTGGGTATCTCGATTCTGCCCCCAGTAACCTCTTGCTGACATAGTACACTTGTTTTTGCACCTTCTGGTCTTCTCGGACGAGCACGACACTTATGGCGTGCTCAGTTGTAGCGAGACACAAGTATAAGACTTCTCCTGTGATAGGTTTTGACAAGATCGGAGGTTCCGCGAGGTGTTTCTTTAGGTCTTGGGATGCGAGCTCGCATTTCTCTGTCCATTCGAATTTTTTGCCTCCTCTCAAAAGGTTGAAAAAAGGAAGACATTGGTCTGTAGATTTAGAGGCAAACCTACTTAATGCCGCCATCCGTCCAGTTAAGCTCTGGACATCTTTATACTTTCGAGGTGAGGGCATGTCAATTAATGCCTGGATCTTGTCAGGATTAACCTCTATTCCTCGCGCATTCACTATGAAGCCCAGAAACTTCCCCGACAAAAGAGCCTTTTTGGGGGTTGAGTTTCATGTTGTACTTCCGTAGGATGGGAAAGCATTCTTCGAGGTCTTCCGCATGGTTATCGTTGTGTTTAGATTTGACTAACATATCATCAACATACACTTCCATTTTATTACCTATCTGCTTGGAGAACATCCTGTTCACAAGCCTTTGGTACGTCGCTCCAGCATTTTTTAGCCCGAAAGCCATAACATTGTAACAGTACAACCCTTTATCGGTTACAAATCCCGTATGTTCTTGGTCGGGTGCATGCATGGCAATTTGATTATATCTAGAATAACCGTCCATAAATGACATAAGTTGTGCCCAGCTGTGGCATCTACGAGCTGATCAATTCGAGGTAGGGGAAAGCAATCCTTTGGGCATGCCTTATTGAGGTTGGAGTAATCGATGCAAATTCTCCACGTTCCGTTAGGTTTCGGAACCAATACTGGATTGGCGATCCAATCAGGATAGAAGGCATCTCGTATGAACCGATTTACCTTTAACCTATTAACCTCTTCCTTCTAGGCTTTCTTTCTATCATCGTTGAGGAGTCTCTATTTTTGTTGCTTCAGGGGGAAGCTTTTTTCGATATTGAGCACGTGGCTCATTACATTCAGGCTTATCCCCACCATGTCTGAATGTGACCAAGCGAAAACATCCTGGTTTCTCCTTAGGAAGCAAATTAATTGCTCCTTTACTTTTTCAGGAAGGTTTCTTCCCACCTTCACAGTCTTTGGAGGGTCAGCTTCTTCGAGCTTAACCTCTTCGAGCTCTTCCAATGGCTCGAGGTCAGCCCTCTCCTCTATTCTAGGGTCGATTTCTTCGTCTATTTCGAAGATTGTCCCATCCTTATTCTGAATCACAACAAGTGCTTGTGCACTTGTTTGCACAATGACCCGGTTCCCTTAGGTCATCAAACCAGGAAGCAAAGATTAAGCTTAGATGGGAATGGTGTTGTCCCATCAAGTCTAACCACCATTTTGTCCCTATAAATACTATAATTCAAGAACATTAATGGTGAGACAAACGCTTATATTCAGAAGAATTTACTCAGTGTAAGAATCACACAATCAATATACTGACTAAAATAGACGTAGGTTGTTAGTTGTTGAACCACTATAATTTATTGTTGTCTTTTGCATTTATTGCTCAAATATTCTCTCTAAGGTTTATGTACTAAAATTGTCACTTCTAATTATTTAATTAAGTTTTCCAAAAATTGAGTGAAGAAAACATTATAAGGAATGAGAGCACCCATAAAAGTGCTCCACTATTACGAGGGAGCGGTGTAGTTACTACATGCTCGCTATAAAGACAGCATGCATCTCTATGTAAAAGGTGACGAGAAAACTTAATTTTGGTAGTAGTGAAAACCATATTATTGAAATAACAAAACTTTAAAAATCATATTTTTATTAACTTAGGTCCGTTTTTTTAAAAAGAAAAATAACTTAATGAATAATTAATGAGAAAATCAGCTGGCCCAAAATAATGATTATACTTGCAAGAAAAGTGGCAACGTGAAATCCTGGAAGCTTTATCAAGTGGTAATGTGTTTTTGTATTGGACGTGATGGTTGTGACATTATAAGACAGTACTACTTTAACACTATGTTTGGTAGAGGAATGAAATTAAAAAAGATGAAAAAGTATGGAGAGAAAGAAAACATAAAGGAAGGAAAAGAAAATATAATGATTATACTTCCAAGAATACTGGAAACGTAAAATCCTAGAAATTTTATCATGTGGTAATGTGTTTTCGTATTGCAAGTGATGGTTGTGACTTTATAAGATGGTACTACTTTAACACTATGTCTGGTAGAGAGGAATGAAATTAAAAGAGATGTAAAAATATGGAGAGAAAGAAAAATATAAAGGAAAGAAAAGAAAATACTTTTCTTCTATGTTGTTTGGTAAACAAGAAGGAAATAAAATTTTGTGTTAAGAAAATAAGTATTTTATTTATATAATTTTAATTTTGATAATTATTAGTAAGGGTAATTTGGTAGTTTACCAAAATATTTTTGTCTCTTCTATTTTCTCCTTATTTTTGGAAAGATAGATTTTAGTAGGTTCTACCTAGGGATGGCAATATAACCCATAGTTACGGGTAGTCATGGTTATTCGATCCGAATGGGACAGAGAAAAACCATTCAAGTGGGGAAAATGACTAGAACGTGAAATAACCGTCCCGCATATATATTGGTATGGTGCGAGTACGGTATTCGCATAATCCACCTTATTCCTATAACGCCCTAAACACCAAAGACAGTTACAGTGTGCCTTATAAACAGTGTTAAACTCGCTAATCAAGTCATTTGGCCAAAATCGTGTAACTAAGTATGATTAGCGGTTTAGGGATTAAAAATTTTGGTTAAGATATAACGTTTCATTAGAACGTTTATTGTATACATTGGGATCCCAAAAATATAATTCAAAGGTTTATTACAACAAAATATTTACAACCAGCCGATCTAGGCGGCAAAACAGGTTTTAACCCTAGTTCCTCTTCAAACCTCGGCCGTGGTGGTCGAGCAGCTGCATATGTACACATCGTCACCTAAGCTCTCCAACTCAAGGATGGTCCAGCTTTCTTTTGCCTTTACCTGCATCACATAGCACCCGTGAGCCGAAGCCCAGCAAGAAAACTCAATATGCTCATGAACAGTAATAACATGTCATTAAATCATAAGGCACACGCCTAGCAAATAAAGCCCTATTCAAACAGGCAAATGAGTTCACGAAATGATGAATATACAACATCAACCGATGATCATAATAATCATCCCGGGCTTTTAGCCCCAAATAGTGGAGTGATAGTTGTAATAGTCACTAAGGTGGGTTCCGTTCCCATTAGCCATGTGACGATAGGGTCACCAGGGCTTTGCAGATAAGTGATCATTTCACTAGCTTAAACAAGATAGGTGTTTGATGAACTAGTCACCAAGATAACCTATCGCATGACCATAGAATCACAACCATGGGATTCCGCTCCCTAGCCATGTGACAAACAGTCACCTAGGCCTTTGGCCCTGGCTCTGAGTAACTAGTCCTAGACTAGTCAAGCGCTAATATTTTCATCAACCTTAGGGTCTGTAACGCCCTGGATAGCCAAGACCGTCACACTGTGTGTTTATAAAGGTGCAAGACTCGCTAATCAAGTCATTTAATCAAAACGTGTTACCAAAACTACAGTTGAACTAGGGTTAAAAGATTTTGGTCTCAAAGCTTCATTTCTTTTAAATAAACATTCTTTTTACATGGGATCCCAAAAGTAATAAGTTAAAAACTATTTACAAAAGATTCAAGATTTAGATACAATGATTAGCCACTCTAAGGCAAAACAGACGGTTAAGCATTTCTCATCCTGTTCCATTCCTCGGCCGTGGCGGCCGAACAGCTGACTATGTACATTCAGCCCCGCAGCTCTCCATCTCAGGATTGTTCCAACTTGCCTTTGCCTTTACCTGCACCACGTAGCACCCGTGAGCCAAGGCCCAGCAAGAAAACACAATAACAGAGCATAATCATTCAACAAACAATCAGATAACTCATACCGCATAAGCATGTACTCAACAGTCTAAGCATTCATGTTATTCAAGTATTCAGCATACCAAGCATATCATTCCATATCACCAATCAACTCACACATGATAACTAGGTTTAACGCCCTTAGGCCGCACCCTCTATTTATCCCACTGACTCTGACCTGCTTAAACTGAGCTCAGTGAATATTAAGTTGTCCTTAGCTACCAGTGGCCGAGCCGCACCCTGTGCGCAAGTATAATTTACGGCACCCTTAGGCTGTTTATCACATGTCCCATGGCATAATACCATCTATGACATCATACAGATATAGGGAGCTCTTGGTCCCATCACAAACACATAACCGGGTGCAGTTTTCTTACCTTTAGATTCGCTAGCTTTGTTCAATTTGATCCTCAAGCACGTTCTCGTCCAAGCCCTAGCGTACACCTAGTCATAGCCATAGATCAGTGTTACACCCATATTTCGAGACCTGAGGTTGTGACCTCGAAAACTGGATTCGTCATGTGTGAGCTCGCGATAGCTAAAATACATATTTGTAATCTAGACGCCAAACCCTTGAAGCAGGTGACAACCTCGAAGTCCTTATAAGCTCGAAAGATGGAACATCGGAGTATATCCATTGTCGGGTAGCCTCGGATCAAGTGGCCCGAGCTTGGCATGGATGTGAGCCCGAAATAAGGGGCCTCGGTGGTATTTACCCACTCCGAGCTGTTCATGGGGAAAGTAATACAACCCGTAATTTACTCAGAGACCTAGACTGGCATGATGGTGATTGCTGACCTCAAACGACTTAGTGAGTCACCTGAGGAGACGCAGTCCATGCATTCAAGAGATATTTATTGTTGCAACTTCCCTACAATAAAGGGATATTAACTAGTCGGTTATACGCCCCCTGGTCTTCAGGGGACGTTTCCTTGTATATAGGAGTTACAAACTTTAAAGTAATTAAATTTATTAATTTACAAAATAACTTCCCGAAACGTGTGGGATTGGATTCTGAGATCTCCTCTATAAATAGAGGTGTCATGTACCTTTGTAAAGGACCGAAATTTTTTGATCTTGAGAGAATCTCTGGAGAATTAATCCCTGAAGAATTTCCAGAAATTTCCTAAGTCCTAATAAAAAAGACTCGTGAACTAGGCAGAGTTAACTGCTGAACCATGTAAAAAACTCTCATTGTTTTACTGTATTATTCTTCTTTGCCATAGTTTTTACTGTTTACGTGCTCTACATTTTAAGTTGACAAAAAACGGCGTCAACAATCAGAATCATCACCAAACCTCAAGTCCAAAACCTAGCCTTGGGACCAATCTCGGGCCCTCGGGAGGCCCTAATTCCACCAAACGGGGTGGTGGAATCAAACCCTGAACCCCCGGGCAAAAACTCTTGAAAATAACCCAAAAACCCCTTTCTGGAAACAGGGTAGCTCTACAACGCTCTCACAGTGCTACAAACAGAGCCTAAAACACCCCAGACCACTTAGCCTAGCACTACAGCGCCCAGTCATTAGCGTTGTAGCGCTAGTCACAGCACAGCAAACCCTGCATTTTCCTCCTTCGATTTTCCCCGAGCCAAACCTTACCAAAACTTTTCCAAACTTCAACCAAACATAAAAACAAGCCTACCAACATCCACCACTCATCCCAAACATCTCAACCACACATAACTCAATCACATGCACTCCAAATCACAAAATTCACCATGGCTGAACCTAAAGCTCAAAATCTCAGGAAAACCACAGAAATCACAAAGCTTGAAACTAGAGTTTCTTACCTTTAATGGATGAGCTTAGCCTAGGTTGTCTCCTACTCTTGTTAGCCTTATCCTCCTCAAATCTTCAGCCTCAACTCCCTAGAATTCCCACAGAACTTTGCTTAGAAAAACCAGCTCAACACCAACACCAGGAACTGAATATTAACCTCAAAATCTTACCTTAAATGGATGGTTTGCTCTTGCTAAATCCTTGCTAATTCTTCAAGCCAGACCAAGGACCCTAGCCTCAAGCTTCTACTCTGACTCTCCCTGAGTTTCTGCCCCAAAAGACCTCAAGAATTGATGAAGAAAAGCTTAAACCGAGAGAGAAAAAGAGAGAGAGTTAGACTTCCAAATTCCCTTTTCCTTCTCTTCTTTCTTTTCCTTCTTTCCTTCAGACTTCTAAGACCTTCTACATATTCCACTAAAGCATAAAGCCTGATAATACTTATCCTTTATAAGCCAAATGACCACAACAACCTCCCATTATCTCTAAGCCTTTAAATCAACCTAGGGGCATTTTGGTCATTACACCCAATTCCCGCTACTTCCTCGAGTATCTCTAATATGTTCCGCTTACTTCCCAACACCTAGCTAATCACCAATTATATTCCTCAATATCAAAATAGACTCCAATATATTCTCTAAATTCCCAAAGATACCCCCAGGCTCGCCCCGAGCCGAGTATCAATCCCCGTCGTGACTTTTTCACTAAACCGCTCACTAGGATCGTCTCGAGTCACAGATTACAAATATATCCACATAATAATGTGGTCTCGACAATTTATCACAAATATATACAGTTAAGCCCTCAACGGGCTAGAATTACGATTATGCCCTTCTAACCTAATCAGGGCCTACATGCATACTAATACGCATAGTCATGTGTCTCAGATATTCAAATAATCATATAACATGTTTTTAATCATTAAACCACATATAATGCAGTTATGCCCTCCCGGCACACTAATCAAGGCCCTTAAGCCTTATTAGTAAATTTGGATCGTTACAGGGTCGGTCCAGCATTAATGCTCCCAGAGTCATTCAACGCTGATATTGATTAGATCTAATCTTTTATCGACCCTACGTTCATGACACTTATGCTGTTTCTGACTCGCAGGTCAGTAATACGCGACCAGTGCCGACCCTGACTAGTCAGTGCCATACACAAGTGAGCAATGCTACCAAACATATATCATATGTCAAATATCTGAATATAGGGCATTCAGCATGCTGACTTAACAATTGCTAGCATAATTAGGATCATGCATAAACATAGAGACTCAAACTATGAACAATCTCATATTCAATATTCAGAGCATGCCCAAATCACATGTTTCTCATGCAACACATGCATCACATTTAATCACTTGACATGCCTCAACAATAACCATGCATGTCACATTTAAACATCCAACATGCATCAAGAATAACCATGCATGTCATATTCATAGGGTGCAGTTTTCTTACCTTTGATCGAAGCATAGGTTACCAATAAACGAGCCACAAGCACGATCCTGATTCCAAGCCTCTAGTGATAACCTAGTCACAACCATAAACGGTGATCCAATGAGTTCAAGTTCTAAAACCAATCCTGGAACCAAGACCTAGCCTCCAAGACATCAAACCGCACTAATTCAGGTAGTAGGAATGATCCCGAGGACTAAGGTTTGAGTTCCCAAGCTTAAAACATCATTTCAGTCAAAAATACCCTCAAGCGCCGCGGCCCCAACTCACTAAGCCACGGCCCCCAGCCAAAACAGAGGCATTAGGGGAAAGCTCCACGGCACCCCACACCTAGTGCGGCGGCCCCCAGCACACACAGCCTTCCAATTGCTTCTTAGAGCCTGGGCCGCGACACCCAAGAACAAGGCCGCGGCCCAACCTCGGACCAGCCGTTTTTCCCCATTTTCAACCTTTAAAACCTCCCAAAAACCTACCCAAACATCTCTAAACTCAAAAACCAAAGTTTCCAAACATCCCCATCATCCAAAACCAACAAAACCCAAGCCTCAAATCTAACAAAAACTCATCAAAACACAAAGTCCAATTCAAGCTTAAAACCTTTAAAAAACTTAAAACTTGAATTACCTCCGATTGAGTTGTTTCCAACTAAATCCTTAGACTAATAAGCTTCTATTCTTCCCTAGGATCGCTATGTCTCGATCCTCGCTTGAATCCGAGTCCTAGAACTCAAGTTACCTTCAAAAATGCGATCGGGAGACGAAAATGGAACTTTGAGGGAGAGAAAACTTACTAAATGTTCTTTTTATTTCTTAAAAGGTTACTTCAAGTTTAAGTAGCCTCAAACAAATCCTAACGCTCGGGGTCCCGAAAACACCTCCGGGGACAAAATAGTCAAAACCTCCAGAATTTCCCCCTGATCTTACTAACTCCCAATTTATCACCAAATATTGATTCCCATTACCCAATAACCCGATAATGCTCTAAATACCCTTTGACTCACTCCGAGTTAAGAATAAATCTCATTGTGACTTTCCCACTAGCTTACCTCCTAGGATCGTCTCGTGTTGAGTAACCCTGGCATAACCAAATAATAATAAGGCACCACACACATATCACATATATGCCAAATATGCCCGAAATTGCCAAAATATGAAAATCACCCACTTACTCAAAAATAGGTTCACGTGCATATTTAATACACCTAAACATGCATATTATCATTTAATAACACAATAAATCAATTATGGCCCTCCTGGCCTCCTAATCAAGATCCTAAACCTTATTAGGAAATTTGGGGCATTACAACTGTTGACGCGGTTCTTCGTCAACAGGTAATTATACGAATAAGTGGGATGGATTAGTGCTAATTGGTGAACCATAATATGAAAATAACTATATTCTAGACTGGTGAAACTAATATCATGGGAAGATGATCATTCCTTTCTTTTTAGGTGGTTCGAAGGTTAAAATCCCTCTAGTCCACCAGGCGATATTATTGATATCTCTTGACTATTTCTTACAAAGAGTTTCTTTACAAAAAATATGCCAACCCCTTGCACTACCCAGGGTCTTGGTATTTATAGGAAGAAGATATCTGGGTTGGCAATGGTGTCATCCCGTGATCTCTTTATCCATCACGTCATCTCTGTGACACTGATGATTAATTCCTAAACTTTGCAGTGAAGTGTGGTTTAATCAATAGGTAAGGAGGGATAATGGGCTGCATGGCCCAAGTCAGACGTGGGATGTCTAAACACGCACGTTTATACTGTGTGTCCAAGAATTCAAGAATAGAATAGACACGTGATGTCTGATATACACGTTTATATTACGTGGTTGACTTTACAAGGGTTCGGATGTCAGATCTCTGTTGCATCATGAGCTTAGTGTGGCACCAGCTCGTGACACTCATACTATTGACACGATGCCTCCAAGTAGCAGTTAACTCTCTAATTAGCTCGGGCTGGACAGATGGAGGCCCGTAACAAACAGCTCCGGGTGGAAGATCTACACGTGTCAGATCGAATTAGGCCCTTTTCTAGCTCACCAATATGCGCAGATATTTAGGGCGTACATTTGCCCCCCAAGCCCCTGCTCGTGACCCATGACGTCATCTATGGTCTTCATAGCGGGGGCTTTTAAGTATCCCTTTCGACTCTTCATGTCCCGCCCACTGCGTGGGCATCGGACACGTGGAGCGTCGTGGTTGGCAAATGTTTGGTTTCCGAGAATTGCATTAAATGGCCTAGCCTGCTTTCGGCCGTCATTTTGCCTCTAGAGTTATGACCCTCATATCTCGCATTAATCTGATCAAACGGTCCTCGTTCCTTTATGTCTCTTACGTATATATAAGGTTGGTCGTCTTCCGTGTTAGCCACCCTCCATTTGAAATTTTTTCCTCATTTTCTCTCCTTTTTATTCTCAGAAGTTTCTCTTCTTCCGGTTATCATCCCAGAGATCCCTACGCTCTCGCCATAAGAGTTTCTGCACCAGTCCAGCTTTAAAGACTCCACCAGGACTCCGATTCCTACGCTTTTCACGACTTCCACATGGAAAATACACTATAAGTCCTTTGCCTGTTGCGTGTTTTGATCTTTCCATTTTTCTGTTAGGTAAATCTCTTTCTTAGTCGCACACTGTAGGTTGTATTTGGCTAGTTTTTGGTGCATAGGTTTTGATCCTAGGTATATCGACTATATGAGAACATGTCTAGGATTCTGGGTAGATTTTCTAGGTAGCTTTAGGGAATGCCTGTTTGGAAAGGGGAAGGTGAGAGGTTTCTAGGGTGCAAAACCGGGTAGCTTAGGGGTCACGCTTCCTAGGCGGTTTTGCTTTTTAAAACTTTCCCTCCAAGGCAAGCATTATCCTGACCCTCCTGACACACAGATCCCAAGAAATCGGGGATCCGTTGGAAACGTGGGCGCGTGACCATGGCAACGTGTGGCTTCACACACCACAGGCTGAGATTACCTCAGCCCGTGTACAAAAATCACTTCTCACGCTATATTCCCTTTTCTATTTTTAGGTCGCCTACTTAAACTTTTCTTCATTCTTGTTCGTTAGGCGACCAGATGGGACCCAGGAAGAACGTACCCAAGAAGAGCACGGCTGGCTCGTCATCCCAGCAAGGGGAAAGGGATTATTGTGGATTCTCTCATCCCCCACTTCAGTCCCACAGTGGAGAAAGAGGTAGAGGTGGGACCTAATGCTTTCTTCGAGGCAGAGAGGATAGCCTCGAAGATTACGACCCAAGGGAGGGTCAACAAGATCATGTTGTCCCATAACATCGAAATCGGGACAGGCACTCTTGTTGCCCGACCTCCCCTCGAGGGCGAGAGGAGCTACACTCCCCTCGACGAGGAGTTCGGGGCTTGGAACGATGAACACCTCAAGTCCAGGGCCTTCCTACCTCTGGACCAATACTTCATGGATTTTCAGTATTACGTGAAGCTAGCTCCCTTCCAACTACCCCCTAACTCCTACCGTCTGCTAGCGAGGCTAAGGTACCTCTTCTTGAGACACGAGTGGGAGGTCCCGACCCCAGCGGTCATCCTTTTCTTCTTCTGCCTCAAAGCCAGCCCGGATCAACGGGGGCGAGGCGACGAGTTCTACTATTTGACCCATTTTCCCAACTCTCCTGCAGTCATCGAGCTGCCCAACCACCCCAACAACTTCAAGGACCAGTTCTTCATGTTGACAGGGTTTCGCAACTGCGAATACCACTACTTCAACCATCCTCGTAAGCTCTCTCTATTCTCAGCTCACAAAATCACCACATTGCCTTATTTATTTTCATGCGTGTTAACTTGAACATCATCGTGCAGCCATCTTTGCGAGAACGGCCAAATCGGTGACCCTTGGGGGTCAATACGATACCTTGGCGGGGATCCCACCAAGTGAAAAAGACTACCGCCAGCTCGTATCTAATGAGACAATGCTGGCGTGTAAGTTGATTTCTCCGGGCCAGACTCTGGCCTTGAGGAGGTCGCGGGCCATCCCAGTAGCTCACGAGCTGGTGCCTATCCCCGAGGGGGATGCTGCGGATAGTGACGAGTAGGACGAGGAAGAAGAGGTGCTGCTCGCGCGATGAAAGCGGGCTCTCAAGGCTGCTCAGGGCCTCGACGCGGATCGGATTCAGTCCGGGACAGCAGCCGGCCCCTTCGGCCAAGGTAACCCATACCTGTTTAGGGACTTAGACAGGGTTGCCGCAAACATAAGGCTTGCTAGGTTTAACCCAAGCCAGCTCCTACATCGTAACTGAAATGATCCAGACTATAACATAACCCTACTCCAGTGTGTAGATCAACTAGTATTGCGCCATGATATGGGCCGCCCTAGGGGCACTATAGTAGTAGAAAACACCCTGGCTTTTAGGTCGGCCTTTTTTGAGGAGTACGGGACCAACCTTAGGTAGTGGCCCTCCCTTCTGAAGGGTGTAGTTGCTCCAGGGCTTAGGCAGTATGTAGAGGAGTCCAGTCCTAAGGCGAATCCGGACCCAGAGCCCCCTCTCATTCGCGAAGTTATAAACTTAGACTCCCCCATAGAAGCTCTGAGGCCAGAGGTCGTGGCACTAGATTCCTCCTCTAGCTCAGAGGGTAGGACCTTTGCAATACATCTTTAGAATTTTCTTGTAATGAAGTAACCTTACATGTATACTAACGCTCCCTTCTTTTTTGTTTCAAGCAAAGAGATGGCCCAGCCCGGAGACAACGTCCTGCAGTCCATCTTCCAAGGGGGGAATCCTCCCTCTGGATCGTCCAGGCCACTGGTCAAGAAACCCCGACTGACCAAGAAGACTCCTCCTCCCGAGACCACATCCAAGTCTCCCACTAAGGGGAGGGACCAGGTCCCTGCAGCTGCAAAGAACATGCCCCCACCTCCCCCACGACCTCCGGTCCCTACTCGGGAACAGGAGGCACCAGCTGGAACCCCGCCAGTTCCCACTCCCACCGAGCGCATCCCGGTTAACACCCAGGCCCTGTAGAAAATCCCCGAGGCCTTCCGAGGGACGGTTTACGAGACCGCGAGCTATACGGTGGATCATTACTACAATTCCACCCCGAGGGACTTGCGAGAGATCGAGACGAGGAGCCCCGAGAACGTTATGGAATCTTCGCTAGGGATGACCCTCATGGTAAGTTTATTTAGTTAACTTTCTTCGCTTTCTTCCCAGCACATGCTTCTTTGCTTTCTTTCCAGCATATGCCTTACTATCTGTGTCTTTGCAGGCGGCTTTGGCTCTACATCGTAGCATAGCTCGGTCCAGGGCTAGGATTGACGAGATCAGGGGCGAGTTCCAGACTGCTCGGCCGCTCTCGCGTCTACACAACAGCAAGAGCAAAATGCCAAGGTTGCCCTGACAGCTGCCAAAGAAAGCGAAAAGGCCGCCCAGGTCGCCTTGGCTGCTGCAAAGGGCGAACTAGAGACAGCCAGGGCTAACCAATTGGAGGTCGAGGCTGCACAGGTCGCTGTGGCTGCTATGAAGGCCGAGCTCGAGGAGGCCAAGGCTAAGCAGTTTGAGGCCGTGGCCGCCACCGTGGCAGAGAGGGCGTCTTCTAGCTCCTCCATGGAGGCCATCCTCTATCACTGATGGGCCTTCAACCAGCATGGCGACTTCTCCTTCCTGGGGCCTGAGGTGTGGGAGCCATTCCTCGAGAAGTTCAAGGCCCGCCTTCAACAGGAGCCGCCTTCTGAGACTGGGGAGACTTCCGCTGCTAGCGAACAAGAGATCGAAGGGGTGACTTCATCGAAGCGGCCTAGGGGGGCCTAGGACTATTGTATTCTTTATTTACTTGTAATCTTTTACCACGAGGTTTTTCCTCCTCGAGACAATTGGTTTCCCTGACTTTCATTTCAATCTATTTTTAATATTATTGTTATTATTTATTTTTTTAGCGTGTTTGGTAAAAACTTAGTTTGCGTTAGTTTATTGACTTTTTCTTCGAAACCACAAAGCACTGCCAGTCAATTTTAACAAACTACTAAGTTTTTAGGACCTGGTTGCATCCAGGACGGTTAACTTTAAATACTTAGTCCGCGTTAATTGTTATTGATACCTCGTGCTTTTTAAGAAAAACATCGATTAACCAATTTGAATCAACTTCTAAGTTTTAGGACCTGGTTGTATCCAGGACATTGATTTTAAAAAACTTAGTTTGCGTTAATTGTTATTGATACCTCGTGCATTTTAAGAAAAACATCGATTAACCAATTTGAATCAACTTCTAAGTTTTAGGACATGGTTGTATCAAGGACATTGATTTTAAAAACTTAGTTCGTGTTAATTGTTATTGATACCTCATGCTTTTTTAAGAAAAACATCGATTAACCAATTTGAACCAACTTCTGAGTTTTAGGACCTGGTTACATCCAGGACGTTGATTTAACAACTTAGTTCGCGTTAGTTTTATCGACACCTCGTGCTCTTTAGGAAAAACACTGGTTAGTCAATTTAACTAACTTCTAAGTTTTAGGACCTGGTTGTATCCAGGATATATGCCCCCCAAGTAAACAGAAAGAGATCTTTCTTGGTTACTTGGAACACGCACTTCTAACACAACCCACACACAGAAACATACAACGATATACAAAAGTACTTCTCATTTTTTAATAAAACAAGGCGACTTTCGTAATTAAGCCTTACAAAAGTATGACTATTGATAATATTTCTTAGGTGTATAGCATTCCATGTCCGTGGGACTGCTTCTCCATTAGGTCGAGCTAGTTTAAAGGTCCTTTCCTTCACAACCTCTATTATCTGATAGGGTCCTTCCCAGTTTGGTCCCAAAACTCCGTCCTTGGGATCCTTACCGACTAAGAAGACTCTTCGGAGCACCAGGTCGCCTAAGTTAAAGATGCGTCTCTTGACCTTTGAGTTGAAATAACGAGTGATCTTTTGTTGATAATGCGCGAGCTACAGCTGCGAAGCTTCTCGCTTTTCGTCAACTAGGTCGAGGGACGCACTGAGCAATTTGTCGTTCTGGTCTTGGTCAAACACCCAGACTCTATGTGAGGCTATCTTTGTTTTGACAGGAAGGACAACCTCGCTCCCGAAAGTCAGGGAGAAAGGAGTGTGACCCGTCGAAGTTCAGTGCTCGGTCCGGTACGCCCACAGCACCTGGGGGAGCTGTTCAGGCCAAACTCCCTTGGCTTCATCCAACCTCTTCTTAAGGCTCGCTTTTAGTGTCTTGTTCACAGCCTCGACCTGTCCATTAGCCTAGGGGTAGGCCACGGAGGAAAAGCTTTTAACTATGTCGTGCCTCTCGCAGAATTCGGTGAAGAGGTTGCTATCGAACTGGGTTCCGTTATCCGACACGATCTTCTTTGGCAGCCCGAATTGGCAGACAATATTCTTGACCACAAAGTCGAGGAACCTCTTTGATGTAATCGTCTTCAGGGGCTCTTCTTCTGCCTATTTCGTGAAGTAGTCAATAGCCACCACCACATAGCAAACTCCTTCATTTTCCCGTGGGCAGGGCGCCAACTAAATCAATCCCCCAGACCGCGAACGGCCATGGGGACGAGATCATCTTCAGCTCGACGGGAGGGGCTAGGGTGACCGTGGTGAACTGCTAGCACTTGTCGCACTTTTTGACATAAGAGATCGAGTCCTTCAATAGAGTGGGCCAATAGTATCCTTGCCTTAATACCTTCAAGGCCAGGTTTTTCCCCCCAGCGTGATCTCCACAAAATCCCTCATGGATCTCCCGCAGAATAGTTTCCACTTCGCCTGGCAGAACACACTAAAGAAGAGGTAGAGAAAGACCACGCCGGTACAACGTCCCGTCTACCATTGTATACCTCGGAGCTTGGTAAAGTACCCTTCTTGTGTCGTTTCACTCTTCAGGTAACTTTCTTGTTGTGAGGTACTCAACTATGGGAGTCATCCAGGTCGGCCTGGTGTCGATCATTTCAACCTCCCTCCCGGCTTCCTCTATGCTTGCCCTTTCCAAGAATTCCACCGGTACCAGGCCCAAGGTTTCGGCCTCCCCGGAGGTGGCAAGCTTTGCTAAGGCATCAGCATTGGCATTCTGCTCCCAAGATATCTGTTCAACTAGGTTGTGCTCAAATGCGGACAGCTCTTTCTTTACCTTGGCCAGGTAGGCAGCCATCGTGGTTCCCCCCGCTTGGTATTCTCCTGACACCTAGTTTACCATGAGCTAGGAATTGCTATAGCACTGGATGGAGCTGGCCTTCAGCTCCTGGGCCACCCTTAGCCCAGCCAATAAAGCTTCATATTCGGCCTCGTTGTTGGATGCTTCGAATTTGAATCGCAACGCGAAGTGGAAACGATGTCCCTCCGGGGATATCAAAATGATTCCAGCTCCGAATCCATTCTCGTTAGATGAGTCGTCCACAAAGACTTTCCATGAGGCTCATACCGGTTCTTCCACTGGTTCCTCTTGGAATCCCGTGCACTTTGCTACAAAATTAGCCAGAGCTTGGCTTTTGATCGCAGTTCGTGGCACGTATAGTATCTCGAATTGGCTGACCTCGATAACCCACTTCAAAAGACACCCCGATGCCTCAGGTTTCTGCAAAACCTTCCTTAAAGGTTGATCGGTTATGACGTGGATTGAATGGGACTAGAAATATGGCCTAAGCTTTCTGGAGGTTGTGATAAGGCGGAACGCCATCTTTTCCATCACCGGATATCTAGACTCGGCTCTGAGAAGCCTCTTGCTAATGTAGTAGACCAGCTTCTGAGATCGGTCCTCACGAACCAGCACGGCGCTGGCTGCATCTTCCGTTACAGCCAGGTAAAGAAAAAGAGGCTCTCCAGATGTGGGCTTGGATAACACAGGTGACTCAGCTAAATGTGCTTTTAGGTCAAGGAAGGCACGCTCACATTCATCGGTCCACTCAAATTTTTTATTTCCCCAGAGCAGGTTATAGAATGGCAAACACTTATCGGTTGATTTGGAAATGAATCGATTAAGGGCTGCCACCCTTCCTGTTAGACTTTGGACGTCTTTTCGCGACCGGGGTGATGGCATCTCGAGTAGCAACCTGATTTTATCGAGGTTCGCCTCTATTCCTCTGGTGTTGACTATGAAACCCAGGAATTTTCCTGACGCAACCCCAAAGGTACAATTTTGGGGGTTCAGCCTCATGTCGTGCTGTCTTAAAATCTTAAAACATTCATTCAGATTGGGGACATGGTTATCGGAAGTTTTCGACTTGACCAATATGTCGTCAACATACACTTCCATGTTTCTCCCGATCTGATTAGCAAACATCATGTTGACCAATCTCTGGTATGTAGCTCCTGCATTCTTCAGCCCAAAAGGCATGACCTTGTAACAATAAACGTTAGTTGGGGTCATGAAGCTAGTGTGCTCCTGGTCCGCAGGATTCATGGCGATCTGGTTATAGCCTGATTACGCATCCATAAAGGACATGAGCTCATGCCCCCGAGTGACATCTACCAGTTAATCAATCCTTGGCAAGGGGAAGCAATCTTTGGGGCAAGCTTTATTCAGATCAGAAAAGTCGATACAGGTCCGCCACTTCCCGTTGTGCTTCAGGACCAAAACAGGATTGGTGACTCAGATCGGGTATTTTGCCTCGCGAATAAAGCCGCATTTTAAAAGTCGAGATACTTCCTCTTCTAGGGCCTCAGCTTATGTTGTGCCTAGGCGCCTTTATTTCTGGAACTTCGCAGGCACGTTCTTGTCCAAGTTGAGGGTGTGCATGATGACGCTTGGGCTGATCCCTATCATGTCTTCGTGAGACCAGGCAAACACATCTAGATTCTCCTGTAGAAATCTCAGCAGCTTCGCCTTCCTCTTATTACACAGGTTTTTCCCGAGCTTCACCACCTTCGAGGGGTCTTTCGGGTCGATGTTCCCCTCTTCGAGCTCTTCGATGGCCTGGAGCTCGGATCTATCTTCGCCTATCCTGGGGTCGATATCATCATTCAAGGTGATCCCCTCTCCATTGGCTTCTTGAGGTTTTTCTATCTCAGAAGTAGGTCCTACTTCCTGAGATTCCTCATCCCCGCTTTGAATGGTCATCGTCTACTGCCCGGGTCATGATTTTCCCTTCATGGAAATGCTATAGCATTCCCTGGCAGCAAGCTGATCACCTCGGACCGTACATATCCCCGTAGAGGAGGGGAATTTTACTGCGAGATGGCGGATAGAGGTTATGGCCTCAAATACCATCAACGTAGGTCAGCCCAGAATAACGTTGTAGGCGGTGGGGCAATCAATAACCACGAATTCGAGGAGCTTAGAGACAGTTCGGTGCCCCTCTCCCAAGGTTATTACTAGCTCGATTGTTCCTATCGCTGCCGACCCTTCTCCGAAAAATCCATACAACATCATGGAGGTGGCCTTCAGCTCGGTGACAGACAATCCTATTTTCTCCAGCGTAGACCAGAACAGCAGGTTCACCGAACTCCCATTATCGACTAGTATCCTCCTAACTCTCCGGTTGGCGAGTTGGGCAGTTATGACTAGAGGATCGTTATGGGGGAACTGGATGTGACTAGCGTCCTCCTCGGTAAAAATGATCGGTTGCCTCTCAACCATTGCTATTTGGGTAGATGTTGCTCCGAGATGAATTCCACTCTGTTATCAGCCTTCAACTCATTGACATATATTTTCTGGGCACCTCTGCTCGTGCCAGCCAAATGGGGGCCTCTGGAGATTGTGGATATCTCTCCTCCTATTACAGGAGGAGGGGTATCTTGACTTATCCAGGGCCCAGACTGATTTATCAGAGCTTCCGGAGCTGGCTAACTAGTAGGAACTCGATTCCGCGCATATTGAGCCAAAGTTCCGGCTCTGATGAGTGTCTCGATCTCATCCTTCAAATGCCTACAACCGTCAGTGTTGTGGCCAATGTCGTTGCGGAATCGACAGAACTTGGAAGGGTCCCTCTTAGCCTTCTGGTGTTTCAAAGGCTCCGGCTTTTTCCAGGGGAGGCGGGCAAAGTTTGCTAGGAAAATGTGTTCCCTAGTTTTTGTGAGCTCGATATAAGTTGCGTAGACTGGCTTAAATTTTTCAACAGGCTTGTTCTTCTTCGGACCGTGCTGGCTGCCCTCGCTGCTCCCTTTTCTCTTACCTCCACCCCCTTGGTTATTCTATGCAACGGTTTGAGTCAATTTTCCGACATCCGTTTCCACTCCAACGGGCTGATGAAGGGTTTGGCTGGTTCCCGCGACTGATGCTCGCGCCTCTTCCAGGTTTATCCATTCCTGGGCCTTGTTAAGGAATTCATCCACGGTGCTGACACCTCTTCTCTATCTCTCTTTCCATAGCCCGCCTCCAACGAGGATTCCAGTCCTCAAGGCCATAAGCTTGGAACTATCGTCTGCGTCCCTGGCTCGAGCCGCGACGTTTGCGAACCTGCTCAGGTAAGCATTCAAAGGTTCCCCAGGCTGTTGCTTTACGTTCGCCAGGGTCTCAGCTTTGACGCGGGTGGCTTGAGAAGCTCGGAATGCCCTCTTGAAGTTAGCAAAAAAATTCTTCCACGAGCTGATGGAATGTTTTTTACACTGCTTGAACCATTGCCTAGCTGGCTCCGTCAAGGTGGAAGGAAATATCAAACACCTCAGCTCGATGTTGATGTTATGGGCCATCATCAGGGTGTTGAACATACCCAAATGATCTGACAGGTCTCCGTCTCCATCGAACTTAGACAGGTGGGGCATCCGGAAACCCAACGGGTTGTTGTGGCTGCTATGTTGGGGGCGAAAAGCTCGAGTTCGTCCCCCGAGTCATACTCGTCTTTCTCCTTTTCTGACAAGAGCTTCTTCATCAACTCCTCCATCTGAGCTAAACGCTCCAGGGTTTGGTCCTTAATCCCTTGGTTGTTCTGGGGTTGTTCAACAGCTCTAGTTCCATTGTACGCATTAGGTGGGTTATTGTCCCTCCAAGCTTGAGCTTGGTTATGTGGGACATTCCCACTTTCACATACTTCGGAAAGACCATCCCCTCGGTGAACATGACTTCCATTCCTAGACGGATCCCCCCTCTGCGAGTAGAGGCAATCTTGAAGGTCGGCCCTCGAGGTGGCCTGAGGGCTTTGTGCTGAACTCAAGAGATTACGCAGGTCTCCACCGGATCTGCCACATCGGTGGCTCCCGGTCCAATAACTCCCGTTGGAAAAGCTTAGAGCCCACTGCTGGGAGTGAGGATCCGAGACCTCCCCGCGTCCTCGGTTGCAATGGGAAGGACCAGCGGGAGGAGGATTTCTTCTGCTGCTCTTGTGTGTCGGAATGTCTCAAACTGGATGGGTATCTTATCGGCGACGGGGGATGCCTAACCGGTGACGCGATCCTAGTCCCATCCGGGCGTATCAAATCAGCTCGCGGCCGTTCTACTCTACCATCTCCAGCATCCTGCGCTCGGTGGTCGGACCGCGACATGAGAGGGCTGGCCGGAGGAGGCTATCTTCGCAAGCCTTCCTCGGATCCCCTCCACGAGCTGCCACGAGCCCTTCTGTGAGCATTCGACGGTGGAATCAAGCTAGGAGTCGAGGTTCAGACTGATCGACTGAATTGCTGATTGGCCCTGGGAAACTCCTCAAACACAGTTTCCTGGTTGTGGTGTGATGTGGGTGCAGAACTTGGGGTTGAGGTTCTGACTGATCGATTGGGCTTGGGCCGATTATCCCTGTGGGACTTGTGAGTCCCACTTTGCCTCTTTTCGACGTTAACATCAGTTGTAAGAGGGGGTTGCCGGGCCAAGACTTCTTCGATTTTCTTACTTGCTTTGGATAGCTGACTCCTCAACCGTATGTTCTCCATCTCTATCGCCGTCAGGAAACTCGGGTTCGGATTTGGCGGTCGGGGCACCGAACTCCCTGTGTCGTCCTGGCCCATCGGCTGCTTTCGCGGTCGTTGCTGGATCTCAGGGTTTTGTTCATCGGATACGGCGGCATGGTGGGCCTCCTGCCCATCATGTTGATCCGCCTCGTTACCATGTCTCGAACGAGTAACCACCATGATCAGGTTTTTGCGATAGCACCAATCTAAATCCTCTCAATGAAAGCACCAAATTGTTGACGCGGTTCTTCGCCAACAAGTAATTATACGAATAAGTGGGATGGATTAATGCTAATTGGTGAACTGTAATATGAAAATAACTATATTCTAGACTGGAGAAACTAATATCATGGGAAGATGATCACTCCTTTCTTTTTAGGTGGTTCGAAGGTTAAAATCTCTCTAGTCCACCAGGCAATATTATTGATATCTCTTGACTATTTCTTACAGAGTGTTTCTTTAAAAAAAATATGCCAACCCCTTGCACTACCCAAGGTCTTGGTATTTATAGGAGGAAGATATCTGGGTTGGCAATGGGGTCAGCCCGTGATCTCTTTATCCTTCATGTCATCTCTATGACACTGATGATTAATTCCTAAACTTTACTGTGAAGTGTGGTCTAATCAATAGGTAAGGAGGGATAATGGGCCGCATGGCCCAAATCAGGCATGAGATGTCTGAACACGCACGTTTATACTGCATGTCCGAGAATTCAGGAATAGAATAGACACGTGATGTCTGATATATACACGTTTATATTGCGTGGTTGACTTTACAAGGGTTCGGATGTCAGATCTCTGTTGCATCATGAGCTTAGTGTGGCGCCAGCTCGTGACACTCATACTGCTGACACGATGCCTCCAAGTAGCAGTTAACTCTCTAATCAGCTCGGGCTAGACAGATGGAGGCCCGTAACAAACAGCTCCAGGTGGACGATCTACACGTGTCAGATCGAATTAGGCTCTTTTCTAGCTCACCAATATGCGCGAATATTTAGGGCGTACAACAACTATCCCCTCCTTACAGAAATTTCATCCTCTAAATTTATCTGAACAGCCCGGAATAAGAATTCCGCACAACTGATTCCAGTTTCCCGGGTCGTTCTGTCGACCTCACTATTTCTGTAACATACCTTAACCCAAGGTATAATTTTGTTCCTCAGAATCTTATTCTTTCTGTTTCATATCTGAACTGACCATTCTTTACAGGATAACTTAGCCTCAAATGCTCAGATTCTCATAACTCAACTCATGAGTTTCTTTTAACCCATGCCCTCGACATGGAAATACATAATACATTGTATACAACTGACACTACCAAAAATAAGGCTGACCCAAAGTCAACCTGACCGGTCCTATCCCGGATTCAAACTGATATACTCTTTTAGGGCTCAACTTGCCCTTAACTCATCACCCCTTTCCATGGTGATACTTTTAAGGAAGATACAATCCTCTGCTTGGAATTCCATGTTCCTACTTTTCAATTCAATACAACTTTTCCATTTACTATGAGAAGTGAGCATCCAAGCTCTAACCTCAAATAATCTCAATGGTCTCCTGAACCACCTCAAAATCCAGATATCACATCTCACCCATTTCATTCCAATGAACTGGTGCTAAGCATTTTCAAACATACCTCATCTCATAAGGTACCTTTCCAATACTGGATAACTCTCTCTTTCCCTCTCTGATTTACCATCAGTCTGAGAATAATAAATTGTATTGAATCCCATCTATATACTTATCGCCTTTCTTAACCCTTCCAAAACCTGGAAGTAACAATAGAGTCTTCATCTGATAAGATAGACCTTGAATTCCATGAAGGCGCACTATCTCTCTCACATAGAGAGTTGAGTACTGATCAGTTGCATTATTCGTCCTTGCTGACAAAAATAAACTCACTTAGAAAACTGGTCCTTAATGACCCAATCCAAAACACGCTGACCCGCTAACCTGGGCAATTCCATCACGAAACCCATCGCGATGTTTCCTTATTCCCATTACAAAATACTCAAAGGCTGCAATGGCCCTGCTGACTTCCGATACTCTGTCTTGACCTGCTAACAGGTTAAGAACTTTACCACGCATTCCACTATGCCCCTCTCCATCCCTGGCCACCACTATAAAGCTTTCAAACTCTGATACACTGATAGGATGCTTGAATGAAGAGAATAGGAGAGTAACATAAGATTCATCCAGAATCTCCCATTTAATCCCAGTGTTCATCGGATTCCAAATCCGATCTTTATACCCTAGTAAATTCATACCTGACACTATTTAATCCTTAGCTAATCCAGCTAAGACTTTCCACTCAATCTTTCTTATCTGTGGTACAATTAATCATCTTTCCTTTTAATCCTTTCCAAAATGATAATCTCAAACTTAAACTGGCCACCTGGCCCACCAGAAACTCTACTCTAGTTCTGGTCAGATACTTTAACCAACATGTTGCATAAGCAATCACTTTTCCTGCTACTGAGGTGTCATAACAACCTACCAACTGGTTCTGATTTGCAAGAAGACTCAGAACTATTTCCCAAGGCACCTGTAATTTCATTACCACCCAAGGAAACTCCTGCCCCTAAGGCGTTCATTGACCTTGGCAAATTTCCGCAGAGAATACACCACAAAACCATCGTCCAAGACGATCACAAATCCCATTCAAATAAACCTTTGAATGCTCTGTTCATCTGATTCACAAACACTTGGCATTAAATAAATTCTCAAAACCTACTTAGCACTCTCAGTGCTCTTATCTGCTACAAACAATCTTTTGCATATCCTTCTCCCTGATCTCTAGCTGGTACTAACCAGATCCAAGATCCACCTTAGAGAATACCATCTTACTCACTAGCTAAACCTTTAATTCTTATGACTACGTTGAGTCATTCAAAACAGTGCTCTAAATTTGTTTCCATTCCTGGCACCAATCTAATCACTGTTCTATCTCTCCATATAAAAGAAACCTTGGCAAGTTCCCTGGAAGCACATCCAGAAACTCACAGACTAGTCCAGTCTGTCCTGATCCTGCTGGCACAATCTAAGTGGTATCCACCACACTAGCTAGGAGTTCCATGCATCTTTCTGCCATAAAACTCTAGCTCTCACTACAGATGTCATTAGCATACCAAATCCATGCACAGTGCCAACTGCCACAAGACTTCCCACTCTTAAACCCAAGAGTTACTATCATTTCCTTGCCATTTAGCATTGCCCCATACTTACTTAACCAATCCATAACCCAGATTATACCCAAGCCTATCATAACCAGCTTTATCATAATCACTTATGAGTGTTAGGAAAATATAAATTGCCTCAATGGAAATTGATAATAATATTACAACTCTATGCAATATATTACAAATAAATAATGATTGATTGAATAAGATTACAACTCTATAATGAAAATTACAAATAACCAAAGGAAATGAAGAAGAAGAGAATAGTGAGAATACAACTCTAAGCAAAAGATTACAAGTAAAATAAAGTGTTTGGACCAAAAGAAAAGATTACAACTCTTAAACAAAATATACAAGTAAATAGAACAAGAGAATAAGAAGAAAAACAATAGAATAAAAACACAAGTAAACTCTCACTTACACAACCTAAGTGAAGAGGATTGGGGATCACCAACTTGAACAAGGTTTAAAACCTTTGTCCAAAAGCTTATTTCCCCCTAACTCAAGCACTAAGGGATCTCTCTCAGATATTGGAAAAGCTTTCTGGAATTATCAAGCCTCAAGGTGTTTCTAGCCAAGTGCTCTAATGGATAGAAATGTTGTGTCTTACAAGTGAGCTATAGGCTCCTATTTATAGAGTTTAGAGACACCCTTTGAATTTCAAATTCCACCAACTCTCATGGATGTTACCAATGTTTAATTGGATTAATATGGAATTAAAAATGAGATTTGGGAGTTATTTTGGTTTTTTGAGCCGTTCAACAAAGATTGAAAAAACTGAAAATTTGGTCAGTTTTGGCCTGTGGCCGCGGCCAGAGACATTAGTGGTCGCGGCCACTGGTCTCTGACCCACAGGCCGCGGCCATTGAATGTTGGTGGCCGTGGCCACTGACCAAATTCAGCACAAAAAATGTGTTGTTTTTCCAAACGGTTCCAAACCCTCCCAAATGATTTTGTAACTCCCAAAACACATTATTGGGGTTAAAATCATTTCTCTAACAGTCATATCACATATGGCTTTATGAAATTCATCTCAATATTGTGTAACAACAATTTACACAATAAAGGGTAATATTTGGAGGTTACAAATTTGTAACACCAAATATGTTACATTATTTGGATATATCTCATATATCTAAATATTGTAACTCTCTATTATATATTACAATATGTGACACACTTTGTCACATTTATTTAATCTTATATTATAATATAATATAATTTTACATTATATTATAAAATAATATAACAATGAGTCCTTTTTATCATAACCCTACTCATTTCTTAAATTATCAATACAATATTGCGTTCCCATCACAACATGACCATGTGATCTGCATATCATCTTTATGATTCTCTATAAGCAACAAACAAGGAACATCATGGCACCAAAACCATTCAGCATAATACAAAATCAGAACCAGAAAGCTGACCTGCCACCCCTGAGGAACTAGTCTCAGCCTCAGACTCTGACTGCCTCGGAATAAACACTCGAGCTGGAGTCGAGCTGTCCATCCCCTTTTGCTCATCCTTCCTCAGCATTGGGCAATCCTTCACAATATGCCCAACCATGCCACATGCGAAACATGCCTTTGCTCGGCATTCTCCCCAATGACGCTTCTTGCACCAAGTGCAGATTGGATAAATTTTCTTCCAACTTTCATTCTTACTTGCTCCAATAAGTGGAGGTACCATTATCCGAGCTCCGTGCTCCCTAGCACTCTTCTTCTCATTTCACCCGCTCTCAACAGCAAGAGCCTTCTCTACCATCTGAGCATAGGTAGAGATTTCATACACTGGGGCAACTCTAATGCCCCGGGCTATTCCAGGATTCAATCCCTGGACAAACTTTTCCTTCCGAGCTACATCTGTGGGTACCATGTCAAAAGAAAACTTGGCCAACCCATCAAATCTGTTAACATACTCGGTTACTGTTGCATTACCCTGAACGAGATTCACAAACTCATTCATCTTAGCAGTCTTGGCTACATCATAGTAATATTTTTCATTGAACAATTGCCTAAATTCTTTCCAATCCATCACAATTGTGTCTCGTGTCTGAGATACTACTTCCCACGACGTCCGGGCATCATCCCGCAATACGAATGTCGCATAAGCCACCCTATCATGACCTACTAGCCCCATACTGTCAAGAATGGAAATGATCATGCCCATCCATTGCTCATCTTTGAATGGATTTAGGCCTCCCTCGAAGACTGGAGGGTAATACTCCTGGAATCTTCCACAGAGAAATTCCCATCTGCTCTCAACCCTAGGTTGAGCCAAAGCTGGTGCCATTCGTGGCATAACAAAGGAAGAAGTGTTTCCCGACAAATTTCGTTGTTGCTTCAGACACCTACTCTCTTTCTCATGCCTCTGCATTCTTGATTACAAATCTATAAGCATTTTCTGGAAACTCTGAGGGGCAGACGACGAACTCAACCCCTAACTAAAACTCCCAGCCTCAGTATAACCACCACCAGGCCTCATTATCTGCCTTGGATATAAACCTGCTAATTGAATCTGCAGTCAATAACTTGACCCATTAAATATGATGAGCATATTAAGAGCTTTCCCCACAGGAACAATCTTACCACACCACATTTACAACCCACTGCAGTGCTAAAAACATGCCCATGGCATTCATACATCAATCATAATCCCTACTCTTCCAACATTCATACCATGCCTCCAACTCCAGCATGCAAATAACACAATTATATATTCATGGAGCAGGGTAATCATATAATCGCATTCATATATATATATATATATTCACAGAGCATATAATCATATAGTCAAGAGCCAGGCTCTATCAGAATCTCATGCTCCCTAATACAATGTGCAGGTAAAGCATTTACATTCTGTTTAAGCAGTTAAGCATATAACTACAGAAATAGTAACCATTCCCTAAGTGAAGGTATCTTCAGTGACAAGTGTACATGCCCAGCTTGTCTTCAGGAACCATAAACCTTGGCTCTCTCTGATACCAAGTTGTAACGCCCTAAACTCCAAGGACCGTTACGGTGTGCCTTATAAACAGTGCTAAACTCGCTAATCGAGTCATTTGGCCAAAATCGTGTAACTAAGTATGATTAGTGGTTTAGGGATTAAAATTTTTGTTTAAGATATAACGTTTCATTAGAACATTTATTGTATACATTGGGATCCCAAAAATATAATTTAAAGGTTTATTACAACAAAATATTTACAACCAGCCGATCTAGGCGGCACAACAGGGTTTAACCCTAGTTCTTCTTCAAACCTCGGCCGTGGTGGTCGAGCAGCTGCATATGTACACATCGTCACCTAAGCTCTCAAACTCAAGGATGGTCCAGCTTTCTTTTGCCTTTACCTGCACCACATAGCACCCGTGAGCCAAAGCCCAGCAAGAAAACTCAATATGCTCATGAACAGTAATAACATGTCATCAAATCATAAGGCAAACGCCTAGCAAATATAGCCCTATTCAAGCAGGCTAATGAGTTCATGAAATGATGAATATACAACATCGACCAATGATCATAATAATCATCCCGGGCTTTTAGGCCCAAATAGTGGAGTGACAGTTGTAATAGTCACTAAGGTGGGTTCTGTTCCCATTAGCCATGTGACGATAGGGTCACCGGGGCTTTGCAGATAAGTGATCATTTCACTAGCTTAAACAAGATAGGTGTTTGATGAACTAGTCACCAAGATAACCTACCGCATGACCATAGAGTTACAACCATGGGATTCCTCTCCCTAGCCATGTGACAAACAGTCACCTAGGCCTTTGGCCCTAGCTCTGAGTAACTAGTCCTAGACTAGTCAAGTGCTTATAATTTTCATCGACCTTAGGTTCGGTCCAGCATCAATGCTCCCAGAGTCATTCTACGCTGATATCGATTAGACCAATCTTTTATCGGCCCTACGTTCATGACGCTTATGCCGTTTCTGACTCTCGGGTCAGTAATACGCGACCAGTTCCGACCCTGACTAGCCAGTGCCATACACAAGTAAGCAATGCTACCAAACATATACAATATATCAAATATCTGAATATTGGGCATTCATCATGCTTACTTAACAATTGCTAGCATAATTAGGATCGTGCATAAACACAGAGACTCAAGCTCTGAACAATCTCATATTCAATATTCATAGCATGCCCTAATCACATGTTTCTCATGCAACACATGCATCACATTTAATCACTTGACATGCCTCAACAATAACCATGCATGTCACATTTAAACATCCAACATGCATCAAGAATAACCATGCATGTCATATTCATAAGGTACAATTTTCTTACCTTTGGTCCAAGCACAGGTTACCAATAAACGAGCCACAAGCACGATCCTTATTCCAAGTCTCTAGTGATAACCTAGTCACAACCATAAATGGTGATCCAATGAGTTCAAGTTCTAGAACCAATCCCGGAACCAAGACCTAGCCTCCAAGACATCAAACCCCACTAATCCTGGTAGTAGGAATGATCCCGAGGCCTAAGGTTTGAGTTCCCAAGATTAAAACATCATTTCGGCCATAAATACCCTCAAGCGTCGCAGCCCCAACTCAATGAGCCGTGGCCCCCAGCCAAAACAAAGGCATCAGGGGTAAGCGCCACGGCGCCCCACACCTAGTGCCACGGCCCCCAGCACATACATAGCCTTCCACCTGATTCTTCGAGCCTGGGCCGCGGCGCCCAAAAACAGGGCATCGACCCAACCTCGGACCAGCCATTTTTCCCCGTTTTCAACCTTTTAAAACCTCCCAAAAACCTACCCAAACATCTCCAAACTCAAAAATCAAAGTTCCCAAACATCCCCATCATCCAAAACCAACAAAACCCAAGCTTCAAATCTAACAAAAACTCATCAAAACACAAAGTCCAATTTAAGCTTAAAAACTTTACAAATTTTAAAACTTGAATTACCTCCGATTGAGTTGTTTCCAAATAAATACTTCGGCTAATATGCTTCTAATCTTCCCTAGGATCGCTATTTCTCGATCCTCGCTTGAATCCGAGTCTTAGAACTCAAGTTACATTCGAAAATACGATCGGGAGACGAAAATGGAACTTTGAGGGAGAGAAAACTTACTGAACGTTCGTTTTATTTCTTAAAAGGTTACTTCAAGCTTAAGTAGCCTCAAAAAAATCCTAACATCGAGGTCCCGAAAACACCTCCTGGGACAAAATAGTCAAAATCTCCAGAATTTCCCCATGATCTTACTAACTCCCAATTTATCACCAAATATTGATTCCTATTACCCAATAACCCGGTAATGCTCTAAATACCCCTTGACTCACTCCGAGTCAAGAATAAATCCCGTTGTGACTTTCCCACTAGCTTACCTCCTAGGATCGTCTCGTGCTGAGTAACCCTGGCATAACCAAATAATAATAAAGCACCACACACATATCACATATATGCCAAATATGACCAAAATTGTCAAAATATGAAAATCACCCACTTACTCAGAAATAGGTTCACATGCATATTTAATACATCTAAACATACATATTATCATTTAATAACACAATAAATCAATTATGACCCTCCCAGCCTCCTAATCAAGGTCCTAAACCTTATTAGGAAATTTGGAGCATTACAATTCCCACCCCGATATATATTATAATTTATTTACTTATGTAATTTTATATTTTATAAATATATATATATAATTTTATTGTACTTATATATTATTAAATATATAATATACTTATAGAAATATTAATAAAAACTAAAAGAATTTTTTTATGTTATACTATATTTTAAGATTATTAAATTTTAATTGCTAAAAGAAATTATTATTAGATTTTAAGTCTGATACCATTTAGGATATTATTATATTTTTTTCATCTAAATTATAATAATATAAAATAAATTGATGACCATTTCATTTAATCAATAAGTTTTTATTTTATTTTATTTTATTATTATCAATAGGTACAGGTAAATATGGTTATTTTTCATTATTTCTTGGTTAATACCCGTATTGTCTCCAATGGTTAATAGGGTGAGTATGGTTATATAATTAACCTATGTGGATGAAAATGGTAATTAAAAAACCGTCTCCCATCCGCACCATTGCCATTCCTAGTTTCCCACCACAATTTTTTTCTCTACAATTGTCTTTTCCACCCATTTTTCTTTCTACCAAACACACTCATTTTAACCTTCCCTCCAATTTTGTCTCTTAAATTTTCTTTCCTCTCACTTTTCCACCATACCAAATATAGGATAAGAAATATGCTAATAAAATAGAGTTTTTAGGATTATTATTTTATACAGGTCATTTAGAGAGAATTAGAGACAACCATTGAAGATCAAAGGAGCTAGAAGGCTAACAAAGGAGAATAAGAATGGAAGTTCAAGTCAGTTCATCAGAGGCATCCATTTATTTTCTTTAATCTTTGACGTTATTATTTTGATTCATTATTCTATGTTATTACTTTCCTCAACATTTTCAATTACTTTTAAATGATTGGTTGGCATTAATGGGATGGGAAATGATTTGTAGAGTTAGGTTCTTGTAATTTAAGATGAGATGAATATTGACATGACTAGAGAAATAAGTCGGGTTAGTTATTTTATTTTATTTTTTATATATTATCTTATCTTTTATTTACATCAAACACTAGATTATAATTTTTCAAATTGATTTTAGAAATTAGTTAATCAGTAATTAATAAATAACTCATTATAAAATCGGACGTACTAAAATTTCCATAATAAGCGGTGACATTTATTATTATTTTTTTCTTTATTGCTCGGATTTCGCATGCCGTAGATACATTTGCCGAATCTAACAAATTTAGGGTTGTCATTTACTTTTGCATTTAAACATTTTTTTTAGCCTATTTGCTTGTGTAGTTTTGGTTATTTTATATTATCACAATTGTATAATAAATTATGTTAAATAATAAAATACTTTAAATAATAATAAAAAAAAAATAGTGTGTCCGTTGTCTCGTACCACGCACTACCCAACTCTAGTTCAACAAAGGCCCAAACTGAACAACAGGTGCCACTTGCCAGTGATGTAAATCTTTATCACGTGTTATCCATGATAACAAAAAAATTTAGAACGTAAAAAACACATGGGATCTGAATTCTTTCTATTGAAAATTATTATTATTGTTATTATGAGCTGTGCAACCGTGGAACAGTACAAGTGCAGCAACTCTTTTCTTTTTAATGGAAAGAAAGTTTTCAAAAAAATTCAATCCCTACTAAAATTATATTAAAGTTTTATTTTTATTATTTTAGTAGATTATTATATTGAAAAATTAAGCGCCGTTAAAATCTTTCAAGATTAAAACTGAAGAGAAAAAAACTTAAAAAGGAAAAAAGAGTACTCATAAAATGAACTATTTGTTATATTTGAAATTTGTGGCATTCCCAAGATTCAACTTTAGGTGTTGTAAATTTTTTTTAAAATAATATAATAAGTTAAAATTATATTAAAAAATTGAGAACTTTGTTAATTACGGTATTTATAAATATTGAAAATCAAATTATTTAAATTGATACTAAATAACAAAAAATATCACAATACAATAAAAATTTAACAAAAAAAAATAATTTTTAACTCATTTTATTGTGCATTTTTTGACATTTGTGCATGCAATTACACCTAAATAGAAAAAATGAACTAAAATCTCTACTTCTAAGACAATATAAGTAAAAAAAATGCTATATATTAGGCTTTTTATTCAGAAAGGTTTAGATTGAGCGATTATGTAGAATAAAATTAGAGCAAAGTTTAATCTTTAAATAATGTCATGACTTTATATTTCACTTTTTTGAGTATGGAAACTTGTATTTATGTAGTATTAAATAATATTTAAACCTAACAAATTAACAACAATAAAGATTGTGGCTTGGATGGTTGTGCTAATTCAAAAACATTTTATTTGCAATGGTTCAAATTTTGTAGAAGTTGTTTTTTAAAAAATAATGAACTATATATATATAAAATGTCATTGTTGAGATTTGAACTGTTTTCATTATGATTTATATAAATGAACATGACTATTATGCCAAAATCTTAATTGTTAATTATAAGCTTCAATTACAAATATATCCATTAATTAATTAAAAAAATATAAATTTTTTAAATATATTTTATATTTTTTTTCACCTGGGTGCCCGCTCATCCTTGTATCTATGTGGGTCCGCTCCTGTTTGAAACTATATTTTGTTTTTAGTTTTTAATTATATTTCCTTCTCAAATTACAATAAAGTACACTTGTGAATCGTGGTTGTTAGGAATTAGTTATAACTGTTGAAGATTGTTATTTCTCTATACAACTAAGTTATAACTAACTGAGCTATATATAAACACTTATGTAACACTTTATTCAAGGGTAATAATATTCAGATCTATTCTTTTCAATTCTTATTTTCCTTACATGGTATCAGAGACCTTCTAATCCTCTCTCTCTCGATCGTTTTTTTTTTGTCATTGGTGTTCTTGTTCTTCTTGTTAGATTGTTCTTCAGCTCTTTGGTGGTTATGGCAACCTCCGATCTACCTTTTGCTCCGACGGTGGTGTCTTCTTCGGTGACGACTCCGGTTGTGTTCTCTCACAATCTTCCTGTGAAACTTGATTTCAATCATTTTCTCCTCTCATTCTCAAGTGCAAGGCGCCATTGTTGGTCATCAACTTGAAGACTGCATTGATCCAGATTTCGTTCCTCTCGAACAATTTCTCTCTGATGCTGATCGCCAGGCGAAGAAGGTGAACAAGGCTTTCACACAGTGGCACACTCAAGATCAATTTACTCTTGGTTACTCTCGTTGATGACGGAAAGCATTCTCACGCGTGTGGTCAGTTGCCGCACATCTGCCAAAGCCTGGAAGATACTTGAAGAGTATTATACGTCTCAAACTAATGCGAAGGTTGATCAATTTGAGACTCAGTTATGCAATGTGAAAAAAGGATTTCTGTCAATTAATGAGTATCTTCTCAAGATCAAAGTCTTGGTGGAAAAATTGGAGTCGGTAGGTCACTCGATCTCGGTGAAGGAGCACATAGCTGCTATTTTCAATGGATTACCACCAGATTATGATGTCTTCATTGTTTCTATAAATTTTAGATCTCAGTCGTATACTATGGCTGAGATTGAGTCGTTACTACTTTCTCAAGAAAATAGGTTGGAGAAACATCACCTGACTCTTGATTCAGATCTTGCCTCGGTCAATCTTACTCAGGCACAAGGATTTAAGAAGCAATTCAATAATAATCTTTCCTTTTCCCCTTCTATGGTTTCTCAAGGTGGTCAGTACGTTGGACGAGGTGGTTCATCTTATTCTGGTAATTTTTGTTCGTACTGGAACCCTTATGCCATTGGTGGTCATGGTTCTTTCTCATCTAGTACTACTTCATCTGCTGGATCTTCTCGTCAAATTGTGCCTCACTCTGGTTCAACATGACCTACTTGTCAACTGTGTTCTAGAGTTGGTTATGTGGCATCAAAGTGTTATCAGAGGTTTAATCCTAAGTATCATGGTTATGGAGCTAATCATATTGACAAACAGCAAGGTCAAATGGCAGCTATGCTTGCAATGGTTGAAATGGTGAATGATCTTGTGTGGTACCCTGATTCTGGTGCTACAAATCATTGTACTCTGGATCAGCGTAATTTGTCTCAGAAGTTGGATCATAAAGGCCCTGAAAATTTTCATATTGGTGATGGCAATGGTTTACTTATTCAGAATGTTGGTAAGACTGTATTACCATCTCATTCTACATCTTCAGCTTTTGTTCTCAATAATGTGCTTCATGTCCCAACACTAACTAAAAACCTTATTAGAGTTTCTCAGTTTGCTTGTGATAATGGTGCATTTTTTGAGTTTTATCCTGATGTTTGCTTTGTGAAAGATCAGGTTTCCAAGCGGGTCTTGATGCAATGCCATCTCAATAATGACCTATATGCTTTTCCGCCCACCTCTCTTCATGTTCTACCATCTACTTCATCATCTAAGTCTCCATTAGTGTCTGAATCTTTTGTTACTTCTCTTAGTAATAATTCTACTTCATGTAATAAGACTGAGCTAAATTGCTCTCATCTGATTTTCATCTTTGGCATAATAGGCTGGGTCATCCAGCTGCAAAACATAAGTCTGTGTTGTCCTCTTGTAATATCTATTGTGCAAATAAAAATCATGCTGATTTTTGTTCAGCTTGTTGTCAAGGTAAGATTCATAGATTTTCTTTTCCAATTTTTGAGACAAAATATAGTGCTCCACTTGATCCACTCAGATCTTTGGGGTCCATCCCCTTCCACATCACATAATGGTTACAAATATTATGTGCATTCTATGGTTACAAATATTATGCTAGATACACTTGGTTGTTTTTGTTGAGAACTAAGTCAGAAGCATTTTAAACTTTTAAAACTCAAGTTGGAAATGAGTTTAATTGTAAAATAAAGAGTTTACAGTCAGATTGGAGGGGCGAGTTTCGTGCTTTTACTCCTTTTCTTGCCAAACATGGTCTTTCTCATCGTTTGTCGTGTCCTACAACCCATCAACAAAATGGGGTTGCAGAACGCAAGCATCGTCACTTTATTGAGACGTCTCTTACATTACTTGCCAATGCTTCTATGCCTTTGTCATTTTGGGATGAGACAGTTCGTACCTCAGTGTATTTAATTAACAGATTACCATCATCTGTCTTGAATGATTCTTCACCTTTTGAAGTTCTTTTTCAGAAAAAACCTAATTACTCTCACTTAAAGGTTTTTGGATGTTCTTGTTTTCAAAATATTAGACCATATAACTCTCATAAACTAGAGTATCGTTCCACCGAGTGTACATTTTTGGGATATAGTTTAAATCATAAGGGGTATAAATGCATGTCATCTTCGGGTCGTATATACATCTCTCGTGATGTCATTTTCAATGAGTATGCATTTCCTTATGCAAAAGAGAGTCCAACTTCTTCTCCTACTCCTTTGTCTGCTACTAGGAGACAAACTTCTGTTTCTATTCCTATTACTAAAACCACAAGTGTAGATGCTCCTGTGCGTGTGTTGCCTACTATGTCTACTGACACCCATCTGTCTAATTATGTGTTTCCATCTGATTCTACTTCGACTTCTTCATCTCATTCAGTTTCTTAGTCATTTGGTTTAGCTCCCTCTTCCTCAGCCCCAGATATTGACCATATTACTAATGTTGAGATTGTAGATACCAGCTTTCCTTCTCAGGTTGCAGGACCCACAAATGCTCATCAAATAGTGACAAGGTCAGAGGTAGGGGTGTATAAACCAAAAGTGTTCATCTCCTCAAAGGAACCGTTGACAGTGGTTGATGCTTTAAAAGATGTTTCATGGAAGTCAGCTATGACTGAGGAGTATTCGACTCTTGTTAGGAATGAGACTTGGAGTTTAGTTGATCTCCCACCTCGCAAGAAAGCTATTGGATGTCATTGGATTTTCAAGCTTGAAGAAAATCTTGATGGTTCTATTTTGAGACACAAGGCACGGTTAGTAGCACAAGACTTTAGCCAGCGGTATGGTTTATATTTTACTGAAACATTTAGTCCCGTTGTTAAACCTACAACTATTAGAGTGATTCTAACTGTGGCTTTGTTTAAGAGTTGGAAAATAAGGCATTTGGATGTCAATAATGCTTTTTTAAATTGAATGTAGCATGAGGAAGTATATATGAGACAACTTGCAGGTATCATTCACCCTAATACTCAAAGTAAAGTCTGTAAATTGCATAAGGCATTGTATGGCCTAAAGCAGACACCAAGGGCCTGGTTTGATATGCTTAGAGATACTCTTTACACTTTGGGTTTTCATTGTGCTAAATCTTGCCAGTCGTTTTTTATTTGTAAAACTTCTACATATATTTTGTTCATCTTAGTCTATGTGGATGATATATTAGTCATTGGTAGCTCTAATGCTATGATTGATCAACTCATAGTCCAATTGCATACTTCTTTTGCTCTGAAATATCTTGGTATAGCTCATTATTTTTTGGGCATTAAGCTAATCCATACTACAGATGGTTTGTACATATCACAAAGAAAATATCTGATTGATTTACTGTGTAAAGCAAATATGCAATTTGCAAATGGTTTGCCAACTCCCTTATGTGCTTATGAGAAGCTCTTAGCTTATGGTAGTGATCCAGTGGAGGATCAGACTGCATATCAAAGTCTTATAGGTGCTTTACAGTATGCTACTATTACTAGGCCTGAATTATCTTATGTAATCAACAAACTTTCTCAGTTCATGCATAATCCACTTGTCTCTCATTGGAAGGCTCTCCGATGAGTATTGAGATATGTCAAAGCTACCTTAGAATGTGGCTTATGTTTTCAAAAATCTTCTTCACTTGACCTTGTTGGATTTTGTGATGCTGACTGGGCTTCGGACCTTGATGACAGTCGGTCGTCTGATTGCATACTTCTTTTGCTCTGAAAGATCTTGGTATAGCTCATTATTTTTTGGGCATTGAGCTGATCCATACTACAGATGGTTTGTACTTATCACAAAGAAAATATCTGATTGATTTACCGTGTAAAGAAAATATGCAATTTGCAAATGGTTTGCCAACTCCCTTGTGTGCTTATGAGAAGCTCTCAGCTTATGGTAGTGATCCAATGGAGGATCAAACTGCATATCAAAGTCTTGTAGGTGCTTTACAGTATGCCACTATTACTAGGCCTGAATTATCTTATGTAATCAACAAACTTTCTCAGTTCATACAAAATCCACTTGTCTCTCATTGGAAGGCTCTCCGATGAGTATTGAGATATGGCAAAGCTACCTTAGATTGTGGCATATTTTTTCAGAAGTCTACTTCACTTGACTTTGTTGGATTTTGTGATGTTGACTGGGCTTCAGACCCTGATGACAGACGGTCCACGTCTGGAATTTGTGTTTATCTTGGCAACAATATTGTCCCGTGGTCATCAAAGAAGCAACACATTGTCTCCAGATCCAGTATAAAAGCCGAATATAGAAGTTTAGCAAATCTAGCTGTTGAAGTTACTTGGGTGAGCTCTCTTTTGACCGAACTTTGCATTTCTCTATCTTCTACCCCTGCATTGTGGTGTGGTGTGATAACTTGAGCACAGTTCTTATGGCAGCCAATCCGGTTCAATATGCATGTACAAAGCATATTAAATTGGATATCTATTTTGTTAGAGAAAAAGTGGCTCGAAAGCATATCATTGCCAAGCACACCTCTTCTTTACCTCATAATGCAAATATTTTCACTAAATCTTTGGCCTGCTAGATTTCTTTTACTTAGAGTGGTTTGCATACATACTCTAAGTTTGAGGGGATGTTAGGAATTAGTTATAACATTATTGTTATTTCTTTGTACTAGTAAGTTATAAGCTATATATAATCACTTATGTAACACTTTATTCAAGGGTAATAATATTTGAATCTATTCTTTTCAATTCTTGTTTTCCTTCCAGTGGCTTCAAATCGAGAAAATTATATCAACCAAGAAAGTATAATTTTTTTTTGAAAACTCAAGCTCACCCACCCCTAGTGCCTTGTAAAATTGAATGGTGAAAGTATCTTTCCAATAAATATAAATATATTTCGTTTTAAGTCAACATAATTTTGTCAAATAGGACGAAGCTTCAAACTTGTGTACATTAAGATATGATTTAATTATTTTTGCAATGTTAAACATAAATAACGTTTTGGGTAAAGTATTGATTTTTTTTTTTTTGTAATTATCGCATAGGTTCTATAATTAAGTGTAAAATTCGAGTTTGATGGTTGAATATAAAAGTCACTTTAACGTGTCATTCCTATCACTTTGAATTCGCTGTTATGATCTGCATAGTCATCTCCATCAAAGCAACCGACAAATAATAGGATAATAGCGTAAATTAATGCCAACTTGTACCTACTATTACAACACCTTATAAGAAGCTCCACATATTAGTTTATTATCATAAATAAAATTGAAAAAAAAAACATTTGAAATTGTTTAGAACAAATTTTATTAATTGAAAAAAGAAAAAAAAAATAAGAGAGAAAATGACATCTCCTGATTTAGAAAACTAGACTCAGTTGTGCACAAGAATAATAGAGTTGTAACATTAATCCCATTTAGCCAAAACCTACCATTTCTTCCCAAAGAAAAAAACCAGAGAAATGGAAGAAACCAAAGCTCGTCAGCTTCATGTCTTCTTCTTCCCTTTCATGGCTCAAGGCCACACAATGCCAACCATGGACATGGCCAAGCTCTTCGCTTCACGAGGATTGAAAGCCACCATTGTTACCACCTCTTACTACGCACAAAACTTCTCTAAAACAATCGAGAAAAGCAGAGCCTTTTTGGGCACCCAAGTCGAAGTTCTTACAATTAAAATTCCCTGCAGCGAGGTCGGACTGCCTGAAGGGATAGAGAGCGTTCACATGGTCTCTTCGCCCGAAAATAGACTGAAATTCTTCGAAGCTTGCGGCAAGCTTCGACCCCAACTCGACCATCTTCTAAAACGACACCGTCCCGATTGCCTTGTGGCCGATACGTTCTTCCCTTGGGCCCCAAACGTGGCTGCCGAATCTGGGATCCCCACTCTTATATTCCATTCCACCGGTTACTTCTCCTTGTGCGCTTCTCTTTGCGTGTTTCTGTACAGACCCCAAACGAAGGTGTCCTCTGATTCCGAGCCTTTTATCATTCCCAATCTACCGGACCAGATCGAGCTCACGAGAGACAAACTACCCGTTGACTTTTTGAGAGAAGATTTGGAGACCGAGTTTTCTAGTTTGTACAAAGCGACTAGAAAAATGGAAATGGGGGGTAGCTATGGGGTTCTGGTGAACAGCTTCTACGAGCTGGAATCTGCTTATGTTGATCATTATAGGAAGGTTTTGGGGGTTAAGTCATGGCAAATAGGCCCGCTTTGCTTATACAACAAAAGGGCTCGTGAGGCTGAAAGCTCTGTTGACAGACACGAGTGCTTGAAATGGCTCGATTCCAAGACACCCAACTCGGTCATTTATATGAGTTTTGGAAGTGTAGCAAACTTCAACGATGAACAACTCATGGAGATCGCAACAGGGCTTGAGGCTTCTGGGAAACTGTTCATTTGGGTGGTGAAAAGGGAGAAAAAAGAAGGGGTTAAAGAAGAGTGGTTACCAGAAGGATTTGAGGGGAGAATGAAAGGAAGGGGACTCATAGTAAGAGGATGGGTACCACAAGTTTCGATTCTCGAACATGTAGCAGTCGGAGGATTCATGACACATTGTGGTTGGAATTCGACGCTTGAAGGAGTGTCTGCCGGGGTACCGATGGTCACATGGCCTATTGCAGCGGAGCAGTTTTACAATGAGAAGTTAGTGACTCAAGTACTCAGAGTTGGAGTAGAGGTTAGTGCAAAGAAATTTGTGAGAATGGTTGGGGACAATGTGAAGAGAGAAGCTATAGAGAAAGCTGTGAGGAGGGTTATGGAGGGAGAAGAGGCAGAGCAAATGAGAAGCAGAGTCAAGGGACTTGCAGAGTTGGCCAAGAGAGCTGTTGAAGAAGGTGGATCTTCTTGTTTGGATCTAAATAAGCTGATTGAAGAACTAACACAGCACCGCAGTAATTCAAGCTAGTAATGATAAAAGGGGTTTAAGATATTTAGAGGTAAAATGAGCTTTTCCCAGATTTATTTTGCTAGTTAAGTTCATTTTATACATATTTCATCTGTGAAATCACAGTTTTGTTCCTTTTGTTTTCTTGTCAAATACGTGTTCTGCATCTAGCCATACCAGTAAAGGACCTGAGTATGAATAGAAGTAAAATTCAGTACAGTTCATTCCACCTTTCAAAGATGACCTAAAAAAGAAAATGAAATATATGTGTGTTCTCTTGGTCGTTTGAAATGAAGTAGATTGACCCTAGTTGCAACGAAGGGGCACAAAGCTAGTTTAAGCTAATCCTTTGTGAGAAGTGGCTGCAATTATTTTCTTGCAGGCCCTAGAAAAAGATGAAATGCATAATTATTGCATTATTATCTTTTGTTCATTTCTCTGTTAAATAGTGATATTTGAAAAGCTACAATGCTACTTCCCAATCCAATAATTCTTCATACACTGATACTTATCATAGCTCAAGCAATGAAACATAAAAATTTATGGATTTCTTTTTTCCTGGGAAACCCAGAACCGAACCAGCCAAACTGTTACAACTGAGGTAAAAGGTATATAATATGACCATGTGGAAGATAGCTCCCTTGAAAGTTTATTTATTGTTTATGATAATCTTATATTGCACAATGATTTCGTATCAGTAAACATTGAAAATATTTGGAACCAACTCTAACGACATATTTGACTGATTCAGAGCGTCTAATGTGGTAATCCTATGAAAGAATCTAAGTGGGGTCTGTCTAACTCGATGGATAATCCCTAGTGGCATTTTATCCATAACACAATTAATGGCGTGGAACTACCTTGACCTTGACTTTGGGTTAGCCTAACCCAAATCCCATGCTTTGTCTAGAGGACAATTCAAACTTAAGTAGTAATCGTTCATTTCGTTCTTTCTTTTAACAAAATCTAAAAACAGAAGTTAAAGCTAGGTAGGAACTTGGATGGCATCTTATCCTTTTCTTATCTTTTCTGAAAAGTTTTGTACTGACTTTTACAGCTCTTTTCACCTTACTTAACTATTTCTGAAAAAACATCAAGTATTTTTTTCCAGCCCCCCAAAAAAAATGTTAATAATATCATTTACAATAAATAACATTTTTGTCATACCAACTATGACCGATTTAGATCTTGCTCTCTAATATTTTGCAATGTTAAAAATTAATACGAACTATACATATTACTAAAATATGAGGCTTATGTTAGATTTTTTTCTATTGCTTAACAAAATGATGACGTGACATGTTGACTAATGATGTGGTAATACCACATAGAATATGTTATACCCAGATTTCGAGCCATGCTAAATGTGACCTTAAAGCTGAATTCGCAGCGAATGAACCCGTAAAGTTCGAAGTATGCTCCAGGATTAAATATCGAGCCTGCAAGACTGAGACGACCTCGAATGTGGTGGCCTCGAAATGTTCACGATCTCGAAGGGTAGCTCCCGAGACGCATCTATCCTCAGGGAAGACCTCGAATCAAGGGTGCCGAGCCTGACACACGTACGATCTCGAAGCCATGTGACCTCGGGAGATGTCATTAGCTCAGAAGCTGATGAGAAATCTGGGAGATTAAGGCCTTGGAGATATATGATAATGACTTTGAATATCTATAAGTGTTGTTTATAAGGGGCGTGTTCTGCATTTATTATTGTAAATCCCATAAAATCATGGGATATTATTCGATTAGTTATACGCCCCCTGGTCTTCAGGGGACGTTTCCTTTTATATCGGATTGCAGGCATTCAAAGCCATTTAATTTATTTACACCAAAAAGAGTAACTATCCAAAATATGTGGGATAGTATTCTGCAACATTCTCTATAAATAGAGAGGTCATGCACAATTGTAATGGACGGAAATTCTGAACCTTGAGAGAAAACTTTGAAAAATTCATGCTTAAGAATTTTCAGAGATAATCTTGAGTTTAATAACAGAGACTCGTGGACTAGGCAGATTTAATTGCTGAACCACGTAAAAATCGTGTTTTGTGTTGTTATATTTTAATTGGCCATTACTAGTAATTGTTTACGTGCTCTTCTTTCACTGTTGACGAAAAACGGCGTCAACAGTTTGGTGCTTTCATTGAGAGCCTTAAGCATTCATCCCTGAAAAATTCATGGCCACTAACAATCAGAACACACCTGAAGAAAATTACCCAAGACGTCCTGGAAAACAGCCAATGGAGAACCCGGATGTTGAAGAGAGAAGTGGGTCTTCTGATTCCCGGGGACCACCTCCTCCACCAAGAGATGAGGATATGTACTACAATCCTGAGCGGTATGTTCCTATTGTGGAACTTGAGAACCGGCAATTGAAGCAGCAGTTGGCAGAGGCCAACAGACTGAATGAGGAGTTGGCAAGGATAGCCGCAGAGGCGCAGGTGGCTCAGCCCCCGCCTCCGCGCGAAAACCAAGTCCCTCCTCCAAGGGACGCGCATGTTCCTCCCCGTAGACCCCGTGGGCGTCCACGAAAAGACCATGCCACAAGGAGGCCGACTCAACCTCCGGCACCAGCAGAGCCATCCGCTCCACCTAGGCCCCAGAGGAGTACTCGGGCTTAGGCCCTGGCTAACCCGCCTGTGGAAGTGCCTGCAGGAACTGAGAATAATCGAACCCCTGCAGAGGCTCGGACTCAAGTACCTGGGAGCGCACCAAATGCGACCGACCCATCTCGGGCAAATTCTGGACCCTCTAGGCCGCGACAAGGGTGGCAGCCACCGTCACCTATACGGTTCCCTCCATCACCCATAAGATATCCTTCGCCCCCCCGCAGGAACGCTCAACTTGTTCGAGGTCAGGATGAAGGGCGTGCGGGGGGAAGACAAGGAAATGGGGAGACTTTCCAGGAGCGGAGAGGCGCCCCATCTGAGAAAAGTCAGACGTCTCGGTCTCGCACGGCGGAGATGAGGCGACGTGGGAAGAATCCATCACGAAATAACCAAGCAACGAGTTTTACCAGTGATGATTCCGGAGATACCAGGTCGGTCAGTAAGCATGGCCAAGGTCGTAAGAATACTGGAAGCCGCAGGAATCATCCCGACCTGCGAAATCACCTGAATCAGAGTCGGGGTAATGGAGATCAAACAAATCCGGACCTGAGGGATCGCTTGAATAGGCGTAGAGATCCCTTGCGGAGACGCGAGCCTGGAATCGCAATCAATGACAATCAATTCCAGACAGTACCTCCTACGGACCCAGTCCAAGAAAGAATCGATCAGCTTGAAAAAGACTTTAGGCTTTTGAAGAATGAACGAGAAAATGGTCGATATGAGGACTCTGACGAGGAGCTCGAGCCGTTTGCTCCCCATATTTCCAACACTCCATTTCCTCAAGGGTTTCGGATCCCTCACGTCCCAACGTTTGAAGGAAAGACCGACCCGTGTAGTCACCTGAGCACGTTCAACACTATCATGAGAGCCAGTAACGTGGGTTACGAGCTCAGGTGCATGTTGTTTCCAGCATCATTGACAGGACCTGCCAAAATTTGGTTCGAAAAATATAAGAGACACTCAATAACTTCTTGGGAGCAGTTGTCTAAATATTTTAAGAAGCAGTTCAGAGCAATGATGGGGGTCAGACCAGAGGCATCCACCTTAACTAACGTTCGACAACAGCCGGGCGAAACACTAAAAAGTTACTTAACAAGATTTAATCTGGAAGTCGCCCGAGCTCGGGACGTGGATGACAGTGGGCACCTAATGGTTGTCCGAGCTGGCGTAATGCCGGGAAGTGCCCTTTGGGACGACATGCAAAGGAAACCAGTAAGGTCCATAACCGAGTTTAACAGACGAGCGCAGAGGTTTGTCAATGTAGAGGAAGCGAGGTCGATGCTCAATGCGACTTCCCAGCCCGAAACTACAACGATAAACATCAACTCTGCCTCAACCTCGGCGGACCCAGCAGCTCCAAAGCCTGCCACGGAGAACCCCTCCAAGAGGAAAAAGAACGAAGGCAGTAACCCCGAAGCCGAGGGAGGAAAGAAAAAGAAAGGGGAGAGGTATTTCTCTGTGTATAGAGTATACACCGAGCTCAATGAGTCTCGGGAGAACATATACCTGGCTAATGAAAACCAGGTCCCCTTTAGGCGTCCGGACTCGATGAGAAATCAAAAATCCAAGAGGGATTCCAGTAAGTATTGCCGGTTCCACAGAGACACCGGGCATACGACCGATGAATGTCGACAACTAAAGGACGAGATCGAAGGATTGATCTCGAGAGGTTACTTCCGGCAATATGTCAAAAACCAGAGTACTGGTCAGACGGTCGCGAGCCAAAGAGTAGCCGCGCCTCTGACGACACAAAACAATAATTCCCGAGCTCGGGAAGAAGACAGGCCCCCGCCGATAGATGGAGAGGATGTAAGAACCATCTCGGGAGGGCCTCATCTCGCAGGAGTGGGCAGGAATGCCCAAAAGAGATATGTTAATGAGCTGAAGACTGGGGATGGGTCTCCTTATGAACCCGAACCTAGGGCTCCAAAAAGTCAGAGGATTGAGACACAACCAATAACCTTCACCGAGGAAGACGCCTCCCATGTCCAGTTTCCTCACCATGATTCGCTGGACATTACTCTTCAGCTGGCCAACAAGAGGGTCCACCGAGTTCTCATAGATAATGGGAGCTCAGTCAACATACTTTACAAAGCAACCCTCGAGAAGATGGGACTCTCCCTTCGTGACCTGAAAGCGTGTGCAACTACGTTGTATGGCTTTTCAGGAGAAGGAACCGCCTGCATGGGATCCATCGAGCTCCCCGTGACCTTGGGAGACTACTCAGTCTCGGTAACCAAGATAATGGAGTTCGTGGTAGTAGACTTACCATCTGCCTACAATGTGCTGCTCGGGAGACCCGCCCTGGTCGGGCTGGGGGTAGTTTCATCAGTAAGGCATCTGGCCCTTAAGTTCCCAACCCCTAGCGGAGTCGGGACATTGAAAGGAAACAAGTTAGCAGGGAGGGAATGCTACGGCATCTCCTTGAGAGGAAATAAACAGACGAGCGCACAAGCACTCGTCATCATACAAAACAAAGACGGAACGGTCTTAGAGATTGACGAAGAGATTGATCCGAGGATTGAGGAGAAAGTTGACCTTGAACCTTTAGAGGAGCTCGAAGAAATTCAGCTCGAGGAAGCTGATCCCTCGAAGAAGGTGAAGGTCGGAAAACACCTCCATGATGAGGCAAAATAGCAATTAATTTGCTTTTTGAAGAAAAACCAGGATGTCTTCGCGTGGTCACACTCAGACATGGTGGGGATAAGCCCGAATGTAGCAAGCCACGCACTGAACATAGACAAAAGCTTTCCCCCGAAGCAACAAAAGTGAAGACAGCTGGACGAAGACAGAAAGAAAGCACTGAAGGAGGAGGTTAAAGGCAAACCGATTCATTAGGGATGCCTTTTACCCTGACTGGGTAGCCAATCCGGTGTTGGTCCCAAAGCCCAATGGGACGTGGCGAACCTGTATTGATTACTCAGACCTCAACAAAGCTTGCCCAAAAGACTGTTTTCCATTACCAAGGATTGACCAGCTCGTGGATGCCACGGCGGGGCATGGCCTGATGTCGTTCATGGATGCTTATTCTGGATATAACTAGATTCCCATGCATGCCCCCGACCAAGAACATACGAGCTTCATCACGGATAAAGGGCTATACTGCTATAATGTCATGCCATTCGGGCTCAAGAATGCTGGAGCCACATACCAGCGGCTCGTAAACATGATGTTTTCAGAAAAAATAGGGAACAACATGGAGGTTTATGTTGATGACATTCTTGTCAAGTCTCAACTCAACAAGAACCATGTTGATGACCTCGAAGAGTGCTTCGGCGTGCTCAGGAAGTATAACATGAAGCTAAATCCTCAGAAGTGCACTTTTGGGGTGTCTTCAGGAAAATTTCTGGGCTTTATTGTAAACTCTCGTGGAATCGAGGCTAACCCCGACAAGATCAAGGCCCTAATTGACATGCCCTCACCTCGGAGGCACAAAGATGTCCAAAGTTTGACTGGCAGGATGGCAGCCCTAAGCAGATTCATCTCAAAATCTACGGACCGTGGTCTTCCATTTTTCAACTTATTAAGGGGAGGTAAGAAATTTGAATGGACAAAGGAATGCGAGCTGGCTTTTTAGGAGCTCAAAAAGCACCTTGCAGAACCACCCATCCCGTCGAAACCTGAAACGGGAGAAATACTGTACCTATACCTTTCAACCACCGAACACGCGATAAGCGCAGTGCTCGTTCGAGAAGAAGAGAAGGTGCAAAGACCCGTTTACTACATCAGTAAAAGATTACTGGGGGCAGAGTCAAGATACCCATTGATGGAGAAACTCGCGCTCAGTTTAATTCATTCATCTCGTAAACTCCGCCCCTACTTTCAGGCGCATCCCATCCATGTGCTGACTGATCAACTGCTTAGGCAAGTCTTGTCCAAACCAGAAGCTTCAGGTTGACTTCTTAAATGGGCTGTTGAGCTCGGACAGTTCGAGATCACCTACCACCCAAGAACGACCATTAAGGCACATGCATTGGCGGACTTTATAGTGGAATGTACTGGAATAGCCGACGACGAGGTAATAACCACGACCCGCGAGCTGTGAAAACTTTACGTTGACGGCTCATCAAATGAAAATGGAGCAGGGGCAGGGGTCATGTTGGTTACCCCCGTAGGGAGCAGATTTCATTCTGCCTTAAGATTTGGCTTTAAAGCGTCGAATAATGAGGCCGAATACGAGGCTTTACTCGCGGGACTTCGTATAGCAAAGGAGCTCAAAGCTAGAGCTATACATTGCTACAGTGACTCCCAGCTCGTGGTTAATCAAATCCTAGGAGAATACCAGGCTCGTGGCACAAGGATGGTAGCTTATCTGGAGAAGGCAAAATCTGCATTGGAGTATTTTGAGTTTTACGCAATCGAACAGGTTCCCTGAGAACGGAACTCAAATGCAGATGCCTTAGCTCGACTCTCCACATCCACCGAAAATGAGGAGCTGAATGTTGTACCCATAGAACACCTATCAGCACCTAGCATTAACGAGCCAGAAGAGGAAGATGCGTGTATGATCGAAACAGAGCCGACCTGGATGACCCCAATAGTTGATTATCTCGAAAATGGAGTCCTCCCAAAAGATCGGAACCAGGCTCGAAAGTTGATGTATCAACTTCCCCGTTACACCATTTTGGACGAAAAGCTATACAGAAGGGGATATTCCATGCCGTTACTTAGGTGCGTAACCCCTCCCGAAGCTAAGAAGATCATTGAAGAAATTCATGAAGGATTTTGCGGAGATCACACCGGGGGACATAGCCTGTCCAAGAAGATCATACGCCAAGGATATTTCTGGCCAACCATCAAAACTGATTCTTTCGAGTATGTGAAGAAATGCGACAAATACCAGAGATTCGCCACGATACCCCGAGCTCCACCATTCGAGCTGACCATGTTGACTTCCCCATGGCCTTTCGCGGTATGGGGCATCGACCTCATAGGCTCTCTCCCGACCGGCGACGGCGGAGTAAAATATGCTGTGGTTGCCGTGGATTACTTCACAAAGTGGACGGAGGCTGAACTATTGGCGACTATAACTTCAAAAAAGATCCTTGATTTCATGGTAAAAAGCATCGTGTGCCGATATGGGGTACCAAGGAAGATCGTATCCGACAATGGAACCCAGTTCGATTGCGACTTGTTCACCAACTTTTGTGAAAAGAACGGCATAATAAAGAGTTTTTCATCAGTAGCCCACCCTCAAGCGAATGGCCAGGTCGAAGCTGTGAACAAAACTCTCAAAAGTTCTTTAAAGAAAAATTTGGAGGAAGCAAAGGGACGGTGGCCCAAAGAATTGCCCCAAGTCCTTTGGGGATACAGGACCACAGCTCGAACATCAACAGTGCATACCCCGTTCTCTCTAGCATATGGCTGCGAGGCAATGTTGCCCATCGAGGTGGAAATCCCAACGATCCGAACTCAGATTTACGATCAAAGTTCAAACCACACTCAGCTCGAGGAAACCTTAGACTTGATTGAAGAAAAAAGAGAAGAGGCTCAGCTGAGAAACGCTGCTTACCAGCAACGAACTACTAGGTATTTCAACAAGAGGGTTCGAGACCGGAAGTTCGGAATGGGAGATCTAGTGTTGAGACGCGTATTCTTGGCAACACGAGATCCAGCAGCTGGGGTGCTCAGGCCGAATTGGGAAGGACCGTACCAGATAGAGTCAATCATCCGTCCCGGTGTGTACAAACTTGCGAGATTGGATGGGAGCCTGGTACCGCGAGCATGGAATGGCGAACACCTTAGACCTTACTATCAGTAGTGTAGGAAAAGTGTTGCCTGTAACCATGATTTTCTATTTGTATTAGTTTGTTTGCTTTTTGAATTCCATCAAATAAAGATTTATTTCGTTCAGTATATTATCTCTTTTTATTTTTTATTTTTGCAATCTCTCTTAATTTAATAACCTATGGTCACACTCATAGGATATTAAGAGGGCATCATTGGTATATATACTATCAGCTTAAAAAATAAAAAATATATAAAGTATTTGGATATAACCAGATACGCGAGCTTAGATAGTTTGGACATAACCGAATTATAAAAAACATGAAGTATTTGGATATAACCAGATACGCGAGCTTAGATAGTTCGGACGTAACCGAATATAACCAGATACGCGAGCTTAGATAGTTCGGACATAACCGAATTATCAAAAAACAGAAAGCGTTTGGAGTTAACCAGATGTGCAAACTTAACAGGTTTGGAACAAACCAGCCAAAAAACTAATCGACGATAAGAAGGAACCTAAACCTACTTCGGGATAAGTCGAGATCGAGGCTGGAATATCTTAAAGAAAAATAGTTTCGAACTCTTAACCTTGGAGTAAAAACCGAGGACGAGGAAAAGTAACTAAGCAAAAAAAAAGATATAACCAAATCATTCACATTACATACCATATAAGTACTTTCGGGTTCATGGTTAAAGTAATATCCGACTTTGATAAATAACGAGGTCGGAAGCGGATAATTTGAACAAACTATGCATGAATGCATCGAGTTTCGAGCCTAAATCCACAATATGTTTGTATGAATAAATAAACATAAATGATTCATCCATATAAAGTGTGCAAAATATTTCGAGCCCAGAAATGTAAAGCATAAGAGAAATTGTAGCAGCCCAGTGGGCATAAATTAAAATAATTACAAAAATAAGGGGACGCAGCCCCAATAATTGATTTCCCCGAGATCAGATTTAAGAAGGAGGAGTCTCCTTGGCCTTCTCAATATCAGTAGCATCGAACTCATCAGGACGAATAGCATGACTATCCTCCTGGGCTCCCTCCGGAACGACCTCCCGAGCAGCCTCTTCTTTCTCAAGCCGAGCAGCCTCTTCCTTCTCGAGCCGAGCATTCCACCTGTCAAGAAGTGTCGCCTCGTGAGGACCTAAGAAGCTGGTATCCAGATCTTCGTTGTTGGCCCACATTCGGTACATGGCTGAGTCAACCGCCTGATCCTTCTTCTCTTTGTACTCAGCAAGGAGACGAGCTTTTTCATCCTCCATGATGTCAAAGGTGGCGGCCTTTTCATCTTCAAGCTTCTTTTTGGCCTCCTGGAGCCGCGTGACCTCCCTCTTAAGATCTGCGAGCTCGACATTCTCCTTCTCAAGCTCCTCGAGCTTTTCTTTCAGCTTTCCGAGCTCGGAGGCCATGCCCTCACGTTCCTTAGCTCCTGCATCAAGCTTTGCATTGGCTGCCTTCAGTTCATCGCTTGCTTTGAGGTGGAGATCCTTCGCCTCCTGGGCATGAGACTTGCTCGAGTGGATCTCGTTGTTCAACTTATAGTTGAGCTGGGCAGTAAAGGCAAGAGACTGGCAAAGGAAGAAACTGTCATTAGCTCCAGGTCAGTGTGTTTATAACTAAGAAGTAAGACTGTAGAAGGTCACTTACCACGGCGGCGAGCTCGACACTCTTCTCATAAAGGACAGTGCAGTCTTGGGTGTCGTTCAACCATTGCCATTGGGGAGCTTCGAGACTGCCAAAGCTCTGGCCGATTCGGGACATAACATCCGAGACCAGCGTAGACCCATGAGACCCAGCGGCATTGTCAACCACATATGCGTCCATATGGGTGGAAATCGACAGCTTTTGAGCTCGAGAAGTAGAAGGCTTCCTAGAAGGTGGACCAAGTGTCGATCGAACCACTGCAGGAAGTTGGGGCTCGGTCGTGTTAGAGGCATCGATCTCCGAAGTCGATACCACAGTTGCGGCACCTACCTGCGAAGACGGCGCAGTGATGGAGCTGGTAACAGGAGGAGCTGGGGGAGGAGGTGTCTTCTCGGTCCTTTTGGGAACCTTGGCGAGCCGGTCCACCCTTCGCGATGGTGCCCTGGGACGCTTGGTCCTTTTGGCACCACCGCTCTCGATGATATTGTCAAGGTCGGAGTCCATGGCACCTGCACAGTTCCAATCAGAGTTAGACATAATGATAATAAGCTTGGAAAATAAAAAATAAATAAAAAAACCAAGTGAAGAATAGACCTAACTGGAACTCTTCCCCGAACTAGAGCTCGGGGACCATGAAATTCCCCCATCTTCAGAAGAAGCAGGGGGAGTACCTTCCCTATAGGTGGGTGATAACCTCGAAAGGTCTCTATAATCCTTGGTCCCGTATTGGACAGCTATCCCGTTCCACACCTCGTCCGAAGTATACATGGTGTCATACTTCCCGAGCCCACTGTCAAACCTATGAACACAGTCGTCTACCAAACTCCATATGTAGAAGTGGTATCTATCATGTGGGCATGAGACTAACCTATTGGGCTTATGCCTTAGTAAGGTGGGGGACCACATTCTCGAAGTATGGAGGGCTTTACCTTCATCCGAGTCTGAGCTCGAGGCTTCATCATTAGCTTCGTTCCCCGACGACGGACTCCTTATGCGAACTGGAAGTGGGGGCCTCACCTCTCTCCTCGGAGGGAGGACGCTTGTGGGCAGCGGCACCTGTTCCCAGTGTTCATACTTTTTATTGGACCAGTCAGAGGTAGACTGGCCCTCCCCCAAAAGTCCGCATTTTCGGAGCTTATCCTCATGTAAAAGGTACATGAGAGACCTCCTACCATGAGGGAGTTGGAGCAGGGTCTCCTTATGTCCCTTCATTGTCTCGTCAGGAGTGGGACGCTGAAGATTGGCTGAAAGACAAGACATATTTCAACTAAGTGCGGATCTAACAGCTAAAATCCCGAGCACAAAGATAAAGAAAACTGGAATACTTACGAATCCGCCTGAACGAGTAGTGTCGAGATGGGGACAGACCATCTGTCCAGAAGAAGGCCTTTTTGAAATCAGGTGGATGATTGGGAAGATCTTCAAAGACCTTCTTCTCTTTGGGATAGCTTGAAAGATAATAAAAGCCATCTCCTCCCCGAGCTCGGGAGGGGTTGCTTTTCAGACAAAAGAGATATAAAATCTCTTGAGGCGAAGGCCCTTCCCACGTCAGCTCGTGGTATAGCGACCTCAGGGCAGACAGCACCCTGTAAGAATTGGTGTTGAGATGGAACGGAGCCAACCCAACGAAATCCGTGAAGTCCTTGAAAAAAGACTTCAAAGGCAACAGTGCCCCCGCCCTTATGTGTTCCTGGCTCCATGCCGCGTATTTCAGCTTGGCGTCGCGGCCCCCAGGGGCGAAGCAGCTTCGTTCGTGGTCGGCCGGAGCTCGACACTTCAAAGAACACTATGGACAGAAACTGGAAAAAGGGAAAATAAAAATTGCACACTTACACAATAATGGCGATTGCAGAGAGATCGTTGACTGAAGGAGAGGCTGCAAATAAGAGCTCACGGACTCGAACAAACCGGGGGTTCTTTGTTTTTTCGGCTGAGAGAACATGCGCGAGAAGAAAAATTCTCTGAGATGGCCTCTGGTTTCGTCTTTTCCTTTTCTTTGTTTCTGATGCGTGTAAAATGAGAGGAAGAAGAAGGCCTTGAACATATAAAGGAAGAAAAGTGATAAAAAGGATTGATCTGGGCCATTGGCTAGAATCCTCATAAAATCCAACGGTCAGGGGTCAATGACAAGATGGCGCCGAAAAGGTGGCAGACGGATGATCGTGGGCATGTTCCCAAGGTACTCAAGTACCGAAAATGAGCAATACCCAACTGACGCGTGTCCATTTTCAGGAGTATGACGGTACGGTTCCCGAAGAAAGTAGTTCAAAAGTTTCCTTCTCTTAGGATTAGAACAAATACTTTTGAGGGGGCAAGATGTTATACCCAGATTTCGAGCCATGCTAAATGTGACCTCGAAAACTGGATTCGCAGCGAATGAACCCGTAAAGTTCGAAGTATGCTCCAGGATTAAATATCGAGCCTGCAAGACTGAGACGACCTCGAATGTGGTGGCCTCGAAATGTTCACGATCTCGAAGGGTAGCTCCCGAGACGCATCTATCCTCAGGGAAGACCTCGAATCAAGGGTGCCGAGCCTGACACACGTACGATCTCGAAGCCATGTGACCTCGGGAGATGTCATTAGCTCAGAAGCTGATGAGAAATCTGGGAGATTAAGGCTTTGGAGATATATGATAATGACTTTGAATATCTATAAGTGTTGTTTATAAGGGGCGTGTTCTGCATTTATTATTGTAAATCCCATAAAATCGTGGGATATTATTCGATTAGTTATACGCCCCTTGGTCTTCAGGGGACGTTTCCTTTTATATCGGATTGCAGGCATTCAAAGCCATTTAATTTATTTACACCAAAAAGAGTAACTACCCAAAATATGTGGGATAGTATTCTGCAACATTCTCTATAAATAGAGAGGTCATGCACCATTGTAATGGACGGAAATTCTGAACCTTGAGAGAAAACTCTGAAAAATTCATGCTTAAGAATTTTCAGAGATAATCTTGAGTTTAATAACAGAGACTCGTGGACTAGGCAGATTTAATTGATGAACCACGTAAAAATCGTGTTTTGTGTTGTTATATTTTAATTGGTCATTACTAGTAATTGTTTACGTGCTCTTCTTTCACTGTTGACGAAAAACGGCGTCAACAGAATAATAAGTAATTTTGTCCCCTAAACTTTGATCACAACCAAATTGTACTCCTTTTAAAAAAATCTATTTTTTAGTTCTTAAAATGATAATTAAAACCTTAAAAAATTAAAAAATATATATCAATTTAAAAGATTAAGAAAATAAAAATACTAAAATTTTCAAATTAACTCAATAAATTTTCAAATATTAAAAAATTCAAAATCTAATTAATGAAAAATAACTATATTTTTTTCACCTTTTCTTTTCTTTTCCAACATTAAGTAATTTTTATTTTGAAGATATCCATTTGTTCAATTTTATTTTGAATTCATGTATTTCAATCTGACTGCATAGAATCAAGGGAGTTGATGACACCAATTTATTCACTTATATATATAAAATTACTAAAATAAATAATTGGTAATATGAGTTTGTATTTGATGAACTACAAGAACATGCCGAGAAGAAAAAAGAGATAACATGAATTAAATTATTTAAAGCTTTAGTAATTTTTTTAATTTTCTTAATCTTTTAAAATGACTTTTTTTAAGGTTTTAATGATTTTGTTAAGAGAAAAATAATTTTTTTAATAAAAGAGGAGCGATTTGGTAGAGCTCAAAATTTGGGGTAAAATTACTAATTATTCTTCACACGTGTTATTGATGTGGCAATGTTACATAGTGGCCAAAATACCACGTCATATTCTGTTAGCCACCTAGGACGAAATCTAGGACAGATCTCACATTTGAGTAACATTTATAGTTTAGAAACAATTTTAACATCACTAATTATTCGGGAGCAGGATCTGAATCGATCATAATTCCCAAGAAAAAAAATTGTTATTTATTCTAATATTTATTATGCATCCTCCATAACCAGTACCATCGCACAACTAAACTCTATATTCTAATCACTTCGTGAGTTAACTGTGTATCTCTGATTGAATCTGTAGTATTGATCATCAAATGTCATGTCCACTTATTCCAAACAAAATTAAAAAAAAATAGTGTAATCGTGCTATTCAAGAGAAGAGATAATATAAAGACAATATCTAGTATAAACAAAGAAATCCCAAAAATCTAAGGACACTAAGATAAGTCCAATCATCCCACGTACAATAATTAAAAAACTTAAAATTTAAATTGAGAAACGCTTGTGTAATATCATAACCACTAGCGTCTACAACATCCACTATATCTGTACCATAGGATTAGTGAATACCATTAAGCTCTACGTCAGTCAGTCAGCGTTGACTTACAAATCTAATTTAATGTGTCGACCAAGCACTACCAGTCTACCACTACTACTTGACAAGAAGAGGAATCTCATCGCCCCTTCCCACTCTCGCTTTTCTTCCTTTCCTTTCTTTTCTTCTTCTCCATGTCCACCGCTGCTACTCATATCATCTCTAGCTTCTCATCTTCTCTCTAATGGTGTGTTGACAGTGGTTTTATTAACGGTACGAGATCTTTAAATTAAAGAGACCAGAACAGCAGAGTAGAGTTAATTGATTGAGCAAATACATACAAAGAAATGTATTTTATAGTGATTCAGTTCAAGAAATCAGCCCACATCCATTGTCTACTTTCTTTACTTTCCTTCCTCTTATAAAGTTTTTTGGACAGATTTTATTATAATATTAAAGTGTATGAAAATATTGATCCATTTATAACAATATAAGTGAATTTAATTTAAGTGAATTTATTTCAATGCTTATTCCGAATTAGTTTTGAGATAAAATTTTGCAACTCTTAGCAAGTTAAGTTGGTAGAGGTTTTTTTTGTTAAAAAAAAAAAAAAGGTTGGTAGAGTGTTTTATTAATAGGCAGTTTAAGATAATATTGGGCAGTGGGTACTAGATGGGCAATAGTATATAAACAATGGGCTTTCTTCATCATCGTTGGAGGATTTTGGTAACAACACAAATTATAGGAGCACTCGAATAGAATTTCAAGCACTCAAAATAAATAATGCAAAGACTCAAAATATGGTAAAAATAGACATTTGAAATTATAGTAGTTCAGCCAATTTATACCTACGCCCACATGAGAGTTTATATTGTGATTAACTTTTTCTCAAATTTTGGTTCACCCATTTATAGGTAAATAGGTGTCTAATACATGTACATTCTATCATTATTTGACCATTACAACAAGGAAAATTTCACTTTCTATGCCTAATGGTGTATCCTAATTAAGAAAAAAATCAGCTACTATTCACTTTTCAATTTTAAGCTATTGATTCCCCAACTTCCCAAAATACCCCTCTCATTATCTTTTTTATCACCTCCCTTCTCTTTCTCTCTTTCTCTCTCTCACGAAACCTAGGGTCTCCGTCACCCAAACCCACAATTTTCACAAGAATACCACAATCACAGCCACATTTCGTTCTCAAATTGTTGAAAGCCACCTTTATTGTGGCTGTAAAGTTCCCAATGTCAAAGACAGCATCCATTTTGAAGGATTTTGGAAGAGAAAAACCATGAGTAAGAAGATTATTCTTTTTTTTTTTTGTGTTGGGTATTCTTTGTTTACTCTTTTTTTTTTGTCTATTTCCAACACATTTGAGTATAGGTTCGTGTTTTTTTGGTTTGTTTGAGAGATTTCTTGATTTGAGATTTTATGGGGTTTCCTGCGATTCTGTAACTTTCTTGCTCGATAGGGGCTCGGTAAGAGGTAGATGATAGGTTCTGTTATGATCTTGATAGGTGCTCGATTATGGCTCAATAATGGCTCGATAAGAATACTTATGTTTTCTCGATGGGTGCTTGATAGTAGCTCGATATTTTTTTTTTTGCTCGATAGGGTTCTATTGGAACGTAGATTTTTTGGTTTAGTAGTTGCTCGATTGCTGCTCGATGGTTGCTCGATAGGGGCTCGATGAAAATACTTGGTTAAGGGTCGAGGAGGGTATATTTATCTTGTTGTATTTCTTACACGATGTAGGCTCGATAGCTGCTAGATATAGGCTCAATAGGATTGTGTTTTTAAACCAGAAAAAAAAATTACAATGTTTTTTAACAATTCCTTGTTTTTTTTTCATCGCATGTTCCATTGTTTACGTTTTCGTCTCTTACAATGGTGTTTGGAAAATGGATGGGAGGAAGTGGATTTTCAAGGATGCTCAATGTACAGTGATATCGATGGAGAATGATGTAACGTACTTGCAACTTCTTGACATATTGCACAACGCACTTCGTGTTGATAAAGAGTTATATGGGTTGAAATTGGAGGTTCCTTATACATGTGGCGACTAGCCATTTACACCCGTTCATGTTGAAAGTGATCTTGATGTCCGTGCATTCTTAGGAATAACCTCGCAAGAAAGGATTGCCTTGTGTGTCACTCCTATTAAGAAGATTGTCATTGCGTATCCATCTTCCAATCCTAGTTCCAGTGCTAACAAAGTTCATAGTGAGGTGGCCACTTTTGTTCCAAAAAGAGATCCTATGGGTACTATTGATGTTGATATCCCAACTGGAGGTCCTATTGGTTTCCTGAAGGACAACCTGTATGAGTACGACCCATATGTGAATGACGATCCAATAGTTGAATTCGATGAAGACAATGATGAGGGGTCAGGGGATGATTCAAAGGCATATTATAGTGCAAAAGTGTCGATTGATAGGTCTGATGATTTGTAAGTCGACCAAGTACAAGAACAACCAGTACCTCCTATTACACGGAGACAACTACCAAGTCAAGGACGCCGAACACCTAGCACAAGCTCTAGTCGTCCTACTAGAACAAAAGATAATAGTACAGGGAAAGTTCCAATATTTTCAATAGAAGATCACACAAGATGGATTGCTCCCATGTTTACGAAAGAAGATATTATGGCCTCTGGTCGATCACAAACCTCCTCATCCGATGCACCATTGGGAGAAATACACCTTGGGAAGACTTTTGACAACAAGATGGTTTTGAAAACCAAAGCGACTATCTTCACAATGAAGAATAATTTTGAGTTTGTGGTGAAGATGTCTGGTACTGATGTGTGGTATATCATCTGCAAGGATCTTGACTATGGTTGGAGATTAAGGGGGAAAAACTAGTGCGATCTTCCATATTTGAGATCACTATTTAGAATAGTGTACATACATGCTCACTAGATGTACAACGGAAAGACCACCGTCAAGCAACACCTTGGGTTGTTGGGCACCTTATCAAGAACAAATATGTTACTGATGGCACTAGCTACATGAAAAACAACATAAAGGAGGATATGAAGAAATTTTTTGGGATCAATATGAGTTATATGAAGGCATGGAGATGCAGAGAGAGGGCGCTCGTGTATGTTAGGGGGACACCTGAAGACTCCTACTCCAAGTAACCTTCTTACTTGCACATCTTGCAGCAAAAGAATCCAGGTACAATAACCGATTTTGTCACAAAGGATGGTCTCTTTCTTTATTGCTTCTTCTCTCTTGGAGTTTTTAGAAGGGGATTTAGATCATGTCATCCTGTGATATGTATGGATGACACTTTCTTGAAGACGAGGTATGGTGGCCACATGTTATGTACTGTTGCATTTGATGTGATTAACCACTTGTATCCAATTGCGTTTGGGTTGGTGGATAGTGAGAATCACAATTCTTGGAAGTATTTCATGACGAAATTGAAGGAAGCCATTGGGGATGTCGATAATCTAGCTTTTGTACCAGACATGCATGCTAGCATTATTCATGCTTTTGAGGTCCCCTTCCCTTATGCCTACCACAGTGCATGCTATCATCATATTAGTATGAATGTAATCGCTAAGTTCAAGATTGATCACTGTCACAAGAAGATGTGGAATGCGGCCTATGCATTTCGAAAGACACAATTATAGCGTCCCGAAACTTATAATAGAATAAAGTATCTTGATTAGCGTGTCAGGACGACATGTGGGGTAGTTATGTGTTAATGTGATTGAGTATGCATGATTATGTGTATTAAATGTGCTTAAAGACCCACTTTTGTTAAAAATGGGAATTTTCGTAATTTTGACCCATTGAGTGTATAATTGTAATTGTATGAGCTTATATACTTGAGACCACATTATTGTGTGGATATATTTGAGATTTTCAGCATGAGTGGATCCGTTCAAGCTATTAGCGGGAAAAGTCAAAACATGGATAAATACTGGGCTCAGGTCGAGCCTAGGGGTATTTTGGGAATTTTACATACTTTGAGAGTATGGGTGAAATAAAGTAAATTCAGGGAAATATTTGTGTTTGGTAGATTAGTGATTTAATTGGGAGTTAGTGGTGTAATTTGAGGTTAAGTGAGAATTATATGTTAATGACAAAAATACCCTTGGGTTTGGTTAAAAGGTATTTGTTTGGGAAGGGTAAAATGGTCGTTTGACCATGAGAATAGAGATAAGTGACCAACAACCCTAGGAGCCAGCAATTTCATGTTAACTCTATTTCTCTCTCTCTCTCTCACTCTTACTCACTCTTATTTGGTTTTGCTGGAACTCATCAAGAACACACACAATTGGCAAGTGGAAGACTCATTTCTTGGGATTTTGAGGTGTTAAAGGAGGGATTAGGAGCTGCTAGTATCTGTATTGCTTAAGGATTTTCGAAGTTTCAGAGAGGTAAGCCATAGCTTTGGAGTTTTTCATTTCTTTATGGTGTTCTTGATAAAATTTTAGAGTTTTTACCCTAAGTTTTTCAATTGTTAGTTTTAAGATGCAATTGGGAGTGTTCATGATGTGTTGATGTTGTATGTGTTGGGATTTTATGCCCTAATTAAAACCCAATTTCTTTGTAATCTCATTTTATTATCAATAAAAGAATAGAAAATATTTTTTTGACTTAGTCAATCGCTTTGCTCACATGTTTTATTTTCATGATTATTTGTTTAATATAAACTTCTATTAAATCCCGAGCAGATAGATAATCTTATTTATAGTGATGTAATCACAGTGGAATACTAATATGATTATATGTTCAAAACTAAGTTAGTCCTAAGATTAGTCAGTTCACAAGATTTACACTGACTTGCCAATCTACGATATGATGTACTTACACATTGTAGTGTTATGTTCTTTCCAGAACATTAGCATAGTAGATAAGATCGGATGTATTTGTTATATCGGACTAGATCGATATTGATAGTAGATGACATAAATTAACTTAATGTTATTATCTATTCTAGTCATATCATTTAGTTGAGCATATGTCAATTCAATCTCAATTATGAGTGGTTAGTATTCTAACTGATTGTGTTATTTGAGTTCTTTGACTTGTTTGTTACCAGCTTACCCTATGGACTAGCCCATACTTACATCTTGGGAACTCGGTAGTATAATTGAGTGGGAGTGTTAATCATAGATATAAACATCTATAGCTTCTGATGAAGAAGTGAAACGATGGTTTCCTTTTAGTTTGGTTCAAGGTGCTAAATGATAGAGATCTAATTTCAGTAATTAATATTAGTTTACTGAAATATCATTTACAAGGAACCAAGTGTTTTAAGGATAAAATACAATGAGGGGTAAAACAGTATTTTAGTCCCATCTCATTGTAGACCGTTTATAGGGGATTGAGTGACAATTATGGTTGTAACAATGGATAATTAATAACATATCTATATTTGTTATAGAGTGTTCTATGAATTCAAGAGTGCAATTCTGAGTCGTTAGTGGAGTCACGAGGAATTAATAAGTTAGTAAATTTATTTGTTAAATTTATGATAACTTATTGGAGCTTGATTTCATAGGCCTATGGTCCCCACTGTACCTTGGATAAAATCATCTAGATAGTCTCAATTAATTGATTTACTTATCAATTAGAATTATCAAAGTTGACCAGGTCAATTTTAGATAGTTTCACAGAGTTATATAATTTAGAGAAGAAAATAGATTTTATGACAGATTTATTAATTAAGAAAAATTGGTGTCTAAATTAATAAATAAGTTTAAATCAATGTTCAAATTATAAATAATCAATTTGATAAAGGATTTAAATAATTATTTAATTAATTAAATCATAGAAAATAATACAGATCTAGATTTTAAGTCCAATGTGCTTATAATTAAATAGGAAATTTCACGGGCCGAAAGCCTATGAGAATTTTGACCATTAGGTTGATATCATATATTATTTTATTGATTTTTTAATTAAAATAAATGACCTAATTGAGTCTATAAAATGAATGCTAAGTGAGATTTGAAAACACAAGATTTGAAAAAGACGATATGACAGATGATTTGAAGTTCTAGTTTTGATGCTTTAGGGTTTTAGACTCTCTCTACAACATAAGTCATTTTCTAAGCCTCAATATTCTCTTCTCTTTGTATCTATCTCATGTGTTGAGAATTTCCCACTCCAGTCTAGGTGATTCTAATGATACTTTGGATGACTGTGAAGAAAATTGAAGAACAGTTCAGTTTCTTAGTGATACACTGCGACTGAAAGGATACATGGGTTAGAAAAACTAAAGGAAAGACTCAATCATTCCACTGCACAATAATGTAAGTGTTCTTATCATAATCTCTGTATGAATTCAATTTTAGAAACATGCTCTAGGTTTTCTTTTATTAATATGTTTAATATATGATTTACATGAAAATACAAGATCCTGTATAAATTTTCCCAACAACTGCCCCAGAGCCTTTGGTAATCTTTATTTTCATGCATGAACATGATTAAAATTGAATTATTTGATGTGTTGAATAATTGGATGGATTTCATGTTTTTTATGAAGCATATTGATTCTTATGTGATTATTAGCAAATTTGGGTTATTTTGTTGTGTTTTCTATATAATTAATTTTTATAAATGATTTATTTGATATAAAATTGGTAAAAATTATTTAGAAAATGTTTTTGGATTGAAAAATTACAAAAAATTTTAGTAATTTTTTTTATGGGCTCTGGCCGCGGCCTGCGATAGATTTTCCTTTAATTTTTCGGGTTCTAGCAACAACCATTTTTTCACTGGTCGCGACCTGCGATTAATTTTCTTAAATTTTTGGGATCAGGCTGCGGCCACCTTTTTACTGGCCGCAGCCTACAATAAGTTTTTTCTTAAAATTCGAAGTTTGAATGTATTTTTTAATGGGTTAATACAAAAATATCATATATTTTTTTTTTCTATTATATAAAAATATATTTTTGAAATACCATATTTTTGTTTTTTGATCTTTTATAAAATATATATTTTCTACAAAGATTCAAATTCAAATTTAAAAATAAGTTAACTAATTAATTTTAAATATTTTTATATTTTAAAATATTAAAATTAAGTTATTAGATATTAAAGATATTTTTTAATACTTGATATTTTCTTTTTGAAATCTGAAATTTGAAGATATTAATATCTGATTATTCTATGGATTTTAATATTTAAATTATTTGAAATTTGAAAATTTGTTGACTATATATTCTTATAGATATTTGAATTTGTTTAATTGTTTAAGATTTTTTTTCAAAAAACAATTGATGATATTTTTTGAAAAAATTTATAACTGGTTAAATTTTTTAAAAATATCACGTTTTTCAAACCAATTAGTAAAATATTTTTTAATAAATGAGATTTAAATTAACTTTAGTTAATTGTTGATAAATCATATTTAAATGAAATTAATATTTTTAAAAATGACCAAAACTAAGTTGATTGTTGATAAATGAAATTTAAATTAACTTATGTTGATTGTTGATAAATTTCATCTAAACTGACTTATTTTTTTTCAATAATTTAATTAATTCAAATTTTTGGATAAATTCTACAAAATTAATTGTAGTATTTTTGCAAATGAAATAAATTGTGGTATTTTTGCATAAATTCATAGACTTGCTCATATATTAACATGATTAGACCCATCAAATTATAACATGTTTGTTTGCACTATGTGTGGTATTTTTGCAATTGGGCTTAGATACATATAGTGGCCCATACGTTTGATTAATATATGGATTTTTCTAAATAAAACATTCATAAAATGAAAGGTTTTATTTGAGCCCATTAGAAAATGTAAAGTTTAAATTCTTCTCTTGTGGGTGGTTCCACTTGTGAATGCCCATTCGCTTTACATGACTATAGTGAGTATAATCAATTAATAACAATTAATAAAATGAAGGTTTAAATTCCTGTCTTTTGGACCTTGTATGGAAGTATGGGGGTCTTAGTAGTGGGAACGACATACTGGACCCAACCCTCCTCCATACAAGCCCAATTGTTAAGGCCCATATGGCTGAGTTAAACTTATTAGTATAGGTTTATTATAATAGTTAAACCTAAATATTGATTAACAACAAATTAATTCTAATTTAATTGAATTTGTTTCAATGTGACACTTTAGAATTAATAGAAAATTATAGGACTTTGGCTTTAAAAATCTAATTCTACAATTTTTTGGAGAACCATAGTCATTAATTTTCGAAAATTAATAATAAAAATACTATTTTAATAATGAGCTTATTTTAAGAATTATATTCGATCTCTACCTTTAGTTTAACAATGTCAATAGCTTAATGGGGCCTCGGGACACTTTGATTCGTCCCCCTACGGAAGGTGTTCATTAGTTATTTTGACAATGTTAGATTTCGAAAGATAGATAATTATAGGTCAAATTCTACTAGACTCACCCATACGGTGACTACTAGGATTAAATCTATTGATTATCGAAACTATGGGTCTAGCTCATAAAATAAATAGATTTTGTTTTCTTATTTTGATTGAATAGTAGGTTGTTAATAATGATGTCCATTATTAAATGAGTTTACAACTCTATTTAACTAATGATATTTTTTTAACTCTCGCCAACCAAGACAACGAAATCATAGAATAGTTAAGAACCTAAAGAAATAAAGATATTATTATTTTGGTATTTTCTTCCATATCTTACATATTTATGGTATATGTTGTGCTATTTCTTGAAATTAGAGTGAATAGATGTTTTATTGAGCAAAAGTGATTGATTTCTATTTTATTGATAACTGGTAGTTTTAAGTATGGTTGTGTCTACTCCCATCCTTTCTCAACTTTCTATGGAGAAACTCACTGGAGAAAAACTTTCTTAAGTGGAAGCAGAATATCAACATATTGTTGATTGGTGACAACGCCAAGTTTGTCATGACTGAGGAATCCACAGAAGTTCCAGCTGAAGGAGCTCCCAAGTATGTAAGAGATAAATATGAGTGTTGGCAGGCGGCTAATAACAAGGCACGACACTACATGTTGACTAGTATGGCCGACATTCTCAAGACAAAGATGGAGACTGTCGAGACGACCTATGAAATTATGGATCAGCTCCAAGATATGTTCGGTGCAAAGTCTGTGGAAACTCGTTTTGAGGCCACCAAGAAATATGCTACTGCTCGGATGGCACCATCTCTACACGTTCGCGATCAGTTCAACTATGGTCTAATGCAGCTCATGAGCGAGCTTCAGACTTTCGAGTCTATCATGGGTGGACCTAGTAAGGGAGGAGAAAAGAAGACTACTACTACTGCTGCTGATCTAGTTAAGGCTAAAGCTAACCAAACTTCGTCTTCGAAAGCTGGAAATAAGAGGAAAGATGGACAAAACAACAACCCCAGCCCTGCAAAGGCTGCAAAGATGAGTGCACAACCAAGTTCACAGACACCTAAGGGGAAGTAAAAACAAAAACAAGAAAGGTAAAGGTAAGTGTTTTCCCTGCAAAGAGAAGGGTCATTGGAAATAGAATTGCCCCAAGTTTCTAGCAGCGAAAAACAAATGTAATGATTTAATTCATATATCACAGAAACATGTGTTTTAGAGAATGATAAATACGTTTGGATTATTGATTATGGATCTACTAACCATGTTTGTAACTCTTTACAACTTCTTAAATCGTGGGAGGAAGTGGATGAAGGCGGATTAAAGCTTAGAGTTGGGAACAGAGCGTTCATGGTCCAAGCTAGAGTAAGAACTCGCCTAATGTTCGGAAATAAATATTTAATCTTGAAAGATGTATTTTTTATTCCGGATTTTAGTAGAAATTTAATTTCAGTTTCCAATGTGCAATTAGAATAATTTGTTATGACTTTCACATGTTTAATATATCTATTTATTTCAATGGATCACAATTGTGTATTGCATGTTTGGAAAACGGGATTTATATTCTGTGACCTAACGAACCCCATGCTCTTAACAATGATTTATTCAAAGTAGCTAAACCTAGGACCAATAAACGTCAAAATATCGATAAGGATAACATGACGTATTTATGGCATTTGAGACTAGGTCCCATTGGCTATGATAGAATTCAAAGACTTACAAAGGACGGGCCTTTTAGGGAACTCTCCTTAGGTGAATTACCTGTCTATGAATCTTGTCTAGAAGGCAAACTAACCAAACATTCATTCTCTACAAAGGGTGATAGAGCCAAGGAACCACTTGGACTTGTTTATTCAGATGCTTGTGGACCTTTGAATGTACAAGCTAGGGGTGGTTTTGAGTATTTCGTCACTTTTATTGACGATTACTGTAGATACTCATGTCTTTACCTAATTCATAGAAAATCATAAACATTTTCAAAATTTTAGGAATTCCTAGCTATGGCTCAGAATCAATTAGGTAAAACGTTAAAGATCTTACGATTTGATAGGGGTGGAGAATATTTGGATATGCAATTCCAAGATCATTTAACTAAACTTGGGATTTTATCACAACTTACTACCCCGAGTACTCCGCAACAAAATAGTGTAGCGAAATGCCGGAACAGAACTTTATTGGAAATGGTTAGATGCATGCTTTGTTTCTCAACTCTACCAACTTCATTTTGGGGACATGCAATTGAAACTGCAAACGACATTCTAAATGTCGTACTGTCGAAGTCAATCCCTAAAACACCTTTAGAACGCTGGAAATGTCGTGAACCTATTTTACGTAATTTTAGAATCTGGGGGTGTCTCGCCTACGTCCTAAGGAAAAAGGAAGGAAACTATAACCATGAATTGAAGTTGCATGTTTGTTGGCTATCCTAAAAGGGGTGGAATTTTCTATAGTCATTTAGAAAAGAAAGTGTTTACTTCTACGAATGCTACTTTTCTTAAAAATGACTATGTCCAAAACTTCAAACTGCACAACAAAATAGTTTTTGAGGAGATGGTTGAAGAATTGACTCCTGATCGTCAAAAAGTAACACACAAGTATACGCGGTCTAATCAAGTAATATATGATAAGTCAAGTGTCGATCCCACGAAGACTGATATTAATTACCAATAATTAACCTCTAATTCTAATTGATTTGAATAATAATTTCAGATTGATAAATAAAATAATTATTACTAAAAATTAAGCAAACTACTAAGCACTTAAAGAAATGCATACATGAAATTTGATTTAATTCAATAGATGCAAAAGTTAGGGCTTTAGTTTCATCAACCATCCACTTATGATTTCTAACCAATTCTCAAGATTTCTTAATTCTATTGTGGTAGCAGATTACAATTATATATTATAGTCTTGTTAGGATCTATAATTCTCTACAATATACTATTTCCTACATCTCTGTGGTAAATCAATATATTGCAGGCTTTAAACACATAATCCCTAAACTACACAATTTATAAAAGTACTTTTGTCTAATATAAAATTGTGATTATTTACCTATAGCATAATTATCCTTCTCTTTTCAGAGTATAGGTTAAAATCATAAAAACATGTAAATGATGATCAAACATTCACAAGCATTAAGCATATGATAAATAATCCACAGCAGAAGAAAGAAATTCAGGAAAATTTCATTAAGAGATCAAAAGTTTCAAGAAGAATCCACTAAAACCCTAATAACAAGATTAGTTCAAAGCAGACATAGTGAATCAATCAAATTAAATATAAACATAAACTCCACTAAAGAAATTACAAAAGAAAATAAGAAATCAAACTCTAGGTCTTCAATGTTCTCCTCTGCCTCTAATCACTTCTCTACACCTCTAATAATGAATAGAATACCCGAATTAACTCTTAAAACGTATTTAAAAAGAAACCCTAAAATATCTAACAATTTTTGCCACTTCTGCAGGCCACGTACAGCCACACGCGCCGCGGCCCTAGCATCCAAGCGCCGCAGCACGCCTCTGTGTTCAAGCGCAGCCCCCTCTCTGACTTCAGCAAGCGCTGCGACCCTTAAAAATTCCAGAAAATTAGCCTTCTCTGCTTCTCCCTTGCGCCGCAGCTCTTTATTCAAGCGCCGCGACCCCTCTAATTCTTCCAAAAACTTGATTCCAAACTCCAAATCGAACAATTATCTCCACAAATGAGTCTTCAACCTCTTTTTTGTCAACATTTAGCATAAATTTCCCAATTTAAGTTGATTTTTCAGTCATTTCCCAAACTTCACGTTTTCTTCTCCTATTTCCTGCAAACATACCAAAACAAGCATAATACCGCATAACACTCCACCAAAATGACTCAAACTTACCCTAAACACATGTTAAAACTATGCTAAAAACAGACTCATCAACTCCAACCAATGTTCCATTGTCATCAACACAAGTTAATGATGAAATTCCCACTCTTCATGTCCAATCGACGCAAGTTGATTTAAATGAAGAAAGTACCTCTGTTCCTGAGCAAACAGTCACAAAACCTTGTCTTAGTGGGAGGGTTTCTAGGAACCTAGTTCGCTATGGTTTGGATGGTGAAACCAATATGGTTGTTGGTGACATTGTTGATGATGATCCGTTGTCTTTCAAACAAGAAATGGCAAGCCCTGAAAAGGAACTATGGCTTGAAGCCATGAAACATGAAATGGAGTCCATGTACTCAAATTTCGGCTAGGATCTTGTGGAAGCACCTAGTGACTTCAGAGCCATTGGATGCAAGTGGATCTATAAGATGAAACGAGGTGTTGATGGAAATATCGAAACTTATAAAGCTCGATTAGTGGCAAAGGGTTATACCCAAAGAGAAGGTGTGGAATATGAGGAAAATTTTAGTCCGGTAGCCATGCTCAAGTCCATTCGCATCCTCCTATCCATAGCAGTCACTCTCGACTTTGAGATCTGGAAAATGGACGTCAAGACAGCTTTTCTTAATGGAAAGCTTGACGAAGTCATTTATATGGATCATCCAGAAGGATTTAAAGTAGCTAGACAAAAAGGAAAAAATTGCAAGTTAAATAGGTCCATTGATGGACTTAAGCAAGCTTTTGATTCCTAGAATCTTAGGTTTGATTAAATAATCAAAACCTATGGCTTTGAACAAAATATTGATGAGCCTTGTGTTTACCAACTGAAGGCAAATCAAATAGTGGTATTCTTGGTTATTTATGTAGATGATATCTTACTCATTGGAAACAATGTTGAGAAATTGTCAGATGTGAAGAATTGGCTTAACACTCAATTCTAGAGGAAGGATTTGGGTGAAGCAAGTTATGTTCTAGGTATCCAGATCATTAGGGATAGAAAGAAAAAACTCTTAGCTCAATCTCAAGTAGCTTACATAGATAAAGTGCTTGAACATTTCTCAATTACAAATTCCAAGAAAGGACATTTACCATCCCGCCATGAAATTCATCTTTCAAAGAAGCAGTCTCCCTAGACTCCTGAAGAGGAAGATGTAATGAGAAAAGTTCCTTACGCATCTACAGTTGGAAGTCTAATGTATGCTATGTTGTGTACTGGACCAGATATCTGCTATAAAGTGGGAGTAGTGAGCAGGTATCAATCAAACCTAGGACCAGAACATTGGATAGCAGTTAAGCATATTCTGAAGTATTTAAGGCGAACTAGGGATTATATGTTAGTCTACAAGGGTGGTAATCTGAACCCTATAGGCTACACTAATTCAGATTTTCAGATTGATGTCGATGACAGGAAGTTTACTTTTCGAATGGGGTGGCGCTATGATATGAAGAAGCGTAAAGCAGTCTGCGATCTCAAATTCTACTATATGTTAGTCTACAAGGGTGGTAATCTGAACCCTGTAGGCTACACCGATTCAGATTTTCAGATTGATGTCGATGATAGGAAGTTTACTTCTGGAATGGGGTGGCACTGTGATATGAAGAAGCGTGATTCAGATTTTCAGATTGATGTCGATGACAGGAAATTTACTTATGGAATGCAGTGGCGCTGTGATATGAAGAAGCGTAAAGCAGTCTGCAATCTCAGATTCTACTACTGCTGCTGCTGCTGCTACTGCTACTACTACTACTACGTCCTCCACTACGTCCTCTCTTATAGGTTCATTAATTAGAGCTAGTCAAAATTACCGTTTTACCCTTCTAATTACCTCTTGATCCTTAAGTACCATTAATTCACTAGTGAATAATTAATCTATAATCTAATTATAGATTTGAGCTCAATAATTATTCAGTTCCAGAATCAACCCTTAAGGGAACCAATATTCGATCCGTTAGGAAAGCATGGATTCCAATATTGTAATTCATATTCCCAACCATCCATGATATTGAATCTCTAAAACAAAAGTCATTAGCCTCATTATTCTAAGAAACCTTAACGAGTGAATCAATAGATCCAATTAACATAAACAGGAGTTCATGAATACTCAGGATTTAGACTGATCTACAAATGATAATTTGTTTTGATAAGAATTAAATCTTTACATGAAACGGGAAGTTTATAAAGTTAATTAATTCTCATTGGTCCTGTCATATAATCTCTACTATATACAACTCCTTTACTAAGATGTCTATCCACATCAGTATTTCGAATCTAGATTACTTGCATCTCGTATGCTTAGCAAACCGTACTAGTAACCATTTATTAAAGATTCCTTACTTTAATATGTTACTGACTATTTTATTCATTATATATGATCTTAATTCTCTCGTACTAGTACAAGATCATATTTTCATGAATGAATAGAGAATTTTCTTGAGATTATTATATAATTAATTCAAACAATAATTATAACAATAAAATATAATAAAATTGTACTTTTATTTAAAATCAATAAAATGTCTTTACATGCTTTTAGGGCATTAATCCTAACAATCTCCCACTCACCCTAAAAGCAAGTGAGGCATTTCCCTTAATCCCATATTGCGCATGTGACCCATGAACGGCTTTGCAGGAAGTGTCATGGTTAATGGGATAGCCAAGTTCTACTCCGACGCTTTTTTCATGACAGTCACATCACCTCGGTGTACAATTTCTCTTACCAAATGGTATTTCCTTTCTATATGCTTCCCTCTCTTGTGGCTTCTTGGTTATTTGGAATTAGCTACTGCTCCACTATTGTCACAGTACATGATTAGTGGCTTATCCATATCTGGAACACCTTCCAGATCAATGTAGAACTTCCTCAATCAAACTGCCTCCTTAGCTACTTCACAAGCTACTATGTATTTGACTTCCATGGATAAATTAGCTATGCTGGATTGCTTAATGCTTCTCCAGACCACAACTCCTCCACCAAGAGTGATGTAACGCCCTGGGTAGCCAAGGCCGTTACACTATGTGATTATAAAGGTGCAAGACTTGCTAATCAAGTCATATAGTAGAAAACGTGATCCTATAATCATAAACAAGTTAAGTTTAAAAGATTTTTGTCATAAACAGATAATCTTTATTAAAATAATTGTCTAGTACATGGGATCCCAAAATAGGGTTTAAAAGATAGGTTTATAAAAAATTCCAAAAGTTATAAATAGCCATGGGCACTCTAATGGAAAATTATACAATTTTAGGTTTCCGTCCCTGTACAAACCCTCGACCGTGGCGGCCGAGCAGCTGACAATGTACACCTCGCCCCCAGAGCTCTCCAACTCATGGCCGAACCACCAAACCCTTGCCTCTACCTGCACCATGAAGCACTAGTGAGCCGAAGCCCAGCAAGAAAACTATAATGCATAACATAATCAAAAACTGTAATTAGGTAATTCACAGAGCATTAATCAAATACTTAATAGACTGCATCATACACATAGTCAATGCTATCAATCAACAAACCAGTAAATAGCCATCCAGAGAATGAGCATGTTGTAATCATCAAATTAACATCAATAATCATTTCACTGTTTAAGTCACTGTCATCGGCTCGCTTAGGCCGAGCACAGTGTTCAACCCACTAACTCTGGCTCGCTTAGGCCAAGCTCAGTGATTATTTGATTAACCTCAGCTACCAGTGGCCGAGCCGCATCCTGTGCACAAATATTGATTCCGACACTCTTAGGCCATTTATTACATGTCCCATGGCATAATACCATCTCATGACATCACATATAGATATAGGGAACTCTTAGTCCCAACATAGGCACAAAACCAGGTGCAGTTTTCTTACCTTTAATTCCGAGTGCCTCGGCTAAATGAGATGACCCTCGAACACGATCCCGTCCAAGCCCTAGCGAAAACCTAGTCACAACCATAAAATAGAAACATCATTAACTCAATTTCGTAACCCAACTTCGAGACCAATCCCAAGTCCTCGGGAAGCCCAATTCCACCAAACGGGGTGGTGGAATCGAACCCTGAGCCCCCAAGAAAAACACCCAAAACCCATTTCTGGAGGCAGGGTAGCGCTACAACACACCATAAGGAGGGCGCTACAGCGCTACAAACAGAGCCAAAAGCGCCCTGACAACCCTGGCCTAGCGCTGTAGCGCCCAAAGGCTAGCACTACAGTGTTAGTTACAGCACCAAAGCTCTTCCAAAGCTCAACCACACTCCAAATTGAGCCTACCATCCCTTGCATCTCATCCCACATAACCCAACAACACAAAACCTAGCCACATGCATCGCCAAACAAAGAAAACAAGACTTGAACTCAACCAGAAACTCAGAACTAACCCAACAACTTAGATGATCAAGCTCAGAATTTCTTACCTTTGATGGGGAAACTGACCCTAGGCTATCCTCCAAACCTTCCCAGCTTTCAACTCCTCAATTCTTCAAGCTTAATTCCGTCAACTTCCACCAAAAACCAAGTTTAGAAATCCATTCCAACAAAACTTAGAAGCTTAAGAACAAACTTTAAACTGTACCTTAATTGGGTGACTAACTCCTGTTGAATCCTCTAGCCTCCTCAAGGATCATAGACTCAAGACTTTTCCTAGACCTTCCCTGGAATTCCAGCTCCAAAACTCACAAGAAATGGTGAAGAATGACCTAAACCGTTAGAGAGAGAGAGCCCCTATTTTTCTTCTTTCTTTCCTTCATTCTTTCCCTTTTCTTTCAACTTCTACTTGTTTCTAAACATTCCACTAACTCCAAATAATCAGATATAACAAGTATATCTCTTAATAGGCAAAAGACTCTTTTACCCTCCCATTTAAATCAAGCCTTTTAAAACACTCTAAGGGCATTTTGGTCATTTGTTCCCAATTCCCGCTAACTCCTCGAGTGTCCCTAATACTTACCACTTAATTCTCGTCATCTAATTAATCACCGATTATTTCCCCAAATGCCTAATAATCTCCAAAATATTTCCCATGTTCCCAGAAATACCCCCAGGCTCCCCGAGCCGGGTATAAATCCCCATCGCGACTATTGCGCCACAATCTGCAAATATATCCACATAATAATGTGGTCTCAAAAATTTATCACATATAATTACATTTATGCCCTCAACGGGCCAAAATTACAGACATGCCCTTATAAACAAAAGATGGCCCACATGCATATTTAGTACTCATAAACATGCATCTAATCATATCCATATACTCATATAATCATGCATGCCACATAGTCATGCATTTAATCATTTATTCATGTAAATACTAGCTATGCCCTCCCGGGACACTAATAAAGGCCCTTAAGCCTTATTAGCTGCGACAGTCAGAATCTCGTGATCCATAAGGGGAAAGACCAGGTAAAAGCTGTGCAATCCCACATTTCCTGGGGAAGGTCAAGTGTGGTGATTCTAAGACTGTGTATGTATGGGACTACACAGTTGAAGAGGGCTTAAATGGATTGATGGGTACTACCTATGCCAACAAGATGCATCTTCTTTTCGGTAGTCCATCACTTGAGAACTCCAAAGTTAAGCGTGCTTGACCTGGGGTAATCTAGGGATGGGTGACCTCCTTGGAAGTTTTCCTAGGAAGCATGTGAGTGAGGACAAAGCATGCTGCAAAGACTCGTGTTGGTTTGTAGGGCCAGTCTTCATTCCAGAAAGCAGCCATAGTGACGCGGGGCGTCACAAATGGTATCAAAGCCTTGACCCAGCCGGAAGTGTGGCCGACAGGGACGTCGGGCCCGTAAGGGGGGGGGGGTGATTGTGACAGTCAGAATCCCGTGATCCATAAGGGGAAAGACCAGGTAAAAGCTGTGCAATCTCACATTGCCTGGGGAAGGTCAAGTGTGATGATTCTAAGACTGTGTAGGTATGGGACTACACAGTTGAAGAGGGCTTAAATGGATTGATGGGTACTACCTATGCCAACAAGATGCATCTTCTTTTCGGTAGCCCATCACTTGAGAACTTCAAAGTTAAGTGTGCTTGAGCTGGGGTAATCTAGGGATGGGTGACCTCCTGGGAAGTTTTCCTAGGAAGCATGTGAGCGAGGACAAAGCATGCTGCAAAGACTCATGTTGGTTTGTCGGGCCAGTTGTCATTCCAGAAAGCAGCCATAGTGACGTGAGGCGTCACATTAGCAATTTTGGGTCGTTACAACTATCCCCTCCTTATAACAATTTCGTCCTCGAGATTTATTCGAAAACCCATCAGGCAATAAACCCCACACCTCTGACCATAACTCCAGAGTCTAATTCTTTATTTTAATCCTTCAACAACACTCTTATTGAAGTGGCAGTCTTGTTCCACAAGATCTTACCTTATAACTATAATCTTATTACCCCTTTTCTCGCCTAAAGACTCTGCTGAAACCCCAGAGTCCACTTATCTCATTAGCGATTGTTTTCCGTCTTGTTATTGACATCAATAAAAACCCATGAGCCACCACCCACACCAGGGTAAGGTAAACTTGTAGGCCCCTAGCCTAATCCTTAGTATGATCTCAGAACTCTTATAAAACTGGAAGTCAAAACCCCCTTTTTCTTCCTCATACTATCATACTCTTTCTTGCCTGCACTGCTTGGAGACTTACAAGTCTCTCGTTTTGGAATTTTGTTTTCCGCCACTGGATTCCTGCGAACCTTTATGTCCTTTCAGATAGGCAGACGCTCCTGCCCTAATGATTCTCATGACTTCGTTGGTTTTCCCCTTGAACCAGTACTGAACCATAATACTCGTTATATCTTTTTCTTGCTTACTTAGAATAAGCACTACACGCCTCCTATCTTACCATGTCTTATGCTATGTCATCTCAGTCGCAAGCCAGCATTCATCACTGAGGCTACTCACCTAAGGACTATACTTTTCTTAATATCCTAGACAATTGCACATTGAATGCATAGTTTGTTAAAATAACCACCAATCCTTCAGATTGCCATTTAACTACAGTAGCCACCAAGTCTAATATCCAATCCTACTCCCTTCATTCTCCAATTTCTTTCCAGAATCTGGAGAATTAAAAAGTCTCAACCCTTTATCCTCAATTGTCATGCCATGTCATTCATTCACACGAACCAAAATGTGTTAACTCAATCTGTCGAGTTACAACCTTGTATGTCCAATTACCCTACTTGTAGTTCAACGTGGTCCACACCAACGATCCACTGCTATACCATATTACCTTTCAATATAGGGATATCTGATCTTACTATCCATTTGGATTTCTTTATCACAACATGCTTAGGGAGGTAGTACAATGTTCCTTTGGGATCCTCACCCCATCATCGGGTTCCATCAGATCACTCATCTGATCTTCATATCTTAACTCATTTTACAATGGTAGATTTCTTAACTATTCTTACAAGGTCCTCCTCCTGAATTCCACTGCCCATCGAGACATATACCTATTCACAATCCATCACCGGCACCATACCAATCCCAATTGTTATTTTATCTGACCTTGCTGTAACCCATGGCGTCCTATCCAACCGACACAAACCATCCCCAGTAAGAGATAAGCTTCCAAATTAATTTCCCTCTTGTACAGTCAGGGATTTTTAACGTAAATTACCCAGTAAGTCCCACAAAATCCTGGCCTTAGGGTTATTCCTCCATAGATGACCAACACTCAAATCCTTTACGTTATATCTTCACCGTCAACTGAATATTCTCTGTACACCAACCACATTCCCATTCTTTCACCTACTGCGAGGCTCAATCCATCATCCCTTTAGTCTATATCTAGGTGCGCCTTAAACTTGACGCACCAGTTACAGTTTCATGTTCTTAAAACAAAGTCAAGGTCCCTCATACTACCCTTCTATAACCATCCGTTACACACAGACTTCTATACTACGAGGTGTTAACCAGTCCTAATTCCGTCTTGTGAAAATCTAATACAAAGTTGTCCATTCAGTCTACCCTTAGGCTCTTTTATCGTTTTAATCACTGATACAATCGTCATCCAAATATACTTATGTAGTAGATGACATGTTCACCAGTCTCGTTGTGCTTCTTACTCTTCAGACGTTCTTCAGTAATCTCTCTGTGGCTTCAGACTAAACCTCTTCATATCTGATCCCTTCTCTTCCTATAGCATGACCTTGAATACCCTTGGCGAAATTGAATCCGACACCTTCTGGAGCCTTACTTGTTACCCCACTTCTTTAGTCCTAGTATCATCAGTGTAGTAGTCGTTCACATTCTGCTTCTAGCTGGGAGGTAGTTCAATGCATCCTTAACAAACCTAGATGTGACTTATTCATATCCTTCCTGTACTCTCTGCTTGTTGAACTTACATGTGTTGTTGAAACTTTAAATCAATTAAGTATCTCTACTAGTAATCCTACACACCCCACTTGGTGCAAGTGATAATTCCTAAAATGTCTTTTTCCTTGATCCTCAGCTGGTAATAACTAGATCGAAGATCAATTCCTGAAGACATTGTCTTGTCTTGTAACTAGGAATTTGAAACTCTTCATCCTTAACAGACGATGACAACAGATTCCACAATACAATGCTCAATCTAATCCATCCCTAAGCCAGTTACTCCTTCCACTGAACTAGTAATTCTTTCTGCTAGCTATTACCACTCTTCACATTTTCCCTGACACCAAATCTGTCCTTAGCCGACTCCTGAAGCGTACTCAACAACTCCTTGCATACCCATCCGAATTCCTACTGATCACTTCAGTTTCCATTCAATCCAACTTATATACTTCAATTGATGTCCCTCGCAGTCCATGGTTGTCTCTTAACAAATTAGCTCTCACCCAAGTTATAACAAAGCTCTCATATGACAAGCTCAATTACTTTCACCACGAACCTCTTTAACAGTTGCATTCCAACTCTTCTCTTAGAAGTTTCTAATTCATCCCCAACAAACACTAATATCTCCAGCCACTTGTATAACAACCTTGAGGCATGTTCTTCATATAGGAATCTTTCCTGGAAGATACGCAACACCAAACTCTTACAGCTTGTTATACACCAAGAGTGAGGACTATCAAATCAACTGATCACCTCCGAGGAACTATCCTCGGGCTTCAAATGTAACAAGACATTCCAGTCTTCCATTCTTTACTCCTGGGCAATCCCTAATCGACCTTAACGTACTGAACCATTTCATAGAGATAATGTGCCCTTATCTGGCATCTTTCCAGTCGCCGTCTCCTATTTCTAGTGCATACTGACTAACTTCACTAAGCCTCATCACTGTCCTGACGACTATCCTGTAAACTATACCCTTTCTCGTCAAACCAGGAGACAAAGAACTGTCAGGGGCTCTTCTCTCCCGGTTACTAAGTATCTGCCTTGACCACGTTCCACCAATGAAAACACCATCATCCGCATCTCCAGCCCTTCGACACTCACGCTCCAAACTTCATTCCTTATATCTCAAATACCATGGCCGTCCCTGCTGCCCAAGCACCGATGAAAACCTCATGCACCGGAGCGGCCCTGATGCTCTGGGTCATCCTGGATTTCAATCCCTAAATGATTCATCATCTCCGGCTACATCTGCTTATATCAGTCTCCCAAACAAATCGACCAACCCACTAGCTCATTGACATACATTGTTGTTTCCTTACCATTCTCAACCAAGTTCATAAACTTATAGGTATCCGTAGCTCAGACTATGCCTTTATAACCTCTTTGTTGAATCACTGGCTAAATTCCTCTCAACCCTTTATAACAACATCTTGGGTCAGAGTACTATTTTCGGGAATTCTTCTGCCACAACCACTTAGCACCACCATTCTATCACATCCTATCACCTTCATGTAAACAAGGATGGGATTAACTATGCTCACCCTCTAATCAATTTCTGGGCACATCCAAAACTTCCTCATAACCAAGGAGTAATGCCTCTAAAGCCTTCCCTATAGCACTCCTGACTGTCTATACCTTTAAGTCAACCAACACTGGTGCCCCTGCTATTACACTATACAAAGCAGCTCTTTCCCCAGAAGGACCCATTGTTTCACCCATCTAGTCTCCTTTATCAGACCTCACAGCTTACCCATATACCAACAAACGTTGGCTGCAACCTTCTAGGCAGATGGAGGGTTCCAATCCCTACCTATCATCTGCAATCCCTACCATATCATCACCAAGTCCATTTAACCATTCCGAGCACAAATAGTCTGAATTCATCCGCCATTACTGACTAAACCCCTCAGCCCTGATGTTCATATCTAGAACCATCCCACGAGCGGGTCCAAACAATCACAATAACCATACACATAAAGCATAACAAACACTAGTCTACGCTATTATGCATTAACTAACAAATTCATTGCTACTAAATGTAATCATGTTCATCATGCTTCCCATATACTAATAAACATATTAAGCATTTAAATTCCATTTAGACAATTAACCACATGTAATTAATATACAAACCATTATCCAAACATTCATCCACATGCAATAGCAATGTTAATAAGCATGCCCCAATACCACCGCACAACAGTCAAGGGACAGGCCCTATCAGAATCTCATGCTCCCTATTAATCATACAAATTAATGCATTCATATTATATTCAAACACTTAAGCACATAATCTCATATATTCAATTACGAAATCCTGAGTCGAGATTGCAAATTTACATGTCTCGTCAGTCTTCAGGAACCCTTAAACCTAGGACGCTCTGATACCAAGTTGTAACGCCCTGGGTAGCCAAGGTTGTTACACTGTGTGATTATAAATGTGCAAGACTTGCTAATCAAGTCATATAGTTGAAAACGTGATCCTATAATCATAAACAGGTTAAGTTCAAAATATTTTGGTCATAAATAGATATTCTTTATTAAAATAATTGTTTAGTACATGGGATCTCAAAACAAGGTTTAAAAGACATGTTTATAAAAAATTCCAAAAGTTATAAATAGCCATGGGCACTTTAGTGGAAAATTATACATTTTTAGGTTTCCGTCCCTGTACAAACCCTCGACCGTGGCGGCCGAGCAGCTGACAATGTACACCTCGTCCCCAGAGCTCTCCAACTCATGGCCGAACCACCAAACCCTTGCCTCTACCTGCACCACGAAGCACTCGTGAGCCGAAGCCCAGCAAGAAAGCTATAATGCATAACATAATCAGGTAATTCACAGAGCATTAATCAAATACTTAATAGACTGCATCATACACATAATCAATGCTATCAATCATCAAACCAGTAAATAGCCATCCAGAGAATGAGCATGTTGCAATCATCAGATTAACATCAATAATCATTTCATTGTTTAAGTCACTGTTATTGGCTCGCTTAGGCCGAGCCTAGTGTTCAACCCACTGACTCTGGCTCGCTTAGGCCAAGCTCAGGGATTATTTGATTAACCTTAGCTACCAGTGGCTGAGCCGCGTCCTGTGCGCAAATATTGATTCTGGCACTCTTAGGATGTTTATCACATGTTCCATGGCATAATACCATCTCATGAAATCATATATAGATATAGGGAACTCTTAGTCCCAACATAGGCACAAAACCAGGTGTAGTTTTCTTACCTTTAATTCCGAGTGCCTCGGCTAAATGAGATGACCCTCGAACACGATCCCGTCCGAGCCCTAGCGAAAACCTAGTCACAACCGTAAAATAGAAACATCATTAACTCAATTTCGTAACCCAACTTCAGGACCAATCCCAAGCCCTCGGGAAGCCCAATTCCACCAAACGGGGTGGTGGAATCGACCCCCGAGCCCCCAAGCAAAAACCCTAAGAAAAACACCCAAAACCCATTTTTGTAGGCAGGGTAGTGCTATAGCGCCCTAAGGAGGGCGCTATAGCGCTACAAATAGAGCCAAAAGTGCCCTGACAACCCAGGCCTAGCGCTGTAGTGCCAAAAGGCTAGCGCTACAGCGCTAGTTACTGCAATAAAACTTCCCCTCAGTTTTCCTTTGAATTTTCCCGAACCAAAACTCCCCCAAAGCTCAACCACACTCCAAATTGAGCCTACCATCCCTTACATCTCATCCCACATAACCCAACAACAAAAACCTAGCCACATGCATCACCAAACAAAGAAAACAAGACTTGAACTCAAAACTCAAGAACTCAACAAGAAACTTAGAACTAACCCAGCAACTTAGATGATCAAGCTCAGAATTTCTTACCTTTGATGGGGAAATCGACCCTAGGCTATCCTCCAAACCTTCCCAGCTTTCAACTCCTCAATTCTTCAAGCTTAATTCCCTCAATTTCCACCAAAAACCAAGTTTAGAAATCCATTCCAACAAAACTCAGAAGCTTAAGAACAAACTTTAAACTATACCTTAATTGGGTGACTAACTCCTGTTGAATCCTCTAGCCTCCTCAAGGATCATAGACTCAAGACTTTTCCTAGACCTTCCCTGGAATTCAAGCTCCAAAACTCACAAGAAATGGTGAAGAATGACCTAAACCGTGAGAGAGAAAGAGCCCCTGTTTTTCTTCTTTCTTTCCTTCCTTCTTTCCCTTTTTTTTTTCAGCTTCTACTTGTTTCTAAACATTCCACTAACTCCAAATAATCAGATATAACAAGTATATCTCTTAATAGGCAAAAGACTCTTTTACCCTCCCATTTAAATCAAGCCTTTTAAAACACTCTAAGGGCATTTTGGTCATTTGTTCCCAATTCCTGCTAACTCCTCGAGTGTCCCTAATACTTACCACTTAATTCTCGTCATCTAATTAATCACCGATTATTTCCCCAAATGCCTAATAATCTCCAAAATATTTCCCATGTTCCCAGAAATACCCCCAGGCTCCCCGAGCCGGGTATAAATCCCCACCGTGACTATTTCGCTAAACCGCTCACTAGGATCGTCTCAAGCCACAAGCTGCAAATATATCCACATAATAATGTGGTCTCAACAATTTATCACATATAATTACATTTATGCCCTCAACGGGCCAAAATTACAAACATGCCCTTATAAACAAAAGAGGGCCCACATGTATATTTATACTCATAACACATGCATCTAATCATATCAATATACTCATATAATCATGCATGCCACATAGTCATGCATTTAATCATTTATTCATGTAAATACTAGCTATGCCCTCCCGGCACACTAATCAAGGCCCTTAAGCCTTATTAGCAATTTTGGGTTATTACAAGTGAACACTGACCTAGATGTCGATTTTTGACTGTCTTTGTCTGATTGGAAATCAAAATTAGTGTATCCAGTAGGGTTTAGCTCACCCTCTGAATATACCAGCATATTGTTTCTCGTTCTCCTAAGATACTTAAGAATGTTCTTTACTGCAATCCAGTGTTCCAAAATAGGATTTGATTGATAATGACTTACAATCCCAACTACAGAACATATGTCGAGCCTAGTACACAACATAACGTATATCAGACTCCCAACTACTGAAGCATAGGGATACTTTCACATATCCTCTTCCTCCTGAGGTGTCTTGGGACATTGTTCCTTTGAGAGAGAAATTCCATGTTTGGCTGGTAATTGAACTTTCTTGGAATTCTCCATAGAGAATCTTTCATGCACCTTATCTATATAATTTTCTTGAGAAAGTGCCAAGATCTTGTTCTTCCTATCCCTTAGGATTAGGATTCCCAGAACATTGCTCGCCTCACCCAAATCTTTCATTTGGAACTTTTAGCTATCCACTTCTTTACGTTTGACAATGTCTCTACATTGTTCCCAATGAGCAAAATGTCATCAACGTAAAGAACTAAGAAAACCACCACTTTTCCATTGATGTATTTATAGACACATGCTTTGTAGACATTTTGTTCAAAGCCATATGTTTTAATTGTTTCATTAAAAGTGATATTCCAAGAACTAGATGCTTGTTTTAATCCTTAAATGGACTTCAGCAACTTGCACACCTTTTGATCTTCCCCTTTATTTATGAACCCTTCTGGTTTTACCATATACATACTTTCATCAAGATAGCCATTTAGAAATGCTGTCTTGACGTCCATTTGCCATATCTAATAATCATTGACAACTGCTATGGATAAGAGGATACGAATTGATTTGAGCATGGCCACAAGAGAAAATGTTTCTTCATAATCAACACCTTCTCTCTGAGTGTAACCTTTGGCTACAAACCTCGCTTTGAAAGTCTCTAATTTCCCATCTACACCTCTTTTCTTCTTGTATATCCATTTACACCCTATGGGCCTGATATATTAAGGTGAATCCACAAGTTCCCAGAGAGAATTGGAATACATCGATTCCATTTCTTGGTTCATGGCTTCTTGCCATTTCTCCTTTTCAGGATCATCCATTGCCTCTTTAAAGGTTAATGGTTCGCCCTTGTCTGTATCAGGAACAAGGACATGTGCCTCATGTTCATAGCGAATAGGTTGTCTCAAAATGCTCCCACTACAATGTTGCATTGAGTTTTCTTTTTCAGGAATCATGGTTTCCTCAATTTTTCTTTTATCATTTAATGATGAAGATGATTGTGATGGAATCTTATCAGCTGTGAGTTCCTCCAATATTACCTTGCTCCGGGGTTTATAGTTATTCATATAGTCATGTTCAAGGAGGGTCACATTTGCGGAAACAAATACCTTTTGATCCTTGGGACTAGAAATAACCACCTCTTATTTCTGGAGCGTAGCCAACAAAAATGCATACTTCTGACCTTGATTCAAGTTTCCCTGATTTAGGTCTAAGAACATGAGTAGGACAGCCCCAAATGCGAAAATGGTGCAAACTAGGTTTGTTTCCATTCTATAGTTCAAGTGCTATTTTGCTAATGGTCTTAGATGAGACTACATTCAAAATGTACATCGCCGTTTGAAGTGCATATACCCAGAATGAGAGAGGAAGTGAAAAGTAGCTTAACATAGACCTGACCATGTCCAACAAGGTCTTGTTTCTTCTTTCAGAAACACCATTTTGCTATAGTGTTCCTGGTGCTGTGTGTTGGGATAAAATACCATGCTTCAGCAAGAAATCTTTGAATTCTAAATCTAAATATTCTCCACCTCGATCAGATCGAAGTGTCTTTAGAGTCTTACCTAACTACTTCTCAGCCTCAGCTTTGAATTCTTAAAACTTACCAAAGGTTTCAGATTTCCTAAGCGTTAGGTAAGTATGACCATATCTTGAGTAATCGTAAATAAAAGTGACGAAATACTCATACCCACCTCTTGCTTGTACATTGATTGGACCACAGACATCACTGTGTACAAGCTCCAAAGGTTCTTTGGCTCTATTGCCTTTCGCTGAGAAAGGACGTTTGGTCATTTTTCCTTCTAGACAAGATTCACAAACCAGAAGAGTTCCAACTCTTAGTTCTCTCAAAGGTCCATCTTTTTTTAACTGGTTTATCCTATCTAAACCTATATGACCAAGTTGAAGATGCCAAAGATATGTGTTATCCTCGTTTGAAACTTTTTGTCTTTTGTTACCTTGCGGTTTTGCTACTTTAAATAATTCTGAATTATTGAGCGTTTGTTCATTTTAGTGAAAGCGATAAAGTCCAAATATTCAATTGCATGTCTAAATAAAAAATTAAGAATAATCAAATTATAAATAAAATATTCTAAACTCATTACATGCAATAAAATTCCAAATTTACTAAAAAATGAACTAAACATTGTTCAAACAACAATAAAATTTTCTTTTAATAAAACTAAAGAATTTTAAATACATGGACTTTCTTTAACACTTTCTTGAAATAAACACTTTTCCTCTTCAACTTTTTGTCTCCATCTGCAAGTTCCTCATGATTGCTCAGGTGTCTATAAAAAAGAACAAATAACAAAAAACAAAAAAAAATATGATTAGTGGTTTCTAAATCAAATATTTAGAACTTTACGTATCATAATCCACTATTAAGCCTAAGGTAAAGGTAAATCATATCTACCTTTTTTTTTCGTGATTGTGGTCTTGTTGTAATTCCTCAAAGGCAACATCCCACAAATCACGATAATATTCAATGTATTCAAAAAAATTCCTTAGCTTCTCTTCCATGGCACTAAGACAGTAAAATCTCGCCATGTGATTTGATCTCATCCAATCAGCATATTTCTCATGTTCCTCTTTGTTTGCATCCCATGATGGTACAGGAGGAGGCCTCTTATCATTATAGATATGTTTAAGATTTTTGGCCAGAAAAACGAACAAAGTTTAATTTTCCCATCCATCTTCATCCTCTTTAGTCATTTTTACTTTCTTTATATGGTCATCAATCTTTTATGCATTACCAGGCACGTTATAGGAGAATAATTGGGTGGCAACATTTTACGGCTGAAAATAAAACACAATAATATTATCATTTGAAAAAATATCAATATTTTGGAATGTAAACATGATGCGTGAATGCAACAATTAAAACACATAAACATTTACTTTTCCACGATAAAACTACCCAACTAATAAAGTGCCGCCTTAGGGTCGGTCAAGTTAAATTCAGATAGCTTATAAGACAATCTTATCTTTATGATTTAAAACTTAAAATAACTCTTTATTTTCTCTTTTAAATATAAAGTACCGTTGGAATGGGCAAGATGTAATTATCCACCGCAAAAGCTTAATTACATCTTTGTAAGTGTAACCCATTATTTCAAATTTCATGACAACTTAGAGAGTGACGCCTTAGGGTCGGTCAAGCCTAAAATACATCACTTCTTCCTATCTTCGTAAGAAGCCAACCTTGGTATTGATATGTCTAGAAAAATTCCTTAAGAGGACGGAAACAAAGCTGCCTCGAGGCCCTATTCATATCTCACGGTGTTGTACTAATAATGGAGACCATAGGTCACATTGAGATGTTCAGCTTCTCCCACTTACTATTTTAGATTAAATGTATTTGATTAAACTAATCAATTAATTCCAAATTAATTACTAGTTTATTAATACCCTATGAATGTAATTAATTACAAAAAATATAATTATAAAAGAGCATGTTTCTATAATTAATGTGACCTAAATAATTACCCATTACATTCATCTAACTTTACTAAAACGCTTTTTACATAAAGTCGGTTATCTTAAAGGCCTATAAAAACTATTGCCTTTACTATGGTGTGAGTTACCAAGTTTTAACTAATGTAATACTTAGTAGTTTACATTCAATTGATTTCACCAAAAATATTCATATAAACAAATAGGATAATCCTAGATAATGATGTTTCTAAAAAATGCATGATTAATGAGAAACTGTGTGGGGTTTCTTGAATGGCATGTAATTGACTAATGCATGATCATGTTATCAATCAAACATCAATGAACATTTATTTAAATAAATACAATAAATAAATAAACTATAAATGATGAACCGAGTACTAATGGGTATTTCTAAAATTTACAACCCTTTGAAAAAAATTAGAAATAAAATTGCAATCTAAGCCTATGTAGCTTTCAAGACTCTCCAAGAATTCTCCTCCTCTCCTTTAGGCTTTCTTGATAATCTTTAGGAACTTTGTTTTGCCCAAATTATTAATTAGAAATTTTTTTTCTAATTAATTTATTTAATTAAAACTAACTTTTAATTAAATAACCATTTTGTCATCTTTTTAATTTAGTGGAATTAAATAATTAAAGAATCAAATTGAAATAATTATTTAAACTTAAGATATTAAAATATCTTAACCAACTAAAAGATATTTTATTTTCTAATAAAATAAATTAATGTGGATGCCAAAAATCCACTAAGGAGAAAAAATTGAGGTTTACCCTCGCTAGCCTCAAACCGAGCGTAAGTGTTAAAAATCTGGTACTTGTAGAAGACCCAAAACAAGTGCCAAAAGCTCCTCACGTGCCACCAAGGACCCGCGCGCGCGCACCTCGCGACGCCCCTGCTCTGCGCGCGCGCGCACCTCGCGACGCCCCTGCTCTGCGCGCGCGCGCACCTCGCGACGCCCCTGCTCCGCGCGCGCGCACCACGCGACGCCACCAGGACCCGCGCGCGCTGGCCGTGCGACACCACCAGCATCCGCGCGACACCACCAGACTCCGCGCGTAAGGAGGCCTCGCCCCGAAGGGACTCGCCCAAGGGTCACGCATGCGTAGGGAGGCCTCGCCCCCAAGGGACTCGCCCAAGGATCATGCACGCGTAGGGTGGCCTCGCCCCTAAGGGCCACGTCGAAGGCATCAAGAGACATAGCCTCCACTAAACACCCTTCGGCCATATACCAGGGACCTCGTAGTGTGGGGGCTGCAAAGTGATGGTTTCACAAGATGAGACCCTCATCTCATTTGTAGGCGTCATGCCTCGTCACACACGCAGTAGGCCCCTTTGAAGAGGCCTTACCTCTCTTCCTGAGGTAAGTGCCACCAACGGGGCACCACTCTCCCAATGAGTCACATGAGATGAAGAGTAATAGGAGAGACCCAATAACTATTAGATATAGAGCCAATAGTGGAATAGATGACTGAGTATATCGTTCATGTCAACACACTAGCTTCCCTACACTTAGTAGGACGTGGAATAGCCTTGAGCAGATACATGCCTTGGAGAGGCGAGAATAACCATCGGGTACATAGTACCCGTACCTGTATGGGTGCATGACGTACAACCATGAGGAGGATAGGAGCACGACCCTGACACCTGTATCACACAGGTGGTGTAGGTACGGATTTGTACAGAGAGTGGAGGCACTATATGCATGCCTCTGACTATGTACCAGACAGACACTATGATCTTCTACTCCACCACTCTTCCCACACCACTAACACCCGTGCTATTACCCTGATAGTGTACTTATGTACTATTTTGTCCCAAGGGACCACCATGTATAAGGGGCCATTAGAGCCCAGCTATGAGGGGTTGGAAAATTCATTGTAGGCAGAGGCTATTGAGAAATATACTAAGGCTTGCTCCATTGTTTACTTGTGTTTACTTTTCCTTAAAGTTTATTCTCAGTTCTTATATAAACTTCACCTGACTTACCTTTGAGTTTTCCGATCTAATTTCGTTGACGAGATTTCATCGTCAACAATTAAGATAATTAAACTTTTAAATTCATATAATATAAAAAATTAATTAAATAAAAGATATTTTATAACAACTTAGGATCTTGGGTTTGGGCACCAAGATGGTGCCCTAAGGCCGGCGGCACAAGGAGCCATGGGCACAAAGTGCATGGCTGGGGAGGCTGGCTAGCATGCAGGTGCGCACGCGGTAGGAGCCAGGCGCACGGGCACGGGCGGGGTTGGACAGGCACTGGGTGTGCGTGGGGATCCTCGACAGGTGCCAGGTGCACGGGGCACTGCATGTGGGAGGCACTAGGGGCGCACACGAGGGAGCAGGGGCTTGGGCTTGGGCTAAGTGATGTGCGCGGGAGGTCGATTCCTGGGTGTGCACGCAGGTGAGGTAGCCACAGGGCTGGTGCGTGCAGCTAGGGCTCGGGCCCTTGGCTTGAGTCCTCCCAATTTTCTTTGTGTACATATTTTCACTTTAAATTTCAAGAAATAAAATTACGAAAATGTTATGCCCTTTATGGCTTACACAACATCTAGAAAAATAATAAATTTCCTAACCCAATAGCACCATATAATTAACGATCCATCAGTTAACCACACATAAAAAAGAATATCCATCCATTCAATATACATATCAGCATACATATAACAAATGCAAGAAACATACACCGTATTTAATATATATATGTATAGACTGCTCTGATACCAATTGTTGGTATTAAATGATCAAATCAAAGGTACGAAGCATACTATATGGACCCATTTTAATAAATATTAATACCGGCTAGGATCATATACATATATAAATATTAAATCACATACAAATAGATCAGTGATTACCTCTCGTAGCTATCAAGTGTCCTTGAGTCTTTTTGTGTAAATCAACGATCTTCCTATCCAGTGTACTGATATCTAACACCCTGATCTTCCAGATCAATCCTCAAACATACAAAGACGTGTGTGGGCACGTAGGATTCAAAAGGTTGATTTATGTGACTCCCTAGATGTACTCAACACATGAGATCTAGAGAGTTTTGACAGAGAGAAGATTTAGAATAGTTTTCAGGTTTAGAGAAAACTATTGCTTTAGAGAGATAGTCTGATTATTCATCCTTTTGTGAATATCACATATATCAGATTTATAAAGATATTTAATCTAATTAAATAATCTTTATTTAATTAAAATATAATTCAAATTAAAACTGATTAGATATGTTCATTTAATTATCTATTTAAATCATATTTAAAAAGAATAATTAAGTAACTGATTAAACAAATTTATTTAAAATTCAAAATTCAAATCCCAGGGATAAAAAACTCTGATGCTAGGCACTACACACTACACTGTAGATTGTGTGTCGCCTAGCCTTACTAGGGTTGTCCTAATATTCTCATTTGTGTATTTAATCAACTTTTAAGACAAGATATTAATTCCAACATAAATAACAGTTAATTCAAAATTAACTTTATCTTAAAATATCATTTTTAAATTAAATAAATAAATATCATATTATAAATAAGATATTTATTATTTTCTCTCTTTATATTAATCTAAATAAGAATAATATTAATTTTAACCTATAGTTTTTCAAAATAAAAACTATATAGTTAAATAATTAATTCACAATTAATCAATTACCCATAATTATCAAACAATTATTTCATTGCCCTGGAAAATGAATTCCTTTGCAATCGAGTCCTTTCTCATAACAAATCTTTCTTTACACATCCTTACCCTTGATAGTGTAGGACACAAGTGATCTAGGGACCATGAACCTATAATACAAAGCTCCAATAAACCAGATTATTAATTAAACTATTTAATCTAATAATCTTATTTATTAATTCCATGATTACTCCACTATAAATATGGAATTGCACTCTAAGTATTTATAGAATTATATTTACAGAGTTTTCTCTAGTAGTCCATTGATATAATCAATATATGTAGTTTTGTCCTCCATTATTGGTTTGTTAATTAGAGCTAGTCAAAATTACCATTTTACCCTTCTAATTACCTCTTGATCCTTAAGTACCATTAATTCACTAGCGAATAATTAATCTATAATCTAATTATAGATTTGAGCTCAATAATTATTCAGTTCCAGAATCAACCCTTAAGGGAACCAATATTCGATCCGTTAGGAAAGCATGGATTCCAATATTGTAATTCATGTTCCCAACCATCCATGATATTAAATCTTTAAAACAAAAGTCATTAGCCTCATTATTCAAGAAACCTTAACTACTGAATCAATAGATCCAATTAACATAAATAGGAGTTCATGAATACTCAGGATTTAGAATGATCTACAACTGATAATCTATTTTGATAAGAATTAAATATTTACATCAAACGACAAGTTTATAAAGTTAATTAATTCTCATTGGTCCTGTCATATATAATCTGTATTATATACAACACCTTTACTAAGATGTCTATCCACATCAGTAATTCGAATCTAGATTACTTGCATCTCATATGCTTAGCAAACCGTACCAGTAACCATTTATTAAAGATTCCTTACTTTAATATGTTACTGACTATTTTATTCATTATATATGATCTTAATTGTCTCTTACTATTACAAGATCATATTCTCATGAATGAATGAGGAATTTTCTTGATATTATTATATAATTAATTCATATAATAATTATAACATTCAAATATATTAAAATTATACTTGTATATAAAATCAATAAAATGTCTTTACATGATTTTAGGGAATTAATCCTAACCAAGGTCAAGTGTGATTATTCTTAGACTGTGTAGGTATGAGACTACAGAGTTGAAGAGGGTTAAATTGATTGATGAGTACTACCTATGCCAACAAGATGCATCTTCTTTTCGGTAGCCCATCACATGGGAACTCCAATGTTAAGCATACTTTACCTGGGGTAGTCTCATGATGGTTGACCTTCTGGGAAGTTTTCCTAGGAAGCATGCGAGTGAGGACAAAGCACTCTGGAAAGACTCGTGTTGGTTTGTAGGGCCAGTCGTCATTCCAGGAAGCAGCCATAGTGACGTGGGGTATTACAGTTATGCTTTGAAACAATTATAAATTTATATATGAATTTGTTAAGATTGAATAATCTATATGCTTCATGGTGTTTGTTGTGCTTGTTTGCATTTTTTTTGTTTGTGATTGATCGACTAGGGGGCTGTAATCCGCAATAAACATGTGAAATGTAGGTCGTATGGTAGGGCCACTATAGGGGTGTGTTTGCCACCTGTTGTGACACTAGCAGTACAACCACCTGAGATTTGAAACAGGTGGGAGCCTCTTTATGAACGATTCAGGAGACAACATCCTGCAATCTTCGAGGGAGGAACAAATCCATTGAAGGCTGAACAGTGGATGAGTATGATCACCTATATTTTGGATTTTATGAGGGTGGAAGGCAATGATAGGGTGGCCTGTGCCACCTATATGCTTAGAGAGGATGGTCACATTTGGTGGGAGGTGGCATCCCTGACTCAAGGCATTTCTACTCAGAGTTGGGATGGATTGAGAGATCTATTCAATCAGAAATATTACAACGTTGTCGTCAGGGTGGCGAAGGTGAATATGTTCATTGGATTGGTATAGGGAAGTATGATAGTTGATGAGTATGCTCTGAAGTTTGATAGGCTGGTAAAGTTTGCACCATACATAGTGCCTACAGATATAACCAGACAGGACAGGTTTATTCGAGGGCTTAATGCTATGATAGCTCAAGATGTGAGGATCAAATCAGTACCTGGGGAGACGACTTATGCCTAGGTGGTTGAGAAGGCCCTCACTGCTCAGGAAGCAAAGAACAAGAATTGGAGAGCAAACGCTGCGAGACGGGATGTTCGCAGGGTAGTGCCTCCATATACAAGGCCTGGTAGGGACAGAGACCCCAGTGGTCAGAAGAGGAAAACCCCTAACACCTTGATCACTGCTGGTCCTGATAGGAGGGGCCGGGGTGCCTAGGGTGGCCGCCAGGGATGCGGTGAGTCATAGGGTAGCTATCCAGAGTGTAATAGATGCAGGAAATGTTGAGCCAAGGCTTGTTATTGCGGGGTGGTTGGACACCTCAAGAAAGATTTGTCGACAATGAAGAAGGAGGAACCAGGGAAGGTGGACAGCTTGACTCCAGCTCGAGTGTTCACCTTGACACATGCAGAGGCTGAGGCTAGTCCCTCGGTAGTGACAAGTCAGCTTTCTAGCGCTGACTCTTCATATAATATATTGATTAACTTTGGTGCTACACATTCATTTGTTTATAGTAAAGTGATTGATAGATTGTGTAGGCCTAGTGAGTATTACACTACGGGGTTTGGGACTATACTGCCTACAAGAGAGCTGGTAGTTTCTAGGAGATGGATTAGAGCATTGCCAGTGATGGTGGATAGTAGGGAACTATCAGCAGATTTGATTGAGATGGGTATGGATGATTTCGATATCATTTTTGGGATTGATTGGCTAGTTAGATACGGGGCCACTATAGATTGCAGGAAGAAGATAGTGACTTTTGAGCCTGAGGGTGAGGACCCCATTGTTTTTGTGGGTGCTGTGCATGGACCTCGCGTTCCCATGATATCAACGTTGAGGGCTAGGGACCTACTATAAGGTGGTTTTATATGTTTTCTAGATAATGTGGTGGATACCACTAGAGTTATGTCAGTGGGGCCAAGAGAAACTAGACTGGTATTGTAACGCCCTGGATAGCCAAGATCGCTACACTGTGTACTTATAAAGGTGCAAGACTTGATAATTAAGTCATTAATTTAAAAACGTGTAACTAAACATGTATGAGCTAGGGTTAAAGAGGTTTTGGTCTCAAAAGTTTCATTTTATATAATTAAACTATTATATACATGGGATCCCAAAAGGAACAGAGTTAAAAAGTTGGGTTACAGACTTCCAAAATAATACAAACATCTGTTAGCCATACTAAGGCAAAATGGGCAATCTTTGGGTCTCGCGTCCCTGCCTAAACCTCAACCGTGGCAGCTGAGCAGCTGGCCATGTACATTCTACTCGCAGAGCTCTCCAATCAAGGCTGATCAAGCTTGCCCTTGCCTTTACCTACACCACGTATCAACCGTGAGCCAAGGCTCAGCAAGAAAACATGTGCAACACAAACAGTAATAACAGATAATAAATTCACTAAGCATGAACTCTCATAAAATAATCCACATTAATCATTCAACATTTATTCAGAATCATGGATGCAATCAAACACTTATGACATTCATATCACATAATAATCAGGGCCGACATCTTAGGCCGCACCCTCTGTTTACCCCACTGACTCCGACCCGCTTAAACCGAGCTCAGTGCATATTAAGCTGTCCTTGGCTACCAGTGGCCAAGACGCGCCCTGTGTGCTAGTGTAACCCTTGGTACCCTTAGGCCATTGGTTCACTAATTAGCTTGCATGGAATAATACCATCTTTTTAAGCATACACAATAGGGAACCCTTAGTCCCGTCACAGATAATCAACCAGGTGCAGTTTTCTTACCTTTGATCTTTGCGGTTTTGGATTACGAGCGACGCTCCTCAAGCACGATCCGTTCCCGAACCTAAGATTTTATCACCTAGTCAAAACCAAGGTATAGGGTTCCATTAATATTCAAATTAGGGTTTCCGGTTACAAAACTAACTTCCGGGAATTCGAATTCCACCAAGCATGGTGGTGAAATCGATCCCAAGCATTCTAGACCACATTCCCATGCGTAAAATCCCCAAATGTTCAAGTGTGCACCCAAGGGATGCGGCCCTTGAAGCATAGCCGCGGCCCTACCCTCAAAACAGAACCAAGGGCTTTCCTGGAAGGAGACACGCCCCACGACCCTAGCATTGGGCGTTGCGGCGCTCACCCTTGGTCGAGCCTCCTTGGCTCATCTTCATCCTAGGGCCTCAGCGCTCTAGAACAGAGCCGTGGCCCATCCCTTCGAGCCCCGAAATTTCACCATTTCAATCCTTAAAACCTTACCCAAAATCACCCCAAAGCTTCCTAATTCAAAAACAAATATTCCCAATACTTTTAGGATGACTTTAGCAATATAATTCAACATAAAACTCAGCCTAGAACCCATAGAAATCCATGTTTCAATCTCTGAAACTCAAGAACCTCAAAACACCCAACCAGCCATGCAAAACTCGAATTTACACCTCTAATCATGAATTAGAGCTTACCTCTTCAGTTGAACTCCTTCTCTAAGCAAACTCCCAGCTAAGTCTCAAGTTTATCAGCTCAAATTCAACCTTAAACATTAATAATACAATCATCTCAGTACCCAACTAAGAACTCAAAGCTTCTAACTTCAAAACACAGTTTAATTCTTACATTAGCCTTGATTATGTGTTCCCTGAATAATCTCTGAGCTAAGCTTCAAAACCCCCCACTGAATTCCCAGCTCAAAGTCCAGCAAAATTCCTAGTTTTCCCCCTTGTGGTTTGCCTAATTTCCTTGAGAGAGAAAAAAGCTGAGAAGGAAAAGAGAAAGGTCGGTCTATTTTTAGTTCTACAGTTTTCCTTTTCCTAATGAGAATTTCGTCCTCGAAATTTACCTGAATAGCTCGGGATACTGATCCCGCATCGCTGTCTCTAACTCCCAGGTCGCTTCCTCGACCGTGCTATTTCTCCACAATACTTTCACTAACAGAATTGTCTTGTTCCGTAAGACTTTGTCCTTCCGATCCAAAATTTGAACTGGTCGCTCTTCATAGGACAAGTCTGTCTGCAACTCTAAGTCCTCATACTTCAACACATGTGTTGTATCAGAAACATACTTCCGCAACATGGAGACATGGAACACATTATGAACTCCTGATAGCAACGGTGGCAAGGCCAGCCTATAAGCCACCTGTCCAATCCTCTCTAGGATCTCAAAAGGTCCAAAAAACTGAGGGCTCAGCTTGCCCTTCACTCCAAACCTCCTCACTCCTCTCAATTGTGAAACTCGCAGAAACACGTGGTCCCTAACCTGGAACTCCACGTTCCTACGCTTAGAATCAGTGTAGTTTTCTGTCTACTCTGCGAAGCAAGCATTCTCGCTCGAATCTTTTCAATAGCCTCATTGGTCTTCTGAACCATGTCTGGTCCTAAGTACCTCCTCTCACCCATCTCATCCCAATGTATGGGTGATCTACATTTTCTCCCATATAACATCTCATAAGGAGCCACTCCAATCGTGGACTGATAACTGTTGTTATAAGAAAATTTGATCAACGGAAGATACTTACTCCAAGATCCCTCGAAGTCAATCACACACGCCCTAAGCATGTCCTCCAACACCTGAATCGTCCTCTCAGACTGTCCATCAGTCTGAGGATGAAAAGTTGTGCTAAACTTCAGCTGAGTCCCCATGGCTCTCTGCAGAGCTCCCCAAAACTTGGAGGTAAAGATAGGGTCTCAATCAGATACAATAGACTTTAGAACCCCATGGAGACGAACTATCTCCCTCACATACAACTCTGCATACTGTTCCACTGTATAGGTCGACCTCACTAGTAGAAAATGAGCTGACTTGGTGTATCTGTCCACTATCACCCACACCGAGTCATGAAGTCCAACTATCCTGGGTATTCCTCCCACAAAATCCATCGTAATATCCTCCCATTTCCACTCTGGGATACCGAAAGGCTGAAGCAATCTCGCTGGTCGCTGATGCTCAGCCTTAACCTGCTGACATGTCAAACATCTAGACACATACTCTACCACATCCTTGTTCATCCTGGGCCACCAATATAATGTCCGTAGATCCTGATACATCTTCGTGGTACCCGGATGAAGTGAGTATGGGGTAGTGTGAGACTCATCCAGTATCTCTCGTCTGATCCCATCGTCTACTGGAACACAAATTCGTCCCTGATATCGAAGCAAACCTGTCTCAGAAATAGAATAATCCTTAGCTGCCCTTGCTAAGACATGCTGCCTAACTTCCTGCAACTGCACATCCACCAACTAACCCTCCTTGACCCTCTCTAATAGGGTTGACTGCAAGGTAATATCCTTGCCCTAGCCATCTCATCATCTAATTCCCTCGAGATCTGGGTGGAACTATACAACTGTCCTCGGCCCCTCCGGCTCAACGCATCTGCCACCGCATTGGCTTTCCCAGGGTGGTAAAGGATATCACAGTTATAATCCTTAACCAACTCCAACCAACGTCTCTGCCTCATATTTAGATCCTTCTGAGTGAAGAAATATTTCAAACTCTTGTGGTCAGTATATATCTCGCACTTCTCCCCATACAGATAATGATGCCACACCTTCATTTACCACCCAGGAAAAGCCAATGTAGTGGCAGATGCGTTGAGCCGGAGAAGCCTAGGGCAGTTATTTAGTTCGAAGAAAAGATCAAAGAATTGGCAGAGCAGATGGCCAAATCGAGGATAGAACTGGTTGTGGGTCGGTTGACCAATATTACTTTACAGTCTACCCTCCTAGATAGGATAAGAGAGGGTTAGTTCGATGATGCGCAGTTGAAGGAGGTTAGAGGGAATGCCCTAGCTGGAGTGGCTAAGGATTATTCTATATTAGAGACGGGTTGCTACGGTATAAGGATCAGATTTGTGTTCCGATGGATATGGTAATTGGATGAGAGATACTTGATGAGTCCCATACTACACCATACTCACTCCATTCAGGCACCATGAAGATGTATCAGGATGTATGGACTTTGTATTGGTGGCCTGGGATGAAGAAGGACGTGGTTGAGTACGTGGCCAAGTGTTTGACCTGTCAGCAGGTGAAGACTAACATCAACGACCAGCGAGATTGTTACAACCTTTGGGTATTCTCGAGTGGAAATGGGAAGATATTACTATGGATTTCGTTTGAGGTTTACCCAGGACGGTGGGGCTACACGACTCGATATGGGTGATAGTAGATAGATACACCAAGTCAGCTCACTTTTTGCCAGTGAGGATGACCTATACTGTAGATCAGTAGGCAGAGTTATATGTCAGAGAGAATGTGCATCTCCATGGGGTTCCTAAAACTATATTATCAGACTGGGATCCCATATTTACCTCCAAGTTTTGGGGAGGTTTGCAGAAGGCTATGGGAACTCAACTAAAGTTTAGTACAGCCTTCCATCCTCAGACAGACGGACAGTCTAAGAGGAAAATTCAGATATTGGAGGACATGTTTGAGAATGCGTATTAGACTTCGAAGGGTCTTGGAGTAAGTACCTCCCTTTGATTGAGTTTTCGTACAACAACAGTTATAAATCAATGATTGGAGTAGCTCCATACGAGATGTTGTATGGAAAGAGATGTAGATCACACATTCATTGGGATGAGATGGGGGAGAGGAAGTATATTGGACCGGAGATGGTTCAGAAGACTAGTTAAGCTATTGAGAATATCCGAGCTCGAATGCTCATTTCATAGAGCTGACAGAAAAGCTACGTTGATCCTAAGCGTAGGAACGTGGAGTTCTAGGTAGGGGACCACATGTTTCTATAAGTTTCACCATTACGAGGGGTGAGGAGGTTTGGAAAAAAGGGAAAGCAGAGCCCTAAATTCATAGGACCTTTTGAGATCTGGAGAGGATAAGGCAAGTAGCCTATAAATTGGCTCTGCCACCGTCGTTATCAGAAGTTCTCGACGTATTCCATATCTGTATGCTTCGGAAGTACATCTTAGATACGAATCGTGTATTGGGATATGAGGGTCTAGAGTTACAGACCAAATTATCGTATAAGGAGTGACCTGTCCAGATCCTAGATATGAAGGATAAGGTTTTGAGGAACAAGACGATTCCTCTAGTCAAAGTCTTATGGAGGAATAGCAAGGTCGAGGAAGTGATATGGGAGCTAGAGTCATCTATGCGGGATTAGTATCCCGAGTTATTCAGGTAAATTTTGAGGATGAAATTCTCTGTAGGAGGGGGATAGTTGTAACGACCCAAAAATACTATTAGGATTTAGGTACTTTATTAGCGTGTCGGGAGGGCATAATTGGATATGTATGTGATTATGTGATTTAAATGCATGACTATGTGGCATGCATGATATATATGATAATGTGAATATATTATATGCATGTTTACGAGTATTAGATATGCATGTGGGCCCTTTATTGTTTATAAGGGCATATCTATAATTTTGGTCCGTTAATGGCATAAATGTGATTATATGTGTTAAATGGTTGAGACCACATTATTATGTGGATATATTTTCACTATATGCCTTGAGGCGATCCTAGTGAGCGGAATAGCGGAATAGTCATAGCGGGGAATAATACCCGACTTGGGAAATTATAATATATTTTAGGGCTTATTGAGTAATGAGAACGTATTTGGTAATTAGTTTGGCGTGACGGGATTAATTGGAAAATGGTAGGATGACTTGAGGAATTAGTGGGAATTAGGAAAATGACCATGTTACCCTTAGAACAATTAGAGGGCTGAGTTGTCTTGAGGGGTACTTTAGTATTTTTGGCTAAGGTGCAGGATCAGCTGAGGTTTAGGAAACCACCAGAGTTAGTAGGAAGACACTTGATCTCTCTCACTCCCTCACATACAAGTTTTCTATCCTTCTCTCTCTAGAACCTAAGGGAAACTCTGAGTTTTGAAGGACAAACATAAAATAACAAGCTAGGAATTGAGCTGAAGGGAACTGGGAAATTAAAGCTAGGGCAACCAAGAATTTGCTGAGGACGTAAGCTGCAAGCTGAGGTAATGTTTCAAGTTTTAATGGTTGAATTCTGCTGTATTACAGTTAGAATTTAGATTTTGTATTCAGAGGGATTTCACGACTGGTTTTGGGTATTTGACAAGTGTAAGGAGTGGCTTATGGGTTGGTTATGATGGTTAGGCTATAAGGTTAAGGGTACTGGACTTAAATCTGAGTTTGGCTGATGTTTGGGGTTGAATTTTGAGGTTTAGACTTGAGGAAAAACATAGGAAAAAGGCTGGTTTTCTAGGTTTGGGGTCTCGGGCTGCGGCCTTGTTCTTTAGGAACCATGGCCCATGTGCTTGAAGAGGCTGGAAGGCCTCTGTTCTGTCTAGGCGCGCTGCGGTGCAAGGTGTAGCGCGCCACGACCCGTGTTCTTTAGAAGAGAGGCATTTTGCCTCTGACTTGAACGCATCGCGACCCTTAAGGGTTTAGCCGTGGCTCAAATGTAAAACCAAGGTTGTTTGAGGCTTTTAAGCTTGGAAACCCAAATATTAAGGCCCAGGAAGGATCCTACCACCCAGTTTGGTAGAATCCAAGGTCCTAGAGGCTAGATTATTATTTTGAAGTTGAGTATTGGATTGGGATTTGATAGTTATCTATTATTCTTGTGACCAGGGTTACCGTTAAGGCTCAGGATTGAGGATAATGCTCGGGACTACTCTTTATCTATCTCTCGGGACTCAAGATAAGAAAACTGCACCCATGTGGTTGTGTTTGGGACTAAGGTTCCCTATAACTGAACATAGGTATTTTGTAATTGTATGGCTATTGTATGCAATATGAAAGTATGACCTAAGGGTGCCAGGGCTGATGATAAGCATACTAAACGCAGCTCGGCCTAAGCGAGCTGAGATCAGCTAATAATCATAGGGCTCGACCTAAGGGTGCTAATACCTAATTGCCTTTATTACTGAACGAAATATATGTTGAAATTATATGTTAATCGTTGTCGAGCTTTATATTTGTATTCTGCTGATTAGTTGAACTGATTGGATTGAAATTGATTATATGCTCTTGTGTTTATCTATGCTTGTTGTTTATGATTTTCTTGCTGGGCCTTGGCTCACGGGTGCTACGTGGTGCAGGTAAAGGCAAAGGAAAGTTGAACCAACCATGAGTTGGAGAGCTCTGGGGGAGGAGTGTACATCGTCAGCTGCTCGACCACTGTGACCGATGGAATTTACAAGAATTAGAGCTCTAAACTGTATTGTGCTATTTAGACTGGCTTTTTGCTGTACCATCTTTTGAAGGTTGTTCCTTGTAAATACTATTTTTGGGATCCCATGTATCAAATACTTGTTTTAATGAAAATTAACCATTTATGATCAAAATCTTTTAACCCTAACCTATCAGTTGACTTTAGAATCACATTCATGTTCAAACGGCTTGATTAATAAGCCCTGCACTATTTCAAACACACAGTGTAATGGTCTTGGTTATCCAAGGAGTTACAATGGGCCAGCTCCAAGGCTGGTTATACAGAGGACAAGGCAAAGGGCCTGAGGGTGACTCATTAGTCTCATATCCTAGGGCGCCGAGCCCCAGTATGATTCCATAATCATGTATTTTTTTGGACCCCGATATAATTTATTGATTGTTTATCTAGGGCTATTGGCCCTTATGACACTGTAGTCATTTATATGAATGGTATGCATGCATGAGTAGGATGATTACTGCTAGGCATGCTTATTATGATTTGGTAATACGTTATTAACTGCTTATGAGCATGTTTAAGTTTTCTTGCTAAGCCTTGGCTCACAAGTGCTATATGGTGTAGGTAAAGGAAAAATAAATCTGGACCATCCTTGAGTTAGAGAGCTTAGGTGACGATGTGTACATAAGCAACTGCTCAACCACCACAGGCGAGAGTTTAAAGAGGAACTAGGGTCATACCCTATTTTGCCACTTAGGTTGGCTGGTTGTAACTTTTCCATTGTAATTAACCTTTTAAACGTATTTTGGGATCCCATGTATAAAGTAAACGTTTTATTGAAATGATGGTACCTTTGACCAAATTTTTTAACCCTAAACTGTTAATCACGTTTAGTTACACAATTATGGCCAAATGACTTGTTTAGCAAGTGTAGCACTATTTAAAATACACAGTGTAACAGTCCCTGAGTAGTAGGGCATTACAATGACATTCTCCTCATTGGAAACAATGTAGAGACACTGTCAAACGTAAAGAATTGGTTAGCCAAAAAGTTCCAAATGAAGGATTTGATCGAGGCGAGCTATGTTCAGGGAATCCAAATCCTAATGGACAGGAAGAACATGCTCTTGGCACTTCCTCAAACTAATTATATAACTAAGGTTCTTGAAAGGTTCTCTATGGAGAATTCGAAGAAAGGTCCATTACCGGCCACGCATGGAATTACTCTTTCCAAAGAGCAATGTCCAAAGACATTTCAAGAGGAAGAGGACATGAGAAAGTATCCCTATGCTTCAGTTGTTGGGAGTCCTATGTATGCTATATTGTGTACTAGAACTGACATATGTTATGCAGTATGGATTGTGAGTCGTTATCAATCAAATCCTAGTTTGGAACACTGGAATGTAGTAAAACACATTGTCAAGTATCTTAGGAGAACGAGAGATTATATGCTTGTATATTCAAGGGGTGGGTTAAACCCTACTGGATTCACTGATTCGGATTCTCAATCAGACAAAGACAGTCGTAAGTCGATGTCTGGGTCAGTATTCACTCTTGGTGGAGGAGCTATAGTCTGGAGAAGCATTAAACTATCCACTATAGCAGATTCAACCATGGAAGCCGAGTATATAGTAGCTTGTGAAGTAGCTATGGAAGTGGTTTTGTTGAGGAAGTTCTACATTGATCTGGAAGTAGTTCCAAATATGGATAAGCCACTAATCATGTACTGTGACAACAGTGAAGTTTTATTTGTTTAATCAATTATTTAATTATTTAATCAATTATTTAATTATTCTTTTCAAATGTGATTTAAATTAAATAATTAAATAGGTTATAACTAATTAGTTTTACTTGAATAAAATAAAGATTAATTAATTAAGTTAATTATCTTTATAAAACTGAACGAGCGATACTTTAAGAAAAATGTTTTTTAAGCGATTAAAAGTTTAGACTGTCAGACTCTCTCTCTAAAAAAGAAAGCGATAGGTTTTCATAAACCTGAAAAACTATTTAATACATCTTCTATCAATCAAACCTCTCTAGATCTCATTTGTTGAGTACATCTAGAGAATTCTAAATCAGTCTTTTGAATCCTACGTGCCCACACACGTCCTTGTGTATTTGAGGGTTGGTCTGGATGATCAATGTGTGAGCTTTTAGAATCTGGATTGGAAGATCATTGATTTATACAAAAATATTTGTTGATTCTTGATAGGCTACAAAAGTTAATCTCTATTCTATTTGTATGTGATTGAATATATCTATATATGAATGATCCTGGCTGGTATTAATAAATTTTTAAAAGACCCATTCCGCTGCGTAACTTTGATAAAAACCAACAGGAGGTACATACTAGCTAGCACTAGTTTTCATCAAACACTGAGATGAGGTAGAATTGACTCCACCCATTCATCTCGTACGTCATTGAATTCTTCAAGCTGGTACACCATTGTGCTTTTGAACTACAAATTAATTCACAAAATTAATTATAATAAAATTATGTATGATTTTACAATAAAAATTATTGTCAAGATATATGATTTGCCGTCAAATGGGATCACCACCAAATCCAATCAACTGCAAAAAAAAAAAAAAAAAAAATCCAAACCTAACCACAATTTCAGAATTTCAATGTTATCTAATTAAAATTAACTTAATTAAACTAAAAGAATAATTGAAAAATAATTAACCTCGCCTATGTGGAGGTGGCAAGGGGCGGAGGCTCTAAGCTATCCACCAAGTAGATCACCACAACAAAAAGTGCCAAACCAAACCACAATTAAAAATTTACAATTAACAATTAAAACTAATTATATAATTAAATTAAAAAAGTAAATTAAACAATTGAAATAAATTCTAACAAAAATTTCAACTAATTTGAAATTAATTTAACCTAATTAAAAATATAATTAATATAAATTTAAATTTAAACTAAACTACATTTTACAAACATAATTCTACAATCCTAATCGTAATTCTAAAATCAATTTGCTAACAACAAATTAAACATATAATTATATATTTATTTATATACATATATATATAATTTATGAAAAAAAACAATAATCGGTTGGTTCGTGGGGGAAGGGAGGAGCCGTGGGGGTTTGGGCTCTCCTCCTCATCGCCGGCGTACGAGAGAAGGTGAGAAGAGTCATGGGGGATGGCGGAGCCATGTGGGTTTGGCGGAACCGTGGGGGAGGGTGGAGTCATGGGGGAAGGCTCTTAATTGTGAGGGAGGGGCGAAGGCGAGGAGTTCCGAGGTCTAAAGGGCCTCTCGGTGGTCAAGAAGTGGCTCTCGGGGGTTAGGAGGGGCTCTCGGTGTTCAGGAGGTGGCTCTCGATGGTTGGGTTCGCAGTCACCTCTGCAAAATTGTTTTTAGGGGATCGGGAGGGAATGAGGATGATGAAACAAATTTTTCCCTATATCGAGCTCAGCATCAGTTTAGAACTAATACTACTAATTATAAATTGACGTGATTTGGCTCAGATGCGTTGGTTCTTAACCAATGCTATCGTTACTAATAATGAAACTCAAAGTTTCATTGTAAAAAAGCATCAGTTGTGAACCGATGCTATTGAGGCTCATGTACTAGCATCAATTTAGTAACTGACGTTGTTTGTTAACAGTCGAGACGCTTGTATACCAATGCTATTGACCTGAGATTATCAATAGCGTCAGTTCACAGTGCAAACCAACGCCGTAGGTACTATTTGGCATAGTGTTGTTTTGTAGTTATTGAAGTAGTAGCCGCAACAACTTAGCCTTCTTTTTGCAATTACAATCAATGCATGGCAGCAAGGTATCTCATCTTCTTGAAACCTTTTGTAGCTGCATGTTCTTTCATGTATATTAACCGTGAAGTTTCTTCTTTTTTCAATAACCGAGTACAAGACACTATTTTTAAGGTTAATTTTTAACCAGGTCATAGAACACAAGAGTTAATGTGAGATTTAAATAAACTATTGAGTGTTAGAATTGGTTAATTGTATTGCTTTTTTTATTTTATTTTAATGATATGGTGTAACTGGTTACAAAATATCTACGATTTAGGTTATTTTTGTTCATTTTTTTGTGTAACTAGTTTCATCAAAATTTAATGAAAGAAAAAGAAACTAAGACTATATGTTCAGTTATTACCTTGAATTTGAGGCACCCAACAACATTTGTCCTCATATCAGTTTTAGCTTCTCTTGAAACTTCTTTAAATGTTTCAAGGGCTTCATTTCCATTGTTTCATATCCATTTCTGAACCATTCTTCGTAAGCCTTCTACCATTGTAGTTATTGGAATTCCCCTTACTGCTTTGTTTGCTGAGTTTACAGACTCTGCAATTTTTGAGGTCATCATACTGTATCTTCTTTTGGGTGTATGATTATTGTTGGAAAAACTCATTGCAGGATCTTTATTTATTTTCATGCAATTTACATATTATCAAACAAACATGCAAATTCCTAGAACATGCTCCTATGAAATTGATACAAATACAGAGTAAAGCAAAAACTTACATTACGCAGCGGAACTGGAACAACTCCATCCTTCAATCTCTCTAACCCTTGATTCCTTTCTGTAGCAGAGTATTATCAAGAGATTGAACAAGATCAGCAACACAGTCTTCCTCACCAAGCCTTTGATCAACCTAGAACTAGTGTAGGTCGGTTCTCAACACATGAGATAGAGATCTAGAAAAGAAGAAGAGAATGTGGCTAAGAAAGGATTAGAGTGTCTAGGTTTTCACTTACCCAAATCAATTGAGACTGACTTGTTTCCTTATGAAAACCCTAGATTTCATATTCCTTATATAGGCAACTTGTTGACGCCGTTTTTTGTCAACAGATAAAAGAAGAGAGCACGTAAACAATTAAAGATAATGGCCAAAAGAAACAAACGAATCAAACACACGGTTTTTTACGTGGTTCAGCAGTTAAATCTGCCTAGTCCACGAGTCTCTGTTATTAATCTCAAGATTATCTCTGAACAATTCTTTAGCATGAATTCTCCAGAGTTTTCTCTCAAGGATCAGAATTTTGGTCCTTTACAATGGTGCATGACCTCTCTATTTATAGAGAAGGATGCAGAATACTATCCCACATATTTTGGGTAGTTACTCTTTTGTGAATAAAAATAAATGGCTTTAAATGTCAATAATCAGATATAAAAGGAAACGTCCCCCAAAGATCAGGGGGCGTATAACTGTATTAAATAATATCCCACAATTCTTGGGGATTTACATCAATTAATGAGGACTACATCTCATAGTTATAATACTTGTAGATATTCAAGGTGGTTATAGCGTATCTTCAAGGCTCCAGCATTTCTGGTCTCATGTCACTATGCGAGCCACTGACATCCCACCGAGCTAACGTTGCTGTCGAGATGGGACATCGAGCTCAAGACCCATGCTCCGAAGTTCCTGAGGATGAAGGTGTTCTCGGAGCTACCTTTCGAGATCGAGATCATTTCGAGATCACCGCATTCGAGATCATACATCATACTTTGCAGGCTCGACTTACAATCCTAGATCACTCTAATCCTCACGAGACCATTTATTGCGAACTCAGCTTTCGAGGTCATATTTACTATGGCTCGAAATCTGGGTATAACACAACTTAATGAGATTTATTTAAATTTAAATTAATTAAAAATAATAAACAAAAATAAATGCCTTGGGCTGCCATAAATGGACTTGGGCCCAATCTCTTTGTTTTGAATTTAAATCCCAACTAGGCCTAAATTCAAAACCATTTATTTATTTTTAATTAATTAATTAAATCCTTATTCAAATTAACTAATTATAATTTGAAACTTGATTTAATATTATTTATTTATATTGATACCAATTTATCAATATTAATAAATTTACCCAAAGATTCTCTTTTATTCTCTAAATCTCATATCTCTGTAAATTTTCCAAAATTGACCTAGTCAACTTTAAAAATCCTAATTGATAATTAAATCAATTAATTGAGACATTCTAGATGATTTACGCAAAGGTGATTCGGGGACCATGGATCCATGAAATCAAGCTCCAATAGGTTACCGTGAATTTATTTACGAATAATTTCACTACCTTATTAATTCCTCATGACTCCACTATAGACTCGGAATTGAACTCTTAAATTCATAGAACGTATTTTCAAAACCATAAATACGTTATCCATTGTTATATCCATTACAATCAGTCAATCCTCTATCGATGACTTACTAACGAGCTGGGTGCAAATTACCGTTTTACCCCTCATTAATATTTTATCCTTAACTCCCACTAAGTTCCTTATAAATGATATTTCTGTGAACTTAATCATAGAAATGAGATCTCAATCATTTAACCTTTTGAACAAAGAAATTAAGGAAATCATCTTTTCACTTCTCATACAGAAGTTATAGATTTCATATATGTGAATAATACTCCCACTAAATTACACTAATAAATCTCCAAGATGTAAGTATGGGCTAGACCGTAGGGTAAGCTGGTAACAAACAAGTCAAAAGATTTAAATAATATAATTAGCATAATATTATCACTTAGAATTAAGATCAACTTAATATATGGTCAACGTTGTGACATTGATTAGATTTGATAACAAGGATACTTATTTATCAATCAATAATCAATATCGGTCCTCGTCCGATGTAACCAAATACATCCGATCATATCTACTTGGTCAATGCCTTGGACAAGACATCACACTCGTAATGTGTAAGTAGATCATATTGTAGATTGCCTAATCAGTGAAAATCCAATGCACTGATCTAATCTTAGGACTCGTTCTTTTGAACATATAATTACAACTATAATCCACTATGACCTAGTCACTATAATTGTAACTATCCATGTGTTCGAGATTTTATAAATGTTTGTATTATTTCAATAATCATGTAATAAAACAAGCAAGCAACACAGTTGTCAAACTAAATGATTTCTACTACTTTTATTGATAATATGAAATTGTGCTACATGTCCGACATGGTTTTATAAGGGCATAAAACCCAACAATTTTGGCCAAATTTAATACCCAATAGTTTCCAAGTAAGGTCTTATTCTCATGTCAAGTTTGTCCAATTGCTTCATAAAATACTCACACTCTTGTACAGTGTAAGCTTTCGCTGCAGCGATGAATGTTTTTTTAGTTCTTCTCCATGGCCTCCAAACCGTGCTCTTAGATTGTTTAGCAAGTGGAACATGCATTCTTCGTGAAATACATTTGGGTATACTTGCTGCATTGCATTTGCAATACTTTTGTGCATATTAGATACTATTATTAAACCTGGTAACACAAGACAAAGAATTGCAGTGATAAGTTAAGTGAGTAATGATGTAACTGATTAATTTTTTTTTTTTTTGTAACTCGTTACAATTTTTTAGTGTAACTGAAATTTATAATTTTCTTATAACAAGTTTTATCTATAGCAGGTTTTTTCTTTATGATTTATTGTTAATGTATAAATGTAACTAATCTTGTAAATGTACATTTGGGTTATCCAAATGCTTCCCTCAACACTCCAAAGAACCATTCCCATGACTGATCACTCTCGGTGTCTCCATTAGAAAAAGATAAGGGGTACATATTGTTGTTTACGTCCACTGTAGACGCTATGAACATTGAACCCCTATGGGCTGATGTCAGAAATGTTCAATCCGTAACATAACAAGTCTAAAATGTTCCCATCCTTTGAGTGAATTTGAGAATTTCACATACAAGTACTTGAAGCGATCCTTGTGGTCGGTCTCCAAGTGAGTTATGGTTTTGAGGTTTGCAACCTTGAGCATGTGTAGGTACATGGGAGGTTTCTGGTATGAATCATCAGAGTTGCCTCTCACCAATTCTAAGGCTTTTTCTCTTGCTCTCCAAGCCTTTCTATATCCCATGGTTATCCCAAAGTCGTCAAGCATGTTTCTCATAATATCATCTGGCGAGTGGATTATATTAAGGGAAAAGTATTTTGTTTTGACCATTTCTCCAAGGAAATTGCTTGTTCCTTGCCTGTGATCTTCCAATATTATGTCTAGAGGGCATGTGCGGTCCTTACAAACATTTTGACAACAAATGTGTTTGTGTTTCTATACTTGGAGGCTCTGAGTAACCAGTAACAACTTTTGTTTACACACACAAGCACACATTCTCTTGGTTGTGACCTTTCATCACATTGAACTGAAACGAGTGGAACAAAGATAAGTAGCTGACGACATATTTGAATACATTTTTATAATCGAATACACCCCCTCGTTGATATTTAGCACCTTGTAGTCAGTGATAATTGTGCTAGGAGTTTCCAAGAGCTTGTTTTCGTTGATGTTGTTTTCTAGGAGGTATTCGCTGAAATCATCGGCTATTGCCATGATTTGATTTTCTTCAGTGGAAATGTTTGTGTTTCTTGAGGCAGATTCATGAAGGTACATGTGCTCTATAACTGGTTCTTCATTTAGTTGGGAAATTATTGTTCTAATTTACGTGTCTTGTATTGATTTATTATTTTTTATGGCTGTAACTTGTTCTGTTGTGTTGCAAGAGCTATTCCCTACACTTTTGACACACATTGGTTAGCTTGTTACTGAGTTTTCATGCTTTGTGAGCTCCATGTAGAAGGCTAATAAGTTTTCTGTCAATAATTTGATTGGCTGACTTCTCTTTTGTAGTTGGTAGCTGATTTCTATGGAGTTTTATGCTGAATTTCTTTCTTTATCAAGTCCATCAAACTTTCATATATGCAATTGCCAGGAAGAACCAAACCAACAAGTGTATAGTCTACATAATCATTCAAATTTGTCCACATTCCTCCATGATGAAGCATTACTATAACTCACATTTTTACCTATAAAAATGACAAAATAAGGAGAGAGAAACAACACAAATTAGTTTTTGTGTTTCCAGTTATAATGTTTACTGATTTAAAAACAATATATATATATATATATATATATATGATGTTGTCTGAAGTGTTCTTTCTATTATTTGTATGTATTAAAAACAAATACCAAATCAAATAATTTTATGAACAACCAGATTTTTATAGTAGTAACTAGTTACAACAGAATTCGAAATTTCACAAGGGATTCGTTGTTTTAATAGTGTAACCAGTTTTAACTTTTTTTTTCTTCAATAAACTTACAGCAACAAAGTTTATCAACAAGCTGATTATTATAGTTGTAACTGGTTTACAAAATCCATTATTTCGTAGGCAATTCGGTTTCCAAGAGTGAACTAGTTTTTAACTTTTTTCTTTTTAAAGCAAACTTACAGCAACAAAGTTTATAAACAACCAAATTTTTATAGTTGTAACTAACTGCAATAGAATCCAACATTCACAAACAATTTAGTTATTAATAGTGTAACCAATTTTTAAGTTTTTTTTTTGCAGCATACTTGGAGCGACAAATTTTATAAACAAGTATATTATTATAGTTGTAATTGGTCACAACAGAATCCATTATTTCCAAAGCAATTCAGTTTGTAATAGTATAACCAGATTTTAAGTTTTTTTAGCAAACTTACAACATCAAAGTTTATAAGCAATCAATTTTTATAGTTGTAACTGGTTACAATTGAATCCAATATTTTACAAGCAATTCAGTTTATTACAGTATAACCAATTTTTATTTTTTTTTCAGCAAACTTACAGCAACAAATTTTTATAAACAAGTATACTATTATAGTAATTACAACAAAATCCATTATTTCACAACCAATTCATTTTGTAACAGTGAAACCATTTTTTAACATTATATTTTTTTTGTTTTTGCAGCAGCAAACTTACAGCAACAAAGTTTATAAACAACAAGATTTTTATATTTGTAACTGGTTACAACAGAATCCAATATTTCACAAGCAATTCAATTTTTAATAGTGCTACTAGTCTTTAACTAACCTTTTTCTTTTTCCAGTACTTTTTTTATTCATTTTTCTAGTGGTTATGTATGATGTTTTTTAATCAATTAGTTTTTACAAATCAAAATAGCATTAAATCAAAAAATCTGACCTATTACTTGTAACTAGTTCTTGTTTCTAGTATCTTTTTTTTAGAAACTTGTATTTTCAATTATCAAATTACTGAAGATTAAATATCATAATTATATTTATTTAGATTTTTACGTGTTGTGTGTCGATGGTATTGATTGTTATTTCTGTATTTTTTTTCTTCAGAGTTTTTATAATTCGCCTTGGAAATGGGAGATAATTAAATCTATGGTTACTCTATTCTTCAACTCTAGACGAAATTAATGGTGGTAAATTTTTTTGCTAATAAATCTAGTCCGAATGCTTTGAATTCACATTCTCCAATTGATGTGTTTTTCTTTGAATCAGACCAATGGAAGATAAATGTGGGAGCTTGCCGGAGATTGTCGGAATCGATCGGAGAAGAAGATGGCTGAAACCTTATCTCCAGTTGTCGAAAAACAAAATTCAATCGAAAAGAAGCTTGATGAACGATACAAGATTGATGGACATTTTGGTTTTCGATCAATGGAGGAGCAATATGAAAGTGAAGCTGAAAGTTTTGGTATCCCGATTTTGCCACTCAATTTGAAAATTAAATTTGGAAAGTTTTTTAAATTGTATTATGGTTTTTTTAGAAAGATAATCACCTGAATTTACCGTATTTGTTATTGGTTTTTAAAAGTTAAGTTTGTTAAAGTTTGGTAATGTTATATTAATATACATTAAAGATTAAAAAACCATATTTATAAAAATTTCCCTTTAAAAAACTATTGATTTCATTACAAATTTGAACTGGATTTCTTCTAAATTATGACATGAAATAACTTCAATTCTATTTTTCATTTTGTCTTTAAATTCAACAAAAGAAACTTTTGAATTTTTCATTAATGAATAATTTAAACAATATTTTTCTAGAATTCATCTACTTCATTTCGAGTGACTTGATCATGTGACCTACCCCAACAAATCATTATAGCAATCCATTCTATAATAAAACATTAAAACAAAACACATATGTTTAATAAACGAAAAAAAAACACCTATGGACTTATCACGAACAATGATAATCTTAGGATCAAATTTGGCTTAAAATATAGGAAATAGAAGAGAAGAGCGATAACTTATAGATTTGAAAGCAACAAAAAAAAATGTTGAAACTCTATAATTGACATACTTTGATATTTTGATTAAAAATATGAGATAAATCTCTTACAAAATAAATAAGTATTGACACATAATATCTTTCTTGCTTGGACTTGGAATTTCTTAAAAAAAATAGAGATTTTTTAAAATACATTTACATTTTTTTATTTTTTATTTCTACTTTTTTACAATTCTTAATTTTTTTTCTTCAAATTACGTATTTGTTACATTAACCCAAAATAAACTAATAATATGTATATATATTTATATTTATGTGAGAACCATTAAACATCAACCCAAATTAAACCTAAAAAACATAAAAACAACACAAGAAAAAAAAAAAAAAGACAGAATCCTAAAAATGTAAAACTTCATTTGAAATCGTAAATTTGAATTAAAACAAAACAAAAATGTTTGATTGTAAAAATGTAGCTAGCTTTTGGTAAAAATTTTCTTCTTGAATTTTTTAAACACAAAATTAAAAATGTCTTTTTATTTTTGTATTTTGATTTAAAAAAAAATAAACATGTGTTTGGTAACTATTTTTGTTTTTTATTTTTAAGAGAAAAAATAAAAAATGTGTTTGGTAACTTTTATTTTTTGTTTAAAAAACATATAATTAAAACTTGTTTGATAATTAATATTTTTTTTATTTTCTAAACTAAAACATAAATATATTTTTGTGACTATTATTTGTTAATTTAAAAATAAATGTAATAAAATTATTATAAAAAAAGATTAAATTAATAATATCTATGTAACCTCAAACCTCCAAACTCATTGTTTGTTCTTTAGATAACCTCGAAATCTTTCAGACGCTTTTTTTCGCTAGAAAAAACCTTAAGTTAAATTTCGATTATAATAGTACTTTGATCAATGGAAAATGAAAAGTATTGAAAAAAGACAAAAAAAAACACCAACGGATTAACACACCGAAAAAATTGACATCGCATGTACTATGTATGATGCAAACTTTTCCAGACTTGTTTTTTTTTTTAAAGTACATATATAAGAAAAGTACCATATTGTGCTTGAGGAAAATCCATCCTTGTCTAGAGTTGTCCAATACAAAGCATATTGAAAATCCACTTCTAACACATCATGTATGGGATCTTATATACATCAAATTTTAGTTGCTCTCTCAATTGCTCATATTCATTCAATTAAATACATCATTATTGTGAAGTCATATGATGAGACTAGAGCCGTAAATATGGGCAGGGTCGGGTCCGACTCTTTTTTTCGTGCCTCTGAATAATTTGGGCCTGACCGATCTATATTTGAAAGAGTAAGCCCAGCACAGTCCATAGGCCTAGCCCATGTCGTGCCGACCCACTTTTAGGCCCATTTTATTATTGCAAAAAAATGTGAAGGTGGAGAATTGAACCTTTCACCTCCTCTTCAATAATCAATAGACTCACAACCAATCCAAATACATTTCTTTGTTTAAATTATAGTTTTAGATATTTTTATATACTTTTTAACAACAATTTACCCTAAATTATATTAAAGATAATTATTAGAATTTGAATACCTACTAATAAATGCTAAAAATTTTAACTCACAAATCTTAAAATAAATTAATATAATTATAAAAATATAAACATTGAGAAAAATAATAGACTTTGCTGGGAGAGCTCAGCTTATCCGCTCTGTTTTATTGGGGATTCGAGCTTTTTGGATGAGTATTTTCCTACTCCCAAAGAGTGTTGTTAATGAGATTGATCAGCTTTGTAGAAAATTTCTGTGGGGGACTAGCAGCAGTAATGAAAACAGGAGTAAAATTCATCTCACGGCTTGGGATCAAGTTTGCCTTCCAAGAGGCTTGGGTGATATTGGGTTTAAGGAAGGGTCTAAATGGAATAAGGTGCTATTAGCTAAGTTCCTTTGGGCTATTTCCTCTAAACAGGATATACTTTGGGTGAAATGGATAGATGCCATTTATCTTAAAGGGCAAAATTTCTGGGATTACAAAATTCATTCAGATGTGAGTTTGTACTGGCGTAAGTTGGTTAATCTGAAATCTGTCATAACTGAAGAGAAGTTGGAAAAGGCAGTTAAGAACAACAGAGTTAATGCTAGCAAGCTTTATGTTCAGCTGCTTAACAAGGAAAGGGTCTCTTTTGCTCAAGTGGTTTGGTGCAATCTGACTTTGCCTAAGCACAGATTTATCCTTTGGCTAGCTACTTTGGGTCACTTACTGACCAGAGACAACCTGGTGCGGTGCCATATGCAATTGAATTCTGTTATGTGCCCGACTTGTGAATTGCAGCAGGAAAGCCATGACCATTTGTTCTTTCAATGCCAGTTTTCTCAGTTGGTGAGAAGCCGAATTGCTGAATGGCTGGGGCATGACATCTGGCCAGTTCAATTTAAAGATTGGACTGCTTGGATGATGGGGAAGCCTAAGGGTCTGAAGCAAAAGCTGGTGGCAGCTGTTTTAGCTGCTTCAGTTTATATGATTTGGTGGAATAGGAACAATTGTCTGTTTAATTTCTGTTCTATGACTGTGGATAAAGTTGTTTTTTTGTTAAAAGTTTACTTGAAAGCTAGAGTTGATAATCTGTCTAGGACTAAGTTGGAGAGCAAAGATTTAGCTTTCCTTGAGAAATTCAGTCTCTTGTAATACTTCTGAAGAGGGGGCTCTTTTTGAGCTTGTTTTGTAATTGGCTTGTGGTTCAATATATTCTTTGGTTCATAAAAAAAAAATAATAATAGACTTTTATTATTATTTTAATTTATAAATAATTGACAAATAAAAATTTATTATAATTATTAATGTGAAAATATCAGACTTTTTATCGTGTTGTGCTTTCAGGTTAGTTTGTTCATGCTTTCGTGTAGTGCCTTCGGGTTTGTCGTGCCGTGCCGTGCTCAGGCCCACGTCGTGCCTTGCCGTACCGTGCCGTGCCAATTTTCAATTCGCGTCGTGCCTGACCCAAGCTCATATTTTTTCATGCCATGTCGTGCTCGTGCTTCCCGGGCTCGTGCCGGTTTCGTGCTGTGCTAGTAAGCCCGACCCATATTTACAGCGCTAGATGAGACATCTCTCCAAATCGCAAAGCCTCCTTTCTTTGACTCCTCTTCATCTGTAATTTTTTTTTACAATATATACCAATGATTGCATGATAAACATATAACTCTTTCTTCATATATGGTTTGGGAAGTAATAGTCTTCTAAAATGTTACTAAAACTGAACAAAAAAGATTGCACGTTTCTTATACTCGATTTCTTCAACTAAATGAAGTATCCATATGTCTATGTAAGCCAGCAACACAAAAGCTCTTTAGATGCCGAGAAAACACAACTGGTATTGGGTGGTAGCTGCATTCAACAAGTAAAAAGTCCCAGTCTTAGACGATTACAAACAATGCCGTCTTATTTTGACAATAATAATAATAATAATGTCACTAAATCTGCAAGTGTGATAGTGTCATACATGACTACGATACCTGAAATGTCATAGCCATCAATCTAAATAATTTTTGGGATAAAGCTTGCAACATTTGTCCTAGCATTACTTTCTAGAACTATGTATATAAATAAAAAAATGATAAGGATTGTAGAGTTCCTTGATAAAGATTCTTCTTGAAGCTCAAACATACCATATACTAATCTGTCATTCAACAAAATCATTTTCTTGGACATTTTATCAAACACCCTGAATGCATAATAAAACACATAGAACCAGCTTTGAACTTTAAACTAAAATCATTTTGAGAGAGAGTAGGCTTCAATAAAGACCAATATAAACTATTAAAATAATAAAACACAAAAAAAAAAAAAATTAAAAAAAGGATAATCATGCATTATTGGAAACTATCCAAATTGGTCAAGTCATTAAGGTTTCCCATTTAGCAAAAATGTTAGCATTGAAGCAAAGTACATTAACCACAGAAGGAAGTTTTAGATTAAATTAAGGTGGTGCGTTGGGAGAACGTGAATCTCTACAACAACTTTCACAATTTCCAACCATAAAAGAATGGAAAGAAAAAAAATTAAAACTCAACAATTAATTGTTGGTAGAGAAACACACACTCATGAAAAGTCCAAACATATATAATAATACACACATGACAAATCCCAAATAAATGATAAAAAAATCAGATGATATCAAGTACTCACTACTACAAGACCATTCAAGGATTATAGGTGCCATATAACTACTGCAAAACATCATCAATTTTATAAAAATTGTAGAGCAACGTAGAGTGTCGTATAACCATGTACTCACATTGGTCGGTGCAAAGCTGAGTTGGAATAGATGGTGCCTGTAACGCCCTACTCCCCTAGAGCCGTTACCGTATGGTTTTAAAATGTGCAATTAACTCGCTAATCAAGATTTTAGACCAAAATATGTAATTAAGTTAAAGTAAAGACTCATTTTATAAAAATTCAATATAAAAGGTTTGGACATTTATTAAAATCATAAAAGTGTTACGTTGGGATCCCAAAATATCGTTTTAGAACATATTTACAAGTCAAAAGTGAGTATACAGTCGACCTAGGCGACAAAATTAAACATTTATAACATGTTCCTCAAAACTACCCCAGACGTGACGGCCAGGTAGGCCAAGTATGTACGCACCGCTCCATGCCCTCCAACTCATGCTTGGTCGGCCTTTCCCTTGCCCTTACCTGCACCATAGAGTACCCGTGAGCGAAGGCGCGACAAGAAAGCTCCACAAACATAGCATATAACAATTCATTTCAGTAAATTCATAACTAAATAAACACAACAGACAATTCATAGCAGTGACCTATGCCGATGCAAGTGCGTATAGCACCATAGATGGCCATGCCATGGTGACTTGGATTTAGCATGCTTATCGCCATTTCCGGCCCTTTTCGATCCTGGCCCTCGCCGATCCCAGCCCTGTTGACCCGTCACAAACATATCCATGACATAACTGTAAGGCCCCACGTCACTATGGCTGCTTCTTAGAATGATGATTAGCCCTACAAACCAACACGAGTATTTCCATCGTACTTTGTCCTCACTCGCACGCTTCCTGGGAAAACTTCCCAGGAGGTCACCCATCTTGAGATAAAAAAAAGTCCTTAGTCGCTCCGACTAAGACACTCTGTGTGTGCCCTCTCAACTGGGAATCCTTCCCTTGCGCCTCCTTGATCCTCTCAAGGAGTGAAGACTGAAGAGTGATGTTGGCTAACCGACCAACCACCAACTCTATACCTGCTCTAGTCATCTCCTCAGCTAACTTATCAGATATCTGCCTCGAACTGAACAACTGTCCTAGGCCCTTTTGACTTAATGCATCAGCCACTACATTAGCCTTCCCAGGATGGTATAGGATATCACAATCATAATCCTTTACCAACTCCTGCCACCGTCTCTGGCGCATATTCAGATCATTCTGAGTAAAGAAGTACTTCAAACTCTCATGGTTAGTGTATATTTCGCACTTCTCACCATACAAATAATGTCTCCAAACCTTAAGTGCAAATACCACCGCTACCAACTCCAGATCGTGCGTGGGATATCTCTGCACATATTCCTTTAACTGTCTCGATGCATAGGCTATCACCTTTCTGGCTTGATCAGCACACACCCTAAACCCTGTCTGGAAGCATCATAGTAAACCGTAAACTTCTCATTGTCTGTTGGCAGACTCAACACTGTCGTGGTGATCAGTCGCTGCTTCAATTCCTTAAAACTGTTCTCACACCTGTCTGTCCAAACATAATTAGTCTTCTTCCTCGTCAATTCAATCAACGGTGTAGCTATCCTGGAGAATCCCTCAACAAACTGCCGATAATACCCTGCCAATCCCAGAAAACTCCTAACTTCCGGAACACTGCTCGGTCTAGGCCAATCTCTCACTTCCTCAATCTTACTTGGGTCAACCAGAATCCCCTCTTTACTGACAATATGGCCCAGAAATGTGACTTGCGGTAGCCAAAACTCGCACTTGCTGAACTTAGCATATAACCTATGCTCTCTTAACCGCTGCAATACCAAACGCAGATGCTGCTCATGCTCTGACTCTAACTGAGAATATACCAGAATGTCATCGATAAACACATTCACAAACTTATCCAGATAATCTTTGAAAACCCTGTTCATCATGTCCATGAAAGCTGCTGGGGCATTGGTTAATCCAAAGGACATAACCAGGAATTCATAGTGTCCATATCTTGTGCGGAAAGCAGTCTTTGGTATGTTCTCCTCTTTAATCCTTAAGTGATGATAACCTGACTGGAGATCGATCTTAGAGAACACTGTCTTCCCCTGTAGTTGATCGAACAAGTCGTCAATCCTAGGTAGTGGGTACTTGTTCTTAATGGTCAACCTTTTCAACTCCCTGTAGTCAATACACATCCTAAGAGATCCATCCTTCTTCTTGACACACAACAATGGAGCACCCCATGGCGAGAAACTCGGTCTGATAAACCCCAAATCCAGTAACTCTTGCAACTAGATCTTCAATTCCTTCAACTTCGCCGGAGCCATTCTATAAGGTGTCCTAGATACTGGCTCCACCCCTGGCGCCAACTCTATAACAAACTCAATCTCCCCCTGCGGCGGTAACCCTGGCAGGTCTGCTAGAAATAAGTCTGGGAACTCATATACCAATCTGGTCTCACCCGGTCCAACCGACACAACCTTAGAGGTATCCACAATGTTCGCTAGGAATCCTATGCAACCTTCCTGCATCAGGTCTCTAGCCTTCAGTGCTGAAATCATAGGTACCCGCAGTCCATTGACTGTCCCCACAAATACAAATAGGACCCCCCTTCAGGTTCAGAAGTCACCATTCTGCGCTTGCAGTCAATCGTCGCCCCATACATCGATAACCAATCCATCCCTAGAATCATATCGAAGTCATCCATCACTAACTCAATCAGATCCACAGACAATTCCCTATTGTCTATCTCTACTGGCAATGCTCTAATCCATCTCCTAGAGAGTACCAGTTCCCTAGTTGGCAACAAAGTCTGAAAACCCCTAGCATACAAATCACTAGGTCTACACAGCTGATCTATCACTCTAACAGACACAAATGAATGGGTAGCTCCCGAATCAATCAACGCAGTAAAAGAAGAACCATCACTAGAAATCTGACCTGTCACGACCGAGGGGCTAGCCTCCGCCTCAGTCTGAGTCAAGGTGAATACTCTGGCAGGAGCGAGGCTGTCACCCTACTTCAGCTCCTCTTTCCTGGCTTGTGGGCAGTCCTTCTTCAAATGGATGACACTCCCACAAGTAAAGCAGGCCCTGATCCTACACTCCCCTTGATGTCGTCGTTTGTACCGAGGACACATTGGAAAACTCCTCCAGTTGTCACCCCGCCCTGAAGGCTACTAAATGCACCCCGCGCCCTCCTATCCGAGCTAGGAGGAATGAAGGAATCTGGGGCCTTCCTCTTCTGTTCACTGGGGCCACTACCCCGATTAGATCCAATAAAAGGAGGCACCCTCCTCCTGGCATCACGCCTAGCAGCGCCCTCCCTCAAAATCTGATCCTCGGCCCCCTCAGCAGTAAGGGCCTTGTCCACTACCTGAGCATAAGTAGTAGTCTCTGGGTCCAAGGTAATCTTAACATCATGGGCGATCATAACATTCAATCCTCGAACAAATCTATCTCTTCTTGTCGCATCTGTCGGCACCAAGTCTGGCGCAAACTTCACCAACCGGTCAAATTTTAGAGCATACTCAGTAACGGTGAACCGGTTCTGAGTTAGGTTGATGAACTCGTCAACCTTCGCAGCTTAGACTGCTACACTGTAATACTTTTCATTAAAGATGTTTTTGAACTCTTCCCAAGTCATAACTGCCACATTCCTCCTCTGAGTCACTACATCCCACCAGAAGCGGGCATCTTCTCTGAACATGTAGCTGGCACAAGCTACCATCTTGTTCCCTTCCACCCCCATTAAATCCAGGATGGAGGAAATCATATTCATCCACTGCTCTGCCCGCAGTGGGTCTGGTCCACCCTCAAAGGTGGGAGGATGTTGCTTCCTGAACCTTTCATATAAAGGTTCCCACCAGTTTTCCATAACAGACTGAACCGGCACTGGCGCCATAGCCTGCTGAACTGACAACCCAGTGGCCTGAGAAGGGGCTTGTTGCCTCAACTGTCAAAGTTCTTCCTCAGTTCATTGCAATCTCACTTCCATTTCGGCAAACATCTGTTGCCAATTTTGTGGGGCAGGTGGAGGGTCCTGACCCTGGTTGTCATTCTCGGCCCTACTGTCGTGGAGTCTCGATGATTGTCGAGGCATCTCAATAATATGCCTACAATCAACGACGCCGCTCATCAGGCATGATAACAACATCCAAAACCACCTCCCAATTCACATCATCCAGCAATAACAACAATCCACATAACACAAATAACATATAACACTCAACGGGCCATGCCCTGACATCATGCATATGTTAACTCTGTCATCATCCTCTATATAAGATAAGCAAGCAAACAGGGCATGTAAGCACATAATCAGGCATATAATTCAATCATTACCAACCAACCCTGAGTCGAGCTTTTCACTGACAGCGAGCGTACATGTTCGATCAATCTCCAAGAACCATAAACCGTGGCTCGCTCTGATACCAAGTTGTAACACCCTACTACCTTAGAGTCGTTACTAAGTGAGTTTAAAATGTGCATTTAACTTGATAATCAAGAATTTAGGTCAAAAGTGTAACTAAACTGTAATAAAATCACATAATTTGAAAATGTAGTCATTCATTGAAAATTATAAAGTGTTTAACATTCGGGATCCCAAAACACTGTTTGTAAATATTTACAACTCAAAGTATGGTTAAAGTCGACTACACAACAAAAGAAAGTTTAGTACAAAACATCTCCCAAAAATACCCTTGGCCATGGCAGCCAGGCAGGCCAAACATGTACGCGCCGCCTCACGCTCTCCGTACTCATGGTTGGTTGACTTTCCCCTTGCCCTTACCTGCACCATAGAGCACCCGTGAGTAGAAGCCCAGCAAGAAAACTCCCATAAATTGATAACATATGCATATTTTTCACTTATCACATAATCAAACCTCCAACAGGTTAAACACATACGGCCATGCCATCCCAGGTGTTTTACCAGGCCCTGGGTTCGCGGTCTACATCGTAGGGATATCCCAGGTATCCTTTTGGGTCTCACCCAGGCAACTCGCACTCCGCGTGCTAAACGCTGCTCTTGGCCCCTTGCCGTTCTCGGCCTTCACTGTTTCCGGCCCTTGCCGTTCTTGGCCTTCACCGTTCCCGGCTCTTGCCGTTCAGTCACATATTTGCACACATAGCATAATTAAAAAAAAAAACTTAAACACGTATTAACATAATCAATGGGGCTATGCCCTGCACACAATCACTTAGGGCCGTGCCCTGCAACACAACTATGGGGCCTCATCCTGCTCTATAGGTACAACCGTTTTCTTACCTGTGTCCGAGCTTCTAAAGCACTGAAATCCCGAGCACATTCCTCTAACCCGAGTCTCGTTGAAAACCTAGTCACAACACATACATAGCATTCTCATTACTAACCAATTCATAATCACTCCCCGGAACCAATCCCGTGTTCTCGGGACCTTCAAATTTCCACTTCCTAAAATTAGCCTAGTGCCGCGGCACAGACCTATAAGGGCTGCGGTGCCTAGAGTGGTCCCCATATCCTGTTTCAACCTAGCGCCACGGCAAAGAAGAACAAGGCCGCGACGCTCATACATGAACCCAGAAAACTGGGTTTTTCCGAAGCCAAAACTCTTCCAAATCAAAACCAAGGTACACCCAAGTCCCAATTCGACCTAAAACCCTAAATAAACAGTATGGCAACTCAGAAACAACAACAACAAGCCCAAACACACAATAATACCCAAGAATTACTTAGTGGTTTAAAACTCCACAAACTTAAACCACACTTTATAAAATTTAAACCACCTTTCAGAAATCTTAAACCACACCAGCAAATAAACTTTAGGGATACACGAAATTCTTACCTCAAACATGGATTCGACCTTGAGCCACCTCCAAGTCCAATACCAAGCTTAAATCCCTTGACTCCCAAGCTGAACCTCACAATCACTAAACCACAATTCCAATTTTCAACACTCAATCCAAATTCTCAAAAACATGCAAGGAGGCTCAAAGTCAGAGATGAAGCCTTACCTCTGAATTCCTCTTGACCTATGCTTGACTCTAGTTGCCCCAATCTCAGCCCTGAATTCCTTCCTTGATCTCAAGGAAAACTAGCTCTTCTTCCCCTTCCTTCTAGCTTCTTGGTTCTCTCTAAATTTCCAACCAAGATACTCAGTTTATGCCTAAATGAAAGTAACATAAATGAATTCTCCTCAGCCAAAGTTATCCTCTCCTAAGACCAAATTACCATTTTGCCCTTTCCCTTAATAAAATTCTTATACAAACTCAAGGGAAATTTCGTCATTTCACCCAAATCCCGCTAAATCCTCAAGTATTCCTATAAATCCACATTTAATCTCGACTTACCAAATTATTAATAAGATACTAACCATTACTCAATAATTCCCATACTCAAGTTATAATATTCCCAAAATACCCCTGGGCTACTCCCGAGTTGGGGATTTGACCCCGTTGTGACCTTCTAGCTAAACTGCTCTCTAGGACCATCTCAGATCGTGCATCACAATTATATAACCACTCACACGTGGTATCAATCACAATATATACAAATATCACATTTATGCCCCTAGCAACCAAATGGAGCCCACATGCATATTTAATTCACTAAAACATGCATTTCTAATCACATATTTATCAAATTCGCATATTAACAAAGTAAATCAATTATTGCCCTCCAGGCACTCTAATCAAGGCCCTAAGCCTTATTAGCGAATTTGGGACGCTACAATAACAATTATAGACATTCACACATAACACTAAGCATAGATAATCGGACCGTCCCCTGCTCTATAGGCACAAATAGTTTTCTTACCTTGAGTCCCGACTTGACAGTACAAGGAAATCCCGAGCACAAACCTAGTCACAATGTAATAATAATAACTAACCATCAAATCCTAAACCTACTAAAAACTTTAGAATAATATACTAGCCTCCTGGACCTCGAATTCTACTAAACTGGGTAGTAGAATCCCTCCCGAGCCCTTAAGTTTTAGTTCTCGAGGTTAAATCTCTGTTTAGGCTATTTTCTTTAATTAGAGCTACGGCTCAGCCCATAGGGTCGCGACGCGCTACAAGTCAGAGAGAGCCCTGCTAGGGGACATGGGTTGTGATGCGACGCCTAGGCGATTTCAGAGAATCACGAAGCCCCTTCCACACATACGGGCCACGATGCTTGAAGAACAGCGCCGCGGCTTGAGCTCAAAACCCAGAACTCCCCTGAGTTTTCTTGAGCCAAAATCACCAAATCACACCCCAAACTTGCACCAAGGTCCCAATTGAGTTTAAAAATCAAAACAACACATCACAAGTAGTATAAACACCTTAGAAAACCAACAAAATCCCTAATTCAAATCAAAACCCAACCTAAGTCTAAAACTTAGCTAAAACTTAAACCTCAGTGAACATTTACAAAGAAACAGAAATAACCTTACCTCAACCAAGATTTTCAATCCCCCTGAGCTGCTCCACTTAATCCTAGCTTCAATCCCCAATCTTCAAGCTTCAAATTTCAGAGCCTCTCCTTCAAAATTCCAAAGCCTTAGAGAGAGAGAGTGGGTTACACGAGAGAGAGAAAGTGAAGGCAGCTGAGAGTGTTTCCTTTTTCCTAAGTGTTCTGCTGGTCCTTAGCATCAAAAGACCAAAAAGCCCCTCGTTTTATCCTCAGCCCTTTAACGCCTCCATGGGAAAACCGATTATTTGCAACATTCCCGCTAATTCCTTGAGTATTCCTTAATCCCAGCATACCCAAATAACCGCTAAATAACTACCTGTTACCCAATCAACTCCAAATATACACTACGTTCCCAAAATACCCCAAGGCTCACCCCGAGTCGGGTATTTAACCCTGATGGACTATTCTGCTAATCCGCTCATAGGATTGACACAGACCACACATCTCAAATATATCTCCACAATACTGTGGTCTTACTCATAATGCATACATAATTACATTTATGTCCTTAACAGGTCAAAAATACAAATATGCCGTTATTAACTAGAACGGACCCACATGCATATTTAATTCACCTAAACTTGCACATGTATTCACATTATAATAAAACTCAAGTAATTAAGTACTGATACACATATATAAAAATTAGTTCATCTAATAATGCAATTAAATCATTTATTTTCCTCAACACACTAATCAAGGCACTAAGCCTTATTAGCAAATTTGGGACGTTACAACTATCCCCTCCTTACAGAAATTTCTTCCTCAAAATTTACTTGAATTGTTCAGGATATTGATCCCACATATCATACTCAAGCTCCCAAGTTGCCTCCTCTACTTTATTGTTTCTCCACAACACTTTCACTAAGGCAATGATCTTGTTCCGCAAGACTTTATCATTTCTGTCTAGGATCTAGACTGGCTGCTCCTCATAAGATAAATCCTGATCCAATTCCAAGTTTACATAACTCAACACATGTGCAGGATCTGATCTGTACTTCTGGAGCATAGACACATGGAACACATTGTGAACCCTTGATAAAGCTGGAGGCATAGCTAATCTGTAAGCCACCTCTCCAACCCGTTCTAGAATCTCAAAGGGGCCAATAAATCTAGGACATAATTTTCCTTTCACTCCAAATTATCTCACTCCTCTCAAAGGAGAAACTCCAAGGAACACATGATTACCTACCTGAAACTCTACACTTCTACATTTCAAGTCTGAGTAACTCTTATGTCTACTCTGGGAGGCGAGCATTCAAGCTTTGATCTTCTCCATTTCCTCATTAGTCCTTTGAGCTACCTCAGGACCTAAGTACTTCCTCACCCATTTCATAGGGAGCCACTCCGATAGTTGCTTGATAACCATTATTATAAGAAAATTCAATCAAAGGGAGATACTTACTACAAGTTCCCCCAAAATCCAGCACACAGGCCAACAACATATCCTCTAATATTTGAATCGTCCTCTCAGACTATCCATCTGTCTGAGGATGATAGGCTGTACTAAACTTCAACTGCGTGCCCATAGCCTTCTCCAGGCTTTCCCAAAACACTCACCATGCTAATGTCGTCCTTGACTAATAAGTCAATGCTTTACGACCAGCACTCGCCATGCTAATGTCATCCTTGACTAATAAGTCAATGCTAGGATATGAGACTAATAAGTCACCCCAGGTCCCTTAGACCTATCCACTATATAAGCGTACCTGGTGCTGACCAACACTCAATGTGCTAAGGCCATTCTTGACTGATAAGTCAATGCTAGGATATGGGACTAATAAGTCACCCCGGGTCCCTTAGTCCTATCCTTTATTTAAGCGTACTTGACGCTTTTGGTTAGCCTAACAAAAAAGACCAGTGCTCAGAGTTATTGTCGCCCTTGATTGATAAGTCAAGGCTTTTCGACCAGCGCTCGACGCTATTTTCGACCTTGACTAATAATTCAATGCTTTTTGACCAGCGCTCGACGCTATTGTCGACCTTGACTAATAAGTCAATGCTTTTCTCAATTTATAATGCTAACATGCATTCATTGTATATAAGATATCCAGATATAAAGCATTCATCATGCTTAATCAATAATCGCAAGCATAATCCTAATCATGCACATTAATAGTGACCCAAGCTCTGATCAATTCTATATTCAACATTCAAGCCAAGCCATAATCACATGTATCACATACTGGGTGCAATTTTCTTACCTTTAGTCCAAGCACATGTTACCAATAAACGACCCTCGAGCACGATCCTGATTTGGAGCCCCTAGCAATAATCTAGTGACAACCGTAATATAGATTCCCGTCAATAACGAGTAAATAAAGGCTTCCGGACCAAGCCCTAGCCTCCGAGACGTCGAATCCTACCAACCTAGGTAGTAGGATCGATCCCAAGCCCTTAGGTTTAAGTTCCCATCACTAAAGACCTATTTTGGCCATTTTTTCCCTTTAGGTCTACAGCCCCAAAAACCTGAGCTGCAACCTGCTCAAGAATAGGGGCTAACCCTTTCTCTGTCTGCGCCATGGCCCAACACTACTACAAAAAGGCTTTTTAGGACTCGCGGGGCGTGAGTCCTCTATTTGAGAGCCTTAAAAACAGAGGTTTTTTAGGACTCGTAAAGAATGTTTTTAAAATCCCATTGAGTGCCTTTAAGTAAGTTTTTAGGACTCGCGTTACGAGTCCTAAAATAATGTTTTTAGGACTCGCAATGCGTGTCCTAAAAGATCCCGTTGAGTGTCTTTAAATTAAGATTTTATGACTCACTTCGCATGCCCTTAAAAGTATTTTTTTTTTAAATGTAGCTACAATTTTCATTTTGATTTAAAAAAATATATCCCTTTGAGTGTCCAAAATGTATTAAAAGAAATTTGAAAAGAAAATACTAAAAAAATGACAATTTTTTTTAAAAAGAAATTTAAATTTCTCAACATGTATTGTAATAAGCTAGCTATTATAACATCATTCATTTTGCTTTAACCAATTGTAAAAATGACATCGCCCATTCTTCTCGAACTTCATCAATTTCTTGAGTAGTATATGGTTTATCAGAGGTGAACTGAAAAAACAAAGAAACAAAAGTTTAATTAGAATTATATTAGTGGTAATAAATTCAAATCATATACAAAAATTATACTAGATTAATATTATGTAGTTGTATATTCTTTGTTACCTGTTTCGACAAGAAAGGTTTGATATGAGGGGCATTGATAAGTACATTCTTCATCATCCTCATAACGTAATATCCGCAGTCGATATTGTTTGGTTGTTTACGACACTATATAAAGATTGGTAATACATGTACAAATCTTAGTATTAAATATCTTAAACATCTTTACATATACATAAACTCATATACAAATAAAAACATACCGTTGGGCAGAAATACATTACTCCCATTGGACGTTTGTTGATCTTTTGACATGCTTTCATTCTTTCCGTGAAATACATCTAAAATGCATCATGGATGGTCTCCTTGATGGCTGTCCTGTTATCTAATAGTGCATTGAGAGGATTGAGAAAACAACAATAATTTCAATTGGGATATAATAAAAATAACATCCAATGCTCCCTGTTGAAAGAACAAGTATGACAAAGTTTTTAACTTTAGATTCTATTTTTTTGTATCAATGAAAAGCATATTAATTAAAATTACCCATGGTTATAAGGCATAACTATCCAATCATGCTTTTTAGACTTTCAATATAACATCCTATCACATAAAGCTTGAGCACGACTATCTGCACGAGTCACGGAAGTAGAAATCTTATTCAGATTCATAAACAACAACGGTCCTCTCTTTTCCTCGTCTAATAATAGTGTCTGGTACAAAATCCTACCAACAAATATCATTAATTAAAAAGAAAAGTTAAAAGAAAACTAAATAGTTGATGGAAGAAAATCCTTACAATAAATATTATTAACTTCATATAGAGCATACCTCATGTAGAAGAAAATGCATGATTGTCCAATCATCTTCTTTCTACAAAATTCAAGTATTTTATCTCGAAACAGAGCAAAGTATTCACAAGCATGGCCAAACACATCAAAGTCCATGGACACTTCAATGGCATAACCATGTTTAGGCCAATCATTGACGATTTCATATACTTGTCTCAATTTAGGCAACAATGGAGATGGTTGTTGCCCCTCTTATGACAATGACGCCTTAGGTGCTTGTTTTGGAACTAGTTTTGAGTTTGTGGTGCTAATGGTAGAGAAGTTTTTTTCCCAGCTTGCTTTCCTATTTTTTTCACGACCTCCTAATAAACCCATAACAAATAATTAATAATGGAATAAGTAAATAAAAATTTAATAGTCTTTAAAAAATTACCTGTGTTGCTCCATTGATGATGACTAGCGACTTGGGCCAACGTATCAAAGTCCCAATAGTTTGTTTGATTGTATAAATATCACTATTAGGGATCAGGTTAACAAGTAGAGCATCAGATTGGTCAGCAAACTCAATTGCACCGCGGTAGTTTTCTCCTATGTTTTTTCCATGGATGTCTGTGCTACTAGTAACTAGAATGTATCCCCTACCAACGATGTTGGTGATAGAACCTAATGAAAATTTTCATTCAATCATTTATCCTGCACATATTTAGATATGTATAAATATGTTATACAAGTTCAAAAATTTAGATTTAAAAAAGATAAAGTTATACCTGATTTGAGCCAGGAGTGGGGATAAACACAGGTGCCTCTTCTGGTTGTGGGGGCGGTGTTGCTAGAGGTTGATGCTGCGATTTCGGTGATGCCTGATGAGATGGTGTCGCCTGATCTATGGGTAATCCATAGTTTGGCACTGACGCATGAGAAGATCCTCCAAACCCACTGTGTTGTCCTTTCACCTGTTCCATAAATTATCGCATCATTTCCTCTTGTCTTTTGATCATTTCCTGCTGTTGTTTCATTATTTCTTCTTGTTGACCGTATTTTTCTTCCATCATTGCAAATCGAGTGTCAACTGAGGAAGTCTCAAATTTTTTTCCCTTTTTCTTACTGTATAGTGGGGTTTTCCAAAATTGGCTAGGCGTTACACTGAGCCCAATACCCCTCACTCGCCCTCTACTCTCAGGGGTGCCTAATGCCATAGTAAACAAGTCCTTAGACCAATCAGGTTCAAAATTTCTGTCACTCATGAGCTTAGTATAGTGCTCTTGCAAACTAAATTTAAAAATATAGTTATTCTCATTAAAAATAAGTAATCCAACCATATAAAAAGTAGTACACTTACTATATTGCGAGCTACGCTTCTTGCCTCGGTACCAACCGGCTCACCCTTTTTGTTAGAATGTCCCACCAACCACAACTGTGACCTGTTGATTTCAGACACCTCGAGTCCAAAATTTTGTTGTTGTAGCCTTTCCAGTGCCAACAAATATCCACCTCGTGACATATGATGGTCGTGTTTATTTTTTTTCGATGATCTTGATGTATTTTTCTTTTTCTTTTCTTCCAATCATTAGTCATACGCGAAACACATAACTCATCCCATTATATTTTAGTGATCAACTGTGAGTAACCTCTTGGCATTTTGAACGTCTTGATGGTCGGATTTGCATCAAGAATATCATAGATACATACCTTAGTCATATAGGATTTGAATGATCTCCATCATTTTGCCGCCCTTGACATAATTTTTCTTTTTGCTTTATAGTCCATGTCAAATGTAGCCTACAATTGAAAACAATACATATCATTAGTATATATTAAAAATACAAACAACATATATTATAGTGATAGAGAAAATACCTTAATGATATCCCAAAATTTTTCTTTGTCTGATTCTGGGACATTACCCCAACTTGTGTGTGTGATTGAAGCACACCTCTTTATAGTTGATCTGATCATTGATCATAATTTTGATCTCGTTGTACCGATCGCTTTTCCATATTCATTGAACTTGATCGGTACCTTAACACCTTCACTTTGCGTCTTGGCTATGTCGGGCATGGTACATAGTCCCCTACCAGATCTCACATCCTCTATAGCATTATCATCATTCTCTTCCTGACCAACATCATTTTCAAGTCCAGGAAGTAGACAATCATCATCAAGTTCAGGAAGTGGACAATCATCATCAAAACCTCCTAGATCAGCCATGGAAATATCTGAAAAGGAAACGATTATAAACAATGTTAATAGACAATCATCAACATAATAGGAAAATTAAATATAAAATGAACAAATCCAACCTTTAGAAGAAAAAGAAAACAAGTCAACATTTATCAACTTATATGATCAACCCATACACCGTCACCATCAAAACGCAAACAAATATCATCGTCATCTACACCATCATCAATAGAGTATTCGGTAAGCTGTGGTTCGAGAATTGTGACAGGTTGCTGAAGGAGTGGTAAGTCATGTACATCATTCTCTTTGTCTCTCCAATCTATCGGTTGAGTAGGAACCATTACTGACCATTGCTTGTCTGATGGATCATTCACATAGAAATCTAGTTTGGCTTGTGTTGCCATTATGAAACGATCATTTTTGTGCCCAATTCGATTTAAATCAACTAATATAAAACCTAAATCATTAACCTTTACTCCCTTGTCACTTTTCACCCAATCACATAAGAAGACTGGCACTCTAGTTGTAATATAATCTAATTCCCAAATTTCTTGGATTACTCCATAAAATGTCATATCACACTCTACAAGATTTTTGTCCTTTGAACTAGAGATTTGCACAGTTTTTGCTACAATAAAAACTCCACTATTCTCTGTGGTTCTTACATTATCTCATTCCAAAGTATTGAATTGAGTACCATTGATGATGTATGATGGGTACTTAAACACATTTAGAGAAGGACCATGAGAAATCCACTTAACTATGTCCGATGTTTGGGTCACTTCAATTGCAACCTTTGTTAAAAACCAAAAATGAAATAATAATTAATAACATGTCATGCAATCAAAACAAAATATATAAAATTATTTACTCAAATCAATACCTTGTTCTCTAACCAAGTACTAAACGTACAAGATTGTTCATCTTGGATCCATTTTTTGTTCTTTGAGTTAGATACATATTTTTTTCGAATCCAAATGAAATGACCCCTTCATAAATGTCTAAAAAATTAGTATGAATCAATACAAATATCACAACAATGTTTTATCATATCGTACTGTCAAAGATAACTTACTCGATGTAAGGTTGAATCTCATCAATGTTTTGCAACACAAGACAATGTGCTTCATGTCTTTTAGCATGAGTTATTGAGCATACAACACCACCTTTTCTACCATAACCACCATTACTTTTATTTAATGTAGATTGATCGCCCACGCTTGTCACACCATGCAAGTATTCTGAACAAAATTCAATGACTTCTTTGCAATATAGCATTCAACAATACATCCTTCGGGTCTACTTTTATTTCTAACATAACTCTTAAGAATATTCATGTATCGCTCAAAGGGATACATCCATCTTAAGTAAAAAGGTCCGCATAGTTTAAGCTCTCTAACCAAATGGACTGTAAGATGCACCATTATGTCAAAAAAATAAGGTGGGAAGAATCGCTCCAAGTAACACATGATTATAGCAGTCTTCACTTGTAAATTGTCCAACGTTGAAACATCAATCGTCTTACAACATAAATACTTGAAAAAAAAAACACATCCGTGTGATTACCTATCGAACCTTTCTAGGTAGCACACCACGAATAGCCACATGTAGAATTTGTTGGAATAGAACACGACAATCATGAGATTTCATGCCGACCAAATTCAAATTCTTCATATCCACCAACATTCTTATGTTTGAAGAATACCCTTCTAGAACTTTAATATTATATAAACAACCACAATGTTCTTTGTTCTCATCCTTAGTGAGTGTGTAACAAGTTGCTGGTAAAAATGTTCTGTTAGGGCAAGCTTTTGGATGTAGCTTTTTTTCGCAAGCCCAATGTAGCCAAGTCTTTCTGAGCTTTAATACCGTCCTTACTTTTACTAGGAATATTTAACAAAGTTCCTATTAGACTATCACACGCATTTTTCTCAATGTGCATAACATCTAAATTATGTCGCAAAAGTAAGTTTTCCCAATATTCAAGCTCAAAGAAAATTGATTTTTTCTTCCAAGGACTTCCAGACTCATCTGCACTAGTCATACTAACTTTAGTCTTATCCTTGCCAACACTCTTTCCACGACCCTTCTTCTTCTTAATTGGATAAACAATAGGTTTTCCTACCTTAAACTGAATTACAATACTTTATTAAGTACTTGGTTCCCAGTCAACGGAACTGGAGCCAAACCAAACTCTTGTTCACCATTGAATGCATTTTTCTAAGTTCTAAAATAATGTCTCCGGGGCAAGAAATTTCTATATCCCATATAGCATACCTTTTGGGAATGTTTCAAATATTGAGAGATAGCCTATTCCTCACAAATAGGACAAGCTTTGAATCCTTTTACACTGTAACCAGATAAATTTCCATAAGCGGGGAAGTCATTGATTGTTCATAACAACACCGCTCGAAGGGTAAACTCTTCTTTTTTGTATGCGTCATAAGCCCTAACTCCTTCATTCCATAAAGTTTTCAAGTCATCAATTAGAGGAGCTAAGTAGACGTCAATATCGTTACCAGGTTTTTTAGGTCATGATATTAGCAAGGTCAATAAGGTAAACTTCCTCTTCATACAAAGCCATGGCGGTAAATTATATATGACTAGCATAATAGGCCAACAACTATACTTACTACTAAGAGAAGTATGAGGATTAAATCCATCAGTAGAAAGAGCTAGACGAATATTTTCTAGGTTCATTTGCAAATGAAGACCATTCAAAATCCACTGTCTTCCACGCTGGTGAGTCAACAGGATGTCTAAGTCTACCGTCCTTTATTATCTCATTTGCATGCCAAGTCAAATTGTTAGCATGATCAACATTTCGATAAAATTGAATCAAATGAGGAATTGGAGGAATATACCACAAAAATTTTGCTGGTACTCCTTCCTTAACTTCCTCTGAATTCCTTTTCTTTTGCCATCTGGACACACCACAAGTAGGACACGAATTCACATCTACAAGGCTATTCCGATATAATACGCAATCACTAGGACAAGCATGTATTTTTTCATATTGCAAGCCTAATGAGAACATAGTTTTCTTAGCCTCGTAAAATGATACGAGCATCTTGTTTTCTTCAGGCAGTAAGTCTTTCAAAAAAACTAACAATTCCGTGAAACTCTTATCACTCCATCCATTTGTGGCTTTCATATTGTACAATCTAAGAAGGGCTGACAACTTTGTAAATTTAGTGCAACTAGAGTAAATCGACTTTTCAGCGTCATTAAGAAGATTTTCAAACTTAACACGATCTACTTTTGATTCATAATATACATCATCAATCATTTCATCTAAATTATCCACATGATCAAATTGCCTATAATTCTGAACTACATTCATCCTAGGAGGGTCCGGAGTAACATGAAGCTCTTCACCATGCCAATACCATATTTTATAACTTTTGTCTAACCCGTGGAAATATAAGTGCTCTTTTATCATTGTGGTGGTCATCTTTTTCATATTTCAACACTTTCTACAAGGACAACAAATATAGTTTGGATCTTGGGCATGATCCAAACTAATTTTAAGAAACTCATCGACTCCTTTTATATATTCTACTAACAACCTATCATCTGACATCCATTCTTTTTCCATATTGCGCCTATTTGTTTTAACAAAAAATTAAAATCAAGAAAATAAAATAAAATAAACATACAAAACAAAACTAAGTATAAAAAAATAGAAAATCGGACAGCATATCCCCTAATTTACTAGCCTAGCCATCTATCACAATCAACACCAACATGTCAAAAAAATCAAACAACACACATGTTTCATCCATATATCACTGCAGCACACAAAATTCTCAGAACCTACTTCACTAAGACATGCAAGTTCTCAATCTTCCGTTATCACTGCAGCACACAGAATTCCCAGAACCTACTTCACTATGGATGAATATCTAAGATATTCAAACTCCACTAAAGTAATACAGTTATCATTCAAAATTGTAAAATATTGAAATTTTTTAAAACTAAATCAAATACAACATACATCTTGCAATTAGCTACCAATCCAATGCTTTAAGACCAATCAAAATATTAACCTATTCATTTTAATCAACATTATAAAAAAAGAAAAAGGTCAGATGTTGACATACACTTTTCAAAATGTTAAAATCAACACAATAAATATATGCATACATACTTGTATATTCTTTTGCAAGTCACACTTTTATCAACAACTATTATGTCTAATGAACTCTTTAAGGGCTTTTTTTTATTTAGACATATTTTCTGTGTGTGTGTCTAATTATATTATATATATTACTTATATATATGTATAAAATGTGCCATTGAACCATTTTTATATATAGAAATATATTCATATATGAAAAGATGGTATGGAGGACTATAATAAGCAGCCAATTTTTATAATGTTTATCTACAATTTTTGTCATTAGTTCATTATCTCTCTCTTACTTTTTCGCTTACTCCATTGTCATAGTGTAGTCTCCATGACCTGATTTGATGCAATATATTAAGTCTCTTATGAATGCAGTGAGAGTAGTAGTGGTGACCTTGTTTTCTTTTGTACTGAACTAAAGGAATACACTAACTTTTGCTGGATGACACTTTCTCTCTCTATAATTTTTAAAGTAAAATTTATTGGTTAATCATTCCTAGGTAGATTTTTTAATAAATGCAATACCAAGCTAAACAATTAGTCTTTTATCACAATTAATAATTTGTATAAGCACTTCCACCTCACACGCCATCTCTATCCTATATGTTAACAAGATCTAGCCATGGTCTAAACATCATAACCAAACATTGTTTTATATTATCCCAAGCTGGATCATTAACTTTAAAAAAAGAGCTTAAAATGAAATTTAATGAGCTATTGGAATATGCCATGTTCAAGTGAACCCAAGCCCTAAATCCCCAAATGTGTGATTGAAACTAAATCCCCAAATGTGACTGATGAGTTTTCTCTCTTGTGTATTTTGACCCTATATTTTTTAAAAAATGAGTGTTTTTATGCTCTTTTACTTAACAATTTTAAGGACTTGCTTTGGGAGTCCTTAATACTCTTTTAGGACTCACAAAGCGAGTCCTTAAAGAGTATTAAGGACTCCCAAAGCAAGTCCTTAAAATTGTTAAGTAAAAGAGCATAAAAATCACTCATTTTTTTAGCCCAGATTCTTTTAGGACTCGCATATTTTTTTAGGACACTCATTGCGAGTCCTAAATTGTGTTTTTTCAAGACTCTCAATGAGTGTCCTAAAAACTCCATAAACATTTTTAAGGACTTGCATTTAGGTGCATGTCCTAAAAAAGTGTCCCATAAAGGGTATTTTGTAGTAGTGCAAGGTGCCCCTAACAGCCAAATCCTCATTTTTTTCAAGCCTGGGCCGTGACACACAAGAAAAGGGCAGCGGCCCCACCACGAACATAGCCAAAAAACTCTATTTTTCCCATTTTAAATCCTTCCAAAAACCTATCCAAACATACCCAAATCTAAAAAACAAAGTTCTCAATCACCTCAATGGCTTAAAACCATCAAAACCCAAGCTTCAAATCATTCAAAAACTCCTCAAAATGTAAAATCCAAATTCAAAACTTAAGAAATTCTAGGAAATGGAAACTCGGAAATTGAAAGCTTAAATTATTTCTAATTATGTCATTTCTCGCTAAACCCTCAAGCTAATAAGCTTCTAATCTTTCCTAGAATCGATATGACTCAATCCTTGCTTGAATCTGAATCCTAAAACTCGAGTTTCCTTCGAAAATATGACGAATGGTAAAAAGGGATAACGTGAGAGAGATAAAAGGTGTTTTGAACGTATATCTGTTTCTGTCAGGTTACTTCGAGCTTAAGTAACCTTTAGTAAGACCCAAGGCTCGGGGTCCCAAAAATGCCCTCGAGGGTAAAATAGTCAAAATTCCCAGAATTCCCTCCTGATTTTACTAACTCCCAATATATCATCAAATACTCATTCCCATTACCCAATATCTCTGTAATGTTCTAAATACCCAAAATACCCCTAACTCACACCGAGTCAAGTATGTGTCCCGTTGTGACTTTCTCACTAACTTGCTCCCTAGGATCGTCTCATACCGAGTAACCCAAATATATCCACATAATAATGTGGTCCTACACATATATCACATATATGCTAAATATACCTATAACGGGCCAAATTACGAAAATTTCCCTTTCAATCAGAAATGGGCCCACGTACATGTTTAATACACCTAAACATGCATATCAAGTCATATTATAATATAACTCAGATAATCATATATTGATAAACATATATACCACATAATAACATAATTACGATAATTTTCCATCCTCACCCCCTAATCAAGGCCCTAAGCCTTATTAGGTAATTTGGGACGTTACATTGACCATTTATTTGTGGGTGGAAGGCCATACTAAGTTTAAACCTCATCCCCATAACCTGCTGTAAGCTCTTCCAAAACTTTGAAGTTAACATAGACCCTCTATCAGAGATTATAGATTTTGGCACTCCATGTAATCGGACGATCTCATTACATATAACTTTGTATAATGTTCTATTTTATATGTTGTCTTAACAGATAGAAAGTGAGCTGACTTGGTGAGTCTGTCGATTATTACCCAAGCTGAATCATGTTGCTTTGTGTTTCTTGGAAAGCCTACCACAAAGTCTATGGCTATATCCTCCCATTTCCATTATGGGATATTGATGGGTTGAAGAAAATCTGCTGGCCTCTGGTGCTCCACTTTAACCTGATGACAAGTCAGACACCGCATCACATACTCCGCTATGTAACTCTTCATTCCTGGCCATCGGTATAATGTTTTGAAGTCATTGTACATCTTGGTAGAACCTAGATGCAGGGAGTAAGGGTAGTGTGAGCCTCTGACATGATGCTCTCCTTTAGTTCCTTATCTGCTGGCACATAAATTCGATTCTTATTCCGTAATAATCCACTCTTGGACTTAGTGAAGTTGTTGTTGCTCCCCTTAATTATTAATGATTTATGCCTAATCGAAACCTCATACAGCTTCTACTCATCCTTTATCTGTTCAAGTAAAGATTATTGCAAAGTTAGGCTGGACAAGCTCGTAGTAACTAATTTAATTCCAGCTGCCACCATTTCATTCTGGAGTGGCGCCTCTATTGAATTTGTGCTGAGAGAGTCCTATAACTACGTCTACTCAAGGCGCTTGCCACAACATTTGCCTTGCCTGGGTGATAAAGGATCTCGCAATCATAGTTCTTTACTAACTCCAACCACCTTCTTTGCCTCATATTCATCTTCGTCTAAGTGAAGAAGTAATTTAGGCTCTTATGGTTTGCGTATATCTCGCATTTTTCTCCGTAAATGTGGTGCCTCAATATCTTATATGGAAACACTACCGCAGCCAACTCTAAATCATGGGTAGTAGGGTTTCTCTGTTCGTACTCTTTTAACTGTCTTGAGGCATAAGCCACTACTTTTCCATCTTGCATCAATAAACATCCCAAGCCATTCTTGGAAGCATCACAATATACTACAAACTTCCCTTCTTCAGTTGGTACACACAACACTAGAGCTGATATAAGCTTATCTTTCATGGTCTGAAAGCACTCCTCACAGTTTTCAGTCCAAGTGTATTTCTGATTCTTTTTTGTCAAGTTTATTAGGGGTGAAAAAATCTTAGAAAACCCTTCAACAATTTTTTTGTAATATCCCTCCATTCCAAATAAACTTCTAACCTCTGCTGCATTCTTAGGATGAGGCTGATTATTAATAGCCTCGATCTTAGCTGGGTCTACAACTACTCCCTCCTTAGACACTATATGGCCTAAGAATCCCACCTTCTCTAACTAGAATTTACACTTCTTAATCTTTGCATACAACTGGTGCTCTTGAAGCCTCCTTAGTGTCAATCAATAAACACTATCATACATTTGTCTAGAAATTCCTTGAATACTCAGTTCCTCAAATCCATGAAAGTTGCTAGAGCATTTGTGAGTCCAAAAGACATAACCAGAAATTCGTAATGCCCATACTGGGTCCGAAAGACAGTCTTTGGGATATCATCTTCCCTCACCTTCAATTGATGATACCCCAAACTCAAGTCAGTTTTTGAAAATACTACTACTCCCTTAAGTTGGTCAAAGAGATCATCGATTCATGGTAGCGAGTACTTATTCTTGATTGTGACCTTATTAAGTTCCCGGTATTCTATGCACATTCTCATGCTCTCGTCCTTCTTCTTAACAAATAACAGTATGGCGAATAACATTGTCTATGAATTTTTTTTCCAACAACTCCTCTAGTTGTAGTTTCAATTCATTTAGCTCTATTGGTGCCATTCTATACATTTCCTTTAATATGGGTGTAGTCTCTAGAATCAAATCAATCATAAATTCATTTTTCCTGCCTGAAGGTAGGCCCGGTAAGTCCTCCGAAAACACCTCCAAGAATTCACACACCACATGAACATCCTCAGGCCTGAGTTCATTTTCTTTTGTCTTATCCACTACGCTTACAAGATATGCCTAACAGCCATTGTGAATCTTGTTGTGTGCTTTTAAGGTTGAGATTATTGGTGTACGAAGTCCTGTTGCGTCGCCTACAAAGGTGAATTGTTCCTTGTCATTTTGTTTAAACTTCACTGTCTTCTTGCGACAGTCCATGGTTGCTACATACTTAACCAACCAATCCATACCACGAATCTCCTTGTAGTCTATTATATCCAACTCGATCAAGTCTCCTGGATATACTTTCCCTTCAATCGCTATCAGGGTCATCGATATCAATCTAGTTGACACCATTACCTCACCCGAGGGTAACATCATATCAAAGCCTTGACTAAAATCCCTATAGGGTACCTAGGATATCTATTATTTCTATAGAAATATAAGAATGCATAGCTCCTGAATCAATAAGGACTTTACATAATTTTCTAGCTATAGAGATATGACATGTCACAACTGTGTTACTGGCCTCGACTTCTCCTTTAGTCAATGTGAAGACTCTGGCTAGTACAAGATTGTCATTGTCTCTTTGTCCTGCTCATGCCCTCATCTATGGACAATCTCTCTTTATATGAACCACCTAGCCACACTCGCAGCATTTTTCAATGTTTTCCCTACTCTCACCCAGGTGCTTACGGTTACACTTTTGACAAAATGGGAAATCGGCACTGCGGTCCTTCTGGTTACTATTGCCATTGCTCTGGGTTGCTGGTTTAGGCTTCTTGTCTAACCCACTATCCTATCATTCATGTAATTTTCTCTTATTATCACCCTGCTTTGAGTGATTCTTCCTTTCTTCTCTTCTAGTTGCCCCATCTTTCCAGATACAGTCTTCCATGAATTCTGCATTTAAGGTTTTATAAGGATTTCAGCATAACTGTCTATCCCCATACTAGTTAACTTGATGTCTCTAGCTATCATCACTTTCAGTCCCCTAATGAACTTCTGGATTCTCATGGCTTCCGTCAGAACTATCTCTGGTGCAAACCTAGCCATTATGTCAAATTGTTGTGTGTATTCTGTGACAGTATGGTTCCCTTGAACCAGCGTAACGAATTCATCAACCCTAGTGGCCATGAATGCAGCACTGTAATACTTCTTATTAAAGGCCAACACGAAGTCATTCCAAGTCATAGTGGCTAAGTTCTGAGTCTGTCTGGTGACGTCCCACCAGATTCTTGCATCCTTGTTTAGGAGATATGGGATGCACAGGATATCATCTCTCAGTCATTCAACTCTATATGTCCAAAGATAGCCTCTACTACATGAGCCAATCCTAGGCCACCATAGGATCCGGTTTCCCCTCAAATTTTGGTGGGGATTGTTTCTTGCAACTTTCATACACAGGTTCAAAATCCATGAATGTGTACCCCCAGACCCAATGACACCTATTGGGATACTGTTGGTGTGGGTGCTACTAGTGGCACTTGCCCAGTGCAGCCAATTCTTCCTTTCTTAACCTTAAGTGATTTCTAAACCTTGCCACTTCTCCAGCTAGGTCGTTAGCAGCGAAAACTACAGGCACCTTGGGAGTGTCAGCCATGGGAGGTATTGGGTCCTCAGGGATGCCAGCCATGTTTAGTTTAGCGGCTGCACCACACCCCTACCTCTTCCTCTTCTTGGGACAACTCCTCTCCCTCTGCCCCTTACGACTCCTCTAGTTCACATGGTAGAAAGCTAGGGGGTACATGAAAGGATCTTATCATGATAAAGTGGTGAATTTGATTCTTAGTGGCTCTACTACTAGAAGGAATAACAAAAGAAAAACTAGTAATTTAATGCTAACAAAAAAACAAAAAACAAAACAACTTACGACACAGTGAGTGAAGTCTTTTTCCCAAGCTTCAGTATGTATGTTGAGGGATTCCTTAATGCTAAGAGTTGAATGACCAGCTCTGATACCATTTATAATGACCCTAATTTCCTATCTTTATTAGAATACTAGTTTTAATAATAACTTAAAAGATGTCATAGTATGGCTAAAACCTCAGTGGGTCCTTATTGAAGAATAATGAAAAGTTGGATCCAATGTTCAAAAACCAAAGAGAATTTGATGCAGTCTTAAAATAAATAAATTACATCCTAGTGATAAATTAACATAAGGAAAGACTCTAAGGAACTATGATGTTCCATATCATTTCCTCGTTCATTGGCTCCCCGCAACATACATACATATCTATGGAAAACTGACTCAACTCACCATGCATGCCAAACAAGTCTACCTAGTGTTTACTTGCGAGAGGGAAAGTAAGGGGTTGAGCTAAAAGCCCATTAATGAAGTACAAACAAGGCATACAATCATAAGCGACATATCTCATACATCCTTAACATACTTATCTTATAGAAATCATTATCAACATAAGTCATAATCATAAACAAGAGACTATTTGCGACATCAGCATAATTGTATTGTAGAGTCCAAGAACTTTAGTTAGCTAGTTAGATAGTAGTAGTAATAGTAATAGCTAGTAATAGTTGTAGTATTTTTTTAGGACTGTGGATTTTGGTTCAAACCGGGACTTGGTCGGACACTCGTAGTAACACTTGTAGATTTTATAAGTTTAACCTATAGTTTAAGAATATTAATTATAACCTAAGGTTTGATTAATATGACTGATTATGAGTGTGATATTTATTATACTATAAGGATTAGATAGACCCAATAAGATGTCAACACTTGTCATATGTGTGTTTAATGAGAATTAAGTATTTTTTAGGAATAAGTTTATTAAGAGTAATATTTGAACATCCTAGGGTCTGCCAGCAACTTTGAAATCGTTAAAAGACTTAGTCAAGGCTGTTTACTCGATTCAAATTAGGCTGAAAAACTTTAATTACGTGTATAATATTTCAGTGTATGCAAATATATCGCAGCTCTAGGGGCGATATATCGCCATATGGGGATGCGAAAAACAAGTAGCTTCGCACGACACCCTCGACGAGACTCGGGAGCATCAGTACAGGCGATATATCGGCTGTGGTGCAAGATTTTTGAACAATTTTGAAACCGAGCTCATTTTAATCCTTAACCTCTTGATAAGTTCAGAATCTTTTTGACTGAGTCTTCAGCCTCTGCTAAACAATTATTCAAATATTTTTCAATTACAAAGCCATTATTTTATTCAAGTTAAATGAAGATCTTTTCATTCTTGAACTCTATAAATAGGACCTAGTAACCATCCATTTCTTCATTCATCAAGCTGAGTTCAGAGTCTACAAGCTGCTAAGATTACTTTAGAGTGTTAAACACTTGGGCTGGGATTATAAGCTTAATTATTATAAGCTTACCAAAAACTTGGGAAGTAAGGTTCATAGTATATTTCGGTTCGAGGTGTAGTTCGTTCATAGAAGCATTCAAGGTATTCCTTCTTCTAGTTCCTTTCTGTACTATTCTTATAGTTTTTCTACTCAAATCCTAACTCGTATTCTCTATTCTTGGTTAGGCATCTAAGATCTTGAACGTAAGATTCTTGTTGGTAAGTATCATTTCGATGGTGTAGTTATTCTTTTCATCTCTATTCCTTAGTATACTAACCTCTCTATTATGGTATTTAGAAGTGTTCCAAAATCCCGACTTTGTTCTCATCATCCCGGTATATTGGTAAAGAAAATAGGATAGTTTTATATGCTTATATGTTATGTTGATATGTTATGATAAGTTATGCTATAATATGATGTTATGTTTTCTTATGTTTCATGGTTATGATTTACCCTACCTCAGATATTAGACAGGGGACGTAGATGGGTTATCATAAACCTACCTTGTGATCTAACCTGCCTCAGATATTAGAAAGGGGACGTAGATGGTTTATCACATGTTTTAATGGCCATTAATAGTATAGTCTTATATGATGTACGTCTTTATAGATATGTGTTTATAGCTTATAGTTTATGTGTATGATTATGTTTCATGCTTGTAGTAGATTTTTCTTCCTGGGCATTAGGCTCACTCCTTTATGTTTTATATGCGCAGGAAAATAGTTTTGGTGGCGGGAAGGTTCTTGGCAGCTTGGGGATGTGTATTGAGGCAGGATGGAATCGGTGGATTGAGCGTTCGATTCGAGGATGAAGTTTTTAAGTCCTTAGTTATATTTTCTATGTATTATTTTTTTCCGCACTTAATTTTGTAACCAATTTATTTTAGTTATGTTTTGTTTTATTTTCAAAACAATGGGATCCCATATCCTACTTATGAATTTATGTATTTTTGAACCTTTACTTTGCACTTTTAAATAAAGTTATGGTTGTTTCATATTTACGTTTTCTTAAGATTAGTATAGTAGTTTCCAATGGTCCAAGTTTAGAATAGTTGGGTGGTTACAGTTGGTATCAGAGCAATGGTTCATCCGCATGAAGTTCTCCTCAGTACACACATTCAAAGCTCCGAATCTGACTGCCAAGTAAATGTTTAAGATATAGTAATTATGTATATATGTATAGCTAACAAGTTTAGTCTCTATGTTTAAGTTAAGAATGAACGGAGCATTAACCTCTTGGGATATCTGAGCCATTATGGCTTTAAAAAGAATTAGAGAACCAAGAAACACCGTAGGAGTGCTAGAAAGAATCACTTGGAGGCTGGTTTTGCTCCACAGAGAAATAGGTCATCTCCAAGAAACTAAGCAGATCATGATGAGAGCAACTGAGTAATACGTTTTAGTAATAAGACTATGTAGAGATTATCGTACCATAATTGCAGCCTTAGAGGAGATATGGGAGACAATAGATAATGAAGAAGAATTGCCAGTAGCGATGAGATATTATTTTCTCTTAATTAGGTTCACTTCAAAAATGGAGTTTTAGTTTACAAATGAGCAAAAGCATAGAATTTTTAAGAACCTTCCTCAAGGGCATTTTGAGGCACATGATAATGAGGACTATGAGGAGTTAAATGATGATATGCTAGATGAAGGATCGGATATAGAAGATCCCGATTTTTAGAATAAGATTAGTTTCATTGTTTGTTTTAATTTATTATTTGTTTTCTTTTATGGTTGTAAATAGTGAAAACTTTCTTTTCCAAATTAATATCATGGTTATTTTGTTATCATGTATGAGTTTGATTTTCTTTTGCAATCATAATAAATAATAAATAAAATAAATAATGACTAAGTTCGGTGAGGATGGATACAAATCAATGAACCAAGTTTCTATATTGAGAGTTAGGGGGCCATAGTAGTGGGAACGATTTTACTGATCCCAGCCCTCCCTCAATATGGTTAACTTTGGAACAAAGATGAGTTTCGAGCCTGAGAATTAAGTCATATAGGATGATTAGAAACAGACTTAGAAAATAATAAAGATGGCTTATTTTTCATAAGAAACCCACTCTAATAATATAGAAAACTTATATAATTTTCATAAGAAGTCATAATCAATAGGTCCAAGTTATGTTTGTTTAGATTAAGTTTTTGCCTTAGAGCCTATTAGGGTAAAGTTCTAACATGTTTCTCTCAACTGTTAGAACTCTGCTGCGATGTCGCTCCGAAGATCTGCTCGCACTAACGGAAACACCTCCAACGTTGCTTCAGTGAACATCGAAGCCCCTCCAGTTCGTAGAAGGGGAGTGCATGCTACTGCTATCCGCAATGCACCGCCGCCACTAGTTGACAACACTGCGGAGATTTCCAGACTTCGACTACAAGTCGAGGAGCTATTACAGCAACAGCGACAATAGGCTCAGCCCCAGACTCAGCCTCTGCCTCTACCGCAGCCACAGCCACATCAAATGGCCACAACACCCCAACAAGTTGGTCCATATGGGGGATGGCCAGAGGCGAATTATGCATCGTATCCAGTAAAGCACATGGAGCCAGTTTATGAGAGGTTCCATAAGCAACACGTTCCAAACTTCGAAGGGACTACAGACCCTTTTGAGGCAGAAGAGTGGCTAAGGAACGTGGGGCCAATCCTGACACACATGAACCTCAGTAACGCAGACTGCATATCCTGCGTTTCGTCCTTGCTCAAGAAAGATGCCAGGATATGGTGGGACTTAGTCTAGCAGACGCATGATGTTGCCACCATGACATGGACTCGATTTGTGGAGCTGTTCCACAAGAAATATTACAATTTGGCTGTACTCGCTTCAAGAGTTGAGGATTTCACTGGCTTGAAGCAAGGGAGTTTATCAGTGGCAGAGTATGCTTGACAGTTCGACCGTTTGGCTAAGTTCGCACTAGAAATGGTTCCAACTGACTATCTGAGGGTGTCTAAGTTCATTAGAGGACTTCGACCGAAGATTGAGCTAGGGGTTAAGTTAGCAAACCTAGGAAACACTACTTATGCCGACGTTCTAGAGACGGCAATAGAAGTAGAAAGGATGCAGGCTAATGTTAGTAAAGAAGAAGCCAGTAAGCCTGAGCCTAGACAGCCGAATCAACCTCAGACTAGTCGGAAGAACAACCATAGCAGCAGTAATTAGTCCAGCCACAACAACCACAATCAGTCCAGTAACAACAACAATAACGGTCAAAAAAGAAGGCATCCTGTCAACAAACAATCCGACAATGATAAAAGGGCACGGAAAAATAATGGGGGAAATAGGCCGGGTTATGTAGAATACCAGCCATGTGCTAAGTGCCAGAAGAAACATCCTAGTGATTTCCGGGCAAACACCAAGGGATGTTACAACTGTGGTCAAGAAGGACACTGGAAGAAAGACTGACCTCAGCTCAAGCCAGAAGGGAAAAAGGAAGACAAGATGGTTCCTTCCAGGGTATTCGCCTTAACCCAAGGAGAGGCTGATGCTAGCAATAAGGTGGTCACAGGTCAGGTTTGTATCCTCAATAACATATGTTATGTATTATTTGATTCGAGATCCACTCATCCGTATATCTCATTAGGAATGATAGAAAAACTAGACAAACCTTGTGAAAGATTTAGAACTAGGTTTGTAACCGAGTTGCCTTCGGGCAAAGTAGTTCTATCATCACGGATAGTACGAGGCATACCGATCAAGATTGAGGACGTATAATTAGAAGGAGAACTGATAGAACTAGAGATAAAGGATTTCGACGTAATACTAGGAATGGATTGGCTAGCACAACATGGCGCAACCATCGACTGCAAACGTAAGAAGGTGATGTTCGAGACTCCTGACGGCCAGAAACTATGCATCATGGGACAGGCTTCAGGACTACACACCCCGTTAGTATCGTCTCTCAAAGCTCAAAGAATGATGGAAAAAGGGTGTCAAGCATTCTTAGCCAGCATCACAGATGTGGTAAAGGAAACACCACTTAAGGTGGGAGACGTCCGTATTGTAAGAGAATTCCCAGAGGTATTTCCCGATGACTTGCCAGGATTGCTGTCGACTCGGGAAATTGACTTCACGATAGAATTATTACCGGGCACCGAGCCTATCTCCAAGGCACCATACCGGATGGCACCTACGGAACTCAAGGAGTTAAAGACGCAACTACAAGAACTCCTAGACTTGGGTTTTATTAGGTCAAGCCATTCCCCATGGGGAGCACCGGTGCTATTCGTGAATAAAAAGGACAGAAGTATGCGAATGTGCATAGACTACCGCGAGCTGAATAAGGTAACGATTAAGAATAAGTATCCGCTACCCCAGATTGACGACTTATTTGATAAACTCCGAGGTGCGACTGTATTTTCAAAGATTGATTTACGGTCAGGGTATCATCAGCTTAAGGTAAGGGGAGAAGATATTCCCAAGACAGCTTTTAGAACTCGTTATGGGCCTTACGAGTTCTTAGTTATGTCTTTTGGTCTTACTAACATACCAGCCGCGTTTATGGACTTGATGAATAGGGTCTTCAAGGACTACTTAGATAAATTCATCGTAGTATTCATCGACGAAATCTTAGTACACTCCAAGGACGAAGTAGAGCACGAGGAACATCTGAGGTTGATTTTGTCACGACTAAAGGAGCATCAACTCTATGCCAAATTCAAGAAATGCGAGTTTTGGCTTTCGCAAGTGGCATTCCTCGGGAACATTATATCCAAGGACAAAGTTGCAATAGACCCATCAAAGGTAGAGGCCGTGAAGGATTGGCCAAGACCGAAGAACGCTTCTGAGGTAAGGAGCTTTCTAGGATTAATAGGTTATTATAGGAGGTTCATAGAGGGCTTTTCTAAGACAGCCACTCCACTCACCAACCTGACCCAGAAATAGCAAAGATTCAATTGTAATGATAGGTGTGAAGAAAGCTTCCAGTTGCTTAAGGACAAACTGTGCTCAGCACCAGTACTTTGTGTACCAACACCCAACGATAAGTTCATAGTCTTCTGCGATGCATCGAAGCAAGGGTTGGGTTGCGTGCTGATGCAGAATGACAAGGTGATATCCTACGCCTCACGACAGCTGAAGGAGTACGAGCAACGCTATCCAAATCATGATATGGAGTTGGCAGCGGTGGTCTTTGCGTTGAAAATCTGGCGCCATTATCTTTACGGAGAATGGTGCGAGATTTATATGGACCACAAAAGTCTAAAGTACTTCTTTACTCAGAAGGAGCTCAACATGAGGCAGCGCAGGTGGTTAGAGCTAGTGAAGGATTACGACTGCGAAATCTTATACCACCCGGGAAAGGCAAACGTAGTTGCCGATGCGCTAAGTAGGAAAAGTTATGGAAGTTTGGCAGCTCTAGTCGGAATAGAAAAGTCGCTGCAACAGGAGCTGATCAATGCCGGAATAGAGGTAGTTATCGACAAGCTAGCTAATTTGTCTATCCAATCAAATCTGCTAGAAGATATATAGATTGGGCAAGGGCATGACGACACACTAGCGGCACATATGGATGCAGTCAGAGAAGGCAAGACCACATATTTCTCAATATCAAGTCAAGGATTATTGAGATATAAGGATCGGGTATGCGTGCCAAATGATCAAGGGATTAAGATGGTGATTCTAGAAGAAGCGCACAGTATCCCATACTCATTTCACCCAGGTTCGACCAAGATGACTCACGACATCAAGGCAACATATTGGTGGCCGGGGATGAAGAAGGACATAGCAGAATTTGTGTCTAAATGTCTAGTATGCAAGCAAGTGAAAGCAGAACATCAGTGGCCCGCAGGCTTATTGCAACCGCTTAGCATACCAGAATGGAAGTGGGACGATATAGCTATGGATTTCGTGACGGGTTTGCCATGAACGAATAAGCAGCATGATTCGGCTTGGGTAGTAATAGATAGATTGACCAAGTCCACTCATTTCCTGCCTGTTAAGACTTCATACACGACAGACCAATATGTAGACATCTATGTCCAAGAGATAGTAAGGTTGCATGGAATCCCCAAGACAATAGTGTCGGATAGAGGATCGGTGTTTACATTGAGATTCTGGGGAAGTTTACAGCAAGCCATGGGTACTAAGTTAAGTCTTAGTACAACTTTTCATCCTCAGACAAACGGGAAGTCCGAGCATACGATTCAGATTTTAGAGAATATGTTGCGCGCTTGTGTACTTGATTTCGGAGGATCATGGAGTAAGTACTTGCCGCTAATAGAGTTCTCTTACAACAATAGCTACCAGTCAATGATCGAGATGGCGCCTTATGAGTTGCTATATGGAAGAAGGTGCCGATCACCGTTGCACTGGGACGAGGTAGGAGAAAGGCAATTTCTCGGTCCTGAAGCTGTTAGAAAAGCTCAAGAAGTAGTAGCGCTAATTAGACAGTGTATGCTTGCTGCTCAAAGCCATCAGAAATGCTATGCGGATGCTAGGCGATGCGATGTGGAATTCAAGGTCGGAGATTAAGTCTTCCTGAAGATATCTCCTATGAAAGGTGTGAAGCGGTTTGGGAAGAAAGGCAAACTTAGTCCCCGATTTATAGGTCCTTTTGAAAAAATTGGACAAAGTGGGAGCAGTTGCGTATAGATTAGCCCTACCGCCAACCCTAGTAGATAGCCACAACGTGTTCCACATCTCAATGCCACGCAAATATGTGTCAGACCCATCTATCGTCCTCAAGTATGATACGATAGAACTCCAGAAAGACTTGAGTTACGAGGAACGACCAGTTAGCATCCTAGATAGAGGGATGAAGCAGTTACGGTCCAAGAGTATTCCAATAGTCAAAGTCCTATGGAGTAATAGTTCTGAACGAGAGGCAATGTGGGAGTTGGAGGAAGACATACAAGGCCGGTATCCGGATTTATTTGGTAAGTAAATTTGAAGGAAGAAATTATTTTTAGTAGGGGAGAATTGTAGAGTCCAAGAACTTTACTTAGCTAGTTAGATAGTAGTAGTAATAGTAATAACTAGTAATAGTTGTAGTATTTTTTTTTAGGACTTTGGATTTTGGTTCAAATCGGGACTTAGTTGGACACTCGTAGTAACACTTGTAGATTTGACAAGTTTAACCTATAGTTTAAGAATATTAATTATAACCTAATGTTTGATTAATATGACTGATTATGAATGTGATATTTATTATACTATAAGGTTTAGATAGACCCAATAAGATGTTAACACTTGTCATATGTGTGTTTAATGAGAATTAAGTATTTTTGAGGAATAAGTTTATTAAGAGTAATATTTGAACATCCTAGGGTCTGCCAACAGCTTTGAAATCATTAAAGGACATAGTCAAGGCAGTTTACTCAATTCAAATTAGGCTGAAAAAGAGTAATTACGTGTATAGTATTTCAGCGTATGCTGATATATCGCAGCTCTAGGGGGCGATATATCGCTATATGAGGATACGAAAAATACGTAGCTTCGCACGACCACCTCGACGAGACTCGGGAGCATCAGTATAGGCGATATATCGCTTAGCATGGGCGGTATATCGGCTGTGGTGCAAGATTTTTGAACGATTTTGAAACCGAGCTCATTGCAATCCTTAACCTCTTCATAAGTCCAGAATCTTCCTGACCGAGTCTTCAGCCTCTGCAGAACAATTATTCAAATATTTTTCCAATAAAAAGTCATTATTTTATTCAAGTTAAATGAAGATCTTTTCATTCTTGAACTCTACAAATAGGACCTAGTAACCATCCATTTCTTCATTCATCAAGCTGAGTTCAGAGACTACAAGCTGCTAGGATTACTTTAGAGTGTTAAACACTTGGGTTGGGATTATAAGCTTAATTATTATAAGCTTACCAAACACTTGGGAAGTAAGGTTCATAGTATATTTCGGTTCGAGGTGTAGTTCGGTCATAGAAGCATTCAAGGTATTCCTTCTTCTAGTTCCTTTCTGTACTATTCTTATAGTTTTTCTACTCAAATCCTAACTTGTATTCTCTATTCTTGGTTAGGCATCTAAGATCTTGAACGTAAGATTCTTGTTGGTAAGTATCATTTCAATGGTTTAGTTATTCTTTTCATCTCTATTCCTTAGTATACTCACCTCTCTATTATGGTATTTAGGAGTGTTCCAAAATCCCGACTTTGTTCTCATCATCCCGGTATATTGGTAAAGAAAATTGGATAGTTTTATATGCTTATATGTTATGTTGATATGTTATGATAAGTTATGCTATAATATGATGTTATGTTTTCTTATGTTTCATGGTTATGAGTTACCCTACCTCAGATATTAGACAGGGGACGTAGAGGGGTTATCATAAACCTACCATGTGATCTAACCTACCTCAGATATTAGAAAGGGAACATAGATGGTTTATCACATGTTTTAATGGCCATTAATAGTATAGTCTTATATGATGTACGTCTTTATAGATATGTGTTTATAGCTTATAGTTTATGTGTATGATTATGTTTCATGCTTGTAGTAGATTTTCCTTGCTGGGCATTAGGCTCACTCCTTTATGTTTTATATGCACTGGAAAATAGTTTTGGTGGCAGGAAGGTTCTTGGCAGCTTGGGGATGTGTATTGAGGCAGGATGGAATTGATGGATTGAGCGTTCGATTCGAGGATGAAGTTTTTAAGTCTTTAGTTATATTTTCTATGTATTATTTTTTTTCCACACGTAATTTTGTAACCAATTTATTTAAGCTATGTTTTGTTTTATTTTCAAAACAATGGGATCCCATATCCTACTTATGAATTTATGTATTTTTGAACCTTTACTTTGCACTTTTAAATAATGTTATGGTTGTTTCATATGTACGTTTTCTTAAGATTAGTATAGTAGTTTCCAATGGTCCAAGTTTAGAATAGTTGGGTGGTTACAGTTGGTATCAGAGCAACGGTTCATCCACATGAAGTTCTCCTCGATACACACACTCAAAGCTCCGAATCTGACCGCTAAGTATGTGTTTAAGTTATAGTTATTATGTTTATTTGTATAGCTAACAAGTTTAGTATTTATGTTTATATACCTATCTGACTGAATCTGACCGCATGAAGTTCTCCTCTTATAGTATATATACCTAAGGTTGAGGGTAACTTCATTGCTAAACGTCGGAATGAGAAGATAGCTTCAAAATTCATCAACGCGGTTCGTCCCAAAATTGCGTTGTTGGCAGTCGGGCAATCGATTACAATGAACTCGAGCATTTTTGAAACAATTCCCATATCATCTCCTAGTGTCCCTACAAGCCCATGTGTCCTTATGGCTATTGTTCCTTTTCCCAAAAATTTGTATAGGATGATCAAGGTCGCCTTAAGATCGACTACAAATAGCCCCATATTTTCTAGGGTGGACCTGAATAGCACGTTTACAAAGCTCCCACTATCAATTAGTATTCTCCGTGCTCTTCGATTGGCAAGTTGAATGGTTATCACCAGCAGATCATTATGCGAGAACTGAACATGGCTAGTGTCCTCTTCCGTCAAAATGATTGGTTGTTTCTCCAACCACTGTTGTTTTGACAACCTTTGCTCTAGAAAAAACTCAGTACCATTGCGGGTCTTCAGCTTCTGTGTGTACCTCTTCTAGGCCCCATTTCTTGTGCCCGCCAGATGAGGTCCTCCGACAATAGTGGCTAAGTCCCTCCCTTCTATTGGAGGATGGGCGATTTGATTTCCATGATTTGGTTAAGCCCGGGGTTGATTGACCAGATTTTCCTAAGGTGGTTGAATGTTTTGCCTCATTGGATAATTGGGCTAACGATCTAGCTCGAATGAGAGTCTCAGTCTCATCATTTAGCTGATGGCAATCATCAGTGTTGAGGCCGATCTCGTTGTGATATCGAAAGAATTTGGCTGGGTCTCTCTTCACCCTCTGGTGCATCAGGGGCTCCACTTTTTTCCATGGAAGGTAATTAAAGTTTTCCAAGAAGATACGCTTTCGCTTATCTGTGAGGTTTGTACAGGCGGTGTAGATGGACTTGTACTTTTCACCAGGCTTACTCTTTTTAATGCCATTCTGGTTGCCCTCACCACTCCCCTTTCACTTATTACCCTTGCCTGGTTATTCTGTGTATCAGGCTGTGCCGTAGCTGTAACATCTGTTATCGCTCTAATAGGCTAAACAAGAGTTTGGATGGTTCCTGCGACAACAGATTGTGCCTCCTCTAGATTTATCCATTCCTGAGCTCGAGCCGAGAATTCATCTACACTCTTAAATCCTTTCCACTAGAATTCTTTCCATAAATCTCCTCCTAATGTGATCCCTATCCTCATAGCCATGAGCTTGGAGTTGTCATCAACATCCCTAGCTCGTGCTGCTGCACTGGTAAACCGATTCAGATATGCCTTCAGTGATTCAACGGGCTATTGTTTGATGTTGGGCAAAAAATTGGCTTCAACACGAGCTTCATTCACAGCTTGAAACTGCCTCTTAAACTCGGAAGACAGTTTCTTCCACCAGGTGATTGAATGTTTCTTGTACTTATTGAACCATAACTTGGTTGGTCCAGTCAATGTTGCTGGGATCAAACCCGATGTTGTGGGCCATCATTGACATGTTGAAGGTTCTGAGGGGATTGGACGGGTCAATGTTTCCATCATATATGGGCATGGTTGACATCCTGAATCCAGTAGGATACGGAGATGCCACGATGTTAGAAGCAAAAGGCTCGAGCTCCTCATCGAAATCACAATCATCGACTCCTTTTCCAGACAGAAGTTTCTTCATTGGTTCATCCATTAGGGCCAGCCGCTCAAGGGTTGGATCCTTGGCATCTAGGTTATTCGAGAGCTAATTATCAACTCCCATCCTATTGTATGCATTAGATGGGTTATTGTCCCTCCAAGCTTGAGCTTTGTTAGACAGGACATTCCTACTGTCGCATACAATAGACAGATCTCCCCTAGCCTGAGTATAGCTCAAATCATCATGATGAGCTAGACAGAACGTGGGTCTGAGTGAAGGCTTTGTGCATAGCTTAAATGATTCCACAGGTCGCTCTCATGCCTACCTCTGCACTGGCTCTTTGTCCAGTAGCTTCCATTCGTGAAGCTTACAGTTCGTGGCTGGCATCGAGGACCTGGATTATTAGTATGAGACCGTGAGATATAAATGTATTCTATAAGGGGAGGATTCCTCTTGCTATCCCTTCGATCTATAACATTCCTCTGTGGGGGAGGTGGTGTTGGATGTCGAATTAGTGATGGAGGATGCCTTATTGGTGAAGTAATCATTTTTCCATCCGGACATACTAGATTAGCTTGCCCTTGGTCAACTCCAATTTCTAGGGTTGGAGGGATTGCCTGTTCATTTCTCTATGTCGGAGGCTCTGGCCGTGGCATGGATGGATTTTGTGGGATGTCTCGTCTCCTTGAATTGGTCCTAGCTCACCTTGTTTTGCTATGTTGGTCCTAGGAGTGTGAGTTGAATGATCATTCCTAGGAGGGTTGGCAGGTTGAGCATTCTGTGGGATCTATTCAGATGCTACAAAATTTGGTGTTATAGTTCGAATAGACCGACTGATGTGAGGTCGATTATTCCTGTGAGGATTGGCAGGTTGATTATTTCGTTGAATCCACTCAGAAGGTATGGAGCTCAGAGTTATAGTTTTGACTGAGTGACTTATGGGACCCCCTTTTCCTCCTTCTGATGTTAACATCAGTTGCAGGATGGGGGTAATCGAGCCAAGATCTCCTCAATCTACTTGTTAGCCTGGGCAAGATGGTTTCTTAATTGGGCGTTTTCCATATCGATGGCTGTCAGGTACCCAGGATGGGGATTTGCTGGGCGTTAGGCTGAGCTCCTAACATCTTCTTGGCCCACATGCTTTTGTCCAAGATGACATTGTGTAGATGAGCCTTCTCCAATGGGGATGGTCGCACGATTAACCTCTTATCATCAGGTTGCTCCATCTCGTTGTCACGCATAGATCGGGTGAACACCATGGTGACTGTTAGGTGAAACTTCTGTGGGGAATTAAGCATAATATGCTCTCAATGAAAGAACCAATCTGTTGATGTAGTTTTTCGCCAATAGTGGATTAAGAAATCAGAAAATACATATATTAGGATTTTCCTAAACCGTAGTTGAACAATTATAAAGTATAAAGAACACTCACACACTTCTTACGTGGTTCAGTGGTTAAAATCCACATAGTTCACGAGCCACTCTCATTAATCTGTTTTTTTCTCACCGTGAAATTGTTTGTGAAAATTTCACCAGAGTATCAGTATAGAAAATATCCGTCCCCTTTTCTTTTCGTTCTCCTCTATATTTATAGGGAATTCTGCCTGGACAGTTTTGGGTAACTGTGCACTAATATGGTAACTTATATTTTTTTGGTAACATCTCATTTACATAAATACATTAATGCTTATTGATTCTATGACCACAATATCGAGTAATAAATACAGAATAATATCTGAGCATTAATGAGCATATAAGGAATCTCCGAGTCTTTTGAGAACCTTCATTGTGCGTCTTGATCAGGCTTTCGCAAGCTGAACACCTCCTTCGAGATGGGACTCAAAGAAATGTTCTGAACTGACACAGGCCACGTTCAGAATTTCACAAAGATGATCTAGCTCTCGCATATCTCGAACTAAGTTTTTGGCTCAAGAGGCGATCTGGAGACTATCTGGTTGTCATAAGTTGTCAAGTTTGACTCGAGCTACTCACTCCACAGTTAGCTAGATGCTCTATCTATACGCTTTATTCATACGATTATCTACCACCTATAGCCTATGCTGAGTAATTCAGCTTGTATTTTGGGGTACAACAACATGCAATATACCAAGATGACCCCTCGAAGACTAGGTTTTGTTTGTACCACCCTTTAGTTTAAATGGTCATTGTTGTGTGAGATCCTAATATTTCATCTAGATGCATGCTTCTTATTTTCATATACATAATATAAAATAGAAAACACCAAAATATTCTCACATATGAATAAACTCGTTAATACATAAAACAACATAAAATACTTACGAAGTGCTAGGAAGAGTCAAGAATCTAAACTGCTTCGAACGATACCAAAGTCTTCCAAGCCTATCTCGAGATCAAGTCTAACAAAGTGTGGGCAAGTTCTCAACACATGAGATAGAATTTTATAGGGGGAGAAAGAGTGTGATGGGTGGCCAAGCAAGGTGAGGAGTGTCTAGGTTTTCTTTTTCTTTCACTTACCGAAAGAATAAAATGAAACACCAACTGAAAACCCTGTACATCACTTTCCTTATGTAGGCAACTAAATTAACTTTATTTTAATTAAATCAATTAAAATAATAAACTAAAATAAAGATCTTAAGTGCCCCACATAACTAGTTGGACCCATTCTCTTTGTCTTGAATTTAATTCCCAATTGGGCCAAATTCAAAACGCTTTATTTATTTTTCTTATAATTAATTAATTAAATAATTAACTTCTTATTCAAATTAGCTAATTATAGTTTGAAACTTGATTTAATATTACTTATTTACATTGAGACAAAATTTTCAATATTAGCATATTTTCCCAAATGACTCTCTTTTTGTTCCCAAATTCATAATACATGTAATTATCAATAAATTGACCCAGTCAAGTTGATATTCATAATTGATAATTAAATCGACTGTTTGAGACTATTAAATTTGATTTAATAAAAGACGACATGGGGACCATGGATCCATGAATACAAGCTTCAATAAATTCCATTGAGTTTGTTTATTAAATAAATTATCTCACAATATATTAATTCCTCGAGACTCCACTATAGACTAAGAATTGAACTCTTGAATTCATAGAACGATATTACTCGTATAAAGTTATTATCCATTGCTATAATCACTACCACCAGTTAATCCTCTATCGACGATTTACTAATGAGATGGGTATAAATTTTTGTTTTACCCCTCATCAGTATTTTATCCTTAACTCCCATTAAGTCTCTTATAAATGATAAATCCATAAACTTAATCATAGATATGAACGCTTAATCATTTAACCACTTGGACTAAGCTATTAAGGAAGTCATATTTTCACTTTTTATATAGAAGCTATAGATTTCATATCTATGATACATACTCCCAATCAATTACACTAATGAACCTCCAAGATGTGAGTATAGGCTATGTTGTAGGGTAATCTTTTCACAAACAAATCAAGAGATTCACATAATATAATTAATAGAAATATTATCACTCAGAATTTAGATCGACTTGACATATGATGAACACTGCGAATCTGATTATATTCAATAATAACGATACTTATCTATCTATCAATAATCAGTGTCGGTTCTAGTTCAATGTAATAAAATATGTTCGATCTTATCTACTTAGCTAATGTCATGAACATGACATCACACCTAATGTATTAGTTGATCATATTGTAGATTAACAAATCAGTAAAAATCATGTGTAATTATTTAATCTTAGGTCTAATTCTTTTAAACATATAATGACATTTATAATCCACTGTAACCTAGTCTTTATAAGTTTAACTATTTACATGTTAAGAATTTTATATATGTTTGTATTAAGAAAATAATCATGTAATAAAACAAGCAAGCAATTCAATTGATAGACAAAAATATTTCTACTTCTTTATTGATATTAAAATGTGTAACATCGCAAATGTGTTTTTATAAGGGTAGAAAACCCAACATGGTGGTGTTAAAAAACACTTATGAAGTAGTGAATATACCCATAAACTCGTCGAAGAATGTCGATGATGTAGGAGGAATGGGTGTGGTTGGGTTTTTTTCCTTTCAAATAGCTTACTCCAATGGTACCACCCTTTAGTATTAAGGTGGTTGGAGATTGCAGAAAAAAACAGTCAAGCCACAAAGGTGTCACTTTTCACAGTGGCCGACACATGTAGCTAGGTGAGAAGTGGTCAACTACTAGGCTTGCCAATATTAGTGTAGAGAGAGAGAAAGATATTCAATATAAAGATTTTTTTTTTATAAATGAGTGGCAATTCTTAAAAATATTCTTACAAAATTATAAATTTATGGCGAGAACCAAAATTATTTATCTCTTTGTCTTTTACCCCAAATACCTACAAATACCAATATTAGTGTAGAGAGAGAGAAAGATATTTAGTATAAAGATTTTTTTTTATAAATGAGCGGCAATTCTTAAAAATATTCTTACAAAATTACAAATTTATGGCGTGAACCAAATTATTTATCTCTTTGTCTTTTACCCCAAATACCTACAAATACCTTCCAACAGAGTGACGGTGATAAAATATGCCATACAAACATCACCAAACTCAAAATCAATGTCATTGGGTGTACCCAAATCAAAAGAACCGAATAACTCCTCGTCAACAATAATCCTGTTGCAACTCGGGTCTCTTCATCATTGAATGTCTACTCTCTGTCACAATTCTTATTCTTCATCTTCCCAAATTCGAACTACTTAGTATCATTTACATTCTCAAATCTCAGCTTCCGTTCTACACATATCAAATATACATATATACATACACATATAGACAATAACACCACTGTCAAAGCTCTCAAAAGAGTATATACATATTTGTGTTTAAAGAAAGAGAAGTGGTCTATGTATGACTCCAAAAGAGCTATTGAGTAGAGTATATATATATATAAACATATATAGGAAAATTATTGGGTTGGGATTTTTTTTTAATAAGTACTATGGGTACTTTTATTTTTCGTGCATGGAGAAGTTGAAACTCCATTTTTTTAGATAATGGTATATAATGTAGTTATAGGGAACCTCCCATAAATTCTCATGAAATTTTAAAAAATTTAGGATGTCGAAATCATGATCCAAACAACTTGTCTCACATATGCTTGTTTCGATATCTATGCGTGCGTCCAATAGGTTGTTTAAAATTTTAAAATAAAATTCATTACAATTAAAAATAAAGCCTAAAAGAAAATTAAAAATAAAGATATAAAAACAACTTTAAATAAATAAAAACCTCTTAGCCCTCCCCCCTGCCCCCAACACCCCCAACACCCCACCTTGACTGTTGGGAATAGTGCTCTTAAAGCAATTGTAGTTGACAAATGTTTTAAATGAAATAAATAATTGAATTGAATTATTATATATATAGAATATTAAGTGAATATCAGAAAATTCCAAAGTTGATCTATGTGGTTTTAATCTCATATTGGTATGGGAGGGTCGAGATTAAGATAATAAAATTAAATAGATCGCAGTAAAATAAAATTATGGAATCTTTAGATTAATTAATGCTAGTACAATCCACAAGTATTATGAATACATGTGACCTAGATCCGGGTTGTTAGTGTAGTAGGACACTTTAGTGGCGGTGCTTTGCATGCTGAGAGTATGTAGAACTGGACCACATGTGATTTGTTAATACTTGTTTAAACACTGTTTCATAGTATTAATCAAACACATCAAACGATGATCATATACACGATGATCTTAATCCCGAGGTTACTATGAACTCCTATATATGTCATCTGATCCTTTGATTCAAGCGTTAAGGTTTGTCATAATGATCAGGCTAAGAACAATTGTATTGGGGACTCAATGATGTATATGGCTGGGGACGTAGTTTAACAGATATAGAATCTATACCTTCTTATAGATTGAATAATGGTTTTGTATTGGGGTTAATTTTGGAGCTGAAAAGGTAATGAGCGCTCACATTGCAAACTTGTTGTGACACAACCTTCACTAGTAAAGTCAATGGTACTCTAGGAACGAGATATAACTAAATGGGTAAATAGTAATTTTATTCCCTTTTAATTATGAACTATTAATAGATGATTAGCGATGTATGTAATGATTATATCAATGGATACTTTATTCTTAATAAAGAACTCAGTAAATATATGTCTATAATTATTAAGAGTTCAATCTCATATTTTTAGTGGATCAATCATGAGATCAATAAATATGATTATTTAATCAAAGAGCTTTGAGTAATAATGTAATATTTATTGGAGCTTGCCCATAGGTCCCCAGGGTGGCTCTATCAATACCATATCAAGGTAAGAGTTGATACAAGGGTATAACTATAATTTGGGAATTTGAGAAGAATTTTATTCTTTGGGTCAAGTGCGTAATTATATGATAATTGAGGTTGAATAATTAATTTAGAATTAATTATTGATATTCGAAAATATATTTATTAATTTCGAATTATATATATAAATATATTAATTAATTATTTTATTTGAGTGGGAGAAAATAAAATTGGTAAGTCAAAAATAGCTTTTGATTTATTGAATTTTAAAAGATGATGATAATGATGATCATCAATTTGAATTTAGAATTTAGAATTTAAATTTTGAAATATGGTTGTCATCTTTTCCTTAAAATGATTAACACCTTATTTTGTGGGAGATTGATTTTAGTTAAATGATTAAATAAAAGAAAAATGCAAAATCCCTGAAAAGAGAATAGCAGTACACGCCTGACACAATCCAAGGACTGTGCCATGCGTATCCCACTATACAAATATTGTATATATGTAGTTTTTACTTTATTTATTTAATTATTTAATAATTTGAAAATAGTTTTTCAAATTTGGTAGGTTAGATATTTAACTAAATCAAATCCTAACATCATTATGATATTTTATTATATTACTATTGTACGCCCTGAATATCCGCACACTTCGGCGAGCTAGAAAAGGGCCTAACTCGGTCTGCCACGTGTCAACCGTCCATCCAGAGCTGTTTGTTACTATCCCCTAATTTAACCTGCCCGAGTTGGTTAATCATTTAGCTATTCCTTGGAGCCATTGTGTCGACATGATGAGAGCCACGAGCTAGCACCACCTTAAGCTCGTAGTGCATCAGAGCCCTGACACCCCCGAATCCTTGTAAAGTCAACCACACAATATAAAGTGATATCCCAGACATCACGTGTCTATTCTTTTCCTGAATTCTCGGACACACAGTATAAACGTGCGTGTTCAGACGTCCCACGCCTGATTTGGGCCATGCAGCCCATTATCCATCCTTCCCTATTGATTAGACCACACTTCACTGCAAGGTTTAGGAATTAATCATCGATGTCACATAAATGATTTGATGGATGAAGAGATCACGGGATGACCCCAATACTTACTCAGAGATCAATCTCCTATAAATACTGAAACCCGGGATAGTGTAAGGGGTTGGCTTATTCTTGTAAAACAAACACTTTGTAAGAAATAGTGAGGAGATATCAATAATATCGATTGGTGGACTAAAGGGATTTTAACCTCCGAACCACCTAAAAAAAGGTGTGACTACTGTTTCCTTGCAATTAATTCTCACATCCAAGATTACTATCATTTTCATATTACGGTTTATCAATCAACACTAATCCATCCTATTTATTTGTATAATTATATGTTGGCGAAAAACTGCGTCAACAGTTTGGTGCTTTCATTGAGAGGATTTAGATTAGTGCTATCACAAAAACTTGATCATGGTGGTTACTCGGTCGAGGCATGGTAACGAGGCGGATCAACATGATGGGTAGGAGGCCCACCATGCCACCATATCCAACGAACCAAACCCCGAGATCCAGCAGCAATCGGGAAAGCAGCCGATAGGCTAGGACGATACCGGGAGTTCGGCGCCTCGACCGCCAAATCCGAACCCGGGTTACCTGACGGCGATAGAAATGGAGAACATACAGTTGAGGAGTCAGCTATCCAGAGCAAGTAAACAAATCGAGGAAGTCTTGGCCCGACTACCCCCCCTTGCAACCGACGTTAACGTCAGAAAGAGGCAAAGCGGGACTCACAAGTCCCGCAGGGATAGTCGACCCAGACCCAGTCAATTAGTCAGAACCTCAACCCCGAGGTCTGCACCCATGTCACACCATAACCAGGAAGCTATGTTTGAGGAGTTTCCTAGGGTCAATCAACAATTCAGCCGATCAGTCAGAACCTCAACTCCTAGTTCGGCTCCACCATCGAACGTGCCCAGAAGGGCTCGTGGTAGCTCGCGAAGGAGGTCCGGGGAAAGCTCGCGTAGACAACCTACCTCGGCCAGCCCTCCCGAGCCGCAGTCAGATCATCGGGCACAGGACGCTGGAGGCGGTAGAGTAGAACGATCGTGAGCTAGTTTAATCCAGTCAGACGGGACGAGGATCGCTTCACCAATTAGGCATCCCCCTTCGCTGATAAGATACCCATCTCCCCCTCGTCCTGCTCGAGATATTCCGGCACACGGGGGCAGCAGAAGGAATCCTCCTCCCATCGCCCACGAGAACGCGGGAATGTTCCAGATCCTCACCCCCGGCAGCAGGCTCCAACCTTTTCCAACAGAAGCTACTGGACCGAGAGCCACCGAAGTGGTAGATCCAGTGGAGACCTGCATAACTGTTTAAGTTCGGCTCAAAGCCCTCGAGCCGCCTCGAGGGCCGACCTTCGAGATCGCCTCAACTTGTAGAGGGGGGATCTGGCAAGAAATGACAGTCATGCTCGCCGAGAGGATGGTCTTTCCGAAGTACATGGCAGTGGGAATGTCCTGCCAAACCAAGCTCAAGCTTGGAGGTACAATAACCCGCGTAACGCGTACAATGGAACTAGAGTTGTTGAACAGCCCCAGAACAACCAAGGGACTAAGGACCAGACCCTATAAGGGTTAGCTCAGATGGAGGAGCTAATGAAGAAACTCTTGTCAGAAAAGGACAAGGATGAGTATGACTCGGGGGACGATCTCGAGCTTTTTGCCCCCAGCATAGCGGCCACGACGTACCCGCCGAGTTTTCGGATGCCCCATATATCCAAATTCGATGGGGACGGGGACCCGTCGGATCACCTGGGTATGTTCAATACCCTGATGATGGCCCATAATATCGGCCCCAAGCTGAGATGCTTGATTTTCCCTTCCACCTTAATCGGGCCAGCTAGACAGTTGTTCAAGCAGGGTAAAAAGAAGTCCATTAGCTCGCGGAAGAATTTTTTTGCTGATTTCAAGAGGGAATTCAGAGCTTCTTAAGCGGCTCACGTCAAAGCTGACACCCTGGCGAACGTGAAGCAACAACTTGGGGAACCCTTAAAAGCTTACTTGAGCAGGTTCGCAAACGTTGCGGCCCGAGCTAGGGACGCGGATGATAGTTCCAAGCTCATGGCTTTGAGGACTGGAATCCTCGTTGGGGGCGGGCTGTGGAAAGAAATTCAAAGAAGAGGTGTCAGCATCGTGGATGAATTCCTGAACAAGGCACAGGAATGGATAAACCAGGAAGAGGCGCGAGCATTGGTCGCGGGAACCAGCCAAACCCTTGATCAGCTCGTTGGAGCAGAAACGGATGTCGTGAAAACGACTCAAATCGTTTCCCAGAATAACCAAGGGGGTGGAGGCAAGAGAAAGGGGAGCGGCGATGGCGGCTAGCACGGCCCAAAGAAGAACAAACCCGCGGAAAAGTTTAAGCCAATCTACGCAGCATATACCGAGCTTACGAACACTAGGGAACACATTTTCCTAGCAAATTATACCTGCCTTCCCTGGAAAAAACCAGAGCCTTTGAAACATCAGAAGGCCAAGAGGGACCCTTCCAAGTTCTGTTGATTCCACAACGACATTGGGCATAACACTAACGATTGTAGGCACTTGAAGTTTGAGATCGAGACACTCATCAGAGCCGGACCTTTGGCTCAGTATGCGCGGAATCGGGTTCCTACTAGTCAGCCAACCCCGGAAGCTCTGATAAATCAACCCGGAGCCGGGGTAAATCAGGATACCCCTCCTCCTATAATAATAGGAGAGATAACCACCATCTCTGGAGGCCCTCATCTAGCAGGCGCGAGCAGAGGTGCCCAGAAGAGGTATGTCAATGAGCTGAAGTCTCATAACAGAGTTGAATTTATTCCGGAGTAGCATCTAACCAAACAACAACGATTGGAGAGGCAACCAATCAATTTTACTGAAGAGGACGCTAGTCATGTCCAGTTTCCACATAACGATCCTCTGGTGGTAACTGCACAACTCGCCAATCGGAGAGTTAGGAGGATGCTGGTTGATAATGGGAGTTCAGTTAACCTGCTGTTTCGGTCCACGTTAGAAAAAATGGGGTTGTCTGTAGCCGAACTAAAGGCCACCTCCATGATGTTGTATGGGTTTTCTGGAGAAGGATCGGCAGCGATAGGAACGATCGAGTTAGTATTAACCTTGGGAGAGGGACCCTGAACTGTCTCAAAACTCCTCGAGTTCGTGGTTATCGACTGTCCCACCACATACAACGCAATTATGGGCCGGCCTATGTTGATGGCATTTGAAGCCATAACTTCTATTCGCCACCTCCCAGTCAAATTACCCTCCTCTACATGGATATGTACGGTCCGAGGTGATCAGCTCGCCGCCAGGGAATGTTATAGCATTTCCATGAAGGGAAAATCACAACCCAGGCAGCAGACGATGGCCATCCAGGGCGAAAGCGAGGAATCTCAGGAAGTAAGATCTATTCCTGGGATAGAAAAACCTTAGGAAGCCGATGGCGTAGGTATCACCTTGAGTGATGATATAGACCGAAGGACAGGCAAAGATAGATCCGAGCTCCAGGCCATCGAAGAGCTTGAAGAGGTGAACATCGATTCTAGAGACCCTTCGAGGGTAGTTAGGCTCAGCAAAACCTTTATAATGAGAGAAAGGCGGAGCTGCTGAAATTTCTACAAGAAAATCTAGACGTGTTCGCCTGGTCTCATGAAGACATGATAGGGATTAGCCCAAGCGTCTTCATGCATACCCTTAACTTGGACAAAAACATGCCTACGAAGTCTGAGAAATAGAGGCGCCTGGGCACAACCCGAGTTGAGGCCCTAGAAGAAAAAGTAGCTCGAATTTTAAAATGCGGCTTTATTCGCGAAGTGAAATACTCGATCTAGGTTGCCAATCCTATTTTGGTCCCAAAGCCCAACGGGAAGTGGCGGACCTGCATTGACTTTTCTGATCTGAATAAAGCATGCCCCAAAGATTGCTTCCCCTTGTCAAGAATTAACCAATTGGTGGATGCCACTGTGGGGCACGAGCTCATGTCCTTCATGGATGCATACTCAGGCTATAACCAGATTGCCATGAACCCTGCGGACCAGGAACACACTAGCTTCATGACCTTAACCAACGTTTATTATTACAAGGTCATGCCCTTCGGGATGAAGAATGCGGGAGCTACATATCAGAGATTGGTCAACAGAATGTTCGCTAATCAGATCAGGAAAAACATGGAGGTATATGTTGATGACATGTTGGTCAAGTAAAAAACAACCGATAACAATGTTCCCGACCTGAAGGAATGTTTTGAGATCTTAAGGAAATATGGTATGAGGCTGAATCCCCAAAAATGTACCTTCGGGTTTGCGTTAGGAAAATTTCTGGGTTTCATAGTCAACACCCGAGGAATAGAGGCGAACCACGATAAAATCAGATCGCTACTCGAAATGCCATCACGCCGGTCGCGAAAGGACATCCAAAGTCTGACAGGAAGGGTGGCAGCCCTTAATCGGTTCATTTCCAAATCAACTGACAAGTGTTTGCCATTCTATAACCTGCTCCGGGGAAATAAAAAGTTCGAGTGGACCGATGAGTGCGAGCGTGCTTTCCTCAACCTAAAATCACATTTAGCTGAGCCACCCGTGTTGTCTAAACCAACAGCAGGAGAGCCTCTTCTTCTTTACCTAGCTGTCATGGAAGATGCGGCTAGCGCCGTGCTTGTCTGGGAAGAGGACCGGTCTCAGAAGCTATTCTATTATATTAGCAAAAGGCTCCTCAGAGCTGAATCTCGATATCCATTGATGGAAAAAATGGCATTCTGCCTCATCACGGCCTCCAGAAAGCTCAGGTCGTATTTCCAGTCACATTCAATCCATGTCATAACTGATCAACCTTTAAGGCAGGTATTGCAGAAACCTGAGGCATCAGGACGTCTTTTGAAGTGGGCCATCGAGCTCAGCCAATTCGAGATAATCTACGTACTGTGAACTGCAATCAAAAGCCAAGCTCTGGCTGATTTTGTGGCAGACTGCATTGGATTCCAAGAGGAACTAATGGAGGAACCAATGCAGGCCTTATGGAAAGTCTTCGTGGACGGCTCATATAATGAGAATGGGTCCTAAGCTGGAATCATTTTGATATCCCCAGAGGGACACCGTTTCCACTCTGCGTTACGATTCGAATTCGAAGCGTCCAACAACGAGGCCGAATACGAAGCTTTGTTGGCTAGGCTAAGGGTGGCTCAGGAGCTGAAGGCCAGGGCCATCCAATGCTATAACGATTCCCAGCTCATGGTTAACCAGTTATCATGAGAATAACAGGTACGCGGAACCAAGATGGCGGCCTACCTGGCCAAGGTAAAGAAGGAGCTGTCCGCATTTGAATACAGCGTAGTCGAACAGATCCCTCGGGAGCAGAACGCCAATGCCGATGCCTTAGCAAAGTTCGCCACCTCCAGGAAAGCCGAAACCTTGGGTTTAATACTGGTGGAATTCTAGGAGAGGTCGAGCGTAGATGAGACTGCGAGAGAGGTTGAGATGATTGACGCCAGGCCAACCTGGATGACTCCCATAATCGAATACCTTACAAAAGGAAAATTACCTGAAGAGCGAAGCGATGCGAGGAGAATACTCTATCAAGCCCCGAGGTATACAATCGTAGATGGGACGTTGTACCAACGTGGCCTTTCTTTGCCTCTTCTGCGATGTGTTCTGCCAGAAGAGGCCAAGACAATTCTGCAGGAGGTGCATGAAGGCTTTTGTAGGGATCACGCTGGGGGCAAAGCCTGACCTTGAATATATTGAGGCAAGGATATTATTGGCCCACTCTATCATAGGATGATAACTCTACAAAATAGAGTTATTTTACCACTTTTTATGTGCTAATTGTTGCTTAATTCTTGAGTTTTTAATTGATTTATTAAATTTTAAAGTAATTTTGAATTTATTGGGCTTATTTTGATTTTTTTTATATATTTGTATGTTTTTATAGTTACTATATTGTAATATGTTGTAATTTAATTATTTGAATTATTGTTGGGTGTTTAGTGGTAAAAATAAATGCATATTTATTCAACTTAAGTGTCAAAACAAATTAAGTTTAAATTAATATTTTCTTTAAATTAATGAGATGTATTTGTGTGTTGAAAATATTTATTTGAAGTTAATTTATGCTATTTTATAGAAATTAATTTGCATTTTTTTTGTTTAAAGGAAATCTATGATAAAAGTGGCATTCTTGAAATGCCTTAACCACCAAGGCCCATCTCCTAGCCCAGGCCCGCCTGCTACAGCACCAAGAAGCCTACCTCCATTCGGCTTCTACATCACCCAGCAGCAAAAGCACTCAGCCATCAGCATTTCCTCCTTTTGCCACCTGTCCGAAGCCTTCATCACCCAGCCTCTTCAAGAAGCTCCTCCACTTCATGCACTCAGCCGTGTCCCCTTCCAGCCGTACGACTCCTGAAGAGAGCCATTCACTCTTGCCTGAAGTTGCACCCAACAAGCCCAAACCGTGGGCTTTTCTCCTCTCAGCAGTCGGCCCAAGCCCAACCACGTGAAGCCTTGAACTCCAAACCACACGGCCCAAGTCCCCAGCAGCCTCCAACTGCCCAGCCGTACTCTGCATTCACCAAAATCCTCTTGAGCCCATCAACATACTCATTTGTCCCCTATGAAAAAAATGCCAACCTTTTTACCCTTTTGTCTACACACTTTTACCCCAAAATCATCATCACTCCTATAATTTACCCCTATTTACCATATTTTTATTAATTTAATCAATTTAATTAATTTAAATTGATTATTTTAATAATGTCATTTTGGCTATAAATAAGGGTTTTGAAGACCATTTTTTGGTGCTTAATTTTTGGGTTACCATCTTTTTCTCCCATTTTCTCTCTACCATTCTCTCTTCAATTTGGGTTTTTCAAGAGCATTTTGCAAGTATGTATGTCATTTATTTTGTAATTTCTACTCTAGTTATGTGCTTCTAATCTTTTTCATAAGATTATTAAGATCACGATGAAGCAACTTGTAACTAGGTAATATTTATGTTGTATGTTGATTTCCCTTGTATTGCAACAAAGTCTATGGATTTGTCTTCTTCATATATTTCTTTCATCTTAAATATCTTGTATTTTAGATTGTTAGAACATATTTACACTTTGTTCTTCATTAGTGCATAAACATAATATTCTTTGTGTAAGTTGTGTCATTAAATTGTACACATCCATGCTTAGAACAAAAATATAATGATTTGCCTTATAAATAATGTTCATTGATTTATTTGTTATTTCATTAGATTGATTTACACTAATTGCTTTGAAATTATAATTTTGAAAAGTGAAGAAAAATCCTATCTTTTTATAAGAAATTTGTATTTAAAATTATAAATCTTTTTGGAAAAGGATAGTTTAAATTATTTTAACTATCACTAAAACTTGGGAATCAATATACTAATAAATATTATTAAACTTACATTTTGTGGATTCTAGTATCTTAATAATCTTTTCTTTTAACACTTATTTTCAACTCATTATTGCTTTATTTTCATTCTCTTAAATAGCTTTCTTTTTCAATCTTTTATTTTATGTTCATAATATTAAAACTCATCAATCTTTGGAACTAGGTTAGAATTTATTACTTTTGATTTAAAATAGTTTTCTTTTTTCTTTTAGACAACTCCTTTAGGTTCGACCTCGTGCTTACACGAAAAATATTCTATAAATACGATTCATGCGCTTGCGAGTATAAATATTTAAACATACCTGTTTTGGGTCCATCATAGGACTAGATTTCTTACGTCCAAAAGTGTGACAAGTGCCAGCGATTCTCCACGATCGCCCGAGCTCCGCCAAACGAGCTGAAGATGATCTCATCCCTGTGGTCGTTTGCTGTCTGGGGAATTGACTTAGTTGGTGCCCTGCCCACGGGAAAAGGAGGAGCTCGCTATGCGGTGGTGGTTATTGACTACTTCACAAAATGGGCAGAAGTGGAGCCCTAGTGACAATAAATTGTTTATATGATTAATGAATTTTTTTATTGTTGTTGTGTTGTTCATATAAAACGAACAATGAGCCCACCACACAAAAGTTTCCACTATGTGCTCTGAATGGTTTTCCAACACTGACCGACTCCATCTCCACAGAACCCCGACCCCCTGCGTCGACCCAGCCCACCCCTCTTTCCCTCTCTCCCAAACTACAACCTCACACGAAGGACTGGGTTCGTGGGCTCGAGACAGTGTTGGTTTGTGGGCGCATGACTGGTTGATGGTGGATCTCTTCCTCTCATTCTCCCTTTATAGTTCATGAGTTGAGCAATGGCAAACCGAGATGGTGAACAGGGATAGGACGAAGTATGAGTTTGTGATTTGATTCTGATGTTTAAATCTCTAGTATTTGAATCTAATTTGTATAAAAAAATATTATGAGATTTGAGTTCTTGCTTATGAGATGGGAAGAACAATGAGGTTTGTTGACTATGTTCTTAGATTTTGATTTGGTTGATGAAAAATAATATGAGAGGGGATTTCTTGTTTTTAAGTTTTATTTATTGATTTTTGATATCTTTAATTTTAATGTTAATTTTTAGGTTTTAGATTTTATTTTTCAATTTTAAATATTAGTTCAGTAACTTTACTAACCATTATTTTAATATATATATGTTTTGTTTTTTATTTTAGAAAATAATATTAATTCTTTTAAAAAATATAAAAAACAAATAAAAATTATTTAAGTCATTAATATGGAGGGAATTTTGGGTATTATTTAAAAATTACTCACTAAAATTGTATAGAAGGTACATTTTTTAGTGACCTTACAAATATAGGGTACCCGATAGGAATTTTTCGTATTAAAGGGTCCTAAAGCTATATTTCAATGAAACACAGGGTACCAGATGTGTATATTCCCTATAAATATTGATATAGATGGATGAGACAATACACTAAGAATATATGAATACTATTGATGCGATTTTTCACCAACAGTGAATTAATAAAATAACAAGGTAGAATTAGTGCCTGATGGTAAACTGAAGTAAGAAAATAACTCTCAAGAACACTGGTCTTTTTACGTGGTTTAGTGGTTAAAATTCACCTAGTCCACGAGTCTATGTTATTACTGCTTTTCTCTCTCTATTTTGACAGAGTTTCGATATTACAGAATAATTGTTCCCTTTCCTGTCCAATATTCTCAGTATTTATAGAGAAATTCCTTGGACAGGTTTGGGTAACCCCATGAGTCAATCACATATTTGCGTATTTATTACATTTATTATGGAATATTCTCATTTATATTAGGATATGATCTGATCATCAAATAAATAGACTCCTAATATTTGGGGCATTTACTATCACAGGCTAGCCATAAACGACCGTATAAAGTATCCGGGTCTTCGGGGATCTGCGGATATTCCATATGTTCAATTCATCACGAGCTGAATACATCGTCGAGCTCGTATCATGGAGGCCATGCCTTATAAACACTATAAGCTCGCGCTTATCAATTTATGCATCCCTAGCTCGTACAACCATCATGAGAACCGTGTTGTCAATGTGGAGAATACCTGGACTCATAGGCTATTCCTTCCATGTATTTATTTGCGAGCTGCATACGACTTAAGGGAAAGATCCGTGCTGAAATTAGGATACACATTTGCCCCCCAAGTCCCTACTCGTGGTTTATGACGTCATCTTTTGACCTACACAGTAGGGACTTTTAGACTTCTATAGCAATAAACCATGCCTGCCCACTACTTGAGTACCTGACACGTGGAATGCTACAATTGGCGTCTGTTCGGGTTTCGAGGACTGCAATAATTGTCTTGTCAACTTTTTGCCGCTGTTTTGTCCTTTGAAACACAGCCCTTGGATCTTGTATTGACCTAATCGGATGGCTCAAATTGATTTATGTCATTTACGTATCAATAGGGTAGACAATTTCCAGAGTTCATCACCTTTTATTCGAAAACTTCCTCTATCCTCTCTCTTCTGTGCTTTTCAAACCTTCTTCCTTCTCAGAGAAAAGAAAAACCCAAAAACTCTTTGTTGTAAGATCTCTCTCACATTCGGTTGATCAATTACTCAGAAGTGAGTCTCCAAGGCTTTGCGAAACATACTTCTTTAATCGACGAACAGACTGTAAGTATTGTCGTTTCAAATAAACTATTTCTTTACTGATTTCTGCCTTTTATCTACTATGTTCATCCATGCGTTGCCGTAGTGGATATTAGGGTGTTTTCTCGATGTTTTTGGCACATAGGTTTCCACTTTAGGTTTACTGAGAAGGTTGAGAATATCTTTTAAAACTATGACATTCATGAAACTGGGTATTTTTGGGTAGATTTGGGTAATTTATGAAAAATTTTAGGAAATAACCATTCGGGTTATAGAAGATGAAAGGTTAGGGTTCAAAAATCAGATTTCTTAGGGAACACGTTTGTTGGGTGTTTTTTTCTAAACCGCCCCCAAGGACAGTAGTGGCTGGATTTTCTTACACATGGATCCCTAAATGTCAGGGATTTGTTGGGAAACCGAGGTGCGTAGCGTAGGGTAGCCTGTGGGATCACACAATGGGCTGAGACTAACTCAGCTCATATATCATAGATATCATTCTCCCCCGTACATCCATGTCATAACTTTTACAAAATCTTAGGTCGCCTACAAAGTGACTTGTCATTCTTGTTCGCTAGGCGATCTAATGGCACCCAAGAAGAGCATACCCCAGAAGAATGTATCCAAGAAAAATGCACCTGGCCCTTCATCTCAACAAACCAACAAGGGAAAAGAGATTGCCTCCGAATCTCCTCTTCCTCATTTCAGCCCTGTGGTGGAGAAGGAGATCGTGATTGACCTTAACGCATTCTTCAAGGCAGAGACTATCATCTCAAAGATCACGACCCAAGGAAGGGTCAATAAATTAATGTTGAGCCATAATATAGAGGTCGAGAGCAGCATCCTCATTGCCCGCCTCCTTCCGAAGGGGAACGGAGCTGCACGCCCCTCCAGGACGACTTCGTGCCCTGGAGTGACGAGCACTTAAATGCGGGGGCCTTCCTTCCTCTTGACAAATATTTTGCTGACTTCATCAACTATGTGAATTTGGCACCATTTCAGCTCCCCCTAAACTCATACCGACTTCTGGAGGAGCTGAAATACCTCTTTTGAAAACACCAGTGGGAGGTCCCCACTCCGACAGATATCCTCATATCCTCTACTTCTTCTGTCTTAAGGCCAACCTGGAGCAAAAAAGGCGAGGTGACGGGTTCTACTACCTCACCAGATTCCCGAACTCAGCCTCGGTTATTGAACTCCCCAGCCACCCCAACGACTACAGGATCAATTCTTTATGTGGAATGGATTCCGAAACTGCGAGTATCGATACTTCAACCGTCCTCGTAAGTCTTCTTCCTTTTCTCAACTCGCGAAATCATTCTCTCTTTTTTAATAGACACACTTCTTGTGTTTATACTAATTGAGTTTACCATTTTTTGTGTAGCCATATTCACGAGGACGGAGAAGTCAGCAACCCTCGGGGGTCAGTATGACACCTTGTCTGGGCTTTCGGCCTGCGAGAAGGATTACCGCAAGCTCGTGACTGATGTCACGATGCTGGCATGCCAATTGATCATTGAAGGCCAAACGTTGGCCTTAAGAAGGACACGGGCTACCCTTCAGGTACTCCACGAGCTCCCGCCTCCCCAAGAAGGAAACCCTGAGGCCGCTGAAGGCGAAGAACAAGAAGAAGAAGAGATCCCTCTTATGCGGAAGAGGTGGGCCCCCAAGGCTGCTCGGGGCCCTGATCTAGAACGAGATGCATTGGGGATAGCAGTCATCCCCTCTGGCCAAGGCAAACCATACCCTTATAGGGAATTAGATAGGACTGTTTCCGATTTTAGGCTAGTTAGATTTAACCCAAACCAGCTCTTCCACCACCACTCTAGCAATCCAGACCGTAACATAACCCTGCTCCAGTGCGTGGACCATCTAGTGTTGCGCCATGATATGGGTTATCCTAAGGAACTGTTTTTCTAGATAACACCTCGACTTTTAGGTCAGCCATTTTTTAGGAATATGGGACCAATCGTAGGTCGTGACCTTCTTTGCTCCAGGGCGCCTTTGCCCCTGGATTTAGGTAATATGTAGACGAGTCTAGCCCTGAGGTAGAACTTGAGCCTGAACCTCCTATAATCCAAGAAATTGTAGACTTAGACTCTCCATCTCCTCCAGTAGTCCCAAGGCCGAAGGTCGTGATAATAGACTCCTCCCCAACCCGGAGGGTAGGACTTTCATTTATTTCTTTTATGTAAATTTATGACTTTACTCGTGTATTAACTCCCTTCTTATTCTTTTCAGGTGAAGAGAAGGAGCGACCATGAGCTCCCAACCTCCGCACAACTTTCCAGGAGGAAAAAACTGTCGCCTCTTGCAGTTGGAAATACCTCCAAATCTCCTGCTAAGGGGAAAGGTACAAGCTCAACATCTCTGATTCCATCGTGACAGAGAAAAGGGTTCCTCCTCCGCCTCCTCCTCGATTTCCACCTGCTCCTCCTCGGGATCAAGTTATACAAGCTGATCCCCCAGCTCTGATTGTCCCCACCGCTACTATGCGCATCCCAATCAATCTTCAGGATCTGGAGAAGATCCCCGATACTTTTCAGGGGACCCTCTATGAGACGGTAAACCATGTGCTGGAGCACATATATAAAGCCAACCCAAGGGATCTGAGGAAAATAGAAGAGAGTAGCCCAGAGAACATCCTCGAGTCCGCCTTGGGGATGACCCTCATAGTAAGATATTGTTCCTTAGTGAATTTCTTCTTTTCATTTTGCTCAGCACTGTAGTATAGCCCGGGCTAGGGCTAGGAATGATGAGCTCTAGGCTCCCAAGACCGCCCTGGCCGCTACTTAAGAAGGCGAGTGAACAGCCAAAGCTGCCCTTGCAGCTGCTCAAAAAGGCGAGCATGATGCCAAGGATGCCCTTGCTTCGTCTCAAGAAAATGAGCAGGCCTCAAAGGTTGCCTTGGCTGCTCTTCAGGCCAAGGTTGGTGAGGCCAAAGCCAAGCAGCTTGAGGCCGAGGTCACTGTTAAGCAGGAGAGAGTAGCCTCACTGTCCTCCATGGAAGGCATGCTATACCATTGCTAGGCAATTAACCAGGACGGTAATTTCTCTTTCATGGCTCCCGAACTGTGGGATCCATACCTCGAGAAATTTAAAGCCTGGATCCTACAAGAGCAGTCAGAGATAGGGCATGCTTCCACTGCGGACGAGCAGGAGATTGAGGAGGTCACGTCCTCAGAACGCCCTGGAGGGGCTTGATGAAGCCTTCTTTACTTCTTTTTTTTTTTTTTTTTTGTATGTGTTTATAAACAATTTTCCTTTGGGTTTAGTTCGAGGTTTTTCTCCTCTGGACAACTTGAATTTTAATTCATATATCTAACTTTTAATCTATTTGTCTTTTCCTTGATCATCCCTCATGTTTATGCTTTCTTATACTTGCACATTCGGGATTTTAGGAATCCATCATTAGATCGGGATAGATATTTCGAGTTTGGTTATTTCCAAATTTAACGTGATGATTTATATCGTACCTGTTATGTGTCAGGCCTTGGACCCGGTTATATCCGGGGTTTTAAATATTTCAAACTTAGTTCGCGTTAGGTTTATTGGCATCTCGAGCTTTTAGGAAAGTCATCAAATATTCAATTTTGCTAACTTCTAAGTTTTAGGCCTGATTATACCCAGGGTTTTAAATAATTTAAACTTAGTTGGCGCTAGGTTTATTGACACCTTGTGCTCTTAAAGAGCCGTCGGATAATCAATTCTCGAAGCTTCTAAGTTTCTGACCTGGTTATATCCAGGATATTTTTGCACTTGGTTGTATCCAGGATTTTAAGTAATTTACAACCTTGTTCTGATTCACCTCGGGTTATATGCCCCCCAAGTAACCAGTATGTGAAGACTGTCTTGGTTGCTTTTACAAATATTAATACATGAACTAATTTATAAATAACCTTATAAAGGAAAAATATTTAATACCATACGAACAGGAAGAACTATATAACAATCCACATTCTTTAACTAAATGGCTTTTATAACTAAGCCTTACATAGATAGTCAATAATACTATTGATAATATTTCTTTAAGTGCATCGCGTTCCAGGTCCGTGGGACTGCTTCTCCACTAAGCCGAGCTAACTTGAAAGTTCCCTCATTTAAAATTTCCACGATTTGATAGGGGCCTTACCAGTTCGGACCTAAAGCGCCGTCTTTTGGATCCTTGTTTGCCAAAAAGACCCTTCGGAGATCTAGATCGCCCAAACCGAAACTACGTCTTTAGACCATGGAATTAAAATAATGAGTGATTTTCTGTTGGTAATGTGCGAGCTGTAGTTGTGAATCCTCTTATTTTTCATCAATCAGGTCGAGAGACGCGTTAAGAAACTCATCATTCCGCTCATGGCTGAATGTCCTTAACCTGTTCGTGGCTACCTTAGCTTCAACGGGAAGGACGACCTCACTTTTGAAAGTGAGGGAGAAAAGGGTGTGCCCTGTGGAGGTCCTGTGGGAAGTTCGGTATGCCCAGAGTACATGCGGAAGCTTCTCGGGCCAGACTCCTTTGGCCTCATCTAATCTCTTCTTGAGGCTCGCCTTTAGGGTCTTATTCACAGCTTCGATCTGTCCATTGGCCTGTGGATATGCAACTGAAGAAAAACTTTTAATCACGTCGTGCCTTTCAAAGAAATCAGTAAAGAGATCACTGTCAAATTGGGTTCTATTATCTGACATGTTCTTTTTAGGAAGTCCAAACTGGCACACAATATTTTTAACCATGAAGTCGAGGACTCTCTTTGAAGTGATGGTTGCTAAAGGCTCGGCCTCTGCCCATTTCATGAAATAATCAATGGCCACCACCGCATAACGAACTCCTCCCTTTCCCATAGGCAAGGATCCTATTAAGTCAATGCCCCATACTGCAAATGGCCACGAGGATGAGATCATCGTCAGCTCGACTAGAGCAATTCGTGCGACTGTGGCAAAACACTTGCATTTGTCGCATTTCCGAACATGGGAGATGGAATCTTTTGTTAAAGTGGGCCAAAAATAACCCTGCCTTAATATTTTCAAGGCTAGGTTTTGCCCCCCAGCAGGATCTCCACAAAAGCCTTCATGCACCTCTTGTAGAATGGTTTTAGCCTCCTCAGGTAGAACACATCGTAGAAGCGATAGTGAATGACCACGTCGATATAATGTTCCATCTATTATCACATATCTCGGATCTTGATAGAGTATCTTTCTTGCGTCCTTTCATTCCTCAGGTAGCCTTCCTGTTGTAAGATATTCCACTATGGGGGTCATCCAGGTCGGCCTTGTGTCAATCATCTTGATCTCTTTCACTTTTTCTGCCATGCTTGGACTTTCCAAGAATTCCACTGGTACTACGTTCAAAATCTCAGCTTCCTTGGTGGTGGCAAGCCTTGCCAAAGCGTCAGCATTAGTGTTTTGCTCGCGAGGGATCTGTTTGATATTACCATATTCATATTCTAACAGTTCTCTTTTCACCTTAGCTAGGTAAGCTGCCATCTTGGTACCACGCGCTTGATATTCCCCCAACACCTAATTAACCATGAGCTGGGAATCACTATAACACTAGACAACCCTTGCTTTCAATTCTCTTGCCACTCTGAGCCCGGCTAACAAAGCCTCGTACTCAACTTCGTTGTTTGATGCTTCTAATCCAAATCTTAGCGCTGTATAGAATCGGTGCCCCTCTGGAGAAATCAATATGATCCCTGATCCGGATCTATTCTCGTTAGATGAGCCGTCCACGAATATTTTCCACAACTCCTGTACTGGCTCCTTTAAAAACTCCTCCTGAAATCTGGTGCATTCAGCCACAAAGTCAGCAAGGGCTTGGCTTTTGATCGAGGTCTGTGGTGTGTACTGGCTGAGTTCTACTGCCCATTTTAAAAGACGTCCCGACGCTTCAAGTTTTTGCAAAACCTACCTTAGAGGTTGGTTGGTCATGACGTGGAATGAATCTACCTTAGAGGTTGGTTGGTCATGACGTGGAATAAATGGGACTGGAAGTATGGTCTAAGCTTTCTGGAAGCTAATATCAAGCAGAATGCGATCTTATCTATCAAGGGATACCATGGTCCAACCCCAAGAAGTCTTTTGCTTATATAGCATACCGGTTTTTGAGCATGGTCTTCTTCCCGAACTAACACGTTACTGGCTGCATTTTCTGTTACAGCCAAATATAGGAACAGGGGCTCTCTAGATATAGGCTTAGACAATAATGGGGGTTCGGCCAAATGCGTCTTTAGGGAGAGGAATGCCAGCTCGCACTCTTCAGTCCATTCAAATTTCTTATTTCCTCTAAGCAAGTTGTAAAAGGTCAAACACTTATCAGTGGACTTTGAAATAAATCGGTTTAACATCACCACTTTTCCAGTCGATCTCTGAACTTCTTTACGCGAGCTGGGCATAGGCATCTCCAATAACAACTTGATTTTTTCTAGGTTTGCCTCTATCCCCCTTGTATTGACTATGAATCCCATAAACTTTCCCGATGCTACTCCAAAAGTAAATTTCTGGGGATTTAGCCTCATATTGTATTTCCTCATGATTTCAAAACATTCTTTTAGATCGGAAACATGGTTATCATCAGTCTTGGATTTGACTAGCATATCGTCAACATACACTTCCATATTTTTCCCGATCTGATCAACGAACATTTTGTTAACTAACCGTTGGTAGGTAGCCCCGACATTCTTCAGCCCGAAGAGCATAACTTTATAAAAGTATACATTCATTGGAGTCATAAAGTTAGTATGCTCCTAGTCCGCAGGATTCATCGCGATCTAGTTATATCCAGAGTACTCATCCATAAAAGACATGACTTCGTGTCCCACGGTGGCGTCTACCAACTGATCAATTCTCGGAAATGGGATGCAATCCTTAGGATAAGCTTTGTTCTGGTTGGAGAAATCAATGCAAGTCTGCCATTTTTCATTCGGCTTTGGTACCAGGACAGGATTCGTGACCTAGATCGGGTATTTTGCTTCAGAATGAACTCGCACTTTAATAACTGTGCTACTTCTTCTTCCAAGCTACTTTAATAACTGTTCCCAAACGTCTCTGTTTTTGGGATTTTGCAGGCACGCTTTTATCCAAGTTTAGGGTGTGCATGATCACACTCGGGCTTATTCCCACCATGTCTTCATGAGACCAGGCGAAAACATCTAGATTCCCTTGCAGAAATTTAACCAGCTCCTTTATCCTATCACCGCCAAGATTTTTTCCAATCTTAGTGACTCTTGAAGCATCCGTGGGATTTGTCTTTACCTCCTCAATAGCTTGGAGCTTTGACCTGTCCTCGCCTATTCGTGGATTGATGTCATCATTTGGGGCGATGTCTCTATCCTTTATTCCTTGAGGTTCTTCCATTCCGGAGGCAACTTCTTCTTCCGGGGACTCCTCAACTCCGTCACTTATGGCCATTGCTTGTTGCCCGAGTTGTGATTTTCTCTTCATGGAAATGCTATAGCATTTCCTGGCAGCTAGCTAATCACCTCTGGCAGTGCATATTCCCATAGATGAGGGGAATTTGATTGCCAGGTGGCAGATAGAGGTTATGGCTTCGAACGCCATCAATGCAGGTCAGCCCAAAATTACATTGTATGCGGCTGGACAATCAATGACGACGAACTCGAGAAGCTTGGAGATAGTTGGTGGACCTTCACCCAATGTTACCACTAACTTGATTGTTCCTATAGCTTCCGACCTTTCACCAGTAAACCCATATAGAATCACGGAGGTTGCCTTCAGCTCAGTTACAGACAATCCAATTTTTTCTAAAGTGGATCTAAAGAGTAGATTCACGTAACTTCCATTATCTACTAGCATCCTCCTAACTCTCCAGTTGGCGAGCTGAACGGTTATCACCAGAGGATCGTTATGTGGGAACTGGACATGGCTGGCATCTTCCTCTGTAAAATTGATTGGTTGTTTTTCCAATTGCTGATGCTTTGACAACGTTGCTCTGGGACAAACTTGACTCCGTTATGGGATTTCAGCTCATTGATATACCTCTTTTGGGCACCTCTGCTCATGCCTACCAAATGAGGTCCTCCCAAAATGGTGGCTATATCTCCTCCTGTTATCGGAGGAGGATTGTCCTGATTCACCTAAGCTCCGATTTTATTCATTGGAGCTTCCGAAGTTGACGGAGTGTTTTGTCCAGCGGGCTGATTGGGAGTTGTTCGATTTCGGGTGTATTGAGCCAAAGTTCCTGCCCTAATGAGAGTCTCAATTTCATCCTTCAAGTGTCTGCAGTCATCCGTATTATGACCGATATCATTGTGGAGTCGACAAAATTTTGAAGGGTCTCTCTTCGCCCTTTGATTCTTTAACGGTTCTGGTTTCTTCCACAGAAGGCAAGGAAAATTTGCCAAGAAGATGTGTTCTCTAGTATCTGTGAGATCGGTATATGTTGTGAAGACCGGTTTAAATTTCTCCACAGACTTGTTTTTCTTTATTCCGTTTTGGTCGCCCTCACCATTTTCCTTTCTCTTGTTATTCCCCCCTTGGTTATCCTGAGCAACGGTTTGAGTTGTAGCCGCTACATCCGTTGTTGCTAAAACAGGATGGACAGGGGCTTGGCTGGTTCCTGCAATTAAAGCTCGCACCTCTTCGACGTTAACCCACCTTTGAGCTCGATTCAAGAACTCATCAATAGTACTAACTCCTTTCCTCTGTATCTCTTGCCATAGGTCGCCTCCAACAAGGATTCCCATTCTCATTTCCATGAGCTTAGAACTCTCGTCGGCATCTCTAGCTCGTACAGCAACATTGGCAAACCTACTTAGGTATTCTTTCAATGGTTCACCGGGCTGTTGCTTTACGTTTGTCAGAGAGTCAGCTTTAATCCTAGCTACTTGAGAAGCCCTGAATACTCTCTTGAAATCAGCAGAAAAGCTCTTCCACGAGTCTAGGGGAATATTAAACATCTTAGCTTGGGCCCGATGTTGTGGGCCATCATCATGGTGTTGAACACCCCCAAGTGCTCAGAAGGATCTCCATCACCATCAAACTTTGACAAATGTGGCATCTTGAAACCCTTTCGATATGAAGCTGCCGCAATATTTGGGGTGAAAAGCTCGAGCTCATCCTCTGAATCACACTCATCTTTCTCTTTTTTTTGATAGGAGCCTTTTCATCAGCTCCTCCATCTGGGCTAACCTTTCGAGGGTTTGGTCCTTGGTTCCTTGGTTATTCTGGGGATGTTCAACAGCTCCCATACTACGGGTTGTTTTCCCTCCAATTTTGGGCTTGGTTTTGTGGGACATTCCCGTTATCACGTACCTCGGAAGGACCTCCCCCGTGACGAGTGTAACTAACTCCTTCATTTCGAGTTTAAACGATCTCACAGATCGGGTTGTGGATCGAATCAGGGACTTTGAGCCGAACTCAAGTGATTTCTCAGATCGGCTTCGGACCTGCCACTTCAGTGGCTCTCAGTCCAATAACTTCCATTAACGAAGCTCACTGCTCGCGGTTGAGGTTGAGGATCCAGACTATTGACTTGGGTCCATGGAACATATTTAGGGGTAGATAAAGGAGGATTTCTCCTGCTGTCCCCATAAGCAGGAATGTCCCGAGCAGTCGAAGGAGGAATCCTCCTGCTGTTCCCATGAACAGGAATGTCTCGTGCAGAACGAGGTGGTGTCAGATGTCTTATGGGTGATGGGGGATGCCTGATTGGTGAGACAATTCTTGTCCCATCAGGGAGAGCTAAATTAGCCCATGGTCGCTCTGCCCCACCATTTCTAGCTCTTTGTACCTGGCGATCCAATCGTGGCGCATGAGGATTGGTCGGAACATTTTGTCTCTGTGAACCTGCTCCGACTCCTCCTTGTGGGTTGCCATGGGTATTCCCATGAGAATGCGACGGTGGTACCGAACTTGGGGTCGCGGTTCTGACCGATCGACTAATTTTTCGTTGACCCCTAGGAGGGCCACTAGGCTGAGTAGTTCGACGATCTTGTGCTGTGGGCACAGAACTTAGGGTGGAAATTCTTACTGACCGACTTGGCGTGGATCAATTATGTAACGACCCAAAATTACTGAAAATGATTAAGGGCCTTAATTAGTGTGTCGAGAGGGCATAATTGGATTATGAGTGATTTAAATAATTAAAAGTATGTTTATATGATTATTTGGATATATTTGATGCATGACTATGAGTATTAGTATGCATGTAGGCCCTGATTAGGTTATAAGGGCATATTCGTAATATTGGCCCGTTGAGGGCATACATGTAAATATTTGTGATAAATTGTTGAGACCACATTATTATGTGGATATATTTGTAACTTATGACTTGAGGCGATCCTAGTGAGCGATCTAGAGAAAAAGTCACAGTGGGGATTTATACCCGGCTCGGGGCGAGCTTGGGGGTATTTCTGGGAATTTGAGAAGTATACTTGAGATTATTTGATATTGAGAAATATAATTGGTGACTAGTTAGGTGTTGGAATGTAAGAGGTAAATATTAGAGACGCTCGAGGAATTAGCGGGAATTGGGAGCAAGTGACCAAAATGCCCCAAGATGGATGAAAAGGCTTAGGATTTATGGGAGGGAAAATTGGTCATTTTGTTTAAACCAGAGATAAGTATTGTTTTTTGCTTTATTGCTTTAGTGGAATGTGTAGAAAACTTTACAAGGCTGAAGGAAGGAAAGAGACAAAAGGAAAAGAAAAGGAAAGAAGGAAAAAAGGAAAAATAGAAGTCCCTTTTCTCTCTATCGGTTTAGGTCTTCTTCCCCATTTCTTGAAGGCATTTGGAGCTGAAATTAAGAGAAGGCTTAGGCTAAGACTCAACACTAGGGTCCTTGATTTGGCTTGAGGAATTAGCCGAAGCTATTCATCCATTTGAGGTAAGGTTTTATGGTTGTTTTTCAGTTTCTGGTTTTTGATATTGAAATGGATTTCAGAGTTGAGTTTTGATGGGAATTCTAGGGAATTAAGGCTGAGGTTTTGAGGAGTGAAAGCTAAGGAGGTGTGGAGGATAACCTAAGGTCGAATTTCCCAATTAAAGGTAAGAAACTCTGGACTTGGTCACTTGAATTCTGAAGTTTTCGGTGTTCTGTTGAGTTTTTGAGTTTCAAGATCAATCATGGCTTTTTCTTGGTTTGATGATGCATGTGGTTGAATTTTGAATGGTTGGGTCATATGGGGTGAGATATAGATGTTGGTAGGCTTTTTTTGGTGTTTGGTTGAGGTTTGGAAGGATTTTGGAGGGTTTTGGCTCGAGGAAGTTCGAAGAGGAAATATCAGGGTGTTGTCTGGCTATGACTAGCGTTATAGCGCTAGCCTTAGGGTGCTACAACACTAGGCTTGGGTGCTTGGGGAGTTTTTGGATCTATTTGTAGTGCTAAAGCGCCCTCCTTATGGCGCTGTAGCGCTACCCTGTTTCTAGAAGGGGGCTTTTGGGTTATTTCTTAGGGTTTTTGCCTGGGGGCTCGGGGTTTGATTCCACCACCCCGTTTGGTGGAATTAGGGCTTCCCAAGGGCTCGGGATTGGTCCCGAGGTTAGGTTTTGGGATTGAATTTTGATAATGGATCTAACTTATGACCGTGACTACGTGTATGCTAGGGCTCGGAAGGGATCGTGCTTGAGGGTTGTCATCATTAATCAAAGCTATCAAAATTCAAAGGTAAGAAAACTGCACTCGGTTATGTGATTGCATTGGGACTAAGAGCTCCCTGTATCTGTATGATGTCATAGATGGTATTATGCCACGGGACATGTGATAAACGGCCTAAGAGTGCCAGAATCAATATTTGCGCACAGGGCAAGGCTTGGCCATTGGTAGCGGAGGACAACTTGATATTCACTGAGCTCGGTTTAAGCGGGCTGGAGTCAGTGGGATAGATAGGGGTGCAACCTAAGGGCGTCGACCCTAATTGTTATATGTGAATTGGTTGTTAATGATAATTGACAAGCTGGGTATGCTTAATGCCTGATTATATGGATGTCTTGGACTGTTTAGTATATGATTACACTGTATGAATTATCTGATTGTTTGATTGATGATTATGCTCTGTTATTGTGTTTTCTTGCTGGGCCTTGGCTCACGGGTGCTACGTGGTGCAGGTAAAGGCAAGGGTAAAGTGGACCAGTCTTGAGTGGGAGAGCTTTGAGGCTGAATTTACATAGTCAGCTGATCGGTCGCCACGACCAAGGAGTGGTACAGGACGGAAAAGCCTAAATGTCTATTTTGCCCTTAGAGTGCCTAGAAGCTCTGCCTATAACCTAAAATTTTGTAAACTGTCTTTAAAACGCTATTTGTTTTGGGATCCCATGTACTAAAATATTTAATTATATGAAATGCAACTTTTGTGACCAAAATCTTTTAACCCTAGTTCAATTATAGTTTCAGTAACACGTTTATAACTAAATGACTTGATTAGCAAGTCTTGCACTTTTATAAACACACAGTGTAACGGTTTTGGCTATCCAGGGTGTTACAGATTATTCCTGTGGGACTTATGAGACCCATTTGCCTCTTTCCGACATTAACGTCGGTTGCAACAGGGGGTAACCGAGCCAAAACCTCCTCAATTTGTATGTTTGCCTTAGCAAGATAGCTCCTTAACTGCATGTTTTCCAGTTCTACTGTAGTTAAGTAGTCTGGGTTTGGATTCGGCGACAATGACGCCGAACTCCTAGTATTTTTGTGGCCCACCGGTTGCTTTCCCAGTTGTTGTTGAACTTTAGGGCCATGCTCATTTGAAACAACGGTATGGTGAGCGCCCTGCTCACCAGGCTGTTCCATCTCATTGTCATGCATCGAGCGAGTGACCACCATGATGAAATTTGATTGGGATTTTGATGAAAGCACTAACTTTCCTCTCAATGAAAGCACCAAACTATTGACGTGATTTTTCGCCAACAGTGAATTAAGAAAATAACAAGGTTGAATTGGTGCTTGTTGGTAAACCGAAGTAAGAAAATAACTCTCCAAAACACTGGTCTTTTTACGTTGTTTAGTGGTTAAAATCCACCTAGTCCACGAGTCTATGTTATTACTGCTTTTCTCTCTCTATTTCGATAGAGTTTCGGTATTACAGAATAATCGTCCCCTTTCCTGTCCAATATTCTCAGTATTTATAGAGAAATGACGAATTTGTGTATTTAGTACATTTATTATGGAATATTCTCATTTATACTAGGATGTGATCTGATCATGAAATAAATAGACTCCTAATATCTGAGACATTAACTATCACAGGCTGGCCATAAACGATCATATAAAGTATCCGGGTCTTCGGGGATCTGCGAGCATGCCATATGTTCAATTCATCACGAGCTGAATACATCGTCGAGCTCGTATCATGGAGGCCATGCCTTATAAATACTATAAGCTCGTGCTTATCAATTTATGCATCCCTAGCTCGTACAACTATCATGAGAACCGTGCTGTCAATGTAGAGAATACCGGGACTCATAGGCTATTCCTTCCATGCATTTATTTGCCACTTACATACGACTTGAGGGAAAGACCCGTGCTGAAATTAGGATACACAAATATATTAAATTATTTGAATATTAGAAGATAGTGGAATGGGTTTTGCCCCTACCAGTAATGGCGCCATTGTTTTTTGAAACATGGAGAATTTATAACTCAATTTTTTTAATTTGACGGTGTATATTGTAGTTATAGCAGACATCCCATTAGTTTTTGGAAAATTCTGAATAATTTAATGGGTCGAAATCAGGGTTAAAAGTTAGTTGCACACTTGACTAATTTTTTTATATGCCTGCAAAACAAACTTTTCGAACTATTGATTTTAGCACCGTAAATTATTCAAAATTTTCATAAATTTGTGAGATTTCTGTTATAACTACAATGTACATTCCCATATAAAAAAATATTTATAAATTCTCCAGAAAACAACAATGCTCCTACTGTTTGGAGCAAAAGCCATGCCCCCTCAGTAGCGTTGTCCTTAAATTATTGTTATATTTATACTAAGCATTATGATATAGTTAAACTTACTAGGTGGCATTTGTAAAGAAGAAGAAAAAAAGATTTTAAAAAAAAATAGGTGGCAAGATATAATGTTGGATAATCCATAATAAATCAAGATTTTAGAACCATCCATTAAAATCACATGATAAAGTCTAATTAATAAATATTTATGGGCCTAATCCGGACAAAATTATTTGGCTGTCATTTGAAGTACAAATTCGCCCCAAATATGATAATTAATGTAGAAAGTCATCATATATCTGTAAATAATTCATATCATCGTATATATCCAAATAAGTTTTAGTTTATAGGTCTATGTGTAATCTTCTTTGATATATTTTTAGGGAAATTCTCTTACAGGGGCTTCACTTTAAGCCCTACAGGTGGGACTCTCAGTGTTCTCAACCCGTCAATAGTTTTCGATGCAATTTTTTTTATGACCGTGCATATTGTAGCTATTTAGAGCATCCTGCAAATTTTCAGAAAATTCTGAATAATTTACAGTACCAAAATCTAAGTTCAAACATTTTGTGCACGCGTGACTAATTTTTTTTATGCCCGTGGAAAACAACATGTTTGAACCTAGTTTTCGGTACTATAAACTATTCGAAATTTTCTGCAAATTTGCAGGATGCTCTAAATAGCTACAATATACACAGTCATAAAAAAAATCGTGCTGAAAACTATTCACGGGTCGAGAAACACTGAGAGCCCTACCGGTAGGGCTTAAAGTGAAGCCCCTATTGAAGAATTGTCCTATATTTATATAGGTATAAAAACATAGGAATAATCTTCGATACAATAAACCTTTTGTGTTTTATGTGTAGGGCATGGATGGAAGGTTAGGTTGTAGGGGAAGGTTTAGAGAGTTGGACAGAGAATGATTAGATAGTGTTTACCGAGTTTTTCGGAAACGAATACAAACAAAATAATAAAAAGATAAGAACTGTAGAAGTGCAGAAATATAAATAGACAAACAGGTTTTTTACGTGGTTCAGGCGTTAACGAGCCCTAGTCCACGAGTCGATGTTATTATACTTGTAGAGAATTACAGTAAAATGGCTGGTGTACAAGAACCTCACAAACTCACAGTGTTTCTCTCAGGTTATCTAGAGGAAGATGAAGCTAGAGAGATTTTGGCAGAGTTCTTGCTATGTAATTTGTTCGCCCCCTCCTATCGTAAAATGAGGAGGTATTTATAGCTAGGGTTTTGGATTAGGGTTTTACTCTGCCCCCCTGAGTCTTAATTACACCAGCCATAAATAGGGGATACAATTACCCTAGTAGCATGGCTACAAAGCTCTACGTAGGTATAATTACATGAAAATATGGGGAATGTCAAAAGGCAGCTGTCTTTTCCAGGCTATCAGCGGAACAGTAGGCGAAAAGGCACTTTTAGGCGTGCTGGGATATGTGCGGCCTCGACCTGTCAGGGGGGATCCTGTGTCAGGTGAGTATCATTCCAACTATGCCTCCTCCGTGACTCGACCGCTTGGTCTTCTTCCGTGCGAGGCACGGAACTGTATCTGCGAAGGTAACCCGAAGAGCTTCTCCTGGAAGGACCTTCCCCGAAGGATACCCCTTCGGGAGTCCGGGAGAATTGACGAGCTTCCGGGTCGCGGTTGCTTGAAAGAGTGTGCTAGACACTAAATGGGAGAGGTGAAGCCTTTCTGTCCATCCGTGAGCTCTGGTCACCCTTCGTGAAAGACTTTGATAATTCTGCTTCCCCGAGGCTATCCATCTAAACGCTATCCGGAAATCTGGATAACATTTACCCCCCAAGGTCGCGGAGCTTGAGAGGTCCAGGAGCTTGTACAGTCCTCCGGGTATTCTGGTCTCTAGATTAGGCGAGGAGTTACCTCCTGTGTTCCTGGAAGGGTTCCTTTTTCCCGTCTGAGTGTTAGTACAAAGAAAAAGGAAATTTCTTCTGTTTGAACTCAAGTACTTAAGTATGGCAAGGGCCACGCGTCATGCAGGGAATGGCTCTGTGACCAAGACGTGTGCGTGAGGCGACTGGCTGAGTATGCGTGCGTCAGGCGTCTGAGTAGTGATTTGACGGTATTTAATGGTACACCGGGCCCGAGACGGTACAATGATGGGAAATAAATACTTTATTCCCATCTGAGGAGTCATAAATGGGACCGGTACTTCATCCCCAGCCGTCGGATCTGATGCATGCGGTATGGGAAGATCGGGACCGTCCATTTGTGGAATTCGAAATGACTTCGTTCCTGCTATAAAAATGAGGGAACGGACCCTTCTTCCTCTTTACGCTTTCAAATTCTCGAGCTTTCAGATTCTCAGATTCCCAAATCTTCGAACTCTCAAGCTTCCAAGCTTCATTTCCTTCGAATTCGCCACTTCTTTTGGTAAGGAATCCAGAAACTCTTCTTTCGATTTGGCAGTAGGTCTGTTCGCTGAAGTTCTAGGTTTGAATCGTTGCTTTTCTTTGCAGCCTTTACTTCACGTGCTCGTGCGGTGCAGTGACTTGGTCACTCCCTCAATCTTCAACTACCCGAATACCAGTAAGTATTTTTACTTTGCCTTTTCCTTCTAAACCTCAGATTGTTGGTAGTTGTTAGGGTTGAGTTTTCTGCCGGTGCCATCTTTATGCATGCGTGAATAGGGCTTTGATAGGCATGTGACTGATGTGAGTCAATAAGTCACTTCTTTGCCTGCTTTGACGATTTGCTTTTGGAAAGTTGTTTCTTGTCTGCTTGCGCTGTTCTGGTTTGTTATTTTAGGGCATAAGCGTGAACGCATTTAGGGTGTCTTCCCCTGGGAAAACACTTCTCTCGGCGGGCTTAGGCTCGAAGTTTGAATCTGGTTCCTTGCTGTCCTCCGGGTGGCAGGTGCCAACCCCTCAGCAAGCTCGGTGGGAGCCTCTCCAAGCAATTTTCGGGGAGGGTCTCCCCGACGCCTTTAATACCGTTAGGGTATGACAAGGGTGCTGACCGCTTCGAGTGTTTTCTTCTTTGTTTCTTTTGCTCAGTGACGAACACCTCAAAAAAACAAATCATCGCTGCGGTAGAGGCTGAATCTGCCCAGGAGCAAGGTTCCCCTGTTGCCGGCGCAAAAGGGAAAGCAAAAGCTAAGGTGGCCGCGGCTAGCCCACCGACTATCAACAGTTCCATCTGGGAGATGGACCAGAAGCCGAACCTGTTCAGGAACTACGGCATGCTGGAGCTGTATTCCTCAGAGGCAGGCCTAAAGAACATCCCAGGCCTGATGTGGCACCGCTTGTTGGTGCTGGGTGAGTCTGCCAGCCAGAGTCACGAGGGTTTTGGTGCCTGGAGTTGGGCACACATAGTGTGTGGGGCACACTTGCCCCTAAGAAGTTATTTTGCCAACTTCTGCGTGAAGGCGGGGATTGCCCCCTTCCAGTTGATTCCCCCCAGCTACAAGCTTCTAGCGGGTTGGTATATCTTTTGCAAGTCCCGGGACCTGGAGGCCCCTACCCCGGAGGAGGTGCTATACTTCTATGGGCTGAAGTCTCAGCCCATGAGAGGTCATGAGAGGTATCCGGACGTGATGTGTCCCACATGTCATACCGCAAGGGTTCCAGATCTCCGGGAGTACTGGTTCCTGACGACTGGCTTCCCATTGAAGAGGGTGCCAGCTCTATCTTTGGACTTCAAAGTCCCTGGTAAGTGCTCCTTCCTCTCTTTTTTTAACTTTGTTTCTTTACGTTTGGTTTGCCTTCCGAGATCATCTCTAACACTCGTATTTGGATTTTGCAGAAGCCGTCCCGCGGACACCTCACTGTGCGGAGATGATAAGGAGGTCAAACTTCTACGAGGGGCTCTCGGAGGAAGAGCTGAAGGTGGAAGGACTTGTGACCACCGAATCTTTGAGGGAGTATGGGCTACTCGCCTCTTTCCAAAATATTGAGCCAGTGAGTGGCAGGGGGCAAAGTCAGGTGTCAGCTGACGTCCGGGAGCAGATTGCCCTGAAGCTGTCCAAGGTGATCTGCCAGGCCGCCCAGGACGAGAATAATTTATCCCCCAGTTGGGCGGAGAGGTTCCCCGACCCCCAGTCGGAGGAAGAAGAAATCGAGGCTCGCCACGCCGCAGCTTACCCCAATGAAGGGACTTCGGGAGCTGGTACCTCTGGGAAAGGTAAGACTATCTTTCGATTGATCCATACCCCCAGCCTGTCTGAGGTTTCCCGGACTTCTCAGGTGGGGTTCGATCCCCGCTTCCTTAGGCTAGATCCGCGTAGGATACCCTTTGAGAGATATTGCGACAGGGTAGATGAGCTCCTCGGGTGTTTGAGTGACGGTAGTCTGCCAGAAGGTGTCACCATGGTTGACCCTTCTTCCCTCAGCATGTCATTCCCGGACTTCAAGGAGTACGGGAGCTTCCTGGAGCAGGAAGCGGTGTCTTGTTTTGCTCGGGGAAGGCCATCCACGTTTCTCGTGCATGGTCGTCTTTTTCGAACTTTTCTCTTTTTTGTTTCTTGTTCCCTGCTGGTGGACTTGTTTTGTTTTTATGTTGTGGCTTGTTTTTTTTCACATCGCTTGCTGGTTGGTTAACCTTGCTTCGTACATTTCTTGCAGAACATCCCGAAGCAAAGATGTTGGGGAGAGCTACCTCACTTATCAAGAAGGCCGCCACCAGCCAAGACCCGCCTAAGGGGAAAGGAAGAAAGGCCGGAGTTGGTAGGAGAGGTAAAGCTGCTACACCCAAGAAGACAAGTGGCGAGGCGCAAGGGTCTCTGGTGGTGGAGAGGGCAATCGTGCCCGTGGTGGAGAAGCCTCCCGTCAAGGGGCCTTCCGAGAACATTGTGGTCTCGAGTAGTAGCAGCGACGGGGAAGGTCTTGTGTTCCCCGCGAAGATGGCTGGGGTGAGCAAGCGCCCCGGAGGAGAGGCCGAGGGCGACAAGAGGAAACGCCTTAGACATTCTTCTCCCAGAGGTGATGGAGACCTTCGGGATGCGTGCAGTCCCCTCTAGACTACCCCCACCAAGAAGCAAACACAACCCCGACAGCAAAAGCAACAGCAACAACAACAACAACAACAACAAAGACAGTCAACACCGCCACAGCAGCAGCAAAAACAACAGCAACATCAGCAGCAACACCAAACCGGGGCGGTGGTGTCTTCGCTACCATCCCTAATACCCCGTCTACCTCCTTCTCCAGTCCAAAGGGAGTCCACCCTTTCGGGGTCTCCTTCTTCTCCTTCTTTTCCACTTTCTCAACAAACAAGCCTTCCTCAGCCTGGCCTGAAGTTCCACTTTCCTCAGAAACCAACCCGTTTCCCCGCTGCCCTCCTGGAGGGTGTAAGACGGGCTGATAATTTTTTGAAGAGGCGGTTGGAGGCCGAGAAGGCTGTTATTCAGGGAAGGGCAGACAACCTGTCTGTCGTGAAGAGAGCTGAGCTGGCAGAAGGGGTGAGGTCCCTTCACTCGGCTGGAGCGGTTTTGGATGGCCCAGCCTTGGAGAAGAGGCTGGTGCCTAGGCTCGGACGTGCATTGGCACCGTTCGGAGCGGAGATGATGGAGGACATGGCCCTGAGCTTGTGCGAGCTCAATTCTGAGAAATGGGCCATCAGTAGCAGTAAGGACCCGCTGTTGCTGACACATGCCGTAAAGCAGCAACTTTCTGGGGTAAGCTGTCAGTTGTTGTGTTCTGGGATCATTTGTCTTAGTACATTTGGTTCTGCTTAACTCATTCCGTTGTCTTCCCTTGCAGGCCTCTCTCATCGCGGAACGCTCGTTCCGGAAGGTGGGTGCAGTTCTGATTCAGCTGGAGGAGAGCCAGGTGGCTCGCCAGGCCTTGGAGGCGGAGAAGCAGAAACTGACCCAATAGGTCGAGAGCATAAAGGGGGAGGCTGTGGAGAAGATTAACCAGGCCCGGCGCAAGGCTGAAGAAGAGGCGGACAAGAAATATCTTGCCAAATATCAAGAGTACCGGGCCAGCGCGGAGAAGGAGTTCAAGCAGCGGTCGGATGACTGGAAGGCCAAAAACTCCAAGCTCCAGGAAGAGCTATCCCAGGCCAGGGAGGAGAAGGATACCCTGGATGCCCGCTTGAACTCGAAAAATAATCTCCTCCTTAAGCAGAAAGAGGAATACGCCACTCTTCAGAATAGGCTGCACAAGGAGGAGCAAGATCACAAGAGGAGCAAGGATCTCGCGTCTATGCAGGAGTTGGGGCTCGCTGAGAAGGATAAACAGATTGGAGCCTTGCAGTTCACTGTCAGGGGGCATGTGACCGAGAAGCAATCCTTGCTGGATCAAAATAAGGTGCAGCGCAAGGAGATTGATTCCCTTAAGGGAGAGCGGGATGCATCCAAGGCCGAGCTGGAAAAACTGAGGGCTCAATTGGCTGTCGCGGAGGCAAAGCTGGCGACCTCTGAGGCGGAGCGCTTGAAGGAGAAGGAAGATGCCGAGGTGGTGCTGAATAGAATGATTAATCTATCCCACGTGGTCCTCATGCACCAACTTTGGAAAATAAACCCGGAGGTAGTAGGCTACCTGGGAGAGGACGCCGCCGCCATGAGGGAAAAGATACAGGTGTGGGATCAAAGCCCAGAGGTGTACGTCCAGACTTATAACATCGACGAGCCTGCTGGAGCCCCTGAGGCAGAAGATCCCGAAGAGGCGGGGACCTCTGATCCTGCCAGTGATGAAGTTCCACCTTCCAACGAGCCGACTCCGCCAGCCCCAGTTGAAACCGCTGTCTCCGAGGTCCCGGTCGTGGAAGCCGCTGCCACCCCCGATGCTTGAAGGGGTCTTATCCTTTGTGTATATATAATTTTTTTATTTTCCTTTGGGGCGAAGCTCCCTGTACTCTTTTTTAATTGTGGGAACATTACAGATGCCTGGTCCGCAGGGCCTTCATTCTAATAATTGTAGAATTCTTCTTTCCTTTTCTGCTGAGTTCCTTGTTTAATTTTGTGCTTAGGCTAGAGACTTTTATACGGTAGAAACTGCTGTAGGGGCGCATGAGGTTTTGGTTCCAATGGCCAGAACCTATGCATTTCTAACTTGAAGCTCCAACGGCTTATGTCTTTTCCCACGTAGTTTCTAGGTTACGGAGGGTTCTTGGTTCCAACGGCCAGACTCCCTCTTTCATCGTACTCAGCTTTCCTAAGGTAAATAGCCAATCCCGGGACTTGTAGTTATACCGTTCGCTGGGATGGCTAAGGTGACCTGTTCCATCTCCCCATCGCGATCTTTACAAAGCTTGCGAGGCAAACACTTAATACGATTCCGCGGGATGGTGCCGGAACGGGAGTTCTTTTGGTGAGCGTCGCTAGACTTAGGGCTAGATCTTTGCGAAGCAAAACTAACTGTCGTTGCGGACCTCATGGTGGCCGACTTCAGGGACTTGGCATGAAGCCTTGCGAGGCAAGGTTCGTTGCGGTCGGGGAAATCGTCACGCCTACCTTGTGCGATCCTGGAGCAGGGGCTTTGCGAAGCAAGGCCTGTTGTAATTGGGGGATCGATTATATCTGCTCCCAGAGCTGAAGCTTGCGAAGCGAAGCTTGCAGTGGTTTCTAGGAGCTCTCCATGCATTATTCTGTGAGACCCGGAGCTGAAGCCTGCGAAGCAAAGCTTACAGCGGTCGCGGATCTTGCCATCTTTCGCCTTGCGGGACCCGGAGCTGGAGCTTGCGAAGCACAGCTTTCAGTGGTCGCGGATCTTGCCATGCATTACTTTATGAGACCTGGAGCTGAAACTTGCGAAGCAAAGCTTTACAGCGGTCGCGGAGTATTCTGCGAAGGACTTGTCAAGAAGATGGGGGTGTTTCGGCGTAGCTCTCTGAATGTGCCTCAACCCCCAGTCCTGTTCATCGCTGGGCTACACAGGAGATAATTTTCATGATGCATAATGGCAGACATTTTCATGGCAATTTTCACATAACCACATAATGCACACATGACACGTAATGCAAATATGTTCATGGCAACAAATCAACCTAAGCTTAACAATTTAAAATTTTCAAACACAATGCTAACACATAAGTGGTGTTCTCTGTATGTTTTGTTCAAGGGGCGTATGGCTATGCCTTAGCCATGTATACCCCCCCAAGTGAGCGTGGGGTCCGGACGTCTCCGGACCGCGTGGTCACTTGTTAAAACGCAGCTTAGAACAAAGGGATAAAAAATGCAGTAAAAGCGGAGTGAATCTCTCCGTGTTTTATTAAATTAGCCTGTTAGGCATGTGTTTTACAGCTGGGAGGGTTATCTCCATATTTTACATTTTTGCTACGTCCACCAAGGACTTTCGACTAGATAGTCCGAGGCCTACTGATAGTAACGGCGGAGGTGCTCCGCGTTCCAGGCGCGCGGGACTTTAGATCCATCGAGTCTCTTTAAGTGATACGTCCCATGGCCCACTTTTTCTTGGACTTCATAGGGGCCTTCCCAGTTGGGTCCGAGGACTCCCACTCCCGGATCCTGCGTAGCAGGAAATACTCTCCGTAGGACAAGGTCCCCAACTTCGAATGTACGGCTCTTGACTCTTGTGTTGAAGTGTCGGGCTATCTTGCCTTGGTACATTTTGAGTTGGACCTGTGACTGCTCCCGGAGCTCTTCGATCATGTCCAGGGACTCCTGGAGAAGGGCGTGGTTCCGGGTAGGGTCGTAGGTGTCCTGCCTGTGAGAGGGGATCATAGTTTCTACTGGGATGACAACCTCGCAACCGAAGGTCATGGAATAAGGTGTGTGCCCCGTCGAAGTTCTCTCTGTTGTGCGATAGGCCCAAAGTACTCGCGGAAGCTCTTCCGGCCAGTGAGCCTTGCATGCTTGGAGTTTTTTCTTCAACGTGGTCTTTAAGATTTTGTTCACTGCTTCCACTTGCCCATTAGCTTGAGGTCTGGCGACTGCGGAAAAGCTTTTGATGATTCCATGCGAAGCACAGAAGTCCGTGAAATGCTCACTATCAAATTGCTTCCCGTTGTCGGACACAATTTTTCGTGGAAGCCCGAAACGACACACTATATTCTTGATGACAAAGTCCAGTGCTTTCTTAGACGTGACCGTGTTCATAGGTTCAGCTTCAGCGCATTTGGTGAAGTAGTCTACCGCGACTATGGCATACTTCACTCCACCCCTTCCAGTTGGAAGGGAACCTACTAGGTCAATGCCCCAAACGGCGAACGGCCAGGGGCTGGTCATTAAGGTAATTTCTGTAGGCGGCGCTCGCGGAACCTTGGCGTACCTCTGGCACTACTCACATTTTCTGACATAATCCACACAATCCTTCTTCATGGTGGGCCAGAAGTATCCTTGACGAAGGATCTTTTTGGAGAGGCTCAGCCCGGAGGTATGGTCGCCACAGAAGCCTCCGTGAATCTCATGGATGATGGTGCTGATTTCGGTTCCGGCAACACACCTAAGGAAGGGTATGGACAACCCCCTGTGGTAAAGCTTTCCATCCATAACCACGTATCGGGGAGCTTGATATTGGAGCTTTCTTGCATCAGCTTTATCAGTGGGGAGCTCTCCGGTGATGAGAAATCTCAGGATGGGTCCTATCCAGGAATGGGAATGGTCGATGATGGAATTTACCCTCTGTGTCTCAGTACTAGGTGCTTCTAAGTGCCCGATGGGCACTAGGCCATATTGTTCAATCTCCGGGTCTGTTGTAAGCTTGGCCAGTGTGTCCGCGAGTGAATTCTGGTCCCGGGGGACCTGGCGGATTTGGTAGCCTTTGAAATGCTGCAGGAGGCCGCGGGAGAGAGACACGTAGGCAGCCATTTTTTCGCCTTTCGTCTGGTATTCTCCGGATATTTGGTTTACCACAAGTAGGGAGTCACTGTATACTTCGATTTTTTGGGCTCCGACTTCTCTGGCCAGTTGTAATCCAGCTAGCATGGCTTCGTGTTCTGCCTCGTTGTTGGATGCTGGGAACGTGAAATGGATGGCGCTTTGGAGCTGATGTCCTTGGGGAGAAATTAGGATAACCCCTGCTCCAGCTCCTTTTTCATTTGAGGCTCCGTCTACATAGACCTTCCATGTGGGAAGTTCCGGGACAGGATCTTCCGGGAGGTCATTCATTCCTGAGCATTCCACAATAAAGTCCGCGAGAGCTTGGCCTTTTATGGAAACACGTGGCTGGTAGTGGATGTCAAACTAGCTCAGTTCCATGGCCCATTTAAGTAATCTGCCAGAAGACTCGGGCTTCTGCAAGACTTGCCGGAGAGGGTGGTTGGTGAGTACTCTGATGGTGTGCGCCTGGAAATAGGGCCTTAGCTTCCGCGAAGCGATTAGCAAGCAGAGGGAGAGTTTCTCGATCATTGAATATCTGGACTCGGCATCCAGTAACCTCTTGCTCACGTAATACAAAGGGAGCTGGAGACGGCCGTCTTCCCGGACGAGAGCGGCACTTACGGCATGCTTTGTCACAGCTAAGTACAAGAACAACACCTCTCCTTCGACAGGTTTGGACAGAATGGGAGCTCGAGTTAGATGTTCCTTGAGGTGTTGGAAGGCTGCTTCGCATTCGGGGGTCCACTCGAACCTCTTGTTTCCTCGCAACACATTGAAGAAGGGGACACATTTGTCAGTGGCCTTAGACACGAAGCGGCTGAGAGCAGCTATCCTTCCGGTAACGCTTTGGACATCCTTATGCTTTCGGGGAGAAGGCATATCTATGAACGCCTTAATTTTCTCAGGGTTGGCCTCCACTCCGCGGGAGCTGACAATGAAACCGAGGAACTTCCCAGACGAGACCCCGAAAGTACATTTCTTCGGATTCAGTTTCATTCCGTACTTTCGGATCATGGCAAAAGCTTCCTCAAGGTCGTCACTGTGGTCCCCGGAGGTCTTGGATTTCACCAACATGTCGTCTACATACACCTCCATGTTCCTCCCCAGCTGGTCCTTGAACATCTTGTTTACTAGACGCTGGTATGTCGCCCCAGCATTCTTCAAACCGAAAGGCATGACCACGTAGCAGTAGACACCCTTGTCCGTGAGGAAGCTGGTGTGTTCCTGGTCTGCGACATGCATCTTGATCTGGTTGTATCCGGAGTATGCATCCATGAAGGATAAGAGTTCATACCCGGAAGTAGCGTCTACCATCTGATCGATTCGCGGAAGAGGGAAACAGTCTTTTGGGCAGGCTTTGTTCAGATCCGTGAAGTCAATACACATTCTCCAGGACCCATTGGGTTTCGGGACCAGAACCGGGTTGGCCAACCACACGGGATAGAGTGACTCCTGGAGAAAGCCTATGGACATCAGCTTGCCCACTTCAGCTTTGACTGCTTCGGCCCTCACTGGGTCTAACGGCCTCCTCTTTTGGCGAACTGGAGTTGCAGATGGGTCTATGTTGAGTGCGTGGCACGCAACATTAGGATTAATCCCCGTCATATCAGCGTGGCACCATGCCAGGATATCCTGATTATTCTTCACAGTGGCCACGATCTTTTCTCGAATGGCCGATGGAAGGTTTTTCCCCACCTGAATGACTTTGGTGGGATCTCCCGAGTTGAGGATCACCTCTTCAACTTCCTCCATCGGCTCTATCGCCCTCTCGACCCCCACTCTAGGGTCGAGTTCGTCAACGTATGCCCCTTGGGTACCCCCAGTTTCTGGTAAATCCTCTGCCAAAGGTGCGGAAACAATCGCCTCCTGGACCGTGTAGACGGATCGGACGGAGACGTTATAACAGCTTCGTGCACTTCGTTGGTCTCCCCGGAGGGTGCCGATACGCCCGTTGTCGCATGGAAACTTCAAGCATAAGTGGCGTATCGAGGTTATGGCCCCAACATCGATTAGGACCGGTCGGCCTAGGATGGCATTATACGCCGTGGGGCAGTCGACCACCATGAATGTGCAGTGCTTGAAGGCACAAGCGTCGTGGTCTCCTCTGAGGGTGACTGGAAGTTGAATTTTGCCTAAGGGCATGAGTGCATCCCCATTGAACCCCTGAAGCTGGATGGGGCATGGGGTCAGATCTATCTCGGTTAATCCGATCGCGTGGAAGGCAGCTTTGAAGAGGATGTTTACGGAGCTTCCATTATCGACTAGGATCCGTGACACCTTCTTATTGGCGATCTGGGCTTCCACGACGTGGGGATCGTTGTGGGGGAAGTGCACATGTCGGGCGTCATCTTCTGTGAAGGTGATGGGAAGATCCATCATTCGGGGACGCTGAGTAGGTGACTGAACCAGGGCGCACATCTCCCCGGTGTGTTCTAACTCCCTCAAGTACCTTTTCTGGGAGTTGCGGGTGCTTCCGGCAAGGTGCGGTCCTCCGGAAATGGTGGCTACGTGTCCGTCAACGGGTGGCGGATCAAGGCCAGGCGGATATGGGTTTCCGGGTCCTGGAGTCAACATGGCAATGGGTGCCGGAGAGGTCGGAGCAGGAAGCGCTGGGAACTGAGATCCAGGAGCTTGGGGGTGACCGGCTGCAGGAGCGCTAACAGTCCCCCTCTGTCCCGGAGAGTACACAGCTCCGTGAACTACTCCCTGTCCGGGATAGATTATGGGTATCCTCACCCATTGACCGAGGTGTCCCGCTCTCGCCAGGGACTCGATCTCATCCTTCAGCTGAAGGCATTCGTTTGTGGTGTGCCCCACGTCTCCGTGGAACTCACACCTCTTATTGGAGTCTCGCGGACGCCTTCCTCCGTGAGTCACTTTCGGGGGCTTCCTGTAGTTGACCATATTACAGGTCGCCCGATAGACATTCTCTCGTGAGTCTATCAAACTGGTGTACTCCGTGAACTTGGGATCATAGTCCATCCGAGGTTTCTTTGAATGATCCCCCCGGTTGGAGTTTCTTCCGCCTCGTTTATTCCGCGATTGGCTCAGATTTTGTTTTGGGCCTTCCGCTTGCGGTTGCGACGGGCTGGGAGCGATACTACATCTGGTTTGTACAGCTCCGTACCCAGGGAAATGGGTTTGACTTGGCGTCGAAGCAGACGCGGAAGGCCCATACACGCTTGGAGTGAACTGGACTCCTGGAAGCGCGAGGGCTGGAGCGGGAGCTTGCGAAGCAAAGCTCGGCGCAGTCACGGAGGGCGTCAGAGCTGGGGGAACTCCAAAGGCCTGTTGGTAGGCATCCTCAAGGTTGATGATTCCCTGAGCTTTTGACATGAATTCGGGCAGAGTTTCTGCCCGTCTCCTTTGCATTTCTCCCCATAGCAGGGAGCCGATGGTAAGCCCCGATTGAAGGGCGACCAGCTTCATGTCTTCGCTGACCTTGGTCTTAGAAGCAGCTTCCATCATTCTTTGAATGAAAGCTTTGAGGCTCTCATTGGGTTGCTGCTTGATGTTGGTTAAGGAACCAACCTCCATGTCGTGGTCCCGGGCAGCAATGAACTGCCTCCTGAACGCGGATTGTAGCTCCTTCCAACTGTGGATGGATTCGGGAGCTAATCTTTTCCACCAGTCCTCCGCGGACTTGGTAAGGGTGAGTGAGAAGCACATGCATTTGGCATCCTCACTGACGCGCGCCACTTGCATCATCTTGTTGTATTTAGCTAGATGGGTGCGCGGGTCTGTCCTCCCATCATATAATTCTATATGAGGCATTTTGAAGTTCTCCGGGAGGGGCGTTTCCGTGATCCTCTGAATACATGGTTCCGGGTCTTCCTCCTCAGAGTCTGACAGGGCCCCACTTTGCTTCCGGACCAGCTTGGTCAAGGCAGCGATCTATTCCTCGAGCCTCTTTGTATCGCTCTCCGGGAGGTCACGTCCCCGGAGCTTGTCGTTGAGATGATTTCGCAGGTCATCTCCGCGAGGCCGGGCCTTTTCTCCTTTGGCCTTTTCATACTTGGCCTCCAACCTTCTTCTTAGGTCCACCGTGGACCAGCTATCTTCGGAGTGCGTGTCCGCAGCCCGACAGTCCTGGTTGACGGAATCACTGGGGCGGTTGTTCCTTCCCCTAGGCCTGGGTGCCTTGGCACCGGGCCCTTTAGGCACAGAGTGCCCCCTTGGGGCTGAAGGACGTCTGGGCTTAGGAGCGCCAGAGACCTTCTGCGCGCGAGGGGGGGGGGCAGTCGGCCTGGTGATTCACGCCTTTAGGAGGTGCAGGGGCGTTAGTGCGCACAGGCTCCCCAACTTTTTCTTTGCCCTTGTTAGGGGCGGCCTTGGATGGTCCAGCTGCGGCTGGATCCGGCATGGTGGCATTAGCACCACCTAAAACAGAGGCGTCCTCGTCCGAGTCACCTAGATCTCCGAACTTGCTTTGGAGGCGCTCCATCATGCGCTGCATTTTTTCGGCGACGTGCTCCTGCTCAGCAAGCTTGGCCTTAGTGGCCACCAGTTCTTCGGCTGCTTGGGCCAGTTCTGGATCCTTCTCGTAGTAGTAGCCGTCTTTGTAGTAACCGTCTCGGACATACTCTTCTTCGTTTTCTAAGTATGTCGTATCTTCAGTACTGACCCGATCTTGGCGGGATGTCGGGTCTTCACCTTGGTAGTCCGAGTCGTGGGTACTTTCTCCTTCGGTCTGGGCTGCCGAGGGTTCGTTTTGTACCGCATCTTCCATCATAGTATCGGGGTTGACCCTAGCATTCTTGTCAACCGCGGATTTTCTCGTAGTCACCATCTTTTCAGTACGGAGTGAATACAAAAAACGTACACAGAAAAAGAGCTGACTAACAACTCCCTACAGCTCTCAATGAAAGCACCAAAATGTTTACCGAGTTTTTCGGAAACGAATACAAACAAAATAATAAAAAGATAAGAACTGTAGAAGTGCAGAAATATAAATAGACAAACAGGTTTTTTACGTGGTTCAGGCGTTAACGAGCCCTAGTCCACGAGTCGATGTTATTATACTTGTAGAGAATTACAGTAAAATGGCTGGTGTACAAGAACCTCACAAACTCACAGTGTTTCTCTCAGGTTATCTAGAGGAAGATGAAGCTAGAGAGATTTTGGCAGAGTTCTTGCTATGTAATTTGTTCGCCCCCTCCTATCGTAAAATGAGGAGGTATTTATAGCTAGGGTTTTGGATTAGGGTTTTACTCTGCCCCCCTGAGTCTTAATTACACCAGCCATAAATAGGGGATACAATTACCCTAGTAGCATGGCTACAAAGCTCTACGTAGGTATAATTACATGAAAATATGGGGAATGTCAAAAGGCAGCTGTCTTTTCCAGGCTGTCAGCGGAACAGTAGGCGAAAAGGCACTTTTAGGCGTGCTGGGATATGTGCGGCCTCGACCTGTCAGGGGGGATCCTGTGTCAGGTGAGTATCATTCCAACTATGCCTCCTCCGTGACTCGACCGCTTGGTCTTCTTCAGTGCGAGGCATGGAACTGTATCCGCGAAGGTAACCCGAAGAGCTTCTCCTGGAAGGACCTTCCCCGAAGGATACCCCTTCGGGAGTCCGGGAGAATTGACGAGCTTCCGGGTCGCGGTTGCTTGAAAGAGTGTGCTAGACACTAAATGGGAGAGGTGAAGCCTTTCTGTCCATCCGCGAGCTCTGGTCACCCTTTGTGAAAGACTTTGATAATTCTGCTTCCCCGAGGCTATCCATCTAAACGCTATCCGGAAATCTGGATAACAGATAGGTAATAGTGTTGGGAGAGAGTGAGATTACACCACCACAATAATAAGAATTCACATACAATTATCTTTGACATAGTCCAACAAAATATTAGATAGAATAATGCAAACACTAGTTGTAGAACAAACTCTTGGATCTTGTTGCAAGCTTCAAACCCTAGTTAGAACACCACTTGAATCTTTTGCTGATGAGAATCAAAATGAAGGCTTATACATAAGATGCATCATTGTCAAAATTCTCCATTTCATTGCCCTTCATGGATGGTTGAGGGTTTCTCTAGTGGGAAAGAGAATTGGGATTGAACAAGCCTTGAAATTCACAAAGACAAACACATTCTTTATGAATTTCTTAGAGAAAACTTATGATATTAAGAGCTAGAGAGAGAGAGGTTAAAGAGTGATCAAGTCTATCAAAACTTTAGGAGAACCTTTTTACAGTGCAGTCACCTTCATTAAGTTCATCCAATAGGATTAGAGCTTTTGAACATATCATTTGGAGCTTAAAACACGTGTTTATATAGACATGCACTACAACTATTTTGACATTCAATGACTCCCTACAATGTGTTACACCATTGGTGTAAGACATTAAAAATTAGGATGGATTTTAAATGTTGTATGTTGGGAGACATTGAATTTTTTTATTAATTGCCAAAATTGTAAGACATTAAAAGTGTAGGAAAACGTTGAAAAATTGGGGTTTAAACACGTGTCCGGGGAGACATCCAACATCTCCCATTGATTGAACATGCGAGTCTAGGACATTACTTGAGAACAGTATTATTAATTAAAATTTACAAATTATTTTTTAAACCATATATATAAATGTAATAAAAAAAATTAATTGATATATTTTACTTTATATTTTTTGCAGCTAACAACTACACCATATACATAGGTACAAATTGACGAGTTGCAAGAAGAATGAGCGACAAATGTGTTACCAATAATCCAAAGTTACTGACCTCGTTGTTAGTTTTTCTTACTTTTTATTGCTTTCTTCATATATAGTGCAATATTTGTTAATTTTTCATATGTCTAACAAATATTGCTTATCTTGTAAAACAATCTAAATTGTCATTAATGAAGATTTGCAATTTCATTTTATTAATTATATCAATTTAAATTTATTAATTATATCAATTTCAAAAGTGTTATGTAAAAGTTATCGATCAGACCTCCTCTTTTGTTAAATAAGAATTCAAACCCTACTTTTTGCAAAATGGAACAAAAGAGTACCTGAACCAGATTTTGGTCAAACGATTTTTAAATATGACCAAAATACCATCAAATTTGATTAATTAATGAATTATAAATAATTTATTTCAAATGAAAAATAAATTTATATTGAAAACACAATTAAAAAACTATTTTACATAATGATAAATTAATGTAAATATGTTCATTTTCTCAACAAAAAATTAAACCAACTCAAAATTACCAATATTTTCATCTGTTCATCTTCATCTTCATCAATAGCGTTCATCTTCTCATCATCACAACCAAAATTACAACACCAAAAATACAAAATACAAAATCTCAGATCTCAGAATGTGATTTTACCCAAATATTCATAAAAACTCAAAAACTAGATCTATTTGAGTGTAGCCAAAGTGGAGATGTTTTACTTTGTTTGAGCGAACCCAGATCAGACCACAAAAACAAATCAAAAACACCAAAACTAATAAACTCTACTCAATAATTTCATAAAAGGAAAATCAGAAATAGATAATGAGATTTATTCCAAAACTCTAGCCTTCCTCATAAAGAACTAGATCTGCCATTCAATCTCCCTGACGAAGCACATCATCCTTGAACGTGAAGTACCAGATCTGCCATCCTTCTCCATCAAGCACAGAACCGCCGCCCCCGAAGCATCCTTATCGTGCCCTATGTTTCTATCGACATTCTCCCTGTGGCTGTGAAGCTCCAAATCTCAGATCTAGGTCCATGCCATTCTCTCTCCCGTCAAAGGCCTCTGTCTACAAGCTCGGAACTGCAGTAGAGCGGCGTCGGAAGCTTTGATCTGATTTGAAGCTTTGAGCTTTGAACTGCAGTAGAGCGGCAACGGTCCCCCTTCCATGTGAACCAGGCCCAAAGAAGAAGAAGAAGAAGAGAAGGGAGAAAGAAAATATTTTAATTTGTTTTCTAGTTTCCTTTTAGGGAAAGTTTTGATTAATATTAAGTTTATTAGTGTAATTTTAGTATTTTATTTTTAATTTTATTTTTAATGGTTTTTTAATTAAATCTTATTATTTTTGTTAATTTTTAGAAAATCATTAATGTTAATTTTTTTATATGAAATAGTATTTTAATTATTTTTTATTGTAAAAACAATTAAATTTATTTTTTATTTTAAAATATATTTTTCATTATCTATTTATTTCATTAATTAATAACATTTTAAGGTATTTTTGTCATATTTAAAAAAAATTGACCAAAATATGGTCAATGGTACTCTTTTATTCCATTTTTTAAAACGTAGGGTCCAAATTGTCTTTAACAAAACAGAAGGTCCGATCAATAACTTTTGTACAACACAGGGTCCAAAATGGCATTTACCCCTTTAATTAATTATTAAATCAACTTAAATTTATTAATTATATCAATTTAAATTTAATTAATTATTAAATCAATTGAATTTTATATTAAATATTAAATCAATCTCATTTTAATTAGTTATTAAATAATATTAATTATAATTTAATTTAATTTATTTATTTAAAAAAATGGGAGACTTTTCAATGTCTCCCACTAGGAGAGGTGAGAGACATCCCATGTCTCCCAGTTGGAGACATTGAGAGTCCACGATTTTGGATACCTTCCAACCTCTCTCATTGGGAGCGTGGGATGTATCTCACCTCTCCCGTTGGGAGACGAGAGATGTGCACTTACAATGTCTCCACCTACGATGTCTCTCCCAGCGGGAGACATTGTAGACTTTTGATGTCTTCCAAATAAAGTCATAAAATTGTTATATTTTTGTAGTGACATTAGGCGATGCATCGCCTAACTATAGACGATGCGTCGCCTACCAGACAATGCGTCGCCTGGTGGGCTTTGCCACAGGCCGAAGGTTTTAGGCAATGCATTGCCTACTGAAAGGTGATGCAACGCCACATGGGCAGGTCCAACTTCTCAAAAGTGACCTTAAACATCTCCAAATGATCCCGTACTTTTAGGGCATCCTTAGATACTTCAATGTATCACATTGGACCAAAAAATACATTTATTTAATGCCTACAACAGAGAGTTAGATTTCACATCTTCACTATGAGAATCCTTTTAGGGTTAACATCTAGCTTGGGTAATACCTCTTGGGCTTTTCATTTTAATCAATGCTAACATTCCCCTACTTGGTTAAGTACAAACTTATTCCTCTAGCTTAGATATAGTGTTGATGCCTAAAATAAAGTGTCTTTCGACTTGACCTTTACCTTAGTAAAAGTACCTCAAAGTCTTATCAAAATCATTGGTTGCTTAAAAGCTTGAACTATGTATTCCTTATAATAAAACCGGTGATACCTCACACAACTCCACTTTATCATTCATTTTCTCATTTTTCTTTCTTAGCACTAATATAGTCACGTGCTCATCCTTTCATGAACTTTTCGGGGAGAAACTCTAACTCCCATGAGAGGCGGCACCACCTCTAACTTCACATAGGTGAAGTTCTTACAACATCTTTGCTACCTTTAAAGATGCTTGTTGCACTCAACTTAAATTCATTAAAACCCTTCAATTTAACTTTCACTTGGTAGCAACCAACACTAACCATCTTGGATGTAACTCCCAATTGACTTTGTGTTGAAACTATCCACATACCAATGACTTGTTCTTACACATTGAGCTCTTACACTTGATAGTAAGAGGGATGGAGTTGGGTTTCCATCATTGGTGAATCTTCTCAAAAGAGGTTTTGCATATGGATCCACTAAGTTGGAACTTATTAACCTTAACCTTCTCACAAGAGGTTTTGCATATGGATATGCTAAGTTCTCACTAGTCTTAACATATGAGATAGGTATAATTCCTACTTGAATCAATTGTCTCACATATTCATGTTTTAGAGTTATTTGTCTACACTTCCCTTTATATAAGCTATTATATGTTGTAGCAAGAGAAGCTTGACTATTACAATGTATCGAGATCATCAATACCATATCTACGGTAAAAGGGATTTCATCATGAGATTTGTAAGCCAGCTGGCCTCTTTTTCGGTTGCCACTAGAGCTATAAATTCCACTTCAATGGTTGAGTGTGATATACAATTATGTTTCTTAGAACTCCAAGAAATGGCATATACTCCAAGAGTAAACACCTAACCGATAGTGGAGAGATTGACTCCCACTCCCGATATCCAACTAGCATCGAAATATCCCTAAAGTATTCTAGAAAAATTTGAATAGTGAAGGCTAAGTTCTTTGGTGTACTTAAGGTATCCTAGAATCCTTTCAATAGCCTTCCAATGCTTGATACTTAGGTTGCTAATAAACCTACTAAGTTTACTAACTGCATATGCAATGTCCACTTTAGTATAATGAGTAGCATACATTAGGCTCCCTATTGCACTTGCATATACAATTTGAGCCACCGTTCCTCCTTCATTCTTTTCAAGCTTCATGTTTGAATCAAATGGTATATTTTCCTCTTTGATTTTGAGATGACTAAATTTTTTAAGCACTTTCTCGACATAATGGGCTTGACTTAAAACAAAACCCCACTATTTCTCCAAGGTCCTTCATTTTAAAGTTAGAAGATAGAGACCTCTTTTTTTCTATTATTCTTCTCATGTTATTACTCAAAATAAACATATCATATATATAAAGACACACTAGTATGACATAGTCATCACAAGTCTTAACATATAAGACCTTGTCCGTGTTGTTTTGTCTAAATCCATCTGGAACAACGACTTTATTAAACTTCTCATGCCTTTGTTTTTTAGCTTGTTTCTGTTGGAAAAAAATCAGAGTGGGCAGCGAAATGGCATGGTGGGCCTAGTTGATAAACAACAAAAAAATTTCCACCTCTCTTATAAAAAGTTTATATATTCAAGAATACATACATGAACCATTAATATGCAATATCATTAATCATGAAATATATATATACACATACTAATATATTACATGGACATGTATACAAATATTCAAGAACTGAAATATTTACCTCTTGAAGCTTATCAAGTGTCCTTGAATCTTTTCGTATAAATAACGCCTTCCTATCCAATGCTTTGAGTACTCAGACCACGATCTTTCGAAGTGTTCTCTACACCCCAAGATGTGGGTGGGTACATAGAGAGCAAGAATTTGTAATTTAGAAAGCACAAGTTTATCTCAACACATGAGTACTTGGATTATGGCTTAAGAAAGGTTGGAATAATAAGAGAGGAAGATGAGAAATTCTTGTCTGACAATTTTCTGAAACCCTTCTGAATCACACTTTTTTTTTTCTGTTATTATTACATAACAAATATAGATTATATATTACATTATTATTCATAATAATAATAATATAATCATAATGGTGATAGTAATTAATTTAGGAAATATCTACACTACTACAAAAACGGGCTTTCATGACAGATTTTAACTGCCGCTATTGAGCAATGAAGACAGTCAACTAACTGTCGTATTTGCCTATACCGACGTAGGGATAGCTACGCCGAAAATTAAACATTGTCACTATTGTGGGCAACACCGACAATTATTAGGTGTCGCCATTACTGGCAACGCCGACAGTTACTAGGTGTCGCCATTGCTGGCAACGTCGACAATTAATAGGTGTCATCGTTGCTGGCAACGCCGACAGTTATTAGGTGTCGTCGTTGCTGGAAATGACGACAGTTATTAGGTTTCGCTGTTGCTGGCAACGCTGACAGTTATTAGGTGTCGTGATTGACTCTCTATGGTGACATTTTTTAACTGTCACAAATTTTCCACACCAGAGAACATTGCAAATATGTTGTCAATGCCCCTTGGTTTCAAAATCAACACAACAATTGTAGTAAAAGAATGCACATAAAAAAATTATATTAAATTAACATTGGTAACATTAAATTTATATTTGATTAGTTCTAACACTTTCTAATAAAATAAATACATAGCTCCAAAAAAGTTTCTCATAAAATGGATATCTATCAAATTTCCAAAAAAACTAGTTTGTCATAAAATGGATATCTAGTGAATTTCCAAAAAAACTAGTTTGTCATGAAATGAATATTTAGCTTAGTATGCACATCAAGAAGTTAAATTAACTAAACCTATAATTTGTTAGATTGATTCTGTATTTGATTAATTTTAACAATTTCTAATAAAGGAAATACAAAGTCCCAAGAATGAGTAAATCCCCTCACATAGGTACTGAGCATGCAGGCCATCATTTAGTGAGATGCGGTAGAATATATTTTGTCCACTCTTCTTGAAATTCATTAAGTTCAACGTCAATATACGGTAAATGTGAATTGAACTGCAAATAGTTGAAATTATAAGTTACATGTCAAATATATATGTAACTTTATTAAATTTAAAAGGTAAACACATTTAATTATTACATTATTCGATAGATATGCTCTAGTTTTTTGTTGTGAACTGAGATCCCTAGCATACTTCATGCAGTAGATACCACACTCTGTGGCTTTTGGTTGTTGTCAGCACTGTAAACATAGACAAATATAAAAGTATATTACATATACTTGCTAGTATACTTATAATTTAAATATTATGTTTTATAAAGTTGAATGTTACTAACCTTTATGGAAAAGAGACCCTTGGACAATTTGCATGCAGGCGAGGTGTCTTCGTCCCATAGGAGGTGCCACTATACTTGGAATAAGATGACGAGGTGTTGTGGCTTCGCATGGTGTACGGGGGTGCACGAACCTCCTCGGCAACCTTCACCTAGCTAGCCTCCGAGATAGTGCATAGCCCGGGACGGATGTTGGTGACGCGAGGCTGGTGGCACGAGGCGCCTAGGCGTGTGGGGTGATGATGTCTCGTGAGGCACCTGGATGTACACGGGCATGATGTCTCGCAAGGCTCCAGGTGCGTGGCAGGTGGGCGAGGCATGGAGTGTCTCGCTGCGTGAGGCTTGGTGCACCTTGCTGTGCGAGGCTGGGCGAGGCAGGGCGAGGCCTAGAGCACCTTGCTACGCGAGGCTGGGCGAGGCCTGGAGCGCCTCGCTACGCGAGGCTAGGTGAGGCTTGATGCGCCTTGCTGTGCAAGGCTGGGCGAGGCATGGAGCGCCTCGGTACGCGAGGCTGGGCGAGGCCTGGGGTGTCTCGCTGCGCGAGGCTGGGTGAGGCTTGGCGTGGCATGGTGCAAGACACCCTTTTAGGCATGAGGCCCATCTGAGGCGCGAAACACCCTGATGGCGCGAGGCCATTGGCCTAGGGAAATGTTCACCTATAATTTCCATACTTCCATCGAGGGAAGCTTTAACGGAAATTATCCATATTCACAAGACCCATAGGTCCGAGCCCAATAGCATGAATACCCGACCTTTAACCATGTAGTCTAACTAGGGACCAAAGATGTTTTCCTTGGTCAATTTTTAGCATTCACACTTGCCCCCCAATCTATAAGGAGGTCTTTAGGCGTCCTTGTAGACTGATCATAGGGCTACACTTACTATGCTCTAGTAGTATTGCTGTGCACTTTCTTGTAAACCAAGTGTTTGGTAGTGAGAGGTTCCCTTTGGGACCCCTCTTTTGCGTGTGATTCGTGTCTGTTGTTGTACCTTGATCACTTGTAAGGACATGTCGATCCTTTGGGTTCTCTTTATCCTTTTATATATTTTTGCGCGCGCTTATTATTTCTTGTGAGAAGCGTCCTTCTTTGAGACCCTTTTTGCAAGCGTCTTCTTTGAGACCCTTTTTTAGCAAGCGCCTTCTTCGAGGCCCTTTTTGCAAGCATCTACTTTGAGACCCTTTTTGCAAGCGTCTACTTTGAGAACCTTTCTGCAAGCGTCTACTTTGAGACCCTTTCTCCAAGCGCCTACTTTGAGACCCTTTTACGATTTTTGAGGTGATCTCCCCTCGGGTCGGGACTTTTATGGCTAGATGGTCCTTGTCCAATTTTAAACGTGGTTGGCGACCCCTCTTTGAGGTTGGCAGGGATTTGCTCAGCCTGGATCTCCCTTGTGATGGGCGAATTATGGTCAAATTCTTCATCATCTCTGTGACCTAGGTGCTGTGATAATCTTGCCTTGAGGGTGCTGCATTCTGATGTCTAGTTCCCTCCTCTTTTTTCATAAGGAGTCTTGCAGGTTCTTAGGTTGATCCCTTGCCTTGGTTGTGTTCCTCGGGGGAGTTTTACCGGTGGAAAGTCGGGTTCTCCCATCGTCTGCGGGGACGATATTTTCCCCCTTTTCACGCTCCTTCTCTTTACGCTTAGGAAGGGGTATGCTCGTTCTCTATCGTGGTTTCCAGCCTTCGAGTCTTTTTATGTAACTCGTGAATCTCATCCTTATAGAAGCGAGTCCTTGACTTGGAACTTACCGAGTGTACTCGGGGACTCTTCCCTGGCCTGTGCATCGAGGGATCCAGGTCTTGGTAGCCTGAGCATGGTGCCATCGGGGTTCAGGGATGTGGACACACTGGCGGCTCTAAGTGACCTCCATCGGGCCGGACAGCTGGGGACGATGCTTCCCCCTCCTCCCTTGGGGAAGGACATTCCTCGAGCATATCTCCATGCCAACATGGAGGAGGGTCTTTCGTGGAAGCCCTCATTCATTTTCATTCAGGTGAACCTCAACGTCTTGTAGTTACCGCAAGCGTTGTGAACGCCTTGGCATCTTTCTTTTCTGGAAGTGATGAAAGAATGTTGGCTTGATGCTTGTTCTTCCCACATACGATGCCAAACTATTGATGGTGAAATCAGCATACACTCCATCTTTCAACCCCTTTGCTTGAGGGATGATGGTCTATTTATATTGGGGCTCTAATGGCCCCTAATACATCATGGTCCCAAGGGACATGATTGTACACAGGTACATTGGCAGGGTTGTGGCACATGTCATAGTGGAGCTGAATGTGGTGGTGTTGGCCTGGTACATAGCCAAAGGTATACGGGTAGTATCTCCACTCTTTGTACAAATCCGTACCACCACTACTTGTATGATCCTGATGTCAGGGTCACGCCTCTGTCCTACTCGCGGTTGTACATTCTACATCCATATACGTACAGGTTGTTATATTATTTTATAATATAATGTAATATTATATTATTTTATAATATAATGTTTTAGATTAAATAAATGTGACATAGAGTATCACATATTGTAACATATAATAGAGAGTTACATTATTTGGATATATGTGAAATATCCAAACATGTAACATATTTGGTGTTACAAATTCATCACAAATTTGTAACTCCTAAATATCACCCATTATTGTGTAGATTTGTTGTTACACAATATTGAGATGAATTTCTTAAAGCCATATGAGAAATGGCTGATAGAGATGTGATTTTAACTCCCATATTGTGTATGGAAGTTACAAAATCAAGTGGGAATAAATTGGAACGTTTTGAAAAAAAACTGAAAAATGTGTTGCTGAAATTGACTGAGGGCCGCGGCGCCTAGAACTAGCGCTGCGGCCCTAATGCCTGACAGCTTCTATAATTTCAGTTTTTTATCCAACTTTGAACGATTCCAACAGCTTAGTAACTCCCAATTCTCTATTTTAATTCCATAAAACACCCAATTAATCATTGGTAACAGCCATGGGGGTTGGTGGAATTTGAAATTCAAAGGGTGTCTCTAAACTCTATAAATAGGAGCCTAATGCTCACTTGTAAGACACAACATTTCTATCCACTAGAGCACTTGGCTAGAAACACCTTGAGGCTTGATTATTCCAGAAAGCATTTCCAAAATCTGAGAGAGATCCCTTAGTGCTTGAGTTAGGGGGAAATAAGCTTTTGGACAAAGGTTTTAAACCTTGTTCAAGTTGGTGATCCCCAATCCTCTTCACTTAGGTTGTGTAAGTGAGAGTTTGTTTGTGGTTTATGTTCTTCCTTTTATTCTATTGTTCTTCGTCTTATTCTCTTGTTTTATTTACTTGTATATTTTGTTTAAGAGTTGTAATCTCTTCATTTGGTCCAAACACTTTATTTTATTTGTAACTTTTGTTTTGAGTTGTACTTTAATATTCTCTTCTTCTTCATCATCTTCTTCATTTCCTTTGTTTTATTTGTATTTTCAGTTATAGAGTTGTAACACTTTATTTAATCAATCTTGTCCATTGTAATATTTTGCATAGAGTTGTAACATTATCTTACCATTTCCATTGAGGCAATATTATTTTTCCTAACATTCAAAAGCTTATCCCTTTTTGTTTCAATGGAAGGGGAGACAATCAAAATCATGAACCAAGACCTAGTGAGATTGGATAGGTTTAATGGATCCAATTTTACTAGGTGGCAAGACAAGGTGAGGTTTCTTTTAACCACTCTCAAAATCGCCTACATCCTTGAGTCTTCCTTGGCACCTCTAGCCGAGCCATCCGACAAAGACACTCCCGAGGAGGTGGAGAAGAGAAGGAAGAGGGAGGAGGACAATCTTCTTTGTAGGGGTCATATCCTCAACGCCCTATCCGATAGGCTCTATGACCTCTACACCGAGACCAAATCGGCAAAGGAGATATGGGATGCACTTGAGAAAAAGTTTAAGGCGGAAGAGGAAGGTACCAAAAAGTTTTTGATATCTCAATACTTCGATTTCAAATTTTTTGGTGATAAACCTATTCTTCCTAAAATTCATGAATTGCAAATTATTTTTAATAAATTGAAAGTGTTAAAGATTGAGCTTCCCGAGGCCTTTCAAGTTGGTGCTATAGTGGCTAAATTACCACCAACTTGGAAGAGCTATAGGAAAAGAATCCTTCATAAAAATGAGGATTATTCTTTGGAGGAGATCCAAAAGCATATTCGAATCGAAGAGGAATCGATATGTAGAGATAAACTTGTGGAGGGGTCTAATGGAGAGACTTCCAAAGCAAATGCGGTGTCACAACCAAAACATCCCAAAAACAAAGGGAAAAAGGGTAATGAGAAACCTTTGGGTCCAAAAACCAACCCAAACAAGTTTAAGGGCGAGAAAGGTCCTTGCTTTGTGTGTGGGAAAAAGGGTCACTATGCTAGAGAGTGTAGACATTGGAAAGACCAACAAGGACCTAAGGTGAACGCAACTCAAGAGGAAAACATAGTTGCTACCCTTAGTGAGGTGAATGCGGTCCAAGGCAAGGTGAAAGGGTGGTGGTATGACACATGTGCCACCGTCCATGTCACCTATGACAAATCATTGTTCAAGACCTTTGAAGAGTCAAAGGACAACCATGAGATACAAATGGGCAATGAGGGCAAATCCAAGGTACTTGGCAAAGGTACTATTGATGTCTACTTCACCTCCGGCAAGAAAGTTACATTAGTGAATGTACTTTATGTTCCCGAAATGAGTAGAAACTTGGTAAGTGGTGATTTGCTTGGCAAGCCCGGCATTAAAGCCGTTTTTGAGTCCGGTAAACTTATACTTACCAAATCAAATGTATTTTTGGGAAAGGGGTACTCTTGTGAGGGTATGGTTAAATTATGCACCAATGATGTAACTTTCAATGTTATCAATAAAAATGCTAATTCCGCCTATATTGTTGAGTATGATTCTTTATTTTTGTGGCATCTTAGACTATCGCATATAGGTTTTTCAACCATGAAAAGAGTAGTAAAATGTGGTATGATTGCATGCAATATTAAAAACTATGGTAAATGTGAAACATGTGTTAAGGCAAAAATGATTAAGAAACCATTTCCTAGTGTAGAAAGATCATCTAATTTACTAGATTTAATCCATAGTGATCTTTGTGAATTAAATGGTGTTTTAACTAGAGGTGGTAAAAGGTATTTTCTTACTTTTATAGATGATTTTAGTAGATATACCTATGTGTTTCTTTTAAAGCATAAAGATGAGACTTTTGATGCTTTTAAATTGTATAAATTAGAAGTTGAAAACCAACTAAATAAAAAGATTAAGGTGCTAAGAAGTGATAGAGGAGGAGAGTACTTCTCTAATGAATTCAATACATTTTGTGAAGAAAATGGTATAATTCATGAGTGCACTGCACCTTATACACCACAACACAATGGTGTTGCCGAAAGAAAAAATAGGACTTATCTAGAGATGATAAATTCTATGTTGGTGTTTTCTAAGTTGAACTTCAACTTATGGGGTGAAGGGCTTTTAACCGCTTGTCACATTCTTAATCGAATACCGATGAAGAAAAATGAGATATCTCCATATGAGTTATGGAAAGGAAGAAAACCCAACATAGGGTACTTCAAAGTGTGGGGGTGTCTTGCATATTGCAAGAAAACCGAACCTAATAGAACAAAGTTAGGCTCAAGAGCCATAAAGTGTGCTTTTGTTGGTTATGCCAACAATAGTAAAGCTTATAGGCTATTAGACTTAGAGTCTAATATTGTGATTGAATCTAGAGAAGTTGAATTCTTTGAGAATATGTTATGTGACAACAATTCTCAAGCTTCAACATCTCTAAATGAGAATTTGTTATATGAGAATAATTCTCAAGCTTCTACATCCAAAGTTGATTCTCAATAGGAGAATTCTCAAAAGGATGTAAAGCAACCCTTTGAACCTAGAAGAAGTCAAAGGCTTAAAAATCATAAAAGTCTAGTAGTGGATAAGATAGATTCTCAACGAATTTCATTCTACATGGTAGAAGGAAATAGAGAGGAAGTCATTAGGAAAATTCCTATTGTACTTCTCGTTGAGGATGTTCCTAAGACTTATAGAGAAGCTATGCAATCGAGAGATAGTGCATTTTGGAAAGAAGCCATCAATGATGAGATGGATTCCATTCTTTCCAATAACACTTGGGAATTGGTAGACCTCCCACCGGGGTCTAAGCCAATTGGGTGTAAGTGGGTATTTAGGAGAAAATATCACACTGATGGCACTATCCAAACCTTTAAAGCTAGATTAGTAGCTAAAGGGTTTAGGCAAAAAGAGGGTATCGATTATTTCGATACCTATGCGCCTATTGCAAGAACAACTTCTATAAGAATTTTGTTCGCCTTAGCTTCTATACACAACTTGTATGCTCATCAAATGGATGTAAAAACGGCATTCCTTAATGGTGACCTCAATGAGGAGGTCTATATGGAACAACTCGAAGGGTTTGTCCTACCAAAATATGAACATAAAGTTTGTAGACTTGTAAAATCCTTATATGGATTGAAACAAGCTCCTAAGCAATGGCATGAGAAATTTGATCAAGCCATCATGTCTAATGGGTTTAGACATAACAATGGAAACAAGTGTTTGTATTCCAAAACTTGTAAGGGATATGTGATCATTGTTTGCTTATATGTGGATGACATGCTTATTCTAAGTAATAGCATGAAAGGGATAGAAGAAACGAAGAGGTTTCTATCATCAACCTTCATGATGAAAGATCTTGGAGAAGTTGATACCATACTCGGTATCAAAGTAAAGAAACATAGTGGGGGTTTTCCGTTAGGGCAAGCCCACTATGTTGCGAAAGTATTGAACAAATTTAACCATCTCAAGGTTAAAGATGCCAATACTCCATTCGATCATAGTGTAAAACTAGAGAAGAATGAAGGAAGAGCGGTGGCTCAATTGGAGTACGCTAGTGCTATAGGGAGTCTAATGTACGCTGCCCAGTGTACTAGACCTGATATAGCATTTGCGGTAAGTAAACTTAGTAGGTTTACAAGTAATCCAAGTGTGGATCACTGGAAGACAATTGGAAGAGTCATTGGTTATCTCAAGAAAACCAAAGGACTAAGCCTTCACTACTCCAAATTTCCTTCGATATTAGAAGGATATACAGATGCAAGTTGGATATCCAATATTGGGGACAACTTGTCCACAACTGGTTGGGTATTTACACTTGGTGGAGGTGCAATTTCTTGGGGTTCCAAGAAACAAACCTGTATATCTCATTCCACTATGGAAGCGGAGTTCATAGCTCTAGCTGCTACTGGCAAAGAGGCCGAATGGTTAAGGGATCTGTTGATAGAGATTCCCCTAATCAAAGATAATGTATCTACTATATCGATACATTGTGATAGCCAAGCAACATTGGCTAGAGCATACAGCGGAGTGTATAATGGGAAGTCTAGACATATTAGTCTAAGACATGGATATGTAAGAGAATTGATTCAAAGAGGAGTCATCTCAATATCCTATGTGAGAACAAGTGAAAATCTGGCGGATCCTTTCACTAAGCCACTAACGAGGGATTTAGTGGCTGCATCATCTCGATGGATGGGACTTAAACTGCCTAAAGAGATTCAGATTGATGGCAACCGTGAATATTAGTTGTACTCAAAACAAGTCCCATCTGAGATATTGAGTACTTGTGTGTTACCAAGTGGAGGGTTAAAACCGAAAGGTTTTTTTAATAGAATTCAGTCTTGTAAAGAAAAGTATTTTTGGTAACAAAATACTGTAAGAATTCTACCTATATGGACCTAGGGGTGGTGCCGCCTCTCATGAGAATTGGGAGTATTCTCAAGAACGTCCATGAATGGAAAGTGCACATGGCCATTAACGGTGCAAAGCAAGACATAGAGGTCTCAAGTGAACATCGCAAAGGTGTGTGTATTATCACCGATTTGTCATCATGAAAAGATGGTTCAATGCCTAATGCAACCAAATTTTCGACAAATTTTGTGATAATTACACTATAGTAAAGTTCAAGTTGAAAAACACTTTACTTTATGCATCAATGTAATGACTCCTATAAGAGAGAGTTCTTATTAAATCAAGTGGGGGATATGTTATATTTTAAATATAATGATTGATTAAATAAGTGTTACAATAGATGACTATTTAATCTAGTGGGGGAATGTTATATTATTTTATAATATAATGTAATATTATATTATTTTATAATATAATGTTTTAGATTAAATAAATGTGATATAGAGTATCACATATTGTAACATATAATAGAGAGTTACATTATTTGGATATATGTGAAATATCCAAACATGTAACATATTTGGTGTTACAAATTCATCACAAATTTGTAACTCCTAAATATCACCCATTATTGTGTAGATTTGTTGTTACACAATATTGAGATGAATTTCTTAAAGCCATATGAGAAATGGCTGATAGAGATGTGATTTTAACTCCCATATTGTGTATGGAAGTTACAAAATCAAGTGGGAATAAATTGGAACGTTTTGAAAAAAAACTGAAAAATGTGTTGCTGAAATTGACTGAGGGCCGCGGCGCCTAGAACTAGCGTTGCGGCCCTAATGCCTGACAGCTTCTATAATTTCAGTTTTTTATCCAACTTTGAACGATTCCAACAGCTTAGTAACTCCCAATTCTCTATTTTAATTCCATAAAACACCCAATTAATCATTGGTAACAGCCATGGGGGTTGGTGGAATTTGAAATTCAAAGGGTGTCTCTAAACTCTATAAATAGGAGCCTAATGCTCACTTGTAAGACACAACATTTCTATCCACTAGAGCACTTGGCTAGAAACACCTTGAGGCTTGATTATTCCAGAAAGCATTTCCAAAATCTAAGAGAGATCCCTTAGTGCTTGAGTTAGGGGGAAATAAGCTTTTGGACAAAGGTTTTAAACCTTGTTCAAGTTGGTGATCCCCAATCCTCTTCACTTAGGTTGTGTAAGTGAGAGTTTGTTTGTGGTTTATGTTCTTCCTTTTATTCTATTGTTCTTCGTCTTATTCTCTTGTTTTATTTACTTGTATATTTTGTTTAAGAGTTGTAATCTCTTCATTTGGTCCAAACACTTTATTTTATTTGTAACTTTTGTTTTGAGTTGTACTTTAATATTCTCTTCTTCTTCATCATCTTCTTCATTTCCTTTGTTTTATTTGTATTTTCAGTTATAGAGTTGTAACACTTTATTTAATCAATCTTGTCCATTGTAATATTTTGCATAGAGTTGTAACATTATCTTACCATTTCCATTGAGGCAATATTATTTTTCCTAACACAGGTACTTTATACCTGCTCACGTCCTCAGTTCTTGAAGGTCCTTCTCCCATCTCCCCTAAAACAACTTCTCTCATCACCTTCTAATATTTTTCTAAGTGTTGGATACACTTACTAGTTCCCCTTCTCTACTTGGGGAGCAAGGAACATATGGCACGTGGTGAGGTAATGAAGCCCTTACTATAAGTGGCTCTCCTCCTGGCCCCGTTGTCATGGCAAAGAGACCCTTGGACAATTTCCATGCGGGAGAGGTGTCTTCGGGCCATAGGAGGTGCCACTATACTTGGAACAGGATGACAATGTTTTGTGGCTCTGTGTGGTGTACGGGGGTGCACGGACCTCCTCGGCAGCCTTTACCTATCTAGCCTCCGAGATGGTGAATAGCACAGGACAGATGCTGGTGGCACGAGGCTGGTGGTGCAATACGCCTAGGCGTGCAGGGTCATGGTGTCTCGCGAGGCACCTGGGTGTGCGAGGGTGTGACATCTTGCAAGGTGCCAAGTGCATGGAAAGTGGGCGAGGGATGGAGTGGCTCGCTGCGCGAGGCTTGGTGTTCCTTGTTGTGTGAGGCTTGGCAAGGCCTAGAGCACCTCGCTACGCGAGGCTGAGTGAGGCTCGGTGCGCCTCACTGTGCGAGGCTGGGCAAGTCATGGAGCACCCTGCTACGCGAGGCTGGGCGAGGCCTGGGGTGTCTCGATGCGCGAGGTTGGGCGAGGCTTGGAGCGCCTCGATGCACGAGGCTAGGCATGGTATGTAGCGAGACACCCTTCTAGGCACGAGGCCCATCCGAGGCGCGAAACACCCTGATGGCGCGAGGCCATTGGCCTAGGGAAATGTTCACCTATAATTTCCATACATCCATCGAGGGAAGCGTTAAGGGAAATTATTACATATTCACAAGACCCATAGGTCCGAGCCCAATAGCATGAATACCCGACCTTTAACCATGTAGTCTAACTAGGGACCAAAGATTTTTTCCTTGGTCAATTTTTTGCATTCACACTATATTTTTAATCTCAATGTGTAACTGAAGGTTAATGGGATCCAAGAATGCCACTAAATGTAACTGAGGTTGAAATAGTAATAACAACCAATGTTCACTAGAAAAGAAATAATCAAATATTTAGAAGATGACTATATGAACTTAACATTTCAAAACTCAATATAAACTTATTTGTTATTATAGGGACAAATAAGGAATTGCTTCTCGCCCAATTGAATGAATTGATCTTTAAGTGCTTAAGCACGCTTATTCTCATGACCTACACTAACTTCACCTGGATGATGAAATGCGTACAAATGATCAAACCCATTGGTATGTAGTATATCATCCAACAACCTAGAAATTAATCATATTTAATTATAAAAGGCATGCATATAATTTAAACTTTAATTTATAAAAGACATGAATATATTCCACAACTACAATATCATTGGAGTTTGCCCAATCTTGTCCATGTTGCAAAGTTGGGTCACATCATCCTTCAATAGCATTGCAATCATGTTGTATCCAAAAACATGTTATGGGATATTAATCTTCTTGTGGTAGTCATTATCCCATGGTGAACCAACTTCAATAAAGAGGTCAAAGTGTTTGACATGGATGCCGAATCATTATGAGAGATTGACACTAGCTCCTGTGTCAATGGCTCTACACGCAGAAGCTCTAGGGGTTGTGGATGCTGAGTGGAAGGTATCATCGCCTCAATATCTTCTTGATTTCTCTTTTGCTTATGACCCAAAGAAAAGTTAAAATAAAATAAGTTAGGCAATAATAACTGATAGACATTACCTGTCCCTGATCACTTTCGTTGATAATAAGATGTTTTGTCATGCTACTAATACCCCAACTGCTTGACCTACCAAAGTGATCCCTGAATTCAAATTAGGAAATTGTAGCCTAGTCATCTCTTTGTTGGCTACCTCAACATCTACGTGAGAAACTTATTTAGGTATCTTTTTTTCCATGGATATCTATACTATCAGTTTTAAGGATGTATCCTGATGCAACTATGTTGTCTCTCATTTTGATAGCAAGCTTGCATTTAATATGATGCATTAGAAAGAAATAATAAATATTATACAATAGTTAAATTATTAAGCATTAACATTTGTTAAGTTGATTATGGTAATAAGAATACCTCATGCATAGTTGGTGGAACTTGTTGTTCTGGTGGAGTAAACACTGGTTGAACATGTGGTGGTGGTGGTGGTGGTTGTGCTAGTACTGGTGGAACAAGCATTTGTTGAGGATGTGGTGCTAGTGGTGGTGGTGCTAGTACTGGTGTCTTAAAAAATTGGGTAGGGGTGACACCTTTAGGCATCCCCCAAACACGTCCAAAATGCTCAAGGATGCCCAAAGACAAAGTTAGGACATCTGTGGATCCTTCCACCACCAAAGTTCCTTCTTACCTTTTTTTTAGTCAACCTATATACAAAATCAAAGTAGTTAATAGGTAATTTATGGAACCCTATACTTTGGTTGCGGCTAGGTGATAAAAGCTTAGGTTCGGGACCGAATCGTGCTTGAGGGCCATTGCTCGTAACTCGATAACCGTACAGACTAAAGGTAAGAAAAATGCACCTGGTCGAATATATGTGACGTGACTAAGGGCTCCCTATTGTAAATGCTTGAAAAGAAGGTATTATGCTGTGCAAGCCATTTAGTGAACCAACGGCCTAAGGGTGCCAAGGGTTTCACTAGCGCACAGGGCACGGCTCGGCCACTGGTAGCCGAGGACAGCTTATTATGCACTGAGCTCGGTTTAAGCGGGCCGAAGTCAGTGGGTTAAACAGAGGGTGCGGCCTAAGTCGTCGGCCCTGAATATTATGTGATATGAGTATTATATGTGATAGAATGTATCTTGTACTAGATTTCATATGCGGAATATCTGTTGAAGATTATATGAAGGGAATACATGCTTACTGAACTGTTTGTCTGTTATCATTGTTTGAGATATTTATGATGTTTTCTTGCTGGGCCTTGGCTCACGGTTGCTACGTGGTGCAGGTAAAGGCAAGGGTAAGTTAGATCAACCCTGATTGGAGAGCTCAGCGAACAGAATGTACATAGCCAGGTGCTTGGCCGCCACGGTTGAGATTTAAGCAAGGACATGGAACCTAGAAACTGTCTGTTTTGCCTTAGTATGGCTAGTGGATGTTCATGTATTTTTGAGAGTCTGTAAACTTGTTCTAATTTTGTTTCATATGGGATCCCATGTTTACTATAGTTTAAATATATGAAACTAGTCCTTTGAGTCCAAAACCTTTTTAATCTTAGCTTTTACATGTTCAGTGACACGTTTTCAAACTAATGACTTGATTAGCAAGTCCTGCACCTCTATAAGTACACAGTGTAACGGTCTTGGCTATCTAGGGTGTTACAACTTGGTATCAGAGCGTCCTAGGTTTATGGGTTCCTGAAGACAGCTTGGGCATGTACATTCGCTGCTGGAGACAAGCTCGAGTTAGGGTTTGGTAATGTGTATATGTGTGCTTATGTGCCTGGGATGAGCTATGTATGATGTTATTTTCTGAATTGCTAGGAAGCATGAGATACTGATAGGGCCTGGCCCTTGACTGCTGTGTGAAAATATTGAGGCATGTTTATTAACATTGCCGTGCATGTAAATGAGTTTATGGATGATTAATTGTTTATGGTGCATGGATGCTTATATGTGTTGGTTACCTGTGATTGATTATGTTCTATTGATGAGTTTTGGAGAAGCTTTTACCCTGTCATTGTGGTCTGACCGCCGAGTCGATATTTGCATATTGACTTGGATAGCTATGCGTCCAAGGAAATATTCACGACTAGCCGGCACTGGGTCTGGGACCAGGGGCAATGACCAGGGCCAGACACCTCCGCCAATCCCTGAGAACTGGCAGCAGTTAATGGCAGAGTTGCAGGCTCGGTTACAGAGTCAAGACGAGTTGATTCGTATTCTGCACAGTAGGCTCCATCAGGGAGTGATGCCCCTTCTTTACCACCTGTAGTGGTACTAGCTATGCAGCCTGGGGAGGTTGTTAACAAGTGAGAACCGTTATATGAGCGGTTCAAGAAGCAGCAACCCCCAGTTTTCGAGGGTGGACCAGATCCGCTGAAAGCCGAGCAGTGGCTAACTATGATTACAGTAATTATGGATTTTATGAGAGTCGAGGGGCAGGATAGAGTGGCTTGTGCCACTTATATGTTGAGGGAGGATGCCCGCATTTGGTGGGAAGTGGCATCGCATACCAGAGATGTTGCCACTTTGACTTGGGAAGGTTTCAAGGATTTGTTTGGCCAGAAGTACTACAATGTTGCTGTTAGGGCAGCAAAGGTCAATGAGTTTGTGAGTTTGGTACAGGGCAGTATGACTGTTACTGAGTATGCCATGAAATTTGATAGGCTCACGAAGTTTGTACCAGATCTTGTGCCTACTGATGCTGCTAGGCAAGATCGTTTTATCAGGGGGCTTAATGCTATGATAGCCCGGGATGTTAGGATCACGACGGCACTTGGAGGAACAACTTATGCCCAGGCTGTTGAGAGGGCTCTTACCGCTGAGGAAGCGGAGAACAAGATATGGAAGGAGAGCACGGTAAGGCGTGAGGGCCGCAGGGTGGTGCCTCCTTATTCAGGGGCAGGTAGGGGCGGAGGCCCCAGTGACTTCAAGAGGAAGACTCCTGACACGTCGGCTGCTCCTGGTCCTGATAGGAGGGGTCGGGGTGGTCAGAGTGGTTGTCAAGGTGGCGGTGAGGCATGGCGGACCTATCTAGAGTGCCCGAGGTGTAGAAGACGCCATCTGGGCGAGTGCCGGGCCAAGGCATGTTTTGTGTGCGGGGCAGTGGGGCATCTCAGGAAAGACTGCCCAGCGGTGAAGAAAGGTGAAGCGGGAAAGGTGGATAGCTTGACTCTAGCTCGAGTATTCACCTTGACTCAGGCGGAGGCTGAGGCTAGTCCCTCAGTAGTGACAGGTCAGCTTTCTAGTGCTGACTTTCCTTTTACAGTATTGATTGATTCTTGTGCTACACATTCTTTTGTTTCTAGTAGAGTGATTGATAGACTGTGTAGACCTAGTGAGTATCGGACTGTGGGGTTTGGGACTTTGTTGCCTACAGGGGAGCTGGTAGTCTCTAGGAGGTGGATTAGGGCGCTGCCAGTGATGGTTGATGGTAGGGAACTCTCGGTGGATTTGATTGAATTAGATTTGGGAGACTTTGATATGATTCTAGGAATGGATTGGCTGGCTAGGTATGGGGCTACGATTGATTGTAGGAAGAAGATGGTTATCTTTGAGCCTGAGGGCGAGGACCCTTTTGTCTTTGTGGGTGCGGTGTCTGGACCCCGCATACCTATGATTTCAGCGTTGAGAGCCAGGGACTTGCTGCAGGGGGGATGCATAGGTTTTCTGGCTAGTGTGGTGGATACCACAAGGGTTATGTCGGCAGGGCCAGGTGAGACCAGGTTGGTGTGTGAGTTCTTGGATGTTTTCCCTGAGGATTTACCAGGGTTGCCGTTGTGTAGGGAGATACAGTTTGAGATTGAGTTGGCACCAGGGACAGAACCAGATTCTAGAACACCATACAGGATGGCACCAGTAGAACTAAAAGAGTTGAAGACATAGTTGCAAGAACTTCTGGATTTGGGGTTTATCAGGCCCAGCTACTCTCCATGGGGCGCTCCAGTGTTGTTTGTTAAGAAGAAAGACGGGACTCTGAGAATGTGCATCGATTATAGAGAATTGAACAAGTTGACTATTAAGAATAAGTACCCTCTACCTAGGATTGATGACTTGTTCGATCAGCTGCAAGGTAAGACGGTGTTCTCGAAGATTGATCTTCGATCTGGTTATCACCAGCTGAGGATCAAGGATGAGGATATACCAAAGACAGCTTTCCGGACGCGTTATGGGCATTATGAGTTCTTGGTCATGTCTTTTGGTCTGACCAATGCCCCAGCAGCTTTCATGGATTTGATGAACAAGGTGTTCAATGACTTTTTGGACCAATTCGTCATTGTCTTCATCGACGACATCTTGGTATACTCTAGGTCAGAGGCAGAGCATGAGCAGCATCTCCGGCAGGTTTTACAGAGGTTAAGGGAGCATCAATTGTACGCCAAGTTTAAGAAGTGTGAGTTTTGGCTACTAGAGGTGACCTTTCTTGGACATATAGTTGGGGCAGAAGGGATTAAGGTGGATCCGTCCAAGGTCGAAGCGGTTAGAGATTGGCCGAGGCCGAGGAATGCCTCGGAGGTGCGGAGTTTCCTTGGGTTGGTTGGTTACTACAGGCGGTTTGTAGAAGGGTTTTTGAAGATCTCTTCACCAATGACAGAATTGACGAGGAAGAATCAGAAGTTCATCTGGTCAGAGAAGTGTGAGAATGGCTTCCAGGAATTGAAGCGACGACATATCTCTGCGCCTGTGTTAAGTCTTCCTTTAGAGGAAGGGAAGTTTGTGGTTTACTGTGATGCATCTAGGTTGGGCTTAGGCTGTGTGCTGATGCAGAATGAGAAAGTTATAGCCTATGCATCTCGACAGCTGAAGGATTATGAGCAGAGGTATTTGACACATGATTTGGAATTAGCGGCAGTGGTATTTGCACTGAAGGTATGGCGTCATTATTTGTATGGAGATAAGTGCGAGATCTACACTGATCATAAGAGTCTGAAGTATTTCTTTACGCAGAATGATCTGAATATGAGACAGAGACGTTGGTTGGAGTTGGTTAAGGATTATGATTGTGATATCCTTTACCACCCTAGGAAAGCCAACATGGTGGCAGATGCGTTGAGCTGGAGGGGCCCAGAACAGCTGTATAGTTCTACACAGATCTCGAGAGAATTGGCTGATCAAATGGTTAGGGCAAAGATAGAACTGGTGGTGGGCCAGTTAGCCAGTATCACTTTGCAGTCGACCCTGTTAGAGCGGGTCAAGGAGGGTCAGTTGACGGATGTGCAGTTGCAGGACAGTAGGCAACATGCCTTAGCAGGGACAACTAAGGATTATTCAGTTTTAGAGATAGGTCTGCTCCGATATCAGGGACGGATATGTGTTCCGGTGGATGAGGGGATTAGGCGTGCGATATTAGATGAGTCCCACACTACGCCGTACTCACTTCATCCGGGTACCACGAAGATGTATCAAGATCTAAGGACGTTATACTGGTGGCCCAGGATGAAGAAGGATGTAGTTGAGTATGTATCTAGATGCTTAACCTGTCAGTAGGTTAAGGCTGAGCATCAGCGATCAGCGGGATTGCTGCAGCCTTTGGGTATCCCAGAGTGGAAGTGGGAGGATATTACAATGGATTTTGTGGGAGGATTACCCAAGACAATTGGACTTCATGACTCGGTGTGGGTGATAGTGGACAGGTACACCAAGTCAGCTCATTTTCTACCAGTGAGGTCAACTTACACCGTGGAACAGTACGCAGAGCTGTATGTGAGGGAAATAGTTTGCCTCCATGGTGTTCCAAAGTCTATTGTATCTGATCGAGACCCTATCTTTACCTCTAATTTCTGGGAAGCTCTGCAGAGAGCCATGGGGACTCAGTTGAAGTTTAGCAGAGCTTTTCATCCTCAGACTGATGGACAGTCTGAGAGGACGATCCAGGTATTGGAGGACATGCTTAGGGCATGTGTGATTGACTTCGAGGGTTCATGGAGTAAGTACCTTCCATTGATTGAGTTTTCATATAACAACAGTTATCAGTCCACGATTGGAGTAGCTCCTTATGAGATGTTATACGGAAGGAAGTGCAGATCGCCTATTCACTGGGATGAGATGGGTGGGAGAAGATATTTGGGGCCAGATATGGTCCAAAAGACTAGTGAGGCCATTGAGAAGATTCGAGCTAGGATGCTTGCCTCGCAGAGTAGACAGAAGAGCTACGCTGATCTTAAGCGTAGGAGCGTGGAGTTCCAGGTTGGGGATCATGTGTTTCTGCAAGTTTCACCATTGAGGGGTGTGAGGAGGTTTGGAGTGAAAGGCAAGCTGAGCCCTCGGTTCGTTGGACCCTTTGAAATTCTAGAGAGGGTTGGACAGGTGGCTTGTAGGCTGGCCTTGCCACCGTCCCTATCAGGAGTTCATAACGTGTTCCATGTCTCTATGTTGCGGATGTATGTTTCTGATACAACACATGTGTTGAGGTATGAGGACTTGGAACTACATACAGACTTGTCCTAGGAAGAGAGACCAGTTCAGATTTTGGATCGGAAGGATAAAGTTCTGCGGAATAAAACGATTCCGTTAGTGAAAGTATTATGGAGGAATAGCAAGGTTGAAGAAGCGACCTGGGAGCTAGAGACGGCGATGCGGGATCAGTATCCCGAGCTATTCAGGTAAATTTCGAGGACGAAATTCTCAGTAGGAGGGGATAGTTGTAACGACCCAAATTTGCTAATAAGGCTTAAGGGCCTTGATTAGTGTGCCAGGAGGGCATTAATGGAATAATTGTGATTTAATGAATAATTATATGTTTAATAATGTTTATATGATAATTGATGATATTATGTGGTAATGTGATATGGAATAAATATGTGATATATGTGAGAACCACATTATTATGTGGACAGGTTCACAGAGCACGACTCAAGACGATTCTAGGGTCAGATAGCGGGAAAAGTCACAACGGGGCTTAAGATATGACTTTGGATAAGTCGGGGGTACTTTTAGATAGCGGGTAGCGATTTGGATTATCGGGTCATGAAAATAAATATATGGAGATATATTTGAGGTTAGAATGTCTAGGCGGGAATATTGGGGGATTTTGCTATTTTGGCCTCGGGGACGGTTCCGGCGCCCCGAGCCTCGGGATTAACTTAACAGATAAGTTAGACATAAAGGAGCTTTTAGAAGAAAAAACACAAACTGACTAAACACTTTGCCTCAGCTCACTTTCACGTTCAAGGAAAACTAAGGAAAGGAAACACAGAAAAACAGGGGAAACAAGCTGGAATTTCTGAGTTTGGGTGGTGAGGATTTGGAGGTTTAGCTCAGGAGTAAATCAAGAATTAAAACAGGGATTAAGGTAAGCATCTAATCTTCTTTTCTATGGTTTAATTCTGAGTTCTAGCTGGGTTTTGGTTAAGTGTTGAAACAAATGTGGTTTTGATGTTCTAAGGCAGAATTAAGAGGGAAAACTTGGGGACTTTGCTTGACTCTGGCTTAGTGAAGTGATTCAACAGCAAAGGTAAGTTTCAACTCTTGGTTTAGAGGTTTTAAATTGGGTTGGAGTGGCTGGTTTGAGTGTTTATAGCACTTGGGTTTCAAAAATTTAAAGGAGGAGATTAGGGTGTGCTAGGCTGTGTTTTCTTGGGAATTGTGTTGTTTAGATCATGCTAAAGAAGTTGGGAATTAATTGGTTAGGAGTTGGGAAGCTTTGGGATGGTTTAAAGTGAGGTTTCAGGCTTAGAAATGGTGTAAATTCTGGGTTCGAAGGGGAGGGCCGCGACTCTGTTCTAGAGCGCTACGGCCCTAGCATGCAAAGAAGCGAAGGAGGCTCGGCCAAGGGGGAGCGCCGCGGCGCCCAAGGCAAGGGCCGTGGTGCGTGTGTGGTTCAACATGGGTGTTGGTTCTGTTTTGGGGAAGTGCCACGGCTAGGCTTTGGGGGCCGCAGCCCTTGGTTGCACACATGAGGTTTTAAGGGTTTTAGGCTCGGGAAGGTGGTCTAGTGTGTTCTGGATTTGTTTCACCACCGTGCTTGGTGGAATTCGGATTCCCGAGAGTTAGTTTTATAATCAGAAACCTATATTTGAGAATTTATGGAACCCTATACTTTGGTTGTGGCTAGGTGATAAAAGCTTAGGCTCGGGACCGGATCGTGCTTGAGGGGCGTTGCTCGTAACTCGATAATCGTACAGACTAAAGGTAAGAAAACTGCACCTGGTTGAATATATGTGACGTGACTAAGGGCTCCCTATTGTAAATGCTTGAAAAGATGGTATTATACCGTGCAAGCCATTTAGTGAACCAACGACCTAAGGGTGCCAAGGGTTTCACTAGCGCACAGGGCGCGGCTCGGCCACTGGTAGCCAAGGACAGCTTATTATGCACTGAGCTCGGTTTAAGCGGGCCGAAGTCAGTGGGTTAAACAGAGGGTGCGGCCTAAGTCGTCGGCCCTGAATATTATGTGATATGAGTATTATATGTGATAGAATGTATCTTGTATTAGATTGCATATGCTGAATATCTATTGAAGATTATCTGAAGGGAATACATGCTTACTGAACTGTTTGTCTGTTATCATTGTTTAAGATATTTATGATGTTTTCTTGCTGGGCCTTGGCTCACGGGTGCTACGTGGTGCAGGTAAAGGCAAGGGCAAGTTAGATCAGCCCTGATTGGAGAGCTCAGCGAGCAGAATGTACATAGCCAGGTGCTCGGCCGCCACTGTTGAGATTTAAGCAAGGACATGGAACCTAGAAACTGTCTGTTTTGCCTTAGTATGGCTAGTGGATGTTCATGTATTTTTGAGAGTTTGTAAACTTGTTCTAACTTTGTTTTATATGGGATCCCATGTTTACTACAGTTTAAATATATGAAACTAGTCCTTTGAGTCCAAAACCTTTTTAATCTTAGCTTTTACATGTTCAGTGACACGTTTTCAAACTAATGACTTGATTAGCAAGTCCTGCACCTCTATAAGTACACAGTGTAACGGTCTTGGCTATCCAGGGCATTACATGCCATGTTAAGTTTTTAGCATGATTAGCATTTTGATAAAGTTGAATCAAACGAGGTATAGGCGAAAAGTACCATAAAACATTTGCAGGAACTCCTACCCTATCTTCATCAGAATTTTTTTTTTTGCCATCTTCACTCACCACATGTCGGGCATTCATTTGCATTAACCTATCTTTTTTGATACCGGATGCAATCATTAGGACAAGCATGAATTTTTTCGTATTGCATGCCTAACGAACGCAATTTCTTCTTTGCCTTATAAAACGACAATGGCATTTCATTATTTTCGGGTAATAACTCTCCTAGAAAGGAAAGTATATCCATAAAGCTCTTATCACTCAACCCATGTTTAGCTTTTATATTATACATCCTAAGAAGTGTTGATAGTTTAGTGAACTTATTACAACCAAGGTAAATGGGTTTCTCAGCATCCTCTAAAATGGTTTGAAATTTCACTAGATCAAAATCTAATTCAAATTGTGCATCAGCTATCATTTCTGCAATGTCATCTCTCTCATCATCATTCACATAATCACAATAATTCTTCTTAGATGGAGATTCTCTACTAAATGTGATTTTTTCTCCATGCAGAGACCACATCTTATAACTTTTATCTATTCCATACTTAAATAAGAGACTATTTATCTCAGTAATTTTCATTCTTGTAAAATTACCACACTTAATACAAGGGCAACAAATGTTATTAGGATCTTGAGCATTTCTTGCACAAAACTCCAAGAAATGCTCAACTCTATCCTTATATTTCACAGATAATCTATCCACTGACATCCAATCTTTATCGAATACCATTATTATGTCTAAAAATGTTGACAAAAAAAAAAACAAGCAAAAACTATTTTCAGAATTATGTTCAATTAAATAATCTAAAAAAAAAATTAATTGATAGAGTTTCCTCTGTTAACATAGCATATCCAATTTAGAATATGATTGAAATTAATAGGAATTAAACAAAACAAAAATAATATAACACATAATTATCATGGCTAAATTTAAACACAAGTAAAAACTATTTTCATAAGTATGTTCAATTAAATTATCTAAAAAAAATTGACAGAGTTTTCTCTGTTAATACATCATATCCAATTTAGAATATGAAATAAATTCATAGGAATTAAACAAACAAAAATAATATAACACATAATTATCATGGCTAAATTTAAAATGGGCAGTACTTCCCCTATATTTGTAACCTAACCTAATTGGCAATACCTGTTCAAATAATTCAATTAATTCAAACAACATGCAATTTTTCATCCTTATATCCCCCTCATCACACAATTATATATATATATCAGAACCTACTTCACTATGGATGAACGTTTATGATATTCATACTCCTCTAACATACACTTGTATAATATTAAAAAGAATCAAAGAATATACTTCTTCCAATCAATAGCAAGCTTTTCTAATGCTCCTCACTAATTTGACTACCTAAAATAAAAATTAATGCTTGAAATATTATAACATGGAACATATTGTACTCAAAAGTAATACAAGTAAGAATGGGAACCAAAAAAAGTGTTGTGGTCAAATAAATGCTAATCCAAAAGAATGAAACTTAGAGTCCAATATAACTATGAATTATCAACGAATATGATAATGTCAAACTTTTGTTTTGTTTGTGCACGTGCCTATTATGTAGAATGTAATGACATGCTTACTTGATTCTTATGCTCACTTCTTGGCTCTTGGAAATAATCATTATGCAACAATTACAAATAATATAAAAATCAAGCCAAAATACTATACATAAAAATATAATGTTTTGCATGTAATAATATACCAAAGAAGTTTAGCTTGTCTATTATGTTGAATGTATTGTTCTGCATATTCTATAATTAAACATATTATTAAATGTAAAATCAAGACAATGACATGCTAGCTTGCATCTTATGCTCACTTCATGGCTCTTGGCAATAATCATTGTGCAACAATTACAAATAATAAGAACCAAATATTTTTTTTTTTATATTTTTCCATAATCAAAAGTTTCAATGAACTAATTTTTTTCTCTCTAATAATTTATATCAAAACAAAATCAATAAATCAAAATTTTCAAACTAGAACAAAGCAAAGAAGATAAAAAGTATATCAAGGAAATACACTAAGTTCATTTTATCAAACACTTTGTGTGCAACTCAAAATCCAAACTAAAACACATAGTTATTTACTAAAAGACATCCATAAATGACAAAATCAAAGGTAATGTGCATATAAATGAATGTTATTTTGCATGAAAAAGAAAAACTAACATTGAATTTACAACCTCAAATTCAGACTCTAAACTTTGAGATTTTAAGATTTTAAACTTTGAAATCTTTAAATTTATACAAAGAAATCAAATAATAAGTCAAAACTACAATTAAACACATATAAAACATAAATTTCCATACAAAAATAACAAATAAATGGGTTGATAAAGGGAAGACTTAGGCTTGAAGGGACACCTCGCGGCTGTTGGAAGATGGAGGAGAAGCGTGCAGGTTGCTGCTGGACTTCGGCCATTGTAGTTGGCTGGAGGAACGACTGCCATCGTTGCACGTGGCTGGAGGTTTTGGCGTCGCACGGGTTGGATGGAAGAGAAGCAGTCACATGGTGTGGAAGAGAGAAGAGGGAAAATAAAAGAGGGAAGAGGGAAAAAGAAAGAGGGAAAGAATGAGTTTAGTCGTGAGGTAGGGGAAAATTAGAGTCTGAATTTTTTTTAATGGGGCAATGCCGACAGTTATAAGCTGTCGCTATTGCCAGCGACAGCTGATATGTGTTAGGAAAATATAAATTGCCTCAATGGAAATGGTAAGAAAATGTTACAACTCTATGCAAAATATTACAATAGACAATGTTGATTAAATAAAGTGTTACAACTCTATAACTGAAAATACAAATAAAACAAAGGAAATGAAGAAGATGATGAGGAAAAAGAGAATAGTAAAATACAACTCTAAGAAAAATGTTACAAATAAAATAAAGTGTTTGGACCACATGAAAAGATTACAACTCTTAAACAAAATATACAAGTAAATAGAACAAAAGAATAAGAAGAAGAACAATAAAATAAAAAGAAGAACAGAAACACAAGTAAACTCTCACTTACACAACCTAAGTGAAGAGGGTTGGGGATCACCAACTTGAACAAGGTTTAAAACCTTTGTCCAAAAGCTTATTTCCCCCTAACTCAAGCACTAAGGGATCTCTCTCAGATATTGGAAAAGCTTTATGGAATTATCAAGCCTCAAGGTGTTTCTAGCCAAGCGCTCTAGTGGATAGAAAATGTTGTATCTTACAAGTGAGCTATAGGCTCCTATTTATAGAGTTTAGAGACACCCCTTGAATTTCAAATTCCACCAACCCCCATGGCTGTTACTAATGTTTAATTGGATTAATATAGAATTAAAAAAGAGATTTGGGAGTTATTTGGGTTTTTTAAGCCGTTCAACAAAGATTGAAAAAACTGAAAATTTGGTCAGTTTTGGCCTGTGCCCACGGCCAGAGACATTAGTGGCTGCGGCCACTGGTCTCTGACCCACAGGGCGCGGCCACTGACCAAATTCAACACAAAAAATGTGATGTTTTTCCAAACGATTCCAAACCCTCCCAAATGATTTTGTAACTCCCAAAACACATTATTGGGGTTTAAATCATATCTCTAACAGCCATATCACATATGGCTTTATGAAATTCATCTCAATATTGTGTAACAACAATTTTACACAATAAAGGGTAATATTTGGAAGTTACAAATTTGTAACACCAAATATGTTACATTATTTGGATATATCTCATGTATCTAAATATTGTAACTCTCTATTATATGTTACAATATGTGATACACTTTGTCACATTTATTTAATCTAAAACATTATATTATAATATAATATAATTTTACATTATATTATAAAATAATATAACAATATGTGTCGGAATTGCTCAATACGTTACTACTTTATAAAAAAATTTTAAACATATATATATATATATGGAAGACTTCTCAATGGTTACTACTCATAGATGGGTACTAACAATTATGATGATGTGACAACATAGTGACTTTGTATAACAAGTCACCATCAGGTAAAAAAAATATTTTTACATTAATTTTGAATTTAGTTATTATTTTTTGTCATAATTAATATTGTTTCCAACCAATGAGAGACACTAGCTATATTGAGAAATTGACATGCATTTGAAAAATAAAAATTTTACAATATTATATTTTCATAATAGATACATGTTTTTCATTAGGTAACACTTCCAAAAATTTGAAAAAATCATAATTTATTTTTAGAAATATTAATTAACAACTATAAATACGGATCATTGATCTTAATCCAATGGTTAATATTAACGTAACCATCCATGGGTAGTAACCATTAAGAGTGCACCCATATATATATATATTTAAAAAATCATAGCTAATAAATTTATATATTAAATATTTTTACATTATTATCAAATTAATAAAACAACACATTTTTAACGAATACAAATTTTATAAATATGTTAAAGAATAATATAGTTAATAATATAGTTAATTTTATAAATATGTTAAAAAATAATAAATTTAAATTTTGATATAAAAATTATTATAAATACAAAAGTTAATAATATGAAAAATTTAGAAAAAAAATCTAGTTTTATATAAATAAATAATTTTTATAAATATATATACACATAATTTAGCTTGTTTTTAAAATTATATTATTCATTAAATATATTTTGATATTTTTTATTTGAATTTTGGCAACATTTTCTAACTGTCGGTGTTGGAGTCAATAGCAACAATGTTTAACTATTGGCATTAGTCTTTAATAAAATGTTGGCGTTGGGATCAGTAGCAATAATTTTTAACTGTTTACATTGGTCTCGAATTAACTATCGGCGTTGGGATCAATAGTGACAGTCAAAAGCAATGGTGACAATTATTAGTTGTCGTTGTTGGTCTCTATGTCTGCAGTTTTTAACTATTAGCGTTGACTGTCGTGGTTGGGTGTCAGGAAATGCCAATTTCGTAGTAGTGCTAACTTACCAAATTTGAAAAAAAAATCTATTTTCAAATTATTAATTAAATAAATAAATAAAATAAAAAGCATATCAATACTTTAGCAGTATCATATACAAGCATGGCATAGTCCTTGGACTGTGTCATGCGTGTAGCACTATTCCCTTTCAGGAAATATTGCATTTTTCCTATTTGATTTGATTTATTTATTTAATTAAATAAATCCTTCCCATAAAATATGGTATTTTCTTTTTAAGGAAAATATCACAACCATAATTCAGAATTTAAATTTTAAATTCAAAATTTAAAATTTAAATTAATGATCATCATTATCATCATCTTTTAAAAAATCAATAAATCAAAACTATTTTGACTTACCATTTTTATTTTCTCACACTCAAATAAAATAATTAATTTATTATTATACATATATATCGAAAATTGTATATTTAAATAAATAAATATATTTTCGAAATTCAATAATTTATTCCAAATTATTTATTCAACCTCAATTATCATATAATTGTATATTTGACCCGAAGAATAAAATTCTTCTCAAATTTCCAAATTACAGTTTTACCTTTATATCAACTCTTACCTTGATATGGTGTTGATAGAGCCACCTTGGGAACCTATGTGTGACGTCCCTTAGGTAGGGTACGTCTCCCACACACTCGTAATTCCAAGGTTTACGAGTATATTAAGCACTTGACTGAATGAATTAAATTAAGTTATACTAAGAAATACAAAAAAATTAAAACTTTTATATAAACTTATTAATATAAATTATTACACGTATGAATACTTTAAGTTTAAATGTAGCAATATGAAAAACCCTAAACCACTATTGCATTCCTACTGAGTCCGTGCTCCACAAGTTGCTCAACATCTAAAGCCACACCTGGAAAAATATTGGAGAATAACATAATGAGTTAACGCTCAGTAAGTAAATCTCATACATACACATACACATGAATGTCGTGAGTTTGAAGTGCACATATACTCATATGTTGACTTATAATACTTATGCATTTCATTTATTGATCAAGCACTTTCAAACTTTACTTTTGTGCTTTATCTCTTTTTTACTTTCACATTGTTATGGGTCCATTATCTTATGTGCACACTGTTTGATTTAGTCAATGCCTGTAGGGCTTGTTACACATATAATATAAAATCTCATGGGTTCTCCTCCGGCTAGCCATCATCGCAGCTAGGCTCATCATATTACTCATTTCATTGTTGCCATAGCTGCCATACTTATTACACATATAAATAGAGGAGAAAGATGGGAACATGGCAAACATATCTAAATGTTCAACTCTGACCTAGCCCACACTAGTGGGCAACCACTATAAGTCTTATAGACATCCGTCTTCTTTACTAAACTTACTTAATTGCTTCATCGAAACAGTGGCACCCTTTTTAAACATCTTTTTATCACTTTTCTTAAGCCTTGTGTCATTAAAATATTTAACTTTACATAAGAATTTTCAAGGAATTTCATAACTTTTCTCATATTCTTATACATGGTCTTATATCACATAATAATGTATCACATAACTGTACATGCCATGCATACATGTTGATGCTGAAATGCCAATGTTCATGTTGTTGATTCATGTTTGATGGTATTCAATGAAGGCATTGTATCACATCTCATATAGCTCAAAATATCTTTAGTCATAATTCATGAAGCTTTGGGTTGGTTGTGTTGCTATACCTTAACGTAGAGCCATGATTCAGGTCTAAGGTTTCCAGCCTAAAAACTTAAAGGCTTCCTATATCATAGCATGTAACAAAATCATGAACATAGAAGGTAATCCACATATTCATCAACATGAGAACACATAGTTGCACATAACTCAGATTAAACTTAACCAATCAAGAAAACTTTCACTTATCATGAAATTCATCTATTATATGTCATATAATCCATTATGATATACATACCACACATAACTCATATAACCATTCATCACATACTCATCATATGCATCTTCATCCCATACTTAACACAACTGACATACACAATCAATGTAGTCATGCATATCACATTTAAGCACAAAATGTGAAATTTACTTACCTTAGGTCCTTAGCTTATTTTAAAACTGCTCCCCAAGAGTCAATCAATCCAATCCATACAGATCATATTCAAGGTACATCATTTATTAAATTCTATAAAAATCATAAATATACACTATTGATGGTGTATATTAACAATACTAGAAACCACATAAATGATAATAATAATAATTATTATCATCATAATGCTAATACTCTTTTGCATCATAATCCTCTTTACAAAACACTGCTTTAAACCTTGCTCATAATATAATGTACTTTTATGATACATTAATAATAATAATAATAATAATAATTTTCGTCTATAAATAAACTTATTTCAATATTAAAAGACTTTTACACATATCGATAATTTTGATAACAAAATACACGAATAAAAATATGTGCGTGATTGTATATATTCGAATAATCATTTTATAAAAGAAATCATATTTTTAACATAAAATTGTAATTATCGATATAATGATAATAATATAAATATAAATATTATATTACTATTAATCAACCATAAAATCGATCACATTGATAAAATAAATATAATTTCTACAAAATTCAATGTTCTTACAAATATAAATAATTGTATGAAAATAGTTTTTTTATTATTATTATCGTAGTATTCAAATATTAACTAAAATATTAATACACAATAATAACTGTTAAATAATAGTTTAACCACAATCACACTTTACATATAAAAACTATATTCTTGATTTACCAAACAAAATAATAAAAACAAATTATAAAAAATTAACTATTCATAATAATTTCCTTATTAATAGAAAATCAATTAAATATGTCTTTTTATAATTTATTTCATGTCTAATATTTTGTAGAAAATCGGACAGCACAATAGCGATAAAATGGACAATCTCAAAATCAAAACCTGTATCAGAAATACATATAATCCCAAACAGCCAGTATAATTACTGAAAAATATTCAGTATATCAAGAATATATAAATATATACTATAGGTACACATAATAACAATTACTCTAATCAATCACAATTAAATCACAATATATAAGTCAAAGAAATTATACCGCAATGATCGAGGTTTCAAAACGAGTTAAATGGTGATTTTTGAAGCTCAAAATGAACTTCGGAACCTCGAAACTAAGTTTTGACCGCCAGTCTACGGTGGATCACGGTGGCTCGTGGTGGGCTCGCCACCCAACTATAGTAGATGTGGGAACAATTTATTGGGTCGAAGCCCACAACACGAGTAACAAGATGGTGGTGATGAATCAGCTAACAGATGCTCGAGGTGGCCGGATTACAATTTTGAAGTCGCGCGGTGGTCTAACTTTAATCGACCAGTTGAGGCACTTAACCGGCAAGTGAGTTCTAGATTCTCGTATGGTCGATCGTTCGGAGGATTCTGCGCATTTTGGTCAGGCGATGTCTATAGGTGGTGGCCGAAAAGTGGTCGTTCGTCGTCGCCAACAGTAGCACACAAAGAGGAGAAAGAGAGAGAAAGAAAGAGGAAGAGAAGGAGAGTGATAGAAAATAAAATTTTGAGGAGAGAGAGAGGCTACAGGAAAATAAGGCTGAAGCCTTCTTTTTCTTTGAAATTTCCTTTGGACCAAAAATATTAAAATTCTTTTCAAATAAGCCCTTTAGCAAAATTTCTTAATTTCATATAAATCCCCAATTAAATTTATATGGTATTTGGGTCCAATACTTGACTACTCAAGTTTCTCTCTCCCTTTAATCTCGTTAATCACATAAAATCATGTTTTAAACACTCTTTTTCCATTACTATTTCTTAAATTTGTAAACTTGTACACTTTATGTATTGAAACTCTTATTTATAATAAAAATGTATTATGAAAATATTGGGTGTTACACTATGGACCTATAATATCGAGCACCAATAAATATTAGATTATAAATTAAAGCTCCTTGATTAAATAATCATATTTATTAATCTCATGATTACTCCACTATAAATATAAGATTGAACTCTTGAAAATTATAGACATATATTTACAGAGTACTTTATTAAAGAATAAAGTGTCCATTGATATAATCATTACATACAACATTAATAGTCTATTAATTGTTCATAATTAAAAGAGAATGAAATTGTCGTTTTACCCTTTTAACTATATCTAGTTCCTAGTGCACCATTGACTTCACTAGGGAAGGTTGTATCACAACAAGTTTGTGACATGAGCGCTTATAACCTTTTCAGTTCCAAAAGTCAACCAAATACGAAACCATTATTCAATCTATATGAATGTATAGATTCTATATCTATTAAATTATGTCCTCGGTCATATACATCATTGAGTCCCCAAAATAATTGTTCTTAGTTTGATCATTCTGACAAACATTAACACATGAATTAAAGGATCAGATGACATATATATGAGTTCATAGTAACCTCAGGATTAAGATCATTGTGTATATGATCATTGTTTGATGTGTTTTATTAATACTAAGAAACAATGTTTAAACAAGTGTTGACGGCAGAAACTCGTCAATGATATATGGATGGATAACTCAAAGTTTGTTGCGAAAACCACGTAGATAGAACTCAGGAAAAACTTAAGAAAGAAAGATGCAGAACAACAATGGACGACCAACTCGTATATTTCTTTTCTATCTCTCTCTCTACAATTAATTTTCCAACACCTTTGTTTTGGGGGTTGAAGCCTATATATGGATGGGATCTAATGGCCTCCGATACAAAGTGGTCCCAGGGGACAAGATCATACATGGGTACTCTATCAAAGCAGTGGTGCACGGTGTAGAGGAGTAGAGGGTCGTGGTGTCAGTTGTTGATACATGGCCAGAGACAGGCAGATCATCCCAACACTCTTCGTACGAATTCGTACCACCACTACTTGTCTAATGTTGATGTCGGTATCATGCCTCTGCCTTCCTCAGGGTCATACCCCTCGTCTTCATCCACGTGCCCAATGGTCATTCTCATGTTCCTACGACTTACCTTGGCTCATGGATTTCTAATATTTTTCTATGTGTAGGACATCCTTTCTAATTCTCCTTATAGTTGGGAGGCCCGGCACGGATAGAATGCGAGAGGCAATGAAGCTCCTACTAAGCGAAGCCCTCCTCATTGCCTCGACACCATGGCCACAAGGCCCTCATATGGTCTAGTGCATAGGTGAGGTAGCTGCATCCGGAGCAACACGATGAGGTGCTGGGACTCCGCGTGGTGTCCGAGGGTGCGCGGGCCTTCTAGGAAGCCTTCACTAGGCGAGTCTTCAATAGGCGAGTCTTCATCGTGGTGCCTGGCCTTTCTATGCGAGGCTATCCCTTTGGCCATGCGCTGTGCTCCGCAAGCCGCGACACCACGGAAGCTTGGCCCTCTCCATGTGCGGCCCTCCGCATGTCACGATGCCAAGGAAGCCTAGCCCTCTCCCTGCGTGACCCTTGCTATGCGAGGCTATCCCCTTGGCCATGCGCGGTCCTCCGTAAGCCGCGACACCAAGGAAGCCTGACCCCCGCACGACCTTTTGCGTAGGCGTAGGTATGTTGGGCCTTGCTATGTGAGGCCCTCTTCTCGGGTGCCTTGCTTCTTCAACAAATTTCCCGTATTCGCAACAAGTATTAAAAAATCACATCTTGTCCAGTTCTATATATCATTATATATAAAGTACCTTCACTAAACTTCCTACTACATGACCTAGATCTAGGTCACTTGTATTTATAATACTAGCAAACCATAATAGCAGTAATTAATCTAAAGATTCCATAATTTTATTTTACTGCGAACTGTTTTAAGTCCATTATCTCAATCTCGATCCTATCATACCAATATGAGATTAAGACCACATAGATGAACTTTTTTGTTAAATCGATTTTTCGCCAACAGTGTATTAAGAAATGATAAAGGCAGATTAGTGCTTAATGGTAAACCGTAATGAAAATATCAAGAATTCACTCAAGAACACAGAACTTTTACATGGTTCATTGGTTAAAATCCACCTAGTCCACGAGTCAATATTATTGTTGTTTCTCTCTCTGTTTTGGCAATTTTTCGATATTGAATCATCCCTCTTCTTGTCCAATATTCCCAGTATTTATAGGGGAATTCCATGGACAGGTTTGGGTAACCGCGTGAGTCAATCACGCATTTACATAATGTCTACATTCAATACAAATAATTCCCATTTATATTGGGATATGATTTGATCACAAAATAAATATGCCCTGCAAAATTGGATAATAAATATGACAGCGTGGTCATGAATAAGGGAATAAGCAAATCCCAAATCTTTGGGAATCTTTTAGTATGCAGTATGCGTTATATTTGAATAACTCGAGCTGCGTATCTTCCTTGGGGTAGTGTTTTGATGGCTATCCAACCCCGAGCTAGTGCTTTGATGATTTATCTTATTCGTAGTTCGTGGTAAAGTCACGACGCCTTACACCAGATCTGACCATTACGAACCTCGAGTTGTCCGTATATATAAAAATAAGATATTCAACTTGATTACTTTTCCACGTATCTATCTGCCAGTTGTACTCGAGCTGAGTGAATGAACTCGTGGTAAGATTAGGATACAACATTTTCCCCCCAAGCTCCTGCTCGTGTATGATGTCATCATTTTCTGACCTTCACATGAGGGGCTTTTAAACTTCTGCTACATAAAACCACGCGTGCCTATTACTTGAGTACTAGACACATGGTCTTCTACAATTGGCGTCTGTTCAGGTTTTGAGGACTGCAATAATTGTCTTGTCAACTTTTTTCCACCATGTGGTCTGTATAACCCTGGTCCTTGGATCTTGAATTAACCCCAACGAATGGTCTAGATCGATTTCCATGGTTTACATATAAATAGGGTGATCAGTCTAAAACCTCACCACCTTTCCATTACAAAAATACCCTTTTTTCACACTTTTCAAACTTCCTTCTTCTTCCCTCGAATTCCCATCACTATTGGACATGCTTAGATTACTCGGAAGCATTCCAGGAGTTTTCTGTGATCATAATGTATATCCCCCAGTCGTCGAACACATTTCCTGTAAGTATCTCTATCTTTCATGACCCAAAGACACTTCTTTTTTCATCTTTTTCTTTTATTTTAGCAATATTCATCGTTCGTTATTGTTAGGCTTCTATGAATGCCAATAGGGAATAGGCTTCGACTTTTAGGCTCCATAAGTGAAACCGAATATGTTCTTACAAAAGAAGTATTCATAAAACTGGGTAACTTTCTGGGTTAATCTGTTGTAATGTCAAATAAGTTGTAATGTCAAATAAGTTTATAAAATAAATTTTAGGGGCATAAAAATCGTAAGTTTTCTAGGTTTAATACCAGGTAGCTTAAGGATTACGATTCCTTAGGCGGTTTTGCACAAAATCGCTTTTTTCAGAGGAAAGTAGTGGCCTGACTTTTCTGACACACGGATCCCTAAATATCAGGGGATTGTTGGGAAACCGAGGCGCATAGCCTAGGACATTGCATGGCATCACGCGATGGGGCTGAAGCTAACTTTAGCTCGTATAACAAAAATAGCCCATTTCTTTCGTACCCTCGCAACATAGTAATAGATCATCTTAGGTTGCCTACTAACTAGGTCGCTTTGTCGTCAGGCGATCTGATGGCCCCCCCAAAGAAGAAATCTATGAGCTCATCTACCCAACGCAAAGACAAAGGGAAGCAGGTCGTCCCTGACTCTCCCATTCCGCACTTTGGTTCGGTAGTGGAGAAAGAAGTTCCTGTCGACCCCAATGCATTCTTCGAGGCCGAGCACATCATCTCAAAGATCATGACTATGGGGAAGGTGAACAAGATTATGTTGAGCCACAACATAAAGATTGGAGCTGGGATTCTCCTCACCCGACCTGCATTCGAAGGGGAAAGGAGCTGTGCCCCCTTCCAAGATGACTAATTGGCCTGGAGCGATGAGCATTTGAAGGCTGGTGCTTTCCTTCCCTTGGACAAGTGCTTCGTAGATTTCCTAAACTATGTAAAACTGGCTCCTTTCCAGCTCCCCCCAATCTTCTACATGCTTATGGCGGGGCTAAAGTATTTATTTCTGAAGCACGAGTGGGAGAACCCCACCCTGGCAGACATATTATACTTCTTCTGCCTCAAGGCTAGCCTTGATCAGAGAGGACAAGGTGACGGATTTTATTACCTCACGCGGTTTCCAAACTCCACCCCTGTCATTGAGCTTCCCAGTCATCCAAACGACTACAAGGATCTATTCTTTATGTTGGATGGCTTCAGGAATTGCGAACACTGATACTTCAATCGACCTCATAAGTCTCTTATCTTTGCAAATTTAGCTCATGAATTTTTGTTACTTTAAAATACTTATTTTTTTACATGTCTTAATTGAGTTTGTTTCTCGTACAGCCATATTTCCGAGGATGAACAAATAGTTGACCCTCGGGGTCAATACGAGAAATTATCTGGTCTTCCCCCTAGCGAAAAGGATTATCGCCAGGTCGTGAATGATGCCACCATGTTGGCATGTAAGTTGATTGGTGAAGGTCAGACACTAGCCCTGAGGACCCGAGTTCCCCTTCCGGTGATCCCCGAGCTTCCCTCATCACAGGAGGTTGTGTCAACTGCTGAGGACACCGACGAGGAAGAGGCCGAGGTACCTCTCATTCGGAAAAGAAGGGCTCTCGAGGCTAACCAAGGATCTGATCCGGACCAGGTTGCATCAGGGGCAGCAACTGGCCTCTCCGGCCAAGGTAACCCATACCTCTTTGGGGAGTTAGATAGGGTTGTTGCCGACTTTAGGCTAATTCGCTATAACCCGAACCAGCTCTTTAGCCGTCACCCTACCAACCCCGATCTAAATGTAACCCTTCTCCAATGTGTATATCACCCAGTGGTACGCTACGACTATAGCTACCCTAGAGGCAGTGTTGTAGTTGATAATACCCTAAACTTTAGATCCGCCATTTTTGAAGAGTACGGGATGAACCGTAGGACCTGGCCTTCTTTGGTCCAGGGTACATTTTCCCCTGGGTTCAGACAATACGTAGATGAATCCAGCCCCGAGGAAGGACATGAAACCCTAGGATCCAAGACATATTAAATTTAGATTCCCCTTCTCCTCCATTAACTCCAAGGCTAGAGGTCATGCCTATCCCAGTCAAAACACCCGAGCTAGTGATAATAGATTCCTCCCCCAGTTCGGAGGGTAGGATCTTTGTTTCCTCCTCTTTCATTATATATGTTTTTAAAGCATCATTTATCTGATATAACTCCTTTTGTTCTTTTTAGGAAAAGAGATGGAATCAACCGGAGCTCGCGACCTACAAACTTCCTTTCAAGCTAAGAAAATTGGCACGGACCCCATCGTGAAGAGGCCTAGAGTAGCGAAGAAGGCCACCCCTACGACAGGGAATACTTCAAAATCCTTTGCTAAGGGTAAGGACATGAGCTCAGCTCGAGAACCAGCCCCCTTGACCTCTATCACCGTTGGGCGGGTTCCCCCTCCCCCACCTCAACTCATGCTCCTCCTCAAGTGATACAGGTCGATGCCCCCACCATCTGAATATCGGTTCATCCTCAGGACCTAGAGACTATCCCTGAAGCCTTTCAGGGTATTATTTATGAGATATCGTCTCATATGGTAGGCCACGCCTATAAAGCCAGTGTGAGGGACCTGATAACCATAGAGGAGCGCAGCCCGGAGAATGTCTTTGAGTCCTCCATGGGGATGAACCTCACCATGAGTTCTTTTCCCATATTTGGTAGACAATTTTTTTTTTTTTAATATGTTCTTTATCTTATATTTTTTACTTTTTTTGTTATTTTGTAGTCCAGCCTAGCCCAATATCACAAGATAACTTGTGCTAGGGCTAGAAATGAAGAGCTCTAGGCTGAGCTGGACACTGCTAAGGAAGGTGAGCAAGCCACCAAAGCAGCCTTGACGACTGCTCAGAAGAATGAGCAAGCTGCCAAGGCTGCTTTCACCTCTTCCCAAGAAAAGGAGCAGGCCGCAAAGACCACACAATCTGCCTCCCAAGCTCACACCGCAGAAGTGAACCATCGTGCTAAACAGCTTCAGGTTGAGGTTGGTGAGCTGAAAGTGAAACTACTCGAGGTTGAAGTTAAAGCCAAGGAGGAAAAGGTGGCGTCATTATTAGCCATGGAGAAGATGCTATACCATTGTTGGGTTTTCAACCAGGACGGGGACTTCTCTTTTATGGAACCCAAGTTGTTGGATCCATACCTTGCTAAATTCAAGACTTAGCTCTTGGAAGAACCCTCAGAGACTAGTGAGGCATTCGGAGCGGCAGAGGGAGATGGCAAGGAGGTCACTTTTGTGGGGCGAGCTAACGGGGTCCAATGATATGATTTTCTTTGTAATTGTCTAAGTCTTTTGATATTAAACAATTGCCTTCGGGCTTAGTCTGAGGTTTTTTTTTCTCCTCGATGTGACAATATAATTGTGTATCTTATTTTAATATATATATATCTAACTTTTGATCCACTCGTCTTTCCTTTATTAACTTTTCATGCTTATGAATCCTTAGACTCTTTACATCGAGATTTTAGGAATCGACTTTTAGATCGAGATAGATCTTATCGAACTCGGTTATATCCAAGTTTTTGTTTGCTTATTTGTATCATACCTGTTAAGAATCAGGCCTCAAACCTGGTTATATCCTGGGTTTTTAATGACTTAAACTTAGTTCGAGCTTTAAAAAGTCCTTGAATAATCAATTTTCCCAAATTTATAAGTTTTTGACTTAGTTATATTAAGCGTTTTTAATGATTTAAACTTAGTTCGCACTAGGTTTATTGAAAACTCGAGCTTTAAAAAGCCATTGGATAATCAATTTTTCCAAGCTTCTAAGTTTTTTTTTTATCTTATCTGAGCAGGCTTAATTTTGCCAACTTCGGTTATGTGCCCCCCAAGTAACCAGAATGTATAAACTTTCTTAGTTGCTTTTACAAATATGAGAACATGAGCTTGCAATAATAGCACTAAGAAATAGTTATTTAACAATATATCTATTATTTAATAAAAACAGATTTTATAAATAAGCCTTACATTGATGGTGGTACTACTGATAATAATTTTTCAAATGCAGAGCATTCCAAGTCTGTGGGACTACTTCCCCATTCAGTCGAGCTATCTTGAACGTTCCTTCACGCAAAACTTCTACGACCTGGTATGGTCCCTCCCATTTTGTGCCCAATACACCATCCTTGGGGTCTTTATTTGCCAAAAAGACCCTTCGGTGAACTAGGTCACCCAATCCAAGTCTGCACCACTTAACTTTAGAATTAAAATAGCGAGTTTTTTTTTGTTGATAATGGGCGAGCTATAACTGAGACTCCTATTGTTTTTCTTCAATCAGATCGAGAGATGCGTTAAGCAGTCCATCATTATGTTCTTGATTAAATGTCCTTCGCCTGTGAGTAGCTACCATGGATTTGATTTGAAGTACGACCTCGCTTCCAAAAGTTAAGGAAAATGGGGTATGCCCCATCGAGGTCCTGTGAGAAGTTCGGTAGGCCCAAAGTACTTGCGGGAGGTGTTCGAGCCATAATCCTTTGGCTTCGTTTAACCTCTTCTTCAGGCTTGCCTTAACAATTTTGTTTACAGCCTCGACCTGCCCATTTGCTTATGGATATGCTACTGATGAGAAACTCTTCGTGATGCCATATTTTTCACAGAAGTCAATGAAGAGATCATTATCGAACTATGTCCCGTTGTCTGACACGATCTTTTTAGGAAGCCCAAACCGACATATAATATTCTTTACCATGAAGTCCAAGATTCTTTTTGAAGTGATGGTTGCTAGAGGATCGGCTTCTATCCACTTCGTGAAGTAGTTGATCGCCACCACCGCTTAACGAACTCCCCCCCTTTCCCATAGGTAGGGAGCCTATTAAGTCGATTCCCCATGCCCATGGGGATGAAATCATCATTAGCTCGACCAGAGTAGCTCGGGAAACCATGGTGAAACGCTGGCATTTGTCGCACTTCTGAACATATGAGATTGAGTCTTTCGTTAAAGTGGGCAAAAAATAGCCCTGCCTCAATATCTTTAGTTCCAGGTTTTGCCCCCAGCATGATCTCCACAAGAGCCTTCGTGTATTTCTTGTAAAATGGTTTTGGCTTCCTCAGGTAGAACACATCGCTGGAGAGGCAATGAATGACCACAACGATATAAGGTTCCATCTACTATTACGTACAGTGGAGCTTGATAAAGTATTTTTCTCGCGTCTTTTCTGTCGTCAGGTAACTTTCCATTTGTGAGGTATTCCATTATGGGAGTCATCCAGGTCGGCCTTATGTTGATCATTCCGACCTCTATCACTTATCCTGTCATGCTCGGGCTCTCCAAGAACTCCACTGGCACCACATTCAATGTCTCAGCCTCTTTTGTAGTAGCAAGTCATGCCAAAGCATCAACATTAGAATTCTGCTCACAGGGTATCTGTTCAACAGAGTTGTACTCAAATTCTGATAGTTCTCCCTTTACCTTAGCTAGGTAGGACTCCATCTTGGTACCTCGGGCTTGATACTCTCCCAATACCTAATTGACCACGAGTTGGGAATCGCTATAGAATTGGATGGCTTTCGCCTTGGGTTCTCTTGCTACCCTTAGTGTAATAACCTACTTCCTTAGAGCCGTTACTAAGTGATTTATAAATGTGCCATTAGCTCGCTAATCGAGGTTTTATATTAAAAAGTGTGATCCAATAAAAATAAAGACTCATTTAATAAACATTAAGTACAAAAAGTAGTTGGTCTTTCATTGAAATTCGTAAAAATGTTATATCGGGATCCCAAACACTATTTTGAAATACTTTTACAACCCAAAGGGACAGTATAGTCAACCTAAGCGACAAAATCGAATGTTTACCACATGTTCCTTAAAGTAATCCCCAACCGTGTTGACCACGTTTTTGGCCAACGACGTGAGAACATCAAAAACGATAAAGCCTTCAATAGAAATAAAACGACATAGACGATTTTGAAAAGAAAGTAAATAACACACAATTTTTATAGTGGTTCAGCCCCAATATGTTGGTAATAGCCTAATCCACTTAGAGTTGTGATTATAGATCTGTACTCAAGATCAGATGAACTGAGCCAACTGAGTTTCTTCAGTACAGATTACAAGAATACAAGCACTTTCTCTCTCTAGAAAACTCAGACCCAAAATTACCCAAAAGTCTAAAAAGAAGAAGAAGCCCCCTTTTGATCTCATAAGTCATGTATTTATAGGCTTAGGATCATACATCTGATATCCCCTAGAATTGGGATATTTTATTCTTATTATATTTAAATTACAAAAATATTCAAAATGTAACAGAACACCCAATTTGTGGGAAGAATGAGAGATTCCTGCGTATGCCAAGACCGATTCTTGTTGAAGCCGTTTCTGGGAATCTTGACGTAGTCTGCTCTACCTAGTTGATGAATATCACCTTCTGGTTGGCCATACCTCTACTGGTCGGACATGCACTTGCTGGTAGGACATGCACTTGCTGGTAGGACATGCACTTGCTGGTAGGACATACACTTGCTGGTCGGACATGCACATGACAACAATGTCACTCCTGGGCAGAAATGTCACTCCTGGTCGGTCATGCACATCTCTGGTCTAACATCGCATACTGGTCTAGCATGACATTTCTCTGGTCTAACATGGCACACTAGTCTAACATGGCATATCTGGTCTAACATGGCATACTGAGCTACTCCTAAGCCAAGTCACTTTATCACAACTCTGAGGAGCCAATATATTTATTGACTATTAATGCGTCTTTTACTGACCATGCACTGCCACTTGTCACCTCTATTGCCACGTCATCGATCTCCACATTTTGGGGATAACAGGGATCCCAAAAACTATTTTGAAATACTTTTACAACCCAAAGGGACAGTATAGTCAACCTAAGCGACAAAATCGAATGTTTACCACGTGTTCCTTAAAATAATCCCCAACCGTGGTGGCTAGGTAGGCCAAATATGTACACATCGCTCCATGCCCTCAAACTCATGGCTGTTCGACCTAATTTCCTTACTCTTGCCTGCACCACAAAGCACCCGTGAGGGGAGGCCCAGCAAGAGACAAAACATACTCAATCAAAGCAACAAACAGACACCGATTCCTACTAGCTTGCACAGTGACACAACATTAGAACAGCTCAAAAGCACAATGGCGTAGCAACCTATTAGTATAGCAGTACGATAACACATCAATACCATAACATGGCAGTACAATAACCCAAAATAGTAAGATAGAATGACAACATAATAATACAACAATATATTAAAACAGTGGCTCAATACTACAACAGCGACCTTCACTAATCGAGGTGCGTTAGTAGGCACCAAGTCCGCGATCCCAGCCGAACGAGTGTGTACAACACCCTTGAGGGTCTCACCTTGGCGGCCAGCATTCAACATGCTTAACGCCGATCTCGGCCCCTTGCCGCTTCGAGCTCTTGCTGCTCCTAGCCTTTGCCTCTCCCGGCTCTTGCCACCCCTAGCTCTTGCCGCTCCCGACTCTTGCCGATCAGTCACATCCACATGTTAGGAATAACAATTAATAGCAACACATACAACACAACATACCACATAGCTCAATGGGTACAAACAGTTCTCTTACCTGTGTCCCAAGATATCTAAGCACCGCAATCCCGAGCACAGTCGTCTATCCTGAGCCTCGTAGAAAAGCCTAGTCACAACATATTTAAAATAACCATCCATCAACTTCTAATCCAATAAATAGCTTTGAGACATAAATCTAGCCTCCGAGAACTTGGATTCTACCGAACTGGGTAGTAGAAACCATCCTGAGTCCTAACGTTTGAGTTCCCGAGCTAAAATTATGTATTTAGGTCGCGGCGCCCCCAAGTTAGAGGCAAAGTGCCTCTCATTTGACAGACACAGGCCGCGACACCCAATCTTTTGCCGTGGCACCTGGGTAATCTTCTCGAAGTCCCTTGGTCCATAAACTCAAGCAGGTCGCGGCGCTGATGAATAGGGCCGCAACGTGAGCCCGAAACCTAGAAATTCCCTTGCATTTTCTAGAGCCATTTCCTCTTAAATCAACCCAAATCAATACCTAAACCCAAAATTCATATCCAAACAATATCAGCAGTATAAAAACCCTAGAATGCTAGCCAAATCCCCCAATTCATATCAAATTCACCCTAAGTCCAAGACTTAGTTAAACCTCAAACCTCAGTAGGAATTCACCACACAAACAAAATTAATCCTTACCTTAATGACGAATTAAATTCCTCAGCTGTTGTTAACTACTTCTAGACTTCACTTCCTTCAATCCTCAAGCCTCCTCCCTTGATTTTCAGCAAGAAAATCTTCCTTAGCCTTGAAAGAGAGAGAACCGACTTTTGATAGAGAGAGAGAGAGTCAGAATTAATATTATCCATTTTTGTTTTCTTTTTTCTTTCCTTCTAACATCACAGCAACTCAAATATTAAAATCTAACCCTAGCCAAATGTCCAAAATACCCCTTAAGCTCATCAAAATTCTTAAGTGCATCCAAGGGCAATTTCATCAATTACCAAATCCCACTAACTCCTCGAGTGTTCCCATAAATCCCCATTTATTCTTGACATGCCCAAACCATTACTAAACTACTACCCGTTACTCCATAATTCCCAAACACATATAACACACCCAAAATACCCCTAGGCTCCTCCTGAGCTGGGTATTTGACCCCGTTGTGACTTTCTAGCTAAACTGCTCCCTAGGACAATCTCGGATCGTGCATCACAAATATATCACCACTCACACGTGGTATCAATCACAATATACACAAATATTGCATTTATGCCCTCAACAGACTAAAATTACAATTATGCCCCTAATAGCCAAATGGGGCCCACATGCATATTTAATTCACCTAAACATGCATTTCTAATCACATAATCACCAAATTCATATATTATCATAATTAAATCAATTATTGCCCTCCCGACACGCTAATCAAGGCCCCAAGCCTTATTAGCAAATTTGGGACGCTACACTTAGTTTAGCTAGTAAGGCCTCATATTTGGCTTCGTTGTTGGATGCCTCAAATCTAAACCTCAGAGCTCTATGAAATCGATGCCCTTCTGGTAAGATTAAGATGATCCCAGCTCCTGATTCATTCTTGTTTGACCATCCATCAACGAAGATTTTCTATAATTCCTGCACCGGCTCCCTCAAGTGCTCCTCATGAAAACTGGTGCATTCAGCCATAAAATAAGCAAGGGTCAGACTTTTAATTGACGTCTGTGGCATGTACAATATCTTGAACTTGTTAAGTTCAATGGCCCATTTTAAAAGACGTCCCAATGTTTCAGGTTTTTGCGAAACCTGCCTTAAATGTTGGTCGGTCAAGACGTTGATTGGATGGGACTGGAAATATGGCCGGAGCTTTCTGGAAGACAATATCAGACAGAATGCTAGCTTCTCTATCAGTGGAATCGTGACTCATCTCTGAGAAGTCTCTTACTTACATAATAAACTGGTTTCTGAGCCTGATCTTCTTCTCGAACTAACACGGGACTAATTGCATTCTCTGTCACGGCCAAATAAAGGAATAGAGATTCTCGAGACATAGTTTTAGATAATACGAGGGGCTCGACCAAATACATTTTTAGGTCATGGAATGCCTGTTCGCACTCCTCGGTCCACTCAAATTTTTTGTTTCCTTTGAGCAAGTCGTAGAATGGCAGACACTTGTCAGTGGATTTTGAAATGGAACGATTAAAATCTACCACCCTTCCAGTTAGAATTTGAACTTTTTTAGGTGACCTGGGTGAGGGCATTTGTAACAATGATCTAATTTTCTCAGGATTCGCCTCGATCCCCCTCGTGTTTACTATGAACCCTAGGAATTTTCCAGATGCCTCTCCGAAAGTACATTTATGGGGAACCATCTTCATGTCATACATCCTCAATATTCCAATTCACTCTTCTAGATCAGACACATGGTTGTTGGCAGTTTTATATTTGACAAGCATGGCATCGACATACACTTCCATACTTTTCCCGATCTGACTAGCGAACATCTTGTTGACCAAGCGTTGATATGTAGCCCCGACATTCTTTAGCTGGAAGGGCATAACTTACTTTATAACAATATACGTTATTTTCGGTCATGAAGCTAGTATGTTCTTGGTCCGCTGGATTCATCACTATCTGGTTATATCCAGAATACGAGTCCATGAAGGACATGAGCTCGTGACCTGCCGTGGCATCTACCAATTGATCAATCATTGGCAGTGGGAAACAATCTTTAGGACAAGCTTTATTTAAATCCGAGAAGTCGATATAGGTCTTCCACTTCTCGTTTGGTTTCGGGACTAGCATGGGATTGGCGACCCAGATCGGGTATTTTGCCTCCCGGATTAACCCGCATTTTAATAATTGAGCTACTTCTTCCTCAAGGGCTTCCACTCGGATCGTTCCCAAACGTCTCCATTTTTGAGATTTTGCAGGCACATTCTTGTCCAAATTTAAGGTGTGCATGATTACATTTGGACTTGTTCCCACCATATCTTCATGTGACCAAGCAAAAATGTCCAGGTTTTCCTGTAAGAAATCAACTAGCTCATTCTTCCTTTTATCGTCAAGATTATTCCCAATCTTTAAGACTCTTGAAAAATCTTTGGGGTCGATATTTACTTCCTCGAGCTCTTCTATGGCTTGGAGTTCTGATCTATCTTCGCCTACCCATGGGTCAATATCCTCGCATTGGGCGACGTCGCCATCCTCTTTTTGCTGAGGTTCTTCTGTCCCGCGAGTAACTTCTACTTCTTGGGACTCCTCACTTCCGTCATTTATGACCATCGCTTGCTGCCTGGGTTGTGATTTTCCCTTCATAGAGATGATATAGCATTCCCTGGGAGCAAGCTGAAGACCTCTGACAATGCATAATCTCACGACTGAGGGGAATTTCATTGCTAGGTGGCGGATAGAGGTTATGGCTTCAAACACCATTAGCGTAGGTCGGCCCAAAATCGCTTTGTATACAGCCAGACAATCGATTACCATGAACTCAAGTAACTTGGAAACAATTCGCGAGTCTTCTCCCAATGTAACCACCAATCCGATCGTCCCCATGGTTGCCGACCCTTCACCAGAAAATCCATACAGAGTCATTGAGGTTGCCTTCAAATCAGTTATAGATAACCCCACTTTTTCCAGGGTGGACATGAAAAGTAGATTCCCGAAACTTCCATTTCCCACTAGTGTTCTTTGAACCCTCTGGTTGGCGAGTTGAACGGTTATGACCAAAAAACGTTATGTGGGAATTAGACATGGCTAGCATCCTCTTCCGTGAAAATGACTGGTTGCTTTTCCAATTGTTGCAGTTTTGATAACCGTTGTTCCGGGAAAAACTCCACCCCGTTATGGGACTTCAGTTCGTTAACATACCTCTTCTAGGCCCCGCTGCTCGTGCCTGCCAAATGAGCTCCTCCCAAAATGGTAGTTATATCTCCCCCCACTATTAGGGGAGGGTTGACCTGATTTGCTTGAGCTCCAAGTTGGTTAGTCAGAGCTTCTAGAACAGGTAGCAAGGTCTGATCAATGGGCTGACTCAGATTCACCCGATTTTGGGTGTACTGGGCCAAAGGTCCCGCCCGCCCTATTGAGGGTTTCAATTTCATCCTTCAGCTGTCAGCAATCATCAGTGGTATGACCAATGTCATTATGGAATTGGCAGAAATTTGACGAATCTCTCTTTGCCCTCTGGTTCTTTAACGGTTCTGGCTTCTTCCATGGAAGGCGATTAGAATTTGCCAGGAAGGCGTAGTCTCTAGTGTCTGTTAGGTCGATATAAGTAGCGTAAACAAGTTTGAACTTCTCCACAGACTTATTTTTCTTCGTCCCACTCTGGTCGCCCTCATCATTTCCCTTCCTTTTGTTATTCCCCCTTGGTTATTCTGGGTAACGGTTTGAGTCGTAGCTGCAACATCTGTTACCGCTCCTACGGGCTGAACATGAGTCTGGCTGGTTCTTGCAACAGAAGCTCGCACCTCCTCTAGTTTAATCCATTCTTGAGCTCGGGCCAAGAATTCATCCACACTCTTAACTCCTTTTCTTTGGAGTTCCTGCCACAGGTCGCCTCCGACGAGGATTCCTGTCCTCATTTCCATTTGCTTAGAACTGTCATCAGCATCCCTAGCTCGTACAGCGACATTGGAAAATCTACTTAGATATGCTTTCAATGTCTCGCCAGGTTGTTTCTTTACATTGGCCAATGAATTAGTATCAACCCTAGTTGCCTGTGAAGCTTGGAATGCTTTTTTGAAATCAGAAGAAAACTTCTTCCACGAGCTTATGGAATGCCTCTTGTATTGCTTAAACCATTGCCTGGCTGGCCCAACCAGAGTTTTAGGGAATAAAATACACAAAAGACTGACATTGTGAGCGATCATCATGGTGTTAAACATTTCGAGGTGATCTGATGGAGCTCAATCTCTATCAAATTTTGACAGGTGTGGCATTCTAAAGCCTACAGGATATGTGGTCGCCGTAAAATTTGGAGCGAAAGGCTCGTGCTCCTCATCTGCTCTTCCATTAAGGATAGTCTTTCGAAGGTTTGTTCCCTAGTCCCTGGTTACCTGGGGGCTGTTCAATAGCTCCCATCCTATCGTATGTGTTTGATGGGTTATTGTCCCTCCAAGCTCGAGCTTGGTTTGATGGGGCATTCCTGTTATCGCATACTATGGACAGACCTTCTTCTTGTTGAGTATAGCTAATATCTTCATCATGAGCCGGATTCATTCTTTGCGAATTCAAATGATAGCGCAAATTGGGTTACAAATCGTACCGAGGGCTCTGTGCTGACTCAACTGGTTCCTTAGGTCACCCTCAGACCTACTGATACGACGACTTTCAGTCCAATAACTCCCATTTGTGAAGCTTACATCTCACAGTTGGGGCCGAGGATCTGGATTTTCGACATGTGTTCATGGGACATAAGTATTGGTAGATGGGGGGGGGGGTATTTCTCCTACTATCTCCACAAGCTGGAATGTCCCGTTGAGGAAGAGGTGGTATCAGATGTCTTATAGGTGACGGGGGATTCCTTATTGGTGAGGCTAACCTCATTCCATCAGGGTGGATTAAGTTAGCCCGCCTCTGTTCTACTCCAATGTCTCTAGTTCTCTGTGCCTGGTGATCTGATCGCGGCGTATGAGGATTTGTTGGAGCATTTTGCCTTCGTGAGCCTGTCCTAGCCCCTCCTCATGGATTGTCATGGGCATTCCTAGGGACTTGTGAAGAAGGCACCAAACTTGGGGTTGCAGTCCTAACCGATCGATTGACTTGCTGACGATCCCTATGATGGGTGCTGGGTCGAGCATTCTGGTGATCCCGCCCTGCAGGTATAAAACTTGGAGTGGCGGTTCTGACTGATCGACTCGGTTATTCCTGTGGGACCTATGAGACCCACTCTGCCTCTTTCTGACATTAACGTCAGTTGCCAGAGGGGTTAACCGAGCCAAACCCTCCTCAATCTGCCTGTTTTCTAGCGAGATGGCTCCTTAACTTCATGTTTTCCAACTTGATGACAGTTAGGTAGTCTAGATTTTGACTCGGTGGCAATGACGCCGAACTCCCAGTACCGCCTTATCTCGCCAGTTTTTTTCCCAGACGTTGCTGAATCTCAGGCCAACGTTCGTCCGGAATAGCGATATGATGGACCTCCTGCCCACCAGGCTATTCTATCTCATTATCATGCATTGAGCGAGTGAGCACCATGATGAGAATCGACTGGGATATTAATGAAGCACTAATTTGCTCTCAATGAAAGCACCAAACTGATGATGCGGTTTTTCGTCAACAATGTATTAAGAAATGATAAAGGAAAATTAGTGCTTAATGGTAAACCGTAATGAAAATATCAAGAATTCACTTAAGAACACAGGACTTTTACGTGGTTCAGTGGTTAAAATCCACCTAGTCCACAGGTCAATATTATTGTTGTTTCTCTCTCTATTTTGGCAAAGTTTCTGTATTACAGAATCATCCCTCTTGCTGTCCAATATTCCCAGTATTTATAGGGGAATTCCATGGACAGGTTTGGGTAACCGCGTGAGTCAATCATGCATTTACATAATGTCTACATTCATTACAAATAATTCCCATTTATATTGGGATATGTTTTGATCACAAAATAAATATGTCCTACTATCTTGGATAATAAATATGACAGCCTGGTCATGAATAAGCGTTTAAGCAAATCCTGAATCTTTGGGAATCCTTTAGTATGCAGCATGCATTATATCTGAATAACCCAAGTTTCATTCTTCCACGGGCTAGTGTTCTAACGACTATCCGACCCCGAGCTAGTGCTTTGATGACTTATCTTATTCGTAGTTCGTGGTAAAGTCAGGACGCCTAACACCATGCTGACCATTACGAAGCTCGAGCTGTCTGTATACATAATAATCAGATATTCTACTTGATTACTTTTCCACGTATCTATCTACCAGCTGTACCCGTGCTGAGTGAATGCACTCATGCTAAGATTACGGTACAACATTTTTAATTTTCTGATATTTACTTAATAGTATCAACATAATATCAAACATAGTCTATATATATAATAATTTAATTCAATTATTTATTTTATTTAAAACATTTTCCAACTGCAATTATTTTAAGGGAACTATTCCGAACAATTTCAAACCATACAATGATTTCACAATACTACACACTTTTTGTTTATTTCTTTGAAGAACAAAACCATCTGGTTGTTCCATATAAACCTCATCTTCGAGATATCCACTCAAGAATGTTTTTTTGACATCCATTTGGTGAACATAAAGATTACATATAGATGATAAGACAAATAACAATCTAATATAAGTTGTCATTGCTACCGATGATATGTGTAAAAGTAATATATTCCCTCCTTTTCTTTGAATCCCTTGGCTACTACTCTAGCCTTGAAGGTTTGTATGGTGTCAACAATATAATATTTTATTCTAAATACCGATTTGCACCCATTGGTTTAGACCATTTTAGAAGTTCAACCAATTCCCAAGTATGGTTAGACATAATTGAATCCATTTCATCATTTATTGCTTCCTTCAAAAAAGCAGAGTCTCTTGAGGACATAGTGTTGGTGTTAATTAGAATAAAATTAGGGACGCAGCGGAAGGTGGGGAGGGGGATTTCAAAATATCATTAATACTAGCCATGATCAACACATACAAAGAAAATGAGAGTACCTCTTGAAGTCTATCAAGAATTCTTGAGTCTTTTAGTATAATCAACGATCTTCCTATCTAGTGAATACTTACACCCTAGCCTTCCAAGTCGTTCCTCTAACACACAACGACGTGTGTTGGCACATAGGATTCACAGGTTGATCATTTAGGCTCTCTAGATGCTCTTAGAACATGAGATCTAGAGAGTTTGGAGAAGAGAGAAGACTTGTAGAATGTTCTAGAAATTTATTAATTCAAACTGATCACTTATCTTTTATTTTAATAATTTATTTAAATCATAATTTAAATTAATAATTAAATAAACAAATAAATTAGAAATTCAAACTTCAAATCCCAGTTATAGGTTAACACCAAAGTGGCACCACTCATTGTGCTAGATAGTGAGTGGGGGTGTGCCAGTGTTATAGAATCCCTAATTTTTCTCATTTATTTGTTTAATTAATTTTAAGACTATATTTATTCCCAAAAATGAATATCAATTAATTCAAAATTAACCTTATCTTAAAAACTTTTGAATAATTATCATATAATAAGATAATAATTAACTCTCTCAAATATTAATCCAAACACTCATTAGTATTTATATTAACTAATATAAAGTTTTTCAAATAAAAACTAATTAGTTAAATAATTAAATGATTGCACATAATTATCACTATCTCTGGAAAATTAATTCCTTTGCAATTTAGCATTTTTCTTCATTAATCTTGCTTGTGACATCCTTACCATTGACAATGTAGAACAAAGGCGACAGGGGGACCATAGACCTGTAATACGAAGCTCCAATAAATCATATTATTAATTAAACTCTTTAATTCAATATTCTTAATTATTAATTTCATTATTACTCCACTACAAATATGGAATTGTACTCTAAGTAATTATAGAATTATATTTTCAGAGTTTTCTCTTGTGGTCCATTGATGTAATTAATAAATGTTGTTTTGTCATCCATTTAATTGTTTGCTAATTTGAAATACTCAATAATTACTGTTTTACACTTCTAATTACCTCTTTTTTATTAAGTACCATTATTTCACCAGGGAATACTTAATTTATAATCATATTATAGATTTGAGCTCAATAACTATTCAGTCCCAGAATTAACCCTTAAGGGAACCAATATTCGATTTGTTAGGAAAGCATGGATTAATTTATTGTAAAATTATGTTTCCAACCACTAGCCTCATTATTTTAAGAGACCTTAACGAATTAATCAAAAGATCAATAAACATGAACAAGTGAATGTCTTGGCTTTTGAAAGATTAATTACAAAGGAATCAAAGAACCCGTAATGAAACATAAAAAAAGAATAAAGAAGAGGATGCCCTGAACATCACTAACCTCTGGTAACTTGCCCATGTGATGTCACCTCTTCATCACCCCTTTCAGCAGCCCCAGAAGCCTCCACGGTCTCAGAGGGCTTTTTCGATAATCGGTCCTGGAACTTGGCGAGGTGTCGCCCCCACAGGGTCACGTCCAAGAATGAGAAGTCTCTTTATTAGTCACTACACCAAATATCACATTCCATAACACTGGATTATAAGTTTATTTAAAAAGTATTATAGTATATCTAAAAAAAAAAGCGCTAACTCCTTTAAAAAACAAAAACGCGGTAACTTTCCAAAAAACCCTAAATAAAAGCGCTAAATTATTTGTTTGGAAAAAAAAAAGCGAAATACAAAAGGAAAGAATTTTCAATTAGCCCTAGCTCTACTCCATTCTCCCTCTCTATTCATTGTTTTCTCTGCACTGCCTCAGACCACCCATTCTTCGATCGGAGATGCCGTCTCCTCGCCGCCTAGTACCAACAACAACAACAGCAGCAGCTTGATTGTCACCGCCGCCACTGCTGGGGGTGTTAAAGGGAAGAAGAAAACTAGTGGAGCGAGACTATGGATGAGATTCGATTGCTCAGGGCAATCGGAGCTCATTGAGTGTGACAAGAATACCACAATCTGCTGCGCCTCCATTCACCCTCGCGACTTGAGGATTATGTGACCTCTCTTTTCTCATTCCTCTAATATCCTTGGTAATTTCCCCTTTTTTGATGTGAATTTCTTCTAATTTCAATATCAGAATATTGTAAATTTTGTTTAGGGAATATATATATATGTCTTCTAGTTTTGAAAATTTAATGTAGTTATAGATTATTTTTATGAACAATTTAAGAAGAAACTGTTTTGGAGTTGTTCTCTTTCACCTTGCCCGTTCCCCTCACTATAATGAAATCTGCCGAAGCTATAGCTTTACAGTCCAATTAGTCACAAGTAGCTAAAGAATCGATGAGCCCTGGTATCTGATACTTTGTTTGTTGTATATTAATTATGTATGGTAGTTGGTTATGATAAATTGTATAAGTATATTTGCTATATTTGTCTTCCAGCAAGAGAGAAGGCCATTGTGGTTAATTTAGAATTTATTAAGGCAATAGTTACAGCTGAAGAGGTGTTGTTGCTTGACCCTCTTCGCCAGGAAGTTCTTCTGTTTGTGGATCAACTCAGGAAACAACTTCCTAATAAAGGCCCATTTCAGATCAATGGAGCAGCAGGTCCTTTTGAGGAAAAGGAAAATTAAATTAATGATTTAACAAGTAGACATTGGTTACCTGTTCCAGAGGTTGTTGAAGGTCTGCAATGTGAGCTTCCATTTGAGTTTCAAGTTCTTGAGATTGCATTAGAGGTTGCTTGTACGTTCTTGGATTCCAGTGTGGCGGACCACGAGAGAGAAGCTTACCCTATTTTGGACGAACTAGCAAGGAATGTAAGCACTAAGAATCTTGAACTCATCCGGAGTTTAAAGAGCAATCTTACCTGTTTGCTTGCACGTGTTCAAAAGGTATGCTTGATGACTTCATTTTATGTGTCCTTGCGATGTTATTATTACCACGTTTATCTTATACTCATGGTAGTTGATGCCATATAACTCATCTGGATTATGTTATAGTTTCATGAGGAGTAAGTAGATGTATGTAGGTCATTAGATTGATTTTAGAAATTTTATTTGAAGGGAGAAGGAAAACACATTTGGTCACAATACATAAAATGATGCCTCAACATTGATATATTTTTATTTTATTTTTTTTAATTATCTAATCAGATCAGAAAAACCTGCTACTTTCCTGTATTTCTAAAATGATAGCTATTTGGATTCCATAGATTAAGCATCCAAGGCCATATGTATGAGTCGGAACTCGGAATATCTTAGCTTGTTATGGTTGTTTAGCATCATGAATCAAATTGTTTCTTGTGAGGGACTGCTACTTGGATTATGGTTGTACTGATGATTCTCTTTAGTGGGAAGAAAATATAGCTATTTAGCTCTCTTCCTACTCTTTACAATAATTTTTTCTTTCAAGCACTGAACTTTGGGAGATTCCAAAAAGAGACGGAGCTTAGAACAACCAGTCAAGAGATAGGGTGAACAAGCCAGAAAACATAAGTAGAAGGCAAGGGATTTTGAGGATCCCCTACAACCTCCCAGCAAGAAGGAATTTACTCCAAATCTTTCCTATATTTTCATACCTCTTTATCTAACTATAAGAATGTAATGACCCTACTACTCTAGACTTTGGACCATTAATGAAAACTACACATAGACCCTAATCCTTAATAGAACTTACAAGTGAAAAGATCATAACTTTATTAAAACTTGTAAAAAAAAATGTTAAACTTACATAAAAGTTAAAGTAGGATATGGGATCCCATTGTTTTAAAAGGATTACATAACATAATTGTAATTAAAAGAGATTACATAAATAAGTGCGAAAAAATACACATAAAACCAAAGTAAAGACTTCATCCTCGAATCGAAACTCTCGGCTCTTTGAACCATTCCGCCTCAATACACATTCCCCAAGCTTCCAAGAACCTTTCCCGCCACTAAAGTTATTTTCCTGCACATATAAACAAAAAGGAGTGAGCCTAATGCCCAGCAAGGAAAATCTAACATATAACCATATACATAAAATTCATAATGTAACATAAAACATATCATAACACTTATATCACATACATACTATAATGGCCATTAGGAACACTCCTAAAAACCATTTATAACAAGGTGAGTATATTGAAGAAAAGGGATGAAAGTGATGAAGGAACTATACCATCAAAATACACTTACCAAGAATCTTATGCTCAAGAACTTAGATTTCCTAACCAAGAATAAAGAATAAGGTTAGAATGCTGAGTAGAAGACTGTGAGAACTTAAAGAAAATAATACCAATTGAACTAGAGTGTGGAATACCTTGAATGCTTCTATAGTCAATTTAAACCTTGAACCGAAATGCTATAAAACCTTACTTCCTAAGTGTTTGGTAAGCTTATAGTGATCAAGCTTTATAATTCCCAACCTAAGTGTTTACACTCTCACAATAACCTAGCAACAAGCAGCCTCTGAACTTAGTTTGATGAATGAATAAATGGATGGGTACTAGGTCCTATTCATAGAGTTTAGGAATGAAAAGATCTTCATTTAACTTGAATAAAAATAATGGCTTTTTTAAGTGAAAAACATTTGAATTATCGTTCAGCAGAGGCTGAAGACTTGTTCAGAAAGATGCTGGACTTATCAAGAGGTTAAAGGTTTGAATGGAGAACATTTTCAAAATGTTTCAAAATGCCCTGAAGGAGGCGATATATCGCTCCCTGTAGGCGATATATCGCCTGGGCCAGTATGCCCGAGGCAATCGTGCGACGTTTCGTGTTTTTCGTATCCCCTTACTGCGATATATCGCCCCCTATAGCTGCGATATATCGACATACGCTGAATAATTAAACACGAAATTACACAATTTTAGCTTAATTTGAATTGAGTAAACAGCCTTGACTAAGCCCTCTAACGTTTTCAAAGCTGCTGACTGAGCCTAGGATATTCAAATTTTAACCATAATAAATTTATTCCTCAAAATACTTAATCATTATTAAACATACACATGACATGTGCTATTATCTTATTGGGTCTTATCTAAACCTTATAATATAATAAATATTACCCTCAATATCAGTCATATTAATCAAACCTTAGGTTAAAATTAATATTCTTAAACTATAGGTTAAACTTAGAAAATCGACAAGTGTTACTATGAGTGTCCAAATAAATCCCAGTCTGAACCAAAAATCCACAGTCATAAAGATAATAATATTATTACAATTATACTACTATCTAACTTAGGTAAGTAAAGTTCTTTGGACTCTACAGAGAACCTCACCCTGATAACCCTGGATATCATGTACACACTTCCAGGACGACTTTAGCCTCTAAGCTCCACTGCTCCTTCTGGAGTAAACCAACATACGAGCATTTTATGAGGTTTATCAGATAAAAATAAATTTTTTTTGTCCTTTTCAAAAATATTTATGTGTATATATATTTTTAAGTTAAGTTTCTATTATGATGGGAATTTTATGTGATTACTTTTCATAGCTTCTTATAATGGAACTATGAAAGACCTTATATCTAAGTACGCAATAGGTTTCTTATAATTCTTATTTTCTTTTCAATTTCTTTAAGTTAAGGGTTATATTTATTTTATTTTATTATATTGCATTAAGCGTTATATTTAAAAAGGAATAAATGAATAAAAAAAGTCAAAAGGTACCTAAAGGTTTCAACAAGAACTTGAATAGGCAATGCTTTGGCTCTCTTGAAAAGTTTTTCTCACAGCCACAAACGAGCATTACCTTTTCCCTTGTCTGTAGTACTTCTCTAACATTACACTATTGCCCCATCTTCTGATCATAATTTTAGTTGTCAAGATTAAATTGAAATTACCTCTTTCCTTGTCCATAGTACTTCTCTAATTGTAACACTCTGGATAGCCAAGACCGCTATAAAGGTGCAAGACTTGCTAATCAAGTCATTAATTTAAAAACGTGTCATTAAACATGTATGAGCTAGGGTTAAAAAGGTTTTGGTCTCAAAAGTTTTATTTGAAATAATTAGGCTGTTATATACATGGGATCCCAAAAGGAACAGAGTTAAAAAGATGGGTTACAGAATTCCAAAATAATACAAACAACTGTTAGCCATACTAAGGCAAAATGGACAATCTTTAGGTCTCGCGTCCCTGCCTAAACTTCAACTGTGGCGGCTAAGTAGCTAGCCATGTACATTCCACTCGCAGAGCTCTCCATATCAAGGCTAATCAAGTTTACCCTTGCCTTTACCTGCACCACGTAGCACCCGTGAGCCAAGGCCCAGCAAGAAAACATGATGTGCAACACAAGCAGTAATAACAGATAACGTACTCACTAAGCATGCACTCTCATCATATAATCCACATTAATCATTCAACATAAATTCAGAATCATGGATGCAATCAAACACTTATAACATACATATCACATAATAATCAGGGCCGACAACTTAGGCTGCACCCTCTGTTTATCCCACTGACTCTGGCCTGATTAAACCGAGCTCAGTGCATATTAAGCTGTCCTCGGCTACTAGTGGCCAAGCCGCGCCCTGTGCGCTAGTGTAACCCTTGGCACCCTTAGGCCGTTGGTTCACTAAATAGCTTGCATGGCATAATATCATCTTTTCAAGCATACACGATAGGGAACCCTTAGTCCCAACACATATATTCAACCAGGTGCAGTTTTCTTACCTTTGATCTTTGCGGTTTTGGATTACGAGCAACGCTCCTCAAGAACGATCTATTCCCGAGCCTAAGCTTTTATCACCTAGACATAACCAAAGTACTAGGTTTCATTAATATCCAAATATAGGTTTTCGGGTATAAAACTAACTTCCGGGAAATCGAATCCCACCAAGCACGGTGGTGAAATTGATCCCGAGCACTCTAGGCTCACTTCCCGACCTTAAAAACCCTAAACATTCAAGTGCACAACTAAAGGCTGTGGCCCTCGCCTCAAAACAAAACCAAGGGCAGCCCTGGACAAAGACAAGCGCCGTGTCCCTAGCATTGGGCACCGCGGCGCTCACCCATGGCCGAGCCTCCTTTGCTTATTTTCAACCTAGGGCCGCAGAGCTCTAGTACAGAGCCGCGGCCCTTCCCTTCGAACCCAGAATTCCCACCATTTCTAGGCTTAAAACCTTAGCCAAAACCACCCTTAAGCTCCCTACTTCAACACCCAACAATCCCAACACTTTCAGAACAAGTTAAACTACACAATTCAACAGAAAAAGTCAACTTAAACTCATAGAAATCATACTTTTAATTCCTGAAAGTTAAGAGCATAAACAATCAAAACCACCCAGTCAAAGCTTAGATTTAAACCTCTAATTTATAAATTAAAGCTTACCTCTTCAATGGAATCCTTTCCCTAATCAAAACCCAGCTAATTTCCAAAGCTTTCCAGCTCAAATTCCTCCTTAAACATCAAAATTGAAATCACCTCAATACCCAGCTGAAAACTCAGAATTGAAACTTCAAAAGCATAGTTTGATCCTTACCTTAGCCTTGATTAAATATCTCCTGGATAATCTTTGAACTTAGCTTCAAATCCCCACTGAATTCCCAACAAATTCCCAGCTTAAAATCCCAGAAATTCTCTGTTTTATGTTTTCCTCCTTAAGAGAGAGAGAGAAGAAGAAGAAGAAGTCAGTCTATTTATGTTCCACTAGCTTCTATTTTGGCTAAGTCTAACTTTGGCTTAGTTAAGTCAATCCTGAGGCTCGGGGTGCCGGAAACGTCCCCGAGGCCAAAACGATAAAATTCCCCAATATTCCCGCCTAGACTTCCTAACCTCAAATATATCTCCATATATCTATTTTCATATCTCGATAGTCTAAATTGCTACCCGATACCTAAAACACCCCTGACTTATTCAAAGTCAACTGCCAAGCCCCGTTGTGACTTTTCCCCACTATCTAGCCCAAGGATCGTCTCGAGTCATGCTCTGCAGACCTACACACATAATAACGTGGTTCTCACAATTACCATATATACATATCACATTAATACCAATATAATCGTACAAGCATTATTATTCATATAATTATGCATTTAAATCAATAAAATCATTCAAATCACATTTAACCCAATAATGCCCTCCCGGCACACTAATCAAGGCCCTTAAGCCTCATTAGCGAATTTGGGGTCATTACACTAATATTACATTGTTGCCCCATCATCTGATAAAAATAGATTGTCAAGATTAAATTGAAAAAAAAAGCAGTTCTTGGAAGAAAATGGGAGATGATCTGGAGCAAAACTGGCTTGGGTTTCTCCAAAATCTAAACATTAAACCCTATTACAATGATAGTTACAAAGCTTTTTCCCATCCTTCTCTCTCTTTCTGCTTCTATGTGTGTGTCTCTCTCATCCTCAAATTTCTGCAACTAGTGGCGTTGTCATCAATTCCATCATTTTGGAAGAGGAAAAATAGAGTTGTTATCTTAAAAACAAATGTCATCTGAACACAGTAAGACAATACAGAAAATTGATCTGGTTTAATTTTAAAAACAACAATTATGACAAAAATGAGTCTCCCAAATGGTTTTAGTTGTTCCTCTATGCCAGTACAATATATTACATATTTATGACAAGTACATTTATGTATAATGGCAGGTGAGGGATGAAATCGAACATCTTTTGGATGACAATGAAGATATGGCACATTTGTACTTGACAAGGAAGTGGATCCAGAATCAACAATCTGAAGCTTTTCTGGAAGGTTCTGGTTCAAATAGCATCAACACTATTGCTACTCATCTTCCTCGGATTAGTTCTAGGATAAGTGGGAGTTTGGTGAGCAACCACTTGGATGATAATGATGTTCAAGATCTGGATATGTTGCTTAAGGCATATTTTATGCAGCTGGATGGAACACAAAACAAGATATTGTCTGTGAGTGCTATTTCTGATCCTAGCAATTTAAACATGATATTTCTGCCAATTTTTATTTAAAATACATGGAAGTGTAACAGTAAGTTTCATATAAGCTGTAATTCTGCAAGCATTTAGCATTTTGTGCTTTATTTTTCATGAAATTTTGATTGCTTGTCTACTTCTGGTATGACATGACTATGAGAATTTTAAATCTATGGGAAGTACAAGTTGGAGCTAACTAAACCCGTAGGTGAATCAACAAATTCGAGGTTTTGATTCTCATTTTAGTTGTTCTGTAACTTTTTTCTGAACTCAAGGGGTTGTCAAATTTAAAATTTATATTTGTTTCTTCTCTTTTGGACTAAGTGGAAGATTTACATTCACCATATAAGTCTCTGCCCCCATGGTTTTAAAGAAAGCCAGCAATTTCAAATGGCATGTTGTCAAGTTCTGTTAACAATTTTGTAGAAATCTGCTGTATGGATGACAACTAAGTTTTTGTTTATAAAAACTTCATTTTTGTACTAAATTATTCAATGGGTTGTAGGTTCGAGAGTACATTCATGACACAGAAGACTACATCAACATCCAACTAGACAACCAGCGAAACGAACTCATTTAGCTCCAGTTGACATTGACAATTACATCATTTTCCATAGCAATCGAAACTTTGATTGCAGGAATGTTTGGTATGAAAATTCCTTGTACTTTGTATGAAACAGAGGGGATATTTGAGCTCTTTGTTGGATGTATTACTGCAGGCTCTCTATTGATTTTCTTACTTGTTTTAGGATATGCCAGATGGAAGAAGCTGCTTGGCTCATAAGTTAACTTTGTTACCATCTCTTATTGTGTTTATATAATATGTAAAATTCATCAATACTGACTTCAATTGATAAATCTCTCTAGCAAAAAGTATCTGTATACCATTGCATATTTCTCTTGGGTTGGATGGAAGATAAGATATTAGACTTAAATGTGCTTAGGATCCGTGTTTTAAGAAAACCTTCGCAAAGCAAGTGATTTTTTTGTATTGGACCCTTTCTTCATTTGACTGGTGTTGCTATTTCTTTGTCCTGTTTTGATTTCTGATGCACTTGTCACCTATGCCATATCACCACACTTGCACAGAAGAATTGGACTCCACTTGTGGGATCCACCTATTTCATTGTCCTCTTTGTTTTTATTTATTTTTGGAATGATTTATTGGTATTTAGTTGAGTTTTATTGATGCCTTATGTACAATCATTGATAGGAAATGTGCCTGTTTGCTATTGTTTGCCAAATTGTTCTTACTAATTATTACAGACTTCTTGGTGAAGACATGGGAGATAACAAAGCAAGTAACCATGATAGCAAGGCAATGGAGGAAAAAACCAAACATAATACCCCTTCAATAGAGTATAAGATGCCTCTTGTTTGGATCGACTTAGAAATCACTGGTAAGTACTAATTCTGTTGTTTGATTGCTATGAAAGAATGCCTAGTTAGTGCATGCTTGCTATCTCCAAGGTCTTTTAGGAGACCTGCCTATATATTTGTTCGATTCATGTATGGATAGTGATATTCTCTGATCTTTTATCATTCAAATTTATTTATTTCTTACTTCATAATTTTTTTACATGGAGAAGAATAAATAATAATTTCCCATGGAATGAAAAGAGAAAATTAATTTCTAATAAGTTAAAAACTTTCCAAATCTATATAATGAAATGGACTTCCAAACCCTATTTAAAAACCAAATGCTTCAAAAGACTATTAAATGGTGACATTATATTCAGCAAAAGCCCCAACATCTATAAAACTAAAACTGTCCTTGGCATTATAAATTATAAATTTAGGAAATTTATTTTCAAGTTTCAGCTTTTATTTCCTTTTTCTTGCAGATGCACTTGAGATAGGTATTTTTTTTTTTAATTTGCAGTATCACCTATTTATATGTAATGTAAGAATATTAAATATCTCTTCAACCCATTGATTATGTTGCAAACTTATTTTTTAATATTAGTAAATTGAGTCTCTTTGTATGGAACTGAAACTCAAGGACAAATCACTATGTATATTTTCCAGTTCATTTATTATTATATATGTTTTGATTCACTTATATGCATGTGTAGGTTTGAATGTTGAAGTTGATCAGATACTGGAGATTGCTTGTATAATTACCGATGGCAATTTAAACAAACAAGTGGAGGTACTTTTCTATTTTGGTATTGTAATATGAACCTTCTTCTAGCATTTTTTTCTTCTACTAAAGTATTTGCTTTTGTGTATGGAAATTTTGGTTGTGTTTTCTTGTTTTTCATTTGACACCTCTTTCATATGTTAGTTTTTATATATATTGTGTATTCTTTTTGTTTATGTTTTTTTTTAATTTTATTTATCATTGATTGTAATCTTAATGTAGCGATTACAGACATTTATCTAGGCTCACTACCTACAAGGCATATCACAATTGCTAGTGCTGCACAATCTCTATAACATATCCATTGTGTATGTCTCGCAATGTGGTTATCTAGGCTATCAAAAAGTGGTTAAAACAGCTAGTGACCATAACTGTTTTAACAAGATTCCTCAACTTACTTTGGTTCAGCTGCAGGGTTAGTTAAGTTGATTTTTTAGTTTTTTTTTTCGGGTTGAATCTTTTGTATTTTGGTGCACATATATAAGTGAACCTTGCATCATTATTTATGTACACAGATTTAGAGAACACTAAGAGAAAAATAAGAGAGAAAGAGAGAGTTCAGTGAGTTATAGAGGTTGGAGTTCTTGTGAGAAGCTTGTTCAAAGAAAGCTAAAACTGAGAACTTTTCTCTTTGTACTGAAGCCTTGTAATTATTCTAGATTGATCATAGTGAAAACTCACATAGGCCAATTCCACTGAACCATGTATATTGTGGTGTTCTTTTGACTACTGTTTCTATCATTCATTAAAGTTTGTGATTTGTTTCTATTTCTCGCATTATTTCTTGTTTGTGTTTGTTCTTTTTTCTGGTTTGTTTTGTTGGTGTTCTTGGCAGGTTATTAAAGGGTTCAATCATTTTCAATATTATCCTTTTATACTAGGTACACTGACTATGATTTCAAGCTAGATTTCTCGAACGTAAACATCTTAAAAAACCATGGTGAAAACAAAAAAGAGTTTGGATTTCAGAAAAGAGTTAATTTTTCTTGAGTTATGTTGATAAAGAGTGAATTTATAATAATTTAGGATCAAAATATTGTATTCTTCTGTGATTCTATAGTAGTTCATGAGGTCTGTTGATTTATTGTTATGCACTCTACAATCAAATTCTTTATTTCACAATCTCTTGTATAGATTATGGCAAACTTTGACTCATGAAGGGTGATTTTGGTGCCTTCAATTTGTACAGTAGCATGTTAATGATTTTTGTTTTCAGTATTTATCACTATTATCTCTTTTTATTGTTGCTAGGTCCCAAAAGCTAATCTCAACAATTTTATTACTATTATGGTTGGATTAGTATGGTACATGTATAAATTTTGTTTAACTTCTCTATCATTTCCTTCCTCTCTTTCTCTCTCACACATATACATGAACACATGATTTCATACTAAAAAAAGAACCAATGTCTTTTAATTTAGTGTTTGGTTTCTTTGTTTGCTTTGGTGTAGTTGTGAATTCATTATTTTGTATGTGGTGTCATCTCTTGGAAATAATTTCCATAGAATTTTTCTTGAAGTAATTTGTGATGCTAGATAATAGCAATAAAATATTTCTTTGTTTATTTTTGCAGATGTGACAAGAGAAATTGAAAAGGATACTTAATTTTGAAGGCTTTGTGTTGGGCAGCTGTAAAATATTTTGAGCTGAAAGTAGTAGAATATGTTGAATATTTAAGACTACTTGAATACTTAAAGAACATTTTGTTGTTGATGACAATGTTGAATGTTTTAAACTAATTTTTGGATTGTTAATACAATGTTGAATGTTTTAAACTAATTTGTGGACTGTTAATACAATGTTGAATGTTTTTATTTTTTGTTATTTGAAAATCAAGTTCATTTGATGATGCCAGTATATATTAGGAAGCTAATTTTAATTATATAAATAAAAACTAAAAATATAATAGAATAGAATAAATTAGTGTTATATAAATGAATATATAATGAGAATTTAAATTTATCTAAATATTAAAATAATACGAAAAATGTGTTATAATATCTATTACAATAACACTTTTTATAAGTTAAGAATTTTGTTATGAAAACTTCATTATATAACACAAAAAATGTGTTATACTAATGTGTAGTATAACACAAATTTATAAGTATTGAAATGTGTTATATAATCGACTATAAATAATATAATTAAACACTTATCTATTTATTAAAATAACACAGAAAGTGTGATATCATTGACAGTATAATAACACATCTGTATAACAATGATAAAGTGTTATGTAAAGTACCGTGACCTACTATAACATAGTCGGTCTTAACACATCAAAAAGTGTTATGGTATGTTTTGATAACACATTTTTGGTGTTATTAAAAGCATTTTTTCTTGTAGTGAGTTGTACGCCCAACACCGATAAAGCATTTCCTCCAGAGACCTTGCTGCCTCGGCAACCTCCTGCTTGACCTTCTATTTGGCTCTCTCCTCGACCTCGGATAGACTCTTTTTAAGCACACCGACTTCCTCAAGTTTCTTGTTGAGGTCATCGATCTCGACCTGCAAATAGTCTCAACGCTGGCTCACCTTGATGACCTATCCCTTAGCGATTCACCCGCTATACTGGGATGCTTCCTAAGCAACCCTGGCCTTGTCCCTTTGTTCTTGGATCTGGGAGATACCGCAAATTTGGACTAAACTAGACTACAAAAAAATATATAACAGGTTTAGCTTGCGAAAAGGAGAGAAACAAAAAAATGTGCAGAAAAAATAGATAAATTACCATTAGAGTCATTCCCAAGGTTGACTCCAGGATATTCTATGGGGAATGCTCCTCTATGGCTCTAAGATCCTTGATTTGCATATGATTGGCATGGCCCACAAAGTGATTTTTCATCTCATGGAGGGACCCGTTAAGTGCCTCTGGGATCCTTCCGACCTCAGGCGGCATAACTGGAAGTTGCATAGATGGGGCCTCACACTGTATAACTTGAGGTATCAAGACAGGGTCGCGAGAAAGAGGCAGAAGGGCTTCGTGAATGGTAACTATTGTTACCTGTGTTGGCGGCTGCTTTGGTTGCTGTTTCTTTTGGGTGGAGCTGGCACCTTTATCTTTTGTAGGGAATCTAGTGGCAGCTCCGGCTCAAGAGGTGGTTTTCTTTGATATTCTCTGTTTCTTGACGACATGTCCATCTCTGTCCCTAACAGGCTTCAATGCACTCTTTAGGTCCATGTTTTCGTCTACAAAAGAGTGACCAGAAGAGTCAGACCCAAGGAATGATTAGTCAAGATAACACAAAGTAAAGAACAAAAAATTAATAACCTTACCCTCAGAACTAGAGGAGGAAACTACTATGATCAGCTCCAGGTTATGGGCTAGGCCTTGTAAAACCTCTAACTCTTAGATTATAGGAAGGAGCGGGGCGGGGGGGGGGGGGGGGGGGGGATTCTAATATGTTTACAATGTGCGACCTTCAGGGATCGGGCTCTTCATCTGGACTAGACTCATGCTCGGCTTGCCTAATACCCGGAGTAAATGTACCATGACACAGGGAAGGCCATGACAAGAGGTTTGTACTGTACTGTTAAAAAATAGTGGACCTAAAATGCAAGGTATTATCTACTATAGTACATCTAGGGTAACTATCATCATGGCGTACGACCAGTTGGTCAACACACTAAAGTAGGGTCACACTCAGGTCTAGATCAACCGAAAGTCGGCTTATGAGTTGCCTCAGATTGAATCAGACTAGCCTAAAACTGGCAGCAACCAAATTTATTTCTTTATATGGATTACTGTGGCCGAAGGTGCTGGCTACTGCCCCCGATTCGGAATGGCCTAGACCACTATCTTGTCTTTCTTCAGGAAATCTTCTTTTATGCACCAATTGTGCGACCTCCTCTTTCTCCTCAACTTTCAGTGACTGGATGGAGTTGCTAGGGAAAAGGGAGCTCGGGGAAACGACCTCTGGCCCTGATAGCCAACGTCTGATCCTTGTAGATCAGCTTGCAAGCCACCATGGTGGCATCATTCACAACCATCTGAAACTCGTACTCCTTGAAAGAAGCACTGGCCAGAGTTTGATATTGACCTACAAGGATCTCTAACCTCCCCGTTCTCTTATATATAGTTGCACAAGGTAACAACTCAATCAAAATAATTTTTAACTCGGTTAAGATAAAGAATTCAAGTACAAAGTTCAAAAAGTTGAGAAACTTACGAGCACAGTTGAAGTATCGATGAGTGAAATTCTTGAACCCATTTGACATAAAAAATTGGTCCTTATAGTCATTCGGGTGGCTAGGGAGTTCGATGACACTAGCAAATTTGGAAAACCAGGTGAGGTAGTAGAAACTGTCACCATGGCTTTTAGTGGTTGGGCTGGCTTTCAGACCAAAGAAATACATAATGTCCCTTGAAGTGGGACCTCCCACTCATTCTAGAGAAATAAATATTTTTCCCCACAAGGAGGCTATATGAATTTGGAGGAAGCTGGAACATAGCGAGCTCGGCATAGTTCACAACATCTACGAAGTACTAGTCTAGCAGGAGAAAGGCACTTACTTTCAGATGTTCATCACTCCAGGTCCCGAAGTCATCTTCCAATGGGGCACAACTTTGTTGTCCTCCCAAATGAGGTTGGGCATAAAACTTGAAAGAAATCTCTATCCCATGACTCAGCAGAATCTAGTTGACCTTGTCCTGGGTTGTTATCCAAGATACTATCATCTCGGCCGCAAAGAAGCTATCAGGTCATACCTCGGCCTCTCTCTCCACCATTGGGCCGAAGTTGGGAATGGGGTTCTCTGGGGCGACCTGCTTCTCTTTACCTCGAAAAGAGAAGCCTGTCAAAATCTTTTTCATAAAGGCCATGATAAATGGTGACCTGGGAATATATCTAACTCTAATGGCGGAAGAAATGGTGACCTAACGTTCTAAGGCTTCATTACTCGACCTAAAGCATCCTATGAGTCAAGACATGTGTGGTGCTCCAACATGTGTTCTCATGCACATCAATAGTTCATGCGCCCGAACCTCGGGAAGGTGTTAAAATTTCAGGATTCGCGTCACAAGCGTAGTGGTTTCAAAAGGCGATTTAAGGAAAAAATGCCTCCAACTCCGTAACCCCTAAGCTACCCAAATCTGAGCCAAAACCCTTGAACTTTCAGCCTAAAAACTCATATGTGATGTACCCAAAATTGGTATGTTTTAAATATTTATAACTCACAAGCGCACGAATCGTATATGAAGTATAGTGTTCGTGTAAGCACGAGATCGAACCCAAAGGAGTTGTCTAAAATAAAAAAGAAAACTATTTTAAAGCAAAATTAATAAATTCTAACCTAGCTCCAAAGATTGATAAGATTTAATGTCATGAACATAAAATAAAAGATTTAAAGTAAAGCTATTTAATATAATAAAAATAAACCAATTATGATTTGAAAATAAGTTGTAAAAGAAAGATTATTAAGATACTAGAATTCACAAAATGTTAGTTTAATAATACTTATATTGATTCCTAAGTTTTAGTGATAGTTCAAATAAGTTAAACTATCATTTTCCAGATAGATTTATAATTTTAAGCACAAATTATTTCTAAAAAGATAGGATTTTTCATCACTTTTCAAAATAATATAATTTCAAAGTATTTAATGTGAATCAACCTAATGAAACAACAAGAAAATCAAATAATATTATTTATAAGGAAAAACATAATATTTTTGTTCTAAGCATTAGATGTGTACAATTTAATGACACATCTTACACAAAGAATATTATGTTTTGCAAAATGAACAACAAAGTGCAATATTATCTAACAATCCAACATATGAGATATTAAAGATGAAAGACATATATGAAGAATAAAAATCCATAAACTTTGTTGCATTAGAAGGGAAATCAACATACAACATAAATATTATCTAGTTACAAGTAGCTTCATCATGATCTTAACAATCTTATGAAAAAGATTGTAAGAACATAACTAGAATAGAAATTACAAAATAAATAAAATACATACTTGAAAATGCTCTTGAAAAACACCAAAATGGAAGGGAGAATGGTAGAGAGAAAATGGTAGAAAAGAATATGGTAACCAAAAATTAAGCACACCCAAAATGGTCTTGGAATTCCATATTTATAGCCAAAATGAGATTATTAAAATAATTATTTTAAATTAATTAAATTGATTAGATTAATAATAATATGGCAAGTAGGGGTAAATTGTAGGGGTGATGATGATTTTGGGGAAAATGTTGTAGAAAAATTGGGTAAAAATGTGGCATTTTTGGACATAGTGGACAAAGGTACATTGTTGGGCTCAAGACACCATACTCCTTTTGTTTGCTTGGGCTGGCAAATGGCTTAGGAGGAGCTTCGAGTGGGCCTGGGCTTGGAGCAACAGGGAAGAGGTGGGCCTGGCTGGGTGATAGGCTTCGTTGAAGCATGTAGCTGGGGAGCTGAGGGCTGGGCCTGGTGTGGGCCCAGGTGGCTGGGAGAGGGCCACACAAGTTGGGCCGAATGGCTGGGCTGGGCAGGGGCTTTGGGAGGCTTTTCATAAGTGTTAATTTTTTTCTTCATTTTTCTTTCTTTTCAAGAGAAAAAATGCAACAAATTCTCTACAAAAATAAACTTAAATTAAATTAAAACTAAATATTTTCAATAATAAAATATACAACATAAGTTCCATGAAAATATTAATTAAAACTTAATTTACTTAAACATTTAAGCTCAAAAGTGCATCTTTTTACTTCTAACTTAACAATATTAATTTTAAATTATTAAACTACAATATATTATAATAATACATCTATAAAAACATATCAAAATCTAAGAAATTACAATAAGACTACTAAATTAAAAATTACTTAAAAACTTAATAAGTTACTTAAAAACTCAAAGACTAAGCAACAATTAGCATAAAAATGTTGTAAGATAACTCTATTTTGTAGAGTTATCCCACCCCCGAACTTAAAGTTTTACTAGTCGCAAAAGAAAAATTAAAACACACATTTTTTATTGGTGATATACAAAGGATTTTCTCAAAAATTGTACAATGAAAATAATTCTAAAAAATTATTATGGATAAAAGTTAAGCTTATGTAATTAATTAAATTGTCAATTTTGCTTTTAAAAAGAGGTTTTCATTAAAATTAATTTTCACTTAAACTTATAGGAAATAAAAGTGTTCTTATTATGAAAAATGTAATTTTCATTACAAGCAAAATTAACCCAATAATTAAAGACAAAGCTTAAAAATTATTTGTGCATCCTAAGATTCAGCATGAGTCATTTATTTAGCTCGTGTACAGCTGGCGAGTAAAGAACTATAATAGAAGATCCATAAGTCCATATTTTCTCCACAAAGGCAACACGGTTCCCCAGGTCAATAACACGAGCTGGGGAATGCAAAGCAATAAGCATGAGCTTGTAATGATTATAAGGCATTGCATCCGTGACATGAGCTCATGGTGCATTCAGCTTGGGGTACGCTGGAGATCTGACTTATCCTTTGATCCTTAGAAACCCAGATACGTTTCATAGACGTGCATGGTCAGACATGGCATGTCCGCAGATCCCTGAAAACCCAGATACGTTACATAGACGTGCATGGTCAAACAGGGCATGTCCGATGATCCCTGAGGTTTTAAGATCAATTTTACCAAATAATCGGACCATGCCTTAGGATGAATTGTAATATTTATAATTAGTATGGTACAAATATCACTGGGGGTTAAGTCATGTGATGACCCCAAGGCCTGTCCAAGGATTTTCTCTATAAATATAAAGACCTTGGATAAGGAAAAGGAGAATTGTTTTCGGTAATACAAAAAACTCTGTCAAAATTTAGAGAGAAAAACAGTAATAATATAGACTCGTGGACTAGATGAATTTTAACAACCGAACCACATAAAAAAGATGAGTGTTCTTGAGAGTTCTTTTTTGGTTCTCTTGAGTATCATTTTCTTGTTGAGGTTTATCATTAAGCACTAATTCATCCCAGCTATTTTTATAATTCGTTGTTCGCAAAAAACCATGTCAATAGTTTTGTGTTTTCGTTGAGAGCTGCAGATTAGTGCTTTCGTCAAAATCCCAATCAAAGTTCATCATGGTGGTCACTCGATCGAGGTACGGTAATGAAATGGAATAGCCTAGTGGGCAGGAGGTTCACCATACTGCTGTTTCTGATGAGCATAGCCCTGAAATCTAGCAATGATCGAGAAAACAACCGATGGGCCACGACGACACTGGGAGTTCGGCATCATTGCCACCGAATCCAAACCCAGGTTACTTGACTGCGGTAGAACTGGAAAACATGCTGTCAAGAAGCCATTTGGCCAAGGCCAATAAGCAAATCAATGAGGTTTTGTCTCGGTTACCCCCTCTTGCAACCGACGTTAATGTCAGAAAAAGGCAAGGCATGTCTCATAAGTCCTGCCGGAATGACCAATCCAAACCAAGTCGATCGGTTAGAACCTCGACCCCAAGTTCTGCGCTCATGGCACAAGATCACCAAGATGTTCAGCCTAATAGCCCTCCTAGGGGTCATCGGCAAATCAGTTGGTTGGTTAGGACCTCGACCCCAAGTTTAGTACCACCATCGTATGCGCCTTAAAACGCCCATGGCAACCCACGGGGAAGGTCTGGGGAAAACTCACAAAGACAACATGTTCCAGCCAACCCTCCTGCGTCACGACCAGATCGCCAGATGAAGAGAATTAGAAATGGTGGAGCAGAATGACCGTGGGCTAATTTGGTTCGTCCTGACGGAATAAGAATTTCCTCGCCAATTAGGCATCCCCCATCGCCCATAAGACATCCAACATTGCCTCATTCTGCGCGAAATGTTCCTGCTTATGGGAACAGCAGGAGAAATCCTCCTCCCGCTACCCTTACTTATGCCCCGCAGAAACACGGCAGTATCCCAGATCGTCATCCTCATCCGCGAGCACTAAGCTTTGCTAATGGGAGTTATTGGTTTGAGAGCCGTCGAAGTGGCAGGTCCGATACAGATTTGAGAAATCACCTAAGTTTGGCTCAGAGCCCTCAAGTCGATCCCCAGACCAATCTTCAAGATCGCCTAAACTCACAGAGGAGAAATTCAGCCCAAAATGGAGTCAGTTACACTCGTCAAGTGGGAGGTCCTTTCGAAGTACGTGATAATGGGAATCTCCCACCAAACCAAGCTTGGACTTGGAGGGAAAACAACCCGCCAAACGCGTACGGTAGGATGGGAGTTGTGGAACAGCCCCAAAACAACCAAGGAATCAAAGACCAAACCCTCAAAAGGTTAGCCCAAATGGAGGAGCTAATGAAAAGACTCCTATCAGAAAAGGAAAAAGATGAATATGATTCAGGGGATGATCTTGAGATTTTCGCCCCAAACATTGCGGCGACTGCATACCCACTGGGTTTCAGGATGCCACATTTATCCAAATTTGATGGAGATGGAGATCCGTCTGACCACTTGGGAATGTTCAACACCTTGATGATGGCCCACAACATTGGACCCGAGCTAAGGTGCCTAATATTCCCCTTGACTCTGATCGGGCCGGCTAGGCAATGGTTCAAACAGTACAAAAAATACTCTATCAGCTCATGGAAGAATTTCTCTGCTGATTTCAAGAGAGCTTTCAGGGCTTCTCAGATAGCTCGGATTAAGGGTGACTCCCTGGCAAATGTAAAGCAGCAGCCCGGAGAACCTTTGAAAGCATACCTGAGTAGGTTTGCCAACGTTGCCGCATGAGCTAGAGACGCTGACGAGAGTTCTAAACTCATGGCAATGAGGACGGGGATCCTTGTGGGAGGTGACCTATGGCAGGAACTACAGAGAAAGGGAGTTAACAATGTGGATGAGTTCCTGAACTGAGCTCAAATGTGGATTAATCTAGAAGAGGCGCGAGATTCTGTTGCAGGAGCCCGCCAAGCCCCTGTTCAACCCGTTGGAGCAGCAACAAATGTGTCTGGTGCTACAGCTCAAACCATTGCCCAGAATAACCTAGGGGGTAGTAAAAGAAATGGAAATGATGAAGGCGGTCAGATCGGGTTAAAGGAAAACAAATTCGTGGAGAAGTTTAAACCGATCTATGCAACTTATTCCGACCTCACGGATACTAGAGAGCACATCTTCTTGGCGAATTATGCCCGCCTTCCATGGAAGAAGCCAGAGCCGTTAAAGAATCAGAGGGCAAAGAGAGATCCCTCGAAATTGCATCGGTTCCACAATGATATCAGTCATAATACTGATGACAATAGACAATTAAAGGATGAGATCGAGACTTTAATCTGGGCGGGACCTTTGGCTCAGTACGCCCAGAATCGAGGAACTCCCAGATAGCCCCTGGACAAAACATTCCATCAACTCCGGAGGCTCCAATGAATCAAAATGGAGATCAGGTGAATCAAGACAGCCCTCCTCCGATCATGGAAGGAGATATAGCAACCATTTTTGGAGGTCCTCACCTAGCAGGCACGAGCAGAGGTGCCCAGATTAGGTATATCAATGAGCTGAAATCCCACAACGAAGTGGAGTTCATCCCGGAGCAATGACTATCAAAGAACCGGCAGTTAGAAAAGCAACCGATCATTTTTACGGAGGAAGACGCCAGCCATGTCCAGTTCCCGCACAACGACCCTCTAGTCGTGACGATTCAACTCGCCAACCAAAGAGTGAGAAGGATACTAGTAGATAACAGAAGTTCTGTGAATTTACTCTTTAGGTCCACCTTAGAAAAAATGGGGTTATGTGTAACCGACCTGAAGGCAACTTCCATGATTTTATATGGATTTTTCGGTGAGGGATCAATGGCTATTGGAACGATTGAACTAGTGGTAACATTGGGTGAAGGTCCACGAACTATCTCCATACTCCTTGAGTTTGTGGTCATCGATTGTCCAGCGGCCTATAATGCGATCTTGGGCCAACCTGCATTGATGACGTTTGAAGCCATAACCTCTATCCGCCACCTAACAATCAAATTCCCTTCCTCTGTGGGAATATGCACTGTCAAAGGCGATCAGCTCGCTGCCAGGGAATGCTATAGCATTTCCATGAAGGGAAAATCCAAACCTGGGCAGCAAACAATGGGCATATATGATGGAGGCGGGAATCCCAGGAAGTAGAAGTTGCTTCTTGAATGGAAGAACCTCAGAAAGCCAAGGATAGAGGCATCGCCTTAAGTGATGATATTGATTCGCGAATGGGCGAGGATAGATCAGAGCTCCAAGCTATCGAAGAGCTCGAGGAGGTAAATATCAATCCCAAAGATGCTTCGAGAATCTTTAAGATTGGGAAAAATCTTAACGATGAAAGGAAAACGAAGATGATAATTTTTTTACAAGGGAATCTAGATATTTTTGCCTGGTCCCATAAAGACTTGGTGGGAATAAGCCCGAGTGTGATCGTGCACATCCTAAACTTGGATAAAAGCGTACCTGTGAAATCCCAAAACAGAGATGTTTAGGAACAACCCGAGCTGAGGCGTTGGAGGAAGAAGTAGCTCGGTTATTAAAGTGAGGGTTCATTAGTGAAGCAAAATATATGATCTGGGTCGTGAATCCTGTCCTGGTCCCGAAGCCAAACGGAAAGTGGCGGACCTGCATCGATTTCTCCGACCTGAACAAAGCTTGTCCTAAGGATTTCTTTCGATTGTCGAGAATTGATCAGTTGGTAGATGCCACTGTGGGGCACGAGCTCATGTCCTTCATGGATGCATATTCTGGATATAACCAGATCGCGATGAATCCTACAGACCAGGAGCATGCTAGTTTTATGACTCCAACAAATGTATACTATTATAAAAGTATGCTCTTTGGATTAAAGAACGTCGGGGCTACCTACCAACGGTTAGTTAACAAAATGTTCGTTGGCCAGATTGGAAAAAACATGGAAGTGTATGTCGATGATATGCTAGTCAAATCCAAGACTGCCGACAACCATGTATCCGACCTAAATGAATGTTTTGAGATCCTAAGGAAATATAACATGAGGTTGAATCCCCAGAAGTGTACTTTCAGAGTGGCGTCGGGAAAGTTTCTGGGATTCATAGTCAACACAAGGGGGATAGAGGCAAATCCAGATAAAATCGAGTCATTATTGGAAATGCTTTCCCCCAGCTCGCATAAAGAAGTCCAAAGCCTGACTGGAAGAGTGACAGCCCTTAATCAGTTCATTTCAAAATCCATTGACAAATGCTTGCCATTCTATAACTTGCTCTGAGGGAATAAGAAATTTGAATGGACTGAGGAATGCAAACCGGCATTTCTCAATCTAAAAACACATTTGGTCGAACCCCTAGTATTGTCCAAGCCAGTGGAAGGGGAGCCCCTATTCCTTTATTTGGTTGTGACAGAAAATGCAGCCAGTGCCGTGTTGGTTCGGGAAGAAGACTGGGTTCAATAACCAGTATATTATATAAGCAAAAGACTTCTCGGAGCTGAATCATTGTATCCCCTAATGGAAAAGATGGCGTTCTACCTGATATTAGCCTCCAGGAAGCTTAGGCCATACTTCCAGTCCCATTCAATCCATGTCATGACCGACCAACCTCTAAGGCAGGTATTACAAAAACCTTAAGCGTCGGGACGTCTCTTAAAATGGGCAATCGAACTCAGCCAGTTCAAAGTATTGTATGTACCACGGACATCAATCAAAAGCCAGGCCCTTGCTCATTTCATGGCTGAATGCAGGGGATTTCAAGAGGAGCTTTTGAAAGAACCAGTACAGATGTTGTGGAGAATATTCGTGGATGGCTCCTCTAATGAGAACGGGTCCGCAGCTGGGATCCTATTGATCTCTCCGGAAGGGCATCGATTCCATGTCGCGCTACGATTTGGGTTCAAGGCATCGAACAACGAAGCCAAGTACGAGGCTTTGTTAGCCAGGCTTAGAGTTGCAAGGTAATTGAAGGCCAGGGTCATCCAGTGTTATAGCGATTCCCAACTCATAGTCAATCGAGTGTTAGGAGAATACCAAGCGCGAGGTACCAAAATGGCAGCTTACCTAGCTAAGGTGAAGAAAGAGCTATCAGAATTTGAGTATGGCATCGTCGAAAAGATCCCTCGTGAGCAAAATGCTAACACAGACGCTTTGGCGAGGCTCACCACCTCCAAGGAAGCTGAGACTTTGAACGTAGTACCGGTGGAATTCTCAGAAATTCCAAGCATAGCAGGAAGCGCAATGCGGGTCGAGATGATCGACACTAGGCCGACCTGAATGACCCCCATGATATAATATCTTACAATAAGGAAGCTACCTGAAGAAAGAAAAGGCGTGAGAAGGATAATCTATCAAGCTCCAAGATATGTAGTCGTGGATGGAACATTGTACCGATGTGGCCATTCCTTGCCTCTTCTACAGTGTGTTCTGCCAGAGGAGGCTAAAACTATTCTACAAGAGGTGCATGAAGGCTTCTATAGGGATCATGCTGGGGGGCAAAACTTGGCCTTAAAAATATTAAGGTAGGGTTATTTTCGGCCAACTTTAACAAAAGATTCTATCTCCCATGTTCGAAAGTGTGACAAATGCCAACGATTCGCCATAGTCGCACAAGCTTCGTCGGTCGAGCTAACAATGATCTCATCCTCGTGGCCATTTGCAGTATGGGGAATTGATTTAATAGGAGCTTTACCTACAGGAAAGGGAGGAGTTTGTTATGCGGTGGTGGCCATTGATTATTTCACGAAGTGGGTAGAGGCCGAGCCTTTGGCAACCATCACCTCAAAAAGAGTCCTCAACTTTGTGATTAAGAGCATTGTGTGCTGATTTGGGCTTCCTAAGAAGATCGTGTCAGATAATGGAACTCAGTTTGACAGTGATCTCTTCACTGAGTTCTGTGAAAAGCACGGCATAGTTAAAAGTTTCTCCTCGGTTGCATACCCACAGGCCAATGGGCAGGTTGAGGCCGTGAATAAGATCCTCAACGTGAGTCTTAATAAATGGTAAGACGAGGCCAAGGGACACAGGTACTATGGGCATACCGGACCTCCCACTGGACTTCCACGGGACACACCCCTTTCTCCCTGACTTTCGGAAATGAGGCCATCCTTCCCGTCGAAACAAAAGTAACCACGCATAGGTTCCAGACATTCATCCAAGAGCGGAATGATGAGTTGATCAAGGCATCTCTCAACCTAATTTATGAGAAATGAGAGGATTCACAACTACAGCTCGTGCATTACCAACAAAAAATCACTCATTATTTTAATTCCAAGGTCAAAAGGTGTAGTTTTGGTTTGGGCGACCTAGTCGTCCGAAGGGTCTTTTTGGCAAACAAGGACCCCAAAGACGGTGCCTTAGGTCCAAACTAGGAAGGGCACTATCAAATAGTGGAAGTCATTCATGAAGGAACTTTCAATTAGCTCGACTTATTGGAGAAACAGTCCCACGGACTTGGAATGCCATGCACCTGAAGAAGTATTACCAATGATGATACCATCCATCTATGTAAGGCTTAGTTATAAAAGCCAATTGATTAAGAGATGAAGGGATCGTTATGTATTTCTTGTCTTTCATATAGCTTATTTATATATTGGTTCGTGTGATAACACTTAAAATCCTGGATATAACTAGGTACAAAACTATCCTAGATACAATCGGGTCCAAGACTTAGAAGTTAGTAAAATTGATTAACCGATGTTTGTTTTGAGAAAACATGAGGTGTGAATAAACCTAGCACGAACTAAGTTTTAAATAATTTAAAACCCTGGATACAACCCAAAACTTAAAAGTTAGCAAAATTGGAAATTCGATGGCATCCCTAGAAGCTCGAGATAGCAGTAAACCTAACGTGGACTAAGTTTGAAATATTTAAAACCCCGAATATAACCAGGTTCAAGGCTTGATACTTAACATGTATGATATAAATCGACACATTAATTTTGGATATAACCAAATTCAAAATATCTATCCCGATCTAAAAATCGATTCCTAAGATTTTGAATGTGCAAGTCTAGAAAAGCATAAACATGAGAGACAATCAAGGAAAAGACAAATAGATAAAAAGTTAGATATGTGAATTAAAAGCAAATTTTCTCGAGGAAAAATAACCTCAAACTAGGCTGAATGGCGAATGTTTACAAAAGAAAAAATAAAAGAAGGGAAAATGTCATCACGCCTCTCCAGGGCGTTTTGAGGATGTAACCTCTTTAGTTTCCTGCTCGCCTGCGGTGGAAGCATCCCCAGTCTCAGACTGCTCTTGTAGGATTTGAGCTTTGAACTTCTCGAGGTATGGATCCCACACTTCAGGAGCCAGGAAGGAGAAGTTACCATCCTAGTCGAAGGCCCAGTAATGATACAGCATGCTCTCCATGGAGGACAGCGAGGCTGCTTTCTCCTCTTTAATAACAACCTCGGCCTTCACCTGCTTGGCTTTGGCCTCAGCGACCTTGACTTAAAGAGCGGTCAAGGCAACGTTTGTAGCCTGCTCACTTTCTTGAGACGATGCAAGGGCAGCCTTGGCATCGAGCTCACCTTTTTGAGCAGCTGCAAGGGCAGCTTTGGCAGCAGTCTGGGCAACCTAGAGCTTAACCTGAAACTCCTCATTCCTAGCCCTGACCCGGGCTATACTGCGGTGCTGAGCCAGGACCAAATGCAAAAAATAAGGAAACAAGTGAGATGCATGTTGGGGTAAAATAAAAAGAAAAAATAATAAATATATGTTCAACTGAGGAAAGTTATCCTACAGTGAGGGTCATCCCCAAGGCAGACTCCAAGACGTTCTCCAGGCTCCTCTCTTCTATTGTCCTCAGGTCCTTCAGGTTGGCTTTGTATATGTGCTCCTCCACGTGGTTCGCCGTCTCATAGAGGTCCCCCGGAAAGTATCGGAGGTCTTCTCCAAGTCCTGAGGATTGACTGGGATGCGCACAGTGGTGGTGGGGACAATAGGAGATGTGGGATCAGCTTGTACTATCTGATCCCGAGCAGGAACAGGTGGAAACCGAGGAGGAGGCGGAGGAGGACCCCCTTTTTCCGTCGCAATGGGAGTCAAAGCTGCCGAGCTCGTGCCTTTCCCCTTAGTCGGAGATTTGGAAGTATTCCCTGTCGCAGGGGGTGTCTACTTTGCTGCATACTGGGGTTTCTTTACAACAGGCCCTGAGCTGGTTTTTCCCTCCTGGAAAATCGTGCGGATGTCGGGAGCTCCTGGTTGTGAAATTTCTTTGCCTAAAAAGAATGAAGGAAGTTAATATACAAGTAAAGTCATCAGTTTACATAAAAGAAATAAATGAAAGTCCTACCCTCCAGGCTAGGGGAGGAGTCTATTGTCACGACCTCCGGCCTTAGGACTGCTGGAGGAGAGGGGGAGTCTAAGTCTACAATTTCTTGAATTATGGGAGGTTCAAGCTCAACTCCTACCTCAGGGCTAGACTCATCTACATATTGCCTAAATACAGGGGCAAAGATGCCTTGGAGCAAAGAAGTCCACGACCTACGATTGGTTCCATATTCCTTAAAAATAGCTGACCTAAAGGTTGAAGTGTTGTCTAATACGACGGTACCCTTAGGATAACCTATATCATAATGTAACACTAGATGATCCACACATTGGAGCAGGGTTAGATTGCGATCTAGATTACTAGGATGGCGGTGAACGAGCTGGTTGGGATTAAATCTAACTAACCTAAAATCGGCGATAGCCATGTCTAATTCCTTAAAGGGATATGGGTTACCTTGGCCAGAGGGGCCAGCGACTGCCCCCGATGCAGCTCGTTCTAGGTCAAGGCCCCAGGCAGCCTCGGGAGCCCGCCCCTTCCTCACAAGAGGGACCTCATCTTCTTCTTGTTCCTCCCCGTCAGCAGCCTCATGGTTTTCTTCTTGGGGAGGTGCGAGCTCGTGGACTACCGGAAAGGTAGCCCGGGTCCTTCTTAAGGTCAACGTTTGGCCTTCGCCGATAAATTGACACGCTAGCATCGTGACGTCATTCATGAGGTGGCGGTAATCCTTCTCATGGACTGGAAGGCCAGATAAAGTCTCTGTCCTCGCAAATATGGCTACAAAAAAAATATAGCAAACTCAATCAGTATGAGTACAAGGAGTATAGAAATTAAGTAAGAAATAAATGATTTCACGAGCTGAAAAAAGAAAAAATACTTATGAGGGCGGTTGAAGTATCGATTCTCGCAGTTGCGGAACCCATTCGACAAAAAGAATTGGTCCATGAACTCGTTAGGGTGACTAGGGAGCTCGATCATCGGGGCTGAATTCGGGAACCAAGTGAGATAGTAGAATCCATCACCTTGGCCTTTTTTCTCCGGGCTGGCCTTAAGGTAGAAAAAATAGAGGACGTCCGCCAGAGTGGGGACCCCCCCGCTAGTGTTTTAAAAAGAGGTATTTCAGCCTCGCCATAAGCTGGTATGAGTTGGGGGGGGGGGGGGGGGGAGGGAGCTGAAACAGTGCAAACTTCACATAGTTAAGGAAGTCAGCGAAGTATTGGTCAAGGGGAAGGAAGGCCCCTGCCTTTATGTGCTCATCACTCCAGGCCGCAAAGTCGTCCTGGAGTGGCGCACTGCTTCATTCCCCTTCGAGTAGAGGGCGAGCAATAAGGATGCTAGACCCAATCTCTATGTTGTGGCTCAGCATTATTTTATTGACCGTTCCTTGGGTCGTGATCTTGGAGACAATTGTCTCTGCCTTGAAGAACGCGTTAGGATCAACCACGATCTCTCTCTCCACCAGAGGGCTGAAATGAGGAATAGGAGATTTGGAAGTGATTTCTTTTCCCTTGTTGGTTTGTTGAGATGAGGGGCCAGCTGCACTCTTCTTGGGTACGCTCTTCTTGGGTGCCATTAGATCGCCTAGCGAACAAGAACAACAAGTCACTTAATAGGCGACCTAATATTTTATAAAGATAAAGGCAAGGAAGCACAAAGGGAAATCGTGCTTTTGATGCCCAAGCTGAGTTAATCTCAGCCCGTTGCGTGATGCCACGCGCTATCCTACTCTACGCGCTTCAGTTTCCCCAACAAATCCCTGGTGTTTAGGGATCCGTGTGTCAGAAAAACCCGACCACTACTGTCCTTGGGGGAGGTTTAGAGTAAAACCACCCAAGAAAGCGTGTTCCCTAAGAAATTTGATTTTTGAACCCTAACCTTTCATTTTCTATACATAGAATGGGTATTTTCTAAAGTTGCCAAAAGTTACCCAAATCTACCCAGAAAATATCCTATGTCGTGAATATCATAATTTTAGGAAAGATTCCAAACCTTCTGTGTAAACCTAAAGTTGAAACCTATGTGCCAAAAAATCCAGAAAACACCATAATATTGACTACCGCGAAGCATGAAGGAGCATGGTAAATAAAATGCAGAAATCAATAAAGAAAGAGCCCATGTGAAGTGATAGGACTTATAGTGTGGTCGTCGATAGAGGAGGTGTATTTCGTAAGGACTGGAAGATTCACTCCTGGGCAGCAGAACAGCTGGGTCTCCGAAAGACTTTGGAGCAAAGGGTTTTGGGGTTTTTTCTTTTCTCTGAGAAGGAAGGAGGTTTGAAAACACAGAAGATAGAAGATGGAGAAAATTTTCAAATGAAAGATGGTGCTTTGGGGGAATTGTCTATCCCTTTTTATACGTAAGTGACATAGATATATGTGAGCCACCAGATTTGGCGAAAACCAGATCCAAGGGCTATGTTTCGAAGGGCGAAACGACGGCAAAAAGTTAGCTAAACCATTATTGCAGTCCTCGAAACCCGAACAGATGCCAATCGTAGTGTTCCACGTGTCCAGTACTCGAGTAGTGGGCAAGCCTGGGTAATCGCGACAGAAGTTAAAAAGTCCCCACCGTGTAAGTCAGAAGGTGACGTCATAAAACACGAGCAAGGACTTGGGGGCAAATGTGCGTCCTAAGATTCAGCACGAGTCTTTTATTTAGCTCGTGTACAGCTGGCGAGTAAAGAACTGTAATAGATGATCCATAAGTCTATATTTTCTCCACAAAGGCAGCACGGTTCCCCAGGTCAATAACACAAGCTGGGGAATGCAAAGCAATAAGCATGAGCTTGTAACGATTATAAGGCATTGCATCTGTGACACGAGCTCATGGTGCATTCTGCTTGGGGTACACTGGAGATCTGACTTATCCTTGGATCCTTAGAAACTCGGATACGTTACATAGACGTGCATGGTCAGACATGGCATGTCCGCAGATCCCTAAAAACCCAGATACGTTACATAGACGAGCATGGTCAAACAGGGCATGTCCGATGATCCCTGAGGTTCTAAGATCAGTTTTACCTAATAATCGGACCATGCCTTAGGGTGAATTGTAATATTTATAATTAGTGTGGTATAGATAACACTGGGGGTTAAGTCACGTGATGACCCCAAGGCTTGTCCAATGATTTTATCTATAAGATATTGGATAAGGAAAGGAGAATTGTTTTCGGTAAAACAAAAACTCTGACAAAATTTAGAGAGAATAACAGTAATAAAATAGACTTGAGGACTAGGTGGATTTTAACCACCGAACCACGTAAAAAGACGAGTGTTCTTGAGAGTTCTTTTCTGGTGCTCCTGAGTATCATTTTCTGGTTGCGGTTTATCATTAAGCACTAATTCATCCCAACTATTTTTATAATTCGTTGTTGGTGAAAAACCGCACCAACATTATTCATATTTTTAAGAGAATTAAATTCAAACTTAATCAAGATTTTTATCGTTGAAAATGAAAAATATCACCAAATTTTTTTGTTTTTTATTTTTTTGCTTTTTATGAAAATGAAAAAGTTTTGATATATTTTTTTTATCAAGATAACAATATATATATGTGTGTATGTATTTTTTTTCTTACAAAACAACACAAAAATTAATAAAGTTTTTTTTTTCCAAACAAACTACACAAAACACAATAAAACAAAAATTAACACAAAACATAAACACAATAAAACATACTCCCCTAATGATAATAACCATATAAACTTAATAACCCCAAACTTAATTTAAACATTGTCCTCAATGTTTCAAAATATAAATATAAATGACAATTTACAAGAGGATAGAGTTTAGAATGGTCGTACCTCATTGTAGTGCAACGTCAAGAGAGCAAGAAACACTTAACAAGAGTATAACACACAAAAGGAAACACGAAAACAAGCACACAAAATTAAACACACAAAACACATAAACACAATTTACCAAGAGTAATTGCAAGCAATCAAATAACTTGGTAACTAGAATCCTCAAGGAGGATTTCATCAACTTCATCTGTTTTTAATTCTAAAATTGGTTTTAATTTTTGTCTATTAACTTTAAAAATATCACAATTGTTAGGATTTTCAATTTCGATAGCTCCATGTGGAAAAACAATACGAATAATGTAAGGACCAGACCACCTAGAGCGTAACTTTCCTGGGAATAAATGCAACGAGAATTGTATAAGAGGACTTTCTGACCTGGAGAAAAATCTTTTCTCAAAATATTTTTGTCATGGTAAACTTTCATACGATCCTTATATTTTTTTAAATATTCATATGCATCATTCCTAATTTCGTTTAGCTCATTCAATTGAAGTTTTATTTTCTCACCTGCCTTGTCTAAAGAAAAGTTTAATTGCTTAATTGCCCAAAAGACTCTATTTCTAATTCAACAGGTAAGTGGCACGCCTTCCCATACATAAGTCTATAGGGTGTCATGCCAATGGCCGTTTTGTACGCGGTATGATACGCCCATAATGCATCAGTGAGTCTTAAGGACCAATCTTTCCTAGTTGGATTCACAGTTTTTTCTAAAATGTGCTTTAACTTCCCTATTGGACACTTCGACTTGACCACTAGTTTGCGAGTGATATGGTATTGAGACTTTATGTGTAATGTCATATTGTTTCATCAAATGTTCAAATGGTTTATTACTAAAGTGTGTACCGTTATCACTAATGATAGCACATGGTGAACCAAAACAATAAAATATATTTTCTTTCAAAAACTGAAGCACAATTTTGTGGTCATTAGTGTGGCATGCAATAACTTCAACCCATTTAGACACATAATCAACTCCAACAAGAATATAAAGATTACCAAAAGAGTTAGGAAATGGTCCCATAAAATCAATGCCCCAAACATCAAATATGTCAATAATAAGAATAAGATTTAAATGCATCATGTTTCTTTTAGTTAAACTTCCTAACTTTTGGCAATGTTCACAAGCTTTACAATAAACATATGTATCATGAAAGATAGTAGGCCAATAAAAAACACATAGTAAAACTTTAGCAGTTGTTTTCTTACCACTAAAATGTCCTCCACTTGCATGATCGTGACAAAAAGATATGATTTTATATTGGCCACAATTTGGAATGTATCTTCTAATTATTTGATTAGGGCAGTATTTAAACAAGTAAGGATCATCCCAAATAAAAATCTTCACCTTAGAATAAAATTTAGATTTATCATACTTAGACCAATGAGATGGTATTTCTTTAGTGACAAAATAATTAACAATATCAACATACCAAGGCAAGGAACAAACATGCATCAATTGTTCATCAGGAAATGTTTTAGTGATGGGAGTGGAGTCATGTATAGTTTCAACAATAAGTCTAGATAAATTATCAGCAACAACATTTTCAGATCCCTTTTTATCACGTATTTCTAAGTCGAATTCTTGTAAAAGTAGGATCCAACGAAATAAACGAGACTTAGCATCTTTTTTCGACAAGAGGTATTTTAATGCAGCATGATCAAAATAGACAATAATTTTAGACTCTAACAAATAAGATCTAAATTTCTCCAATGCAAAAACAATAGCAAGCAATTCTTTCTCGGTTGTGGAATAATTTAATTGAGCATCATTTAAAGTTTTTCTAGCATAGTAAATTACATGAGGTATTTTTTCAAGTCTTTATCCTAAGACAGCACCTATAGCATAATCAGAAGCATCACACATTATTTCAAAATGTATTTTCCAATCAAGGGGTTGAATAATGGGTGCAGTAGTCAATAATTTTTTTTAATTTTCCAAAGGCAACATGGCAATTATTATCAAAGGAAAAAGCATTTTCTTTTCCATGTAAATGACATAAAGGCCGGGAAATTTTGCTAAAGTCTTTTATAAATCTTCTATAGAAACCGGCATGGCCTAGGAATGATCTAATTTCTTTCACAGTTTTAGGTGGGGGAAGTTTTGAAAAAAGATCAACTTTAGCTTTATCAACTTCTATTCTCTCGGATGAGATTACATGACCTAAAACAATTCCTCTTTTAACCATAAAATGACATTTTTCCCAGTTAAGCACAAGGTTTTTCTCTTTGCGACGAATTAAAACAAGTGAAAGATGGTACAAACATTCATCAAATGAAGAACCAAACACAGAAAAAACATCCATAAACACTTCAAGAAATCTTTCAACCATGTTAGAAAAAATTGAAATCTTACACCTTTGAAAAGTCGCAAGTGCATTGCATAATCTAAAAGGCATGCGATGATAGGCAAAAGTTCCGAAGGGGCATGTAAATGTAGTCTTTTCTTGATATTCTGGGGCAATGGGGATTTGGTTATATCTCGAATACCCATCAAGAAAACAATAATATGCATGGCCAACTAAACGTTCAAGCATTTGATCAATAAAGGGTAATGGAAAATGGTCTTTTCTAGTAACATTATTCATCTTTCTATAGTCTATGCACACTCTCCACCCCGTTTGTACTCTAGTAGGGATTAATTCATTTTTCTCGTTTTCAACAACTGTGATCCCAGACTTCTTAGACACAACTTGAACTGGACTAACCCATTGACTATCAAAAATAGAGTAAATGATAATTGCATCTAATAATTTTATGACCTCTTCTCTAACTACTTCTTTCATATTTGGATTAAGCCTTCTTTGACATTCCCGAGAGGTTTTAACATTTTCTTCTATATGGATTCTATGCATACATATGGATGGGCTAATTCCTTTAATGTCTCCAATGGTCCAACCTATGGCCTCTTTATGTTTTCTAAGGACATCTAACAATTTATCTTCTTATTCTTTGTCTAAGGCGGATGCTATGATAACAGGTAAGGTTTCAGACTCTTCTAGAAAGGCATATTTTAATTTTTCTGGCAAAGGTTTAAGGTCTAACTTTGGAGACTCGAAAATTGATTGAACGTGATCTAAGGGTGAAAAAGGTTCAACTTTGGTTTCATTTAAGGGTATAGACTCTAGCAAAGAATTTACATCATCATTAGAATCGTAAACATGCAAGTTCATACCAATGTATTTTTCACAAAAGTCAAGTAAGTCATTTCCATCATTTCCACAAATACTATCTATCATGTTAACTTCATCCACTTCCTCACACTCAACAGATTTAGCAACATTAAAAACATTCAATTCAACAGTCATATTTCCAAAAGATAAGTTCAAAATACCATTACGAAAATTAATGATTGTATTAGATGTAGCTAAGAATGGTCTACCTAAAATGATAGGAATTTGAGCATGCACATTTTCCACAGGTTGAATATCAAGAACAATGAAGTCAACAAGAAAATAAAATTTATCAACTTTTATCAAAACATCCTCTATAATGCCTCTAGGAATTTTCACAGAACGATCAGCTAATTGAAGAGTTATAGAAGTAGGTTTTAGTTCACTAAGACCAAGTTGCTTATAAACAGAATGAGGCAATAAATTCACACTAGCACCCAAATCAAGTAAAGCCTTGTTAATAAAATGATCACCATTAATGCATGAAATTGTGGGACACCCAGGATCTTTATATTTAACAAGACTCTTATATTGAATAATTGATCTAGTCTGTTCAGTTAAAAATGCCTTTGTAGGAACATTAGTGTTTCTTTTAACAGTACAAAGATCCTTTAAAAATTTAGAGTAGGCAGGAATTTGTTTAATGACATCTAAGAAAGGGATATTGATACTAACTTGTTTAACAACTTCTAAGATGTCATTATATTGGCCACCTTTTTTAATTGGAAGTAATCTTTGTGGGAATGGGGCTTTTGGAATGAAAGGATGGATTAGAGTTTCCTTGTTTGAAGAGTCATTGGCATTAGAACTAGAAGGCTCACTCTTTTCTTTTTATTTTTATTTTTCTTTTTCAACCTCGGGTATGTAATCAGGTTTGACAATGTTCTTTCCGGACCTAAGAGTTGAAATTGATTTGACTTCTCCATTATGACTAGACTTTCCTATCTCATATTGACCTTTTGGATTAGGGATAGGTTGACTAGGGAATGTTCCATTTTCTCCATCAGCTAAAGTAGTGGCGAGTTTTCCTACTTGTGTCTCGAGCTTGGTAATTGATTGAGACTGATTTTGTAGGATTTGTTAAGTGGATTGCATAAATTGTTGTAAAATATCTTCTAAGGAAGGTTTCTTTTGTTGAGGATATGGTTGATTTTGTAGGGCATGAGTTTGGTTTTGCGTGTTGTAATGGTGCCCTTGATTCATTTGAGGTTGGTTTTGTCTCCAAGAAAAGTTAGGATGGTTTCTCCAATTTGGATTATAAGTGGATGAAAATAGGCTATGATTTGGTTTCCCATAAGCATGAAGAGCAGTGGCCTCCTCAAAAAAGGTTTCTTGGTAGGAAGAACATGATTGTGCATTATGGAAAGGACTAGAACATATAGAACAAACATCTTTTCTTGGTTGTATTGGAGAATTTATAGTTTGGCTTATAGCTAAAGCTTCTACTTTTCTCGCTAATTGGTCTAAGGATGTTCTTAAGTCTAATTCATCTTTTAATTTATACATTCCTCCTCTTTTTGGTGAATTAGTTGACCTAGACCTAGGATCAAAATAATTCCATTGTTGTGAATTGACAGATAAATCTTCAAGGGTGTCCCAAGCCTCTTGTCCTTGAAATTTAAAAAAAAATTCTGGTATGCATAGATTGAATCATTTGATGATTAGAGGGAGTCAAACCATCATAAAAATATTTTACAAGTCTCCATTTTTCAAAACCATGATGAGGACATTTTAATATAAAATCTTTCCCAACATTCATCAAACTCTTCATTATCTTTTTTAAAAAACTCGGAGATTTCTCTCCTTAGACTATTAGTTTTAGACATCGAAAAAAATTTCAGCACGAATTTATTATAAAGTTCATCCCATGTAGCTATAGACCCCATGAGAAGGGAATTTAACCAAGCTTTTGATTTGTCTTTTAATAAAAAAGAGAATAATCTTAGTTTGACCGATTCATCGGAAATTTTTTGAAATTTAAATGTTGAGAAAATTTCTAAGAAATCTTTGACATGCATGGAAGGATCCTCTCTATCTAACCCATAAAAATATGACAACAATTGAATGATTGCTAGTTTAAGCTCAAAATGAATAGCAGAAGTTGTAGGAAAAACAATACATGAAGGAGCATTAGATGAAATAGGTGCAAAATATTCAAGCAAAGTTTTTTCAGGCATAACATTTTCATCAACGAGATTAGCAATTGGTTCCACGATGCTCAAATTTTTACTAACACTTTCAATTTCAAACAAAGATAAACGTCTTTTTACTAATCGATTTTTAGAGTTACGTTCCCAATGATGCATACAATTTTCACAAAGCAACAGAGATAATCTTAAACTAACAATTTTCTGATGTGGAAGATCAGTAAAAACAGCAACCACAGAGCATACTTAGAATTTCTTAGAGATTTCACAACAATATAATTTTTATGGTTCACTTGTCCCCAGGCCTATTTGATTCCACTTACTCGCACACTACTAACAACTCCCCGAGGTTAATTAGTAGAGGCGGATTGGGAATTTTGTTAAAATTTCATTTAAGCAAAAATTGCTTATGGTGAAAGGACAAGATTTAAGATTTTTTTTTCAAGTATTTTTTCACAATTACACAATAATATAATAAAAGACAAAGAAAAATAAGGTAAAATTAAATAAGACTATAAAAATTAGGCAAGAGTAGGGAGGCATAGCATGCCATAAACCATAACAAAAATAAGGTAAAAAATAAGAGGCACAAGTGCCATCAACTAAAACATAAGCTAAAGACTAGGAGGCAAAATTTCCATCAACTAGTAAATTGCACAAAAATATAACAATACGATAAATAAAGAAAGTTACAACAAATGTTAGGAGGCACAAGTGCTGTCAACTAACAAAGATATACAAGGAATAAAGTTACAACTAAATTAGGAGGCACAAGTGTTGTCAATTAATAAAACGATAAATATAAATATATTTTTATGGATGGTGGAACCGTTCCAACTTTTCTTTTTATCTTTTTTTTTTAGTTTTTTATATAAATATATATATATTATATTTTTGTATATATTGTTTTTTTTAAGTGCAAAAATTAAAATAACTAGTAGAAGAATTCACTAACCTTGAGATAAATTTCGTTTATTTTCTTGCAACTCCCCAGCAACGGTGCCAAAAACTTGATGGACCCAAAACGTGTATATTTTAAATATTTATAACTCACAAGCGCACGAATTGTATATGAAATATAGTATTCGTGTAAACACGAGATCGAACCCAAATGAGTTGTCTAAAATAAAAAAGAAAACTATTTTAAACCAAAATTAATAAATTCTAACCTAGCTCCACAGATTGATGAGATTTAATATCATGAACATAAAATAAAAGATTTAAAGTAAAGTTATTTAAGAGAATAAAAATAAACCAATTATGATTTGAAAATAAGTTGTAAAAGAAAGATTATTAAGATACTAGAATTTACAAAATATAAGTTTAATAATACTTATTAGTATATTGATTCCCAAGTTTTAGTGATAGTTAAAATAAGTCAAATTATCATTTTCCAAATAGATTTATAATTTTAAGCACAAACTATTTCTAAAAAGATAGGATTTTTCTTCACTTTTCAAAAAAATATAATTTTGAAGTATTTAATGTGAATTAACCTAATGAAACAACATAAAAATCAAGTAACATTATTTATAAGGCAAAACATAATATTTTTGTTTTAAGCATTGGATGTGTACAATTTAATGACACATCTTACACAAAGAATATTATGTTTTGCAAAATGAAGAACAAAGTGCAATATTATCTAACAATCCAAAATATGAGATATTAAAGATGAAAGAAATATATGAAGAAGAAAAATCCATAAACTTTGTTGCATTAGAAGGGAAATCAACATACAACATAAATATTATCTAGTTACAAGTTACTTCATCATGATCTTAATAATCTTATGAAAAAATATTATAAGCACATAACTAGAATAGAAATTACAAAATAATTAAAATACATACTTGAAAATGCTCTTGAAAAACACCAAAATGGAAGAGAGAATGGTAGAGAGAAAATGGTAACAAAAAATTAAGCACACCCAAAATGGTCTTGAAATTCCATATTTATAGCCAAAATGAGATTATTAAAATAATCAATTTAAATTAATTAAATTGATTAGATTAATAATAATATGGAAAGTAGGGATAAATTGTAGGGGTGATGATGATTTTGGGTAAAATGTTGTAGAAAAATTGGGTAAAAAGGTGGAATTTTTGGACATAGGGGACAAAGGTACATTGTTGAGCACAAGACACCATACTCCTTTTGTTTGTTTGGGCTGGCAGATGGCTTAGGAGGAGCTTCGGGTGGGCTTGGGCTTAGAGCAGCATGGAAGAGGCAGCCCTGGCTGGGTGATGGGCTTGCTGAAGCATGCGGTTGGGGAGCTGAGGGCTGGGCCTGGCGTGGGCCCAGGTGGCTGGGAGAGGGCCACACGAGCTGGGCAGGGGCTTTGGGAGGCCTTTCATAAGTGCCAATTTTTTCCTTTCTTTTCCTTGAAAATGCCATTTTTTTCTTCATTTTTCTTTCTTTTCAAGAGCAAAAATGCAACAAATTATCTACAAAAATAAACATAAATTAAATTAAAACTAAATATTTTCAATAATAAAATATACAACATAAGTTCCATGAAAATATTAATTAAAACTTAATTTACTTAAACATTTAAACTCAAAAGTGCGTCTTTTTACTTCTAACTTAACAATATTAATTTTAAATAATTAAACTACAATATATTATAATAAAACATCTATAAAAACATATAAAAATCTAAAAAATTACAATAAGACTACTAAATTAAAAATTACTTAAAAACTTAATAAGTTACTTAAAAACTCAAAGACTAAACAACAATTAGCATAAAAAATATGGTAAAATAACTCTATTTTGTTGAATTATCAGTATGTTCATCTTGTAAACCCCGAAAAACCTAGAAAAATTACCTATTTCCATGCGCTTAACTTGACCATTCCTAGTTCTATCTGTTTTGGTTTGATATAACCCAAACTAAACCAGTGCATAACCAAAATAAGGCAAAAACTACTGGAAGAATTCACAAACTTGTGAAAAATAGGTAAATAAAAAAAAAGAATTTAATCTAGAGATGAAGTGTACTTATTGAGCGATTCTTGATCGAGGTTGTTGAGAAGAACAAAAATGGTGAAGAATGGAGAGAGAACTGGACAATGATCGTCTAAGGAGAATTGTGGGAAAGAGAGGATTCAAAAAGTTTGAGAGTTTTTTAGAACAATGAAGGGAAAGGAAAAATTTGAATGCAAAGGTGGCTAGGCTAAGATTCTGTTCTCCCATTTATACGTAAACTTCTGGGACAAATATGAGCCACATGATTAAAGTAGAAAGAGATCCAAGGGACAAATTTAAATAAACTAAATGGCGGATAAAAGTTGACATGACAACTGTCACAATACTCGAAACCCGAACAGGCGCCTATGACGAATAGACATGTGTCCCATACTCGAGTGAGTGGGTGGGCACGTTTTCTCATAACAGACGTCAAAAAGCCCCTACTGTGCAGTTAGAAGTGACATCATGCACAAGTGAAGTTACCCAAATTTGTATGTTACCATATTAATGTGCGATTAGCCATAACTGTCCTTGGGAATCTCCTATAAATACAAGGGGAATGGACAGAAAAAGGGAACGGCTTTCTGTATGCAAAAACTCTGTTGAAATTATCATAAACAATTTCATCAAGAGTCCTAAACAGATCAATAAGAGTCCACCGAACCACGTAAAATCGCGTGAGTGCTTCATGTTTTTATTTTTTGTCATTTCTTATACATTCGGTTTTACAAAATGCCCAATCTCCCTGTCTCGGATTTCTAAATCCCCTGTTGGCGAAAACCTGCATCAACAATCAATAACTCATAATTACAAAATTGTTAGCAAGGGCAACCAATATAATAAGTCATAATTAATAATTTAGTAATTACTTATTACTATTTTGGCAATTTATCATTATGAATGGGTAACTCATTGTTACAATTTTAACGTATTATTATGAAGTTGATAACTCATCATTATGAACCTATAACTCATAGTTGCAAAATCGGTAATTCATTGCTACGAACTTGTAATTCATTGTTACAAACTTATAACTCATTGTTATGAAATTAGTACCACGCCATTAAGAAATTATAACTCATTGCTAAAATCTTGTAACTTATTGTTACAAACTTATAACCGTTCATTACGAAATCGTAACTCATTGTTACAAAATTAATAACTCATTATTATCAAAATATTTAAATAACCCTTTATTAGCTCTTCTCACACTTCCCCTCTCCCTCTCCCTCTCCCAGTTCTCCATTAGTCACACAAAGAAATGCTCATAAATGAACAAATAAAAAAGATGTTTAATGGTGGACATAAGTAAAATATAATTTTGTCCCTCCAAGCTCCATTATAATATTATCGAAAACATCAAAATTTCATAGTAACATCATTCGATTCACTGGATTCTATAACTAGAACTCAGCGAGAGATGAAGCTACAGATAGAGACGGAGATCGCAACGAAGTGCATCAATGTTGAATCTGATCAATGTACCGTATATTTGTAAAGAAATCAGTTAAACGTATATATATCAAATAATTAATTGATTTGCCGTATCTTCGTAATTTTTCTTAGAAAAATATATATTCATTTTTATGTTATTACAGGATGCTTGTTTGATAAATGCAGTAACTCATGAACATTAATGAAATATAAAATTCTAATAATAAGTATGAGTTTGTTTATAAAAAATGTTAAAAAAGAGTATATATATTAAGTTAATGATGATAAATTTATTGTAGCTATATTTATCATAGATTTATTATTTTTTATTAATTTTTTTTTACTCAGTTCTTTTTTATTAATTTTATTCATAACTTTAAATTCAAGTTTTATTTTGTTAAATAAATAAATATTCAAAAGGATCATCCTATTACAGGATTTTTAAATTATAAAATAACTAATTTCACACTTTTATTTTAATTTAATATGAAGTATACAAATTAATATCATTATAACTTTATGTTTCAAACTTTCTTCTTATTATTAGATTTTATTAATATTAGAAATTACAAGTATTAAAAACAAAACAAAACAAAACTCATTTTATTGTTTTCTTTATTTTGTGAGGTGTGTTTGTAGTAATATAAAATAATGAGCTGATAAGAATTAAATTATAATTTTTTTTGTTGGGCCAGCTGAGTTGTTGTGATTTCTGCCGTATATCTTTAAAATTAAATGTTATTATCGTACAGTATTTTTCAATTTTTGTGCTGTATTAAGAGTAAATCTGTAAGTTTCCCAACATTGTAGGTCTGTGGAGGTCCAATTCCAAATGTATGGGGTTTTACGTTTTTAGATAGCCACGCAATTTTTATTTTTTATTTTTTATTTTTGAAGCCTCAGAATAATTAATTAATGATAAAAGTATTCATTTCTTCTTCTGTGGAAATTTTATGCTGAAAACTAAAGCAAAATGAATACGCACCATCCCAATCATTTTTTTTTCTTTTCTTGTGAAATCTTTCAACCATATGACTCCATATTCGTCCCCACCCGCCCAAAGAAAAGATAAAAAAGAAGAGAAAAAAGAAAAAGTATGCAGAAAGTGTGATTAATTGGCGTCACATTAGTCCTCCCAAATTTTGAAAAATATAAAATGAAAAGTAAACGGAAAGAGTGATAAATTTGCGTCACATTGATTTGGGCATAAGGCATGCTCACTCAGGTCAATAATTCGTAAAATACCTTGGTAATACGAGAGATATGCTGTTAATAGACAACATGACAACAGTAACGCATGTTTATCATCTACTCTATCTACTGTGTCACTATCATTATGTGGTTCCCTCTCCATACTTAGACAGCTTTTCTTGATTGGCGCAATCCTTGTTATATTTTGGGAAATATTTATATTTTAGGAATTACTTTATTTTGACTTTTTATGTTTAGATGAATTTTAATTTCAATTTTTTGTCTTAAAAAAATTAATATTTTTTTAATTATTGTGTTTTATAAAAAAAGTTAAATAACACTTTGGGTCTCCAAACTTCAATAGTTGTATCATTTAAGTCCCCAACGTTTTTTTGTTTGTAGCAATTACATCCTAACATTTATTTTTTGGCTCAGATAGGTCTCGAATGTTATATTTTATTAAATAAACTCTAATTTATAAAAGTAAAATGAGATTTTTACAAAAAAATAACATAGCTCCCATTTTTTCACTTTAAGTCCCTTTTAATTAATTAATTATTACCAAATATATTATTTTGATAAATTGACCTAAATATATTCTTCAAATATTAAGAAATAAAAAATATATATTTTCTATTACACCTCTAAAATATTTAATATATCACTTATATATTAATTAGTTCATTATTTTTAATAAAAATATTTATATACTTTATATTTTAGAAGCATGAATTATTAAGTGTGCTTATATCTATATCCTAGTTTTTTCTCACTACCACTTATTTCCCATATTTTACCCTTATAAATTTAATCAATATGATTAAACTTCACTCACTTAGAGCAACTACAACATGGGTCCATTTCACCATTTTGTTGTTGATTTAACATCATATCACACCCAACCGGACTACAAATATCTCACCATTTTGCTGAAAATGCTACATCGTCCCACAATATTTGGTGGGACACTGTAGCAACGACATAATCATTTCTTTACTTTTTTATATTAATATTTTATAATTAAAATAATATATTGTAAGTGTTGTACTTTTCTGTTGTTTATATTTTCGCAATATTATGATTCATCTGTTGTTTTGTCAGTTGCATCTGGAAGTTCGGTGTAGTCCTAACATCTTCTTGTTGCTTACGTGGCTTGTATTAAAATTTTTGTTATGATTAATTGACTTTATTTTATTTTGAGGTTTTATGCTGTGAAAAAAATTCCTAACGGTTTTCTGTTAGTGAGGTCTATGAAGATATATGGGTGGTTTTGATTCGGCGTGTTGGTAGAACCATTATTGATGTTTTTGTGAGAAACTTAGCTCTGCTAGGGTTTGTATTTTTTGGTTTGTTGTTTTGACAGGTTGAAGAACTCTGAGCTTTGAAGAATGTTCATTCATGGCAGACAGTAGTGTTCTTCAGATGAAGTATTGAAAGAAGATCATATATGTGAAAGTTCAAGTGAGAAGACTTGAAGTATTCAATCTAAGGAAATTTGTAAGAGAGACAAGTATAGAATATTTTCTTGTTGTTAATGTAAAATCAGAGATACTTTGTAGAACTTGAATTTTTGATCTTAGTGGATTTCTTTCTCTAGACTAGGTCCCAGGAATTAACCATTACTTTGTATAGTGGTGAACCTTGTAAAAATTGCTTTGTGTGAATCTTTTTACATGTTTTTTAACCTCTCATTGAATCTTGACTTACTACTTCATTAAGTTCAGAATACTTAGGTAGTAAATCACTTTCATATACATATATATTTATTCATAAGATAAAATAATATAATTGGTGGACCCAAAACGGGTATGTTTTAAAAATTTATACTCGCAAGCGCACGAATCGTATATGGAATATAGTGTTCGTGTAAGCACGAGATCGAACCCAAAAGAGTTGTCTAAAATTGAAAAGAAAATTATTTTAAATCAAAAGTAATAAATTCTAACCTAGTTCCAAAGATTTATGAGAATTTGTAACAATAAAAATAAAATAAAGGATAATAAAAAAAAAATTAAAGACAATATATATAACATAAGTTAATAATTATAAACAAGGTGGTAAAATAAGATTATTAAGGATTTAGAATCCACAAAATATAAGTTCAATAATATTTATAAGTACATTGATTCCCAAGTTTTAGTGATAGTTAAAATAAATCAAACTATCATTTTCCAAATAGATTTATAATTTTAAGCACAAGTTACTCATAAAAAGATAGGATTTTTCTTCACTTTTCAAAATTATAATTTCAAAGCATTTAGCGTAAATCAATCTAATGAAATAACAAATAAATCAATGAACATTATTTATAAGGCAAAACATAATATTTTTGTTCTAAGCATGGATGTGTACAATTTAATGACACATCTTACACAAAGAATATTATGTTTTTGCACTAATGAAGAACAAAGTGCAAATATGTGCTAACAATCCAAAACAAATGATATTTAAGATGAAAGAAAATATTTGAAGAAGAAAATTCTAAACTTTGTTGCACAAAATGGGAAATCAACATACAAAATAAACACTATCTAGTTACATATTGTTTCATCATCACCTTAATAATCTTAAAAAGATTAGAAACTCATAACTAAAATAGCAAATACAAACTAAAAATTACAAACATAAATAGGAAAATTTGGAGGAGAAACCCCCAAATTTTTCCTCTAAAAATACATAGAAAATAACCAAAAAGAAGAAAAAGATGAAGAGAATTGAGAGGTTTTGAATGTGTAGAAATTATGGTATAGTAACCTCCCTCCAATGGACACCCCAAATGGTCTTCAAAACTCCATATTTATAGCCAAATGAGGTATTAAAATAATCAATTTAAATTAATTAAATTGATTAAATTAATTTAATTAATTATAATATGGTAAATAGGGGTAAATTATAGGGTGTAATAATGATAATTTGGGGTAAAATGTGTAGAAAGTGAGGTAAAAAGTGGTATTTTTAGACATAAGGGGACAATGATGCTTTTGGACAATTTATGGGCTTAAGATAAATAAAAGGCTGGTTTGGGGTTTCGGCTGGCAGGAAGCCAAGCGTGGGTGACTAGCTGCTAGCAGGGGACTTTGGGCATTGAGCAGATGGGCATTAGGTGGAAATGGTGGGCCGGCTGGGTGGTACTGGGCAGGGGCCTGGCGTGGGCTTCGGCTGGGCAGGAGGCCCAATTGGGCTGGCTGAAGTGAAGGCCGAAAGCTGCTTGATTGACTTTGGTGCTGGCAGAGAAATGGTGATGTTGGCACGTGGAGGGAGCTTGGTGCTTTGCTGGAGGCTCATGGCATCAAGAGGCAGTTGATGAGGAAGACTTGGGTGCTGGCTGGAGGATGGCAGGTGTGGGCCTGGGCCTTGGAGCTGGAGTGTGCTGGGATGTGCCAGGCGAGCTGGGCTTGACATTGGGCTTCGGTGGTAGAAGCTTGGGCCTTTGAGAAAAATGCCAACTTTCCTATATTTTCTCCCAAAAATACCACTTTTCTCTCATTTGTCTTGTTTTTCAAGAGCAAATAAAATACAACAAATTCCCTATAAAACAAATATAAATTAAATTAAACTAAATATTTTCAATAAGCAAATATACCTCATAAATTCTATGAAAATATTAATTAAAACTTAATTTCTATTAAACATTTAAGTTCAATAATACAACATGTTTTTACCTCAAATTAAACAACAATAATTCAAATAATTAACTACAATATTTACAACAAAATAACTATAAGAACACACAAAAATCTATAAAATTAAAATAAACCTAATAAATTCAAAATTACTTAAAAACTTAATAAATCAATTAAAAACTCAATAATTAAGTAACAATTAGCACATAAAAAGTGGTAAAATAACTCTATTTTGTAGAGTTATCAATAATAATATAGAATATGTTTTTTGGTGTAACTTTTAGTGTTGTGATTCCACTACTACAAAAAGGGTTTTTTAGGACTAGCATTGCGAGTCCTAAAAAATTTTTTAGTTAACATAATTTTTTTTATTTAAATTAAAAATATCTTGTGTGAGACTAAAATAAATCCCTTTTACCATATATTTTCGAAAAGAAAGAGTGTTTTTATGCTTCTTTACAAAATAATTTTAAGGACTTGCTTTGAGAGTCTTTAATACTTTTTTAGGACTCGCAAAGCGAGTCTTTAAAAGTCACAATTACTAATTTTTCAGCCAATGTGTTTTTAGAACTCGCAAAGCGAGTCCTTAAAGAGTATTAAGGAATCCCAAAGCAAGTCCTTAAAATTGTTAAGTAAAACACTCATTTTTTAGCCCATAATTTTTTAGGACTCGCATATTTTTTTAGGACACTCATTGCGAGTCCTATATTATGTTTTTTCAGGACTCTCAATGAGTGTCCTAAAATCTCCATAAATATTTTTAAGGACTTGCATTTATGTGCATGTCCTAAAAAAGTGTCCCGTAAAGGGTATTTTGTAGTAGTATTCGAATGGAAAAGTTACACAAAAAATATAGAATAGATTACACCATCACAATAAGAAGAATCTACACATAATAACACTTCATAGAGTCCAATAAAAGATTCAGATAGAGAAATGCAAACCCTAGTTGTAGAACAAAACTCATTGTCATTGTCCAAATTCTCTAATTCCTTTCCATTGGTGGATGCTTGAGGCTGTAAGACTAAGGGCTTGGATTAGAACGCCGGGAGGGCACTTGGGACAAATATGTAAATTATATTAATATATAATGTAGTATGCATGATTATGTGTATTAAATGAGTTTAAAGACCGACTTTTGTTAAAAATAGGCATTTTTGTAATTTTGGCCCATTGAGGGTATATTTGTATTTTATATGTTATATGCTTGTGAACACATGGTTATGTGGATATACTTGTGATATTGGGCATGAGTCGATCCTTTCGAGCAATTTAGCGGAAAAGTAACAACGAGAATAAATACCTGGCTCGAGGTGAGCTAAGGGGGTCTTTTGGTAATTATACCTATTTTGGGATAAGTTGACAAATGAAGTATTTTATGGGAAATAATTGTATTTGGTGGATTAGTTGATTAGTTTGGAGATTATATGTATAATTTAAGATTAGTGAGAATTTAAGCAAATGACTAAACTGCTATTAGGATTTAGCTTTGAGGTTAAGTAAGGTCAAGGGTAATATGGTCATTTGAGAAATTGGTAGAGAAATAGCTATGGTAATTGGCAGCCATTATTTCCCATGTTTAGCTCTTCTTTCCTCTTGTTATCTTCATTACACTTTAGGACCAAGAAGCACTTAAGCTTGAAGCCAAGCATAGTGTAATATTCGCCTTTGCATCTTAGGTATTATAGTACTTTGGCTTGTGAGGGCGATTTAGTAATTTATGTTGATACATATGTGATTTATTTCATGTTTATGATACGTGTATGTATGGCAGCTCCAAAACACTATTCCTTCAAGTATCAATGGCTTAAGTGCCAAAGATATTGCAAATAAGGAGTTAAAATAGAAATATGAATTTTGTGGTAGAGATTGCCATTTTCATAAGTTAAAACTATTAGTTTAAGGGGGAAATTACTAAAAAGAGATTCAATGAATTGATAGACTGACTTAGATTAAGGGTAAGATGGTAATTTGGCGATAGTGAGTCATTATAAATAGAAAAAGAAAGACTAGGGTTAGGGTTTCAATCATAATTTTAAATTGGTGGCCAATCTACACAGGATCAAAGGAGAGAACTCTCTCAATCTCTCTAGACTAAGATTCAAGATCTAAAGAAGAAGAAGGATGAGGATCTCTTCATATACGTATGGATCAATAGGAACTCGTGTGGGGCTCATTTAGGATGCTTTGGTAGAAGATTTTCAAGGCTTAGATTGTTGCACATGATATTGGTAAGAACTTCTCACACATTTAAAGTTTCTTTGATAGTTCTTAAAGCTTTGAGTTATGTTAATGGTTGATTTGATTAGAAAGCATGTTAGGTTTGGATGATTGGTTTTATATGCAAGTTAGAGACTAGGTTGTTAATCTATAATGGTTACAAATATAATAGGGTTGAATTTATTAGGTTGTGATTGTTAGTTTTGAAAATTGGAAAGATAGCTTGGGGAAGAACAAGTTTTGTTGTAAGAGATTTTTAGAGTTATGGAGTTAAGGGCTTCTCATGAACTTTTGGTATTTTATTGGTCTCTAAAAATTGTATTATGATATAGAGGGATTGAAGACGAGAAAAACCAAAAAAGAATAGTAAAAAACAGATTTAAATTAAGAAAGTTATGGTTGTTTGAAGTTAAGTCGGCGAGCAGGTTTCGAACTAGCCCCCCTGTGCCATCTAGAAGCACTGTTGCACCCGCCGCCAACAGATTCTGGGTTTAATTAGCGCACCAGTGCCCAAATGATAGTGTTGCTGCACTTGGCAACGTCAGGGGCATATTTTTTTGTTGTTTTTAAGACTTTTTGAAGCTGCTTCACATGGGGTTCATTAGGGACTTCCTCCCTAATTTCTTGGGGACATTTTAGGATTTTCTTAACGATACTTTAAGGCTGTTAGAAGTCCTAGAAAGTATAAGAGAGATTTCATAAGTTTAATATGATGTATGGTCTCTAAGTTCAAACTTGTATGTTGTTTGGCTTAGGACTTGCTAAATGATACTTGTATGGAACAAGGAACGTGTTTTGGAGCATTGTTGGGCCTAAGGTAAGAATAGTGATCACTGTAATACAAGGTGTGCATTGAAGGCGCAAATGTTATGTATATGCGATTTAATTATGTATATGTATGGTTAAAATTATGATTTTGTCATGTATGTTATGACTTTATGAATATTGAATGTTTATGTATGTTGTTTCCTGCTTACATTGACATGGGTGAGAATATACTTAAGCGGAGTTTCTATGACCTATGTGTATGTTATAACATTTTTTAGTGTTGGCAAGATACTGGGCAATGTAGTTATTAGAACTAGTAAGGTGTCCGAGGCCGCAGAGGTTTAGGGTGGGACACCACTTGCTATTATAAAATGTCAACACTTGCTTATGTTGTTTGTTTGATGTATGCTTGCATGACATGCTTACGTTATGAAAATGTATGTGTACATTATGATAAAATTCATGCTTACGTTTCTCGTGCTTAGTTGCACACTTGACTATATTAGCACCAACTTACGGCTGGAATGGCATCGGTAATATGTATTATGAATGTATTGTGATATGCTATGATACACTATGATTATATGATGTTGGTATAGGATATAGTATGCTATGATTATGTAATAATTATGATACGTTATGGTATGCTGTGGTATATTAAGTTATGCTTTTAGAATGATATGATACGATATGAATTATTTTTTACCTCTATATATGTTAAGTTATAGATTATGAGTAGTATATGACTTAAGTTGTGATAATCGAATAGTATTTGAACTAGGTTGTGATAGTTTGAAGTAGTTTATATTTTATGTTTTGGTTTTGGAGTTGTGACCTACATAAGTCTTCTTGTTGGGTGTTAGCTCACAAGTACTCTGTATTACAGGTAAGGGCGAAAGCGTAGTAGACGAGGCAATGAGTTGGAGTAGGCTTGGTTCGATGTGTGCATGTCGTGAATGGTTGACCTAGAGGTCAAGGGGTTGATACTTATGCATTACTTTTATAAAGGTCTTTAACATTTGGTTTTATGTTGTGTCTTAAACATGTATTTTTACTTACGTTGGGCATGTAAAACATGATTTATTTTAAAAATCGAGATCTCGAGTTGCATGTTTTGTAAAAGGTGTTAATTCAAATTTGTTTCAATTAAAGTTTTGTTTTCTCTAAGAGATTCAGTAAACATTAATTTACTTAAATATGGAGTATTTAATAAATCAATAGGTTTTAAGTCAGTTCGTTACACTTAGGATCATTGCCTTTGGGGAGTTTTTGTAGGAATTCAACCCATCAAGAGGATTAAGAGTTGTTTGAGTCTTCATTATCAACAAAGATTTTCAAAATTAAGAGGTTATTCCCTAAACTCTTCCCACTTAAGGTATGCTTCATAAGGTTTTGTGAATTTTGGGATTTGCTCTTGAATTTGGAAAGTTTTGGTTATGTAAGGAAGTTGAATGGGTATAGAATTATGTTGAGAACTAATTTGAGGCACGAAACTGAACTAAAAATAGAGATTTGTGTTTAGGATTCTCAGATTTAAGAGAAAAAGTGTGAGTCCATGACTCAAGCTTTCAATCTTTAGTGTCCAAGTATTTTTAGGGTGTTTTGATGATGTTTTGGATATTGTTTTGAAGTTGTAATAGTGGTTTGTTGTTATTTTGATGTTGATACACGCTGGAAAACATTTTGAAAGTGAGTTTTAAGTTTGAAAATGCAGGGGGAAAATGCAGTTTTTGGGTTGTTGCGGTGGTGACGCGACGCTTGGGATGAGCGTCGTGGTACGTATGAGTTTCTTCGAGGGTGGGTTTGCTCTGAAACTATTGTGGTGCCGCGACGCTAACACGTTCAATTTAGGAGGGCTTCTCAGAATTCTTTGGAGTCGCAACACTTAGTGGGGGCACCGCGATGCTAGTGCCTTTTATGTTAAAATTTTAGGATTTGGGTATAAGGCTTAGGGGCTCGGGGGATGATTCCATTACTCGGTTGAATGGAGTTGGAGGTTCTGAGATATAGAGTTTAGTTTTGAAACCCATGATTGAGACTTAGTCTCTAATAAGCGTACAATTTATGTTGTGACTAGGAGTTTCTTTGGGGATCGGGAAGGAGGATCACACTCGAGGTCACTTTGTTGTCAGCACAGGACTTGAGGTAAGAAAACTGGCATATGCACATAGACCTGATTGGTTTCTATGCATACTAGCATTTAATTATTTGTGGATGATTGGTACAATATATGTTTGCCCATCTTGTTGAACGTGGGGTTGGTCGGCAAGCGTGTGTAACGCAGGCTGGTCGCCAAGCGTCTGTAACGCGGGCCAGTCGACAAGCGAGTGTAACGCAAGCCATTCGGCAAGGCTATTTTCCTGGGCCATCTAAATGATTAATGTGATTAGAATGAACATACTTGTAAACTGTGAAATGTGTTTCCGACTTATATGATTGGAATGAATGCATGTATTGTATGTGACTAATGCATATGATTAATTTGATATTTATTAAGCCTTGTGGGGAATTTCTTGCTGGGTCTCGGATCACAGGTGCTCTATAGTGCAGGTAAGGGCAAGCTAAAGGTAACCAACCATGAGTTGGAGAGCTTTGGAGCGGCGCATACATATTCGGCCACCACGGTCGAGTTATTTTGAGGGGCTTAGGTTACAAATCTTATTTTTTGCCTTAGGCCGACTAATTTTGTAACTCTGGTTGTAACCACCTTTTAGTTAAAAACTTGTTTTTAGGATCCCATGTAAATATCCAAAGTTTTAATAAAATTTTATGTGTTTAACGAATTTTTTTTATACCTAAATCTTTGATTAGCCTTAATTATACTTTTGAGTCCAAATGGCTCACTTAACGAGTTAAGAACTATTTAGCTGTAACGGTCCTGGATTAGTAGGGCATTACAACTTTGTATTAGAGCTACCAAGGCTTATGGTTGTGGAAGATTGATGGAATATGTATGCTCTTTGCTAAAGAAAAACTCGACTCACAATTTGGTGGTTAATGGGTTAAGTACTAGTTTAGTTGTTATATTAAAATATATGTCTTATCTGCATGCTAGAATAAAGAGCATGATATATAGTGTTAGAGCAGGGCATGTTGATTGATATGTGAATGTTATAGACATGTGTATTAGTATTATTGCTACATGTGAATGTTGTGTTGGTTTGGTTTGACCATGGGACAGTTTCTGGATACATTTATCATGTTTGATAGGTCGAGTCATTGATTATAGACGCTCTTGGAAGTTATGCATCCAAGGCAGTCAATCAGACCATACAGTGTTAATCAGGGCTAGAACCCTCTACCTGCCCTTTGGAATTGGCAGCAGGTGTTTATAGATAAGTACATGAGACTGCAGAGGCAAGAGGAAGTGATCAGGTGGTTGAGAAAATAGGTTTTGCTAGGAAACACTGCTCTGATTGTTCTGTCGGTAGTGGCACTGGTTTCGACTCATCATGGGGTTGTGAAAAGATGGGAACTACTGTTAGAGAGGTTCCAGAAACACTACCCTCCAACTTTTGAGGGCAACTTAGATCCACTTAGAGCTGAGTAGTGGATGAGCATGATTAGCTCCATCCTCGAATTTATGATGGTGGTGAGCAATGATAAAGTGGTTTGTGCCTCGTATATGTTACGGGATGATGCCCAGACTTGGTGGAAGTGGTATCCCAGACCTTGCAATGGGTTGGGAGGAGCTCAGACAATTTTTTAATGAGAGGTATTACAATGACATAGTTCGAACTGCGAAGATGAACGAATTTATGAATTTGGTTCAGGGAAACGTGATAGTGAAAGAGTATGCCAATAAATTCGATGGGTTGGCCAAGTTTTCTTTTGACTTGGTGCCGATTGATGTGGCTCAAAAAGAGCGATTCGTTAGATGGATGAATTTTAGGGTAGCCCTGGGCGTCGAAATCGCCCCAGTAACTGAGAGTTCTACCTATACTCAGGTAGTGGAGAGGGCCCATAATGTTGAGGGTGCAGAAGATGAGATGTGGAGGGAAAGCACCGCAAGGTACAATGCTCGGAGAACGGTACCCTCGTTTACTGGATTGGGTAGGGGCGTAGTCCCCAGTGATTAGAAAAGAAAGGCTATAGACACATTTAGCACCCCTGGACGAGAGAGGGGGTTCCGGGGATCTCAGAGTAGACGTCAAGACAGGGGTGAGAATTGGAAGACTTACCCAGAGTGTGCTTAATGTAGGAGACTCCTCTTGGGAGAATGCCATGTTAATGCATGTTTCCTGTGCGACGTGGTGGGTCATCTCAAGAAATATTGCCAGCAATTGGAGAATGACGGACTGAGGAGAGGTGACAATTTAGTGTCGGTCTAAGCGATGGCTTTAACCTAGACGGAGCTTGAGGCTAGTCCCTCCATGGTGGCAGGTCTGATTTCTAGCATTGACTCTTCTTGTATAGTACACATTTATGTTGGCGCTAGGCATGAATTGTTTATTTATTAAGGTTGTTTATATACAGAGTAGACCCTGTGTTATGTATGTTGTGGAAGTTGGGACACGGTCATTTATTGGAAATCGGTAGCCTCTAAAAGGTTGAAATAGATTATTACCGGTAGAGGTAGATAGTAATGAGTGGTCTGCAGACTTGATAGAATTTGTAATGAAATAGTTTGACATGATACTTGTTAGGGATGGGTTGGCCAAGTGGGGATGACCATAGACTGTAAGAGGAAAATGGTGACTTTTGAGTTTGAAGGAGAGGACTCGTTTGTGTTCATGGGTTATGTGAAAGGGCCTCTCAATTTGATGACTGTGATATTGAAGGTTAGAGACCTATCTCAAGGAGGGTTCATGAGATTTCCAGCTAGTGTGGTGGATACCTAGAGGGTTGTACCAGTCGGATCAGAGGGTCTACCGGGGTTGACATTGCATTAGAAGATTGAGGTTGTTATTGAACTTACACCAAAGATAGAGCCGGTATCCAAGGCACCGTATAGAAGGATACCAGCAGAGTGGAAATAATTGAAGGTTCGGTTTCATGATTTCTAGTTTTCTCCAAGATCTTCATCAAGAAAGCTTGACTTGTATAAAGATACAAGGCTTGTGAATCCCAATCTCATTCCATTGTTGTAGCTTCATGCAATCTAAAGGAGGAGGCTAGGAATATAGATTTTTGGACAACAAATCTTCATTTGTGTCAAGCCTTCTTACATTTTGTGGTTCACATAAAATCATAGACTTGTGACTTTATGTGTCAAGGTTCTTCATCAGAAAAGTTCTACTTTTCACTTGTTTATTTGTGTTAATTTACTTTGTAATCTTCTTCCATTAGAGTTTAGATTAATCTTGTTTATTGCTTTGAGGTGTAATATACAAAACTAAGGTCGTTGTCTCTAACCCCCAACAATAAAAAATCTCTAACTCGAAACCTAAGTTTTATATCAAATTTGTTTATCTCTAGGGTTTATCTACTAACCAAAGCTATGGAAGAAAACTCCTCAATCTCAGCCCTCAAGTTCATGTCTCAAGATCTAGTGAGACTAGATAGATTTGATGACTCAAATTTTGTTCATTGGAAAGACAAGATCAAGTTTCTTCTCACAACTTTGAAGGTGCATTACATCCTTGATAAATATTTGAAGGCTTTGGAGGCTCCAAAGGATAATGATACTCAAGAAGTGATCAAGGAAAGGAAGAAAATGGAAGAAGATGAACTCATTTGTAGATGCCACATACTCAATGCTTTATCGGATCATCTCTATGATCTCTACACAAAAACTATATCGGCAAAGGAGATTTGAGAAGAACTTGAAAAGAAGTACAAAACGAAATAAGAAGGTATCAAGAAATTCCTCATAACTTAATAATTGGAATTTAAATTCGTTCCAGGTAAACCCTTAATCCCCTAAGTACATGACCTTCAAGTGATTATGAATAAGTTATCTACTCTTAAGATAACATTGCCGGATGCCTTCATTGTGGGAGGGATTATAGCTAAGTTACCTCCATTTTGGAGAAGCTATAGAATGAATATCCTCCAAAAGAATGAAGAGATATCTTTGGAAGAGATCTTGAAGCACATAAGGATTAAAGATGAGTCTCGGTTTAGAGACAAGTGTATGAAAGAGTCCAATGTTGGGACATCCAAGGCTAATGCCATAGAGAAACCCTCTCAATCCCAAGGTAATACCCCAAGAGACCCCATTCTAAGAAGGATTCATATCTAGCCACTAAGAAGAATGAAGGGAAATTCAAGGGTGTGAGAGGCCCTTGTTTGTATGTGGAAAGAGTGGTTAATGTTGGGAGAGAGTGAGATAACAACACCTCAAAATTTAGAATCTACAGAAAAAATAGATTGACATAGACTAATGAAAGATTGAGAAAGATTATGCAAACCCAAGTTGTTGATGATCTTCTTCAACCTTGATGAACCTTCAAAACCCTTGTAGAACCACTACTTTCAGAAAATCCTTAGAAAAATGCAAAACCACAAAACCAAGGCCTGTACACGTTTTTTAACGCTGTCCTAATACTCTATTTCCTAGACACCATGGATGCTTGAGGCCTTTTCTAGAAGGAAATGAAAATTGAGATTGAACAAGCCTTAAACTCACAAAGTCAAACACTTTCTTTGTGAGTTATTGGAGAAAACTTGAGATTCTTCAAGCTAGAGAGAGAGAGAGAGAGAGAGAGAGAGAGAGAGAGAGAGAGAGAGAGAGAGAGAGAGAGAGAGAGAGAGAGAGAGATTGGAGAGAGTGATCAAGTCTTCCAAAACTATATAGAGTAGGCACCATCATTAGGTCTAACCAATAGGATTATACTTGTAAAACACTAGATTTAGAGCAGTTTATGTAACTTATATGGACTCCAGTAGGCGACGCGTCACCTGCATGCATGCGATGTATTGCCTACCAGGTAATATGTTGTCTACATGTAGGTGATGCATTGCCTGCTTGAGTTTTTTGAAACCCTAACCATCCGGCGATGCTACGCCACTTGGGTGCCGACACATCGCCACCCTCTTTGTTTTTTCACACTTCCAAAGGTCCTAAAAATGCTCCAAATACTACCAAACTTTTTGGGAACCATTAGATACCTTCATGCATCACTTTGGACCCAAAAATGAATTTTTAAAGTGTTTATTCCTAGCTTGTATTGTAACACTTATCTTCTTTGTATTTAACCAATCATAAAAAACTCCCACTTTGTTAAATACAAGCCTAATTCTTTAGCATAAAATGGGGTTAGTGCATAAAATAAAGTACAAGCCTTTCGGTTTGAACTTTACCTTAGTCAAAATACCACAAAGTCCTATCGAAATCATTAGTTGCTTAAATGCTTGACCCAAGTATTCGATACGATAAAACGGTGATACCTCACACACCTCAACCACATCTTTTGTTTTCCCACTTTCTCGCTTAGCACTATCATGGCCATGTGCTCATCACTTTATGAAATTTTCGGGGTGAAACTCCAACTCCCATGAGAGGCGGCACCACCTCTAAGTCCACATAGGTGAAGTTCTTACATCATCTTTTCCACCTTTATAGATTTTTGTTACACTCAACTGAGCTTCATTAAAAGCCGTAGGCTTAACTTTAACTTGGTAGCAACCAACACTAACCATCTTGAATGGAACTCACCATAAGTTTCAGTGTTGAAACTATTCACTTATCAATGACTTGTTATTACCCATTGAACTATTTCCCTTGATTTTACAAGTTGAGAGTTGGGTTTCTATCATTGGTGCATCTATTATTCTAGGAGTTTCAATCCCATCTCTTTTGAAGTGGAACTTAGTAACTTCTCATAAGAGGTTTTGTAAATGGATTCGCTAAGCTCTCACTTGTCTTAACATATGAGATCGATATGATTCCACCTTGAATCAATTGTCTAACATATTCATGTATTATACTAATATGTCTAGACTTTCCATTATACACACTATTATATGCTCTAGCAAGTGCAGATTGGCTATGACAATGTATGAAATTGTTGACACCATTTCTGCAGTTAAAGGAATATCCATCATGAGATTCCTAAGCCATTCGGCCTCTTTGCCAGTTTCTAATAAAGCTATAAACTCTTCTTCCGTGGTTGAGTGTGATGTACAAGTTTTTTTCTTGGAGCCCCACGAGATTACACCTCCTCCATGAGTAAACACCCAACCGATGGTGAGAGATTATCTCCAACTCCCAATATCTAATTAGCATCGGGATATCCTTCAAGTATCTTTGGAAAGTTTGTATAGTGAAGACTATATTCTTCATTACCCTTATGATAATCAAGAACTCTCTCAATAACTTTCCAAAGCTTGATACTAGGATTGCTAGTAAACATACTAAGTTTACTAACCCCATAAGCAGTATCTGCTCTTGTGTAATGAGCTGCGTACATTAGGCTTCCTATTGCACTTGCATATTCCAATTGAGCCACCACTCATCCTTCATTATTTTTAAACTTAATGTTTGAATAAAATGTTGTATGTGCCTTTTTTATTTTGAGATGACTAAATTTGTAGAGCACTTTCTAAACATAGTGGGTTTGACTCAACATAAAACCCCCACTATTTATTCTAACTTTGATAACTAGAACGGTATTCACTTCTCCGAGGTCTTTCATTTCAAAGTTAGAAGATAGAAATTTCTTCGTTTCTATTATTCCTTTCATGTCATTACTCAAAATCAACATATCATATACATGTAAACACACTAATATGATATAGTTACCACAAGTCTTAGAGTATAAGCACTTGTCTGCATTTTTGTGTCTAAATCCATTAGAAACAATGACTTTATCAAACTTCTCATGTCATTGTTTTGGAGCTTGTTTCAAACCATATAATTATTTGACAAGTCTACACAATTTATGTTCATTTCTTTGAAGAACAAAACCCTCTGATTGTTCCATATAGACCTCCTTGTCAAACTCCCCATTAAGGAATGTAGTTTTTGACATTAGTTTGGTGAACATAAATGTTATATATAGATAAGGTAAACAACAATCTTACAAAATTAGTTGTTGGTACCAGTTCATATGTGTCAAAGTAATCTATTCCCTTCCTTTGTTTGAATCCTTTGGCTACTAACCTACAATGAAGGTTTGTATGGTGAAAATAGCCATTTTCACCCAATTGATTTGGAACCTTTAGCAAGGTCAACCAATTCCCAAGTGTGGTTAGACATAATTGAATCCATTTCATCATTAATTGCGGAGTCTCTTGAGGACATTGCTTCTTTGAAAGTTTTGGGATCAACTTCTATTTGAAGCAATATTGGATGTTTCCAAGTAACTTCCTCATTATCACCTTCAACAAGGTATAGTGTCTCTATTTGAGAACACTTCTCACTTGATCTCAAATATTTGAGCCTTTGGCTTCTTCTAGGCAATTGAGGTTGCTCACCAACTATACAAGGAGTCTCTTCTTAAGGCTTTCTAGTTTGAGTTGGTTCTAACTTGTTGTCATCACATGTTCTCCAAGAACTCAACCTCTCTTGATTCAGTTATTACATTAGACTCCAAGTCTAATAATCTATAAGCTTTGCTATTTTGGGCATAACCCACAAATGCACACCTTATAACTCTTGAACCCAACTTGGTCTTTTTAGGATCAGTTCTCTTGCAATAAGCTAGAGAGCGCCACACTTTAAGATAAGCAATGTTTTGTTTCTTTCCTTTCCATAACTCATATGGGGAGATATTATTTTTCTTCATGGGAATACGATTCAAAATATGAAAAACAAATAGCAAGGCTTCACCCTACAAACCAAAAATCAATTTAGAATGTAATAGCATAGCATTAATCATCTCAATAAATATTCTATTTTTCCTTTCCGCTATACCATTTTGTTGTGGAGTATAAGGGGATGCACATTAATAAATTATTCTATGCTCTTCACAAAATATGTTAAATTCATTTAAAAAATATTCACCACCCCTATCACTTCTAAGCACTTTAATTTTCTGTTCAAGTTGATATTCAACTTCCGCTTTATAAACTTTAAACACATCAAATGATGCATCTATATTCTTAAGAAAATATACATATGTGAACCTACAACAATCATCAATGAAAGTAATAAAATATGTACTTCCTCCTATAGTCAACATTCCATTGAGTTCACATAAGTCACTATGTATCAAGTCTAACAACTTAGAGTTTCTTTCAACACTTGGAAAATGTTTCTTTACCATTTTGGATTTAACACATAGTTCACATTTTTTAAGCTCAACATTATTACAATCAATTAATAGACATTTGATAGCCTTTTTAATTGTGCTAAATCCTATATGTGCATGTGTAACATGCCACAAATTAGTAGAATATGAGCCAAGCATATAACAACAAGAAGAAGAAACTTTATTGTGCACATTGTCAATAGATGTACAAAGTTTGAAGATGTCATCAAAAGAATATCCCTTTCCCACAAAGACATTATCGTTAGAAAAATAAGCACACCAAAATCTATCACAACATTGATTCCCAATTCGCCAAGAAAATTGCAACTCACAAGATTTCTACTCACTTTTTGTACATACAAAGCATTGGTGTAGAGTCCAAGAACTTTACTTAGCTAGTTAGATAATAGTAGCAATAGTAATAGTTGTAGTATTTTTATGACTGTGGATTTTGGTTCAGACCGGGATTTAATTGGACACTCGTAGTAACACTTGTATATTTTCTAAGCTTAACCTATAGTTTAAGAATATTAATTTTAACCTACGGTTTGATTAATATGACTGATATTATTTGTGATATTTATTATATTATAAGGTTTAGATAGACCCAATAAGATAATAACACTTGCCTTGTGTATGTTTAATGATAATTAAGTATTTTTGAGGAATAAGTTTATTAAGAGTAATATTTGAATATACTAGGGTCTGTCAGCAGCTTTGAAATCATTAGAGGACTTAGTCAAGGCTGTTTACTCAATTCAAATTATGCTGAAAATGTGCAATTTCGTGTTTAAATATTCAGCGTATGCCGATATATCACAGCTATAGGGGGCGGTATATTGCAGTACAGGGATACGAAAAACGCGTAACTTCGCACGATCACCTCGACGAGCCTCGGGCATATTGGCCCAGGCGATATATCGCCTACTAGGGGCGATATATCGGCTCCTTTGATGAATTTTTGAATGTTTTTGAAAACATTCTCATTTTAATCTTTAACCTCTTGATAAGTCCAACATCTTTCTGACCGAGTCTTCAGCCTCTGCTGAACGATAATTCAAATATTTTTCACTTAAAAAGCCATTATTTTATTCAAGTAAAATGAAGATCTTTTTATTCTTGAACTCTATAAATAGGACCTAGTACTCAGCTATTTATGCATTCATCAAGCTAAGTTCAAGGGCTGCAAGCTGCTAGGTTATTTTTGAGTTCTTAAACACTTGGGTTGGGGATTATAAGCTTACCAAACACTTGGGAAGTAAGGTTTATAGCACATTTCGGTTCGATGTTTAGATCGTTCATAGAAGCATTCAAGGTATTCCAAACTCTAGTTCATTTTGGTATTGTTTTCCTTAAGTTCTTATAGTTTTCTACTTAGCACCCTAACTTTATTCTTTATTCTTGGATAGGAAATCTAAGATCTTGAACATAAGATTCTTGGTAAGTATATTTTTGATGGTATAGTTCTTTCATTCTTTTCAACCCTTTTTCATTAGTATATTCACCTTGCTTTGATGGTTTTTATGAGTGTTTCCAAAGTCCCAAACCTGTTCTCATATCCCAGTATATTTGGTAAGGAAAATAGGATAGGATTCTATATGTTATGTTATGTGTTATCTTATGATTTATGTGTTATGTTAACCTATGATTTATGTGATGTTATGTATGTTGTAGACTTGGGCATATGACTTGTATAACTAACAAGCCCCAATAAATTTATGGGCATATGACTTGCTTAGCTAGCAAGCCCCACAAATCTAATGGGCATATGACTTGTTTAGTTTATGAGCCCCAAGTAATAATGGCCATTATAGTATGTGTGACATATGTTTATGATATGTTTTATTATATGTTGCGTTATGAATTTTATGTATATGGTTTACGTGTTAGGTTTTCCTTGCGGGGCATTAGGCTCACTCATTTATGTTTATATGTGCAGGAAAATAGCTTTGGTGGCGGGAAAGGTTCTTGGAAGCTTGGGGATGTGTATTGAGGCGGGGTGGAATCGATGGACCGAGCGTTCGATTCAAGGATGAAGTCTCTTTAAATTTTATATGTATTTTTCGCACTTTATTATGTAATCCATTTTATTTAAAATTATGTTATGTTTTTCTTTTAAAAATAATGGGATCCCATATCCTACTTTAAATGTTATGTAGTTTAACATTTGTTTGACAAGTTTTTAATGAAGTTATGATTATTTCACTAGTAAGTTTTATTAAAAATTAGTGTCTATGTATAGTAGTCATTAATGGTCCAAAGTCTAGAGTAGTTGGGTCATTACAATTGGTGAGTAGAACCTTATTCCCGGATGTGAATAACAAATCAATAGTTCCCTTGCCTTCAACCTTGGACCTTTTCTCATTGTCCATTTGTATCTCATACCCTTCCTTTGAAGATGCAAAGGTCTTCAAAAAGAGTTCTATCATAGGTAACATGAATGGTGGCACAAGTTTCATACCACCACCCACTCACCTTACCAAGAATGGAATTAACCTCACTTAGTATCGCCACTAGCTCATCTTGGGTTGAATACACTTTTGTTTCATTTTCCATGGGCTGCCTTCGAGAGAGTTAAAGCCCAGATCAGGCCCATTAGACGAAGAGAAAACAAATAATTGCAGTCCAAGTCTCGGCAAGGCCTAAAGGGAATCCGGGAGTGTAAGTCGGGACCATCGCCGGGGCAGGTTGTATAAACCCGGGACCGCGTACCGTGTTGTCTCCTGAGATGCGGTAGAAGAGGTCATGACTCCCAAGTCTGAGATTAGGCCAGGATCGCTGTGGATGAACCTGAGTCCTGGTAAACGGACCGAGACCCTGGTAAATGGAGGGGGATGTTGGTAAACGAACCTGGGTCGGTTGGCTGAGTTTGGTGTGGCAAAGTATCCCCAATACTGACATCATCCTAAGAAGCGTGGAGCTATGTCCCCATAAATAACCTGCAGAGGAGGCTGCCTCGGGAATGTACGCCGTTGGTTAAGAACTGCGCCACCACTACATTGACAGATCTTCTCCCCTGAATCTACCTCGTAGCCCATGACATCCAGACTGAAACACCCGTTTATCGCAAGTCTTATAATGTGATCGTGTTTGGGCTGGCCCAATGGGCCTTGGTTAATTTATGTTTTATATTTCAATCCTTTGTATTGAGCCTCCATCAGAGAGAAAATAATATTTACAACCTTATTGGGCCCGGACTAGCCCGGCCCAAGCCCAGTGCACTCGCTTGCCTATAAATATGAATAGTGGTGCATTTATGAGGGGACCACTAGATTTTTCTTGTCAGCAATTACTCTGCTAAAACTTGTAGAAAACTCCATTGTCAAAAGCTCTCTAAACTCTAATACAACTGACTCGTGGACTAAGGCTCCCCAACCACGTAAAATCCTCGATTGCATTTTCTAAATCCTTTCTTTTTAAGCTCTCTTATCTTTTATAATTCTAGTTTTCGAAAAACTCGGTAAACATTTTGGTGCTTTCATTGAGAGATTGAGAAAGCTTGGGTTGATCTTGAACGTTTGCCACAATGGTGAACACAAGACACACCACTTTTGACCCTACTAACCAAGAACAAGGCAATGGAGAGCCACTGCCTAGCCAACCTCTTCCTCAGAACCAACTTGAGGACACACCTCATCAGATGTCCCAGCCTGATGAGTCACAGAACTATGAAGGTGGAGCAAATTATGAGGAAGATTACTATGAGGAAGAGGAGGGAAATGAGGGAAAATACCATGATCTCAAAGCTGGGGTTCTCGCGATCCCAGAAGAAGCAGAACCCAACTCAAAGATGACCAAACTAAGACAACAAGTCCTGGACCAAGAGGCCAGGATTTCCGAACAAAAGGAAGCCACTCGACGGATGCAAGAGTCCCTCCAGGCCCTTCAAGCTTTCATAGCCGCCCAAGGTTTGGCGGTTAGTCTTCCAGTTGTTCTGTCTCCAGGAACACAACCGCCTGCTCCGCAGGATAGGAATAACGTGCCCGAAAATGCGAGGTCGATTCCTGCCCCGGGACAAGCTCCTGGACAGGGCTTGGTTAACCCAACCCAAGAGAAGGGGAAGGCTAAAGCGGCCAACCCAGAGGGAAAAGAAACCCCCAGAGGGAAGTTCCCCCCGTCCAGAAAACCGGGACCTACCCCCGTCCGCTCCCTAGGAAAGAGAGGGTGCGCCCTGTCCCAAGACAGGGCCACCCGATCAATCCACAAAGGACGCGCCCGCAGCGTACCAGGCCCCGGCCTGCCCCAGGGCAGACTGGACAGGAGCGGTTTTTTCGCCCGAGCGCCTCCGTGAATAAAGATCACCGGGGATGCCAGTATGATGACGAGCCGAACACCCTTAGCTCCAGGGACGACACGTCTCGGGTAGACTTGCGCGAGGGGCTGAACGCTAAAAAAGAACCAGCCCACAAGGAAAAGATCCACCCCCGAGGAGGCGATTTGAGAAATAATCTCAACGACAGAAGGAACAAGAAAGTTCCCCTAGATGATGGTATGGCCAAACAGTTCATGGAACAGCTAGCCGCCTTAAAAAAGGTCACGGACCGTCTGGTCTGTAAGCAGGAGGGAGGAGACTCCGACTCCGAATAAAATGAAAAGGATCCCTACACCAAGCACATCCTAGATGTGGTGCTCCCTAAAGGGTTCAAAATGCCAAATCTACCCACCTACACTGGGAACACCGACCTCAGAGATCACTATTGCGTTACAATCGGTTAATGACTGTAGCCCACGTTTGTGACAACAGCAAGTGCCTCTGCTTTTCGATTACTCTAGCGGACATGCAGAGGAATGGTGGAAGAGGCTCAAGCCAGGATCCATCCAATCCTGGTCTGGACTGCAGTCGGCATTTCGAAAACAGTTTGTGGCTGCCATGAGGATGAACATGCAGATCAGTGCCTTTGCCAACATCAAGCAGCTCCCCACGGAGACGTTGAGGGCCTACATCCAGCGTTTCATAGAGGAAGCCTCCAAAACCAATGTGGATGATGGGCAGCGCCTGGTGGCCCTACAATCCGGGATCCGGGCCGGATCCCCCCTCTGGGACGACATGCAATGCATTAAGGTGGCCACCCTTGAAGAATTCATAAGGAGGGCACAAAGCTTTATCAACTGGGAGGAAGCTTGAATCTAATCATTTAGATGGCAGCCGATCCCTCAGCCAAATGCCCAAGCCTTTCCGGGATACGGGGCACAATATCCGACCAAGTAGTATCTAACTCCCCCGATAGTGCCGGGATCGACAGTTGCGCCTGGAATGACCTTTGTTGCGCCTGCGATCTATGGTCCTGCATCTTCGGGGTACACACCGGCCCAGTCTACCCCTTTACCCGGGTACGGAGTTGCGCCAGTTGGGTACAGCGTTGCTCCCGGTGGAGCCCAACCGTCCCAGATGGGGGGAACTGCGGCAAGTGTGAATCCCTCCCAGGGAAAGAGATCCGGGAAAGGACAAAATCGATTCGAACCCTCTAAGAAGGGCAAGAGGGGTTATGAACCCCAATATTCAGAGTACACCAACCTAATGGATACCAGGCAAAACATCTACCTGGCCACAGAAAGGACGGTTCATTACCAGAAACCAGTTCCCATGTTCGAAGTAGGAAAGAACCCAAGGGATACCACCAAAAGGTGCACATACCATAAGGAGGTGGGCCACACAACCGAAGAATATCGGTAGGTGAAGGATGAGATTGAAAATTTGATCAAGCTGGGACATCTGCACCAGTGGGTCAGGATGCCCGTGGGAGTTCCCGGACTGCCAGCAGTCCTCGGACAGGTCACGGTCCCGGGCGCACCTGGAACGTACCCATCTCCTCAGGGAGGATACACAAAGGGCCTGGGAGCACATATCCCTCAGGGGTCCCCCTTTGTGCAAGCGCTCGGGACCGCGCCCCCACAAGTAGATGGTCACGTAGCCACCATCTCGGGAGGGCCCCATTTGGGAGGACCATCCCAAAATGATCAAATGCGCTACCTCAGCGAACTCTACCACGACCAAGAGGTATGCACCTTGGTCCAAGAACCAACTCAACGCCCGAAGTTGATGAACCTCCCCATCACCTTCACAGAAGATGACGCTCGCAACGTCCATTTCCCGCATCATGACCCTTTGGTCATTGATGCCCAAATAGCCAATAAGATGGTGTCCCGAGTATTGGTGGATGGCAGAAGCTCCGTCAACATCTTGTTCAAACCAGCCTTCATCGCGATTGGCTTAACTAAGGCAGATCTAGCCTCATGCCCAACCCAGATCTACGACTTCAATGGAGACTCAATACTTCCGATGGGGAAGATCCAGTTTCCCATAACACTAGGGAACAAGATGCAAAGCTCGTCCAAATTTTGTACATTCGTGGTGGTTGACTGCCCCACCGTGTACAACATCATTTTTGGTCGGCCCACATTGGTCGAATTCAGGGCTATCACCTCCATCTGCCATCTCTGCATGAAATTCCCCTGTGATAACAGAGAAGTGGGAATAGTCCGGGGAGATCAGAAGAGCACCCGGAAATGTTACCACGTGTCTGCCCAACCCATTTACATGGTTCGCGAAGAACCTCTTGAGGAGGAAGACGCTGATCCAGTCCCACCCCCTTCGTTAAGACGGGATGTTTGGGAAGAAGACGAGTTGGATCTACGGATTGGGGAAGACCGCATACTGGAGCCCATGGAGAAAATTGAGGAGGTGTGCATCAGCGACACCGACCCGACCAAGATAATCCATTTCGGGAAGAACCTAAGTACGGAGGTCTGGGCTGCCATCATCACCCAGGTAAAAGAGAACTAGTATGTACTTGCCTGGTCTCACTCGGATATGACTGGGATTGACCGTTCTGCCACGCCTTAAATATCGACAAGGACGCGACCCCGGTCCGGCAAAAACGGAGACCCCTAGGTGCGGAAAGGGAAGAACCCCTCAAGCTGGAAGTTGAAAAGCTATACTCGATCAACTTCATCCGAGAAGCTTTGTACCCCATGTGGTTAGCCAATCCAATGCTGGTGACAAAGCCGAACGGGACTTGGAGAACATGCATCGATTACTTCCCGCTCCCTCGGATCGATCAGATGGTGGATGCAACATCCGGCTACGAAATCTTGAGCTTTATGGATGCCTATTCATGCGACAACCAGATCTCTATGCTTGTAGCGGACCAGGAACATACCAGCTTCAAAACTGACAAGGGGGTGTACTGCTACGTCGTCATGCCCTTTGGAGTCAAAAACGCCAGAGCCACCTATCAGCGGCTAGTCAACAGAATGTTCAGGGCCCAACTTGGACGGAACATGGAGGTCTACATCGATGACATGCTGGTCAAATCCAAGATCTCCAGGGAACATTCTGACGATCTGGCCAAAGCCTTTGCGATCATTCGAAGGTATGGGATGAAGTTGAATCCCAAAAAATGCACCTTCGGTGTGGCATCCGGGAAGTTCCTAGGGTTCATAGTAAGCTTCCAGGAAATAGAGGCCAATCCGGACAAAATCAAGGCACTGATTGAGAAGCCCTCACCACGGAAGCACAAGGATGTTCAGAGCCTGATTGGGCGGATAGCCGCTTTGAACCATTTTGTCTCAAAGGCCACCCACAAGTGCATCCCGTTCTTCAACGTTCTTCGGGGAAGCCAAAGGTTCAAGTGGTCGGCTGAATGCAAAGAGGCTTTCCAAAGGCTAAAAGAACATCTGGCCCAATCACCAATATTGGCGAAACTGGTGGAGGGAGAACTGTTGTACCTCTATTTGGCCGTGACCAAACACGCCGTCAGTGCCGCATTAGTACGGGAGGACGGGAAAGCCCAGCTCTCGGTCTATTATGTAAGAAAAAGGTTATTAGGTGCGGAATCACGATACCCATTAATAAAAAAATTGACGTTTTTCCTGCTGATCGCGTCCTGAAAGCTTAGGCATTATTTTCAGGGCCATGCGATAAAGGTACTGACTAACCATCCCCTCAGACAAGTGTTGCTAAAACCCGAATCATCGGGAAGGCTCTTGAAGTGGGCCATGGAGTTGAGTCAGTTCGATATTGCGTACATCCCTAGGGTATCAATCAAAGGGCAGGCCTTCGCTGACTTCATCGTGGAATGCTCCGAGATCACTGAAGAAGACGATCCCGTCAATTTTGCAACACCTTTGTGGAAGATTTTTGTAGATGGAGCCTCAAATTAAAATGGAGCAGGGGCCAGAGTCATCCTAGTGTCACCACAGGGACACCAGTTGTAAAGCACCCTGCATTTCTAGTTCAAGGCTTCGAATAATGAGGCCGAACACGAGGCCATGTTGGATGGACTGTGTCTGGCTCGAGAAGTAGGGGTCGCGAACCTGGTGATCAATAACGTCTCCCAGTTGGTTGTCAGACAAATCTCAGGAGAATACCAAACAAAAGGGGAAAGGATGACAGCTTACGTGACGTAGACGCGGGAGATACTTCAGTCTTTCAAGTAGCACTCCATCCGCCAGATCCTAAGGGAACAATACGTGTTTGCAGACACGTTGGCAAAGCTGGCCACGGATGCCGGGGCAGAAATTTTCGGGTTGGTCCCGATCAACCATATCCCCGTACCAAGTATCCATGCCCCCATGATCAACGCTATAGACTACTCCACGTCCTTGATGGGACCCATCATCCAGTACCTAACGACCGGGGGGTTGCCCACGGACCAGGCAGTAGCCAGGAAGCTTCAGTGCCAGGTCCCCAGATACGTCATGATAGACGGAAAACTCTATCGCAGAGGGATATCCATTCCATACCTACGATGCGTATTCATGACCGAAATGAGTGCAATCATGCACGAGGTGCACGAAGGTTTCTGCGGAGATCATACAGCCGGACTCAGCTTTTCCAAGAAAATCCTACGGCAAGGGTATTTCTGGCCAACCATGAAGAAAGACTGTGTTGATTACGTCCATAAGTGCGAACAATGCCAAAGATAACTCTAATGATGAGTCCCTGGCCTTTTGCGGTATGGGGAATCGACCTCGTAGGATCCCTCCTGACTGGGAAAGGTGGAGTAAAGTATGCAATTATGGCTGTCGACTACTACACCAAGTGGGTCGAAGTGGAACCCATGAACACCATCACCTCAAAGAAGGCCTTGGACTTCGTCATCAACAACATCATGTGCCGGTGCGGGCTCCCCTACAAGATCGTGTCCAACAACGGGAATCAGTTTGACAGCATCCACTTCACGGCCTTCTGTGAGAGACATGGCATCATCAAAAGCTTCTCCGCGGTCGCCAGACCCCAGGCAAATGGGAAAATAGAGGCCGTCAACAAAATCTTGAAGGGGACATTAAAGAGAAGCTTCAAGCTTGCAAGAGAAAATGGCCAGAAGAGTTGCCCTGCGTGTTATGGGCATACCGGACCACCGAACGAACATCTATCGGATACACTCCTTACTCCATGGTGTACGGGTGCGAAGCCAACGTCCCAGTAGAAATAGCTATCCCATCCCACAGGAGGGACACGTATGATCCCGCTCAAAACCACGCCTTGCTACATGAATCCTGAGATCTTATCAAAGAGATTCAGGAAGAATCTCAAGTTTAGTTGAAGATGTATCAATGCAAGATCGCTCGACATTTTAACTCGAAAGTAAAGAGTTGAAGGTTTGAAACTAACAACCTAGTCCTAAGGAGAGTCTTCCCTGCAAGCCAAGATCTAGGAGTGGGGGTTCTCGGACCAAACTGGGAATGACCATACGAAATCCAACGGGAAGTATGTCTGGGAACGTACCGATTAAGGTGACTTGACGGGACCGAAGTCCCAAGGGCCTGGAACATGAAAGATCTACACAAGTACTATCAGTAGTCAGGAGACCATGTTTAGGCTTTCAATTTTCCTTGTAAACAATGTACGCCTCAGGGCGATTTCATGAATAATAAAAATAATGTGTTCAAAACATCATATATAAAAAAAATACACTGTGAAACAATGAAAGTTCTCGTCCGTCTCTATAAACAAGTGACCCATGACCAGTCCTCGATCACTTGGGGGGGGGGGGGTGATATATCCATTCATACGAGCAAATCCGAGAACAAAAAGAAAATAGGACACCAAATGCTCTTGGTTCAAACCAACGGATAGTAATGGAAGCCCAACTCCTAACGGAAGGACACAAGGTTAACACCTAGTCCCAACTCGGAATGAAAAGGTCTGGGGGGTACAAGCCCAAATGGATGCAGGGCTAAGGCCTAGTCCCAACTCGGATCGACAAGGTCTGGGGGCTACAAACCAAGTAGGACGCAAGGCTTAGGTCTAGTCCTGACTTGGACATACGTGGTCCGGGGTTACAAGCTCAACAAGATTGAAGGCTCAGGCCTAATCCTAGCCCGAACATACATGGTTCAGAGGTATAATATCAAATAGGACATACGGGCCAGCCCTAATCCTTACCTAGACACGCTTGGTCTAGGGATATTCAGTTGACTAAAATGTGATCCCGAATAACCAAATACCCGTCCACGTCTTCTCTATAAATGGTCCAGGCCGAAAAAACCTGTCCCATGGTTCAAAATAAGCTAACCAACTCCCTAATGGCCCAGGCAGTTGGAACTTGAGGAACGATTTAAATCTAGAAAGATCTCGGATGATCTGGGCTATTGGAGCCCGTATTGTAAAATCAGAATAATTTAGTCCAGGCCGTCAAGATCCAAACACGGGTCACCAGAAGAGACATTTTCTGCAACTTTTCCCCAACGATCCCGGCTGTTGGGACCTGGACCAAACATTCGATTCATTTACGCAAGGTGGTCAAAACACTTGGTGAAATTTTAACGAATGGAAACAGGATAACCTTATGTAAGAAATGAAGTAAATGTGAATATAAAAATTGTCTTAGACGCATCTGCATCCATAAAAGTGTTACAAAAACAGAAAAAAGAGGAAGAAAAACAAGTAGAAGACCCAGGCCTAGGCTTCGCCGAGCCCTGATGCCTCCGGGTTGGCTCCACCTACCTTTTCCTCATCCAAGGGTTCCGCGTTAGCTTTCTCCTTGGCCTAAAATTTGGCTCTCTTTGTGGCAGGGTCAGGATAAAGCAGGAGGTTCATATTTTCGTCCTGAAGCCAGGCCATGTAGATAGCCTCATCAAAGGTAGCCTCCAGCATGGCGTCCGCTTGCTCCTTCCCTTGACAGGTCTCCTCATGCTTTTTCACCTCCAGCTGGACCAAATCATCCAAGGTCTGGACCCGGGACTCAAGACTGGCGACCTTCTCCCAAGAAGCTCCACCTCCAAACTGGCCACAAGCTTTCTATGCTTGGCATCTCTCCACGACAAAGTCTCTTCGAGTTGAAATTTGGTCTGGGCTGCCTCTTCATGGTCCACTTTAGCTTGAGCCACCTCCCTAGCCAGGGCTTCTTTGGAGGCTTCCCATTGATTCACGGCCGCCTCGAGCTCCAGTAGCTCGTCTCCAGTTTCATCGCCATCTCAGCCACCAAGTCGACATTTCGGTGGGCCAGTAAAGCGTCTTGGAACAAATTGAAGTTAGAAAAATCTAAAGAATTAAAAATAAGGAAAGCAAAAGGAAGCCTAAAAATGGATAACTTACAGCAGTGGCCTGATGGCGGAGGGCCTGGGAGATGAATAGCACGTCTTAGTTGGCTTTGGTGGCATATTGCTTCAATTGGAGGTTGGACATTGTAGCCCCCACCTGATCCAGCAGGTCCGCAACAAATGAAGCCGTGTCTTGCCCCAGTTTAGGACAAAATCCAGTCTTAGCAACAAGTCTATCCATGATCGCCTGGGGAGCGCTGAAGGCTACCGGGCGCTCGGAGAACTCATCCTTGCGACGGATCATCAAGGCTCGGTAGATCTCCTCCCTCTTCTCCCGACCGTTCTCCCATGTCTGGGACACCATTTTGGACCGCTCCTCCCGCATGATCGCTTCTCCCTCTTCAGGAAATGCCGGATGGATGGGAAGCGCGGGCGCTTCCGGAAGTTCTTGGGCGGTGAGTTGACTCTCTCCGGAGGACTCCTTGGCCAAGCGGGCATCTTTGGTTTTGGCCCTCTTCGCCCCCTTCGTGGACTCACCTGCAGCTGGGTTCGCGACTCTCTTCTCGAACCCTCGACTAGCCAGGGGGTCCTCCTCCAAGTCAATCACCGGAGGCCATGCGGGAAGAGGCGGCACAGTTTCGGCAAGGATTGTCGAAGCGGGAAGCGCGAGTGGGGCCTCCCTGACCGGGGTCAGCTTCGACATTGAACCCTCAAGTACTGTATCCAACGCCTTCGCCTTGGACACCCCCTTGGCAGCCTTTTTAGCTGAAGCACTGGCCTTGGCAACTCGAGCCTCAAGGGCTTGCTTCATCTTCTCCACCGGGTTCGACATGTCGGAGTCTTCTGAAATGGATAAACAAAAAGAGAATTAGCAAAATAAACAAGCCAGGATGAGTGAGTAAAAAGAAAAACAAAGCTAAAAGAGCTCTGGAATGAACCCTTGCTTAAAACTCGAATCCGACTTAATTCTCCTAAGGCGAAGGAATGGACTAGGCCTCCCATGTGATCCGGGTCCAAGAAGTTCCCATGCTGAAGGAGCTCAACGTGCACATGAGAGTTTCCTGATCTATAGTAATGGGAGATGAAGGTCTCATCTCTCCACCAACCCCGAACAGGGGGCCTTGATAAACTAGTATATCCCTAACTAAGTCCCCAACTCAGGGAGCATAAGTCAAAAGCAAAGGTGAATTACCTCACCCTGATACACTAGCACCGGGGGTCCCCGTGTTTGGCTGGGCCTCATTGAAAAGGGCTTCTAGCTTCTCGGAGGTGGCACTCTCACTTTGTTGAGCCTGGTCCCTCTTCCTTTTTGCCGCATCCGCCAGAACTGCAGCTTCCACAGCCTTGATGTGCTCGGGGGCCAGCTCCTCCCTCAAGGCCAGATCTTTCTCGCATTGTCTCCCCCGTAGACTAGGGGCCCTGATCGTCTGGTTGGCTGCTAACATCCTGACCACTCGAAGGTTCTCGGGGGTAACATAGCCCCCTACGTCAAGGTCCTTCGCGCTCAGCGTGGAGTAGAACTTCTTCCGATCCAGGATAAACTGGGTGAAGGGAGTCTGGGCATAAGGTCCTGATATCCAAGACAACAAGTTGAAAACAGAGAATAAAAACTGAAAAAACAAAATTGAACTAGGAAATGGGAAGCTACTTACCCACTCGTTGGAAATCCAGCATCAGTGTGGGGTTCTTATCCAAACAGAAACCAGATGTCATGAACCTGTAGTGTCTGACATCCGGGGGGTGCTTCCAGGAGCTGGTGGGGGCCGTGTAGTTGCCACGAGGCTTTAGTCTGTAGAAGCTGTCCAAGCTCTTGTCCTTAACATTAGGCTCCGACTCCAGCTTACAGAAGTACAACACCTCTGCAGGAGTCGGGTCTGGGATTTTCTTCGCTATGCAAAAGATGCGCCATCCCACAATAAATTGGTATGCTTTAGGCAAGAGTTGGAATGATGCAATCCCCACGAACTTGAGGAATTGCGCGAAGTAATCGTGAAGTGGGAGAGTTGCTCCCACAATGATATGACCCACGCTCCAGGCCCTAAATTCGCCCACAGCGATGTGGGCTTTTTCTTCCTTCCTAGCCAAGCGGTTGTAGAACAGTTCGAGAGTCGATTCCACACCCAAATGCTTCTCTAAGGGCGTACAACATTCAATAATTCTGGAATAAGTTATTCACCCCATCCATCTCCCATCTGTTTCCACCGGGAGCTTTATGCCCTAGCAGAGTAAAATGGGCTGTTTGAACTTGTTCTTCTGAATGAAGGGTGATGCCGGAAGTCATAGCCGTTGATCTGAGGACAAAAGGAAGCAACACAAACCAAGCAGTTAGCACCAAAACCCAAAGAGGTCGGTTAAGGTACGGGGGCTCTCCAACGAACTGCTTGGCAGAGTCCCCCCCGGATCGGATCTGGGATCACCAAGGATCCGCAAGATCCTGATCGGGAACAAATGGGAAGGGTTCTTACTAAAGTTTTCCTAAGATGGCCTATTGTCGTTTGTCCCGGGACAGCCCGAACCTGAGAAGATCTGGGATGGCCCAGACAACTTTTTCCTTGCCTACTCTAATGCACTTAGAGCCACCCTAAACAGAGGCGGTGGCTCTAATAACATCGCAGCTATAAAAACAACTTGACGATATGATAAACACGAGAAATTAAAAGCAAAAATTGAGGAAAACTTACTGAAAACGAGTGGTCGTGAGGAATGGCGTATGTCCAGCGACAACGACGGCAAAACCACTGTTTTGAATAGGTGGAGGCGACGCAGAAGTTCGTCTAGTGGATAGGCCGAGGTCATCTGTTCAGACAAATATGCGGAGATCAGGCACGTAGGGAATAAGTGATGGCGAAGTAGCTGCTGGTAAATGTCATCGGCGAGCTCAAACATAAAAGGTCCCTTGTGCAATTTCGTGTTGAGAGTGTAAAAGTTTGAAGCGCCAGCCTCAAGGTATTTATAAGAATCGAGAGGCTATTTTTGATCTAATGATTCGATGGGATCCCCCCCCATCGGATGGTCCTGGATCGTGCAGGGACATTAATTGGCCTACTCGAGTACTGGATCTCGGTTACCCAAAGGTGCGATCGGCGCCACCCCGATCCAACGACCCAGAAGAAGAGTGCCTCAAAGGTCATCCCATCCAACGGTCCTCTTTGTCACAGAGATAATAATGGGGACACTCGTGCGGATGGGATGCTATAGAAATCGAGCTGACATTTAACTGCCAACACAGTAACCAATAGAATGTTTGCTGACCTTTCAAATTCGAGTGCCATCAATGCGCGAGTCACAAAGGGATATGTACGCCCGTCATGATGAAGCATAGCAAACGGGAGGCCTCCAAATGGCCCTGAAGTAAATGAATCGGGGCTCTAGTAAACATACCCGGATCCTGGTAAACGGATCGGGCTCTTTGGATCTGGTCCAAGACATCGAAACAGGCTTTCACTCCATGATCGTTCAGGAAGCAATGCCCCCCATCCGTGGACCTGTCGCCTTGGAAATGAACTGGGAAGTGTTGAGAAGGTCCAGGAAGGAGACAAGCCTCCATTGCACTAGCCCAGATGAAGGATTTGGGGGTTATTGCTATCCCCGTTTCTTCCAAAATGTACGGATCCACACTCTAAGTCCATGGGTCACCTTCCAGGGAATTACAGCCCAGATCGGGCCCATTAGATGAAGAGAAAACAAATATTGGCTGCCCAAGTCTCGGCAAGGCCCAAAGGGCATCCGGGAGTGTAAGCCGGGACCATCGCCGGGGCAGGTTGTATAAACCCGGGACTGCGTACTGGGTTGTCTCCTAAGATGCAGTAGAAGAGGTCACGACTCCCAAGTCCGTGATTAGGCCAGGTTCGCTGTGTATGAACCTAAGCCCTGGTAAATGGACCGAGACCGTGGTAAATGGAGGGAGATATTGGTAAATAGACCTGGGTCGGTTGGCCGAGTTTGGCGTGGTAAAGTATCCCCAATACGGACATCATCCTAAGAAGCGTGGAGCTATGTCCCCATAAGTAATCTGCAGAGGAGGCTGCCTCAGGAATGTACGCCGTTGGTTCAGAACTGTGCCGCCACTACACTGATAGATCTTGTCCCCTGAATCTACCTCGTAGCCCATGACACCCAGACTGAAACACATGTTTGTTGCAAGTCTTATAATGTGATCGTGTTTGGGCTGGCCCAATGGGCCTTGGTTAATTTATGTTTTATATTTCAATCCTTTGTATTGAGCCTCCATCAGGAGAAAATAATATTTACACCCTTATTGGGCCCGAACTAGCACAGCCCAAGCCCAGTGCACTCGCTTGCCTATAAATATAAATAGTGGTGCATTTATGAGGGGACCCCCAGATTTTTCTTATGAGCAATTACTCTGCTAAAACTTGTAGAAAACTCCATTGTCAAAAGCTCTCTAACCTCTAATACAACTGACTCATGGACTAAGGCTCATTAACGCCCCAACCACGTAAAAACCTCACTTGCATTTTCTAAATCCTTTTTTTAAGCTCTCTTATCTTTTATAATTTTAGTTTTCGAAAATCTCAGTAAACACTAGGCTTATACACGTTTTTTAACGCTATCCTAATATTCTATTTCCTAGCCACCATTGATGCTTGAGGCCTTTTCTAGGAGGAAATGTGAATTGAGATTGAAGAAGTCTTAAACTCACAAAGTCAAGCACTTTCTTTGTGAGTTGTTGGAGAAAACTTGAGATTCTTGGAGCTAGAGAGAGAGAGAGACTGGAGAGAGTGATTAAGTCTTCCAAAACTCTATGTTGACCCTTATATAAGCGACGCATTGCCTGCCATGCAGACGATACGTCTCCTACACGGTTCCTACAAGTAGGCAATGCATCGCTTACTAGGGTTTTTTGAAACCCTAGTGACGATGCTACGCCACTTTGGTGGCGATGTATCGTCACCCTCTCTGTTTTTGGACACTTCCAAAGGTACTAAATTTTTTCCAAATGCTACCAATTTTTATGGGAACCCTTACCTTCATGCATCACTTTGGACTAAAAAATGCAGTTTTAAAGTGCCTATAATTGAAGCTCAAATTTCACATCTTCGTTAAGTGAAATTCATTAAGTGTTTATACCTAGCTTATATTTTAATACTTATATTTTTGTATTTTACCAATCATAACCGTAACATGGCTAGAGAATGCATGTTCCGAAAGTCCAACAACAATTGATCCAAGGTCAACACAACCGAAGGAGAGTTGGATGCTACCTTGAGTGAGGTAAATGCCATCCATGAAAATGTGCAAGGATGGTGGTATGATACTTGTGCCACCATTCATGTAACTTAGGAAAGAGAGGTCTTAAAAACCTTTGAAGAGTCTAAGGATGGCCATGAGATCCAAATGGGCAATGAACCTAGATCCAAAGTGTTGGGCAAGGGGAATGTTGATCTCTATTTCACATATAGAAATAAGGTTCTTTTGACCAATGTGTTGTATGTTTCAGATATGAGTAGGAATCTTGTGAGTGGGCACATGTTGAGCAAGCCCGACATCAAGTTTGTGTTTGAGTCTGACAAGCTAATCTTGTCCAAGGATAACTACTTTTTTAGGAAATGGTATGTATATGATTGGATGATAAAATTATGTACCAAAGACTATTGTTTTGATAATAATGCATGCTCTTCTTCCTCTTATATGCTTGGCATTGATTCTATTACTTTGAGGCATAATAGACTTGCTCATATAGTATATAGTACAATTAAAAGAGATATCAAATGTGGTTTAATTGTATGCAATGATGTTGAGCATGATAAATGTGAATTATGTGTTAAATCTATGATGGTAGAAAAACCTTCTCCAAGTGTTGAAAAAGATGCTAACTTTTTAGATTTGATACATAACGAATTATGTGAATTGAATGAAATAATTACCAGAGGTGGACATAAGTATTTTATTAACTTTATTGATGATTGTTCTTTCACATATGTGTACTTGATTAAGAATAAGGATGAAGCATTTAGCATGTTTAAAATTTATAAAGCCGAAGTTGAAAATCAATTGGAATAGAAAAATAAAGTAATTAGAAGTGATAAGGGCAGTGAATACTTTTTCAATGAATTCAATGTGTTTTGTGAGATGCATGGTATAATATATGAATGTACAACAATTATAAACCACAACAAAATGGTATAGAGGAAAGAAATAATAGAACATATGTTGAAATGATAAATGCTATGCTATTACATGCAAATGTGAGTTTTGTTTTATGGGGAGAAGCCTTGCTTACCGTTTGTCATATTCGAAACTAGATTCCTCTAAAGAAGAATCAAATTTCACCTTATGATATGGAAAGGAAAGAGTCCAAACCTAGGGTATCTCAAAGTGTGGGGGTGAGTTGCTTATTGCAAGAGCGCGATGACTAAAAGGACGAAGTTAGGTCCAAGGTCCATCAAATGTGTATTTGTAGGCTATGCCTAAAATAGAAAGGATTATAGGCTATTAGACTTGGAGTCTAATGTGATAATTGAATCAAGAGAAGTTGAGTTCTTTGAGAATTTTTTGTATAGTGACAATAAGCCTCAAGAACCGATCTCATTAGAAGGAATTCAAGATGAGTTACCTTCAAGGGTTGTAGAGCAACCAAAATTGCCTAGAAGAAGCCAAAGGCTTAAAGAGAGTGGATCACAAAATAAAACCTCTCAAATGGAGACTCTTTACCTAGTAGAGGGAAACCACAAGGGAGACACTGGGAAATATCCAATGGTACTTCAAATGGAGGATGATCCTAAAACTTTCCAAAAAGTTATGTCCTCAAGGGACTCTTATTTTTTGAAAGAGGCAATAAATGATGAGATAAATTCAATTATGTCTAACCATACTTGGGAGATTGTTGATCTACCAAATGGATCATAGGCAATAGGTTGCAAGTGGGTATTTCGAAGAAAATACAACACTAGTGGAACCATTCAAGCTTATAAGGAAAGATTGGTAGCCAAAGAGTTTAGAAAAAAGGAGAGCAAATATTATTTTGAGGCCTATCCACTGGTAGCAAGGACAACATCTATAAGATTATTGTTTCCCTTATCATCAATACACAATCTATATGTTCTTCAAATAGATGTCAAAATGACATTTCTAAATTGTAACCTTGATGAAGAGGTGTACATGGAACAACCAGAAGGGTTTTTTCTAAAGGGATGTGAACATAAGGTGTGTAAGCTTGTTAAATCATTCTATGGTTTTAAAAAAAGCACCAAAACAATGATATGAGAAAATGGATGAAGCCATTGTTTCATATGGGTTTAGAGACAATAGTGCGGACAAGTGCTTATACTCTAAGTCTTGTGATGACTATGTATTTCTAGTGTGTCTATATGTTGATGATATGTTGATATTTATTAATGACATGGAAGACATGATAGAAACAAAAAGGTTTCTATCTTCTAACATCAAGATGAAGGACCTTGGAGAGGTAGTTATCAAAGTTAGAAGAAATGTGGATGCGTATGCCTTTGGTCAATCTCATTATGCTGAGAAAATGCTTGACAAGTTTGGTCATCTTAATATCAAAGAGGTAGACACACCCTTCGACTCAAGTTTAAAGCTTGATAAGAATGAAGGGAGAGCGGTGACTCAACTAGAGTATGCAAGTGCAATTGGGAGTTTGAGGTACATCGCTCATTGTACTATAGCGAACATTGCGTTTGTGGTTAGCAAACTAAGTTGGTTTACTAGCAACCCAAGTATCTTACATGGGAAGGTCGTGGAAAGAATATTTGAATACCTTAAAAGGACCAAAGAGTTATGCCTACAATATTCTAAGTTCTTAAGATACTTAAAGGAAATTCCGACGCAAGTTGAATATCCAGTGTAATAGATAATCTCTCCCCAATCGGATGGGTGTCCACCCTTGTTGGGGGTGCTATTTCTTGGGGATCTAAGAAACAAACATGTATATGTTACTCAACCATGGAGTTTGAGTATGTAGCTCCAGCAACAATTGGAAAAGAGGTCAAGTGGCTAAGAGATCTCAAGTTGGAGAAACAAGATACTGTGATTGATGTATTGACATTTTCGATACATTGTGATAATCAAGCCACTTTGATTAGAGCTTACAGCAAGATACATAATGGTAAGTATAGACATATAAGTCTGAGACATGACTATGTGAGGGAATTGATTGATTAGTGAACCACCCTACGTCACTATGACTGCTTCCTGGAATGACGACTGGCCCTGCAAACCAACATGAGTTTTTCCAGCGTGCTTTGTCCTCACTCGCAAGCTTCCTAGGAAGTATTCTTAGTTAACATGCGAGTGAGGAAAAATCATGCTGAAAACACTCGTGTTGGTTTGTAGGGATAGTCGTCATTCCAGGAAGTAGCCATAGTGACGTGGGGCATTACAACAAGAGTGTCATATAAATATCATATGTCAATTCTTGTGAGAACTTAGTGGATCCGTTTACCAAACCTCTTGGGAGAGATTTGGTGAGTTATACAAATAGAGGGATGAGACTAAAACTCCTTGAATAATCTATTCCCCCATAATGGAAACCCAACTCAAAACTTGTATACATAGAGTGTAGAGTGAACTGGGTAAGAACAAGTTATTGATAAGGGAATAGTTTAATGTTGGTTGCTACCAGATATGAGGGTTAAGCCATAGGATTTTAATGAAATTCAGTTGAAGAGAAACAAGCATCTCTAAAGGTAGTAAAGATGCTGTAAGAATTTTACATGTGTGAACCTAGAGGTGGTGTTATATCTCAAGAGTAGGAGTTTTCTCTCTGGGTGGTCCATGAATGGATCAAGCACAAGCCCATAAAAGTGCTAAGCGTGAAAAGTGGGAAATACATGAATAAATAGATAGAGGTGTGTGAGACATTACAAGTTTTTATCACTAGGAATGTTGGGTTCAATCTTTTAAGAATACCTTAGAATTTTGGTAGATGCTTTGTAGTGTTTTAACTAAGATAAAGTTCAAACTCAAAATGTACTTAATTTTATGCATTCGTATTGTTTGGCTAAAGTATTGAGGATCTATTTAGCCAAGTGGGAGATTTTTGTGATTGGTTAAATACATGGTGAAATTGGTTAGACACGAAGAGGTGCAAAAACCATATCGATTTCACTAAAGTCAACATGTGAGAGCAGACTTTCGGTATAGTCATTTATAAATCATCCTTTTGGGTCCAAAGTGTCTCTTTGGAGTATATAAGAGTAGCAAAAAAGTTTGGGAGCATTTGGGAATATTTTGAGATAGGTTTTGGAGCACCAAGTCAGAGGAATCGATGTCGCGTCGCTTGTGGGAGGCGACGCATCGCTTGCCTTTGAAAAGAGCACCCAGAAGACGCATCGCCTATTATTAGGCGATGAATTTTCTGGTACCAACTTAACAACCATTGAACCCAACTTTAACGACCTTGCCAGCCTATAGGCCTTGCTATTTGAGGCTTAGTCAACTAATACACACTTAACGACCCTTTGACCCAACTTGGTCATTTTAGGCTTCGTGCTCATGCAATGAGCAAGACACCCCCACACTTTAAGATAGCCATAGGATTCTTTCCTCTCAATAACTTATATGGAGATACATTATTCTTTTTCATGGCAATTCAATTCAATATATGACACGCAGCAAGCAAAACATCATCACACAAATTATAACACAATTTAGCATGTAAAACCATAGAGTTAATTATCGCAAGATAAGTACTATTCTTTCTTTCAGCTATTCCATTTTGTTATGGAGTGTATGATGCAGTGCATTTATGTATAATCACATGGTGTTCAAAAAACTCATTAAAATCATTTATGAAGTATTCACCACCTCTATCACTTCTAAGAGTCTTAATTTTCCATTCCAATTGATTTTCTAATTCAGCTATATAGATTTTAAATTCTGTAAATGCATCATCCTTACTCTTAATCAAATACACATAAGTATACCTAGAGCAATCATTTATAAAATTCACGAAGTATATATTTCATCCTCTAGTCAACATGACATTTAATTCACATAAATCACTATGTATTAAATCTCACAAGTTTGAGTATCTATCAACACTTGGAAAATGTTTCTTAATCATTTTAGATTTAACATATAATTCACATTTATCATGCTCATCCACATCACAATTAATTAATCCACATTTAACAACTCTTTTAATTGTGTTATAACCTATATGAGAAAGTCTATTATGCCACCAGGTAATAGAACTAGAATTAATTACATTACAAGAATTATATGTCATATTATTATTGTCATTATCAAGAGTACATATTTGATGATCCCTTCACACGAATAGCCATTTTCAACAAAATTTCCCAATTTAGTCAAAATAAGTTTACCAGATTCAAACTCCATTTTGATATCTGATTTACTCAATAGACTTCTGCTTATAATGTTCCTAGCCATATTAAAAACATAGAAAATATTAGTTAGGGTCACTTTCTTTCCATTATTGAAGAACATATCAATGCAACCCTTCCAAGTATCATAACATTTAGACATCAAGTCCCTCCTTTGCACTTTCAAAGGTTTTGAAAGAGTTTTATCATAGGTTGCATGAATGGTTGCACAAGTATCATATCGCCATCTTTGCATCATTCCTTGGGTTGCATTAACTTCACTCAAGGTTGCAACAATCTCAACATCAATTGTATTGACATGTTTATATTCTCTTAAGGTTGCATTAGTCTCATCACTACATGCATAAACTATGTCAATATCCTTCAGAGTTATCATACATTCCTCATTGAATGCATTATTCTCTATTAGGGTTACAATGCATTCTTCATTGAATGCATTCTATTTTATTAGGGTCACAAAGATCTCATCATCAATTAAAGTAACCCAATTATATTCATTTAGAAGAGAAATGATCTCATCATCAATTGCCTTAACCCTAATCTCATTATGATTAATTATACAATTACCATATCTCGCAAGATGATCAATAATTTCACAAACGAGGCAAGTATAACAATAGCCCTTGAATTATTCATTAACATTCACCATTGTACTCTTAACGTAAACAATAAACTCAAACTCACAAAAATATTGCAGCAAACACATTTCATTCAAATTCTTGAAATCTTAGAAATAAGGAATTTGATGGTACCAATCTCCTTAAGTATGTAATCCCATTGAGTTGTCTCATCCTTTGTTGATAAAGACTTTGAATCCATATCCATATTCATATAGTGCATATCCAAATAGATTTTCCTTTGATCTCCCATGGTTGTGTGTTCAATACAAACCAAATCTTGAAGCAAGGATTTGATGATTGTAGAAAATGAGCAAATTTCCCTCATTGTTGTTTATGCAAAACACAAAAAAAGAGTAATTAGAATTATAGATTTTGATTGTTGGGAATTTATTGCTTTACACTTTCCTATTCAACAATGAATAAAAAGAATAATTCAATATTAGAAATCCTATATGCTAATCAAGAACCTTATTCTAAGTATGAATGCATAACATGATAATCTATGAACCATATTCATGGTATGAATGCAAATCTTGATAATAAGGAATTAAACTGAATGCTTATAAGATGAGCATAGAATTATTTAAGCATCAATAATTATAATGTGAACACAATTACAAACGTAAAACACAATTGCAAAGTTAAGGTTTAGAGAGATACACCTTTGATTTTGAGTAACTTGAATATTCAAACTAGAGGAACATCTAAGGCTTATACACAATAAGTATATTTTTGTCCAAATTCTCTATTCCAAGCATTCCCTAATTGCTTGAAACTTCACCAAAGTGGAATGAGAAGTGGGATTAAACAAGTCGTGAAACTCATACAAGTCAAGCAATGTTTGATGAGTTTTTTTTTTAGAGAAATGAATGTTCTTTTAGAGCTAGAAAGAGAGAGAGGTTAGAGAGAGTTGAAAACTGTGATGAAGGATTTTCAACTCCAATAACCCTTATTTATATTATAGGCATCATCATCAAGTCTAACCAATGGGATTGGAGCTTTGAAACACATCAATTGAGCTAATTCACGTAATTGTACCCAGGTGATGCGTTGCCACCCATCGGCTGCTGGGGGTTTTGTCTGACAGGTGCTTCTAGGCGTTGCATCATGTTGCATGCTTCTCCTTTGGCACACCCTCATGGGGTCATTTTGTAAGTGAGCATGCCTTGGTGCTTGATCATTAGTCAAGTCTTGCACCAAGCAACATCAGCAGGGTAGTGGCAATATTGTAATTATGTATATGTCTCCCATGAAGAAATCATATATATTACTGGGAAGACCTTGTATCCCTAGAATGCTCCTTAGGGTGGGGGGGGGGGGGGTGACCTAGTGACTTAGGGAAGCACCATGGCCACCAGTAGATAGGGGCTAAAGTTGTGTACTCCCTGACCCTATAAAGGACATATATTAAAAAAAAAGATGTTTATCCATACTTACCCGTGTATGCTTCCTTATTTCCTATGTCTTACTTGATTGTTGTCTTCAATGGGCCATCGCGTGCCACTTTCCTTGTTGTACTTTTGTGTTGTGTGGACGTTCTATGGAATGACTTGCTTTGTGCTTGCTCATACTTTGTTATTGTCTGTTGCATGTCTGAGATGTGATTGTGGCTAACTAATGAGTTTTTTTACACGTAGGCGTGAGTTGTAGGCTAACTTAAGCTTGGATTTTACACAAATGTCACAAGTTCCGTCTAATTGGAGATCCCAATTAGCCCGCCCGTGACAGTTGATATCAGAGCCAGGTTAGAGAAAGCTTGGTGGAACGCACAAATGGTGAGCAATACTCAGAGGATTGAAGGTCTTGAGAAGAGCGTGGTGGAGTTATATGGCCTGGATGAAAGGGTCAGGTATCTATTCTCTACTAGCCGTAATTCTGGATCGTCGCAGAAAAGCAATCGCCTAGCTGTGCTAAAAAAGGAGAATGACATTCTTCTAGCCTGTAAAATTTCGTTGGAGCAAAGAAACACTCTGAAAATTACATCTGATACCCCTCGGTGGGAGGAGCATATTACAGCAGTGGAGTGCATGTTGAAGGACCAACAAGACTCCATAAACGACATCAACAAGGACTATAGGGAGCTAGTTGGTGCGCTTAGAGATGAGCTAACAAAGTTATCAGCAAAGGTGAACCTAACCATGTGTGCGGTTAAGAATGCGCTTGCAATGAGTCCCATAGGTATGGAGTATGGCCGAGTGAAAGTGCCTGAGCCGAGGCCCTATAATGGGGCCAGGGACACAAAAGACTTGGAAAATTTTCTCTTTGACATGGAGCACAACTTTAGAGTCGTGCGGGCCGAATCCAAAGAAGGAAAGGTCGCCATGGCTACCATGTACTTCTTTGCGGATGCCAAGGTGTAGTGGAGGACAAAGTATGATGACATCGAGAATGGTAGATGCATCATCAAGTCATGAGGATATTTTAAGAGAGAATTGAAGATGCAGTTTCTACGAGAAAATTTCGCCGGCATGACTCGACGCCAGTTGAGAGACCTTAAGCAAGTCAGGACAGTCTGAAAATACAAGAAGATGTTTTCAAGTCTGATGCTCGATATTAAACACATGTCTGAAGTACAGATGCTCTCCTGTTTCCTCCAAGGATTAAAATCGTGGGCCAATCAAGAACTTCAGAGGTAGCATGTGGCTGACCTAGCCACCACTCAAGATGTTGCCGAATGCTTGACAGATTAAACATCGGAAAGCAGCTTGCCGAAGAGGGCTACCGCTCCAACCAGCTCAAGAAGTGTTCGGAGTAAGAAGTCTTAGAAGTCATGGCAGAGTAAGAGTGGGGGAGAGAAAAGGGAAGCAGAGCCTAGTTCTTCCAATGGGACAGACACCGCTACAGGGAAGAAGCCACTAGCTTCTTGGCTCTGTAAAGGACCACATAAATCAGCCAAGAGAAACAACATGAAGGAGAAGAGGTGGACGAAGAGTATGCGCACATGGGCACTGTCCGCATGTTGAATGCTCTAAAAAAGCATGGCGAGAAGAGGAAGAAGGCCTTGGGGAAGGGACTAATGTTCGTGGATGCAACCATCAACAACAAGTCGGCCAAGAGCATGATGATCGACACTGGCACCACACATAACTTCATCTTAGAGATCGAAGCCAAACAACTGGGACTAAAGCTGGAGAAAGTTGCAGGCTGCATGAAGGCGGTCAACTTAAAGGCCTTGGCCACAACAGGAGTGGCTAAGAGCATGAAAGTTAAGATTGACACGTGGGAGGGGAAGACGACTTAGTAGTGGTCCATATGGATGACTTTAATGCTGTTTGGGGAATGGACTTCCTAACAAAGAAAGGAACCATCCCAATTACTACTACTGGGAGCTTGCCCAAATGGGGGAGACACCGTCGATGGTGCTTGCAAAGGTGATACCACCCCCTGGTGTGAAGCTCTTATCAGCCTTACAGTTGAAGAAGGGCGTGAAGAAATGAGAGCCCACTAATGTAGTGGCACCCGCCGTGTTCAAAGAAACAATGGAGGAGATTGTTCCACTTGGAATTAAGAGGGTCTTGAAGACGTATGGGGACGTGATGCCAGATAAACTCCCTAAAGCCTTGCAACCAATAAGGGGGATTGATCACCATATAGATCAGGTGCCGTGAGCGAAACCTCCAATGAAAGCGCCTTACAGAATGGCACCCCCAAGCTAGAAGAGCTGAGAAAGAAACTGAAGGAGTTATTAGAGGTAGGCTTCATCAAATCGTCAAAGGCGCCATTTGGCGCACCTGTGCTATTCCAAAAGAAACACGATGGGAGCTTGAGACCGTGCATTGATTATAAGTTTCTCAACAAGGTGACTATAACACCCCAATTTCATAGGAAATTACTTGTGTGAAATTAAATAAAAAAAATTAAGAAAAAAACATTAAGTTGTACTTTTATCGAAATAAAATGATTTCAATACATTGAAATAAAAGTAGATTCTGGAATTCTTAGTAAAAACAAAACCATTCAACTACTACCATAACATACTTCATAGGTTTTAAAACGACTCATATATACCCAAAAGCAACATTTACATAAAGTCATAATACGCGTCAAATAAACGTGGGACCTTGACCCCTCAGGTCAAGATATCGTAAACATGTACTCCCCACCACCGCAGCTCTCCAACTCATTCTTGCACACATTTTTTCTTGTCTTTACCCGGATACAAAGTACCTGTGAGCCAAGCCCAACAAGAACAACTATATAGGACACAACCTCCCAAACTTGAAACACAATAACATGAAAAATACAATAATAACATATATGCCCATTTCATATACAAAATTAACTATCAAGTTTACAATATAATCTCAAAATATCATAAATACATCACGAACATTATACCGCCCTTGCAACGACCCACTGCCTTTGCGACAACCCACTGCCCTTGTGACAACCCCTTGGATTTTACCACATACCAAGTTACAAGAATACATATTCCTTTAACCTTTACACACATGTTACATGCATCATAACATAGCGTTAACATGATATACAATCATGTATAACATGTATTTACTATGTACACAGGTGTCCACTCTTCTTACCAGCGATCCAATTCCACAGTATGTCCTTTCAAGTAGTCTTAGCTTAGCGAGCCCTATGTCAAACCTAAATCAAACCAAGAAAAACAAGGTAACCTCGTTTCTTGGTGTGCGGCGCGGTCGTGCCAGACACTGAGCACAACTGCGCCCGACGTCATTCCAGAATTCCCAGGTGCGATTTCTTTTTCATGTTCATCTCCTCCATTCAACCTAAACCTCCAAAAATCAACATTTAAACCTAGTTTCGTCCCCAAACCAGTTACATAATACCCTCAACATATTCTTTTCATAAAAAGAAAATTAAAACACACTCATGCATCATGGCTCATGCATGGTTAGGGTTCAAGAACCCTAATTTTGTCTTCCTCAACAAGCTATTTCAAAACTCAAACCACCAGATCTATGATCACCCATTTATTCACCCCTATCATGTTTCAAACCATTACATGACAACAAAATAAACCCTAGCATGCACTTCTATCATTTAAAAGTATTCTACCATGCATATCTACTGATATCACCATTGTCATGCATTCAATAGCCATTGACCACAAATTTTTCCTTCAATCTTAGTCCAAAGAACCCTTATGATCCAAGCTTGAGAAGAGAACTCTTCTTCTTCCTCTTCTTCTTCTTCAATGATTCCAAACCATAACCCTAGATCATCTTAATCTATTTATAATCATCGTTATCACCAAATTACCATCCTATCACTTATCCTATGCTCCACATTAATTCACCTGTGCCCATTTTAGTAATTCAATCCTAAAATAATAGTTTCAACTCATAGAAACTACAATTTCTACCATAAATTTTATAATTGCATTTTAACCCAAAATCATAGATGTTCTTGACAAATATGCCTCTACTATTTGAAAGAACACATGTGATCACTGTCTTCATTCTTTGGACAACCATAAATGTACATAATAATTAATTAATACATTTTAATATCATGAAAACATATTCATATAACATAAAATACATAAATCATAATAAAATTTAACGATTCCCTTGTACCATAAAAAATTACCAAAATAGCCCCATTTAAGGAAAGCAGATATTATAGTGACAAATCACAAAACCTACCCAACCCTCTGGTCGCTGATTTGTTTGACCAGCTAAGTGGAGCAAAGCATTTCACAAAGTTGGATCTGAGATCGGGCTATTATTAGGTGAGGATCGCAGATGGGGATAAACCAACGAGAACCTGTGCTACTTGATATGGATCATTTGAGTTTCGATTTATGCTGTTTGGGGTGACGAACACACCAACAACTTTCCGCACACCGATGAACCAAGTATTCGACGAGTATCTAGACAAGTTCGTGGTAGTGCACTTCGATGATATCCTGGTTTAGAATGCCAGGATGGAAGAGCATCGAGAACATTTGGCTCAAGTGTTTCAAAAGTTGAGAGAGAACCAGCTATATTTGAAGCGCAGAAAATGCTCCTTTGCACAGGAGAGCATCAGGTTCCTAGGCCACATTATGGAGTGTGGCTGGATTTGTATGGACCTAGAGAAGGTGAGGGCAATCCAGGAGTGGAAATCCCCTATAAATGTGAAAGGAACTATGTTATTTTCTTGGCCTATCCAACTACCATGCATGATTTGTGGACAACTACTCAGGAAGAGAGACACCCTTGACTGAGCTAATGAAGAAGGGTGTGACATGGGCGTGGACTGGTATGTGTGCTGAAGCATTCACGAGTTTGATAGAAGCTGTGATGAAGGATTCTATTCTTTCTCAGCCAGATGTTAGCAAGCCCTTCGAAGTACAGACTGATGCGTAAGATTATACTTTGGGAATGGTGCTGGTACAAGAGAAACACCTGGTAGCATATGAGAGTCGCATGCTTTATGAAGTTGAGAGGAAATATACTGCCCAAGAGAAGGAACTCCTTGTAGTTATCCATTGCTTGCAGGTGCAGAGACATTATTTGTTGGGATCGAAGTTTGTGGTGAAGACGGACAATGTAGCGATTAGTCATTACCTTGCCTAGCCGAAATTGACCCTTAAGCAGGCTCGATGGTAGGAGTTCGTGGGGGAATTCAACTTCTGTTTTGATCACAAGGCAGGACACTTAAACCAGACAACTGATGCCTTGAGTCACAAAGCAGAACTGGCGACCCTAAAGTTCTTGGCAAGTTTATCTACTAGCATGGTGAATACTCTCGTCAAGGAGTGCATCCAAGAAAACCTAGAGAAGGATCAGGTTGTCAGAACCATCCTAAAGCTCGTGAAAGAAGGCAAGTCTCGCCAGTTTTTGGTGGACAATGATCTTCTGTGGGCCAAAGGCAGCCGCTTGTATGTTCCGAAAGCCAGAGATTTACGGAAGACATTGCTTAGTGAATGTCATGACACTTTGTGTGTGGGTCATCCAGGGTGGCAGAGGACGCATGCCATTTTGAAGCAGGGATACTACTAGCCATAGATGTGAGATGATGTAGTGGAGTACTTCATGTCTCGTCTATCAGCAAGACAAGGCTGAGAGGAACAAGACACCTGGGTTGTTGGAGCCATTGCGAGTCCCAAGCCGACCATGGGAGAGTGTGTCGCTTGATTTTAAAGCCAGCCTATCAAAGACAGGGGATTTAAGTGCAATCTTGGTGGTCGTGGACTGATTCTTGAAGTATGCAACATTCATCCCAGTGTCGAAGTACTGTTCGACAGAAGAGACGGCACGATAATTTTTCAAGCACATTGTCAAATATTGGGGAGTGCCTCAAAACATTCTTAGTGACTGAGATGGGAGATTTACTGAGACCTTTTGGTTTGAACTATTCAGCCTCTTGAGGTCACAGTTGAACATATCTTTGAGCTACCATCCACAAACAGTGGACGACTACTGAGGTTAGAATCCGCGAGCCTCTCACTTCACAAAAGACTGGAAGCATCCAAGAGAATGAATAAATGGGAAGATTAGAAGCGCAGACCACTGGAGTATAAAGCAGCTGACTTAGTGTTAATCAAGTTGAGGCCCGAACAGTTGAGATTTCGATGGGACAAGGACATGAGACTTGTTCGCAAGTACGAGGGTCCAGTTCCAATCATCTAAAAAGTTGGTCTAACCTCCATCAAAGTCGACCTACCAGCGTGGATGAAGATACATCCGGTCCTGAACGTTAGCAATTTGAAGTCATATCATGAAGATTGAACCAATCAAGAGCACAACCAGTCAACCAGAGGAGGAGTCATCATTCAGCCAATGAGCAAGCGTTAACTTGAAGAAATCCTTGCAAAGAGGAAGGTCACCACTGACCGTAAAAGCACAAAGCATATTTGGTAAAATGGAAGGGGCTCACAGACGACGAGATAAGCTAGGAGAAGGGGGGAAGACTTGAAGAAGCTCACGTAGAAGATTGTCGAGGATGCTGAAGAATTAAGTGGGGGAGAGTGTGGGGTGTTGTCTCTTTGGCACACCCACATGGGGCCATTTTGTAAGTGAGCATGCCTTGGTGCTTGATCATTAGTAAGGTGTTGCACCAAGCAACCTCATGGAGTAGGGTAATGGCAATATTATAAATATGCATATGGCTCCTATGCAGAAATCATATATCCTACTGGGAAGACCTTGTATCCCTAGAATGCCCCTTAGGGGGGGTGGCCTGGTGACTTAGGGAAGCACCATGGACACCAGCAGATAGAGGCTAAAGATGTGTCCTCCCTTGCCATATCAAGGCCATATATTAATAAAAATGATGTTTTTCCATACTTTCCCTTGTATGCTTCCTTATTTCCTATGTGTTACTTGATTGTTGTCTTCGTTGGGCCATTGCATGCCACTATCCTTGTTGTATGATTTTGTGTGGTGTGGACATTCTATGGAATGACTTGCTTTGTGCTTGCTCATACTTCGTTATTGCCTGTTGCATGCCTGAGATGTGTTTGTGACTAACCAATGAGTTTGTTTGCATCCAGGCATGAGTTGTAGGCTGACTTGCTAGCTTGGATTGCACGCAAGTGCTGCACGTTTTGTCTACTTAGAGATCTCAAATAGCAAGCCCGTGGCATGTCGCGTCCCATAGACATCCCAAGGCAGATGCCTCTGCAATAACGCTTGGAGTATGACCTCAAAAAGTCTCCAAATGCCTCCAAACTTTTTCCGAATGTTTAGATACCTCATTGTATCATTGTAGACCCATAAAAGTGAATTATAGATGCCTACTACACAATCTCATGTTTTTACTTCAACGTAAGTGAAAATCGTTAAGTGTCTTGCACCTCGTTGTGTGAACAACTTGACCATTATATTTAACCAATATCAAGAATAGGCAGGTCACACTTCTCAAAAGTGATCTCAAACACTTCCAAATGCTCCCAAACTTTTTTGTCATCGTTAGATACCTCTATTAGAGTTGGTTCCCTAAAAGCTTGTGAAAAAATATTTTTTATTGATTTAAATAAAAGTACAATTTTATTATATTTGATTATTGAAATCATTATTTGAATAATTTATATATAAATATAAAAAAAAATCATATTCATTTATGAGAATATGATCTCGTATGCGTACAAGAGAATTAAGATCATATATAATGAATAAAATATTGAACAACATATTAAAGTACAAATTCTTTAATGAATGGTTGCTAGTACGGTTTACTAAGCCTATGGAAGACAAGTAATATAGATTCGAATTACTAATGTGGATAGACATCTTGGTAAAGGTACTTCATATAATTATGATTGTATATGATAGGAACGATGTGAATTAATTTCTTTATAAACTTACTCTTTGCCATAAAGATTTAATTCGTATCATAAAAGATGATCATTTTTAGATCAGTCTAAATCCTGAGTTGTCATGAACTCCTGTCCATGTTTATTGGATTTTTTAATTCATTCATCAAGGTCTCTTAATATAACGAGGCTAGTGACTTTTGTTTTGGAGATTCAATAACTTGAATGGCTGGGAATATGATTTTACAATAATGGAATCCATGCTTTCCTAACGGATCGAATATTAGTTCCCTTAAAGGTTAATTCTGGGATTGAATAGTTATTAAGCTCAAATTTATAATATTATTATAGATTAATTATCCTTTGGTGAATTCATGATACTTAACAAACAAGGGGTAATTAGAAGGGTAAAATTGTAATTCTTGACCAGCTCTAATTAGCGAACAAATTAATGGAAGACATAGCTACTATATTGATTATACTAATGGACTACTTGAGAATACTCTGTAAATATAATTCTATAATTACTAAGAGTGTAATTCCATATTTATAGTTGCGTAATAATGAAATTAATAAATAAGATCTTTTAATTAAAGAGTTTAATTAATAGTCTTGTTTATTGGAGCTTAATATTATCGGTCCATGGTCCCCGAGTCGCTTCTGTCCTACATTGTCAAGAGTAAAGATTTCACAAACAAGATTAATTGAGAAAATGACTAAATTACAAATGAATTAATTTTCTAGGGCTAAGTGATAATTATGTGCAATTAATTAATTATTTTGACTAATTAGTTTTTATTTGAAAAAATTTATATTAGATGAAATTAATATTAACAGTGTTTGGATTAATATGAAAGGGAGTTAAATATTATCTTAGTATAAGACAATTATTCAAATTGATACATTTAGATAATGTTAATTTTGAATTAATTGATATTTATTTTTGGAATAAATATATTGTCATAAATTTAATTAAAGAAACAAATGAGAAAGAATAGAACACACATAAGTGGCTCACACAACTTATAGAGTCACGTGTCCCTAGAATTTGAATTTCAAATATTATTTGTTTATTTATATATTTATTTTAATTTGATTACAATAAATATTAAATTAAAATTATAACAAACAATTATGATTTAATTAAATTAAAAGAAAATAAAAATATTTCATTATCTTTACAAGTTTTCAAAGAAACAATCTTTTTAATAAGTTAAAATCAGACGTATTAGTCAGATCGATCGATAGAAATTTTCTAAGCCTAAAAAATTTATAGAACTCTCTTTAGCCTTTTCTCTTCTCCAAATACTCTAGATCTTATGTGTTGAGAACATCTGGAGAGCCTAAATAATCAAACAAGTTAATCTTACATGCCCTCACACGTCCTTTTATGTTTTAGGAATGGATTGGAAGACTAAGGTGTGATTTTTCGCTAGATTGGAAGATCGTTTGAATATACAAAAAGACTCAAGAACTCTTGATAGGCTACAAGTGGTAATCTTCTTCTCTTTTTGTGTGTAGATTTAATATATAGATATATGTATTCCTCCTGACTCGGTATTAATAATTTCTGATACCACCACCCCTTTTCGTTGTGTCCCTGATTGTTTTCAAATTAATACCAACAACCTCAGTGTATCACTTTGGACCCAAAAATACTGATTTTAAATGCCTACACCAAAAAGCCAAACTTCGCATATTCACTATGTGAAATGATGTAGTGTTATACACCTAGCTTGTGTAATACTCCTTGGACGTTGTATTTTAACCAATCTTAAAATTCCCTCACTTTGCACAAAATCTAGTTTGCGTCATTTCTGTATATTGGGGTGTCTAGCTCATGTTTTTAGAACTAAGTCTGGAAACTAGACTCAAGGAGAAGTGTCCTAAGGCAGCTCAAGAAGAAGAGGATATGAGAAAGTATCCATATGCTTCAATAGTGGGTAGTCAAATGTATGTCATGTTGTGTACAAGACCAAATATCTGCTATATAGTTGAAGTAGTCAGCTGTTATCAATAAACTCTAGGTTTGGAACATTGGATTGCAGTAAAGCACATTCTTAAATATCTTAGGAGAATGAGAGATTATATGCTTGTGTATTCATGTGGAAGTTGTTCTAGATATGGACAAGCTAGTAATCTTATACTGTGACAATAGTGGAGCAGTGGCAAACTCTAAACAACCCAAGAGTTATAAAAAGAGCAAGCATATAGAAAGAAAGTACTGCCTAGTTAGAGAGATTGTGCATAGAGGTGATGTGACAATTAAGAGGATAGCGTCGGAACAGAACCTACCTGACCCGTTTACCAAGACACTTCCTTCTAAATCGTTTGGGGGACATGTGTTGTTGACACAATTTTTCGACAACTTAGAATTAAGAAATTCATAAGACAATATTTGGCTTCCACTAAACTGTAAATAAAAACACACACATTTTACGTGGTTCAGTGGTAAAAATCCACATAGTCCATCAGTCTGCATTATTGCTGCATTTTTCTTAAGAGAATTATTTATGGGAATTTCTCCAGAGTTTCGGTATACAAGAGCTTTCTCCCTTTTCATGTCCATTCCATCTCTAAGTAAATGGGATTAATGGACAGGTTTGGGTAACTTCCAAATTTGGGTAATTTCTTGTTATTACATTTATTACATTAGTTGTATGATATTCTACATTAGCTAGGAAAAATTATGATATTCTATGTATGGATATAAATCCCAAGTCTTCAGGGGTCCATTTTTGTGATTCCAGTGTGTCGACCGCTAGCTGAAGACTTATTGTGCGAGCTTAAGGATTCCAAGATAAGTCAACCTATGTTTAGGCGACCTTGAGGTATGGCTAAACGATCTTGTTGATTCTTTGAAGCCCTATGCTTAGACCAAATTAGGCTTCAAGGAGCTTGTACCATGAACTCAAAGGTAAAGAAGGCTTCATTAAATGCAGCACAACTATACCGTGATCAAGCCACATCAACTGCTATTTTTTAGGTACAACATTTTCGTCCCAATGCTCGTGCATGACTTCACCTCAATTTATGACAAGCATAGTATAGGTTTTTCCACTTCTTCCTTGGGAAACGAGCTCACCTACCCTCTTGGGTACTTTTACAAGTGTCACACACTTATACAAGTTTGTTAAGGTTCCCAAGTACTGTGATAGTTGTATTTTCACCTTTTTTTTGTCACTGTTCCACCCATTCAATCGTGACCATTCGATCTAAAATTGTCTTTATTGAACGATCCTTAATTTTCAATGGAGTTATTCTATATGTACCCCTTTTTTCTTTATTGCATTTTTTACTTTCATCTATCTTCGTGAAATTACTCTCTCGCTTTCCAACTTTTGCTCTATTTTCTCAGATGCTCTTAGTGGCAGATCTTCTTGCTTCGACAAAAGCAATCCACCTTAATTGTCGTCCATGATCTTTTTATCACTGTAAGTTCTTGAAATCTTTCCTGAACCTTTGCAACTATTTTTTTCTTTTACATTTTATTTTTGAGATGCCTGTATGTTTTTACGTTCTTCATGCACTCTTTCCATTTGAAAGACTTGTTTGCATAGACATAGAGTTAGGATTCACATGGTTGTGTGGTGATTTAGGGGAGAATGGAAAAATATGATAGGAAAATTTTAGACATTTTTTTTTGGGTTTTTGGTTCGTATAAGGAACATTCAGATGAACTTTTAGGGTAAATTATGGGTTAGAATTCGAAAACTAGGTAGCTTGTATGCTACACTATTCGAGTGGTTTTTTTGCTTTCAAATGACTTTCCATACCCATATTTCTAAAGCGTGCTTTCCAAGGTGATATGTATTTCCCGAGGACCGAGCATGTGAGTTAGGGATGCGGTTGAGCCCACTTAATTAGGTTTCAAGCCCACCTTAGCTTGTGTAGGAGATTTAGTTCGTAGGGCTTAGATTCCCATCTTAAATCCTTAGGTAGCGTTATCTAGTAATTTGCTCTTGATTATCAAACAAAATCAGTTTGCTTAAAACTTTTAACCAAATCCCATAGCCATATCCTTAGGTCTCCCTCTAATTGTTAACATTGATCTATACCCAGGCGAACTAGATTATTTCTCCAAACCAAGTCAACATGAGTCGTCCAACCTAAGCCGTAGCTGGTTCTTCCTCTCAAATTCAGAATCATGATGAGACAACAATTCCTCACTTTGGGCCAGTGGTGGAGAAAAAAGTCGTTACAACCGTGGACAAATTTTAAGAGGTAGAGCAGATCGCATCTCCATTAACTTCGTTGGCTAAGGGAATGGTGTCCTGGAGAGTCACGACATAAAGACGATCTCCAAATGGTATGCTCGCCCCGCAAACCAAGGAGAGAGGAGGTCCATTCACCTTGAGGATAATTTCGGAGCTTGGAGCGTCGAACACCTAAAGGCTGGGGCCTTCCTCATGTTGAGCATGTACTTTTCCTATTTTCTGAATTACGTGAATCTCACACCATTCCAGCTCCCTCAAAACACCTACCACCTCCTATCAAGGTTAAAATATATATTCCATAAGAATAGTTGGGAAGATCCCACTCCGGAGGATATTTTTTACTTCTTCTTCCTCAATGCCAACCCCAACACGAAGAGCGAAGGTGACAGATTCTATTATCTCACCTGTTTTCCAAGACAACATAATTCATCAAGCTCCTGAGTCATCCAAATAATTTCAAAGACTTGTTCTTTATGACGATGGAGTTTGCAACCTGTGAACACCCATATTTCAACCGACCTCATAAGTTTTCTTCACCTCGGTCACCTTTGTTACTTTGTCGGCTTTACAATTTTATCAATTTAACTAAGTTTATTGTTTGTGCAAAATTTTTGAAGAGTTATGAGGCTTCTGAGATCCGGAAGTCCCAAAACGCCCAGCTCACCATTCTTCTATCTGAGGAGAAGGATCAGCAAGCTATCCTGACAGATGCCAACATGAGGCTCTATATATTGATAGGAGTTGGCCAATCCTTAGCCCTTCATCCTTGGGGTCCTTCTAAGAAAAGGACCTTCCTATTACTTAAGGAGGTCGAGGAAGCGGAGGAGGTCACACCTTTGGCTGGTAAGCACCCTTCCTAGAGCGTCGATCTAGCTTCAGCTCAGTCTGAGCAGATTCATGTACTTATGGCCAAGGTAAATGTTGGACATGATATTAATTGAGCTGCTACTTGCTACCTGCTAGGTAGACATTACCCAAGGTAGATTGTGACCGAGAATGCCAACCCAGATAAGAATGTCTCCCTCTAAGAGTGAGTAGACCTCTTAGTGCCCCATTACAATTTTAGCCTTCTCCCTAGGACCATTGTAGTAGATGATACCTTTAATTTTAAGAGTGGGGTATTCCAATAATACGGTACCTACATTCGTCCAGATACTGTCTTATTTCTCAACTCCCTGTTTCCATATCCATTGCATGGGGAATATGACCCGAGTAGTAGAACTTGATTTATTCTCTCTGGAGGAAAAATCCTAGACTACAATTGACCAAAGACATGATTTAGGCCATCTTTGGACCGTGCGAGTCTTTTCAAGCCTACATTGATATAGTTTATATACCTAGTTACCCGCCATTGAGCCTAAATTATCATTTTCTTTGTTTGCCACGTATTAGCCTAGCTTTTAAAATAATTTTCCTACTTTTTCACTTTCACCTTCAACTATATGCACTTTGATCTTTATGAGACATATTTTTAGTGGTGCCATTTAGGGGAGGATGGGAGGAATTTGGAAAAGTTATGTTTTTTTTGGCCAAAAAAAATGAAAAGAAAAAGAGGGAGAACTTGGTGAGAGATTGCATTATTTACTTTTTGTTATTTTCAACATTGAGGACAATGTTGATTTTAAGTTTGGGGATGAGGTATATTTTCATCATTGATTCACTTCTCATTGTATATATTTCTTTTGTATTTTAAAAAAAAAAGTTTAAAAATGAAAAAACTTGGTTGTGGCAAGCTAACCTAATGCATGTTGATTGGTATTTGCTCACGAGGTACTTGTTTAATAAAATAAAACTTGAACTCTGATAATTTCCCCTTTACTCTTGCTATATATGCAACCATTTTTATTCCATGAGCTTTATGTTTTCCAAGTATTTGGTTTACCATGAGCTATGAGTCACTATAGCACTAGAAGGCTTTTGCTTTTAGCTCCTTGTTGATCTGAATTCCAAGTAGTAAGGTTTTGTATTCAGCTTCGTTGTCTGAAGCGCTAAATCCAAATCTTAAAGTCATGTGGAAGCGTTGTTTGTTAGGAATGATTAGAATTATTCCAGCTTCTGATCCATGCTCATTGGATGATCAATTCACGAACAACTTCCATAATTCTTGTACACGTTCTCTTTGCTACTACGAAATTGGGCTTTCCCAACACCCAACCACAACAATCAACTCGTAGTTCCTCAACGTGACTCTACACCGACAGTTAAAAAGTGTAGGCATAGGGACCAATACTGAAAATTATTAAATGTCGATATTGCTTCCAATGCCGAAAGTTAAGTATAACCCAATATCGACTATTATAAACTGTGGCTATTGACTTCAATGTCGACAGTTGAGTATAGCCAAATACTAACTATTATAAGCTATAGCTATTTGGTACTTAACAACTAAGTGGTGGGCAGAAGCCCAAACTAAACCAATTTTCCCTAAACCTAAAATATCCATTTCCATCATATTCTCTCATTTTACTCACATGCTGCTGACACACTCTCTCTCAGCTCTATATCTCTCTCTCTTTCTCGCTTGTTCTCTCTCGGTCGAACTAGCTCCGACGTCCCTTGTGAAAACCAGCCCCAACCCATTCTTCTCCCTCACGCAAACCAGAGACCATTGCCATTTTCTTGGACCCCAAAAGCTTCAGGCATCATCTCCTCTATCCCTCCTGCAGACAACTCCATAAATGATGACTAGGTACATTCAATACATTTTTTTATGTATATTTTTACTGTAAAATTATGATCTATATGTGTTGATGGTTTATGCAGTGAAGGCCTTGAGAGATTGTATCTTCACAACATTCTTCCTTGACGTCAATGGTAGGCTTTGTTGTTATTGATCTCTGTAGTAGATTGAAATTGTAGTGATCTGAACGTCCAAATGGGGGATGTGTCGATTTTGAAGAGCTTGATTTGTGAGGTATTATTTCAGGTAAGTTTAATTTGAAGTGAAAATGAATTTAATAATGTTTGGTTGTTGGTTGTGTTGTTTGATTTGGTCTAAAAATCATAAATAATTTTTGGGTATTTTGTTTATTACTATGATTGCATTTGTAAAGAGGTTTGGGCGATTTTTTTTATTTTTTATTAAGGGGTTTGATTTGTATGGAATTGGATTTATTATATTTTGAAATAGCATGGATAAAATTCTTTGTTCGATTCCAATGTAGTGTTTGGGAGTTAATAATTTATTTGTGTATGTTGATGGTGTTTTTTAGTTTTGAGTAATATTTTAAGTTTTTAGATATGGATGTATAGTATTTGATGATATGTCTGTATGAGTTTTGGGAACTGTTGTGTTTTTGAATTTAAATAATTCTTTTACTGATTTATTGAGTGGGGGTAGTATGGTATTATTTGTGTGTATATTTTGTGAAACTAAAATCATCGTATAAGAAATATTAGGGACTAGCATCAATGTTTGTGAATGACAAAGCTAGTTTATCTTTTACTACTTACTTATTAAGGTTTTGATCACTTGAAATATATTTAGTTTATTTTATTGGGGTTTGTTTTTATGTGTGTGGTTTTATTTTCCTCAATTTTAGTTACTAAAATGAAATGAAATGTGTTTTTCAATTTATTTTATAATGAAATTCATATATAACTTCTTGTTGTGAGATTGCTAACGGCGTTGATGCTTATACTAATAGTAGTGTGATGGTTGAGATATGATGATCAAGAACTCTTCAAGTGTAGAGATACAAACAAGTTACAGTAGTTTGTTCGTTGCATTTGCATTTTTGTTTTATTTCTAGCCGATCTCCATTGTTGTCTAATTTGTTTGGCTTTTACTTTAATTAATAAGCTCAACTTTTGAGAGAGCTTTTAGCATGAGAGGTTGAGTGTAACCTATAGCTATGGTATTTTCGATCTTGGTGTGGTGATCTCGCTTAACGGCCAATGAGTTACTTTGGGACTCAATCATAATACGCATTGTATTTTTGTTTTGAAGCTCAAAATTATTAGTTTAACTGGGATTTTTATTGAGCACATTTGGAGTTGTATTTCTTTCTATTTAGGCATGTATTTTTCTTAATACATAAAGAAATTTTTATTGAAGGTTCATAAATTTTTCTTATTTCAATCTAATTATGTTGTTCTCTCACTTTATTTTTGCATTTTGGGCGAATTCAAATTAATTTTTTTGTAATGTCTTTTGGATTTGGTTTATATTGACATGCTCTTGTTGTGTTTGGTACTTGGTCTTAATGGTGTGGGGCGCTCAATTTTTTTTTTATTTCTTTCATTATTTTTAGCGACAATTAATAACTGTCGTCGTTGCTCTCTTCAGCGACTGTCATTAACTGTTGGCTTAGAAAGAAACGACAACAGTCATTAACTGTCGGCATAGAGAGCAATAGCGATAGTTTATAGTTGTCGGCAAAGCCTACCTCTACGTCAGCATAGGCAATGGCGACAGTTAGGTGACTGTCGTCCTTGCTCAATAGTGACAATTAAAAACCGTGGAAAAGCCCAATTTTGTAGTAGTGCTTACGAATTCATCCTAAAACCTCGGCACTCAGCCACAAAATCAGCTGAGGCTTGTCCTTTAATGGCTGATCATTGTTTATAGAGTATCTCGAACTGAATAAACTCGATCGCCCACTTTAACAATTGTTCTGTTGTCTCAGATTTTTGCAAAACCTGCCTTACAAGCTGATGCGTTAAGACGTGTATTGTGTGGGATTGAAAATATGGACGTGGATTCCTCAATGCTAGGACTAGACAAAATGTGAGTCTTTAGATTAGAGGATATCGAGCTTCAGCTCCTAAGAGTCATTTGCTTGTGTAGTAGACCCACTCCTGATATCGATCTTCCTTTCGATCGAAAACTGCGCAAACTGCATTCTTTGTCATAGCTAGTTAGAGATATAGAGCCTCTCCATTTACGAACTTAGATATTATAGGGGGTTCAGCTAGATGCTTCTTCAGTTTCTAGAAATTTTGCTCCTACTCTTCGTTCCATTCGAACTTCGTGTTTCCCTTAATAAGTTACATAAAGGGAGACACTTATCAGTAGACTTTGAAACGAAGAAATGCAAGGCTAGTATCCTCCCCGTTAGACTTTGGTCATCCTTACGCGATATGGAAGAAGGCATGTCTAGAAGGGATTTGATATTCTCTGGATTAGCTTCGCTCCCCCTTGAATTCACAATGAATCCTAGAAACTTCCCCGACGAGACTCCAAAAGTTTACTTCTGGGGGTTCAACTTCATGTCATGCTTTCCAAGTGAAACATTCTTCCAGGTTGGCCACATGGTTATTGGCGATTTTAAACTTGACAAGCATGCCATCGACGTACACTTCCATATTTCGGCCAATCTGGTTGACGAACTGTAACGTCCCAAAAATGTTAATAAGGCTTAGTGCCTTGATTAGTGTGCCGGGAGGGCATAATTGGATATATATGTGTGAAATTGATTGATTAAATGTATGACTACGTGGCATACATGGTTTATATGATAATATGGATATACATACATGCTTATGGGTATAAAAAATGCATGTGGGCCTGTTCTTCTTAATAAGGGCATATTTGTAATTTTGGCCCGTTGAGGGCATAAATGTGATTATATGTGTTGAATGATTGAGACAACAATATTACGTTGATGTATTTATAGTATTCGGCTCGAGGAATTCCTAGTGAGTGGATTAGCGAAATAGTCACAACAGGGTCTAATACCCAGCTTCGGGTGAACCAAGGGGTATTTCAGGGACTTAGTGCGTATTTGGGATTTATTAGATAATAGGCAACTATTTGGTGATTAATTGGGCACGTCAGAATTAACAGTCAATAAAGGGCATTTTGGTCTCATTGTTAGGGGATATACTTAGAAACACTTTAGGAACTAACCAGAACATCTCTCAGCATTCTCTCTCAACCCTATCCCACGTTTTCTCTCTCTTTCCCTCTTTTGGTGATAGTTTGAAAGATTGAAGGAAAGGGCATCAATTCTTTGAAGTTCGAGGCTGAGAATTTAGGAATCAAGCTAGGAGCACAATTGGAGTTAGCTCAGGGTCAGAATTCCAGTTGAGGTAAGGATTGTGTTATGATTTTTTATAGTACTTTTATTGTAGTTAGAGGTTTTTTGGAGTTATGAACTTAGGGTCTAACTTTGAGATTTGAGGTGATTTTGAGCTAGTTTATAGTTTATAAATGTTGTATGTGCTGTAGTGAACATGTTGGGGGTTTGATTTTGCGAAAAAGGGAGATTTTTGGTAGGAAATTCTAAAGATTTTGGATTGAAAATGTTGGAAATTTCTTGGTTTTCGGGTTCGAGCCCGAGCCTGTTCTTCTGGCATCACATCCCATTTAAACTAGGAGGCTTGGGAGCCTTTGAAACCATCCAGGCACCACGGCTCAAATGGGGCACGCTGCGGCCCATGTCCCATTGAAGAAAGCCCAAGGCTTTCTGACTTGTATTGCGCCGCGACCCTTAGGGGTTGGGTCATGGCTCAAATAGGGGTTAAGGACTAGAATAGGGTTTTAAGCTTGGGAACCCAAATTGAAGGGCTCGGGAAGGATCCTACTACCCGTTTTAGTAGAATTTGAGTTCTCAGAGGATAGTATGTTATTCTAAAGCCTTTATTTGGTTTAATTTTTCATGGTTATCTATTATCGCTTTGTGACTAGGGTTACCGTTAAGGCTCAGGATTGAGGATCGTGCTCAGGAATAATTCACACCTTCAGCTCGGGACTCCAGGTAAGAACTGCACCTGGGTTGTGAATGGAGCTTAGAACCCTATTAACGATTATGTTATGATTGTGAGTATATCTTAATATGAGAATGTCTGGATAGGCATACTTGTATAGGTTTCCTTTGATTGCTCGATGTGCAATGCATTTTTGTGATTATATCTATTTTGAGGGCCGGCCTAAGGGTGACGGGCCGATAGCAAACATGCGGAATGCAACCTAAACTAAGCATGCCTGGGTCGGCTATAAGACTAAAGGACTCGGCCTAAGGGTATTGGGCTAGAGCATTATACAATAACAGAAGTGTTGTTTCCACTTAACTAATTGTATTGATTGATGTGATTGGTTTATGTGTTTATTAAGTTGAAAATTACGGATAAGCTTATTGTGTATCCTACTATGGATTATTTGTGCTTGTTGAATTAAGTTTTCTTGGTGAGCCTTGGCTTACGGGTGCTATGTTGTGCAGGTAAGGGAAATGGAAAGCTGGACTAGCCGTGCGTTGGAGAGCTTTAGGGGCAGTGAGTACATTAGTAGCTGCTTGGCCGCCACGGCCGAGCGATTGACAAGGACTAGAGACAAATTGTATTTGCCACTTAGGCTGGCATTAGTTGTAATTATTTTGAGGGTTGTAATTGCCTTATAAACACCTTTTTGGGATCCCGTGTGCAAAATCCTACTTTTTAATGAAACACAACTACTTTATGATCAAAATATTTAACCCTAATTCGTTAATTACCTTAAAAACATGTTTATGTCCAAACAGCTTGATTAAGTTGTGCACTATTTAAAATACATAGTGCAATGGTCTTGGCTAACCAGGGCATTACACAAACATTTTATTTATGAGCCTCTGATATGAAGCTCCAACATTCTTTAGCCTGAATAGCATCACATTATAACAATAAACTTTATGCTCGTTCATGAAGCTCACATGCTCTTGGTCAGCAGGATTCATTGCGATCTACTTATATCCAGAGTACGCGCCCATGAATGACATGAGCTCGTGACCAGCTGCCGCATCCACTTGACGATCAATTCTTGGCAAAGGAAAAAAGTCATATGGGAAGGCTTTATTTAGATCAGAGAAGTCTATGCAGGCCTCCAATTTTCGTTTGGTTTCGGAACTAGAACGACCTTAGTTATCCAGGTTGGATACTTAGCTTCCCTGATGAAACTGTATTTTAAGAGGAGAACAACTTCCTCCTCTAGTCCTTTCCATTGAATCTTCTTTTCTGGTGCTTGGTTGGTATATCCCTATCCAAATTTAAGGTATGCATTATTACTTTAGGGCTAATACCAACCATATCAGAATGTGACCATGTGAAGACATCGAGGTTATTTCTCAAAAACTCTATCAGATTTTTCTTCTACTATAGCCAAGATTTCTACCAATCTTTATGTCTTTGGAAGTGGCCTCTTGAGTAAGGATTACCTCTTCCAACTCCTCCAGAGCTTGAAGCTCCGATTTGTCCTTGCCTATTCACGGGACAATCTCTTCAAGTTTAGCACCCTCAATCTCCATTAACTCGCGCTCTCCTGCTTTTTCAATAATCACCATCACCTGCTGCATGGGTTGTGCTTTTCCGATCATTGATATGCTATAGCGTTCATGAGCAGCGAACTGATCTCCCCTGACCGTACATATTATCGTCGGTGTGGGAAGCCTCATGGCCAAATGGAAAACATAAATGTTTTCTTCAAAGCCAATCAAAGCAGACCTACATAAGATGGCATTATATGCGATTTAGTAATCTATTATAATAAAATCGAGCACCTTGTTCATGGTCTGGGTCTCATCTCTGATGGTTACCAAATTTTCTATAGCTCCAATCGCTACAAGTCCTACCCCTGAAAATCTGTAAAGGGTTGTCAAACAAGCTTTCAGGTTCCTGATCGAGACTCCCAACTTTTCCAAGGTGGAAATAAATAACACAATTACCGAGCTCCCATTGTCAATCAGAATTCTCTGGACTCTTCTGTTAGCAAGCTAAACGATTATCAAAAGTGGATCATTGTGCGAAAAAAAAGGCGTGGCTGACGTCCTCTTCCGTGAAGATGATGGGTTCTTTATCTGTCTTTTGCTGCTTAGGCATACGCTGCTCAGGAATGTATGTCGGGCTATCATGAATCTTTAGCTCATGTACATATTTTTTCTAAACCCCACTACTTGTTCCTGCCAGATGGGGTCCACCTACTATCATTATAACATCACTTCCTTCCACTAGGGGTGCAACAAGTGGGTTCTCTGGAGCTGGTGGAGCCGCAGGGATAATCTAATGATTACCAAAGCTGGTCGTTAATTTTGTGCGACATGCTGGTTAGGAGCTACTCAATTCCAAGCATATTGTTTAATGTGTATGCATCTTTGGCACTTGCTAGTTTAGCCAAGGCATCGACATTTTAGTTCTGGTCGCGCGGAACCTGCTATATGGTGTACTTGTTGAATTGTGCGAGTAGGTTTTTCGCTTTACTTAAGTAAGTAGCCATCTTTAGACCTCGAGCCTGGTATTCCTCTAGAATTTGATTCACAACCAGCTGTTAGTCACTATACATGTCTATGGACAAGGCTTTAACATCTTTAGAAAGTCTCAAACTAGCAAGTAGGGCTTCATACTCTGCTTCATTATTTGAGGAACTAAACAAAAATATTAATGCATAATGAATCTGATCTCCTTTAGGTGTAGTCAAAATCATACCAACTTCAGAGTTGTGCTCGGTTGATAAGCCATCCAAGAATAACTTACATGTTGGTCAACTTTCTTCATTTACATCTAGTGTTGCATCTTGCTCATTATTGTTTTGTACACTTGTGAACTCAGCAATGAAATCTGCAAGTACTTGTCTGTTTATTATTGTTCATGGCTATTAGGTAATCTTGTATTGCATAAGCTCTTTTCCCACTTTAGAAATCGACCTGATGACTCAGGCTTTTGAAGGACTTGCTTAAGGGGCTGGTCGGTTAGGACTTTGATCGGATGGGCTTGGAAATACGGTCTAAGTTTTCTTGCTCAAGAAGTAGGCATTAAGCCAACTTTTTGATTAAGGGGTATCCATTTCAGCTCCTACCAGCGTATTATTAGTGTAGTACACTGGATGCTGGATTTTATCTTCTTCTTTTATAATTGTGCACTAACAACATGTTAGTGATTGCTAGAAAAATGAGATGAGTTTCGCCCTCAACTAGTTTTGAAAATATGGGTGGTTGTGCAGTATGCTCTTTAAGGGCTTGGAAGGCCTTCTCACACTCTTCTGTCCATTCAAACTTGCTACCTCCCTTAAGCAGGTTAAAGAATGGAACACACTTGTCTGTCGACTTCGACACAAATCTGCTAAAGGTTGCAATACATCCAGTTAGGCCTTGTACCTCTTTAATCTTGGTTGGGGACTTCATCTCGACCAGGGCTTTTATTTTTTCTGGGCTTGCCTTTATGCCTTGTGAATTGACGAGGAACCCTAAAAGTTTACCTGAGCCTACTCCAAACAAGCATTTTCAGGGGTTGATGTTCATATAGTACTGCTTTAGAATGTTATAGAACTCCACCAGGTCTTCGACATTCCCCCCAGCCTTCTTGGATTTAACAAGCATATCATCGACATAGACTTAGATTTTATTTCCTATTTGGTTCTTAAACATCATATTTACTAATCCCCTATAAGTAGCGCCCGTATTTTTTAGTCCAAAAGGTATTACCTTGATATTATAATTATAATTATAATTATGTTTGTGATTATGATAGATATTATTGAGTAGATTGTTTTTAGGTTAAGGGTTAATTCAAAAACCCAAGACATGAATTCTTAATTGTTGATAATGTGTATTATTCTATAATTTCTCTCAATACTAAATTGTTTCTATTTTTCCAATTAAATGTTATGAATTTTGTGATTTTCTGTTAGGTGGCCAACTAATTAAGGTTTTACCTTGTTCAATTGTCATCTTAGAAGTACTACTCACCTAGTAGTTTAGGATTCTAAGTGTATGTGATAAATTGCAATTGATAGTAATGTCAAAAGAATTGTTGATTGAGATGAAGAATACAACCCAGGTTAAATGAATTATATGCTCCATTAATTTATTGCCTAGATTAACATGACTCCATAGGATTTAATGCTTTACCTAAGATAAATAAATTGTATGCTTCATAGATTTATTGATTGGATAAAAGAGTTAATTATTAAGCGCTTCGCCTTGATTACTTGTAATAAGGAGATTGGGATAATTTTCTGCTTCAGCCTTATCTGCCAGGTTAATAGTTTACTTGAGAAATTGGAATAATATTTATTATTAGTGATTGGGAATTATAATTGAGGGTGGAGATTAACCTTTAACTGTTTCTTAATATTGTAATATCAATCTTTATTTGCTTTCTATTTTATGTTATTAAATTTTGAGTTCGAATTCGAAATCACCCTTTTAAGTCTTAGTGCTAATTATTTAATAATAAAGTGAACGATAGTCCTCGTGGATTCGACCTGTGCTTGCTGTTATACTAAAATAATTGGAAGTATTGAAAGAAAAATAATTGTTAAGTTTGTTGTGGTATAAAGCAGTCATCAAATTTTTGGCGCCATTGTCGGGGACTATTGTTATTCATTTTATTATTCATATTTATTTTTCTAATATTAACTAGTTTCACTCGGGAAATTTTAGGTGTATATGTCTGGTGCAGACGATACCCAAGAATGGTTATTAAGGCATAAACAATATCTTGGGTCATCTTCAACTTCTCGTTCTTCAAGAACTATCACCAATAATCCACTTACAACATCATGCTCAACAAGTCAATCCTGTTAAAGTGCCATTACAATTTGACAATGACTCTGATTCAGACGATTCAGTTAAGTCTTATAAGATAATGGCTCACAAGAGGACGTTGAAATAGTTAGATGCGCCAGATCTTGACCAACACCCGCTATGCATCCATTATCCACCTTTCGATGTTAACTTTGAGCTAAAGACGGGCCTCATCCACTTATTTCCTTCTTTCGATGGGCTGCCCGGTGGGGACCCGAATAAACATTTGAAGTACTTTCACATTGTCTATTCTAGTATGAAACCTGCTGCAGTGACTGAAGAACAAATTATGTTGCGAGCTTTTCCTTTCTCCTTGAAGGATGCAGCTAAGGAGTGGTTGTACTATCTTCCACTCGATACTGTTGAGACCTGGAATGGTACAAATACTATGCTCTTGGAACGATATTTTCCAACATCTAAAGTTGGAAGCATCAGAAAAGAGATTTGCAGTAAATGGCAATATTCGGGGGAGTCACTGTATGAGTATTGGGAGAGGCTCAAGCAGTTATGTGCCAGTTTCTCTCATCATTAGATAAGTTAACAACTCCTAATCCAGTACTTTTATGAAGGATTATAGTCATTGAATAGGAGTATGATCGATGCAGCCAGTGGGGGGGAGGGGCACTAGTTGATAAGACTCCTGCTGCAGCCAGGAGCTTGATTTCTAATATGGCTGCCAACTCACAACAGTTTGGCATTCACCAAGATCCAAATCCACCAGCCAAATCAGTTAATGAAGTGAGCACTTATAATGCTAATCAGCTTGGTCAACAATTGGCTCAATTAACTGCAGTGATACAATAATTTGCTTTAGGCCAACAGGTGTGGCCATGTGGAATATGTCAGGTTGTGGGACACGCTACTGATACTTGCCCTACTCTATTTGAGGGAGAGACTGAGGGTGTTAATGCTGTAGGTCATTTCTCAGGTCAATTACGATAAATGTACTATGAACCTTTTTCACAAACTTATAATTCTAGCTGGCATGATCATCCAATTCTTTGTTATGGGAATCACCGTCAAGCTGTTAGACCGCCTGGTTTTTCTCTTCAACAATGATCTCAACAGAACTATGCACTTAGAACTATGCAAGCACCACAACCGGCTAAACTATCGAGTGCAAAACCCTCTACTGAAGATTTAATCAATGCAATTGCTACAAATATGCTTTTGTTTCAGCAAACTACCAAAGCGTCCATCAAAAGTTTGGGGAATCAGGTGGGACAACTAGCGGCATCATATAACATGTTGGAAGCTCATCTTTCTAATAAATTGCTTTCACACCTGAGAAGAATCCCAAGGAGAATTTAATTTTGATATCACTGCAAAGTGGTATACAATATGAGCCAATCACACAACCTTCATAGCCAACTCCAGTGCAAAAGCAAGTAGTAGACAACTCCATCCATGATGAACTATCAATGCAGAAAAAGTCACATAAACCAACTATGAGAACCCATGTCCCTTGTCCACCTTTTCCAAGCAGATTGAAAAAGTTTAAGAAATAGGAAGTTGACAAGGAAATTCTTGACACCTTTCACAAATTTGATGTAAACATTCCATTGCTTGATGCTGTTAAAAAGTGCCACGTTATGTAATAAGAAGAAATTGAAGGGTGACGAAAAGATAAGTGTGGGGGAGAACGTCTCTGTTGTTCTCCAAAAGAAGTTGCCACCAAAATGCAAGGATCCTATAACCTTTACAATTCCTTGTATGATTGGGAATAAAATGATTGAGCGGTGTATGATAGATTTGGGAGCATCGATTAATGTCATGTCATATTCATCATATACTTTTTTAAATCTTGGGCCACTAAATGAGACATGAGTTATTGTTCAGCTAGCCGATCGCACTAATGCTTATCCTTTAGGGGTAGTTGAAGATGTGCTGGTAAAGGTTGATGGACTTGTCTTTCCAGCAGATTTCTATATACTTGAAATGGGGGATGCATCAATACCCAATCTGACACCGATTTTATTTGGGAGGCCATTCTTGATAACAACAAATACAAAGCTGTATGTTAGAGCATGAACACTGACAACAAAATTTGATGGGGAAGATATCAAATTCAATGTGAATGATTCTCTTGGTAAGATCGAAGGGAAGGTGACTTCATTGAAATACCCAACATAAAGATCTTGAGAGCAACATTCTGTTGAGCTAACGACGTTTAACAAAGCGTACTTGAGGGAGTTTTCTTTTCCTTATCTTTCATTTTATTTTCATTGAGGGAAATGTATTCTTTAAGTGTGGAGGAAGGGAATAATTTCATTTTGTCTATTGTTAGGTTTATTTTTTATTTTATTTCATTTGTTTTTCATTTTTTTACTCAGTTTTTCTTATTTGTTTATGTGTTTTCTTGTGTTGGTCTTGTCAAATGTAGTGGTCGATGATGAGAACTATGGAATGTACTGAATGTGATGCTAGATAATGATGAATTCTGTATGATTTGTGTGCTTAACCCATGTGTGATTGCTACTTAAGCTTGAGCTTGTACTTTGGAATTTATGTACACAATTGATTTTACTTCTTATTTGTATTGGAAACAATTTTTGCATGTTGGAAATTTAAAGTCCTTATCACCCTAAAAGGCATTGATTAATTATTTGAGGCGAAATAATGAGTACAGATAGTTAGGGAGATGATTCAGGCAAGTTCTTTGGATCATTTGAGCCTTTCTAGCCTACCCTTGATTTGTTATTCCATAGTTTTCCATTTTTGAGCCATAATCACTATTCTTTTCTTCTATGAACCTAAAATCTAGACCTTTACATCTTTGAAAATTTTCATCCTTTCTTGTAACCCATTGCACCATAGTCATAAGTGAATGTTATTTTGTGGGATGAATATTATAAAGAAGGGAGGAAAATTATGTAATGGTTCTTTTGTTTGGGTTGTCCTCTGAATGTAAAGGACCTTCTATTTCTCTATGAAATGTGAATTGAAAAAAGAAGAAAAAAGAGGTTGCAATGAAAAAATTGTAATATATATATATTGCAAAAGAATAAGTGTGAGGGAAATAGTGAGATCAATGTAAAAAGAAGAAGATAAAAGATTGTTTATTCGAGATTTGTACGACAAGTTTGTGGGAAGATCTAAAGAATAGAAAAAAAAATGTATGCTATGGTGTGAATTGAGCCTAAATGTAACTTTTTCATCTATCTCTAACCTTAGCCTTACATTACGAGCTTATAAAGACCTTTTCATTCTTGGTTATGTGTATTTATATTAGTGGAGAATAATTGGTTAATGTCTATGGAGTGTATGTTCTTTCATGAGAAGTATTTTGTATACAATGGACACATATATATATAAATAATTGACATCCAGAGATTTATTTTGATACATCTAAGTGAGTAAGATTGGTTGTGAATGAGGCTATAAAGATTGAATTAAGTAGTGATTCACTATGGGGTTGAAATTCTAATGAATATGAAATTTGAATTTATTCTAGCGTTATATATCTGTGTGATTCTCAGAGACATTCAAACTTTTGACAAGACCTTTGTCTAGTGAGTCTAAAGTAGTATTTATTATTTTTATTTTTATTTTTGTTATTTCAGTGTTTTGCTAAGGGACTAGCAAAATTCAAGTGTGGTGGAATTTGATAATGTCATTTTTGTATTAATAATTGACAAGTTATTCCATGCTTGGATGGTGTTATGATAGCATTTTTTTAGTAGTTTTAACTTAGTTTCGTAAGTCTAAAACATATTTTCTACATTGCATTTTATGATGATAAATCTGACATTTTGATTGCAATTGTAATTTATGAATCATAGATCGAAAAAGACTCGTTGAGATAAGGTTAAAATGAAGTTTTCGGAACACTCCAGGCTTTCGGGATTAAAGTGTTGAAGTGTTGGAAGCATACAAGCTCTCTATGTTCGAGAATTAAAGAAACTGAAGATAGGTCGTGGCCCAGAAAAATCAAGCCGTGACACTTTAATTGGAATTGACGTTACAGATTGCATGTTCCAGTTGGGCCGCTGCACAGATTCTTCAGGTCGCGGCCTGCGTGGTTAGTTTTTCCTATATTCCGTTTTAGGCTGCAGCACGTAGAAATTCAGCTCGTGGCCTGTGATTTTGTTTTCATATTTTTAATTAGATTTTAAATGTAATTTAAAGGGGATTATAAAAGATTTGTAGGGTTAATATGAGATTAAGTTTTATTGTGGTTTTTTGAGAGAAAAAGGCTAAGAAAGGATTGGAGAGAAGACTACAACACTATTGTTCATAAATCTAATTTCTTTTCTTCCATTAATCTCTTTAATTTGAATTATAATCATGTTTGTGATTATGATTGCTATTATCGAGTAGGTTCTTTTTAGCTTAAGGGTTAATTCAAAAACCCAAGACATGAATTCTTAATTATTGATAATGAGTATTATTCTTTAATTTCTCTCAATATTAAATTGTTTCTATTTTTCCAATTGAATGTTATGAATTTTCTGATTTCTTGTTGGGTGGCCAAATAATTAAGGTTTTACATTATTCAATTGTTGTCTTAGAATTACTACTTACCTAATAGTTTAGGATTCTAAGTGTGTGTGATAAATTCCAGTTGATAGTAATGTCAAAATAATTGTTGATTGTGATTAAAAATAGAACCTAGATTAAATGAATTATATGCTTCATTAATTTATTGCCTAGATTAACTTGACTCCATAGGATTTAATGCTTTACCAAGTTAAATAGATTGTATGCTTCATAGATTTATTGCTTGGCTAAAAGAGTTAATTATTGAGCACTTTGCCTTGATTACTTGTAATAGGGAGATTGGGATAATTTTCTGCTTCAACGTTATCTGTGGAGTTAATAGTTTAATTGAGAAATTGGAATAATATTTTTTTATTAGTTATTGGGAATGATTGTTAAGGGTAAAAATTAACCTTTAACTGTTTCTTAATATTGTAATATCAATCTTTATTTGTTTTCTAGTTTATGTTATTTAATTTTGAGTTCAAAATCTAAATCCCCCTTTTAAGTCTTAGTACTAATTATTTAATAATCAAGTGAACGATAGTCATCGTGGGTTCGACCTGTGCTTGCTATTATACTTAAATAATTGGAAGTATTGAAAAAAAAATTGTTAAATTTGTTGTGGTATACGTCACGCATTAGTCCTCAATTTTCCGTTGTGTTTTGGTACAAGAATCGGGTTAGCAACTCAATCAGAATAAAAAGATTGTCGTATAAACCCATATTGTTTTAACCTTGCACCTTCTTCTTTTCAGGCCTTATTAGACATTTATTTGTCAAGCAACCTCATTTTTTTTTGCCATGTTGAGAGCCTAGCTGATCACTGTAAGGTTGATACCTATCATGTCCTTGTGCAACCAAGCAAACACATCCTGGTTGTGCTTTAAAAATCTTATGAGTTCAATTTTGACTTACTTAACTAAGTTTTTCCTAATTTTTACAGTCTTGGACAACTCTTCTAGGTCAAGCAGGACTTCCTCGACGTCTTCAGTTGGTCCCACTTTGGTATCATAATACCCAAAGCGAGGATCAAAGTCAGTTTCCTTGTTTCAGGCTTTACTATAATATCCATCTTTTCGTTTCAAGGGAATTTTAGTAATTTTGTCTTGTGAGGGAAAATTTGTAATTTAATACTCTTGAAGGTTATTTTTGTAATTTTGTGAAATTATGTCTTATGTGATTATATGAATATGTTTACGTGATATTAATAGCAACGTAAGATATTTTACATTGGAAAATACGGAAAGTGCTCAGGCTTTCTGTTAAAGTGACGAATCACAGTTTCCTTATAGTGCTAAGGGCTTTATTGTCAAGAATTGTTGAAAGATGAGTCATAATGGAATACAGATAACTTATGAGGAATAAGTTAATTTTGGATTATGAAAACTAATAGTTTAGTGGAGAATTACTAAAAAGGGTTTAGTGAAATTGTTAGAATAAGCTTAAATCAAGGATAGGATGGTAATTTGGTGATAGTGAGTCATTATAAATAGAAAGTGAAAGACTAGGGTTAGGGTTAGACTCACAATTTGAATTTGGTGGCTGCTCTACACATGATCAAAGGAGATAACTCGCTCTCCCTCACTATTTCTCTACACTTGGGTTCGAGATCTAAGAAAGAAGAAGGATGAGGATCTCTTCATATATGTATGGACCACTAGGAGCATTGTATGGGGGATCATTTAGGATGATATGTGAGAATATTTGTAAGGCTTAGGTTGTTGCACATGATCTTTGTAAGAACTTCTCACACTTTTAACATTTCTTTGATAGCTCTTGAAGCTTTAATAAGTTATGTGAATAGTGGATTTGATTAAAAAGCATGATAGGTTGGGATGATTGGTTTTATATGAATTTTAGAGACTAGGTTGTTAATCGATAATGCTTAGACACATGCTAAGGTTTAATTTATTAAGTTATATGATTTTTAGTTTTGAAAATTGGAAAGATAGCTAGGGGAATAAGAAGTTTTGTTGCAAGAGATTGTTAGAGTTATGGAGTTAGGGGTTGCTCATGAATATTTCAACTATATTAGTTTTTAAGAATTTTATGATTTTATAGAGTGATTGAAGAGAGAAAAATGCAAAAATAATAGTTATAATCAGATTTAAATTGAGATAGTTACGGTTGTTCGAAGAAAAGTGGCGATCTGGATTTCTCCGTCCGGCGCAACGGCTCCCAAGGATTAGCGCGATCTCCCTATATGCAAAGAAAACAAGTTTTTTTCCTTGTGTTTTATGGTTTGTGCTGGGGCTTTAATAGAATAATTTAAGAGTTTCTATTTGGGGATTTTAGGACTCTCTTATGGACACTTTAAGGGTGATTTCTTCTTAGAAAGTGTAAGATTGGTTCATGACATTTGGTTAAGTTATGAGTCTCTAAATGATATACGTTGTATGTTTTGGATTTAGGACTCAGAAAGGCATTTGAAGGTCGGTTATTGCGTCGCTACTGGACCTAAGGCAAGAAGAGTGGACACCTGCACTTTTCGTGTACACTTGTCGTACTTAAGTGTGGTAAACTGTATATGTTATAAGCTATGTTATGAATTATATTACGAATTATGTTAAGAATTAAGTGATAAATTGTGTTACAAACTATTCTATGGATTATATTATGAATTATGCTATGAACTATGATATACATTATATTATGAGTTACATTAGGAATTATGTTATGGGTTGTGCTATGAGCTATGTTATGGGTTATGCATGTTGTGTGTGACTGTGTTATGTGTGAATATGTTGTATGTTTGTGTGGCATGCTTACGTAATGAAAATTCATGCTTACGTTAATTCGTGCTTGGGTGCATAACTCGCTGGCACGACACCGGTAATACATGTATATGGATTGAATATGTTACGAAATGATAGGTTATGTTACACTATATTTATTGTATGCTATGTGTAAGTTATGCTATAGTTAGGTTTTGTTAGGATAGGTTATATTATGCTATGATTACGTTACGATACGATAATGTTGGATAAGAAACTTTGTGTTAAGAAACTTTAGAGTTGGGCTTTGAGGATTGCGTCCTATATAGCTCTTCTTGCTGGGTGTTAGCTCACAGATACTCTGTGTTGTAGGTAAAGGCATAAGCGTAATTGATGAGGTGATGAGTTGGAGAAGTTTCGGTCAGATGTGTGCATGTTGTGAACAATTGAGGTGAGGGTGAAATGGGTTGCTACTTATGCATGTTAAGTCTTCAAGTCATGGTTATATGTTGAGTTTTAATTACTTATATATTTACCTATGATATGTATGTAAAAGATGGTTTATTTTAAATAACAAGATCTCAAGTTGCTTGTATTGTAAAATACATTTAATTCATGTTGTTTTCATATCAGTTTCAATAAATGTTTTATTTTCTGAAAGAAATTTATGAATATATTAGGTATCAGAGAAGATGTTAAAAGGAATATGTTACCCACCTGTTTAATAGGACACATCAGAAATAAGCAATTCAGAAGGGTCAAATGTGAATGACTACTTTTGAGGGTTAGTGGAAAAGCCAAACACATGGACTAAGTATTTGGATCTGAACAATTGAATTGTCAGACTAAAAGATTGAGAATAGGAAGATAGTATAAAGAAGGGCTGACAGGCAAAATGAATATGGAATTATGAGACTCAAGTGTTATTGAAAAGAATAAGACATCATTTGGCATTAGAAGGCACTTCAAATGGAATTTATGGGAAGATGTACCATATATATGTTTTGGTGGCATGATCAAATTGTTAAGTGGTGAGGATTTAAGAGGATATAGGGTGCAAGCCAATAAGAATTATAGAAAAAGAAACATAGTATGAAGTATGTATATATATGCTATGGATACTGAGGAGCTACAGAGAAAGCTACCTAGATTATAAAATATTGAATATATGGCAATAGTTATGGACTATAAAGTAGAATTGATATAGATGGGTAACTATTAGAATGAATAGAAAGTGGCATGAATATCAAGTGGAAAATAGTTGAAGGTAAAAGAAGGGTTAAAATGGTCAGAATCTGATCAAAGGGCTGTGTAATCCCAAAAATGGATACAAGTATAAGTTGTTTATTAGATATAGCTATAGTGCTTAACCAAGATGCTTCATGATGATCATAAGAAGTGGGTGATAAGGAAATATTGCACTATAAATGACTCTCGATGAGGAGAGATCCTTGTGATGTTAGGGTAACATGAATTTTGAGGGCGAAATTCCTTTTTAAGGAAAGGATAGTTATAATATCTGTGTTTTTCGTTTCATGGGTATTTTGATAATTTTTTCCCGTGTGGGCAATTTGATAATTTAATACTCTTGAGGGGTATTTTTGTAATTTTTATAATTACATATTATGTGATTATATGAATATGTTTACGTGATATTAATATTAGTGTAAGATATTTTACGTTGGAAATATCAAAAGTGCTCGTGATATGTGTTAAAGTGACGAATCACAGTTTCCTTCAAGTGTTAGGGGCTTTATTGTCAAGAATTATTTAAAGATGGCTCATAATGGAATAAATATAACTTATGGGGAATAAGTTAATTATGGATTACGAAAACTAATAGTTTAGTAGAGAATTACTAAAAATGGTTTAGTGAAATTGTTAGAATATGCTTAGATCAAGGGTAGGATGGTAACTTGGCGATAGTGAATTATTATAAATAGAAAGTAAAAGACTAGGGTTAGGGTTAGACTGATAATTTCAATTTGGTGGCTGCTCTACACATGATCAAAGGAGAGAACTCTCTCTCTCTCCATGAGCATCGTGTGGGGGGTTGCTAGCAGCATCGTGTATGGGGTCATTTAGGATGCTTTGGGAGAAGATTTTCAAGGCTTAGGTTGATGCACATGATCTCGGTAGGATCTTCTCACACTTTTAAAATTTCTTTGATAGTTCTTGGAGCTTTGAGTTGTGTTAATGGTGGATTTGATTAGAAAGCTTGATAGGTTGGGATGATTTGTTTTATATGCATGTTAAAGACTAGGTTGTTAATCTATAATGGACAGAAACATGCTAGGGTTGAATTTATTAAGTTCTGACTGCTAGTTTTGAAAATTGGAAAGATAGCTTGGGAAGAAGAAGTTTTGTTGCAAGAGATTGTTAGAGCTATGGAGTTAGGGGCTGCTCATGAATTTTCGCTATTATATTTGTTGAACCCTAAAAATATGAGCTAAATCGTCTCATTTGAGGTACAGCTGGAGAAGCAATAAATGAAGGCTTCTAGATCCCGGGGACGTTGTATTAACTCCAGATTAAATAGCTCAAGATTACATCACCAAGGTTGGCTATCAAGAGATCCTTTACATCGCCCCAGATGTGTGTGATAGAGATCGAAGAACATAACTTCCAGATCGCCCTCATCAAGCTTCGGGCATCACTTGGGTCAGTTCGCCACGACATATAACCTCCAGTTCGAGGAACACATTCAGCCTGCGACAGTCTCATGAAGTGCATAAGAATGATTGCCTATTAATATATGTAATTAATGATTTGTAGTCTTTGCCTAATAAATGTACGATATCAAGGCAATTATTGTATTTAAGGAATTTTTGTACATTTGGGAAGTTACACATTCTTGTAAGTTACCAAATATTGTACAGTTACCCAATTTTGTCCTTTAATCCCCTATAAATAAAGAGGGAATGGACAGAAGAAGAAACCAAATATTGTATGCAAAAACTCTGCAGAAGTTGTCGTAAATAATTTCTCCAAGTGTGCCTAAACAAAATAACCTAGACTGGCGCACTAGGTGGATTTTAACCACTAAACCCTGTAAAATCTCCTTGTGTTATTTATTTAGGGTTTACAAAATCCTAATCATCTTTTTTTTAGTTTCCTTAATTGACCGTTGGTGAAAAACTACGTCAACAATATTAGTTTATAAGAATTGTATGATGATATAGAGGGATTCAAGACGAGAAAAACGTAGAAAGAATCATTGAAATCAGATTTAAATTGAGAGAGTTTTTGTAGTTCAAAGCAAAGTCGCGATTTGGGATTTCTTCGTCGGCCATGATCACTCCCAAGGGGTACCGCGACCACGCTACATGCCCAGAAAATATGTCATTTTCTCTTTTTGATGGTTTTAGTTGGAGGTATGATTGTATAGTAAAAGGGTTTTCTGTTTGGTTATTTTTGGACTCTCTTAATGACACTTAAACGATGATTGGGTCTTAGAAAGTGTAAGATTGGTTCATGACATTTGATTAAGTTATGAGTCTCTAAATGATATATTTTGTATATTTTGGATTTAGGACTCGATAAGGCCATTGAGGTGAGGAGATGGCATTGCTTCTAGACCTATGGTAAGAAAAGTGGACACCTGCACGCAGGGTGTACGCTTGATGTGCTTAAGTGTGGTAAACATTGTATGTTATATTATGAATTATGTTATTAGCTATGCTATGAATTATATTAGGAATTAAGTTATATGCCATGCTATGGATTATATTATGAGCTATGAGCTATGTTATGGATTATGCACGTTGTTTGTGACTTCGTTCTGTGTGAATATGATGTATGTCAATGTCACATGCTTACGTTATAAAAATGCCTTCTTATGTTAATTCGTGCTTGGTTTCACAACCGGCCATAACGACATTGGTAATACGTGTTATGGATTGAATATGTTACGCTAGGATAGATTATGTTACGCTATATATATTGTATGTTATGTTTACATTATGCTATGGTTAGGTTATGTTAGGATAGGTTATATTATGCTATGATTACATTATGATATGATAATGTTGGATATGGAACTTTGTATTTTAAGGTATCGACTATGAGTTGTTTATAATTTAGGTTGTGAATATATGAATTAGCTTATGGCTATGTTTTATGTTTTATTGTTCGGCTCTGGGAATTGTGTTCTATATATCTCTCCTTGTTGGGCGTTAGCTCACGGGTACTCAGTGTTGTAGGTAAAGGCATAATTGTAATTGATGAGGCGATGAGTTGGATCAGGCTCGACCAGATTTGTGCATGTCGTTAACAGTTGACTTGGGGTCAAAGAGGTTTCTAATTATGCATGCTTTTAAAAGTCTTCAAGTAATGGTTATATGTTGTGTTTTAATAACTTGAATTTACCTACGATATGCATGTAATAGATGGTTTATTTTAAATAATGAGATCTCGAGTTGCATATTTTGTAAAAGATATTTAAATAATGTTGTTTTCAAATGAGTTTTGATAAATGTTTTTGTAATCTGAAAGAAATGTATGAATATATTAATTTACTTAAATATAGATTATTTAGTAAATTACTTAATTTATGTCGAGTTGTTAAAATTTCCCTCTTTGAAGGCTTCCTCCTGGTTTGTTATGGTATGCTCGTGTTCCTCTTTGTTGCTTAGTTCCATCGTTGAAGCTAACCCTTTCTCGGTGGGATCAGTGACTGGGCCTTTCATGGCAGTTGTTATGGAGAATTATAACATCTCGGACTTCCTGTTGATTCTTTTTCACACATCCTATCCTAATTTTGGTTGTCAGGTGAAAAATGGATGTGTTTTCCCTTTAATCTATAAGTATAGGCCTTCCAAGGAACGTGTTGAATGCCGAGGGAAGGTCGACAACAACATATAACTATGTTGTTCATTGGTGCATCTCCAACTATAACAACCAATCTAATTGTCCTTTTTGGAGTCATTCCTTCTCTAGTGAAATTGTATAAGGTTTGCGTGCAGGGTTCAAGATGTCGAACATAAAGTATCATCCTTTCAAGAGTGGTCTTGAAAAAAAATGTTAACTGAAGAACCATGATCCACCATGGTTCGTGGAACAATCATATTAGCAATTTGGGCTTCTATTACTAAAGGATCGTTGTGCGGGAACCTGACGTGAGTGGCGTCTTCCTAGGTGAAGGTAGTGCTGCCCTTGATAGCTAAGACCATTACACTGTGCGTTTTAACTAGTGTAGGACTTGCTAATTAAGTCGTTTGGACATAAACGTGTTACTAAGGTAATTAACATATTAGGTTTAAAAGATTTTTATCATAAAGTGGCAAAATACAATTTGGTTCTAGTCCCTGTCAATCCCTCGGCCGTGACAGTCGAGAAGCTGCTAATACACACTACCCGTAAAGTTCTCCAACTAATGGCTTGTCTAGCTTTCCCTTTCCCTTACCTGCACCACATAGCACCATTAAGCCAAGGCTCAACAAGAAAACTTAATTCAACATGCAAAAATAAGCAATGATATACGTATAGTAAACTTAGATCAATAAATTAAATAACCAAGAAAATATAAGCTATAAGCTTAACAATAATATTTAGCTCAATCAAACGTGTAAGCCAATCTCATCAACCAATACAATTAGTTAAGTGCAAGCAACACATCTGTTTATTGTACAATGTCCAAGCCCGGCGCCCTTAGGCTGAGTCCTTTGGTTTTATAGCCGATTCCGACACCCTTAAGCTAGGCTACATTCTGCACGCTTGCTATCGGCCCCCAGCGCCCTTTGGCCGACCTTCCAAAATAGATATAATAACAAACATACACTGCACAACAAGCAATCAGAGGCAGCACATACAAGAATGCCTATCAAAATATTCTCAGAAGCAGATATATTCACAATCATAACATATTCGTTAATAGGGGTGTAAGCCTCATTCACAACCCGAGTGCGGTTTTCTTACCTCTAGTCCTGAGCACGATCCTAAATACCGAGCCTTAACGGTAACCCTATCACAAAGCGACAATGGATTACCATTAAAACCTAAACCAAAAAAAAACTTTAGAATAACATACTAGCATCTGGGACCTCGAATTCTACTAAACCGGTATCAGAATCCTTCCCGAGCACTTAGGTTGAGTTCTCGAGCCTAAAATCCTGATTTTGGCTATTTCTCTAGATTAGAGCTGTAGCCCAGCCCTTAAGGGCTGCGGCGCGCTTGAAGTCAGAGAGCTCAAGGCTCTATCCTGGGGGACACGGGCCGCGATGCGGCCTAACCTACGCCACGACGCCTAGGAAACATGAGGGACTCCAGGGCCTTTTCACGCGCACGGGCCATGGAGCCTGAAGAACAGGGCCGCGACTCGAGCCAAAAAACCAAGAAACCCCATACATTTTTCTCAAACCAATTCCTCAAAACCCATCCAAATCAAAACCTAAACTTGATTTCTAATCCATTTTAACCACAAAATTTCATCAATAATATATGACTATCACAAAGCAGTCATTGAAACCCTCTAAGCATCCTCAAACTAAAAAATCAACAGTAGAGTCTTAAACCTAGAAGAACACTTAAACCATGGCTGGAATTCATCAAGAAATAGAGTTGAGCTTACCTCAACTGATATTTTGAACCCCCCTGAGTTGCTCTACTTAATCCTAGCTTCAATTCCCAGTCCTCAAGCTTCAAATTCACATCTGCTGAACAAATTCCCAAAGAATTTCACTAAACTTCCATGCACCCCAAAGGAGAGAGAGAGTGAACCATAGAGAGAGAGAGAGAGAGCTACTGAGAGATTGAATTTCTTCTATTCTGGTTCTTTCTACAGAGTCCTAATGACTATGATATCCCATGGTTATGTCTATCCTAAGCCTAGGGAACAACCAAAAAGCCCTTAGTGTTATTTTAGCCTCTTAATGCCTTTAAGGGCAAACCCATCATTTACCGCATTTCCCGCTAATCCTCAAGTGGTCCTATAAATTCCCAATTACTCCTGGCATGCCAAATTAATCACCAAATAATTTCGTGTTAACCAATAAATCCGAAATACGCACTAATTCCCCGAAATACCCCTAGGCTTGCCCCGAACTAGGTATTGGACCTCGTTGTGACTATTCCGCTAATCCGCTCAATAGGAATGCCTCAAGCCTATTACTACAACTATATCCACATATTAATGTGCACTCAATCATTTAACACATATAATCACATTTATACCATCGACGAGTCAAAATTACAACTGTGCCCTTATTAACAAGAACGGGCCCACATGCATAACTAATACACATAAACATGCATATATAATCATATTAAAATATAAATCATGTATGCCACATAAGCACATATTTAATCAATCAATTCCACACACACACTCATATATATATATATATCAAATTATACCCTCCTGACACAGTAATCAAGGCACTAAGCCTTATTAGAAATATAGGACGTTACAACTATCCTCTCCTACTGAAAATTTCATCCTCAAAATTTACTTGAATAACTCGAGATGTTGATCTCGCATAACTGATTCCAGCAGCCAGGTCTCTTCCTCGACCTTACTACTCCTCCATAAGACTTTGACTAGAGGAATCGTCTTGTTCCATAGAACCTTGTATCTCCTGTCTAGGATCTAAACTGATCGCTCCTCATAAGACAAGCCTGTCTATAGCTCCAGATCCTCATATCCCAATACATGGGTCGTATCTGATACATACTTCCAATTCATTGAGATGTGAAACACATCATGAACTCCTGATTATGATGGGGGCATAACCAATCTGTAGGCTACCTACCCGATCCTCTCAAATCTGTAGGCTACCTGCCTGATCTTCTACCCAAATCTCCTCACTCCTCGCAATGGTGAAACTCCCAGAAGTACGTGGTCCCCTACCTAGAACTCCACACCCCTATGCTTAGGGTCAAAGTAGCATTTCTATCTGCTTTACGAAGCGAGCACTCGAGCTTGGATCTTCTCAATAGCTTCATTAGTCTTCTAAACCATCTCTGGTCCCAAATACTTCCTTTCCCCCATCTCATCCCAATGAATGGGCGACCTACACTACCTCCCATATAGCATCTTGTATGGAGCTACTCCAATCGTTGACTGATAACTATTGTTGTACAAGAATTCGATCAACGAGAGGTAATTACTCATACACGCCTCGAAGTCTAGTACACATGCTCTAAGCATGTTCTCCAATATCTGAATTGTCCTCTCAGATAGCGCTTCTGTCTGAGGATGAAAGGTTGTACTGAACTTCAACTGAGTCCCCATAGCCTTCTGCAAACCACCCCAAAACATGGAAGTAAATATGGGATCCCGGTCCTATACTATAGACTTTGGAACCCCATGCAAACGCACGATCTCCTTCCCATACAACTCTGCATACTGGTCCATAGTATAGGTTGTCCTCACTGGCAGAAAGTGAGCTGACTTGGTGTATCTGTCCACTATCACCCATACCGAGTCATGTTGCCCCACCATTCTGGGGAAGCCTCCTACAATGTCCATGTTAATATTCTTCCCACTTCAACTCAGGAATACCTAAAGGTTGTAAAAACTCTGCTGGTCACTGGTGTTCAACCGTCATCTGTTGACAGGTTGAACATTTTGCTATGTAATCGACTATATCCTTCTTCATCCCAGGCCACCAGTACAACGACCGTAGATCTTGATACATCTTTGTGGTGCCTGGAAGTAATGAGTATGGTGTAGTGTGAGATTCATCGATAATCTCTCATCTGATTCCCATATCCCAACAAACCCCTCTCCAAATGGAATAATCCTTAGCTACCCCAACTAGGACATCTCATCTAATCTCCTTCAACTGTGTATCACCCATCTGGCCCTCTTTTATTCTCTCTAAGAGGGTAGACTGCAGTGTAATATTTGCCAAGTGGCCCACTACCAATTCTATCCCTGCTCTGGTCATATCTTCTGCCAATTCCTTTGATATTTGCTTCGAGCTAAAAAAATATCATGGGCCCCTCCGACTTAAAGTATATGCCACTACATTGGCTTTCCCTGAGGGATAAAGGATGTTACAGTCATAATCCTTTACCAACTCTAGCCAACGTCTATGTCTTATATTTAGGTCCTTGTGGGTGAAGAAATACTTTAAACTTTTACAATTGGTGTATATCTCGCACTTCTCTTCATACAAGTAGTGTCGCCACTCTTTCAATGCGAATACCACCAATGCTAGCTCCAAATCATGGGTAGGGTACCATTGCTCATATTCTTTCAACTATTGAGAGGCGTAGGAAATAACCTTCCCACTTTGCATCAACACACATCCTAACCCCATACTCGATGCATCGCAGTACACCACGAATTTGTCCCCATCTGAAGGAAGACTCAACAGTGGAGCAGTAATTAATCGTCACTTTAGTTCCTGGAAACTACCCTCACATTTTTTTGACCATGCAAACTTCATATTCTTCCACATCAACTCAGTCAATGGTGTGCTAATCTTTGAAAATCCTTCCAAGAACCGTCTGTAATATCTCGCTAACCCAAGGAAACTCATAACCTCTGAGGCGTTCCATGGTCTCGGCCAATCCCTAGCTGCTTCTACCTTGGCCAGATTTAGCTTCATACAGTCTCCACTGACAATATGTCTAAGGAATGTCACCTCCAGTAGTCAGAACTCACACTTCTTAAATTTAGCATACAACCGATGCTCCCTTAACCTCTGCAATACTAATCGGAGATGCTGCTCATGCTCTGCCTCTGAATGAGAGTATACTAGGATGTCATCGATGAAGACAATCATGAACTGATCTAAGTAATTCTTGAACACCCTGTTCATCAAATCCATAAATGATACTGGGGTATTGGTCAATCCAAATGACATGACCAAGAACTCATAATGCCCGTACCTCGTACGGAAGGCCGTCTTCGGGATATCCTCGTCCTTGATCCTTAGCTAGAGATAACTAGATCGAAGATCAATCTTCGAGAATAATGTCTTACCTTGCAACTGATTGAATATGGCATCTATCCTCGGTAGTGGGCACTTGTTCTTGATAGTCAACTTGTTCAAATCCCTACAGTCTATCCACATCCTCAGGGTCCCATCCTTCTTCCTCACAAACAAAAACCGGAGCACCCTATGGCAAGAAGCTAGGTCTGATAAATCTCAGGTCATATATCTCCTTTAATTGTACCTTCAACTTTGCCAGAGCCATTCTGTATGGTGCCCTCGACACTGGTTCTGTACCTGGCGCTAACTCGAAGATGAACTCGATCTCTTGGTGCAGTGGAAGTCCCAGTAAGTCCCTAGGGAACACATCCAAGAACTCACATACCAGTCTAGTCTCCCCTGGTTCCGTTGGCATGACCCTAGTGGTATCCTCCACATGGGCTAGGAAACCTATACAACCTCCTTGTAATAGATCCCTAGCCCTAAACGGTGATATCATTGGAATGTGAGGTCCATGCACAGTACCAACAAAAATGAAGGGGTGCTCACCCTCAGGCTCAAATTTTGCCATCTTCTTCTTGCAGTCTATAGTTGCCCCATACCTGACTAACCAATCCATCCCCAAAATCATGTCGAAGTTATCCATACACAACTCAGTCAAGTCTACTAATAGTTCCTTGATGTTCACCATCACTGGAAATCCTGTAATCCATTTCCTAGAAACTACCAGTTCTCGTAGGCAGTATAGTTCCAAACCCTGTAGTATAATACTCACTAGGCCTACACAATCTATCAATCACGTCGCTAGAAAAAAATTAATTTGTAGCACCAGAGTCAATCAATACATTATATGAAGTGCCAACGCTAGAAAGATAACCTGTCACCACCGTGGGACTAACCTCAGCCTTTGGCTGAGTCAAGGCGAACACTCGAACTAGAATCAAGCTGTCCCCCTTCCTTGAATCTTCTTTCTTCAAAGTCAGGCAATCTTTCTTGAGATGCCCAATCACCCCGGACAAGTAACAGGCTTTCGCCCGACATTCACCCAGATTGCGCTTCCTGCATCTACCATACTCCGAGTAGCTTCTACATGTCTCACCGCTGCCATGGTAGCCACCATGAACACCCCGACCCCTCCTATTAGGACAAGCAGTGGTCGAGGTGTTAGGGTGTTCCTCTTCTGATCTCTGTGGCCTCTGCCCCTACCAGACCCTGTAAGTGGAGGCACTGCCCTCCAAACATCCCGTCATGCAACACTCTCCCTCCATATCTTGTTATCTACCTCCTCGGTTGTGAGAGACTTTTCAACCACCTGGGAATAAGTAGTCTCCCCAGGTACTGATGTGATCCACACATCTCAGGCTATCATATCATGTACCAGACCGGTGAACTCATTCACCTTTGCCACCCTAACAGAAATGTTGTATTATTTATGGTTGAAAAAATCTCTAAACCCTTCCCAACTCATGGTAGAAACATCTCGAGTCTGGGATGCCACCTCACACCAAATGCGGGCATCATCTCAAAACATGTAAGTGGTGAAGGCCACCCTATCAATACATTCCATCCTCATGAAGTCTAGGATGGAGGTGATCAGACTCATCCATTGTTTAGCCTTAAGTGGATCTGGTCCTCCCTCAAATACTGGAGGATGCTGCTTCCTAAACCTTTCATACAGGTGCTCCCACCTGTTTCCAATCTTAGGCTACTGTACTTGTAACGCCCTACTTCCTTAGAGCCGTTACTAAGTGAGTTTTTTTTAAGACAAAACAATGTGCAATGGACTCGCTAACCGAGGTTTTGAAACAAAAGTGTGACTAATTAAAAGTTAAGGCTGTAATCTTTGAAAATGCGTCATTTCATTAAAACTTCTATTATTAAATATTTGGGATCCCAAAATAAGGTTTGAAAACTATTTACATCTTGAAATAAGTTCACAGTTGATAAATCATAAAATCGTAGATTATTACAGCCATTTTCAAATAAACCCCCCAACCAAAGCAGTCGGGCAGGCCAAACATGTACGCGCCGCTTCACGCTCTCCGTACTCATGGTTGGTTGATTCAGTCATTGCCCTTACCTGCAACACAGAGCACCCGTGAGCCGAAGCCCAGCAAGAAAACTCATGCAGAACATAACATATAATCCACAAATAAACAAGTCAATCATTAGACTAAGCAAACACGGCCATGCCACCCCAGGACCCTTACCAAAGCCCTGGGGTATCGGTTCTCACCGCGAGGATAACTCATGTATCCCTTGGGTCCCACCCTGAATATATATCATAACACATGTATCCACCGGGCCCCGCCCTGATTATAGCATCCCATGTGCTAGGTGTTACTTTCGGCCCACGGCCGCCCCGGCTTACGCCGTACTCGGCCCACGGCCGCCCCGGCTTACGCCGTACTCGGCCCACGGCCGCCCTGGCTTACGCCGTACTCGGCCCTTGCCGCTCATTTCATCATAATCACACATATAGTACATTTGAAATAACCATTCACACACATCATGATTCATTTAAGGTTAAACATTTGCACATAATACAATATGGGGCCATGCCCTAACCTCGGGTGTTATAGTTTTCTTACCTGTATTCCGAGCCTCCTGATGCACTAAAGCTGCGAGCACGGTCCTCCAGCACGAGCCTCACAAAGGACCTAGTCACAACACACAAGAAACATCCCTCATTACTAATCAACCCAAAACCACTTCCCGGGACCAATCCCACACTCCCGGGGCCTCTAAAACCTTAAAACAACACCCCGGAGACATCCCCCGAACCCCCGGAGCAAAGGCCTAAAATTGCCTAAAAATGATGCCCTGAAATTTGCCTTGTGCCGCGGCACCACATCCTTGTGCCGCGGCACCCATCAGACAGAGGATCCCTTGCCGCGGCACGAAAAACCTGTGTCGCGGCACGCCTTCGCAGACCCAGAATTCTGGGTTTTCTCCTGCGTTTTCTCCGAGCTTAAACCATCCCAAATCATACAAAACCAATACCCAAACCCCTAAAACCAATTCCAAGCTTCATATGAACAACTTAACAACCTATAGGCACTAGATACAAGATCAAAACATCAACACACTCAAGAATCCACCCCATGATTCCTAATTTCAGCATCTCAAACCAAAAACTCAAACACACTAACTCAAGCTCTAGATTTCACAATTCAAAACATAAATCAAACTTAAATGCTCATAAAATCCATACCTCAAGTGGAGAATCCACCCAACAAGCTCCCTTGATTCACCTCCTAAGCTCCCACTTCAGCCCATTTTCCTCTTCTTCTTCTTCTCTTTCTTGCCCTAACTCTCCTCCTCTTCATTTTAGCAAAGCCAACATATATCCCAAATGCCCAAACCGTGACCCACTAAAAACCCAGCTGAGAATTGCCTATAACTCTTGCCAAATGACCATTTTACCCTTTCCTACTAATCCTCCTTAGCTAAACCTCAAAGGACACTTAAGTCTTTTCATTTCTATTTCATTTCTACCACTTTTTACCTTAAAACTTGTTACCCACAGCAGTAACTAATGGTTACCCAGGTTACTAAATCTCCAATAACCATTATCCGCTAAATCTCAACTTAGCCATAAAATTCCCGAGATACCCCTAGGCTCCTCCCGAGCCGGGTACAAAATCCCGTTGTGACATCTAAGTTAACTAGCTCTCTAGGACCGTCTCGGCACGTGCATCACAATAATAAAACCACACACACGCGGTACAATTCACAGAATACAATTATCACATATCAATACAGTTATGCCCATCATGGCCAGAATTACAATTATGCCCTTCTAACACGATCCGGGCCTATATGCATACTAGTAAACATAGCCATGCATCTCAGTTTAAACAAATAGCCAAATAACATGCTTTAAATCATAATCATGCATTTAATTCATAAAATCACACATAAATCCCAACCTGCCCTCCTGGCACACTAATCAAGGCCCTTAAGCCTTATTAGCGAATTTGGGTCGTTACAACTATCCCCTCCTCATAAAAATTTCGTCCTCGAAATTTATCCAAACACACCAGTCAATAAACCCGCAGTTTTGACCATAACTTCCAAGGTCCACCGCCTTTACTTTACTTTTCAACAACACTCTTACAGGAGTAACAATCTTGCCCCTCAAGATTTTGTCTAATAGCCATGCTCCCGATAGCTTCTTGCTTACCCCGCAACCCTTCTGAAACTTCAGGGTCTGCCTAGATTACAATTACTAATTCATTGTCTTCTCGATAGCCAATTCATTGACCAATTCATCACCTCTACTAGGTGGGATCAGCTTATAGGCCCCGCTGGCCTAACCCTTAGTACAACTTCTGAATTTCATGTTGAAATAAGAGTCAGAACTCTCCCTTCTTTCTCTGAACACCTTACAGATCCTCGTCTGCTATTACGTAGAGCTACAAATCTTTCCTTCCGGAACTTTATTTCCTCAACATTTAACAATTTACCTGCTCTTTATTCTTTCGAATATGCAGACACTCCTGCCTTAAGGATTCCAACAACCTCTCTGGCATTCTCTCTAAACCAAAGCCAACCCATAGTATTCATTATGCGTTACATTAACAAGACACCAACAACTGCCACCGCGACTAACTCGTCAGGGATTACACTTCCCTTAATACCTCAAGTATTCGCCTACTCAGCGCTTAATTCTTTAAGATCTTTAATAACTTTCAGACTGCCAATTCACTTGCAATCAACTGACAATTCCAGGTTCCCACTCTGTTCTTTTTGTCCTCTAAATCCATTCCAACAATTTAAAATACTATAGGCTCTCAATTCCGTATCAGCGACGTTCTATCTCGAACCCAGTTCACTTGACCCAACAACATTAACTCCCTTAATTGAGTTAAAGCTTTTCATGTCCAAACAATTTACTCAAGGTCTAAAGTGGTCTATTCCCATGATACACTACCACATCATCTAACCCCTCAGGGTCCAAAGGAAAACGCTATATTCCGGCACCCGCTCGACCCTCCCGGTACGACGTACCCTAGGAGGTGGAATGATGTCCATTCAGGATTCTCCTTCACAACCCGAATCTAATTGGATCCTTCGTCCATTTCTGGTATTCCAACTTGTACCACCTTAGCAGGGTCCTTCTCTGCTTCAACCAAAGCCGACACTTCGGGTTCCATAGCTCAGTGACACTCACCAGCTAATCATACCTGCTAACGTTACGCCAATCTCAGTCGTTGCCTTATATCCTCCATCGCAATCTATGGAATTATTCCCTGACTGATACTCGTCTCACAGTTAGGGGCTCCGCCTCTAATTAAATTTCTCCTCGTCCAATCGAGAATTCAAACACTGATCATCAGTCTGTTACTTTTCACCACAACTGGGTCTCAACATTAACCTTCTTACTAATACCCACAACTCAAGTACCTCATCATAGACCAAGTCTTTTATGCCACCACTCTTAACTTAGCCATAACACACACACATTCCAGCATTCCCAGATATTAATCAATTCTTACCTTGTCTTCTGAATTTCTTTCTGATTCGACACATTCAGTCCGTCTTACCTCAAGTTTTACTGTTCTCCTCATCTCTGATGTAGTTGTCTCCGGAGGTGCTTGTGCAATAGATGACGCGCTTACCAGTCTTGTTATGCCTTCAATTCTTCGGACGTTCTTCATTAGCTTCTTTGTGACTTCAGATCAAATCTTCACATACCTGTCCTTTCTTCTTGCAGCTGTAATCTGAGAACTCCTGACGACATCCAAACTAACACTCCGTAGAACCTTACCTGTGACTTCGCCTTCTGGGTACAAACGTCTTTCGCATAGTCACTTGCTCACCATTTCTGTCTGGGAGTAATCCATATGTACTGCTCGTGAACTTGAAGGGAACTTGCCCACACCGTTCATGCATTCTCTGTCTAAAGAACTTACCTGTGCTGCTGTAGCTTGAACCGTTCCAGAATCCTTGTTACCAATTCCTCACACCCTGCCCCGTGCAACCTAATCAATTCACGAAAAGTCTTTATCCTTGGTTTCCAACTGGCAATAACCAGGTCGTAGATCAACTCTTGGGGACATCGTCCCATCTTGTATCCAACATTGTACTTTTCGTCCTAACCCGACGATACTAGCAATCCCCGCAGTATAACACACTGGCTATACCAGGCCCAGATTCCATTAATTGCTTCGATAGACTTTCTGTCGGCCAAGACCGTCTTTTACAACATTCTTTATACCAACCCTATCTGTAGTCTGACCTTGAAGTATCCCCTAAATCTTTCTTTACATACCCACGTAATTTTCCCACTGATCAGCTCCGTCTCCTTTACGTACTCCAGATGATATCCTCAACAATCCATCTGCCAGAGTTTCTAATTCCTTCTCAATAAGTATCACTGTCCTCAGCCTCTCAAATGGCACCATAGAGGCACCCTCTCTATGTCCATCACCCTCTCGGAGCATTCGCAACACCAAATCCTTTCAGTTCGCTACCTGACCAAAGCATAAGCTCGTCAGTTAAATACTCACCCTTGAGGACTCAGCCTCAAACTTTGAATGTATCACTGCACTCTGGCTCTCCGTTCCCTCACCATGGGAAATCCATCCCAACATATCGAGTCATTCTATGCAGAAGTCCTCGCCTGACCTCCTCTCAGGTGGCATCCTCTCCCCCAAGCGCATACTAACTAACCTCCCTGGTTCCTGACGCCAGCTCGACAACCACCTTAGCAATCAAACTTCTTTCAAATCTCAAATTAGGTGCCCAAGAACTGTCTGGGGTCCTTCTACCTCAACAATCGTGAATCCAACCTTGCTGCGTTCTATCGAATAATAGTACCATCCTTTCACCCAGACCTCTCCCCTTTCTTGGCAATTCCAGAAGCCACAACCCTATCCGGGGTTCTTTCAACTTGATTATCACGAATTTATCTTTACTAATTCCATCAAAGGAAGCACCGCCCTTGCGGCTCTAGCACTCATGCTCTATACATCAACCATCAATTCCTCAAACAATATGGCCCTCTCCGCCATCCACATACAGACCAAAAACTCTTTCCTCAAAGCAGCCCAAATGCCTTAGGTTATTCCAGATCTCATGCCCTTAAATGGGTCGTCATCCAATTCCGGTACATCCGCCAGTATAAATTCCCAAATGAATTATCCAATTCACCAGACCCATTGATCTACGCGGTTGTTACCCCTAACAGTCCAAACCAGACTTACACATTTGCCCGTCTCCACGGTTCTAATCATGTCTTTAAAATCTCTTCTAACCATTCATCATCTAGGTTCTTTCCAACCCAATAAACCAGTACCTCAGCCCGAGTATCACTTCCAGGAAACTCTCTACCTCCACATTTAACATAACCCCCTAATCAGGATCTCTCGTCCTCTTAACCAAGGGTGGAATTAACTCAGCTCATCTATTGATAAATTCCTTGTCAACTCGTACCTTCCTCAACACTAGAGGATAACACCCTATACGCCTTTCATATAGTACCCTTATCTGTCCATACTTCACAGTAAACCATCACCGGTAACCTTACTGTTAAAACATCTAATTCAATCATCTCCCCAGAGAATCCGCTGTTCTTCTATCCCATCTCAACTAACAAACTCCACAGCTAACTCACACACTAGTGACCCTTTGCTGCTGCTCTCAAGGATAACTGGAGATCTCAAATCCAACTTACATCTAGAAACCCCCTTTTCAACACAATATCAGGTCCCCAAACCTTTCTAGGAACCAACAACACGAGTTCATCCGTCAAAACCGACCAACTCCTGAACTCTGTGGTTCATACTCTGAACCAACCCACCACTAGGTCCAAATATCCACAGGTATAATGCACACACAAGCATATACTAGTTCAAATCCACAATGATATACATTTAGCTACCAGATTTATCACCACTAAGTATATCCAGGTCTCAACATGCTTCATACAAGCAAATAAACGGATAAACTTATGAATTTAATTCAGAAAATTAACCACATACACTCAATATTCAAACCATTATGCCAATATTCATCCACATGCATAATAGTATTATTCAGCATGCATCAATCTCAACATGCAATACTAAAGGGCTCAGCCCAACAGCATCTCCTGCATATGTCAACTCATTTCTCATGCTCCATATAGATAAGCAGGCAAACAGGGCATTCAAACATATATTCAGACATGTCAATTAATCATACCAACCAACCCTGAGTCGAGCTTGTCACTGACAGCGAGCGTACATGTTCGGTCGATCTCCAGAACCAATAAACCTTGGCTCGCTCTGATACCAAGTTGTAACGCCCTACTTCCTTAGAGCCGTTACTAAGTGAGTTTTTTTTAAGACAAAACAATGTGCAATGGACTCGCTAACCGAGGTTTTGAAACAAAAGTGTGACTAATTAAAAGTTAAGGCTGTAATCTTTGAAAATGCGTCATTTCATTAAAACTTCTATTATTAAATATTTGGGATCCCAAAATAAGGTTTGAAAACTATTTACATCTTGAAATAAGTTCACAGTTGATAAATCATAAAATCGTAGATTATTACAGCCATTTTCAAATAAACCCCCCAACCAAAGCAGTCGGGCAGGCCAAACATGTACGCGCCGCTTCACGCTCTCCGTACTCATGGTTGGTTGATTCAGTCATTGCCCTTACCTGCAACACAGAGCACCCGTGAGCCGAAGCCCAGCAAGAAAACTCATGCAGAACATAACATATAATCCACAAATAAACAAGTCAATCATTAGACTAAGCAAACACGGCCATGCCACCCCAGGACCCTTACCAAAGCCCTGGGGTATCGGTTCTCACCGCGAGGATAACTCATGTATCCCTTGGGTCCCACCCTGAATATATATCATAACACATGTATCCACCGGGCCCCGCCCTGATTATAGCATCCCATGTGCTAGGTGTTACTTTCGGCCCACGGCCGCCCCGGCTTACGCCGTACTCGGCCCACGGCCGCCCCGGCTTACGCCGTACTCGGCCCACGGCCGCCCTGGCTTACGCCGTACTCGGCCCTTGCCGCTCATTTCATCATAATCACACATATAGTACATTTGAAATAACCATTCACACACATCATGATTCATTTAAGGTTAAACATTTGCACATAATACAATATGGGGCCATGCCCTAACCTCGGGTGTTATAGTTTTCTTACCTGTATTCCGAGCCTCCTGATGCACTAAAGCTGCGAGCACGGTCCTCCAGCACGAGCCTCACAAAGGACCTAGTCACAACACACAAGAAACATCCCTCATTACTAATCAACCCAAAACCACTTCCCGGGACCAATCCCACACTCCCGGGGCCTCTAAAACCTTAAAACAACACCCCGGAGACATCCCCCGAACCCCCGGAGCAAAGGCCTAAAATTGCCTAAAAATGATGCCCTGAAATTTGCCTTGTGCCGCGGCACCACATCCTTGTGCCGCGGCACCCATCAGACAGAGGATCCCTTGCCGCGGCACGAAAAACCTGTGTCGCGGCACGCCTTCGCAGACCCAGAATTCTGGGTTTTCTCCTGCGTTTTCTCCGAGCTTAAACCATCCCAAATCATACAAAACCAATACCCAAACCCCTAAAACCAATTCCAAGCTTCATATGAACAACTTAACAACCTATAGGCACTAGATACAAGATCAAAACATCAACACACTCAAGAATCCACCCCATGATTCCTAATTTCAGCATCTCAAACCAAAAACTCAAACACACTAACTCAAGCTCTAGATTTCACAATTCAAAACATAAATCAAACTTAAATGCTCATAAAATCCATACCTCAAGTGGAGAATCCACCCAACAAGCTCCCTTGATTCACCTCCTAAGCTCCCACTTCAGCCCATTTTCCTCTTCTTCTTCTTCTCTTTCTTGCCCTAACTCTCCTCCTCTTCATTTTAGCAAAGCCAACATATATCCCAAATGCCCAAACCGTGACCCACTAAAAACCCAGCTGAGAATTGCCTATAACTCTTGCCAAATGACCATTTTACCCTTTCCTACTAATCCTCCTTAGCTAAACCTCAAAGGACACTTAAGTCTTTTCATTTCTATTTCATTTCTACCACTTTTTACCTTAAAACTTGTTACCCACAGCAGTAACTAATGGTTACCCAGGTTACTAAATCTCCAATAACCATTATCCGCTAAATCTCAACTTAGCCATAAAATTCCCGAGATACCCCTAGGCTCCTCCCGAGCCGGGTACAAAATCCCGTTGTGACATCTAAGTTAACTAGCTCTCTAGGACCGTCTCGGCACGTGCATCACAATAATAAAACCACACACACGCGGTACAATTCACAGAATACAATTATCACATATCAATACAGTTATGCCCATCATGGCCAGAATTACAATTATGCCCTTCTAACACGATCCGGGCCTATATGCATACTAGTAAACATAGCCATGCATCTCAGTTTAAACAAATAGCCAAATAACATGCTTTAAATCATAATCATGCATTTAATTCATAAAATCACACATAAATCCCAACCTGCCCTCCTGGCACACTAATCAAGGCCCTTAAGCCTTATTAGCGAATTTGGGTCGTTACAGTACTACTGGTGTCATAACATGTGGCAAGTCTAGTGTAGTGTTCCATGGCTAAAACTAGTGTCTTAGAAGACAAATCTCTTCCTCTTTAATCTAAAGTCTAGCTTGCATATCAGTAAGCACCTGCTGTCAGTTCTCAGGGACTGGCGAAGGGTTCTGGCCCTGGTCATCATCTCTAGCCTTGATCCCGACGTCGGCTAGTCGAACTAATCAACTTGGAGGCATAACCCTCAAATTTTATCTACAATCAAGGACTTAGATGATCAAGCAATGATAATAAGGTTTTGAAATCACCACGGTCTAGTGCTGATACTCAAGCAAAAGTATACAATTACAAACATAAATTTTAGGAATTATCATATACAGTAGCATTACTAATAAGCATGCCTCATCATATATACATATCAGTCAAGGGCCACACCCAATCAGTATATCTCATGCTTCCTAGTAAACAAGCGGATAAGGCTTTTATATTTCAGATAAACAGTTAACACAAGTAATCGCATATACAGTTACCAAACCCTAAGTCGAGCTTTTCTTTAGCGGGGAGTGTACATGCCTAACCAGTCTTCAAGAACCCTTAAACCTAGACCTCTCTGATACCAAGTTGTAATGCCCTGGATAGCTAAGACCATTAAACTCTGTATTTTAAATAGTGCAGGACTTGCTAATCAAGTCGTTTAGACATAAATGTGTTACCAATGAAATTAACAGATTAGAGTAAACATATTTTCATCATAAAGTGGTTGTTTTTCATTAAAAAGTAAGAGTTTGTACACGAGATCCCGAAAAGGTGTTCACAAGGCAATTACAACCCTCAAAATAACTACAACAGAAGCTAGCCTAAGTGGCAAAATACAATTTGGTTCTAGTCCATGTCAATCCCTCGGCCGTGATGGTCGAGCAGCTGCTAATGTACACACCGCTCCTAAAGCTCTCCAACTCACAACTTATCCAGCTTTCTCATTCCCTTACTTGCACCACATAGCACCCATGAGCCAAGGCTCAACAAGAAAAATTAATTCAACAAGCACAAATAAACAACAATGAACTTAGATCAATAAATTCAATCAACAATAGGATATAAGCAATAAGCTTAACATTAATATTCAACTCAATCAAACACGTAAACCAATCTCATCAACCAATACAATTAGTTAAGTGCAAACAACACTTTTGTTTATTGTATAATGTCCAGGCCTGGTGCCCTTAGGCCGAGTGCTCTGGTCTTAACGCTGACCCTAGCACGCTTAGGCCAATCTACGTTACGCACGCTTGCTATTGGCCCTCGACACCCTTAGGCCGACCTTCCGAAATAGATATAATCACAAACATACATTACACAACAAGCAATCAGAGGTAGCATATACAAGCATGGCTATCCAGATATTATCAGATATAAATATATTTACAATCATAACATATTTGTTGACAGGGGTCTAAGCCCCATTCACAATGTAGATACAGTTTTCTTTCCTCGAGTATCGAGCTGAAGATGTAAGGCAGTTTTGAGCACGATCCTCAATCTCGAGCCTTAACGGTAACCCTAGTCACAAAGCAACAATGGATAACCATTCAAACCTAAACCAAATAAAATCTTTAGAATAACATACAATCCTCCGGGACCTCGAATTCTACTAAATCGGGTAGTAGAATCCTTCCCAAGTACTTAGGTTTGAGTTCTCGAGCCTAAAATCCTGATTTGGCTATTTTTCTCAATTAGAGTTGTAGCCCATGCCTTAAGAGCCACGATGCTCTACTATTCAGAGGGCCTCAAGGCTCTCTCACTACACCAAAAACTACTTTCCACAACACATAATTATAAGTCTTTTGAAAATGTATTATAATATATACTATGTAAAAAGTGGTTGGTAAAGTAATAGAAATAAAATATAATGAAATAACTTATAGTACATTTTTTCCCATTCTCCGATACTTTTTTCCCATTCCCAGCCTACTCTGATATTTTTTTCCCATTCTCCTTCTTGTCTCTTTCTCTTCCCTTTGCCCTAGCCGCCACTCCCATAACCACCGTCATCCTCAGCTCCGACCACCTATCCACCATCCCCACAACCCTTTCTCTTCGAGCCAAGCTCCAAATCTCAGGCACCCGTGAACCCAACCCCTGAACCAAGTGACCCCAGATGCGAGCCCACATCTATGTGCCTTCGACCCAGTGCGACTTCCATTCGCGGGCCACCACCAGGCACGATTCTGCTCCCATTCCACTGTAGAGCCCATAGTGTGCACCAAGCGAGGGCCTAGATTTCACAAGCCCAGGCGCCATTCTGCACCCGTTCCACTGTAGAGCCCCGTTTCGATCAGTACTACTTCCTCTATCTTCTTTTTTATTTTCTCTCTTTATCTCTTTCTGTTTGGTTCTCGAGGAACTATGGAAATTGGTAAGTGAGAAAGGAAAAAAAACTCAGACCTTTACGAGCTAAATCTAAATGCTCTTTCCCTTCTCCATGTTTCTTAGATATCTAACCCTCAATTACAGTTAATAGAGTTGACAAATTTTATAATTCAATTCTCAATCACAATTTCAATTTTTATTTGTATAATATATTTTGAAAAAATTTGAATAATAATAATAACAATAATAATAAGTTTATACTATTAATGTAGGATGAGAAGTTTGAGATTCGGAAAGAGACGTACAGGGGTCAACAGTATGGCCAGATTTACTTTGCTCATCTTCACATGTTGAGGACTATTCTCTATTCCCTTGCTCCTAATTGGAGACCTCATTTACCAGGTCCTTGCAAATTCTAAGACTAATTTCAAAAGAGGTTTAGTTGTGTTGTGATAGTTTTTTTTTTTTTTCTTCAATCTTGTATATGCGTTGTGGTTGCATGTTTATTTTGATTTGGATTTTATTTTTATAACTACTTTGTAGTTTTTTTCTATTTAGTTCTGTTGATGTTTAGCTCTCCATTCGAGCTATGGCTTTCATAAATCTTGTTCTCCTGTTGAGTTTTGCAGTACGTACTGTTTTGGAATTAGAAGAGGGGAAGGAATGCATAGTTGTTGGAACCTTGTACAAGCACATGAAACTCAAACCTTCAATTCTTGAGGAGTACTCTAAGGAGGTATAGTTGTTGCTTGTATTGGTGCATATATTTTGATACATGATCATTGGATTTGAATAAGAATGGAATATTTGGAAAGTAAAAGTCTGCAAGCTTTCTGTGTAGTTATAAGTTCTACCATTATGTAGTTATGTGTAATAAGGATTTAAGTTTGATTTCTCTAGTTTGGTAAGTTTTACCATTAGTTATGTGTAATATGGTTCAAATGGGAAGGTTTAATTGTTGTATATCTTTTGCTCTTTTCAATCAACTTACTATCAAATTATGCTCTGTTTTATAGAGTGACGGTAGAAAGACTATCTTTTTTGTTACTTTTAAAAGTTGTTATATTAATGAATAATTGATTAACTTATTATACTCTGCATATGGCTTTATTTATAGAGTGATAGTAGAAAGACTATCATTTTTTTTTTACTTTCGTTCATATATTTTTTCTTTGTTTTAAATAAGACTACATGCTAACATTTTCTTGTGCTATAGTGACAACTTCTTTTATTCATACATTTTTTTCTTTTTTGGGAGTTTCCAACTTTCATGTTTGAACCATATTAGGATTGATATTTAGTTAAATATAATACTAATATGTTTCAGTCACTACACATTGTATGTATGTATGTATGTACTTGTGTATATGGTTTATCTCTGTTTTCTTTTGATTGATTTTTAGTCATTTTATTCAGCTCTCATTTTGCTCATATTTTGTGGAAAAGTTTGTAGTTATTATGTATTAAGAATATTAGTATTAGTAATATTATTATTATTGTTATTACTTATTGCTATGCCAGGAAAAAAAAAGAGAGATTTTATAAAAGAAAATAATATACTTGTTAACCAGTAGTTTTTATTTAGTGGTTTATAGTAATATCTAGAATCTCATACTTGACCTTAACAGGTATTTTGTGTTTTTCATTTGACTAACTTTGATGATCTTGAGTACTTATTATATAGATATTTATTATCTTTTGACAATTATGTAATTTGATTTTGGGGCCAAAGTAGAAGAAATCAAGGTGAATCTAGCTTGTGTTATGGTATAGATGACCAAATTTTGAGTTATGAAACTGGTTTGTTTTTAGATATGTGCCACTTTTTGGTTCCAAATTCAATTATTAACAGCATCATTTATCTTAAATTCTATATAATCTCATTGCCAATGCTAGTCTACTAACAATATAAGACTTTGATTTTGGAACAAAATAGGTCAACTATACTGTCTTTACATATTCAAATCAAGCATGTTTCATGCTGATTTTCTTTAAGGGAACCGTACATGGAAAAGGCACCCAACTGAGGGACCTTTTTTCCAGACCAAGCCATTTGCAAATGATTCGAAAACATAGTAAGAAAAACCTATATAATATTAGCTTTTTGTTTGGTTGTTTATTCTAGATGTTAATATCTCTATTTGTGTTTGGGTTTGGATTGTGTTAAAGGGATCGTCAATATCTCTCTTGATGTTGCAAAATAGTCTTTGATTCATAACTAGAAGGGATCCTTCTGTGACAATCATTTTGGTCCAGAATTGTTGGTTAATCAAACTTCCAAGTTTAGTCTGTTGTGTTTTTTCTCTCTGTTTTTTTTGGCAGTGCTTCGAACATAAAGCACACTCTGCTGCCGATTTTTGTAGCTTAGTTTATTGTGGTGTTCTATTTGTGTTTCTCTTTTATGATTTTCTTATGGCTTGTTGGACTTAGTCTAAATACATGGTCATGCTCTTTATTTAATCTCTAAAACTACTTCAGACTAATGAATTGGCACAACCATTTATGCTCTTTATTTCTTCTTTTTTAGTGTTTAACAGTGTTTTTGGTTTAATAGTGTTTTTTGTATTTATTTTAAGTGGGAATGTTTCTCTGCTTTGTCCCAATATCTTCATATTCATGCTTAGTTTTGGTATTTGGGAATTTCAGCTCTGTCTCATATATATTTCATGATTCTCCATCCAGCTATTTAAGTATCATGTTTGGTTAATACAGATGGACACACTTAAATCTAGAACTCACCATAGGATGATGTGAATCCTCTCTGTAAACTTGATCTGAAATCTTTTTGAGAGCTAATGCCAGTATTATTTGATTTTTGCATACCTGATCTTGCAACAAGTTTATATGTTTTATCCTCGTGCTTAGTTAAAATCACTTTGATTGTTGCAGCAATCACAAGTGCATGTGCAAAGTGCATAGTTTGAAGTTTTCAAACAGGTTTCTGCATTTTGTTTATGCAATATTTTTTCATGGCAACTTTTCATTCGGCTAGAAAATAATTGCTGGAAAACTTGTTATATGTAGAAGTTGAACCTTGCATATAATTTTGATATTCCACTGCAAAGAATAAATGAAGTACCTAACGTATAATAACAAGAGTGGGCAGTAACCAAACAAATTAAGAACTGAAACAATTGCAGAAATGGAGCACCTGATTTTTTTTTAGGTACCATTTGATCTATATAATATACATGGATATATACATGTAACATCACCCATACATTATATATCAATGAAAAATTGAAAATAAATCTCTTGTTTAATATCAGGCAATGAGTCTATATTCCTCAGTATTACTATCTGCTACTGATATCTGATTTCCATGTCCAGGAGAGGATATTGTTGTATGCATCTGTTTGGCAATCTTGATATTATTATTTGATGATGGGGGTGAAAATAACTTAATAGCTTGTTGCTAAATTCTTATTTGCTTTCCTAATTTCCATGAGCTTAGTTCATAGCTCCTACCAGTTTTTCTTCTGGGTTTATTCTGGCTTTATAGTGGCTGTAGTTAAGGTGTTTTGTCAAAGGCAGATCTCTTTAATGCTTTAAATTTTGTTATCTATGTTTCTGTAAATCTGCTTGTATTCGGACCATTTATTAGAAATTTTGTTCTGCATTATGCCAACACTACAACAATTATGCCCATATATTACACTAAAATATCACATTACAACAATTATGCCCATATAATGCTTTCCCAACAACACTAACTGTTTTGGTTAGTTAGTTGTTCATTGTAACTAATTATTGTTATTTTTTAGATTAGTTACTTTATTAGTTTTGGTCTTTTCTGTATATATACTCTTTTGTATCATTACTTCATTAATGAGAATTGATTCTATTAATTCAATCACTAAGTTTGATTCTATCTGCTTTTCTCTTTTTCCTCCTCTGGGTTGACGATGGTTCATGGTTGTGGACGAGCTATTCTAATTATTTTTCTTCTGTTTGGGTTTCCATTATGCAGGTTTGTAGGCGTGATGGTGGTGGTGGTGAGGGTTCGTGGTAGTGGCTCAAAGGGCAAAGGGTGGTGTCTTCTTCATATCAATGTCTGGGTTGTAGAGTGATGCCGAGATAAGATTTTATTTTCATTTAAAAGTGGGTTTGTAAATTTGATTATTTTACTTTTGAGAATAACTTGTGTGTTTCGTATTTCTTTCTGTTTTGAGTTTACTAATTATTTTTGAAGATTTATCTATGGTTGAGTATGTTAAATCTTTTATTTTGAGTTTACTGCATATTTTTATAAAAAATTATGTGTGTTTTTTCATAAACACATGTTTGCATAATAATCTATGAAGTTTTTTCTGATTCTCTTGATGTGATAATGTGTGCATAGAATCTGTCTGATTAAATTCCTGAATGACTTGTATTTTCTTTAACACATTGCTTCATCCTTCCTAGTAGTACACATTGCTGCTATGTTAAGTCCAGACCTCATCTGATGCACTTGCTGTTTTTTTTAATGTTACATTTGAAGTCAGTTAAAATAGTTAAGATAAAAGTGTGTTGGCTTGGTGTGATTATGTGTAAATTTCCCTGTCAATTTACTTCAGGAACTTTCCTATCTTATAAAAATTATCTATACATATGCATACACACTTTAAAAACTTGCAAGCCTACTGGTACACATTATGCATAATTCAAAATCTCAGATATGTATAACTTCCTTGTTGTATAGTATGCAAGTAATGATCAAGAGGACAAGTATTCCTTTGTTATGTTTGTAAGTTTGTATCATGTATCATGTATTAGGGTCTTAATTTTGAAGGTCAGTATAGGCTGGTTATTGATTTAGAGTATTTGAAAATGTCTAATTTTAGAATCCCTAACCACTTTTTGTGATTTAAATATTCCTTTCAGACTCTGTTTGGGGACTTGTCTTGAGGTATCATTGATTTTCAATTTTTGTTTTCACTTTTCACCCATGTTTGGATCTAATAAAACCTTGTACTTTTTCTTATTCACGTGTTATTTGATTGAACTGAAACTTGGTTGTGCATTTTGTTTTTATTGTTGGGTTACCTGACCTATGTTTAAAGCTTTGGCCATCAACATAACATGGTGGTATTTTAGTTTTAAAAAATTGACCCTATGACAGTTACTATCTTAGGACTGTGTTTACCGAGTTTTTCGGAAACGAATAACTAACAGAATAATAAAAAGATAAGAACTGTAGAAATACTGAAATGTAACTAAACAAACAGTGTTTTTACGTGGTTCAGGCGTTAACAAGCCCTAGTCCACGAGTCGATGTTATTATACTTGGAAAAGGTTACAGTAAGATGGCTGGTGCATAAGAACTTCACACACTCACAATGTTTCTCTCGGGTTCTCTTGAAGAAGATGAAGCTAGAGAGATTTTGGTAGAGTTTTTGCTATGTGATCTCTCGGTCCCCCCTCTTCTTGTAAAATGAAGGGGCCTTTATAGCTAGGGTTTCGGATTAGGGTTTTTCTCCACGTACATGGGTCTTAATTACACCAGCCATAAATAGGGGATACAATTACTGTAGTCGCATGGCTACAAGACTCTATGTGGATATATTTACGTGAAAGTATGGGGAACACACAAAGTCAGCCGTCTTTTCCAAGTTGTCAGCGGAACAGTAGGCGAAAAGGTACCTTTAGGCGTGCTGGGATGTGTGCGGCTTTGTCCTGACGGGCGTGTCAGGCGGGATCCTGTGTCAGACGAATATCATTCCAAATATGCCCTCTCCCGGACTCGACAGTTCAGTTTTGTTCTGTGCGAGGCACGGAACTGTTTCCGCGGAGACCACTCGAAGGGCCTCTCCTGGAAGGGGCCTCCCCGAGGGGTATCCTTCGGGAGTCCGGGAGAGTCAACGAGTTTCCGTGTTGTGCTTGCTTGGAAGAGTAATCCGGATATCAAACAGGGGAGGCGAAGCCTTTCTGTCCATCCGCGAGTTCTGGTCACCTACCGTGAAAGACATCGATAATTCTGCTTCCCCGAAGTCATCAATCTAAACGCTATCCGGAAATCTGGATAACATTTACCCCCCAAGGTCGCGGAGCTTTGAGAGATCCGGGAGCTTGTACAATCAGTTTCTTAGACTAGGCGAGGGGGCACCTTCTGTGTTCCCGAAAAGGTTCCTTTTTCCCGCCTGAGTATTAGTATGAAAGAGAAAAGGAATTTCTTCTGTTTGGGACCAAGTACTCAAGTGCGGCAAGGATCACGTGTCATTCTGGGAATGGTTCTGCGACCAAGACGTGTGCGTGAGGCGACTGGTTGAGGATGCGTGCGTCAGTCATCTGACCAATGATTTGACAGTTTTTAATGGTACTCAGGGCCCGAGGTGGTGTAATGATGGGAAATAAATACTTTATTCCCATCCGAGGAGTCAGAAATAGGATCGTCGCTTCCTCTCCAGCCGTTGGATCTGATGCACACGGAATGGGAAGAACGGGACCGTCCATTTGAGGAATTCGAAACGGCCTCTTCCCTGCTATAAAAACGAGGGAAAAGACCTTTCTTCCTCTTTACGCTTTCAGATTCTCCATCTTTAGGATTTTCAGATTTCCAAACCTTCGAACTCTCAGGCTTCCCAGCTTACGTTCCTCCGAACTTGCCATTTCTTTTGGTAAGTATGTGGAAACTTTTCTTTTTGATTTGGCAGTGGGTTTATTCCCCGAAGTTCCTGGTTTGAATCGCCGTTCGTCTTTGCAGCTTTTACTTCTCGCGATCGTGCTGTGCAGTGATCCAGTTACTCCTTCAACCTCCACCTACCGGAATATCAGTAAGTATTTCTACTTTGCTCTTTCCTCCCAAACCTTAGGTTGTTGGTAGTTGTTAGAGTAGAGGTTTCTGCCATTATTGCTTATGTGCATGTGTGAATAGGGCTTTGGTAGGCATGTGATTGATTGTGAGTCGATAAGTAGCCTTTTCTGCGTGTTTTGGCGATTTGCGTTTGGAAAGTCGTCCCTTGTTTTGCTGTTTTAGGGCATAAGCATGAACGTCTTTAGGGTGTCTTTCTCTGGAAAAACACTTCTTTTGGTGGGCTTAGGCTCGGGGTCTGAGTCTGGTTCCTTGCTATCCTTCGGGTGGCATGGTGCCAACCCCTCGGCAAGCTCGGTGGGAGCCTCTCCAAGCAGTTTTCGGGGAGGGTCTCCCCGACGCCTTTGATACCACTAGGGTATGACAAGGGTGCTGACTGCTTAGAGTGTTTTCTTCTTTCTTTTCTTTTGTCCAGTGACGAACATCTCGAAGGAACAACTCCTTGCTGCGGGGGAGGCTGAATCTGCCCAAGAGAAGGGCTCTCCTGTCGCTGGTGGAAAGGGGAAAGGAAAGGCGAAAGCGGTCGCGGCTAGCCCACCAACCTCCAATAGTTCCATCTGGGAGATGGACCAAAAACTGAACCTTTTCAGGAATTATGGCATGCTAGAGCTGTATTCCTCTGAGGCAGGCCTGAAGAACATCCCAGGTCTGATGTGGCACCGTCTGTCGGTGCTGGGCGAGTCAGCTAGCCAGAGCCACGAGGGCTTTGGTGCCTGGAGCTGGGCACACATAGTGTGCGGAGCGCACTTGCCCCTAAGGAGTTACTTCGCCAATTTCTGTGTGAAGGCGGGGATTGCCCCCTTCCAGTTAATTCCTCCCAACTACAAGCTCTTAGCGGGGTGGTTCATCTTTTGCAAGTCCCGGAGACTGGAAGCTCCTACCCCGGAGGAGGTGCTGTACTTTTATGGGTTGAAGTCTCAGCCTATGAGGGGTCACTCAGACAAGGTGGGGTTTTACAGGCTAGAAAGGCACCCGGATGTGATGTGCCCCACTTGTCATACCGCGAGGGTTCCAGACCTCCGGGAATACTGGTTCCTGACGACTGGCTTCCCGCTGAAGAGGGTGCCAGCCCTATCTTTGGACTTCAAAATCCCTGGTAAGTGTTCCTTCTTTTCCTTTTCAACTTTGTTTCTTTGCGTTTGATTTGCCTTTTGGGAGGATCTCTAACGCTTGTATTTGATTTTTGCAGAAGTCGTTCCGCGGACACCTCGCTGCGCGGAGATGATAAGGAGGTCCAAGTTCTACGAAGGGCTTTCTGAGGAAGAGTTGAGAGTGGAGGGACTTGTGACCTCCGAATCGTTGAGGGAGTATGGGTTACTCGCCTCCTTCCAAAATATCGAGCCAGTAAGTGGTAGGGGGCAGACTCAGGTGTCGGCTGACATCCGGGAGCAGATTTCCCTGGAGCTGTCTAAGGTGATCACCCAAGCCGCTCGGGACGAAAATACTCTATCTCCTAGTTGGGCGGAGAGGTTCCCCGACCCCCAGCCGGAGGGAGAGGAGATCGAGGCTCGCCACGCCACGGCTTACCCTAACGAAGGGGCTCCGGGGGCTAGTTCCTCCGGGAGAGGTAAGACTAGTTTTCGATTGATCCACACCCCCAGCCTGTCTGAGGTTTCCCAGACCTCTCAGATGGGGTTTGATCCCCGTTTCCTTAGGCTAGATCCGCGTAGGATACCTTTCGACAGGTACTGTGATAGGGTAGATGAGCTCCTCTGGTGTCTGAGTGATGGTAGTCTGCCAGAAGGTGTCATCATGGTTGACCCTTCTTCTCTCAGCATGTTCTTCCCGGACTTCAAGGAGTACGGGAGCTTCCTGGAGCAGGAAGCGATGTCTTGTTTTGCTCGGGGAAGGCCATCCACGTTTCTCGTGCATGGTCGTCCCTTTAAAACTTTTATTTTTCTTGTTTCTTGTTCCCTGCTGGCGGGCTTGCTCGTACTTTTATGTTGCTGATTGTCTTGTCTTCCGCTTATCTTCTTTCTCATTTCTTGTTGGTTCGTTAACCTTGCTTTGTACGTTTCTTGCAGAGTATCCCGAAGCCAAGATGTTGGGGAGGGTTACTTTGCTTATTAAGAAGGCTGCCACCAGCCAAGACCCGCCCACGGGGAAAGGACGGAAGACCAAGGCTGGTAGGGGAGGTAAGGCTGCCTCCCCCAAGAAGACAAGTGGCGAGGCGCAAGCGTCTCCGAGGGTAGAGAAGTCCCCTGCTGAAGGGCCTTCTGAGACTATGATGGTCTCGAGTAGCAGTAGCGACGGGGAAGGGCTTGTGTTCCCCGTGAGGACAACTGGGGTGAGCAAGCGTCCCGGAGAAGATGCTGAGGGTGCTAAGAACAAACGCCTTAGACACTCTTCTCCCGGTCGAAGGCAACAACAACAGCAACGACAGCAATCACAACTACAACAACAGCAGCAACAGGAACAAGAGAGACAATCACCAACGCCGCAGCAGCAGCAACAGCAACATCCAAACCAGCAGCAGCAACAAGGGCAATTACTTCTGCTACCGCAGCAGCAAAAGCAACAGACCGGGGCCTTAATACCCCGGCTGCCTCCTCCTCCAGCCCAAAGGGGGTCCACCCTTCCGGGGTCTCCGTCTTCTCAGACAACCAATCTTCCCCTGCCTGGCCTGAAGTTCCACTTTCCGCGGAAGCCAACCAGTTTTCCCGCTGCCCTCCTGGAGGGTGTAAGACGGGCCGATAGTTTTTTGAAGAGGCGGCTAGAGGCGGAGAAGGCCGTTACTCAGGGAAGGGCAGATAACTTGTCTGCCGTGAAGAGGGTTGAGCTGGCCGAGGGGGTGAGATCTCCTCACCCGGCCGGAGCGGTTCTGGATGGTCCAGCCTTGGAGAAGAGGCTGGTGCCTAGGCTCGGACGTGCATTGGCGCCGTTCGGAGCTGAGATGATGGAGGACATGGCCCTGAGCTTATGCGAGCTCAATTCTGAGAAATGGGCCATCAGCAGCAGCAAGGATCCGCTGTTGCTGACACACGCTGTGAAGCAGCAACTGTCCGGGGTAAGCCGTCAGTTGTTATTATTATTTTTTCTTTTTTTTGGGACCACCTGTCTTTTGGTCCTGCTTTAGCTCATTCTGTTGTCTTTCCTTGCAGGCCTCTATGATCGCGGAACGCTCGTTCCGGGAGGTTGGTGCAGCTCTGGTTCAGCTGGAGGAGAGCCAACTGGCTCGCCAGGCCTTGGAGGCGGAGAAACAAAAACTGACCCAACAGGCCTTGGGGGCTTCGGAGAAGATTGACCAGGCCCGGCGCACGGCTGAAGAAGAGGCGGAGAAGAAATATCTTGCCAAATATCAAGAGTACCGGGCCAAGGCAGAGAATGAGTTTAGACAGCGGTCGGATGGGATTAAGACCGAAAACTCCAAGCTCCGGGAAGAGCTGTCCCAAGCCAAGGTGGAGAAAGATACCCTGGAAGCCCGCTTGCAATCAAAGAACGATCTCCTCCTTAAGCGGCAAGAGGAATATTCCACTCTTCAGAGTAAGCTGCACGACGAGGAGCAACTCCATAAGAGGAGCAGGGATCTCGTGTCTATGCTTCAGTTGGGGCTCGCCGAGAAGGATAAAGAGATCGGGGCTTTGCAATTCACTGCCAGGGGGCATGTGACCGAGAAGCAATCCGTGCTGAACCAAAATAGGGAGCAGCGCAAGGCGATTGATTCTCTTAAGGGGGAGCGGGATGCCTCCAAGGCCGAAATGGAAAAATTGAGGGCCCAACTAACTGCCGCAGAAGCACAGCTGGCAACCTCCGAGGCGGAGCGGTTGAAGGAGAAAGAGGATGCTGAGGTGATACTGAACAGGACTATTAATATATCGCATGTGGTCCTCATGCATCAACTCTGGAAAGTGAACCCGGAGGTGTTAGGCTATCTGGGAGATGATGTCGAAGCCATGAGGGAGAAGCTACTCGTGTGGGACCAGGGCCCAGAGGCGTACGTCCAAACTTATAACATTGACGAACGTGCTGAAGCTCCTGAGGTGGGAGATCCCGGAGAGGCGGGGACCTCTGAACCTTCTCATGACCAAATCCCTCCTTCCAATGAGCCGACTCCGCCAGCCTCAGCTGAAACAGATGCCCCCGAAGCTGCGGTCGTGGACGCTGTAGTTACCCCCAATGCTTGAAGGGGTTTTATCTTTAATTATTTTTCATTTTGAGTTTTTCATTGCGGACATTTTTGCCATAATCATAGCATTCTCCTTTCTTTTCTGCCGAGTTCTTTATTTATCTTTGCGCTTAGGGTAGACATTTATACGGTAGAAACTGTTGTAGGGGCGTATGGGGTTTTGGTTCCAACGGCCAAAACTTATGCACTTCCCACTTGAAGCTTTAACGGATGATGTCTTTCCCCACGTAGTTTCTAGGTTACGAAGGTTTTCTGGTTCCAACGGCCAGGCTCCTTTCACCGTACTTTATCTTTCCTGAGGCAAATAGCCAATCCCGGGACTTGTAGTTATACTGTTCGCTGGGATTGCTAAGGTGAGTTGTTCCATTGTTTGGAACGGGAGTTCTTTTGGTGAGCATCGCTAGACTTAAGGTTAGATCTTTGCGAAGCAAAACTAACTGTTGTTGCGAACCTCATGGTGGCTGGCTTCAGGGACCTGGCATGGAGCCCTGCGAGGCTAGATCCGCGCGAAGCAAAGCTTTAGAGCGCTCGCGGATCTTGCCATCTTTTGCCTTGCGGGATCCGGAGCTAGAGCATGCGAAGCAAAGCTTTACAGCGCTCGCGGATCTTGCCATCTTTCGTCTTGCGGGACCCGGAGCTGGAGCTTGCGAAGCAAAGCTCTTCAGCGCTCGCGGATCTTGCCATCTTTCGCCTTGCGGGACCCGGAGCTGGAGCTTGCGAAGCAAAGCTCTACAGAGCTCGCGGAGAATTCTGCAAAGGACTTGTCAAGGAGTTGGGGGTGTTTTGGCGTAGCTCTATGAACGTGCCTCAACCCCCAGTCCCGTCCATCGCTGGGCTACACAAGAGATAATTCTCATGATGCATGATGGCAGGCATTTCTGTGGCAATTTTCACTTAAGCACATAATGCACATATGACACGTAATGCAAGCATGTTCATGGCAACAAATAAACCTAAGCTTAACAATTAGAGCAAAACAATTTAAAAACTTCAAACACAATGCTAGCACATAAGTGGTGTTCTGTGTACGTTTTGTTCAAGGGGCGTATGGCTAAGCCTTAGCCATGTATACCCCCCAAGTGAGCGTGGGGTCCGGACGTCTCCGGACCGCGTGGTCACTTGTTAAAACGCAGCTTTGAACATAGGGATAAAAAGTGCAGTAAAAGCGGAGTGAATCCCTCCGTGTTTCATTAAAATAGCCTGCTAGGCGTTAGTTTTACAACAGGGAGGATTATTTCCACATTTTTCACTTTTGTTATTTTCACCAAGGACTTCCGACTGGATGGTCCGGGGCCTACTGGTAGTAACGGCGGAGGTGCTCCGCGTTCCAGGCGCGCGGGACTTTAGATCCATCGAGTCTCTTTAAGTGATACGTCCCATGGCCCACTTTTTCTTGGACTTCGTAGGGGCCTTCCCAGTTGGGTCCGAGGACTCCTACTCCCGGATCCTGCGTAGCAGGAAATACTCTCCGTAGGACAAGGTCCCCAACTTCGAATGCACGGCTCTGGACTCTCGTGTTAAAGTGTCGGGCTATCTTGCCTTGGTACATTTTTAGTTGGACCTGCGACTGCTCCCGGAGTTCTTCGATCATGTCTAAGGACTCCTGGAGGAGGGCATGGTTCCGGGTAGGATCGTAGGTGTCTTGCCTGTGAGAGGGGATCATAGCTTCTACTGGGATGACGGCCTCGCAACCGAAGGTCATGGAATAAGGCGTGTGCCCCGTCGAAGTTCTCTCTGTTGTGCGATAGGCCCAAAGTACTCGCGGAAGTTCTTCCGGCCAGTGAGCCTTGCAGGCTTGGAGTTTTTTCTTCAACGTGGTCTTTAATATTTTGTTTACAGCTTCCACTTGTCCATTAGCCTGGGGTCTGGCGACTGCGGAAAAGTTTTTGATAATTCCATGCGAAGCACAGAAGTTCGTGAAGTGTTCACTGTCAAACTGCTTTCCGTTGTCGGACACAATTTTCCGTGGAAGCCCAAAACGACACACTATATTCCTGATGACAAAATCCAGTGCTTTTTTAGATGTGACCGTGTTCATAGGTTCAGCTTCAGCCCATTTGGTGAAGTAGTCTACCGCGACTATGGCGTACTTCACTCCACCCTTTCCAGTGGGGAGGGAACCTACTAGGTCAATGCCCCAAACGGCGAACGGCCAGGGGCTGGTCATTAGGGTAATTTCCGTAGGCGGCGCTCGCAGAACCTTGGCGTACCTCTAGCACTGCTCACACTTCCTGACATAATCCACACAATCCTTCTTCATGGTGGGCCAGAAGTATCCTTGTCGAAGGATTTTTTTGGAGAGGCTCAGCCCGGAGGTATGATCGCCACAGAAGCCTCCGTGAATCTCATGGATGATGGTGCTGACTTCGGTTCTGGCAACACACCTAAGGAAGGGTATGGACAACCCCCTGCGGTAAAGCTTTCCATCCATAACCACGTATCGGGGAGCTTGATACTGGAGCTTCCTTGCGTCAGCTTTATCGGTGGGGAGTTCTCCGGTGGTGAGAAATCTGAGGATGGGTCCTATCCAGGAGTGGGAATGGTCGATGATGGCGTTTATCCTTCGCGTCTCAGTACTGGGGGCTTCTAAGTGCCCGATGGGGACTAAGCCATACTGTTCAATCTCCGGGTCCGTTGCAAGCTTGGCCAGCGTGTCCGCGAGTGAGTTCTGGTCCCGGGGGACCTGGCGGATTTGGTAGCCTTTGAAATGCTGCAGTAGGTCGCGGGAGAGAGACACGTAGGCAGCCATCCTTTCGCCTTTCGTCTGGTATTCCCCGGATATTTGGTTTACCACAAGTAGGGAGTCGCTGTACACTTCGATTTTTTGGGCTCCGACTTCTCTGGCCATTCGTAACCCAGCTATCATGGCTTCGTGTTCTGCCTCGTTGTTGGATGCTGGGAATGCGAAACGGATGGCGCTCTGGAGCTGATGCCCTTGGGGAGATATTAGGATGACCCCCGCTCCAGCTCCTTTTTCATTTGAGGCTCCGTCTACGTAGACCTTCTAGGTGGGAAGTTCCGGGACAGGATCTTCTGGGAGGTCATTCATTCCCGAGCACTCCACAATAAAGTCCGCGAGAGCTTGACCTTTTATGGAAACACGCGGTTGGTAGTGGACGTCGAACTGGCTTAGTTCCATGGCCCACTTAAGCAATCTGCCAGAAGACTCGGGCTTCTGCAGGACTTGTCGGAGAGGGTGGTTGGTGAGTACTTTGATGGTGTGCGCCTGGAAATATGGCCTCAGCTTCCGTGAAGCGATCAGCAAGCAGAGGGAGAGTTTCTCGATCATCGAATATCTGGACTCGGCGTCCAATAACCTCTTGCTTACGTAATACACAGGGAGCTGGATACGGCCATCTTCCCGGACGAGAGCGGCACTTACTGCGTGCTCAGTCACAGCTAGGTATAAGAACAACGCCTCTCCTTCGACCGCCTTGGACAGAATGGGGGGCTCGGGTTAAATGTTCTTTGAGGTGTTGGAAGGCCGCTTCGCATTCGGGGGTCCACTCGAACTTCTTGTTCCCTCGCAGAACATTGAAGAAAGGGATACACTTGTCGGTGGCCTTGGATACGAAGCGGCTGAGAGCAGCTATCCTTCCGGTAACGCTCTGGACATCCTTATGCTTCCGGGGGGAAGGCATATCTATGAATGCCTTTATTTTCTCAGGGTTGGCTTCCACTCCGCGGGAGCTGACAATAAAACCGAGGAACTTCCCAGACGAGACCCCGAAAGTACATTTCTTTGGATTTAGTTTCATCCCGTACTTTCGGATCACGGCGAAAGCTTCCTCAAGGTCGTTACTGTGGTCCCCGGAGGTCTTGGACTTTACCAACATGTCGTCCACGTACACCTCCATGTTCCTCCCCAGTTGGTCCTTGAACATTCTGTTTACCAGTCGCTGGTAAGTCGCCCCAGCATTCTTCAAACCGAAAGGCATGACCACGTAACAGTAGACACCCTTATCCGTGAGGAAGCTGGTGTGTTCCTGGTCCGCGACATGCATCTTGATCTGGTTGTATCCGGAGTACGCATCCATGAAGGATAAGAGTTCATACCCGGAAGTAGCGTCCACCATCTGATCGATTCGCGGGAGAGGGAAACAATCTTTCGGGCAGGCCCTGTTTAGGTCCGTGAAGTCAATGCACATTCTCCAGGACCCATCGGGTTTCGAGACCAGAACTGGGTTGGCCAACCACACGGGATAGTGCGACTCCTGGAGAAAGCCTATGGACATCAATTTGTCCACTTCAGCTTTGACGGCTTCGGCTCTCACTGGGTCCAGCGGCCTCCTTTTTTGGCGAATTGGAGTTGCAGCTGGGTCTATGTTGAGTGCGTGGCACGCAACTTTGGGATTAATCCCCGTCATATCATCGTGGCACCATGCCAGGATATCCTAATTATCCTTCACAGTGGCCACGATCTTATCTCGAACGGCCGACGGCAGGTTTTTCCCCACCTGAATGACCTTGGTGGGTTCTCCCGGATTGAGGATCACCTCTTCGACTTCCTCCATCGGTTCTATTGCTTTCTCGATTCCCACTCTTGGGTCGAGTTCATCAAAGTATACCTCCTGAGCATCCCTAGTTTCTGGCAATACTTCCGCCAAAGGAATGGCAGCAAACGTCTCTCGGACCGTGTAGACGGCTCGGACGGAGATGTTATAACAGCTCCGTGCACTTCTCTGGTCTCCTCGGAGGGTGCCAATACGCCCATCGTCGAAGGGAAACTTCAAGCATAAGTGACGTATCGAGGTTATGGCCCCACAATCGATCAGGACCGGTCGGCCTAAGATGGCATTATACGCCGTGGGGCAGTCGACCACCACGAATGTGCTATGCTTGAAGGCACAAGCGTCGCTTTCTCCTCTGAGGGTGACCGGAAGTTGAATTCTGCCTAATGGCATGAGTGCGTCCCCATTGAAACCTTGAAGCTGGATGGGGCATGGGGCCAGGTCCGCCTCGGTCAATCCGATCGCGTGGAAGGCCGCTTTGAAGAGGATGTTCACGGAGCTTCCGTTATCGATCAAGATCCGTGAGACCTTCTTATTGGCAATCTGGGCTTCCACCACGAGGGGATCGTTGTGGGGGAAGTGCACATGTCGAGCATCGTCCTCCGTGAAGGTGATGGGAAGATCCATCATTCGGGGACGTTGAGTAGGTGATTGGACCAAGGCGCACATCTCCTCGGCGTGCTCTAACTCCCTCAAGTACCTCTTCTGGGAGTTGCGTGTGCTTCCGGCAAGGTGTGGTCCTCCGGAAATGGTGGCGACGTGTCCGTCAACGGGTGGCGGAGCAAGGCCGGGCGGATATGGGTTGCCTGGCCCTGGAGCCAACAAGGCAATGGGCGCCGGAGCAGGTGGAGGAGGAAGTGCTGGGAACTGAGACCCGGGAGCTTGGGGGTGACCGGCACCAGGAGCGCTAGCGGCCCCCCTCTGTCCCGGTGAATATGCAGCTCCGTTAACTACCCCCTGTCCGGGATAGATTATGGGAATTCTCACCCACTGACCGAGGTGTCCCGCTCTTGCCAGGGACTCGATCTCATCCTTCAGCTGAAGGCACTCATTCGTGGTGTGCCCCACGTCTCCGTGGAACTCGCACCTCTTATTGGAGTCTCGCGGACGCCTACCTCCGTGAGACACTTTCGGGGGCTTCCTGTAGTTGACCATATTACAGGTCGCCCGATAGACATTCTCTCGCGAGTCTATCAAACTGGTATATTCCGTGAACTTGGGCTCATAATCCTTTCGGGGTTTCTTTGAATGGTCTCCCCGGTTGGAGTTTCTTTCGCTTCGTTTGCTCCGCGATTGGCTCAAACTTCGTTCCGGGGCTTCCGCTTGCAGCTGCGGCATGCTAGGAGCGATACTACATCCGGTTTGTACTGCTCCATACCCAGAGAAATGGGTTTGACCCGGCGTCTGAGCAGACGCGGAAGGCCCATACACACTCGGAGTGAATCGGGCTCCTGGAAGCGTGAGGGCTGGTGCGGGAGCTTGCGAAGCAAAGCTCGGCGCAGTCACGGAAGGGGTTGGAGCCGGGGGAACTCCAAAGGCTTGCTGGTAGGCATCCTCAAGGTTGATGATTCCCTGAGCTTTTGACATGAATTCGGACAGGGTTTCTGCCCGTCTCCTTTGCATTTCCCCCCATAGCAGGGAGCCGACAGTGAGGCCCGATTGAAGGGCGATCAGCTTCATGTCATCGCTGACCTTGGTTTTTGCAGCAGCTTCCATCATTCTCTGAATGAAAGCTTTGAGGTTCTCAGTGGGTTGCTGCTTGATGTTGGTTAAGGAACCAACCTCCATGTCGTGGTCGCGGGCAGCAATAAACTGCCTCCTAAACGCGGACTGTAGCTCCTTCCAACTGTGGATTGATCCGGGAGCTAGTCTTTTCCACCAATCCTCCGCGGACTTGGTAAGGGTGAGTGAGAAGCACATGCATTTGGCGTCCTCACTGACGCGCGCCACTTGCATCATTTTATTGTATTTAGCTAGGTGGGTACGCGGGTCTGTCCTCCCATCATATAATTCTATGTGAGGCATTTTGAAGTTATCCGGGAGGGACGTTTCCGCGATCCTCCTAATACATGGTTCCGGGTCTTCCTCCTCAGAATCTGACAGGGCCCCACTTTGCTTCCGGACCAGCTTGGTCAAGGCAGCAATCTGTTCCTCGAGCCTCTTCGTATCACTTTCCGGGAGGTCACATCCCCGGAGCTTGTCATTAATATGATTTCGGAGGTCATCTCCGCGAGGCCGGGCTTTTTCCCCTTTGGCCTTCTCATACTTGGCCTCCAACCTTCTTCTTAGGTCCACCGTGGACCAGCTATCTTCGGAGTGCGAGTTCGCAGCCCGACCGTCCTGATTGACGGAATCACTGGGGCGGTTGTTCCTTCCCCTAGGCCTGGGTGCCTTAGCACCGGGCCCTTTAGGCACAGAGTGCCCCCTTGGGGCTGAAGGGCGTCTGGGCTTAGGAGCGCCAGAGACCTTCTGCGCGCGGGGGGGGGGGGGCAGTCGGCCTGGTGATTCACGCCTTTAGGAGGTGCAGGGGCGTCAGCGCGCACAGGCTCTCCAACTTTTTCTTTGCCCTTGTTAGGGGCGGCTTTGGATGGTCCAGCAGCGGCTGGATCCGGCATGGGGGCATCAGCACCACCTCAAATAGAGGTATCCTCGTCCGAGTCGCCTAGATCTCCGAACTTACTTTGGAGGCGTTCCATCATGCGTTGCATTCTTTCGGAGACGCGCTCCTGCTCAGCAAGCTTGGCCTTAGTGGCCACCAGTTCTTCGGCTACTTGGACCAGTTCTGGGTCCTTCTCATAGTAGCAGCCGTCCTTGTAATAACCGTCTTGGACATACTCTTCTTCGTCTTCTAAGTATGTTGTATCTTCGGTACTGACCTGATCCTGGCGGGATGTCGGGTCTTCACTTCGGTAGTCTAAGGGTTCGCTTTGCACCACATCTTCCATCACGGTATCGGGGTTGACCGTAGCATTTTTGTCAACAGCGGATTTTCGCGTAGTCACCATCTCTTTAGTACGAAGTGAATACAAAAAACGTACACAGAAAAAAAGCTGACTAACAACTTCCTACAGCTCTCAATGAAAGCACCAAAATGTTTACCGAGTTTTTCGGAAACGAATAACTAACGGAATAATAAAAAGATAAGAACAGTAGAAATACTGAAATGTAACTAAACAAACAGTGTTTTTACGTGGTTCAGGCGTTAACAAGCCCTAGTCCACGAGTCGATGTTATTATACTTGGAAAAGGTTACAGTAAGATGGCTGGTGCATAAGAACTTCACACACTCACAATGTTTCTCTCGGGTTCTCTTGAAGAAGATGAAGCTAGAGAGATTTTGGTAGAGTTTTTGCTATGTGATCTCTCGGTCCCCCCTCTTCTTGTAAAATGAAGGGGCCTTTATAGCTAGGGTTTCGGATTAGGGTTTTTCTCCACGTACATGGGTCTTAATTACACCAGCCATAAATAGGGGATACAATTACTGTAGTCGCATGGCTACAAGACTCTATGTGGATATATTTACGTGAAAGTATGGGGAACACACAAAGTCAGCCGTCTTTTCCAAGTTGTCAGCGGAACAGTAGGCGAAAAGGTACCTTTAGGCGTGCTGGGATGTGTGCGGCTTTGTCCTGACGGGCGTGTCAGGCGGGATCCTGTGTCAGACGGATATCATTCCAAATATGCCCTCTCCCGGACTCGACAGTTCGGTTTTGTTCTGTGCGAGGCACGGAACTGTTTCCGCGGAGACCACTCGAAGGGCCTCTCCTGGAAGGGGCCTCCCCGAGGGGTATCCTTCGGGAGTCCGGGAGAGTCAACGAGTTTCCGTGTTGTGCTTGCTTGGAAGAGTAATCCGGATATCAAACAGGGGAGGCGAAGCCTTTCTGTCCATCCACGAGTTCTGGTCACCTACCGTGAAAGACATCGATAATTCTGCTTCCCCGAAGTCATCAATCTAAACGCTATCCGGAAATCTGGATAACAGACTGTAATTTACTGCATTACTTAAAGCACAGCCCAGTTAATAATATGACGCAAGATAGTCCTTGTAGTGTTCATCAGTATTTTTTCTCATGGAATAATTGAAATATGTGGAAACAATGAAATATGTTTTTGTTCATCAGTTTCTAACTTGCTGGTAAAATTCAATGTCTGTCTTTGTTTTGTTTTGGTAAAAGTTAAATCCAGAACATTGACATATATAACTCAGCATTGTTGAGTTGTATATTGAAAAAATTATAGAGTAGTTACTGAGTTGTGTATTTTCTTCTCTACAGGTTTCTATTATGTCGGGCAGTGCATGCATTACATGCTCCTACCTTCAATAAGGATGAATTCATACCAAAATCTCTGCCTGCGCTTCCCTGCGTGAGACCAGCTAGCTCCATCCAGCCTTTTTCTTCCCTGCGTGAAGGTGAAGAAAGATTCAACCTTTTTCTTTTTTGTTTTTGTTAATATTAATACTGTGACAACTTTGGTTTGACCCACTTCCTTAGTTTTTTTTTATTATTATGGTTTATTATTTTCTCTTTCTATACATATACAAACAATACAAAACAGAATTTGTTCGCAATATTTAAATATAAATATGTAGAGGAAGAAAGTCTTTTATTTTCAGTTTCAGTGGGGAAGTGGCATGTAGCTAGTTCTATCAAGACTCGTTCATGTCTTTTCCCTGAATTAAAACCTCATTTTAATCTTTGTTTTTACTGGCATGAATTATTTTTCAATTTTTTCCACGTTACTTTTGTCGTGTATATACAATACTATATATATATATATGCTTGGCTATCCAGAATACGGTGGAAGAAAGTCTTTTTTCGGAATTTTTGAGTTTTTCTTATCTGGGTATTAAGCCATTGCTTTGAATGAAAAAAAGGCCCAAATTTAATTTTAGCTTTCTTGTTGTCTGGGTTTTAAGCACATAATAGAGGAAAAACACATATATATTTATTATACATTGATATGTCCTTATCGTTTTAACTCAAAAGTCATGATTTTTGAAGTTTTTTTTTTCTTTCTTCTTAATTATTACGTTGTAATTTCTATCACATAAAAATGGAGTTTCGATTAGTTTTCATTTCCTTCTGATAGTTCCAGCCTTGTAAGTGCAAGTAAAGTTGAGAAAAAGGGAAAATGACAGTGACAGTTCCAGCCTTACAAAATGTTTGAATTTGTACAATTTAAAAGTTCCTATTGTTAGAATATGCCAAAGTAATGGAGGAATGGACATAGATTTCATCTCTCATTAAATATTTCGTACTTGTATTGATGGTGGACTCATTGCTTGCTGTGTAGGAATGGGCATCTGAGCATTGTTCAACACCTTTCCGAGCTCCTGAGTTGTGGGATTGTCCAAGTAATGCAGATATCGATGAGAGAACTGATATTTGTCATTAGGATGCACTTTATATGCGTTAATATGAGAATTCATCCTTTGGTTTTTTTTTATGTTTATAACATTTTTCATCTCTATGTTTGATTCCTTCCTGTCTCACTTTTTCCCCATATTTATTTACTTATCTTGAATTGTGAAACTACTTATTTGTTTATGTACATATCTGCATATGTGAAAAACTAATTAGGAGAGCTTACATTAGTACATTTTCTTGATATGGTACCTGTCATGCAAATACAGAAAGTGAATGCACTTTATAAGATCCATGGTCAGTAACTCAAATTCCTTTTTCTGAAAGCTTTCCAACTTTACTCCTTTGGCCTATTGTAGTCTCAGGTTATACAGATTTACAGACTTTGTGTTGTAAATTTTCTGTTTTATAATTTATAATTCTACTCTTAATCTGGGTCCGGAATTTTTCAATGATACTTCTTTTAGCCTTTATTTTTAATCTTAATACTTTTCTATAACAATGATGTTAACTGAACCATTGATGTTGTCCCCTGTTATACTTTCTTCTGCTCTTTTATTTTGGCTATAGAGAAATTGTTCTGTTACAAAACACACGTGGAACATGTTTTAACTGCATTATGCTCTCCTCCAGCAGACTGACAAAATAAAATTTGGAACTTCTAGTGTATTGAAAAATGATTTTGCTATTAGAAAAACTTATTCTTCTCTTTGTCACACTGCATTCTATGTTATTTTATTTATTTATTTATTTCCTGGAATTTTCTAGGGACACATGTTTCATACCAAAATCTTGCACCACATAATGTTGCATATATATATATATATTTCCTTTTCGAAATAGAACCTGTCATTTGAAGTCATATGGCTGGCTGTGCAATTTTATTATTATTATGTAAAATGTCACCTGTATTACTCTTATTTTACACCCTTACCATTGTTATCTTCAATGGATTGTATTATTTTCAACTTGTGGCAGAACAACTTTTTTGGTGATCAACCTGCCATTGAAGTACTGATGAAGAAGCGAAATGCATTTCTTGGAGTGGCTACAAATGAAGATGGAAAGCAAGTGGAGGAAGATGCTAGATATCGACCATGGGTGCAATGTTGCCTGAAATCTCATTATCTTGATAAATCTGATATTTGGGGAAGTCGATAGTATCGAATATTTGGCACTAGATTGGTGGTTATTAGGATAGATACTCATTGTCTTGTATGTTGGTTGGAAATTGTATAGCATGTTAGTTTTTAGTTAACAATAGTCATAAAAAAAAAAAACCAATCACAAGGGCATAGGCATAGTCGGTGTGATTGAATTTCGATTACAAGGTAGCACTAATCATATTTAACTGCTCAGTACATATATGGGGCAAGAAGTGCAAAGAAACTAATGTACTAAAAAAATCATGGCACATATGTTTGTTGCATTGTGTCATACAGCAAAGAAAGTATGTATTAGATATGGGAACATAGTGTGGAAATTCTGTTCTTACTTTAGAGCTTTTGAGATAGTTTACCATGTGATTTAAGATTTATTGGTTAAAGTTTTCGGGTCTTTGTCTCCTGAGAGCTATAATATAATTTGATGATAGTGTTTAATGCTTTAAACTAATTTGCGGATTGTTAATACAATGTTGAATGATTTTTAATTTTTGTTATTTGAAAATCAAATTCATTTGATGATGCTAGTATATATTAGAAAGCTAATTTTAATTATATAAATAAAAAATAAAAATATAATAGAATAAATTAGTGTTATATAAATGAATATATAATGAGAATTTAAACTTATCTAAATATTAAAATAATACGAAAAATGTGTTATAATATCTATTACAATAACGATTTTTATAAGTAAAGAATTTTCTTATGCAAACTTCATTATATAACACAAAAAATGTGTTATACTAAAGTGTAGTATAACACAAATTTATAAGTATTGAAATGTGTTATATAATCGACTATAAATAATATAATTAAACACTTATCTATTTATTAAAATAACACAGAAAGTGTGTTATCATTGATAGTATAATAACACATCTGTATAACAATGATAAAGTGTTATGTAAAGTACCCTGACCTATGATAACATAGTCGGTCTTAACACGTCAAAAAGTGTTATGGTATGTTTTGATAACACATTTTTGGTCTTTTTAAAAGCATTTTTTCTTGTGATGTCTCTTGGGGGACACGGGCCACGGTGCGCTCTAACCCTTGCTGCGGCCCCTGGGCAACATTAGGGACCCTCAGAGCCTCTCACGTGCACGGGCCGCGACACCTGAAGAACAGGGCCGCAGCTCGAGCCAAAAACCCAGAAACCCCTTACATTTTTCTCAAACCAATTCCTTAAAATCCATCCAAATCAAACCCAAACTTGATTTCTAATCCATTTTAACCACATAATTTCATCAACAATACAAGACTACACAAAACAGTCATCAAAACTCTCTAAACACCCTCAAACTCAAAATTAGCACTAGAGTCTTAAACATAGTAAAACACTTTAACCATGGATGGAATTCATCAAAAAACAGAGTTAAAAATACCTTAACTAGGATTTCAATCCACCCTATGTTGCTCTACTTAATCCCAGCGTCAATCCCTAGTCCTTAAGCTTCAAATCCACAACTGCTGAATAAATTCTCCAAGAATTTTACTAAACTTCCTTGCACCCCAAATGAGAGAGAGAGAGTAAACCGTAGGGAAAGAGCCCAATTTTTTTCTAATAAGGCTTAGTGCCTTGATTAGCGTGTTGAGAGGGCATAAATATATTTATATGTGAATTTAGTTGAATATAAGTGTGATTATGTAAAATATATGAGTTGTATTATAATATGACTATTTATGTATGCTTACAATTATTATGTGTGATTGTGGACCTGTTTTGGTGAAAAAGGGCATCTTTGTAACTTTTACCCGTTAAGGGTATAATTGTAATTACATGTCACGTCGGTATCTTAATGAGCAACCTGGCGGAAAAGTCACGTCAGGGTTAATACTTGGCTCAGGGTGAGCCTAGGTGGGGTATTTTAGTAATTTGGTGAATTACCGGGGCTATTAGAGTATAAGTTATAATTGGGGGCAAATATTAGTGTTTGGGAGATTAACAGGATTTATTGGAAATTTTAAATGAAATTTGAGGTTTGGCGGGAAAATGGAGGTAAAAGAAAAGGGTAAGGATTTAGGCTAAGGGAGTTTTGGTCTTTTCCAAGCCTTAGGATAGGTTTAGTAAGTAAATGGGAAGCTTTCGGAAACAAAAAGCACACATCTATTCTCTATCACGTTTCTTTCTCTCCCCCTTAATTTATTCAAATTTTCTAATTGTTTTGGAGAGATAAGTTGAGAATTGAAGGAAGTGGAGCTAGAATGGGTTTAGGTGCAGCACAGAGGTCAAAATTCTCAATTTGAGGCAAGGTTTTAAACCTTGTTTTGCTAAATTTCTGGTTGGTTTTGGGTATTCTTAAGGTGTTAATCAATTTCTTACTTTTTAGGGGGTTTTGGAGCATTTTAATGTTTATTTTAAGGTAAAGAGTGGTTGTATTACTAATCTTTGATCGGGCTTAGGCTCGTAAATGGATAAAATTGTGTTTGGGATTGGCTTTGTGAGTTTTAGGTGGATTTGCGATTTCTAGAAACGCCTAATTTCCTTGTTCGCAGGGAAGCTGGACCAGAAATGAGTTGGAGAGCTTTGGGCGCGGCGTGTTCATAGGCAGCTTGCTCGACCACCATGGTCGAAAATTCTTTTGGAAAGCTAGGGTTTAGTGATTTTTCCGCTTGGGACAGCTGTTATGTACGTCGTTTAATTTCCCTTGTATTAACTTTTAAACTCCTTTTTTATGGCATCTCATGTGTATATACTAAATCTTTTAAAGAAAAGTAGCAAAGGTTTAACCAAATACAAATTTTAACTAAGCTCAAATACACGTTTTAGTCCAAATGACTTGCTTAACGAGTTAAGCACAAATTTAAACAAATTGTTTAACGGTCCTGATTTAGTAGGGCATTACAACTTGGTATCAGAGATGCCAAGGTTTAATGATTCCTGAAGATTTGCTAGGCATGTACACTCGCTGCCAAAGAAAAGCCTGACTCATGGTTGGGTAACCAATGATCTGAATATATGTTAATTGCTTATCTTAAATAGATATGTTGTATTTGTATGTTAGCATAGGAAGCATGAAATATATTGATAAGGCCTGGCCCTTGATTGTTATGTCTACATGAAAAGGCTTGCTTATTAGCATTGTGGTTGCATGTATCTACTTAATTGTTGGTGTTGGATCGTGGAATGACTTCTAAAACCTGTTATCATTGTCTGATCAGCCGAGTCGTTTATTACAGATATACTTGGAGAGTTATGCCTCCAAGGCAATTAGTTCAACTAGTCGGCACTAAGATTGAGGCTAGATATTATAATACAAGTAAGAACCCTCCGCCAGTCCCTGAGAACTGGCAGCAAGTTCTTTCTGATATGTAAGATAGACTTCAAGGACAAGAGGAGGAGATTTGGTTATTGAGACAACAGGTTCCATCACGGAGCGCTGCACCAGTCATGACACCTATTGTGGGATCAGTTATGCAACAACCAGAGGTTGAAAACTAGTGAGAACCGCTGCACAAGAGATTCAGGAAAGAGCACCCTCCAAGCTTTGAGGGAGGTTCGGATAAGCTCAAGGCAGAGCAATGGAGGAGCCTGATTACCTCCATCCTGGATTTCATGAGGGTGGTAGGTAACGAAAGAGTGGCATGTGCCACCTTTATGTTTTGAGACGATACCTGTGTTTTGTCAGAGGTGGTATCCCAAACTCTAAATGTTGCTACTATGATGAGTTTCGAGACTTGTTTACCCAGAAGTATTCTAGTAATGTAGTTAGAGCGACAAAAGTGAACGAGTTTACCAATTTTGTGCAAGGTAGTATGTCAGTCACTAAGTAGGCTTTGAAATTTGACAAGTCAGTATTCTAGTGCTGGCACTTCTTACATTCTATTGATTCTGGTGCCACACGCTTATTTATTTGTAGTAGCATAATTGATAAATTGTGTAAACCCTGTGATTATAATATGATGTGGGGTTTGGGACATTCACTCTACAAAAATAGGCTTTTATGACACTTTTTAGGGAACTCAACTAGATGCGAGCCCTAAATACAGCTCCTGCACTGTATAGAACACTCATTGAGAGTCCTTAAAGAATTTCTTTTAGGACACGCGGTGTGTGCCCTAAAAATTGATGCATGTCCTAAAAGTTTGAGTTTTTTTTTAACAAAAGTTCCTGGACATTTTAGGACACTCATTGCGAGTCCTTAAAGAATTTATTTTAGGACACGCAGTGCGAGCCCTAATTACTAAAGTGAGTCCTTAAAGACTATTAGAAAATTTGTGTTAATGGAGATTTTTAAGAGCACACTTTGAGTGTCCTAAAAGATTATTGAGGGCACTCAAAGTGGGCCCTAGAAAAAGTAATAAATTTATTAATTAAATCTAGTTTTATTAAAAAACCAAAAAAGATAATACAAAATTTAGAAAAACCCTAAAATTGTACCAGCCCTATCTCTCTCCTCTCTTTTCTTCCAGCCGCCTTACACACTCTCTCTCTCTCTCCCTCTCTATTTCTCTCTCGCGTCCTTTATTTACCAGCCCTGGCGACCACCTTGCTCAATGCCAACAGCTACATGCAGTATTTTGTCGACCTCTAACCCATGCAAGCCCCCCGCCTCACGCGTCGCCGAAGACGTCCAACGAACCCCTCGAAGTTGCAATGGCAGCTTGTCGCAAGCCCTATGCCAAGCATGACCGACGGCTCTCTGGCCATCGGCTGCCTACGCGCGCTGCCCACATGTGTTCCCTAGCCTCTAAAAACCCCAGCCTCGCGGGCCACGCTACCTAGCCCTCTCGACGGTTCCTTCAAAGTTCGGGGACTTTGTGGGTTTCTGAAACTTCTTGGGAATTTTTCGCTTCCCTTGAGCCACCCCGAGCCGAATGACCACCACCATTGCATTCCTTGTGCTTTGGGCTTCAAAACCCATTTGCTAGTTTCCCCAACCACCACCTTTGAGTGGTGGCGCCCCCACCGCCGTCGTCGCCAGAGTTCCCCGCAGTTCTCTACCATAAATATTAAATAATTTCTAAAAAATTAAAAATAAAACTTTTAGGACACGCAAGGCAGGCCCTAAAAACATTATTTTAGGGCTCGCAACGCGAGTCTTAAAAAACCTCACTTTCCAATGCTCTCAAATAGAGGGCTCACAACCTGCGAATCCTACAAACTTTTTTAGGGCTCGCAAAGTGAGACCTAAAAACCCTTTTTTGTAGTAGGAAAATGGTAGTCTCTAAGAGATGGGTTAGGTCATTGCTAGTGGAGGTGGACAATAGAGAACTATAAGTGGATTTGATTGAGTTGGGTTGGATGATTTTGACATGATTCCGGGAATGGATTGGTTAGCCAGGTATGGGGCAACTATAAACTACAAGAAAAAGATGGTGACTTTTGAGCCTGGGCGTGAGGACTCTTTTGTTTTTGTTGGCACTGTGCACGGACCTCATATTCCTATGATATGTGCATTAAGCACTAGAGACCTATTGCAAGGAGGTTGCATAGGATTCCTAGCTAGTGTGGTGGACCCCACTAAGGTCATGCCAGTGGGACCAGAAAAGACCAGACTAGGTTTTGAATTCATAGATGTGTTTCCTGAGGACTTATTATGATTGAGTTGGCACCAGGTACTGAACCACTATCTAGAGGCCATACATAATGGCTCCGGCAGAAATGAAGGAGGTTTTTCTCACCGTGGGGTGCACCAATTTTTTTTGTGAAGAAAAAGGATGGCACCCTGAGGATGTGTATTGATTACAGGGAGTTAAACAAGCTAACTATCAAGAACAAGTACCTACTACTGAGGATAGACAACCTGTTTCACCAATTGAGGGGTAAGACAATGTTTTTGAAGATTGATCCTCGATCTAGTTATCACCAGCTGAGTATCAAGGATGAGGATATTCCGAAGACGGTCTTTCACCCGAGTTTTGGGCAATAAGAGTTCCTAGTCATGTCATTTGGGTTGACCAATGCCCCAGCGACATTCATGGATCTGATAAACAAGGTGTCCAAGGATTTTTTGGATGAGTTTGTGATTTTCTTCATTGATGATATCCTGGTTTACTCTCCTTCAAATCCAGAGCACGAGCAGCACCTCCAATTAGTATTACAGAGATTAAGGGAGCATTGTTGTATGCCAAGTTTAAGAAGTATGAGTTTTGGTTACCGCAGGTGACGTTCCTCGGTCACATTTTTAGTGGACACGGGATTAAGGTGCCTCCAGCCAAGTTTGAAGCACTTAGGGACTGGTTGAGGCCAAGGAATGCTTCAGAGGTCAAGAGCTTTCTTGGGTTGGGAGGGTATTATAGGTGCTTTGGTGGACCCAAAAGTGGGTACGTTTATGTAAATCGCAAGCACACAAATCGTATATATAGTATAGAGTTCCTGTAAGCAACGATGTCGAACCTAAAGGAGTTGTCTAAAATAAAAAAGAAAACTATTTTAAACCAACATTAATAAACTCTAACCTAGCACCAAAGATTAATGATGGGATATTGTGATAAGAAAATCAAATGATGGCAATAATAAAGAAATTAAAGAGAAGATATATAACTAAATTAATAATTGTAAACAAGATGGTAGAGGAAAGATTATTAAGATAATAGAATCCATAAAATATAAGTTCAATAATATTTATAAGTACATTGATTCCCAAGTTTTATTAATAGTAAAAATTAATCAAACCATCACTTATTCAAATTAGATATTCTATATAAGCACAAGTTATTATAGAAATATAGGGCTTATCTTTACTTTTTAGGATATAATTTGATGGTATTTAGTGTGAATCAATCAAAAGAAACAACAAATAAATCAATGAATATTATTTATAAGGAAAAACATAATAATTTTGTTCTAAGCATTTGATGTGTCCAATTTAATGGCACCCATTAATCAAAGGAAGTCATGATTTTGCACTAATGAAGAACAAAATGTAAATATGTTCTAACAATAAAAAATACATGATATTTAAGATAAAAGAAGATATTTGAAGAAGAAAAATCCATAAACTTTGTGGCACAAATGGGAAATCAACATACAAAATAAATACTATCTAGTTACATATTGTTTCATCATCACCTTAATAATCTTAAAAAGATTAGAAACTCATAACAAAACAAAATAAATAGAATACATACTTGAAAAATTCTCTTGAAAAACAATAAAATGGTGGAGAGAATGGTAGAAAAGATGATGGTAGCCAAAAATTAAGCACCCAAAAATGGCCTTGAAATTACAAATTTATAGCCAAAATGAGAGTATTAAAATAATCAAGTTAAATTAATTAAATTGATTAAATTAATTTAATAAAGTAAATATGGCATGTAGAGGTAAATTCTATGGTGTATTGATGATTTTGTGGTGAAATATGTAAGAAAGTTCGGTAAAAATGTGCTATTTTTGGAGATTGGGACAAGGCGACATTGTTGGGCTCAAGAGAGGAGGAGGCAGCTGGGTTTGGTGGCTTGGTTGTGGTAGGCGGCTAGGCCAAAGGGAGGCTGGGCAAGCTTGCTTCCTAGGGAGGCTTGGCAGGCGGGTTGGACGGGTGTAGGTCGAATGCCTACGGCAGCTGGAGGCACGGGCTGGGCCGGTTGGGCAGCTGGGCTCCAGATTAGACCTTGTGGCAGGCGGGCTGGTTGGCTTTCTTTTGATTTTCTTTCAAAACTATCACTTTTCTTTTCTTTTCTCTTCTTTATTTTCAATCATAAGAAAAAAAAGCAAAATACATCCTACAAAATAAATAAACATTAAATTAATCAAATATTTTCAATTATAAAATAAATCATATTAAGTCCATGAAAATATTAATTAAAATTTAATTTAGTTTGGCAATTAAGTTCAATAAAATCAAATTTTTAACTTTTAATCTAACAACACTAATTTCAAATAATTAAACTACAACATATTATAATAAGATTAAAAAATTCAAAATTACTTTAAAACTTAATAAATTAATTAAATACTCAAGAACTAAGCAACAATTGTCTTAGAAAATGTGGTAAATTAACTCTATTTTGTAGAGTTATCACGCTTCGTGGAATGATTCTCAAAGATTGCTACACCACTGACAAAATTTACAAGGAAGAACTTGAAGTTTGTATGGTCAGACAGATGTGAGAATATATTTCAGGAGTTGAAGCGACGACTGATTACTGCTCCGTTGTCAAGTCTTCCTTCAGGCAGGGGTAAGTTTGTGGTGTATTGCAATGCCTCAAGATTGGAGTTAGGATGTGTGCTGATGCAGACAGGGAAAATGATTGCCTATGCATCACTACAGCTGAAGGAATATGAATAATGATACTCTACTCACGATTTTGAGTTAGCAGTAGTGGTATTTTCACTAAAAGTGTGGCGGCACTATTTGTATGGAGAAAAGCGTGAGATATACACCAGTCATAAGAGTTTGAAATATTTCTTTACACAGAAGGACTTAAATATGAGATGGAAATGTTAGCTGGAGTTGGTAAAATATTATGATGGTGAGATTCTTTACCATCCAAGGAAAGCCAATGCAGTGGAAGACGCTTTGAGTCAGAGAGGCCCAAGACAGTTGTTCAGTTCAAAGCAGATATCGAAGAAATTGGCAGAAGACATGACTAGAGCAAGGATAGAGTTGGTGGTGGGCCGGTTGGCTAATATTACCTTGCATTACACTCTTGTTGGAGAGAATAAAGGAGGGACAGATGAGTGATTCTCAGTTGATAAAGCTTAGAGAGGATGTCGTAGCTGAAGTAGCTAAGAATTATTCAATTAGAGTGACATGTTTGCTGAGACACAAGGATCGGATTTTTTTTCCGATGGACGTGGGTATCAGACGACAGATCCTTGATGAATCTCATACCACACCATATTCATTAAATTCAGGCACCACAAAGATGTATCAGGACCTAAAGTTATTCTATTGGTGGCCTAGTATGAATAAATAGGTCATTGACTATGTGGCGAGGTGTTTAACCTGTCAGCAGGTGAAGCCTGAACATGAACGGCCAGTAGGGTTGTTACATCCTTTAGGTATTCCTGAGTGGAAGTGGGAGGAAGTCATTATGGATTTTGTAGGGAGCTTTCCTAGGACAGTGGGGCACCATGACTCAGTATGGTTGATTGTAGACATATATACAAAGTCATCTCATTTTCTGCATGTGAGAACAAACTTTACCGTGGACCACTATGCAAAACTTACGTGAGGAAGATTGTACGTCTCCATAGGGTTCTGAAATCTATAGTGTCAGATCGGGATCCCATCCCAGAAGGCTATGGGGACTCAGTTGAGGTTCAATACAACTTATCATCCTCAGACAAATGGGTAGTCTGAGTGAAAGATTCATATACTGGAAGACATGCTTAGGGCATGTGTATTAGATTTCAAGGGGTCCTAGAGTACGTATCTTCCATTGATTTAGTTTTCATATGATAGCATTTATCAATTAATGATTGGAGTTGCTCCATATGAGTTGTTGTATGGCAGGAAATGTAGGTCACCCATTCATTGGGATGAAATGGGTGAGAGGAAGAATTTGGGTCCTGAGATGGTTCAGAGAACTAGTGAGGGTATTGAGAAGATCAGAGCTTGAATGCTCACCTCAGAGAGTAGACAGAAAAGCTACGCTGACCCTAAGCATACGAACGTGGAGTTACAGGTAGGGGACCACGTATTTCTGCGAGTTTCACCGCTGTGGTGAGTAAAAAGGTTTGGAAGGAAGGGCATGTTAAGCCCTAGGTTTGTAGGACCTTTTGAGATCTTGGAAAGGATCGGTCAGGTAGCCTATAGATTGGCTTTGCCCCCATCATTATCAAGAGTTCATGGTGTGTTTCACATCTCAATGCTTTGAAAGTATGTGTTCGATACGATCCATGTTTTGGGAAATGAGTATCTAGAGCTACAGACGGACATCTCTAGTTAAAGTTCTATGGAGAAAAAACAAGGTCGAGGAAGCAACTTGGGAGCTGGAGCCAAAAATGCGGGATCGGCATCCTGGCCTGTTCAGGTAGATTTCGAGGACAAAATTTTCATTAGGAGGGGATAGTTGTAACATCCCAAATTTTTGCTAATGTGGCTTAATGCCTTGATTAGCGTGCTGGGAGGGCATAAATAGATTTATATGTGAATTTAGTTAAATATATGTGTGATTATGTGAAATATAAGATTTGTATTATAATATGACTATTTATATATGCTTATGTGTATTAAATGTGATTGTGGGCCCATTTTGGCGAAAAAGGGTGTCTTTGTAATTTTGACCAGTTGAGGGTATGATTGTTATTATATGTGTTTTGTGAGTGGGACCACATTATTATGTTAATAAATTTGGGATTTGTGGCATGAGGCGATCATAATGAGAAATCTGCCGGAAAATTCACGCCAGGAATTAATACCCGACATAGGGTGAGCCTAGGGGGGTAATTTAGTAATTTGGTGAATTACTGGGGATATAATTGGGGAAAAATATTTGTGTTTTTAAAATTATTGGGATTTATTGGGAATTTCAAATGAAATTTGAGGTTTGGCTGGAAAATGGAGGCAGAAGATGATTTTTCCCTTGGGGGCATTAAAGCGTAAGGATTTAGGCTAAGGGTGTTTTGGTCTTGTCCAAGCCTTAGGATTAGTTTAGAAAGTCAATGGGAAACTTTCATAAACAAAACACAACACTCAACACACCTATGTTCTCTCTCACATTTCTCTCTCTCTTTCCCTTAGTTTATTCAATTTTTCTGAATTTTCTGGAGGAGATTGCTTGGGAATTGAAGGAAGTGGAGCTAGAATTTGGTTTAGGTGCAGCCTAGAGGCCGAATTACTCAACTGAGGTAAGGTTTTAAACCTTGTTTTGCTGAATTTCTGATTGATTTTGGGTATTCTTTAGGTGTTTAGTCAATTTCTAAATTTTGATGTTTTGTGGGGTTTTTGAGCATTTTAATGTCTTTTTTAAGGTAAGGAGGGGTTCTATTACTGATCTGTGATCGGGCTTAGGCACATAAATGGTTCAAATTGTGTTTGGGATTGGTTTTGTGAGTTTTAGGTCGATTTGTGATTTCAAGAATCGCATAATTTTTGGGTCGTGGGGTTCACCGTGGTGCTATTTTTAGAGCGCCGTGGCCCGCATGAACTCGGAGGCTAGGGCAGTTCTCTAAAATGCCTTGGCACCGTGGCGCTTGGTGGGAGGCATCGCGACACATTTTCAGGGAGATATCTTATAGGGCTCTCTGACTAGAGGCATGCCACGACCCTTCAAGGGGCAGGCGGCAGCTCTAATTGGGAAAGTTGGCCATAGAGGGTTTTGAGTACAAGAACTCAAACCTAAGGGCTCAGGAAGGATTCTACTACCCAGTTTAGTAGAATTCGTGGTCCCGCAAGCTAGGAATCAACCTTGAAGCTGTTGATTAGTTAATTCTTGATGATTATTCGTTAATATGTTATGACTAGATTACCGCAAAGCTCGGGATGAGGATCGTAGTTAAGGACGTATTGTCATCCACACGGAACTCAAGGTAAGAAAACTACACCCTTGTTTAAATTAGGACTTGAGCCCTGTGATTGAACTAGCTATTAGTCTGTATTGAACTATTTGTCGAAATATGAGTAACTATGCTTTACATATTTGCATTATGTGTGTAATGTATGTTCTTTCATACCTGGAAGGGTGGTACGAACTAGTAGGACCGTTATGCCACTTAAAAATTGATTGGAGCATAGGTTACGCTTGTTATGTTCTATATACTTCTTAATGAAACAAGTGTGGAGCACACTTAGGTGGCCCTATGGTCAGATTGAATAATCCTGAGTTGTTTATAATTGTAATCTGTTGATTATTTGTATGCTTGATTGAGTTTTCTTGCTTGGCCTTAGCTCACGGGTGCTACGTGGTGCAGGTAAGGGCATGGGGAAGTTGGACCTGCAATGAATTGGAGAGCTTCGGGGGCGGTGTGTACATAGGCAGCCTGCTTGAACGCCACGGTCAACAATTCTTTTGGAAAGCTAGGGTTTAGTGGTTTTGCCACTTAGGACGTCTGTTATGTACTTCGTTTAATTTCCCTTGTATCAACTTTTAAACTCCTTCTTTTGTTATGGGATCCTGTGTGTATATACTAAATCTTTTAATGAAAAGTAGCAAATGTTTATCCAAAAAAAAAGTTATACCAAATTTTAATTAACCTCAACTGCACATTTTAGTCCAAATGACTCGCTTAAAGAGTTAAGCACAATTTTAAATAGATAGTGTAACGGTCCTAGTTTAGTACGACGTTATAGGCAGCCAGGACCAAAAGGGTTGACGATTGCGTTATAGGCAGCCAGGGCCAAAAGGGTTAATGATTACCAACAATTGATGGCCTTGCAAGCTGGTATCCAACCAGGTTCTCAACTATGGGATGACATGCAGAGGCACGGATGCCTTTGAGGATCGATGACTTCATATGTCAGACCCAAGAATATATTAACTGGGAAGATGCCCAGATTGGAGCCATCAGAGAACCAATTTCACTCTCGGCTCCTACAGTCCCAGATTCCATAGCTCCAGCAAAAACGAGTGTTATGAGCGCCACGTAGTACGATCCAGCTGTTCCTTAAGCTGGTTATAGTGCTGCCCCCACTGAGAAATAAGAAGCCGAAAAGAACTAGCACTCCAGATGAGAAGTACACTCCTCAGTACTCAAAGTACACTAACCTGGTTGATACTCAGGAGAACATTTTAATCGCCATAGAGCAGCAAGTCCACTGCCGGAGACCTCAGCCCATCCGAAGGGACAGGGAGTCAAGGGACACCACAAAGTTCTACAAATTCCACAACGACGTTGGACACCACACCAATGATTCCAGACAACTCTGAGATGAGATTAAGAATCTCATCAAGTTAGGGCACCTACACCAGTATGCTAGGGCTAGAGCATGCCTTGCTCATGCTCCGACCGTAGTTCAGCCTCCTCCACAGTAGGTGACATCTCCACAAGCTGAAGGCCAAGTACTAGTGGCACCACAACAAGTATCCCATGGAGCTCCTCCGATGAACGAAAGGGTAGGGACAGTATCTTGAGGACCCTACCTGGGGGGCACATTAAGGGGCTCGCAAAATCAATATGCGCGAGCCCTAAACCATGAGGATGAAGTGATGGCACTTGCTCAGCTCCTGGCTCAGATCCCTCTGATGACGGACTAGATCATAACCTTCTATGAGGATAATGCTCATAGAGTGCACTTCCCCCACCACGATCTGTTGGTAAGCGAGAGCTAGATTTCCAACAATATGGTAGCTCGGATCGTGGTAGATATCGGGAGTTTTGTAAACATTCTGTTCAAGTTAGCCTTCGAGAAGACTTGGTTGACAGTAAGCGACCTCTCCCTATGTACCTCCATGCTCTATGGGTTCTCGAGTGAGGGCTTGATTTCGATGGGAATGATTAAGTTTCCAATGACACATGGAGAAGTGCCTCGCCAGGCCTTCAAGTATTGCACTTTCATGGTGGTGGACTACTCCTCCGCTTATAATGCCATACAGGGACGTCCAACCCTAGTGGATTTTGGGGCAGCCACCTCCATTCACCACTTGTGCATGAAGTTTTCCACGGAGGCCGGAATCTCCATAATTCGCAAAGACTAGAAAGAGCATGCTAATGTTTCAATGTGTCACTGAAGCCTCCAATAATGGTTGTTGAAGCAGAAGCCCCCCGGCAACCTCCTCTAGTGGAGATAGAGGTCTAGGTTCTTCTTGAAGAGAGGAAGTCCATTGAGTTGGACCCTAGGGTTGGAGATGATAAGGCTATTGAGACCATGGAAGAGGATGAAGAAGTCATTCTCGACAACTCCAACCCAGAAAGGAAAACTATGGTCGGGAAGAACTTCAAGGAAGAGGTTCGAGAAGCTTTGGTGAGATTTCTCTGTGAGAACGAGGTTGTCTTTGCCTTGTCTCAAGTAGACATGATGGGTATTGACACCAACATCATCTGTCATGCCTTGAAAATAGACCCAAATGTTACTCTGGTGCAACGTAATAGAAGCACAATTGACCCAACCAGGGCAGAAGCTGACAAGCTTCTTGCGAATGGCTTTATACGAGATGCTTAATAGCCCAAGTGGTTGTCAAATCTGGTTCTGGTCCCAAAGTCTAACGACACCTTGAGAACATGTTTTAATTTCTCCGATTTCAGCAAGGTCAACCCAAAAGACTGTTTCCAATTGCCGAAGATTGATTAGATGGTCGATGCCACCTCCAAGTATGAACTCCTCATGTTTATGGATGCCTACTCGAGTTATAATCAGATCTCCATGCACGTTGTTGATCAGGAACATACAAGCTTCTGAATAGATAAAGGCATCTACTATTATAAAGTGATGCCTTTTGGCCTGAAGAATGTTGGAGCCACATACCAAAGGTTGGTTAATAAGATGTGCAAAAGTCAGCTTGGTTGGAACATCGAAGTATATGTGGAAGACATGTTGGTGAATTTCAGAATGACACCCAACCACGTGAAAGATCTGGCGGAAGCATTCTCTATCCTCTGCAGATTTAGGATGAAGTTGAATCCCCAAAATGCACATTTGGGTGGCATGGAGAAAGTTCTTAAAATTCATAGTCACTGCCCGAGGAATTGAAGCAAATCCCAAGAAGATCAGGGCGTTGATTGAGATGTCATCTCCCAGGAAATACAAGGACGTTCAAAGCTTGACTAGTTGGATAGCAGCTCTCACCCAATTCGTTTCTAAGGCAACCGACAAGTGCATCCCATTATTCAATACCCTCCGAGGAGGTCAGAGGTTTGAGTGGACAGAGGAATGTGTATAGGCATTCCACTAGCTAAAGGCGCACATGGAAAATCCTCCAATTCTACTGAAGCCCGTAGACGGAGAACACATTTACCTCTACATGGTTGTCTCTAAGAACACCATTAGTGTTGTCCTAGGTCGAGAGGAACGCTGCGTCCAGCGCCCCGTCTACTATGTGAGTAAAATTCTCTTTGGGGCGGAGTCCAGATATCAACTTATGGAGAAACTGACTTTCTCCCTGATGATGGCTTCTCGGAAGCTCAGACCTTACTTCCAGGCACATCCCATCAAAGTCCTTACTAGCCAATCATTAATGCAAGTCCTCCAGAAGTCGAAGTCCTCTGGGAGACTCCTCAATTGGGTAATTGAACTTAGCCAGTTTTACATCACTTATCACCCGAGGATTAAATTTATGTAAAACTATTTTTAATATTATAAATTATGATGTGGCATTAGTTTTAGATGGCCACGTGGCTCCTTGCTGGCTAATAACACGAAACAGTGGATTTGCTATCAGAACGGTGGTTTGGGAGGTTTTACCACCAAAAATAAAGAATGGGGGTTTACATGTAAGAAAAGGAAAACTATAAGGTGTTTTACCGCCAATTACTCAAATTATTTTTGTCTCCTAAAAAATAAATAAGGGAAAATTTGAGGATAAAATACCTAAACTTTGTGTTTACTTACAGCTAAAATACCTAATCTTTGTGTTTCCTTACGGCTAAATACAAAAAATTATTTTTTGGTGATGAAAGTAGCAAAACGTGGACCAACTGTTAGCTGACATGTGGCCATTAAGTGGTCAAAAGTCACACTTAACAGCTGGTATAGAAATGCAAGAAAAAATAACATTTTGGTACTTTCACCACCAAAAAAATGTTTTGGTATTTAAGTGTAAAATAAGTGAAAGTCTTTGTACTTTAGCTGCAAGTTTCCCATAGTTTATTTAAAAAAAATTCTTTTTTATTTTAGTTTCAAAAATAAAAAAGATATAAAAAATATTTAAATTGTATTAATTATAATAAAATAAAAGTAAAATATGTGTTATTGGAAAAGTTGGACCAACAATTAGAAATAGTATTCAGTTTAGTATATTTATAAAATAAAACGTTATCTTCAATTATTTTGAAAATAAAAGGATAAGTGTAGTATTTTGTTAAAACAATGACTAAAATGATTTTTTTTTTATAACATTAGGTGTTACAATAAAATATATTATAATTCAATATATAATATGTTATGTTGAACTCTAATTTTATAATAGTATTCCCCAGTCATGCACTGCCCATCAAATTATTTAGCACATCTGTGAGAGGAAAGTAGTATCGAATAACTCTCAAGGTATAAGACCAAATACACCCACAAAGGGGACAACAAATATAACCTAACACAGGAACAAATACAATACAAGACAATATTATATACAAATATAAATTTATTTACAAATGGAGGTGGGGGATTTTGAACCCCAAACTTGGGTTATCATAATTTTAGTTATTCAGTCTAGTTAATTATTTATAATTAATATTAAAGAATGTTTATTTTTTTAAATTTACTATTTACTTTATTATATAACAAAACTTAAATAACATAAAAGGGATAACTAATTTGTTTTTCATTTAATTTTAATAGTGTGAAATACAATATGAGATGTTCGAGGCATGTCAATAGCTTGGGATGCTACCAGCCTACCCAATTTTTGAATTATGCGAAGTTATAATTTTGACCTTATAAGATCTCTCCATGAGTTTACACCATTTTCACAAATCTATATATTTATATAAAGGAGGTCACCAAGGAGATGATGTACCAATCTAAAATTACTTCAATGTATGTTTTTTATTTTTTCATTTTTTCACAATTTCTAATTTAAAATAAATAAAAATATATATCTAATTCATATATAATTTGAATTAAATTAATTCATTAATTAAAATGAGAGATGTTTAAATTTGAAATATTTGTATATAATTACCATAATCTATTTTTATTTTTTAAAATAATAAAAAATTAATTAATTATTTTCAATGGGAGATATTTAAATTCTAAATATATATATAATTAGTCTTCATATATATTTTGAATTTCAATATGACCGAGATCATTATTATTTGTTAGAAAATAATATGTTGTATCAATGGAAAATATGTCAATTATTACAACTCTTGACAAAATAGCACAAGTAAAGCAAAGATTGATTAAAGAAGATTACAACTCTATGACTGAAAATTACAAATAAAATAAAAGAAGAAGTGGAATAAGAGAATAGGGAAATACAACTCTAAAAAAAATATACAAATAAAGTAGTAGTGTCGAAACAAAAGAAATAAAGGATTACAACTCTAAACAAGAAATACAAGTAAATAGAAAAGAAGAAATAAGATGAAAAGCAACTGTAGAAAAAGGAAATAACAAGAACAACACTCTCACTCACACCACCAAAGTGAAGAGCATTGGGGATTACCAACTTGAACAAAGTTTACAACCTCTGTCCAAAAGCTTATTTCCCGCTTTCTCAATCACTAAGGGAACTCTCCCAATTTTGAAATGGCTCTATGGAATAATCAAGCCTCTAGGTATTTTCTAGCCAAGTGTTGTAGTGGATAGAAAATGTTGTGTCTTACAAGTGACCATTAGGCTCCTATTTATAGAGTTTGAGATACACGTTTGTTCTCCACGATTTTGGCCAACTGCCAGTAGATGCAAAAACGACCATAAACCTAATAGCCTTGAACAAAAAATAAAATGACATGAACAATTTTATAGTGGTTCAGCCCCAACTTATTGGTAATAGCCTAATCCACTTTGAGTTGTGATATATGAACCTATACTTAAGATTAGATGAACCTGAGCCAACTATGTTTCTTAAGAATCTGTCGAAAAATGCAATGTTTCACTCTATAGGTTCTTTGAGAAAATGTCCCGAGAATTCCCCCAGTAAATGTTCCAAGAGTTCCCTCAAATGATGCCATCAGCTCTTTATTTATAAGTTCATGGATATTAAAAATATCTCCCATTTTGACTGAGTCATTGGTTGTTTTAACCAATTTAAATTAATAAATAATAAACAAATTAAGATTACAACAATATGGCTACTACTTCTGGATATCTGAGAGGTTCGCGCGGTAGTTACGGGAAATTTAGGTTGTAGTTTTTACTGAGATTTATAAAAAAGTCACTGGACAGCTATAACGCCCCACGTCACTATGGTTACTTTCTAGAATGACGACTGTCCCTACAAACCAACAAGAGTCTTTCTAGCGTGTTTTGCCCTCACTCGCATGCTTCATGGGAAAACTTCCCAGGAAGCATGCGAGTGAGGATAAACCAAGCTAGAAAGACTCGTGTTGGTTTGTAGGGCCAGTCGTCATTCCAGAAAGCAACCATAGTGACGTGGGGCATTACAAAATGGTATCAGAGCCTTGACCTAGCCGAAAGTATGGCTGACGGGGACGTCGGAGCTCTAAGCGGGGTGATTGTGACATTTTGAATTCCGTGATCCGTAGGGGGAAAGACCAGGTAAAAAGTTGTTCAATCCCACATCGCCTGGAGAAGGTTAAATGTGATGATTCTAATACTGTGTAGGTATAGGACTACACAGTTGAAGAGGACTTAAGTTGATTGATGGGTACTACCTATGCCAACAAGATGCATCTTCTTTTTAGTATCCTATCTCTTGAGAACTCCAAAGTTAAGCGTGCTTGACCTGGAGTAGTGTCATGATGGGTGACCTTCTGGGAAGTTTTCCCAGGAAGCGTGCGAGTGAGGACAAATCACGCTGGAAAGAATCATATTGGTTTGTAGGGCCATTCGTCATTATAGGAAGCAACCATAGTTACGTGGGGCGTTACAATAGCTAACTCATGAGACTCTAACATACCCGGTCGACTAAATCTTCCTTCTAATGTAGTTGTTCGAGTAAGCCTCCCTTCTGATGTTGCTGGTCATGTAAACCTCCTTTCTGATGTTGCTGCTCGGGTAATGTGACGCCCCACATCACTATGGCTGCTTTCTGGAATGACGACTGGCCCTACAAACCAAGACAAGTCTTTCCAGCGTGCTTTGTCCTCACTCGCACACTTCCTGGGAAAACTTCCCAGGAGGTCACCCATCCCTAGATTACTCCAGGCCAAGCACGCTTAACCATGGAGTTCTCAAGTGATGGGCTACCGAAAAGAAGATGCACCTTCCTGATATAGGTAGTACCCATCAATCCATTTAAGCCCTCTTCAACTGTGTAGTCCCATACCTACACAATCTTAGAATCATTACACTTGACCTTCCCCAGGCGGTGTGGGATTGCACAGCTTACCCGGTCTTTCCCCTTACGGATCACGGGATTCTGACTGTCACAATCACCCCCCCTTACGGGCCCGACGTCCCCGTCGGCCACACTTCCGGCTGGGTCAAGTCTCTGATACCATTATGTGACGCCCCACATCACTATGGCTGCTTTCTGGAATGACGACTGGCCCTACAAACCAAGACAAGTCTTTCCAGCGTGCTTTGTCCTCACTCGCACACTTCCTGGGAAAACTTCCCAGGAGGTCACCCATCCCTAGATTACTCCAGGCCAAGCACGCTTCACCATGGAGTTCTCAAGTGATGGGCTACCGAAAAGAAGATGCACCTTCCTGATATAGGTAGTACCCATCAATCCATTTAAGCCCTCTTCAACTGTGTAGTCCCATACCTACACAATCTTAGAATCATTACACTTGACCTTCCCCAGGCGGTGTGGGATTGCACAGCTTACCCGGTCTTTCCCCTTACGGATCACGGGATTCTGACTGTCACAGGTAAGACATTTCCTAACCAGGTAAATTCATACTTGGTTGGGTGAATCACTTTCTTGCCAGGTAAATTCTTACCTGGTCGGATAAATCACCCCCTAACCAGATAAAACCATCCTTTTGGACAATGTTCTTTTGACCAGTGAAATGACGACTCTGTAGGTCATCTTCTAACCCTTACACTTCCCTTGGCCAACACATTCATTGACCATCATTGTGCCACTTGATGACCATGCATTTCCACGTCACTTCCGGTTGCCACGTCGTTGAACTAAAATTTTAGGGATAACATTGGCCGCCTAAGTTTATTATGTGATTTTTTCATTTGATAAACTTTTTCTCTAATTGCTAGTTATTCAAGTCATCCAAAAGCATAAAAAAATTTGACTAGTTAAATCCCAAAAATTAAGTAACTAATCAGAGATTTAGCGAATACCACATCGATTACCTCCACGTGATGACCCACCAAAAAATTTAATAATTTGCGCATCTCATTATTCCAAAAAAAGACCCTCTGCATTCTCCCACCTTTTTCAAATAGGCCCACGATTGAACTTTTCAGTCCATGAAAATGGTAGTTATCAGTTTCCCAAATAGTGGGATAATGTGATAATGGGAGAGAGGATATACTACGAATTTTAGGGTAATTGATGGTTTCCCTCTTTCCCTATAAATACGCCCACACACGCCTATCCTTCTCAAGCCAAAAATATATATATATCACGAAAACACATCCCCTTGCCGTGGCCGATTCTCCCTCAAGGCTTCCAAGAGTGTCCCATTTTCTTCAAGTAACTCAAAATCATCTCTCAAAAAATTAAAGGCTCTTCCATCCATTTGGGTAAGTTTTCTCTTCTTAATCTTCACTTTTAAACATTTTGAAGCTTTTATATTCTGCACACACTTCGCCAGTACATGTGGTGGCTGAAACCCTCTTTTGGGAATGCTCTATTTGGAATGTTTGTTATGAATCTTTGAAGGATAGTGCTTTTGTGGCTGTTTTGGTATATATTAGGTTTTGGGTTAGCCAATTTCATAAAATTTTAGAGAAAAAATTATTTCCAACCTTCAAACATACATTTAGGTTCATGGGTTTGTATGAACTCTTGGAGATTTCATGAAACTTTTGCAAAATCTTGAAATTCCCCTTTTTGATCTTGATTATGTGCCCCATGAATAGGAAAACATTTTTGTGCTCCACGTTATACCTCATATATTTTATCCAATTGGATTCATGTTTAGCCATTCCCTTTTTTAGGCGCTGACTGCTCGAATTCCACCTAGTCGATCAGACCACCAAGTTAGCCTCTTGATTTTCACACTTGGCTCCTCGAAACCTCCTAGCCACTCGGGTCCTTTGACTCCTCTTAATCACCTAACCAATTCGGTAGCATTGTCCGCCTTGGCTCGAATAACTTTAGCTGATCAGATACCTTGGGCTGCCTTTGCTCCTCGGACTCTTGCTAACCGATCGAGTCTTTGGCTCCTCTGAACAAGCTCATGCGCTTGGTCAAACACCACTCGGGTGCCTTGACCCATGTGCTCCAGCTGTTTGAATCATGCATCACTGGGGTGTCATGACTCCTCGGAAACCCTTAGCTGCTTGGATAGTCTTGGCCCCTCGAAACCCACTTAGCTCCTTGGAAAAACGCCTTAGCCGCTTGGATTATGCACCCAACCACTCGGGTTTGTGCGTATTTGGTCGAGCACAAAAACTCATAGTTCAAACACACACAACACAAAATTATAGGCCTAATACCCCCAAAACACATAGTACAAAAAAACAATTTATGTTTTCCTTGTGAACTACTTAAAATTGTTACCATTTCTCAAAAATGTTTTTATCGGGGTAGTAAAATGTTTTCACTACTCAGAGAAATTTTTCACTGGGCAGTAAATATTTTTACTTTTGATTCACTTTCTATTTGGTTTACTCTCCTCCTCGATTTTTTGTAAATGAATTGTTTCGACTATAGGGGAGGTGACTACCAAATAGACTCTGGTTCTTCATCTCCCAAGTCAAGTGACACCCCTCCGAGTAGTGATTCTTCTTCCAAATCTCCAAGCAAACGAACTCGTGAAGACCGTTTTCGTCATATTAAGAAAATCCTTCCCCGATCAAATTTATACTTCATTCACGAAGAGCAGTTCCTTAAGCAGCAATGTCAGCACCAACCAATGAGGCTGAAAAAGTCCAATCGTCTCCCTCAGGATTAAGATCCCCAAGTAGCTCATAGAGCGACACAAAAGGTAATGGAACGAGTGCTTTTTGTGGGAGAAAATTCATTAGAAGAAGGTGAGACTGAAGCCTCTTCAAAGCCTCCTCGCCAAGTTTGATAAACTAGTAAACCCAAGACTAAGGCTGCCCAGACTTTTACAATAGAAATCAAACAATCTGTTACACTCAAATCGAGGAAATAAGAAGATCACGTGCCTTCATGGTTCGTAGCTAAGGCTTCTAAGCTTAACTCCAAAATGATCGATAGACACATTCATAATTTGGGGCTTGATGGAGTGAATGTGGTATGTCCGCACCCAAACCAAAGAGCCAATAATCCTGGTGGAGCCTATTGTGCCTGGTCTAGGTATCACATTTATGTAGGAGCTACTATCCCTTTGCATCCTTTCTTTTGGTCAATAACGGATTACTTTAATGTTTCACCCTTCTAGATTGCTCCAAATGGGATACAAACCCTATCTGCTTTATACATTCTCTACCACTTCTAGGGCTTGAATTACCTACCTCTCATGAAGTACAATATTTGTTCGATTTTAGGACCAATCCCAGCCACAAGAATACAGGTTTTTTCCACCTCTTTGATAGGCAGATTAAGGTTAAGTATCTTCACGACATTGCCCATAAATCGAATCTTGGAAAGTATTATAAGAAATACTTTCTTACTCCAAACATTAAAATAATCAACCTGGCTTTTACACCTGCGGGCCCTTTTTATCAACCTCTCCCGACCAGGGAAATGCATTCCCGGGCGGAGGATCTTGCTAACATGCCCACTGAGGAGAAGGATGTTCAGAAGTTGGTCACCTTGGAGAATCTTCGATTGACAGTGTTGTTACAGAACAAACAAGACATTGCGGTAGGCAACACTACTGATGAAGTAAACACAACTGGCCAGTTAAATGCAGATACCAAAGTAGTTACTGACCAGTTCTCTCCTGAACCATCTCCTCCGCCACGTCGATCAGGTGATCCTATCATTAGAGAACCACTTCATGAAAATCCTCACCGACCCGCCTTCCCTACCAGGCCTGTAAAAGGAAAAAGCATTGAGCCCCTCCGAGAGGACAGTCATCGTCGAAAGATGAGGACTATATTTTTTATGAAATTCTCAACTCAGTTTTTTCTTCTAATAGTAACCACAGTTACATTTTGAGAATGATTGTGATTAAAGTCTATAGAATTTTTATTCACATATGTTTATTTCTTGTTTCCACTAACCAGGTTTTTGCTTTACTTTTATGCAGATCTAGCAATGTTCAAGCAGTTCAACACTCCCTTTGCTCAAAAGAGGAAGACTTGTGAATATTGCAACTTGAATCCTCCAAGCAAGGTCGTGAGGATTGCATCGCCCAACCAGAGGAGACCATCTGATCAGTTAGTCACTATCCAACACTTGACTCCTCCATCTATTCCACCTTCTGCCAGCCTACAAACTACTTAACCAGCTGGCTTAAGTGAGCCCCTTCGCATTGCTAGTGAGTATGGTAAAGAGTTACTATACCACACTCTTAGCCATGCAACGATAGCTCAGACCTTTGAGACTCTACCTCGGCAAAGCGTTGAAATTGTGCTGCACAAAGGCCATGCTGAAATAATGAGTGTAAGCATCGTATCATAAAAATCATTCATTTTCTTATTGATTGTTCTTATTCTGAATACTTTTATGGTTATTTACTATAGGGACTCATCACTGCTAGTCATGCTCAATGCCGAGCAATCGACTATAAGGAGCTGGTTAAGGTCTTGAATAATCAATTGGTGGAAGGCCAAACAAAGATTGAAATTCTGACTAAGTCTAAGAAAGATCTCCAAGAAAAAGACTGAGTAGGCAGAAAAAGCGGTTGTTGACTGGGATAGATCTCTGAAAGAATTAGCTGATGAGAACAACAAACAAATTCAGGTCAACAAAAGGTTAACCGATTAGCTGGTGGAGAAAACTCAAGAGAATGAGGAGCTGAACAAGACTAGGAAACCGATCTGGCTTGTAACAAAGAAATCTGCTTCAACTGCTTCTATAAGATATGGAAGTTAAACAAGCCTCTCAACCTTGACTTTCTCTCTGAAGAGGCAATGGCCGAAGATCTTGCCAAATGTGAAGCCAATGCCACCGTGGAGGTAGCTCTTCCAGCTGGCACTGTGTCTGCCTCTCCTGCTCTATCATTCCAACCAGAGGAGGTTCTAGATGTTGATGACAGTACTAAGCAACAAAGGACCAGTTTACCTGACCAGTAAACGTGCCCAGCTAACTAGGGAGCCTCCTATCCAAGTAGCAAAAACTTTGTACCTGGCCAGTAGTTTACTTGTTTTCTTTATACTTTTGTTGAGACAACTGTTGCTTATCAACTTTGATAGTTTGCTTGTACGGCCGAGCTGTTTGACACTTACTCTTTACTTTTCTTAAAACATTCTAAGTCTTTTGTGAATAGTAAAGTCTCTTTGATTTATGCCTTATATTTTCGCATGAGTTCTTAGTTTTCTAACTTGGAAATTATAGACATTCCATAAGTCCCTACTAAGTATACTTTCTCACACTCTTATTGCTCTAACATTTTATGAGCATAATGTTTATTTCACAGGACTATCTGCTTCTAACTTCGAATCTTGAAAAATTCCAAGTTACTTAAGCTTTGTTAAACAAGTTATCTTAATGGCCATTTTTTACTTCAAAATTTTACAAGTCAGACTAAAAAAAATATATTTTAACTCGTGTTCTCCTTGCCTGTGTTGAATTATGTACCAGTATACCCTATGTTCCCCCCAAGTGATCGAGGGTTGAAAGATCCTTGGTCACTTGCTACTTGATTGAATCTCTTCGAGCAATTATTACTCGTGAAACACATTGAATATAAAGAAAACATTCGAGCAGTTGAACACTTCTAGAATACATGACCAGTTAAATATTGTCAATCTGCCCAGCCAGGTGAATACTGGTTAGTTGAACACTGCCTAGTTTGTACTGACCAGTTGAACACTGTTCGAGTAAAGAATAATCAACACATATGCATAATTTGTAGCAAGATCTGACCACGCTGCGTGTGATCTCTTTTATTACTCGTAAATTATAAAAGGACGAAACATGTCTAATAACAAGTCTCAAACAAACAAAAATTGTTCAAAAATAAATGACTGGTCAGCAAATAACCAGCTCATAAACATACTTAAATAACAAGTAAAACACTTGAATCCAAGTTGCTACTCTAGAAGCGGTATTTATTGATAATATTTCCTCAGGTGTTCGCCATTCCAGTAATTTCTTATCAGCTCACCATTCAATCAAGATTGTTTGTAACTGTCGGGTTGTATGACTTGCTCAATCTGATATTGCCCTTCCCAATTCGGTCCTAGAACTTTAGTTGCTGGGTCTTTGATGAACACCTTTCTGAGGACCAAATTTTCGACCTGGAACTTTTGATCTTTGACTCTGGAATTAAAATAGCAGGCCACCTTTTGTTGATGGGCATCAACTCTCAAGCTCGCCTTTTCTCATTTTTCTTCAACAAAATTAACAGATTCAGCTAGTAATTGATATTTCTCTACCTGGTCGTATGTGCTTCTCCGATGGGATGGGGGGTCAATCTCAACCGGTATATAGCTTCATAACCATACGCCAAGGAAAAAGGAGTATGACCAGTCGATATCCGGGCAGTGGTTCTGTATGACCAGAGGACCTTTGGTAATTCTTCTGCCCAGGAACCTTTAGCTTGTTCGAGTCCCTTCTTTAGAGTGTCTTTCAACGTTTTGTTTACTGCTTCAACTTGCACATTTGCTTGTGGGTGAGCCACCGAGGAGAAACTCTTTGTGATGCTATGTCTAACACAAAAATCAGTAAACAAATCGCTATCAAATTGAGTACCATTGTCATACATTATCTTCTTTGGTAGACCATTGCGACATATGATATTTTTCACTACAAAATCTAACACTTTCTTCGAGGTGATCGTTGCTAGTGGTTCAGCTTCAGTCCACTTAGTGAAATAATCCACAACAACTACCACGAACTGTACTCCTCCTTTTCCTTTGGGTAGTCTCCCAATCAGATCAATTCCCCATACTACAAAAGGCCAGGGACTTTGCATTTGCTTCAAAACATTTGGAGGTGCTCTGGGTTTCTTGGAAAATCTCTGACATTTATCACATCTTTTCACATATTCCATGGAATCTTCGTTCATTTTAGGCCAGAAAAATAATTGTCGCAAAATCTTTTTAGAAAGACTTTGCCCCCAGCGTGATCTCCGCAAAATCCTTCATGCACATCAGCTAGCAAGTTTTTCGACTGGTCGAGCGTCATACATCTAAGTAATGGCGAAGAGTACCCTCTTCTATATAATACCTCATCTATCATGACATATCAAACAACTTGTCTCATTGTCTTCTTTGCATTATTGCGGTTGTCTGGTAAGGTGCCTTGTTCAATGTATGTGATGATGGGTGTCATCCAAGTGTTAGCTATTGTGATGGGCATTGCTTCCTGGTCAGTGATACTTGGTTTTTCCAAGTATTCAACTTGTACTATATTCAGTGTGTCAACATCTTTTGCACTGGACAACTTTGCCAAGGCATCTATGTTGGAGTTTCGCTCTCGTGGCACCAATGTGATTGTGTACTCCTCAAACTATGCTAGCAAGTCCTTAGATTTATTTAAGTAGGCCACCATGCTCAAACCTCTGGCCTGATATTCCACTAAAATTTGGTAGACCACCAACTGAGAATCACTATTTACGTCTACTAACCGGGCATGAACATCTCTGTCCAGTCGTAATCCTGCTGGATGGCTTCATATTTTGCCTCATTATTGGAAGCATTGAACCTGAATCTTAATGCGCAATGGATTCGATGCTACTCAGGTGTGATCAATATAAGGCTTGCTCCTGAATGATGTTCATTCAAGGATCCATCCAAATAATGTTGCCAGGTAGGAAAAGTTTTTCTCTGCCCATCCACATTTTCTGGCTGGTTGGGAACATCAGGAAAATTCGGAGCATTTCGCAATGAAGACCACCAAAGCATGTCCTTTAATGGTCGATCAAGGTTCATACTTTATTTCAAATTGGCCTAATTCAACAGCTCATTTAAGTAGCCGACCATAGGTTTCCAGCTTTTGCAAAACTTTACATAAGGGCTAGTTGGTGAGCACTTTAATGGGATGTGCTTGGAAGCTTGCTCGCCTTCCACCATCCATTCAAATTTCTTGCTTCCTCTTAGTAAGTTAAAAAATGGGACACACTTGTTAGTTGACTTAGAGCAGCAATCCGCACAGTCAAACTCTACACATCTTTAGTTCTAGTTAGGGACTTCATTTCTAATAGTGCCTTAATCTTCACAGGATTGGCCTCTATCCCACACGACTTAAAAATAAACCCCAGAAATTTTCTAGAACTTAATCCAAACGAGCATTTAAGGGGGTTGTACTTCATGCGATACTTTCTTAGTATTGCAAAGCACTCCCCTAGAACTCGTACATGCCCCCCAGCTTCTTTTGACTTGACCAGTATGTCATCGACATATACCTCCATATTTTTGCTGATCAAATCACGGGACATGCCATTCACTAAATGCTGGTAGGTGGCACCTGCGTTCTTCAAGCCGAATGGCATAATCTTATAACAGTATAATCTTATTTCTGTCCAGAAGCTGGTATGCTCCTCATCGAGATGTGCATACTTATTTGATTATACCCAGAGTAAGCGTCCAAGAAGGACAAAATTTCATGATTAGAGCTTAAGTCAACCAACTGGTCTATCCTGGGTAGAGGAAAATAGTCCTTGGTACATGCTTTATTCAAATTAGTGAAGTCCATGCAAGTCCTCCACTTCCCATTGGACATGGGTACTAACACTGCGTTAGAAACCCAGGTTGGGTAGTAAGCCTCCCTGATGACCTAGTTTTCCTTCAAGTGCTCGACTTTTTCTCTTAGAGCATTTGCTCGTTCCTTGTCAAGAAACCTTCTCTTCCGTTACACTACTAGGTAGTTTTCATCCATGTTGAGCATGTTGCTGATCATAGTTGGTGAGATACCCATCATATCCTTGTGAGACAAGGCGAAGACATCTTGATTTCTTTGCAAAAATTCTACAAACTGTGCTCTCAGTTCCACCTTTAAAATCTTTCTAACTTTGACCACTTTGGTCGGTTCATACTCATCTATTGGGACCTCCTCTAAATATTCCACAGGACCTACTACACTATCCAAATCCGCAAAGCGAGGATCGATGCCCATTCCCTCGCTTTGGGCAATGCCCTATTTGGTGACTTCATCACTGATGGGGTCTGCTGCTCAATAACACCAGAAGTCATTTCCTGGTCGGTAACTTTTAAAACTTTTCCTTGGTGGGTAAAATTCATAATGATGTTATTCTCGTACTTCTTCTTTTAAAACTTGTCTGTTACTTCTTCTTTCTCTCCAGACACAATCATGTTATTCTCATTTACTCCCCTTCATGCCTTAACCACTGAAACATTGTAGCACTCCCTGGCTTCTCTTTGGTTTCCTTGGAACATATTATGCTCACACTGGTCGGGAATTTCATAGAAAGTGTCATATAGACACCGATGCGTGTAGAGCCATGAGTAGTGGTCGACCAATCACCACATTGTATGCCAACGAGCAATGTACTATTCTATCATAACTACCTCGTGCCAAGGAGCGTCTCTTGCTATTACTGGTAACTTGACTGTTCTGACTGGTGATGTAATGTCCCGAATTCCCTAATGTGGCATAGTGCCTGGATTAGGGGCTAGGAGGGCCATAATTGATTTAATGCGCTATTGTGTGATTATATGCATGATTATGTGCATTGTATTATTATATGGTTGTATTTGTATATTTATGTGCATGTATGTGATATATGGGTGAGACCACATTATTATATGGATAAATTTTGTGTTATTCGCCATGAGACGATCCTAGGAAGTGAGTTAGCAGTTTTGTCATAACAGGGTTAATTACTGGGCTCAGAGTGAGCCTAGGGGTAATTTGATACTTAGTACATTACTGGGACTGAGCGGGTAATGGGAAATGTTTTGATATTATTTGAGGATATTAGGAGTAATGGGAATTGAGGGCCATTAATAATGATTAACGGGGTAGATGGTAATGACAAAATCACCCTTAGGTGGCTTTAAGGGATTAGATTGGCCCTATGGGTATTATAGTCATTTCAGGTTTTGAGATAGACTTAACCAACAGTTGGCTATAGAGAAAACCAAGGCAGCAAAACAGGGCTTTCCTTTTCTCTCTCTCAATCACTTCCCTCTCTCTTTCTTGGTGTGCCTTGGAACTTTATACCTTCATTGCTTGAAGTCAAGCTTGAGAACTCTTTTGCTAAAGGAATTAAAAAGTTTAAGGCAAGTTTGGGAGTTGTAGTGTCTTAGAGAACAACAAGGATTCAGAATAACAGAGGTAATTCAAGGTTAAACTCTATTTTATTTATGGTTTTTGAGCTTTGAATCTTTAAGCTGAATTTTTGTATTTGGTGGGTAATATGTTAAGTTTGAAGTTGGGTTTTGATGTTTATGGTGTGTTCAAAATGTTTTGGGATTGAATTCCGAAGATGGGATATATTTGGATAGGTTTATCAAGAGATTTTGTTTGAGAAAAATGGAGAAAAAAGTCTTAGTTCCAGGTTGAGTCGCGACCTTGTTCTTGGGCACTGCGGCTCAAGCTGGACGAAGGAAAAGATGGTGCTGCTGGGCTATTTGAGTTGCATTGCCGGTTAGGAACATCGCAGCGCTAATGCAGTCAGAGAGGGCTTTGGGCCCCTGACTTGAGCGTGGCCATAGCCCAAGTGCTTGGGGTCGTGGTTCAAAATGGGAAATTTCGCGAAAATGTGTTTTAAGTGATAGAAACTCGAACTTAAGGGCTAGGACTTTGACATCCCAGAGGCTAGGACTTTGTCCGGGAACCTTTAATTGCTCATTATTGATGGGTTTTCATATTTGGTTATGATTAGGTGATCGCTAAGGTCCTAAGGCCAGGAGAGTTCGCAAGGGTCGTTCTTAAGTTATTTTACGCTCGTTCTTGAGGTAAGAAAACTGCACCCATTTTGTGACATACATGATTATTGTTGAAGCATGTTGATTGATCTATACTTGGATATCTATTCCATTAGGAATGCTTGATTTCATTGTTTATCTGAGCAACGCACTAACTTATTTGTCAGAAACAAAATTGGTGTTAAGTGCTGGTCTTGAAGCTCTGACTTATCAACAAGGATCGGCAATAGTATTGAGCGTTGGTCATATGGAATTGACTTATGAATCAAGAACAGCAATAACACATTGAACGCTGGTAGATATGATTAAATCTAATAAGCAAGAGCATTATATGCTTGTCTGACCAATTGGTCGAAGAAAACTAAAGCGCTTGGCTTGTCTATGACTAGTTACACAAAACCAGGGCTAAAAGGGCTCAGGTGAATTGATGGTCACATGGCTTAGGGCACAGGACCCCATGATGTCTTATTAGTCATCTATTTACAGTGCAGGACCCCATAATGACTTAATAGTCATTAGTCTACGGCGTAGGACCTTAGAATAACTTAATAGTCATCTAATCAAGGCACAGGACCCCAGAATGACTTCACAGTGATCATCTGGTCAGGGCTGAAAGCCCCAAAAGGATCATTTATTAATACTTGTATACATGCTGTAATAAGTTTTCTTGCGGAGCCTTGGCTCATAGGTGCTATGTGGTGCAAGTAAAGGGAAAGAAAAGCTTACCCAGCCTTGAGTGGAGAGCTTAGGTGGCGACGTGTACATATGCAACCAATTGACTGTTGACCCAAACTCTTAAGTCTCCTTGTTTTGATGATTAACAAATATTTGATTATTATTTGTTACTAATGATCTGTTGATTTTGTAGCAAAAACTAAAGTGAATTAGCACTTCAAAGTCAAAATTATGACCAAGGGCAAAATGGTCATTTTACCAAGTTTTCCAGAAATGACCCAAAATGGACTTCAAGACTCAAGAAACTCAAGATAAAGGTTTAACTTAATTTCTTAGTCTTGTAAAGTGATTGCAAGTATACTTTAAGTCATAAGTATAGAATTTGGCTCACTCACGCACTAAAAAATGGTGATTTTTTAAAATGAGAAATAAATATCCTAAATTAATTTTTAAGAAAATACATCCCGATACGGTCGTAACGCAATTGGAATTTTTGAAATCGGATAAACGAGCTAAAAGTTATAAAGAATTGAAAAACGGGAAAATCGGCATAATCTGAGTTTTGCTCTCTGTTTGCCATCCGGAATTCCGGATGGGCAACCGGAATTCCGGTTGCTTCCAACCGGAATTCCGGTTCCCTCATCCGGACTTCCGGTTCGCGGCAGACAGCTTCGCAAATTAATCCCTAACGGCTATAAACGGCTAGTTTTTTCCCAAACTCTATATAAACTTGTCTTTTACTTCAAATTGGTGGTTGGCTGAGCATTTATTATATATACCAAACCAAATCCATTGATTTCAAAGAGCTTTCAAAGTTTAACTCATCCAAACACATTTTCACACACTTGAGCCAAAATTTGTATTTATTTCTTCTAAGTGTGCTTGCTAATCACTCTAGGTTTTTCATTGTATTATCATACTTCTAGAGTGATTTTTGCTTGTAATATCAAACGCATTCCCATATTGAGATTGAGGTGAGGTTGGCACCGGTTTTGTAAACAACCCGATTAGAGTGAGATTGGCACTTCAACAATCCGAAAAAGAGGTTGATAGTCCTTGGTGGTGGAAAACTATTGTAAGAGGTTTGGAAATACCTTGGTGAAAAATTCCCGGTTGTAAGGGTTAGTCAAGCCCGCTAACTTGGCTCGATAGTTGAACTCAAAGCTAGGTCCTTAGCTTTGAAGACCAAGGACGTAGGTGGCTTAGTTCTACCGAACCTTGTAAAATTCGAGAGTTTGCGATTTCTTAACCTTCAACTCTTTACATTACAAGTTTAATTATTTGCTATATCTATTTGATTGCCATATTATTTGCTTTTGCTTGATAAATTTGATTTATTGCATAATTTGGCATATTAAGTTTTAAATTTCCGAAATTAGTTTAAATTTCCAATTCACCCCCCCTCTTGGAAACATATCTTGGGTTAACATTGACCACCACGGCCAAGGTGTTTCTTAGGTGAACTAGGGTTTAACCCTATTCTTGCTGCTTAGGTCGGCGGATTGTAACTTTTGAACTGTAATGACCATTTTGGATTGTAAACGCTTTTATGGGATCCCATGCATAGTTTAATGTTTTAATAAAATATATCCATTTTTTTATTAAGATTTTACCCTAGCCCATTAATAACACATAAATGCATGTTTATGGCCTAATGACTCATTTAGCGAGTTAAGCACTATTTAAATTACACAATGTGACGATCCCTAGGTAATAGGGTGTTACAACTTGGTATCAGATTGTGCAATGGTTTAGGGTTCCTGTAGACTGGCTGGGCATGTACACTCACCACTGAAGACAGGCTCAAATTATGGTTCTATAACTATTTATGTGGTTATATGTTTAAGTGCTTAAAAAGAATATAAATGCTTTACCTGCATGCATGAGATACACTGATAAGGTTGGCCCTTGACTGCTGCATGATAAGCAAGAACGTTTTTATTAGCACTGATATTGCTAGAACATGCTTATTAGCATCGTTAACTATTAATTGCTGAGTGTTAAATGTTAACTGTTATGTTTATGAATCGACATGGTTATTAGCATGATTGTTGAATGTGGATGAGTATCTGCATGATCTTGGACCGTGAGGCAGTAAGAGGTTTAGTTATCACTACCTAATTAGGTGCATTGATTATTGCAACAAGGTATAAGTTGAACGTATGCTTCCAAGACAGGTAGATTCATCAGCTGGCCAGGAAGATCAGGGCCAGAAAAACAGACAGGGCCAGGATAATGACCAGGGTCAGACCCATCAACCAGCTCCTGAAAACTGGTAGCATTTGCTTGTTGATTTGAAAGCTAGGGTAATGAGGCAAGAAGAAGAAATCCGCCTCCTGAGACAACAATAGGTTCCTAAAGGGAACATCTTCCTAGAGGAACCACCTGTAACGGTGCCAATAGTTGAGCAGCCACCAGAGGCTGGGAATAAATTGGAACCTCTTTATGAAAGGTTCAGAAAACAACACCCTCTAGTTTTTAGGGTAATGCAGATCCAGCTAAGGCCAAGCAAAGGATGAGCATGGTTACCACCATCCTAGACTTAATGAGGGTATCTAGTAATGAGAGGGTGGCTTATGTCACATATATGTTTCAGGAGGATGCCCAAATTTTCTGGGAAGTGATATCCTAGACCAAAAATGTTAATGCCTTGAGTTGGGAAGAGTTTTAGACTCTGTTCAATGAAAAGTGCTATAATGATGCCATCAGGGTTGCAAAAGCTGAAGAGTTCAGCAAGTTGTTTCAGGGGAGTTTGTCAGTGACTGAATATGCCTTAAAGTTTGACAGACTGGCAAAGTTCGCAATGGAACTGGTGCACACTGATGGGACTAGAAGGGAGAGATTTCTCCAGGGGCTACACCCTAGAATAGCTTGTGATGTTCGTATTACCACTATGTCTAGAGTGACTAATTATACATAGGTGGTTGAGAAGGCGCTCATAGCTGAGAGCGTAGAAAACAAGATCTGGCGTTATAATTCATCCAGGAGAGACTTTAGGAGGGTGGGACCTCCATTTGTGGGTTTAGGTAGAGGCAGAGGCCCAGTGATCAGAGGAGGAAGGCTCTTGATGCCTTCCCAGCTCGAGGCCCTGACAAGAGACCATGTGGTATTACAATGGGCCGCCAGAGCAACAATGAGGTTTAGAGGGCTTTTCGTGAGTGCCCTAGATGCAAGAGACGTCATTTAGGGGAGTGTCGAGCAAGAGCCTTCTTTTTATGTGGGGTTTTGGGACATTTGAGGAAAGATTGTCCGAGAGCTTGGAAGGAAGAGCCAAGAAAGGAAGACAGCTCGGCCCCAGCTCGAGTGTTTGCATTGACTCATGCAAAAGTTGAGGCTTGTCCCTCAGTAGTTACAGGTTAGCTTTTTAGTGCTGGAACCCCTTATACTGTTTTGATTGATTATGGTGCTACATATTCTTTTGTTGCTAGTAGAATTATTGATAGACTGTGTAGACCATGTGATTATTACGTTGTGGTGTTCGGGACCTTACTACCCACTAGGGAGTTAGTAGTATCCAGAAGATGGGTCAGGTCATTGCCATTGACAGTTGAAGGCAGAGAGTTATCAGTTGATTTGATAGATTTTGTTATGACCGACTTCGACATGATTTTGGGTATGGACAGTTAGTGAAGTATGGGGCAACAATAGATTGGAGAAGGATAACCTTTAAGCCAGAAGGTAATGATACTTTTGTATTTGTTGGCACTGTGCATGGACATCGTGTACCTATGATATCTGTTTTTAGGGCTACAGACTTATTGCAAGGTGGTTGTTGTAATGCCCTACTGCCTTAGAGCCGTTACTAAGTGAGTTTAAAACGTGCAATTTACTTGCTAATCGAGGTTTTAAGACAAAAGTGTAATTAAACTATAAACAGAGTCTTATACTTTCAAAATCATTCCATTCATTGAAAAGCATAAAGCATTTAACATTTGGGATCCCAAAATACTATTTAGAAATATTTACAACTCAAAAATATAACTAAAGTCGGCTAAACGACAAAATCTAAGTTTAGTACAACCATCTCCCAAAAATACCCCTGGCCATGGCAGCCAGGCAGGCCAAACATATACGCACCCCTTCATGCTCTCCGTACTCATGGTTGGTCGACTTTCCCCTTGCCCTTACCTACACCATAGAGCACCCGTGAGCCGAAGCCCAGCAAGAAAACCCTCACAAGCAGATAACATACGCATAACCAACATTCAACATATAATCAAGCCGCCAATAGGCTAAACATATACGTCCATGCCGTCCTAGGCACTTGTCCAGGCCCTGGGTTCGTGGTCTACACTGTAAGGATATCCCAGGTATCCTATAGGGTCTCGCCCTGGCAACTCGCACTCCGCGTGCTAAACACTGCTCCTGACCCCTTGTCGCTCTCGGCCTCCGCCGTTCCTGGCCCTCGCTACTCTCGTCTCTTGCCGTTCATTCACATATATGCACACATAGCATACTTAAGCAGATACTTAAACACGTATAAACTCAATCAAAGGGAAATGCCCTGCAACACAATCATATATGGTTGAGCCCTGCAACACAATCATATGGGCAGTGTCCTGCAACATAAGATCTATGGGAACAATAGTTTTTCTTACTTGTGTCCCAAGCTTTCCAAGCGCTGATGTCCCGAGCACAGTCCCCTAGTCCGAGCCTCGCTGAAACCCTAGTCAAAACGTACCAAAAATATCCATCCATCAAGTTCTAATCCATTAAATAACTTTGGGTCATAATTCTAGTCTCCGGGACCTTGAATTCTATCAATACGGGTGATAAAATCCATCCTGAGGTTCAACAATTAAGTTCCCAAGTCAAAACCCACAAGACACCTTGCATTTTGAACTAGGGTCGCGGCCTAACCCCTTAAGGGTCGCGGCTTGCCTCAAAACCGAGGCTAAACACCTCCCTAGAAAAACACACGGGTCGCGGCATGCTTGGCCAAGCGCCGTGGCGCGCCTCAAGATCCATGGCCACCCAAGGCCTCGCGTGCACACAGGCCGCGACATGCCCCTTCTAGGGCCGCGACTCGACCTGCAAACCTAGAAAAACCCAGCCTTTCCTTCATGTTTCCCTGAGCTTAAACCAACATCTCACACCCAAAATTATCCCCATCCTCATAATTAAGCCCAAAATTCATACTCATGCAACCTAAACATACCAACAAACTCAAGAATGAATTCTTACACCCATCAAACAATCAAAACCAATCCTAGAAACCAAACCATGCATGCCTATGTTCTAAGACTCAACACTAGCTGAATTCAGCTTGTTTGTCAAGTTTAACACTTACCCTTGAGCTTGATTAGATCCCTGAATTAGTCCTCTAAATTCCAACTTTGCGTTCTTCCTTTGCTTCCAAGAACCTCAACATTCTTTCTCCTCTTCTTCTCTTGGCTCTTGTTTTCCTCTAGAGCTCCAAAGACAACTCCAGCATAAGCCTAAGTCAAGAAACGTGAAGCACTTTACCCCTTCCAATTTTAACTTATCCTTTAAGCCCATTTCCCTTTTTGCCCTTTAAACCTATCATTAACTCTTAAGTAATCCCAACGGCAATTTGGTCATTTCCCAAATCCGGTTAAGTCCCTGAGGACAAAATAATAAATTTCCCTAATGTTCCCTCCTAGACATTCTATCCTCAAATATATCTCCAGTTATTTATTTCCAAAACCCGATAACCCCATAAAACGTCTGATACCCGAAATACCTCTCGACTCACCACGAGTCTGATTTTCAACCCCGTTGTGACATTCTAGCTCACTGCTCCCTAGGACTGTCTCGGATCGTGCAACACAGATATATCACAAGTATATCATAATATTACAATGATCATATTTATGCCCTCAACGGGCTAAAATTACAAATAGGCCCCTAATAACTAAGCGGGGCCAACATGCACATTTAATTCACCTAAACATGCATCACTAATCACATATTCACACAAATTCACATATTATAACAATAAATCACTTATTGCCCTCCAGGCACGCAAATCAAGGCCCTAAGCCTTATTAGAAAATTTAGGACTCTACAACTATCCTATCCTTACAGAAATTTCATCCTCGAAATTACGTGAACAACTCGAGATACCACTCCCGCATTTCTGACTCAAGTTCCCATCTTGCCTCCTCAACCTTGCCATTCCTCCACAGTACTTTCACCAAGGCGATGGTCTTGCTCCGCAATACTTTGTCCTTCCGGTCAAGAATCTTAACCGACTTCTTCTCATAAGACAAATCCTAGTCCAGCTCCAAATTCTCATAACTCAATACATGCACGAATCTGATACATACTTCCATAGCAAGGATATGTGAAAAATATTATGAACCCCTGATAAGGTTGGAGGTATCGCCAACCTGTAAGCTACCTCTCCAACCCGCTCCATAATCTCAAAGGGGCCAACAAACTTAGGGCTCAGCATGCCCTGAACACCAAACCATTTCACTCCCCTCAAAGGTGAAACTCTATGAAACACATTGTCACCAACCTGAAACTCTCGCTTCTGGGTCTCAAGTCTGAATAACTCTTCTGGCGACTCTGGGAGGCGAGCATTCTATCTCTAATCTTCTCAATCGCTTCATTGGTCCTCTGAACCATCTCAGGACCCAAATACCTCCTCTCACCCGTCTCATCCCAATGGATAGGTGATCTACACTTTCTCCCATAAAGCATCTCATACGGAGCCACTCCGATAATCGCCTGATAACTGTTATTATACAAAAACTCAATCAAAGGGAGATACTTACTCCAAGATCCCCCAAAATCTAGCACACAAGCTCGTAGCATGTCCTCCAATATTTGAATCATCCTCTTAGATTGTCCATATGTATGAGAATGATAACCAGCACTTAACTGCAACTGCATGCCCATAGCCTTCTACAGACTCTCCCAAAACTTGGAGGTGAAGGTGGGGTCCCTGTAAGATACTATCGACCTCGGAGCCCCATGAAGTCGAACAATTTCCATCCCATATAACTCGGCATACTGCTACATAGTATAAGTTGATGATAGGTAAGAAGTGGGCGGACTTGGTATACCTATCCACAATCACCCACACCAAGTCATGCTGTCCCACGGACTTGGCCTTTGATGTTCAACCTTGACCCGCTGACAAGTTAAGCACTTGGCCACATAATCCACCACATTCCTCTTCATGCCCGACCACCAATACAAAGCTCCCAGATCCTGGTACATCTTCATCGTACCTGGATGTAAGGAATAGGGAGTGGTATGCAATTCATCTAAGGTCTCCCCCGGATATCAGAATGCATTGAAACACAGATCTGACCCTTTTACTTCAGTAACCCCATCTTCGAGATAGAAAAGTCCTTAGCCGCTCCGACTAAGACGTTCCCTCTGTGACCTCTCAACTGGGAATCCTTCCCCTGTGCCTCCTTGATCCTCTCAAGGAGTATAGGCTGAAGAGTGATGTTGGCTAACCAACCAAGCACCAACTCTATACTTACTCTAGTCAACCGACCAAGCACCAACTCTATACTCGCTCTAGTCATTTCTTCAGCTAACTTATCAGATATCTGTCTCGAACTAAACAACTTTCTTGAGCCCTTTCGACTCAATGCATCAGCCACTACATTAGCCTCCCCAGGATGGTATAGGATGTCACAATCATAATCCTTAACCAACTCCAGCCACCGTCTCTGGCGCATAGTCAGATCCTTCTAAGTAAAGATGTACTTCAAACTCTTATGTTCGGTGTATATCTTGCACTTGTCACCATATAGATAATGTCTCCAAATATTAAGTGTGAATACCACCGCTGACAATTCCAGATCATGCGTGGGATATATCTGCTCATACTCCTTTAATTGTCTCGATGCGTAGGCTATCACCTTGCCAGCTTTTATCAGCACACACCCTAAACCCTGTCTGGAAGCATCACAATAAACCACAAACTTCTCATTATCTGTCAGCAAACTCAATATTGGCGCAGTGATCAGTCACCGCTTCAACTCTTTGAAACTGTTCTCACATCTGTCTGTACTTTGTCGTCTTCTTTTTCAGTTCTGTCAATGGCGTAGCTATCCTGGAGAACCCTTCAACGAACCGCCGATAATATCCTGCCAATCCCAGAAAACTCCTCACTTCAGGAACATTGCTCGGTCTAGGCCAATCTCTCACTGCCTCTATCTTACTTGGGTCTACCAGAATCCCCTCCTTACTGACGATATGGCCCAAAAATGTAACTTGCGGTAACCAAAACTCGCACTTGTTGAATTTAGCATATAACCTATGCTCCCTTAACCACTGCAATACCAAACGTAGATGTTGCTCATGCTCTGTCTCAGTCTGAGAGTACACCAGAATGTCGTCGATAAATACAATCACAAACTTATCCAGATAGTCCTTGAAAACCCTATTCATCATATCCATAAAAGTTGCTGGGGCATTGGTTAATCCAAAGGACATAACCAGGAATTCGTAGTGTCCATACCTTGTGCGGAAAGCGGTCATTGGTATGTCCTCTTCTTTGATCCTTAACTGGTGGTAACCTGACCGGAGATCTGTCTTAGAAAACACTGTTTTTCCCTGTAACTGGTCAAATAAATCGCCGATCCTAGGCAGTGGATACTTATTCTTAATGGTCAACTTGTTCAACTCCTTAGAGTCAATGCACATCCTAAGAGATCCATTCTTCTTCTTGACAAACAACACTGGAGTACCCCATGGCGAGAAACTCGGTTTGATGCACCCCAAATCTACTAACTCCTCCAACTGAATCTTCAACTCCTTCAACTCTGCCGGAGCCATTCTATAAGGTTTCCTAGATACTGGCTCTCCCCTGGTACCAACTCTATAACAAAATCAATCTCCCGCTGCGGTGGCAGCCCTGGCAGATCCGCTAGAAATAAATCTGGAAAGTCGCATACTAATCTGGTCTTCCCCGGTCCAACCGACACAACTCCAGAGGTATCCACAACACTCGCTAGGAATCCTATGCAACATTCCTGCATCAGGCCTCTAGGCTTCAGTGCTGAAATCATAGGTACTCGCAGACCACCAACTGTCCCCACAAATACAAAGGGTACATCCCCTTCCAGTTCAAAAGTCACCATCTTGTGCTTGCAGTTAATCATCGTCCCATACTTCGATAACCAATCCATCCCTAGGATCATATCGAAGTCATCCATCGGAAGCTCAATCAGATCAACAAAAAACTCCATACCATCTACCTCTACTGGCGAAGCTCTAATCCATCTCTTAGAGACCATCAGCTCCCCAGTTGGCAACAAAGTCTGAAAACCCCTAGCATACAATACACTAGGTCTACATAGCTGATCTATCACTCTAGCAGACACAAATGAATGAGTAGCTCAAGAATCAATCAATGTAGTATAAGAAAACCCAGCACTAGAAATCTGACCTGTCACAACCGAGGGGCTAGCCTCCACCTAAGTCTGAGTCAGAGTAAACACCCTGGCAGGAGTGAGACTATCGCTCTACTTCAACTCCTCTTTCCTAACTTGTGTGTAGTCCTTCTTCAGATGATTGGCACTCCCACAGACAAAGAAGGCCCTAATCCTGCCTCACCCTAGTGTCATTGTCTGCACCGAGGACATCTCTAGTTGTCACCTCTGCCCTGACAACCACTAAAAGCACCTCGTGCCCTTCTATCCGAGCTAGGAGGAACAACAGAATATGGGGCCTTTCTCTTCTACTCACTGGAGCCACTACCATGACTGGATCCAATAAAAGGAGGCACTGTCCTCCGGGCATCGTGCCTAACAGTGCTCTCTCTCCAAATCTGGTCCTCAGCCCCCTCAGCTGTAAGGGCCTTATCTACAACCTGAGCATAGGTAGTAGTCTTTGGATCCAAAGTGATCTTCACATCACAGGCGATCATAACATTCAACCCACGTACAAATCTGTCCCTTCTTGTCGCATCCTTTGGCACTAAATCCTGTGCAAACTTCGCCAATCAGTCAAATCTCAAAGCATACTCAGTAATTGTCAACCAGTTCTGAGTATGGTTGATGAACTCATCAACCTTCGCAACTCGAACTGCAACACTGTAATACTTCTCGTTGAATATGTTTCTGAACTCTTCCCAGGTCATAACTGCCACATTCTTCCTCTGAATCACTACATCCCACCAGATGCGGGCATCCTCTCTAAACATGTAGCTAGCACAAGCTACCCTCTCGTTCCCCTCAACCATCATAAAATCCAGAATAAATGAAATCATATTCATCCATTGCTCTGCCCACAGTGGGTCTGATCCACCCTCAAAGGTGGGAGGATGCTGCTTCCTGGACCTCTCATATAAAGGCTCCCACCTATTATCCACAACAAGTTGAACCAGCACTGGCGCCTCAATCTGCTGAACTGGCAACCCAGTGACCTATGGAGGGGCCTGCTGCCTCAACTGTCAAAGTTCTTCCTTTATTCGTTGCAATCTTGCTTCCATCTCAGCAAACATCTGTTGCCAATTCTGTGGGGCAAGTGGAGGGTCCTAACCCTGGTTGTCATCCTCGACCCAACAGCTGGGGAGTCTAGATGATTGTCGAGGCATCTCAACAAATATGCCAGTAATCAACAACGCTGCTCATCAGGCATGATAACAACATCCAAAACCACCTCCCAATCACATCAGCCAACCATAAACAAATATCCACATAACATACAGATAGCATATAACACACAACGGGACATGCCCTGACATCATGCATATGTTAACTCATTCATCATGCTCTTTATGAAATAAGAAGGCAACCAGGGCATTTAAGCACATATTCAAACATATAAGTCAATTATTACCAACTAAGTCGAGCTTGTCAATGACAGCGAGCGTACATGTTCGGTGATTCTCCAGAAACCATAAACCTTGGCTCGCTCTAATACAAAGTTGTAACGCCCTACTACCTTAGAGTCGTTACTAAGTGAGTTTAAAACGTGCAATTAACTTGCTAATCGAGGTTTTAAGAAAATGTGTAATTAAACCATAAACAGAGTCTTGTACTTTGAAAATAATTCCATTCATTGAAAAGCATAAAGCATTTAACATTTGGGATCCCAAAATACTATTTAGAAATATTTACAACTCAAAAATATAACTAAAGTCGGCCAAACGAAAAAATCTAAGTTTAGTACAACCATCACCCAAAAATACCCCTCGCCGTGGCAGCCAGGCAGGCCAAACATGTACGCGCTGCTTCATGCTCTCAGTACTCATGGTTGGTTGACTTTCCCCTTGCCCTTACCTGCACCATAGAGCACCCGTGAGCTGAAGCCCAGCAAGAAAACCCTCACAAGCAAATAACATACGCATAACCAACATTCAGCATATAATCAAGTCGCCAATAGGCTAAACATATACGACCATGTCATCCCAGGCACTTTACTAGGCCCTGGGTTCGCGGTCTACACCGTAAAGATATCCCAGGTATCCTATAGGGTCTCGCCCTGGCAACTAACACTCTGTGTGCTAAACACTGCTCCCGGCCCCTTGCCGTTCTCGGCCTCCGTCGTTCCCGACCCTCGCCGCTCTCGGCTCTTGCCGTTCATTTACATATATGCACACATAGCATAATTAAGCAGATACTTAAACACGTATAAACTCAATCAAAGGGCAACGCCCTGCAACACAATCATATATGGTCGAGCCCTGCAACACAATCATATGGATCGTGTTGTGCAACACAAGCTCTACGGGAACAAAAGTTTTTCTTACCTGTGTCCCGAGCTTTCCAAGCACCAATGTCCCGAGCACAGGCCCCTAGTCCAAGCTTCGCTGAAACCCTAGTCACAATGCACAACAATATCCACCCACCAAGTTCTAATCCATTAAAAAACTTTGGATCATAAATCTAGTCTCCGAGACCATGAATTCTATCAATCCGAGTGATAAAATCCATCCCGAGCCTCAACAATTAAGTTCCTAAGTTAAAACCCACAAGACACCCTGCATTTTGAACTAGGGTCACGGCCCAAACCCTTAAGGGCCACAGCATGCCTCAAAACAGACGATGAACACCTCCCTAGAAAAACACACGGGCCGCAGCATGCTTGGCCAAGCGCCGCGGCGCACCTTAAGATCAGTGGACTCCCCAGGCCTCACGTGCACACGGGCCGCGGCATGCCCCTCCTAAGGTCGCGACTCGATCTGCAAACCCAGAAAAACCCAGCCTTTCCTTAAATTTTTCCCCAAGCTTAACCCAACATTTCACACCCAAAATTACCCCCAACCTCATAATTATGCCCAGAATTCATTCTCATGCAACCTAAACATACCAACAAACTCAAGAACCAATTCTTACACCCATCAAACAATCAAAGCCAATCCTAGAAACCGAACCATGCATACCTAAGTTCTATGGCCCAACACCAGCAGAATTCAGCTTGTTTATCAAGTTTAACACTTACCCTTGAGCTTGATTAGATCCCTGAATTAGTCCTCTAAAGTTCAACTTTGAGTTCCTCCTTTGCTTCCAAGAACATCAACTTTCTTTCTCCTCTTCTTCTCTTGGCTCTAGTTTTCCTTTAGAGCTCCAAAGACAATTCCAGCATAAGCGTAAGTGAAGAAACGTGAAGCACTTTACCCCTGCCAATTCTAACTTATCCTTTAAGCCAATTTCCCTTTTTTCCCTTTAAACCTATCATTAACTCTTAAGTAATCCCAACGGCAATTTGGTCATTTCCCAAATCCCGTTAAGCCCCTGACGACAAAATAATAAATTTCCCCATTGTTCCCTCCTAGACATTCTATCCTTAAATATATCTCCAAATATTTATTTCCATAACCCGATAACCCCATAAAACGTCTAATACCCGAAATACCCCTCGACTCGCCCTGGGTCAGATTTTCGACCCCGTTGTGACTTTCTAGCTCACCGCTCCCTAGGACTGTCTCAGATCGTGCAACACAGATATATCACAAGTATATCATAATATTACAGTTATCACATTTATGCCCTCAACAGGCTAAAATTATAAACATGCCCATAATAACAAAGCGGGGCCCACATGCACATTTAATTAACCTAAACATGCATCACTAATCACATATTCACACAAATTCACATATTATAACAATAAATCACTTTTTTCCCTCCAGGCACGCTAATCAAGGCCCTAAGGCTTATTAGAAAATTTGGGACGCTACAACTATCCCCTCCTTATAGAAATTTCTTCCTCGAAATTACCTGAACAACTCGAGATACCACTCCCGCATTTCTGACTCAAGTTCCCACGTTGCCTCCTCAACCTTGTTATTCCTCCACAGCACTTTCACCAAGGCGATGGTCTTGCTCCGCAATACTTTGTCCTTTCGGTCAAGAATCTGAACCGGCTTCTCCTCATAAGACAAATCCTGGTCTAGCTCCAAATTCTCATAACTCATTACATGCGTTGAATCTGATACATACTTTCACACCATGGATATGTGAAATACATTATGAACCCCTGATAAAGCTAGAGGTATCGCCAACCTGTAAGCTAACTCTCCAACCCGCTCTAGGATCTCGAAGGGGCCAACACACCTAAGGCTCAGCTCGCCCCGAACACCAAACCGTTTCACTCCCCTCAAAGGTGAAACTCTATGAAACACATTTTCACCGACCTGAAACTCTACGCTTCTGCGTCTCAAGTCCGAATAACTCTTATGACGACTCTGGGAGGCGAGCATTCTAGTTATAATCTTCTCAATCGCTTCATTGGTCCTCTGAACCATCTCAGGACCCAAATACCTCCTCTCACCCATCTCATTCCAATGGATAGGTGATCTACACTTTCTCCCATAAAGCATCTCATACAGAGCCACTCCGATAGTCGCCTGATAACTGTTATTATACAAAAACTCAATCAAAGGGAGCTACTTACTCCAAGATCCCCCAAAATCTAGCACACAAGCTCATAGCATGTCCTCCAATATTTGAATCATCCTCTCAGACTGTCCATCTGTCTGAGAATGATAAGCGGCACTTAACCACAACTGTGTGCCCATAGCCTTCTGCGGACTCTCCCAAAACTTGGAGGTGAAGGTGGGGTCCCTGTCGGATACTATCGACCTCGAAGCCCCATGAAGTCGAACAATTTCCTTCACATATAACTCGGCATACTGCTCCACAGTATAAGTCGTCCTGACAGGTAAGTAGTGGGCGGACATGGTATACCTATCCACAATCACCCACACTAAGTCATGTTGTGCCACGATCTTCGGCAAAGCAACCAGGAAGTCCATGGTAATATCTTCCCACTTCCACTCTAGAATCCCTAGAGGCTGCAGCAACCCTGCTGGCCTCTGATGTTCAGCCTTGACCCGCTGACAAGGGAAGCACTTGGCCACATAATCCACCACATCCCTCTTCATGCCCGACCACCAATACAAAGATCTGAGATCCTGGTACATTTTCGTAGTACCTGGATGTAAGGAATAGGGAGTGTTATGCAATTCATCTAAGATCTCCCCCGGATATTAGAATCCATCGGAACACAGATCCGACCCTTTTACTTCAGTAACCCTATCTCCGAGATAGAGAAGTCCTTAGCCGCTCTGACTAAGGCGTTCCCTCTGTGACCTCTCAACTGGGAATCCTTCCCTTGTGCCTCCTTGATCCTCTCAAGGAGTGTAGACTGAAGAGTGATGTTCGCTAACCGACCAACCACCAACTCTATTCCCGCTCTAGTCATCTCCTCAGCTAACTTATCAAATATCAGACTCAATGGATCAGCCACTACATTAACCTTCCCATGATGGTATAGGATTTCACAATCATAATCCTTAAGCAACTCCAGCCACAGTCTCTGACGCATATTCAGATCCTTCTGAGTAAAGAAGTACTTCAAACTCTTATGGTTGGTGTATATCTTGCACTTCTCACCATATAGATAATGTCTCCAAATCTTAAGTGCGAATACCACCGCTGCTAATTCCATATCATGCATGAGATATCTCTGCTCATACTCCTTTAACTGTCTCGATGCGTAGGCTATCACCTTACCAGAGTGCATCAACACAAACAGAATGGCCCCAGTATAATTAAAAGAACTGAAGGTGCAACTACAGGAGCTATTAGATTTAGGTTTTATCTGATCTAGATTCTCACTGTGGAGTGCACCAGTTCTGTGTGTGAAGAAGAAGGATGGTTCTCTGAGGATGTGTACTGATTAGAGAGAACAGAATAAGTTAACAATTAAGAACAAGTATACTCTACCAAGGATAAATGATTTGTTTGACCATTTGCAAGGTAAAATCGTATTCTCAAAGATAGACCTTCAATCTGGTTATCATCAGCTGAGGGTTAAGGAGGGAGATATACCAAAGACTGCCTTTTGCACTAGATATGAGCATTATGAGTACTTAGTCATGTCCTTTAGGTTGACTAATGCCCCAGCTGCTTTAATGGATTTGATGAATAGAGTGTTCAAGGATTATTTGGACCAGTTTGTGATCGTCTTCATTGTAGATATTCTGGTTTATTCTCAGTCAGAGTCAGAACATGAGCATCATCTGAGGTTGGTTCTACAGAGACTGAGGGGACACAGATTGTTTACAAAGTTCAAGAAGTGTGAGTTCTGGTGATCTCATGTATCTTTCCTTGGGCACATTGTCTGTAAGGAGGGGAACAAGGTGGACCCAGCCAAGATTGTGACAGTCAGGGATTGGCCAAGGCCAAAGAATGCTTCAAAGGTTAGGATCTTCCTTGGGTCGACAGGATATAACAGGCATTTCGTGGAAGGGTTCTCAAAGATTTCCACTTCATTGACTGAACTGACACGCAAGAATCAGAAGTTTGTGTGGTTAGACAAATGTGAGAACAACTTCCAAGAACTGAAGCAGAGGTTGATTACAGATCTAGTTCAAAGTCTTCGACAGATCAGTAGAAGTTTTTGATATACTGTGATGCCTCACATCAGGGTTTGGGTTGTGTACTTATGTAGTAAGGTAAGTGATTGCTTATGCCTCACGTCAGTTGAAAGAGTATGAATAGAGGTACCCCACTCATGATTTAGAATTGGCAGCAGTGTTCTTTGCATTAAAGGTATGGAGGCATTACCTTTATGGGGAGAAGTGTGAGATTTACACTGACCACAAGAGCCTGAAGTACTTTTTCACACTAAAAGATCTAAACATGAGACAAAGGCGTTGGCTACAGTTTGTGAAGGATTATGATTGTGAGATCTTGTATCATCCAGGGAACGCCAATGTGGTGGCAGATGCTTTAAACCGGAAGGGTCCGGGATAGATTTTTAGTGCAAGACTGATATCCAGAGAGTTAGCAGAGGTTATCACCAGAGCTGTTATAGAGTTGTTGGTAGGACCGTTGGCCAACATTGTGCTACAGTCTATGTTGTTGGAAAGAATAAAGGAAGGTTAGTTGAGTGACCCACAAATGATCAAGATCATAGAGGATGTCTTAGCTGGAGTGTCTAGGGACTATACAGTGTCAGATATGAGCATATTGAGATACAAGGGTCGAATATGTGTTCCGATGGACACTGTTATCAGATGAGAGATTCTAGATGAATCTCATACTACTCCTTACTACATCCAGGCACCACGAAGATGTATCAGGATGTAAGATCGTTGTATTGGTGGCCTGTAATGAAGTGGGATGTGATAGAATATGTGGCTAAGTGTTTGACATGTCAACAGGTCAAGGCTGAGCATCAGAGACCAGCAGGGCTATTAAAGCCTTTGGACATCCCAGAGTGGAAATGGGAAGATATCACGATGGATTCCGTGGTGGGGTTACCCAGGACTATGGGTCAACATGATTCCGTGTGGGTTATCGTGGATCGATACACCAAGTCAGCTCACTTCTTACCAATGAGGACAACTTATACAGTTGACCAGTACGCAGATCTCTATGTGAGAGAGATTGTTCACCTTCATGGGGCACCGAGGTCGATCGTGTCAGATCGGGACCCCACATTCACCTCTAAGGTTTGGGGAAGTTTGCAGAGGGCCATGGATACACAGCTGATGTTCAGTACTGCTTATCATCCTCAGACAGATGGACAATCTGAGAGGAGGATCCAGGTATTAGAAGACATGATGCGAGCATGTGTGCTGGAATTTGGTGTGTCCAACATTAAGTATTTGCCTTTGATAGGTTTTTCATACAACAACAACTATCAGTCGACCATTGGGTGGCTCCTTATGAGATGTTGTATGGTAGGAAATGCAGGTCTCCCATTCATTGGGATGAGACAGTAGAAAGGAGATACTTGGGTCCTGAGGCATTTCAGAGGACCAATGCGACCATTGAGAAGATTAGAGCTTGGATGCTCACTTCTCAAAGAAGACAGAAAAGTTATGTTGATCTCAAACGCAAGAACGTAGAGTTCCAAGTGGGAGACTATGTCTTCCTAAGAGTCTCGCCGTGGAAAGGGGTGAGAAGATTTGGGAAGGAGGGCAAGCTGAGCCCTAGATTCGTAGGTCCATTTGAAATCCTAGAGAGGATTGGTCAGGTGGCCTATAGGTTGGCCTTACCTCCGGCATTGTCAGTCGCGCATAATGTATTTCACATTTCAACTCTTCGGAAGTATGTGTCAGATGTGACTCGTGTGTTGAGTTATGAGGATCTGGAGCTTGAGGCAGATCTCTCCTATGAGGAACGACCAGTCAAGATACTAGATAGAAAGGACAAGGTCCTAAGAAATAAAACTATACCTTTGGTTCAAGTATTATGGAGGAACAACAAGGTCGAGGAAGCGACCTGGGAGCCGGAGTCGGATATCCAGAGTTAGTATCCTGAGTTGTTCAGGTAAATTTCAGGGACGAAATTTTGGTAAGAAAGGGATAGTTGTAATGTCTCGAATTCCCTAATGTGGCTTAGTACCTGGATTAGGGGGCCAGGAGGGCCATAATTGATTTATTGCGTTATTATGTGATTATATGCATGATTATGTGGATTGTATTATTATATGGCTTTATTTGTATATTTATGTGCATGTATGTGATATATGGGTGAGACCACATTATTATATGGATATTTTTGAGCTATTCGGCATGAGACGATCCTAGGACATGAGTTAGTGGTTTTGTTATAACGGGGTTAATCACTGGGCTCGGGCTGAGCTGAGGGATAATTTGGTACTTAGTACATTACCGGGAATGAGTGGGTAATGGGAAATGATTTGATAATTATTTGAAGATATTGGGAGTAACGAGAATTGAGGGCCATTAATTATGATTAACGGGGTAGGTGGTAATGAAAAAATTTCCCTTGGGTGGCTTTGAGGGATTAGATTGGCCCTAGGGGTATTTTAGTCATTTTAGGTTTTTAGATAGACTTAACCAAAGGTTGGCTGTAGAAAGAACCAAGGCAACAAAACAGGGCTTTCTTTTTCTCTCTCTCAATCACTTCCTCTCTCTCTTTCTTGGTGTGCCTTTAAGCTTTAGACCTTCATTGCTTAAAGTCAAGCTGAGGAACTCTTTTGCTAAGGGAATTAACAAGTTTTAGGCAAGTTTGGGAGCTGTAATGTCTTAGAGAACAGCTAGGAATTGCAATAACAATGGTAATTCAAGGTTAAACTTTGTTTTACTTAAGGTTTTTGAGCTTTGAAACAATAAGCTGAATTTTTGTATTTGGTAGGTAATTTGTTGAGTTTGAAGTTGTGTTTTGATGTTTATGGTCTGTTGAAAATGTCTTGCATTTGAGTTTTGAAGTTGGGATATGTTTGGATAGGTTTATGGTGAGATTCGGTTTGAGAAAAATGATGGAAAAATATGAGTTCCAGGTCGAGTCGTGGCTTTGTTCTTGGGCACTGTGGCTCAAGTTGGACAAAGGAGAAGATGGTGCTACTGGGCTATTTGAGTCGCGGTGCTAGTTAGGAGCGCCGCAGCGCTAATGCAGTCAGAGAGGGCTTTGGGCCCCTAACTTGAGCGGGGTCGCAGCTCAAGTGCTTGGGGTCCCAGCTCAAAATGGAAATTTAGCCAAAATATGTTTTAAGTGACAGAAACTCGAAGTTAAGGGCTCGGGATCGAACCTAATACCCGATTTAGTAGAATTGGACATTCCGGAGGCTAGGACTTGGTCTGGGAACCTTTAATTGCTAATTGTAGATGGGATTTCATATTTTCTTATGATTAGATGACCCTTAAGGGTTAAGGTCAGGATCATTCTCAAGGGTCGTTCTTAACTTATTTTACACTCGAGTTTGAGGCAAGAAAACTACGCCCATTATGTGACATACATGATTATTATTGAAGCATTTTGATTGCTCTATACTTGGATATCTGTTGCATGATGAATGCTTGCTTGCATTGTTTATCTGAGCAACGCACTGACTTAGTAGTCACAAATGACAATAGTGTTAAGTGCTAGTCGTGAAGCTCTGACTTATTAGTCAGGATCGGCAATAGTACTGGGTGCTGGTCATACGAAATTGACTTATGAGTCAAGAGTGGCAATAGTGCATTGAACGCTTGTCGATATGATTAGATCTAATCTGCAAGATCATTATATGCTCATCCGACCTATTGGTCGAAGAAAACTAAAGCGCTTGGCTAGTCTTTGACTAGTTACTCAGAGCCAAGGCTAAGGTGACTTGATGGTCACATGGCTTAGGGTGCAGGACTCCAGGATGTCTTATTAGTCATCTATTCACGGCGCAGGACCCCAGAATGACTTAATAGTCATTAATCTAGGGCACAGGACCCCAGAATGACATAACAGTAGTCTAATTAGGGCATATGACCCCAGAATGACTTAACAGTCATCATCTGGTTAGGGCTGAAAGCCCCAGAATGATCATTTATTAATACTTGTATACATGCAGTAATAAGTTTTCTTGCTGAGCCTTGGCTCACGGGTGCTATGTCATGCAAGTAAAGGGAAATAAAAGCTTACCCAACCTTGAGTGGAGAGCTTAGGTAGCGATGTGTACATATGCGTCCGCTTGATTACCACGACCAAGGTGTTTCTCAGGGGAACTAGGGTTTAACCCTATTTTTGCTGCTTAGGTCAGCGGATTGTAATGTTTGAACTGTAATGACCATTTTGGATTGTAAACAACTTTGTAAACACTTTTATGGGATCCCACGCATAGTTTAACATTTTAAATAAAATATATCCATTCCTTTTGATTGAGATTTTAACCCTGGCCCATTAATAATCCTTTGATGGACATTTATGGCCTAGTGACTCGTTCACCGAGTTAAGCACTATTTAAATTACAAACTGTGACGGTCCCTTGGTAGTAGGGCATTACAGGTGACATCCCTTCTCCAATGAACCTGTAAATAACTCTAGAGCATGGCTTCAAGTCATTGAGAGACAACTTTATCTTTTCAAAAGATGACTTTTAGATAATATCCACGGAGCTTCCCGTATCAACTAGGTACCTCTTCACCTTCATATTTGCAATCTAGACTATAATGACGAGCGGGTCATTAAGAGGATTCCTGACGTGTCCAACATCATCCTCTATGAAAGTAAGAGACTCATGCTTGTACCAAGGATTCTTTAGAGGTCGCTCCTCAACAGTCATGACATCTGATGTTGCAACCAACTCATGTTGAAGTGTCCGGGCATATCTCTCCCTTGCTTTGTTACTGTCCCCAGCTAAGTGTGGACCTCCACATATTGTGTCTAAGGTGAATTCCACAAGCTCAGGTTGCAAGAGTTGAGATCGATGTCATTTGAACCCATGATTTTTGTTGCTTCCTTCTCCTTGGGGTTTCTCTGCTTGGTACTTTTCAACTTGCCCCACCAGAGAAGAAATTCTATCTCGTCTTTGAGGTGATTTCATTCATGCGTATCGTGACCATAATCTCCATAGAAATGACAACACTTATTCATGTCTCTCTTACTCATCTCTTTCCTGATGAGAGGAGGCTTCTGGTAGGGAACCTCCTGATGACTTGCAAGATATATTTATGCCCGGCTGGTCGAGAGAGTGGTGTAATTTGTGAACCGAGGTTCATACTTGGTTGGCTTGTCATTTGATCCTGAATTAGCTTTCTTCTCTTCATGGAAGTCAGACTTGTTATTCCCACGTTTCTTTCCACCATTTTCACAATTTCCACTATTTTGACCGTTTCCACCATTTTGTGGAGGGTCAATTGATCCGCTCGAATTGTTTATGCCTTTCTCCTCTTTCTCAATTGCATCATCCAATTTCATATACTTGTCTGCCCAGTCAAGAAATTGTTGAAGTGTTGAAATTGGGTTTCTATGAATACTATCCCACAAGGGGCTCCGGTAAGTGATTCCAAAGGATATGGCAACCATCTTCCCCTCATCTCATACAGCGGTTGCTCTGTTGGCCTCTCTCATGAATCTCTGTGTGTAATTCTTTAGAGATTCATCCTTTCCTTGTTTGATATCGGCCAAGTGGTTGCCATAAATTGGTGTAGTCCAGGCAGCACTAAATTTTCTACAAAACTCTTTCCTAAATGTGTCCCATGTTGGTTTTTATAGATCAAATAAGAGATTATGCGCAACAGAACAACAATCAAAATTGTTAATTTAATTCCATAAGATTTCTAGATCTACTTCTTCACATGCATATATATATATTGAACCAAAGACATGAATAGAAAATTACCTCAGGTCCTTCCTTGCTGCTATCTTTTTGTATGGCAAAAATCCTTGAGATATCACACCAAAATCTTCCAAAATGTTTTGAGCACACAAGGAACGAGTATGGGCTCGCTATACAAAATAATAGGCAAAATCTATTTATCAGATGTTCTCAACACATGAAATCTGATAAAGTTTGGACCTAAGTTTGTGAAGAACAGTGACCTTTGCTTGTATCACTGTTCTCTTTTTCTCAGAGAGATTTCAAGATATTTTTCTATCCCTAAGTTTGTGAAGAACAGTGACCTTTGCTACACGTGTACCACATGCCAGGGATGGCATGTGATTTTTCCCAATTTTTATTATTATTTAAATATCAAAAATCCCAAAAATAAATTAATTATATTTTTGTTAAATCAAATAATTAATTAATTCTAAATTAATTAATTACACATAATTATACAATAATTATGTTTGATGCATAGAAAAATATTTTACTTATCAAATAAGTCCTTTTGCCCATTTTTGTATTTACCTTTGTGAGTGTTTGTTTGAGCCATTTCAGGGACCATGGACCTATAACATTAAGCTCCAATAAATTGAAACTAAATAATTAAACTCTTTAATTATAATAGTTAATTTATTAATTCTGATATTTCTCCACTATAAATTCAGAATTGCACTATTTATGTTATAGATATACTTTTACAGAAATCTTATCTTAAGTCGTCCATTGATATAATCATTTTACAATAGTTCAACCCTCTAATTAATTAGTTCAGAAATTAGAATGGAACAATTACCATTTTACATTTTTAATTTACTTCTTATTCCTCAAGTACCATTAATTCACTAGTGAATAATTAATCTATAATCTAATTATAGATTTGAGCTCAAAATCATTCAGTTCCAAAATTAACCCTTAAGGGAACTAATATATGATTCCTTAGGAAAGATTAGATTCCGTGTTGTTGATACATGTTCCCAGCCATCCATGATATTAAATCTCTAAAACAAAGTCATTAGCCTCATTCTATGAAGAGACCTTAACGAATGAATCAAAAGATTTAATAAACATGAACACGAGTTCATGAACACTCAGGATTTAGGTTGATCTATACATGATCATCAGTTATGATCTGAATTACAAGTCTTTACTGTTAAATGGTTTTTGGATAAAGACTTTTATTCATATCGGTCCATGTCATATATAATCATATTATATAAAGCACCTTTACCGAGATGTCTTACCACATCAATAATCTGAATCTAGATTATTTGTATCATCATGATACTCAACAAACCGTACTTACAACTCCAATTAAAGAATTCCATAACTTTAATTTGTTGTTGTTTGCTATTTTTATTCATTCATGTGATCTTAATTCTCTCATACTAATACAAGATCACATCCTCAATAATGAATATGGAATTTTTCTAATATTTACAAAATTATTCAAATAATAATTTAACTATCTAAATATAACAATAATAATAAACCATTGTATTTATTTATTCATAGAAATAAATGTCTTTTACATGCTTTTATGACACACTCATAACATCCCATGAGGTAATGAATTTGGCTTAAAATTCCAATACCATTCCTGGGCATTATCTGACAGTGTAGTTGGAAGGACTCTGCACTGATAATCATAACACACCATGAGCAGTTCCATATGATCCTCAAATTTGCCAACATGTCTGATGGGAACTTCTTTTTCTGTACATACCGATAGCACCGGTGCTTTATATTTTGTCGACGGCTGGGCCGATTTGATCCGACTACAAAATGGACTGCAACTCTTGTGGTCTATTGCATCTAGCCAGGAAGGTCATTTAGAAAAGCCCGTACTGTAGCTGTTAGGGCCTCAAGCTAGGCTTGGATGGCTAGTACAACTAGCAAGGCTCCAATATTTTGAACTCCTGGTCGGCCATTTCCATCTGGTGCATTATCCTCAAGTATTTCTACTTGATCGGCAGGGTGGACAAGATCTTGCCCTTCGACCTGGGCAGTCTTCCTCTCGGTGCTGATGAAATCCATTAGATCCTTCACGGTAGCATGTCCTCTTAACTAATTTAACACTGTACTTATGATTTTTTAGAGGGCTTACTACACAGAACCTACTCCTTCCCACTACGCTGCTGGCCAGGATGCAGCGACGACTTTTCAAAATAGTCCGGGCAGTCCCTTCCTCCTTCTCATTGATCGTTGCCCTCTTTTTCCTTTGACCGATCGGTTTGATGGCCATTAGCCTCATCTCGACCATATCCGTCTTTGTATTGTGGATTTTTCTTATCTTGAGGAGCTCTGGTCTGGTTATTCTCGGGCAGGGTTTTCTTACTACCCAACCGGTGACTTCCCGATCGAGAAGTTTTTGACCAGTGGCTTTTGAAAGGGGTTCGAGAATTATCCCTTTGTGTTGACGCAGTTATAGAGCAGACTTCATCATCTGCTTGACAAGTAATATTGGTTCAACTTCGATCTGGTCCCCGAGAAGCAGCCTTGCCAGCAGGGGACTTCTGACCAGCATTATCGTTTCTTGCTTCCTGGGCAGCTGCTCATGTCGCAGCCTGGGCATTGACTTGGGCTAATTGAGTAGCTGCTTCAAGAGCAAGTGTTGTGTCACAATGTCACCAGTCGACTTCCTCTTGTCGTCATCTGATCTCTTCGCTTCTAGCGTCCATGTCTCGATTTTATTGTTCAAATTCAGCCTTCTACCTGGCTATTTATTTGGAAAACGACTCATGTTCGGCATTGAATTGCAACATATCTTCCTAAAAAATCCCCCATGGCTTCTTGGAGTTGTTCGACCTCTGGGGTTATCTCCTCGAAAGTGACCCTAGGCTTAGTATCAGGGTCCTTAGGCGCAAGACCTTCTGGTCTAACATTTCCATTTGTAGTTGATGCTCCGGACTTCTTGGGCACCATAATGGTAGGATGGTAATGTGTTTCTTCTATTCAGGCTTTCAATGAAAGCACGAAAAATGTTGACCATGATTTTGGCCAACTGCGAGTAGACGCAAAAACGACAATAAGCCTAATATCCTTGAATAGAAAATAAAACGACACGACCAATTTTATAGTGGTTCAGCTCCAGTTTATTGATAATAGCCTAATCCACTTTGAGTTGTGATATATGAACCCATACTTAAGATCAGATGAACCTAAGCCAACTGAGTTTCTTAAGAATAAGTTGCAAAATACTATGTTTCTCTCTATAGGTTTTCTAAGAAAATGTCTCAAGAATTCCCCCAGTAAAAGTTCCAAGAATCCCCTCAAATGATGCCATGAGCTCTTTATTTATAAGCTCATGCATCGTACATGATATGTCTCCCGCTTTGATTGATTCCTTGGTTGTTTTAACCAATTTTAATGAATAAAATAATAAATGAATTTATGATACAACAATATGGCTACTACTTAGAGATATCTGAGAGATTCGAGCGATAGTTATGGGCAAGTTGGGTTGTAGTTGTTACTAAGATTCATAAAAAAAGTCACTGGACAGCTAACTCTTAAGACTCTGACATACCCGGTTGGCGAAATGTTCCTTCTGATGTAGCTGGTCGGGTAAACCTCCCTTTCGATGTTGTTGGTCGAGTAAACCTCCCTTCTGATGTTTTTGGTCGGGTAAGACACTCCCTGACAAGGTAAATTCATACCTGGCTGGGTGAATCACTTCCTGGCCAGGTAAATTCTTACCTGGTTGGGTAAATCACCTCCTAACCATTGAAATGACGACTCAGTAGGTCATCTTCTAACCTTTACACTTACCTTGGCCAACATGTTCATTGAACATTATTGTGCCACTTGATGACCATGCATTGCCATGTGTCACTTTTGATTGCCACGTCATTCAACTAAAATTTTGGGGATAACACCTTGGAATTCCAAATTCCACCAACCTCCAAGGTTGTTACCAATGTTTAATTGGATGTTTATGGAATTAAAGTGGAGATTTGTGAGTTACTTAGGATGTTAGAACCGTTGAATTTGGAAAAAATATTAAAATTAGTTTTGGCTATCAGCCCCACTGGCTGCAGCCAGGAGTATCAGTGGTCATGGCCACTGGACTCTGTCCCCCAGGCCACGGGCAGGGATAAACAGTGGTTGTGGCCATAGCCTATTTTCAGCACATTTTTTGTGCAATTTTCCAAATGGTTCCAAATAACTCCCAATTGATTTTGTAACCCCCAAACACATTATTGAGGTTAAAACCAAGTCACGAACAACCATTTCACTTATGGCTTTGAGAAATTCAAATTAAAATTGTTTTCAACAAATCTACACAATAATGGGCAATATTTGGGAGTTACAAATTTGTTACTGAAATTGTAGCTATCAAATATGTTATACATTTGAATACTACACACTATTCAAATATTGTAACTCTCATTTTGTATGTTACAACATGTGACACTCTTTGTCACATTTATTTAATCTAAACATTATATTATAAAATAATATAACATTCCCCCACTAGATTAAATAGTTATCTATTGTAACACTTATTTAATCAGTCAACATTATATTTAAAAATATTACATATCCCCCACTTGATTAAAAAATAACTCTCTCTAATAGAAGTCATTGCATTGGGGCATAAAGTAAAGTGTTCTTAAACTTGTACTTTACTATAGTGTAATTATCACAAAATTTGTTGAAAATTTGGTTGGACAAGGCATTGAACCATCTTTCCTTGATAACAAATTGGTAATAACACACACACCTTTTCCATGTTCATTTGAGACCTCTATGTCTCGCTTTGCACCATTAATGGCCATGTGAACTTTCCATTCGTAGACGTTCTTGAGAATACTCCCAATTCTCATGAGAGGCGACACCACTCCTAGGTCCATATAGGTAGAACTCTTACAGTATTTTGTTACCAAAAATACTTGTCTATACAAGAGTGAATTCTATTAAAAAAACCTCTTGGTTTTAACCCTCAATTTGGTAACTCACAAGTACTCAACATCTCAGATGGGACTGTTTTAAGTACGACTAATATTCACTTGATTTATTTGTTATTACCTATTGAATCTAACACTACTTGAGTAACTATTATTAAGATAAATTAACATCAATTGTGAATCTCTTTAGGGATTTTATGTCCCATCCCTCGAGATGATGTTGCCACTAAATCTCTCATTAGTGGCTTAGTGAAAGGATCCGCCAAGTTTTCACTTGTTCTCGCATAGGATATTGAGATGACTCCTCTTTGAACCAATTCCCTTACATATCCATGTCTTAGACTAATGTGTCTAGACTTTCCATTATACACTTCGATGTATGCTCTAGCCAATGTTGCTTGGCTATCAAAATGTATCAATATAGTGGATAAATTCTCTTTGATTAGAAGTATCTCCATCAAGAGATCCCTTAACCATTCAGCCTCTTTGCTGGTAGCAGTTAGAGCTACGAACTCTACTTCCATAGTGGAATGAGATATACATGTTTGTTTCTTGGAACCCCAAGAAATTGCACCCCCACTAAGTGTAAAAACCCAAGCACTGGTGGACAAGTTTTCCCCAAGATTGGATATTCAGCTTGCATCTATATATCCGTCTAAGATTGAAGGAAATTTGGAGTACTGAACGCTTAGTCCTTTGCTTTTCTTGAGATAACCTAGGACTCTCCCAATAGCCTTCCAATGATCCACACTTGGATTACTTGCAATCCTACTAAGTTTACTTACCAAAAATGCTATATCACTTCTAGTTCATTGGGAAGCGTACATAAGACTCCCTATAGCACTTGTGTACTCCAATTGAGCCATTGCTCTTCCTTCATTCTTCTCTAGTTTTACACTATGGTTGAATGGAGTATTGGCATCTTCAACCTTGAGATGGTTAAATTTGTCCAATAGTTTCTCAATATAGTGGGCTTGCCCTAACACAAAACCCCCATTATTTTTCTTCACCTTGTTACCAAGTATGGTATCACTACTACAAATATAGGCTCTCTCTGTGGTTTTTTTTCAACAATAAACAAAAAGGGTAGAGAAAAGGTTTGAAAGAGTTGAAAAATTATATTTAATGTCTGCGCCCTACTTTATTGCAGTTTTAAAAAAAACGCAGTGAAAAGTTTGAAGTGGGACACTTTTCTCTGCAGTTTTGAGTATAGAACCGTGGAGAAAAGCCTTCCCTCTTCCTACATCAACCCGAGACCCTACTCTTCCCTCTCATATTGCATTTTTCATTTTCACAGAGAGCCATACATGGTACTCCACCACCGTCCCCAGCCACGGGTAAGCCCCATTTTGTTCATTTTTTTTTTTTTTCATTTTCTTGCATATTAAAGCTTGAAATCATGTAAATATACTTAATCTTGATTTATTTTTAAGTTTTAGTGTAAAAATGAAGAAATATTAAGTAGGTTTAATGGGGGTTTCAATGTATGTTTATATGGTTATTTTCAAAGTTTTTTCTAACATTTTTGAAAGTTTATATAGGATTAAAAGACATTTTCATTGTTTAAAACATGTTTTGATCAATAAAACTTTATTTTTTTTAATGTATATTTCGGTTTTTGGGTATTTTTTGTATTATTTTATTTATAATAATGTTGTTTACATAATTTTTTCTATTAAAATATTATTGCTTACATAATTTTGTATATTATTTAGGTAATGGTTTTTTCGAAGTATACTTTTGTTAATTGTATTATTTTAGGATCAATTCAATTACCATATATTTACTAATGTTTAAATTTTTATTGTAGGAAATATTTTTTTGAGTGTGAGGTGTGTTGAAATTGTTGAAGATTAATTTTGAAGGTGAGTAATAATTACTACTTAATTTTTTTATTTTTATTTTTATTTTTTATATTTACAAACTATTATTAGAGGAGTTTGAATATATTAGATATTCATCCATAGTGAAGTAGGTTCTGAGATAAAATTGTGTGCTGCGGAGATAACAGAAGGTTGATAACATGTGTGTCTTAGTGAAGTAGGTTCTGCGAATTATGTGTGTGCTGCGGCGACTTATGGTTGAGAACATGCATGTTGTCTGTTATATGTTTTGTTTGATGTGAATTTATAGGTAGATAACTTGGGATATGCTATAAATACAGAGGAAACTCTGCCCAATTTTTTTTTATAATATTAATTGAACATGTTTTATAAGTTAATATATGTAATAATTATGTTTTTGTTTGTGTTGAAATTGTAAATACATATGAATTTTTGATATGTTATAGAAATAAATGAAACTCTGCCCATTTCATTTTATAATTTATTAATTGAACATAATTTTTTCAATTACAATATTAATTTTCTTTTCATTATCGACTTAGGAATTAGGTAGATATTATCATTATGGATAAGTCATGGATTCTTGAGAATAGAGAAACACAACAATTTCAAGACGGATTCAACCAATTTTTAGAATTTTTCAAAACAAATTGTAGTGATCGAGAAAGAATTCATTGTCCATGTATAGATTGTGGTAATGGATCAAAAGGAAATATTACCATGATAAAAAATCATGTCTTTTATTGGGGATTTGATACAAGTTATCGTACATGGTATTGGCATGGGGAATCTTTGAAAAATAATAATCCATATCCATTCGGGAGACGAGGAATTGATGATTGGGTTATAGTGATTTTGACGATCATCCTATGGAATTGCTTGATGAAGCAAAAGAAGAGTTTGTTGATGATCCTTCAAAATTCGATAAATTGGTTAGAGATGCAGATAAACCATTATTCAATAGTTGTCTTAAACAAAGATTACCAACAATCGTAAAATTTTACAACATAAAAGCAGAAAATGGAGTTAGCGATAAATGTTTTAGTCAATTTTTAGCTACTTTTAAAGAGATTTTGCTGTCAGATAATTGCTTCCCTGAATCTACGTATGAAGTGAAGAAAACTTTAAATTGCATAGGCTTGAACTATGAGAAGATCCATGCATGACCGAACAATTGTGTGTTATATTGTAAAGAGTATGCAGACATGGACACTTGCCCAGAATGTGATTCACCCCGCTACAAACCTAACAAGAGCAAGGAGATTAGGAAACTTATTCCTCAGAAAGTGATGTGGTACTTGCCTTTGATTCCGCGGCTTAAGCGATTATATCGAAGTGCAGAACACTCTAAAAACTTAATATGGCATGAGACTAGGCGAGTGAAAGATGGTAAACTTCGACATCCTGCAGATTCATAGGCTTGGAAAAAATTTAATAACTTAAATCCTTAATTTAAAACTAAAGCAAGACATCTTTGTTTAGGTCTAGCTGCCGATGGTGTAAATCCACATAAATCTCTAAGTATTAGGCATAGTTCGTGCCCTGTCTTCCTTGTTATGTACAATCTTCCTCCGTGATTAGTGATGAGAAGAAAGTTTTTTATGCTCACGTTAATGATTTCAGGCCCAAAACAACCGGGACACGATATAGATGTTTATTTGGCACCATTAATTGATGATTTGAAAGATATGTATGAAAATGGTGTTAAGGCATATGATGGTTTTAAGAGAGAAGTCTTTAACATAAAAGCTATTTTGTTGTGGACTATTAATGATTTCCTAGCTTATGGTAACCTATCAGGGCTAAGCACAAAAGGTTACCAGGGATGTCCAATATGTTGCACTAACACAAGGGCTATTCGTCTATCGAATGGGCACAAAATTTTTTATATGGGTCATAGACGATATTTGCCCCTAAATCATCATTATAGGGAAAAAAAAAGCATTTTATGGTGATAAAGAACAAGGTGTTGCTCCTTTGCCACTTTCGGGGCAACAAATTCTTAAAGAAGTAGAGAAAATTGATTTCAAGTATGGAAAACTACAAAAAAACAAGAAAGTAAATGGATGTTTCCAAAGGAAATCAATTTTTTTTCGTCTCCCTTACTGGAAAGATTTACTTGCTCGACATTGTTTGGATGTCATGCATATAGAAAAAAATCTGTGCGAAAGTATTATAGGTATATTACTTGATATTCCCGGTAAAACTAAGGATGGTATAACTAGTCATTTAGATCTTGTTGAAATGGGTATACAAACTGATTTATCACCTGAACAGAAAGGTAAACGCACATATTTACCTCTTGTTTGTTTCACGTTGTCTAGAGAAGAGAAAAAAGTTGTATGTAAATCATTTGCAGAGATGAAAGTGCCTGATGGCTATTCATCAAACATTCGAAACTTGGTATCCATGGGAGATTTGAAGCTGATGGGTATGAAATCACATGACTCTCATATGTTGATGCAACAATTACTTCCGACTGCTATTCGGTCAGTATTACCGAAAAAAGTTCGAGATTGTTTGACGAATGTTTGCATATTCTTCAATCATTTATGAGGAAAAGAATTAGAAATGAAAAAATTGGATGCATTGCATTGTAAGATGGTGGAAACTCTATGCAACCTTGAAATGTTTTTTCCGCCATCCTTCTTTGACATTATGATACATTTAATGGTTTATCTAGTAAGGGAAGCCAAGTTGTGTGGACCAGTTTAGGCTAGATGGATGATCCATTTGAAAGAAGTATGAAGGTGTTGAAAAGTTATGTGCGTAATCATTATCGTCTTGAAGCCAGTATGGTTGAATGTTATATATCAGAAGAGGTAGTAGAATTTTGCTTAGAATACATGAGTGGGGTTGAGGCAATCAAAATCAGCAAACCACGAAATAACTCAGATGGTGTTGATAAAGGACTACGAGGGAACGGAACAGTGATCACCGTGTCTAGGGCAGAATTAGATCAAGCTCAATTAGTTGTGTTGCAAAATAATCTTGAGATTCAATCATATATAATGTAAGTAGATAATATATTTCAATCATATAAATTAGAGTAGTGATTTTCTTTTTGTTGTTTAAACTGTGTTATTTCTTTTATGTTTCAGTGATCACATAGAGTTATTACAGTCGATCATTCCAAACAAGGTTAAAAATAAACAAAAATGGGTTATAGATGAGCATAATAAAACGTTTTGCCAGTGGCTGAAGAATACAATTTTGACGAAGTTGGGAGAAAAAAATCATGGACTGTCGACTGAGTTGAAGCGCATATCTCTTGGAGCAAGCATTGATGTAATAAAGCATCAAGCTTACATTGTCAAAGGGAAACAATTTCATACTAAGTTAAGAGATGATGCTCGGCTGGTTCAAAATAGTGGAGTAAGTGTAGTTGCAGAAGCTATACATTTTGCCAGTGCAAAAGATAATAACCTAATTTCAGGCACAATGACACACTACAGGATTTTTGAAGAAATATGGGAGTTAGATTATTCATTATTTTGTATTCCTCTTCTTAAATGTTCTTGGGTAGACAACAATACTGGCGTTAAAACTGACGAACTTGGATTCACTCTTGTTGATTTAAGTAAGAAGGGAAGCAAGAACGATCCTTTTATCATGGCTGCCCAAGCAAAACAAGTGTTTTATATACTTGATCCAGTTAATGATAAATGGTCCATCATTTTATCCGTTCCCGAGTAAAAGTTCTCAGAAAAAGAAGATTACGATGAAAATTATGATTTATATCATGACTATTTCATTGTTGGACAATCGATACATGAACAAGTTGAGAATATTCAGGATAATGATAATGATAGCGATACCGATGATCGTGATTATCTTAGAAACGACATCGAAGAAGGAATATGGGTCGATTGTGAATCGACCAAAAATAAAATAAGAAAAAGAAGAAAACATGTTTATTAAGTTATATAATTCATTAATACTTGTGATTATTTATTTGTATAATGCATTAACACTTGTGATTATTTATTTGTATAATGCATTAACACTTGTGATTATTAATTTGTGTGTTGCAGATGGTGGATAAAAGAGATGACAAAGAGAAACATTAGGTTCGTGGTAAAACAAGAATGAGTTACATGACCCAACAAAAAGCCAAAGGAATCAAGAAAAATCTTGAATGGAATGATTTGGGACAACCAATAGGTGATGTGTATACAAACATGATATCATATCTTGCATCTAGAATACGAGCCACGATTTCTATCAACTCAGGTGATTGGAGGAAGGTCCCACAAGATTTGAAAGACGGTCTATGGGAGGATATCATTGTAAGAAATTACCATTATGGTATTTATTTATTTATGTGTGATATCAAAATTTAATAATTACTTTTCTTAATTATATTCTCAGGGTGGTCACAACATTCCTCAAACCTTCAAACGTGAGATTTTGAAAAAAGCTGGTCAAATAATGGGAGATTTTAAAAGTGAACTCACTACCGAGTACATCAACCCTTTGGCTGAAATGGGTATGATGGAAGAACTCAAATTTCCCCCGAAGAAGTATAGTGATATAATTGACGAGAGGGAATGGTTAAAATTTGTATCTGGTCGTCTAAGTCCAGAGTTTCAAAAAGTGCATCAAGAACAAAAAGCACGTGCATTACTAATGAAGTCAAGGCATCGAACCTCTCGTAGAGGAATGGCTAATATAAGAGAGGATTTGGTAAGTATAATTGATATTGAAGTTTAAATAATGGTTGATATTATCACAACATATAACTATAATTATCTTGTACATTGCAGAAAAAAGAACGAAATATTCAAAATCCAGAGAGGTATCAAGTTTGGCTTAGATCGCGTGAGAAAAATAAAGTTCTCATGACAGAGCTGGACCAACAGATTGCCAAAAAGATAGTAAGTTTTCTAAGGTTTTATAATCAATATATTGTTTTTATTTATATAAACTAATTTAACCAAACAATATCTTGAGTAGGAGGACGTCAAAGAAAAATTGAGTCATTGCGAAATTATAGCTCAGGATCGAGATGACATCTTGACTCAAGCATTAGGGACAACAGGACACCTAGGTCATGTTCGAGCTAGCGGGTGTGATACTTTATAATAGTTTTTTTGATGAACTTTATTGATTATTTTGTAGGTTCACTGCGACTGTTTCCAAAATGTTTGGAAAAAACATAAAACAATGACTGCAAAAAAGGAGATTGCTCAGCTAAAAGCTGAGATTGAAGAGCTAAAAAGACATAAATTTAGGACAGAAGAGGAATTAGCTCAAAATGAAGAATATAATGAGGAAAACGATGAGTGTGGATAATATAATGAAGGACAATTTGATGAGGGACAATATTATGAGAATACAAATGATGAGGGACAATATTATTATAATACAAGTGATGAAGTCTATCGACCTGCCCCCAACGCAGATGATCATTTTCATGAAATTGAAGACTATCATTTTGATGAAGATGATGGATCATCAATTGATAAGTCTCCTCCACCGCCAAGCTATGAAGTTTATTTGTGTTCTGATAATATTGACAATGTAGTGGCTAAGGGTGTAATCATTGTACCAAACATGGGTAGCCAAATTACCATCCATGGAAATGTACTTGATGATTCAGTTGCGAGGGTTTGGCTTATAGATGTCTTACAAGAAGAAGCTGAGATCCTTATTCACTTTGGTAACATACGATATGTTGGGGACACACGAGACACATTCCTGCCTTGGCCAAAAAATTTAATTGTGACTTGTCAGGTATAAAATTATTTTCTTAGATATTTAAATTTTATTTTTAAATGGGTACACTATATTGATATGTTAAATGCTATTATGTAGGGTCCATCTTCATCTAAACACAAATCCCTATCACCAAGCCCACATTTATCATCATTTGGATCTCACGTAGTCATCCCCGCTGAAATAACTCAACCAGAACCTTCAAATTGGTTAACAGATAACCAATGACATCAGTTCGAAAGCTAGTGCGATCCTCATCAGGGGGATGCATACCGATTTGATTATACCCGGAATATGCATCCATGAATGAGAGGATCTCATGCCCTGCAGTGGCATCGACCAGCTGGTCGATCCTCGGGAGTGGGAAACAATCATTGGGGCAGGCTTTATTTAGGTCTGTAAAATCCACACACGTACGACACTTGTCATTCGCTTGGGCACTAGTACGTGATTAGAGACCCACGATGGATAAAACGCCGCCCTAATGAACCCATTCTCCTTTAGCTTCTCGACTTCCTCTTTCAAGGCCTTTGATCTATCTTTGTCGAGCAGCCTTCTTTTTTGTTGCACTGGTGGAAAGCTTTTGTCGATGTTCAGGACATGGCTGATGACAGCAGGATCTATCCCAACCATGTCTTTGTGAGACCAGGCAAAGACCTCCTGGTTCCTCCTTAAGAAGTCCACCAGTGCTTGTTTTGTTGTTGTTTCTAAGTTTTTACCGACTTTCACAAATCTTGTCGGATTTTCCTCATCGAGTTGGACCTCTTCAAGGTCCTCGATGGGCCCCACTTGTTCTTCAAAATCCCCAAAGCGAGAATCTAGGTCCCTATCACCCGAGTGGGCCTGAACATCATACGCCATTTGCAACTCCTTTTCGGTGGCATCTCTCGATACACCTTTCTTCGCCTTGGTGATCGAGGCATTGTAGCACTCCCTCGCTTTCCTCTGGTTTCCCAACACGCATCCTATCCCTGCGTCTGTTGGGAATTTCATAGCGAGGTGCCATATGGAGGTGACGGCTCATAGGTCAACCAAAATTGGCCTCCCTATCATAGCGTTGTATGCCGAAGGACAATCAACTACTATAAAAGTAGTGAGTAATGTCCTGTTAGCAGGCACAGTGCCAGCTGTGACTGGGAGTCTAATCGACCCTATTGGGGCGAGCCCTTCTCCAGAAAACTTGTATAGGATGTTGATCGAACTTCCTGTATCGACCAACACCCTTTTCACCATCATGTTTGCGATTTGTACATCCACGACCAGCGGATCGGAGTGTGGGAATCGCACGTGCTGGGCGTCATCGTCAGAGAAGGTGATCAGTTCCTCCTCTGTTCGAGCCTTTTTTGGTGCTCGATCCTCAACACTCATCATCTCGATGTCCTGGTCGTGGCGCAGGGTTTGAGCATATTGTTCCCTTGCTTTCCCACTATCTCCTGCAAGATGTGGGCCTCCGCAGATTGTGAGTAGGGTACCTGCCACAGGAGCTGGCTGTAAAGGAGGCGAGCATTGGCGTGTAGGCGCCAACTCGTTGCAGCCTTGAGCCTCTTGCTGAGAACCTCCCGCAGCTCGTACAAATCTTCTTAAATGTCCCTGCCTTATAAGGAACTCAATTTCATCCTTCAGATGGTTGCATTCATTAGTGTCGTGCCCGTAGTCGTTGTGAAAACGACAGAACTTTGTTGCATCTCTCTTGGAGATATCTTTCCTTATAGGTGCGGGTCATTTGTAGGGCACGCTTGAGCTGGTCACCTGGTAGATCTCAGCTTGGCTTTCAACAGGGGCAGTGTAGTTGGTGAATCTCAGTTCATACCGATTACCTTTGGGGCGCTTGCTCTCGGAGGTCAAGGGTTTGTTCTTCGCCCGCTTCCCACCATTTCTACCATTGCCATTCCCGTTGCCTTTTCTGTTGCCATTGGGTTTTTTGGACCCATTGGCGGCTTTGGCGGGTTCTTCCTTGGGCCCCTTGTCTTTCGTTGGCGATTTCCCTTCGTGGCAATAGCGTCCTCGAGCTTGATGTACCGATCAGCTCGATCTAAGAATTCTTGGGTGCTTCTTACCCCATTCTTTCTGAGGCTGCTCCAGAGGGGTGAATGGCATCTAACACTAGTAGTTAGGGCCATCGTCTTACCCTCATCGCCAACAGTCTTGGCTCCAGCTGCAGCTCGCATGAAGCGTTGAACATATTCCTTCAAGGACTCCCCCTCTTTCTGGCGTATGTTGACCAGTTGGCTCACCTCAGTGGGGTGCACACGACCCGCATAGAACTGTCCGTAAAACTCCTTTACGAACATTTCCCATGATACTATACTGACAGGAGGGAACTTAAAGGACCACTCCAGGGCAGTGTCAGACAGTGTTGCCGGGAAGATGCGGTAGCGAGCATCTTCTGACACCTTTTGTATATCCATTTGTATCTCAAACTTATTAATGTGAGATACCGGGTCTCCATACTCGTCGAAATTTGGCAGTGTTGGCATCTTGAACTTACTGGGGCTTTCAGCTACAACAATCCTCTGTACGAAAGGGGTGCCTCTCCTCCGATCGTACTCAATGTGGGATGTTCTCCCCCCAACCAGCTGCTGCACCACCTGGTTCAGGGCATCAATCTATGTCTAAACAGCTTCTGGGATTGTTGGGGCCTATAGTGCCGGGGGAATGTACTCATCGTGCCTTTCTCGATGGTCGTTAAGTACGTCCCTCAAATCATCGTCTCTTCGCCACTGCTTGCTGGCTCTGAGCAGACTAAAGACATTATTCTTCCTGGGCTAGCCCCCAGCGTTATGACCCGCTTGTCAGTCTTTCTAGGTGGGGGGCTCCTGCCTCCACCTCTCTCTTCGTTCCTCCAACCAGCATTTCCTCTGCCAGAGTTGGCTTCATTGTAGCCATGGCCATCTCTGAATCATGGGTGGCTATTGTGCGACTGACTATTCCCTCTATTGCCTCCTTGGGCAGGCATTTCCTGAGAGTTAGGGGGAGGCCTGTGCTGGTCGGTGGGCCCCCGTGCATTTTTATTCCGTGGGGCGCCCCTGATCGAAGAGCCTGTCTCTAAGTTCCTCCTGTTGGCAGAAGGACACTGCCCCCTGCTCGGTGGATGTGGCTCTTCATCCCCTGGGCGTCTAGGACTGCGGGGCAGTTGCCCGACCCTATTCTACCTCGGGCGCGGGGGATTGCCTCGACCAACCTGAGACGGAGGCTACTGCTCAGGATCCCTAGGTGGGACATTATCCTGAACCAGAGGTGGCTGCTCCAGCCTCTAAGGGCTTACTGGTTGGAGTGGAGGACTCGGATTAGGACCCCTTTGAGGTGGCCCGTTTGGTGGCTAATCTGGCTTGGAGGCTGGCGCAACCTGATTCCTAGCCAGCTAGATGGTTGCTTCAAGGGCGGCCATGGCATCCCTCTATCGACGGTCCATCTCAGCCTGCCACTGGCTCAGTTCCTGACGCTGGCGTTCAATTTCCCTTTGCTGCGACGCCATTATCTCTGCAGCATTCTCTTGATTGGCCCTCAAATTGGCCAACGACACGGTGCCAAATATATGACAGGAAAATAGTACGATGCTTGAAAATACAATCTAATGGAAAGTAAAGGACACCAAGAATTATAGTGGTTCAGCCCCAAAGTTTGTTAATGACCTACGTCCACTTGATACTATTATTAATGTTGAGCTTCAAAGGCGTGATCAAAGAACTATGGTTCTTTGAGTTTCACAAACCTTAGAAGGAGTTTCAATACAGAAGATGGATAATAACAATACAATTCTCTTCTTCTTAGATCAGAAAAGAGGATTGGAAAAAGATCCCCTGTTGAGCTATTTCTTGTTTATTTATAGGCTCAAGGAGGATTACATGAGTCAATCAATCATATCTTTCCTTAATAAACAGATATTCAGGTTATAATGAAGAGATATTCTTGGCAATCATTACAACTATACAAATTTATACATAAATAAACGGAGTATATGACCAGGCTAGTCGTATATAAAACTTGAACCCCGCATATGGAAGTATCTCTGGTCGATAGGCGAGCAGCATCTCTGCCACGTGTCGGGCACGTGTTGAAAATTCTTGCCACGTCATCCACAGCTGTTTTTTGGATAAACAAGAATAAGTTTACCGGACTCAAAAATGTCCTTAAAGCCGATCTTGCCACGTAAATCTCCACTTACCAAATTTCTACTCATTTCGTGAACATAAAGCACATTCACCAATGTGACTTTCTTGCTTGAGGTGAACAAAACTTGAATGGTACCTTGTCAAGTACCTAGACTTGCCCTCATTGCCCATTTGAAGCTCATGGTTGCCCTTTGACTTTGCAAAGGTCTTGAATAATGATTTGTCATAGGTGACATGGACGGTGGCACATGTGTCATACCACTACCCTTTCACCTTGCCTTTGACCGCATTCACCTCACTAAGGCAGCAACTATATTCTCCTCTTGAGTTGCATTCACCTTAGGTCCTTGTTGATCTTTTCTATGCCTACACTCTCTAGCATAGTGACCCTTTTTTCCCACACACAAAGCAAGGACCTTTATTTCCCTTAAACTTGTTTGGGTTGGTTTTTGGACCCAAAGATGTCTCATTAACCTTCTTTCCCTTCTCTTTATTTTTGGGATGTTTTGGTTGTGATAGAGCAATTACTTTGGAAGTCTCTCCATTAGACTCCTCCACAAGTTTGTCTCTACATGTCGATTCCTACTCGATTCGAATATGTTTTTGGATTTCCTCCAAAGAATAATCCTCATTTTTATGAAGGATTCTTTTCCTATAGCTCTTCCAAGTTGGTAGTAATTTTGCCACTTTAGTACCAACTTGAAAGGCATCGGGAAGCTCAATCTTTAACACTTTCAATGTGTTCAGAATTATTTGTAGGTCATCTATTTGTGGAAATAGGTTTATCACCAAAAAAAATTAACTAGATATATTGAGAAATCAAAAACATTTTGGTACCTTCCTCTTCTGCCTTGAACTTTATCTCAAGTGCATCACAAATCTCCTTTTCTAACTCGGTGTCGGTGTAGAGGTCATAGAGTCTATCAGAAACGGCGTTGAGGATATGACCCCTACAAAGGAGATTGCCCTCCTTCCTCTTCCTTCTTTTCTCCACCACCTCGGGAGTGTCTTTGTCGGATGGCGCTGGGAGAGGTTCAAGGATGGACTCTAGGATGTGGGAAATCTTGAGAGTGATCAAGAGGAATCTCACCTTGTCTTGCCACCTAGTGAAATTTGGTCCATCAAACCTATCCAACATCACTAGGTCTTGGTTCATGATTTTGATAGTCTCACCTTCCATTGAAACAAACAAAGGAATAAGCTTTTGAATGTTAGAAAATAATATGTTGCCTCAATGGAAAATATATGAACTATTACAACTCTAGAAAAAATAGTACAAATAAAGCAAAGATTGATTAAATAAGATTACAACTCTATGACTAAAAATTACAAATAAAATAAGAGAAGAAGTGGAAGAGAATATAGAAATACAACTCTAAACAAAAGATACAAATAAAGTAGTAGTGTTGAAACAAATGAAATAAATGATTACAAATCTAAACAAGAAATTCAAGTAAGTAGAAAAGAAGAAATAAGATGAAAAGTAATTGTAGAAAAATGAAATAACAAGAACAAGAAAAGAAGAACACTCTCACTTCCACCACCAAAATGAAGAACATTGGGGATCACCAACTTAAACAAGGCTTACAACCTTTGTCCAAAATCTTATTTTCCCATATCTCAAGTACTAAGGGAACTCTCACAATTTGGAAATAGCTCCCTGGAATAATCAAGCCTCTAGGTTTTTTCTAGCCAAGTGCTCTAGTGGATAGAAAATGTTGTGTCTTACAAGTGAGCATTAGGCTCCTATTTATAGAGTTTGAGATACTCTTTGAATTTCAAATTTCACCAACCCCCATGGTTATTACCCATGTTTAATTGGATGTTTATGGAATTAAAATGGAGATTTGAGAATTACTTACAATGTTAGAACCGTTCAAATTGAAAAAAACTAAAAATTAGTTTTGGCTGTCAGCCTCACTGGCCGCGGCCAGGAGTATCAGTGGTTGCGGCCACTGGCCTCTGTCTCCCAAGCCTTGCCTAGGGTTAAAAATTGGTCGCAGCCACAACCCATTTTTCAACACATATTTTTTGTACAATTTTTCCAAACGGTTCTAAACAACTCCTAATTGATTTTGTAATCCCCAAACACATTATTGGAGTTAAAATCAAGTCTCCAACAACCATTTCAGTTATGGTTTTGAGAAATTCAAATCAAAATTGTATAACGACAAATCTACACAATAATGAGCAATATTTGGGAGTTACAAATTTGTTACTGAAATTGTAACTCTCAAATATGTTACACATTTGAATACCACACATTATCCAAATATTGTAACTCTCGTCATTAAAACATGTCACACTCTTTGTCACATTTATTTAATCTAAACATTATATTATAAAATAATATAATATTATTTTCTTTTTTTATTTGTTGAATAAGGCGTTGTAATTTCAATTTATCTAATTAACATCTCTGTTGATATTATCTATGTATTTGTAAGGTTGAAGTCTTGAAGATATCGATCAAGGGCTTACATGCACAACTTCAAATTGGGATGTTGGTTCCTTATACAAAAGTCATGTCTGAGTTGTTTTAATGACTTGGAGATACATTGTATAGTAGGAATGCCAGTTCTAGCCATTTCATGCTTTGTCAAATAAAAAATTACTACTTTTTTTTCTTTTTCTTTTCAAGTGGCCATCTTACACAATCTTGACTATTTTTTTCTTGATTTTGGGAACATTCTTGCATCGTTTGTAAATAAGTAATCATATATTCATACATTTTTTTCTCATTTCTTGAGCCAAAGGATATAATAAAAATAAAGATAATAAATATCATAGATATATATATATATATAATTAATTGTTTTAAAATCTACTATCACTAAAAAGTAAATCAATAATACAAATATCTATCTAATATTTTAAAAAACTTAAATTTTTCTAATTTATAACTATTTAGTTAATTTTCTAATAATTATATATCCACGCAAATAATTTCTTAATAATAAAAATAACAAGTATCATATATATATATATATGGGTGTACTCTTAATGGTTACTACTCATGGATGGTTACTTTAATGTTAACAATTGGATTAAGATCAATGATCCATATTTATAGTTGTTAATTAATATTTCTAAAAGTAAATTTTGATTTTTTTCAAATTTTTTGAAAGATTACCTGATGAAAAACGTGTATTTATTATGAAAATATAATATTGTAAGCTTTTCATTTTTCAAATGCATGTCAATTTCAAAATATAGCTATTGTTTCTCATTGGTTCGAAACACCATTAATTATAGGAAAAAAATTAATTAAATTCGAAATTAATGTTGAAAAAAAATATTTACTTGTTGGTGACTTGTTATACCAAGTCACTATATTGCCAAATCATCATAATTGTTAGTACCCATCTATAAGTAGTAACCATTGAGAAGTCTTCCATATATATATAAATAGTTTTAAAATCTACTGTAACCAAAAAAGTAAATCAATAATATAACTATATATCTAATATATCTAAAAAAGTAAAGAACATTGATTTGAATTTAAGAAAAAAAATTAAAATATCTATACTAATTAATAAATTAATTATTATAATTAATCTAAAAATTAAATTGAAAATAATTAACTATTATATATTATTTTACTTAATGTAACTTCAATTCAAATAAGTTCTTAATCAAATTTAAATGATTATTATATTGTAATAAATGTAAAGATATTTATAATATTTTATCACACAAACTACTAAGTTTATTCTTATGATTCACTATAACTAATAAAATTGAAGTTCATTGGTAAAAGAAACTTTAATTCTATTTCTCTAAAGAAAACTCTCTCGTTTGTAATCATTTTTCTCCATAGTGAAAATAATAATAATAAATAAATAAAAACACATGTACAACAAACAATTTGACTTTTATTTTCGGCATTTAATATTTTTCAGAATTTTTCGAAAACTTAAAGGAGGTTTGCTATATGATGAACAACATCATGAAAAAACATATGGTCAAGACGCTCTTACGCATCTATATAATAAGCATGTTGTACGAGTAAGGTGAAAAAAAACCTCTTACACACAATGTGGCAAAACGTATTTAAAAATATATATTTTTTAATTATTACAAAAAATTGCGCGAAGTGCAGTTATGCTTTATAATTTAATGTAAATTCTATCACTTTTTCATTTATGGCTCCAAGGATGATAGCAAGTATTACAGGAAATAAAATACTTTTATGAAAAGACCATACTTTTTATTTTTCTTTACATTAATACCTAATGACTAATTTATGAAAATAATATTTACACAAATTAAATAATGTATCATAATTATTATATTTTTATAATTAATTACTTAATATAATTTAAAATCTTAAACTAATTTAATAAAATTAAATATTTATTAAATCAATTTAACATTACATATAATCTAAAATCACAAAACAATCAAAATAAAATCACAAATTCATAGTAATTTAATTTTCTGAATTAGTATATTGTTCCCACAAATTTGTTATATTTTTTAGTTATATAATAATTATTATATAAATTAAAACACAAGATAAACATACAAGAATTATTATTATTTTTTTAAAAAAATTAAAGATATTGATGTGATCAAATATAATTTGTGGACTAGCATATAAGTTTTTTTTCAAGAGCAAAATAAAAAAAGGAAATAACGTAAAAAAAAAAAAAAAGTTCCACACCAAATTAGTATGGAATTGGTGTTCCCCTCGAGAGAAGATTCCACAACAAATTGGTATTTTGTACTAAATTAGTGTACCTTTGGAAATGCCCTAAGAAACATGAAATACACCATACAAATTTCTATAATAACAAATTATAGAAATCATTTAAAAAATTTATCAACAAAATCTAGAATAAAAACATGAAAAGAATTTACTCACTTATAAAAGTCATATATTACCATGAGTAGTAAAACTTTAGTTGAAAAACTAGAATGCAAATTTCGGCTTGATAATTTTTGCACATGAACCAAATTATTACAATTAACATTGAGGATTTAAAGGAGTTTGCCCCTATTTAAAACCCCATAAAGTGCTGTGTTTGTTGGCAATTAGGACAAGGAAGCATTGTAGTAGTGGCACTATACTGTGTTATTTCCCAGTTAATAATCATTTAGCAGAGGTTGAGATTCCCATCACATTACATATATTCATTAATTTAATTATATATGTGTGTGTCCCATAAACAAGTCAAGAAAAGAAAAGCACATTGTGTTTGGGAAAAGCAATTATATCTCTCTTTTAACTAATCTCAGTTATAAAGACTAAAGGTGCAAGGCAATTTCCTAATATAACTTTGCTTAAAGTTGCATTTATATATAAATATTGATGTGAGGCGCACTCTAACCTACCAAGCCATCATTAAAAATATATATAATTTTTCTTCACTCTTTTGTATTGGATCATATTGAATTCTTGTCCTGTCTAAAGTTGATTTATATCAATTTTTCAAAAGCACATTCTTGAGTGCATTATCTTTCCGAATTAATGCTTATTAATTTAAGAAAATTTGATTACCGAATAAATAAATAAATAAATATTCCGTAGTTGCTGAAAAAAAGAAAACAAATGTTGTGATTGTATGGTAGGGGTCATATTAAACTAATTCAAATTGTTCAACAAATTCAAATACATTGTATAATTTTTCTTTAACAAATCTTCACCTGCAATTATGTTGCTGGCCATGTCCTTATTGCTAATATATTATTATTTCAAATGGCCTTAATTAAATATGACATGATCTATAAAATCATGATATAATGATTTTTTTTTCTGAAATATTATATAAAGTAACAATTCGTATCATGGTCGTGATCATTATGTCGTATCTCTCTATTTCTTTTATACGGTAGTGTCCCCATTTTCCTATTTTAATGACAATATTTTGTTAAAACTAAATGATTAGTTAGGGTAGGGAGAAAAAGGGCAAGTTTATACGTAGTTCGCATCTCCCTCTCGAGAAATAATAATAATAATAATAATAATAATAATAATAATAGTTTACACGTAAACACAATTTCATTTGCCCTAAAAAAACAAAACAATTTCCATTAAAAAACAAAAATCTTGAGATAATTAGGCAAAAAGCTCAATAAAATTTTAAATATGTTAAATTTGATATTAATGGAATTGAATTATGACAATCATAATTTTGTGACAGTTTAAAAATGAAAATTGAGAAAAGGAAAAACAAATTATTAAAATTTAAAATATTTTATCCTATAGTAGTAATTAATTAAGCTATTGCAATAACATTTGTCATAGCTGAAGCAAATAGATATAAATTTTGAAATAGTGCTTCTATATACCTTTCTTTTTTTTTCTTCTTCTCATTCAATTCTCTACATAATTCTTTCATTAATTTTTAAAATTTATTTTCACACATATTTTAAAAAGGTTTGGTAAAAAATACCCCTTTTAGTAGATTAAAAACAAATTATACCTCTACATATCTTTATTTTAAAAGTAAATAAATAAAATTTAACTCTCAATCAAATAATAAATTAACAATAGAAAAAATTAATCACAAGTTTTAATTTTATTTTAATAAATACAAATAATTTAAAATTTATTTTATTAAAATTAAATACATTATATTTTTATAAGAGGACAGCCATTTATAAAATTATATTATTATATTTTTATACTTATAAAAATATTATAATATTAAAATGATTTCTTGATTAAAAATAAATAAATTAATTTATTGACCGTCTTTTTCGCTATCAACATTTATAAAAGATGTTAAAGAAATAACTATATGAATGCAGGTTTTACGTGGTTCGAGTTATAAAAGAACCCTAGTCCACGAGTCTTTAGTATTAGGGAGATTGCAAGCTTGTACAAGCTTCTACAGTGTCTTCTTAGGCAGCATTTAGATTGCTCTGAGCACAAATCTTTTTCTCAACAAAATAACCCAACCATTTATAATGAGACTCCCAACCCCATTTATAGGGGTTGGGGACATTACTATTAATCACAAACCATTAATACTCATTCTTCTCTAAATGGGGAATTAATACACATCAATGCATTGTGTCGCATTGAATAAAGGTCACGACTCAAGCGAGATTTGCGAGGCCCACTGCAGAAAGGTAATCACTTTATGGGGAATATGCCCCTGGGACTGTCAGGGCATGCTGTACGTACTTCCATGTCTGGCGGCGTAGTGGGAGTGCGAATTGTCAAGTCATATTGTCGGCAATGCTGCAGGCAGATCGCCCAAAAAGGTTGTCAGGTCTTCGTGAGGCAACCAATCCGCATTGGCTGACATCTGGCCTATCCCTAAGATTTTGAGGACTAGATCCTCGACCTGGAATATAGCTAGAGGCAAGGAGACTACCAAGTATCATCGGAAGGCGACTTTACGAAGACATTCATGTTTCTCGGAACATGGCCTAGGAAAGAGGTCGACGCCTTCCTACTACCCGAGGAGGGCGACTTCCAACCGTTGGATCAATCCCCCGAGGACAAATCTCTCTGGGATTTTGTCTCACGGATAAGAGGCATGTGTCCTTGGGTGAAAACATAGACAACATTTTCCCCACAAGTCTCTACCTATCCTCGGACAGTGGAGACTTAAAACTGATGAAGACTTTAAACGGTTCTCGCGAGGAAATGCTTTAACTTCTGCTGATGTCACCACGAGGTTTCCTGTCACGTGCCCTAACCCCATTGTTGGGCCCATCAAATCTGTGCAATTAATGCAATGTCAATTCCATAGTCTGAAACAGCTTTTATGTATCCTAGGCACCCTTTCAGTTTACACTCTAGAGCTTTCTTTTCCAATGCTAATGGTCACAATCCGCAACGCTCTAGTTTTAGTCCCTTGGATCGTCCTCGAGTATCCAACTCCTAGGTGATCCAATGGTTGGGGTGACTTCAATTCATCCCCGAGTAGTGGGTCTATAAAAGGTCGAGGATCAGATTCCCTAATGTTACTTTACCTTATTTCAAATTTTGTGTGCCTTCAAACTCTTCAAACTATCCAAAACCCTTCTATGGCATTACCTTCCTTCCAGTTTATTCTATCATTCTGGATGATTGGTGTGAGGCTTCATAGTTTCAGGTGAACGACCAATTGTTCTTCAAAGTTCGCACTCGCTTCAACACAATCCGACATTTTATTTCGAGTAAGTACCCCTAAACTATGAATTCTCGTTTTCATGCATATTTGACTTTAGGATGCATGCTTAAAAGTTGATTTTACACCTTTCTGTGGTCGTCTTTTCCTTATTTATGACCATAAATGGCCTAACTGGCCTATTTAACCAATATGTAGTGTTTTGGGACGTTTTTCTTTACTCTACGTCCTTGGCCGGAATCTGGAAAATTTCTAGATTCTGGTGGTGCTCATCATCTCCAATGGTGTTCATCTTTTCCAGTGGTGCCTCGATGCCAAGTACTTGGCACCGAGGACATCCCAGAACCACTAGGCTACATTTTCTTTCCCTTTCTTCTTCACTGAGCAGTTGTCTTAAGGGCTATCGTTTTGACCTAACCTCCTTCGGGTCAAGGCGCTAACTGCTTGGTGTTTGTTTTCATATGTCTGAGGAGCTTCACCAGCTCCAACAACAAGGATTCTACTCGAGAAGGAGAAACATATCACTGGTAGCAGCTAGGTCCTCACCGTTCGGGAGAATCCAGAGCCGGTGGCCGAGAGGCCCCGCGGGGCTGGCCTCTCGATAAAAGAGGCCAACATCAGTCTAATGTTGTCAGATACCCTATATCCCGACATCGGATTCAAAGATGATGATATTCCGAGCAAACTTGGGCATCAGGGGGCCCTGAATAAAATAATCGCCAACTACAGGGTGGACGACAACGAGATACTGGTGTGACTGGCCCGAAAGGATGAGATGGCACAAGAAAGAATCCTCAGAATCGGGCCTTCAAGCGCTTCACACCTCCAGGCGGGAGTAGCACTACCTCTACACCAATACTATGTCGAATTCCTCAAGCACGTCAGCATAGCCCCGTTCCAACTTACGCCGAAGGGCTACCGGGTGTTGGCCGAACTCTACATCCTCTATCAAGGACTGGCCTACTCCTTCTCTTGTCGAAATACTGTACATCTACAGTTTTCGGCAATGCTCGAAGAAAGGAGAGAAGGGAGGGTACTACACCCTGATGAAATACACCAATTCTGGGAAAAAGCGGTATAAAGCTCCATTCGGCAACGAAATTCACGCTCGAGCCTATAAAGATCAATTCTTTTGGGTGGACGACTTCCCGACGAGGACTAACCCCACCATACTCTTGGACTTCACCACCGTCGGTAAGTACTGAATCTTTGTTAGTTAATCTGAGCCCTTAGCATTTAGATGACATCCGCTTTTATTTTCTCGATTAGGTCCATATAGTCGTACTCCATTCATGAAGTCTTTCAACAAGAGGCTTTGGGCGATGGGCTCTCTCTCCGACGAGGAGTTAGAGCTTCACTGTCTCGTCACCGACGCCCATCTTTGACAATGTGGGCTGCTGCAGGCGGGGCAAAGTGTGAATCCCGTGGTTCTCACCCTTTCCGAGACTCAAAGAGGTGCCGGATAGAAGCGAAGCTGCACATGGACTTCATGGCAGCTAAAGCACTCCAGTGGTACCAGCAGCACCTTCTTGAGGAGCGCAAAGAAAGCGTTCTTCCCATCAAAGCTATTGAGGAGGCGTGAGAGGATGCAGAGCTCGAAGCGGGGATCGAATCATCCTCCGCCCACCAAGGTAAATCTCCGATCCTTCTCCACTATGCTAGGCGCGTAGGGGAGGGAATTAGTCTTGACCATATCTTAGTCTCTCCCTCCCTTCTCGAGTGCGGCCAAATTTCGGAGCATTGTTGGTCTGTGGAGGAGGATCAAGATTAACAGGACCTTATCGATGTATTCCTTCACAACCCGAAGAGGAGAATGCACCGTCCCGACTTTATACCTCTCAGCGAATCAATGGCCATGCATGAGTCTTGGTTTTGTCAGTACGAGACCAACTTGATGCAAGAGAAGGGTCGTCTCGTATGTGATTTTGCAAGTACCCTCATTCACTCCGAGGAGCCTAACCGTGGTGGGGATCCCGAGGAGTTTTTAACTTTCCTTTTTGCATGTATTATCCTGTTATGGTTTTTCCTTTATTTATTGTGACTCGCCAGGGTGTTTCTTTTGCACCATAGTATGTGCCTTTCCGATTTGGTGCACGCGAAGCGTCAAAGGGTTTCAGGCCCTTCTGAGATCGATCTCCGAATGGTCCCGAAAATGATGCCACCACCTCCTCCGTCTGTTTCGGCACTCTCAGCCACTGCTCCGACGACCCCTACCTCGAGCGCAATAGCCGTCGGAGAGGTCATTGACCTAGAGGGCTCCTCCCCTAGAGATTAGGGGTTCTCGGGGAAAGGCAAAGAGATTCCCCCCAATCCCTCTCAAGCCAACGATCCTCGCCTGGTTATCTTTCCAGAGTACTACGATGATGATGGATCTGTTCTGCACAAGGAGGTCACCGAGTATTGTAATGTTCGCATCGATGATGGCAATGAGAGCGTCCAACTACTGACCGATTATCTGCGCGAGGACTGGCCGAAGGAACCTGTCTCCGCTCCCCGCCGCGAAGAACTTGAACTTCTTCTCACGGGGAGAATAGGAGAGAGAGCCATGCCACTTGGCATAGAGCTCTTGTAGCGATTAACCACATCCTTGTGCAAAATGACTACAGGTAGCTTTGCCTATTGTGGTGGTGACAATGAGGTGTTGCCTTTGGTTTCTTTTTTATCTCAATGAATGTTTAGTTTTTTTTTTCTTTTGCTGATCCATCAACCTAAGTTCATAGGCTGCTACTTTAAACCAGCGACATGGGGACCTGGTGCTGATGCAGTCTTTTGAGCTGAATAAGACTCGGGAGGAGCTGGCTTGCGTCCAGGCGGAACTTGCTCAAGCCAAAGAGACAGAAGTTCCTCTGAAGGAACATTCACGACTCTAGAAAGAGTTGGAGGACACCAAGGGCCGCTTTCGCGGGGTGGAGGACCAACTAGTCATGGAGAGGTTAAAAATGTCCGCTTTGGAGGAAACATCTGCCAAGCTGTTAGAAGATGTCGCGACCCAAACACGAAGTGTGGAGGAGGAGCTGGCTTGAATCCATGAGGAGTTTCGGATAAGTTGGATTGAACTTGAAGCCCGTGTTGGTGAGTTGGAAAGAACCAACAGAAACCTGTCCAAGGACCTTGATGTAATGGCTGAGGACATGCTCTATATCGTGTTGTAAAACAACAAAGACATAGACCTGTCCTTCACAGAGGATCGCGATATGAGGACAAAACTCGACTGACATCTCGAGGAGGACACTGCCAATGAGGCTCAAGAGATAGAGGCCTCGGCTGCGGGCCAAATGCCCGAAGACAACCCCGTGGTCGAGTTTGTGACAAAGGTGCCATCAGGCGAAGGCCCCCAGTAACCCGAGTACGGTTAAGCCTACGTGCCACAACTTTTAGGGGTACGAACATACATTTTAATGCTCGAGCCCCTGAGCACTCTTGTTTCTTTTTTGTTTAACCACGTATCTTTTCTTTTGCTTGATTTTTTTCTTTGAATTCGACGTAACCTAATTTGGCACCTGAATAAGCACTCAAACCTTTTTAAACACTTGGTTCCATAAATTCAACGTAACATGAATGTCACGAGAACAAGAACTCAAATCATTTCAAACATGGTTCTATAAATTCAAACTTAACATGAATGTCACAAGAACAAGAACTCAAATCATTTTAAATATGGTTCTATAAATTCAAACATAACACGAATGTCATGAGAACAAGAACTCAAATTATTTTAAACATGGTTCTATATATTCAAATGTAACACGAATGTTACGAGAACAAGAACTCAAATTATGTTAAACATTGTTCTATAAATTCAAACGTAACACGAATGTTACGAGAACAAGAACTCAAATTATGTTAAACATTGTTCTATAAATTCAAACGTAACACGAATGTTACGAGAACAAGAACTCAAATTATTTTAAACATGGTTCTATAAATTCAAGCGTAACACGAATGTCACGAGAAAAAGAACTCAAATCATTTCAAACATGGTTCTATAAATTCAAACGTAACACGAACGTCACAAGAATAAGAACTCAAATTATTTTAAACATCTGGTTTTAACGTTTAGTCTCTCGTAGGCCCATAGTCCTAATAGTGACTTTGACGCGAAATTTACTACAGGTCTTTACTCATTTCCCTTATGCCCTTACACCCCAAAGATTCGGTATTTTAGGGGTTCTGTTATGGGGAAACATCTGCCCCCCGAGTATGCACTACTCGAGAGGTTGGGGTTTCGGGACTGCTTCCTGAATACATACCTACCTTCTAAGCTATCTTCTTGGGAGATGGTATTAAAGGGATGCCCAGGCGGAGGCCGCCTGGGTATCCGTTTATACTGCACAGACCAGGATTTAGTTATTACTCTCCGGGTGTGCGCTATCCTTGGGAGGTAACCGAAGTTCCTGCATGCTACTCGCTTCTCTAAATATGGGATATAGTGATACAAAGGGTGCTTCACTCATCGACTAGCTAAGCTTCCAGTATCACAGATTTCCCGGGACCAAGTATAGGTATTTGGCCCTCCGTTCACATTTTTGAGATCAATCGACTTTGTCAAAACTCCTCCGGCCTTGTGTCTGCGGGAGATGACTGGTCTATTCTCGAGCTACTTAGATCATCTATCCTTTAGGTGCTAAGCTTGATTATGCTTGGAACGGGCTACCTTCTAGGATAGACTTTGTTAGTTTCCTGAGACTTTATTAGTAGGCCTGAAATGACACTAGGCCTACTTCTGTTGGCTAGATACAAGTTTAGTTTCCTAGGTCGTCCCTTGCAAGGTGTAGTGCTACCCTAACCTCAGCCCCCCAAGTGATCGGAGATTGGTCTGCGGTCACTTGTTCGAATGCAGGTGCTCTTAACACAAAATTAATAAAAATATAACATAAACTAAAGAAAATACATAAGCAAAACAAACATATTTCTTACCGTGTTTTATTATATACACAATTTCCATTATATGTGCCCGAAGGCTACAGGGGGTATTATAGAAATAAGAAATGTTTGTTGCAGATGCTACTGGTAGTAATGGCGAAGATGCTCGGCATTCCAGGCATGAGGGATCAACTCCCCACTAAGTCAGGGCTAATTAGTATGTTCCCGGACATACAATGTTCTCGACTTGGTATGGGCCTCCTAGTTTCCCAGCACTCCTGCACCTAGATCTCGGGTGGCTAAGAAGACTCTTCGCAACACCAGGTCTTTAACCCTGAATTTTCTGTCCCTCAATTCAAAGTTGAAATACCTGGCTACCTTTTGTTGGTAGGATGCTACTCGTAGCAAAGAAGCTTCGCGTAGCATCTCCATGAGGTCCAAGGACTCCCGAAGTAAGGCATGGTTGGTGGTCGAATCATATGTGTTGCGTCAGTGCGTGGAGATTGCTGCTTCAACTGGGAGCATAGCCTTGTATCTGTAGGCCAGTGAGAAAGGAGAATGGTCGGTGGAGGTCCAGGTGGTAGTACGGTAGCTCCACAATGCCATGGACAACTCCTCGGGCCAAGCTCCTTTTGCCTGCTCCAGCCTTTTCTTCAGAGTGGACTTGAGTGTCTTGTATACTACTTCCACTTGGCCATTGGCTAATGGATGGGATACGGAAGAGAAGCTCTTTATGACACCATGCCATTGACAGAAGTTTTTGAACACATTCACTGTCGAAGTGCAATCTGTTGTCGGACACTATCTTCCTCGGAAGCCCATACCAGCAAATAATATTTTTTACGATGAAGTCCAAAGACTTTTTGGAGATAATGGTGGCGAGCGGACACTATGGCGTATTTCACCCCTCATTTTCCTATAGGCAGAGACCCGATATGGTCGATGCCCCAAATGACAAAAGGCCATGGGCTAGTCATTTGAGTAAGCTCATTCGGAGGTGCTCGGGGGATATTGGCGAAACGCTGGCCTTTGTCACATTTCTTGACGTAATCCACATGTCTCCATTCTTGGTGGGCCAAAAATATCCTTGCCTTAATATCTTCCTGGAAAGGCTTTGCCCCCCCACGTGATCACCGCATAAACCTTCATGTACTTCTTGTAGTATTGAACTGGCTTCTGTTCTGGACAAGCACCGAAGCAGGGGTAAAGAATAGCCTCGTATGTAAAGCTTAATTATGTACCTCAACAGTTGGTACAGCAACTTCCGGGCCGCCTTATTGTCCTGGACCAACTCCACGGAGACGATGTATTTAATTATCGGCTCCATCCACCCATCTTGGGGTTGTACTATTTCCACCTCGGATGGAGCCAAAATACATGGAGAATCCAAGTAGTCGATGGGGACCACATTGATTAATTTGGCATCTTTTGTCGTAGCCAACCTTGCGAGGGCGTCTGCGTTGGAATTTTGCTCCCTCGGCGCTTGCCAAATAGTGAATTTTTGGAAGTTATGCAGCATTTCTTGAGCCTTTTGCCAAGTATGCTGCCATTTTTGTGCCCCAGGCTTGGTATTCTCCAAGAATTTGGTTCACCACGAGTTGGGAATCGTTGAATATCTTGATTCCTTTGGCCTTGAGTTCTAATGCCACGCGAAGTCCAGCGATTACAACTTCGTACTCTGCTTCGTTACTAGAGGCGCTAAATCCAAAGTGGAGAGCACTATTCACTCTATGCCCATTGGAGGAGACCAAAATAAGTCCTGCACCTCCACCGTTCTCATTTGAAGATCCATCTACAAACAAATTCCACACTAGTACGACCACCGAGGTGTACTCAATTCTCTCCTGATTCTGGGTGCACTCAGTGAGAAAATTGGTGAGTGCTTGTCCTTTTTATGGCATTCCTTGGGAGGTAGGTAATGAAGAAATGACTTACTTCCACCACCCATTTCAAGAGCCTCCTCGAGGACTCAGGCTTCAAAAGGACTTGTTTGAGCGGGTGGTTGGTTAGGACCTTAATTGGGTGTGCCTGGAAGTAAGCTCTTAGCTTCTGAGAGGCCACCATCAAGCATAAGGTTAACTTCTCCATCAGCGGATAGCTGGACTCTGCTTCGAGGAGCCTCTTATTGATGTAATAGACGGGGTGCTGAATGCGGCTTTCCTCCCTAACTAGAGTGGCACTAACGGCGTCCTCCAATAGAGCCATGTAGAGCATGAGGGGTTCTCCATCTACTGGCATGGACAGTATCAGAGGGTTTGCCATGTGTGCCTTGAGTTTTTGGAACGCCTGTTCACACTCTTCCGTCCATGCAAATCTTTGACTCCCTCGGAGAATATTGAAGAAAGGGACGCACTTATCCGTTGCCTTGGAGACAAAACGGCTCAAGGCTGTGATCCTCCCTGTCAGGCTCTGAACATCTTTATGTTTCAAGGGAGAAGGCATTTTGAGTAAGGCCTTTATTTTTTCGGGGTTCGCCTCAATCCCTCGAGTGCTTACGATGAAGCCTAAAAACTTGTCGGAGGCTACTCCAAATGTGCTTTTTTGGTGGTTGAGCTTCATCCCTAACCGGTGGAGCACCACAAATACCTCAGCTAGGTCACCTACATGATCTGGGGTGGTCCGAGGCTTAACCAACATATCATCCACATAAACCTCCATGTTCTTCCCCAACTGGTTCTTGAATGTTCTATTAACCAGCCTTTGGTAAGTGCTGTTTACCCAAAAACGACAGCTGATGATGTGGCAAGGATTTCTCAGACTATTAGATACGACCACGCTGGTCGTACGATTCGATTTATTTCCTTAAAAGATTGTAATCCTGTAATAATTATGTTGATTATTTCATTTTTATTGCCTTGATACGCAGATATTAAGGATAGTTAAGGCCCATTGGCCCAGGTAACCCCCCTTGAGCCTATAAATATGCATGAAATAGCTCAAGGAGGGGACTTTTGATTTTTGAAGCATTTTCCTGAATATTGACAGAGAGAGCATACAGTGCATTTATCCATCGTCCTATTGTAACTCTCCCGAGATTTGTGAAACTCAAGAACCCTAGTTCTTTGATCTTGATATTGGGATTCAATATTACTAATAGCACTAAGTGGACGTAGGTCATTACCATTCATCGGGGCCGAACCACTATAAATTGTTGGTGTTTCTTCTTTACCATTAGATTAAACTCTTAATTATCATCTCATTTCCTGTCGTATTTTTGACTCCGTGTCGTTGGCCAAATCGAGGGTCAACAAGTGGCGTCGGCGTTCTTCAACATGAAAGGCATCACAATGTAATAATAGACACCCTTGTTAGTTCGAAAGCTGGTGTGCTTCTGATTAGCGACATGCATGGATATTTTGTTATATCCGAGTATGCGTCCATAAATGACATTTGCTCATAACCAGAGGTGGCATCGAACATATGTTCTATCCTGGGGAGTGGAAAATAGTCCTTCAGACAGGCCTTATTAAGGTCCGAAAAATCAACGCATGTACTTCGAGTGCCATTTGGCTTTGGCACAAGGACAGGATTGGACAACCACCTGGGATATTGGGCTTCTCGGATAAACCCATTAGAGAGGAGCTTGTCTACCTCGACCTTGAGGGCCTCTTTCCGAGTTTGGTTGAACTTATGTTGCTTCTGTTGGATAGGAGCAAAGCTAGGGTCATCATTCAAGGCATGGCATATGACATTTGGATCAATGCCAGTCATGTCGGAATGAGTCCATGAGAATACATCTTGGTTTTCTTGAAGGAAGACCACTAATGCTTCTCGGACCTCCATTTGTAAGCCTCCCCTGACTTTCACCTTCCTGTCGGGGTGGAGGTATCCAGAACTACCTCCTCTATCTCCTTTATTAGTTCAATGGACCTCTCCTCTAGAACCCTAGGGTCCAACTCGTCAGGTCCCGAGTCCTGCACAGTTCATTCCTCCGGGGTCTCGAAGCTTTCAGGGCCCTCCTCCCTCACTGCCATCACGGGAGCCTTGAGGGAGACATTGTAGCATTGTCTAACCTCTTTTTGGTCCCCACGAACTGTGCCGATTCCCGCATCTGTGGGGAATTTCATGAACAAATGACGGATGGAACTGACTGCTCCGAACTCTACTAGTGTTGGCCGTCCCAAAATGGCATTGTATGCCGAGAGACAATCCACCACCGTGTAGGTGTAGTACTTAAAGGCCTTCTGAGGTTTTCTCTAAGTGTTACTGGGAGCTTTATCTGCCTTATTGGGATGAGGGCTTCTCACGAGAACCCATAAAGTGTCGAGGTGCACGGGGATAGGTCTATCGTAGTTAGCCCTATCTTCTTGAAGGATGATTTAAACATGACACTCACCAAACTCCCATTGTCTACAAGAATCCGAGCCGCCATTTTGTTGTAGATTTGGCTCTTAATCACCAACAAATCGTGATGTGGGAAATGCACTCTCCGAGCATCGTCTTCGGAGAATGTTATGAGTTGGTCAGTCATTCGCAGCATTTGGGCAGGAAATTGGGTCAAAGCCATTACCTTGTCGTCGTGATTCAAAGCTCGTGCATATATATTCTGCAAGCTTCGTGAGGTGCCCCTTAGGTGAGGTCCTCCAGATATGTGTCCTACCCGTCCATTTACTGGAGGAGGCCCTTGGGCTGTTGGATGCTGGGGACCTACAGGAGTTGCTGTCGGGACCTGAGTGGTGGCAGATGGGGTCGTCTGTCCCGCCGCGAGTGGCTGCGTTTGACGCGGCCCACCCTTAGCATACTGATGGAGGTGCCCCAACTTGATGAGGTTTTCAATCTCATCCTTGATCTGACAACATTCGTTAGTATGATGCCCTATGTTGTTGCGGAAACGAAATTTTTTGCCAAGGTCCCACCTATCCCTGTCTCTTTTGATGGGTTATGGCTTCCTGAAGTGCACGTGCTGAAGTGTGGCCACGAAGATGTTCTCTCGGGAGTCCACCAAGTCAGTATGTTCAGAATACTACGAGATGTACTTCTCACCTGATGCAACTCCCTTCTCAGGCTGTGTGATCCCACTTCCCCTGGGCTTTCGACCGTTACCTTTCCCTCCACACCTTGTTCCACTTGGAGCTCGACTGGATTAAACCAGATGGGATGGAGCGACAACTCCAACACTGAACACAGGTTGGAAAGTGCTGTATCCAGTGGGTGCTGCCCCGATCCTTGCTGGAGACATACAAAATTCAGGAGCAGACATGGCGCTATAACCGGAAGGGGTGACGCTCTGGCGAGATTGGGCTCCCAACGACCCCTGCTGAATGTGAGCGTAGGGGGACTATTGGACCCCAAAGTCCATGGGAACAGGAGCAGCTGAGGCAGGGAAAAGGGCAGACACTCCGAATGCCCTAATCTGGGCGTCTTCCTAGCTGATGTACTCTTGAGCCCGACGGATGAATTCGTCAAGACGCCGACATCCCCTTCGCTAGAGATCATCCCAAAGTGGGGGTCCTGCGTGAATGAAGGCCTGCAACGCCATTAGCAATTGGCCATCATCGACCCTTTTAGTTCTTGGCGCTTCTTCTTTGAAGCGTTTGATGTAGGCCTTGAGGGTCTCGAACGACCCCTGCTTTATATTGGCTAAGGCGTTGACCTTAAAGCTCACTTTCTAGACCCCTATAAACTGTCTTTGGAAGGTGGATGACAATTGTTGCCACGTCTGAATGGATCCCGGTCGGAGCTTCTTAAACCATTCATTTGTCAGTCCTGTCAGGGTGAGGGGGAACACGTGACATTTTGCGTCGTCAGAGACTCGATGCACCGACATTAGCCTATTAAATTTGGAGAAATGGGCCCTGGGATCCCAACCCCCACCATAAGCTGGTATGGAGGCATCTTGAATCCCAGAGGTAGTGGGGCCTGGACGAGGTGAGGAGCACAAGGCTCCAACGTTAGGAACGAGTTTCCTAATATGCAACGAAATAGTGATGGGTTGGTCCAGTGTACAACAAAAATTTTGTAACATATTTAAGCTACCTTTAAATATGTGAATCCATTAATATACATACATTAATCATAAACAAAAAAATAATAAAGAACATACCTCTTGATGCCTATCAAGTGTCATTGCTATCTTTTCGTAAGATAAACGATCTTCCTATCCACGCTGCTCACAGGTACTCACACTAAGATCTTCCACAACGTTCTCTACACGTTAAGAAGTGTGTGGAAACTTAGAGAATAAAGGATGGTATATTTATGATTCAACTTGATGTAGTCAACACATGAGATCAAGAGAATAGGCCTCAGATTGGTTCTATATCTTTTCAAGGAGAGATAGAAAAGTATTGTTCTTTTTCTTACAGCGAATAAATTCAGTATCTTTTATTTTCTAATAAGTCTAACTTAAATAGAAAATATTTAAATTTAAAAATAAATATGTAACAAATTTACAATTTATCTTTTAATTAATTAATTATCTTATTAATGAAAATATCAAAATCTAACTTTTGAATTTTTAATTAATTAATTAATTAAATAAAAGTAAAAAATCTATCCTTGATTTTTTATGTAGCTCACGCCACACACAGTCTAGGGACTGTGTGTGTCGTGTAACTCCCTATAAATTAGGGATATTAGATTTTTCAACAATTATTTAATTATTTATTCAAACTACCTTATTAGATAAAATCCAACAACCTCATAATTAATTCAAATTTGAATCTATTATCTTTTTAACTAATTATCACATATGATTAATTATTTGAATAAGTATCAATCTTTTCAATTCAAATCCAATTTGAACTTATCAATTTATTATCTCCCACTCAAATAAAGATATTTAATTAATTTTATCAATTAATTAAAATAAATTTTAATTAAATACTAATTTCGAAATTAAATATTTATTTTATTATAACTTCGAAAATTAAAATAAATTAATTATTTATATAATTTCAAAAATTATATATTAATTAATTTTGATAATTACAACTAATCTATAATTAATTAATTAATCACTATTATCACATAATTGCATATTTGGCCTGAAGAACAAATTTCTTCTTAAATATGTATTTTCACCATTTTACCCTTTATATCAACTCTTGCCTTGAATAGTGTTGATAGAGCTGCTGTGGGGACCTATGGACCTATAATTCCAAGGTCCAATAAATTTGTAATTATTAATTAAACTTTTTAATTAAATAACCTTAATTTATTAATCTCATGATTACTCCACTATAAATATGAGACTGTACTCTTGCAATTATAGACATTTTATTTACTGAGTACTTTATAACAATAAAGTGTCCATTAATATAATCATTACATACAAATTAACCCTCTAATAATGGTTCATAATTAATTGGAAATAAAATTACTGTTTTACCCATTTAATTATATCTCGTTTCCTTAAGTACCATTGACTTTACTAGTGAATGTTAATTCATAACTAAATTATGAATATGAGCTCAATAACCTTTCAGTCCCAAAAGTCAACCCTTAAGAGAACCATTATTCAATTTATTTATTTATTTCTTAAAACAATGTCTACTACATATACTTTCAGGGCACAATTACCAACAATCTCCCACTTGCCCTAAAGGAAATGAGGCATCTCTCTCATTCCCATGTTTCTCACATGCCCCTTAAAATATTTCATGGTTAAAGTCTTTGTGAAAGATCTGAAAGATTATGCTCTAATGTTAAGCTCTGAACCACAGAGTAACAGCAACATCTCCTGGATGAACTATCTCTCTAATCAAGTGATATTTCCTCTCGATGTGCTTTCCCCTCTTGTGACTCTGTGGTTCCTTTGAGTTAGCTACTGCCCCACTGTTGTCATAGTATAGGACTAGTGGCTTATCCACATCTCGAACTACTTCCAGATCGGAATAGAACTTCTTAAGCCACACAGCCTCCTTAGCTGCTTCACAAAGTGCTATATACTCAGTTTCCATGGTGGAGTCTGCAATGCTTGTTTGTTTAATACGTCACCAGACTACTGCTCCTCCTCCAAGAGTAAACACTGATCCAGAAGTCGATTTCTGACTATCTATGTATGATTGAAAATAAGAATTAGTGTAACCAGTAGGGTTCAGGTCTCCACTTGAATATACAAGCATATAATCTCTAGTATTTCTAAGGGGAAATTTGACTTTTTATGCTTAATAGCATGGTGTAATACAAAATAATGCTAGGGATTTTTAACATTACAAAATAATGCCAAATTTTTTGCTAGTACCCAAAATACCCCTAAAAACAACTATCTCATCTCTTCCCTCCCCCTCTCTTCCTTCCTCATCTCTTCCTTCTTCTTGTTTCTTCCTCACTCTCACTCTCACTCACCTCACCTCACCTCACACCACCACTAAGAGCACCACGGTAGAGCTTGGGACCGCCACTAAGAAAGCCATTTGTAGACTAAAGTAAGGGTTGAGAAATCTTGGAGAAAAATTTAATGGGTAAGCAATTTTTTCTTAAATACTTGGATTAGTAATGTTTCCTTTAAACTTTTTGAGCATTTCGTATAGATCTGAGCAATATTTGTACATTTTTTTGGGTTTTTTCTGGTTTTTTGTCGATCTGCGTTTTCTGGGAATTTTCTGGGTTAGTGTTGTGCTCGATGGATGCTCGATGCCTGCTCGATGCAGGCTCGATGACACACCAATTTTAGCGTTGCATGTTCTGCTCGATGGGTACTCTATACCTACTCGATGGGTACTCGATGGTAATGTTCATTCTCACTTTTTCATGCATGCTCGATAGATGCTCGATGCCTGCTCGATGCCTGCTCGATGCAGGCTCGATGACACACCAATTTTAGCGTTGCATGTTCTGCTCGATGGGTACTCGATACCTACTCGATGGGTACTCGATGGTAATGTTCATTCTCACTTTTTCATGCATGCTCGATAAATTCTCGATGCCTGCTCGATGCAAGCTCGATGGCACATCATTTTTTACGTTGCATGTTGTACTCGATGGGTACTCGATACCTACTCGATGGTAATGTGCATTCTCACTTTTTCATGCATGCTCGATAAATGCTCGATGCCTGCTCGATGCAAGCTCGATGGTACATCATTTTTTACGTTGCCTATTGTACTCGATGGGTACTCGATACCTACTCGATGGGTACTCGATGGTAATGTGCATTCTCACTTTTCATGCATGCTCGATAGATGCTCGATGCCTGCTCGATGCAAGCTCGATTGCACATATTTTTGTACGTTGCATGTTGTGCTCGATGGTTACTCGGTAGCTACTCGATGCAAGCTCGATGGTCATGTTTTTCAACATCATTAAAATACCATTTGTGTTTGTGTTTTTTTATTTCAGGTTCTACTGTTTACGTATTTGTTTCTTACAACGGTGTTTGGGAAATGCATGGTAGGAAATGGTATTTTAAGGATGCTGAAGGTGAAGTGATACCAGTAGAGAATGATGTCACTTACTTGCAACTACTTGACATACTGCACGAGACATTTCAGGTGGATAGAGAGGTGTATGAATTGAAACTCGAGGTGCCATACGTATGCGGCGAGCAACCATTTGCACCGGTTCAATTGAAGAATGATCGTCAAGTTCGTGTATTCTTAGGAATAAGCTTGAATGAACGGGTAGTCTTATGTGTGACTCCACTTAAGAAGAATGTCATATCAGATCCTTCTCCTAGTGTGAACAAAAAAGACACGACTAGTATCGATCCATCTCTTGCAGGTAGAAGTTACAAGCATCTTAGCGAGGTGGGCACTTTTGTTCCAGTTACTGATCCGATGGCTACTATTCAGCTTGATATACCACAAGGAGGTCCCACAGGTGTGCTTGAGGCATATGAGTACGATCCCTATGTGAATGATGATCCAGTTGGTAATTGCTTTGAAGATAATGATGATGGTTCCGAGGATGACTCGTATTATAGTGCAGATGTTTCAAATGAGGAGTTAAACATTTCCCAAGCCCAACAAGTAGAAGAAGAGTCAGGACTGCCTCTTGCACAGGCACCTCTCCCAACTCAAGGACGCCGAGCACCTGCTCGAAGCAGTAATCAATCTGCTAGGACAGAAGATAACACTGGGTGGAGGGAGACAATTGTATCAAGAGAAGATCACACCAGATGGAGTGCCCCAATGTTTACAAAAGAAGATATTGAGGCATCTGCTAAAACCCATTCCTCATCATCTGGTGGACCAATGGGAGAAATATATGTTGGGAAGACTTTTGAGGACAAGAATGATTTAAAAACCAAAGCTGCTCTATTTGCAATGAAGAATAACTTTGAGTATATGGTGAAAAAGTCTGGTACTGACGTGTGGTATATCACATGCAAAGATCCTGACTGTTGTTGGAGATTGAGAGGGAAAAAACAACCAATGTCCCCCATGTTTGAGATCACGGTATACAAGAGCGTACACACATGCTCACTAGAAGTGCGACAAAAAGGTCATCGTCAAGCTGCACCGTGGGTCGTTGGACACCTCATAAAGAACAAATACGCAGTTGATGGGACCAGTTACATGGCAAACAACATAAAGGAGGATATGAAAAAAAAATTTGGTATTGATATGAGTTATGAAAAGGCATGGAGATGTAGAGAGAAGGCACTTACGTATGTTAGGGGGAAATATGAGGATTCGTATTGCAAGTTGCCATCCTACTTGCACATGTTGCAGCAAAAGAATCCAGGTACAATTACTGATTTTGTCACTGAAGATGGTCGTTTCCTATATTGCTTCTTTGCCCTTGGAGTTTGTAGGAGAGGATTCAGATTTTGTCGTCCTGTGATATGTGTGGATGGCACGTTCTTGAAGAATAAGTACGGTGGCCACATGCTATGTGCCGTTGCTTTGGATGCGAATAGTCATTTATATCCAATTGCCTTCGGGTTGGTGGATAGTGAGAACCACAACTCGTGGAAATATTTCATGACGAAGTTGAAGGAAGCCATTGGGGACGTTGATGACTTGGCTTTCGTGTCAGATAGGCATGCGAGTATTATTCATGCTCTAGAGGTTGTCTTTCCTGATGCCTACCACGGCGCATGCTACCATCACATCAGTATGAATGTGAAAGCCAAGTTCAAGACTGATCACTGTCACAGTGAGATGTGGGCAGCAGCCTATGCATGGAAGAAGACGGAATTTCTAAAGCATTATGAAAATATTAAGCGAATGGATCCTCCTATAGCTACCTATTTGGAGGGAATTGGTTTCGATAAGTGGTCTCGTACTTTCTTTCCTGGAAAACGATACAATATAATGACTAGCAACTACGCTGGAAGCTTCAACAACAAGACCAAGGATGCAAGAACCTTTCCAGTTACAATTTTTTTAGAATTCATTCAGTTCACACTACAGTCTTGGTTTTCTGAACGACGTAGTGTGACAGAGAAGACTACCACCAAATTATCCACCCTGATGGAGGCAGATGTATCGAACAATGCTGACAAAGGAAGGTTCATGAATGTCTATGCCCTTGGTCAATTCGAGTTTCATGTAACTGGTGCAAACAGCGATGCTGAGGTGAATTTGATGACGAAATCATGCTCATGTGGGGTATTCCAGCTCATAGGCACACCTTGTCCCCATGCAGCTGCAGCAGCTATAGAGCGTGGAGTGAACCTTTACTCTTTGTGTTCACCGTTTTACACCATTGAGTCATGGAGGAATTCGTACAAAGAAACCATTTACCCAACTGGGAACGAGGATGACTGGATACTTCCAGATGACATTAAGAATATGGTAGTTGGTGTACCCATAGAGAAACAACAAGTTGGTCGCCCAAAAAAACCAAAGCTAGGAAGACCAAGGACAAATCGTTGGCCATCTGGCGGGGAAAAACCAGTTACAATGCGTAAGTGTAGTAGATGTGGTGGTCGTGGCCACAACAAATCCTCATGCAAAGCTTGGCTTTGAGTTTATTTTTTGTTGTATTTTATTTAAACTTGAAGTTGAAGGTTATTTTTCGTTTTCTTTTTTTATTGTCGTTAATGAATTTTGGTTGTTAATTGTCGTTAATAAAAAGATACTCGACTCAAAAAAATTTCTTAAAAATCTACATTTTAAGCAAATAAATATAACATGAGAATGTTCAATGTCTAACATTCTGATACCATAAGTCAACTGTCCATTTGTTTCTGAACAACTCCATGTTGTCATCGCAACTCGTGTCAAGTGGTAGCCTACCCAATAAGTGTTCGATGTGCTTGATGGCGTACACACCACAATCTCCACTGTAACCAAAACATAAATTGCATTAGTAACAAAATCAACATGGAATTTAATTTAAAAAACTTGAATAAAAACTAGACTTTTGTTTACCTGACTTTGGTTTGGGGTACTGAATCAACTGGCATGCGGTGCACATTGAACTCTTTGCATCTTTTAGCTCCAGGTGGAATCGTCAACCGAGGGTCGTCCTTGAAAATTTGTGACTGTAATAACAACGATGGGAACAAAGTAGACCATGACTTCATAAAAGATTGCAGTTGTTTATCACTTATCACGGTCACGTCCGAATCATAAACATTCAGAGTCCAAGTAGAAATGGAGTCTTCAACTGCAAACCAATGCGCTTGAAGGTAGTTCTGGCACCAATATACAGTGTCTACTCCCTTCCACGATGCCAGAAATTGATTGTCAATTCCCGTAATCATTGATATCACATCTGAATCCCACAAAAACCTTTTCTTATCCGCTTCCTTGGCATTCTGATATGCATCATAACGGGCCGGTACCACTTGTGAGAACATAATATTCATCACAACACCATCTTGTCGATACGCCCCGGGATAGAACTGTCGACGCCTACGTAGCATATGCATGGCCGCATCAATATGCTGCAAAAATGATTGGAAAGTAATTAATCAGCCTATCGAAACCCCTATTGAACCCACTGCTTATACCAGATAACAAATATTAATAAATTTAATAAAATTACTTACCCCATCATCGATCCAAAACTGTGGTGTCTTCATCGTCAGAAACCAACTCGGACCAAACACACCAGATTGGACATCCCTCTTCGTCTTGTTCGGAATATCTCCAAGCAACCACTTGCCGACCGTTCTGTACTGTGTAGCAAGTGGCTTCTTTAGAGGGTCGAGGACTAATGGCACGTCATCAATCGCATCCAAACGAGCTTTCTTTCTGGTTGGGTCGGTGTAGTCTTCAAATTTCTTAGGTTTGCGTCTTTTCCTCTTGGCCAATTGAAACTCTACACCAGCAACATCCCCAGGTTCTATAATAGCAACACCTGGGGTCTCAGGATTTGCTGTGAGTACTATCGGGGGAAGAGTGCCTATGTCATGTGAGACAAAATCATCTGGGAGGTCAAGTGAGTCGGAATCAGAATCATTTGGAAGATCTTGTACGAATGTCAAGATCTTATTGACAGCATCCATGATGACCGCCTGGTTCTCTAGGATGGTATCCTGACGACTCTCGACTCGCTCCAACCTCTCCAACACCTCCCGTAAATTAGGTTGATCAGGACTGGGGTGTACCGATGGGGCTGGGGCCGAGGGTGTGGGGTCGATGGGGACTGGGGTATCCTCATCATCAGGGCCATCAACAAAAATATTTGCTGCCTTCGCAACCTGAGCAGCTATCTCTGCCACCTTCTCAAAATCAGTGGGAGTTTCTACCTCTTCTTCTTGGCCCAACCCGGGATACAAGGGAGCATCACCCTCCGTCAGAGCGCTATAATAATCTATCTCCGAAGGCCGGGGCTTCAACATGGACAACATAATCAACTGCATCAAATACAAAGCATTAAGTCAGTTTGAAACCACCAAAGAATACTCTATTTTGACATAATATAGCAGAACTTACACTCGTCTTCTTGAACATCGGTGCAAGGTCGGCCTTCGAAATAGGACGCTCCTTATTGCTCGACCAACTAAGCATCCTCGGAAACTGGTTTCCATGGTTAATACCATACTCACGTGCAAACTGCTGGATGGCTTCATATGCCCAATACTGCAATGCAGGGACATAACCATACAAACTGTATTTTGCTTCTTTCTGTTTCCCCTTAACTTCCTTTTTCTTCTCATAGTTCCTTTTCTGATGATGCATGTCTTTCTTACATGAATCCATAAGCTTGTTAAAAGACACCTTCCCCCATGGGTAAGTAAAGAAGTACTCAGTGTCCTCCACCATCTTCAGCGAATCTATCCAAACATTTAACTTGCCCTCTCGTGCAAGTAAAACCCCCTCAACAAAGAAACATAGGCCCAACTTGTAGGCATCTTCAACTACAGTGCACTTTTTTAAAGCAGCCTCCAAATGCATTAACTTCACTGTTTCTTCATCATTAAAGTACTCCTTGATTAAGCGGTCACTAGTCAAGTGTTTCTTCAAATCAGTCTCAGATGGCCCGGAACTGAAGTTCAACCCCGTAACCAAAGCAAACTCGCCTCTACCAAATCTGCAGGGTCTAGATCCCAAATGTAAATGCAACTCATCCTCTTTGAAGCACTGGATCTTGCGCAACATTAATTGATGCATGAGAGATGCAGAGAAGTCCAATTTCTCAGCCATGAAAAATTGTTTGAATGGGGATTCCTTCACCCTTTCTATCAACCCGAGCTCCTCAAACTTGTCATTGATTGTTTTAAAGTAACCATTGCCCCTATATGTGACTCGTCCAGGAAAGTGATCTGTCAAGGGTAAAAGATACTTCGGCATCTGCAAAAAATAAAGATAACAATAATACAGTTAAATAAAGTCGCATGAAAAATCCATAAATAAACATACATGCAACCATCGAACCCATCTCGAACACCCATCGAACCCCAACCCGAGTACCCATCGAACCCCCTATCGAACCCCTAGAGCATGCATCGAACCACCATCGAACCCAACATAAGACCCAATCCATCGAGCATGCATCGAACCCCCATCGAGCATGCATCTAATTTCTTAGTTTTAAACCCGGAACCCATAATGGGCCTACCCCATCGAACCCCTAAGGCCTATCCTATCGAACCAACATCGACAAGCATCGAACCCAACAAATACCAAACCCGTCGAGCATGCATCGAACCCCATCGAGCATGAATCGAACCCAAAAAATACACAACCCATCGAGCATGCATCGATCCCCCATCGAGCATCGAACCTAAACTTGGAACCCTTAACGGCTTAACCTATCGAACCCCCATCGAGCATGCATCGAACCCCCCCATCGAGCATCGAACCTAAACTTGGAACCCTTAACGGCTTAACCTATCGAACCCCCATCGAGCATGCATCGAACCCCCCCATCGAGCATGCATCGAACCCCCATCGAGCATCGAACCTAAACTTGGAACCCTTAACGTCTTAACCTATCGAACCCCCATCGAGCATGCATTGAACCTCCCATCGAGCAACCTTACAGACCTACAAAAATCCCAGGCTTCACTAAAACATACCCACACTATTCCATACCCAAAACAAACCAGATTAATCCATACACACAAACAATTCCACACTAATCCATACACAAACAATTCCACACTAATCCATACACATACACACAAACACAAACAATAAGCTTACCTTTGTTTTGGGTATGGAGAAACTTGAACCCTGGGTTTTGGATGACAGACGGCGAGAGGCAAGACGGAGGCGCGGGGTTTCGACGGGGGCTGTGACGGGGGGCAGCGCGGCTTCGACGGGGGGCAGCGCGGCTTCGACGGGGGGCAACGCGACTTCGACGGGGGCCGCGACGGGGACTCGAACCGAGAGTTTGAGAGAGAAAGCTTGAGAGAGAGAGAAAGCTTGAGAAACCGATGGGGAGATTTGGGTAGTTCAATGGTCGGGGGGTTGGGAGTTTGTGACCGAGAGTTTGAGAGAGAGAGGGAGAATCAAAACTGGGATTGGGGGGGATTGTGACAGGGGTATTTTGGGTACTAGCAAAAATTTTGGCATTATTTTGTAATGTTAAAAATGCCTAGCATTATTTTGTATTACACTACACTATTAAGCATAAAAAGTCAAATTTCCCTTTCTAAGATACTTGAGAATATTCTTCACTGCAATCCAATGACTCAATCCAGGATTAGATTGATAACGACTGACTATCCTTACTGCATAGGGATATTGTCTCATATCTTCCTCTTCTTGAGGTGTTTTGGGACACTGCTTCTTGGAAAGGACTACTCCAGAATGGGTTGGCATATCACCCTTTTAGAGTTTTTCATAATAAAGCGTTCTAGCACCTTATCAATATATGTTGCTTGAGATAGTGCCAAAGTCTTGTTCTGTCTGTCTCTAAGAATTTGAATGCCCAGAACATACTTGGCTTCTCCCAAATCTTTAATTTGGAATTGTTCAGCTAACCAGTTATTTACCTTTGATAATGATGTTACGTCATTTTCAATCAGTAATATATCATCAACGTAAAGAACGAGGAATGCTACTACACCATCTTTGATTTGTTTATAGACACAAGGTTCGTCAATGTCTTGTTCAAAACCAAACATTTTAATTATGTCATCAAATCTAAGATTCCTAGATCTAGAAGCGTATTTAAGTCCATAGATGGACCTAAGAAGTATGCGAACTTTTTGCTCTTGACATTTTACTTTGAACCCTCATTGTCGAGTCGTACCGTCGAAAATGCTAGAGGCAGATCGTCCAAAAAGGTTGTCAGGTCTTCCTGAGGCAGGTAATCCGCGTTGGCTGACATCTGGCCTATCCCTAAGATTCGAAGGACTAGATCCTCGATCTGGAATATAGTAGGAGGCAAGGAGAATACCAAGCATCCTCGGGAGGTGACCTTACAAAGACATTCATGTTTCTCGGAACATTGCCCAAGAAAGAGGTCGACGCCTTCCTACTACCTGAGGTGGGCGACTTCCAACTGTTGGATCAATCCCCCAAGGTCATATCTCTCTAGGCATTTGTCTCACGGAGAAGAGGCACGTGTCCTTGGGTGAAAATATTGACAACATAATTAATATATAAGTGATATTATATATTTTTAAGGTATTAAATAATTTATTTTTATTTCTGAATACTTAATAAAGTAATTTATGCAAATTCACAAAAATAACATATTTGGTAGTAATTAAATAATTAAGAAGGTTAATGACAGAGAAAATAAGGATGACATCCGCACTCTCAATGGGTGTTCTACTTTATATCTCAAAATATATCATCAAAACTCTTCTTTTTATATTTTAACTCACACTTTTACATTATAGAATACATTAACTTCTCTATAATTATTTTTACTTCATTTAAATATTATGTAGAAAACTTTTATTTCACAGAATTGTATAACCTATTACTCTTTTTTACAAAAATATGATTTGTACTAGTCCCAGATGTCTATGATGCGTCGGGTACCCTCCACCTTCTCTGGCAGGGCAATCGGCGGTGGTGATTGCCAGCGTGAAGCAGCGGCAACAAGTTTTCTTGCATCTTTCCTTTCTTGAGGCTTCAAGAAAGCACGGTGAAGGACGTGAAATGTTGAGGTTTGTTCTCCCATGCCTATGGGTCTTCATCTTTCGTTTGGCTTCAATTGATACTCAGTTTTAAGGCTGGTTATATGCATTTTTTATTTTTGGAAAACTGATCGGTTAAAGCTTAAGGTAATAAATTCACACACAACTCAACTCCCCACACTCTCTTTCTGCAGCTGCCCTAGTTGGGCCCTCCGACCAACCCTCATCTGTCAATTCTCTACTTTTTATATCATCTATCATGTATCTCACTTATTCTTTACGTTTATATATATGAGTTTTCAAAATAATATTTGAAAATATAATAGTACTGAGCATAGATTCCCTCCAATTAGAAGTGTGTAATTGCGGACAAGTAATTGTCTCATGTGAGAAAGAGTCTAACCACAATTGATCATTAATAAACTTCTTTGCCTTTTACAAAGATTTACATGCTTTTACTAATAGTCTTCTTATATCTGCATGCATATATGTATAGATATATATATATATATGGGTTTTGGAAGGAATTTTTTAAATGTAATAGTATTGAGTTTGGATAATTGATAGTGAATATGATATGCTAATTAGTGCTTCTCTCGGAAACATTATAACTTTTAGTAAAGTTCATTCCCATAGAAATGATATCAATTATTTTGATTTTCCTGTTCTTTTTTTTTTTTTTAAAAAAAAGAATCATTATTTTAATACATGCATATTTTAATGTAATGGATGCTTATGTTTTTTCTTGTTAAAAAAAGTAAGTAATTTTTTTGAATTTTCATTTTGAAACCATATTTGGATGCCCAAATGTTAACATAATTATAGTTAAGGTAAAAGGGTGATTATGTTTGTTTTTCCTTGTAACAAAATGTTTCTTATTCTTATCATCATTTTTTATATAAATAATCTATATTAAGGTTACTTGAAAGAAGAAAACAAAAAGACGGAAAAAATAATTCAAATGAAAAAACAAAGACTTCATACCAGCAACCACCAAATCAAACACGCAAGCACAAACAATATCATATTTATGGGTTCATGGGATTATGGATTTTAAAATAAAATTTCTAGGGGTTTATTGGATTCAAAAATTAGATTCTCAATGGGAATATGTGTTGCTTAATAGTTTCAAGAATTGCTTAAGAGCTTTAGAGTTTGAAGGGTTGCTCAATGGGGTTGCTTATGAGTTTCAATGGTTGCTTAACAAGTTGATATGTATGGTCGCTAAAATGAGTTTCTATATGAGTTGATTAAGAGCTTTTGAGTTTCAAGTGTTGCTTAATAGTTTGAAGGGTTGCTAAATAGGGTTGCTTATGAGTTTTAATGGCTGCTTAACAAGTTAATATATAGAGTAGTTGCTAAAAAAAGTTGCTATATGAGTTGCTTATGAGCTTTAGAGTTTCAAAGGTTGCTTTTTAGATTGTCTTATGGGTTGCTTACGAGTTTCAATGATCACTTACCAAGTTGATATATATAGTAGCTAAAAAGGGTTGTTATATGAGTTGTTTAGGAGCTTTAGAGTTTCAAGGGTTGCTTAAGAGTTTAAAGGATTGTTCAATAGGGTTACTTACGAGTTTCAATGGTTGTTTAATAATTTGATATATAGGGTTACTAAAAAGGGTTGCTATATGAGTTTGCTTAGGAGCTTTAGGGTTTCAAGAGTTGCTTTTTGGGTTTCTTTATAGGTTGCTTAAAAGTTTCAGAGGTTGCTTAATAATTTGATATATATGGTTGCTCAAAAGGGTTTCTATATGAGTTGCTTTGAAGTTTTAGAGTTTCAAGAGTTTCTTTATGAGATTTTTACAAGTTTCAATAGTGGCTTAGCAAGTTGATATATAGGGTTATTAAAAGGGTTGTTGCATGAGTTGCTTAGGGGCTTTAGAGTTTCAATGGTTGCTTAAGAGTTTGAAAGGTTCTCAATAGGGTTGTGTTACGAGTCGCTAACTTTAGTCACTTATTGTCTCTTGTTTTAGTTTGATTTATGATTTCTTTTCTTTTTGCTTAAGGATAAGCAAAATAGTAATTTTTACGTTGTGATAACTCTTTGAAAGTATAATTATTTGGCTTTTGTTTGGGTGTATTAATTTAACTTTGTGCTCAAGCATTTTTAAATTACTTTTGAAAATTAATTATTTTTTAATTTTGAATAAATATTATTTTTAGTATTTTTATATTAGATATAACTATTTTTATAATTTTTTAATTAATTTTATTTATTTTTCCAAGAAGTATTAATTTACTCAATTTTGTGTATTTTGTAAGGGCTTAAATGAAAGATTTGAAGATAAAATGGGGTCAAAATAATAACAAAATTAAAGCAAACTAGTGTTAAATCCACCACTTTGCACCATACTCATCTTCCTGTGCACCTTCTGCCATCAATCAATCATTGTTTGCCATGTGGTAGAATGTCCAATCAATTAAAAGAGAAAAAGATGTAAATCTATCACATGAAGATGGAGGGGTCAACTTATCAATCGCTTAATTTGCACAGTTTTTTTTCTAAAGAGAAACCGTACATTAGAGAATTGATTAGAGGGAAAGTCGTATTTTTGCAAAAAAAAAAAAAACACAGCTTATAAAAATGTAAAGAATTGGTAAAAAATAGTATATTGGGTGATTTCCTTATTATTTATTAGTAAAGTCAAATAAAAAATTTGAAAAAGAAAAAATAATAAAAAAAATAACTAATGGTAGAGAGAAAGGAAAAAAAAAAGATAAAAAAGTATTAAAAAAATATTTAATGAAGCGGTAAAAGCGTAGCTACATTTAGTTAAAGATTTATTGGTGTTAGAGCTTAAGTATTATAACTAAATATTTAGAGCACCGGATGAAGTTGAATTTTAAGACCCTTAGCTATTTATTTTTTACATATCCCCTAGTTTACCTCAGCCACCAACACGACTAGACTAAATTTTAATGACAACTACTTTTTGAAAAATTACAATAGCATTGAGGATCCTAATTTAGAGCTTTTTCTTTTTATCAATGCCTACATATAAAACTTAAATTTCATTTATACGGTTGATAAACAATCAACTCAAAATTATGTAAACTAAAACTTTTTATTCAAAATTACAATCACTTCTTTGCATCTGGCTGACAACAAAACTCTCTCCAAGAGTTTTCTCTACTTTGAGTCCCAACGTTCAGGTCACTTTCCCCATAAGCAATAGATCACTTGGCGCCACCATTATGTCCTCAATGATGGCCTGGAACAAGGAATTAGTACATCTAATGATTATATATAAATATGTATATTCATACAGTTTTAAAGGAAGTATATGATTTTGGTATGATTTTTAGGTTGACTTAGTAGGAGGGTACTATGATGATGGTTGCAATGTGAAATTTGGTCTGCCCATGGCTGTTACCGTAACAATGTTCTCTTGGGGTGTCCTAGAATATGGTAAAATCATGGTTGAGGTCGTAGAGTAAGTTACACGCATTAGAATCCATCAAATGGGGACGGATGACTTCATCAAAGCTCATAGTCACCCAAATAATATTTTGTTTGTATATTTTCTTCTAATGGGGTATATACTTTCTAGATTTTGGTTCTTAGTGTTGCTATGTTTAATCAAATGTTCATAGTTGAACTTGCACGCCAAATGTTTGAAGAAATTTCTAAGTGAGAATGGGCAGTGACAAATCTATATTTATGATGATATGCAACGACTTTCATATTTTTTAATATGATTTTCTAATTTATATCAATGTGTAGATTATATACCTAAAATCACCTGATGATTTACATGACAATGTCCTTATTATACCAAGCTCTGAATTTGAGATTTTCCTTCTTTTGATAAGTTTACCACATAGAAAATAAAATCACTTGAAGTATAGTTTTGTTTGTTTTTTCCCAATGTAACGATTGCTCGGTATTTTAAAGTGAACAAGTCGTTTTCCAAGACCTTAAACTTTTGGTAAGTTTGTTAAAGTATGAGTGGTCTTGGGTTGCTTCACAAATTACTTTATTGGGTTGCTTAAGGCCGTTTATGTATTGGTTTGCATGTTGACTTTGATTGCTATTCCTAATTGACTTTGTTAATTTTACTTGTTAATTAAATTGTTTAACATGTTGCTTTAGGTTGCATGAGATTGCATAAGGATGATTAATTTGGATTATGATGTTGTTATAGTTTCATTGGACTTGCATTTGAGGTTTGTAGTAGGTTACATGAGTTACATAAGTATGAAATTAGCATATAAGCTTTTTAAAGTTGCTTTTGATCATATGTGGTTGCATTTGGGGTTACAATGGGTTTCTTGGGGCTGCATTGAGTTTCGTGAGCTTGTTGGGAATAGTGTCCTTAAAGCAATTATAGTTGACAAATATTTTTAATGAAAAAAATAATTGAATTGAATTATTATATAAATAGACTATGTTCGATATTATGTTGATAATATTAAGTAAATATCATAAATTTTCCAAGTTCATCTATGTGGTCTTAATCTCATATTGGTATGAGAGGATCGAGATTGAGATAATGCACTTAAAACAGTTCGCAATAAAATAAAGTTACGGAATCTTTAGATTAATTACTGCTAGTACAGTTCACTAGTATTATGAATACAAGTGACCTAGATCCGGGTCACTAGTATAGTAGGACACTTTAGTGAATGTACTTTATATATGGTAATATATAAAACTGAACCAGATGTGATATATTAATACTTGTTTAAACATCATTTCGTAGTATTAATCAAACACATTAAACAATGATCATATACACAATGATCTTAATCCTGAGGTTACTATGAAATCCTATATATGTCATCTGATCCTTTGATTCATGTGTTAAAGTTTGTTAGAATAATCAGGCTAAGAACAATTGTTTTGGAGACTTAATGATACATATGCCTGGGGCATAATTTAACATATATAAAACCTATACATTCTTATAAATTTAATAATGGCTCCCTATTGTAACGCCCTGGTTACCCCAGAACAGTTACGGTGATCGGTGAACCGGAAATTTGACCCGCTACCCGAGTCCTTTGGTTAAAAACGTGCTCTAAGTGTTATTAACAGGCTAAGGTGGAAAAACAACAAAAAGGAAATGATATATTTTATTAAGTACATAAAACTGTTCATGGGCCCATCAAAACATTTACAAGTTATTTACAACTCAAAATGGTCACTACTGTTTCAAATTTACAAACCCACCGACCTAAGCGGCAAAATGGGGTAAACCCCCTAGTTCCTCTGAGAACTCCTTGGCCGTGGTGGTCAAGCAGCCGCATATGTAGACATGACCACCTAAGCTCTCCACTCAAGGCTGGGTGAGCTTTTCTTTCCCTTTACCTGCACCACATAGCACCCATGAGCCAAGGCCTAGCAAGAAAACACAGTATTGCATATAAACATTATCAACTGATTATCATTATAATCACACAGAGCTTATAGCTCTTAAACAGATGAGTGAATATCACTTGAGGTTCTGGTAAACCATAATGTACCACTGCCGAACTTGACTAATAAGTCCCAGCGTCACAGTTGATACTAACACCTTTGCCAAATCTGACTAATTAGCCAGTACCATGCACAAGTGAGCAAGATTTGCTAAGCATTCAACAATCAATTCATGTCCACATTTACACAATCAACATGCCTCAAGAATAACCATGCATGTCACATATGAGGTGCAGTTTTCTTACCTCTGGTTCGAGCGAGAAATAATATAAGAACGACCCTTGAGAACGATCAACCTTTAGATTCTTTAGAAGTTGCCTAATCATAACAAATTATAAAACATTAATAAAATAAATCAATGAATGGTTCACAATCTAAACCACACTCTCGGGATCAAACCCCCACTCTCGAGACTCTCAAACTACTCAAAAGGGGTAAAGGAACTAACCCCCGAGCCTTAAAAACCATCCCGAGCCCTAAAAACAACATTCCCTAAAACTGACCTAGCGCCTAGGCACTGCCCACCAGCACTGGGGCACTGCCCCAGAAACAGAGAGGGCCATTCTCTGCCCTGCATAGCGTTGGGGCGCTAGGACTGGCGCTGGGGCACCAACTTCAGACCAGCAACTCCTCTGATTTTCCCTCCTTGCGATTCTCCTTGAAACCAACCTTCCAAACCAATCCCAAACCTTACCAAAACATCCAATTCAACCCCTAAATTTCATCTACATCACCCTTTCACCAAAACCCAATCAATCTTACACAAAAAGTCCCATTGATTCCAACTATCCACATCAAAATCTATAAGCTGAAAACTAAAAGAAAAACAGAGTAATACTTGGAATTCATGGACAATTTCTTACCTCAAGCTGGTTTTGAATCCTCCTTAGTAGATGAACTAAGTCTATAACCTCCAAGCTTTGATTTCCTAACTTGATTCTTCAATTTGGGACCAAAAACTTCAAAAGAAGATAGAGGGTAGATGATGTACGGGAGAGGATACCTTGCTCTGTTTTTATTCTGTATGTTTCTATAGCTAGCTTAAACCATGTATATCCTAAGCCAAATGACCCTAATGCCCCTAGGTCATTTAAAGCTTATAAAGTCTCCCCAAGGGTAAAATCGTCATCTTCCACCTATTTCGTTAATCATAATTAACGCTCTCCAATTCCCGCTATTCTCAAATACCAATAATTCATATCCCATTACCCTTTTATTCCCAGCAACACTCTAATCATTAAAACATCCCGAGACTCACCCCGAGCCTCGAACTTAATCCCGTTATGACTAAACCACTACTTAATATTAAAAGATCGTCTCATGCCGAATAGCTCGAAAAAATCCACATTATAATGTGGCCTCAACAATATATCACTGACATGCATACAAATATACAATTATGCCCACAACAGACCAAATTACCAAAATACCCCTGTCATGAAATGTGGACCCGCATGCATGCATTTAACATCATATTATAATATAATTCACATATACATGCATATTATCATTTTAAGTCATAATTAAACAGTTATGGCCCTCCCGGCCTACTAATCCAGCCATTAAATCGCATTAGGGATTTCGGGGCATTACACCTATTGGGTTGACTTTTGGAACTGAAAAGGTTATGAGCGCTCACGTTGCAAACTTGTTGTGACACAACCTTCACTAGTAAATTCAATGATATACTATGAAATAGATATAGTTAAAAGGGTAAAACGGTAATTTTATTCCCTTTTAATTATGAACCATTAATAAAGGATTAATGTTTTTTGTAATGTGTTGTACCCCGATTCCAGCACGAGTTCCTTCACTCAGCTCGGAAAAAAAATAAACGGAAAAAGAACCAAGGAAGATGTCTATTTATTATCCACGTAGGCAGCTCGAGTTGCATAGTGGTCAGAAGAGCTAGGGATGCGGAAGTTGTGAAGCGCGAGCTCAAAATATTCAAACAGCTGTCGGAGTATGAGCTTGGAGGGTATATCCAGCTCGTGGTGATCCTTGTATATTGCATACTCGAGGATCCTTGGAGACTCAAAATCTCATTATACAGTTATTTATGACCAAACTGTCATATTTAATGTCCCATATAGTAGGACAACATTTACTGTATGATCAAATCATATCCCATTATAAATGGGAAATATATATATATTAAATGTAATAAATATGTATATGCGTGATTGACTCACGCGATTACCCAAACCTGTCCATGGAATTTCTCTATAAATACTGAGACTATTGGGCAGGAAAATAAGACCAATTATTCTGTAATACTGAAACTCTGCCAAAATGGAAAGAAAACAACAATAATATAGACTCGTGGACTAGGTGGATTTTAACCACTGAACCACGTAAAAGATTTGTGTTCTTGTGAATTCATTTCATTTTTCATTACGGTTTATTTCTAAGCACTAATCTACCTTATAATTTATTAATACACTATTGGCGAAAAATTGCGTCAATAGTTTGGTGCTTTCACTGAGACGAAAATTAGTGCTTCATCAAAATCCCAATCGAATCTCATCATGGTGCTCACTCTCTCAATGCACAACAATGAGATAGAACATCTTGGTGGGCAGGAGGCCCATCATACCGCTGTTTCAAACGAGCATGGCCCTGAAGTCCAGCAACGTCCGGGAAAATAACCAGCTGGTCATGGCGACACTGGGAGTTCTGCGTCATTGCCACGGAATCCAAACCTAGACTACTTAACTGCCGTTGAGATGGAAAATATGCAGTTAAGAAGCCATCTCACTAAGGCAAACAAGCAAATTGAGGATATTTTTGCTCGGTTACCCCCTCTTGCAACTGACGTTAATGTCAGATAAAGGCAAAGCGGGTCTCACAAGTCCCACATGAATAATTGATCCAAACCAAGTCGATTAGTCGAAACTTCCATCCCAAGTTCAGTTTCTACAGAGCAAGACCAGCAGAATGCTCATCCCAGTGGCCCTCATAAGGGTCATCAGCATATTAGTCAATCGGTTGGAAATCGCAACCCCAAGTTCGGTGCCTCCTTCACAAGCACCTAAGAATGCCCATGGCAACCCATGAGGAGGGGATGGATAGGCTCACAGAGATAAAATGTTCTAGCAAACCCTCCTACTTCATGATCAGATTGTCAGGCGCAAAGAGCTAGAAATAATGGGGCAGAGCAAAGGCAAGCTAATATAGTTCTCCCCGATGGGACAAGGATTGCCTCACCAATAAAGCATCCCCCGTCACCAATTAGACATCCAACACCACCTCGTCCTACGCAGAAGATTCCAGCTTATGTAGACAGTAGGAGAAACCTTCCTCCATCTGCCCATACCTACGTCCCACAGACACGTGTTGAAAATCCAGATCCTCGGCCTCAACCATGAGCTGTAAGCTTCGCAAATGGAAGTTATTGGACTGAAAGTCATCGAAGTGGTAGGTCTGAGGGCGATCTGAGAAATCAGCTGAGTTCAGCACAAAGTCCTTGATACGATTCACAACCTGATTTGCATGATCGTCTGAATTCATAGAGAAGGAATCCAGTTCGGAATGAAGATGTTAGTTATACTCGACAAGAGGGAGGTCCTTCCATAGTGTGTGATAATGGGAATGCCCCACCAAACCATGCTCGAGCTTGGAGGGACAATAACCCATTAAACGTGTACGATAGGATGGGGGATATTGAACAGCCTCCAGATAACCTAGGGACCAGAGACAAAACCCTTGGCAGGCTAGATCTGATGGAAGAGCAAATGTAGAGGCTTTTATCTGGAAAAGATAAAAGACGATTACTCAGAGGATGAGTTCGAGAATGCCAGACTTTTCAAAGTTTGATGGAGATGGAGATCTGTCACCACTTAGGGATGTTTAACACCATGATGATGGCCCACAATGTCAGGCTCGACCTAAGGTACCTTTTGTTCCCTTCAACTCTGATCGGGCCAGCCAGGCAGTGGTTTAAACAATACAAGAGGAATTTTGTATGTTCGTGGAAGAATTTTTCTTCTGTCTTCAAAAAAGCATTCTGAGCTTCCCAGACAGCTCAGGTTAGGGCTGATTCATTAGCCAATGTAAAGTGGAAACTTGGTGAAATGTTGAAGGCATATCCAAGTAGATTTTCCAATGTCGCTGCACGAGCTAAGGATGTCGATGACAGCTCCAAGCTCATGGAAATGAGGACAGGAATCCTTGTTGGGGGCGACCTGTGTCAAGAATTACAGGGAAAAGGAGTTAATAGTGTGGATGAGTTCTTGGTGCGAGCTCAAAGAATGATTAACCTGAAAGAGGTGTAAGCTTCCGTCGCAAGAACCAGCCAAATCCCTGTCCAGCCTGTTCGAGCGGTATCGGATGTTGCAGTTACGACTCAAACCGTTACCAAGAATAACCAAGGGGGAGTAACAAAAGGAAGGGAAATGGTGAGGGCGACTAGAGCGGAACAAACAAAAATAAATCTGCCGAGAAATTCAAGCATGTTTATGCCACTTATACTGACCTCACGGATACTAGGGAGCGCATCTTCCTGGAAAATTCTACTCGCCTTCCATGGAAGAAGCCAGAATCGTTGAAAAATCAAAGAGCATAGAGAGATCCTTCAAAGTTCTGCCAATTTCATAATGATATTGTTCATAACACTGATGATTGTCGATAGCTGAAGGAAGAGATCGAAACTCTCCTTAGAGCGGGTCCTTTGGCCCAGTACGCCTGAAATCAGGTGGTCCTTAATCAGCCTGCTAGACCAAACCCTCTGTTAGCTCCCAAAGCTCTAGTCAATTAGACTGGAACTCAAGCGAATCACGACGATCCTGCTCCGATAATAGGGGAAGATATAGCCACCATTTTGGGAGGACCTCATCTGGCAGACACAAGCAGAGGGGCCCAGAAGAGGTAACAAACTGAAATCCCATAACAGAGTGGAGTTTGTCTTAGAACAGTGGTTCTCGAAACAACGGCAATTGGAAAAACAACCAATCATTTTTACAGAAAAGGGTGCTAGCCATGTCCAATTCCCACATAACGATCCCTTGGTCATAACTATTCAACTTGCCAACTGGAGGGTACGAAGGATAGTAGTAGATAACGGGAGTTCTTTGAATCTACTTTTCAGGTCCACCTTGGAAAAAATGGGGTTGTCTGTCATAGAATAGAAGGCGACCTCAATGACTCTGTACAGATTTTCTGGCGAAGGTTCAGCAGCCATCGGGACGATCGAATTAGTGGTAACATTGGGAGAAGGCTCACGAACTGTTTCCAAGTTACTTGAGTTCGTGGTAATCGACTGTCCAGCTGCATACAATGCAATTTTGGGCCGACTTGTGTTGATGGCATTTGAAACCATAACCTCTATCTGCCACCTAGCGATAAAATTCCCCTCAGCTCTGGGAATATGCATCGTCAGAGGTGATAAGCTCACTGCCAGAGAATGCTATAGCATTTCTATCAAGGGAAAATCACAACCCGGGCAGCAAGATATGGTCATAAATGACGGAGGAAAGGAGTCCTAGGAAGTTGAAGTTACTTGTGGGACGGAAGAACCTCAAGAAGTAGAGGATAGCGACGTCGCCCCACGTGATGACATTGACCCACGAATGGGCAAAGACAGGTCAGAGCTCCAAGCTATTGAGGAGCTCGAGGAGGTAAACATTGACCCTAAAGAAGCTTCAAGAGTCGTTAAGATCGGAAAAAAACTTGATGATAAAAGGAAGAAGGAGCTGATCAATTTCTTACAAGAGAATCTGGACGTATTCACTTCGTCACATGTAGACATGGTGGGAATAAGCCCGAGTGTAATCATGCACACTCTAAATTTGGACAAGAATGTGCCTGCAAAATCCCAAAAATGGAGACGTTTGGGAACAGTCCGAGCTGAAGCTCTTAAGGAAGAAGTAGCTCGACTATTAAAATGCAGGTTTATTCGTGAAGCAAATACCCAATCTGGGTTGCCAATCCCGTGTTGGTCCCAAAGCCAAACGGGAAATGGAGGACCTGCATCAACTTCTCTAACATGAACAAAGCTTGTCCCAAGGATTTCTTTCCATTACCAAGGATTGATCAGTTGGTAGATGCCACAGCAAGTCATGAGCTTTTGTCCTTCATGGATGCGTATTATGGATATAACTAGATCGCAATGAATCTTGTGGACTAGGAACATACAAGCTTTATGACCCCAAATAACATATATTGTTATAAAGTCATGCCCTTCGGGATAAAGAATGCCAGAGCTACATATCAACGCTTAGTCAACAAAATGTTCGCTAATCAGATTGGGAGAAATATGGAAGTGTATGTTGGGTATATGCTTGTCAAATCCAAGACTACCAATAACCATGTCTCCAATCAGGAAGAATGTTTTGAAATCTAAAGGAGGTATGACATGTATCAGAATCCTCAGAAGTGCATGTTTGGAGTGGTGTCAGGAAAATTTCTTGGTTTCATAGTCAACACGAGGGGAATAGAGGCAAATCCTGAGAAAATCAGGTCGTTGGTAGAAATACCCTCACCCAGGTCGCGTAAAGAAGTTCAAAGCCTGACTGGAAAGGTGGTAGCTTTGAATCGTTTTATTGCAAAATCTACTGACAAGTGCCTACCATTTTACAACTTGCTCAGGGGAAACAAGAAATTTGAATGGACTGAGGAGTGCGAACAGGCATGACTTGAACTAAAAACGCACCTGGCCGAGCCCCTAGTGTTTTCTAAGCCTATGTCTGGAGAACCTCTGTTACTTTATTTGGCTGTGATAGAAAATGCAGTCAGTGCCGTGTTAGTCCGAGAAGAAGACCGTGCTAAAAAACCAGTATATTATATAAGCAAAAGACTACTCAGAGTTGAATCATGATACCCACTGATAGAGAAGCTAACATTCTGTCTGATATTAGCTTCTAGGAAGCTTTGACTATATTTTTAGTCTCATTTAATCAACGTCATGACCGACCAACCTTTAAGGCAGGTGTTGCAAAAACTTGAAACGTCGGGACGTCTGTTAAAATGGCTATTGAACTTAGCTAGCTCGAGATACTGTAAATGCCACGGACCTCAATAAAAGGTCAGGCTTTTGCTGATTTTTTGGCTGAATGCACCAGATTTCAAGAGGAGCTTTGAAGGAACTGGTGCAGGAGCTGTGGAAAATATTCGTAGATGGATCATCGAACGAGAATGGATCGGGAGCTGGGATCATACTAATCTCCCCAGAAGGACATCGATTCCATACAACTCTGTGATTCAGATTCAAAGCATCCAAACATGAAGCCTAATATGAAGCCTTACTAGCTGGGCTGAGAGTGCCAAGGGAGCTCAAAGCGAAGGCCGTCCAATGCTATAGCGATTCTCAGCTCGTGGTTAATCAGGTATTAGGAGAATATCAAGCTTGAGGTACCAAGATGGAAGCCTACATAGCTAAGGTGAAGGGAGAGCTGCCAGAATTTGAGTACAGTACTATTGAACAGATACCCCGCGAGTAGAACTCTAATGCTGACGCTTTGGTGAGGCTTGCCACCACCAAAGAAGCTGAGACCTTGAACGTAGTGCCAGTGGAGTTCTTGGAGAGTCCAAGCATGACAGAAGAAACGATAGAGGTTGAGATGATCGACACAAGACCGACGTAGATGACTCCCATAATGGAATACCTCACAATAGGAAAGCTACTTGAGGATAGAAAGGATGCAAGAAAAATACTATATCAAGCTCCGAGGTATGTGATAGTGGATTGGACATTCAACCGACACGGACATTCATTGCCTCTCCTACGATGTGTTTTGCCCGAGGAAGCTAAAAACATATTGCAAGAAGTACATGAAGGCTTTTGTGGAGATAATGCTAGGGGGAAAAACCTAGCACTAAAAATACTGAGGCATGGCAATTTTTGGCCCACTTTAACAAAAGCCTCGATCTCGTATGTTCAGAATTGCGACAAATGCGAGCGTCCTAGAATTTGTGGTGAAGAGTATTACATGTCGGTTTGGGTTTCCTAAAAAGATCGTGTCAGATAATGGGACACAATTTGACAGTGATCTCTTCACTGACTTCTGTGAAAAATATGGCATTATTAAGAGATTCTCCTCAGTAGGATATCCACAGGCCAATGGACAGGTCGAGCCTGTAAAAAAAACCCTAAAGGCCAGCCTGAAGAAGAGGTTAGACGAGGCCAAAGGATTATGGCCCGAATAGCTCTTGAAAGTACTTTGGGCATACCAGACTTTTCACAGAACCTCCACGGTACATACTCCTTTTTCCCTAACTTTTGGGAGCGAGGTCGTCCTTTCAATTGAAGGCATGGTAGCCACTCACAGACAAAGGACATTCAACGAGGAATGGAATGATGAACTACTTAACGTATCTCTCAACCAGATTGAAGAGAAACGAGATGAATCACAATTACAGCTCGCCCATTATCAACAAAAAATCACTCGTTATTTTAATTCTAAAGTTAAGATTGGATTGGGTGACCTAGTTCTCCGAAGGGTGTTTCTTGCAAATAATGGTCCGAAGGATGGTGTGTTAGGCCCGAATTGGGAGGGACCATATCAGGTCGTTGAGGTTTTACGAGAAGGAACTTTCAAGATAGCTCAGCTGAATGGGGAAGTAGTCCCACAGACCTGGAATGCCTAACATTGGGAAAAGTATTATCAGTAGTACCATCATCCATGTAAGGCTTATTTATAAAAGCCATTTGATTAAATAATAGATGGATTATTAAATAATTTCTTGTTAAGTTTGTATTAGCTCATGTATGAATGTTTGTAAAAGCAACCAAGAAAGTTTCTACATTCTGGTTAGTTGGGGAGCATATAACCCGAGGTTGGCCAGATTAAGATCGCTTGATAAGTTTAATCATTTAAAACCCTAGATACAACCAGGTCTGAAACTTAGAAGCTTAAAAAATTGATTATTCGATGACTTTTTTAAAAAGAAAAAAAAGCTCAAGTCGTCAATAAACCTAGCACGAACTAAGTTTAATCATTTAAAAACCCTGGATACAACCAGGTCCGAAACTTAGAAGCTTGGAAAGTTGATTATTCAATGAATTTTTTAAGAGCTCTAGTTGTCAATACACTTAGCACGAACTAAGTTTAATCATTTAAAACCCTAGATATAACTAGGTCAAAAACTTGGAAGGTTGGGAAAATTGTTTAATATCGAGGGCTTTTTTAAAAGCTCGAGTTATCAATAAACCTAACACGAACTAAGTTAAATTATTAAAAACCCCGGATATAACTGGGTTCAAGGCTTGATTCTTAGCATGTATGATACAAATCAACACATAAAACTTGGATATAACTGAGCTCAAAATATCTATCCTAATCTAAAAATTGATTCCTAAAATCTCGAATGTATAAGTCTAAGGAGTCATAAACATGAGAGACTGTAAAGGAATGATAAATACATAAAAAGTTAGATATATACCAAAAAAAAAAATTCCCGAGGAGAAAAACCTCGAACTGAGCCCGAAGGCAATTGTTTAATAAAAGCAAACTATTAAGCAATTACAAACAGTTCAAAAAAAAAAAAAAAGAGGTGTCACTGAGCTCCACCAGGTCACTCCAAAGATGTAACCTCCTCGCCATCCCCCTCGGCTGCTGCGGAGGCATCCCTAGTCTCTGATGGTTCTTGCAAAAGTCAAGCCTTGAATTTTTCAAGGAGAGGATCCGATAGCCCGGTTTCCATGAAAGAGAAGTTCCCATCCTGGTTAAAGGCCCAACACTAGTATAACATATCTTCCATGGATGACAATGAGGTTGCCTTTCCTTCTTTGACTACGGCCTCGGCCTCGAGCAGTTTTGCTTTGGCCTCATCAACCTTGGTCTGGAGTTGTGCAAGTTGAGCCTGGAGGGCAGTCAGGGCGGTCTTTGTAGCCTTCTCGCTTTCTTGGGACGAGACGAGAGCAGCCTTGGCATCGTGTTCATTCTTCGGAGCAGCCACCAAAGCAGTTTTGGCGACCTGTTTGGCTTCTTGAGCGGCTATCAGGGCTATGTTGCTGGCGTTTAGTTCGGCCCGGAGCTCATCATTTCTAGCCCTAGCACGGGCTATACTGTGATATTGAGCCAGGGTAGACTGAAAAATAATAAAACAAGTTAGATTTATCCTTGGACACAATAAAAAAAATATATGTCACCAAGGAAGGATAACTTACAGTGAAGTTCAATCCCATAGCTGATTCCATGACGTTCTCCGGGCTCCGCTCCTCGATGGTCCTTAGATCCCTCAAGCTGGCCTTATAAGCGTGCCCCACGATATGGCTCGCCGTCTCGTAAATGATACCCCGAAAGGCTTCAGGGATTTTTTCTAGATCTTAGGGATCTACCGGTATTCGAACGATTGCGACTGGGATGGTGGGGGCTGGAGGATCAATTTGTATCACTTGGGCTTGGGGAGGCGCGAATTGGGGCGGAGGAGGAGGAGGAGGAGGAACCCTCCTATCGGTAATAGAAAACACCGGAGCTGTTGAGCTCGTGCCTTTCCCCTTAGCAGAGGATTTTGAGGTGGTCCCTACTACCGGAGGGATCTTCTTCGTAATCCTGGGCCTCTTCACAACGGGGCCTGAGCTTGCCTTCCTGGCCTGGAAGGCAGCTCGAAGGTCAGGAGCTCTAGATTGTTCGATCTCTTTGCCTAAAAAGAACAAAAAAGGAGTTAGTTCACAAGAAAAGTTGTCAAAAACATTTACAAGGATAGAGAAAACAAAGATCCTACCCTCCAGGCTGGGGGAGGAGTCTATTATCACAAGCACTGGTGTTTTGGCTGGGATAGGCATGACCCCCGACCTTGGGATTACTGGAGGAGAGGGAGAATCTACAGTTAGTATTACTGGAGGGGTTTAGGCTTAGGTCCTTCCTCAGGGTAGGATTTATCTATGTACTTTCTAAATCTAGGGGCAAATGCACCCTGGAGCAGAGAAGACCAGTTCCTATGGTTGGTTCCATACTCCACAAAAATGGCAGATCTAAAGTTTAAAGTGTTGTCAACAACTACTGTGCCCTTAGGGTAACTACTGTCATCGCGTACCACTAGGTGGTCTACACATTGGAGCATGGTTATATTACGATATGGGTTATGAGGATGATGATGGACGAGTTGATTTGGGTTAAACCGAACTAACCTAAAGTCGGCAACAACCCTATCTAATTCCTTATAAGGGTATGGGTTACCTTGGCAGGAGGGGCCAGCTGCTGCCCCTGATGCAGCTCGTTCTATATCAGGTTCCTGGATAGCTTGGGAGCCCGCTTTTTCCTCACAAGGGGCACCTCATCCTTTTCTTCCTCCTTGCCTTCGGTGGCTGGCAAGGCCTCCTCTTGAGAGGATGGGAGCTCCTGGATCATCAGAAGGGTAGCGTGGGTCCTTAAGGCTAACGTTTGACCTTATCCAATCAACTTACACGCCAGCATCGTGACATCATTCATGACCTCGCAGTAGTCCTTCTCGCTGGGTGGAAGCCTAGACAAATTCTCATATTGACCCCTGAGGGTCACGGACTTCTCCGTCCTTGCAAATATGGCTGCACAAGAAAAAAATTCAGTTAAGACGTGTACAAAGGAAATATCTTGAAAAGAATAGAATATCACGAGCTGAAGACACACAATAAGGAACTTACGAGGACGGTTAAAGTATCTGTGTTTGTAATTCAGGAACCCATTCGACATAAAGAATAAGTCTTTGTAGTCATTGGGGTGACTGGGAAGCTCGATGATGGGAGCAGAGTTGGGCAATCTTGTGAGATAGTAGAACTCGTCACCTCATTTCTCTCTGTTATGGGCTAGATTTAAGGCTGAAGAAATATAGTATATCTTCCGGGGTGGGGACCTCCCACTCATGCTTCAAAAACAAAATATTTCAGCCTTGCCAAAAGCCTATAAGAATTTGGGGGGAGCTGAAATGGAGCCAACTTCACGAAATTTAGAAAGTCCGCGAAGTATTGGTCCAGGGGGACAAAGGCTCCAGCCTTTAGATGTTCATCACTCCAAGCTGCGAAATCGTCTTGGAGAGGGGAACAACTCCGTTCCCTTTCAAATGCAAGTCGGGCAATGAGAGTTCCAGTCCCGGTCTCGATGTTATGGCTCAACATGATTTTGTTCACCCTCCCTTGGGTCGTGATCTTTGATACAATGCATTCAACCTCGAAGTAGGCGTTGGGGTCAACCACCACTTCCTTCTCAACCACAGGACCGAAGTGGGGGAAGGGAGACTCTGGGGTGATCTGCTTCCCCTTGTTTTTTTGCTTAGTAGATGAGCTGGATTATGCATTCTTCTTGGGTGCGGTTTTCTTTTGGGGAGCCATCAAATAACCTAACGGACAGAACAACCTAGTTAGTAGGCAACCTAAGAGGGTTTAAAGACTGACACTGAAGTATGAAGGGGGAAGGTTTACTATTGTTATATGAGCTGAGGTTAGCCTCAACCCCATCGCGTTATGTCACGCGATTCCTTAAGTTACGTGCCTCGGTTTCCTAACAGACCAATACTTTCCTTGGGAGGCGGTTTAGTATAAAACCACCCAAGAGATGTAACCTCTAAGCTATCTGGTTTGAAACCTAAAAACTTTTCATCTCCTTTATCTCGAATAGGTATTATTTAAATTAATTCACCATTGAAATTTCCCAGATTTACCTAGAAATTTCCCAATTTTATGAATGTCTAATTTTTAGAGCTATTTTTGGACTCACTTGTTGTACCTAAGTCGAAGCCTATTCCCTAAAAACATTCATAAATAGCCTAATAGTGACTACAGTTAATAATGCAGATGAACATTGGGAAGAACAAAAGTCCAGTTAAAAAACAAAAACAAAAATTCTTCAAACCAAAAAAGATAGATACTTACATTATGTTCTTCGATGGTAAGGCGTAGACTTTGCAAAGGGAAGCTCCTGGAAAAGTTTTGAGTAACTAGGTACAATGAATGCGTTTTGGGGATTTTTGGGAAAGAAGGGAGTTTCGAAAGTACAGAAGAGGAAAATTTTTAAATGAAAGGTTGTGAAGTCTGAAACTTGGCCATCCCTTTTATACGTAAGTTGTGTAAATTATTCTAGGCCATCCGTTTTGGTTAGTTCAAGATCCAAGGGCCAAGGTTAAATAGACAAGACGGAGGCAAAAATGGGACAAGACAATTATTGCAGTCCTCGAAACCCGAACAGACGCCAATTGTAGTACACCACGTGTCTAGTACTCGAGTAGTGGGTAGGCATGGTATTATACAGCTGAAGTTTAAAAGTCCATACCGTGTAGGTCAGAAAGTGACAACATGAAACACGAGCATGGACTTGGGAGTCAAATGTTGTACCCTGATTCTAGCACGAGTTCCTTCACTCAGCTTGGAAAAATAAATAAATGGAAAAAGAACCAAGGAAGATGTCTATTTATTATCCACATAGGCAGCTCGACTTTCACAGTGGTCATAAGAGCTAGGGATGCGGAAGTTGTGAATCGCGAGCTCAAAATATTCAAACAACTGTTGGAGTACGAGCTTGGAGAGTATATCCAGCTTGTGGTGATCTTGGTATATTGTATACTCAAAGATCCCTGGAGACTCGGAATCCCATTATACGATTATTTATGACCAGGCTGTCATATTTAATGTCCTTGATAATAAGAGAACATTTACTGTATGATCAAATCATATCCCATTATAAATGGGAAATAGATATATTAAATGTAATAAATATATATATGCGTGATTGACTCACGCGGTTACCCAAACCTGTTCATGGAATTTCTCTATAAATACTGAGAATATTAGACAGGAAAAAGGGACCACTTATTCTGTAATGCTGAAACTTTGCAAAAATAGAGAGAAAACAACGATAATATAGACTCGCGGACTAGGTGGATTTTAACCACTGAACCACGTAAAAGAATTGTGTTCTTGTGAATTCATTTCATTTTTCATTACGGTTTATTTCTAAGCACTAATCTACCTTATAATTTCTTAATACATTGTTGGCGAAAAACCGCGTCAACATAATGATTATATCAATGAACACTTTATTTTTTAATAAAGTAATCTGTAAATATATGTCTATAATTCTCAAGTGTTCAATCTCATATTTATACTGAAGTAATCATGAGATTAATAAATATTATTATTTAATCAAAGAACTTTGATTAATAATGTAATATTTATTGGAGCTTGATATTATAGGTAAAACTATAATTTTAGAAGTTTGAGAAGAATATACAATTATATGATAGTTGAGGTTCAATAATTAATTATTAAATTTTCAAAAATATTTTTATATATTTAAATATAGAATTTTAAAATATACATAAATTAATTAATTAATTTTTGAGATTAATTATTTTATTTGAGTGGGAGAAAATAAAAATGGTAAGTCAAAATAGTTTTGATTTATTGATTTTTAAAAGATGATGATAATGATGATTATCAATTTGAATTTTGAATTTAAAATTCAAATTTTGAAATATTGTTGTGATCTTTTCCTTCAAAATACAATACCATATTTTGTGGGGAGAATTTATTTAATTTAAAAAATAAATAAAAGAAAATAAGAAAAATGCAATATTCCATGAAAGGAAATACTGCTACACGCATAAATATTATTTTTACTTTATTTATTTAATTAATTAATAATTTGGAAATAGATTTGTTCAAAATTGGTAGTAGATTGGTTCAAATTTGGTAAGCTAGATATTACCTAAATCAATTCCTATCATAATTATCATTGCATTATTATATTACTATTATTATTATGAATAATAAGGTAATATATATTCTCTCTTTATATATCATGTGATAATAAGAATGAGAGTAGTGATTCAGAAGAGTTTCAGAAAAAATTTCAGACAAGAAATTCTCATCTTCTTCTCTTATTATTCCAACCTTTGTCAAGCCATAATCCAAGTTCTCATGTGTTGAAATAAACTTGTGCTTTCTAGTTTACAAATACTTATTTTCTATGTGCCCACACACATCTTGAGGTGTTGAGAACACTCCGGAAGATCGAGGTCTAAGTACTCAAAGTGTTGGATAGGAAGAGCGTTATTTACACAAAAAGACTCAAGGACACTTGATAAGCTTCAAGAGGTAAATATTTATGTTCTTTAATATTTGTATACACGTGCATATGATGTATATAAGTATGTGTATATATATGTTGCATGATTAATGATATTGCATACTAATGGTTCCTGTCTGTATGTATTCTTGAACATATAAACTGTTTATATGAAAGGTGAAATTTTTTTGTTTGTTTATAAACTGAGCCCACCACGCAATTTCACTTCGCACTTTGATTGTTTTTCCAACAATTAAAATCAAGAGCAGGTCATTAATCTCTACTTATTATTAATTGTTGTGTGGGATTATGTGCATTTTTACATTATATGTGATATGTATTTGAATTGATAGATGTTTATATTGATGTTGATAGATTCTTAAGGGTTGTTTATAATGGTATTTTTTGGTTTATGAATTGTTCTTAAAAATTTTAGTAGAAAAATGTAAGCCAATTTTTGGGGCATAGAAATTTTGTTTTGTTTTTTTTTTATTTTTGGTTAAAATTCTGTTTGAGCTCGAGCCCCGAGGCCCGAGTCGCTGCCCTGCATGCCCACGCTGAACCGTACCCTTGCGCCCACGTCACTACCCCGCATGCCCACGTCGAGTCGTGCCCTTGAACCCATGTCGTGCCCCTGCGCGCCCTCACCGAACCGGGCACCTGAGCCCAAGCCATACGCGCCCATGCCAGCCACCAACCGTGTGCGCCAACCACCACCCTCGGCCGTGCCCTCCACCACCGCGGGCCTCTCCTTGTTGCCGCCCATCTTGGTGACACACCTAGGGTTTGTGTCATACAAACCCTATTGTGTTGTTACCAAAATTATTTTAATTATTTATTTAATTAAAAATTTTAAATTGAATTAAAATCGTTTTAACTTGGAAATTTCTATAATTGAAATAGTTTAGATTATTTTCCTTAATTGAAAATGTTTTAATTATTCTCTTCCATAATTAAAATTATTTTAATTAAAATATCGAAAATTAAAATTATTCTTAATTTTAATTTATTAAAATTAAATTGTTTAATTTATTTTTGAATTAAATAACCTAAATTCAAATTGGGCCTTAGAAACTATTTCAGTGTTAAAACCCAAAGTTTAATTATTTTAAAAGGTTGTTTAAAATAATTAAAACAGTTGTATAATTCAAAATGGATATGGAAAATGGTGACATTGGCTAAACAAGACTACAACTCAAGACTCGAGATCAAGGCGTTCTTCATCAGACCTTAGCTACTCTAGGTTACATTTTCATGTATATTTTGCAAGTGTTGTAATTTTTCTAGAAATACTCAAAAGTTACCAACCCGCTATTATTTACTTATTATAAATGTTTGAATATGATTAAAGTGTTTAATATTTTGTCATGCATTATAACAAGTCATTCATATACCTACAAAATATGCAATTAGCATGCATTGCATTCGTGTAGAAACATGCTATTGGGAACGTCCTATATTTTATTATATTTTTATATGTGATAATTCATGTAATAATAAATTTTGTCCTAATTAGTTAAGATGGAAAATCAAAATTAAAGTTGTTCAATTTATTATTTTAATGAAAAATATTTTATTAAAATAAAAATAATATTCTCTTAATTAAAGCAAAATTAAAATTAGAATTAAGGGCATAATTTATTCATTTTTATTTTGCTTAATTGGATTATTAATTATTAGAATATCATTTGGTAAAAATAATTAAATTTATTTTTACAACTAAATTAAAAAATATTGATTTTGTGAAAAACACACTTTTCTGAAATAGAGAGGGGAAGAGGGAGTTATGTCAAAAAGTCTCATAGTCTCCATTATTGGATCAACACCAAGAGATATCGGAAGGGCCTCGTGTTGCCTTCGTTTACGGCCTCCCTAAGAAAATGCATCTGAATATGTTTATTTTATCTCAAGGTTGACTTCTCTTGTGAGAATATAATTAGTGATGTATTTCAAGTTTGATTGACCCTAAGGCACAATCTTGACTTAAGTCATTAATTGAAAATAATTGGTTACACTCTGAATGTGTATCTAGGCTTTCGAGCATGACTAGTGTATTTTCACCAAACTAGCGGTAGTTCATAAGTTAAAAGAGAAAAATGCGTTTTTAAGTTTTCACTTATGAGATTGTTGCAAATATTTCCCTTAAAGCAATTATAGTGGACAAATGTTTTAAATGAAATAAATAATTGAATTGAATAATTATATATATAGACTATGTCTGATATTATGTTGATAATATTAAGTAAATATCAGAAAATTCCAAAGTTCATCAATGTGGTCTTAATCTCATATTGGTATAAGAGGATATATATTGAGATAATAAACTTAAAACAGTTCGCAGTAAAATAAAGTTATGAAATCTTTAGATTAATTACTGTTAGTACGATTCACTAATATTATGAAAAAAAGTGACATAGATTCGGGTCACTAGTGTAGTAGGACACTTTAGTGAATGTACTTTATATATACTCATATATAGAACTGGACCTGATGTGATTTATTAATATTTGTTTAAACACCGTTTGGTAGTATTAATGAAACACATCAAATGATGATCATATACACGATGATCTTAATCCTGAGGTTATTATGAACTCCTATATATATCATCTGATAATTTAATTCATGCGTTAAGGTTTGTCAGAATGATCATGCTAAGAACAATTGTTTTGGGGCTCAATGATATATATGGCTGGGGACATAGTTTAACAGATATGAAATCTATACATTCTTATAGATTGAATAATGGTTCCCTATTGGGTTGACTTTTGGAACTGAAAAGGTTATGAGTGCTCACATTTCAAACTTGATGTGACACAACATTCACTAGTAAAGTCAATGGTACACTAGGAACTAGATATAGTTAAAATGGTAAAACATTAATTTTATTTCCTTTTAATTATGAACCATTAATAGAGGATTAACATTGTATGTAATGATATATCAATGGACACTTTATTCTTTAATAAAGTACTCAGTAAATATATGTCTATAATTATCAAGATATCAATCTCATATATATAGTGGAGTAATCATGAGATTAATAAATATGATTATTTAAATAGAGAGTTTTGATTAATAATCTAATATTTACTGGTGCTTGATATTATAGGTCTATAGGTCCCTACGGTGGCTCTATCAACACCATATCAAGTTAAGAATTTATACAAGGATAAAACTGTAATTTTGAAATTTGAGAAGAATTTTATTATTTGGGTCATATATACAATTATATGATAATTGAGGTTGAATAATTAATTAAATTAATTGTTCAATTTTTTGTAAATTTATTTATTTATTAATATAGAATTTCAAAAAATATATAAATATATTAATTAATTTTTTAAATTTATTATTTTATTTGAGTGGGAGAAAATAAAAATGGTAAGTTAAAATAGTTTTGATTTATTGATTTTTAAAAGATGATGATAATGATGATTATCATTTTGAATTTTGAATTTAAAATTTAAATTTTGAAATATGGTTGTGATCTTTTCTTTAAAATGTTAATACCATATTTTGTGGGAATGATTTATTTAATTAAATAAATAAAAGAAAATAAGAAAAATGCAATATTCTTTGAAAGGGAATGTTGCTACATGCATGACATAGTCCAAGGACTGTGCCATGCCTGTAAGATGATACTGATAATGTATCAGTATTGTTTTTATTTTATTATTTAATTAATTAATAATTTGAAAATAGATTTTTTCAAATTTGGTAAGTTAGATATTACCTTAATCAATTCTTATCAATATTATGATTGTCTTATATTATTATTATTATTATTATGAATAATAATGTAATATATAATATATATAAATATTATGTGAAAAAAGAAAGGGAGAGTAGTGATTTAGAAGAGTTTCAGAAAAATTGTGAGACAAGAAATTCTCATCTTCTTCTCTCCTTATTTCAACCCTTGTCAAGCCATAATCCAAGTTCTCATGTGTTGACATAAACTTGTGATTTCTAAAATTTAAACTATTGTTCTCTATGTGCCCACACACATCGTGAGGTATAGTGAACACTCCGAAAGATCGTGGTCTGAGTACTCAAAGCGTTAGAAAGGAATATCGTTATTTATACAAAAAGACTCAAGGACACTTGATAGGCTTCAAGAAGTAAATATTTCTATTCTTGAATATTTGTATACATGTGCATATGATGTATATAAGTATGTGTATATATATATGTTGCATGATTAATAATAGTGTATATTAATGGTTCATGTATCTATGTATTCTTGAACATATAAACTTTTTATATGAGAGGTGGAAAATTTTCTATTGTTTATCAACTCGGCCAACCACGTAATTTCGTTGCACACTCTAATTGTTTTTCCAATAGAGCTTTCATTTAAGGTTGTATTCAGCTTGCATTTAAGGTTGTATTAAGCTTGCATTTGAGGTTGAAGTGAGTTTCATAAGTCTTGTTAATATGCATAATGAGGTTGTTATATTAGCTTAACAAATAAAATTTACAAATGAGTTCTTAAAAGGTTTTTTATTGGGTTCCGTGGGGGTGCACTGCGCTTTCTATGAGGTTACATAAGGTGCATTAGGATAAATTTTTAAATGAGATTTTGAGTTGCCATAAGTTGTGTTGAGTTGCTTGAGCTTCCATTTTATGTTGCTTTAGATTCCATTTGACTTGCTTTTAAGGTTGAAGTGGGTTGCATGAGATGCAACATGTGTTACAATGTATGCAACCTCTACAACCTTTATTGCAATCTCTTTTGAAACATGGTGCAACTTCTGTTGCAACATCTGCAACCTTATGGAACATCAAGTACAACATCTTTAGCAATGTCTGCAACTTTTGGCACATCAGATGCAACATCTTTGACAACCTTTGTTGCAACATCAACAACCTTAATTCAGAAATGATATTTTTAAAGTTGCATTACCTACATAGCAGAATGCTTAAAATGTTTCTTTTAAAAAAAAAAAAATTGCTTAAGTTGCATTGGGTTGCATGAGGTTGCCTTGGGCTTGTATTTAACACATGAATTTGAGTTGCATTGGATTGCACATGTTGCTATGTTTTTCATTAGGTTGTATAAGTACGGATAATTTGCTAGGGTTTATGCCCAAAAAGCATGTGAAAAGACATTTTATTAATTTAAATAAAAATTTAATTTTATTATATTTAAATGTTATAATTATTGTTTGAATAATTTGTATAAATATCATAAAATTCCATATTCATTTATAAGAATATTATCTTGTATTAGTACGAGAGAATTAATATCATATATAATTAATAAAATACTCAACAACATATTGAAGTAAGGAATATTTAATGAATGGTTGCTAGTGCGGTTTACTATGAATATGGGATGTGAGTAATATAGATTCAGATTACTAATGTGGATAGACATCTTGGTAAAGGTGATATATATAATAGTTATTAGGTATGACATGACTGATACGAATTAATTATCTTTATAAACTTTTTGTTTGCCATAAAGTGTTAATTCATATCATAATAGATGATCATTTGTAGATTAGTCTAAATCCTGAGTAATCATGAACTCTTGTTGTGCTTATTGGATCTTTTGATTCATTCGTTAAGGTCTCTTGAAATAATGAGGCTAGTGACTTTTGTTTCAGAGATTCAATATCATGAATGGCTGGGAACATGATTTTACAATAATGGAATCCATGTTTTCCTAACAAATCGAATATTAGTTCCTTTAAGGGTTAATTATAGAACTGAATAGATTAATTATTTGCTAGATAATCAATGGTACTTAAGGAGCAAAAGGTAATTAGAAGGGTAAAACGATAATTTTGACCAGCTCTAATTAACGAACAAATAAATTGAGGACAAAACTACATTTATTGATTATATCAATGTATTGCAAAGAAAACTTTGTAAATATAATTCTATAAATACTTAGAGTGCAATTCAGTATTTATAGTGGAGTAATCATGGAATTGATAAATAAGATTATTGAATTAAAGAGTTTATTTAATACTTTTGTTTATTGGAGCTTCGTATTATAGATCCATATGGTCCCCATGGCACCTCAATCCTACACTGTCAAGGGTAAGGATGTCACAAATAAGATTAATAGAAAAAGGACTAAATTGCAAATGAATTAATTTTATAGTGCAAGAAAATATTTATGTGATAATTGTGGGTAATTGATTAATTGTGAATGAATGAATTAATTAACAAAATAGTTTTTATTTGAAAAACTTTATATTAGTTCAAGTAAATATTAATCATGTTTGGAATAATATTTGGTGGAGTTTAATTATTAACTTATTATATGATAATTATTTAAAACTAATAGTTTTTCAAATAAGGTTAATTTTGAATTAATTGATATTTATTTTGAGTTAAATATCTTGTCTTAAAATTAATTATACAAACAAATGAGAAAATCAGTGATACACATAAAGTGGAACATGAGTGGGCAGTGAGTGGCCCCACTCACATGTGCCACATCCCTAGGATTTGAATTTTGAATTTCAAATTAATTTGTTTATTTAATTATTATTTTTAAATACGGTTTATATTAAATAATTAAAATAGTTTTAACTAATCAGTTTTAATTTAATTAAATAAAGATTAATAAAATAGTTTAATTATCTTTATAAACCTAAAAAGAAGTTATTCTTTTCTAAGTCAGTTTTTTTTCTGGGTTATTATACTCTATCAAAGAAAAGAAACGATATAATTTTCTACACCTGAAATTCTAGAAGTTTCCCTAGTCTTTCTCTTCTGAAACCTCTCTAGATCTCATATGCTAAGTACATCTAGAGAGCCTTAATACCTGTGACTTCTATGTGCCCACACGTCCTTGTGTGTTAGAGGAACAACTTGGAAGGCTACGATGTGAGCTTTCATAAGGATAGGAAGATCATTGATTTTACTAAAAGACTCAAGGACACTTGATAGGCTATGAGAGGTGTTATCCCTGTTTTCCCCCCGGGACACATGGCATGACGCAATGGGTCTGTGGGCCCCCTTAAAGAGATCCGGGCCAATCCTAAGCTCGATGAACAAGAAAGAAGGAAGTCCTGATAGCCCAATAATCATTGAGAACAACAATGTTCGGTGGCCGCGAACATAACAAGGGATCCGAGACCAAGATGCTGGCCCAACTCATCTTCCCGGTCCCAAACTACCCGTATCCTCTGGGATGCCAATAAGGGTGGCAGGCTCACTTGTAACACCTTGGATAACCAAGGTCATTGCACTGTGTGATTATAAAAGTGAAAAACTTGCTAAGAAGTCATAAAGTTGAAAACGTGACCCTAAAGTCGTAATTAGGTTAGGGTTAAAAGATTTTGGTCATAAACAGGAAATTTTCTCATTAAAATAAACGTTTAATACATGGGATCCCAAAACAGGTTTTAAATGACAGTTTACAAAAATTTCAAAATTTATGTACAACCACAAGCCACTCTACTGGCAAAATAGGCACTTTAGGTTCTTCTGTCCCTGTACCATTCCTCGACTGTGGTGGCCGATCAGCTGACTATGTACATTCTGCCCGAGAGCTCTCCAACTTAGGACTGGTCCACTTTGCCCTTGCCTTTACCTGCACCACGTAGCACCCGTGAGCCAAGGCTCAGCAAGAAAACAATATTACATAGCATAATAAATAATCAATAGTCAGATAATTCACAAATCATCAATCAGATACTCAACAGACCACATTGTTCACATAATTAGTGATATCAATCTACAAACCAATAATCAATCATCTAGGTAATAAACATTCCATAATAATCAAATTAATAGCAATAAACATACCACACAATATCCAGGGTCGACGCCCTTAGGCCGCACCCTCGCTTTATCCCACTGACTCCGGCTCGCTTAGGCCGCGCTCAGTGATTATATACTTAACCTCAACTACCAGTGGCCGAGCCGCATCCTTGTGCGCCAATATTAATTTCGAAACTCTTAGGCCGTTATTTCATGTTCACATGACATAATACCATCATACAATATTACATGCAAGTATAGGGAACTCTTAGTCCCAATATATCCACATTATTGGGTGCAGTTTCCATACCTCTGATTCCGAGCGCTTTGGCTAATTGAGATTACCCTCGAGCACGATCCCATCTGAACCCTAGCGTACACCTAGTCACAACTGTAAAATAGAATCCTCATTAAAATTCAATTTCGTAATCCAACTTTGGAACCAATCCAAAGCTCTCAGGAAGCCCAATTCCACCAATCGGGGTGGTGGAATCGACCCCCGAGACATGTATAAATCCCCACCGTGACTATTTCGCTAAACCGCTCACTAGGATCGCCTCGAGCCTTATGCTACAAATACATCCACATAATGATGTGGTCTTAACAATTTATCACAAATGATCACATTTATGCCCTCAACGGGCTAAAATTACAAATATGCCCCTATAAGCTAAACATGGCCTATATGCATACTAATACTCGTAGTCATGCATTTCACATATCCATATAATCATATAAGCATGCTGATCACATAATCATGCATTAAACCATATAAATCACACATAAACCAATTACACTCTCTCGGCATACTAATCAAGGCCCTTAAGCCTTATTAGTAATTTTTGGGTCGCTACATCACTAGTCTTGGAATAGACCTTGTCGAGAATGAACTCGTCCTGGTGAGAAAACTAGAACTTTGGTAAATGAACTAGGACATTAGTAAAGGAACCCAGACTAGACGTATGGATAGGGCATGTTTGATCTTCTCTGACGCTGACATGTCCCCAAGATACATGGAAGTTGGTCTCCTTAACTAACCTGCAGAAGAGGTTATGCACAGAATGTACGCTATTCCTATAAATGTACTGCCACTATTCTAACACATTCTATCCTCAGGATCCCCTTAGAAGCCCAGGCGGCCTGTCTGAGGTTACGTACTATTGGCAGCTGTAACGCTTGGCCATGCCCAAGCTAGCCCAATGGGCCCTGATTAATATGTTTTATTAAGCAATATCATTTGTATTATGACTACATTAGTGAGTAAACAATGATTACATCCCTGTTGGGCCGGGATTAATCTGGCCCAAGCCAATTGCACCAGATTGACTATAAATAGGACCAGTTGTGCACTATAGCAGGGATCCGAGATTTTTTCTTGTAAGCAATTACTCAGCTCAAACTTGCAGAAAATTCCATTGTCAAAGGCTCTCTAAAACCTAATACAATAGACTCATGGACTAAAGCTTATTAATGTCGCAACCATGTAAAAAAACCTGCTTGTTTATCTTTTATTTTGTCTTTCTTGCTCTTATTTCTCATTATATTTTTAGTTTAAAAAAAACTCGATAAATTTTTTGTTGCTTTCATTGAGAGCCGAAGGAAGCTTGAATCAATCTCGATCATTTGCGAAGAATGGTAAATACCAGGCATAACATGTTTGATCCTGCTCACCAGCAACAACAAGACAATGGAGAGCCATTGCTCAATCAACCATTTCCTCAAGACAAACTTGAGGATACGCCTTATCCGGGGCCTCTGCCCGACGACTCCCAGAACTTTGGGGATGGGGGTGACTACAACGAAGGCTATTACGAGGAAGATTAAGGGGAATACAAGGATCACAAGGCCTAAAAACCCATCGATCTTGAAGAAAATAATATGGAGCCTGAATAAGAGGATCTAGAGGTGGTCCGCCTGAGACAGGAGGTCATAGTTCAAGAAGCCAGGATAACTGAACAAAAAAAAGCCACTCGCCAGATGCAAGTGTCCCTCTTAGCTCTTCAAGCCTTCATTGCCACCCAGGGATTGGCAACCAATCCTTCAGCCATTTCGCCTCCAGGAACGCAACCGCCTGCCCCACCTATCAAGACGGGCATACCTAACAACACTAGCCAAGCCCCTCCTCCGGGACCACATCACGAAGCTGGCCCGTTGGATCCCGTTCAAGAGAAAGGAAAAGCCAAAGTGGACGATCCTGTGGGAAAATCAAACCACAAGAAGAAAGCTCATCCCATTCCAAAAACCAAGGCTAACCCAAGGCAATTCCCTAGGAAAAAACAGATGAATCCTGTCCTAGGATGGGATCATTCGAACGATCCGCAGGGGAAGCGCCCGCAGGGTGTCAAGCCCCAAAATGTTCCTAGACAAGACGAATAGGAATGACGCTGCTATCCCAGCGCCTCCCTGAACAAAGATCACGGAGGGCACACACGTAAAGAAGAACCAGAAGCCATCGACGGTACTTCCCAGGTTGACTTGTGTGATGGCCTTAATGCTCAAAACGAGCGGGACCGCAAAGAAAAGATTTGCCCCCGAGGAGGCGACTTAAGGAATAACCTCAACGACTGGAGGAAAGAGAGAGTTCCCCTGAACGATGGAATGGGCAAACAGTTCATGGAACAATTGGCCGCTCTTAAGAAGGTAAGGGACCGCTTGGTCCGGAAACAAGAAGACGGAGGCTTCGATTCCAAAGAGGAGGAAAGGAGCCATGCGCCGAACACATCCTGGATGTGGTACTACCAAAAGGATACAAGATGCCAAACATACCTGCCTACATTGGGAACGCAGACCCCAGGGACCATTTGTCCTGCTACAACCGCCTGATGACTGTGGCTCGCGTTTCTGACAACAGCAAGTGCTTATGTTTCTCGATCACTCTCCTTGGACCCGCAGAAGAGTGGTGGTAAAGGCTTAAGTTGGGATCAATCCAATCTTGGTCTGGATTTCAATTGGCATTCCATAAGAAATTCGTAGCCATCATGAAAATGGGCATGCAAATTAGTGCACTGGCCAATGTCAAACAACATCCCACGGAGACCCTCAGGACTTAAATCCAGCGCTTCACGGAGGAAACCTCAAAAACTAATGTGGATGACGGACAGTGCCTGGTGGCTCTCCAATCCGGGATCAGAGCTGGATCCCCTCTTTGGGATGACATGTAGCACAACAAGGCGGCCACCCTTGAAGAGTTCATCAAGAGGGCACAAGGTTTCATCAACTGGAACGAGGCCCGAATCCAAGCCTTTGGGTGTCATCCAGCAACCCAGTTGACTGCCTAAACCTTCCTGACAACCCCAATGGCATCCAGATCCGCTAGGACCCATGGGATGTCATTCCTGACCCCGACAGTTTATGGGCCCACTTAAATGGGGTATGCTCTGGATACATCAGCCCCATTTTCTAGGTATTGAGTAGCTCCCGCAGGTTACAGTGATGCTCCCAGTGGAGCCCAATCGCCTCAAGCTGGAGGAGTTGAGGCAAGCATAAATCCCTCCTAGGGAAAGAGATCGGGCAAAGGTTAGAACCGATTCGAGTCTTCAAAAAAGGGAAAGATGGGGTATGTGCCTCAGTACATGGAGTATACCAACTTGGTGGACACCCAAGAAGGGGGAAAGAATTCGAGGGACACCAGGCAGCGTAGTCCATTACCATAAGCCAGCCCCCATGTTCAAAGGAGGGAAAGAATTTAAGGGACACCAACAAAAGGTGCGCTTACCACAAGGACGTGGGTCATTCGATCTAAGAATGTCGTCAGATGAAGGACGAAATCGAGAACTTGATCAAATTGGGGCATCTCCACCAATGGATAAGTATGCGGACCGGAGTTCCGAGACTGGCAGCTGCTCTCGGACAACCTATGGCCCCAGGTGCACCTGGATCGTACCAACCTCCTCAGGGAGGTTATGCTCCAGGTTCAGGATCACAGGCCCCCCATGGGGCCCCAATAGTGCAAACACATGGGCCCAGAATGTCGTACCCTCCCAGAACTGCGCCTCCACGGGTAGATGGCCACGTAGCCACCATATCAGGAGGCCCGCCTCTGGGAGGACCATCCCAGAATGATCAGAAGAGATACCTCAACGAGCTTGATCATGACCATGAGGTATGCACCTTGGTTCAAACTCCAGTTCAGCGCCCGAAATTAATGAACCTACCAGCACATTCACGGAAGAGGATGCCCAGAACGTTCATTTCCAGCATCATGACCCCTTGGTCATTGATGCCCAAATAGCTAACAAAAGGGTATCCCGAGTGTTGGTGGATGACGGGAGCTCCTTCAATGTACTATTAAAACCGACCTTCATAGCGATTGGCCTAACATAATCAGATATGGCTTCCTGCCCGACACAGATCTACAGCTTCAATGGGGATTCATTGCTCCCGATGGGTAAGAATCAACTACCCGTGACGCTGGGGAATGAGGCTCAGGGCTCGTTCAATTATTGTAATTTCATAGTGGTAGACTGCCCCACTGCGTACAATGTGATTTTTGAGCATCCCGCCTTAGTCGACTTCGGCGCCAGCACCTCCATCTGCCACCTTTTCATGAAATTCCTATGCGATAATGGAGTGGGGACTGTACGGGGAGAATAGAAGAGCACTCAGAAGTGCTATTATGTCTCGGCCCGACCAATCTTCATGGTCCATGAGGAGCCTCTTGAAGAGGAAAACGTGGATCCGATTTGCCTTCCTCCCGTACCACAGAAAGAACATCAACCAGACATACTACCTATTCAATGGTGTATGGATATGAAGCAGTCATCCCAGTAGAAACGACATTCCCGTCCTACTGACGCCACACATATGATCCCATCCAGAACCATACCTTACTCCAAGAATCTTTAGAACTCATTGAAGAGATCTGGGAAGAACCGCAAGCGCAACTGAAGATGTACTAAGGAAAGATCGCCAGGCCCTTTAACTCTATAGTTAAGAGCCGGTCGATCGATACCGGTGATCTAGTCCTTAGAAGAGTCTTCCCTGCCACTCAATATCCAGGAGTGGGGGTTTTGAGAAAAAACTGGGAAGGACCAAATGAAATATGTCCGGAAATGTATCGCTTAAGGCGACTAGACGGAATGGAGGTCCCAAGGGCGTGGAATGCAGAACACCTCCCCCAGTACTATCAGTAGTCTGGAGGATCTGATTCTGATTCATGTCTAAATCTTTTTTTTTACAATGTAAGCTCCTGTGAGATTTCTTATTTAATGAAAACTATGTGTACAAAACATCATAAGAAATGTTGTAGGGAAAAAAAGTTCACGTCTGTCTTAGTTTTTTACACAAACAAGTGACCTCAGACTACACTGTTTGATCACTTGGGGGGAGGGGGGGCATGACCATCTATACAAGTAAGTCCAGGAATAAAGACAAAATAGGATGCAAGGCTCAAAGCTTAGTTCTGATCTGGACTCGTATAGACTGGGGGTGCAAAACCCATTTCCCAACAAAATAGGATGAAAGGCCAAAAGTCCAGTCCTAACCTAGACATACATGGTCTGAGGGGTTCAAAACCCAATAGGGTGCAGGGCTCAAAGCCCAATCCTCACCTAGACATACATGGTTCAGGGGGTTCAAAACCCAACAGGGCGCAAGGCTCAAAGCCCAGTCCTAACCCGGACATACATGGTCTGGGGGGTTCAAAACCCAATAGGGCACAAAGCTCAAAGTCCAGTCCTAACCTGGACATACATGATCAGGGGGGTTCAAAACCCAAGGGCGCAAGGCTCAAAGCCCAGTCCTAACCCAGACATACATGGTTCGGGGGGTTCAAAACCCAATAGGGCACAAGGCTCAAAGCCCAGTCCGAAGCCAAACATACATGGGGGTGTTCAAAACCCAATAGGACACAAGGCTCAAAGCCCAGTCCTAACTTGGACATACATGGTTTAGGGGATTCAAAACCCAATGGGATACAAGGCTCGAAGCCCAAGCCTAACCCGTACATACATGGTTCGTGGAGTTCAAAACCCAATAGGATACAAGGCTTAATGCCTAGTCCTAACCCAGACATACATGGTCCAGGGGGTTCAAAACCCAATAGGATACAAGGCTCAAAGTCCAGTCCTAACCCAGACATATATGGTCTGGGGGATTCAAAACATAACTTCTATTAATTGGTTGACCTAACGTGGTCTCAAATAACCAAATCCCTATTTATAATTTCTTTATAATGGCCTAGAACCATTGGAACGTGAACCTTAGGTTTAAGTTGTTTAAAATTTGTCTTCTAAACGGCCCAGGCCATTGGAACCTGAGCCTTAGGTTTGAAATAAGCTAATCAAGTAATCTCTGATGGTCCAGACCATTAGAACCTGAGCACCAGAGTCATGATAAATTAATCAGACGACAGTTATTAACTCCTTAACGGCCCAGGCCATTTGAACCTGGACATCAGGTGTAGAACGAGTTAACTAATTAAGTCATATCTAAAAGGAATGTCTAACGGTCCAAGCCATTGGAGCCTGAGCTATAAAGTCAGGGAAAATCAGTTAAGTTATATTGACAAGTCCAAAACGGTTCATGCCATCAAGACCTGAACACGGGTCCCAAGATTGGCTAAATACCTTCTACAACATTTCCCTAGTGATCCCGGTAGTTTGAACTAGGACACAACATTCGACCTAGGTTCATGCAAAGTGATAAAACACTTAGTGAATTTCGCTCATGCAGAGTGATAAAACACTTACTGACTTTTGAGCAAAAACAGATGAATGTAAATGGGAAATCTTTGTGTAGAAGATAAAATCAATACATAACAATACAGATAATAAAAAAATTGTGGAACGCATCCGCGTACATAAAATAAGTACAATTACAAAGAAAAAATAGGAAGATAGCCTTAACTAAAATACAAAGGCCCAGGCTTAGGCTTCGTCTTGACCCAGGACATCAAAAGTATTGTGATCTTGGTCGTCCCCAGCTAGAAGCATATCGCTTCAGCTGGAGGGTGGACATGGTAGCCCCCACCTGGGCCAACAAATCTGCAACAAGCGGAGCCGTATCCTGCCCCAACGTAGGCTGGAACCCGATCTCGGCTACAAGTCGGTCCACGGTGGGTTAAGGAGTGTTAAAGGCCTCTGGACGAGTGGAAAACTCCACCTTTTGTCAGATGAGTAAAGCCTGGCTTAATTCATCCCGGTGGTCTCGACCTTCATCCCATGACCAGGAAACCACTTTCATCCTCTCTTCCTGGAGGATCAAGTCCTCATCCTCCTCGGGAAGGGCTGGATTGACAGGAAGTCTGGGCGCATCCTGAAGCTACGAAGTGATGAGGAGGCTCTCCCCAGAGGAGTGTTCCTCAGCCAAGGGAAGATCCTTTGTCCTGTACCTCTTGGCCCGCATCGAGGACTCTGGAACAGCAGATTTGGCTTTCCCCTTGGTTGCCTCTTCTCCTCTGGAAGGCTCCTAATCTAAATTAATAACTTGGAGAGGAGCAAACGGGGGTGAGACCATTTTTGCGGACATCAGCAGAAGGGAACTCGCTGCTGGAGCTCTCTCAGAAACATCCGAGACTAGCCTTGAATCCCCAAGCACCAGCTCCATAACCTTTTTTTTGGCCAGGCCCTTGGCGGTCTTCTTCGCTGATGCCTTGGTTGCGGTCGCCCTGGCCTCGATCATTTCTTTCATTTTGGCCATGGGGTTGAACATCTCTGAGTCACCTGAGATAGACAGACAAAGAAACCAGACAATAAGATATACGAATGGGGATAGGGTATCTATAACAATTGAAATATACTAAAGTCCACTGGGAGGAACCCTTATCTAAAGAATGGGCAGGACTCAACTTCCCTAGGGAAAAAGAATGAATTCGGTCCCCCATGTCATCCAGTTCCGAAAAGTTATCGTATTGCAGGAACCAGGACGAGTACATGAGGGTCAAGGTATGTATAACAATTGGGCAAGGAAGCCCCATTTTGTTGACAGTCTCGGTTAGATATTCCTCAAAATGAGGAGCATAAAATAAAATCGGAGGCGAGTTACCTTTCCCCGAAATGCTAGCTCCGGAAGCTCCAATGTTTGCTGCCTCCACTCGAGAAGGGCATCCAATTCTTCGAAGTCGGCCCTCTCTGCCTGACAGGCCTGCTCCCTCTGTGCTCTCTCTGCATCCGCCTTGGCTGCGATCTCCACTACCTCGATGTGGATGAATGCCAGCTCCTCCCTCAGGGTAGGATACCTTTCACATTGCAACCCCCGGTGGGTAGGAGCATCTATTGACTGGTTAGTGGCTAGCATCCTGACCAGCCGAAGGTTCTCCATAATTATGAAGCCCCCCATGTCCAGCTCCTCGGCACTCAAAGTGGCATAGAATTTCGCCCACTCCAGGATCCATTTGGTAACTCGGGTCTGAGCGTATGGACCCATGTTTTGGGACTGTGAGTATCCAGTAAACAAAACTGACGGCTAAAGAAAAAAGAAGTGCAAAGGAACAACTTACCCACACGTTGGAAGTCCAGCACCAAAGTGGGGTTCTTCTCTAGGAGGAACTCGGATGTCATGAACCAATAATGCCTAACATCCGGAGGCTGTTTCCATGTGCTGAATGGAGTCGGACTAGTTTTGTGAGCTTTCAATCTATAGAATTCGTCCCGCATCTTGTCATTGGAGTTGAGTTGTGGCTCCAACTTGTAGAAATATAGCACCTCCATGGGATTGGGAGTCGGGATCTCCTTTGAGGCACAGAATATGCGCCATCCTGCGAGCAATTTGTATGCTTGGGGGAGAAGCTGGAAGGGCGTAATCCCCACAAACTTGAGGAACCGGGCAAAGTAATTATGAAGTGGGAGAGTGGCTCTCACACTGATGTGGCCCATGCTACAGGCCCCGAACATGCCAACGCCAGTATGGGCCTTCTCCTCCTTCCAGGCCAGCCAGTTGTAGAAAAGTCGTGGAGTTGTCTCTATTCCAAGGGCTTTCTCTAGCTGATGTAGCATCCGGTAGTTCCATAATTCATTATTCTCCCGGTCCATTTCCCATGTGTTACCAGTGGGGAGTCTGGACCCTTCCAGGATTAAGGGGCCCCCTTAGATGATGTCTTCGGGATGAAGAGTGACACCACGACTCATGATCAAGGACCTAGAAGCGATAAAGAAGACAAAAACCAAGCAGTTAGCACCAAAACTGAAGAAAATTGGTTAAGGTGCGGAGGTTCTACTAATTATGCTTGGAGAAGTACCCTTCGGACCCAGGTTCGAGATCAATAAAGATCCCAGGAGCTTTAGTTAGGAACTAAAAATCAGAGGTTTCTCGAACTATCTTAAGTCAACCTTGGGACATTCGAATTGATCCGAGACAACTAGGCAAGAATTATCGCCTAAAAAATCTAAAATTTAGACCTACACTATCCTACCTATAATCACTCTACATGGTGATCATGACCCTAACAATTTTATGGTCGCAGGAATAACATTACATTAAAAAGATTAAATAAAGAAAGAAAAATGACCAAAAAATTTACTGAGAGGTGTTGGGTTTGAAATTTGTAAAGTCTCATGCGACAAAGTCAGTAGAATCTCCACCTTAAATCTTAGAAGGCGATGCAGCAACTCGTCTGCTAGCTGAATCAGGACTAAATTGTCAGATGGCTGAATGACAAGAGGTCTGGTCGGAAATGAACTAATCGTCCAAAAAGCACATCAGCAAATTGGGACATAAAAAGCTCTGTTTTCTGCTCTGAATATATATAGTGTGTAAAGTTTGAAATGAAACTGTCGAGATATTTATAGGGCGGGAATCCACTTTTTGATCAAATGGTCCAAAGTGGGGATCCCAAGAGTATCCCCATCCAACGATCCCCAATGGTGCAGAGGCTTTAATTGCCCTAGTCGACTCCTAAATCATGGATTCGTCAATCAACAATCTGCACCTGCTTCATCCAATGGTCCATGTCGAAACTCTCAAGGCTATCACCATCCTATGGTCCCAAATGGTGCAGAAGCATTAAACAGACCACTCAAGTACGCAATAGACTTTTGTCGTATAGACTGGATGTTTCAAGAATTGCGCTAGCACCCATCAATCACTTGGGTCATCAAAAGATTCTTTCCAGATCCTTAGGGAGCGAGTGGCGCAGACTCACCATCAAACTGAAGACACGTGTGTGAAACATTGTGAATTTGAAACAACGGGGATCACTCAAGTGGCCCCCAAGTAAATGAACCTGACTTCTGGAAAACAAACCGAGATATTTGGATTTGATCCAGTAGAGTAAGGCAAGTCTCCACCATGCAAACACAGATGAAGACTTGAGAGGTAAATGTTATCCATGTTTTCCCCCAGGACACGTGGCATGATGCAATGGGTCCGTGGGCCCCCTTAAAGAGATCTGGGTCCATCCTGAGCCCGATGAATAGGGAAAAAGGATGTCCTGATAGCCCAATCATCCATGAGCCCAACAATGTTCAGTGGGTGCAACCATAACAAGGGATCTAGGACCAGGATGCAGGACCAACTCATCTTCCTCTTCCCAACCTACTCGTATCCTCTGGGATGCCAATAGAGGTGGCAGACTCACTAGTCATGGAATAGACCTTGTCGAGAATGAACCTGTCCTGGTGAGAGAACCAAGACTCTGGTAAATAAACTCAGACCAAACGTCTAGATAGGGCAAGTTTGATCTTCCCTGACACTGACATGTCCCCAGGAAACACGAAAGTTGGTCTCCTTAACTAACCTGCAAAAGAGGTTACGAATGGAACGTACACTATTCCTAGGAAACAGTACTGCCACTACATTAACAGATCATGTCCCAAGGTTCCCATTAGAAGCCCATGTGGGCCAGTTTGAGGTTACATACTATTGGAAGCTGTAACGCTTGGCCATGCCTAAGCCGGCCCAATGGGCCCTGATTAATATGTTTTATTAAGCAATATCCTTTTTATTCTGACTAAATTAGCGAGTAAACTATGATTGCATCCCTATCGGGCTGGGATTAATTAAGCCCAAGCCCATTGCACCTGACTGCCTATAAATAGAACCTGTTGTGCACTGTAGCGGGCATCCGAGATTTTCTCTTGTAAGCAATTACTCTACTCAAACTTGCAGAAAACTCTGTTTTCAAAAGCTCTCTAAAACCTAATACAATAGACTCGTGGGCTAAGGCTCATTAACGCCCCAACCACGTAAAAACTTTGCTTGTTTATCTTTGATCCTATCTTTCTAGCTCTTATTTCTCATTATATTTCTAGTTTCTGAAAAACTCGGTAAACAAGAGGTAATCTTTATTTCTTGTATGTGTTAACTTAATATATGTATATATGTATAATCCGGACTGGTATTAATAATTTTTTAAAATCCACTCCCTATACATTCCATTGCGTATTTTGATATTTTTCTTATTTAATACCAATAATTGGTACCAGAGCAGTCAATATATATATTAAATGTTGTGTGGGTTTCTTGAATTTTTATATGTATGTTGATATGTATATTGAATTGATGGTTATGTTTTTTTTTGAATGTTTGGTTAAATGATGGATCGTTAATTATATGTTATATTATTTTAAGTAATATAATCTTAGATTAAATAATGTGACAAAATGTAATTTGTCACTCAAATGTGATTTGTCACACCTTGTAACATATTATTGAAAGTTACAAAATTTGACACATGTGTATGCCTAAATGTGACATATTTTTGGAATTACAAAGTCAGTTACAAAGTTGTAACTCCCAAATATTACCCAATAATGTGTAGATTGTATGTTACACATTTGAGTTTGGATATTAAGAAGCCATAAGTAAAATGGTTGTTGGAGACATGATTTTAACTCCCATAATGTGTCTGGAGGTTAAAATGTCATGTGGGAAGAGGAGAGAACCGTTGGAAATGCAAAACTTGAGTTTTGCTGAAATTAGAGCTGTGGCCGCGACCACTAATTATCCCTGGTCGCGGCTGGGGGGATGAAGGCCAGTGGCCGTGACCAGAAACATCTCTAGTCGCGGCCAGGCACGCTGACAACCAACTCCAACTTCTTTTTTCCATCTTGAATGGTTCTAACACCTCATGTAACTCCCAAAAATTCTTTTTGATTCCATAAACATTCAATTAAACATTGATAACAGGCATGAGGGTTGGTGGAATTTGAAATTCAAAGTGTGTCTCAAAACTCTATAAATAGGAGTCTATTGCTCACTTATAAGACAACACTATTTCTATTCATTAGAGCACTTGGATAGAAATTCACCATAGAGGCTTGATTATTCTAGAGAGCTATTTCCATTTGTGAGAGTTCCCTTAGCGCTTGAGAAATGGGGAAATAAGCTTTTAGACAAAGGTTGTAAACCTTATTCAAGTTGGTGATCCCCAATGCTCTTCACTTTAGTGGTGTGAGTGATATAGTGATTTCTTTTCTTGTTCTTGCTTTTATCTTATTTCTTTTACTTCTTTTGTTTCTTCTTCTTATTTTCTCTTTATATATTTATGTAACGTCCCGAATTCGCAAAGAAGGCTTAGTGCCTTAATTAATGGGCCAATTTGTTAATATGAACTGTTTGTGATTATATATGTGAATTATATGAGTTATATCATGATATGACAATTTACGCATGTTTAAGTGAGTTAAATGTGCTTATAGGCCCGTTTCTATTAAAAAGAACATTTTCGTAATTTTGACCCGCTGAGGGTATATCTATAATTGTATGTGCCTGGTGAGTGGGACCACATTATTATGTCGATATATTTGAGATGTTTGGCATAAGACGATCCTAGTGAGCAATTTGGCGAATTTGGTGAATAATTGGGGGAATTGAAGCATGAGTTATAATTGTGGGGGCGGGGGGGGGGGGGGGGGGGGGGCATATTAGTGTTTGGAATATTAGTGAGATTAATTAGGAATTTAAATGGAATTTGAGGTTTGGCGAGAAAGTGGTGTCAAATCACCATTTTGCTCTTAAGGGCATTAAAGAGCAATGATTTAGGCTAGGGGCGTTTTGGTATTTTCCAAGCCTTAAGATAAGTTTCTTAAGTTAAGGAGAAGCCTTTAGAGCTTATAAACATAAAAAAACACTCAACTCTCCTCTCTATCTTGTTTTTGTCTTCTCTCTTGAAGTGCTTGGGGGTTCTTTGGTGTTTTGAGGTTAAAGCTTGGGAAATTGAAGGAGTTGGAGCTAGGAATTTAGTTAAGGGCAGCTTAGGGTTGTAGTTTCGTAGATTGAGGTAAGAATTCTCTCTGTTCTTTGTAATTTCTAGTTGGGTTTTGGTGTCTTTGAGTTTCTCAAACTCAAGGTTTGAATTTTGAGCTATGGTTAAGTTTTAGTTTTGTTTTTGTTGTATTTATGCTTCCTTAAGTGTGTTAATGAGGTTTTGGGACTCAATTTTGGGGTTGGTAGTGGTTTGGGGTAAATTTTGCAAGATTTTTCTTGGAGAAAAGCTTTAAAAATCTGGGTTCGCGGGGTTGCGCCGTGACGCTGTTCTTGGTACACCGTTGCCCGCATGAACTCAGAGTCTAGGGTGGTTCTCTGAATCGCCTTGACGCCGCAACGCCTGGTGGGGTGCATCGAGGAGATAGCTTAGGAGGCTGTCTGACTAGAGACGCGTCGCAAACCTTCAGGGGCAGGTTGTGGATCTAATTGGGAAAGTTATCCCAAAAGGGATTTTTGAGTATGGGAACTCTAACCTAAGGGCTCAGGAAGGATTCTACTACCCATTTTGGTAGAATTCGTGGGCCCAGAGGCTAAGACTCAATCTTGAAGCTTTTAATTAGTTTAGTTCTTGATGGATATCCATTATTATGTTGTGACTATGGGTACCACAAGGCTCGGGAAGGAAAGGATCATGCTTATTGTCTCCTTACACGTTCACAGAGGACTTGAGGTAAGAAAGTTGTCCCTTGCACCAAGTGTAGGGGGTGCGCCCCAAATATAGGGCACGAGAATGGCCATGTCATGAAACTATTTATAGTTGAATGTTTGCTGTGTTTGAATTTATGCTGATATACTTGTTTGTACGGATTGTTCGGTCGAGAGATCGTTATCGGCCTAGAGGTCATTATCTACACTACATGCGTAATGTAGGCCATAGTGGCGAGGCCTTGTCAGACTTGAGGTCGTTATTGGCACTACATGCATAATGTAGGTCGTAGTGGCGAGGCCAGGCCGTTGTGGCAGGGCCACGCCGTAGTGGTGGGACCATTCTAGGGAAGCAATGTCCATCTATTCGACATGAGTTGTTATATTTTTTTAATTATCCACATATATATGGTTATGATTTATAAAGCATGTTTCTGATCGAAATGCTTATCATAATATCTTTCTTATTTGGTTAAGTTTTCTTGTTGGACCTTGGCTCATGGGTTCTTTGTAGTACAGGTAAGGGCAAAGAGTAAGCTGGACCAACCATGAGTTGGAGGACTTTAGTGGTAGTGTGTACATATGGACCAACCATGCTTGGGAGGAACTAGGGTTGAACCTTGTTTTGCTGCTTAGGACAGCTAGTTTGTATTTTATTTGCCTCTTATCAGTTTGTAAACATTTTTTTGGATCCTGTGTATAAACTAAACACTTTTAATGGAAAATGATTACTTCCTTGAACAAAATATTTAATACCTAACCCTTGTTAAGTTTTAATTACACATTTAAGACCAAATGACTCGCTTAGCTGGATAAGTACCATTTCAAACACATGGTGTAACGGTCTTGGCTAACTAGGGCGTTACAATTTATTTGTATCTTCTTGCATAGAGTTGTAATTTTTCATCATTCTCTTCATCTACATCTTTCTACATTTACTTCTGTTTTTTCAATAGAGTTGTAAACTTATTTAATTATCATATTGTCTTTTGTACTTCTTGCTTAGAGTTGTAATAGTCTTTCTTATTTTCATTGAGCCAATAACATTTTCTCTAACATTATATGGAACTATTTGTTTAGGAATTAAATTTTATTTTTTTCTTAGATCTTGTTTAAGCCATATGGGACATAATAATTTTTGTAATTTTATTTTAGAAATTTTGTTATGAAAATTCTGGTTATAAAGATGAGAAGAAAAAGAGGAGGGACCCAACCCATGCACCAAGGAAGCACATGACCTCGTGGCCTCTCGCACCCATGCACACTACCTCCCTGTCATGGCTCCGCGCATGCCTATGCGCACCCATCTGCCAGAGCCATGCGCGCCTTCACGCGCCTAGATGTCAGTGTCCCCACGCCCATGCCGTGCCCTTGGGGCTTTCCATTGCTGCCAGCCCTAGGTTGTTGCACCATTTTTGGGTGCACAACAAATCCCTAATTTTTATGCTTAATCTTTTATTTAATTAATTCTTTAAATTATTTGAATTTAAAAAAGATAATTATCTTATTTTATTTTTATTAGAAAATAAAATATCTTCTAGTTGGTTAAGATCTTATCTTAAGTTTCAATAGTTATTTAAATTTGATTCTTTTAATTATTTCAATTCAAATAAATTAAAAAGATGACAAAAGGGGTTACTTAATTAAAAATTACTTTTAATTTAATAAATTAATTAGAAAATTAATTTCTAATTAAATATTGGGCTTATTTGATTCCTAAGAATTATGAAGATGGACCTATGAGAAGAGAAGCAGAATAAAGTCTTTTAAACAACTAAAGCCCATTTTGTAATTTAAATTTCTATTTTTTCAAGGGTTGTAGATTTAGAAATACCCAATAGTACACGATTCATTATTTATTGTTTATTTATTTATTGAATTTATTTAAATAAAATGTTAATTGATGTTTGATTGATATCATGATCATTCAGTAGTCTATTACATGCCATACATGAAACACCACATAGTATTTTGATTAATCATGAATCTTTTAGAAACATGATTCTGTAGGAGTGTCCTTAGTGTTTATATGAATTATTTTGGTGAAATCAATTGCATGTAAATTGCTAATTCTTAAATTAGTTAAAGCTTTGTAAATCACACCATAATAAAGGCAATAGTTATTATTGTTGGTATTAAAAGGGTAAATTAGAGATACGCAGCAGATTGAGATTTTAAAAAATTTATTAATATCAGCCAGGATCATACATGTATTGATATATTAAATCACATACAAATAGATTATGGATTATCTATTGAAGCCTATAAAGTATCCACAAATCACTTTGTATAAATCAATACCTTGCCAGACCAATCCCCAAACACACATAGATGTGTGCGGGCACATAGATTTCAAAACATTGATTTAGGACTCTCTAGATGTACTCAACACATGGATCTAGAGATGTTTGATTAATAGAAGATATATTGAATAGTTTTTCAGGTTTAGAAAAACTATCACTTTCTTTTCAGAGAGAGAGTGTGATTATTCTAAGACTGTGTAGGTATGGGATTACACAGTTGAAGAGGGCTTAAATGGATTGATACGTACTACCTATGCCAAAAAAGATGCATCTTCTTTTTGGTATCCCATCACTTGATAACTCTAAATTTAAGTGTGCTTTACTGGGAGTAGTCTCATGATGGGTGACCTCCTGGGAAGTTTTCTCAAGAAGCATGCAAGTGAGGACAAAGCACGCTGGAAAAACTCGTGTTGGTTTGCAGGGCTAGTCGTCATTCAAAGAAGCAGCCATAGTGACGTGGGGTGTTACAAATGGTATCAGAGCCTTGACCTAGCCAGAAGTGTGGCCGACGGGGTTGTTGGACCCCTAAGGGGGGTGATTGTGACAGTCTGAATCCCGTGATCCGTAGGGGGAAAGACTGAGTAAAAGTGGTGTAATACCACATCGCCTGAGGAAGGTCAAGTGTGATGATTCTAAGACTGTGTAGGTATAGGAATAAAAAGTTAAAGAGGACTTAAATTGATTGATGGGTATAACCTATGCCAACAAGATGCATCTTCTTTTCAGTAGCCCATCACTTGAGAACTCCAAAGTGAAGCATGCTTGACTTGGAATAGTCTCATGATGGGTGACGTCCTGGAGAGTTTTCCCAGGGAGCGTGCGAGTGAGGACAAAGCATGCTGGACAAACTCGTTTTGGCTTGTAGGGCCAATTGTCATTCCAGGAAGCATCCATAGTGATGTAGAGCATTACAAATGTTATTAGAGCCTTTACCCAGCCAGAAGTGTGGCCGACGAGGATGTCAAACCTCTAAGGGTGGTGATTGTGACAGTTAGAATCCCGTTATCCGATGGGGAAAGACTGGGTAAAAGCTGTGCAATCCTACGTCGCCTAGGGAAGGTCAAGTGTGATGATTCTAGGACTGTGTAGGTATGGGACTACACAGTTGAAGGGGGCTTAAATGGGCTGATGGGTACTACCTATGCCAACAAGATGCATCTTCTTTTTGGTAGTCCATCACTTAAGAACTCCAAAGTTAAGCGTTCTTGACCTGGAGTAGTCTTATGATGGGTGACCTCCTGGGAATTTTTCCCAGGAAGCGTGCGAGTGAGGACAAAGCTAACTGGAAAAGCTTGTGTCGGTTTGCAGGACCACTCGTCATTCCAAGAAGCAGGCATAGTGACGTGGGGCGTTACAAATGGTGTCAGAGCCTTGACCCAGCTAGAAGTGTGGCCGACGTGGATGTCGAACCCCTAAGGGGGTGATTGTGACAGCCAGAATCTCGTGAGCCGCAGGGGATAGACTGGGTAAAAGCTATGCAATCCCACGTCATCTGGGGTAGGTCATATGTGATGATTCTAAGACTGTGTTGGTATGGGACTACATAGTTGAAGATGACTTAAATGGATTTATGGGTACTACCTATTCTAACAAGATGCGTTTTCTTTTTGGTAGTCCATCACTTGAGAACTCCAAAGTTAAGCGTTCTTGACCTGGAGTAGTCTTATGATGGGTGACCTCCTGGGAAGTTTTCCCAGGAAGCGTGCGAGTGAGGACAAAGCTAATTGGAAAGGCTCATGTCGGTTTGCAGGACCACTCGTCATTCCAAGAAGCAGCCATAGTGACGTGGGGCGTTACAAATGGTGTCAGAGCCTTGACCCAGCTAGAAGTGTGGCCGACGTGGATGTCGAACCCCTAAGGAGGTGATTGTGACAATCAGAATCTTGTGATCCACAGGGGAAAGATTGGGTAAAAGCTATGCAATCCCACGTCATCTGGGGAAGGTCATGTGTGATGATTCTAAGACTGTGTTGGTATGGGACTACATAGTTGAAGATTACTTAAATGGATTTATGGGTGCTACCTATTCCAACAAGATGCATCTTCTATTCGGTAGCCCATCACTTGAGAACTCCAAAGTTAAGCGTGCTTGACTTAGAGTAGTCTCATGATGAGTGACCTCTTGGGAAGTTTACCCAGGAAGCGTGAGAGTGAGGACAAAGCGTGCTAGAAAGACTCGTATTGGTTTTCAGGGATACTTCGCATTCCATGAAGTAGCCATAGTGATGTGGGGCATTACAAATGCTCTCAGAGCCTTGACCCAGCCGGAAGTGTGGCCAACGAGGTTGTCGGACCCCTAAGGGTGGTGATTGTGATAGTCAGAATCTCGTGATCTGCAAGGTGAAAGATCGGGTAAAAGCAGTGTAATCCCACATCGCCTGGGAAAGGTCAAGTGTGATGATTCTAATAATGTGTAGGTATGGGAATACATAGTTGAAGAGGGCTTAAATTGATTGATGGGTACTACCTATGCCAACAAGATGCATATTCTTTTCGGTTGCCCATCACTTGAGTACTCCAAAGTTAAGTGTGCTTGACCGGGAATAGTCTCATGATGGGTGACCTCGTGGGAAGTTTTCCCAGGGAGCGTGTGAGTTAGGACAAAGCACGCTGGAAAGACTTGTGATGGTTTGTAGGGCCAGACGTCATTCCAGGAAGCAGTCATAATGACATGGGGCATTACAAAATGGACAGGTATTATTTACTTCAAACAGTAAATAATGAAACCAAAAGTACTCTTGAATGCATTAAATTTGCATATTATATATGGGTGGCCATCCATGCGACTTATGGACACATATATGATAAGTAATTTTATGAGAATGAAATCCTATCGGCCAAGCGTGGAACAATTGCTTAAATTATAAAGAATAAGAACGGTAAATATGATTTATTCATTCTTATGAATAAGTGGAAAATTATCCGTCATCATGGAAATTATACTTAAGGTCTACTAACAATGTTTATTCTTCTGTGTAGATAGATGAATCGTATGATTCAAGGAAGGTTGCTGATGAAGTTCTTGAAGACGGAGATAGAGAGCGCGTCTAGTTCTAGAAAGCATTGAAGATTGTCCGTTTATGTTTTAGAATTTTATTTTATTGAAAGAAAACTATTTTTGTTTGTAACAATTTTTCAGTTTATTAATTTTAGCATTTTAATTTGCTTTTGTTGCATGTATTGACATTAGATTATTTAAATATGATTATTCTTAATTTTTCTTTAGACATGAAATTAAACGTTTAGACTGTAAATGCTTTCACTAAATGAACATTCGCTAAATAACTCTGAATTATTTAAAGTGGCTAAACCGAAAGGTAACAAAAGGCAAAAAGTTTCAAATGAGGATGACACATATCTTTAGCATCTTAGACTAGGTCATATTAGTCTAGATAGAATAAACTGGTTAACAAAAGATGGACCATTGAAAGAACTAATTGTTGGAACTCTTCTGGTTTGTGAGTCTTTCCTAGAAGGGAAAATCACCAAACTTCATTTCTCAGCAAAATGCAATAGAGCCATTAGAGCTTGTGCACAGTAATGTTTGTGATCCAATCAATGTACAGGTTAAAGAGGGCTATGAGTACTTCATCACTTTCATTGATGATTACTCAAGATATGGTCATACTTACCTAATGCCTAGGAAGTCAGAAACCTTTGGCAAGTTTATGGACATCAAAGCCGAGGCTAAGAACCAATTAGGTAAGACTCTTAAAACACTTCGATCAGGTCGAGGTGGTGAATATTTGGATTTATAATTCAAAGATTTCATGCTCGAGCATGGTATTCTATCCAAACTCATATCTCCTAGAACGCCACAGCAAAATGGTGTTTCAGAAAAAAGAAACATGACCTTATTGGACGTGGTCAAGTCTATGTTAAGCTACTCATCTCTTTCTCTTTAATTCTGGGGATACGCACTTCAAACGACGACTTGCATTTTGAATGTAGTCACATCTAAGACCATAAGCAAGATGCAACTGCAACTATGGAATGATAAAATTCCATCATCACCATCATCATCATCATCATCATCATCATCATCATCATCATTAAATGATAAATGACAAACCGAGGAAACCACTGTTTCTGAAAAAGAAGCCCCAATGCAATGTAGTAGTGGGAGGATTATGAGACAACCTATTCGCTATGAACATGAAGCACATGTCCTTGTTTCTAATACAGACAAGGACGACCAATTGACCTTTAAAGAGGCAATTAAAGATCCTGAAAAGGAAAAATGGCAAGAGGCCATGAACGAAGAAATTGAATCGATGTATCCCAATTCTTTCTGGAAACTTGTAGACCCACCTGAAGATGTCAAGCCCATTGGGTGCAAATGGATCTTCAAGAAGAGAAAGGTGTAGAAGGAAAATAATATACTTTAAAAGTGAGGCTAGTAGCCAAAGGTTACACATAGAGAAAGGGTGTTGATTATGAAGAAACATTTTCTCCTGTGGCCATGCTAAAGTCCATACAAATATGAGATATGGCAAATGGACATCAAGACTGTAGGATCTTCGAATTTAAATCTAAATGCATTCTCCTTATTATTTTTCCATTAACATAATAGAAACGTGAAAAAACATGGTGTACATATGAACATCAATTCGTAAATTAACATAAACACAAAGATGTAGAAACTTATGAATACACAAAGGAATTAATGAGTCCTTTCTTTGAATTCCCTAAGCTTTTTTCCTTGTAGAATGTTAGGTATTGCAAGGAATTCTAACTTGTAGAACAAGCACCATAGTCTTCCAAACGTTTCTCTATTTTAGATTTGACAAAGGGTGAGCTAAGTCTCAACACATGAGAAGACATAAATACAGAGAAAGAGAGTAGTTAAGGTTATATTTATGGACAAATGTTAGGGCAACCAAAATAGAGTAGTTACCCTTTTTTATTTAATTATATAAATAATAATTAATTAAATACTTGTTCAAAATAACTATTTATATTTTGAACCTTTATTGAATTTATTTTACTAATATTAATACTAACTTATTAATATCAATAAAATTTCCCAAATGTATATAAAACTATCTTTTGAGTATTTCCTATTCAATCCTAAACTTTCTCTTATTTCTAATTCATATCAATAAATAATTCACCATTATTTAATTATGTTGACTCAGTCAACTTGATATTACTAATTGATAATTAAATTAATTATTTGAAACTATTAGATCTAATTTTACTAGAGACAGTATGAGGACCATGAATCCATGAACCCAAGCTACAATAAGTTCTCATGAGTTTATTTATTACTATAAATTATCTTACAACTTATTAATTCCTCATGAGTCCACTATAAACTCGAAATTAGACTCTTGAGTTCACAAAATGTATTTTACCAAACAACAAATACGTTATCTATTGTTATAATTGTTACAGTCAGTCAATCCTCTATCGATGACTTACTAACAAGCCGAGTGAAAATTACCATTTTATCCCTCATTTATATTTTATCATTAACTCCCACTAAGTCCCTTGTAAATGATAAATCCGTGAACTTTATCAAAGATATGAGCGCTCAATCATTTACCCTTTTGGACTAAGCTATTAAGGAATTTGTTGACCACGATTTTGGCCAACAATGAGTAGACGTCAAAACAACAATGAACCTTCAAGAGAAAAATACAACACAACAAATTTTATAGAGGTTCAACCCCAATTTATTGGTAATAGCCTAATCCACTTGGAGTTGTGATATATATCCTACACTTAAGATGAGATGAACTTGAGCCAATGGAGTTTCTTAAGTGTAAGTAAAAAAATACATAGTTTCTCTCTCTAAACTCTCTTAGAAAATGCTCCAAGAATACCCCAAGTAACAGTCCCAAAGTCTCCAAACTAGAGAGTTTTTCTCAGTCTAAAAAGATCAGATCCTCAAAATGATGCCATGAGCCATTTATTTATAGGCTCATGGATCGTACATCAAATATTCCCTTTGACCTGGTCATTGGTTCTCCCAACAGACTTTCATTAACAAAAATATAAATAAATTTAAATAACAAAAATATAGCTATTATTCTGGGATATCTAAGAGATTCCCGCGACAGTTAAGAATTATTTGGGTTGAAGCTGTTACTAAGGACATAGGCAAGCACCTCTCGTCGGCAAAGCACACCTCTAGCACACCTCTGGTCGGTATAGGCAAAGCACTCCTCTAGCACACCTCTGGTCTAGCATGACACATCTCTGGTCTAGCAAAAAACTTTACTGGTCGGCCACACATTTCATTGGTCGGCCAAACACTTCACTGGTCGGCCAAGCAATTCACTGGTCGGCCAAACACCGGTGGACCACTTCACTGGTCAGCCAAACAATCCACTGGTCGGCCAAGCACTCCACTAGTCGGCCAAGCACTTCACTGGTAGGCCAAACACTCCATCGGTCGGCCAAGCACTTAACCGGTCGGCCAAACACTCCACCGGTTGGCCAAACACTTAACCTGTCGGCCAAACACTTCACCGGTCGGCCAAGCACTCCACTGGTCGGCCAAGTACTTCACTAGTCGGCCAAGCACTCCATCGGTAGGCCAAACACTCCACCGGTCGGCCAAGCACTCCACTGGTCGGCGAAGCACTTCACTAGTCGGCCAAACACTCCACCGATCGGCCAAGCACTCCACTGGTCGACCAAGACAGGTGACTGGTCAGTAAAAAATCTTTACCAGTCTAACATAAATTCTATCAGGTCGGTCAGATCACTTTATCACAACTCCGAAGAGCCAACACATTTATTGACTATTAATGTGCCATTTTACTGATCATGCATTGCCACTTGTCACTTCTGATTGCCACGTCATCAAACTGAAATTATGGGGATAATAGAATTCATCTTTTCACCTCTCATATAGATGCTATAGATTTCATATCTATGAATAATACTCCCACTCAACTCAACTAAATCTCCAAGATGTAAGTATGGGCTAGACCGTAGGGTAAGCTGGTAACGAATAAGTCAAAATATTTAAATAATATAATTAGCAGAATATTATCATTCAGAATTAAGATATACTTGACCTATGGCCAACATTGTGACATTGAGTAGATTCGGTTACTACGATACTTATTTATCTATCAATAATTAATATCGGTCTAATCCAATGTACCCATATACATCTGATCTTTTCTACTTGGTTAATGCCTTGGGTAAGACATTACATCCCGAATGTGTAAGTAGATCATATTGTAGATTACTAGACCAGTGCAAATCCAATGTACTGACTTAATCTTAGGACTCATTCTTTTGAACATATAGTTACAATTATAATCGACTATGACCTAGTAAATATAATTGTAACTATTTATATGCTCTGGATTTTATAAATTTTTTTATTATTCCAATAATCATGTAATAAAACAAGTAAGCAACACGGTTGTCAAACTAAATGATATCTACTTCTTTAATCGACAATATAATATTGCGTGACATGTCCAAGATGATTTTATATGGGCATAAAATCCAAAAAACTCCCTCTTTCCCTTTTAAAACAAACGGGACATTTTTTTTTCCAAACCATTCATTGTACATGCATCACAAGTTTGCTCTTTGCTTATATCTTTGTAAAGCAATATGAAAGATTTGTTGGCAAAACTTATACATGATTTTGTTTATTTTCATGCAAATATTATATTAAACAAATTAATATGAGACAACCTAGAACATATTTCTAAAATTGAATTCATACAGAGATAATGATAAGAACGCTTACATTATTGTGCAACGGAATGACTGAGTCCTTCCTTCAGTTTCTCTTAACCTTTGTGTCCTTGTTGTCGCAGGGTATCACCAAGAAACTGAACCATTCTTCAATTTTTTTCACAGCCTTCCAAAGTATCCTTAGAATCACCTAGACTAGAGTGGGAAATTCTCAACACATGAGATAGATACAAAGAGAAGAATAATAGAAGAAAAAAATTAAGGCTTAGAAAAGGACTTATGTTGTAGAGAGAATCTAAAACCTAGAGCATCAAGAATAGATTTTCTGATCTTCTGTCATATAGTCTTTCTGTCATCTTTTTCAACTCTCACTTATCATTCCTTTTATAGGCTCAATTATGTTACTTATTTAATTAAAAAATTAATAAAATAATAGCCAATTATAAAGCCTAGGTCGAAATTCCCATGGGCTTTAGGCCCGTGAAATTTTGCATTTAATTATAAGCCTGTTGGACTTAAAATCAAGGCTTGTATTATTTTCTATTGATTAATTAATTAAATAATTATATAAATCCTTTATCCAATTAATTATTTATAATTTGAACCTTGATATAAACTTATTTATTAATTTAGAAATCATTTGATCTAAATTAATAAATCTGTCTTAATTTCTCTTTTCTTCTCTAAATTACATAACTCTGTGAAACTATTCGAAATTGACGTGGTCAACTTTGATAATTCTAATTGATAATTAAGTCAATTAATTGAGACTATCTAGATGATTTTATCCAAGGTACAGTGGGGACCACGGGCCTTTGAAATCAAGCTCCAATAAGTTATCATAAATTTAACAAATAAATTTACTAACTTATTAATTCCTCGTGACTCCGCAAAAGACTCAGAATTGCACCATTGAATTCATAGAACACTCTATAACAAATATAGATACGTTATTAATTATCCATTGTTACAACAATAATTGTCACTCAATCCTCTATAGACGGTCTACAATGAGATAAGACTAAAATACCATTTTACCCTTCATTATATTTTATCCTTAAAACACTTAGTTCAATGTAAATGATATTTTAGTAAACTATTATTAATTACTGAAATGAGATCTCTATCATTTAGCACCTCGAACCAAACTAAAAGGAAACCATTATTTCAATTCTTTATCAAAAGCCATAGATGTTCATATCTATGATTAACACTCTCACTCAATTATACTACCGAGTTCCCAAGATGTAAGTATGGGTTAGTCCGTAGGGTAAGCTAGCAACGAACAAGTCAAAGAACTCAAATAATACAATCAGTTATAATACTAACCACTCAGAATTGAGATTGAATTGACCTATGGTCAAATATATGATATGACTAGAATGGATAATAATGATATGTTTACTTATCCTATCTACTGTCAATATTGGTCCGGTCTGATGTAACAAATACATCTGATCTTATCTACTTTGCTAACGTTCTCGAAAGAACATAACACTGCGATGTTTAAGTAGATCATATCGTAGATTGGCAAGTCAGTGCAAATCCTGTGCACTGACTAATCTTAGGACTAACTTATTTTGGAACATATAATCTTATTTATATTCCACTGTGATTACGTCACTATCAATATGATTAGCTATATACTCGGGATTTAATAAAATTTTATATTAAATAAATAATCATAAAAATAAAACATGTGAGCAAAGTGATTGACCAAGTAAAAAGATTGATTTTTATTCTTTTATTGATAATAAAATGAGTTTATACAGAAATTGGGTTTTTAATTAGGGCATAAAACCCAAACAAGATTGCCTTCCAATGTTATCTTCATCTCCTTCACATCACGCCTTTGCCACACATCCCTAATAATGTGGTACGTTCTCTCTATATGCTTTTCTCTTTTTTGGCTTTGAGGTTCTTTCGAATTCGCTATTGCCTCATTATTGTCACTAGAAAAAATTAGTGGTTTATCTATTTTTGGAATAACACCGAGATTTTCATAGAACTTCCTTAGCCTGACTATTTCCTTAGTCGCCATAGACGCAGCTATGTACTCAGCCTCTAAGGTGGAATCTGAAATGGCAGATAGTCTAACGCTTCTCCAAATCACATCTATTGAGATGGCAGACAACCTATCGCTTCTCCAAATAATAGCTCCACCCCTAAGAGTAAACACATTTTTCATAAGTAGACTTCCTATCATCAACACCAGTCTAAAATCTAAATTTTTGTTGCCTAACAAGTTCAAAGATCCACTCGAATAGACTAACATATAGTCTCTAGCTCGTCTAAGATACATACCGTTATCTAATGTTCATTTCCAAGGTTTCGCTGTCACTTGTTCACCACTCCCACTGCATAGCAAATCTCCCGTCACAACACACAACATAGCATGCATTAGACTTCATATTGCAAATGCATAAGGAATTCATTTCATGTTTTCTTTCTTTTGAGGAGTCTGTGGGGACCGCCTCTTAGAAAAATAAATTCCATGTCAAGATGCTAAACATCCTTTCTCGAAATTTTCTATAGAGTAATGTCCAAGCACCTCACCTAAGTAGGACGCTTGAGTTAGAGCCAAAATTATGTTCTTTCAATCCCTGATGATCCAAATACCAAGAACACGACTTGCTACAATGAAATCTATAATTTCATTTTTAGCCAATTCTTTATGTCTGATAATTTCTTGACATTGTTTCCAATGAATAAGATATCATCTACTTAAAGGATTAAGAACACGACAATGTCTTTTTCCCTAAGTTGGTTAAACGCAAGGCTCAACTACATTTTGTTCAAACCCACAAGTCTTAATGTTTCCATCAAACCTTAAGTTCCAGGAGTGCGAAGCTTGTTTAAGTCCATAAATTGTCATACTCAACTTGTCGACTTTCCTCTCCAGCTACTTTAAATCCTTCTTATTGATCCATGTTAATGGTCTCATCAAGAAAGCCATTAAAAATGCTTCTTTGATCTCCATTTGCCTTATCTCTTATTCAAGAGTACTATAGAAAATAATATACTAAATGAATTTTAATATGGCTATCGAAGAATTTTTTTCTTTAAGTCAACTTTCTCTCTCTGAATCAGTCAAGCCTTAAATGTCTCGACCTTTCCACCAGCTCCCCCTTCTTCTTATATATCCACTTGCATCCCATAGGCCTAAAGTCCAATGGCGCATCTACAAGATCTCAAACAAATTTAGAGTACTTATACTCAATTTCCTGGTACTTGGCTTCGGGTCAAATATCCCTTTCAAACTTACCCATCGCCTGTTTAAAGGCCAAAGGATCATTGTTATTTGTGTCTCCAACTAGCTTGTGGGTTTCATTATCCATATCATAGATATTGGGTTCCAAGAAACCCTCCCACTACGTCGAGGTACTGTAACTTTTTGACTTTGATTAGTGGTTTATAAAACTACATTGTTTTCATCAACTTGCGACAGTGAGGATGGAGCAATAGTTTATCATTTTTTTTCATCAAATAATATTTTGCAACGATGCTTGAAATTCATTATGTAGTTGTTATCCATAAAAATAGGGTTTGTAGAGCCAAACACTTTCTTTTCTATTGGACTATAAAAGAGACCACCCTAGGTACCTTTAGGATAGCCAACAAACAAGCAAACCTCAGTTCGTTGTTCTAGCTTTCCTACCCTTTTCCTCTGGACATGAGCAGGACACCCACAAGTTCACTAATGACGTAAACCAACTTTACGACCATTCCATAATTATAATGGTGTCTTGGAGACAACTTTGAGACAACACAACATTTAAAAAAATGTCACATGTGGTCAAGGTAGTATGTCTCCATATGAGATCTGGGTAAGAAGTCGATAGAGTTGAATAGCTTATCATATAACACACATTTTCATAAACGTACGATTCATGCCGCTCAGCAACACTGTTATGTTGCGGAGTCCCTGGGGAAAATGCTTTATAAAATTCTCCAAGTTCAATTAAATGATATTTTTTCTGATTATCCAAATATTCTCCACCCCTATTAGATCGCAAGATTTTTTAACATTTTACCTAAAGAATTCTCAAAATTCCTATGCTTTATGTACTTACATGAGTCTCTAGAGAAATCGTCAATGAAGGTGACAAAATACTCATAACCAACCCTCGATTGAACATTCATTTATCTACAGACATCTGCATAACTAGCCCTAGTGGTTATTTTGATCTTTCTCCTATCATAGAGAATGGACTCTTTGTTATTTTTCCCTTGAAACTAGATTCACAAACACGTATTTCACCCTATGTCAATTCCCTAAAAGGCCCAGCCTTTGTTAGTCTTTGAATCCTATCATAGCAAATATGACCAAAGCAAGGATGCCAAAGGTACGTTATTTCTAACGTTATTGACCTTTTATTGTTGAACGGTCCAAGATTTAGCTATCTTAAACAACTCATGATTTAGTACATAGGGTTCGTTTGGTTGCAATAGGTATAACATATTTTCCATACATCCACCCCACAATTCACATCCATTTAAAGAAATAAGATTTTATTACTTATGAAAGTAACTACAAATTTTTGTTGAAGTAATAAGGATAACTGAAATTAAAATTTCCACTAAAAATCAGAATAAAATAAACAATGTCTTAAAACAATATTTAATTTCCAAAATTCATTCAAGTTTATCCTTTTGCCTTGTCTGATACGAACAACCCTTGTTGGATTCCAAGCTTTAGCTTTTCATCCTTCACGACTTTTGTAATTTTAAAAAGTTGTAAGATAATACATGCATGTTTAGCAGATCCTGATTCAACGATCTAAAACCATAGAATTATCCGTTAAAATCACATGAAACCAAGACAAATATTTCATTATCTTGGGTTCCATATGCCTTGAGTACCAGGAAATCTTATCCCAATTCTCAGTCTCCTTTACAGCATTTGGTGCCTTGCTAGTGGGCTTCTTGTTCGTTTTGTTTGATTTTCTTCCTCATTTTCTCTTTGAAGAAGAAGCTTAAGGAAGCTTATCTTAGAGCATGTTTGGTAGTATTAGCCTTCTTTCCTTTGCTTAGTCCACCATCAACAATCCTCTTTGAAGGATTTAGTGATCCTTGCATAGGAAAAATAGGAATATATTTGATTATCACAAAATCCATGTTGTCCATAATCAACACCATGTTGATGTTGGACAAACATTTCGTGAGGTTCTCACCATAGAGTAAATTTTTAGAGATTAGACAGAGTATGGGTTGTGAAGCCTAGAGCTGCGATTATCAACTAAGTAGAAATTAGCACATTACTTGACAAACATTTATTCATCAATTTTTTAGAAATATCATAACATACAAAATGTTTTTAGATAACCAAAATAATAAAATATTTGTCTTTTATTTCTTTTTTAACTAGCCATGAACCCATGTGTCCCCATAGGTGAAAGTCACAAATATTCACTAAGTTAAATAGAGAAACATCTCAATTAATAAAACGTCCTAGACTTTTATTAACTACCTATCCATCCAATCAACGTAATGAAAACCCACGGGTCACGGTAGGTGAGAGTCACAAATATTTCTTACTTTATGAGTTTGATCAACGGTTTCAATTATTATAGACTTAATTCCTATAGTCACTGTAGGGATGAGTATATAGAAGGTCCATCTATAACCATCTATCCTAAGAAATTTAATCATGTTAAGAACTCCAGTGAACACCTTTCGTAAGGAGACGAAATCAAAGCGCCATGATGCCCCACTGAACTATAATCTTGTTAAATCAACGGTGGAGATCAAATTAAAATTTTTAAAACTCATTATTTAATTTTTCTCAATATAGTATTTTATTATTTTTGAAATATTATCAACTTAGGTTTGCCAAATTATTAAAATAATTAATAAACCAACTTAAGTTTGCCAAATTATTAAAATAATCAATAAAACAACTTAGAATTACCAAATTATTAAAATAATCAATAAACCATAGTTTATAATTTCTCATTAATTCAAAAATTACCCATTGAAAATTGATCCAAAAAAAGAATTAATTTGTTTTTAATCAATTATTAGGTCCAACTAAAAAGATTAACCAAATACAATTAAGTCAAACTTAGGTGAATTGGCCATAACAATTCGAGCATGCATGGAGGAGAGCTAGGTTCAGTATGTCGTACCCACTACTAAGGCTCCCTAACATCCATACGAAGCCCAAAAAGATAGGAATTTGAACCTTCATATTATTAATTGTTATTCAATTAATTAGACCCAATATAGTAATGCAAAACAAACAGGCCTGCACAAGTGGAACCACACACAAGAGATAAATTTAAACTTTACATGTTCCATTGGGGCCAATTAAAACCTAACATTTTATGAAAATTTTATTTGAGTTTTCCCATATTTTTCAAAACAAAAATTGGGACATCATTGTACTTCTATTTAAAGCCCAAATGCAAAATATAACTTAATAGTGATGCATGCCATGTTAACAATTGGATGGGTCTAGCATATCAATATATATGACATGTTACTCAATTATGACATTTATTTCCAAAATAAAAAATTTTGCCAAAAAATAAATAAAACATAACCAACAATAATTAGACTTTTATCAATTAAAAATTATTAATTAAATACAAGAATTTATCATAAAATATTCAATTAATTATTTAAATTTAAAATAAATTGTTACGTATAGAAAATATCCCACAAAATAAGGAAACAAACAAAAATCAATTTATTAACCATAAATAATAATAAAATTTAAATTTTCCTTTTAAAAAAATATTAGTTTCCCAAAAAAATATAAATTTTTCGAAATTAATCGTTTCTAAAACAATTAATTTTTTTAGCACAAGGTGCACACATCGTGCTGATCACGCGCGCACGTGCCTGCGCCCCCATGGCGCGCACAACATGCACCCACGCGTAGAAAATTGCCAAAAAAAATGCAAAATTTTTATAGTTTTGTGCCAAAAATGATTCCAAACTTGTTTCGAATAATGTTTGAGGGTTTTATACAATTAATAAAACACACATAAAAATTAAAAAAGAAAAACAAAACAATCAATTTTAGGCAAAAACACTTAAAACCTAAACATTCTTCTAGAACATGCAATAATCTAATTTTCTAAACATGTCAAAGTTCATAAGTATTATTATGCATTCGAAAACATCTAGATCTAGGCAACCTAGGCTCTGAGGCCAATTGTAAGATCTTTGAATTTAAATCTAGATGCATGCTCCCTATTATTTTTCAAAAAACATAATAAAAACATAGAATAACATGACATACATATAAAGATCAAATTGTTAAATTAACATAAACACAAAGACGTAGAAACTTACGAATATGCACCGGAATTATTGAGTCTTTCGTTTGAATTCTATAACCTTTTGTCCTGGTAGAATGCTAGGTATTGCAAGGAATTCAAACTGCTAGAACAAGCATAATAGTCTTCCAAACCTTTCTCTATTTTAGATCTAACAAAGGGTGGGCTAAGTCTCAATACATGAGAAGACAGAAACACTGAGAAAAAGAGAAAGAGAGGGGCAACCTTTTTGGTAATTCGACAGAGTTTAGTTTACCTGAATCACTCTATCTCCAATTCACTTTACTTAGGATTATATTTATAGACAAATGCTAGGGCAACCAAAATGGAGCAGTTACCCTTTTTGATTTATTTATTTAATTAAATAAATAATAATTAATTAAATACTTGTTCATAATAATTATTTATATTTTGAACTTTTATTTAATTTATTTTACTAATATGAATACTAACTTATTAAATTAAATAAAATTAACCAATTGTCTATAAAACTTTCTTTAGAATATTTCCAATTAAATCCTCAAATTTTCTCTTATTTCTAATTCTCACCTAATATCAATAAATAATTCACCATTATTTATTTATGTTGACCTAGTCCAGTCAATATTACTAATTGACAATTAAATCAATTATTTGAAAATATTAGATCTAATTTTACTAGAAACGGTATTGGATCAATGGAACCATGAACCCAAGCTACAATAAGTTTCCATGAGTTTATTTATTACAATAAATTATATCACAACTTATTAATTCCTCTTGATTCCATTATAGACTCGGAATTGGACAATTGAGTTCACATAACGTATTTTATTGAACTACAAATACGTTATCCATTGTTATAGTCGTTTCAGTCAGACAATTCTCTATCGACGACTTACTAACGAGGTGGGTGTAAATTACAGTTTTACCCATCATTTGTATTTAATCCTTAACTCACACTAAGTCCTTGTAAATGATAAATTTGTGAAATTAATCACATTATTTACCCTTTTGGACTAAGCTATTAAGTAAGCTGTTTAACTCAATTTTAGAATAGGTTACGTGACATTTGTTAAAGGGTCACATGGCGATAATCAATAATTAAAGCAGAGAGTTGGTCGAAAAAAGAGTAGCTACTCAAAAGAACTACATCAGAACAATGGGATTCTAATTTAAAGAAGTGCAAGTAACTTGCTCGAGAGGAGAAGACAAGTTATGTAATATGGTATTGCTTGAAGATAGACCTGCTCGATGTACAACACATTTTTTACCCAAAGATCTGGATTTCACGATATAATGCAAAATATCCCAAGATATTTTGTAACTGAAATTTCAATTACATTATTTCCGTATTATTTGAATTTGTAATCAGTTGTAATAATCCTATGTTAGGATTTGTGCACTTAAATTGTATTTCTGTATGAACGATTACTGTTAATTAAATAAAGTTAATATTTTTAACTCATATTTGTATTAAATTATACATGTCATTTATCATGAGGATCCAATATTATTGATGTAGTCTTGAATTAAGTATATGTATAATGATATATATACAAGAGGATTTAATTCAAGAAAATAACATAAAAATTGTCCATAATCACTAAATAAAGTGGAAGCATTATTTAATAAAGATTGGTCTATCTTCTGTTTAAGACAGAGTAGTTTATCCAGACTATTAAGTGTAACGACACAAAAAGATAGAACTATCGTATACAATATAGATTGTATTGGACTGGGACACGATGAAAGTAAGAACTTCTAATCATTGCCGTTAAAATATAGAAGTTCAACATTCATCAATCGATGGTCGTTTGAGACTTGACGTCAATCCTTAAGTGAGTAATCAACTGCTATTTCTGCTTTTATGACTTTTGACTTATCGAGTAAGGTTCAATATTACTACGACCGAATTCCTGATATCTTCGAAGTCATAGAGCTACAAGTGGCTGGGAACATACTTCACAGATATGGAATCTTCTCCTGACTTTAATGGAAGTAAATTAGTTGTTCCTTTTATTGTTGAATTGCGACTTGAACATAGTGCGCTCAATTTCTGTTAGAGAACATAAATTTTAGTCTATATTTAAATTTATAAAATAATGTTCATTAGAGGATCAATGGAACTAATTGATAAAGACATAGTTAGAGAGGTTAACAGACATTAAGACCTAGGTCTAATTATGAGCAACTAGCAAAGGGCATGCAATGACTAAATCAATGGACGACTTTATAGTTATAGCTTCTAATAATATAAGACTATAGTTTTGAGAGTTCAACTATGAATTTCTAGTGGCATAACTCATAGTTAAAAAATTAGTTAATGGAACTAAGATTTAGTGAAATTCATTATATTATTGGAGCTTAGAACTACGGGTCTAACTATCCTCGTACTGGCTCGATAACACAAATGTAGGATTTTGGTATCAAAAGGAAATAATTAAAAATAATAAAGTATAATTTTTAATCTCACAAATTAATATTATTTATGAAATAATATTTAATGTCAAATAAAATTATATTAATAATTTTGTGAAATTAATTTTTTATTGAAAATTAATTTAATCATATTTAATGTTGTCGTATAATTGTATACTACATAAAATAATATGATAAATGTCCAACAAATAGAATATTATAGAGATGAAATACCATAGAGCCCAAAGCCCTGTAGTTGGCGCCAACCACAGTTCAAATGGACTGTGGCCCACGCATAAGCCCAACATGATTAGGGCTAGGTTTTATTTCTATTGTTATATTAATAGAATATAACCTAAAGAAAAACTAAGGAGATATATTAGATGCATTTTAATGTTATTTGTGAAGAGAGAAAAATAGAAAACTTTGTTCTCTCTGAATTGTGAGAAGAACACTCTCTCATGTATTGAGATTCAAAAATGTGTTCTTGTGTATCCTGCCAAATAACATAGATATTCATTTGTCTCATTCTCTTTGTGCTAGTCATAGTATGGAAGATGGTTGGTTAGGAGGCTAAGACGCTATTTGATTTACATGTGTTCCACATCTAGAAAAATATATTTGTAAGTTTCTATTTATTAAGATTCATGCGCATGAGAAAAATCTCATTTTAGTTATGGTTCGTAGAGTGATTCGTTCTTATGCTTTAGTAATGGTTATTATTGAATTGAAATATTATCACATGCTTCCAATGCACTCTCAATCACATGATCAAAAGCAAACAATTGGTACCAAAGCCATGGTTGAGATCATGTGTCGTGAATCTGATGTGTATTTTTATTTTTTTTACATGTATGAATATGTAGAGCACATGTTTTATGAGTGGGTTTACGGGTTGTTCTTATTTCTATAATATTTTGAATATGTTGAATGTATATGATGAATGAGATTAATTGTTAACTATATGATTCTCTTTGTTTATGTTCTTTATTTTTTGAATTAGATTCATTGTACACGATATATTGTTTTGTTGGGTATAAGTTCCATGTATTCTTTAAATTTATTACTTTTAGGATTTGAGTTATGTTCTTGAATGAGATGTTATTCAATAGGATTGAAGATGACCGAAATTGTTTTAATTTTTTTTTTATTTTAGTAATCGGTATTAAAAAAAAAATTGAATTGATCAATATCATGCGTGAAACCATAACTAATTGTTTAACTGATATGATCAATTATTCAAATTTTTTGGTCTTGCCGTGATGCATGTTTCATGCAACTAATTAAATGACCTTTGTTTTGGTCATTAAGTGATACATGCGCAGGTGCACTTTTTGTGCATATAAAGTAGTTTTTTTATCTTAATGAATTTTTAAAATTAGTTATTTAATTTAAAATTTAAATATATATATTTTAATATTTGATGTTAATATATTTATGAGAATAATTGGGTTGTTAGTTGAATGGCCAATTTTTTTGTTTAAGAAACAAGAAGAGAATATTTTCTTCTTCAAAATTAGAGAAATTGGTGATGATTACCAAATTTAAATTTGAATTAATTAATTAATTTCAAATTTTAAAAATTAAGAATAATTAATAAAATTATTTGATTAATTAATTTATTACCAAATAAATTATTAATTTTGAGAAACAAGACATTTATGTCTTAATTCAAAATTAAGAAAGTGATTTGTTCACTTTTCTTATTTTATTATTGGGAACATTTGACTATTAAATTAGTCAAATATATTATTTATGAAACAAGATTATTAGTTTTCATTTCTTAATAAAATCAAATGTTGCTTTAAAAAATCACTAATACAATCAATACTTTATTTTCATTTAGAGAAATAGAAATTTTTGAACATCTTAAATGGAGTCAAAATTTAGTTCATAGAAGCTAATTAATTAATAATGACATATAATTTGAGTAATTATAATCCCAATAATTATAATTATAATAATAGTTTAAGACACTATTTATTATAAAAAAAATAATTATGAATTATTTTTTCCCAAAAAATTGATAGTAGTTTTGGATCCTTTTAGTGATTAATTAATAATTTATGAAATTATTATTTAACAAGTGGTAACCAGTTTCCATTAGTTATTAGTTAATAATTTATGAAATTCTAATTTTAATAACAAAAGTGTACAAACTTTTGATAAAATCCTAATTTTGAAAATTAGGTCATCTCATTTAGAACCTAGGGTTAAAGTTTGAGTGTGCATTGAAAAGACCACAACAAAGAACGAAGTTCATAGAGATTACAAGAACCTTTGAAGCCCAAGGAATGTCTTGGTGTATTTTTATAATTTTGTTTAACAAAGAGATTCCGATCAATACCCTAATATTTAATTATATTGTATGATTGATAACATGTTGATATGATCACTTCACATGCCATATAGAATAGCACTGCTCACTCATTGAATCATTAAAATGACATGCTATGTATGATTGTTAATTTTATAATTAACATGTCTCTTAGGATAGAATAGTAATATAGTTCTTTTTCTTCCATAAATGGATACAAATAATGTGAATTAAATTTAAGTAGTTACATTGGGTAATGAAACATTACTACCATGTATAGATTACCTTAATATGTTTTAGGGTTATTAATGAGTTTAATACCTAGGAAAAATATAGTTTAGAATTAATTAGTAATTGTTAGTAATTATTCTAAATTTGGTTATCTTAGAGTTTTAAGAGTTAAAATTTGGATTTACATAAGTGATTTAGATTTAAATAGTTACATTTTGGTAATAATCGCTTAGTAATTAAATTATGAGATATTTTAATAGAAAACCTTTTGTTTCTAAAATATTGATTGGGAGAAGGTTATAATGCACTATAACCCACAGTCTATACTATTGGTTGAAAAATATTGGTTCTAGTCAGGGCCTCGAGACAACTTTGCTTTCGTCCTTCATATCGGAAGGTGTTTTGGCTAGGATTTTAACAGGTAGACCTCTTTGCGATAGGGTTTTAAGTTGTATTTCATGTTTGAGATATCCTATCAATGACACTCATGGGTTAAGTCGAGAAACTTGAAATAATAGGTTACACTTACGAAAAAAATATATCTACCCTAGCTAGATATATTTTTTTTACCAAAATAACGGTAATTATTTATTATAAACATATCATATATTTTTATATAATAACAATTGAGAGTGTCTCATTTTAACTAGCAATTATTTCACCTATCATTTCGACGACACTTACTTGTGTTGGTTATCTCATCGTTGTACTTATATGAATAGGTTTTTGTAAGCATGCGTCATGTTGTTTTTTTATTTCATTGTATGAATACTATGATTTATGGTGTATGAGTGTATGGTTGTACTTATTATTTTTCTTTTGTTTAGTTATAGTAATACAATGAATGGAGGAAACTCACATATGTCCATTTTTTCTAATGACAAATTAACTTGTTGTATTAAAAGGTGGAAAAGTAACAAGAATCTATTGCCAATGACTGAGCACACAACTCAGAAGCCTAGCATTAACAAAGGCAAGGGAAAAGAAGTTTCCCACTCCAGTTACAATGAGAATTGTTCTCGATATCATACATATGGGTATTGTAAGAGGAACTATAAAAGGAATCTCGAGGAGTCAAAAAACAAAAAGGAAAGTAACACTAATTTACTGGACATTGGTGCTTGTTTAGTGGAAAATAATTATTATACCTGGATAGTTGATCCAGGAGACACTAATCATGTTTGTTCTGATTTGCTAATGCTTAGCTTTTGGAGAGATCTCCAAGAAAGGGATTTCACATTGAGAGTGGGGACATGGGCTTTTGTTTCAGCCAAAGCAGTGGGAGAAGCGACAATTTATTTTACTGAAAATATATTTTTCTCTCTAAAAGACATCTATTTTATTCCTGATTTCAAAAGAAATTTAATTTATGTTTCAAAATGTTTAGAACAATGTTATTCTATTTATTTTAATAATAATTCGGTTATTATTTCAAGAAATGGTTTCCATGTTTGTAACAAAAATCTAGAGGAAGGTCTATATGTGATAATATCTTAAATGTCTTCATTACTCAATATTGAGATGTTCAAATCTGAACAATCAAAGCCTAAATGACAAAGAGTACCTCAACACAATACATATCTTTGGCACCTAAGACTAGGTCATATTAACCTAGATAGGATTCAAATACTAGTTAAGGACATGCCTCTAACTGGGTTAAAGGTCAGAACTCTACCGGTTTGCGAATCTTGGAAAAATGACAAAAAGACCTTTCACCTCAAAAGGTGTTAGAGCCAAAGAACCTTTCGAGTTAATTCTCAATGATGTTGGCGATCCAATGAATGTACAAGTTTGAGGTGGCTATGAGTATTATGTCAACTTCATTGATGACTACTCAAAATATGGTTACGTATAGCTAATGCAAATGAAATCGAAAACCTTTGAAAAGTTCAAAGAATTCCGAGTTGAAGCCGAAAATCAATTAGGAAAAACCCTTAAAATTCTACGATCAGATCGAGGTGGGAAATACCTTGACAATGAATTCGACGATTTCTTGATAGAGCATGGAATTGTTTCACAACCCACTGCACTAAGTACTCTGCAACAAAATGTTGTTGCAGAAAGGAGGAATACGAATTTACTGGACATGATGAGATCAATGTTAAGTTACTCATCCTTACCCCTATAATTTTGGGGATATTCTTTACAAACAGCTGCATACATCTTAAGCCTAGTTCCATCTAAGTCTATAACGAAGACACCCTCATAATTGTGGATAGGTCACAAACCTAGTCTGAGGCATGCGTATATATGGGGATGTACAACACATGTGCTAAAAGCTAAGACTAGGAATTTGGAACCTAGATCTGAAGTATGTTTATTTGTTGGATACCCTAGTCCGACAAAAAATAAAATATTTGAATTGACAAATGCTACATTTCTGGAAGAAGACTGTATGAGGGACTTCAAACCTCGAAGTAAGGTTGTACTTGAGGAGCTAATTGGTGATAAGATCACACCACAACCTACTTTAGAAGTTGGAACAGAACATACCACCATTCCAAACCAAGATACTATAGTAGTCTATCGTAGTTTGAGAGTTGTAAGACAACCTGTTAATTACACTGGATTCAGAGAACCACAAGTTGCAATATCTGATGACAATGTTGATGACCCGTTGAATTTTTGCCAAGCGATGAATGATCCTGATAAGGAACAATGACTTGAAGCTATGAAACTCGAGAAGGAGTCGATGTACTCCAACTTAGTCTGGGAACTTGTATATCCACCTCAAGATATAAAACCCATTGAGTGCAAATGGATATACAAGAGAAAGAGAGGAGTTGATGGGAAAGTAGAGACTTTCAAAGTGAAGCTAGTAGCCAAGGGCTACACACAGAAAGAAAGTGTTGATTATGAAGAAACATTTTCTTCTATGGCTATGCTAAAATCCATTACCAATCATTTTGACTATGAGATTTGGCAAATGGACGTCAAAATGCCTTTTCTGAATTGGCACCTTGATGAAAGTATCTTTATGGTACAACCAGAAGCTTTCATAGTACAAGGCAAAGAGCAAAAGGTTTGCAAACTGCAAATGTCCATTTATGGACTTAAGCAAGCGTCCAGATCATGGAATATAAGATTTGACCAAGATGTTAAATCATATGATTTTGATCAAAATGTCGATGAGCCTTGTGTATACAAGAAAATCGACAAGGACAAAGTGGTCTTTCTAGTTGTATACGTATATGATATATTACTCATTGGGAATGATGTGAATAAATTATTTGACGTAAAAGTCCGGCTAGCCAACCAATTCCAAATGAAAGATTTGGGAGAGAGAAGCTATGTTCTTTGGATATAATTAATTTGTGACCTCAAGAAGAAGTGTTTGGAACCTTCTCAAGCATCTTATATATATAAATACTTGTGAAGTATGCGATGCAGAACTCCAAGAAGGGAAACCTCCCATCTCATCATGGTGTTCACCTCTCCAAGAACCATTGTCCTAAGACACCCGAAGATGAAGAGGAAATGAGACGGATACCCTATGACTTCGCACTAGGAAGTAGGTATAGTAAGTAGGTACCAGTAAAATCAAGGATTTGATCAATGGACAACAGTCAAACACATTCTTAAGTATCTTAGGAGAACGAGAGACTATATGCTAGTATATTCCAGAGATCATTTGATTTCAATCGGATATATAGATTCTAACTTCCAATCCGATAAACATTTTAGGAAATCTACCTCTAGATCAGTTTTCACACTTGGGGTGGAGCAATTATATGGAGGAGTATAAAGCACGTTTGCATTCCTGAATCCATCATGGAAGAAAAATATGTAGCTGCAAGTGAAGCTGCTAAGGAGTCTATATGGATTAAGAAGTTTTTGGGTGATATGAAAATTGTTCCAAACATGGATAAAGAAATTGTACTCTACTGTGACAACAGTGGAGAAGTTTCCAACACAAGAGAATAGAGAAGCCATGAGAGACCCAAGCATATAGAGCGTAAGTACCACCTCATAACAGAGATAGTACACAGAGGGGATGTAATCGTTCAGAAGATTGAATCAATAAACAACCATGTTGATCCCTTTACAAAGACATTGCCTACTCGAGTTTTGATAGTCATTTTTTATATTTAGGATTATGCGACATGTCTCATCTGCTTTAAGGAAAGAGGGGGATTTTTTGGATTTGTGCCCTTAAAGCGTATTTTTGTATGAATGACTATTGTTATTTAAATAAAGTTATTTTTTTGCACTCATATTTGTACTTAATTATACATGCAATTTATCATGAAGATCCAATATTATTGATGTGGTCTTGAATTAAGTATATGTATAATGATATATATACAAGAGGATTTAAATCAAGATAATAATATACAAATTTTATGTAATCACTAAATAAAGTGGGAGCTTTATTTAGTAAAGATTATGATGGTCTGTCTTTTGTTTAAGACAGAGTAGTTTATCCAGGCTATTAAGTGTAGCGACACAAGAAGATAGAGGTACCTATGCAATATAGATTTTATTGGACTGGGACACGATGAAAGAAAGAACTTCTGATAATCTCTGTGAAATTATAGAAATTCAACATTCATGAATTGATGGTCGTTTGAGGCTTGACCTCAATCTAGATGTGAGTAATGAACTCTTATTTGTGCTTTTATGACTTTTAACTTATCGGGTAAGGTTCAATATTCCTACGACCGAATTCCTCATATCACGGAGTCATAGAACTACAAGTGGGTGGGAATATACTTCACATATATGGAATCTGCTCCTTACTTAAATAAAAGCAGATTAGTTGTTTCTTTTAGTGTTGATTCGAGACTTGAATATAGAGCACTCAATTTCTATTAGAAAAGAAAATTTTCATTCTATAACTAAATTTATAGAATAATTTTCATTAGAGGATCAATGAAACTAATTGATATAGACATAATTAGGAAGGTTAACGGACATTAAGACCTAGCTCTAATTATGAACAGATGGGAAAGGGTCATAAGTCATGTAATGACTAAATCAATGGACGGATTTGTACTTATAGCTTCTAATAATATAAGACTATAGTGTTGAGAGTTCAACTATGAATTTCTAGTGGAATAATTCATAGTTAATAAATTAATTAATGGAACTAAGAGTTAGTGAAATTAATTAAATTATTGGAGCTTAGAACTACGGGTCCATATTGACCCGTACTAGCTCGATAAAACAGATGTAGGATTTTGGTATTAAAAGGAAATAATTAAGAATAATAAATTATCATTTTTCATATCACAAATTAATATTATTTGTGAAATAATATTTAATGGAAAATAAAATTATATTAATAATTTTGTGAAATTAATTTTTTATTGAAAATTAATTTAATCTTATTTAATTTTGTGGTATAATTGTATAGTGCATTAAAATAATATGATATGAGACCCACCAAATAACATTTTATAGAGATGAAAAACCACAGGGCCTAAAGCTTTGTAGTTGGCGCCATTCATAGTCCAAATGGACTGTGGTCCACGCATAGGCCTAATGTGACTAGGACTATATCTTATTTCTATTGTTATATTTATAGAATGTCATATGCATTTTAATGGTATTTTTCAAGAGAGAAAAATAGAGAACTTTGTTCTCTCTGAATTGTGAGAAGAACACTCTCTCATGTGTTGAGATTCAAAAGTGTGTTCTTGTTTATCCTACCAAATAGCATAGACATCCACATGTCTCCTTCTCTTTGTGTGAGCCATAGTATGGAAGATGATTGGTTAGAAGGCTAAGACACTATTTGATATACACGTGTTCTACATCTAGAAAAAGCTATTTGTAAGTTTCTATTTTATTCAGATTTCTTGCGCATGAGAAACATCTCATTCTAGTGATGGTTTCTAGAATGATTCACTCTTATGGTTTAACAATGGTTATTATTGCATTGAAATATCATCCCATGCTTCTGCTGCACTGTCATTCACATGATCAAAACCCAAAAACCCACACGACATGTGTAAGGCCTAGGTTAATTTGTAAGAGCCCATAGCCCATTAAGAGAATCTATAAAAAGAGATCTCTCTTAGTCATTAAAAAGAATCTGAATTTGTGCACACTTTACTTACAAAACCCTACTAAATTGTATTTTTATTCTCTCAGGCTTGAGAAACTCAGCTAATCCCTATTTCTTCTTGATCATTAATTTGAGACTTCTTTGATTAATAAAAGTGCAAGCTGACATAGGTCATTACGAACTCTTGGGGCCGAACTGTTGTAAAATTATGTGTGTCGTTTACTTGTTTTTAGTTCATTTATTAATTCCTGTCATATAAATTGACTCAGTGTTCTTGACCAAAACGTTGGTCAACATTTTGGTGCTTTCATTGAGAGTTGAAATCCAAGATACCGCTTTACTAGATCTATCTAAAATAATGGTTATCACTACTAGAAACCAATGTTAAGAATAGCAAGGGGGGAACCCTAACACTAGATGTAACGTCCCGAAGTCTTTAATAGAATTAAATGTATGGATTAGCGTGTCAGGGGGACATGTGGGGTAATTACGTGTTGATTAATTGTATTATGTGATTTATATGCTTATATAATTGAGTATGCACGAATATGTGTATTAAATGTGCTTAAAGAACCGATTTTGTTAAAAGAGGTATTTTCGTAATTTTGACCCATAGAGGGTAAAATTGTGATTTTATATGCTATGTGCTTGAGACAACATTATTATGTGATATATTTGTGATATTCAGCACGAGTCAATCATTTCAAGCAATTTAGCGGAAAAGTCACAACGAGACATAAATACTAGGCTCAAGGTGAGCCAAAGGGTATCTCAGTAATTTTTCATATATTTTGAGATAATTGGTAAAGTGAAATTAATTTGGAGAATTATTGTGTTTGATGGATTAGTTGTTACATTGGGAGTTAGTGGTGCAATTTGAGGTTTGTAGGAATTATAGGCAAATGGCCATTTTTCCCTTGAGTTGTGTTAAGAAAGGAGTTTGTGGGGAAGGGTATGTTGGTCTTTTTTCCATGGGAAAGAATTTTTCGCTAAGTGTGTAGGCAGCCATCACTTCACATTCAAGACTCCTCTTCCCCCTTCTAGCCTCTTCCTTGCTTTTGTTCCAAAGAGCACCCAAGTTATAGGATGATGATTCTTGAAGTTGGATGAGGAATTTAAGCTGTCAAGAGGAGTTGGGAGCCACTAAGACCATCACCAAGCTCCTGGGATTTCGAATTTAGAGGTCAAGATTCTTAGTTTCCTCATCTTTGGTGTTCTTGTTCTTAAGAAAGTTTTGGGTGTTGGTAGCAAATTTCAAAATTGGAATGTTTTGAGTTGTTTTGGTGGGATAAATGGGTAAAGAATCAGATTTAAAACTATTCTTGATGTTTGGTTATCACTGGAATTCTATTTTGGGAGTGTAATTTCATATATTAGTGCCAAAATTAGAGTTTAGAACTGTAAGTTACAATTTTGGGTTTTGATGTATTTTAGGGTATCTTGGTGTTGATTATGGTTTGTATTAACTATTTGAGGTTGAAATTGGTATAAAATCTGTTTAGAAGGAGGTTTTTGGTCAGAGGTCTCGAATCACAGGGTAATTGGTATAAACTTGGGGAAGAACACCAAAATTCTATGCTTGTTTTGGGTTTCAGGTGACCTAGCGTGACCGTGCTAGGGTGTAGCACGATTGCGCTAGTGTCCCAAAAACCAAGGGCTTTTAAATTGAATTTGGAGTTTCGAAGCTTGTAGCGCGACCGCGCCAGGTGCCTCGAATTGTTGGTTTTCTTAATTTTTGGAAAAAGGCTCGGGGTTCCTCAGGTTTGTTTTGGGGGCCTACTTGGGGGCTTGGGGGTCGATTTCATCACCCCGTTGACTAGAGCTAGTTGTTCCAAGGGAAAGGGTTTAGATTGGAAGTTAGGATATGAAGTTTCTCCCTAATAAGCGTACCATTTATGTTGTGACTAAGGTTTCGTGGGGCTTGGGAAAGGGATCACACTCGAGGTTGCTCCGTCTTCAGCACAGGACCCGAGGTAAGGAAACTAGCATATGCACAGAGAACTGAATGGTTGTTATGCATACTAGTATTGAATTATCTATGAATGAAGGGTACAATTGACATTCGAAAATCGTGTCTAACATGGGCCGTGAAGGCGAGTCCAGTTTGAGGGTGAAGTCCCCACTTACCCAGCAAGGACCATAGGCTTGGTGTCGAAGTACGCACATTCGACAAGATTGTTTTCCTAGGACGTGTAAATGGTTCATGTGATTGAAATAAATATACTTGTAAATTGTGAAACATGTTTACGATTTATATGATTGGAATAAATGCACTTTGTATCTCTGAAGCATGTGTTTATTGCTTATAAATAATTGGATTATTATTATGCCATGTGGGATTTTCTTACTGGGCCTTGGCTCATGGGTGCTCTATGATGCAGGTAAAGGAAAGCTATAGTTGGACCAGCCATGAGTCGGAGGGCTTTGGAGTGGCACGTACATATTCAACCTCCTTGGCTGTCACTGTCAAGTTATTTTGAGAAACTTAGAACATTACTTCAGTTTTCCTGCTTAGGTCGACTATTTTTGTAATGTTTAATATAGCTATATTTTGTTTATAAACTATTGGGATCTCGTGTATATATTCAAATCTTTTAATGAAAAGTTTAATTTTACTGACCAAAATTTTTAGTACCTAAACAATTTTTTAATTTGAATTACACTTTTGAGTCCAAATGACTCTCCTATCAAGTTAAGCACTATTTTAAACACGCGGTGTAATGGTCCTAGATTAGTAGGACATTAAAACTTGTTATCAAACTTGCCAAGGGTTATGGTTCGTAAGGATGGACCGAACATGTACACTCATTGCTAAAGACAAGCTTGACTCACGAGTTGGTAATTAATGAGATGAATACCTGTTTAACTGTTTAATTGAACTATAGGCCTTATCTGCATGCTAGAATAGAGAGCGTGATATTTACTGCAAGAGCATGGCCTTTCGATGATATGTGAATATTATATACATGTGTATTAGTATTATTACTGCATGTGGGTATTGTGCTGGTTTGGTTTAACTATGGGGCGATCTAGAGGTTGTTGTAATTGGTGGACAAATCAGAATAATGCTTATGAGGAGATTAATTTGACTTTGTGGCAAAAGTGTGGAGGCAGAGTATGTTATTGTGGAGCCTCAGATTAGTCCTCATGTAGTGGGACAAAATGTTAACTAAGGTGTAAGCTAAATTACAAAGACAGGAGGAGAGACTGGACAGCTGAGGCAATAGATTATCTGAGAGAATGTTGCTCAACATGTGATTCCTACACCGATAGGTTTGGTGGGGCAACCTGAAGTAAGGAAATCGGTTGGAACCATTGTCAGAAAGGCTCCAAAAGTAACACTCTTCAATTTTTAGGGAGAAGTAGATTCAGTTAGAGCGGAACTAATTAGTGAATAAGTATAAATGGTTCCATCCTAGACTTTGTGAGGATGGTGGGTAATGATATAATGGTTTATGTTATGTGACGATGCTCGGATAGGATGGGAGGTGGTATCCTAAACACACAGTGATTGTTACAATGAATGAGGGGAAGTCTTGAGAGTTATTAAATGAAAAGTATCATATTGACGCAGTCAGAATGTGAAGGCGGACAAGTTCACTAGTCGGTTTAGGGCAATGATATTGTGACTGAATGTGCCTTGAAACTTAGTAGGTTGGCAAGGATTAATGAAGACCTAGTGCAAAACATACTTCTAAATGACAGGAATATTTTTCTTGGGGGCTGAATTTCATGATGGCTCGCGGTGGGAGAATCCCATCTGTATCGAAAGTTATTGCGTTTGCTCAAGTGAAAGGTGAGTCCTTTATTATTAAGAGGACAGGGAACAGAGATTTGGAGAGGGTGTCGTATGGCATGATGCTTGGAGAACAACTCCTCTGTTTATAGGATCTAGTAGGGGTAGTGACCTCATTTATTGATAGGATGTAAATATTTCTGGTACCCCATGTCAGATAAATGATTTTGGAGATCTCAACGCAAGCGTCAGGGTGGAAAATAGAATTAGAGAACTTATTTTGAGGGCATGCTACATAGGCGACAACTTAGTGACATTTGCCTGTTTGTACCAAGTGTGGCGATAATTGAATTTTGAAGACCTTGTGATGGGCATGGTGTGAGGTTTGGTACCCTATTATCTTTTGGATAGTTAGTAATCCCTAGGAGATGAATTAAATCATGACCAATGGAGTTGGATGATAAGAAATTACTTTCGAATTTGGTTGAATTAGGGAATTATGATGTTGACATAGTAAGAGTTATGCCTTAATTAACAATTAGGGGCATCTATAGATTGTAAAGAGGGAAAAATGGTTATTTTGAGTATGTGGGAGAAGATCCCTTTGTGATAATGGGTACTATGGATGGACCTTGTGTTCCGACTATTGGTATTAAATGATCAAATCAAATGTGCGCAATATAATACATGGACCCATTTTAATAAATATTAATACCAGTTAGGATCATTTACATATATAAACTTTAAATCACATAAAAAAACAGATCATGGATTACCTCTTGTAGCCTATCAAGTGTCCTTGAATCTTTTTGTATAAAAGCAATGATCCTCCTATCCATTAATCTGAAAGATCACACCTTGATCTTCCAGACCAATCCTCTAACACACAAGGATGTGTGTGTGCGTAGGATTCAAAAGGTTGATTTATGTGACTCTCTAGATGTACTCAACACATGAGATCTGGAGAGGTTTTGACTGAGAGAAGATGTTTAGAATAGTTTCCAGGTTTGGAGAAAACTATCATTTTAGAGAGAGGGTCTGTATTTTTAATCTCATTAAAAAATTAAAAGCTTGTTCTGAAGATCACGTACTATCTGACTTAAATAAAAATAATTTAATCTAATTAAATAATCTTTATTTGATTAAAACCAAAATTCAAAATAAAAATGATATGATATTTATATTTAAATATTTATATAAATCATATTTAAAAAGAATAATTAAATAACGGATTAAACAAATTTATTTGAAATTCAAAATTCAAATAAACCAGATTATTAATCAAACTCTTTAATCTAATAATCATATTTATTAATTCCATGATTACTCCACTATAAATATGGAATTGCACTCTAAGTATTTAAAGAATTATATTTACAGAGTTTTCTCTTATATTCCATTGATATAATCAATATATGTAGTTATGTCCTCCATTATTGGTTCATTAATTAGAGCTGGTCAAAATTACTGTTGTACCCTTCTAATTACCTATTGATTCTTATGTACCATTAATTCACTAGCGAATAATTAATCTATAATCTAATTATAGATTTGAGCTCAATAACTTTTCATTTCAAGAATTAACCCTTAAGGGAACCAATATTCGATCCGTTAGGAAAGCATGGACTCCAATATTGTAATTCATGTTCCCAGCCATCCATGATATTGAATGTCCAAAACAAAAGTCATTAGCCTCATTATTCTAAGAGACTTTAGCGAGTGAATCAAAAGATCTAATAAACACAAATAGGAGTTCATGAATACTCAGGATTTAGACTGATGTACAAATGGTCATCTATTATGATAAGAATTAAATATTAATGTCAAACAACAAGTTTATAAAGATAATTAATTCTCATCGATTCTGTTATATATATAATCTCTATTATATACAACACCTTTACTAAGATGTCTATCCATATCAGTAATCAAAATCTAGATTACTCACCTCTTGTATGCTTAGCAAACCGTATTAGTAACCATTCATTAAAATTTCCATACTTTAATATGTTATTGGCTATTTTATTCATTATATATGATCTTAATTCTCTCATACTAATACAAGATCATATTCTCATGAATGAATAAGGAATTTTCTTGATATTATCATATAATTAATTCAAACAATAATTATAATATTCAAATATAATAAAAATGAATTTTATTTAAAACCAATAAAATATATTTACATGCTTTTAGGACATTAATCCTAACATCAATGACCTCAGTGTTGAAGGCTAGAAATCTATTACGGGAACTGTTGAATTGGAAGAGACCAAATTGGTTGGAGAGTTTTGAATGTGTCTCCAAAGGACTTACTTGAATTATTACCACATCAAAAGACCAAGTGGGTGATAGAATTGTCGCTTGGAATACAACTGACATCTAGGGTACTTTACCGAATTGTATCGATAGAGTTAAAAGAACTAGAGGTTTGGCTACGAGTACTACTAGATGTAGGATTTATCAGACCTAGCTTCTCATCGTGTGGTGCACCAGTATTATTTGTGTGGAAGAGAGATGGTTTGTTACTGATGTGTATTGACTGCCAGGATTAGATAAGGTGATTACCAAGGATAAGTATCCACTGTTAAAGGTTTACTACTCGATTAATCAGTTGCAAGGCAAGACAAGATTTTTTACGGTTGATCTTCAATCTGGTTATCACTCGCTGAGGATCAAGGAAGAAGACATTCCAAGGACTACTATCTGCATGAGGTATGGACAACATGAATTTTTGGGGATGTCTTTTGGATTGACCAATGCTCCATTGACTTTTATGGAATTGACGAATAGAGAGTTCAAGGATGGTTTGGACAAGTTCGTGAAGGTGTTAATTAATGACATATTGGTCTATTCTCAGTCAGAAGAAGAATACGAAGAACTTCTCTATTTAGTACTAAAGAGGCTAAGGGAATATTAATTTCATGTAAAGTTCAAGAAGTGTAAGCTCTGACTTCTTCGAGTAGTACTTTGGGTTATATTGTGAGAGAGAATGGTATTATGGTTGATCCGACCAAAATGGAGCCAGTGAGAGATTGGCCAAGATTAAGGAGTGCTTTAGAGATTAAAAGATTCCTTGGAATGGCGAGGTATTATCGGCATTTAGTCGAAGAGGTCTTGAGGATTGCAACACATTTGAGTAAGTTTACTCATAAGAACCTGAAGTTTGGGTAGACTCACATGTGTGAGAATAGTTTTCAGGAGTTGAAACTGCATCAGTACTCAGTCTTACTTTAGATCAATGAAAGTTTGTGGTTTACTACGATGTTTTGAGACAGACTGGGAAGGTGATGACTTATGCTTCATGACTATTAAAGAAATATGAACAGCGATACCCTACTTACGATTAGAGCTAACAACGGTGGTATTCACACTTCAGGTGTGCCGACATCACGTATATGGGGGAGAAGTGTGAGATATACACGGATATAAGAGTTAAAGTATTTCGTCATCCAGAAAGATTGAAATGGGAGATGGAATTATTGGTTAAATTAGTTAAGGGTTATGACTGTGAAATCGTTTATCATTCAGGGAAAACTAATGTTGAAATGGTTCGACCAAGTGGATAGTTTGAAACAGATCACAATAAAGTTAGTTGAGGAGATTACAAGTGTTGGTATAGAGTTTGTGGTTGCTAAGTTGGAAAATTTAACCCCTCAGTCTACTCTTGTTAAGAAAATTACAAGGAACTGTAAAGAAGTGATCCACTATTGGTGAAGCATACAAAGAAGGTCTTACCTGGAGTTGCTAAGGACTTTATTATTTATGATATGGATATGTTGAGATATAAGGATCAGATATGTGTTCCAATGGATGATGGAATTAAGGAAGAAACTCCATATGAGTTCATACCTCTCCATACTCGTTACATCCACATACCACGAAGATGTGTCAGGATTTTGAAATCTTTATATTGGTGGTCAGGGATGAAGAAAGACATAGTTGAATATATGGCTAAGTGCCTAACTTGTCACAAGTGAAAGATTAATACCAGAGGCTAGTGAGGTTATTTTGAGCACTCCATAATGAAAATGGGAGAATATAACCATGGAGTTTGGAGCATGAATTGTATAGGATGGTGGGATGACACAACTTAGTATGGGTGATCGTGCATTGTTATACTAATTCAGTGCACGTACAATCTTACTTGTGTGAAAGAATTATAGTGTGGAACAGTATGCTAAATTATATATGAAGTGAGATTGTACGTCTCCATGGGGCAGCAAATTTTATAGTGTCGGATTGCGATCTTATATTGTTACTTCCAAGTTTTGGGAAGGCCTACAGAAGGCGATGGGTACAAGGCTGAGACTTAGTACATTTATCATCCTCAGACAGACGAGTAATCTGATTGGATGATCTAGATATCTGAGGACATGCTTTGGGCATGTGTATTGGACTTTGAGGGATCAAGATGAGTACCTTTCCTTGATAGAGTTTTTTCTACAACAATGGTTATCAGCCATTCGTATAAGATATTGTGGGATAGGAAGTGTATATCACCAATTTCTACGGAAGAAATGGGAGAAATGAAGTATCTTGGTTCTGAAACGGTTCAAAGCACTAATAAAGTTATTGGGAAGTGTTAGAGTGGGAATGCTCGCTTCACAAAAATGAAAGAAAAGCTACGCAAATCATAATATAGGAACGTTGTTATTATATTGCCAACTTTTGTTATTATAACAAGTATTTCTTAACATGTAAGATTCTTTAACAACATACGAGTATACTACTTTATGAAATGAATTTGAGCAGCTATGTTAGCTTGACTAGGATTGGTTATTTGGAAAGTGACCAAGGACTTACCTCCTCAATCACTTGGAGGCATATATGGTATACATAATTGCACATAAGTAGATGAGGGAAAAAGCGCAACTGAGTAGTACTTAAAAAAAATTCAAAATTTATAAAGTGTTGTGCTCTATTCATTAAGAGCAAGGAAACTAAAAAATTTGTTTGTTTGACACGAGAAAGAAAGTTTAAAAATACATATAGCATTTAAATTGTTATGTCTAGTCAAAATTAACGAGTAGCACATTATATGTAATAAAAGAAGAATATTACAAAAGTATCTGAGATTATAAGCTGCTCGGTCAGTGCTAATGTTTTGTCACCACGAACCTTACGTTTCATGTATCCAGCAAAAGAAAAAGAAAAATATTACTTCCACAGACACTCCCACTTAAGCATCTTCCTACTTGGGCCTCTGGTCACCATCAGGATTCAAGGACACTTGCGGGGAGGCAGCAACTAACTCCTCCTCCTCGTGGGCTAAGCATTTAGCAATCTCTTTGTCCCTAAGGTTGGAGGGCAGGTAGTCAAAGTTGGCCTCCTTTGTCCAGAACATCAAAAAACAATTGAAGGTCGCACTCCTGAACCTTATTAGGTTCGAGGAATGTGAATCCTGCTCCTTAGCTAGCTCCACCTCAAGTATCTTTTTCTCATCTGCCAGCTTCTGCTGCTCCGCCTCTAGTAGCTTCATGAAATCCATGAGGCTTGCCCTTCTTTGTTCAAGCTCCTCGATCTGACACTTTAACTTGGTCCCCATCTCCTCAAGTGCCTTAATTACCTTGCCCTTTTTTTTGACCCCGGTGATTCTGTCCTTCAGATCATCCTAATGCTCCTTGTAGAGATTGTAGTTAGTAATGTTTGATTTCTTGAAGTTCTGTACTATTGCCTGTTATCTGTTCAATGACTTTGAATCATTAAGTGCTTTCATTCAGGTATTGGCGAGAGTTATCATACCATGCAAGAAAAATAGAAGTTAGACTCAAGCAGGAAACTTGTACAACAATTTTAAAGATTGAAATAGATACTTACCGAAATGAGCTGAGACATGGCACGACCAAGTCCCAAGTCCATGGATGAATGCTCATGGTTTATGAAGGATTCAATACTCAGTTGTTGTTGGGAAAGTGACTGGGCTCGGGAGGAGATGGCATCCATACAAACCTTCAATTTCCCCTTTGTCCGCTCGGTCTGAGCAACAATTGGGTCCATGGTTGGTCAGCTGGCAGGAGAGGGAAATGGTTGGCTAGTAGGAGATTCCCGGCCATCGGAGGGAGTCTAGAAGGGAGAAGATGCAAAGGGTGTCGTCAAAGAGGCAAGAGCAGGCAGTTCTCTCCTTGGCAGCTAGCTCTTTGCTCGAGTCGGCCTCAGTAGCCACCTTTCTTTTCGTGCCTCCCTTGGTCGAGGCTGAAGGTGAGGCGTAGAGATTAAATATGTCTGACTCAGACATTGCTGCAAAAAAAGATAAAAAGTAAAGAAAATACCATAGATATAAATCGAGGAGAAACAAAAAGCCCATTTCAATATTAACCAATAGGAAGCAGTTCACAAACAACATATATTACATAGGTTTCCTCGTTGTAATCTGAAGAGAAAGACATATTGAAAGGATCTTCATCCTCCTCTAGCACCTGCTTGCTCTTCCCTTTGTTCGCGGAAGGTGCTAGAGTCATTGGGTGAGGAGCATCATCTTGCTCCCTAATACAAATCCCTCTTACCCTCCCCCTTTGAGATACAGGGGTCGCTTGGGGTTATTTGGATCGTCCCACCTCCTCGCCAACTATCGGATCAAAAGTTCTTCCATCAGTTGCACCCTCAATAGTCCCTCCCTAATTATTTTGGTGGGCATCGAGCATAATAACTCTCCTCAAATTATCCCACATCACGAGCAGCCTGCAGTTCTTTTGCTCGAAGGAAAGATTGTTTAAGGCTGCTACTCGACTTACCATATCAGACGTGGGAAGAGGTCTTTCTTACGGGTCTAAATTATAGTAAAAGAAATAAAACTAAGCACTAGGGTAAAGGAAGAATGCGAAAGAGAAAGCTCAAGTAAGCTAATCATTACCTACTCGCTAGAAGGCCAAGCTATCTGCGACTAGGTTAGTCGTCAGAAAATATTCCTTGAAATAGCCACCCACGTTGCTCCTAAACATGGGCTCCTTTAGGAACACCCTAGTCGTGTCACTATAGGAAAATAGTCTACAACAACGATAAGTAGATCCAGAAGTCGTCGTTGTAGGTCTACAGCGATGACATGTCATCGCAAAAACAACGTCGTTGTAGGTCCGTATGTGTAGTGACCTACAGCGACGAAAAAATGCAGTCATCACAGTAGGGTTTTGCCACAACGATGACATGTCGGTTGCAGTAGGAAATCTCATTTTTCAGTTCAACTGGGATATTGCGACGACATGTCGTCGTTGTAGGTGCTTGTAAAATTTGAAATTTTGAATTTCAATAACTCTTACAGCGACCATATGTCATCGTTGCAGGTCCATGGACAACCAACATCGACTGCGATGACATTTCATCGCTGTAGAATGTACGACTTCAATGATGACATGTCGTCGCCTTAGGGTCACGAAATCTAAGATTTTCATGTTCAGCAAGCACCCTACTGCAACGATATGGTGTCGGTATAGGTATATAATTTTTAAAAAAAAAATTAATTAATTATATTAATTAAAATTTATTTAATAAAATATTAAATATTAATTAAATAAATAAAACCAATTTATTAATTAACTAATAAAACCAATTTAACATTAGTATAGTCTCCAAAATGTAAAAAACAAAACATAAGTAGTATAGTATCCAAAATAAAAATAATCTACACAAATTATTAATAAGTTTAAAAGAATAATATAACCAAACTAAATGTCATCTAAATTAATCCCAAAGTCATCATCATCGTCGGGTTGTTGTGGCTGCTGTGGTGGTTGTGGCTGTTGTGGCTGCTGTGGTGGAAATTGGCCTGAGCTTGGAAAGTTCACCATCATGGATTGTATCATATTCATGTCCAAGTTAACAGGCTGAAATTGTGGAGCTTGGATGTTTGAATTTGTAGCTTGCATAAATTGTTGCATTTGTTGGAAGTTGTTATTATGGGTCATAATGGCTTGACTAAAGTATTGAACCATGGACTGGAAAACCTCAGCTAGTACCATTGGAGGGCTGACTATGGTGGACGTAAATGGTGATGCCTCTGATTGTGAAGATTATCTGGTGGCGCCTGAGGCAAAGGTACTAATGCCCTTCAACTTGCGTCCAATACCTCACTTGTGGCCACGACATTGACCAAGTACCTTTGGGACGACTTGTGTCTCATCGACATAGGTGCTTCTTGTTGAAGATTTAGATTGGGATTAGGATTGAGATTGGGATTGGGATTGTGTCTGGGCTTCTTGCTGCAAGGCATCCTGTAGTTTAGAACTATACAGTTAATACATAATATAATGATATAATAAACATATATACAAAACTTAGAAAGTTAGTTACATATGCATCCTTATCATTTGTGTTCACCCATCCACGTGTCGGATGATTATGCATGCCATGGAATGTATCAATAGTGTTGGGCAGTTCCTTAGTCTGAAGATTTATCTTTAGAAAACAAAATGTAACAAAATATCAATTAAATATTTAAATTATTATTAAGATAACTCAAAATATTTCAAATAATCTATATATTTTTATTTACCTTCTTAAATCGAGCAGATTCATAAGTAGTCGATCCATGGAGACTTGGATACTTCTGTTTTACTCTGTTGGCAGCATTTGCCTTTGAGTGTGCCATGAACTGTGGAGTGGTGAAAAGATCAACCAACTTCTGCAAACTCTCATTGTCCATGTCCTCCGGTGGATTCTTTTTGGCTGTCTCGATATCATCATACCCTCCATGTTCATCGAAGTATTTTTTCTTGTGACCTTTTCTATCCTTGTAGCGATCCTGAAACTCTCGCTCAATCCCAGTCTTTATTAGTCACCACTTAGGGAGAGCTCGGGGAAGAATGAAAATTTTCTTCAAAAAAAAAATAAACTGGTTAGAATTTTGAAATTATAAAAAAACATTACATGTGAATAAGGTGATAAATTTATTCAATCTGTTGCATCAATCCTATTTTGTGCTCATCCGGAACACTCTGCCACGAATTATAATATAATAGGACATGGTGACCAATAAGGCTACCAATAAGTCTCATGAACAATGTCCCAACATTACCAACTGATTTGTAGGTTCCCTCCTTTAGATCAAATTGTAGAGCCAACAGACCCTTATTGTCATTGACGAGCTACTGCTGATTTTTGGATCGAGACCGACCTCTTCTTTTTGCGGCGGCCACTGTATATTTTAATTAAATAATAAATTTGAATTTAATAAAATAATAACAATTTGTTATTTATGATAAAACATAGAGTAATTATAGTATATTACCTATCTCATAGGAAGTAGGCACCCGTGTAGGATTCGTAGGAGGATCATCCGCACCATCACTGCCATGAGAATGAGCAACAACAGTAGACATATCTTTATAGTTTATAATATTATTAACTTTAAATGAGTTATAAAATAATAGTAATAAAATATAGGGAATCCACATTAAAATTTTGGTAATGTATTGGAAACTATTGAAAAGCAAACATTGTTGAGAAAAGTCATATATTGATTGAAAAGTCTTGAAATTAAAACATACACATTAAACATTAAATAAAAATATGCATAAGAAAATATTATTCCTCATCAATGTTGATTCCTAAATCATCATTTGTACGTTCTAAATCATCTTCACTAATTTTGTCATCATCATTGTCATTGATGAAATCATCATCCACATCTGGAACAAATCGAAACATTTCCCCAATTATCCTGGTGTGGCCCGGTCGACCCAAAGGCATAACCTGATGAAGTACTATCATGCACGATATCAACCTCATTATCATCATCAATACTTGGATGATCCCAGATCTTTCGATGATTGACTTCTTCTACTACCCTCCAATTTTTGTTTCTTTAAAGATCTTCCAAGTAGAAATCTTGTTTTGCTTGAGTGGTGAGAATAAACTGCCCGTTCTTGTACCATTCAGAATTAATCATGACACTAGTTATGTTATTCTCAGTCACATTTCGACCCTTGCTTGTATCGGTGTTGAGTCATTTGCATCAAAACAATACTACCGAGTAACCATGGGAATAGCATAGCTCTACAATCTCATCAAGTTGGCCATAGAAACTGAAATCAGCCATTCCTAGCACCGAAACTCAACTATTTTGAGTGGTACGTATTTCATCACGACTATTTACCAAAAACTTTACACTTTTAACAATGCAATCAGTGTAGGAGTATGCATTCTGATTGGACTCATTTCCTAAAGCAAATAATTCATCAGTATACTCAGTTGATTGTACTTGTTGCGGACGACCCATCTATAGAGTATGACACAAAAAAATAAAACACAATGAAATGAGTATTAATCGATTTGAATTTCCTAAGAATTCTATAGTTTTGATAATTCACCTTCAATTTAAACTAGCTAGGGAATCTTTTTGAAGATTTATGTTTGAATTTTGTTGAAGGCATTCACTGTATAGCACAAGGATTAAGGTAAGATAATTTTTGGCTATGAATTAAATTTAATGAATTCATATATTTTTTGAGCTACTTACTCCATATACGGTTGGATTTCAGAACAATTGCTGAGTACAAACCACTCGTCTTCTTTTCGATTCAAGGGATATGATTTTCTTTTTGCTACTTGGACGACAAAGTGATTCAAAAACTAACAATCGTCTTTTAGGAATAACAATTTCTGCATTTCTTTCTGGACAATTTAATTTAGTCTCTAAGCCCTAAAGATATTGTGAACAAAAAGTCAAAGCTTCATCGACAACATAACCCTCCACTATAGAACCCTCAGGGCACGCCTTATTCCCAACATAATTTTTCAACTTCTTCATTTATCGCTCAAACGAATACATCCACCTCATGTAAACTGGTCCTCCGAGGATAGTTTCGTGCAGTAAATGAAGTACTAAATGAATCATTATGTCAAAAAATCCTGGAGGAAAAATTAACTCCAACTTGCACAAAATTTGTATCACTTGATCTTCTGCATTCTCCATGTCCTTAACAACCAATGTATGAGCACAAATTTGCTTAAACAAATTGAAAAGCTCAATGATTGTCTTCGAAATAGACTTATCCAAGTAGCCTCAAACTCCTACCTACAACTGACGTTGCATAAGAATGTGAAAATCATGGGATTTCAACCCAACAATGTTGTCATCATTGTCAGTTAAATTCTTAGAGAAATTTGAATCAAATCCATCAGGAAGTCTAACTCCTTTAATGAACTGACAAAAAAAATCATCTATCATCCAGTGTAAAAGAGTACATAGGATGTGGTTTGATCAACTTCGTACTGTCTTCCTTGAGGTGCAACTCTTCTCGGATACCCCAATTCTTCAAGTCTACTCGTGCGTTGGTCATGTCTTTAGATTTCTCATTCATAAGAAAAGTACCGAGCAAAACAGTCACAAACATTTTAATTATTATTTTAATTTTAAGAGTAGAGTTAACTTAATTACCTATTTTATCTACATATATGATCAAATTTTATGAATATATTATAAAAATAATTAAATAAACAAATATTTAATTATAAATTTATTAATTACCATTAAAGATTATTATTTTAATTTCTACTTATTTTATAAAAAAATATTAATAAAGTTTACACTTATAAAATTATTATTTTAAGTTATACTTTATAATTTTTTAATTAATTTTTATTAAGTGCTTTAAAATTTATTAATCAAAAAATTTAATAACACTAACTTTAAAACTATTTTGTAATTATTAGTTTTTCTAAATCTACAAAAATTTCAGTAGCATAACGGCTATAATCTAGCCTATCCCAAAATTTAAAATCTTCATATAAACATATAAACAAGTCCCACAACATACATAAAATTTAATACAATCATTTGAATTCACAAATAAACAACAAAAACATATTATAAACATATTCCTTAATCAACATATTATTTATCTAACCTAATATATATAATTCAAAACACAAATTTTATTTAACTTAACATATATACAATTGAAAACAAAAAATTATAATAAACATCTAATCATATTAATCTAACCTACCAGACAATTTAAAAATATATTTCCCATTCACATTTATATACATATACATATATCTAACCTATCATACATTTTTTTTATAACATAACATTTAATTAGATTAAATTAACATAAAACAAAATTAACAAAATTAAAAATCACAACTATAATTAAATTAAAAATATGAATCTCTAAAATGAAAAGCAAAATTCAACACTATCTAAAATAACCAATTACACAATAAAAACACATAAGTTAACCATTAATCAATCAAAAAATATTTTTAAAAGAAAAATTACCCAAGGCTCGGGCTGGGGGATTATCCAAAGGCAAAGGCTCAGGATGATGATCCAATACCCAATTCTAAAAAGAAAACAAAAAAATGTTAAAACTCATTTCCACCAAATACAAAATACACACATATATTAAGAGAAAAAAATACATTTGAAAGTCTGTAATAGTAAGTTAATGGGTTTAGACTACCGAAAATTGGAACAAATGGGCAAAAAATGGGTTGGGACACGTTGGAGAGGCGAGGTGCAGCGGAGGTGTGACGGTTTCCATCTCAGTTTTCAGAGAAAAATTGCAGAAAATGAAGAAGAAGGCTCGAGTTGGGGGATATATCGCCGGACTCTATAGCGACGACATGTCGTCGCTATAGAGTACAAGTGAGTCGAACCTGTACAATACATGCACCATTTCAGCTACTATACGTGACCATATAGGGACGACATATCGTCGCTGTAGAGAAGGAAGCAGTACACGCACTGTCTCAGTAATCAATCACGGGCCCTATTGCGACAACATGTCGTCACTGTAACTAGTGAAAATTTGACTGAAATTTTTTCCGGTCCAATTTCCCTTCGTTTTTTTTCAGACCCTATAGCGACGATAGTAAAAAATAACTGTCCAATGCATTAAATGAGTCTCTATAGCGATGACATGTCGTCGCTATAGGGAGTGAAAATTGACAACAAACTTTTGGCAGTCAAGTTCTCTCTTTACCCTATAACAATGACATGTTTTCGCTGTAGACAAAGATATTTCCCTATTTTTTTATGAGGGCCCTTCGGTGATGACATGACGTCGCCGTAGAGTCCATTTCGGCCTCTTGTTCCCTCCAAATTCCTGGTACCCTACAGCGACAACATTTCGTAATTATAGGTCATAATAGGTCACAATCATAGGTCATAATAACAAGAAAGATATAAGAAAAAGATAAGTGCTTATACAGGGTTGGCAATTAAGCCCCAGACATAAGTCTGTCATACAATTTTGGCAACCGAGCCTACTAGACATCAAGTTAGGTCCATCGTACAAATCTGAACACCTTAGGTCCAGCCACACTTATCTTCTTAATGTACCTGAAATGTTAGGGTCATACACATCACAAAATTAGGTCATAACTAAACTACCTGATTTCCTTACCTTGAGTATTGAAATGAGAGGAAAAAGATAGATTGCTTTGCTATAGAAAATCGCCCAAAACCTTACATATAACAAAAAAATATTTAAGATTAGAGACTTACAATAAAACTAAACTTCCAAAAACTCTAAACATTATAAAAATCATACCTTTAACCTAAAACCAAAAGTTCGAAATCCCGAGCCTTCTTTAATACCTATCTCCAACACAACACCAAGAGCCTCACTTCTTGGACTATTTAGGCTATAGAGTGGTTACAAAGGGCTTAGTGTTTCGGCTATGTAGGGTTGATATTGGCTCAAGTGTTTGAAGCTTATTAAGAAAATAGAAGAAGAAAGAATTCCCAAGCACTATATAGGCTATAGTGATTTCGGCTTATGGTGTGTTTATGGGCCAAAAATATGAGAGTTTTGGGACTATAGAATTTTTTTAAATGAAGAGGATTGAAAGCTTTGATTGTGTGAAAAATGAATGGTGAAAGACTCTATTTATAGGCTCTAACCCCCAACCCCCTTCCTTAAAATTCTCCACCACCACTCAACTAGTTTTTAAAATTAAAACTCCTTCCTTAACAATAGGTTCGACTAGCCCATTTTTTTACCTATTGAAAATGTTAAAATTACTCCCTTAATGCCACACACACTCACTTGTAACCATAGTAGTCAAAGTCTCCATTATCTCCCCCAAACTTCATGCTCAGGCCTACTTGGTGGTTTCCTTTTTGCAAGCTTGGAGTCACACCTGGTTCCTTAAGTTCAAAAATGAGTCAAAACCTAGCCTAAATTTGTACCACACGCCTATGACAAATCATGGTCTTCATTTTGGCTTTTCAAAATAACTCTTATCCTTAATAAATAAATTCACAAGAATTTCACCTAATAAAACTATAAGGAATTTTCGGTCACACCTAATATTTTTAAATAAATAGGACATAATTTAATGCCCCATGTAAAATCTTTAGATCACCAAAACTATGTGCATTAAAACTATATTCTAATTAAATTAAAAGGTTGAACTATACACTAATTTAAATCATATGCTAGAATCCTTATAAATACTAACTAAAATAATTTATAACTATCCACATTATAATTATTTTCTAAATCATAAAATCATACCCTTGAAATAAATAATTCAAATTTAAAGCAATATTTCTAATTTCCACCACTCAAACTAAACTATAAAATATAATAACTAACATATCATCATAATTAAGGAGAAAAATAATAACCTTGGTTATTACAATCTTCCCTCCTTAAAGAAATTTCATCCTCGAAATTTTACTTACCAAATACCTCGGGATACCGTTCCCTCATATCTTCCTCCAATTCCCATGTTGCCTCTCTTTCAGTGCTATTGCTCCACAAGATTTTAAATATAGGGATACTCTTGGACCATAACTCCTTAGTTCCCCTGTAACGTCCCAAATTACCTAATAATACTTAGGGCCCTCATTAAGGGGCCAGGATGACAAATTATGGAAATTTTGTGTTTATGTGATATTTATGTGTATCATTTCCCGATTATGTGAGTTATATTATAATATGACTAAATATGCATGTTTAGGTGTATTAAATATTCATGTGGGCCCGTTTCTTATTAGGAAGGCAATTTTCGTAATTTGGCCCGTTAAGGGTTTATTTTTAATATATGCGATATATGTGTGAGGGCACATTAATATGTGGATATTTGGTTATTCAAGGTGATTCAAGGGGTATTTTGGGTATTTAGTACATTATCGAGATATTGGATAATGAGAAAGAATATTAAAAGATATAATTGGAGTTAGTGTGATCCGGAGGGAATTCTAAGGATTTTGACTATTTTACCCTTGTGGGAATTTTTGGGTACCCCAAGCCTTGGGATTTGATTAAGGTTACATGAGCTCTAAGTAACCTAAAGAAACAAAAACATGTTCAAAAAATTTCTCTCTCTTTCTTGTTCTCCTTTTCATTGCTTGTTGCATTTTCGAATGAAACTCGAGTTTTAGAGCTCGAATTCAAGAAAGGTTAGAGTCATAACGATTCTAGGGAAGATTAGATGCTTGATAGCCAGATGATTTAGCTGGAAAATGACTTAATCAGGGGTAATCCAAGCATTAAATTCTGAGTATTTAATTTCTTAAGCTTTGATTGGATTTTATGGTTTTGATGAGTTTTTGATTGGGTTGTAACTTGGGTTTCGATAATTTTGGGCTGCTGAGTTCATTGAAAACTTTGTTTATGGGATTTGGCTATGTTTGGAGAGATTTTAGAAGCGATTTGGCAAGAGAAAAACAGAGAAAAAAATAGAGTTTGTAGGTTGAGTTGTGGCCCTGTTCTTAGGGCACCGCGGCTCTCTTGGACGAGGGAGAAGCTGGTGCCTTTGGCCCTTTTGAGTCGCGACACCTGTTATGGTGTCCCACGGTGCAGGTGCAGTCAGGAAGGAGCCTCGAGCATCTAACTTGAGCGGGCCATGACGCTTGGGGGCCATGACGCTTAAGGAATTTTGGACCTTGGAGAGATTTTGAGTGCAGGAACTCAAACCTAAGGGTTTACGATCGATCCAACTACCTAGTTTAGTAGGATCCGACGTCCTGGAGGCTAGGACTCAGTCCGGAAGCCTTTATTTACTCGTTTTTGATGGGATTCTATACTTGGTCATGACTAGGTTATCACCAAGGGATCGAGATCAGGATCGCGCTTGAATGTCGTTCTTATTTTACATTACACTCAGACCTGAGGTAAGAAAACTGCACTCAATACATGATGTAAATGATTAGGGCTTGGCCAGAATGTTGAATATAGATGTGATTATGGCTTGGGCCCTGTAATGTGCATGATTATGATTATGCATGTGAATGATTGATTAAACATGTTGAATGCTATGTATCTGGATATTTGTTATATGATGAATGTCTGTTAGCAATATATGATTAAGAAAGGCTTGACTTATGAGTCAAGGATGGCAATAGCGCTGATCACTGGTCGAAAAGCAAGTAATTATGAGGCAAGGACAGCAATAGCATTGAGCCATGGTTGAAAAGCATTGACAGTCAAGGGCGGCATTAGCGCTTTGAGCGTTGGTCGCTTTTGTTAGATTTAATGAGGAGCGCATCATACACTTGTCCAATGGTCGTGGAAAATTAAGCGCCAGGTACGCTCTACCAGCTCCAAGGCTAGTTATACAGAGGATAGGGCAATGGGCCTCAGGGTGACTTATTAGTCCCATATCCTAGAGCGATGAGCCCCAATGTGATTTATTAATCATGTAATTTGGGCAATGGGCCCCGATATGACTCAGTTAATATTTTAATTATGCCATGTGGCCCCATATGAAGTTGTAGTGATTTATATGAATGCTATGCATGCATGAGTAGGGTTATTACTGCTAGGCATGCTTAGTATTTTTTGGTAACGTATTATTAACTGCTTATGAGCATGTTTAAGTTTTCTTGTTGAGCTTTGGCTCATGGGTGCTATGTTGTGTAGGAAAGGGGAAAGGGAAGCTGGACCAGCCATGAGTTGGAGAGCTTAGGTGGCAACGTGTACTTATGTAGCCGCTTGACCATCACGGCCAAGGTTCCTCAGATGAACTAGGGTTAAACCCTAATTTTGCCTCTTAGGTCGGTGGGTTGTAAATTTTGATTTGTAATTACCCTTTTAAAACTATAAAAACTTTGTAAATGTTTATTATAGGATCCCATGTATAACTTAACATTTTAACAAAATATCTATTCTTTTGGACCGAAATTTTTAACCCTGGACCGTTAATTACATTTAGTTGCACGTTTATGGCCAAATGACTTGTCTAGCGAGTTTAGTACTATTTAAAATACACAGTGTAATGGTATTGGCTAACCAGGGTGTTACAACTTAGTATTAGAGTGTGCCAAGGTTAAGGGTTCATGAAGGCAAGCTGGGCATGTACACTCGCCTCTAAAGACAAGCTCGACTTTATGTTGTTATGTGTTTAACCACTACTAAAAATATAGGCTTTCTCTGCGGGTTTTTTCAACAATAAATAAAAATCGCAGAGAAAAGATTTGAAAGAGTCGAAAATATTATATTTAATGTCTGCACCCTATTTTATTGAGGTTTTAAAAAAACGCAGTGAAAAGTTTGAAGTGGGGACTTTTCTCTGTGATTCTGGCCATATAACCGCAGAGAAAACTTTCTCCCCTTCATTAATATGGCCGAGACCCTACCTTTACCTCCCATTCCCATTTTTCATTTTGCAGGCTCTCCCAAAACTTGGAGGTGAAGGTGGGGTCCCTGTCGGATACTATTGACCTCGGAGCCCAATGTAGTCACATAATTTCCTTCACATACAATTCAACGCATTGCTCCACCGCATTAGTTGTCTTAACAGGCAAAAAGTGGGCTGACTTGTTATACCTATCCACAATCACCCACACCATATCATGCTATCCCACCATCTTTGGTAATCTAACCATGAAGTCCATGGTGATATCCTCCCATTTCCATTCCAGAATCCCTAGAGGTTGCAACAACCTTGCTAGCCTATGATGTTCAGCATTTACTTGTGTCAAACACTTGGCCACATAATCCACCACATCCCTCTTCATTCTCAGCCACCAATACAAAGTTCTCAAATCTTTGTACATCATCATCGTACCCAGATGTAAAGAATAAGGAGTGGTATGAGACTCACCTAAAATCTCTCGCCGGACATCGGAATCCATCGGAACGCAAATCTGAACTTTGTTCCTCAATAAACCCATATCTGAAATGGAAAAGTCCTTAGCCACCCCAACTAAGACTCCTTCTATGTGTTCCCTCAACTGTGGATCTTCCCCTTGTGCTTCCTTCATCCTTTCAAGGAGTGTAGACTGGAGAGTGATGTTGGCTATGTAATGTCCCAAATTTCTTAATAAGGTTTAGGACCTTGACTGGGAGGTTGGGAGGGCCATAATTGATTTATTATGCTGCTTAATGTTAATGTGCATGTTTATGTGAATTATATTATTATATGATGATAAATGCATGCATATGGGTCCACATTTTATTATAAAGGCATTTTGGTAATTTGGCCCGTTGAGGGCGTGATTGTGTATTTTCATGCATGTGGGTGAATTATAAATAATACCACATGATATGCGGATTTGTTCGAGCCATTCGGCATGAGACGATCATGGAATGAAAGTTTTCAGTCTAGTCATAACGGGATTAAGTATGGGGCTCGAAGTGAGTCTCGGGGTAATTTGGTGATTAGAACGTTGCCAAGAATTAAAGGGTAACGGGATATGAATTAATGGTATTTGAGAATAGCGAGAATTGGAGGGTGTTAATTATAATTAACGAGATAGATGGGAATGGACAGTTTTACCCTTGGGAGTCTTTAGAAGCCTTTATTTGACCTAGGGGAAAAATGGTCTTTTCACCCCTAAGATATATACCAATCTTTAATGCTGTAGAATTTTAGAGAAAAAAAAAATAGAGCATCATTATCATCCTCATCTCTCTCTCCCGTACCTCTCCTTCTCTTCTTTTCCTTTTCTGATTTTTGACCTCAAATTGAAGAACTAAACTAGGAGATCAAAGGTGGGAGCTTAGAAATTTAGTTCATCTATTGAAGAGGACTCAAATCCCACTTGTCGTAAGATTTTATCCATGAATTTCAAGTATTGCTATGTTTTTCTTTTAGTTTTTAGCCTATAGATTTTGATGTGGATAGTTGGTATTAACGGGAGTTTTTGAGTAATAATGATTGGGTTTTGAAGATGTTGTGATATGTATGAAGTTTAGGGGTTGAATTAGATGTTTGGGATTGGTTTGGAGGCTTGGTTTTAAGGGAAATTGCAAGGAGGAAAAACCAAAAAAGTTTCTAGTCTGTGGTTGGCGCAGCTGCGCTAGGCAGGGGCAGAGAGCTGGGCCTCTCTGACTTGAAATAGTGCCCCAGTGCCATTTAATAGGGCTGCAGCGCTAGTCCATTTTCCAGCAAGCCTATTTTAGGGCTCAAGATGACTTTTAAGGCTCGGGGATGGGTTCCTTTGCCCCGTTTGGGTAAGTTGAGATTCCCGAGAGTGTGGGATGGATCCCGGGAGTGAGGTTTTAGATTATAAACTTTTTTATGATTTATTTTATTGATGGGATTCCATATTTGGTTATGACTAGGTGACCGCTAAAGGATGAAAGGATTGATCATTCTCAAGGGTTGTTCTTTTACTAATTCTTGCTTGAACCCGAGGTAAGAAAACTGCACCCTGTGTATATGACATGCATCGTTGTTGTTGAGGTATGTTGTTTGATAAATGTGGACATTGATTTCATATTAAATGTTAGCAAATATTGGTTACTTGTATATGGTACTGACTAGTCAGGATACTGACCTAAGAGTCAAAAATTGCTTATACGTCCTGAACGTAGGGCCGAATGAAGATTGGATATAATCGATATCAGCGTTGAATGACTCTAAGGCATTAAAGCTAGACCGACCCTAAGGTCGATGAAACTTATAAGCGCTTGGCTAGTCTAAGACTAGTTAGTCAGAGCCAGGGCCTAAGGCCTAGGTGACTTCTTGTCACATGGCTAGGGAACAATGTTCCATAGTTATGACTCTAGGGTCATGAGGAAGGTTATGTTGATGACTAGTCATCATGCACCTATCCTGTTTAAGCTAGTGAAAGGTTCACCTATCTATAAAGCCCCATTGACCGTATCATCACATGGCTATTGTGAATAAACCCACCTTAGTGACTATTACAACAGTCACTCTTCTATTTGGGGCTAAAAGCCCTGTATGATTATTATGATCATTGGTTGATGTGTTCTACTCCACATTAGTGGACTCATTTGCCTACTTGAATAAGGCTATATCTGCTAGGCATGTGCCTTATGATTTGATGACATGTTATTACTGTTCATGAGCATATTAAGTTTTCTTGCTGGGCTTCGGCTCACGGGTGCTATGTGGTGCAGGTAAAGTCAAAAGAAAGCTGGACCATCCTTGTGTTGGAGAGCTTAGATGACGCTGTGTACATATGGAGCTACTCGACCACCACGGCTGAGGTTTGAAGGGGAACTGGGGTTAAACCCTGTTTTGCCGCCTAGATCGGCTGGTTGTAAATATTTTCTTGTAATAGACCTTTAAATTATATTTTTGGGATCCCAAACTATATAATAAACGTTCTAATGAAACGTTACATCTTAACCAACATTTTTAATCCCTAAACCGCTAATCATACTTAGTTACACGATTTTGGCCTAATGATTCGATTAGTGAGTTTAGCACTGTTTACAAGGCACACCGTAACAGTCCCTGGAGTTTAGGGTGTTACAACTTGGTATCAGAGCGAGCCAAGGTTTATGGTTCCTGAAGACAAGCTGGGCATGTACACTCGTCATTGAAGATAGCTTCCCTCAGGGAATGGTAACTATTTCTATAGTTATGTGCTTAACTGCTTAAATAGAATGTAAATGCTTTACCTACACATTGTATTATGGAGCATGAGATTCTGATAGAGCCTGGCTCTTGACTATATGATTATATGCTCTGTGAATATATATATATACATGGATGTGATTATATGATTACCTGCTCCATGAATATATAATTGTGATATTTGCATGCTGGAGTTGGAGGCATGGTGTGAAGGTTGGAAGAGCAAAAATTATGATTGATATATGAATGCCATGAGCATGTTTTAGCACTGCATGTGATTTGTGAATGTGGTGTGGTAAGATTGTTCCCATGGGGAAAGCTCTTGATATGCTCATCATGTTTAATGGGTTAAGTTATTGACTGTAGATTCTATCATCAGATTTATAGCCAAGGCAGATAATGAGGCCTGGTGGTGGTTATAATGAGGCTGGGAGTTACAGCCAGGGTATTAGTTCTTCATCTGCTCCTATGAATTTTCAGCAGATGTTCACAGATTTGCAATCAAGATTGCAGAGGCATGAGGAAGAGATCAGGTGTCTGAAACAACAGCAGAATCTATTGGGGAGCACCACTTCCTTTGTTGTGCCAGGAGTGGCACTAGCTTTGGCTCAGCCTAGGGTTAAGAGCAATGGGAATTTCTCTGTGGAAGATTCCAGGAGTATTACCCTCCAGTCTTTGAGGGAGGCCTAGACCCATTCAGAGCTGAGCAATGGATGGGCATTGTCAGTTCCATTCTTGATAGTATGGGGCTGGTACGTCACGATAGGGTGGCTTGTGCGACGTTTGTTTTGCGGGATGATGCCCGGACGTGGTGGGAAGTAGTATCCCAGACACGAGATATAGTTGTGATGGATTGGAAAGAATTTAGGTAGCTGTTCAATGAAAAGTATTATTGTGATGTAGCTAAGACCGCTAAGTTGAATGAGTTTCTGATTCTCGTTCATTGTAAGGAAACAATAGCCGAGTATGTTAATAGATTTGATGGGTTGGCCAAGTTTTTTTTAGACATGGTACCCACAGATGTGGCTCGGAAGGAAAGGTTTGTTCAGGGATTGAATCCTGGAATAGCTCGGGGCATTAGAGTCGCCCCAGTGTATGAAATCTCTACCTATGCTCAGATGGTAGAGAAGGATCTTGCTGTTGAGAGCATAAGAAATGAGAAGAAGAGTGCCAGGGAGCACGGAGCTCAGATAGTGGTATCTCCACTTACTAGAGCAAGTAAGAATGAAAGCTGGACGACTCGTCCAATATGCACACGGTGCAAGAGGCGTGATTTGGGAGAATGCCGAGCAAGGGCATGTTTTGCATGTGGCATGGTTGGGCATTTCAAGAAAGATTGCCCAAGGCTAAGAGAGGATGATAAAAAAGGGATAGACAGCTCTATTCCAACTCAAGTGTTTATTCCAAGGCAATCAGAGTCTGAGACTAGTTCCTCAAGGGTGGCAAGTTAGCTTTTGGTCCTGGTCTCTATTTTGTGTTGAATGACTTGGTTCCATGTTGTTCTTTATTTGTTGCATATTGAAAAGAATAAAGTTGATGCACGGGCCATATGGTTGTGTTATGATGAAAATGTGATACTGTATTGGTAATTTAAGAGATCAGGTGAATTATTGTGGAAAGGACTCCTCAGTGGTTTTGATAAAGCTGGTTATGACTGGCATTGGTTTGATTTGGGATATGGATTGGTTAAGTAAGTGTGGGGAAATTTTAAATGGCAATGAAGGAATAGTAGATCTTGGGTTTGAGAGTGGAAAGCCTTGTGGCAGTTGGCACTGTGCATAGATTTGGTATGCTAATGATATCTATAGTGAGAGCTGGGGTTTTATTGCAGTGAGATGCATGGAACTCTTAGCTAGTGTGGTAGATACCACTTAGATTGTGCTAGTGGGGTCAGCACAGACTGGACTAGTTTGTGAGTTTCTGGATGTGCTTCCAGGGGATTTTCTAGGGTTTTCTTTATGTGAAGAGATAGAATGGTGAACGGATTAGTGCCGGGGATGGAATCAGATTTAAGTACTGTATTGAATGGTTCAGCGGCGTTGTAAGAATTAAAGGCTCAGTTAGTGAGTAAGATGGAATTCTCTAAGGTGGATCTTGGATCTAGTTAGGACCAGTTAGAGATCAGGGAGAAAGTTATATAAAAGACTGTGTTTGTATCATATAGGAGCACTGGGAGTGCTGAGTATGTCTTGAGAATTTGTTTAATGCCAAGTGTTTATGAGTCAGATGAACAGAGAATTCAAAGGTTTATTTGAATGGGAATTGTGATCGTCTTGGACGATGGTATCACGATGTATTCTCTGGGAAGATTTGCCAAGGTCAAGGAATGCCTCGGAAGGTAAGAGTGTCATTGGGTGGTAAGGATATTACAGGTGCCTTGGAAAGAGTTCTGAGTCTTCTTGCAGATCAGAATCAGTTTGTGGGTTGTTATGACATCTCAGTGACAGAGAAAAGTAATCACCTATGCAATATGTTGGTTAAAGGTTTTGACCAGAACTAGAGTAGAGTTTCTGGTGGGCCAGGTGGCTAGTTTTATGTTTAAGATTATTATTTCGAAAAGGATAAAAAGGAAAGATGACTAAGTGAACCACAGATAGGAAAGATTGAGTGGAAAGTCTTAGCTGGATTAGCTAATAGTTGTACAGTGTCAGGTATGAATTTATTGAGGTATAAGGACCAGATTTGGAATCTGATGGACATTGAGATTAATTGGGAGATTCTGGATGAATCTCATGCATTTCTTTTATTCTCTTCATCCAGGCGTCATGGAAATGTAACAGGATATGGAAGCTTAATATTGATGGCCTGGGTTGAAGAGGGACATGATGGAATGCGTGGTAAAGTTCTTAACCTGTTAGCAGGTCAAGACAGGGTATCAGAAATCAGTGGGGCCATTGTAGCCTTTGAGTATTTTATAATGGAAACCAGTGGGGCCATTGTAGCCATTGTAGGCGTGTGCCTTATGATTTGATGACATGTTGTTACTGTTCATGAGCATATTAAGTTTTCTTGCTGGGCTTCGGCTCACGGGTGCAATGTGGTGCAAGAAAAGGCAAAAGAAAGCTGAACCATCCTTGAGTTGGAGAGCTTAGGTGACGATGTGTACATATGCAACTGCTCGACCACCACGGCTGAGGTTTCAAGGGGAACTAAGGTTAAACCCTGTTTTGCCGCCTAGATCGGCTGGATGTAAATATTTTCTTGTAATAAACCTTTAAATTATATTTTTGGGATCCCAATGTATATAATAAACGTTCTAATGAAACGTTACATCTTAACCAACATTTTTAATCCCTAAACCGCTAATCATACTTAGTTACACGATTTTGGCCAAATGACTCGATTAGCGAGTTTATCAATGTTTACAAGGCACACCGTAACGGTCCCTGGAGTTTAGGGCGTTATAGGCTAGCCGTCCAACTACCAACTCAATACCTGCTCTAGTCATCTCTTCAGCTAACTTATCTAGTATTGATCTCGAACTGAATAACTGTCCTGGGCCCTTCTGACTTAGTGCATCAGCCACCACATTGGCCTTCCCAAGATGGTATAGAATATTGCAGTCATAATCCTTTACCAATTCCAAGCAACGCCTCTAGCGCATATTCAAATCCTTCTGAATAAAGAAGTGCTTGAAACTCTTATGGCCAGTGTATATTTTGAACTTCTTGCCATACAAATAATGTCTCCAAACCTTTAGTGCAAATACCACCGCTGCAATTCCAGATCATTTGTGGGATACCTCTGCTCATACCCTTCAACTTTCTCAACACGTAGGCAATCACCTTTCCAACTTGCATCAGTACACACTCCAAACCCTATCTTGAAGCATCACAGTAGACTACAAACTTTATATTGTCTCATAGCAGACTTAATAAAGGAGCGGTGATCAGTCACCGCTTCAACTCCATGAAACTATTCTCACACCTGTCTGTCCATACATACTTAGTCTTCTTACGCATCAGTTTAGTCAATAGTGTGGCTATTCTAGAGAATCCCTCGATGAACCGCTAATATTACTCTGCCAATCCAAAATATCTCCTAACCTCTGGTACCCTACTTGGTCTGGGCCAATCCCTCACTGCCTCAATCTTACTTGGTTCAACCAAAATTCCCTCCTTCTTGACAATGTGGCCCAGAAATGTTACTTGGGGTAGCAAAAACTCACACTTGCTGAACTTAGCATATAACCTATGCTCTCTTAACCACTATAACACTAGGCGTAGATGTTGCTCGTGCTTTGTCTCTTGCTGAGAGCACCACTATGTCGTCAATGAATACGATCACAAACTTGTCCAGATAATCCTTGAAGTCCCTATTCATTGAGTCCATAAAGGCTGCTGGGCCATTGGTTAATCCAAAGGACATGACCAGGAATTCATAGTGTCCATACCTTGTGCGGAAAGAGGCCTTTGGTATGTCCTCCTCTTTAATCCTTAACAGGTGATATCCTGATCAAAGATCGATCTTGGAGAACACTGTCTTCCCAGTAGCTGGTCAAACAAATTGTCAATCCTAGGCAGTGGGCTTATTCTTAATGGTCAACTTGTTCAACTCTCTGTAGTCAATAAAAATCCTTAAGGACCCATCCTTCTTCTTGACGAACAACACTGGGGCACCCCACAGCAAAAAACTCAGTCTGATGAATCCCAAATCTAGTAACTTCTGCAGCTGAATCTTCATTTCCTTCAACCCTGCCAGACCCATTCTATAAGGTTTCCTAGACACTAGCTCTACCCCTGGCATCAACTCTATGATGTAATCGATCCCTTGGTGTGGTGCCAACCCTGGTAAGTCTGCGAGGAACAAATTTGGAAACTCACATACCAGTTTAGTCTCTTCCAGTCCAATCAACACTACTCTAGAGGTATCCATAATGTTTGCTAGGAATCCTATGCAACCCTCTTGCATCAGGTCTCTAGCCTTCAGTGATGATATCATAGGTACTCGCGGACCACTCCATGTCCCCACAAATACAAAATGTACCTCTCCTTCTGGTTCAAAGGTCACCATTCTGCGCTTACAGTCAATCATCGCCCCATACTTCGATAACCAATCCATCCCTAGGATCATATCAAAGTCATCCATTTCTAGCTCAATTAGATCCACAGACAACTCCCCACTCCCTATCTCTACTTGCAATGCTCTAATCCATTTCCTAGAGACTACCAGTTCTCCAGTCAGCAACAAAGTTCAAAATCCTCTAGCATACAAATCACTAGGTCTACACAGTTGATCGATCACTCTAGCATATACAAATGAATGAGTAGCCCCTGTGTCAATCAATGCAATAAAAGAAGAACCAACACTAGAGATTTGACATGTCAAGACCGAGGGACTAGCCTTACCCTCTGCCTGGGTCAAGGTAAATACTATGGCAGGAGTAAGGCTGTCGCCCTGCTTTGGTTATTCTTTTCTAGCTTCTAGGTAGTCCTTCCTTAGGTGACTAATGCTCCCATAAATAAAGCAATTCCTGATCCTGCACTCTCCCTGATGTCGTCGTCTGAAATGAGGACACACTAGGAAACTCCTCTAGTTGTCTCCCTCGCCTTGACGGCCACTGAAAGCACCCCGTGCCCTCCTATCTGAGCTAGGAGGAACTAAAGAATATGGGGCCTTTCTCTTCTATTCACTGGGGCCACTAACCCGGCTAGATCTAGTAAAATGAGGCACCATCCTCCGAGCATTGCACCTAGCGGTGCCCTCTTGCCAAATCTGATCCTCGTCCCACTAAGCTGTAAGGGTCTTCTCCACTACTTGTGCATAAGCGGCAGTTCCCGAATCCATAGTTATCTTGATGTCACAGGCAATCATAACATTCAATCCTTGCACAAATTTATCCCTCTGTGCCATGTCGGTAGGCACCAAATCCAGCGCGAACTGTTAACCGGTCAAACTTCAAGGCATACTCAATAAGCGTCATCTGGTTCTAAGTCAGACTATTAAACTCATCAATCTTCGCAGCTCTGACTGCGACACTGTAATACTTCTCATTAAAAATGTTCTGAATTCTTCCCAAGTCATGATTGCAACATCCCTTCTCTAAGAGACAACATCACACCAGATGCGTCCATCTTCTCTCAGCATGTAGCTGGCGCAGGCTACTCTATCATTCCCTTCCATCCTCATGAAATCCAAGATGGAAGAAATCATGTTCGTCCACTGCTCTGCCCGCAGTGGGTCTGGGCCACCCTCGAAGGTCGGAGGATACTACTTCGTGAACCTCCCATACAAAGGTTCCCACCTATTATCCACAATAGGTTGGGGTGGCACTAGTGCCACAGCCTGTGGAACTTGCAACCCAGTGCCCCGAGGAGGGGCCTGCTGCCTTAACTATCGAAGCTCTTCTTCAGTTCGATGAAGTCTAGCTTCCATCTTGGCAAATAACTAATGCCAATTCGGTGAGGCGGGTGGAGGGTCCTAACCTTGGTTGCCATCCTCGGCCCTATTGCCGCAGAGTCTAATTGATCACTGAGGCATTACTACAATATGCTTGAAATCAATGATATCGTACATTAGGCATGATAACATCCAAAACCACCTCCAAATCTCATCACTCTACCACAATCAGCAAGTCCACAAACCACACATAGCATACAACAACCAAGGGGGCCATGCCCTAGCATCATGCCTTCTCTATATATATTCAGGCAAACAAGGCAACTTAAACAAGCAATTAAGCATATAACTCATTAATTACCAACCAACCTTAAGTCGAGCTTGTCACTGGCAGCGAGCATACATGTTTAGTCGTTCTCCATGAACCATAAACCTTGGCATGCTCTGATACAAAGTTGTAATGCGCTACCTCCTTAGAGTCGTTACTATGTGTGAGTTAAAAATATGCCACTAGCTCGCTAATCAAGGTTTTAGGTTAAAATGTTACTAAACTGAAATAAAACTCATTTAATGACTTTAATTATAAAAATTTGGACATTCATTGAAATCATAAAAAGTTGTACAGTTGGGATCCCATAATACGGTTTAGGAAAATATATTACAACTCCAAATACAATTAAGGTTGACCTAAGCGACAAAACGGTTCCTAACATTACTTTTCCCAAAATAACCCTGGTCGTGGCAGCCAAGTAGGCCGGACATGTACCCATCGCTCCACGCTCTCCATACTCATAGTTTGTCAACCTTCCCTTTGCCCTCACTTGCACCATAGAGCACCCGTGAGCCAAATCCCATATAACATAACACCACAGTATATACAACAAAGCAGCCAACGGGCTAAGCATATAGCGGCCTACGTCGTCCCAGATGCTTTCCCAAGCCTCGGGTTCACGGTCTTCACTAAGAAGATGGATACAACACCATAGGAGAGTCTTGCCCTAGCAACCTGCACTCATCTTGCTCAATGCTGATGTCGGCCCCTTGCCGTACCCGGCTTCTTACCATTCTCAGCCTTCACTGTTCTCGGCCTTCGTTGTTCCCATCCTTCACCATTCACTGAAAAACATGAATCACATTGCATAATAATCACAGATATCCACAATATATATTAAGCATTTACAATAGGGTCGCACTTTGAAACACAAACAATAGGGTCATGCCCTCACCTATGGGTACAATAGTTTTCTTACCTATGTCGTGAGTAGATAAGTCAATGCGATCTTGAGCACAACCCCCTAATCCAGGCCTCAATGAAAACCTTGTTACAACGCATTCATAATAACCATCCATCAAGCCTTAAACCAATAAATAACTTCAAAATATTAATCTAGCCTTTGGGTCCTTGGATTCTACCAAACTGGGTACTAGGATCCTTCCCAAGCCTTAACATTCAAGTTCCCATGCTAAAAACCTCCTTTTTCCCCTTTCTTTCCATTTAGGGACGCGGAATGCCCTTTAGGGTCGTGGCCTACTACTAGAGAAAGGGCAAAGCCCTCTCTGCTGGAGGACACGGGCCCTAGCGCGCCAAGCCATCCGTTGCGGTGCCTGGGCAATCTCAAGCCTCCCCAGGCCTTTTCGCACACACGGGTTGCAGTGCTTGAAGAACAGGGCCACGGCGTAAGTCCCAAAATCCCAGAAACTAGCCATTTTTTGCATGTTTTCCTGAACCTAAACCCGTGATTCATACCCCAAACACCAGCCAAAATCAAGATTATGTTTAGAATCCTTATTCACATAGCCTAAACATCTTAGCAATTCCATAATAAACTCCATACACTCATCAAACTCCCAAAACCAATCTTAGAATCCATTTTCACATGCAAACCTATAATGACAACAAAATTTAGCAGAATTATACATAATAGATTAAGCATAGGCTCTAACCTCTGAGATATGTTCAATCTTGAGCTAATCCCCTAGCACAGCAAGTCCAATCCACATGTTCTTTAGCCTGGATCCTTAAGGTTTCTCCAAAAATCTTGAAGCACCATAGAGAGGGAGAGAGAGCCGAATGAGAGGGAGAGAGCTGAGAATTCTTGTTTCCTTTCCTTCTGTTTCCTTCTAAGTGACCCTAGAGTCTCAACTAGTCAAGTCTATCCTAGTTGTCTAATGACCAAAATGTCCTCAAGTCTATCATCAATCCTTCAAAGCCACCAAGGGCAATCCCGTCATTTTCCACATCCTGCTAATTCCTCGAGTGTCCCTATAAATCCTCATTTAATCCTGACATGTCCAAATAATTGCTAAATTACTACCTGCTACCTGGTAAATCTCGAACGCCAACTCTGTTCCCAAAATAGCCCTAGGCTTCTCTCGAGCCGGGTACTCGACCTCGTTGTGACTATTTAGCCAAACTGCTCCCTAGGGCCATCTGGTGTTGGAAATGTGCCCTGAAAGCATATAAAGTAGACATTGTTTTTATGAAATAAATAAATGAATGGAATTTGTTATGCATATATTTTATGGACTATATTATTCTGTGATAATATTAAGTAAATATCTGGAAAATTCCTAAGTTCATATATGTGATCTCAAACATGTATTGGTACGAGAGGATTGTGTTTGAGATAAATGAACCTGAATAGTTCGCAGTAAAATAAAGTTATGGAATCTTCAGATTAATTACTACAAGCACGGTCCACTAGTATTATGAATACATGTGATCTGGATCCGGATCACTAGTGTGGTAGGACACTTTAGTGGGGGTGCTTTATATATTAGAGAATATATAGAACTGGACCAGATTTTTTTATTAGTACTTAGTTAAATACTGTTTCGAAGTATTAATTAAATATATCAACTGATGATCATATACAAATAGATCTTAATCCTGAACTTACTATGAACTCTTGTTTATGTTATATGAGCTCTTTGATTCACTCGTTAGGGTCTGTCAGAATGATCAAGCTAGAAACTTTTGTTTTGGGAACTCATTAATGTAGATGGTTGGGGACATAGTATACAGATATGGAATCTTTGCCTTCTCGCAAGAGATTGAATGATGGTTCTCTTAAGGGTTGACTTTTGGGACTGAAAGGTTATTGAGCTCAAATTCATAATTTAGTTATGAATAAACCTTCACTAGTAGAGTCAATGGTACTTAAGGAAACAAGAGATAATTAAAAGGTTAAAACGGTAATTTTATTCACGATTAATTATGAACCATTATTAGAGGGTCAAGTTGTATGCAATGATTATATCAATGGACGCTTTATGATTATAAAGTACTTAGTGCAGTCTCATATTTATAGTGGAATTATCATGAGATTAATAAATTAAGATTATTTAATTAAAGAGTTTAATTAATAATCTCAAATTTATTGGAGCTTGGAATTATAGGTCCATAAGTCCCCATAGCGGCTCTATCAACACTATTCAAGGTAAGAGTTGATATGAACGGAAAATAGTTTAAAGACATATTTAAAAAGAAATTTGTTCTTCAGGCCAAATATGCAATTATATGATAATAGTGATTAATTAATTAATTACAAATTAGTTGTAGTTAACAAAATTAATTAATATTTAATTATTGTATAATTTTCAAAATTATATTAAATAATTAAATTAATTTCGAAATTAAATTAAATATTTATTTTTGAAAATTTTGGATTTAATTAATTGGTTGAATTAATTAAATATCTTTATTTGAGTGGGAGATAATAACCTGATAAGTTCAAATTGGATTTGAATTTAAAAGATTAATATTTACTCAAATAATTAATTATATTTGATAATTAATTAAAAACATATTTAATTTGAATTCAAATTTGAATTAGTTATCAGGTTGTTAGATCTTATCTCACAAAGTAGTTTGAATAAATAATTAAATAAAAATTGAAAAACCAACATCCCTAAAAATTAGGAAGGATACACGTTCACACACAATCCATGGACTGTGTGTGGCGTGTAGGAAAATTTTCAGGGATGAGATTTTCATTTTTATTTATTTAATTAATTAATTAATGGATAATTCAAAAATTGGTTTTTGGATTTTTTCATTAATAGAATAATTAATTAATTAAAAAGTAAATTGTAAAATGGTTACAGATTTATTTTTTTAAATTTGAATATTTTCTTTTAAGTATGACTAATCAAAAAAATATTCAGATATGTATGTGTGAGACAACTCTGAACATTCGCTCTGTGAAAAATAGAACGATAGTTTTCTCTCCCTAAAAATAAAGAACCAATTCTCAGGCCTATTCTCTTGATCTCATGTGTTGAGTACATCAATTAGAATCACAAATAAACTATCCTTCATTCTCTAAGTGCCCACACATTTCTTGAGGTGTAGAGAATGCTTTGGAAGATCTTGGTGTGAGTATGTGGGAGCGGCTTGGATTGGAAGATCGTTCTAAATACGAAAAGATAGCAAGGACACTTGATAGGCTTCAAGAGGTATGATTTCTATTAATATCTTGCGTATGATTAATGTATGTATATTAATGGATCCACATATTTAAAGGTAGTTTAAATATGTTACAAAATTTTTGTTGTATAATGGGCCAACCACACACACATTCGGCTGCGTATTAGGAAACTCGTTCCTAACAATTGGTACCAGAGCAATCATTAATCTCTGCATACATTAATTACTGTGTGGGCATAATATGCATTCTTATGTTATTGTAATATATGTGAATGGATGGATGTATGAATTCTTAAGGGTCGTTAATTATATGGTGTTTTGGGTTTAGGAAATGTTCTTAAAGTTCTAGATGAAAAATGTAAGACATTTTGGTCCATAGGAATTTTTGTAATTTTAATTTTCTGTGTTAAAATTATTTGAAAAATTCTGTAAGGCCCCAGCCCCGAAGCCCGAGCCTTACCCAGCCGGATTGCTGTGTGCCCAGCCCCTGCGTGCTGCCTGCCCAGGCGCCCGGCGCACCTCGACCAGCCGAGTGCACGTGCCCCTGCGCCTGCGTCTGCCGTACACACCAGCCCTCCCCTGCGCTTGCATCTGCCGCACCCAACTGCATGCCTACGTGCCCCAACGCCAGCTGCTACTGCTCCCAGTCGTGCGCCCCTGTATGTCGCACCCAACAGCAGCCCGTGCACCCCAGTCGCATGCCCCATGCCGAGCGACCATATGCAGCCGCCCCTAGGGTTTCTAAACCCTAGGGCTTGCATCAAAAAATGGCCCATTTAAATTATGGGCTTAATTAAGTTAACCCATAATTAAAAATTGTTTTGATTTGAATTAATTGTATGAGCCCAAATTCAAATCTGGGCCTCATAACTTATCGGGCATTAAACCTAAGTTAATTATTCTTAAAACTTGTTTAAGATAATTAAAAGTTATTTTAATTCAAAATTAAATGGATAAGTGGCTTAATGGATCAAGATTACTTGTGAAGGCCCTAAGTAATAAATAGAGATCTATTTAGGTCTTATTTAGTTTCTTACATTTTTGTGTATATTTTTGCAAGTCTTGTAATTTTTCTAGAAATACCCAAGACACCCGGCCCGCATTTATTTATTTATTTATCTAGTATTTATTTATTTAAATGTTTGAATGTGATTAAATTGTTTAATACTTTATCATGCATTTTTTGACATGCCATACATATAACCCACATAGTATTTAAAATTGTGCATGCATCTCATATGAGTAGAAACATGCCTTAGGATTGTCCTATGTGATTATATGTTGGTCCATATAATAATAAATCTAGTTTTCAACTAGTTCAAGAGCGGAAATAGATTTTAAAAGTTGTTTAATTTCTAGTATTTAATAAAATTGTTTTACTAAATTATAAATGATATTGTTAGTAATTATAGCAAAATAAAATTGAACTAATTAGGGCATAGTTCTATAATTTTAATTTTGCTTAATTTGATTAGTAATTATTAGAATATCATTTGGTAAAAATAGATCCCTTTATTTTTACAACCAATTAAAAAGCGTAGGATGTTTTTGAGAAAACACATGGTCTAAAATAGTGAGTGGGAGAGGGAGTTATGACAATAAGTCCCATGGTCTCCATTATTAGTTAGCACCGAGGTAACATGGAGAGGGCCTCGCCGCACCATTGCTTGTGTCCCCCTAAGGAAGGCTTCCGACTGTGTTATTCTCAAGGCAAACTTCTTTTTCAAGAATAGGATTTAATGATGTATTTCAAATTTGACTGACCCTAAGGCACACTCTTGAGTTAAGTCATTGATCTAAAATAATGGGTTACACTCACAAGGTACATTAGGCTTTCGAACGGACTAGTGTATTCTTGACCAAACAAGCGGTTGTTTATAAGTCAAAAGAGAAATATTGATTTAAGTTTTAACTTATAAATTTGAGAACTTGTCTCAAAATTAATTTGGAATTAGTCTGACCTACCCTAAGGCTGGTTCATTAATGTTCAAATTAATTAATCGTGGAATTAGTAATTATTTTTTATGTGTTCTTTAATTGTTGCGTTCGTGCATCACGTTTACTATTCCAAAAATTACTGATATTTATTATATGCATAAATTCATTTTATTTATTTATTTATTTATTTATTTATTTATTTTCAGCAATATTGTCTTGCTCAAATCCTGTATCTTCTTTACTTAATGAAAAGTTCACTGGTGAAAACTACATAAAATGGAAATCAAACTTGAACATTGCATTAATATGTGAGAAGCCTAAAAAGTCATCCAAAAGCAAAGAGAACAAGAACACTAAAACCTCCAAAAGGAAGACCCCAAAAGGGACTTGCTTTCATTGTGGAGAAAATGGTCACTGGATGAGAAATTGTTCAAAGTATCTCGCTGACCTCGAAGAGAAAAATACAGGTAAATTTGATTTACTTGTGTTAGAAGCTTGTTTAGTGGAAGATAATTCCTCATCCTGGATAGTAGATTCAGGAGCCACTAACCATGTCTGCTTTTCTCTTCCGATTCTTAGTTCAACGAGGAAGCTTGCTGATGGAGAGGTGACTATGAGGGTAGGCAGTGGTCAGATGGTCTCTGCAGCAGCAGTTGGAACAGCCCGTTTGGAATTTGAGAATAATAAATTTCTTGTTTTAGAAAATGTTTATTATATTCCTGGATTTTCTAGAAACTTAATTTCTGTTTCTATGTTGCATGAACAAAATTTTAAAATTTCTTTTAATAATAATTTGATTATTATTTCAAGATATGGTTTTAAGATATGTTCTGCAAAATCTATTGATGGGCTTTATAAACTGCAAGCTAAAGAGAAATCTGGTAATAATTCAGAATTATTTAAAACAGCCAATCCAAGATCTATTAAATGACAAAAGACTGATTCCGATAGTGATACATATCTGTGGCACTTGAGATTGGGCCATATTGGTCAAGACAAAATAAATAAGCTTGTAAAGGATGGTCCTTTAAGAGAACTATCTATTAGATCTCTCCCTGCTTGTGAATCCTGCCTAAAAGGCAAAATGACCAAGAGACCTTTTTCTGCCAAAGGTTCAAGAGCCACAGAACCACTTCAGCTAGTACATACGAATGTTTGCGGTCCACTTAATGTACAAGAAAGAGGAGGTTATGAATACTTCATCACTTTTATTGACGATTATTCAAGATATGGTTACCTATATTTAATGTAAAGAAAATCTGAAACTTTTGGAAAGTTCAAAGAATTTTAAGTAGAAGCTAAAAAGCAATTAGGTAAGTCACTAAAAGCTCTTCGATATGATCGAGGAGGAGAGTACTTTGAATTCAAGGACCATCTGTGTGAGCATGGCATTCAATCCCAACTCACAGCACCTGGAACGCCACAACAAAATGGTGTTTCGGAAAGACGGAACAAAACGTTATTAGATATGGTTAGATCAATGATGAGTTTCTCATCATTACCACTGTCATTCTGGGGCTATACGATTCAATGTGCTCTATACATATTAAATGTTGTTCCATCTAAGTCTGTCCAAAAGATACCCATAGAATTATGGAATGGTTGTAAACCTAGTTTACACCATTTTCGAATTTGGGGGTGCCCTGCACACGTGCTTAAAGGAAAAACCGGGAAGTTGGAATCACGCTCTGAAGTGTGCATGTTTGTAGGTTATTCCAAAGAGACCAGAGGAGGAATTTTCTATAGTCCGAAAGAAAATAAAACATTTGTATCGACAAATGCAACTATTCTTGAACATGACTATGTGAATAACCATAAACCTCGCAGCAAGTTTGTTCTGGAGGAGATGGTCTCAAATGAAGTTGCAAAGTCACCAGCAACAACCAATGAAAAACGGCAAGAGGAAACTGCTAGTTCTAGTCAGAATAGTAGTGAACCTCATCGTAGTGGGAGGGTTAGCAAGCAACCCACACGCTATGAACACGAAGTTCAAATGCTTGTGTCTGACACAAACAAAGACGATCCATTGACATTTAGAGATGTGATGAATGATTCTGACAAGGACAAATGGCAAGATGCCATGAACCAAAAAATGGAATCGATGTATTCCAATTCTGTCTAGGTTCTTGAAGATCCACCTGAGAATATCAAACCCATTGGTTGCAAGTGGATATTCAAGAAAAAAATAGGAGCAGATGGGAAAGTAGAGACTTTCAAAGCAAGGCTTGTAGCCAAAGGTTACACACAGAAAGAAGGAGTTGACTATGAAGAAACTTTTACTCCTGTATCCATGCTAAAATCCATTCGTATACTCTTGTCCATAGCTGCGTGGATGGATTATGAGATTTGGCAAATGGATGTCAAAACAGCTTTTCTGAATGGCTACCTTGACGAAACCATTTACATGTCTCAACCAGAAAGGTTCGAGTTAAAAGGTCAAGAGCAAAAAGTTTGCAAGCTTATTAGATCCATTTATGGACTTAAACAAGCTTCTAGATCTTGGAATCTTAGATTTGATGACACAATTAAAACGTTTGGTTTTGAACAAAACGTTGACGAACCTTGTGTCTATAAACAAATCAAAGATGGTGTAGTAGTATTCCTTGTTCTTTATGTTGATGATATATTACTGATTGGAAATGGCGTAACATCATTATCAAAAGTAAAGAACTAGTTAGCTGAACAATTCCAAATGAAAGATTTGGGAGAAGCCAAGTATGTTCTGGGCATTAAGATTCTTAGAGATAGACAGAACAAAACTTTGGCATTGTCTCACGCAACTTATATCGATAAGGTGCTAGAACGCTTTAATATGCAAAAATCCAAAAAGGGTGATATGCCAACCCATTCTGGAGTATTCTTTTCCAAAGAGCAGTGTCCCAAAACACATCAGGAAGAGGAAGACATGAGACAATATCCCTATGCCTCAGCAGTAGGCAGTCTACTGTACGCCATGTTGTGTACAAGACCTGCCATTTGTTAGTCAGCCGTTATCAATCCAATCCTGGATTGAGTCATTCGACTACAGTAAAGATTATTCTCAAGTATCTTAGAAATACTAGAGATTATATGCTTGTATATTCAGGTGGAGACCTGAACCCCACTGGTTACACTAATTCTGATTTTCAATCAGACAGAGATAGTCGAAAATTGATTTCTGGATCAGTGTTTACTCTTGGAGGAGGAGCGGTAGTCTGGTGAAGTATTAAACAAACCAGCTTTGTAGACTCCACCATGGAAGCCGAGTATATAGCGGCTTGTGAAGCAGCTAAGAAGGTTGTGTGGCTCAAAAAGTTCTATTCCGATCTGGAAGTTGTACCAGATGTGGATAAGCCACAAGTCCTATACAGTGACAACAGTGGGGCAGTAGCTAACTCAAAGGAACAACAGAGTCACAAGAGGGGAAAGCACATCGAGAGGAAGTATCACGTGCTAAGAGAGATAGTTTATCGAGGAGATGTTGCAGTTATGAAGATAGCTTTAGAGCATAATCTTGCAGATCCTTTCACAAAGACTTTATCTATAAAATATTTTAAGGAGCATGTAAGAAACATGGGAATGAGAGAGATGCATCATTTGCTTTAGGGCAAGTGGGAGATTGTTGGAAATGTGCCCTGAAAACATATGTAGTAGACATTGATTTTACGAAATAAATAAATGAATTGAATTTGTTATGCATATATTTTATGGACTATATTATTCTGTGATAATATTAAGTAAATATCTGGAAAATTCCTAAGTTCAAATATGTGATCTCAAACATGTATTGGTATGGGAGGATTGTGTTTAAGATAAATGAACTTGAATAGTTCACAGTAAAATAAAGTTATCGAATCTTTAGATTAATTATTGTAAGCACGATCCACTAGTATTATGAATACATGTGATCTAGATCCGAATCACTAGTGTGGTAGGACACTTTAGTGGAGGTGCTTTATATATTAAAGAATATATAGAACTGGACCAGATATGTTTATTAATACTTAGTTAAATACCGTTTCAAAGTATTAATTAAATATATCAACTAATGATCATATACAAATAGATCTTAATCCTGAAGTTACTATGAACCCCTATTAATGTTATATGAGCTCTTTGATTCACTTGTTAGGGTCTGTCAGAATGATCAGGCTAGAAACTTTTGTTTTGGGAACTCATTAATGTAGATGGTTGGGGACATAGTATACAGATATGGAATCTTTGCCTTCTCGCAAGAGATTGAATGATGGTTCTCTTAAGGGTTGACTTTTGGGACTGAAAGGTTATTGAGGTCAAATTCATAATTTAGTTATGAATTAACCTTCACTAGTAGAGTCAATGGTACTTAAGGAAACAAGAGATAATTATAAGGGTAAAACGGTAATTTTATTCCCGATTAATTATGAACCATTATTAGAGGGTCAAGTTGTATGCAATGATTATATCAATGGACGCTTTATGATTATAAAGTACTCAGTAAATGAAATGTCTATAATTACAAGAGTGCAATCTCATATTTATAGTGGAATAATCATGAGATTAATAAATTAAGATTATTTAATTAAAGAGTTTAATTAATAATCTCAAATTTATTGGAGCTTGGAATTATAGGTCCATAGGTCCCCATAGCGGCTCTATCAACACTATTCAAGGTAAGAGTTTATATGAACGGAAAATAGTTTAAAGACATATTTAAGAAGAAATTTGTTCTTCAAGCCAAATATGCAATTATATGATAATAGTGATTAATTAATTAATTACAAATTAGTTGTAGTTAACAAAATTAATTAATATTTAATTATTGTATACTTTTTGAAATTATATTAAATAATTAAATTAATTTCAAAATTTAATTAAATAATTAATTAATTATAACTTTCGAAATTATAATAAATTAAATATTTATTTTCGAAAATTTTGGATTTAATTAATTGGTAGAATTAATTAAATATCTTTATTTGAGTGAGAGATAATAATCTGATAAGTTCAAATTGGATTTGAATTTAAAAGATTAATATTTATTCAAATAATTAATTATATTTGATTATTAATTAAAAAGATAATTAATTTGAATTAGTTATCAGGTTGTTAGATCTTATCTAACAAAGTAGTTTGAATATATAATTAAATAAAAATTGAAAAACCAGCATCCCTAAAAATTAGGAAGGCTACACGTTCACACACAGTCCATGGACTGTGTGTGGCGTGTAGGGCAATTTTCAGGGATGAGATTTTCATTTTTATTTATTTAATTAATTAATAAATGGATAATTCAAAAATTGGTTTTTTATTTTTTTCATTAATAGAAGAATTAATTAATTAATAAGTAAATTGTAAAATGGTTACATATTTATTTTTTAAAATTTGAATGTTTTCTTTTAAGTATGACTAATAAAAAAAATATCCAGATATGTATGTGTGAGACAACTCTGAACATTCGCTCTGTGAAAAATAGAACGATAGTTTTCTCTCCCTGAAAATAAAGAACTAATTCTCAAGCCTATTCTCTTGATCTCATGTTTTGAGTACATCAAGTAAAATCACAAATAAACTATCCTTCATTCTCTAAGTGCCCACACATTTCTTGAGGTGTAGAGAATGCTTTGGAAGATCTTGGTGTGAGTACGTGGGAGCGGCTTGGATAGGAAGATCGTTCTAAATACGAAAAGATAGCAAGGACACTTGATAGGCTTCAAGAGGTATGATTTCTATTATTATCTTGCTTATGATTAATGTATGTATATTAATGGATCCGCATATTTAAAGGTAGTTTAAATATGTTACAAAATTTTTGTTGTATACTTGGCCAACCACACCACCATTCTGCTGCATATTAGGAAACTTGTTCCTAACATCTGGGACCATGCATCACAAAAATAAAACCACTCACTCGAGGTATCAATCACAATATGCACATATATCACATTTATGCCCTCAACAAGCTAAAATTACAAATATGCCCCTCATTTCCAAATGGGACCCACATTAATTTTAATTCACCTAATCATGCATTTCTAATCACATAGTCATTAAATTCACATATTAGCATAGTTAAATCTATTATTGCCCTCCCAGCACACTAATCAAGGCCCTAAGCCTTACTATAAAATTTAGGACGCTACAGAACCCTCCAATCTTTGAGGGTAGTGCAGATCCGGCTAAGGCCGAATAGTGGATGAGCATGGTTACCACTATCCTAGATTTTTTTAGGGTAGTTGGTAATGAGAGGGTGGCATATGCCACATATATGTTTCAGGAGGATGCTCGAAATTTGTGGGAGGTGTCATCCCAAACCAGAAATGTTAATGTCCTAGAATGGGATGAGTTTAGAATTCTATTCAATGAACAGTATTACAATGATTCCAACAGGGCTGCAAATGCTGAAGAGTTTAGTAAACTGCTTTGCGAGAATATGTTAGTGACAGAGTATGCACTAAGGTTTGATAGACTAGCCAAGTTCGCTGTGGACCTGGTGGCCACTGATGGGACCAAGAGAGAGAGGTTTATGCATGGGTTGCAGCCTGTGATAGCTTCAGATGATCGTATCAACACAAAGCCAGGAGTAACTACTTTTTCACAGGTGGTAGGGAAGGCCATTACTACTGAGGGTGCTGAGAATAAAATCTAGCACGATGACACGTCTAGGAGAGAGACTAGGAGGGCAAGACCTCCATTTATGAGTTCAGGTAGGGTTGGGGGCCCCAAGGATCAGAAAAGGAAGGTTCCAGATGCCTTTCCAGCTCCAGGCCCTGACAGGAGACCACGTGGTATTCAAATAGGCTGTCAGGGTGGCAATGAGGGCTAGAGGACTTTTCTAGAGTGCGCCAGATGTCAGAGGCAACATATAGGGGAGTGTCGACCAAAGGCCTGATTTTTATGGGGGATGGTGGGACACTTAAAGAAAGATTGCCTGAAGGCAAGAAAGGAAGAACCAAGAAAGGCAGACAGCTCGACCCCAGCTTGAGTGTTCACACTGACACAGGTAGAAGTTAAGGCTTGTCCCTCAGTAGTCATAGGTCAGCTTTGTAGTGTTGGAACCCCTTATACTATTTTGATTGATTATGGTTCTACACATTCTTTTGTTGCTAATAGAATTATTTTTAGACTGTGTAGACCATGTGATTATTATATTGTGGGGTTTTGGATCTTATTGCCCACTGAGGAGTTAGTAGTATCCAAGAGATGGGTCAGATCATTGCCAGTGATAGTAAAGGGCAAAGAATTGTCAATTGATTTGATAGAGTTTGTTATGACCTACTTTGACATGATTCTGAGTATGGACTGGTTTGTAAAGTATACAGCAACCATGGACTTTAGAAGGAAGATGGTAACCTTTGAACCTGAGGGTGAGGATCCTTTGTTATTTATTGGCACTATGCATGGACCCCGTGTACCTATGACATTTGTATTGAGGGCTAGAGATCTGTATTGGTTGCATAGGATTCTTAGCCAATGTGGTGGATACTACTCAGGTCGTGCTAGTGGGACTAGAGGAGACTAGACTAGTCTGTGAGTTTATGGATGTGTTTCCAGAGGATTTACCATGGTTTCCACCACACAGAGACATAGAATTTTTTATTGAACTAGCACCAGGGACATATTCAGTGTCTAAGGCACCTTACAGAATGGCCCCAGCAGAGTTAAAAGAACTAAAGCTACAGCTGCAGGAGCTGTTAGACTTAGGTTTTATTAGACCTAGTTTTTCATCATGGGGTGCACCATGCTATTTACAAAGCAGAGGGATGGTTCTCTGAGAATGTGTATTGACTACAGAGAATTGAACAAGTTAACAATTGAGAACAAGTATCCTTTGCCAAGGATAGATGATCTGTTTGATCAGTTGTAGGGAAAGATGGTATTCTCAAAAATAATTCTTCGATCTGGTTATCACCAGCTGAGGATCAAGGAGTGAGATATACCTAAGACTGCCTTTCATACCAAGTATGGGCATTATCAGTTTTTAGTCATGCACTTTTGGTTGACTAATGCCCCAGATGCTTTTATGGATCTGATGAATCAAGTGTTCAAAGATTATCTAGATTGGTTTGTGATCGTCTTCATCGATGATATTCTAGTTTATTCTCAGTCAAAGTCAGAACATGAGCAACATCTCAGGTTGGTTCTACAGAGGCTAATGGAACATAGATTGTTTTCAAAGTTCAAGAAATGTGAGTCTAGTTACCTCAGGTAACATTCGTTGGTCATATTTTCAGTAGGGATTGGATCAAGGTAGACCCAACCAAAATTGAGGCAGTCAGAGATTGGCCAAGGCCAAGGAATGCCTCAAAGATCAGGAGCTTCCTTGGATTGGTAGGTTATTATAGGCATTTTGTGGAAGGGTTCTCAAGGATTACTACTCCATTGACTGAATTGACATGCAAGAATTAGATGTTTGCGTGGTTAGATAAGTGTGAGAACAACTTCAAGTAGCGATTGATTACAGCTCCAGTTTTGAGTCTTCCAACAGATCAGGAGAAGTTTGTAGTGTAATGTGATGCATCAAAATAGTGTTTGGGTTATGTTCTTATGCAGTTGCGGAATGTGATTGCCTATGCATCACGTCAGTTGAAAGAGTATGAATAGAGATACGCCGCTCATGATCTGGAATTGTCAACAGTGGTCTTTGCATTAAAGGTATGGAGGCATTATCTTTATGGGGAGAAGTGTTAGATATAAACTGACCATAAGAGCTTAAAGTAGTTCTTCACACAGAAAGTCCTGAACATGAGACAGAGGCGTTGGCTGGAGTTGGTGAAGGATTATGATTGTTAAATCCTGTATCACCTAGGGAAGGCCAACGTGGTGGCAGATGCCTTAAGTCGGAAGGGTCTAGAACAGTTATACAGTGTGAGACAGATATTAAGGGAGTTTGTAGAGGATATGACCAGAGCTGGAATAGATTTGCTGGTGGACCAGTTGCCCAATATCATGCTACAGTCTACGCTGTTAGAGAGGATAAAACATAGTGAGTTGGGTGATCTAGAACTGACAAAGATCAGAGGGGATGTCCTGGTTGAGTGTCTAAGGATTATACAGTGTCAGATATGAGCTTACTGAGGTATAAAGGTCGGATCTTTGTTTCGATGGACATTGTTATTAGATGGGAGATTCTATATGAATCTCAACTGTGGATGCTCAAAATTCAACACCGGTAAAGAACCCACATGTAATGCCTAAGGTCTCCGGAAGGTCCAAGGCAACCATGTTTGAAGTCATTTGAACCCTCAAATTATTGCTCAAAATGACCCTGCTCAAATTGACCAAAACGACCCAAGCGTCCCGCGCACGCTGCCCGCGCGCGCACACCGCCTCGCGCCCGCGCGCACGCTGCCCGCGCGCGCACCTTGCGCGCACGCCGCCTCGCGCCCGCACGCCCTGCGCGCACGCCGCCTCGCGCCCGCGCGCCCGCGCACGCTGCCCGCGCGCGCACGCCGCCTCGCGCCCGCGCGCACGCCGCCTCGCGCCCGCGCGCACGCCGCCTCGCGCCCGCGCGCCCCGCGCGCCTCGCGCCCGCGCGCGCCCCGCGCGCCCTGCGCGCCTCGCGCCCACGCTCCTCGCGCCCGCGCGCGGGGCCCGCGCGCCCCGTGCGCACGTGGGCCTCGCGCCCGCGCGCACCAAGGGCTCGCAGTAAGATCACCTCACCTCGCCCCCAAAGGCCTCGCCCAAGAGCCACGTGTGCCTCGCTTCGCTCACCGGCCACGTCAAAGGCCTCAAGAGACATAGCATCCACTAAACACCCTTCGGCCATGTATTAGGAGCCTTGTAGTATGGGGGATGCAAAGTGATGGTTTCACAAGATAAGCCCCTCATCTCATTTGTAGGCGTCATGCCTCATCACACACGCAGCAGGCCCCGTTGAAGAAGCCTTATCTCTCTTCCTGAGCTTCCCTACACTTAGTAGGACGTGGAATAACCATTGGGTACATGGTACCCGTACGTGTACGGGTGCATGACGCACAACCATGGGGAGGACAGGAGCATGACCCTGACACCTGTACCACGCAGGTAGTGGAGGTACGGATCAGTCCAAGAGAGTGGAGGCACTATATGCACGCCTCTGACTATGTACCAGGCTGACACTATGATCCTCTGCTCCACCACTCTTCCCACACCACTGTCACCTGTGCTTTTACCCTGACAGTGTACTTTTGTACTATTTTGTCTCACGGGACCACCATGTATAAGGGGCCATTAGAGCCTAGCTATAAAAAGGGGCTTGACCCCTCAGAATGGGGGGTTGGAAAATTCATTGTAAGGAGAGGCTATTGAGAAATATACCAGGACTTGCTCCATCATTTATCTGTGTTCACTTTTCCTTAAAGTTTATTATTAGTTCTTATATAAACATCACCTAACTTACCTTTGAGTTTTCGATCTAATTTCGTTGACGAGATTTCACCGTCAACAGTTTGGCGCCGTCTGTGGGAAGAACAAGCATCAAGCCAGTGTTCTTCCATCAATTCCAAAAAAGAAAGATGCTAAGACGTTCAAAACGCCTATGGCAAATACAAGAGGTTGAGGCTCACCGAGACGAAGTAGAGCGAAGGGCCTCCAAGAAAGACTCCCCTCCGCCCGGGCATGGAGGTGGGCCGGAAGAACCTCTTCCCCCAGGGGAGGAGAGGGAAGCATCGTCCCCAGCTATCCAGCCCAACGGAGGTTACTCAGAGCCACTAGTGTATCCACTTAATCGGCCCTAGTTGACCCCGCGCTCAGGCCACCAGGACCCTGGTCCCTCGACGCACTGGCTAGGCAAGGGTCCCGGGGTACGCCCGGTAAGTTCCTACTCAAGGACGCGCTTCTACAAGGGCGAGATTCACGAGTTGCGTAAAAAGACTCGAAGGCTGGAAACCATGATAGAGAACATGCAGGAGGTTTTAAATGACCTACTGCAAGGGAATTCAAGCATACCCCTCCCTAAGCGTAAAGGGAGGGAGTATGAAAAAGGGGAAAGCACTGTCCCCGTAGACGATGGGGGAACCAAACTTTCCACCAGTAAAACCCCCCAGAAAAAGTACCAGGAGGGACCTAGGCCAATGAAATGTCCCCAGGAGCCAAGGCGGAGGGAAGATGATGGTCGTAGGAACGAGGCCGAAGTCCCCTCGAAAGAAGCACCCCCTGGCCTAAGAAAAGAGCCCCATGGAGAGAGGTCAGAAGTAAGAGACGTACCCCCCGCGGTTCCCCCGAGGGACACAACCAAGGCAAGGGATCAGCCAGAGAACACGCAAAACTCCTTATGCAAAACGAGGAGGGGACTAGACACCAAAATGCGAAGCCCTCGGGGCAAGATCACCACTGCACTTGGGGGGTACATGGATGATGAAGAATTTGACCGTGAGTCACCCTTCACAAGGGAGATTCAGGTTGAGCGAATGCCCACTGGCTTCAGAGAGCCTCGCATGACTCCGTACGAGGGTACTACTGACCCTAAATATCATTTAGACTCCTTCAATAGTCTGATGAGGTTAAGGGGGGTCAATAACAGGGCAAAGTGTCATTGCTTCGTCGTTACGCTTAAAGGAGTGGCGTATAAGTGGTTCAAGAGGCTAAGGCCAGGAACAATCAAATCATTGCAACAATTCTCTGATGAATTTCTCCAACAACACCATGCAGCCTGTGATTATGTCATGCCAACTACCAGCCTCGCTAACATAAAACAAGGCGAGAATGAAAGTCTGAAGGACTACATCCATAGGTTCAGTATAGAAGCTACAAAGGTTAGAGGTTTAACCAAAGCGGAGCACAAGATGGCTATTACAGCCGGAGTTCGTCCAGAAAGCAAGTTGTGGGGTAGCATGCTCAAAAGAGAAGTTTCAAATTTGGAAGACTTCTTCGAAAGAGCACAGAAGTACATACGTGTGGAAGAGGGTCATAAGAACTTATATGTGGAAGAAAGCGAACCTTCCTTCAGTTGCCCTACTACCAATACGTCTGAAGATTCCATATAGAAGGGGGCGTCGTGCTAGAGGGGTCGCTAACCAAGCTTGAGATTGAACGAAGACCATCTAGCCATGAAAAGTCCCGACCCGAGGGGAGATCACCTCAAAAATTCAAAAAGGGTCTCCAAAGTAGACGCTTGCAAAAAGGGTCTCCAAAGTAGACGCTTGCAAAAAAGGTCTCCAAAGTAGACGCCTGCAAAAAGGGTCTCCAAAGTAGACGCTTGCAAAAAGGGTCTCCAAAGTAAATGCCTGCAAAAAGGGTCTCCAAAGTAGACGCCTGCAAAAAGGGTCTCAAAGAAGACGCTTGCAAAAAGGGTCTCAAAGAAGACGCTTGCAAAAATAGTACTATGCCTAATGACAAGAAGGACGCTTCTCGCAAGATATAATAAGCGCGCGCAAAAACATATAAAAGGATAACTAGAACCCAAGGGGTCAATATATCCTTATAGATACGATCAAGGTCCACCAAAGAGAGACCTATCGAACCACCTTTCGCATGGCCTCCAAAGGACCTCGAGCATGACAAATATATAAAAAAAAAAAAAAATCTCCAGTGCATGGTTAAAATACAAGACTAAAGGTCGCTTAGTCACATTATCAGGCTCTGACATGTAAGTCTTGTGAAACCGAAAGATTGTCCCAAGGAAAGCATCACCTTACGAGCCGTGAAGTATGGCCTAGCTAGGCTAAGAGGCCAAGCTACGCATCACGAGAGGACAGGTGCACGAGGCCCTCCCATGGTGAGGCCCCGCTTATCTTGACGCTAAGAGAAGTCGAGGGCACCAGAGCTGTGAATGTAGGAATTCTTCTTTTGTGAATTCCATCCAAGAGAGCAACACTCACTACGCGAGGCTCACGACTGGCCTCCTACGCGCATCGTCTCTATGCGAGACATCGCGCCCTGCCTCCAAGTGATCGCATGGGGTGCGGCCTCGCTAAACTTCTCGTGTCCGGCATGCATAGACTCACGCATCCGAACATAGATCCCAAAGGGTCGCCTAGCATTGTGAGACATCCTAAGGGCCCTGAGTTCGGCACCCTGGAGTTCGGCTGCTAGGCTGGGGACCTATTCTAGCAACATCGTGGCCTTGGCAATTTCCCTCTCCTACTTTTTCGATGAGGAAGAAATTTTCGCCAAGGCCCTTTCTAACACAGACCTGGTCTCAGCAAGCTCCTAGACCCGAACCGCAAGACGGTCCCTCTCGGCATTAGACATGGAAAGGATATGAGCTGAGTCGGCAAATCGCTGAGCCACAGTATAGGCCTCGCATGGAGCTATAAGAATTAAAGAGAATAGTCTACCAGAGCACCTAAAGGTCCTCTCCAAGACTGGGGGGCAAGTGTGGATGCTCAAAATTCAACACCGGTAAAGAACCCACATCTAATGCCTAAGGTCTCTGGAAGGTCCAAGGCAACCATGTTTGAAGTCCATTTGAACCCTCAAATTATTGCTCAAAATGACCCTGCTCAAATTGACCAAAACGACCCAAGCGTCCCGTGCACGCTGCCCGCGCGCGCACCCCGCGCGCACGCCGCCTCGCGCCCGCGCGCACGCTGCCCGCACGTGCACCCCGCGCGCGCACCCCGCGCGCATGCCGCCTCGCGCCCGCGCGCCCCGCGCGCACGCCGCCTCGCGCCCGCGCGCACGCCGCCTCGCGCCCGCGCGCCCCGCGCGCACGCCGCCTCGCGCCCGCGCGACCCGCGCGCCCGCACGCCCCGCGCGCCTCGCGCCCGCGCGCCCCGCGCGCCTCACGCCCGCGTGCCTCGCGCCCCGTGCGCACATGGGCCTCGCGCCCGCGCGCACCAAGGGCTCGCAGTAAGGTCACCTCACCTCGCCCCCAAAGGCCTCGCCCAAGAGCCACGTGTGCCTCGCTTCGCTCACCGGCCACGTCAAAGGCCTCAAGAGACATAGCATCCACTAAACACCCTTCGGCCATGTATTAGGAGCCTCGTAGTATGGGGGATGCAAAGTGATGGTTTCACAAGATAAGCCCCTCATCTCATTTGTAGGCGTCATGCCTCATCACACACGCAGCAGGCCCCGTTGAAGAAGCCTTATCTCTCTTCCTGAGCTTCCCTACACTTAGTAGGACGTGGAATAACCATTGGGTACATGGTACCCGTACGTGTACGGGTGCATGACGCACAACCATGGGGAGGACAGGAGCATGACCCTGACACCTGTACCACGCAGGTAGTGGAGGTATGGATCAGTCCAAGAGAGTGGAGGCACTATATGCACGCCTCTGACTATGTACCAGGCTGACACTATGATCCTCTGCTCCACCACTCTTCCCACACCACTGTCACCTGTGTTATTACCCCGACAGTGTACTTTTGTACTATTTTGTCTCACGGGACCACCATGTATAAGGGGCCATTAGAGCCTAGCTATAAAAGGGGCTTGACCCCTCAGAATGGGGGGTTGGAAAATTCATTGTAAGGAGAGGCTATTGAGAAATATACCAGGACTTGCTCCATCATTTATCTGTGTTCACTTTTCCTTAAAGTTTATTATTAGTTCTTATATAAACATCACCTAACTTTCCTTTGAGTTTTCCGATCTAATTTCGTTGATGAGATTTCACCGTCAACATCAACCTACCCCTTAGTCTTTGCATCGAGGCCCCAAGAAGATGTATTGGGATGTGAGATGGTTATACTAGTGGCCTGGGATTAAAAGGGATGTAACAAAATATGTGGCTAAGTGCTTGACATGTCAGCAGATCAGCGCTGAGCATTAGAGACCAGAAAGGCTATTACAGCCTCTTAACATCCTAAAGTGGAAATGGGAGGAATTTAGAATGGATTTTGTGGTGGGGTTACTCAAGATCGTGGGTCAACATGATTCGGTGTGGGTTATCATTGATCGATACTGTAATGACCCAAAATTGCTAATGAGGCATAAGGGCCTTGATTAGTGCACTACAAGAGAAAATACTTTCAATAAGACTGAAAAAGTATTATCAAATATATACTATAACAATTTTTGATGTGTTAAGGAAAGCGGTGTTATAGTAGGTCGGAGCACTTTGCATAACACTTTTCCATAGTTATAGACATGTGTTATGGTATAGCCTACGATAACACTTTTGTTGTGTTATTTTAATAGTTAGATAAGTATTTCATTATGCTATTTATAAATAGATTATATAACACTTTTTTGTACTTATAAAGTTGTCTTATGATACACATTATAATAACACACTTTCTGCATTATAGAAAATACTTGCATAACATAAGTTTATGCTTATAAACCAGTGTTATTCTAAAAGATACAATAACACATTTTTTGTATTACTCTAATATTTGGATAAGCTTGAATTATTATTATATAAACCTGTACATTATAATTATTTTTTATTGCTTTAATTCAAACCCACTTCATTTAATATACTTAAGACACCCCTAACATTGTACAAATATATTTTTGAGTGCCAATTATATGGTTCATAACACATATAACCAAATAATTGTGTCAAAATACATTCAAGATTATCTAAAAAACAATCTAAAAGTCTTAAGATATTCAACACTTCCTAATTAACATAAACAAAACATTCTCACAATAGTCAACAAAATAGTCTTAAACAATTGCATATTCAAAAGTAAAAGTAGGAATTCATGATCTTCCAAATGTTAGCAAACTAAAGCCTTCCAAATCAGATTTTTGTTTGCACTTCACTTGTTGGATCTAGTAAATAAAACATAAAAGAAAAACTAATGAGTTCATGAAATATCATATCATTCATAGTGAGACAAAGAATATGGCAGTTATATGGAAACTGAAAGAAATCATCCTATTCATAATTACTACTAAGCTGAAAAGTATCACAATATATAAAGTGTGGTTATGAGGGAAATGTATAGATTTCATGCTCAAAATCATGATCAAAGTGTCCAACTAAGATACAGGTAATAATTTACATAGAAAACCCAAAAACTTTCCCCTTTCAGACACAAAAAGAGAGAATAAAACTAATACAACAAAAAATTTAACCGGAAAAACATAACAAATCATGTAATCAAGCACCACAAGCTTTAAAGTTGGAAAACCAAGAATATAACAAAACCTCCTTAAGTCAGTGCAACTAATGGAAATCATACGCAAATTAGACATATTTTTATACCAAAGTCTAAATTTTCACTCCATTAAACAGATCTCAAAAACAAAATAAAAAAACTACAGATATAAACAAAAAACAAATCTATAGATCATATTTATTTAACAACAAAAACAAAAACCAACTACTAATCTCATATATTTATCAACTGTAGATCATATATATAAATAAATACATACATATACCACAAAGTCAAAACTTGTTTTGGGTGATTTTCTTCGTAGTAGCAGATCAGAGAGAGAGAGAAAATAAAGTTAAAACTAAAATAAAATGAATAAAACCAAAAAAACACACATATATAGCTTTATCATCCATATTAGACACTCAATGTATACACATGAGGCAACTTTTTAGAAGAGAAAAGAAATTTTACAACTTAAAAAAAATCAAGCAAACTCGCAAGCAATTCCTAAAGAATTGCATTTTAACAATATTTGGAACTAGGAGTTGAATATATATATATATATATATTAAGTATTTGTTGCATTTGATATATCTACACATAGAACTGAAGTCATATAACTCAACAACCATCAGAAGAGCTTCAAAAGTATTAGAAAATGAATTCAAACGTGAACCATAAAAGTTTAAATAAATATTGACTAAACTGTACCTGATTTGGCCAAAACAAGTTAATAATTTTTGGAAATAGTGGTGATATAGACAACAAAGTACCTACAGAGCAGAACCAACAAGAGATATATTAGCTAGAGAAATACAATACTTCCATGAACAAGATACAAAATTCCTATAAATTAGCATAATGTAATAAGAGTAGTACACTTTGATTCATATCATTTTACTAGTAATTTGGGTTTTTGAAAATAATTTTCTCATTAGTATAAAAATACCATTCGATGAACCTAAAAGTAACATAATAAAATTGACCCACAATTTTACATACAAACCAAAACCAAATTGAACTTCGAACCCAATTTCCAAATCACAAAGGATAACCATTCTGACTCATCTCACCTCCTTAAGAACTCATTCACAACCTATAACAGTAAGCTGCAATCAATGAAAATACATAATATTTTAGTAACAATATACTTCAATAAACCCAAATTCAAATTTGATGCAATTCTTGGGTTTGTGTGAATCTGCAGTTTGCCTATCCTTCGAGTATCTAAAGATTGAACATTTTGCGAAGGTGATTGAAAATTCTGGGGGCGGTGGTACCTGATGAACAGTAGCATACTGCAAACTTGCTCCTTGAGGGCATGAAGGCACTGGAGGCACCTGATGAGTTGCAGAATACTGTGAATTGGATCCTGAAGAATGAAAAGACTTTTGTTGATCCTGAAAGCTACCATAGGAAGAATTTTGATCCAGAGGCTTTTGAAGGTGGGGTTGATTTGGACTACTATGGTGAATTTGAGAACCAGGAGCACCATGTCTCCAGTAACCATTGTGAGCACCATTAACTACAGCACCCGACTAACCAAAACAGAAATCAACAAAAACATAGCAATATAAAAACTAATAAAAAATAACTTATTAATCTAACCAACCAATAAAAAATGTCCATTCAGTCACAAAAATATCTAAAGACAATACTTTTCCGACAATGTAAAATATTATGCATTGTTTCTCATATATATACAATCTTTTTTTATATATATTACAGGGCCTTGAAACGGAGCACTAACACACAAAATCATCTTAATACTATCTTAATTAAAGAGAACAACATGATACGCCTTGAGTTCAACAATGGGCGAGCAACGTTAAACACTCTTGCTCTCTTTAAAAACAAAATTAAGGAAACCTCATTATTAATTCATCCGGGTGAATAGAAAGAAGGTATTCAGAAAGACAAGCCCAGAAATGTGGTATGGCAAGTTGCAAGCAAAGAAAATGCAATTTAGCATAACAGGAAAAGGGTGATAATATCATCAAAACCTAAACCAAAGCATCATGATAGCAGGCACCACATGTAAGTTTGACTTTATGTCTGGTTAAGTTTAGAATCAGGGCCAAACATTGAACTACCATAAGCATGGTGTAGATTGTAGATGGCTTGTGGTTTGCATTGCATATGCATAAAAGTGTGTGTGTGTGTGTGTATGTGTGGAGAAGGAAAGAGAAAAGGAGGCCCTGGTCATTGGTCTTGATTCGTGATAAACAATCCCAACGAAAAAACATCAGTTGAAACCTATTAGAGCAAAACCAAACTACATATGGTTTTGTATTCTGACCATTTTGTATGAGAAGTGGAAAGGGAATAATTATCAATAATAACGAGAAGGAGAACTAAAGAGATTCAAAAAATAGTGACCAGATGCATCTATACCAACAATGTTTGGCTACTCTGATAGATGAAAGCTAAGCACTTCTAGTTCTTCTATTAGGGGCATTCAGCACATATTTTATAAATTAAAAAAATCATAAAATAGCATTTATATAAGATAAGACATGACTGTTTCAACTTGACATAAAGTTCCTCCAACCCCAATCAAGTAAAAAAGTATTCAAAATAAAATGCCAGAAAGTGTTTATAATTTTTGCAAAACTATTTATTTAAGGTTCAATGATATTTTTAAAGCTCTCATCACAATCATTATGACAGCTTATAAGATGTCAATATTAGAGAGCTGATATGTATAAAAAGCAAAAAATAATTTGATATACAAGACATAAGCACACACATAATAGCCTCTAATTTTCCTCCTAAACTCTGAAATAGAAAATCCAAACCTGCACATGAGGGAATTCAATCAAACTGGACTAAGGCCTCCAAGACAAAGCGTGTGGCGCTGGACCTGGAGGTGGACCTCGGGGCATAACTGGAGGTGGAGGTGGAGGTGGAGGTGGAGGTGGAGGTGGAGGTGGAGGAGGCAGCTATTGGCTGTTCAAAGTTTCATAGCTAGAGGTGACACTAGAACTGGACATCCAAAATTAGATGCACCAGGAACAGACAGATTCTCTGTCCCAGGAGCACAAGGGACTTCTGACTGGTTGTAATAATTTTCCCATTTCTTATAATGTTGTTGATAATTAACTGAAGTTGCACCAGCACCTGCAGTTGCAGTGGCAGTTGTTGTTGCAGTCCCAAAACTGTAAGCACTGGTTGTGCCTGAATTGTAATGTGGATATTGTTGAGAACTATAGTTTGCATAGCTTGCATCATTCCACGAGGTAGTCAAATTATTGTAACTGCTACTTGGATTAACCTTCAGCTGCCTAATAATCACCAGGATTGTAATAAGTGCTGGAATAACTTCCAGACCCAGTATAATACCCAGTATTCTAAAATGAGGAAATAGGCTGATAAGGAGCATCTGTGTTTTGATATGCTCCTACGGGTTGCGAATAGGAAGGGTTAGATTGCTGCTGATAACCACTATAGTAACTTGAGAATCCTGAGCTTCCATAACCATATGGATCAGTAGGATTTGCGTATGATGCATATCCATTGTAATCCTGTGGTGCATTTACTGTTCCCAAACTTGATGAACTAGAAACAGGTGGCTGCATGTGCTGTTCATAATGGTAAGTTGAGTTAGAAGGGATTCCATTCGACATGGAGTTATCCACCTTATGAGTTGTCCATGATACGGCTTCACTGCAAGCTGTTATAGGAAGATGCGAAGATGTTTGTCCTTGGCTTGCGTGCATGTCGCTTCTATAACAAACAACAATTTTACACTTTTTTAGTTAATAGTTGATACAAGCATTGCAAGAACTTCTATCAAAGTTAAACCTCAATAACCTAACCACTCCACAAGATACAAATGGTTGTACACATACATAATTGCCTCATATAAATAATAATTTTGCAACTATGAAAGACCTAGAAGCATGACACGTAAAGTCGTAAACTATTTAACTAGAAATTCCTTGTATACAAAAACAGTAAGTGCTAATTCTATTTTATTACATCAATATAACAAAAAATACACTGGTTCTACACACAAAAACTGGAAATAACATCAGAAGTTTAACAATGCATACGTTATTCTATAATGTGTGGTTGTTCTTCATGTAGCAATCATTATTGTATACTGTATAGCATTGTTACTTATGCCCTTAAATCAACATTTATTAACTATAAAATATACTAGCCCTACCCTCAAATTTTCCAAGGTAAGCAAATCGCACATGATGTAGCAAAGAAAAACCTATCCACCAAACCAATACAATATGCTGTTTAGAAAACAATAAGAAAGATAGAGAAGCTACCTCGAGGGAATTGGAGTCTAGTGGTGCTATGGCCTCGGTATTACCTCCTTGGTTCATCATTACATTAACATTCTGCCAAAATCAATAACAAGAATTCAATAAACCAATAGCTTTACTTAAAATTAAACAAATTAGCCATACCTTAAATAATTGGAAAATCCTACAAAAACCCTAATTGGGTCTTAACAAATCCCATCAATACTAACCTTCAAAAAAGAACCATAGAGCTCGATAAGCACTAAATTTCTCAACGATGATTCGAAGTAGGTCAGGGAGGGTTTACGGAAAATAAAAAAAAGCCCAGGAAAAAAAAAAGCCAATGGAGATCATCAAGAACCCAACAAAGCAAAAATGAAATTATACAAAAAAAAAAAAGAATAATAGAACAAGTAACAGTAATGAATGGACAACAAAAAACAAAGTAGAAAACTTAAGAATAAAAAAACCAAAAGGAGTTTGGGAAATTTTGAGAGACGAGCAGGTAAAGTGAAACTGATATATATATTTAGAGAGAGAGAGAGGGAGGGAGGAAGGGAGGGAGACGAAGAAGGGGGTTGAACCGGGTGATGGTCTAGGTCTGGTGGTGAGGACGTGTTTGGGAGGGTAGGACCTCTTAAACGTTGGCTGTAAAGAGGACCTCGTCGACCTCCCCGCCGCACGCCCAAAGCCACGAGCCCCCACCATCCCGCTACAAACCTGCAACAAACAGAGAAAGTACGAACGAGAGTGTGTATCAGTGAAAGAAAGAGAGAACGTCAGAGAAAGAGAAATAGAGCTACCTCGAGCTCTCGGAGGGTTGCAACTTCCCGTGAAGATGGTGGTGGCAATGCCTTCCCGTGGCTGAGTGTGATGGTGGCGCTGCCTTCCTACCGCGCATTGGAGGGAAGAGAAGTGGAGTTACTGTGAAGTTGGGAGGGAAGAGAAGTGGAAATCATGGCTAACCCTAAAACGTTAAAAGGGCCTTTCTTTTTGTTTTTGATGAGAGCCGATGAGAATATTTTGTGTTTGTTTTTGCATTTATTTTTTTGTTTCCCTCCATTTTAACTTTACCCAGCCATTATTTTTTGTTTCCCTCCATTTTAACTTTACAGCTTTCTAACTTTCTAAGTTACCTATTATAATACTTTTCCAATTAGCTTATAATTATGTATTATAGAAAGAGGTATTTGGTGTAGTGGTGCGCCCGGAGAGCATAATTGTTATTTATGTGAATACACGATTTAATGCATGATTATGTGGCATGCATGATTATATGATTGTATGGATATGATGGAATGCATGTTTATGAGTATTAAATATGCATGTGGGCCCTTCTCTACTTAGAAGGGCATATTTGTAATTTTGGCCCGTTGAGGGCATAAATGTAATTATTTCTGATTAATTGTTTAGACCACATTATTATGTGGATATATTTGCAGCTTGTGGCTCGAGGCGATCCTAGTTAGCGGTTTAGTGAAATAGTCACGACAAGGATTTATACCCGGCTCGGGATAGCCTGAGGGTATTTCTGGGAATTTGGGAAATATATTGGAGATTTTTAGACTTTGGGGAAAATAAATGGTGATTAATTAAATGACGGGATTTAAGTGGTAAATATTAGGGACACTTAAGGAATTAGCGTGAATTGGGAGTAAATGACCAAAATGCCCTTATACTGATTAAAAGACTTGGATTTAGTTGGGAGGGCAAAAGGGTCTTTTGATGTTTAAAAGGGGATAAGTGATATTCTGCTCATTTAGACTCTAGTGGAAGTTGTAGAAAGGGGTAGAAGTTGAAAAGGAAAGGGAAGAAAAAGAAGTGAAAAACAGAACACTCACTTACCTCTCTTTCTCTCCCTCACGATCACTTCCTCTCTCACTCTCCCTTGAGAATTTTTGAAGCTAAGAACTCAGAGGAAGTCTAGGCTTGATTTGGGGTGTTGATCCTTGGAGAAGCTAAGGGATTTCGTTGGAGTTAGCTACCAACTAAGGTAAGGTTTAAAGGTTTTGTCTGAATTTTCTGGGTTTGTGAGGTTGAATTCAAAATTTGGATTTTGGATGGAAATTTAAGGACTTGAGCTTGGGGATTTGAGGAATTAAAGTCTAGAAGGGCATTTAAGGCAACCTAGGGTCAAATCCACTCAGTTGAGATAATAATTTTTGACTTTGAAGTTCTGGGTTTCTGGTTTTCTGATGATGTTCTTGAGCTTTTGAGCTCAAGTTTAGTTTATGTGTTTGATGATGCTTTTAGCTAGGATTTTGATGTTGATGGGTTGATTTGGTTGATTTATAGTGAGTTATAAGGTCAATTTTTAGTTTAGTTGAAGTTTGGAATGGGTTGGTTGAGCTTTGGCTTGGGAAAGTTCGAGGGAAAAACCCATAACTTTTGCATGTTCTGGTTGTAGCACTATAGCACTAGGTGATGGATGCTCTAGCACTATGAGGGGTTTTCTTGGGGGGGGGGGGGGGGGGATTTTTTCTCCGTCTGTAGCACTGTAGAGCCCTTCTTGTTGCGTAGTAGCGCTACCTTGCCTCCAGAAATGGGTTTTGGGTATTTTTCTTAGGGTTTGTGCTTGGGGGCTCGGGGGTCGATTCCACCACCCCGTTTGGTGGAATTGGGCTTCTCGACAGCTTGGGATTGGTTCCAAAGTTGGATTATGGAATTTAATGTTAATGATAATTCTATTTTGCAATTGTGACTAGGTGTACGCTAGGGCTCGGACGGGATCAAGCTTGAGGGTCATCTCATTTAGCCAAAGCACTTGGAATCAAAAGTTAGAGAACTGCACCCTTTAATGTGGATAATTTGGGACTAAGAGTTTCCTATACTTATATGCAATATTATATGATGGTATTATGCCATGTGAGTATGAAATAAACGGCCTAAGAGTGCCATAATTAATATTGGCGCATAAGGATGCGGCTCGACCACTGGTAGCTGAGGTTAATTAAATAATCACTGAGCTTGGCCTAAGCGAGCCAGAGTCAATGGGCTAAACATTGGGCTCGGCCTAAGTGAGTCGAAGACATGGACTAAAACAGAGGGTGCGGCCTAAGGGCGTCGACCCTAGTTATTGAATGATATGTGTATTATGTTAATCTGATGATATGACATGTTAATTACTTGGTTAAAAGACCGTTGATTTGTCAAATACTATTGTTGATTATGTGAATGTTGTGGCCTGCTGAATATCTGATTATGCTTTGTGAGTTATTTGGTTATCGATATTGATTGTGCTATGATGTTATGGTTTTCTTGCTAGGCTTCGGCTCACGGGTGCTACGTGGTGCAGGTAAAGGCAAGGGTATGAGGGATCAACCATGGGATGGAGAGCTATAGGGGTGAGGTGTACATTGTCAGCTGCATGGCCACCACGGTCGAGGGTTTGTACAGGGACGGAGACTTAAAATGATTATTTTTCCATTAGAGTGGCCTTGTTGATTTGTAACTTTTAGGAATCTCGTAAATATGTTCTTTAAACCCTGTTTTTGGGATCCCGTGTACTAAACATTTATTTCAATGAAAATTATCTGTTTATGACCAAAATCTTTTAAACCTAACGTGTTTACGACTTTAGGATCACATTTTCATTTAAATGACTTGATTAGCAAGTCCTGCACTACTTTAAACTCACAGTGTAACGGTCTTGGTTATCCAGGGCGTTACAACTTGGTATCAGAGCGATCTAGGTTTAAGGGTTCCTGAAGACTGGTTGGACATGTACACTTGCCGCTAGAGATAAGCTTGACTCAAGGTTTTGTTATTGAATACATGAGATTATATGCTTAAGTACTTGAATAAAATATGAATACATTTATTTGTATGTTTAATAGGGAGCATGAGATTCTGATAGGGCCTAGCCCTTGACTGTTGTGTGATGATATTGAGGTGTGCTAATTAGCATTGCTAACACATGTGGATGATTATTTGGGTAATGATTTGTATATGGATTGCATGTTGTTAACTGTTTAGAATATACTCATATGTTTTATATGCTTATTAGTATATATAAAGCATGATGAATATGGTTGTATTTAGTAGAAATGAAATTTGATAACAAATGCATAGTAATATAGATTGGTGTTTGATATGCTTTATGTGTGCATGATTATTGTGGTTATTTGGACCTGCCTGTGGGATGGTTCTAGATATGAACATCAGGGTTGAGGGGTTTAGTTGGTGATGGCAGACTGATTCAGATTGTATGTGCTCGAAATGGTTAATTGGACCTGGTATTGTTCTAATGAGGGTTGCAGATGATAGCTAGGGTTGGAAACCTCCATTTGCCCCTGAAAGTCGCGGCAAGAGTTTGCCGGTAGGTGAGTAAGGCTGTGAGATCTGGTAGAAGAGATTAGATGGGTGAAACAACAAGTTTTGTTGGGAGAAAAGCTGCTTTGTATACCTTGACAGTAGGGGTATCAGTGCTGGTTTGACCTAAGGGTGGACAGAAATAAGAATTACGGTATGGAAGGCTTAGAAGGCATTATCCTCTGGGTTTGAGGGAGGTTTAGATTAACCTAAGAATTGATCAATGGATGGGTATAGTTACTCCCATCCTTGATTATATGAAAATGATAGGTCGTGACAGTGTGGCTGCGCTAAGTAGTTGTGGCAGAAGGATGCTCGAAAATGGTACTCAGACTTAAAATATTGTCATAATGGGTTGGGAGGATTTCAGGCAATGATTTGATAAAAGAGGTTATTATAATGTAGTTTGGGATGCGGAGACTGATAAGTCTATGTAGTTGGTTTAGAATGGTAAGACAACGACAAGGTATGTCGATAAGTTTGGTGGGTTGGTCAATCTGCTTTAAGAGTTGATAGAAGCGGAAGTAGAAAGGAATTATGATTCATTTAAGGATTGAACTTTGGGATGGCCCAAAGCAGCAAGGCCGCTCCAGTGCATGAGATTTCCATCTGTACTTGGGTAGTAGGGAGGGCCATGTTATTTAAGATATACAGAATGAGGTATGGAGCGTGAATGCCATAGGGCAAGAGATGCAAATGATAGTATTCCCATTTGTGGAATTTAGTAAGGATAGATTCTTGGTAATCGGAACAGAAGAACCCCTGACAGTTCTATGACTTCTAGTTTTGACAGGAGGGGGTTTAGTTTACAGGACAGGAGATGGATGGGTATAGTTAATCCCATCCTTGATTATATGAAGATGATGAGGCTTAATGAAGTATTTAGTCTGCATCAAGGGCAGGAGATGCCATCCGGAAAGAAGTCGGGTAAGGGTACGTTTTCTACATGGAATGGTTTAGTACGTTAGGTTAGACCGGGGATTGTCCAGGATTGGAGAATGGAAAAAAAAATGGAATGCCTCGTTTCACTCGAAGCCCAAGGCTAGTTCCTCGGAGGTGACCAATGTACTTGATAGTCCTTATTCTTGGTTATGTAATGAGTTGAAAGAGTTCGGTGTTGAGTATCTTCCAGGAGAAATTCAGACATGAAGTATATGTCTCAAGTTTATTGTACTAGGGGTTCGTAATGAAAGTGATTGAGCTCGTCATATGAGAGCCTTGTTATAAGCCTGAGTGAAAGCTAATTTGTTAAGAGACAACCATGGATTTCGAGGGACATCACTTGAAGTATATAATTTAGACTGAATGGAAATTGAAGTGGGCAGTAGGGATTCAGATGAGTATGTAAGGAGTTGTTGGATATGCTTCAGGGTTTAGCTATGGAAAAATTCGGTATAAGGGACAGTATGAAGAAAGGTATTAGTTTGACAGAAAGAATTGCTAGTTCAGTTGAAGAAGTAATTGATTTAGGGATGAATTAGAAGGAGCATTGTATCGTGGGATGCGTTGACATCGTCTATTTAGGATGAAGAGTTTAAATGCCCGGTTACAAGACAGGACAATGTCTTTAGGAATTGAAATTCGATCTAGTTATTACCAGCTGAGGATCAAGGAAAGAGACATTTCAGGAATTTCCACTTGTACCAAGTGGGGTGCGATGGATTATCAGTGAAGAATCTTAATTGATTTATGCTTCAACAACACAGGTAAGTTCGACAAGCAGAGAGTACATGAATGATATGGACAAGTCACATCCAGGTTCATCAAGGATGCGTTGTACTACTCCCCAGTTAGAAGCGGAATGCGAACGACTACTACACTAATGATACCAAGACTGAAGAAGAAAGGTCACAAGTAAGGCTCTAGAAGGTGTTAGTTTCGATATCGGCCAGAGTACTGAAGATCACACTACAGGAAGAGAAGGGATCAGGCATTAAAAGATTCAATCAGAAAGCCACAAAGAAATTATTGAAGAACATCTAAGGGATAAGAGGCACAATGAGACTGGTGAACATGTCATCTACTACCTGAAGCATCTTTGAAGACAGCTACACCAGAGATTGGACTGGTAGAGGAATCTAAAATTAGACTGAATGGATAATCTTGTACCAGATTTTCAGAAGACAGAATAAGGATTGGTTAACACCCTGCAGTATAGGAATCTGTGTGTAATGGATGGATGCGGAAGGGTAATTTGTAGAACCCTATCTTTCTTGAAAATATGAAACTGTAAGCGGTACATCTAAGGCTGGGACGTGCCCAGATATAGACTGAAGGGATGATGGTTAGAACCTTGTGGTAGGTGAGAGAATGGGAACATGGTCAGTATACAGGGAATATTAAGTTGATAGTGAATGCATAAGCGTAAGGGATTTGAGCGCTTGTTCATTCGTAGAGGTATAATCCTGAGATCAGGATCAGGTGAGAATTATTGTGTAATTCATGTTAGAAATCCTTGACTGTACAAGAGGAAAATTAATTTGGAAGCTAACCTCTTACTTGGGAGTTGAACAAAGTGATGATCAAGAACCAATATCCATTACCGAGGATTAACGATCTTTTTGATCAACTACAAGGAGCGTCACTATTTTCCAAAATAGACCTGCGATCAGGCTATCATCAGCTTAAGGTTAAGGAGACAGATATACCAAAGAGGGCCTTCAGAACGCGCTATGGTCACTACGAGTTCTTAGTGATGTCCTTCAAACTAACTGTTGACGGTGAGAACTTGTCAACTAAGTTGAGTTGGAAGAAATTATCAAGTAAGGATCGTCAATAAAAAAGCTATATAAATCTAAGTAATAACTCAAGAACGATGACAGAATAACAATGGAGAAATCAATCAATCTTTCATTCACTCTTAAGCCTTTGCTACAGTAAAACTTCCAACCCCCCCTCAGGTGGTGTTAGAGTTCATTTTATAGTAGGCTCTAATGGCCTTAGGTACATGGTGGTCCAGGAGACCAAGTGGTACATAAGTACTATGTCAGGGGAGTGGCTTCAGAGGTTGTGGTCGTACATCCAGTACAGGAGCAGGTGTCAAGAGGATGTCTCCACTACTTGTCTGTACCCATGCCTGATGAGTGGTGGCAGGCATAGTGGCGCAGGTGGTAGTGGTGTCGACTCTGACCCCGGGCCGTAGACGTACGGGCCACGCTCCTATTACAGTGCTCCCATTCCCCCACTAGTACGGGCGTCCATATTTCGACGTACAGGTTCTTAAGGGCCGTACCCATTATAAGGTCGTACAGGTACATTCCATTCAACTCGCACCCGAGCCCCTGAGCATCGGGGCCCCCAAGGCATAAGAAACGGGGCGCTTGGCGTGTGTAAAGATGATGGCGTGAGGTGAGGCTCTTGGGTCCTTGACAGATGGGTGCGCGGTGTGCTGACTTCCACGCGATCCCCTTGGTGTCAGGCATGGCCGAGCGAGGCCACCTGGTGCGCGAGGGTGTGTCCGAGCGAGGCCATCTAGTGCGCGCGCAGGCGTGGCCGAGCGAGGCCCTCTGATGCGCGTGCGGGCGTGGCCGATCGAGGTCCTCTGGTGCCCGCGGGCGTGGCCGAGCAAGGCCACCTGGTGCGAGCGGGTGTGGCCGAGCAAGGCCACCTGGTGCGAGAGGGCATGGCCGAGAGAGGCCCTCTGGTGCACGCGGGCGTGGCCGAGCGAGGCCCTCTGGTGCACGCGGGCGTGGCCGAGTGAGGCCCTCTGGTGCACGCGGGCGTGGCTGAGCGAGGCCCTTTGGTGCACGCGGGCGTGGCCGAGCGAGGCCCTCTGGTGCACGCGCAGGCGTGGCCGAGCGAGGCCCTCTGGTGCACGCGCAGGCGTGGCCGAGCAAGGCCCTCTGGTGCACGCACAGGCGTGGCTGAGCGAGGCCCTCTGGTGTGCATGCGGGCATGGCCGAGCGAGGCCCTCTGGTGCGCGCGGGCGTGGCCGAGCGAGGCCCTCTGGTGCGCGCGGGCGTGGCCAAGCGAGGCCACCTGGTGCGCGCGGGCGTGGCCGAGCGAGGCCCTCTGGTGCGCTCACGGGCGTGGCCGAGCGAGGCCCTCTGGCTTCTATGTCGTGTAAATGGGGGCTTCATGGCATTGATCTCATATTTTCCCTTGGTGAGATTTTGAGCCTCAACACTTCCACCCCAGCCTAGGAGAGTACCTTTAGGTGCTCTTGTAGACTATTCACCTTGGTTCATATAAATAGGCCTTCATACATGGCTTAATATATCCACCTTATTTCCTTGGCCTAATGGTTTGGAGAACCCTTCCTTTTTCAAGAGGTAAGGGGTTCAATCCCCCACAACCCCATTTTTCCATAGTTTCATTTGTTTTATTTTTTTCACTTCATTTCATTTTTTTTTTTTTACATATGAGCTAGTTTTATGGTGTGTCTATTTAGTGACTAACACATCCTTTTTGCCTATTTTTACAGACGTGCATTTTCTACCATTTTGGTGCTTTCAGCCCTCGTCCTCCTTTTTTGGTCTCGACAGCCCCCAATTTCAACATCTTGAGGTATGTTCTCTTTTTCCCTGGTTTTTGTTAGGTTCACATAAGCGTTACTCGGGATGGGGTATCTTGGCCTGAGCTTGTAGTGAGTTTGACCATATGCACGCCCCTCCTTTTTTTTTATAACCTGTAGTGGGCCATTTAGGGCATTTGCATCTAGAGATATTAAGCCTATTCCTTTGTGTTTTGTAGCCTTTCCCTCGTTTATACGTGAACCCCTTTTTGTTGTAGGGACAAGGTTTCATGGCCAGTGACGGCTCGTCCGACATACCCCCAGGGGCTGAGTTTATTGACCTGTCCTCAGACTCAGAGTCCCCTGAGGGGAACCCTTACCAGGACTATGACTCCTTAAGGCAGGCCCGCATTCGCCACCTTGAGTACATGGCCGAACTTAGGCGTAAAATTTGGGTGGTGGAGAGTGAAATTGACTCGATGTCGAGAGGGGACGGAGGACCTTCCCCCCCAGACCTTAGTGATCACGTAGCGAGCCTTAGGATGACCTTTTTTGAATTGTAGTGGGAGTTAGAGTTTATGGAGGGACACCTTCCGCTTCAAACTTCCAGCCCATCCTTGCTTGATGACTGTCAGGGGGCTGCTTCTGTTTCTCCTCAGCCCCTAGTCTCAGTTTTTCCTAGCTTAGCACTTCCGCAGTCACTCCCTCGATGGAAGACTCTTGCTAGGAAGAAAAAATGGAGGGTCAAGTGTTCTATCTCTTCCTCACATTTTTCTTTTGATTTTGCAGATATGCCGAAGGCACGCCGACAGGTATCTACCCAAGAGCAGGACGACGCCCCTTTACTAGCGTCCGAGCTGGTGTCGCGCGTGTCCGACAACAAACTGATGGACATCGTGAATGACTATCGCGTCCCTCCAGATTATGCTCTATACGCCCCTTTGGAGGCATGCCGGGCCGACCACCCTAGACTCGGTTTCGTGGCCCTCAGCGAGCAAATTCTAAAAGCGGGTGGTACCATTCCGCTGCACCCGTTCTTTGTTGCAGTCCTCAACTACTTCGACATTGCCCCACTTCAGCTGGCACCCAATGGCTGGCTGACTTTGAGCTGCCTTTTCATTGCATTTATGAAACTGTTGAAACGCGCCCCTACAGCCACCGAGGTACATTTCCTCTATAACCTCATGCCCCTCCACAATTCAAAAGGCTTTTACTATTTACAAAAAGCCAACAACGGGGCCTCTTTGATAGAGGGTTCGGTGTCTAACCCGGGGGCTTGGAAGCGGGACATTTTCTTCGTGGAAGGTCCACTCTCTGTCCGTGAGGGTTTCCGGACCACTCCCAGTAAGTAATCTGAGCATCACTTCCTCTTTTTTTTTTTCTTTTTTTTTTGTGCAACTTATGGTTTCGTGCCTTACGCTCACACTGACTATGGCTCGTATTGTGTAGAGCGATTTGCCGAACCCTCCGTCGTCGGGTTTGAAGCAAAAGACATGAGACGGTTCCTCAACGCTGAACCTGCCAGGAAAGAGGCGGCGCGCCTTTTCACCGTAAAGAATCTGAACCGCTACAAGCTATCTCCCGTCTCTGACCCCAAGTTGCTGTGGACCATCTCTGGGTCCACAAAGATGAAGGAGACCTTGGCTGAGCCTTGCCCAGATGACGATGAGGATGAGGAGGGGCCGAATGAAGCCCCCCTTGACCGCGGGGGATTCCACCAGCTGCCTCCATCTCCTGCTGGGTGTCCTCCATGTGCTCCTTATGATCCGGACATAGCCCCTCCCTCACAAGACCAGCAGGACATTTCGGGGTGTAGTATTTACCCTGACCGTGAGGGCCATGACGCCTTCCCTCAGGCTCCTCTCGACCTTGGATTGCCGGGGGTTGATTACGTCGGCCTTGCGAACCCCCCCTTTGGTCTATCAGAGCCTCGACTTTCCACTTTCACCGCGTCTTCTCCCGCATCGGCAAGTGGGTCGTCTGTCCCTATCCAGCCAGGTGCCCCTGGTATGGATGGGGAGCCCTGGGTGACTCGGATGGCAACGTCGTTTGGACAGCGATACATCCAGCTTGCCTCGAGCCTCCCCGTATCCGACTGGAATGGCCTTGGGAACGTGGCTCAGACGGACCTTGGGGAGAACCTAAGGCGCTCCATGGCTTGGGTGAGTCCCTGCTCCTCGCGCCGGCCCTATTATGTATAGGTGTTTATGCATATATTCTTTTTTTTTTCTTTGTCACTTATTGCTACTGTTGCTAACTCTCTTTTTGTGCAGACCTATACGTTGGCTATGCGGTTTGTCGACTCGTCTAACAACCTCTCCGCGTCTGCTGCTGAGAGGAACTGCCTTACAACCCGAGTGCAGGAGCTTGAGGGAGAGCTTAATGAAACCAATGCTAAGTTGTCAGAGGTCCAGACCAAATTTTCCAACTTGTCATCGAAGAGGAAGGAAGTTAGGGCCAAGACCAAGAGGCTTGAGGGCAAGGTTACTCGCTTGGAGTGTGAACTCCAGGAAGCCAAGGACGTTGCGGCCACCTCGCAGCAGAGAGTTACCCTGTTGGAGGCCGAAGTCGAGGCCCTCAGGGCCGAACTTCAGTCAACGCAGGAGAGGAGTGCTTCCTTGGAGGCAGAAAGGGCTGCTACCAAGCGCAGGTCCATAGACCATGCCCTCTACAATGTGTGGAGGCAGGATCCTAACATCGACTTCTCTTCTTTTGGCGAACATGACGTTGCTCGAGCGGCCCTGTGGAGCGCCCATGGTAGGAGGCCCTGAGGCAGTCTTGCTCTTTTTTTCTTTCTTTTAACTTTGTAATATCATTATCACTGCTACTTTTCTTTTGGTAACTCCTGTACTATCTCAAGAACTCTTCTTTTCTAATGTATAAATACATGTGTTGCTGTTTATTTCTTATTCTACTGCATTTGAGGCCCTTTTAAGCCTGTATGATGGGGTTTAGTTGGTTCCCCTCTTTTATCTACCAGGCTGGAGGTCCTTTGGAGCCCATGCGAAAGGGTTCACTGGGACCTCTTTTGGTGCCTCTTGGTTGCTTCTATAAGGATATTTTGACCCCTTGGGTCCTAGTTATCCTTTTATGTATTCTTATGCGCCCTTATTATTTCTTTGCGAGAAGCGTCCTTCTCGTCGTTATTCATAGTACTATTTTTGCAAGGGTCTCCTTTGGGACCCTTTTTGGCTAGACAGCTTGGTGGCCGCTCTAGACTTATTATTGTCGTTACCATATATTGGCTAGACTTATTATTGGTTAGACGGCTTGGTGGCCGCCCTAGACTTATTATTGGCTAGGCGGCTTGGTGGCCGCTCTAGACTTATTACTGTCGTTACCATATATTTTTCATAAGTCCCTATGGCCTCCTCGATGTTCACAAGGGTAGCTAATCCTTGTGATCCCAGGAGATGCCTTGCAAGGACTTTGCTTAAGGCCCTGATATAGGGGGTCCCTCTGGGATCCCCGTTAAAGGGTCCTTTTTAGGGTCCTCTGGGTAGAGGGTCCCTTTTAGGGGCCTCCTCTTTTAGGAGGGCAAGGGGTCCTCTTGGTAGAGGGTCCCTTTTAGGGGCCTCCTTTTTAGGAGGGCAAGGGGTCCTCTTGGCAGAGGGTCCCTTTTAGAGGCCTCCTTTTTAGGAGGGCTAGGGGTCCTTTTTAGGATCCTCCGTTATAGGGCCCTTTTTAAGTACCCCTTACTAGCCGCATGTTATTGCCTCTTGTCCTGCCCCCCAAGTGTTTGATGAAATTTATTTCGGCAGGCACTTTGGCTGATGCCCGCGTAGCGAAGAAACATAACACATGAAGTTGCAAACAATTTCATTTATAACACGCGGTCTACGACCGACTTTGTAAATAAAAAAGGGGGGTTACATCTAACACGGAGGTTACCTAGGTAACCTCTTTGATTCTTACTTGCTTAAGCTAAAATAACGAAGGACAGATTAAACATATGTTCTTTTGGCACTGAGAGCCGAAGCCTTGTTGGTAGCACTTCTCGAGAGGCTCTGTGACCTGTGGGTCCAATCTTGTGCGGATCTAACTTGTGTGGGTCGCTTCTTCATACACAGCCGTTGTCATTGGCATAAATGGTTTGGTGGATGCGCGGAGGGACATGTTATAGCATTCCCTCGCTTCCTTCTGCTCCCCTTTCACGCATGCTACTCCCCCAGGGTAGGGAATTTCATAGCTAGGTGATACACAGAAGTTATCGCCTTCAATTCTCTCAGAGAGGGTCTCCCTAATACCGCATTGAAGGCCGAGGTGCAATCTACCACGACAAAGTTAGCCATTACGGTGGTTTGCCTGGGTTGCTCCCCCATGGTGAGGGCTAATTCGATTGTCCCTAGGGGTTGCATCGAATCTCCCGTAAACCCATACAAAATCGTAGTGCAAGGCTTTAGGTGACGGAGGCTTAATCCCATCTTTTCCAGCGCCTGTCGATACAAGATGTCCACAGAGCTCCCATTGTCCACCATGACCCGATGTACCCTCATGTTAGCAAGCTGGGCGGTTAGCACCAGGGGGTCATTATGAGGGAAATTCACCCCCTGCGTATCTTCTTCAGTGAAAATTATTGGGTCGTTCTCGCCCTTGAAGCTCTTCGGGGGGCGTTGCTCCAAACTCAAAATGCAATGTGGTGGACTTCGTCGGGCCTCCTTGGCATACCTGTCTCGCCCTTTCCTAGAATCGCCTCCAAATCCTGGTCCTCCAAAGATGGTCCTGACCTCTCCTTGCACTTCCGGGGCCACCTCACGTGCCCGCGATGGGGACACTCCTCCTTCTGGCCTCTGGTTATCCTTTCGCACATACCTGCCCAAATGTCCCCTCCGGATGAGTTCCTCCATTTCTTCCTTCAAATGGATACACTCGGCCGTGGTGTGTCCAGTATCCTTGTGGTACTGGTAGTATGTACTAGGATCCCTTTTGGACCGGTCCTTTTTCATTGGTGGGGGCCTTTTGAAAGGGACTCGATTTTCGTTGGTGAGGTAAATGTGCTCCCGGGTATCTGTGAGGTTCGTGTAATAAGTATAAGCCGCTTGCCTATGATCATTCCCCTGTTTGGTTTTCCTCTGCTGGTCATCTCTTGATCCATCGTACGCCCTTCTCTTCTTTGTTACACGCGACCCGTCGTTAGCTGGGGGCTTCGCGTGGGGCTCCTCCTTTCCTGCCTTTAGGTTTGCGTGGCCATCCTCCACACGAATATACTTCTGCACTCTTTTGTAGAAGTCATCTAAGTCGGTTACTTCCCTCTTCAACATGTTGTCCCACAGCTTGCTTCCTGGGAGCACTCCAGCTGTAATGGCCATTTTTAACTCTCGGCGGGTTAGGCTCCCCACTTTCGCGGCCTCCATATTGAACTGGTGAATGTAGCTCTTCAGGCTCTCATTCTCCCCTTGCTTCACGTTGGCTAGGCTGGTACCTGGCATCGTGTAGTCCCGCACGGCATGGTGCTGTTGGAAGAATTCATCAGAAAACTGCTGCCAGGACCTGATGGACCCCGGCCTCAACCTTTTGAACCATTTGTAGGCGGGTCCTTTCAGGGTGACAGCGAAGCAATGGCACCTGGCACCGCTTTCAATCCCTCTCAGTTTCATCAGATCGTTAAACGCATCCAGGTGGTACTTTGGATCCGTGTTTCCTTCCTAGGGGGTCATATTGGGCTCCTTAAAGTTTGTAGGGAGCCGGATGGCCTGAATCTCCCTCACGAAGGGCGACTCATGGTCGAATTCTTCCTCAGAGGCCTGGTCGCCTGATGCGGTGACGATCTTGCTTCGCAGGCTCCTCATTTCCGTGTCCAGGTCCTGCCTCCTCTTGTTTAGAGAGTCCCTCAAAGCGGACGGGCTAGGATTCGCCTTTCCCTTTCCATCTCGGGGCGCCACAGGGGGCGTGGTCCCTTTACCCACCCTCTTTTTATTGAGCTCCTCCCGTAAGTCTGAGGGTACTCTTTTAGAGGTGACCTCGTCCTCATTGCGAGGGGCAGCGTTGGTCCTTGCCGCTGGTTTCTGGGCTTGCTTAGGCGGTTCAGGGTGCTCACATTGCTTCATTCGGGGGGTGTTACTAGTTGAATGCCGGGTTCTCCCATCATCTACCGGTACAGTGGTCTCCACCCCATCCTTGCCCTTCTCCTTCCTCTTAGGCAAGGTCACGCTCGACTTACCCTACAACAGGCCGTTCAGGACCTCTTGCATGTTCTCCAAGGTGGTTTCCAACCTTTGGTTCTTACGGTGGAGCTCACGTATTTCCTCTTCATAAAACTGAGATTTCGAACTCGAGCTCACGAAATGGACCCGAGGGTGCTTATCATGCCTACGGGCAGAAGGGCCCAGGTCCTGCCGGCCGGAGTTCGGTACATGCGGTGGTTTTGGAGGAGGTAACTCAGTAACATTTTCCGGTGGTGCTCTTGGAGGACTTTCTCAAGGTGGAGCGGCCGGTGACGAGGCCACTCTATCACCTCCGTGAACCTCAGGGTCCTTCGGGGGCTCCACGTCTCTGGGTGGAGGAGCGTCCTTCATGGAGGCCTTCAGCTGGACTCCGTTTAGGTGAACCTCTACCTCTCGTGGCTCCCTCAGTCGCTTTGAACGTCTTGGCATTTTCTTCTTGCCGGAAACAATGGCAGAACAGTAACTTGAAACTAACGTTCCCGCAGACGGCGCCAAACTGTTGACGGTGAGAACTCGTCAACTAAGTTGAGTTGGAAGAAATTATCAAGTAAGGATGGTCAATAAAAAAGCTATATAAATCTAAGTAATAACTCAAAAACAATGACAGAATAACAATGGAGAAATCAATCAATCTTTCATTCACTCTTAAGCCTTTGCTACAGTAAAACTTCCAACCCCCCCTCAGGTGGTGTTAAAGTTCATTTTATAGTAGGCTCTAATGGCCTTAGGTACATGGTGGTCCAGGAGACCAAGTGGTACATAAGTACTATGTCAGGGGAGTGGCTTCAGAGGTTGTGGTCGTACATCCAGTACAGGAGCAGGTGTCAGGAGGATGTCTCCACTACTTGTCTGTACCCATGCCTGATGAGTGGTGGCAGGCATAGTGGCGCAGGTGGTAGTGGTGTCGACTCTGACCCCAGGTCGTAGACGTACGGGCCACGCTCCTATTACAGTGCTCCCATTCCCCCACTAGTACGGGCGTCCGTATTTCGACGTGCAGGGTCTTAAGGGTCGTACCCATTATAAGTTCGTACAGGTACATTCCATTCAACTCGCACCCGGGCCCCTGAGCATCGGGGCCCCCAAGGCATAAGGAACGGGGCGCTTGGCGTGCGTAAAGGTGATGGCGTGAGGTGAGGCTCTCGGGTCCTTGACAGATGGGTGCGCGGTGTGATGACTTCCACGCGAGCCCCTTGGTGTCAGGCGTGGCCGAGCGAGGCCACCTGGTGCGCGCGAGCATGGCCGAGCGAGGCCATCTAGTGTGCGCGCGGGCGTGGCCGAGCGAGGCCCTCTGGTGCTCACGGGCGTGGCCGAGCGAGGCCACCTGGTGCGCGCGGGCGTGGCCGAGCGAGGCCCTCTGATGCGCGCAGGCGTGGCCGAGCGAGGCCCTCTGGTGCGCTCGCGGGCGTGGCCGAGCGAGGCCCTCTGGTGCGCGTGCGGGCGTGGCCGAGCGAGGCCCTCTGGTATGCACGGGTGTGGCCGAGCGAGGCCACCTAGTGCGCGCGGGCGTTGCCGAGCAAGGCCACCTGGTGCGCGCGGGCGTGGCCGAGCGAGGCCCTCTAGTGCGCGCGCGGGCGTGGCTGAGCAAGGCCCTCTAGCTTCTATGTCGTGTAAATGGGGGCTTCATGGCATTGATCTCATATTTTCCCTTGGTGAGATTTTGAGCCTCAACACTAACCAATGCACCTACAGCATTTATGGATCTCATGATTCGCGTATTTAGTGACTATTTGGATAAGTTTGTCATTGTGTTCATTGACGATATTCTAATATACTAAAATAGACAGGAAGAGCATGCAACGCATCTGGAACTGGTCCTCCAGTGTCTGCAAGACGAAAAGCTTTACGCTAAGTTTTCGAAGTGCGAATCCTGGCTAGAGAAAGTAAGTTTTATGGGGTACATAGTGTCGGGAGATGGAATTTTAGTAGATCCCGCCAAAATAGAAGTTGTTAAGCAGTGGAAACCTCTAAAAAAATGCTCATGAGGTTAGAAGTTTTCTTGGGTTAGCGGGATATTACCGGCGATTTGTGGAAGGATTTTTCAAAATAGTCACACTAATGATTGCCCTCACCCGCAAAAACATCAAATATGAATGGACTGACAAGTGTGAGAGTAGTTTTCAGGAGCTGAAAACAAGATTGACGATTACCCCAGTGCTGACAATCCTTAATGGCACAGAAAGATATACTATTTATAGCGATGCCTCAGGCCGAGGGTTGGGAGCAGTGCTGATGCAACACGGAAAATTAATTTCTTATGCTTCTCGACATCTAAAGGATAATGAGAAGAATTATCCCACTCATGACTTGGAGCTTGCAGGTTTTTGCACTATAAATATGGAGGCACTACCTGTACAGGATACACTGCGACATCTACACTAATCACAAAAGCCTGAAGTATTTCTTCACTCAGAAGGAATTGAATATGAGACAGCGTCGATGGTTGGAACTATTTAACGACTATGATTGCGACATTCTGTACCACCCGCGAAAAGCAAAAAAGGTGGCAGATGCATTGAGTCGACAACCAAGTGCTTACGTGATGACAGTGAAGGAGATTTCCCCGTAGTTACAAGCTGACCTTGCTACCTTGGATTTAGAGATAGTAGTTGGTCAATTGGCTAACCTCTCTATCAAGCCTATCATTATGGAAGCTATAAAAGGAGGGCAGTTAGTCGATCATTGGGTTCAAGGACTAATGTACGAAGTGAGGAACGAGGGGCGACCAGGATTCCATATCTCCGAAGTTGGAGTATTGGGGTTTAAGGGCAGAATATGTGTTCCGGACAAAGACGAGAACAACAAGCAGATCTTTTTCGAGGGACGTAATGCTCCTTATGCCATGCATTCGGGTACCACGAAAATGTACCAAGACTTGAAGAAGTACTTTTGGTGGCCTGGGATGAAAATGGACACGGCAGAATATGTGGCACACTCCTTGACTTGTCAGCAGACAAAGGCCAAGCATTAACGGCCAGCCGGATTGTTCCAACCCTTAGAAATTCCAGAATGGAAGTGGGAGATGGACACTATGGACTTTGTTACAGGTCTACCAACCACTCCCAAGGGGCACGATGCCATTTGGGTTATCGTAGATAGGCTGACTAAGTCTGCTCATTTCTTGCCGATCAAGGTAACTTATGGGGTACATAAGTTAGCAGACATTTACATTGCAAAAATAATGAGATTGCGTGGTGTACCCAACTCCATTGTATCAGATCGCGACGGACGTTTTACCTCGACATTCTGGAATAGAATCCAAACGAGGTTGGGTACTAAACTGAATTTCAGCACTTCTTTCCACCCACAAACAGACAGTCAAAGTGAACGAACAATTCAGACCCTGGAAGATATGCTAAGAGCTTGTGTGCTCGACTTTCAAGGCTCATGGAATGAGAAGCTTCCACCGATAGAGTTCTCTTACAATAACAGCTATCATGATTCCATCAAGATAGCTTCGTATGACGCTTTGTACGAAAGGAAATGTCGATCTCCGATTATTTGGCATGAGACTGGTGAAAGAAAGTTTCTTGGATCGAATGAGGTTGATCAGATTACCTAGGATATCCGACAGATAAGGCAACGCTTGCAAACATTAGTTGATCGACAACGCAAATATGCCAACCAACGTAGAAGACCCCTGGTGTTTGAGGTTGGCGATAATGTGTTGCTGAAGGTAGCTCAGCTACAAGGGGCTATGCAATTCGGGAAGAAAGGAAAGCTTAGCCCAAGGTTCGTTGGACCTTTCGAAATCATAGAGAGGATCGGGGAAGTTGCTGAGTATTGATCCTCAACTCCTCTATGAGGAAAAAATCGGTGATGATTCTAGACAGAAAGGAAAAAGTGTTGAGGAACAAGACATTGATGTTGGTAAAGGTGCAGTGGTGTAACCATGGCATTGAAGAGGCAACCTGGGAAACAGAAGACAAGATGAGGGAGTTGTATCCTCGTTTGTTTTATGTTTCGCGGACGAAACCTCTATAAATTGTAGGTTTTGTAACGTCCTGCATTTTTGGGTACCTTTAAACGACTCGGGTCGGGATTTTTTCCCCAAGTTAAGAATATTATTTTTAATAATATTATATTTTGTTTCGAATTTATTTCCATGAGTTATTGCTAGCCAAATTATGAATTTTGTGATTTAAAATTCAAGATAAGACTTTCGGTCTTGGACCGACTCAAAAACCCTGATCGAGTAAGACTCTCAAAAAATAAAATGAAAAGCTATGGAAAATATATTTTGGGCATAAAATACATTCATAAAAATTAAATTTTGGTCAAAAATAATAAACCTAAGGGAAAATGGAAATTTTAGGGCATTTTGTGTTAAATGCATAATTTTACCGAAATGGGGAATTTTATTCCATAAATGGACCTTAGGTTAAATTTTATTGTGTGATTAATTAAATTAAATTTGAGAGACATTTATTTTAATTATTATGTGTTAAGTTTTGTTTTTAAAACTTAATAAGAGTAAAAAATGTATAGAAAGTCAAATTGGGTTTTTCTTCTTATGTAATATTTATTAACCATTACAAAAAATATATATATATAAAACATACATAAAATAAAATGGGTGGCCGGCCATGTGATGTTTTAAAAGGGTGTGAAGAAAATTAATTAACTTTTAAATCCCATTTTAAGTTTAGGGTTAATAGTCAAGTGGGTAGTAAAAACACTTTAGTGTTTTAGATATTAAAGAGTTGTGGAAACTCTTCTAACACTCCCCAAAACCGACCCCCACTCTCTCTCATCCGCTCTCATCTTTTCTTTTTTAAAACTCTCTCAAGTTTTCTCTCAATCTTCAACCTCAAGAACACTAAGGAGGCTTGCAAGCTAAGCCTTGGTCTAGGAAGGATTTTTTTCCCTAAGGTAAAATTTCAATGAACTAGACTTTTGTAAAGTTTTAACCATAGATTTTTAAATAGCTAATTATCTATGTTGTTGGAGGGATTTGGTTACGGTATTTGAAAGGTTTTGAAGGAACCAAAGCTAATAGGAAGATCCAAACCTTAAGCAAGAATAACAAAGAGGTAAAAAGTTTACTTTTTATGATTTTATTGTAGGATTTTTATTGTTAAGCATTATTTTGTATATTTAATTCTTAAAGTTTCTTATTGGTGATGTAATAAGGTTATGGTAGTTTTTTATAATTTTTATGATGCTTGTGTGTTGATTTTTGAAAATAGGGACCAAAACCCCCAAGGGTTTTGCTAGAAACCTTAAAACAAAACACATGTTTTGAGCTGTGACTTTCAAGGGGTCAACCATCCACTGTATATTGATTTTGTAAAAATTTAATTATACTGTGATGTTGTTGAGATTGAGTTCATAAAATTGAGCTTTTGAAACACTCAAAAATGTTTAAAAATGAGTGAGTTATGCTATTTCAAAGTTTAGGTAAAAAACTGTTTTTTTCGTATTCTTAATTTCGGAACCACGTTTGGACAGCCACTGTATAGGGAAAATGAAACCAGTTTTTTCTAAAATTTGGTGGGCTTATTATTGGCATAACCTATTATTCCACTGTAAAATTTGGTAAGAAAATACTTAATGGTTTGAAAGTTATTAACTGTTAATGTTTGGAAAAAAATAAGGACTTGAAAATAATGTCATTTTTACCTCTTTGTTGGAAAATAATTTCACCAATAAAAAATGCTCATTTTCACCTAAGATTTTACAGAGACCTAAATAGCATACCAAAAATAGAATTGGGAAATTTTTGTAACAATTGGGTAAGTAAATTTAATGTTATGAACTAACAAAGTATGTAGTTAAAAATGTGAAAAATAGATTTTTCACACTTAGTGTAAAAAAATGAGATTTTGGAACTTAAGGTAAAAAGTAAAACTTTGCTTATTGCAAGATATAAACTTGGTAAGTCTTAAAAACATATTTTCACTAAAATTTACCACTTGGAGTTGCGTGTGAATTATTTTTATTAAATAATTTTTATTCTTTTTAAAAATAAAATATTTAATTGATTATTAGTTAATAAATTAAAAGAGGGTTTAAAACCCTATATTTTGAGAAAATGATCAAGTGAATTATTTTTCTAGTAAGTAAACTTGATTAATTGATTTTGAAAAATTAACTAGTCAAGAAGGGAAATTTTTAACAGTTCTCCTAATTAAGACAAATTAGGCAATTTTCTTAAAATGGTTTTTAGAGATTAAAACCTTAAGAAAAAAATTAAAGGAAAATTAAGAGTTTATTTTCTTGAAAAACAATTTAGGAATTTAATTAGTATTTTCTGGATATAATACCGGGTAAAATCTTTTATATATTTTAACCGACTTGTTGAAATTATTGATCAATAGCCATGTGTTTATATAACAAGATTTTTAGCGAACTGTGGGAAAATACTATTGTGATACCCGAGCCTAGGTATCGAGACCATAAGATAGGTCTCCCCGAGACTTAGTGTTTAGTCTCAAATATTTTGTATGAATTTCGTTAATGGGTTTAAAACCAAATAAGGATCATAAATCCTTACAAATGATATTTATTAAAATGACCAAACTGCCCAAAATAATAATAATGAATTATGAGTGTCATAATTAATCTGAGTATACTGTATGGATAACTACAGTATTGGCTAGCGTAACTGGGCTGAACGTTGGAGGGTGAAAACCTGCTGAGTGCTAAGGACTCCAAGTAAGTCAACTTGTATTGTGTGACTGCAACATGAAACGACTATGTATTGTATGTTAGTATAGAGACACATACACATATATACACTGTCGTAGAAAGTTGCTTAGAGACGTTAGTCTAGTGAGTGTTGATTTAGAAAATATGAACAGTAGATATCTGTCATATCCTAGATGGCTGATCCCCGTCACACTGCTTGATTTTATTATGTCCAGCTCATTACCACAACGAGTGGCCAAGAGGTGAGGATTACTGGTTAAACCTAGGGGCGACAAAATTAATGGGACCTAGGGGCACTCATGCTTACTTAATCAGTGAACGGTTATAACCCGAGCAAGTGCTCTAATAAGTTATTCCCGGATAGCAGTCGTGAATATTGGCCATTCAGTGAGAGTGCCTAGAGATACTAGGGGTTGCCAAGTTTGAGTGAGGCTGAACACCCTAGGGGCAACTGCTCATCAGCACCAATGATTAACATAGAAGTCTCTGTAAAATCGTGTAAATTTGATTTACTCTTAAATGTAGTAACGATGCCCTAGGTAACACGATAGTTACCCTTTATGGGGATATTTATTGGCTAGATCTTAGTGTTGAGACTCGATTCTCTCTTACAGATTAGCATTTATGTTGGAGGCCGTGTTACGCCCAAATTTTTGGAAATTGTCAAGCATTGGTCTCGAATTATATTGTGATATATTATATCTGCTTGCTCTATGATTTTCTGAGAGCAGGTATATATTTGTTGATAAGATATAGTTGTGATATAATATATCTGCTTGCTCTAGGATTTTCTGAGTGCAGGGATATATTTGTTGATAAGATATTGTTGTGATATAATATATCTGCTTGTTATGGGATTTTTCTGAGTGCAGGAATTTATCTGTTTATAGGAAATAATTTATCATTGGTTATCAGGCATTACCATAAGTTTGCCAGGACGCTTTTGCATTCTTGAAATTGATTGTGTAGGGTCCGGATGGATCCGGAACCCTAATTCTCTGCATGCTTTTGTTTTAAAGTTGAACTTACTAAGCGTTTTCGCTTACCTAGTTGTTTCTTGTTGAAGGTAAGAACAAGGGAAAGGCAGAGCAGTGAGCGCTGGAGTCTACCTTGCAAATGTACATATGGACTGACCTTTTGGGAAGCCGTTTTATTTTTGGAAATGTTGTGTAATTTTCCTAAACTAGGCTCACACTACTCTTTATAAAATATGTTTGTAATTAAATGTTAAGTTTGGCCATACGACTTTTAAAAAAAAAATTATACGGGTTTTTGAAACAATTTGTTAAATGAAAACATTTATATTTCCGCATTATCGAGTCTTGGAGTAAGTATTTTCCTTTGATAGAGTTTTCCTACAACAACAGTTATCAGTCGACTATTGGGGTGACTCCTTATGAGATGTTGTACGGTAGGAAATGTAGATCTCCCATTCATTGGGATGAGACAGGAGAAAGGAGATACTTGGGTCCTGGCGCAATTTAGAGGACCAATGAGGCTATTGAGAAGATCAAAGCTCGGATGCTCACTTCTCAAAGCAGACAGAAAAGTTATGCTGATCCCAAACGTAGGAATGTGAAGTTCCAAGTGGGAGACTATGTCTTCCTTAGAGTCTCACCAGGGAAGGGGTGAGGAGATTTGGGAAGAAGGGCAAGTCGAGCCCTAGATTTGTAGGACCATTTGAGATCCTAGAGAGAATTGGTCAGGTGGCCTATAGGATGGCCTTACCACCGGCACTAGCAGTTGTACATAATGTATTTGTTATTTCATCAAGGGTTGAGATTTACTTGGCAACATACCAGGAGGTACCATACCAAACACCACCACCCTTGTGCTTAGAAGGAAAGAGGGACAAGAACAAGTTTTGTCATTTCGATAATGACTATGGGCACGACACAAATGAGTGCAAACAGTTGAAGGATGAGATAGAGTTTCTCCTCCGATTAGGACCGAAACCCCAAGCAGGAATCCAGAGTTCCGAAGGCAAATGAGTCCACCACTGGAGCCAGTGGCCGTGGACTTTACATTGGATACCATATGTGGGGGGCCCCACATAGCAAGCAACAGTAACAATGCTCGTAAGAGATATACAAGGACCCTAAGACATGAGGTAGGGGAGTCTTCCCAGTGAATGGCAGGTAAGGAGCGGTCTCCAAAAAGTCCAAAGTATGAAAGTGAAACTCTCACTTTTACAGAGGATGATGCTATCCACGTGAGGTACCCCCACAATGACCCTATGTTCCTTACAATTCAAATCGCCAATGCCCGAGTGAAGAGATTCTTGATGGATACGAGAAGCTCAGTAGATATCATCTACAAATCATCCCTCGAGAAGATGAAGCTCACAGTCAAGGACCTAACACCTTGTTCCCAAGTGATATATGGGTTCAAGGGAGAATGCCTAGCACCAGCAGTAAATATCAGACTACCGGTCACGGTGGGGGATGCCCCTAAGCACGAGACTGTGATGACAGAGTTCCTAGTGGTAGATTGCTCATCGACTTACAATGTAATTCTTGGGAGACCCCTCTTGATGGCATTACACGCAGCAGTGTCTATCTGGCATCTGTTTTGAAGTTCCCCACAAGCGCAGGGCAAGGATGCGTACAGGGTAACCAAAGGGAGGCGTGGGGAATGTTTTAATGCATTAGTGGTAAAGGCGAAGAAAGGACCATGTTTAAACAACATGGAAGTAACCTGCTGTGAAGAGAATAAAGGAACCGATGAGGTTGTCAACATGGAAGTTGACATTGAAAGAAACACTCTACTAGAGACGGAGGCTCCTTTTAACAAAGATTTTTTATTATAGCAAGTTTCCCTAAGCAAGGGAAACAACATTGATCCTCGGTTTGGGGATGAGGTCATGGTGGTAGGACAAGTCGAAGATCTTGACAAAGTCCTATAGATGAGGAGGACCCGACTAGAGTAATCAAAGTTGGGAAGGAGCTAAAGGTGGAAATTAAGGCACAGTTGGTAGAATTTTTTAAGAAAAACCAGGACGTTTTTGCCTGGTCACATAAGAACATGGTTGGAATTTCTCTGTCCATAATAAACCATGTCTTCAATGTGGACAAAAACTACCCACCAGCATAGTAAAAAAGGAGACTTCTTGGCAAAGACTGGTCTCAAGCCCAGACTGAGGAGTTCGAGCAGCTCAAAGGAAACAGTTTTATAAGAGAGGCCTATTGCCCAGATTGGGTATCAAACCCCGTGTTGGTCCCAAAACCAAACGGGAAGTGGAGGACATGTGTGGACTTCATAGATCTGAACAAGGCCTGCCCCTAAGACTGCTTCCCACTACCCAGAATAGACAAACTAGTCAATGCAACTGAAGGATAGGAAATAATCGCATTCATGGATGCATATTCTGGGTATAATTAAATAAGTATGCACCCTTTCGATGAGGAACATACCAGCTTCCGGACAGACAAAGGATTGTACTGTTATAAGGTAATGCCATTTGGCTTGAAGAGCGCAAGAGCCACCTACCAGCGTTTAATGAATGGCATGTTCCGAGACTTGATCGACAAAAATATGGAGGTTGTTGACCCAGAATTTGGCCAACTGACACGGATTCAAATTCGCTTGATGCGGACAAACACGTTGGAAAGAATGTGGTGACGAAATAATAAAGACCACAAGAGTTTATAGTGGTTCGGCCCAAGAATCTGGTAATAACCTACGTCCACTCGAATTGTTATTGATATAGAATTCAAAGGAGTGATCAAAGAACTAGGGTTCAATGAGTTTCACCAACCTCTGAAGAACAAGACAATATATCAAATGATCAGAAAGCGAAAAAGAAGAAGAAGCCCCCTTTCCCTTGAGCTCTCTTTCTCTATTTATAGGCTCAGGAGGATTTACATTAATTTGTTACAGATATTGTTTCCTAAATAATCGGATACTCAGGAAATCATGGGAGATCATTTCGGATATTATCATAACTGCATAAGATCTTCTCCGCGTATAGCATGCGTATGACCAGGCTGGTCGTATGAAGAGATCGAACGTTGCGACAATAGAAGTCTTCCTGGTCGATAGTCGAGAACGAATTCTGCCAGATGTCAGCCACGTGTGTTAAATGTTTGCCATGACATTCATGCCTGTTTTTTGGATAACATTTGCCCCCCAAGTTTGTTTAGTGCGACCAGCAATAAAGAAACTTTAAGGAAACAACCGTTCATATCCCCACGATGTCTGTCAGGATCCCCGTGCGTTTTTGAAAGCCGTGACATAATTATGTCTAATCAAGCTTTTCCAGTTTTCAAAAAGGCAATTTGACGGCTTATACACTTCCCCACGTTTCGAGAATTAAAAGTAATGATTGCTACTTTTTGGCCATACCTCGGTCCCCATAAATACCTTCTTTTTCTTCTTTAAATTTTTTTTTTCTTATCGTCTTTGTCAAGAACCTCAAGAACCTTGTCTTCAGAATATAGAGCTTCGAAACCAATCAGTCGCCTTGCCGAAGATCTTTCTGACTCAAATTTTTCATTCTCTTCCGAATCTCCATCTTCGCTCAGGTAATCACTCTGTCATTTTAAACTTTTCATTATGCCATGCACGCTGTTTCTATGCTCTGTGATTTCTGTGTTCTTGAGTAGGGTTTTATGAGGATCTTTTTGTATAATCCTTCCATTGCATGGTAAGAGGGCGTCTTTATGCTTTGTATAGGTTTGGACTTAGTTTGATAGTTAGGATCATAGGCTTAGGGCGTAAGATCGACGTAAGAATTCAATCTTTAAGCTAGGTGAAAAAACTGGGTATTTTCCTGCCCTCTAGGAGTCAAAACAGTTCTCTTTCAGAAAACGGTTTTTTTCCTCTTTGATCCGTTTTTCAAACCATTAGTGCCGAATCGTAGTGTAGGAGTAGGATGCTGCTAGTTTTTTAGACACAAGCAACGTTATCCCAATCTTCCACACTACTTTGCAGACTGTGTCTTGTCTCCTCCATTGTCTGTTTGCAATTCGTATGCAAGACCCTTGGGGAGGAGAAAGACCTATTGAAGATGACCTCTTGGCCCAACTACTTGAAGGTGAAGAGAACCCATCTACTTTGATACCAGAAATCCCTTTTTCTCGCCCTAGCTTGAACCGTCCTCCAATCCCCAGTCAAAGAATGGCCCGAACAAAAACAAAAGCTCAAAAAAGGAAAAATCCTAACTCTTCAGGCCAGCCCGCTGCTGATGCCCCCTCGACCAGTGGTCGAGGCAAATTCGCTCTAGAGACCAATGTCCAAGGGCATGCCCACCCTCGCCATGTTGACCAGCCAGTCGTTGCGTGGCACGTCGTCCCTCAAAGTACGGTGACACTGCGTATGATTGCTAATTATTTAAACAGATACAATCTGACGGGTGTGACCTTAGTTAAACCATCTATCGACCAGTGAGCCAACCTGTCAGACGGGGCTTACAGTTCCTGGTCAAGGTTCCACATTGAGGCAGGTGCCACCCTGCCTTTCCACTCGTTTTTTCAAGGGGTGGCTAATTACTTTGGAGTAGCCCCCTTTCAGATCACCCCGAGCGGATATAGAATGCCGGCCACACACTATATCCTTTATAAGCTCAAAAAAGGGCCAGTACCTTCCCCCCACGAGGTCAATTTTCTTTTTGACCTTAAGTCCAACCCCAACCAAGATGGTACGGGGTTTTTTCACTTCTGCCATCAGGAATTCGGAAGCACTTTTTTGTCCGACACCACCCATATCTCTAATGTGGGGAAGTATCACCATGAATACTTCCTCACTCCTAACCGTGCTGCGGACAACCTGGCCTTCACCCGAGGAGGTAAAAAATTCTTACGCGAGTAGCTTCTACACTTAGTGTTTTTATGTTGCCGTGTCTTGACATTCCACTGTGTTCCAGGCCCATGGTTACATCCAGTCCCTACTCCAGGGATGGAGTCAAGGGCAACACTCTTAGCCAGCATGCCAAATGCTGATAAGAGTGTAAAAAACTTAGTCAACGAGGCTAACCTTAGGCTGGTCGGCCTTTGGGGCTCCCAATCTGTGACGAATGAACCCTCAGCGGGCGGTGTCCAAGCCGACGCGGAACCTGAGCAGGAACCCAAGCAGCAACCCCAGGCACCCCCTCTACGGAGGAGGACAACTGGGGTTACGATCAGGGATCCTGCCGTCCCCCATCGAGCAGAGAAAACCTCAGTCCCCGAGGGCAAGGGGAAACAACAGGCGGTCGAGCCTATCGAACTTTCTGATGATTCGTCGGATGTAAACGGTACAATAATCTCGCTTTTAAATAATTTGCCTATTCCCTCTCATATATTTGATGGGGATGGCAACTTTAGGAATGCCCCCTCTTTAAACTAAGATTTCTTCCAAGAACTAGGTAGTTCAGTAAATAAAGCTACGACCAGTAGTTGTAGCCCGGGTACTTTACTTGTAATCCTTTTACTTTTATCCCTGTTCACCCTATGACAATTTAATCTCACTGCTCGAGTTGTTTCCCTTTTTGCAGGTATGGACTCTGAGGATGTCTTCGATCATTACGAGGTTGCCGCTGCCTCTTCTGTCTCAAAGAAGGATAGAAAGAGGACTCGAGGGGAAAGCAGCAAGACCCCCTTGAAGAAGGCTCGAACAGACGATGCTCCAACCGCCGCACCTTCCAAGGAGAACACGACACCTCCGCCCCCCACCGAGCAGTCGACTCCCACAACTGTTAACCCATAGCCCTCCTCTAGGGCCGCTGACAAGGAGGCATTGGACAACTTTCCCGAAGGCTCCCTGTCCAGCGTCATGGTCGGGTCGGCCAGGGAGAGGATATATAAGCTCTCGAAGCACAGACGCAGCCAGGCCGCCAACACTGAAACTACCTCAATGGAGGTCGACCAAATCATCAACAGAGGGTAGAATGAGATAGTCAGCGTAAGGCATCTCCTGCTACTTCATCATTTATGTCTGACTTCTTTTCCTTACTTTATCTCATTCTTTGTCTTTAGGGGCTGCTATCTTTAACTGCTGGCTGACGCCGTGCTGGGGCGTTGGTTTCTCGGGGAAAGAACTACGACTCTAGGCTTGCCCAGGCTAAGCAAGCACTTGAGGCTGAGAACAACAAGCCGCTCTAGGAGAACAAGGAGCTGTCCAAGCTGAATGAACAACTGTGCGAGGACCAAGCTACTCTCACCAAAGAGCTTAAGGACGCCCAAGATGCCTTGAAGAAAGCCAACGAGGAACGGGGGAAATGGAGGGAAAGTTCTGTACTTGTCACCCAAGAGTGTAAGCAGCTTGGACTTGATCTGACCGCCAGCAGGGATGAGACGAAGAAGCTCGAAGAGCAGGTGCAGGAGCTCGAGGGGAGAGTGTTGGAGCTCAAGGAGGAGGGGGTCAAGAATTTGAAGAAGTACAAGGAGGCCACTCACCTCTTCTTCTACGATTTCTGGAAGCACAACCGGGAGGCTAACTTCAACTATCTGTCAGAGCGGTTGAAGAGGACTCTGATGGTGCAGTGCACCATCCGGTTAGAGGCAGAGGAGAAGGCTAAGGCTAAGGCTCTTGCTGCTGATGCTGAAGCTGGTCCCCCGGTCGATCAAAGCGCTCCTCCTAATCCTGAAGACCCTCCTGCTCAGTAAAAAAAATTTCTTTTGTTTTGTTTTTATGACCCACGGGTCTGCTTGTAAAGACAATTTATTTTTATTGCTGCAAGGGCAGCTTTTTACTTATAACTGAACAATTACATCAGAGCAATACTACTCGCGGTGCAAAAGCTTTTTACTTTTAATTAAACAATTACATCCGAGCAATACTGCTCGCGGTGTAAAAGATTGCCTTATTGATATTATAATGTTTCTTTATAATATCTGTTCGCATGACCGAACATAGCATAGTACTTTGGTTTGATTTAACAAAACATAAATTTTGAAAAATACTCTAAGTACCGTAGCATGCTTTCACTCATTTTGTTCATGTGTTTACATACCCTTTGGTATGCTTTGCTATCGATGTACCTTATGTGCCCCCCAAGTGATCGAGGAGATTTAGGTCCTTGGTCACTTGCCTTGACCACGACCTGTGCGAACATTGCTGCTCGGTAGGAAACGTAACACTTATAATACAGCAAAACAACACACGTAATGAACAAATACTTGTAAAAATAAATTTACAATGGTTGGCAAGAATGACTGGCTGCGCACAGTCCCTTATAATCTCGTATTAAAAATGGACTAATCATGTCTTTACGAGTGATCTTAAAAAAGATCTTACACTTATAAGCGATTAGCCATACAACGTGGCTAACCCATTTTTGAAACTTGTAAAAAGTAAAAATTTATACAAGCCAGTCCTTTAAAAAGAACTGTTCATTGGTAATACCTGTGCAGGTGTTCACCGTTCCAATAGCATGGATAGAGATCTCCATTTAAGCGTGCAAGTTTGTAGGTGCCCGGATGAAGGACTTCTTCAATCTGGTAAGGTCCTTCCCAGTTTGGTCCGAGCACTCCAGCAGTGGGGTCGCGGGTATTCAAGAAAACTCGTCGTAGCACTAGGTCACCGACGTTGAATTTCCTTTCTTTCACCTTTGAGTTAAAATATCGTGCGACCTTTTGCTGGTACGCAGCGACTCGGAGTTGAGCTCTTTCTCGTATTTCTTCAATTAAGTCTAGGGACTCCATAAATATTTGGATATTTTGGCTCTGGTCGTATGTAATGCGTCAATGTGAGGGGGGATCTAATTCAACAGGTAACATAGCTTCATATCCGTATGCCAAGGAAAATGGGGTGTGGCCCGTCGCTGTTCGATGAGAAGTTCTATACGACCAGAGGACTTCAGGCAGCTGTTCTAGCCATGCTCCTTTAGCGTCTTCAAGTCTTTTCTTCATGGTGTCCTTAAGCATTTTATTCACTGCTTCGACCTGTCCGTTTGCTTGTGGATGCGCGACTGAAGAAAAGCTTTTGATAATCCCGTTCCTTTCCCAGAAGTCGGTGAATAAGTCACTGTCAAATTGGGTTCCGTTGTCTGAGACAATCTTTCGAGGCAAACCATATCGGCAAACAATGTTCTTGATGACAAAGTCAAGAACTTTCTTGGTCGTTATGGTAGCCAGTGGTTCAACTTCGGCCCATTTGGTGAAGTAGTCTACTGCTACAACTGCATACTTCACTCCGCCTTTTCCCGTTGGCCAGAATTTGGCCAACTGACACGAATTCAAATTCGCTTGATGCGGACAAACACGTTGGAAAGAATGTGATGACGATATAATAAAGAACACAAGAGTTTATAGTGGTTCGGCCCCAGAATCTGGTAATAATCTACGTCCACTCGAATTGTTATTGATATAGAATTCAAAGGAGTGATCAAAGAACTAGGGTTCAATGAGTTTCACCAACCTCTGAAGAACAAGACAATATATCAAATGATCAGAAAGAGAAAAAGAAGAAGAAGCCCCATTTCCCTTGAGCTCTCTTTCTCTATTTATAGGCTCAAGGAGGATTTACATTAATTTGTTACAGATATTGTTTCCTAAATAATCGGATACTCAGGAAATCATGGGAGATAATTTCGGATACTATCATAACTGCATAAGATCTTCTTTGCGTATAGCATGCGTACGACCAGGCTGGTCGTATGAAGAGATCGAACGTTGCGACAATAGATGTCTTCCTGGTCGATAGTCAAGCACGAATTCTGGCAGATGTCAGCCACGTGTATTAAATGTTTGCCATGTCATTCATGCTTGTTTTTTGGATAACAGAGGTATATGTTGATGACATGTTGGTCAATTCCGAAGAAGTTGGATGACATGTCCCAGACTTGGAGGAATGCTTTGCAATACTTAGAAAGTATTGCATGAAGTTAAATCCCCTCAAGTGCTCATTTGGAGTTGGTTCTGGTAAGTTTCTCACATTCATAGTTAATTAACGTGGAATCAAGGCTAACCCTGAGAAGATCAAAGCATTGATTGACATGAAGTCACCTACCATAATCAAAGAAGTGCAAAGCTTAACAGGGAGAGTAGTTGCCCTCAGTAGGTTCATATTGAAGTCTACGGACAAGTGTGTTCCCTTCTTTAACTTACTAAGGGGCAGCAAGAAGATCCAATTGACCGTGGAATATGAGAAAGCTTTCCAATACTTGAAGGAGCATCTCGCTCAACCTCCCGTCCTAGCAAAGCCAATAGATGGAGAAGTACTATTCATCTATTTGGAAATCACCGAGCATGCAATCAGTGTTGTTTTGGTGAAAGAAGAGAACAGGGTACAACACCATGTGTACTATATCAGTAAAAGGCTAGTGGGTGCAGAGTCTAGGTATCCCTATCTTGAAAAACTAGCCTACTGTTTAGTAATCGACTCTCGAAAGCTGCGTCCATACTTCCAAGCTCACTCGATCAGAGTCCTAACCAATCAACCTCTATGACAAGTTCTTCAGAAACCAGAGGCCTCAGGATGATAATGGGTGGTGGAGTTAGGATAGTTTGATATCACTTATCATTCAAGGATGGTGATAAAAGAACAAGCATTGGCAGACTTCACAGTCGAAGGCACCAACCTTGAAGACATTTCCTACTAATCGGAGAATGTAGATACCGAGAAGGAAGAAGATACTCCCGTATGGAAGCTATATGTTGATGAAGCATCTAATGAACACAACTCAGGCGCAGGAATCATACTGATCACGCTGGAGAATCATCAAATCCACTGCGCGCTCTCATATTTGGATTCAACGCTTCAAACAACATGGCTGAGTACAAGGCATTGCTAGGAGGATTACGCTTATCTCGGGATGTGCATGCATAGTCCCTAGAGATATTCGATGATTCCCAACTAGTAGTATACCAGGTACTAGGGGAGTATCAAGCCAAGGGACTTAGGATGGTGTAGTACCTAAACAAGGTGAAGGACTTGTTGACACAGTTTAAGAGATACTCGATTACACAAGTCCCAACGGAGCAGAATACCAATGTTGATGCCCTAGCCAAGCTTTCCAGTGCCAAAGACGCAGACATCCTAAATGTCATTCCTGCAGAATACTTGGTAGAAAGAAGTATAATCGAGCAGGAGGCACTACCTGTTGAGTTAGGAGATACATGGATGAACCCTATTATTAACTATCTCAACCACAGAGTAGTACCCTGTGATAGGAACAAAGCAAGAAAGTTGGTGAGACAAGTTGTACGATATATGGTAGTCGACGGGGTCATGTACCGATGAGGGTACTCCCTACCATTACTAAGGTGCATTACACCAGACCAGTCAAAGTTGTTAATGGTCGAGGTACATGAGGGGTTTTATGGAGATAAAGCTAGGGGCAAAGCCTATAAAAAAAATCATAAGACAAGGATACTTTTGGCTGACGATGAACGAAGAGTCGATGGAGTATGTCAGAAGATGCCACAAGTGTTAGATGTTTTCCAAGATACCCTGCACGACACCTAATGAATTAACATAAATGCAAAGCCCTTGGCCCTTCGTTTTATGGGGAATCAACCCGATCGAGAAGCCATCCACATGAAGAGGAGGAGTCCAATTTTTTTTTTTTTTTTTGTAGTTGTAGTAACTTCACCAAATGGACTGAAGCAAAACTGCTCGCCACCATCACCTCGAAGAATGTCTTAGACTTTGTGGAGAAGAATATCATATGTTAATTCAATCTACCAAAGAAGATATTCTCGGACAATGGGACTCAATTCGACAATGATAGGTTCACCAACTTTTGGACGAGGCATGGAATCACAAAGAGCCTTTCCTCGGTAGCATACCCCCAAGATAATAGTCAAGTAGAAGCAGTGAACAAGACTATCAAAGACACTCTGAAGAAATGCCTTGAACAAGCCAAAGTAGCCTAGCACGAATTACTTCCAGAGATTCTATGGTCACATCGAACAGCAGCTCAAATAGCAACAGGCCATACGCCATTCTCTTTGGCGTTTGGGTATGAGGCCATGTTGCCAGTTGAACTCATTCCTCCATCGCATAGACGTGAAGCATATGATCAAGGGATGAACTATCAACTAATAGAAAAGTCGCTTGATTTAATAAAAGAAAGATGAGAAAAGGAAATTCTCAGAGTAGCAGCACACCAGTAAAAAGTGGCTAGATACTTCAACTCCAGGGTGAAAGATCAAAAATTCCATGTTGGAGACTTAGTACTCAGGAGGGTGTTCCTAAACACTAAGTACACTACAGCAGGGGTACTAGGACCTAATTGGGAAAGGTTATACCTTGTGGAGGAGGTAATCCCACCAGGGACATACAAGATAGCTCGATGGAATGGCGAACTAATCAAAAACTACTGGAATGGCGAACACCTCCGCCAGTACTATCAATGAAGTAGTTCAGCGGCAACACAAGTTTTAACTTGCAAATGTATTATTTCTGAATTATCTATGTAATAGCCATTATGCTTATGATGAATGAATGAATTTAATTTCTTAAGCTTCACTTAATTCTTTAATTTCTTTCAACGAGGGACTGGTCACTTTAGACCTGTCAACCCCATCTAATCATGTTCGATTCTTGTCCTTGAGGGACCTATCGACCCATAAGATCCAAACAAGAGACTGGTCTGAGGACCTATCGCCAATATGGATCATGTTCAATCCTGATCCTTAAGGGACCTGTCGATCCATAAGATCCAAACAATAGATGGGTCCTAGGACCTTCGTCAAATTATGGATCATGTTCGATCTTGGTTCTTGTGGAGCCTATCGACCCATACGATCCAAACAAGAGACTGGTCTGAGGACCTTGTTGCCAAACTATTTGATCATCTTTGATCCTGGTTCTTGAGGAAACTATCGACTCACACGATCAACAAGAGAGAAATGTCCTAGGACCTTGTCATAAAATTATGGATCATGTTAAATCTTGGTTCTTGAGGAGCCTATCAACCCATACGATCCAAACAAGAGACTGGTTCAAGGTCCTTGTCCCCAATTTATTTGATTATGTTCGATCTTGGTTCTTGAGGAACCTGTCGACCTATACGATCAACAAAAGAGATCGGTCTGATGACTAGTCGTCATTATTTGATCACGTTCGATCCTGGTTCTTGAGGAACCTATTGACCCATACGATCAAAAAAGAGACTGGTCCGAAGACCAGTCACCATCATCAGATCATAATTGAATCTGCTCCTTGAGGGACTGATCGATAATTTGATCTAAGACTCGTTACAAGCTCGATTATCCCATCTAGACCCTTTTGGTCCAACTTAGACAATTCTATCTACAATCATTATAATGAGTACACGAGAGATTGTGTAGATCGTGATTGACATTTGCTACGCAATCTGCATCTGTGTATAGGTATCATTACTACTGAGTATGAAACCATCACCCGACTACCAATGAGGGACAAGCATTTCCTGCTTGCATCATTGGGTGAAAATGATAGTACTATGTGTCTAAACGCTCGAAGCAAGGCATGGTCAAGTAGCAAGTGACCAAGGCTTTTAAACCCATGATCACTTGCGGGGCATATAGTACAACTGATCGGGGTATACACAAGGAATGAGGAGGTGACCTCAAGTACTAAGCAAGCTCAAGTTTTTCTAGGAAAATTGTTCAACATATGTTCCAAAAGTGCAAAAAACAAAAACAAAAAAGGCTTTGGTGGGGAGACTCCTAGCCAATCAGCCAGATCATCAACCCTATAGGGTGGTCGACCTATCACCCATGGGGTGGCCAACCTAACTGTTTTATTCATGGTACTTGGTGAAGTATCGTACTACTCACATTACCATGGTCGTTAGCATGAAAACCGTAAAGGAGTAAGGTTAGTATGGCAGGTCAAATACATGTGTTCAGAGTATACTGATACCTGAACCAATGAGGGTTGTGAGTTGATATACTTAGTAAGCATTGGAAATAAAAAAAATTCAATTAATACAATGAGTACTCATAACAAAAAAAGCATAAAAAGGCATAAAATGTCATATGTACAAATTTTCAAGTACAAGGTGCCCCATCAATGGCACGAAAGGAAAGATAGAGTAAGAGACCAAAATAAGACTAACAATGGTGAGGAGTATCATCCGAAAACCACCCTGAGCCTCGGCAGCCTCACGAGCCAGACATTTCCTAAGCTCCTTCGCTCGCGTCTTCTTGAGAAGGAAATCCAAGTTTAAATCTTTGTTGGATTTCCAGATCAAGTAGAAGCAAGAGAAAGTTGTCTTTGAATACTCCTCTCGAGCCTTGTCCCGGGTAGCCTTGACCTCTTGCTCCTTTACAAGAGTATCCTTCCACAGTTGATCCATGCTGACAATCAGGTTCTCTTTCTCAGCCTCAGACTGTTTGAGTTGATCGGCAAGTTTCCCCTCCATCTGGGTTACCTTGAGAGTCAACTCGGTCACTTCCTGCTGTTAAAGCTCCACAGTACTGTGGAGAGTGTTGATCTCTTCATCTTTCAAAGCAATATCCGCATCCCTAGAGCCATGAACATGCCTAAGGTCCAGCACCTCATGGAGAACAGCTTCAAGCTCAGAACAAAGGTTTGAAAGCGTAGAGGTATACTCTACGAACCTATCACGGGCATGGGAGACCAACATCAGCGCCTACAAAAAACATACAAGTGTTAGATAATGTCAACACACAAGCTAACAAAACAAAAAGAAAACTATAGAGGACTTACACTCTAAATGTCTAGGAATGACTTCGTGAGGATGGTGCTCAAGTCCTCATTCTTAATCCCATTAAAAGTTGTTGTCGTCTACTCCAGATGGGACGCTTGGTCCATGGTGGCACCTAAATTATGTATGGCAAACTGGAGTGGCTTAGATAAGGGAGCAGGCGCAGAAGAAGAGGCGCCCACATCAATAATACTTGGAGGAACTGACATAGGCAATGATGGCTCTACCTCTACGACAGGACTAGACGCCAAAAGAGTCGGAGAAGGCACCTCAGGAGGAACCTCCATTATCGACTCAGCCTCAACGCTGGCCCTCTCGGCCGCTCAAACAGAAGAGCTAGTCTCGGTTGGAGTTGACCTTTGTTGGGTGTGAACAAATTCGAACATATCTGAACCTGCAAAAGAAGATCAAATATTAGTGGGATATCAAATACAGACAAAACAAAAAGTACAGATGATAAAAGTGTCAAACCTTCTAAATGAGATTCGGGTTCAAACGTGGCTTCATCAAAATCATCTAAAGTAAGCAGTGAGTGCACGGATGCACCCACCTCATCACCCTCCTATCCAGCTAGGACGGGCGAAGAGGGAACCTTCTTGATATGAATAGGTCCCATGGAGTCTATGGCATATACAGGCATAGGACCATCTTCATCTGGAACATCAGCGATAGTAGAAGGAAACAGCCCGAACTTCCTAAGGTTCTCTAAAGTAACGAGGGTCTTGACATTCTTCTCCTCATAGGTCATGGCAATCAACTCCTTAGCCCTAATAGCCATAGCCTGGGTCGGGAGCGGTCTATAAAAAGGCCCGACATGTTTAGACTTAGAGTAGTTGGCCTCTACATCCTTAGTGCAGAAACAGTTGTCGGCATATCTAAACTCCTTGCTATTTCCAAAGATCTCTTCAAAGAAGTTGTCGGCACCCTCGCTCGTATGAAGGTGGAAGTGGAAGTACCCAGAATTGTGTTGAGAATGGTTCATCTTTAGATCAAATAAGTAATGGATCTCATGAGGTACTGGAGTAGCCCATTTTCTACGATGGTAGAAAATGTACAACGCAGATAACACCAAGATCGCGTTAGGAGTCAGCTGAGAGGGACTAATTCCAAAATAATCTGCCATCTCTAGAAATATGGATGAAAAGGAAGTAGGGCGCCAGACTTGATGGCAGAACGTGTCCAGGCGGACATTCCCAAAGGGTCCTCAGCTCTATCATCTGGACCAGGGATAGTAATAGAAATGCCAGTGAGGTCAAAGGTCTTCCTCAAGTTCTTTATCTTCTCTTCAGTCATGTTAGAGGCAGCCCTTTTGAACCAAACCACCTCATAATCAGCAGGGCAAGGCTTCTCAACCGGTTTCCATATGATCTCACTGGCAAAGGTGGCCCCAGAATCTGATGAATAGAACTCTTTTTGTCGTCTCTTCTTCTGTTGTGTGGCTGGCGAGACTGTCTTGCTCTTGGGAGAAGGGAAAATCACCTTAGGCCAAAACTTGTGAGTAGCCTAGAGATGAGAGCCCTCGCTATGTTCTCGATGAGAAGAAGAGTGATGGGGAAGTCGACTATTATCTCAATGCAAAGGGCGTTGCAAGTAGTCTCGCTGATTGGACAAAATCTGCTAAGAAGAATGGCCTTGCTAAGATGTGCCCTGAGAGCCACGGGGGGTACTATGCTGAGAAGAGATCTGAGAAGAGACAGGAGAAGAGCCCTGAGTGATGTGTCTGGAAATATGAGGATTATCTTCGGAGGGTTGCCAAGTTGTCTGTTTTACTCTTTCCATTGGGCTTATACCTTTTTAAGAAATCTTCCTCAGTGAATAAATATCAAGCGGAGTGAGGGAGAATCCTTTTCACCCTTTCCAAGAACTCCTGTGGAGTACGCTCGCTTACAAACTTATCTAACGAAGAAGAGCTGGACATCTGCAATAAAGGAAAAATAAAGAGTAAAGTTAGTACATCAACATAATGAAGCAAATAGTTGGGGGCATATCCATTACTAAGGAGAAAACCCAAAGAAACTGAAGACAAAAAAATTTAGGGTCCCAGATGGTCGGCCTATCGCTGGGCCAACCACCCTAGATCTTGGATCCTTGTAAATCGCCCAAGGAGTATGGTGTTCCACCATGCTATGTTTTGGGCCGACCACCCAGGCCTGGGAACCTTGGAAATTTCCCAGAACATGGGGAATGCAGTCTAGATTTGGATTTTGTAACCCTAGAAATCGCCCAATCATAGGATCTATAAGCCTGGTAATCGCCCAGGCTAAGGAAGCCCTAAGGGTGGTCGGCCTATGATGGAAGCCCTAGGGGTGGTCGGCCCATGATGAACTTCACAAGCCTGGAAATCACCCAGGCTAAGGGAGCTTTATGGGTGCTCGACCCATTATGGGATGTGTAGGCTTGGAAATCGCACAAGGCAAGGAAACCCTAGGGGTGTTCGGCCCATGATGGAATTTACAAACCTAGAAATCACCTAAGCCTGGATCTGAAACCCTGGAAATCACCTATGCCTAGATGTGAAGCCCTGAAAATTGCCCAACCCTAATTTATATAATCCTGGAAATCGCTTAGGCTAGGGAAACTTAAGGGTGGTCAGCCTAGGTTAGGGTTTACAAGCCTCGAAATCGCCCAGCTAGTGAATCTGAAGGTGGTCGGCCTACTGACCTCTAAACCCTAAAGCATCACGTAGAAAGAGGCAAGGATCAAGCCAATTTTTTTATTAAAAACAAGTTTTTGGTTCAGAAAAGTCAGTTGTTTTGAATCAAAGCAGAGCAAAGTAAGGAAATTCAGACAAATTCATCAAAGATGTAAAGATTAGGAAAGAATACTTACCAAAGAGGAAATACACAGAGTTGATGCAGAATTGGAGAATTCCACGTCTCATAACTTCCTGAAGGAGGCGCACGGGTCAGGAGTCTGATGAGTGAGGCCCTACTTATAGCCTCTCAAGCTAACCATATATTTAGGAATTCAAAATCCTTGAAAAATATCTTATATTTTTAGGAATTCAAATTCCTTGAAAAATATTTTGTATTTTTAGGATTTAATATCCTTTAAAAGTATATTATATTTTTAGGACTTCAAAATTCCTTTAAAAATATACTATATTTTTAGAACTTCAAAACTAATTTTAAAATATATTATAATTTTAGGACTTCAAAACTCCTTGAAAAATATATTATATTTTTAGTTCTTCAAAATTCCTTGAAAAATGTACTAGATTTTTGGGAAATTAATTTTCCTTGAAAAATATAATTATTTTTAGGAATTACAATTATCCTTAAAAATTCGTGCTAAGAAAATTATCGATAGTTGATAAAAGTACTACTTAATGTCCAGAGGGACTTTGCTATTAAAATACTATTGCGATATGTTTCTCGGGCCAGATCAAGTTTACCGTAATGTTGAATACATTACGATAAACTTGGGGGGCAAATGTTTTCCCTCAAAATCCAGGGATGACGTGGCGAATGAGAAAGCGGCACGTGGCATCACAAATCAGGGAAAAATGATGAAGTATTGAAAAAATATTGATGAGCAAAAAAGATAGGTCCAGGACCTATAGGGAAGCCGACCAGGCATAAACCCCCTAGGGGTGGTCGACCTGGCCTTAGCCCCTTAGGGGTGTTCGGCCTGGCATGCTCAAGAAATGCATGGGGTGGTCGGCCTAAACTCCCAAATACACTTTGCTAGATAAAGTTCATGCTCATTCAAGCTGAAATCATCAGGCCTAGCATCGAGAAGATCAGTAGGCCTAGCACCTAGAAGATCAAATGGCCTAGCACCTAGAAGATTAAATGCCCTAGCACCCAGAGGATCAACAGGCCTAGCACCCAGAAGGTCATCGGGCCTAACACCCAGAAGATCAGCAGGCCAAGCACCTTGAGGGTCATCAAGCCTAGCACCCAAGCTCTAAAGGTTCATCGGGCCTAGCACCTAAGTCTCATAGATCAACCAAGACTTAACGTTTACCCGAAGGTTTCAATCACAATGAACTAATAGTCATGGGGAGGTGCACACATGTCTCCACTCACAATGATCGTGTGCCAAACAACGATCCCCGGTATTACTGATCATGTAACAGCCCCTGGATACTATAAATAAAGGACCTAAGGCTTCATAAAGGGGGGATCTCTTTTCGAACGATTTTGAGAGAGATATTTTCTAGGGAGAAACTCTAAGCAAATTTGTGACGAGTGAATACTTCTGTTCATCCGTGTAATTTTCTATCGAGTGATTCAATACCAAAGACTAAGTGGATTAGGTTATTACTACTCATCAGAATAGGACTAAACCATTATAAATTTATGTGTGTTTGTTTACGATATTTATACACTGTCGTATATTATATTTATTTTGTTCAAAAGGTGTCGTATATTGTACATATGACCGTTGGCCAATTTCACAAGTCAATAAGAGTCATAACGATTCTAGGGATGATTAGAAGCTTGATAGCTGGAGGATTTAGCTGGAAAACGACTTAATCAGAGGTAATCCAAGCTTTAAGTTATGAGTTTTTGAGTTCTTAAGATTTGATTGGATTTTATGGTTTTGATGAATTTTTTATAGGATTGTAACCTGGGTTTCGATGGTTTTGGGTTGTTGAGTTGATTGATAACTTTGTTTATGGGGTTGGGCTATGTTTGGAGAGGCTTTTGGATGGATTTTCCATGAGAAAAACGGAGAAAAAAACAGAATTTACAGGTCAAGTTGCAGCCTTATTCTTAGGGAACCACGGCTCTCTTGGACCAGGGAGACGCTAGTGCCTTTGGCCCTTTTGAGCTACGACGCATGTTATGGCACACTGCAGTGCAAGTGCAGTCAGGGAGGAGCCTCGCACCTCTGACTTGAGCGGGTCACGGCTCAATTTCTTGGGGGTCGCGGCGCTTAAGTGATTTTGGGCCTTGGGGAGGTTTTGAGTGCGGGAACTCAAACCTAAGGGCTTGGGATCGTTCCTACTACATTTTTTAGTAGGATTCGACGTCCCAGAGGTTAGAATTCAGTCTGGAAGCCTTTATTTACTCGCTATTGATGGTATTCTATACTTGGTTGTGACTAGGTTATCGCTAGGGGCTCGAGATCAGGATCGTGCTAGAGGGTCGTTCTTATTTTACATTACACTCGGACCTGAGGTAAGAAAACTACACCTAATACGAGATGTACATGATTAGGTCTTGGCCCGAATGTTGAATATAGAAGTGATTAGGGCTTGGGCCTTGTAAATGTTCATGATTATGGTTATGCCTGTGAATGATTGATTAAACATGTTGAATGCTATGTATCTGGATATTTGTTATATGATGAATGCCTGTTAGCATTTTATAATTGGGAAATACTTGACTTATGAGTCAAGGACTACAATAGCGCTTGGTACTGGTCGAAAAGCGTTAACTTATGAGTTAAGGGCGGTAATAGCGCACTAAGCGCTAGCCGCTTTAGTTAGATCTAAACAAGAGTGCATCATACGCTTGTCCGACCCATTGGTCGTGGAAAATTAAGCTCCAGGTATGTTTGGCCAGCTCCAATGCTAGTTATACAAAGGATAGGGCAATGGGCCCTGGGGTGACTTATTTGTCCCATATCCTAGGGTGTTGAGCCCCAGTGTGATTTATTAATCATGTAATTAGGGCAATGGGCCCCGATATGACTCAGTTAATCATGTAATTAGGCCATCTGGCCCCATATGATGTTGTAGTCATTTATATGAATGGTATGCATGCATGAGTAGGATTATTACTGGTAGGCATGCTTAGTATGGTTTTGTAACATATTATTAACTGCTTATGAGCATGTTTAAGTTTTCTTGTTGAGCCTTGGCTAACGGGTGCTATCTAGCGCATGTAAGGGAAAGGGAAGCTGGATTAGGCATGAGTTGGAGAGCTTAGGTGGTGACATGTAGATATCCAGTCTCCTGACCACCACGGCCAAGGTTTCTCAAAGGACCTAAGGTTAATCCCTAGTTTTGCCGCTTAGGTCGATGGGTTATAACTTTGATTTGGAATTACCCTTTTGGAACTGTAAACAACTTTTTAAACGTTTATTATGGGAACCCATGTACAACTTAACTTTTTAATGAAATATCTATTCCTTTTGACCGAAATTTTTAAGCCTGGACTATTAATTACATTTAGTTGCACGTCTATGGCCAAATGACTCGTCTACCGAGTATAGCAATATTTAAAATACACAGTGTAACTGTAACGTCCCAAAATTACCTAATAATACTTAGGGCCTTGATTAGGGGGCTGGATGGAAATATATTCAATTATATGTTTATTTGATATAATTTATTATGATTATGTGAGAAATATTATAATATAACTAGTTATGCATGTTTAGGAATATTAAATATGCATGCGGGCTCGTTTCTTATTAGAAGGCAATTTTCGTAATTTTACCCTTTATGGGCATAATTGTATATATGTGATATATGTGAGAGACCACATTATTATGTGGGTTTATTTGGATTACTCGGCACAAGACGATCCTAGGGAGAAAGTTAGCAGGGAAGTCACAACAAGACCCAATACCCGACTCGGGGTGAGTCAAGGGGTATTTTAGGTATTTAGCATTAAATCGGGTTATCTGGTAATGTGAAAGAATAATTGAGGATTTATTTGGAGTTAGTGAGATTAGGAGGGAATGCTGGGGATTTTGACCATTTTTCCCTCGAGGACGTTTTTGGTACCCCGAGCCTTAGGATTAGCTTAAGTAAACTTAAGCCATAAGAAAACATAAAAAACACTCAAATACTCTTAGAACCAACTCTCTCTCTCTCTCTCTCTCTCTCTCTCTCTCTTACTCTCTTTCTCTCTCAGCTTCCCTAAGTTAGTTCTTGAAGATATAAGAAGATTGTGGCTGAAAACCAAGGAATTTAAGGTTCAGGATTAGAACTGGGATAGCATGTGGCTAGGGGATCACCATTCAAAGCTGAGGTAATGGTTTAATCTTTGTCTTTAACTAAATTCTAATAGAATTATAGGTTGTTCTTGAGTTGTTCTTGAGTCTTATAGATCAAGGGTTGAATTGGGAGTTTTGATTTGCATCTAGTTTTTAGTAGGGTTTTGTTGTTGGGAAGATATTAAAAATGTTATGTGTATTGAATTGTTGTTTTAGGATGGAATTATGGTGGTTTTGGTTGCGTTTGGCTGGAGAAAAATGGAGGAAATTCTAGGTTCGTAGGGTCAAGTCATGGCCCTGTTCTTGAGGGGTCGCGACTCAATCGAACCCAGAGCCCTTGGGGACTTCTTTCTGGGAGGCGCGCCACGATCCTCAAGAGCAAGTCACAACACGTGCTCCATTTCCAGGGGAGGAAGGCCTCTGAGTTGAGGGGTGCGCCGCAACCCTCATGGGTAGGTCGCAGCCTGCCTGGGCTGTTTTGGCCATGGTGAGCTTTTAGTGATAGGAAACTTTTCCTTAGGCTCAGGATCGATTCTAATACCCGGTTTAGTAGAATTCGTGGTCCCGGAGGCTAGGACTCGGTCCGGAAGCCTTTATTTTCTCATTATTGATGGAATCTGATATTATTGTTCTTACTAGGTTATCACTTGGGGCTCAAAACTAGGATCGTGCTCGAGGGTCATTCTTATTTTACGTTATACTCGAACCTGAGGTAAGAAAACTGCACCCAATATGTGTTATATGTGATTAGGGCTTGGCCTGACTGTTAATAATAGTTATTGTTATCCAAAAAACAGGCATGAATGACATGGCAAACATTTAATACACGTGGCTGACATCTGGCAGAATTCGTGCTCGATTATCTACCAGGAAGACATTTATTGTCGCAACATTCGATCTCTTCGTACGACCAACCTGGTCGTATGCATGCTATACGCGGAGAAGATCTTATACAGTTATGATAGTATCTGAAATTATCTCCCATGATTTCGGAGTATCCGATTATTTAGGAAACAATATCTGTAACAAATTAATGTAAATCCTCCTTCAGCCTATAAATAGAGAAAGAGAGCTCAAGGGAAAAGGATCTTCTTCTTCTTTTTTGCTTTCTGATTATTTGATATATTGTCTTGTTCTTTAGAGGTTGGTGAAACTCATTGAAGCTTAGTTCTTTGATCACTCCTTTTGAATTCTATATCAATAACAATTCGAGTGGACGTAGGTTATTACCAGATTCTGGGGCCGAACCACTATAAACTCTTGTGTTCTTTATTTTTTCGTCATCACATTCTTTCCAACGTGTTTGTCCGCATCAAGCAAATTTGACTCCGTGTCAGTTGGCCAAAATCAAGGTCAACATTCTGGTGCTTTCATTGAGAGCTTGATACATTATCGTTGAAAGATCAATGGCGAAAACTACCAAGGAAACTGGACAGGCGGCCGGCGCTGCACCATCTCACCTGCCTCCTCCTTCTCCAAACGTTGCTGAGGATGAGCCACATTTGGAATTTGATGAAGAAATGGACTCCGAGATGCTGAAGAATACCCTAGGGGTATTGCAGGATGAACTGGCCAATCTGAGGGCCAGCCAGGAAAGTGCTGCCGAAATCATGGCGCGGTAGCAACAAGAAATTGAACGGCAGCGCCTGGAGCTGAGTGAAAGACAGGCGGAGATGGACTGTCGCCAGAGGGAGGCCATGGTAGCCCTCGAAGCAGCCCTACAACTTGCTAGGAATCAGGCTGCGCCAGCCTCGCAGCCTAATCAACCTGCGAATGGGCCGCCCCACAGGGGTCCCAATCCTAGCCCGCCTATCCAACCCTCGAGCCCACAAAGGCCCGAGCAGCCACCAGTGCCTCAGGACGATGTCCTGCTAAGGGACCCTAAAGCACAACCTCCATCCCAAGATGGTCACGGAAATCCCCCACAGCAGAGGCAGAATAGGGCCGGGCAGCCGCCTCGCAGTCCTTGATGCCATAAGGGCGACGAGCCAAACCCTCCGAGCAGAGGACAGCGTCCTCCTGGTAACAGGAGGAACTCAGAGTTAGGCTCTGCGGTCCGAGGCCCCCCACGGCATGATAATGCACGGGGACCTACCGGCCAACGCAGGCCACCCTCTAACGCTCAAGAGGTTCCAGCCCGGGAAGCCAACCGAGGGAACAGTCGATCCCACCATAGCCAATCAAGATTCAGAGATGGCCATGGTTATAACGAGGTCGACTCAGGCAGAGGAAATTTCGGTCGGAGGAATGAGGAAAGAGGTGGAGGCCGAAGCCTGCCACCTAGGGATGACCAACCCGACAGACGGGACGCTGGGGGGCAGCCCAGGAAAAATAACGTCTTCAATCGGCTCGGAGCTAGCGAGCAACGGAGGAGAGACGAGGATTTGAGAGATGTACTCAACGATCGTCGCAAGCGGCACGACGAGTACGTCCCCCCAGCACCAGAGGCCCCGGCGATTCCTAGTGTCGTGCAGGCCCAGATAGATGCCCTCAACCAGGCAGTGCAGCAGCTGGTCGGGGGAAGAACATCTTACATTGACCACGATAGGAGGAAGGGCACTCCTTTTGTCCAGAGGATAGCTATGGCAGAAACTCCTGACAAGTTTAAAATGCCTATGCTTCCGAACTTTGATGGGTATGGTGACCTAGTGTCTCACGTCAACAAGTTCGAGATAAAAATGGACATTCAGAAAGTGTCCGAAGATGCTCGGTGCTGGATCTTCCCTGCAACACTTTCTGATGCCGCACAGGAGTGGTTTTTCAAATTCCCTTCTGCAAGTATAGTTTCCTAGGAAATGTTCGTAAAGGAGTTTCACGGGCAGTTCTACGCGGGTCGTGTGCACCCGACTGAGGCAAATCAACTGGTTGAAATACGCCAGCAAGAAGGAGAGCCACTGAAAGACTATGTCCAGCGCTTTATGCGAGCAGCTGCTGGAGCGAAAATAATAGGGGACGAAGGTAAAATGATGGCCATAACTGTGGGGGTTAAGCACCGCACGCCTCTCTGGGACAGCCTTAGAAAACATGGAGTTAGAACTACCCAGGAATTCTTGGATCGAGTTGATCGATACATCAAGCTCGAAGATGCCATCGTCAAGGAAGGAAAACCCACACGCAAGGACAAAGGGACTGCCGAGCCCGCCAAAGCCACCAATGGGTCCAAGCCCAACGGCAATGGCAAAGGCAATGGGAACGGCAACGGCAATGGCAATAATGGGGGGAAACGGCCACACAATGAGCCTTCCACCTCTGACAATAAATGATCCAAGGGTAATCGTTATGAACGTCAGTTAACTAATTGTACTACCCTTATTGAGTCTCGGGGAGAGGTTTATTAGGCCACAAGTTCCAGTGTGCCTTATAAGAAACCTGCTCCCATTCGAAAGGATATTTCGAGAAGAGACACTACCAAGTTCTGTCGTTATCATAACGACTACAGACACGATACCAATGAATGCGACCAGCTGAAGGATGAGATCGAGTTCCTTATTAGACATGGACACTTGAGAAGATATATACGGGCCTCGGGAAATTCCTAACGAGAAGCTCCAGGTGGCAACGAGCAAGCGCCCACACGCCAACGCTCGCCACCTTTACCACCTGATCCCGTGACTGGCACATTGTTAACCATTTGCAGAGGCCCTCACCTCGTGGGAAACAGCAGAAAGGCCAGGGAACGATATGCTCGGACTCTTCGCCACGACCAGGACATCGAGATGATGACTGTGGATGACCACGCGCCGAAAAAGGCTCAGTCAGAAGAGGGCGAAATAACCTTATCTGATAGCGACGCCCAACATGTCTGGTTCCCACAATCCGATCCACTGGTCGTGGATATCTAAATGGCCAATATTATGGTGAAAAGAGTGCTAGTAGATACAGGAAGTTCGGTGAACATCCTGTATAAGTCTTTGCTGGAACGCATGAAGTTGTCCGTTAAGGACCTAGAGCCCTGCAACCAAACAATATACGACTTCTCTGGAGAGGGACTCGCCCCAGCAGGGTCAATCAGACTACAAGTGACAGTAGGTACAGCGCCTGCTACTAGGACATTACTCGCTTCCTTCATAGTAGTCGATTGTCCTTCGGCGTACAATGCCGTCATTGGGAGGCCTATACTGGTTGATCTACGGGCCGTCACCTCTATATGGCACTTAGCCATGAAATTCCCCACAGACGCAGGGGTAGGACACGTGTTGGGAAACCAGAGGGAGGCCAGGGAGTGCTACAACGCCTCAGTCACAAAGGCGAAGAAGGGAACGTCAAAGAGCACTCCCCCAGATAGGTTGCAGATGGCAATTGATATACAAGGCCAATCCGGTGATGAAGTCACCAAATAGGGTGTTTCCCAAAGTGAGGATAAAAATTTAGATCCTCGCTTTGGGGATTTTGAGGAAAATGTTGGACCCGTCGAGGACCTAGAAGAGGTCCAACTTGACGTGGAAGACCCGACCAAAGTCGTGAAGGTCGGTAAAAACTTATAACCAACCACGAAGCATGCACTGGTGGAGTTTTTGCAGAAAAACCAGGAACTCTTTGCCTGGTCGTACAAAGACATGGCTGGGATAGATCCTACAGTTATCAGCCATGTCCTAAACATAGACAAGAGTTTTCCACCCGTGCAACAGAAGAGAAGGCTGCTCGATAAGGATCGGTCGAGAGCCTTAAAAGAAGAAGTTGAAAGATTAAAGGAGAATGGGTTCATTAGGGTGGCGTTTTATCCATCGTGGGTCTCTAATCCAGTACTGGTTCCCAAGTCTAACGGCAAATGGCGAACCTGTGTGGATTTTACAAACCTCAATAAAGCCTGCCCGAAGGATTGCTTCCCACTCCCAAGGATCGACCAGTTGGTCGATGCTACTGCAGGACACGAGATCCTCTCCTTCATGGATGCATACTCAGGCTATAATCAGATCAGCATGCATCCCCCTAACGAGGATCACACCAGCTTTCGGACCGATACAGGATTATACTGTTATAAAGTAATGCCCTTCGGACTAAAAAACGCAGGTGCGACTTACCAGCGATTGGTTAACCACATGTTTAAAGAATTGATCGGCGTAAACATGCAGGTGTATGTGGACGACATGCTGGTAAAGTCAAAAAAAGCAGAAGGACATGTGAAGGATTTACAAGAGTGTTTCGATGTATTGAACAAGTACCAAATGAAGTTAAATCCTCTCAAATGTTCCTTCAGAGTCGGATCAGGGAAGTTCTTGGGGTTTATTGTCAATTCAAGAGGAATCGAGGCCAAGCCCGACAAGATAAAAGCCCTGATCGACATGAAATCGCCAGAGAAGATCAAGGATGTACAAGAATTGCTGCCCTAAGTAGATTCATTTCCAAGTCAACGGATAAATGCGTCCCTTTCTTCAATCTACTTGGGGGCAACAAGAAGTTTGAATGGACAGGAGACTACGAGCAAGCTTTTCAGGCCTTAAAAGCCCATATGGCACAGCCTCATATTTTATCAAAGCCTATCGAAGGAGAAACTTTGTTCATTTACCTTGCGATCACTGAAGTTGCTGCTAGTGCGGTACTAGTACGAGAGGAAGAAGGCGTACAAAAAGCGGTTTACTATGTAAGCAAGAGGCTAATCGGAGCAGAACTGAGGTATCCTCCCATCGAGAGGTTAGCGTATTGTTTAATCTTGGCCTCAAGGAAGCTATGTCCTTACTTCCATGCCATCCTATTACAGTTATAACTGATCAGCCCCTTCGGCAAGTCCTCCATAAACCAGAAGCATCTGGGCGTTTATTAAAATGGGCAGTCAAACTTGGGCAATTCGATATTACAAATTCACCGCGAGCAGTAGTAAAGGGACAAGTCCGCTGATCTTATTGCAGAGTTCACCACACTCCTAGACAACGAGCAGTGCGAAAAGCCTAGTGCCCCTGAGCCTCAAGATGAAGCTCCTTCGTGGAAGTTATTCACAGATGGGTCGTCCAACGACTCTCACGCGGGAGTAGGAGTGATCTTGATAACGCCAGAAGGGCATCGATTTCACTGCGCCATTAGGTTCGACTTCACAGCGGAAAATAATGAAGCCGAATACGAAGCACTCCTCGCTGGATTAAGAATGGCAAAAGACATGAGTATAAAGGTGCTGGATATTTATAATGATTCACAGCTGGTAGTGAATCAAGTTCTAGGGGAATATCAAGCACGAGGCCTAAAAATGGCAGCCTACTTGAACAAAACTAAAGATCTGTTGGCCCAGTTCAAGAAGTATACCCTCCAGCAAATACCTCGAGATCATAATTCGAACGCAGATGCCTTAGCCAAACTCGCGAGCGCGAAAGATGCTGACACTTTGAACATTGTGCCAGTAGAAAGATTGAGCGAGCCGAGCATACAAGCAAATGAAACCAGCATGGAAATCCAGATGGAAGACACATGGATGGCGCCTTACTTAGAGTATCTTACAAATGGAGTACTACCGGCAGATAAGAACAAGGCCAAAACTCTTCAAAGGCAGGCTGCTAGGTATATACAGGTCGATGGTTTTCTATACCGAAGGGGATATTCCATGCCATTGCTCAGATGTATTACACCAGAGAAAGCTAAGGAGCTAATGAAGGAAGTACATGAAGGCTTCTACGGGGATCACGCTGGGGCGCAAAGTTTGGCGAAAAAGATCCTAAGGCAGGGTTATTTCTGGCCGACTATGAACGAAGATTTGATGGAGTTTGTGCAAAAGTGCGATAAGTGTCAGAGATTTTCCAAAATCCCATGCGCAGCTCCAAACAAGTTAAAGCAGATGCAGAGTCCGTGGCCTTTCACAATATGGGGTATAGACTTGATTGGATCCCTGCCAACGGGAAAAGGAGGAGTGAAGTACGCAGTCGTAGCAGTCGACTACTTCACCAAATGGGCCGAAGCTGAGCCACTCTCTACCATAATGACCAAGAAAATTCTTGACTTTGTCATCAAGAACATTGTTTGCCGACATGGTTTTCCTCGAAAGATTGTCTCAGACAACGGAACCCAACTTGACAGTGACTTATTCACCGACTTCTGCGAAAGGCACGGGATTATCAAAAGCTTTTCTTCAGTCGCGCATCCACAAGAAAATGGGCAGGTCGAAGCAGTGAATAAAACACTTAAGGACACCCTGAAGAAAAGGATTGAAGACGCCTAAAGGAGCATGGCCAGAGCAGCTGCCCTAAGTCCTCTGGTCGTATAGAACTTCTCATCGAACAGCGACAGGTCATACCCCGTTCTCCTTAGCATACGGATATGAAGCTATGTTACCTGTCGAGTTAGATCCCCCCTCACATCGACGCATTACATACGACCAGAGCCAGAATAGCCAACTAATGATGGAGTCCCTAGACTCATTTGTAGAAATACGAGAAAGAGCCCAACTCTGAGTTGCTGCGTACTAGCAAAAGGTCGCACGGTATTTTAACTCAAAGGTGAAAGAAAGGAAATTCAACGTCGGTGACCTAGTGCTACGACGAGTTTTCTTGAATACCCGCGACCCCACTGCTGGAGTGCTCGGACCAAACTGGGAAGGACCTTACCAGATTGAAGAAGTCCTTCATCCGGGCACCTACAAACTTGCACGCTTAAATGGAGATCTCTATCCATGCTATTGGAATGGTGAACACCTGCGCAGGAATTACCAATGAACAGTTCTTTTTAAAGGACTGGCTTGTATAAATTTTTACTTTTTACAAGTTTCAAAAATGGGTTAGCCACGTTGTATGGCTAATCGCTTATAAGTGTAAGATCTTTTTTAAGATCACTCGTAAAGACATGATTAGTCCATTTTTAATACGAGATTATAAGGGACTGTGCGCAGCCAGTCATTCTTGCCAACCATTGTAAATTTATTTTTACAAGTATTTGTTCATTACATGTGTTGTTTTGCTGTATTATAAGTGTTACGTTTCCTACCGAGCAGCAATGTTCGCACAGGTCGTGGTCAAGGCAAGTGACCAAGGACCTAAATCTCCTCAATCACTTGGGGGGCACATAAGGTACATCGATAGCAAAGCATACCAAAGGGTATGTAAACACATGAACAAAATGAGTGAAAGCATGCTACGGTACTTAGAGTATTTTTCAAAATTTATGTTTTGTTAAATCAAACCAAAGTACTAAGCTAAGTTCGGTCATGCGAACAGATATTGTAATAAAAAGAAACATTATAATATCAATAAGGCAATCTTTTACACCGCGATCAGTATTGCTCGGATGTAATTGTTTAATTAAAAGTAAAAAGCTTTTGCACCGCGAGCAGTATTTCTTGGATGTAATTGTTCAGTTATAAGTAAAAAAGCTGCCCTTGCAGCAATAAAAATAAATTGTCTTTACAAGCAGACCCGTGGGCCGTAAAAACAAAACAAAAGAAAATTTTTTACTGAGCAGGAGGGTCTTCGGGATTAGGAGGAGCGCTTTGATCGGACGGGGAACCAGCTTCAACATTAGCAGCAGGAGCCTTAGCCTTAGCCTTCTCCTCTGCCTCCAACCGGATGGCGCACTGCGCCATCAGAGTCCTTTTCAACCGCTCTGAGAGGTAGTTGAAGTTGGCCTCCCGGTTGTGCTTCTAGAAATCGTAGAAGCAGAGGTGAGTGGCTTCCCTGTACTTCTTCAAATTCTTGACCCTTTCCTCCTCGAGCTCCTGCAATCACCCCTCGAGCTCCTACGCCCGCTCTTCAAGCTTCTTCGTCTCATCCCTACTGGCGGTCAGATCAAGTCCAAGCTCCTTACACTCTTGGGTGACAAGTACAGAACTTTCCCTCCATTTCCCCCGTTCCTCGTTGGCTTTCTTCAAGGCATCTTGGGCTTCCTGAAGCTCCTTGGTGAGAGTAGCTTGGTCCTCTCATAGTTGTTCATTCAGCTTGGACAGCTCCTTGTTCTCCTCGAGCAGCTTGTTGTTCTTAGCCTCAAGTGCTTGCTTAGCCTGGGCAAGCCTGGAGTCGAAGTTCTTTCCCTGAGAAACCAACGCCCCAGCACGGTGCCAGCCAGCAGTTAAAGATAGCAGGCCCTGAAGACAAAGAATGAGATAAAGTTAGGAAAAAGAGTCATACATAAATGATGAAGTAGCAGGAGATGACTTACGCTGACTATCTCATTCAACCCTCTGTTCATGATTTGGTCGACCTTCATTGAGGCAGTTTCAGTGATGGCGGCCTGGCTGCGTCTGTGCTTCGAGAGCTTATATATCCTCTCCCTGGCCGACCCTACCCTGATGCTGGACAGGGAGCCTTCGGTCAAGTTGTCCAATGCCTCCTTGTCAGTGGCCTTAGAGGAGGGCTGTGGATTAACAGTTGTGGGAGTCGACTGCTCAGTGGGGGGCGGAGGTGTCGTGTTCTCCTTGGAAGGTGCGATGGTTGGAGCATTGTCTATTCGAGCCTTCTTCGAGGGGGTCTTGCTGCTTTCCCCTCGAGTCCTCTTGCTATCCTTCTTTGGGACAGAAGAGGCAGCGGCCACCTTTGGGACAGAAAAGGCAGTGGCAGCCTCGTAATGATCGAAGACATCCTCAGAGTCCATACCTGCACAAAGGGAAACAACTCGAGCAGTGCGATTAAATGGTCATAGGGGGAACAAGGATAAAACTAAAAGGATTATAATTAAAGTACCCGGGCTAAAACTACTGGTCGTAGCATTATTTACTGAACTACCTAGTTCCTGGAAGAAATCTGAGTTTAAAGGGGGGGCATTCCTTAAGTTGTCATCCCCATCAAATAGATGAGAGGGAATTGGCAAGTTATTTTAAAGCGAGATTATTGTACCGTTTACATCCGACGAATCGTCAGAAAGTTCGGTAGGCTCGACAGCCTTTTGTTTTCCCTTGCCCTTGGGGACTGAAGGTTTCTCCTCTCGATGGGGGACGGTAGTTTACCTGATCGTAACCCTAGTTAACCGCCTCCGAGAAGGCGGCGCCTGAGGTTGCTACTCGGGTTCTTGCTCAGGTTCCACATCGGCTTGGACACCGCCCGCCAAGGGTTCATTCGTCGCAGATTGGGAGCCCCAAAGGCCGACCAGCCTAAGGTTAGCCTCATTGACTAAGTTTTTTACCCTCTTATCAGCATTCGGCATGCTGGGTAAGAGTGTTGCCCTTGACTCCATCCCTTGAGTAGGGACTGGACATAACCATGGGCCTGGAACACAGTGGAATGTCAAGACACTATGACATAAAACACTAAGTGTAGAAGCTACTGGCATAAGAATTTTTTACCTCCTCGGGTGGAGGCCAGGTTGTCCGTATCAAGGTCAGGAGTGAGGAAGTATTCATGGTGATACTTCCCCACATTAGAGATATGGGTGGTGTCGGACAAAAAAGTGCGTCCGGATTCCTGATGGCATAATGAAAAGTTTAAAAAGATAGAGTGATTACCTGGGCGAAGATGGAGATTCTGAAGAGAATGAAAAGGTTTGAGTCGAAAAGATCGTCGGCTAGAAGATTGACTGGTTTTGAAACTCTGTATTCTGAAGGCAAGGTTCTTGAAGCTCTTGACAAAGATGGTAAGAAAAAAAACTTTTTAAAGAAGAAAAAGAGGGTATTTATGGGGACCGAGGTATGGCCAAAAAGTAGCAATCATTACTTTTAATTCTCGAAACATGGGGAAGTGTATAAGCCGTCAAATTGCCTTTTTGAAAACTGGAAAAGCTTGATTAGAAATAATTATGTCACGGCTTTCAAAAACGCACGGGGATCCTGACAGACATCGTGGGGATATGAACGGTTGTTTCCTTAAAGTTTCTTTATTGCTGGTCCAACTAAACAAACTTTGGGGGCAAATGTTATCCAAAAAACAGGCATGAATGACATGGAAAACATTTAATACACGTGGCTAACATCTGGCAGAATTCGTGCTCGACTATCGACCAGGAATACATTTATTGTCGCAACGTTCGATCTCTTCGTACAACCTACTTGGTCGTATGCATGCTATACGCGGAGAAGATCTTATACAGTTATGATAGTATCCGAAATTATCTCCCATGATTTCAGAGTATCCAATTATTTAGGAAACAATATCTGTAACAAATTAATGTAAATCCTCCTTGAGCCTATAAATAGAGAAAGAGAGCTCAAGGGAAAAGGATCTTCTTCTTCTTTTTCGCTTTCTGGTCATTTGATATATTGTCTTGTTCTTCAGAGGTTGGTGAAACTCATTGAACCCCGAATTCTTTGATCACTCCTTTTGAATTCTATATCAATAACTATTCGAGTGGACGTAGGTTATTACCAGATTCTGGGGCCGAACCACTATAAACTCTTGTGTTCTTTATTGTTTCGTCATCACATTCTTTCCAACGTATTTGTCCATATCAAGCATATTTGACTCCGTGTCAGTTGGCCAAAATCAGGGTCAACAGTTATGAATAGGGCTTGGGCCATTGAGAATGATTATGTTTATGTTATCGTTTCGTTTGTTAAGTAAACATACTTGAAATTTTTGTACCTGATTAAGTGTTACATGACTGTTCGCATGGTTTGCGTAGCTAGGGCTTGGCCTTGTTAAGGAGCATGGTTATTACTATGTTTACGACTACTTGATGATGTATTATGATTAATATGTATGCATGCGTGTGTTTTTGAAGTATGCCTATCTATATATGTTTCTGTCTCTGTATTCGAATACCTGGTTCAGGACTTGACTTATTAGTCAAGGGCAACAATAGCACGTTGCACGCTAGTTGAAGGCTTAGGCCAAAATCAGCAACGTACTATTACGTTGGCTGACCCAATGGTCATTGGAAAACCAAAAATGTTTGGCTAGCTCTATGGATAGTTACCCATAGCTAAGGACGAGGGCCCCAGGTGACTCTATTGTCACATACCTAAGGCATAGGGCCCCAGAGTTGACACTGTGGTCAATTATTCAGAGCAGCGGCCCCAGAATGGTCCAATGACCATTTATTTGTAATTATATGTCTATATGAGTAGGTTATTACTATGGGACATCATAGATAAATGTCTAAAAATCTGTACTTCTTGTTCATGCACATGTTTAAGTTTTCTTGATGAACCTTAGCTTGTCAATGCTTTGTGGTGCAGGTAAGGGAAAAGGAAAGCTTGACCAGCCATGAGTTGGAGAGCTTCAGTGGCGATGTGTACATATGCGGCGGGTCGTCCACCACATTCGAGGTTATCTAAGAGGAACTAGGGTTGTAGCCTTATTTTATCGCTTAGGTTGGTCGGTTGTAACTTTTGATGTATACACACCCTTTTTAACATTTGTTTGTAATATTTTGGGATCCCATATATGTATGAAACTTTTTAAATAAAATTCAACAATTCCTTTGACCAAAATTTTAACCCTGGCCCTTGACATTAACCTTTGTTACACGTTTAGGTCAAAATGACTTGATTAACAAGTCTGACACTATTTAAAATACACAGTGTAACGGTCTTGGATTAGGAGGGCGTTGCAACTTGGTATCAGAGCTACCAAGGTTTAAGGGCTCTTGAAGACTAGTCAGGCATGTACACTCGCCACTAAAGACAAGCTCAACTCAGGGTTCGGTAACTATTATGTGGTTATGTGTTTAATTGTTTAAATATATGATATAAATGCCTTATCTCCGTGCCTGTTTAGGAAGCATCAGATAATCTGATAGGGCCTGATCCTTGACTATTGCATGAATGATAAAAAAAAATGTGCTTATTAGCATTGTTACTACTTGTGAATGCAAGGGAATCAATTATTAACGCTATTATTTGTATATAGGCTAGGAAATGCTTATTAGCACTATTAACACTGGCAAGGATTAAACAACACGATTATTAGCCATGTTATACTTGCGTAAATGTTTGGATATGTTTATGTGCATTGTTATTTGCTAATGGATATCAGGAAGTGCTTATTTGCACCATGAATGAGCATATCATGTGTTGGCATGCTTATTAGCATTACATTTGTTGTTTGTTTGTTTGATCTTGGACCGTCAGGCGGCAAGAGGTATGGTTATTACTTACCTAACAATCGATTTTGTTACTACAGAGTGGGTAGATAACAGTATGAATCCTCGAAGGTCAGAAAGGTTGGTTGGCCAAGAATTACAAGCCAGGGAATGACCAAGGCCAAGCCCCACTGCCAGCTCTAGAAAACTGGCAACAGGTGCTTGCTGATATGCAAGCTAGATTGGAGAGGTAGGAGGAGGAGAGTCGCCTCTTGAGACAACAACAGGTTCTAGGAGGGAACCCATAACCCGCAGTATCAGCAGTGATACAACCAAAGGTACCAGCGGTAGTGCAGCCCCAGTCAGGGGGAGATAGATGGGAACCCATGTATGAGAGGTTCAGGAAACAACACCCTCCAGCTTTTGAGGGCGGCTCAGATCCACTGAAGGCTGAGTAGTGGATGACCATGATAACCACAATCCAGGATTTTATGAGGGTAGGTTGTAATGAGAGAGTGGCCTGTGCCACTTACATGTTTCAGGAGGACGCCCGAATATGGTAGGAGGTGGTATCCTAGACCAAAGTGGTAAATACCATGGAATGGAAAGAGTTCAAAACCTTGTTTAACAAGAAATACTACAACGATGCAGTTAAAGGTGCGAAGGCTGAGGTGTTCAGCAAGTTACTTCAGGGTAACATGACAATGACTGATTACACCCTAAAGTTTGATAGACTGGCAACGTTTTCCAGGAATCTGGTGCCCACTGATGGGACCAGAAGAGAGAGGTTTCTCCAGGGGCTACAGCCTATGATAGCCCAGGATGTTCGTATTACCATTATGCCAGGATTGACTACCTATGCATAGGTTGTGGAGAATGCGCTTACTGTTGAGAGCGCAGAGAATAAGATCTGGTGTGACAATGCAGCCAAAAGGGATTCTAGGAGGCTGGGACCTCCATTTAACGGTTTTGGTAGGGGCGGAGGCCCCAGTGACCAAAATAGGAAGAATCTTGACACAGTTTCAGCTCCAAGGCCAGATAGGAGGCCACGGGGCATACGGATGGGCCGTCGGGGTGGCGGTAAGACCTGGAGAGCATTCCCAGAGTGTACTTAGTGTAGGAGGCGCCAAATTGGGGAATGTCGGGCAAAGGCCTGCTTTGTTTGCGGCAGTGTGGGGCATTTGAAGAAAGACTGCCCGAGAGCCAAAAAGAAAGAGCCAAAGAAGGTGGACAGCCTGACGCCAGCTCGGGTGTTCACCTTGACCCAGGAAGAGGCCGAGGCTTGTCCAGCAGTGGTTACTAGTCAGCTTTCTAGTGATGGAACCTTCTATACTGTTTTGATTGATTTGGGTGCTACGCACTCTTTTGTTGTTAGTAGGATTATAGATGGATTGTGTAGACCATGTGACTTCTATCCTATGGGGTTTGGTACAATGCTGATTACTGGGGAGTTAGTGGTTTCCAGGATATGGGTTAGATCACTACCAGTTACAGTGGATGGCAGGGAATTATCAGTTGACTTGGTAGAATTGGTAATGACTGATTTTGATATAATTCTAGGTATGGATTGCTTGGAGAAGTATGGGGCAACGATAGATTACAAGAAGAAGATGGTAACCTTTGAGCCTGAGGGTGAGGACCCCCTTGTATTCGTTGGCAGTGTGCATAGACCCCGTATACCTATGATATCTGTACTTAGAGCTAGAGACCTATTGCAGAGGGGTTGGATAGGATTCTTAGCTAACATGTTGGATACCACTCAGTCTGTGCCAGTGGGACCAGAACAGACCCGATTAGTCTGTGAGTTTCTGGATGTGTTTCCAGAGGATTTGATAGGGTTACCACCACACAGGGAGATTGATTTTGTGATTGAATTGGCTCCTAGGACAGAGCCAGTATCTAGGGCACCTTATAGGATGGCTCCAGTTGAGCTGAAGAAACTAAAGGTTCAACTATAGGAGTTACTATACTTGGGTTTTATCAGGCCCAGTTTCTCGCCATGGGGCTCACCAATTCTCTTTGTGAAGAAAAAGGATGGGCCTCTGGGGATATGTATCGATTATAAAGAACTGAACAAGTTGACTATCAAGAACATATATCCTCTACCAAGGATTGATGATTTGTTTGATCAGTTGCAGGGTAGAACGGTATTTTCTAAGATAGATCTTCGATCTGGTTATCACCATCTAAGGATCAGAGAGGAGGATATACCAAAGACAGCTTTTTGCACCAGGTACGAGCATTATAATTTTTTGGTGATGTCATTTAGATTAACTAATGCCCTGGTAGCATTTATGGATCTGATGAATAGGGTGTTCAAAGATTACCTGGATCAGTTTGTGATCGTCTTTATTGACGACATATTGATATACTCTCAGACAGAGATAGAACACGAGCAGCACCTCAGATTGGTACTACAGAGGTTGAGAGAACACAAGGTTGTATGCGAAATTCAAGAAATGTGAGTTCTGGTAGCCACAAGTGACTTTCTTACGTCACATAGTCAGTAAGGATGGAATTATGGTGGATCCAATGAAGATTGAGGTGGTCAGAGATTGGCCAAGGCCGAAGAACGCTTCAGAGATCAGGAGTTTCTTGGGATTGGCAGGGTATTACAGATACTTTGTGGAGGGGTTTTCCTAGATTGCTTCATCACTGACAGAGTTAACACACAAGAATCAGAAGTTCTTACGGTCAAATAAATGTGAAGACAACTTCTAGAAGCTTTAGAAGAGTTTGATCACCGCTCCAGTTTTGAGCCTTCCTATAGATCGGGACAAGTTTGTAGTTTATTGTGAGGCCTCGAGGTAGGGTCTGGGTTGTGTTCTTATGCATACAGGGAAGGTGATTTCCTACGCATCACGTCATTTGAAGGAGTATGAGCAGAGATACCCCACACATGATTTAGAACTTGTAGCAGTGGTTTTTGCACTGAAGGTGTGGCGGCACTACTTGTATGGTGAGAAGTGTGAGATATACACTAACCATAAAAGTTTAAAATACTTCTTCACCCAAAAGGATCTGAACATGAGATAAAAATGTTGGTTAGCTTGTCAAGGATTATGATTGTGAGATCCTTTATCACCATGGGAAGGCCAACGTGGTAGCAGATGCCTTAAGCTGGAAGGATTCAGGACTGTTATATAGTGTCATGCATATATCAAGGGAGTTGGCGTACGATATGGGTAGAGCAAGAATTGAGTTAGTGGTGGGCTAGCTAGCCAACATCACCCTACAGTCTACTCTTTTGGAGAGAATCAAGGAGAAGTAGTTAGATGACCCACAGTTGGGGCAGATTAGAGGGGACGTCCTAGTAGGAATAGCTAATGACTATACAGTGTCAAGCATGGGCATGTTGAAATACAAGTATCGGATCTGCGTTTCGATGGACACAGGGGTCAGACGAGAGATTCTAGATGAATCTCATACTACCCCTTATTCTCTACATCCGGGCACCACGAAGATGTATCAAGATTTGAAAGTTTTATATTGGTGGCCTGGGATGAAGAGGGATGTGACTGAGTATGTGGCAAGGTGTTTGACCTGTCAGCAGGTCAAGGCAGAGCATCAGAGGCCAGCAGGGTTATTGCAGCCTCTGGATATCCCGGAGTGGAAGTGGGTGGACATTACGATGGATTTTGTGGTAGGACATCCCAGGACAGTGGGCCAACATGATTCAATTTGGGTCATCGTGGATTGGTATACAAAATCAGCTCATTTTCTACCAATGAGGAAGAATTACACAATTTCCTAGTATGCAAATCTCTATGCGAGAGAGATAGTTCACCATCATGGGACTCCGAGGTTTATCGTGTAAATAATTTCCTCTGATAGAATTTTCCTATAACAACAGCTACCAGTCTACTATTGGAGTGGCACCTTATGAGATGTTGTATAATAGGAAGTGTAGATGATCCATTCACTGGGATGAGATGGGTGAGAGGAAATATTTGGGTCCTGAAGCAGCTCAGAGGTCCACTGAGGCTATTGAGAAGATTAGAGCTCGGATCCTCGCATCTCATAGTAGACAGAAGAGTTATACAGACCTAAGGCAGAGGAACGTGGAGTTCCAGGTGGGACACTATGTCTTCCTTAGGGTTGCACCTCTGAGAGGGGTGAAGAGATTCGGGAAGAAGGGCAAGTTGAACCCTAGGTTTGTGGGACCATTTGAGATCCTAGAGAGGATCAGTCAAGTGGCCTATAGGTTGGACTTACCCTCTACACTATCTAGTGTGCACAATGTATTTCATATTTCCATGCTAAGGAAGTATGTGTCAGATGGGACTCATGTATTTCATATTGAGTTATGAGGATCCAGAACTGGAGACAGACTTGTCCTATGAAGAGCAGCCAGTTCAGATTTTAGACAATAAGGTTAAGGTTCTGATGAACAAGACTATACCTTTAGTTAAGGTATTATGGAGGAACAGCAAGGTCAAGGAAGCGACCCGGGAGCTGGACACAATATGCAAACTCAGTATCCCGAGTTGTTCAGGTAAAATTTCGAGGACGAAATTTCTGTAAGGAAGGGATAGTTGTAACATCCCAAAATTACCTAATAAGGCTTAGGGCCTTGATTAGGGGGCATGATGGAAATATATGGAATTATATGTTTGTGTTGATATATTTGATTGTGATTATGTGAGTTATATGATAATATAACTTGTTATGCATGTTTAGGAGTATTAAATATGCATGTAGGCCCATTTCTTATTAGAAGGGCAACTTTCGTAATTTGGCCCGTTATGGGAATAATTGTATATATGTGCATATATGTGATATATGTGAGAGACCACATTATTATGTGGGTTTATTTGGGTTACTTGGCATGAGACGATCCTAGGGAGCAAGTTAACGGGAAAGTCATAACATGACCCAATACCCGACCCGGGGTGAGTCAAGGGGTATTTTAGGTATTTAGCATTAAATCGGGTTATCGGGTAATGGGAATGAATAATTAAGAATTTATTAGGAGTTAGTGAGATTAGGAGGGAATACTGGGGATTTTGACCATTTTTCCCTCGGGGACAATTTTGGTAGCCCGAGCCTCGGGATTAGCTTAAGTAAAATTAAGCCATAAGAAAACATAAAAAACACTCAAACACTCTCAGAATCGACTCTCTCTCTCAGCTTCCCTAAGATAGTTCTTGAACAATGAAGAAGATTCTGGCTTAAAACCAAGGAATTTAAGGTTTGGGATTAGAACTTGAATAGCTTGTGGCTAGGGGATCACCATTCACAATTGAGGTAATGGTTTAATCTCTGTTTTAAACTGAATTCTGTTAGAATTATAGGTTTTTCTTGAGGTGTTCTTGAGTCTTATAGCTCAAGGGTTGAATTGGGATTTTTGATGAGTTTTGCATCTAGTTTTTGTTGGGTTTTGTTGCTGGTAAGATATTAAAACTGTTATGTGGATTAAATTGTTGTTTTAGGATGGAACTGGGGTGGTATTTTTTTACTTTGGCTGGAGAAAAATTGAGGAAATTCTGGGTTCGCAGGGTCAAGTTGCGGTCCAAATGACTTGATTAGCAAGTCTGACACTATTTAAAATACATATATGTAACGGTCCTGGATTAGGAGGTTGTTACAGTAACGGTCTTGGCTAACCGGGGCGTTACATCCCCGCTCTAGAGCATGTACTGGTCGTTCTTCATAACTGTTATCTTGTTTCAACTCTAGAGCCTTGCAATCGAGCACATGAGATGGATCTGATACATACCTTCTCAACATAGATATATGGAAAACATTATGTGTTTCCACTAATGATGGCGATAGCGCCAACCGATATGCTACTTGCCCTACTTTGTCCAATATCTCAAAAGGACTATAAACCTTGGGCTTAACTTTCCTTTCTTTCCAAAACACATATTCCCTTTCACCGGAGATACTTTGAGAAAGACTTGGTCGCCTATTGCATACTCAATGTTTTGCCTCTTAGCGTCGGCATACTATCAACCATCACTGGCAATGCCCTAATCCATCTCCTAGAAACTACCAGTTCCCATGTAGGCAATAAAGTCCCAAACCCTGCAGTCCGATACTCACTAGGTCTACACAGTCTATCAATCACTCTACTAGAAACAAAAGAATGTGTAGCACTAGAATCAATCAATAAAGTAAAAGGAGTGCCAGCGCTAGAAAGCTAACATGTCACTACCGAGGGACTAGCCTCGGCCTCTGCCTGAGTCAAGGTGAATACTCGAGCTGGAGTCAAGCTATCCACCTTCCTAGCTTCCCCTTTCTTCACCGTTGGGCAGTCTTTCCTTAGATGCCCCACTGTTCCGCACACAAAGCAGGCCTTGGCCCAATACTCGCCCAGATGGCGTCTTCTACATCTCGGGCACTCCGGATAGGTCCGCCATGCCTCGCCGCCACCCTGACGGCCACCTTGACCACCCCGACCCCTTCTATCAGGACCAGCAGCAGTCGAAGTGTCAGGAGCCTTTCTCTTGAAGTCACTGGGGCCTCCGCTCCTACCTGTCCCTGAATAAGGAGGCACCACTCTACGGCCCTCACGCCTCACCGAACTTTCCCTCCATATCTTGCTCTTCGCTTCCTCAGTGGTAAGAGCCTTCTCAACGGCCTGGGCATAAGTTATTCCTCCAAGTATCGTTGTGATCCTGACATCCCGGGCTATCATAGCATTAAGCCCCCTGATTAATCGATCTTTCCTGGAAACATCAGTAGGAACAAGATCTGGTGCAAACTTCACAAGCCTATCAAATTTTAGGGCATATTCAGTAACAGTCATATTGCCCTACACCAGACTCACGAACTCATTGACTTTTGCTGCCCTGACAGCAACATTGTAGTACTTCTGACTGAACAAGTCTCTGAAACCTTCCCAACTCAAAGTAGTAGCATCCCAGGTCTGCGATGCCACTTCCCACCAGATATGGGCATCCTCTCTCAACATATAAGTGGCACAGGCCACTCTATCATGCCCCTCTACTCTCATGAGTTTCAGAATTATAGTAATCATGGTTATCCATTGCTCGGATTTCAATGGATCTGGTCCACCCTCAAAGATTGGGGGTCGCTGCTTCCTGAACCGCTCATATAACGGCTCCCATCTGTTTCCAACCTCCCCAGACTGCACAACTGGTAACACTGCAGGTGGTACAATAAGGGAAGCACTCCCTGATGGAGCCTGCTGCCACAGAATACAGATCTGCTCATCCTGACTCTGTAATTGAGCCTACATATCTGCCATTAACTACTGCCAGTTCTCAAGGACTGGCGGAGGAATCTGGCCCTGGTCATCACTCCCAGTCCCGGACCTAGTGCCGGCTAGTCGTGTAGATTTTCTTGGACACATAGCTATCCAAGTCAATCTGCAAATAACGACTCGACAGTCAGACCATGATGACAGGGTAAAAACTTCTCCAAGATCCACCAATAGAACATAACCAATCACAAACAATAAACATATAAGCATCCATCCTCATGCACTAGCCGCTAATAACCACGCCTCCAATCTCATTACACAATAACTATGAACAGGAATTCATCCTTGCACAATATACAATTAATCATCCAAATATTCATTTACATGCACGGCGATGCTAATAAACATGCCTCAATATTCTCACACAACAGTCAAGGACCAGGCCCTATCAGTATCTCATGCTTCCTATTAATCCAATAAATAACAGCACTCATAACTCATTTCAGGCATATAAGCACATAAAGACATATACACATTACCAAACCCTGATTTAAGCTTGTCTCTAGCAGCGAATGTACATGTCCAGCCTGTCTTCAGGAACCCTTAAACCTAGGACGCTCTGATACCAAGTTGTAACGCCCTGGATAGCCAAGACCGTTACACTGTCTACTTATAAAGGTGCAAGACTTGCTAATCAAGTCATTAATTTAAAAATGTGTCACTAAACATGTATGAGCTAGGGTTGAAAAGGTTTTGGTCTCAAAAGTTTCCTTTTATATAATTAAGCAGTTATTTACACGGGATCCCAAAAGAAACAAAGTTTAAAAGTTGGATTATAGAATTCTAAAATAATACGAACAACTGTCAGCCATACTAAGGCAAAATGGACAATTTCTGGGTCTCGCGTCCCTGCCTAAACCTCAACCGTGGCGGCTGAGCAACTGGCCATGTGCATTCCGCTCGCAGAGCTCTCCAATTCAAGGCTGATCAAGTTTGCCCTTGCCTGTACCTGGACCACGTAGCACCCGTGAGCCAAGGCCCAACAAGAAAACATGATGTGCAATACAAGTAGTAATAACAGATAACAAACTCACTAAGCATGAACACTCATCATATAATCCACATAAATCATTCAGCATATATTTAGAATCATGGATGCAATCAAACACTTATAACATTCATATCACATAATAATCAGGGCCAACAACTTAGGCCGCACCCTCTCTTTACCCCACCGACTCCGGCCCGCTTAAACCGAGCTCAGTGCATATTAAGCTATCCTCGGCTACCAGTGGCCAAGCCGTGCCCTGTGCGCTAGTGTAACCCTCGGCACCCTTAGGTCGTTGGTTCACTAATTAGCTTGCATGGCATAATACCATCTTTTCAAGCATACACAATAGGGAACCCTTAGTCCCATTACAGATATTCAACCAGGTGCAGTTTTCTTACATTTGATCTCTGTGGTTTCGGATTACGAGCAATGCTCCTCAAACATGATTCGTTCCCGAGCCTTAGCTTTTATCACCTAGTCATAACCAAGGTGTAGGGTTCCATAAATATTCAAATAAGGATTTTTGGATACAAAACTAAATACCGGGAATCTGAATTCCACCAAGCACGGTGGTGAAATCGATCCCGAGCACTCTAGGCTAGATTCCTGTGCTTTAAAGCCCTAAACATTCAAGTACACACCTAAGGGTTGCGGCCCTTGAAGCCTTGCTGTGTCCCTGCCCCAAAATAGAACCTAAGGCATCCCTGGAAGAAGACACGCGTCGCGGCCCATGCTTTGGGCGCCGCAGCACTCACCCCTGGTCGAGCCCTCCTGGCTCATCTTCATCCTAGGGTCGCAGCGCTCTAGAATAGAGTCGCGGCCCTTCCCTTCGTGCCCAGAAAACCCAACATTTCCAAGATCTAAACCTCATCCAAAGCCATCCCAAAGCTCCCCAATTCAAAACCCTTTAATTGCAACACTTTTATCATGATTCTAACAACACATCCCAACAGAAATCCAGCCCAAAAACCCACTAGAATCCCATTTCCAATTTCTGAAACTCAAGAACTGCAAACACTAAAACCAACCATACAAACTCATATCGAAACCTCCAAATCACGAATTGAGGCTTACCTCTTCTGCTGAACCACATCTCCAAGCCAAATCCAAGCTAATTCCCAAGCTTTCCTCCTTAATTCTGCCCCTAAACATCAAAATCACAATTACCTCAATACCCAGCCAAAACTCAAAATTTCCAACCACAGAAAAGGAAATTCAATGCTTACCTTAGTCCTGATTAAGTTCCTGATTGATTCTTGAGCTAAGCCTCTAAATCACTCCTTCAATCCACTAAATTTCAGCTGAATTCCAACTAAAATCCTTCAAATTACTCTGTTAACTTCTTGTGTTTTCCTTGAGAAAGAATAGAGAGATAAGGCTGAGAATAAAAGGTTGGTTTATTTCTTTCTACTATTTTCCTTAAGCTTTAGCCTAATTTTATCCCGTTAAGTCAATCTCGAGGCTCGGGGTGCCGAAAATGTCCCCGAGGGCAAAACGGTAAAATTCCCCAATATTCTCGCCTAGACTTCCTAACCTCAAATATATCTCCATATATTTATTTTCATAACTCGATAGTCTAAATAACTACCCGATACCTAAAATACCCCTGACTTATCCAAAGTCAACTGTTAAGCCCTGTTGTGACTTTTCCCCGCTATTTAGCCCTAGGATCGCCTCGAGTCGTGCTCTGCAGACCTACCCACATAATAATGTGGTTCTCACAATACCATATATATCACATTAATACAAATATAATCATACAAGCATCCTAATCATATAATTATGCATTTAAATCAATAAAATCATTCAAATCACATTTAACCCAATAATGCCCTCCCGGCACACTAATCAAGGCCCTTAAGCCTCATTAGCGAATTTGGGGTCGTTACAATTAGTCTTTCCCGAATGATATAGAATTTCACAATCATAGTCTTTTACTAGCTCCAACCACCTTCATTACCTCATATTATTTCCTTTTGCGTAAAGAAGTACTTTAAACTCTTGTGGTCCGTATAGATTTTGCACTTTTCTCCGTACAGATAGTGCCTCCAAATCTTTAGAGCGAAAACCACTGCTGCTAATTCCAAGTCATGGATCGGGTACCATTGCTTGTACTCCTTTAGCTGTCTCGAGGCATATGCTACCACCTTTCCGTCTTGCATCAAAATGCATCCAAGTCCCTGCTTCGACGCGTCTCAATATACTACAAACTTGCCCTTATCATTTGGGACGCATAAAATTGGGGCTGATATGAGCTTTTCCTTTAACGTTTGCAAGCTTTCTTCACACTTCTCCGTCCATGTGAACTTCTGCTTCTTCCTTGTTAAATTCGTTAAGGGTGTAGCTATTTTGGATAACCCTTCAAAAAATCATCTATAGTATCCCACCAAGGCCAAAAAACTTCTCACCTCAGTGGAACTCTTGGGTTTGGGCCAGTCCTTCACTGCTTCTATCTTGGCTGGATCTACTTCTATGCCATTTTTAGACACAATGTGTCCTATAAATGCCACCTTCTCTAGTCAGAATTCTCATTTCTTAAACTTAGCATATAATTTGATGATTTTTTATGCGTTCCAACGTTAGTCGCAGGTGCTCTTCGTGCTCGGCTTTCGGCTTTTGTCTTTGAGTAGATTAATATGTTGTTTATGAATACCACTACGAATTTATCCAAGTAGTCCTTAAATACTCAGTTCATAAGATCCATAAATGTGGTTGGTGCATTCGTTAATCCAAAAGACATCACTGAGAACTCGTAGTGTCCATATCTTGTCTGAAAAGTCATCTTTGGGATATCTTCTTCTCATACTCTTAGGTGATGATATCCTGACCGAAAATCTATCTTTGAGAACACCATAGATTCTTGTAGTTGATCAAAAAGATCATCTATTTAGGGAAAAGGATATTTGTTCTTGATCATCACTTTGTTTAGCTCTCGATAGTTGATGCACATCCTCATGCTCCCATCCTTCTTCTTGACAATCACTGATGCACCCCAAGGAGAATAGCTTGGTCAGATGAAACCCTTGTCTAATAGCTCCTGTAGTTGTATCTTCAACTCCTTTAACTCGGTAGGCGCCATTCTATAGGGAGATTTCGAGATGGTGTTGCCTCTAGTGCTAACTCTATTTCAAACTTGATTTCCCTATTCGGAGGTAATCCTGGTAGATCTTCTTGAAACACCTCAGGAAATTTGCATACTATATGTACATCCTTTGGTTTGAGTTGTGTCCCTCGTGACTTTTCCACCACGCTGGCTAGAAATGCCTAGCAACCACTACTTATTAACTATTGAGCTTTGAGAGCTAAGACTATTGGTATGTGAGTTTGGGAAACTTCTCCTTTGTAGGTGAACTTTTCTCCACCTTCTATTTGAAAGTTGGCTGTCTTGCCCTTATAGTCTATTGTTGCTCCATATTTTGCTAACCATTCCATGCCTAATATTACATCATAGTCCTTAAGGTCTAACTCAATCAAATATATTGGTAACTCTCTTCCTTTGATTCTAACTACAACGCTACGCACCCCTCTACTATATAGCATTCTTTCCCCCGAGGGTAGTTACATAACAAATTTATCTCTAAAAAGTTGCATGGTTTATCTAAGCTATCAATCATATTCAAAGAGACAAAAGAATGCGTGGCTCCTGAATCGAATAAAGCATTGAATGGTTTGCCAGAGATAGTGATCTGACTTGATACCACTGTATTGCTAGTTTCTGCCTCACCTTTTGTAAGAGTGAAAACTCTGGCTGGTACTAGTTTCTCATCTTTCTTTTGGTTCCTTAATTTTGGGCAGTCATTCTTAAGATGACCCTCTTCTCCACATTGAAGCAACCTTTTGTCTTATATTGGCATTCTCCTGAATGCTTTCTCTTGCAAATTTAGCATTGGGGATATTCTACGTAAGGGTTTTTGTTTCAATTGTCTTCTGACGTAGTCTTTCCTTTCTTGTCAGCCTTTTGGTTTTGACCACCATCATGTTTCCTCTTATGTTCGTTCTATTCTTGGCTATTCTTTTTCGCATCCCTTCTGGCTGCACCCTCTATCCAGATTCTTTCCTCTGCCTGCTCAGCTTCTGAAGCTATTTCTAAAGTTTATGCATAAGTAGTTATTCCCCAAATCAACTTTACGTCACAGGCTATCATAGGTTTCAATCTCTTCACGAATCTTTGAATTATTAGCATCTCAGTGGGTACCTTGTCCGTCGTGAACTTAGCCAGTCTATCAAACTTCCTAGCATACTCTGTCACAGTCGAATTCCCTTGAGTAAGCGCGATAAATTCGTCCACCCTTGTGGCTAGAATCACAGGATTTTAATACTTCTTGTTGAACACTCAGATAAACTCGTTCCATGTCATAATGTTCACATCTCGAGTCTGCTTCACTATATCCCACCAGATGCGGGTGTCTTTCTTTAGTAAACTCGAAGTGCACGAGACTTGGTATTCGTTCCCCAACCGCATATGTTCTAAAATGGATTCTACCAAGCGAAGCCATTCTTCTGCTTCTATTAGGTCTAATCCGCCTTCGAATGTCGGCAGTTGCTACTTCCTAAAGCATTCATACACTGCCTCATAATGAGGTTCTGCCAACTGTAGTAATTGTGCTAGGGGAATGACTTGTTGTGCCACTTGTTGTTGTTTTCCTTGGTTTATTTGAAACTCTTCTTCTCTCCTCCTTAACCCTACCCTAAGACGGGCATTTTCTCTTTCCAAGTTTTCTCGAGCAGCAGTAGCTGTTGGTTCTTCCACTACATTGGGTGCTTCTTGCACTCCTGGTATTGTCAGAATGTTTGGAAATTCTTCATATATTGTGGTGGCAGCTACTCCTCTTCCTCACCCTCGTCCCCTTCCTCAGCCTCTTCCTTATCCTCTTTCTTGGCCATTTAGTCTTTCAGATCTTCTTGGTTTCTGCTCCATATTTCTTTCCTGTTTCCCCAAAAGAGAAATATTATAAAAGCTAAGACAAACAAAACAAGTTGAGGTTATAACTTAGCCTATTGTACTACTGTCTATTAGGTCCATCTATCTACTATAAACTACCCTATTACAATTAAGTCCAACTTAGGTAAATAAGCCTTAACAATTGAATCTTCCATAGAGGAGGGTTGGGTTCAGTATATCGTACCCACTACTAAGGCCCCCTAACTTCTACTTGAACCCAAAAGATAGGAATTTGAACCCTTGCTTTATTAATTGTTATTCTTTTTAATTAGATCCAATTTAATAATGCAAAGAAAATGAGCCTTCACAAATGGGCTAACCCATAAGAGAGGAATTTAAACTTTACACTTTCAATTGAATCCAAAATTCTTAACATTTACTGAACAATGAAACCAAAAAAAAAAAACATGTTTTATTAAAATAAGAAATTAATTACAAACTAGTGAAAATTTTCTAAAAATAACATAAAATAAAACTTAACGATGTCTTCTTATATTCGTCTAATCCTCCACATCGGATCCTTCTTCTAGCGTATCCTCAGTGAACTCCTCATAATCCTCTTGAGTGTAGACAAACCTTAAAGTAAAAGGAACATGACTAAGAAATCCTTCCCTAAGGTTGTCTGGTAACTGATGAACTATTTCCCCTATTTCTCCATTTGGTAAGATAATACCCTCGAATATTCTAAAATTTCGTGCAAACCTATCAATAAATATGCCATATTTATCTTCAATAGGTACATCATTATCAAATAAAACTTCATTCCATGCTATCTTTAAACTCGGATCTGCTAGCAGTAGTTTGGCTGAGTGCATGAGAACTATGAACTTCTCATGTGATTTTAAAAGGGTTGTATGACTATCGATAATCATTTCTATCTCCTTGTGAATTCATTTGATTCTAAGAAACACTCTCTCGAACTCATTCTCATACTCATGGTTTGGTATTCTTCTTATCGCTTTAACTTTTCTAACCATACTTGAGTACATTAAGCTAAATTCTGAAAATAACACAAGAGAAACATTACAAACATATTTCCAAAAAAATGTGTATTCTTACTTGGTAGCGAGTTGGTCCTTTGTAGTTGTCATGTGTATTACGTGAGAACGTTCAGGACCAATACAGTCGTGTCTCTGGTACCACTTGTAACGCCCTAATTTCTCATAAAATTATCGAGAACACAGCGTTCAATCATAAGCATAAATATTGATCTTTTATTTAGAAAATCAGATTAAGTAAAGGGATCCCATGTCTTTACAAAAATAAAATAGTATTCTTTAACAAAATAAAATGAGCAACATTATAAATAAAAGAAAAACTCTAAAAGAAATGCTTTGGAAAGTAAAATCATAGTCTCGTTGATCATTCCTCGGCTATATGGCCCACACGAATATATCACTAAGCTCTTAGGCCCCACTCGCCACCGGCCTTCCTATCCTCAATTGTCTGCACAACATCATAAGGAGTGAGCTTCTACGCCCAGTAAGGAAAATACAAATAAGCAAACATATCATAATTTCATACAATTGTTCATAACAACGCTAATTTCCTAATCAAACAATATCATAATATATTCTAGGTCATAACAGAGATCATAATCATAAGTCATAATGGGTCAAAATCATAGATTATAATAGGTCATAATAACAAGACAGGTATAAGGAATAGATAAGTGCTTATACAGGGGTGGCAATTAAGCCCTGGACATAAGTCCGTCATACAATTTTGCCAACCGAGCATACCAGACATCGACATAGGTCTGTCATACATTTCTGAATACCTTAGGTCCAGCCACACTTATCTTCTTAATGTACCTGAAATGTTAGGGTCATACACATCACAAAACTAGGTCATAACTGAACTACCCAATTTTCCTTAACTTGAGTGTTGAAATGAATGGAAAAAAGAGAGATTGCGTTGCTATAGAAAATCGCCCAAAACCTTACATATAACATAAAATATTTAAGATTAGAGATTTACAATAAAACTAAACTTCCAAAATCTCTAAACCTTATAAAATTCATTCCTTTAACCTAGAACCAAAAGTTTGAAATCCTGAGCCTTCTATAATGCCTATCTCCAACACAACACCATGAGCTTCATTTCTTGGACTATTTCGGCTATAGATTGGTTACAAAGGGCTTAGTGTTTCAGCTATGTAGGGTTGATATTGGCTCAAGTGTTTGAGGCTAATTAAGAAAATAGAAGAAGAAAGAAATCCCGAGCATTATAAAGGCTATAGTGATTTCGGCTATTGTGTGTTTATGGGCCAAAAATATGAGAGTTATTGGGATTATAGAATTTTCGAAAATGAAGAGACTATAAATCTTTGATTGTGTGAAAAATGAATGGTGAAAGGCTCTATTTATAGGCTCTAACCCCCAACCTCCTTCCTTAAACTTCTTTACCACCATTCAGCTAGTTTTTAAAATTCAAAGTCCTTCCTTAACAATAGGTTCTGCTAGCCCATTTTTTTACCTATTGAAAATGCTAAAATTACTCTCTTGATGCCACACACACTCACTTGTAACCATAGTAGTCAAAGTCTCCACTATCTCCTCCAAAATTCATGCTCACACCTACACCTAAGCCTTTTTAATTCTAAATAATTCAAATGGTTTCAGCTATATCAACTTATTTACTTAGTTTCCTTTTTGCAAGCTTGGAGTGACACCTAGTTCCTTATGTTCAAAAATGAGTCAAAATCTAGCCTAAAATTGTGCCACATGCCTATGACTAATTATGGTCTTCATTTTGGCTTTTCAAAATAAATCTTATACTTAATAAATAAATTCACCAAAATTCCACCTAATAAAACTATAGGGAATTTTTGGCCACACCTAATATTTTTAAATATATAGGACTTAATTTAATGCCACAAGTAAAATCCTTAGATCACCAAAATTATGTGAATTAAAACTATATTCTAATTAAATTAAGAGCTTTAAATATACACTAATTTAAATCATATACTAAAATCTTTATAAATACTAACTAAAATAATTTATAACTATCCAAATTATAATTATTTTCTAAATCATAAAATCATACCATTAAAATAAATAATTCAAACTTAAAGCAATCTTTTTAATTTCCACCACTCAAACTAAACTATAAACTATAATAAATAACATATATTCATAATTAAGGAGAAAAATAATAACCTTGGTTATTACAATCTTCCCTCCTCCAATTACCATGTTGCCTCTCTTTCAGTGCTATTGCTCCACAAGATTTAAACTATAGGTATACTCTTGGACCTTAACTCCTTAGTTCCCCTGTAATGTCCCAAATTACCTAATAAGGCTTAGGGCCTAGATTAGGGGGCCAGGATGGAAAATTATAGAAAATTTGTGTTTATGTGATATTTATGAGTATCATTTCCTGATTATGTGATATATGTTATAAAATGACTTATTATGGATGTTTAGGTGAATTAAATATGTCTGTGGGCCCGTTTCTTATCAGGAGGGAAATTTTCGTAATTTGACCCGTTATGCGTATATTTTGTATATATGTGATATATGTGTGAGGCCACATTATTATCACTACAAGAAAATGGGGTATTTACCTACCAATTGTAAGTGTAGGTAAAACTAGCCTAATGGTAGGTAATATGGTTTACCTACCAATATTGAATTGGTAGAGATTGGTAGGTAAAAGTTAGTGGGGAAAGAGTCTTTACCTACACTTATTAACACTGGTAGGTAAAAGAATCAGTGGACCCCACTAAGTTATAAATCAATTGATGAGTCATCAGATGACGTGTTTGATGACATGGCATCCTACGTGTATGCTGACATGGTTTTTGTAGTTTTACGTGGCATCCTACGTGGCATCATATGTGGCGTCCTACGTGGCATCCTGCATGGCATCATATGTGGCATCCTACGTGGTGTCATTTTATTAGCCCACATAGCATTATTTTATTGGTTTGTTACACAATTTATATTTTGTTCAAATTTAATGGTTATGTGTAGGTAAAAGATAATAACAGTTATTTATAATTGTTATATATTATAAATAAACTAGAAAAAAACCATTCAATAATAAAATGTTTAATGCTAAAATTCTTTATAATGTTCAATACTAAAATAAGTCATAAAGTTATCATTTTAAGGTTACCCCTACCAAAATAAAAAATAAAAACGTCATAAAGTTCATTCCTTAGTAAATTAATGTAAATAAACTAAGAATCATCTTGTGACTCCCGAACTAAAATAGATGGCGACTCTTAAATTTACATCTGAAGCTTGGTCTGTTGGAGGTGGTGGAGGTGGTGCCATCAAATTGTTATGACGAAGTATATCCACAACTACACTAAGTTGTTCGTTAGTAGCATTAAGGCGGGAAGTTGTATCATTAAGTCGTTCAACTAACTTTTCATAAGTTGGTTGATTACCCACAATATTTTCACAATGTGGGTAAACCAAACTTATGAAACAAAAGCATGTGGTGCTATAACATTCATTTCTACCAGTATATTTGTTATTCCATCTGAAAAAAAAAAAAAAAAAAGTAAATTACACAAATTAACACACTGTCACTTTATAAGTTTTACTTCACTTACCCAATTTGTACATAATTGAACATGGAAAATGAAAATAGAGAAATGAAAAACAGATATCATATAAAATTCAAGCATGTAAAGTGTAGCAAGAGAAAGATGCCTACCAGTATAAGCAATCTATTATTGGATTCCAAATAGTGATCAACGGCTTCTTTCATAGGAAGTAGAGGTGGAACTTGCCTAGTCCTCAGTTGAGCTTCCACAATAGTATCATTAAGTTCACTGAAATGGAGAAACAAAAAATGACACTAGATTAGAATAAAGCCTGAAAAAGAAACACTAGCTGGTATGAACAGATAAACATTTTTGCTTCTTAGAACAGAAGTGAAATTTGAAATCCTAGAATACATGTCAATCTCCACATTGAGAAGGTTTCATTATCTATAAATCATACATGCTAATGCTAATGCTATATATGAGCATACCTAACAAAGGTTGCAACCCATTCTTGAGATGTATGAGTTGTTACATGCATGAAATTATGCTGGTGTCTCTTTTCTCTTTCATCAGCTGGCATATTCAAAGCATAAGCAATGGAAGCAGCAACTTCTGTGATATTCCATGGATTTACTAAAATGGCACCAGCACCGAGCGATTGTGCTGCACCTGCAAACTAAATTTAAATGGAATAAACAAGAAGATGCAAGCCCGAAGAACTATGAAGACAATGCATTGAACAGAATTCACAACAAAGTATTCTTTTTTTCCTTTTTCTTTTTTTATTGATAATTTAAGCTTTTCTGATGAATTTAACAATGGAAAAAACCTACCATGCAAACTCAGAGAAAATATAAAGTTAAATTACCTCACTCAGAATGAGGACTCCTTTCTTGGATGCTTGGCAAGAGTTAGATGTATGTTCAAACTCAGAGAAAATATAAAGTTAAAACATTATTATTAACATTATAAAAAATAAAAAAAGTTAGATGTATGTTCAACTTCTATTTTGCAAGAGTCTACCTTCTAAGCTAACAAACAAGAAATGTGACACAGGACAGAAAATAAGTCAATCCCAAAATGCATGCCCCACTATTGACAAAGCAATAGAAAGTTGTATATCATTTCTTAAGTTTTGACGTCACTGTCAAGTCATATGAAAGTTTATTCTACAAGTTGAGAAATATAGTACATACTCTTTTTAAGAAAGTTGATCTCCGCATAAATGCCTCAGTTTCCTAAAGCTGCTTGTCTTTTTTCCTGAATTTCTGCAAGAGTCCTAAAGAAATTTAAAAAACAGGTTTTGTGTAGAGAATCCAATAAATCAAAAACTCTTGTGACAATTATTAAGTATATGGAGATAAAGATTTTCAATATACATAGGGAAAATGCATTCGGAAAAACCATATCTTCAAACAAATCTAGAATTTATTGCACCTATATCTAAAAAACGAGCAGACCCTACTGTTTCCAAGAAAGAAACACTAACTCCATGTTTCTAAAATGAAATAATATAAAGTGAGCACATTAGTCATTGTTTCCAAAAGATACGTCTGTCATAATACACTTAAAATGAAAAAGCAATAATGAAAAATTAACTGTAATACTTTTTGAGTTCAAGATAAGCAAAAAAGAAAAATCTGACTAAATTTGAATGAAATTAATTTTTCAGGACAAAGAAATAATTATGGACAATTGATTAATTATGAATGAATTAATTAATTAGTATTTATTTGAAAAACATTATATTAGTTAAAAAATATATTTACCATGTTTGAATTAATTTTTGGGAGAGTTTAATTATTATCTTATTATAAGATAATTATTTAAAACTTATAGTTTTTAAGATTAGGTTAATTTTAAATTAACTAATATTTATTTTGGGATAAATATCTTGTCTTAAAATCAAATATACAAACAAATGAGAAAATCAGGGATACACATAAAGTGGCACACACCACTCATTGTATCTGACAGTGAATGGCGCCACTCACATGTGCCACTTCCCTGGGATTTGAATTTTGAATTTCATATTAATTTTTTTATTTAATTATTCTTTTTAAATATGATTTAAAATAAATAATTAAAATAGTTGCAACTGATCAGTTTTAATTTAATTAAATAAAGATTAATAAAATAGTTTAATTATCTTTATAAACCTAAAAAGAATCAATTCTTTTCTAAGTCAGTTGTTATCAAGGTTATCAAACTCTCTTAAAGAAAAGAAATGATTAAATTTTCTATACCTAAAATTCTAGAAGTTTCCATAGCCTATCTCTTTTCAAATCCCTCTAGATCTCATGTGTTGAGTACATCTAGAGAGCCTAAATCAACCTGTGAATCCTACGTGCGCACAAACGTCCTTGTATGTTAGAGGAATGGCTTGTAAGGCTAAGGTGTGAACTTTCATAAGTATTGGAAGATCGTTGATTTTACTAAAAGACTCAAGGACACTTGATAGACTACGAAAGGTGTTCTCTGTTCCTTGTATGTGTTAATTTAATATATGTATATATGTATGATCCTAGCTAATATTAATAATTTTTTAAAATCCCCCTCCCTATACAGTCCGCGCGTATTTTGATATTTTTCTTATTTAATACCAACATAATTTGCATAATAAGATCGCATTCGAATGAAATTCCAAATGAGTTTTTTTAAGTTGAATTATTACGTTGCATGTGTTGTTTTAGGATAAAATTTCCAAATAAGTTTCTAAGTTCTTGTGAGTTGCATGGACTACCATTTGAGGTTACAATGGGTTGCATGTGCTTCCATTTGAGGTAGCACGTATGCAACTTTTATTGAAACCTCTTTTAAAACTTCTTTTAAAACATCTGCAACGTGAGTTGCAATATTTGCAAAACTATGCGACCTTTTATAAACCTTTGCAACCTATGCAACCATTGTTGAAACCTCTTTTAAGATCTCTTCCATTTGAGGTAGCTATTGGTATGCAACCTCAACAATTTTTGTTACAACCTTTGTCGCAACATCTAGAACCTTAATTTGAAAATAAGATTTTATAAGTTGCTTTACTTGCATATAAGCTTGCTTAAGCTCCTTTATTTATTTATTGAAATTCCTTTAGTTGCATTTATGTTGTTTTAGCTACATAGCAAGTTGCTTAGCATGTTTTAATTTTCATATGGGATTTTTAAAGTTTCTTTAGGTTGCAAACAAGGTTTCTTAAATTGCTATAGTTGAAAATTATATTTTTTTTTATGTTACTTTAATTTCAAAATGGGGTGCTTAAATTGCTGAAATTTGAAAATAATGCGTTGTAATTAGTTGTGTTGAGTTGTATAAAAATGATTAATTTGTATAAAAAGGTTGCTATAGTTTCTGAAAATACTAAAATTAACATATGAGTTTTTAAGTTGTCATGTGTTGCATTTGGTTGCAAATGAGTTTTCACATTTGGAACATTATATTAAAAATATCAACAAGAATTAAAAAAAATAAACATTAAAAACCAAAGAGTGTTAATACTTACAAGTAAGACCTAAACAAACAATTTCAATTTAAAACTAATAAACTATCCTTATTAAGACACATAAGATAAATGTTCTCTCTAAAAATAATTAATAAATGTTCTACATCATTAACAAAACTATGAAGTGTCTTTGCTCTTTTCCTTTCCCGTCGCCTTTGTCTTCTTTGCTGGAACCTTTCAAGGTACAACAAATCATCCAGGATAATCATAATCATTCTCATATTTAAACTTCCTTTACCCTTGCTTATGAAAATCGTGTGTGGACTATAATTTATAAGTCCCTAGAGTAGCTACAACCTGCATATAACCAATGATGAAAATAAAATTATTTTACAAGAGCAAAATCATTCCACAAAAAGTCAAATAATTGCTTAAACATGTGCCTAGTACACAATAAAAATAAAAAATGAGCATAAAAAAGCTAAAGAAATTAATTAAATCTTGCACAAAATATAACATATACTACATCATACATAAACAAAAAATTATATATGGTAACACCCTTTTCATGTCAAAAGAACTAATGTACATTAATTGCAATTATATGCAAACATTTTAAATTCAAAAGTAATAATCCTAATGGAAAAATGCCACTGTGCAATTCCTTTTGGGTATACAACATACGTGAGCAATCTTCTAGCATCTCCAATCCCTATGTAAATAGATAAACATAAAAATTCTCATAATATATATTATTTTGTTTGTAGATCCCAAATCTAAACCTTATATAATATGGTCAAACAACATATTTGTGGGAGTAGTTCTCTAAATCCAAACTAATTCTGTTAATGGGTTGTTAGGTTCTCAACTGTCATAATAGCTCCATTGATATGTGTTAATTCAGTCCTTAGTCTATAAGAGGACAACTTCACTCCACTTGTTAGAACAAGAGAAAAACAGATGAAACAAGAAAAACACTAGATGAGAAGAGAGAGCTCAAGTGTGGAAATCAAGATAGAGTATTGAGAAAGGTTGTGAGAGCTGGGTTCGGGGAGTTGTATTGAGAAGCACAACTGTTGGGAAAGTGCTTGCTCAGGGATTGAGAGAAAAACACCTATGAGATTGAGTGTTTAGAGTGTTAGCTCCAAGATTATTCCAAGAAGCTCGATAGAAGATTTGTACTCATTTCGTTGAATGAGTAAAGAAGAGATAGTGGTTCCTAAAATTGGATTATGTTCAAGAACGCATTGATCTTGTTCTGAACTAATATATATACTTGTGTCAATTTATGCTTTTATGTTTTTAGTTTTCTAATTGTTTGATTATTAGTTTTACTGATTTGTGCTCTTAGTTTCATCTCTAGTTCACTGAGATTCATCTGAGATTCTTGAACTAGGAAATCTATCTTTATTTCCTACAAAATCAGAGCCAAGTTTTCGATCAAAAGGGAGAAGAAAGTTCAAGATCTTAGAGCTTCCGCATTACAACTGAAAAAGAGCACAAGCTAGAAGACAATGGCAACCATGGCCAAGTTAGAGCTTGAGAAATTTGATGGTGCAAATGATTTCTCATTGTGGAGAGAAAGCCTTAAAGAAATTATAATATAGCAGAAAGTAGCCAAGATTCTTGGACATCAAAAGTTGTTGGCTGATAAGAAACGTGAGGAAATAGCTGAGATGGAAGAAATGGCCTATTATACCATAATCATGTATCTATCAAATGGAGTATGAAGGAAATGGACTTCAGAGACTACGACAAAGGGATTGTGGGATAAGATGGAACAATTATATTTAAAGTCTTCTGTTTCTAACAAATTAATTTACTTGAAAGGCTTTATGGTTTTACACGGAATCATGTTATGTCTTTAGATGAAAATATTGACAAATTCAATGAAATCACTGTAGGTTTGGAAAATATCGAGCACAAGGTGGATGAGGAAAGCCAAGAAATAATCTTGATGCGCTTAATACCAATGGCATACCAAGAAGTGAAAACTGCAATAAAGTATGGCAGAGATATCATTTCACTAGATAGAGTTCTTGGAGCATTGAAGTCCAAAGACTTTGAACATCAGTTGGAGAAAGAATCCAAGAAGGATGAAGCATACTTTATTCATGGAAGATCAACAAAGAGAAGCTCTTCAAGAAGCCATACACCATTTCATTCACATTCTAAATCAAGAGGAAAGGATTCAAGAACATGTTACCACTGTGGAAAGGCATGTCATATGAAAAGATTTTTTAATCTATTGAAAAATCAACAAGGATTAAGACAAAACCAGGACAAGAGAACACACCATTATCTTCGACCTCAACATGACAACTACTTTCAGAATGGTTCCAAGTCAATGCAAGATCAAAGGAATTTAAGAAATGATTCAACTGCTGTAGCATAAGGAGAAGATGAATGTGTCTCAGAAGGAGAACTTTTCTCCATCTCATAAACCACCATGACAAGGGAGTGGATTCTTGATTCGAGGTGCACATTTCATATGTGTCCCGATCAAGAATCATTTTCTGATTATAAGGAAATTAATGGTGGTAAAGTATTAATCGGTAATGATGTTTCTTGCAGGGTCTATGGCATTGGCAAGGTAGCTGTTAAACAATTTAATGGTGAGGTCAAGGTATTGATAAATGTGAGGCATATACCAGAATTGAGGAGACTTGATTTTTCTCGGATCTTTGGAAGATGAAGGATACAACTACAAGTCTACAAATGGCATCTTGAAAATCACTAGTGGCTCACTAGTAATGATGAAAGGAAAGAAAGTCAATGGACTGTATGTACTAGAAGGAGAAACTGTAGCCATTGCTGAAGCATCTGTTGTTAAGACTCATGAAAGTGAGATGCATCTGTGGCATCAATGGATGGGACATAATAGTGAGCAGGGACTGAGAGAGCTTCACAAACAAGGAAGCATAGATAAACTGAAGACCTATGCATTACATTTCTATGAAGCATGTGTATTTGGAAAGCAACATAAAATTAAATTCACTGTAGCAAAGCATAATACCAAAGGAGTCTTGGAGTACATTCACTTGAATTTATGGTGGCCTAGCAAAATATCATCACACTCAGGTAAGTATTACTTTCTATCTATACTAGATGATTACTATAGATGTGTTTGGGTATATTTACTTAGGACTAAAGATGAATGTCTAGAACAGTTTAAAGTATGGAAAAATTAGGTGGAAGATCAAAAAAACTCTAGAATTAAGACTCTTAGAACCAATAATGGCTTAGAGTTGATAAACCATGAGTTTGACAATGAGTACGGTATCACTAAACATAGGACAATAGTTAGTACTCCAGAACAGAATGGAGTTGCTGGGAGGATGAATTGTATTCTACTGAATAAGGTTAGGTGTTTGCTAGTGTTATCCAATAAATTAGCATTTGTGACATGGCGATTAATCTCTTGACACGTGCCTGACACCTGGAGCGTCTGCTAGAGTATCGACCAGGAGACACACCAGAAGCAGGACAGACCTGTTTTTACCACGACCAGACTGGTCGGTGGTTCCGCTGGCAAAGCAACATTTATGGAAAGATCTTATGTATCCCGAATTTATTTCATGCAATCTTCTGAATATCCCATGATTCAGGGGATAATATCTGTAACAATATTGGGCAACCCTCCATGGGCCTATAAAAAGCAAGAGATGGCTCATGGGAAGGGACTTTTTGGCAGCTAAAAAACCATAGAAATATAGAAATTATCTGTGAAAACTAGGATTGTTTATGAGGAGTGTTGAAACTCATTGAGCCCAAGCTCTCTGATCACACTTTTGTTCCCATATCAATATCATTCTAAGTGGATGTAGGTCATTACCAGATTCTGGGGCCGAACCACTATAAATTACTGTGTTTTCTTTACTTTTGTCATTACGTTATTATCTATACATATTCGCCTATATCATTCATATTTTGACTCCGTGTCAGTTGGCTAAATCGAGGGTCAACAGCTAGTAAGTTCAGGGTTGTCTAAATATTATTGGGGAGAAGCACTTGCTACTGCATGCTATTTGATAAATAAGAGTCCTAACAGATCTATAGATTTAAAAAATCCATATGAAATGTGGTATGAAAAAGCCCCAAGCTTGAAACATTTGAGAGTTTTTAGCTGTGCAGCATATGCACACCAGTCCAATGGTAAACTAGGCACTAGATCTATTAAGGGAATTTTTCTTGGTTACCCTATAGGAACTAAAGGGTATAGACTTTGTTTTAATCAAAATGTTAAGCCTAGAATTATAATTTCAAGAAATTTTGTCTTTAATGAGCATGATTTTCCTCACTTGAAAGCCAAGATTGGTAGTGTTTCAAATGAGGTGGAACAAGTAAAAGGAACATGGCTAAGTTTGAAGTTAAGCTGAGAAATTTTGAAGGAAATACTCAAGCTACTGCTGATATGAATGACCAAAGTGAATCTGAAATTGAGCTAGATGCAACAGAACAACAACCTGATCTGTCTGGGTATCAACTGGCAAGAGATCGAGAGAGAAGAGTTGTGCAACCTCCAACACGATATGTTGAAGCTGACTTGGTGGCTTATGCACTTGCAGCCGTGCAACAAACTGACATACTAGAACCCAATAGTGTTTAAGAGGCTCTTTCAGAGAAGAACAATGTTGAATGGAGTCAAGCAATGAAGGAAGAAATGGATACATTGAGCAAAAATAGAACATGAGATTTAGTTGCAAAACCAAAAGGTCAAAAATTGATTTCGTGTAAATGGATTTTTAAGGTGAAGGAAGGTCTAAGAAAAGATGAGCCTTTGAGGTTCAAAGCAAGGCTCGTGGAAAAAAGGTTTACATAGGTGGAAGGAATCGTTTACAATGAAGTGTTCTCATCTGTGGTAAAGTATAAGACTATAAGATTGATCTTGTCACTTGCAGCACAACAAAATTTAGAAGTGGAGCAGCTTGATGTCAAGACTGCCTTCTCAAATGGTTTTATAGAGGATGACATTTATATGCATCAACCACCTGGTTTTCAGATAGAACCAAGCAATAAAGAGATGGTGTGCAAGCTTAGAAGGTCATTGTATGTACTCAAACAGTCACCACAACAATGGAATAAGAGATTCGACACATGTGTTCAATACATTGGATTTGTTAGATCAAAGTTTGATCATTGCCTATACTACAAAAATCTTGAGCAATCTACATTAGTTTTTCTCTTACTATATGTAGATGATATGCTCATTATGGGGAAGGACAAGACAATGATAAAAGGAATCAAAAACAAGCTGAAAGATGAATTTGACATGAAGGAGCTTGGTCAAGTCCAAAAGATACTTGGGATAGAAGTGACAAGGAACATAAAAGATGGGATTCTGAATCTTAAACAAGCAAGTTATATTCAGAGGGTACTTCAGAGATTCAATATGCAGGATTTGAAGAGTGTTTCTGTACCTCTAGGATGACAGTTTTTACTTTCAAAAGATCAAATTCCAAAGACAATCGAGGAGACTGAGGAAATGACAAAAGTCCCTTATGCTATGGCACTAGGGTGTTCAATGTACATTATGGTCATCACTAGACCAGACATAGCACATGCTCTAAGCATTCTTAGCAGGTTTATATCCAACCCCGGATTAGAGCATTGGAATGCTCTCCAGTGGCTGCTTAGATATCTAAAGGGAACTACTGAGAAGGGACTGAGATACAAGCAGGTGGAACAGAAAGTTACACTTGAAGGTTTTGTAGATGTAGACTCTGCAGCCATTAAGGATACAAGGAGATCGACTACTTCATATGTATTCACAACAAATGGAGATTGCATATGCTTGAAGTCCCAACTACAATCAGTGTTGTCACTATCAACAACTGAAGCTGATTTCATGGCCACCACCGAAGCATTCAAAGAGGCAATATGGTTACAAGAAATGCTGGAAGAGCTGAAGAAGATGAAAGGTAAAGCTAAGAAATACTCAGATAGTCAATCTTCAATTCACCTCTGTAAAAATCTAGTATACCATGAAAAGAGCAAACACATTGAAATTCGGTTGTTTTGGATAAGAGAAAAGACAGAAGAAGTGGAGATATCATTGGACAAGATTGGTAGTGAGGATAATCCAGCTGATATATGAACTAAGGTCCTACTTGTGAACAAGTTTAAGTATTGATTAAACTTTCTCAACCTTGGTAACTAATGTTGGAACTCTAGGATCACTATCTCTACAAGTGGAATTCTATTACTACACTTAGGTTGTGATTTGAAGAAAGTAGGTGGAATTTGTGGGAGTAGTTTCTCCAAATCCCAGCCCCATTGGCTTTTGTTAATTTAGTCATTGGTCTATAAGAGGGTAACTTTACTCCACTTGTTAGAACAAGAGAAAAACAAATGAAACAAGAAAAACACTAGATGAGAAGAAAGAGCTCAAGTATGGAAATCAAGATTGAGTATTGAGAAAAGTTGTGAGATCTTGGTTCAGGGAACTATATTGAGAAGCACAACTGTTGGGAAAGTGCCTGCTTAGGGATTAAGAGGAAAACACCTATGGGATTGAGTGTTTAGAGTGTTAGCTCCAAGATTATTTCAAGAAGCTCGATAGAAGATTTGTACTCATTTCGTTGATTGAATAAAGAAGAGATAGTGGTTCCTAAAACTGGATTATGTTCAAGATCACATTGATCTGGTTATGAACCAGTATATATACTTGTCAATTTATGCTTTTATGTTTTTAGTTTTCTAACTGTTTGATTATTAGTTTTTCTGATTTGTGTTCTTAGTTTCATCTCAGGTTCATTGAGATTCATTTGAGATTCTTGAACTAGGAAATCTATCTTTATTTCCTACAATATTGAATTAAAAGCATGATCTATCATGTACTGAAAAGTGACAGTTGAGAGAAATTGAAGCATGTTCATATAATCAAGCTGAAATTTAATAAGTAAAAAAATCTTCTGAAGGCTATTACGATTAGTAATTGTAATTAACTCCTTTATTTTTAATAGACAAATATTAATAAGAGAAATTTGTCTATACCCTCACAAATCATAAATATGCAACTAGAAAGTGAACTCTCATAATAGAATGATTTCCCAACAAGTTCTATTGTTAGCTAACTTGTATAATCTTGGCAACAGAATAATCAAAGACGGACTCATATTTCCTTTCTTTATAGAACTCATACGAATTTTTCACCACCAATTATGTCTTTATTAGTTGGATTTCATTTACAAAAATAGTAGAAAATAAATAAAAAATTGTGGAAAAAAATCAATTGCAATTAATTATAAAGTATACAAAATTCATTGCAGTCAAACATCAAATCCTTAAATTCAAAATAACTACCAATTAGTTATGATAAATGGGTCATAGAACCCCAAAATTAAAGATTAATCACGCATTTTGAACCCATTTTATCCAGGTAAATTAAGAAGTTAAACACATATAGATGGCCCATAATACTAAATGGCAATACAATCCAAAAAGTAGTAGTAAAATCAACAAATAAAAACCCATGTAAATGTAACTAAATAAATTGCAATTAATTTCATATCGTTGTGAGAATCAACAATTCATTGCTTGGGCGCTATGATGAAAAACGATTGAGAAGCAACAACCTTGAGGTGTTCTTAGAGGTAGTTCTTAGGAGTCGAGCAATGCGGATTACGGAGTTCTCAAGAGTTGGGGGGTCATGTGGTGGTCGCCAGAGATAATAAGGTTTGGGCTCTCTGTGGGTTTCAACCTTGGGGAAGAAACGAGAAATGGAGGGACTGAATTAGCTTGTGAAATCAGAGAGAAGAGATAGTTGAAATTAGAAAGAGAGATCATGAGAAAACACACGGAAAGAAAGTGATTGAGGTATAGAGTGAGGTATAGAGTGTAAAAATGAATTTAAAAGTTCTACTTTAGTGTAGAAATGAAAAAAAAAATCAACATATAAAATGAAACACAAATAAAAGAATCGTAAATTGGAGAAAAAGTTTTTAAATTATTGTATATATGGGAATTTCCCTATTTTATCAGCTATCGCTATATAAATAGTGTTAGTACCAACGTGTTTCAAGCTTTTGAGAATCTTTAACACTGAGTTCTCATTTTGTAGCATTGTAAATTTAAATAAATTTTTACCATTAATTTTTCGACAAAATATTATTTTTTTCCAAAAACTACAACATTTGTAGACTTTTGTTCCCTGAATTTTTTTATTTGGCAAAACTATCCCCCGAACTATAGCATTTGTAGACTTTTCCCCCCTCCGTCCAAAATAGTAACGGTTTGCTGAAATGGCAGTTAAAAAATATTTGAAAATAATTATTTTATTAATTAATTGATTTAAAATTAGAAAATTTATAAAGATCATTTTTAAAATAATAAATTAATAAAACTAATTCTTAAATTTATGAATTATATAAAATCCTATAAAATAAAAAAATAAAGAAACATAATTTTTTTTAATCCAAATTTAATTGTAAAAAATCTAAAATCAATATTTCTAAACTAAATTAAATTAAATTAAAAATTTAACCAAATCTATATTTCAAACGTAGATACAATCCAATGAAAATTAAAGATTTTATTTTAGTTTAGTTCAAAATATAATTTAGCTTAGAAATATTGATTTTAGTTTTTTTTAAATTATATTTGGATTAAAAACTATTTATGTTTATTGATTTTTAATTTATTGGATTTTATATAATTTAATAAATTTAAAATCAATTTTTATTAATTTTTATTTTTAAAATTCTTTTTATTTATTTTTTCTAATTTAAAATCAATTAATTAATAAAACTATTACGATAGCAATCTGTTATTATATTGGACGAAAGGAGCAAAAAACTACAAATGTTATAGTTCGAGGGATATTTTTAACAAGCAAAAAAATTCGGGAACAAATGCCTATGAGTGCTATAGTTTGAGGGGGAGGAGAATCATTTTATCCTTAATTTTTTTTTACTTTAAAAGTAATAAATATAATATGGCAACTCCAATTTGAATTATAAATATTTTTTAGATGTACAACCAAACATGAAAAGCAGCTAAAATGAAATTAACTTAATTTAGGTAAACAATTTTTTTTTCACAAGTTCCCACACATCTTATATTGTTCAAATTGAAATAAAGTTACCCTCAGGAACTTTCAAGGCTGCCAACAAGATGTTCTTGGTTGATCTCACTAGCTACTCGCTAGTAGGTAGGTAGTTTACGTTTATATAATAAATAACTAATTAATGCATTTTTTCTCTATTATTTTATCCAAACAAAACATCAAAGTACATTAAAATCAACTAGTTTTTTATTTTTTATTTTATGATAATTAACTCCTAGAGCAATGTTAGCTTAACCAAAGTCGTTCACCAAATTTCCTTTAAAACAAGGACAAAATCTATGTATCAATAAATGTAACATTTGCATTAATAAAGTTCATTCAAATATATCAACAGCTATTGTGGAATTAACATATCAAACATCACATCGGATAGTCAATTATTTGGCCAAATCTAATTTTACTGTTCAAGCAGTAGTAATAGTTATAACTATGAAATTTTAGATTTTCAACTTTTTCTACAAAAACAAAAACTAGATCCAATAATATTGGACCAAAATATGAAGGTTTATCTATATGCATTGCTAGAATTCCACGTTTGAGTCAATTCGTGCAAACCTAAAGTTATTTACAATTTTCAACTTAATTAGATACAAGTCTTGCACTAAAGCGATGGATGAACTTTTAAAACTGTCGACCAGTTTAGAGCCAACAACATAAAGTATAACCGCTAAATGCGGTATATATATTCATGGGTTCATTGACATACTCCACTTTCTTTTTCTCCTCAAATATATTTAATATAAATTGTCACAAAAAAATAAATTAATTAAAAATAGAAACATTTCACTCTCCTTTAATTTCTTTGCCACAAAAACCAACACTACAATGAAAATAAAATATAAAATCAATTCTATAGCAAAATAAGGATAACTCCTTGTAAAAGAAAAAGTTAAAAAATAAGGATAAATCTAAGTTATACAAAATACTGAATGAGGTCCCTCATTCCTTTTACTAATTATTCTTCAAATTTTGACTTAAAAGAGTCCAAATGAAAGTAAAGTTTATAACATCTTCATGATATACATAAATTAAATTGTTTATTTTTCGCTCATTTTTTTTTAACCAAATCGAGCACATTCCCTCTTTCCAAAGTCACCCACTTTTTTAAATACAAAATGATCCAAATTAGCTAAGGGCTAACTGCGCCAAAGTCACCCACGCAAAATTGGCGTGGTATGTGGCCACTGATCAAAACCGACCCTACCCTGAGTCAAGGCCCTCCAATCGAAATATTGCAGACAAAAGAATTGTTAGAATATATTATTATATTAATTAGAATTTCTTAAAAACTATTAATTCTAATTAATTTTGAATAAAGTCAATATTGGATTAATTATCAGATATTCTCAACATGATCAATATAGGGTAGTTACTCAATATTTAGTTACCCAATATTTCATATCATATTAAATGTCAAATATTATGTAGAGACATTAATAGAATGTCTCACTTATATAAATATAGAATTGTGTTTCTCAAACTCAATGTTCATCCTAATACTACATCTAAAGAGTTAGTGAGAGTTTGGATGTCCATTACCTTCTTTAGCTCTATTTTCCTTTTCTTTTGCAGATCTAAAGACTTTAGATCGAAGTTATCAAATCAATGACTAGAAGTATAATTTATTGATCTCCTTTATTTTTATTTTTTTAACAATCATATACAGTTTATTCTGCATATTAGGATTGTCAATACATTTAGATTTATATTAATCTTACATTTGGTATAAGAGTGAGTTTTGTCTCTGTCTTGATATTGTTGTATGCATATATATATATATGATTTATATATGTTTTGTCTTCATATATACACATATTCATTGATGTATATGATTTGTATATTTGTGTTTTTATTGCATTTTTGTTATTTGAAATGCTTCATTTATTAAATTTCTAACAGTTTTTGGCAATAAAACTAAAGAATATGTTTCATCATATATGTGCAAATTTTGTTGTTATTTCAAATTTATTTTTCCATAAAAATAGCATTAGAAATCATTTAGTTCATGTTTCTAATGATTTTGTGAAAGAAAAAATGAGTTTGAAACTTAAGAAAACAAATTTTTTAAAAATTTGCATATTTATTTATGGTCAAAACTTAAGGAAAATCAAAGTTTGATTTCTAGTTGTTTCTTTAGAAACCTAAGGTTGTAAATCTTCAAGTTCATGATTTTTCAATTAATTTGTGCATTAAAATAGAGTTTTCCCAAGACAGAAATTAAAAAAAAAAAAATTCGAAGAATTAGAGTTTTTAAAATATTTTTGGAAATAATATTTTTCTTGATTTCTACATTGATTTAGGCAATAAATTTAATTTTTTTAATTTTTCTTATTTTAATTAAGCCTATAATTTTAGTAAATTATATGTTATTTAGAAATTAATTAAAATATGCAAATGTTTTATTTGGTATATTTATTGCATGATTTATTTTTATTTATTGAGTATACAATAATGATAATTGTACTAATTTGAGTATGTAATCATATTTAATGTTTTACAATGAAGTTTTAGTACAATTATTTTAATTTACTGAATATTGAGTAATTGATTTATTGCGTCATTAAGCATTAATCTTTAAATTAATTCTACCATTTTAATTATTTATGGAATCATTGCATTTATTTTTAGCATACATATAAATGTATTGGATTGTACTAATTTTGTATGTTTATTTATGTTTTAATTCATGCAATATTTATTATTAGTATAATTAATTTTGTGATATTATATATATGATTTTATGGTTTAAATGCATGATATATATATATATTCCATATTTGTACTTTTATGCTTAAATACTTTTGATATAATGTTATTCATGTTATGTAATTTATTATGTTTTATGAGTATAATTAAGTGTATAAAAAATTAACATAATATATATTCAATTATAATTAATTTTTGCTATATAAAATTTCAGAAATTTTTAAGCACAAATAATATGTGTCTAAGTGATTCATATAATTTTATCACAGCATCTTTAGTTAAATAAAATTATATATTAAGGCAATAAGGATCACATAAATATTTTATACATTAATTAATTTAAGTGATAAATAAATTAGATTCATAAAATTTTAACATACTGTTTAGTTAGAAATTAGCATTTTAAGATTCATAAAATATTCTCTAATTAATTAATTAGCTAGAATAATTAAGTTAAGAATAATACATAAACAATTTTGTGGTTAACATGGAAAAGCATTAAACTGAGACAATGCTCAATCTAGAACGACTTTTAATGATTTTCGGACAACCACACTATGAGCACTCTTAGTGATTGCCTATTATGTTGTTGCATAGTTGTTCTTAGGATTTAAGTTGAGCCTAAAATATAATGTCCAGTGAACCATATAATTTTAAATAATTAGGGAGTCGCAACATTATCTCTAATTACATAAAATTATATATTAAGCTGATTAGGATCACATAATGTACATAAATTGTTATTAATTATATAGATATAATAATTTTACCCCATAAGGATTTTATTATGTTTATATAATTAATTAGGATATTATATTAAATTAATTTTTCTTAGTCTGCTCACGGGACTTATGATAATTGATTTAATAGTTTTATCGTATAGTTTATTTAGATAGAAATATTGAACCTTAAGTTTTTCAAATGTTTGATTAAATTATCATAATGTACATATGATCTTATTAAATTAAAAATTTAGCCCACATGCAATTTTTGTTTAATAATATTTTATCTTCAGCATGTTCGTACATTAGTAAAAACATGAATTTGTATAAACATCAAAAATATTTATGCTTATAAACTTGTAATTCTATTCATACAACATCACAAACCAATTTATTCTAATGTCCCAAAAAAAACTTCCCGAACTTTGGGGTGATAACTCCAAAGTGTAGGAGGAGAGTATTCTTCTCCATCCAAGTTGCACATACATTTACCGTGCAATTAAGATCAATAAAATACCTGCCATCACCACTAGAACTCTAATTTCATATGTATGTTATGAATCTAATATGGTTAATGTTAATATTAACACATGGTGGATAGATTATGGATCAACAATTAAGGTTTACAAAACCTAATGAAGCCAGTCGGAAGTGAGCAAATCATCTTATCTGAAAACAAGATAGGCTCATATGTGGAAGCTATAAGAACATGCACTTTAGTTTTAAGTAGTAATTTTGTTTTAAAAGTTAGAAAAGACCTTTTATGTTCCAAGTTCTTCTAGAAACTTGATTTCAGTTTCAAGACTTGTACCTTTTGGATATTCTTTACATTTTCAGACAAATATTTTAACATATTGTATCAATCTGAATGTGTTGGGAATGGTACAATGTATGATGGTCTTTACTACATTAATCTGCAAAATAATACCACTCATAGTGTTATGCTTGTTTAAACTGACATTAAGAGATTTGTTATGAATGAGGATTCCTCTACATTGTGACACTGAAGATTGAGACATATCTCCATTGATAGGATTAAGAGTTTAGTAAATGATGAGATACTTAATACCTTAGATTTTATTGACTTTCATACTTGTGTGGATTGCATTAAGGGAAAGCATACCAACAAGTCTTAGAAAAGTGGTGTCCATAGGAGTTCTGAATTATTAGAAATCGTACATACATATATATATAGTTCAGATATAGAATCATATGGTCAGAAATACTTCATCTCCTTTATAGATGACTACTCATGTTACATATGTCTCTACTTACTTCATAACAAAAGTAAAGCATTGGATGTCTTTAAGACATTTAAAGCTGAAGCAGAGAAATAATGCAATAGGCAAATTAAGATAGTGAGATCAGATAGAGGTGGAAAATATCATGGTAAATACACTAAGGATGGATAAGCACCTTGTCTGTTTGTGAGGTTTTCTAAAAAAAAAAATGGGATCACTGCCCAATACACCATGCCCGATACACCCGAGCATAATGGTGTTGTAGAAAGAAGAAACCAAACACTATTGGACATGGTGTAGAGTATGCTTAGCAGCAACTCCAAACTTCCTAAATCATTGTGGACTAAAGCTCTAAAAACGGCCGTGTACATATTAAACTGTGTTCCTACCAAGGCTGCCTCAAAAACGCCTTTTGAATTATGGAAAGTGTAACGCCCTACTTCCTTAGAGCCGTTACTAAGTGAGTTTAAAAATGTGCGTTCAACTCGCTAATGAAAGATTTTAGGTCAAATAGTGTAATTAAGCCATAAACAGAAGAAAAACTTTAGAAATAATTCAATTTCAATGAAAATCATAAAAGTTTGACAGATGGGATCCCAAAATACAGTTTAGAAACATTTACACCATATGAATTGAACCAAGTCGACTAAACGACAAAATCTAAGTTTATTTACAACCATCTCCCAAAATCCACTGGTTGTGGCAGCTAGGCTGGCCCAACATGTACACGCCGCCTCACGCCTGCTACACTCATGGTTGGTTGGCTTTCTCCTTACCCTTACCTGCACCACAGAGCATCTATGAGCCGAAGCCCAGCAAGAAAACCCACAAACAGATAACATATGCAAAACATACACCAAGCATATAAGCAGGCCACCAATGGGCTAAACACATACGGCCTAGCCGTCCCAGGCACTTACTAGGCCCTGGGTTCGCGGTCCACACCGTGAGGATATCCCAGGTATCCTTTTAGGGACTCGCCCTGGCAACTCGCACTCCACGTGCTCAACGCTGCTCCCGGCCCCTTGCCGTACTCGGCCTTGCACTCATCGTGCCCAACACCGTTCCCAACCCTATGTTGTTCCCCGGCCCCTGCCGACCTCGGCCTACACTGTTCCCGGCTCTTGCCAATCATTCACATAATTGCACTCATAGCATAATAAACAAGTACAGAATACTAACAAATACAATCAAAGGACTACGCCCTGCAATTCAAACACATTGGGCTCAACCCTGCATACAAGCTCTATGGGAACAAGGGTTTTCTTACCTGAGTCTCGAGCTCACCGAGCACCGATGTCCTGAGCACAGTCCTCTAACTTGAGCCTCGCTGAAACCCTAGTCACAACACAATAACCAAATCCATCCATAAAGTTCTAATCCATTAAATAACTTCGAGCCATAATTCTAACCTCCGAGACCTTGAATTCTATCAATCCGGGTGATAAAATCCATCCCGAGCCTTAACCATTGAGTTCTCAAACCTAAACACCCTTAAAAACACAAACTAGCTCTAAGAGCCACGGCCCCACCCTCAAGCACCGTGGCTAGCCTCAAAACAGAGGCTAGCACTTCCCTGCAACACACACGGGCCGCGACGCGCACACCAAGCGCCGCGGCACGCATGAGACTTCTTGGCCTCCCATGGCCGCGCGTGCACATGGGCCGCGGCATGCCCATCCTAGGGCCGCGGCCCTCACCTCCAACCCAGAAATATTCATCATTTTTCTATATTTTCCCCAAGCCAATTCACCCAAAACTTAGCTAACAATCCCAGGCAATCAACACAAACATTCCAGCTCAGTATTAACATCAAAACCCATCAAAAACCTGCCCCAAAACTCAACTAAAATACCCAAAAACAGATCAAGTTCCAATCACATGCATATCCTAAAAACACAGTATAAATTCAAGCTTAATTCCCATGATTAGAGCTTACCTTTGCTGAGTAATACTTCTGAGCCAATCCCCTAGATTCCAAGCTACAATTCTCCAATTTTTCCCAGCTTGAAACTCTGAATTTCCCTGGCTTTTCCTCAAGAGTTTTCCCCTTAGTTTTCCTTGAGTTTGTCTTAGAGAGTGAAAGAGAGAGGAAGATGAAAGCTATCTTCGGCTGAGAGGGAAAGTGTATGTCGGTTTCTCCAAGTTTCCCAACTATTCCTCTACTTTGTTTTATTTAACTTAATCTATGTGGTTACCTCAAGGCTCGGGGTACCCAAACGTCCCTGAGGACAAAAATGGTAAATTTCCCCGATATTCCCTCCTAGACATTCTATCCTCGAATATATCTCAAAATATTTATTTTCATAACGTGATAACCCCATAACACATCTAATACCCAAACTACCCCTCGACTCGCCCCAAGTCGGATTCTCAACCCCGTTGTGACTTTCTGGCTAACCGCTCCCCAGGACTGTCTCGGATCGTGCTGCACAGACATATCACATATATATAGCATTTATCACATGTATACCTCTAAAATCCAGACGGGGCCCACATGCACATTTAACTCAACTAAACATGCATCACTATCACATATTCACATAAATCCACATATTAACATATTAAATCATTTATTGCCCTCCAGGCACACTAATCAAGGCCCTAAGCCCTATTAGCAAATTCGGGTCGTTACAGAAAGGTTGGAAACTGAGTTTGTAACATGTACGCATTTGGGGACGCCTGTAATATCCAACATTTTCATAATACATTTATTTATTATAAATCAAAGTTTTAATACATAAAATGTACAACTTTACAAATTTAAGAAATAGTAATGGAAAAATAGTGTTTAAAATATGATTTTATGTTTTTAATGAGATTAAAGAAAGAGAAACTTGAGTAGTCAAGTATTGGACCCAAATGTCATATAATTTTAATTGGGGATTTTTATAAAAATTAAGAAAGTTTGGCTAAAGGGCTTATTTGAAAAGAATTTTAGTATTTTGGGTCCAAGTGTAATTTTTAAAAATAAATAAATAAATAAATAAATAAAATAAAATAAAATAAAAGGCTTCAGCCTTTCATTTTACCCGAGCCCCCCTCTCTCTCTCCTCAGAAACTCTCTCTCTCTCTCTCTCTCTCTCTCTGCGTGTTACTGTTGCCGACGACGCAGGAGTACTTTCCGGCCACCATTTTTAGCCACGCGCCGGACCGTTGGATTCAGAGGCCTCCGAACTATCGACCCACGCGGGAATCTAGAGCTCACTCGCCGATTAAACGCCTCAACCACTCGATTTAAGTTCGGCCACCCCGCGACTTCAAAGTTGCGATTCGGCCACCTCGGGCATCCGTTTGCCGATCCGTCACCACCATCGTGCTCCTCGTGGTGTGGGCTTCAAAACCCAATAACTTGTTCCTACATCTACCATAGTTGGGTGGTGGGCCCACCACGAGCCACCGCGATCCACCGTAGACCGACGGTCGAAACTTAGTGTTCGAGGTTCCGAAGTACGTTTTGAGTCTCAGAAAATCATCGTTTGACTTATTGTGGAACCCGATCATTTTGGTATAATTTCTTTAACCTATATATTGTGATTGATTAGAGTAATTGTTATTATGTGTATTTATGGTATATAATTATATATTATTGATATATGGAATATTTTCTGTAATTTACTGGCTGTCTGGGATTATATATATTTTTTATACAGGTTTTGATTTTGGAATTTGTCCACTTTATAGCCGTTGTGCTGTCTAATTTTCTGGAAAATATTAGATATTAAATCAAGTATAAAAATACATATTTAATTGATTTTATATTAATATGGAAATTATTATGATTAAGTAATTTTAATTATTATTGTTATTATTTTGTTAAGTAAATCAAGAATACAGATTCATATATATATATATATATGAAAAGTATGATTTATAGTAAACCTATTATCTAACCATTATTATTGTATATTAATATTTGAATATTAAAATAATATCAAATATTAGTTTCCTACAGTTATTGATATTTGTAAGACCAGTGAAGTTTGGAGAAAGTATATTTATTATATCACTGGAATTGATATTATGACTAATTAATAATAATATAAATATTTATATTTATATTATTATCATTATATTGATTATTACAACTTTATGTTACAAATATGATTTCTTTTATAAAATGACTATTTGAATATATACATCCATATACGTATTGCTATTGAAGTATTTTGTTATTAATATCGAAATAAGTTTAATTATAGACGACAATTATTATTGTTGTTAGGATTATAATTATTATTATCATTTATATAGTTTCTGGTATGATTAATATACACTATCAATAGTGTATATTTACGGATTAGATAGAATTTAATAAATTATGTGCCTTGAATAGGATTTGTATGGATTTGATTGATTGACTCTTGGTGAGCCGTTTTAAAATAAGCTAAGGACCTAAGGTAAGTAAATCTCACCTTTTGTGCTTAAGTGTAAGATGCATGACTACATTGATTGTGTACATCTGATGAGTTAAGTATGGTATGATGATGATGCATATGATAAGTATGTGAAGAATGGTTATATGAACACCATAAGGGTGTTGTGTGATATGTAATTGATGAATTCTGTGATATGTGAAAGATGTCTTACTTGGTTAAGAATGATATGAATTATGTGCAAGTATGTGTTCTTATGTTGATGGATATGTGGATTACTCTATGTTCATGATTTGTTATATGTTATGATATATGAAGCGTTTAAGTTTTTAGGCTGGAAACCTTAGACCTGAGCCATAGCTCTACGTTAAGGTATAACAACGCCACCAACCCAAAGCTTCATGTATTATGACTAAAGATGTTTTGAGTTATATGAGATGTGATACAATGCCTTGATTGAATACCATCAACATCAGTCATGAACACGAACATTGGCATTTCAGCATCAGCATGTATGCATGGCATGAACAGTTATGTGATATAAGACCATGCATATGAATATGAGAAAAGTTATGAAATGTCTTGAAAAGTCTTATGTAAAGTTAAACATTTTAATGACACAAGGCTTAAGCAAAGTGATAATAAGATGTTTAAAAAGGGTGCCACTGTTTTGATGAAGCAATCAAGTAAGTTCAGTAAAGAAGACGGAAGTCTATAAGACTTATAGTGGCTGCCCACTAGTGTGGGCTAGGTCAGAGTTGACCATTCAGATATGTTTGCCATGTTTCCGTCTTTCTCCTCCATATGTGTAATAAGTATGGCAGCTATGGCAACGATGAAATGAGTGTTATGATGAGCCTAGCTGAGATGATGGCTAGCCGGAGGAGAACCCATGGGATTCTATATGATATGTGTAACAAGCCCTGCAGGCATTGGCTGAATCAAACAGTGTGCACAAGTGATATTGGGCCCATAAAAATGTGAAACTAAAAGAAAGAGCATAAAAGTAAAGTTTGAAAGTGCATGAGCAATAAATGAAATGCATAAGTATATAAGTTAGCATATTAGTATATGTGCACTACAAACTCACGACATTCATGTGTATGTGTATGCATGAGATTTGCTTACTGAGCGTTAGCTCATTATGTTATTTTCCAACATTTTTCCAGGTGTGGCTTTAGCTGTTGAGCAACTTGTGGAGCACGGACTCAGTAGCAATGCAATAATGGTTTAGAGTTTTCATATGGCTGCCTTAAATTTAAAGTATTCACACGTGTAATAATTTCTTCTAATAAGTTTATATAAAAGTTTAAATTTTTCTGTATTTCTTCGTATCATTTTATTTAATTCTTTTGGTCAAGTGCCTTACATACTCGTAAACCCTAGAATTACGAGTATGTGGCAGACGTACCCTACCTTAGGGACGTTACAACGCCAGTCTGAAGTTAGGGTGTCTAATCCACAATAAAAGAAATTGGACCCTAGGACCATTAGTAGGTATTTCATTAGAAATACTGAAAGGGCCAAATGTTACAGTCCATCTTATAGCACTAGGATTGTTGAATCAAAAAGTGCAAAACTTCTTGAAAATGACTTGATTAGTGGGAGTGATCAATCAAAGGACTTAAATGATGAGAAATATCATTTAGAACCTTCAACCTCGGGATTAAGATTGATAGTGGTTCAAAAAATCCCTCACATTCAAACAAATGTTGAACAACCACAACAAGTCATTGAAAATCCACAAGTCGATGAGGAAGTTCCAATGGATTAAGTTGTTCACGAATTACCTACAGTTGATGAACAACCAGCTGAACCACGTGCTCCCTAAGAGTTTGCTGGTGTAGTCGACAATTCATAGTGACTACATTGTGTATTTACAAGAATTTGACTACAATATTGGAACCGGAAATGATTTAGAAACATTTTCACAAACCATGGATAGTCAAGAATTGAAATTGTGGTACAATTCCATGAATAAATAAATGAATTCTATAAAGAGCGACGAAGTGTGGGATCTTGTTGAGTTGCCTAATGAGACAAGGATTATTGGGTTAGTGGGTCTTCAAACAAAGAACGACTCATTATGCAACATTGAGAGACATAAAGCGAGACTTGTTGCTAAGGTATTCACTCAAAAAGAAGGAATTGATTATACAGAGATCTTTTCTCATGTTTCTAAGATAGATTCCCTTAGAGTGAAAACTATGACAAAAGGATGTGAAAACTACTTTCCTAAATGGTGACCTAGAGGAAGAGGTATACATGAAACAACCAGAAAGATTCTCCTCTAGTTATGGTGAGCACTTGGTATGCAAGCTTAAGAAGTCCATCTATGGATTAAAATAAGCGTCCTGCAAATGGTATTTAAGATTCCATGATGTCATCTCTTCCTCTAGACTTGAAGAGAATTTCATGGATTAATGAATATACCAGAAGATCAATGGGAGTAAGATTTATTTTCTTGTTCTATATATGGACGTTATTCTTCTTGCAAGCAATGATAGGGGTTTCCTCCATGAGGTGAAAAAGTTCCTCTCAAATAACTTTGAGATGAAGGATATGGGTGATGCATCTTATGTCATTGGCATTAAGATCTATCGAGATAGATATCAAGGCCTTTTAGGTTTATCTCAAGAAGTTTATCTCAAGAAGCCCACATCAACAAAGTTTTAGAAACATTTCAGATGAAAGATTGTTCACCAAGCGTTGCTCCTATTATTAAGGGTGATAAATTAAATTTGAGTCAGTATTCAGATAATGATCGTAAAAGGGAAGAAATGAAAAAAAAATTCATTATGCTTTCGTTGTCGGAAGCTATGCTCAAAACTTGACATTGCATTTACTATCAGATTGATGGGATGATATTAGAATAACTTAAGTTTAGACCACCTAAGAGCTACATAGAAAGTGATGAGGTATCTTTATGATACCAAGGATTACATGCATTTTTAGACGAACTAATAATCTGGAAATAGTTAACATAATCAGATTCAAACCTGTCTAGTTATATTGATTCACATAATTCAACATTTGATTATGTTTTCTATTTACTGGTAGAGTTGTGTCATGGAAAACCCTGATTGTTACTTCCACTTTAGAAGTCAGATTCATTTACTGTTTTGAGGATACATCGTATGGTGTATAATTTTAGAGTTTCAGGTCTTAGAAATGTAGATTATATTTCTAAAGCCATTAAGAAAAAACTTGCGACAAATTCAGTTGTAGTATCTATGGCTTGAAAAATAACAATAATTGTAGTTGAAGCTAGCTTATCGACATTAAGTATTTAGCCATAAAGGAGTGTGTTAAAGAAAATGAAAGTGGTCACTAAGCACGCAAGCACTAAAATGAATGATCGCATATCCCTTTACTAAAGGCATGCCACTACATAAATTCAAGGATCATAAAGTGATTATATGGGATTATGTTTCCCTTATGTAATTTTTCATTCAAGTTTTTGATGAAACTCTTATTTAGATATTTTCTCATATTCATGTGCACCATTATTTCATTTGAGAAAATTTATCTTCATTGGACCTGAATAAACATAGGGTTTATTGATTAAGTTGCATCGCCACATAAATTTTATTTTTGAGTAATAAATACATTGTAATACATGAAAGATAATACTCGTCATAAAAGAGGATCTATCGCCATGATTCATTGGGCTTAAGTGGTACTTTAGTTTAAATGAAGACCAAGTGGGAGAAAGTTAGAATATATTATTATATTAATTAGAATTACTAAAAACTACTAATTCTAATTGATTTTCAATAATGTCAATATTGGGATTAATTGATAGATATTCTCAATATGGTTAGCATTTAAGGTAGTTACTCAATATTTCATATCCTATTGAATGTCAAATATTCTAATATTAATTGTGGCAGAGACCTTAATTGAAGATTTTTCCTTTTCTTTTACAGATCTAAAGACTTTAAATCAAGGTTATCAAATCAATGGCTGGGGGTATAATTTATCGATCTCCTTTATTTTATTTTTTTTGTAATAATCCTATATAGTTTATTCCGCATATTAGGATTGTCAATGCATCTAGATTTATATTAATCTTATAATAACTTCTTCTTATATTATTTTAAATAATATAATGTTAGATTAAATAATGTGACAAAATGTGATTTGTCACACCATGTAACATATTGTTTAGAGTTACAAAATTGGACACTTGTGTGTGCCCAAATGTGACATATTTTGGAGTTACAAATTTGTAACTATGAAATATTACCTAATAATGTGTAGATTGTATGTTACACATTTGAGTTTGGATTTCACAAAGCCATTATGAAATATGGTTGTTGGAGATATGTTTTTAACTCTCATTAGGTGTATGGAGGTTACAAAATCATGTGGGAAATGGTTTGAGACGTTTTGGAAAAATTGAAATTTTGTTGCTGAAAGTGCTTGTGGCCGCGAGCACTGATTATCCCTGGCCGCGGCCTGGGGGACAGAGGCCAGTGGCCGTGGCCACTGATACTCCTAGTTGCGGCCAGGGGTGCTAACAACCAATTTTTTTTCTTTAGTTTTTCCAATTTGGACGATTCTAACATCCCAAGTAACTCCAAAATCTCAATTTTAATTCCATAAATATCCAATTAAACATTAGTAACAACCATGGAGATTGGTGGAATTTTAAATTCAAAGGGTATCTCAAACTCTATAAATAGGAGCCTAATGCTCACTTGTAAGACAAATCTATTTCTATCCACTAGAGCACTTTGCTAGAAATACACCAAAATGCTTGATTATTCCATGTATAGAGTTATTTTCAATATTGAGAGAATTCATTAGTGCTTGAAATAGGGGGAAATAAGTTTTCGGACAAAGGTTGTAAACCTTGTTCAAGTTGGTAATCCCCATAGCTCTTCACTTTGGTTGTGTGAGTGAGAGAGTTTTGCTTATTGTTCTTGTTATTTCCTTTATCTACAATTGTTTTTATCGTCTCTTCTTCTATATTTATTTACTTGTATTTTTGTAATAGAGTTGTGTTACACCCTAATTTCGAGAATGAATAAATAAGCCTCGAAATGTAGGTTCAAAAAGAGTAAGATCGAAAAAGAAAAGTGTTGGCTATACACTTGTATAGTTTGATATGATTCTAGCTCTGTTCAATTATTAACACCTGAGCATGAGTTATATTGTTCGAGCTTAAGTTGCAAGCTCGAAAGCACTGATCTTCTCCAAAGAAGGAGTTCGATGAAAACACTAGATGAGGAGGAGGTTGATTGGAATGACAAGCTCGAAGTCTGGATCAGTCTCGAAAGCGCGTCAACCTTTCAATCGAGCTCAAGAACGCATTTTCCATGCAGCAGCTATTAGGAAATCCCTATTCCTGAGGGATTTGTTGCTATTAGATATTAAATCCCAATTATCATGGGATATTATGTAATTAATGTGTTTATTTACATTTATTTCATAATTTGAATGATTGTTGGTAACTTCGCAAAATAAAGAGAAGATATTTTGTCAACCAAGCTTATAAATAGCCTGGGAAATTTCATTTGTACTCACGCACAAAATTGTACTGAGAATACTCTATCAAATTGCTTTGAGAGAGTATCAAGATCAATAATACTGACTCATGGACTAGGCAGATTTCAACTGCTGAACCGCGTAAGAAGCTCTTGTATTCTTCTATTTTTTCTAAAATATTGTTTAGTGTTCTTCATAATTAAGTTGACAAAAAATGGCGTCAACAGTTTGGCGCTTTTGTTGAGAGCATTAAGCAAATCTTCGTATTGTTTAATCAAAATCCTCATGCATAACATCAATGGTCGCTACAAACAATCCAGGAACTGGTGGATGACCATTGCCACAAATCCTTGAGGAACGAACTCCTCAGACTGAGAACCACTGCGAAGGCCTAGGAAATAACCTATGGCAGATCAAGGCCCTGATGAAGGAAGCACATCATCTAACTCTAGGGGGCCATCTGCTCCAACCCCTAGGCCCGATGAGGGTCTCTATTATAATCCCAAGAGGCACGTACCCATTGTGGAATTGGAGAATCGCAAACTACGCCAACAGTGGGCCGAAGTCACATGGCGTAACGAAGAATTTTCCAGGCAGGCCGCTGAGGCCAAGGCGCCTCCTTGAAGGACCAGAGGGTGTCCCCGCGGGAGTATGACCGCCAGAATGGCCGAACAAAGGGCCCAGCAGGCCCAGCCAAGGCCCAGGCCAAACATCGGCAACGGTCGCCCTGGGAGAAATACTCAAACTAATACTGGTGGTAATGCTATGGTGAGTGTAACTGTGGGAATGGGGAATCACCGAGCTCCCTCAGCAGCTCAGAACACTAACCCCGAGCCTGTCAAGAATAACCCAGAGCCAGTCCGGGCCAATTCTAGACCTTCTAGACCCAACAATGGAAGGCCCTCGCCATCACCTATAAGGCATCCTTCGTCTCCAGTAAGGCACCCATATCCGGTTCGAGAGGGGCCCCAGCTGGCTCCCAATAGGAACCAGATAGAAGAACGGGCACCTCAGAGACCTTCTCGGAGTGGCAGCCAAGACAGGAACCACAGAGCTCGAACCGGACACGGGGGTGAGCAAGAGGCTCCCCGAGGACACAGGGCATCCCAGCCAACAGGAAGTCACATGTCGAGGTCACAAACAACTGGAACGAGAAGGCTAGTGGAAGATCCACCTCGCAACCATCGAGCCACACAACCAGAGAGAAATATTAGTTTCATGAGTCGAAGTTTGGACTTCGGTAGGTCGATGAGTGTATATAATACCGAACCCAGGAATACTGGGAAATACGAGAACAAAAACCCTGATCTTCAAGATCATTTGAATCAAAATCGGGGGCATGCTAACCCTTCAAACCCAGATTTACGGGCACATCTGAATAGCCAAAAGTAGCCCATGCAGCCAGTATATGGGAATCAGTATAACCCTGTACTTGGGAAGGGAGCAGGAGTTTTCACAAACAATAACCACCTGCCCCAAGCGCAAGCTTAACCTCCGATGGACTTGGTTCAGAAAATAATTAACCAGCTCGAAAGAGCATTTCGACTCCTTCAAGATGAAAGAAATAAGGACAAGGCAAACAACTCCAATGAGGAGCTCGAGCCTTTTGATACGCACATATCTAATACTCTGTTTCCTTACAGATTCAAGATACTCCATGTAGCTCTTTTTTATAGGAACTCAGACCCGTATAGCCATCTGAGCACGTCTAACACAATCATGTGCGTGGTTACAAGCTAAGGTGCATGCTATTTCCAACCACTCTGATGGGACCAGCAAAAAAATGGATCGACAAGTTCCAAAGGCATTCGATATCATCTTGGGAACAATTAGCAAAAGAGTTCAAGAAACAATTTAAGGCCATGGTAGGCATCACACCTGAACCCTCAACCTTAACTAATGTTAGATAGCAGTTAGGAGAGTCATTAAAAAGCTACCTGACAAGGTTTAACATTGAGGTGGCACGAGCCCGAAATGTCGATGACACTGGTCATCTTATGGCTATACGAGCTGGGATATTGCCAGGAAGTCCCCTTTGGGATGATATGCAAAGGAAACCGATAAGGATAATAACCGAGTTCAACAAAAGGGCTCAGAGATTCTTCAATGTATAGGAGGCAATGTCAGCATTAAAACTGACCTCCCAACCTGTTATAACTACAATCATGAATTTTAACTCAGCCTCGACCTCGACTACCCCCTCAATGTCTCCACCCTCAGAGGACAACCCTTCAAAGAGGAAGAAAAATGAAGGGAATAACTCGGAGCCGGACAGGGTGAAGAAGAAAAAAAGAGATAAATATTTCTCCATTTACATGATTTATACCGAGCTTACTGAAACTCAGGAAAACATATTTATCGTAAATGAAAATCAGGTCTCGTTTAGACGACTTGACCTAATGCGAAATCAAAAATCAAAGAGAGACACCAACAAGTACTGCAGATTCCATAGAGACATCAAACATACCACTGATGAATGCAGACAGCTGAAGGACGAGATCGAAGGTCTGATTTCGAGAGGGTATTTTGGGTAATATGTAAGAAACAGAAATCTGACTCAAGCATCGGCTGGACAGACGACAGCTCCTACGCATCCTGCCAGTAGAATACAACCTCATGAGCGAGGGAGGATAATTGACCTCCCCCAATAGATAGTGAGGATGTGGTAACCATTTCTGAAGGACCACACCTCACTGGGTCGGGTAAAAATGCCCAGAAAAGATATGTCAACGAGCTCAAGATAGGAGACAGGTCTCCCTACGAACCTAAACCGTGAGCTCTAAAACAACAAAGGGTTGAAACTCAACCCATTACTTTTACAGAGGAGGATGCATCGCACGTCCAGTTTCCCACAACGACCCTCTGGTCATCACACTCCAGCTCGCCAACAAAAGGGTGCGTCGGGTCCTGATAGATAATGGGAGCTTGGTTAACATCCTTTATAAGGCTACTTTAGAAATGATGGGACTCAGGCTTCGAGATTTGAAATCCTGTGCAACGACGTTGTATGAATTTTCAAGAGAAGGGATAGCCAGTACGGGATCCATCGAGCTCTTAGTAACCTTGGGAGACTATCCAGTCTCGGTGACCAAGATGATGGAGTTTATAGTGGTGGACACCCTATCTGCCTATAACGTGTTGCTCGAGAGACAAGCCCTGATCGGGTTGGGGGCAGTGTCATCCATTAGGCATTTGGCCATCAAGTTCCCGACATCTGGTGGCATTGGGATGCTGAATGGAGACCAGCTCGCTGCTCGGGAATGTTATAGCATTCCATGAGAGGGAAGAACCAAAAAAGTGCACAAGCACTTGTTGTTATCCAATAGATAAATGGGTCTGTCTTTGAAATCGAAGAATAAATCTATCCTAAAATAAAAGAGGATAGGGCTAATCTCGAACCAATAAAGGAGATTGAGGAAGTAGAGCTCGATGAGAAAGATACCACAAAAGTGGTAAAAATAGGGAAGAACCTCTCCAAGGATACGAAATATAAATTAATTCGCTTCCTGAGAGAAAATCAAGATGTGTTTGCATGGTCGCACTCGGATATGGTTGGGATCAGTCCAAGTATTATAAGCCATGCACTCAACATAGAAAAAATCTTATTTCCAAAGCAACAAAAAAGAAGACTCCTAGACGATGATAGGAAGAAATCCCTGAAAGAAGAGGACGAAAGACTGAAGGAAAATTGGTTTATTCAGGATGCTTTCTACCCTGATTGGATAGCCAATCTTGTGTTAGTTTCGAAGCCCAACGGCAAGTGGAGAACTTGCATTGATTATTCAGACCTCAATAAGGCATGTCCAAAGGATTGTTGTAAGGCCCTACTACTCAGGGACCGTTACACTGTGTATTTTAAATAGTGCTAAACTCGATAAACGAGTCATTTGGCCATAACCGTGTAACTAAACGTGATTAACGGTTTAGGGTTAAAATTTTTGGTCAAAAGTAAAATTGTTTCATCAAAATGTTTAACTCATACATGGGATCCCAAATTACATTTAAAAGGTTAATTACAATGGAAAAGTTACAACTAGCCGACCTAAGCAGCAAAATAGGGTTTGACCCTAGTTCCTCTTTAAACCCTCGGCCGTGGTGGTTGAGCAGCCACATATGTACACATCGTCACCTAAGCTCTCCAACTCAAGGATGGTCCAACTTTCTTTTCCCTTTACCTGCACCATATAGCACCCGTGAGCCAAGGCTCAGCAAGAAAACTTAAACATGCTCCTTAGTAGTTAATAACATATTACCAAATCATAATAAGCATGCCTAGCAGTCATAACCCTACTCATGCATGCATAACATCCATATAAATGACTACATCGTAATATGGGCCAATAGCCCAAGATAAACGATCAGTGAATCATACCGGGGTCCAATGCCCAAATTACATGATTATGGAATCATACTGGGGCTCAACGCCCTTATACATGATCAATAAATCATACTGGCTCATCGTCCTAGGATATGAGACTAATGAGTCATCCCAGGGCCCTTTGCCCTATCCTCTATATAACTAGCCTTGGAGCTGGCCCAGCACTTGGCGCTCTAGTTTTCTCATGACCAATAGATCGATCAATGACAAACGAGTTTTAGTCTTGTTTATGGTCTAGTTTTTAGGAAGGTATTCATTAGTTTAGAGCTATTTTATATTTATGCTTATTTGTTCATGTTTCAGGTTTTTGATGTTAAGATGATGAAAATAGGTGAATGAAGTAGAAGTGGGAGAAAATGAAGCAATTTTGGAGAAAATTGAGTTGTTTTGGAGGCAAAGAGTCCGAGTTACGCCACTGTGATTCGTGCCCCAATACTAGCATAGTAGCGTTATAGCGCTCATTTGTTGTTTTGAAGGCATTTGTTTCTGTAAGTAGCGCTACAAACCTAGCCCTACAGCACTAGTTGATATTTATTTGGAGTCTGATTGTAGCGTTACAACGCTAGTTCACGAATTTTTGATGGAATTTGCCTCTGTTATCAGCGCTACAACGCCCAAAACCTAGCGCTACAGTGCTATCAACGCGATTTTGAAATTTGAAGCCACTTTTAGAAGGACAAAACGGTATTTTCAGTTGGGAGCATTGAAAAACTATTTAACTGACATTATTCTGTGAATTTGGGAAGCTGATTAGTTTTTAAAATCCCTAGATTAAGAAAAGACTCATGGTTTTATTGTTTCTAGATTTCTTTTTCTGGTTTATTGTTTTCTAGATTTCTTCTTCATCTTAATTCTTTAGGATATTTTCTATGAACAATTATCTTAATGTTATTGTTATAGTGTCTGATATGAACTAAACATCTCTATCTAGGGTTTATGTAGTCACTTGGATTTCTATTTAATCTTATTATGATGTTTTATTGATTCTTCTTCTTTATTCTAATCTATATAATGTTTGCTTAATGCTAGTAAATACACGATCGATATTTTCTTGATTTATGATTTTGATTCAAAATTTGAAAGATGAGAATTGAATATGCTATTGTTATATAGACATAGGTTACATGTTGGACGAAAGTACATGTATGGCTTGTGTAGTAATTAGGTTTCTATGCTTAATGCCTGCTATATGTTTAAGTTTATCATAGAGATGTAGAAAACCTGCATATAGGTTGAAATCTTATATCTTGAAAAAGAATAAGAATCGATTTATGTTAACTTGCAATTAGAATAGGAAGAAAGAAATTTAGAGCTGATTAGTAAAATTAATAGAATGGAAAGTTGATGAAATTATTACCCTAGGTTTTTAAATTCTTGAATCAATCTATTTTTTCTGTTGCAAAGTTTATTTTAATTTTAAGTCTTAGTTGAAAAATCATTCTAATTTCGATAGCCAAATAGAAATTTAAAAGCACTTATTGGTAATTGGTTGATAGTCCTTGTGGGAAGGATATCTTATTTACTATCTATATTACTTGAATCGATTGCGTGCACTTGCGTACATAATTTTCGCGATCACTTAAGCGTATGATGCGCTCCTGGTTAGACATAACCATATTGGCCAGCGCTCAGTGCGCTACTGCCATCCTTGACTAATAAGTCAATACTTTATGACCAACACTCAACGTGCTAAGGTCATCATTGAATAATAAGTCAATGCTTTACGACCAACACTCAACGTGCTAGGGCCGTCTTTGACTAATAAGTCAAAGCTTTACGACCAGCACTCAACGTGCTAGGGTCGTCATTGACTAATAAGTCAATGCTTTACGACCATCACTCAACGTGCTAGGGTCGTCCTTGACTAATAAGTTAATGCTTTGCGACCAACACTCAACGTGCCAGGGTCGTCCTTGACTAATAAGTCAATGTTGGGGCCTAGCCCTAGGATATGGGACTAATAAGTCATCCTGGGGCCCATTTCCCTATACTTTGTATAACCAGCCTTGGAACTGGTTTATTGTACCTGACGCTGGGCTTTCCACGACCATTGGGTCGAACAAGCGTATGATGCGCTCCTAGTTAGCCTAACCAAAAGGACCAGCGATCAACATGTTATTGCCGTCCTTGACTCATAAGTCAAGCCTTTCTCAATAAGATAATGCAGACAGGCATGTATCATATATCTGATATCCAAATACAAAGCATTCAACATGCTTAATCAAAAATCACAAGCATAATCATAATCATGCATATTCTCAGGCGTTCATGCCCTATTCATATCCCTATTCAATAATTCAGGCAAAGCCATAATCACATGTATCACATACTGGGTGCAGTCTTACCTTTGGTCCAGGTACAGGTTACCAATGAACGACCATTGAGCACGATCCTGGTTCCAAGGCCTTAGCGATATCCTAGTCACAACCATAATATAGAATCCCATCAATAATGAGTAAACATAGGCTTCCGGACCGAGTCCTATCCTCCGGGACGTCGAATTCTACTAAACCAGGCAGTAGGATCGATCCTGAGCCCTTAGGTTTGAGTTCCCATCACTAAAAACTCATTTTGGCAAAAAATCCCCTTAAGTCTCACGACCCCAAGCCTCTAAGCTGCGGCCCGCCCAAGATAGAAGTCCAACCTCTTTTCTACCTGCACCTCGCGCCGCGGCCCAAATTGCCCAACAGCCACGTGCTTCTCCTTCTTCAAGCCTGAGCCGCGACGCCCAAGAACAAAGTCACGGCTCGACCTAGAACCCAGTCATTTCCTCTCTTTTTTTTCTCATTTAAAAACCCTCCATAAACCTATCCAAACATATCCAAATCCCAAAAACAAAGTTCTTAATCAACTCAACAGCCCAAAACAACCAAAACCCAAGTTCCAAACAATTTAAAAACTCATCAAAACGTAAAATCCAATCAAAGCTTAAAAACTCAAAATACTTAAAACATAAACCTTATATTACCTCCAATTAAGCCGTTTCCCAGCTAAATCCTCCAGCTATCAAGCTCCTAATCTTCCCTAGAATCCTTATGACTCTAACCTTGCTTGAATTTGAGCCTTAAAACTTGAGTTTCCTTCAAAAATGCTAACGGGCGTCAAAAAGAGAACGAGAGAGAGAGAGAGAGAGAGAGAGAGAGAGAGAGAGAGAACTGAACGTTCTTATTATTTGTTTCTGACAGGTTACTTCGAACTTAAGTAACCTTAAGCATATCCCAGGGCTCGGGGTCCCAAAAATGCCCCCGAGGGTAAAATAGTCAAAATTCCCAGAATTCCCTGCTGATCTCACTAACTCCAAATATATCATCAAATATTTACTCCAATTACCCAATAACTCGGTGATGTACTAAATACACAATATGCCCTTTAACTCACTCCAAGTCAAGTGTGGGTCCCGTTGTGACTTTCCCACTAGCTTGCTCCCTAGGATCGTCTCATGCCGAGTAACCTAAATATATCCACATAATGATGTGATCTCATACATATATCACATATATGCCAAATATACCCATAACGGGCCAAATTACAAAAATTTCCCTTGTAATCAGAAATGGGCCCACATGCATATTAAATATACCTAAACATGCATATCAAGTCATATTATAATATAACTCACATAATCATATAATGATACACATATATATCACATAATCACATAATTTCCATAATTTTTCATCCTAGCCCCCTAATCAAGGCTCTAAGCCTTATTAGGTAATTTGAGACGTTACAATTATTTTCCCTTGCCTCGAATCGATCAGCTCGTAGATGCCACTGCAGGTCATGGAATCATTCTGTTCACGGATGCATGCTCTGATATAACCAGATAATCATGCATGCGCCTGACCAAGAACATACGAGTTTCATGACCGATAAAGGTTTGTATTGCTACAATGTAATGCCTTTCGGGCTCAAGAACGCAGGAGCCACATACCAAATACTGGTGAATAGGATGTTTGCTGAGCAGATAGGAAATAACATGGAAGTTTATGTGGACGATATGCTAGTCAAATCCAAGCATAATTGTAACCATGTGGATGATCTCGCTGAATGCTTCGCTGTGCTCTGAAAATACAATATGAGACTTAACCCACAGAAATGCTCATTTGGAGTATCCTCGGGAATTTTTCTCGGATTCATAGTGAATGCTCTGGGCATAGAGGCAAACCCCGATAAGATTAAGGCGTAAATTGATATGCCCTCACCTCAAAAATATAAAGATGTCAAGAGCCTAACTGGATGAATGACAACCCTAAGTAGGTTCATCTCGAAATCTACAGATCGGTGCCTCCTATTCTTTAACCTTTTGAGAGGGGGAAAGAAATTTGAATTGTCGGACGAGTGTGAACTCGCGTTTCAAAATCTAAAGAATCACCTTGCCGAGCCACCAGTCTTATCCAAGCCTATTATAGAGGAAATATTGTACTTATACCTCGCCACAACCGAGCATGCCATCATTGCAGTACTTGTTCGGGAGGACAAGAGAGTGCAAAAACATGTGCACTATGTCAGCAAAAGGTTACTGGGGGCAGAGTCGAGATATCCGTTAATGGAAAAGCTGGCTTTATGCCTAATACACGCATCTCGAAAGCTTTGACCCTATTTCCAAGCACATCCTATACATGTATTAACTGATCAGCCATTAAGGCAAGTATTATCTAAGCCTGAGGCCTCCGGGAGATTGTTAAAATGGGCTATCAAACTCAGACTGTTTGAGATCACCTATCATCTAAGAACGACAATTAAAGGGCAGGCCTTAGCATATTTCATTGTTTAATGTACGGAAATCACCAACGAGGAAGGTATAACTCCAGCTCGCGAGGTGTAGAGACTTTACGTCAATGGATCTTCCAATGAGAATGGGTCAGGGGCAGGAATCATTTCGATCACTCCAACGGGAAATCATTTTCATTCAGCGTTACGATTTAGCTTTGAAGCCTCAAATAATGAGGCTGAGTACGAAGCACTATTAGCAGGTCTCCGGATAGCTTCTGAGCTCAAGACAAAGGTCATTCACTGCTATAGTGATTCCCAGTTAGTTGTTAACTAGGTCCTAGGTAAATATCAGGCTCGTGGCATTAAAATGACAGCCTATTTGGAGAAAGTTAAGGCGGCGTTCCGGGAGTTTGAATTCTATGCCATAGAATAAGTTCCGCGAGAGAAAAACTCAAATGCGGACACCCTGGCAAGGCTTGCCACGACCAAAGAAGTCGACACGCTTAATGTGGTGTTGGTCGAATTCTTATTGGTCCCAAGTATAACGAATGGGTAGGATTAGCAACAGTGGCAATGGAGTTCAACAAACCAAGTTGGACTGCAAAAACATCAAGAACGTAAGCTAGTAACGCAATTTATGGTGAGTTGTTGGCCATCTCAATGGCATTGAAGTGGGCAGCAGAAAGAGGCTGGAGAAAGATTGCTATTTTTTCGGACTGTTTGATTTTAATTAATGCTTTGAAGTCCTCAGCTGAGACACCTGACTGGACTATCAGTAATTCTTATGCTGAAGTCACTAGGATGATTGTTAGTTTCGAGTTTTGTTGTTTACAGTTCATTAGTAGAAAGGACAATGTTTTAGCCAATGGCATGGCAAGGCAAGCTAGAGTCTCTAGCCCTGATGCCGGTGTTCTCCAAGGGGAGGGTACCCTCTTGTGGTTCCCATCTGTTATGATTAGTTATGAACTTTTTCTGTTCCTTTCAAAATAAAAAATAAAAAATAAAAAATTGCGTCATTAATGCTCACTGCCTAGAACTTAAATTTCAAAACCAGCAAAGCTTAAAGGGGCTCTTCGTGAATTTAATTTACGTTTTCTTGTAGTGTTTTTGTATGGTACTCCAGTCTGGCCATATTAATATTTTGTCTCTTGGCTATTCAATTTTTTCTACCCCTCACATAGGGCTGAGCATTGGGCGGGTTGGTCGGGTTACAAGGCATTTTTATCAGTCCAATGTCATAATCGGGTTAGTAAAAGTGATCCGTAACTTGCCCAATTAAGAAATTTTTTTTTTAACCCGTCCAATAATTTGGGCGGGTTGGTCGGGTCAACCCGCCCAAACAAAAGTGATATTTTTTTTTTAAATTTTAAATTTTTTTTCTTTTAAATACTAGTACTAATAGTGCGAAGTTTATATTTTTAAGCTTAAAACAATATTTTAAATTTATAGTAAAAAAAATTAAAACAAAACTTAATTAATTTATATATTTATTTGAATATATTAAAAATAATAAATTCTTAATTGGGCGGGTTATGTTATATTGGGCGGGTTGATAATTATTTTCAACTCGCCCAATGTAACAATTGAACGGTTTAAATTTTGGTCGATTTATTCAGGTTGCATTTTTTTGCGGTTTATTCGGATTGATTTGGACAGTTTATTTAAGTTGGACGGGTTGTAAAAAATTTTGCACGGCCCTACCCTCACATTCAAAAAACACGAGATAAACATAGAACGACGTTTTTTTCAAAAATTAATAATAATTAAACTACGTCGTATAAAGGAATTGGGTGGGCAAAGATTCCCCCACTCCATCCCCTAACATTAAGTTGGCCCAGACCCAATGGGACCCTCAACTATAAGGCATCACGCTCTTCCATCCACCTATCTAGCATTCGTGTCCAACTCCCATTAATATCTTCCGTGATTTCTCTGTCTCTTTCAAACGGCCGGGCCCTAGCTTGCTCATCTTAATTTTCCCCTTAACTGTTTCTATTTACCATATTATGATCAAATGAGTCAAGCACATACAGATTAAACAAATTTTTTTTTATTTTAATATCGAACATCTTGATTCCAAGTAAGTAATTAAAAGCAAATCGACCATTTAAATAATAATATTGATAAAAAAATAAAAAGAAAGAGGGGGGAGAGGGAAGCATCTAAGTTGTAGACTTCCAACTTTAACAATTCAATTCTCCATAAGCAGCTCCTTCTGTAGGCGCTCGCGTTCTCTCTCTCTCTCAACAAAAATGAAGACCAATACCAACACCAAGCTCATACTTCTCCATCCCTCGATCCATGCCAAGCAAAACCCTAGTGGCGGTTCCCACCGACTCTGGCTCATCTTCTTCGTAACCTTCTTCACTTTAGCGTTCACTATAACCCTCTTCAATTCCACCATCCCCACCGGTGCAGCACTCCGCAACCATGCCTCATCCTCCTTCGGCGGTGTCGATTCTACTGCCCCTCTCCCACGCTCGGTCGCCGACGCCTTACTCCACTATGCTTCCATGTCCAACACAACTGGCTTCGGAGCTGCCATGACCTCGGCCGAGATCAACGCCATCGCTGCCGCACTACGCCACTGTGGCGCAGCCCCCTCCGGCTGTAACTTTCTCATCTTCGGTCTCACCCACGAATCCCTTCTCTGGCAAGCCCTGAACCACAACGGCCGCACGGTGCTCCTCGACGAGAGCGAGTTCCTCGTTTCGAAATTTGAACAGTCCCACCCGGGGATCGAGGCCTACGACGTGCAATACACAACGAAGGTCAAGGAATCGTCGAGCCTCCTCGCGGCGGCGAAATCTCAGGCCCATGATGAGTGCCGTCCGGTTCAGAACCTTCTCTTCTCAGATTGTAAACTGGGCATCAACGATTTGCCCAACCATATATACCAAGTCCCTTGGGACGTTATTCTCGTTGATGGACCAAGGGGATATTTTCCGGCGGCACCCGGCCGGATGTCCGCAATATTTACGGCCGGAATTCTGGCCCGGAGTAAGAGAGATGGTGCAGCGAAGACCCATGTGTTTGTTCACGATTTTGAGAGACAGGTAGAGAGGGTTTTCAGTGCAGAGTTTCTCTGCGATGAGAATTTGGTTGAGACAATCGATTCTTTGGGGCATTTCGTTTTGGCTAAAATGGTGCCTCAGAGTTCTAGATTTTGTGCGAATTCGACAACGTTATCGTTTTCTCCGACAAAGACGTCTTTGTCGTCCGGCTAAGTTATCGTCGACGACGATTGATTATTTCAAAACGGGAAATTGTAATTATGTTTTCCATTGTAACATTACATAGTTTTTTTTTTGCCTCTAAATTTATTCTTAATTACATTGTAAATTATATTTAAAAAAAAAATGGGGACGCGGTAAGTACTGTTTCAAGTGTTTACGACAACTGTTTTTACCGAATCAGTCTGTTTGGTTAGTGAGAAAAAATAATAGAGAAAAAGTCATTTGAAATCTTCTAATTCGACTATTAAATTGAGTTAGCGGCTGTTTGACCAATTTAAGGAAGAAAAAAAAACTAAGTTAACTGTGATGAGCCATTCATCGTACTAACCCATCCACCAGCTTCATCCCCATTTTATAAGTAGTTTCAAAAAAATTATCCAGTTTGTTTCTTCAGTATTTTCTCAGAACCTAGAAAGCAGAGAGACCTAGAAGAAGGTGTCGGTGACAACTGTTAAGAGACCATAGACATGAATTCAGGAAGTAAGATTTTCGGTCGATCGGACGGTGGATAAAGACTATGATCCATCCAGATAGAATGAATTGTGAATTGTTTTGTGGGGAGCATTTATTTCTCCACGCGCTTTCATTGTGTATGAATGTCAACGGCGTGAAATAGTTGGCAAAAAAGCGCGTGAAAGGAGGAGGAAGGTAGGGAGAGTGGGGCAATTGGGGTGTATTATGGAGATGATGGCTAACTTTTTTGGGAGAGGACCAGAACTCGCTCGTACACAGTAGTCGTAAGTTTAAACTGATCACGTGATGCACGTGACTAAAGCGTACGTTAGGCCTGATTTGGAATGTGTCGGTGCGTGTGTTTACGTACCTAGAGTAGTTTAGATTAAGTTTCACACAAAGGAATTTTGTACCCAAAATTTTGCAATTACTATATTCACGTGTTAAACAATGTTCACAAAATTGTGTTTGGGAACATTTTTTTTTATTATCTCATCCATACAAGATAATTAAGTAATGCAAGACCAGTACTTCTGATACATTATTGCTCAGATGAGTCACACCCGTTGTAATCATTACTGAAAAAGAAAAAGATATAAAACTACAATACCAATATTTTTTTCCAATGTTTTAGTTAAATTACAGAAAACACTTTTTTTTTTTGGCTAAAACGTTGATAACTTCATTGACTTAGTTCGACCAAGATTGGTCATTACATAAAACTCTCGTAGGGATACAATTCAGGTCGACTTCACCAAATTGACCCTCGACCATCGTCCATTTAGCAAGGTTATGGGCAAGGTAGTTTGATTGTCTAGAGATATATGGAAATGACAACACGAAAAAGAAACAATAATCTTTCTAGCATCAGGCACCAAATGGGAGAGCTCCCACAATTCCATTGACTCGCTAAAGGCGTCGATAACAAACTTGGAGTCTCCCTCAATTACTACGTAATCATGTTTTTTGTCCGCTGCCACCTGCATAGCAAAGATCCCTGCCAGGGCTTCCCCTACTACAATTGTGCAGTGCAAAGATCTCTTAGTTGCAGCCCGTATTGCATTTCATGAGTTCGAGCGGGCCACAGCTCTAAGGACACAGTCGTCTTCACAGTCCATCATATCAACACTAATTTGTTGGGTTTTATGCTTTTATAAATCTATTTAGTTTGACAACCATATTGTTTGTTTGTTTTATTACATAATTATTTGAATAATACAAATATTTATAAAATCTCGAACATATAAATAATTACAATTATAGTGACTAGGTCACAATGAATTATAATTGTAATTATATGTTTAAAAGAACGAGTCCTAAGATTAAGTCAGTGCATTGGATTTTCATTAATATCGTAATCTACGATATGATTTACTTACACATTCGGTGTGTGATATCTTATCCAAGACATTGACCAAGTAGATAAGATCAGATGTATTTTGTTATCGGATTGGACTGATATTGATTATTGACAACATAAGTAAGTATCGTTATTATCTAATCTAATCATATCACAAAGTTGACCATAAGTCAATTCAATCTTAATTATTAGTGATTAATATTCTGCTAATTGTATTATTCAAGTCTTTTGATTTGTTCGTTACTAGCTTACCCTACAGACTAGCTCATACTTACATATTGGAGATTTGGTAGTATAATTGAGTAGGAATATTTATTATAAATATGAAATCTATAACTTTTGTTTAAGAAGTGAAATAATGATTTCCTTATAGCTTGGTTCAAGTGTTAAATGATAGAGTACTCATTTCTGTAATTAAATTTACGGAAATATCATTTACAAAGAACTTTATGGGAGCTAAGGATAAAATATCAATGAGGGGTAAAACGGTAATTTTCACCCATCTCATTTGTAGATCAAGGATTGAATGACGGTTATAGTTATAACAATGGATAACATATTTACATTTAGTGTAAAACGTTCTATGAATTCAAGAGTGCAATTCTAAGTCTATAGTGGAGTCACGAGGAATTAATAAGGTAGTAAGATTATTTGTTATATATAAATTCACGGTAACTTATTGAAGCTTGAGTTCATGGATCCATGGTTCCCATGACATCTCTTATCAAAATAAACCTAGTAGTCTTGAATAATTAATTTAATTATTAATTATAAAAATATCATATTGACTAGTTCAATGGAAATAAATAATGTTAAATTATTTATTGATATTTTGTTAGAAAAGAAATAGAAGAAAATTTGAGGTTTTTATTGCAAAGTCTCAAAAAGAGAGTATTATAGCCAATTGAGACAATTTTGTTAATATTGATAAATTAGTATTAATATTAATAAAATGAATTAAATAAATGTCAAAATTATAATTGGTCAATTTTGACAAGTATTTAATTAATTATAATTATTAAATAATTAAAATAAAATGGGTAACTAAAACCTAATTTATGTCCTAGCTAACTGCCTATATATACCAGTGTTATAGAATGCATTAGGTAAGATAAATTTGACAAGGTAAAATTCACTACTAATATTCTATACCTAGCCGCCCACTCTTTCTTAATTTTCTCTCTAGGAATTCTCTTCTCATGTGTTGAGACTTGCCCACACAAACACTTGGTTGTTTTAGAGAAAGACTTGGAAGATTGTGGTCTTGTTTCAAAGCGGTTTGGATTCCTTGCAATACCTAGCATTAAACAATGACAAAATGTTAGGGAATCCAAAGAGTGTAGTCATTGTTCCGCTACGCATCTTGTAAGTACTCTAATGGTTGTATTATTATATTTACGAATCTCTGTATGAAAATCAGTTTTATGCATGTATTTATGTTTTCTATTGTATGTTATTTTGTGCAATAGGGAGCATGCATATAGACTTGTATAAATGAGATCTACATAATCTTTATCCATCCATGAGGAGGAGGACTCCATTCTTTCGGGTTTGTCAGTGTGCTGGGATTATGCAATAGAGCCTCCTTAAACTCTATGAAGGAGTGTTGTATCTCTCTCAGAGTATTATGGATATTTGGTTGCACATTCATGTGTATTGTCTCATTTTTGCATTGCCAGATATTGTCCACAATAAGAGAAGCAAGAATTAGAAATCCCTCATCCATACGACCCTTCTCAATGTCTTTCCAAATTTCTTAAAGCCATTCAGTATAGTTGGTTTTTCTTGGTTGCCTAGGAACCTTTCCCCACGGGGAAGCCAACCAAAGACACCTCATAAAATTTGTTATCCAAAAAACGGGCATGGATGACATGGCAAACATTTAATACACGTGACTGACTTCTGGCAGAATTCGTGCTCAACTATCGACCAGGAAGGCATCTATTGTCACAACGTTCGATCTCTATATACGACCAGTCTGGTCGTACGCATGCTATACACAGAGGAAATCTTAGGCAGTTATGATAGAATCCGAAATTATCTCCCATGATTTCCTGAGTATCTGATTATTTAGGAAATAATATCTGTAACAAATTAATGTAAATCTTCCTTGAGCCTATAAATAGAGAAAGATAGCTCAAGGGATGATGACTATTTTGCTTTCTGATTATCGGAGATTAGAGTTCTTATTTTTGATATATTGTCTTGCTCAGAGGTTGGTGAAACTCATTGAACCCTAGTTCTTTGATCACTCCTTTGAATCCTATATCAATAACAATTCAAGTGGATGTAGATTGTTACCAGATCCTGGGGCCGAACCACTGTAAACTCTTGTGTTCTTTATTGTTTTTGTCATCACATTCATTTCAATGTATTTCTCTACATCAAGCATATTTGACTTCGTGTCAGTTGGCCAAAATCAGGGTCAACATTTTAGTGCTTTCATTGAGAGCTTGATACATTATCGTTGAAAGATCGATGGCGAAAACTACCAAGAAAACTTGACAGGCGGCCGGCGTTGCACCATCTCACCCGCCTCCTCCTCCTCCAAACGTGACTGAGGATGAGCCACATTTGGAATTTGATGAGGAAGAAATGGATCCCGAGACGCTGAAGAATACCCTGGGGGTATTGTAGGATGAACTGGTCAATCTGAAGGCCAGCCAGGAAAGTGTTGCCGAAATTATGGCACGGCAGCAGCAGGAAATTGAACGGCAGCGCCTGGAACTGAGTGAAAGGCAGGCGGAGATGGACCATCGCCAGAGGGAGGCCATGGCAGCCCTAGAAGCAGCTCTACAACTGGCTAGGAACCAGGCTGCACCTGCCTCGCAGCCTGATCAACCTGTGAATGGGCCGCCACAAAGGGGTCCTAATCCTAGCCCGCCTATCCAGCCCTCAAGCCCACAAAGGCCCGAGCATCCACCGATGCCTCAGGACGATGTCTCGCTAAGGGACCCTGCAGCACAGCCTCTATCCCAAGCTGGTCGCGGCAACCCCCTGCAACAGAGGCAGAATAGGGCCGGGCAGCCGCCTCGCAGTCCTAGACGCCATAGGGGCGACGAGCCAAACCCTCCAAGCAGAGGACAGCGTCCTCCTGGTAACAGGAGGAACTCAGAGTCAGGCTCTGCGATCCGAGGCCCCCCTCGGCATGATAATGCATGGGGACCTACCGACCAACGTAGGCCACCCTCTAACGCTCCGGAGGTCCCAGCTCGGGAAGGCAACCGAGGGAACAGTCGATCCCACCATAGCCAATCAAGATTTAGAGACGACCATGGTTATAATGAAGCCGACTCAGGCAGGGGAAATGCCGGTTGGAGGAATGAAGAAAGAGGTGTGGGCAGAAGCCTGCCACCTAGGGATGACCAACCCGAAAGACGGGACGCTGGGGGGCAACCCAGACAAAATAACATCTTCAACCAGCTTAGAGCTAGCGAGCAGCGGAGGAGAGACGAGGATTTAAGAGACGTACTCAACAATTGCCGGGAGCGGCACGACGACTACATCCCTCCAGCACCAGAGGCCCTGGCGATTCCTGGCGCCGTGCAGGCCCAGATAGATGCCCTCAACCAGGTAGTGCAGCAGCTGGTCGGGGGAAGAACATCTTATATCGACCACGATAGGAGAAAGGGCACTCCTTTCGTCCAGAGGATAGCTATGGCAGAAACTCCTAGCAAGTTTAAGATGCCTACGCTTCCGAACTTTGACGGGTATGGTGACCCGGTATCTCATGTCAACAAGTTTGAGATGCAAATGGACATTCAAAAAGTGTCCGAAGACGCTCGGTGCAGGATCTTCCCTGCAACACTTTCTGATGCCGCACAGGAGTGGTTTTTCAAATTCCCTCCTGCAAGTATAGTTTCCTGGGAAATGTTCGTGAAAGAATTTTACGGATAGTTCTATGCGGGTCGTGTGCACCTGACTGAGGTAAATCTGCTGGTTGAAATACGCTAGCAAGACGGAGAACCACTAAAGGACTACGTCCAGCGCTTTATGCGCGCAGCTGCTGGAGCGAAAACAGTGGGAGACGAAGGAAAAATGATGGCCATAACCGCGGGGGTTAAGTGCCGGACGCCTCTCTGGGACAGCCTCAGAAAACATGGGGTCAAAACTACCCAGGAATTTTTGGATCGAGCTGATTGATATATCAAGCTCAAAGATGACATCGCCAATGAAGGGAAGCCCCCAGGCAAGGACAAGGGGACTGCCGAACCCGCCAAAGCCGCCAATGGGTCGAAGCCCAACGGCAAAGGCAACGGGAACTGCAATGGCAATGGCAAGAATGGGGGGAAACGGCAGCACAATGAGCCTTCCACCTCTGACAATAAATGAGCCAAGGGTAATCGTTATGAACCTCGGTTCACTAACTATACTGCCCTTATTGAGTCTCGGGGAGAGGTTTATCAGGCCACGAGTTCCAGTGTGCCTTATAAGAAACCGGCCCCCATTCGAAAGGATATCTTGAGAAGAGATACTACCAAGTTCTGTCGTTATCATAACGACTACGGACATGATACCAACGAATGCAACCAGCTGAAGGATGAGATCGAGTTCCTTATTAGACAAGGACACTTGAGAAGGTATATACAGGCCTCGGGAAATTCCCAATGAGAAGCTCCAGGTGGCAACGAGCAAGCGCCCACGTGCCAACGCTCGCCGCCTGATCCCGTAACTGGCACATTGTTGACCATCTGTGGAGGCCCGCACCTCGCGGGAAACAGCGGAAAGGCCAGAGAATGATATGCTCGGAATCTGCGCCACAACCAGGACATCGAGATGTTGACTGTGGATGACCGCGCACCGAAAAAGGCTCGGTCAGAAGAGGGCGAGATAACCTTCTCAGATAGCGACGCCCGGCATGTCCGGTTCCCACATTCCGATCCGCTGGTCGTGGATATCCAAATGGCCAATATGATGGTAAAAAGAGTGCTAGTTGACACAGGGAGTTCAGTGAACATCCTGTATAAATCTTTGCTGGAACGCATGAAGTTGTCCGTTGAGGACTTGGAACCCTGCAACCAAACAATATACGGCTTCTCCGGTGAGGGACTCGCCCCAGCGGGGTCAATCAGACTTCCAGTGACAGCAGATACAGCACCTGCTACCAAGACATTACTCGCTACTTTCATAGTAGTCGATTGTCCCTCGGCGTACAATGCAGTCATTGGAAGATCTATACTGGTTGATCTTCGAGCCGTCACTTCCATATGGCACTTAGCCATGAAATTCCCGACGGATGCAGGGGTAGGACGCGTGTTAGGAAACCAGAGGGAGGTCAGGGAGTGCTACAATGCCTCAGTCATGAAGGCGAAGAATGGAACATCAAAGAGCAGTCCCCCAGATAGGTTGCAGATGGCTATTGATACACAAGCCCAATCCGGTGAAAAAGTCACCAAATAGTGTGTTTCCCAAAGTGAGGATGGAGATTTAGATCCTCGCTTTGGGGATTTTGAGGAAAATGTTGGACCCGTCGAGGACCTGGAAGAGGTCCAACTTGACGAAGAAGACCCAACCAGAGTCGTGAAAGTCGGGAAAAACTTAGAACAAACCACGAAGCATGCACTGGTGGAATTTTTGCGGAAGAACCAAGAAGTCTTTGCTTGGTCGCACAAAGACATGGCTGGGATAGATCCTGCAGTTATCAGCCATGTCCTGAACATAGACAAGAGTTTTCCACCCGTGCAACAGAAAAAAAGGCTGCTCGATAAGGATCGGTCGAGAGCCTTAAAATAAGAAGTTGAAAGATTAAAGGAGAATGGGTTCATCAGGGTGGCATTTTATCCATCGTGGGTCTCTAATCCAGTGCTGGTTCCCAAGCCTAACGACAAATGGCGAACCTGTGTGGATTTCACAGACCTCAATAAAGCCTACCCAAAGGATTGCTTCCCGCTCCCAAGGATTGACCAGCTGGTCGATGCTACTGCCGGACATGAGATCCTATCCTTCATGGATGCATACTCAGGTTACAATCAGATTAGTATGCATCCCCCTGATGAGGATCACACCAGCTTTCGGACCGATACAGGATTATACTGTTATAAAGTGATGCCCTTCGGACTGAAAAACGCAGGTGCGACTTACCAGCGATTGGTTAACCACATGTTTAAATATTTAATCGGAGTAAACATGGAGGTGTACGTGGACGGCATGCTGGTAAAGTCAAAAAAAGCAGAAGGACATGTGAAGGATTTACAAGAATGTTTCAATGTATTGAACAAGTACCAGATGAAACTAAATCCTCTCAAATGTTCCTTCGGAGTTGGATCAGGGAAATTTTTGGGGTTCATCGTTAATTCAAGAGGCATCGAGGCCAACCCCGACAAGATAAAATCCCTGATCGACAAGATAAAAGCCCTGATCGACATGAAATCGCCAGAGAAGATCAAGGATGTACAAAGTTTAACTGGGAGAATTGCAGCCCTAAGTAGATTAATTTCCAAGTCAACGGATAAATGCGTCCCATTCTTCAATCTACTTAGAGGCAACAAAGTGTTTGAATGGAAAGGAGACTGCGAGCAAGCTTTTCAGGCCTTAAAAGCCCATATGGCACAGCCTCCTATTTTATCAAAGCCTACCGAAGGAGAAACTTTGTTCATTTACCTGGCGATCACTGAGGCAGATGCTAGTACGATACTAGTATGAGAGGAAGGAGGCGTACAAAAGGTGGTTTACTATGTAAGCAAGAGGCTAATCGGAGCAGAACTGAGATATCCCTCCATCGAAAGATTAGCTTATTGTTTAATCTTGGCCTCAAGGAAGCTACGTCCTTACTTCCAAGCCCATCCCATTACAGTCTTAATTGATCAGCCCCTTCGCCAAGTCCTCCAAAAACCAGAGGCGGCTGGGCGTTTATTAAAATGGGCAGTCGAACTTGGACAGTTCGATATTACATATTCACCGCGAACAGCAGTAAAAGGACAAGTCTTGGCTGATCTTATTGCGGAGTTCACCGAACTCCCAGACAACGAGCAGTGCGAAAACCTTAGTGCCCCTGGGCCCCAAGATGAAACTCCTTCGTGGAAGTTATTCACAGATGGATCGTCCAACGAGTCTCACGCGGGAGCAGGAGTGATCTTGATAACACCAGAGAAGCATCGATTTCACTGCGCCATTAGGTTTGATTTCACAGCGTCGAATAATGAAGCTGAATACGAAGCACTCCTCGCTGGATTAAGAATGGCAAAAGACATGAGTATAAAGGTGCTGGATATTTACAGTGATTCACAGCTGGTAGTGAATCAGGTTCTAGGGGAATATCAAGCACGAGGCCTCAAAATGGTGGCCTACTTGAACAAAACTAAAGATCTGTTGGCCCAGTTCAAGAAATATACCCTCCAGCAAATACCCCGGGATCAGAATTCGAACGCAGATGCCTTAGCCAAACTCGCAAGCGCGAAAGACGCTGACACTTTGAATATTGTGCCAGTAGAAAGATTGAGCGTGCCAAGCATACGAGCGAATGAAACCAGTATGGAAATCCCGATGGGAGACACATGGATGGCGCCTTACTTGGAGTATCTTACAAATGGTGTACTACTGGCAGATAGGAACAAAGCCAGAACTCTTCAAAGGCAGGCTGCTAGATATATACTGGTCGATGGTGTCCTGTACCGAAGGGGATATTCCATGCCATTGCTCAGATGTATTACACCAGAGAAAGCTAAGGAGCTGATGAGGGAAGTACATGAAGGCTTCTGCGGGGATCACGCTGGGGGGCAAAGTTTGGCGAAAAAGATTCTGAGGCAGGGCTATTTCTGGCCGACTATGAACGAAGACTCAATGGAGTTTGTGCGGAAATGCGACAAGTGTCAAGATTTTCCAAGATCCCACGCGCAGCTCCCAACGAGTTAAAACAGATGCAGAGTCCTTGGCCTTTCGCAGTATGGGGTATAGACTTAATTAGATCCCTGCCAACGGGAAAAGGCGGAGTAAAGTACGCAGTTGTAGCAGTCGACTACTTCACCAAATGGGCCGAAGCTGAGCCACTCGCTACCATAATGACCAAGAAAGTTCTTGACTTCATCATCAAGAACATTGTTTGCCAATATGGCTTGCCTCGAAAAATTTTCTCAGACAACGGCACCCAGTTTGACAGTGACTTATTCACAAACTTCTGCGAAAGACACGGGATCATTAAAAGTTTTTCTTCAGTCGCACATCTGCAAGCAAATGGGCAGGTCGAAGCAGTGAATAAAACGCTCAAGGACACCCTGAAGAAAAGACTTGAAGATGCTAAAGGAGCATGTCCAGAACAGTTGCCTGAAGTACTCTGGTCGTATAGAACTTCTCATCGAACAGTGACAGGTCATACCCCGTTTTCCTTAGCATTCGGGTATGAGGCTATGTTACCTATCGAGTTAGATCCCCCCTCACACTGACGCATTACATACGACCATAACCAGAATAGCCAACTAATGATGGAGTCCCTAGACTCAATTGAGGAGATATGAGAAAAAGCCCAACTCCGAGTTGCTGCGTACCAGCAAAAGGTCGCCCGGTATTTTAACTCAAAGGTGAAAGAAAGGAAATTCAACGTCAGTGACCTAGTGCTACGACGAGTTTTCTTGAATACCCGTGACCCCACTGCTAGAGTGCTCGGACCAAATTGGGAAGGACCTTATCAGATTGAAGAAGTCCTTCACCCGGGCACCTACAAGCTTGCACGCTTAAATGGAGATCTCGTTCCATGCTATTGGAACGGTGAACACCTGTGCAAGTACTACCAATAAACAGTCCTTTTTAAAGGACTGGCTTGTATTAATTTTTACTTTTTACAAGTTTCGAAAAAGGGTTAGCCACGTTGTATGGCTAATCGCTTATAAATGTAAGATCTTTTTTTAAGATCACTCGTAAAGACACGTTTAGTCCATTTTTAATATGAGATTATAAGGGACTATGCGCAGCCAGTCATTCTTGCCAACTTTTGTAAATTTATTTTTAGAAGTATTTGTTCATTACGTGTGTTGTTTTGCTGTATTACAAGTCTTACGTTTCCTATCGAGCAGTAATGTTCACACAGGTTGTGGTCAAGGCAAGTGATCAAGGACCTAAAAGCTCCTCGATCACTTGGGGGGCATATAAGGTACATCGATAGCAAAGCATACCAATAAGTATGTAAACACATGAACAAAATAAGTGAAAGCATGCTACGGTACTTAGAGTATTTTTCAAAATTTATATTTTGATAAATTAAACCAAAGTACTATGCTAAGTTCGGTCATACGAACAGATGCTATAATAGGCAAAAATATTATAGTATCAAAAGGCATTCTGTTACACCGTGAGCAGTACTGCTCGGATGTAATTGTTTAATTAAAAGTAAAAGAGCTGCCCTCGCAGCAATAGAAACCAAATTATCTTTACAATACGACTCGTGGGTCATACAAACGAAACAAAAGAAAAAAAAATATATATCACTGAGGAGCAGGAGGATCTTGGGGATTGGGAGGAGTGCTTTGGTCGGTAGGAGGACCAGCTTCAGTGTCAACGGCAGGTGCCTTGGCCTTCTCCTCTTTTTCCAACCGGATGGCACATTGCGCCATCAGAGTCCTCCTCAACCGCTCGGACAAGTAGTCGAAGTTGGCCTCCCGGTTGTGCTTCCAGAACTCGTAGAAGTAGAGGTTGGTGGCTTCCTTGTACTTCTTCAAATTCTTGGCCCCTTCCTCCTCGAGCTCCTGCACTTGCTCCTTAAGCTTCGCCGTCTCCTCCCTGCTGGCGGTCAGATCAAATCCAAGCTGCTTGCATTCTTGAGTGACGAGCTTGGCACTTTCCCTGAATTTCTCCCGGGCATCGTTGGCTTTTTTCAAGGCGTCTTGGCTATCCAGAAGTTCCTGAGTGAGAGTGGCTTGGTCCTCGCACAGTTGCTCGTTCAGTTTGGACAGCTCCTTTTTCTCCTCGAGCAGCTTGTTGTTCTCAGCCTCAAGTGCTTGCTTAGCCTGGGCAAGCTTGGAGTCAAAGTTCTTCCCATGAGAAACCAACGCCCCAACATGGCGCCAGCCAGCAGTTAGAGTTAGCAGCCCCTGAAAGACAAAAAATGAGACAAAGTAAGAGAAAGAAGTCAGACATAAATGGCAAAGTAGCAGGAGATAACTTACGCTAACTATCTCGTTCAGCCCTCTGTTGACGACCTGATCAGCCTCCATTGAAGCAGTTTCGGTGATGGCGGTCTGACTGCGTCTGTACTTTGAGAGTTTGTATATCCTCTCTCTGCTGATCCGACCACGAAGCTGGGCAGGGAGCCTTCGGGCGTGTTGTCCAATGCCTCCTTGTCAGCGGCCCTAGAAGAAGGCTGTGGATTAGGAGGCGTGGGAGTCGTCTGCTCGGTAGGGGGCGGAGGTGGTGTGTTCTCCTTGGAAGGGGCGGCGGCTGGAGTGTCGTCTGTTCGAGCCTTCTTCGAGGGGGTTTTGCTGCTTTCCCCTTGAGTCCTCTTGTTATCCTTCTTCGGGACAGAAGAGGTAGCGGCAGCCTGATAATGCTCGAAGACGTCCTCGGAGTCCATACCTGTACAAAAGAAAGCAACTCGAGCAATAAGACTAAATGGTCATGTAGGGAACAAGGGTAAAAATAAAAGGATTACAAGTAAAGTACCCGGGCAACAACTACTCGTCGTAGCATTATTAACTAAACTACCTAGTTCCTGGAAGAAATATGAGTTTAAAGAGGGAGCATTCCTAAAGTTTCCATCCCCATCAAATAGATGAGAGGGAATTGGAAAGTGATTTAAAAGCGAGATTATTGTACCATTTACATCTGACGAATCGTCGGAAAGTTCGGTAGGCTCGGCAGCCTTTTGTTTTCCTTTACCCTCGGGGGCCGAGGATTTCTCCACTCGATGAGGGACGGCAGGTTCCCTGATCGTAACCCCATTTGTCCTCCTCCATGGAGGAGACGCCTGGGGTTGCCGCTCGGGTTCCTGTTTGGGTTCCACTTCGGCTTGGACACCGCCCGCCGAAGGTTCATTTGTCGAAGGTTGGGAACTCCAAAGGCCAACCAACTTAAGGTTAGCCTCAGTAACTAAGTTTTTGACACTCTTATCAGCATTTGACATGTTGGCTAAGAGTGTTGCCCTTGACATTATCCCTGGAGTAGGGATTGGACGTAACCATGGGCATGGAACACAGAGGAATGTCAAGACATTGAGACATAAAAACACTAAGTGAAGAAGCTACTGGCATAAGAGCTTTTACCTCCTCAAGTAAAGGCCAGATTGTCCGCAGCTAAGTCAGGGGTAAGGAAATATTCATGGTGATACCTCCCCGCGTTAGAGATATGAGTGGTGTCGGACAAGAAACTGAGCCCGGTTTCTTGGTGGCAGAGATGAAAAAACCTCGTGCCATCTTGGTTGGGGTTGGACTTAAGGTCGAAAAGAAAATTGACCTCGTGGGGAGAAGGTACTGGCCATTTTTTGAGTTTATAAAGGATATAGAGTGCGGCTAGCATTCTATATCCATTTGGGGTGATTTGAAAGGGGGCTACTCCGAAGTAATTTGCCACCCCCTGGAAAAACGAGTGAAGAGGCAGGGTGGCACCTGCCTCAATGTGAAACCTCAACCAGGCGCTGTAGGCCCCGCCTGGTAAGTTGGCCCGCCGGTCTATAGAAGGTCTGAATAAGGTCACCCCCCGTAAGGTTGTATTTATTTAAATAGTTGGTGATCATCCGCAGTGTCACCTTACTCTGAGGAACGATGTGCCACTCAACGGCTGGCTGGTCAGCATGTCGAGGGCGGGCACGCCTTTGGACATTAGTGTCAGGAGCAAATTCACCTCGACCACTGGTCGAGGGGGCATCAGCAGAAGGTTGACCTAAGGAGTTGGGGGTTTTCCTTTTTTGAGCTTTTGTTTTTGTTCGGGCCATTCTCTGGATTGGGACTGGAGGACAGTTTGAGCTAGGGCGAGAAAAAGGGATTTCTGGTATCAAGGTGGATGGGTTTTCTTCGCCTTCAAGTAGTTGGGCCAAGAGGTCGTCTTCTATGGGTCTTTCTCCTCCCCAAGGGTCTTGCAAATGAACTGCAAACAGACAAATGAGGAGATAAGACATTGTCTGCAAAGTGGCGTGGGAGATTGGGATAACGTTGCTCACGTCTAAATAGCTAGCAGCATCCAACCCCTTCACTAAGATTCGACACTAGTGGTTTGAAAAACGGTTTCAAGAAACTGCTCGCGTTTTAGCAAAAGCCGCCATAAAGGAAATAAACTGTTTTCTGAAAGAGAACTTTTTCGATTCCTGAAGGGCGGGAAAAAACCTAGTTTTTTCACCTAGCTTAAAGATTGAATTTTTACGTCGATCTTACACCCTAAGTCTATGATCCTTACTATTAAACTAAGTCCTAACTTATACAAAGCAAAAAGACACCCCCTTACCAAGCATTGAAAGGTTTATACAAAAAATCCTCGTAAAACCCTACTCAAGAACACAGAAATCACAGAGCATACTAACAGCATGCATGGCATAAAGGGAAGTTTAAAAATCAAAGTAATTACCTAGGTGAAGATGGAGATTCAGAAAAAAGTAGAAATTTTGAGTCGAAAAGACCTTCGGCTAGACGTCGGACTAGTTTTGAAGCTCTGTATTCTAGAAGCAAGGTTCTTGAGGCTCTTGACAAAGATGGTGAGTAAAGAATTATAAAGAAGAAAAAGAAGTTACTTATAGGGACCGAGGTATGGCAAAAGGTGGTAATCATTACTTTCCACTTTCGAAACGTGGGGAAGTGTATAAGCCGTCATCTTGTTTTCTTGAAAACTGAAAAGGCTTGATTAGACATAATTACATCATGGCTTTCAAAAATGCACGGGGATCCTGACATATTTCGTGGGGATATGAACGGTTGTTTCTCTAAAGTTTCTTTATTGCTGATCGCACTAAACAAACTTGGGGGGCAAATGTTATCCAAAAAACAGGCATGGATGACATGGCAAACATTTAATACACGTGGCTGACATCTGGCAGAATTCGTGCTCGACTATCGACCAGGAAGGCATCTATTGTCACAACGTTCGATCTCTATATACGACCAGTCTAGTCGTACGCATGCTATACACAGAGGAAATCTTAGGCAGTTATGATAGAATCCGAAATTATCTCCCATGATTTCCTGAGTATCAGATTATTTAGGAAATAATATATGTAACAAATTAATGTAAATCTTCCTTGAGCCTATAAATAGAGAAAGATAGCTCAAGGGATGAGGAATTTTTTGCTTTCTAATTATCGGAGATTAGAGTTCTTATTTTTGATATATTTTCTTGTTCTTTAGAGGTTGGTGAAACTCATTGAACCCTAGTGTAATGCCCCGAATTCTCCGTTATGGTTTAATGGCGGGAATAGTAGGCCGAGAGAGCCATACTTGTTTAATTACGCCATTAATTGATAAAATGCATGTATATGCGGATTATATTATAATATGATGTGGGATGCATGCATGTGTGTCCATATTTTTAATTACAGGGGTGTGATGGTAATTTGGCCCGTTGGGGGGTAAATTGTATATTTGTATGCATGTCGGTGATATATGTTGAGACCACATTATAATGTGGGTTTGTTCGAGCCATTCGGCATGAGACGATCATGGTATGTAAATTATCGGTTTGGTCATAACAGGCTTAAGCTCGAGGCTCGGGAGGAGTCTCGGGGTGTTTTTGAAGATTAGAGCGTTACCGGGCATTAGAGGGTAACGGGATATGAATTATTGGCATTTGAGATTATTGAGAATAGCGGGAATTGGAGAGCGTTAATTATGATTAACGAGATAGGTTGGAAAGGACAAATATGCCCTTGGGAGCCTTTAGAAACCCTTAAATGACCTAGGGGTATAATGGTCATTTTACCCCTAGGATAGATATAAACTCCTTTATGCTGTAAGTTGATAAGAGAAACAGAGCAATTTCTTGAGCTTCCCGTACCTTCTCCTTCTTCCACTTTGTTTGTGATTTTTGGTGATCTTGTTGAGGATTCAAGCTTGGGAAGTAGACCTTGGGAGTTTGGGAGAGTGTTCCACCATTGAAGAGCATCATAACCTGAGTTTGAGGTAAGATTCCAGCCAATGGTTTACTGGTATACTCTGCTTTGGTGTTAGTTTTCAGCTTGTGTTTTATGGTGGATTGTTGGAATTGATGGAAGTTTTGATTGGGGTTTATCTTGGGATTTGATAAGGGAGTGATATAGATCAATTTTAGGGGTTGTATTGGAGGTCTGAGTGGTGTTTAAACTTGGTTTGAAGGGTTGGTTCCAAGAGAAGTCGTAAGGGAAGAAAAACAGGGGTGATGGCTGAACTGGAGGTTGGGCCGCGGCATGGCTAGGGAGGGCCGCGACCCTTGAGGGATGCTGAAATTAGGCGCCTCTGTTTGAGGGGCGGGCCGCGACCCTTAGTGGCTTTTTTGCCAGAAATGGCTTTTTGGCTTAGGGATGCAAGCCTTAGGCCTCGGGGTCGATCCTACTACCCGGTTTAGTAGTGTTTGATGTCTCAGAGGCTAGGTTTGGGTTTGGGAACCCTTTGTTATTCATTTTATTGATGGAATCCCATAATTGGTTATGACCAGGTAACCACTAAAGGACCAAAAGGTTTATCGTTCTCAAGGGTCGTTCTTTTATTCATTCTAGCTCGAATCAGAGGTAAAAAAACTGCACCCCAAATGTGATATGCATGGTTATTCATGAGGCATGTTGATTGTATAAATGCGGACATGAATTGATTATGAAATAATTAGCAAATATTGCTCACTTGTGCATGGTACTGACTCATTAGTCAGATTTGGCAAAGGCGCTAGTATCAACTGTGAAGCTGTGACTTATTAGTCAGGTTCGGCAGTGGTACTGGGCACTGGTCACATAGCACTGACTCATTAGTCAAGACGGCCTTAGCGTGGTTCACGCCAGCCAATAAAGATTAGATCTAATCGACTTTCTGCATTGAATGACTCAAAGAGCATTAATGCCAGATCGACCTCAAGTTCGATGAATATTATAAGCGCTTGAAGGCTAGTGGCTTACCCAACAACCACTCTTCCATTTGAATAAGTGACCTGCTTGTCAGTCACTCAGTATGGTTTACCAGAACCTGTTGAAGGCAAGTGGCTTACCTAGCAGCCACTCTTCCATTTGAATTAGTGACTTGCTTGTTAGTCACTCAGTATGGTTTACCAAAACCTCAAGTGATATTCACTCATCTGTTTGAATGCTTTGAGCTCTGTGTGATTATAATGATAATCATTTGATGATGTTTACATATAATGCTATGTTTTCTTGTTGGGCTTTGGCTCATGGGTGCTATGTGGTGCAGGTAAAGGAAAAGAAAAGCTCACCTAGCCTTGAGTGGAGAGCTTAGGTGGTGATGTGTACATATGCAGCCGCTTGACCACCACCGCCAAGAAGTTCTCAGAGGAACTAGGGGTTTTACCCTATTTTTGCCGCTTAGGTCGGCGGAGTTTGAAATCTTGGAACTGTAGTGACCTTTTTGAGTTGTAAAGAACTTGTAAATGTTCTTGTGGGCCCATGAACAGTTTTATGTATCAATAAAACATATCCTTTCCTTTTTATTGGTTTTCACCTTAACCTGTTAATAACACTTAGAACACGTTTTTAACCAAAGGACTCAGGAAATGAGTCAAATTTCCGGTTCACCGTAACTGTTCTAGGGTAACCAGGGCGTTACTACTTGGTATCAGAGCAATGCCAAGGTTAAGGTTCCTGTAGACTGGCTGGGCTTGTACACACATCACTAAAGTCAAGCTTGACTCATGGTGTGGTAACTATTTATGTAGTTATGTGCATAACTGCTTAAATGTGGTGCATATACTTTACCTGTATGCATGAGACACTGTGTTGAACCTGTGCCCTCGAAATATTATGAATTGTTATGTGATACATGCTGAGTGCTGAGTGCCATTAACATGTATCTGCTTGTGAATATTGAATGACTGTGGAATATGATAATTGTCTGCTTGTTCTTGGACCGTGAGGCGGCAAGAGGTTTAGTTAAAACTACCTGACTTGCCGTATTGATCAATTTTTCAGCCAGGTATTAAATAAGAATGAACCTAGAATAGACAGACACTACAGCTGGACAAAGTGATCAGGGCCAGAATAACAATAACATCTAGGGTCAGGAAAATGACCAGTCTTAGATTCCACAGCCAGCTCCTGCAAACTGGCAGCAGTTGTTTAATGACTTGCAGGCTATAGTGTTGAAACAAGGAGAGGAGCTTCGTTTCCTGAGGCAGCAACAAGTGCCTGTAGTGGTTAGTGTTTCATAGGCACCTTCTGGTCAGTGCCAGTAGTTGGGCAGTTGCCTGAGGTTGGAAACAAATGGGAACCTCTTTATGAAAGGTTCAGGAAGCAACAACCTCCTGTTTTTGAGGGCAGTGCAGATCCTGCCAAGGTAGAACAATGGATGAGCATGATTACCACTATCCTTGACTTTATGAGGGTAGCTGGTAGTGAGAGGGTGCCCTATGCTACCTATATGTTTCGGGATGATGCCCAGATTTGGTGGGAAGTGATTACCCAGACCAAGAATGTTAATGCTCTGAGCTGGGAGGAGTTTCAGACCTTGTTTAATGAAAAGTATTACAATGATGTCATCAGGGCAGCTAAAGCTGAGGAATTTATTAGGCTACTTCAGGGAAGCTTATCAGTTACTGAATATGCCTTAAAGTTTGACCGTTTGGAAAAGTTTGCCAAGGAACTGGTGCCCACTGATGGGACCAAGAGAGAGAGATTCCTCCAGGGGCTACAGCCCAGGTTAGCCCGTGACGTTCGTATCACCACTGTGGCGGGGGTTACTACCTACGCACAGGTGGTTGAGAAGGCACTCACAGCTGAGAGTGCGGAGACCAAGATCTGGCATGACAGTGCAGCCAGAAAGGATTTCAAGAGGACAGTTCCTCCATTTGTAGGTTTTGGTAGGGGTGTTGGCCCCAGTGATCAGAAGAGGAAGGTTCCTGATACCTTCCCAGTTCCAGGTCCTGACAGGAGGCCCCGTGGTATTACAATGGGTCGTCCTGGGGGTAGTGAAGCCTGGAAAACTCGTCTTGAGTGCCCTAGATGCAAGAGGCGCCATTTGGGAGAGTGTAGGGCAAAGGCCTGCTACTTGTGTGGAGTAGTGGGTCATCTTAAGAAAGATTGCCCTCAGGTGGGGAAAGAAGAACCCAGAAAGGTGGACAGCTCGACCCCAGCCCGAGTGTTCACAATGACTCAAGCAGAAGCTGAGGCTTCCCCCTCAGTTGTTACAGGTCAGCTTCTTAGTGCTGGAATCCCTTATAATGTGTTGATTGATTCTGATGCTACACATTCCTTTGTTGCTAGTAATGTCATTGATAGATTGTGTAGACCTTGTGATTTCTATGCTGTGGGATTTGGTACTTCGCTGCCCACTGGAGAGTTAGTGGTATCCAGAAGATAGGTCAGATCTTTGCCAGTGATAGTTGAGGGCAGAGAGTTATTAGTGGACTTAATAGAGTTAGTTATGACTGACTTTGATATGATACTGGGTATGGATTGGTTGGCAAAGTATGGGGCAACTATTGACTGCAGAAGGAAGATGGTCACCTTTGAGCCTGAAGGTGAGGATCCTTTTGTGTTTGTTGGTGCTGTGCATGGACCTCGTATTCCTATGATTTCTGTGTTGAGGGCCAGGGATTTATTGAAAAGAGGTTGCATTGGGTTCTTAGCCAGTGTGGTTGACACCACTCAGGTCATGCCAGTGAGACCAGAGGATACTAGACTTGTATGTGAATTCCTAGATGTGTTTCCAGAAGATTTGCCAGGATTGCCACCACACAGGGAAATTGAGTTTGTTATAGAACTGGCACCAGGGACGGAGCCAGTGCCTAGAGCACCATACAGAATGGCCCCAGCTGAATTGAAAGAATTAAAGGTACAGTTGCAAGAGCTGTTAGACTTGGGTTTTATCAGACCTAATTTCTCACCTTGGGGTGCGCCAGTTCTGTTTGTGAAAAAGAAGGATGTTTCTCTGAGAATGTGTATAGATTATAGGGAACTGAATAAGTTGACAATTAAGAATAGGTATCCTTTGCCAAGGATAGACGACCTGTTCGATCAGTTGCAAGGTAAGAAGGTATTCTCAAAGATTGACCTTCGTTCTGGTTATCATCAGTTGAGGGTCAAGGAAGGAGACATACCGAAGACTGCCTTTCGTACCAGGTATGGGCATTACGAGTTTCTAGTTATGTCATTTGGATTGACTAATGCCCTTGCTGCTTTTATGGATCTGATGAACAGAGTGTTCAAGGATTATTTAGACTAGTTTGTGATCGTCTTCATCGATGATATTCTGGTATATTCTCAGACCGAGTTAGAGCATGAGCAGCATCTGAGGTTGGCTCTACAAAGACTAAGAGAACACAAGCTATTTGCTAAATTCAAGAAATGTGAGTTCTGGCTGTCTCAGGTATCCTTTCTTGGACACATTGTCAGTAAGGAGGGGATTAAGGTAGATCCAGAAAAGATCGAAGCGGTCAGAGATTGGCCAAGGCCAAAGAATGCTTCTGAGGTTAGAAGTTTCCTTGGGTTGGCAGGTTATTACAGGCGTTTCATGGAAGGGTTCTCAAAGATTGCCATTGCTTTGACTGAGCTGACACGCAAGAGCCATAAATTTGTGTGGTCAGATAAGTGTGAGAACAGCTTCCAGGAACCAAAGCAGAGATTGATTACAGCTCCAATTATGAGTTTTCCGACAGATCAAGAGAAGTTTGTGATTTACTGTGATGCTTCTCATCAGGGTTTGGGATGTGTTTTGATGCAATCAGAAAAGGTAATAGCTTATGCTTCTCCTCAGTTGAAGGAGTATGAGAAAAGGTATCCCACTCATGATTTAGAGTTGACGGCTGTGATTTTTTCTTTGAAGATATGGAGGCATTATCTCTATGGAGAAAAGTGCGAGATCTATACAGACCACAAGAGCCTGAAGTACTTCTTCACCCAAAAATACCTGAACATGAGGCAAAGGCGTTGGCTGGAGTTGTTAAGAGATTATGACTGCGAGATTTTGTATCATCTGGGAAAAGCCAACGTGGTAGCTGATGCTTTAAGCCGGAAGGGTCCGGGACAGATTCATGGTATGAGGCTGATAGCCAGAGAGTTGGCAGATGATATGACCAGAGCTGGTATAGAGTTGCTAGTGGGCCAGTTGGCTAACATTACGCTACAGTCTACGCTGTTGGAGAGAATCAAAGAAGGCCAGTTGAGTGATCCACAGCTGATCAAGATTAGAGAGGATGTTCTGGTTGGAGTGTCCAGGGACTATACAGTGTCTGAGTTAGGCTTATTGAGATACAAGGGACGGATACGTGTTTCGTTAGACACTGCATTGAGGTGAGATATTATGGATGAATCTCATACTACACCTTACTCTTTGCATCCAGGCACCACGAAGATGTATCAGGATGTGAGATCGTTGTACTGGTGGCCAGGGATTTAGAGAGATGTAGTAGAGTATGTGGCTAAGTGCTTGACATGTCAACAGGTCAAGGCTGAGCATCAGAGGCCGGCAGAGTTATTGCAGCCTCTGGATATCCCAGAGTGGAAGTGGGAAGACATCACAATGGATTTAGTGGTGGGCTTACCCAGGACTACTGGTCAGCATGATTCTATTTGGGTGATAGTGGATCGCTACACCAAATCAGCTCACTTTCTGCCAGTGAGGACCACTTATACAGTTGATCAGTATGCAGATCTCTATGTGAGAGAGATCGTGCGCCTCCATGGAGCACCTAGGTCGATCGTGTCAGATCGGGACCCCACTTTTACTTCCAAGTTCTGGGGGAGTTTGCAGAAAGCCATGGGGACACAGTTAAAGTTCAGTACAGCTTATCATCCTCAGACAGATGGGCAATCTGAGAGGACGATCCAGATTTTGGAAGACATGCTGAGAGCATGTGTGCTGGACTTTGGTGGATCTTGGAGTAAGTATCTGCCTTTGATAGAATTCTCCTACAACAATAGTTATCAATCTACCATTGGAGTAGCACCTTATGAGATGCTGTATGGTAGGAAGTGCAGATCTCCCATTCATTGGGATGAGACATGTGAAAGGAGATACCTAGGTCCTGATGCAGTTCAGAGGACCAGCGAGGCTATTGAGAAAATTAGAGCTTGAATGCTTGCTTCTCAGAGTAGACAGAAGAGCTATGCAGATCCCAAGCACAGGAACGTGGAGTTCCAGGTAGGAGATTATGTTTTCCTCAGAGTCTCGCCATGGAAAGGGGTGAGAAGGTTTGGGAAGAAAGGCAAGCTGAGTCCTAGATTTGTAGGTCCATTTGAGATCCTGGAGAGGATTGGTCAGGTGGCTTACAGATTGGCCTTGCCTCCGGCGTTGTCTGCCGTGCATAATGTGTTCCATGTATCAGCTCTTCGGAGGTATGTATTTGATGTGAGCAATATTTTGAGTTATGAAGATCTGGAGCTTGAACCAGATCTCTCCTTTGAGGAGTAGCCAGGTCAGATACTTGACCGAAAAGACAAGGTCCTCAGAAATAAGACGATACCTTTGGTCAAGGTATTGTGGAGGAACCGCAAGGTCGAGGAAGCGACCAGGGAGCTGGAGTTAGATATACAGAGTCAGTATCCCGAGCTGTTCAGGTAAATTTTGAGGATGAAATTTCAGTAAGGAGGGGATAGTTGTAATGCCCCGAATTCTCCGTTATGGTTTAATGGCGGGAATAGTAGGCCGGGAGGGCCATACTTGTTTAATTACGCCATTAATTGATAAAATGCATGTATATGTAGATTATATTATAATATGATGTGGGATGCATGCATGTGTGTCCATATTTTTAATTATAGGGGTGCGATGGTAATTTGGCCCGTTGGGGGTAAATTGTATATTTGTATGCATGTCGGTGATATATGTTGAGACCACATTATAATGTGGGTTTGTTCGAGCCATTCAGCATGAGACGATCATGGTATGTAAATTATCGGTTTGGTCATAACAGGCTTAAGCTCGAGGCTCGGGAGGAGTCTCAGGGTGTTTTTGAAGATTAGAGCGTTACCGGGCATTAGAGGGTAACGGGATATGAATTATTGGCATTTGAGATTAATGAGAATAGCAGGAATTGGAGAGCGTTAATTATGATTAACGAGATAGGTTGGAAAGGACAAATATGCCCTTGGGAGCCTTTAGAAACCCTTAAATGACCTAGGGGTATAATGGTCTTTTTACCCCTAGGATAGATATAAACTCCTTTATGCTGTAAGTTGATAAGAGAAACAGAGCAATTTCTTGAGCTTCCCGTACCTTCTCATTCTTCCACTTTGTTTGTGATTTTTGGTGATCTTGTTGAGGATTCAATCTTTGGAAGTAGACCTTGGGAGTTTGGGAGAGTGTTCCACCATTGAAGAGCATCACAACCTGAGTTTGAGGTAAGATTCCAGCCAATGGTTTACTGGTATACTCTGCTTTGGTGTTAGTTTTCAGCTTGTGTTTTATGGTGGATTGTTGGAATTGATGGAAGTTTTGATTGGGGTTTATCTTGGGTTTTGCTAAGGGAGTGATATAGATCAAGTTTAGGGGTTGTATTGGAGGTTTGAGTGGTGTTTAAACTTGGTTTGAAGGGTTGGTTCCAAGAGAAGTTGTAAGGGAAGAAAAACAGGGGTTATGGCTGAACTGGAGGTTGGGCCGCGGCATGGCCAGGGAGGGCCGCGGCCCTTGAGGGATGCTGAAATAAGGCACCTCTGTTTGAGGAGCGGGCCGCGGCATGGCCAAGGAGGGCCGCGGCCCTTAGTGGCTTTTTGGCCAGAAATGGCTTTTTGGCTTAGGGATGCAAGCCTTAGGCCTCGGGGTCGATCCTACTACCCAGTTTAGTAGTGTTTGATGTCTCGGAGGCTAGGTTTGGGTTTGGGAACCCTTTGTTATTCATTTTATTGATGGAATCCCATAATTGGTTATGACCAGGTAACCGCTAAAGGACCAAAAGGTTTATCGTTCTCAAGGGTTGTTCTTTTATTCATCCTAGCTCGAATCAGAGGTAAGAAAACTGCACCCCAAATGTGACATGCATGGTTATTCATGAGGCATGTTGATTGTATAAATGTGGACATGAATTGATTATGAAATACTTAGCAAATATTGCTCACTTGTGCATGGTACTGACTCATTAGTCAAATTTGGCAAAGGCGCTAGTATCAACTGTGAAGCTGTGACTTATTAGTCAGGTTCGGCAGTGGTACTGGGCACTGGTCACATAGCGCTGACTCATTAGTCAAGACGGCCTTAGCGTGCTTCACGCCAGCCAATAAAGATTAGATCTAATCGACTTTCTACATTGAATGACTCAAAGAGCATTAATGCCAGACCGACCTCAAGTTCGATGAATATTATAAGCGCTTGAAGGCTAGTGGCTTACCCAACAGCCACTCTTCCATTTGAATAAGTGACCTGCTTGTCAGTCACTCAGTATGGTTTACTAGAACCTGTTGAAGGCTAGTGGCTTACCTAGCAGCCACTCTTCCATTTGAATTAGTGACTTGCTTGTTAGTCACTCAGTATGGTTTACCAGAACCTCAAGTGATATTCACTCATCTGTTTGAATGCTTTGAGCTCTGTGTGATTATAATGATAATCATTTGATGATGTTTACATATAATGCTATGTTTTCTTGCTGGGCTTTGGCTCATGGGTGCTATGTGGTGCAGGTAAAGGAAAAGAAAATCTCACCTAGCTTTGAGTGGAGAGCTTAGGTGGTGATGTGTACATATGCAGCCGCTTGACCACCACGGTCAAGAAGTTCTCAGAGGAACTAGGGGTTTTACCCTATTTTTGCCTCTTAGGTCGGCGGAGTTTGAAATCTTGGAACTGTAGTGACCTTTTTGAGTTGTAAATAACTTGTAAATGTTCTTGTGGGCCCATGAACAGTTTTATGTATCAATAAAATATATCCTTTCCTTTTTATTGGTTTTCACCTTAACCTATTATTAACACTTGGAATACGTTTTTAACCAAAGGACTCAGGCAATGAGTCAAATTTCTGGTTCACCGTAACTGTTCTAGGGTAACCAGGGCGTTACACCTAGTTCTTTGATCACTCCTTTGAATCCTATATCAATAACAGTTCAAGTGGATGTAGGTTGTTACCATATCCTGGGGCCGAACCACTATAAACTCTTGTGTTCTTTATTGTTTTTGTCATCACATTCATTTCAATGTATTTGTCCACATCAAGCTTATTTGACTCCGTGTCAGTTGACCAAAATCAGGGTCAACAAAATCACAAAACAAGAACACATGCTCCATGGTTTCTGGAACTTTATCATAGAGAGGACATAAGATATTATTGACATTAAACAATAGTGCGAGCTTAGAACGTATTGGGAGTGCATTACTCAGAATACTCCACCACATCAATTTATGTCTCTCATGTATCTTTGAATTCGAAAACTTGTCCCATTAGGTACTCAAAAGGATCTTTGTTACTGAAGCCCGCTCATAAGCTTGAAGCAGATAAGCCGACATAGTGGAGAATCTCCATCTACTATTTGAAACCCATGTCCATCTATCCTCTTGCTCAGTCATACCTCTTTTAATCCTGCATATGTTCCTTATAGCCTCTTGACTGAAAAATTCTATGAGTTTCAGAATATCCCATTGATGAGAGTCAGTTAGGAAGTCTGCCATATAAGTACACCCTCTTCTTTGCTCCCCCCTCGGTATAGGCCGCTAATTGGTCGAGTAAGGACCCCACGATTTCGTCTAGATATTGAACGAATTACCTCTTTCTGGTATCTTGCAGGCTCCTTTCCTCAATAGCGGGATAGTTTTGACAACTGATTTCCTAAACAAAGAATCATATGGTTTAGAAGTTGCTACAAGGAAGGGCTTGTCGTTTAGATATTTCCTCTTAATAACTCGACAATAGAGGGAGTTGTTATTAGTAATTAGTTTCCATCCCCATTTAGCTAGGAGCACCTTGTTCATCTCTGTTGTCTTTCTGAATCACAAGCCTCCTAATGATTTCGGTAGGCAAATATTACTCCAAGGTATAAGGCTCAACCATTTGCTACTGTTAGTACCCCACCAAAATTTCCTGATCTTTACAAGAGCACATGGCAGACCAATGCTTTGCATGGAATAAATACGGAGCGCTAGAGCCACTGATTTCACCAAGGCTGCTCTCCCAGCTTTGAAGAGAAATTTCATCTTCCACCCCACCAATTTAGAATCTAGATTCTCCATAATAAAATTGAAGTAATTGGTTTTGTATTTAGATTGATTGATAGGCATACCAAGATACTTTACCTTATGTGTTGCATCGGAGATACCTAACTCCTGAATTATTTCTATTCTAACCCCTCGGGGTGTGATACAACTGAAGAAGATGTTTGTATTTTGTAAGTTTACTTGCTAACCAGAGATAATGCATAATTTCTCCAGACAGTTCCGAAAAGCCTTGACTTCCTGAGTATTTTCTCTTCCCATCAACACCATGTCATCCGCGATGAAGAGGTGAGACAAATTAGGCCACCCTTTAGACAGGACAAAGCCCTTGATATTACCAGCAGCTTTATCCTTTTATATCAACGATATAGAATCTTCGCTGCCAAAATGAAGAGGTAAGACGATAGTAGGTCCCCTTGCCTAATCCCACATTTCGATGTGAATTGGCCGTAAGGACTCCCGTTTAGGCATAAATCCATAGAGACTAATTATACATAACTTCGAATCTAGTTGCAAAAATTTTCTGGAAAGCCATAGAATTGAATAATTTGATGCAGAAAGTCTCAGCTCAGTTTGTCATAGGCTTTAACTAAATCAATCTTCAAGGAAAATAATCAATTTTTTCCTTTTAAACGAGTGAATCACTTCTTGGAGGATTACATTATTATCATGGATACACGTACTTGGAATAAAGGCCGCTTGCATTGGACTAATGGACCTAGCCAGGAAGGGTTTCAATCTATTCGCAATGATCTTGGAGATAGTCTTGTAATCCACGTTGCATAACACTATTAGTCTAAACTGTGAGACTTTAGTTGCATTTGTATTCTTTGGGATCAAGGTTAAGTTTGTAGAATTAATAAACTTGTGCATGATTTCTGAGACAAAGAAGTCCTCAACTGCTTCACACACTGATCCCCCAACCTTTTCCCAATATGTTTTGAAGAATAATGTCGGCATTCCATCTGGGCTTGGGGCTTTGAAGCTCCCCATGGCGAACACTATCTTAGTAATTTCTTCTGACGAGGGAGTTTTGATCAACTCTTCATGCTCAAATTGGTCAATTCCATTACTAACCAGGTCTAATAAATCAATTGCCTCTACTTCTCCTGGAGCGCAATAGATATCCTTCAAAAATGAAAGGAATGCATCCCCTATTTGAGTCTGAGGTATACCACGACTGGTTTGGCCCTTTAAGACAAAGTATGTTATTTATTCTCCTTCTGATAGTGGTACTAACAGAATGAAATTTACTGCATTGATCTCCCTCCTTCAACCACTCTATCCTTGACTTTTTCCTCCTGAGGATATTTTGCCTGTACCGAAGTTTGTTAATCTTATTCCCGATCTCTCTTTCTTGTGCCAATAAACGTTCCGACCCTGGAACCTTTGAATAGAATTCAACTGTCTTTCCCACCCCTCAAATTTGAATAGATACAACCAAACTGATTTTTGTTCCAGTCGAGTAATGCCAAGCGGGTGGCCCCTATCCTTCTATATAGGCATGTCATTGGTCTTATATGCTTGTATGAGTTCCAATCATGTCTGATCACCAAATTACTTCTTTTATTGCAGGCCCACATCACCTTGAATCTGAACTACTTTTTACCTTTTAAATAATCTCCGACTGTACTCAAAATTAGATGTCTATGATTAGAGGTACTTTTCGAAACAGATTTAAGCACTACTCTAGGAAAAAGATTAATCAAGTCTAGGATAGTCATTCCATTATCCAAGGCTAATTTGACTCTAGAGGCGCCAATCCTATGATTATCCCAGGTAAACACCCCTCTATTCACTTTGAGATAAACTAGTTTAGCCATATCAAACAAGTTGTGAATGTACGAGCGGATAAGGCCTCTAGATGAACTTCAATGCCTATCCAAACTTCCAAGAGTAATGTTGAGGTCTCCAAGAATCCACGGCCCCTTGAATTTGTCCCCTAAGTCCATCAAATCCCTCAAGAAGTCCTTCTTATCAACATTATAAGGCGGCCCATAGAATAAGGACAACATCCAAGGATGATTATGCGGATCAGAATACACTAAACTAGTGAAATGATTCTTGGTCGCGCGGATCACCTCAAAATCAACTTCATTCTTCCAAGCGAACATGATACAACTTGCCTTCCCAACTGGTGGCACCGAAATGATATTATTGAAATGTCTCTTTTTCAACACCATCTCCACTGTCCTCGTATTAGATTTAACTTCTGCTAGGAACACACAATCAAGGTGTCGGGGACTGGAGAAAGGCCTTGAGTTTCAGAATTTCTGAGGCATGGCCCAACCCCCGGAAATTCCAGGTAATGATTTTCATGTCTCGTGTGGAGGTGGACAGTGCCCAACCTCCATAGGGGGAATATCACTCTCGAACTGTCTGGAAGCACATGTGTTGTCTGTGTCATTTAGAACACTGAGATTGGAAGGAACAACTATATGAGCTAACCTTGCTCGCATTTTCCACAAAGTAAGTCGTTCCAAAAGTCTTCTCGAGTATAGAGAGCGGGAGGGATTCTGAGTTTGAATGTTGAATAGTCCCTGTTTGTTTTGTAACCTCCAGATTTAGAAATGAGGGAGCGATTTTGTAACGACCCAAAATTAGCTAATAAGGCTTAAGGGCCTTGATTAGTATGCCAGGAGGGCATAATTGGTATCTATGTGAATGAATGATTAAATGCATGATTATATGGCATGCACGATTAAATGAGTATATGGATATGATTAGATGCATGTTTATGAGTATTGAATATGCATGTGGGCCCTATTTTATTTTTAAGGGCATGTTTGTAATTTTCGCCTGTTGAGGGCATAAATGTAATTATTTGCGATAAATTGTTGAGACCACATTATTATGTGGATATATTTGTAGCTTGTGACTAAAGGCGATCCTAGTGAGCAGTTTGGCGGAAAATTCACGACGGTGTTTTATACCCGGCTCGGGAGAGCTCAAGGGTATTTATGGGAATCTGGGAAATATATTGGAGATTATTTGATATTAAGGAAAATAATTGATGGCTAGTTAGGTGATGGGATGTAAACGATAGTTATTAGGGACACTTGAAGAATTAGCGGGAATTAGGAGCAATGACTAAAATACCCTTAGAATGTTTAAAAGCTTGGTTTTAATTGGGAGAGAAATATGGTCTTTTGGTGTTTAAAATTAGAGATAAGTGTTATACTGCATTATGGCTTTAGTGGAAACTGTATAAAGTCTTAGAAGTTAAAGGAAGGAAAGAAGGAAAAATAAGGTATATGGTATATCTCTCTCTCTCTCTCGGTTGGGTCACTTCTTCACCATTTCTAGAGGAATTTGAAGCTGTAAATTCAGAGGGAGTCATAGCTAAGCTTTGGAACCTTGTTCCTTGAAGAAGTTGTAGAGGGTTAGCTGGGATTAACCATCAAATTAAGGTAAGGCTTAAAGAGTTTAGTCTACGTTTTTCTGGTTTTGATGAGTTGTGCTTGAATTGAGTTTTGGATGGGAATTCTAGGGAATTAAGCTTGAAGAATTGAGGAGCTAAAGGCTAGAAGGATACTAAGGGTAACCCAAGGTCGAATTCCCCACTTGGGGCAAGAAATTCAGAGCTTAAACACTTGAATTTCTAGGCTGTTATAGTTTTCTGGTTGAGTTCTTGAGTCTTGGAGTCAAATCTTGTTTTCTTTGTTTAAAGGTGCATGTGGCTAAGTTTTGGATTATTGGGTCATGTGGGGTGAGATATAGATGATGGTAGGCTCATTTTGGAGTATGGTTGAGGTTTGGAGGAGTTTTGGTGGGTTTTGGTTCGAGGAAATTCGAAGGAGACAAATCTGGGAAGTTGGGTACTGTAACTAGCACTGTAGCGCTAGCATTTGGGCGCTACAATGCTAGGCCAGGGCTGTTTGGGTGCTTTGGCTCTGTTTGTAGCGCTATAGCGCCCACTTTGTGGCGTTGTAGCGCTACCCTGTTTCCAGAAGGGGATTTTTGGGTTATTTCTTAGGGTTTTTGCTCAGGTTCTCGGGGTTTGATTCCACCACCCCGTTTGGTGGAATTAGGGCTTCCCGAGGGCTTGGGTTTGGTCCCGAGGTTAGGTTTTGGAATTGAAGTTTAGTGATGAATTCTAATTCATGGCTGTGACTAGGTGTACGCTAGGGATCGGACGGGATCGTGCTTGAAGGTCAATTTCGCTAGTCAAAGCTATCAGAATCTAAGGTAAGAAAACTGCACCCAGTTAGCTGGTTAAGTTGGGACTAAGTGTTTCCTATATTTGTAGACATTACTATATGATTGTGATATGTGATTGTACTGGGACTAAAAGTTCCCTATATTTTTATATATTGTCATGAGGTGGTATTACGCCACATGGACATATGATAAACGACCTAAGAGTGCCGGAATCAATATTTGCGCACAGGGCGCGGCTTAGCCACTGGTAGCTGAGGACAGCTTATTAATCACTGAGCTCAGTTAAGCTGGCCGGAGTTAGTGGGTATAACACTAGGGGCAGCCTAAGTGAGTTGAAGACAGTGGGTTAAACAGAGGGTACGGCCTAAGGGCGCCAACCCTGAGTATCATTTGATGGTTGTGATAAATTGTTGATTATGAATGTGATTATTGTTGTTAACCTGATGAATATGATATGTTGATTATCTGGATGAAAAATTGTTAGTTTTTCGTTTGTTATTACTGAATAGGTGAAAGTTATGAACTGTTTAATACTTGGTTATGCTTATGGAATATTTGATTATTGATATTGATTATGCTGTGATAAAATGTTTTCTTGCTGGGCCTCGGCTCACGGGTGCTACGTGGTGCAGGTAAAGGCAAGGTGTGGATGCTCAAAATTCAACACCGGTAAAGAACCCACATCTAATGCCTAAGGTCTCCGGAAGGTCCAAGGCAACCATGTTTGAAGTCCATTTGAACCCTCAAATTATTGCTCAAAAAGACCCTGCTCAAATTGACCAAAATGACCCAAGCGTCTCGCGCACGCTGCCTACGTGTACGGGTGCATGACGCACAACCATGGGGAGGACAGGAGCATGACCCTGACACCTGTACCACACAGGTAGTGGAGGTACGGATCAATCCAGAGAGTGGAGGCACTATATGCACGCCTCTGACTATGTACCAGGCTGACACTATGATCCTCTGCTCCACCACTCTTCCCACACCACTGCCACCTGTGCTATTACCCTGACATGGTACTTTTGTACTATTTTGTCTCACGGGACCACCATGTATAAGGGGCCATTAGAGCCCAGCTATAAAAGGGGCTTGACCCCTCAGAATGAGGGGTTGGAAAATTCATTGTAAGGAGAGGCTATTGAGAAATATACCAGGACTTGCTCCATCATTTATCTGTGTTTACTTTTCCTTAAAGTTTATTCTTAGTTCTTATATAAACATCACATAACTTACCTTTGAGTTTTCCGATCTAATTTCGTTGGCGAGATTTCACCGTCAACACAAGGGTTTGGTGGTTCAGCCATGACTTGGAGAGCTCTGGGGGCGAGGTGTACATTGTCAGCTGTTCGGCCGCCACGGTCGAGGGTTTGTATAGGGGCGGAAACCTAAAATGTATATTTGCCATTAGAGTGGCCATGGTTATTTATAATTTTTGGGATTTTTGTAAACATGTCTTTTTAACCCTGTTTTGGGATCCCATGTACTAAACAATCATTTTATATGAAAATTATTTGTTTATGACTAAAACCTTTTAATCTTTACCTAATTACGACTTTAGGACCACGTTTTTAACTATATGACTTGATTAGCAAGTCTTGCACCTTTATAATCACACAGTGTAACGGTCTTGGTTATCCAGGGTGTTACAACTTGGTATCAGAGCGTCCTAGGTTTAAGGGTTCTTGAAGACTGGCTGGATATGTACATTCGCTGCTAAAGACAAGCTCGACTCAGGGTTCCGTAATTGAATACATGAGATTATATGCTTAAGTGCTTGAATGGAATATAAATGCATTAATTTGTGTGAGAAATAGGAAGCATGAGATTCTGATAGGGCCTGGCCCTTGACTGTTGTGTGATGATATTGAGGCGTGCTGATTATCATTGCTATTGCATGTGGATGGATATTTGAATAACAGTTTGGATATTGATTACATGTGGTTAATTGGTTAAATTGAATTTACATGTGTTTTATCTGTTTATTGCTATATGGAAAGCATGATGAACATGATTATATTTAGTGGCAATGAAGTTATTAGCTAATGCATAGTAATGTGGATTGGTGTTTGTTATGCTTTATGTGTATATGGCTATTGTGATTGTTTGAACCTGCCCGTGGGATGGTTCTGGATATGAACATCAGGACTGAGGGGTTTAGTCAGTAATGGTGGATAAATTTGGACTGTATGTGATGGGAGTGGTTAAACGGACTTGGTAATGATAGATAGGGGTTGAACCCTCCATCTTCCCCTGAAAGTTGCAGCAGACGTTCACTAGTATGTAAGTAAGTTGTGAGGTCTGATAAAGCAGACTAGATGGGTGAACTAGCAGGTTTTTCTGGGAAATAATTGTTTGGTATAGTGTAACAGCAGGGGCGCAAGTGTTGGTAGACTTGAAGATACAGATAGACAAGAGTACTATATGGAAGGCTTTAGAGGCATAATTCCCTAGTTTGAGGAAGGGTTGGAGTGGCCTAGGAATTGATTAGTGGATGAGCATAGATAATTCCATCCTAGGTTACATAAAGATGATAGGTCGTGACAGAGCAGTTGTGTCAAGTAGTTGTGGAAAAAAGGATGCACATAAATGGTACCCCAGACCCGAAATGTTAGCATGATGGGTTGGGGGGAAATCAGACAGAGATGTGATAGAAGAGGTTACTATGAAGAGGTTGGAGGTACGAGGACTAATAAGTTTATGAATATGGTTTGGAATGGTAAGACAACAACAGAGTATGTCAACAAGTTTGGTGAGTTAGTCAACTCGCTTTGGAAATTGACACAAGCGGATGTAACTAGAAATGATGACTCATTTAAGGATTAAACTCAGGAATGACCCAGAGCATCAGGACTGCTCCGGTGCATGAGGTTTTCATCGGTGCCTGAGTAGCAGGGACAGCCGTGGTATCTGAGATATAAGGAATAAAGTATGGAGCATGAGTGTTGAAGGCCAAGAAATGTGGATGACGGTGTTCCCATTGGTGGAACTTGGTTAGGGCAGATACTCAGTAATCAGAATAAAAGAACTTCTAACAGTTCTTTGTCTTTTGGTTTTGACAGGAAGAGGTATAGTTTACAGGATACCCATCAGAAAAGTGATAAGGGTTAGTGAAGATTAATCAGTATGCACTAGATGCAGGAGACGCCAATTGGAAAGATGCCAGATAAGGGCACATTATCTATATGAAATGCTTCAGTACGTTAGGGTCGATTAGGGATTGCCCAGGGTTAGAGAATGGAAGACTGGAAAATTTTGTTACATTTGAAGCCCGAGGATAGTTCCTCGGAGGTGACATGTTGACTTGATAATCCTTGTTCTTGGTTACATAATGGGCTGAAAGAGTTCGGTGTTGCGTATCTTCCAGAAAAGATTCAGATATGAAATACATGCCTCGAGGTTGTTATAGAAATGGCTGGAAATATTAGTGTTTATTGGGGATGAATTAGAAACTTCTAAGAGAAGAGTTGTAATATAACTGATAAAGAGGTTCGTGGTGAAAGTAATTGAGCTCGTCATATGAGAGCCTTGTTGTGAGCTAATTTATTAAGAGACAACCATGGATTGCGAGAGACATTAGTTGAAATACATAAGTTGGATTGAACAGAAATTGAAGTGGTCAGTAGGGATTCAGATGGGTATGTAAGGAGTTTCTGAGTATGCTTCAGGAGTCAGCTATGGGCAGATTCAGTATCAGGGACAGTGTGAAGAATTGTGTTAGGTTGGCAGAAAGAACTACTAGTTCAGCGGAGGGACTATCTGACTTGGGGATGGATTAGACAGAGCGCCATACCGTGGGATTCATTGTTATCATCTGTTAAGGATGAAGAATTTAAATGCCCAGTTATAAGACAGGACAATGTCTTCAGGAATCGATCTTCGATCTGGTTATTACTAGCTGAGGATCAAGGAAGGAGACATTTCAGGAACTATCACTTGTACCAAGTGGGGTGTGATAGATTACCAGTAGAGATTTTTGACTGACTTAATCTTTAACAACATAGGTAAGTTCAACAAGCAGAGAGTACAGAAAGGATATGAATAAGTCACATCCGGGTTTGTCAAGGATGCATTGAACTACTTTCCAGCTAGAAGCAGAATGCGAACGACTACAACACTGACAATACTAAGACTGAAGAACATCTAAAGGATAGGAAGCATAACGAGACTGGTGAACATGTCATCTACTACATAAGTATCTTTGGAGGACGGCCACATCAGAGATTAGAACGGAAAAAGAATCTAAGAGTAAATTGAATGGACGACTTTGCATTAGATTTTCAAAAGATGGAATAAGGATTGGTTAACACCTCATGATATAGAAGTCTATGTGTAATGGATGGTTACAGAAGGGTAATGTGAAGGACCTTGACTTTGTGTAAAAACATGAAACTGTAAGCAACATATCAAGTTTGGGACACGCCCAAATATAGATTGAAGAGATGATGGTATGAGCCTCGCGGGCTCCATCCAACCATCCTGGGGCTAGACTGCTTCTAACTCCTCGAGGGCTGAGATGCTTAGAGCGACCAAGTAGTCAATAGGGAACACATTGATTAACTTGGCGTCCTTGGTGGTAGCAAGCTTAGCCAGGGCATCAACATTAGAATTATGTTCCCGTGGTACTTGTCATATGGTAAATTTCTTGAAGCTGTGTAGAATTTCTTGGACTTTCGCTAGGTAAGCAACCATCTTCGTTCTTCGACCCCGGTATTCTCTAAGCACCTAATTGACTACCAACTGTGAGTCACTGAAGATCTTGAGACCCTTGGCCCCAAGTTCCAAGGCCAGTCGGAGTCCAGCAATGAATGCTTTGTATTCAGCCTCGTTATTTGAAGCATCGAACCCAAACCTCTGAGCACTTTTGACCCTATGTCCCTCGGGGGAGACCAAGATCAGACCTGCTCCAGCTTTGTTCTCATTGGAAGACCCATCTACGTATAGCTTCCACGTAGGGCCAACCACTAGGGCATCTCCAGGTCTTTCGTGACATCCTGTGCACTTGGTGATGAAATCTTCCAGTGATTTCCCCTTGATAGCTGTCTCGGATGATAGGTGGTGTCAAACTGACTCAGTTCAACCGCCCATTTATGGAGTCTCCTAGATGATTCCAGCTTCTGAAGGACCTGCCGCAAGAGATGGCTGATGAAGACCTTGATGGGATGCGCTTGAAAACAAGGCCATAATTTCCAAGAGGCCACCATACGACAAAAAGTTAACTTCTACATAAGTGGGTATCTAGACTCCACCCCGAGGAGTCTCTTACTTGTATGGTACACGGGGTGCAGGGCCCAGCCTTCTTCATGCACCAAGGCATCACTGATGGCACTATTCGACACAACCATATAGAGGAGGAGGGGGGTTCTCCATCTACGGGCTTCGAGAGGATTGGTGGGTTGGCCATGTGTGCCTTCAACTACTAGAACGCATGTTTGCACTCCTCCGTCCATTCGAACCTCTGACCCCCCCGAACTACGTTGAAGAAAGGTATGCATTTGTCTGTTTCCTTGGAGACAAAGTGGATCAAGGCCGCTATACTCCCGGTGAGGATCGACACATCTTTATGCTTGCGGGTGGATGGCATATCGACCAAATCTTTGATCTTCTCAGGGTTTGCCTTTATTCCTTGGGCGCTGACAACTAACCTAAGAACTTCCCAAAGGCAACTCAAAAAGTGTACTTTTGGGGATTCAACTTCATCCTAAACCTACGGAGTACTGAGAACACTTCCGCTAGGTCTTTTACGTTGTTAGGGGCCGTTCTGGATTTAACCAACATGTCATCCATGCAAACCTCCATGTTCCGCCCTAACTGGGAACACACGGTTTACCAGCGTCTGATAAGTGGCACCAACATTCTTGAGGGCGAAGGGCATGACTTTGTTGCAATACACTCCTTTGTCAGTCCAGAAGCTGGTGTGCTCTTGGTCCGTGTCATGCATGGAATTTTGGTTGTACCCCGAGTATGCGTTCATGAAGGAAAAAAGTTCGTATCCAGAGGTGGAGTCGACCTTTTGATCTCTCTTTGGTAGAGGAAAACAATCCTTTTGGTAGGACTTGTTTAGGTCGGAGAAATCTATACAGGTCCTCCAAGTGCCATTTGGCTTGGGCACTAAGACTGGATTAGACACCCATTTCAGATATTGAGCTTATCAGATGAACCCATTCACGAAAAGCTTGCTACCTCAGCCTTCAAAGCCAGTGCCTGGGTTGGGTCAATAGTCCTACGCTATTGCTGGATTGGAGCTACGTTGGGATTGATGTTTGGGATCGATGTTCTAAGCATGGCATAAGATATTCGAGTAAATGCCCGTCATGTAAAAGTGAGACAAAGCAAAAACATCTTGGTACTCTTTGTTAGGAAAATATGTATTGCCTCAATGGAAATAGGTAAGATAATTACAACTCTAAACTAAATATTACAAATAAATTTTATTGATTAAAAAGTGTTACAACTCTATGAAAAAAATTACATGTAAATATAGAGAAAGAGGTAGAAGATGATAGAAATAGAAGATACAATTCTAAGACAAAAAGATACAAATAAACTAGAAGTAGTAGAATGAAAGATATAGATGAGATTACAACTCTAAAACAAAAGATACATATAAAAGAGTAAATATAGAATAATAGAAGAAATGAAAAGCAATAGGATAAAAGAACAAGAATAAGAACAATGAACTAAGAACTCTCACTCACACAACCAAAGTGAAGAGTGTTGGGGATCACCAACTTGAACAAGGTTTGAAACCTTTGTCCAAAAGCTTATTTCCCCCTAACTCAAGCACTAAGGGATCTCTCACAGATATTGGAAATGCTTTCTGGAATAATCAAGCCTCAAGGTGTTTCTAGCCAAGTGCTCTAATGGATAGAAATGTTGTGTCTTACAAGTGAGCTATAGGCTCCTATTTATAGAGTTTAGAGACACCCTTTGAATTTCAAATTCCACCAACCCCCATGGCTGTTACCAATGTTTAATTGGATTAATATGGAATTAAAAAGGAGATTTGGGAGTTATTTGGGTTTTTTGAGCCGTTCAACAAAGATTGAAAAAACTGAAAAATTGGTCAGTTTTTGGCCTGTGGCCGCAACCAGAGACATTAGTGGCCGCGGGCACTGGTCTCTGTCCCACAGGCTGCAGCCACCAACATTCAGTGGCCACGGCCACCGACCAATTTCAGCACTTAAAAATGTGCTATTTTTCCAAACGGTTCCAAACCCTCCCAAATGATTTTGTAACTCCCAAAACACATTATTGGGGTTAAAATCATATCTCTAATAGCCATATCACATATGGCTTTATGAAATTCATCTCAGTATTGTGTAACAACAAATTTACACAATAAAGGGTAATATTTGGAAGTTACAAATTTGTAACACCAAATATGTTACATTATTTGGATATATCTCATATATCTAAATATTGTAACTCTCTATTATATGTTACAATATGTGACACTCTTTGTCACATTTATTTAATCTAAAACATTATATTATAATATAATATAATATAATATTACATTATATTATAAAATAATATAACACTCTTGGAGGAAGCTCACCAACCGTTCTCAAACCTCCGCCATGAGGTTCTTCCCAACCTTGGTTTTTCTGTCAGGTAGGGATGCATCTAGAGTTACCTCCTCAACCTCCTCCATTGGCACGACAACCCTCTCTTCTTGAACTCGAGGGTGAAATTCTTCAGACTCCCTGACTTGAATAGCCTGTACCTCCATCTTCTGGGGAGGATGCTGCTCTGGGTCTGCTGCCTTAATCACCAATATTGGTTGCTTGAGGGATATGTAGTAGCATTGCCTGGCCTCCTTCTGGTCTCCACACACTATGGTGATTCTCGCCTCTGTGGGGAGCTTCATGCATAGGTGGTGAATTTAAGTGACCGCTCCAAATTCTACCAAGGCTGGACAACCCACGATGGCGTTGTACGCCGAGGAGCATTCCACAGTCAGCTTGATTTTCCCCATCGGAATGAGCCCTTCCCCTGAGAACCCATATAAAGTCAAGGTGCACGGGGACATGTTGCTCCTGGTTAGCCCAATCTTTGCGTAGGCTGACTTAAACAGGATGTTCACCAAAATTCCATTGTCCACCAGGATCCAAGCCACCATCATATTGGAAATCTGTCGCTCGACCACCAAATGTCGTGGTGGAGAAAATGACATTCTGAGCATCATCCTCATAGAATGTGATGACTTGGCCAGTCATCCTGTGCATCTGTGCTGGCAATTGAGCTAACGCCAGCACTTCATCGTCATGATTCAAGGCTCAGGCATATCTATTCTGCAAACCCTGGGAGGAGCCCCCCAAATGAGGTCCTCGAAAGATAGTTCCCACTTTTCCAGTCATTGGGTGAGGCCTGTGGACTATTTGTTGTTGTGGGGCTGTGGGTACTGTTTCAGGAGCCTGTGAGTTGCATGTTGAGGAGGTACTCCCGTGGCCAGGGACTGAACTGGCCTTGCTCCACCTCGAGCATACTAATACAGATGCCCTAACTTGATTAGGTCCTTGATCTCATCCTTGAGTTGTAGGAACTCGTTGGTGTGGTATCACATGTTATTATGGAACAGACAAAATTTGTTGGGATCTCTCATCTCCCTGTTCCTCTGGATGGGTTGTGGCTTCTGGTATGGAACGTGTTGCTCCGTGGCCAAGAAGATGTTCTCCCAAGAATCCACCAGCTCTGTGTACTCAGAGTACTACAAGACATACTTCTCTTCAGGGGCCGCTCCTTGTCTTGCCAACGCTGCCCAGTTCCCCTGGGCTTTCTTCCCTTGCCTTTGCCCCCGCGCTTACTTCTACTGGGGGTCCTGGTTGGTGCAACCAACTGGGCTGGAGTCGCAACTCTAGCACTGAACGCAGGTTGAAAAACACTGTATCCAGTGGGCGCGACTCCATATCCCCTCAAAGCGACACTGAAGCCAACAATGTTGGTAATAAATGATCAAATCAAAGGTACACATAAGAATATATGGACTCGTTTTAATAAATATTAATAGCAACCAGGATCATACACATATATAAATATTAAATCACATACAAATAGATCAAAGATTGCCTCTTGTAGCCTATTAAGTGTCCATGAGTTTTTTTTTTGTATAAATCAATGATCTTCCTATCGAGTGTTCTGAGATCTCACACCCTGATCTTCCAGACCAATCCTCAAACACACAAGGATGTGTGTGGGCACGTAGGATTCAAAAAGTTGATTTATGTGACTCCCTAGATGTACTCAACACATGAGATCTAGAGAGTTTTGACAGAGAGAAGGTTTAGAATAGTTTTTAGGTTTTGAGAAAACTTTCGCTTTAGAGAGAGAGTCTATATTTTAATTTTTCAAAAATTAATAATCAATCCTTTTTTTTTAAAGTCACAAACTATCATACTTATAAATATATTTAATCTAATTAAATAATTTTTATTTAATTCAAATATAATTCAAATTAAAATTGACTAGATTTTTTTATTTAAATCAATTTTAAAAAGAATAATTGAATAATGATTAAACAAATTTATTTGAAATTTAAAATTCAAATCCCAGGGATAATTATCCTTGAGTTAGGCGCCACATACTGTATTGTACTATGTGTGTCGCCCAACCCTATTAGGGTTTCCCTAATTTTCTCATTTTTTTATTTAATAAACTTTTAAGACAATTTATTTATCCTAACATAAATATCAGTTAAATCAAAATTAACTTTATCTTAAATTATCGGTTTTAAATTAAATAAATAAATATCATATTATAAATAAGATATCCATTATTCTCTTTCTTTATATTAATCCAAACAAGATTAATATTAATTTTAACCTATAGTTTTTCAAAATAAAAACTATATAGTTAAATAATTAATTCATAATTAATCAATTACCCATAATTATCACATAATTATTTCCTTGCCCTGGAAAATTAATTCTTTTGCAATTTAGTCCTTTCTCGTTACAAATATTTCTTTTGATATCCTTACCATTGACAGTGTAGGACAAAGGGGATCTGGGGACCATGAACCTATAATACGAAGCTCCAATAAACCAGATTATTAATTCTCATCGGTCTTGTAATATATAATCTCTATTATATACAACACATTTACTAAGATGTCTATCCACATCAGTAATCCGAATCTAGATTACTTGCATCTCGTATGCTTAGCGAACCGAACTAGTAGCCATTCATTAAATATTCCTTACTTTAATATGTTACTGAGTATTTTATTCATTATATATGATCTTAATTTTCTTGTACTAATACATGATCATATTCTTATGAATGAATAGGGAATTTTGTTGATATTAATATATAATTAATTCAAACAATAATTATAACATTCAAATATAATAAAATTGTACTTTTATTTAAAACAATTAAAATGTCTTAATATCCTTTTAGGGCATTAATCCTAACAAGCAGGAGGCATGGCACAAAAGCCAATTGACTGGATAACTAGGCTGGTGCGGGGTAGCCACCACACTCTGCTGGAAAAGAGTTTAAGGGTGGTACTGGGTCCACAGAGGCATTGGGCTGAGAGCTAATGGAGCAGGGAAAGCGATGGGCCCACCAAACGCCCCAATCTGGGCATCCTCCTAGTTTATGTACTCTTGTGCTTGATGAATGAAGTCTTCAAGCCTGCGACACCCACTCTGCTGAAGGCCTTCCCACAAAGGAGTTCCTGCCCGGATGTAGGGCCATCAATTGCTGGCCATCGTCAACCCTTTTGGTCCTAGCAGCTTCCTCCTTATAGTGCTTTATGTAGGCCTTGAGGGGTCGTTTCTTTATGTTGGCCAAGGCGTTCACCTCAAAGCTCACCTTTCTAGCTACAATGAACTGTCTTCAGAATGAAGAGGAGAACTGGTGCAACGAGTGAATGGACCCTGGTTTGTGTTTTTTGAACCATTCGTCTGCCGGGTACATCAAGGTCAACGGGAACACGTGGCATTTCGCAACCACAGAGACAAGATGTACTGGCATCAATCGGTTGAACTTTGACAGATGGTTGGAGGGATCTGCGCTGCCATTCATATGACGTGATAGCATGCATCTTGAAGCTTCATGGCAATGGGGCTTCCACTATGTGGGGAGCACATGGCTCCCCATCTTCGTCTTTGAAGTCGTAGTCCTGGCCTTGTCTTCGGGCCATTCAAAGCATAATATTTTTCCAGCTCTCCATTTCCATGTGGAGAGGGTCGCAGTCTTGATTGGCACTTTGTGCCGGGTGTTCTCTCTTCCGAGCATTGAAATCGTCTCGGAGGTCTGGTTGACCTTTCTTTCTAGGGTTTTTCCTGGAGGCTGCTATACCACTACGAGCATTTAAGCCATCTCGCAGATCGGGTTGACCTCGGTGGAAACTACTGTCCTCGAGATACCCTACCTCGATCTCCGCATTGGACTCGATGTTCTCGTTGTTAACCGAGATGCTAAAGCCTTGCTTTTGGTGAATGGAAACGTTCCTCCAGCTGGCCCTTGGGCTGTCTCGGTTCGTCTAGGCGGAATGCCTGTGGCACCCCAAGCGCTGACAACTTGATGATGTCCTCGAACACCCTCCCCCTTCTTCTTGCTTGCCAGTCTCGGGGCCTTGTTGTGTTCGAGGGCTTGACGAACCTTCTTCTGCTTTGGAGCAGGGCTGTCATCGACTCTGCCCTTACCACGCCCTTGCGATGTAGTTGGGGCTCCAAGTCCAACTGGGTGCGTAGGTGGCACACCAGCTGGCGGGTCTTGTGCCACGGCAGCGGGGTGCTCGGGAGGTACACCTGCTGCGTTAATAGGTGGCACTTCAGTTGGGTGCACGGGTGGCGCACTAATTGGTTGCCTAAATGGTACTTCTCCATGAGGGTCCACTCGCAGCCCTTAAGCCGTCAGAGTGGCACTCATGGCGTCAACCATCTCCTGCAAGGATCAATATTCCCCTCCTCGTTGTTGAGTTTTTGCTGCTGGGTAGCAACCTGGTCGCGGAGCACCACCACCTTTGGTGGATCCTCGACGTCCATCATTTGAGGATAATACTCCTTGTAGTATTCTTCATCACCTTCGTCGCTCATGCTATCGTAATCGGCGTTTTCATCATAATCCTCCAGGACCATCTCTAGGAGGTCTTGTAGAGGTGGACGATTGGTTTCCCCAACCTCAGCTCCGGTGGGAGGGGTTGCGTCGTCTAGTGCGTTCCACCTAGTGATCACCATGGTCGTTTTTCTTCAAGCTTTCAATGAAAGCATAAGAAAAAAAAATGGATAATCGTTGAATTTTTTGAAAAACTATTATGGGTAGTTTGTCTATTTTAGGGAAAGTTATGTAATTAAGTGGAAGTCTGAGCCCAATAGTGTCATACTTTATATAATTATGTTCAGAATTCGGGAAAATTATACACATCAATCGAACAAATAAATAAAAAGTTTCTAAAATAGACGGAACAAAAGGCAACTCATCATTTTTGTTTCTTTTGTAAGAAAAAGGAAGCTCATCATTGTGCATGTATTTTAGTCCATGCCTACAATTTTAAATTAAAGAGTGCAAAATGTGGTAGCCAAATGAACAAATATTTTATTAACAATCAACAATTTGGCAGATACTAGTCAAGGAAGGAATCCCCTGCACTAAAAATATTTTCTGAGAACCCCAAATATAAATATTATAAAACAACTTTATTGTAAATGCCACCCCAAATATAAATTTTATCAAACGACTTTAGTGTGAACGCCCCTCTTTTTTGGGGTGACTGATACAAGGCCCCTAAATGTTGTATCCGTACAACACACCCCATAAATACCACCTGAGGTTATTTTAATCCTAATTTTTTTATAATGATATTTATTGTAGTTATAGTAATAATTTTGTAAATTTTTAAGAAATTTAAAATAATTTACAGTGTAAAAAATAAAATTCAAGAGATTATATTTTCCCAAACATTATTGTGGAGATAAAGTTCACTTCCTCTTAATTAAAAGATTTAGGTTTAAGAGATTATATTGATAAGTTTGCATTTTCAAATATCGTCATTCATAATTTATTTGAATATTCTAATTTGGTAGTAGCTATACTTTCTCTTTCTCTTATTGTAGAAAATCCTATAATTAAATTTCCTAATATATATATATATATCTAATCAAGAGCTTCATAACTTTGTCGCTTATTTTGATACAATAGACTAAAAAAGGTGATTAGATGCCAATTTAGATTACTCTTCTCTTATTGGTCGTTTTATTCATTTCTTTGGACGTTAAGTGAAGTTGATGTATTAACAAATTAACAACGACAGAAGAATCAACACAGATAAAACAGATTCACCAACCAACCTAATTAACATAAGACAACCAAAACGACTTAAGCATATTCTATTATTCTCTTGAAAAAACCAAAAAGTCGAATAAAAAAAAAACAACTTCTAATCAACAAATCATATTTCTAACGTATATTAAAGAACATATCGGTAGCACCTTCAACCGAAAACTTATAAAAAATGAATATATAAAAGATTTGAAATCAGAAGTTCAATTAAGAGTTATATGCGAATAGGAATTAATGGATCATAAATATATAACAACTCTCACATGAAGGGTGGTCTATATGTGGATGCTTCAATATCCAACCCTGTTACTATAATAATCCTATTAATATAGTTAGCTTTGGAGCACTCTTTTTTTATGCCGAAGAACAAGTAATGACAACTTTGACTAAAATTCTACAATTCATGCAATGTCATACCATTGACTATTCTATTCATTTCAATAACGACTTAGTTATTTGCTATCTACTGGGTAAAATTATAATTTATTGTGATTATTACTTTACCATTACTATTATTAGTTAGGTTATATATCACTTTTGCCCACACTAAATATGACATATACATTATTGTGTCTCCTGAATTGTTTGGGCAGTTAAAAATTCTCATAAAGTATTTACAAAGATGTAAAGTGAGAATTTTGTTAAGTTTCATCATATGTGCTAACGGAATGCTGACGTGACTATTTACTTACTGATGTGTTATTGTCACAAGAGTACCATATGTATAATTGAAGTAAAAGTTAATTTAAAATTTAAAAATATGAAAAATAATTTTAAAATATATTTTCTTATGTAAAATATAAATATTAATTACAATAAATGTAACAAAACTTTAAATAATTTAAAAAGTTAAAAAATCAATTATCTTATTAAAAGTATAAAAGTTATTTTAATTAATTCAAAATAATTAAATTAACTCACATATTTACATAATTAAAATATTTCTTTTATTAGGTTGTTAATATTTTAATACACACATTTATATTATATGAAATTGGTCTTTTTATTAAAAAAAATACACTTTTACATAATTAAAATTACATTTTTGAATTAAAATTACATAATCCTTGTGTTCTTGAGTTCACACATCAACGATAATCAAATTGAAGAAAAAAAATTATTCAATATTGAAGATCACTCATAACCAACAGCTCGCTCGACTTCTTGATTGCCTTGCTAGAACACTGTACAAATATTATGGTGAAGAACATAGGAGTGCAACCATAGAAATCAGATTTTGAAACCTATTATTTCATCCCAAGAACACAAAAAATACAAACCCAAATTTTGGAACTCAAATTTGAAACCTATATTTCTCTTTCTCACCATTCAAACTCAAAAACTTAAAATCAATAGAGAGAGAGTCCTAATCTTTGTCAAATTCATATCTAGATTCATACAAACACAAAAACTAAAAAAAAAAAATACCCAAATCCCTTAACCCCGTCAGACCACTAAGCCCAATCTCGATCTTTGCCTATATCCTAAGCCCATCCAAGATTTGAAGCTCCACCTGCCTCTCCTGCAACCTATAAGCCCAAATCTAACCCTCTATTTGACAACAAGAGCCCCAGATTTGACCACCACCTTCGTCTGTGAGTACGAGCCCCAAGCCCTGTCGGACCTGTAGTAAGAAAAATAAAGAAGATGGGGTATAGATATGCGAGCAGAGCCCCAGATCCGACCCTCCGCCTAACAGCTTCAGCTTCCATCATGTTGACGTCACCTAGGAAGAAGAAGAAAAAGAGAGGAGAAAATGAAAGAACATAATTAGTTTTGTTTTTAATGTTTTTTTTAAATAATAAATGTTCAAAAAGAAAAATTAATGTGGTAGGAGAATCGGAATTTAAATAAATATTAGTTAATAAAAAATTAACAAAATTTTATTTTCTATTGGATTAAAATAATATCTTTAAATAAGATATTTTATTTTATCGCTCCTTTTATAATATTATTTAAATAATTAAATAATACTCTTTTAACTAATACATTGTTTTAATAAATAAAACTAAATAGTTAAAATTAATTAAATAATAATAATTATGTCATAATTACCATTTTTCCATCGAGAATAAAATCTATAACAAAATAGTTCTTTCTCTCACTAATATTTCCTTAGTCAATCTTACCCTGGACAATGTAGTACAGATGTGACTTGGGGACCATGAATCTATAATTCTAAGCTCCAATAAATCAGATTATTGATTGAACTCATCAATGTAATAACCTTATTAATTAATTTCATTATTACTCCACTATAAATATGGAATTTCACTCTTAGATAATATTGAATTATATTTACTGAGTTCGAACTAGTAGTCCATCGATATAATCAATATAAGTAGTTTTGTCCTCTAATTTATTAGTTAATAATTAGAGCTGGTCAAAATTATCATTTTACCCTTCTAATTAACTCTTGACTCCTTAAGTACAATTAATTCATAATGAATAGTTAATCTACAATCCAATTATAGATTTGAGCTTAATAACTAAATTCACTCCCACAATTAACCCTCAAGGAAACTAATATTCGATCCTTTACGGAAAGCTTGGATTCCACTATTTTATAACTTGTTCCCAGCCATTCATGTTATTAAGTTCCCCAAATAATAGTTATTCGATATCATTATATATAAGATACCTAAACGAGTGAATAAAGGAACCAAATAATAGTTATTCGATATCATTATTCCGAGGATGACATGACGGACACTGAAGATTAGGTTGAGATGGAGTCTGAGAATTTTTTCCTATTTAAGATCCTTTGCTAACAGGGTCGGGAAGGTTGCAGATTATGGATGCATTGATGACGTCACTTCCTGGATCTCATCTCCGGTAGTAGGTGGCGAGTTTGCCTTCATCGTTCCTCCTCCCGCTTCTTCTATTTCGAAGAGGAAGTTTGTTCTGTCTTTCTTCGATGATGCCCTTCTTCCTTTGGGGGCGCATTTGGGACATGCGTCTTTGGCTGCCTCACTTCCTAAAGAGTTGACTCCACGCCCCTCGACTCTCCGCGCCTCTGCTGATGGATCATGACATTCTTGATCCCCTTCCTTGTCTAGGCATGCATCAACAGATATACAAGCTTCCCTCAGTCGAGCACATACCTCCAATCCTTGGGGGAATGAGCCATTACATGGGGAATAGTCTCAAAGGAAAATGGGGGTCTATGTACAACATTTCAGATACCGAGTTGGGTGAGGCTTATATGCGAGCATCTATGTAGGTGTGTGTTAAAATATTTAATGCATGTTTCTCAGTTTTGATATCGCTCGATCGTGGAAGTTTTGCTTCGTTTCTTTGTTTTTACTTATGCCTCCATCTTGGGTCAACATTTTGTTGCCTTGAGTTCTTCATCAATGCAAGGATTATAGTTTGATCTTGAGGTGGCGATGAAGGGCCTATCCTTGGCTAAGGTAGAGAAAAATGAGTTGACCGCACAAGTTAGCGATTTGGAGGGCCAATTCGCTGAGGCAGTCTGTGAGAGGGATGCTACAATAGCGAATGTTGCGTTAACCTCTCAGTCTAACACCAGGCTTATCGCCGCCATTCAGACAGTCAATGAGAAGATTAGTGCTCTTGAAGTTGAGCTGGTGAATGCTGAGAATAGCATAGTATAGCGCACGTTGAAGGCTGTGTGGAGAACCAATCCTGATGTCAACCTGACCACTTTGGAGACTATGCGACCGAGAAGATTGCTGAGTGGAAAGGTGGGGGTGGGAACCCATAGGCTCATTTTCCAAACTTATCATTATACATCTTTTTTGTTGTTGTTGTGTACCCTTTATGCTTATTCTTTTGTATGGAACTTCTTTAAGTCTTTGATTATATGTAGAACTCTTTATGTTTGAGGTCCTTTTAAGTTCACTTTTGTGTGCAAAACTTTTATATATATGACCCTTGCTTATCTTTGTATTGACTGCAAGGATGTATTGGCATTCTTAGCCTTTGCCATCCTCTTTTTGGCTATCATACATACATGGCTTTTCTATGTTCTTCTTCTTTGATGAATTACTTATGTCTTCCTTGGACTAATGTTGATATTCTTTTTGGTGCACCTTGACTATACTTGTAATGACATGTTATCCCTTTGGGTTCTTGGCCTCCTTTTATATTCTTTGTGTGCGCTTGATATTCTATGCGAGAAGCGTCCTTCTCGTCATTATGCATAGTACTATTTTTACCAGGGTCCATTTTATGACCCTTTTTGGCTAGACGACTTGGTGGCCGCTCTAGGCTTTAATGGTGGACATCCTCTTTGAGGTATTACCCCCCGTGGAGTTATTAACCTATCAAAAGGTTCTCCTTGTAGGACCTTTTGGCTCCCTTGACATCCATAAGGGTATCTAATCCTTATGAATTTAAGAACTTCCCTAGGCTTATTAGTAGATATTCTTATGAATTCAAGAGATGCCTAACAAGCTTTTTTTATATATATGTGCCTCTGATCCTACCCCCCAAGTGTTTGCTGGGATTCATTCCATTGAGCACTTTGATCATCTCACTCCCAACATAGAATTTGACAATGTGTGTATATTTGTTATACAAGTGCTTGCATAGAGAAAGAATGTGACATGCGAGATTGGAAACATTTTCATTGATAGAAAGTAGATTACAAAGGCATGTATGACAATATTGCATCTATTATAAGGTTATCAGGGCAACCTCTTTGATTTTTGACTGCTAAAATTAACATAAAGCGAATAATCGAAGTATGGTTATTCTTGCATTGGATGTGAAAATTTTACTGGTAGTATCTCTTTAGATGTTGTTCATTCCATGCTCGGGGTACAATGGTTTCATACATATGTGCTAACTTCTAGGTGTTAGGAGGCACCACCTAGGTGACGTAGTAGGGTCCTTCCCAGTTTTCCCCCAGCACCCCTGCCCTCGGGTCACAGGTATTGGGGCAGACTTTCCTCAACACTAGGTCTCCTACCCTGAATGTCATTTCTCGCACCCTGGAGTTGTAGTACCTTGTGGCTCACTGTTGGTATGTTGCTAATCTCAGCTAGGCCCTCTACCTTGTTTCTTCCAGTAGGTCTAAATTTTCAACCATTGCTACAGGGTTAGCTTGCTCCTTGCAGGCTTGTACTCTGAAAGAAAGAATTGATCTTCATGTCCACTGGGAGAACAACCTTGCATCCATATGCTAAGGCGAAAGGGTCTCCCAAGTAGTAGAATGTGGCATGGTTCTGTAGGCCTAAAGTAAATTGGGTATCTCATCGACCAAAGATCCCTTCAACTTCTCTAACTTTTTCTTTTAAGTTTTTCTTGAGGACCTTGTTAATGGCTTCCACTTGCCCATTAGCTTGTGGGTGTACTACGATAGAGAAACTCCTCTTTATGCCTTTCTCCTTATAGTAATCCTCAACGACCTTCCTTCAAACTTGGTGCTGTTGTCGGATATGATCTTATAGGGCACTCCATATCTAAAGGTGATGGACCTATTGAAAAAGGTGACAATCGGCTTGGCAATTATTCTGACTAGAGGTTCTTCTTCAACCAACTTGGGGAAGTAATCCACCGCTAGAACTGCGTACTTTGCTCCTACTCTGCCTGTGGGGAGCATGCCAATCAGGTCTACTCCCCAAATAGCAAAAGGCCAATGGATGTTTAGGCTAACCAGCTCACATGGAGACTCCACTCCTTGAGCTTTCTTTCTTCTTCCTTGCAAACTGATTAACTTTCTTCTATCTCTCCTTCTTCATTGGGCCGATAGGTGAACTCGACTATGAAGTCTGCGAGTACCTGCCCATTGATGGAGGCCCTTGGGGTATAGGTGATGTCGAATTGACTCAAATCAATTGACCATTTTAGTAGTCTCCCCGAGGTTTCACGTGTGTGCAAGACCCGCCTCAAGGGTTTGTTAGTGAGTACCTCAATCGCATGGGTGTGGAAGTAGGACCTTAACTTTCTTGAGGCCACCACTAAGGCGTACACCAACTTCTATATTCATGGGTATCAGGTTTCTGCATCAACCAAGCGTTTACTGATGTAGTATACGGGCTGTTGGTGCTTCTTCTCTCCTTTGACCAAAGCATCACTTATGGCATGTTCGGACACCTCTAAATAAAAGTATAACCTCTCGACCTTTTTTGGATTTAGCCAATAGAGGTGGCTTCCTGAGGTGCTCCTTCAACTTAGCAAAGGCCTCCTCACAGTCTTTGTCCCAAGCAAACTTTTTGCTCCCTTTTAGGATGTTGAAGAAAGGGAGGAACTTGTCCATGAACCTCGAAATGAACCTGTTGAGCGCCACTACCCTTCTTGTTAGACATTGCACCTCCTTCTTGTTCTTAGGTGGATTCATCTCTACTAGGGATTTTATTTTGTCAGGGTTGGCCTCAATGCCTTTGGAGTTAAAAATGAAACCCAAAAAATTTCTCGACGAGACCCTTAATGTGAACTTGTGTGGGTTTAACTTCATCCTATATCTTTGAAGTGTGTCGAACATCTCACTAAGGTCCCAGTTGAGTTCTACGACCTTCTTGGTCTTCACCAACATATCATCTATGTATACCTCCATATTCCTTCCTCTCTGATTAGAGAACATCCTATTCACCAACCTCTGGTAGGTGGCGCCTGCATTATTCAGCCCAAAGGGCATTACTGTATAGTAATAGAGTCCTTTATTTGTTATTAATGAAGTATGATCCTCGTCAGCTGGGTTCATGGATATCTGGTTGTACCCAGAATAAGCATCCATGAAGCTAAGTAACTCATGACTGACTGTTGCGTCCACCAATTGATCTATCCTTGGAAGCGGGAAGCTATCCTTGGCACATGCCTTATTGAGTTTAGTGAAGTCCACATAAGTCCTCCACTTTCCATTTGGCTTTGGGACTAGTACGAGGTTCGATACCCATAGTGGGTAGAACACTTTGCGGATGAATCCGTTCATTTTCAATTTGTCAACTTCCTCCTTCAAGGCTGCATATCTTTCCAGGTCAAGTGCTCGCCTCTTCTGCCTCACAAGTCCTGCCTTGGGGTCGATATTTAGGTGATGGCACATGATGGAAGGGTCTATCCCAACCATGTCTTCGTGACTTCAAGCGAATACATCAAGGTTGTCCTTCAGACACTTCACTAATTTCTCCTTTATGTCATCTTGAAGGTTTTTTCCCACCTTCAATTTTCTCAATGGTTCCCCCATTACAAAAATCTCTTCCAACTCTTCCATAGGTTCGGCCCTGGGCTCCTTTGCAAGTCGAGGGTCTAGCTTTTGCGGGTTTGTGCCTCCATGTATCACCATCGGCATGGGTTCTTATGGTTTTGCAGCCTTGCGGAGAGAGGTGTTATAATACTCCCTCACTTCTTTCTGTTCCCCTTTCATGCTTGCTATTCTTCTAGGAGTCAGGAATTTAATAGCTAAGTGATATATCGAGGTTATCGCTTTCAATTCTCTTACGGGGGGTTTCCCTAATACCACATTGAAAGCTGAAGCACAATCTACTACGACAAAGTTTGCCATGAAAGTAGTCTGTCTAGGTTTCTCTCCCATGGCGAGGGCCAATTCAATAGTTCCTAAGGGTTATATTGAGTCCCAGTGAATCCATAGAAGGAGGTATGGCATGGTTTCAATTCCTAAGCCCATCTTCTCCAAGGCGGGGCAATACAAGATGTCTGCGGATCTTCCATTGTCCACGAAGACTCAATGTACCCTCATATTGGCCAGTTGGATGGTCAACACAAGGGGTCATTGTGGGGGAAATGCACCCCTTGTGCATCCTCCTCCATGAAGGTGATCGAATCATTCTCCCTCTTAAAACTTTTCGGGGGTCGTTTCTCCAGGCTCATGGTGCATGGGGGTAGACTTCGTCTAGCTTCCCTAATATACCTATCTCGCCCCTTCCTTGACTCTCCGCCAAATCCTGGACCTCCGACGACCGTTCTTACTTCTCATTGTACTTCCGGGGCTCTTTCTCGGGCTTGTGGTGAGGTCGACCTATCCTCCTATGGTTTTCCCTTCTGACATATCTGCCCAGGTGCCCTTTGCATATGAGTTCCTCTATTTTCACTTTTAAATGGGTACACTCTACTATGGTATGGCCAATATCCTTTTGGTATTGACAATACTTACTGGGGTCCCTTTTGGATTGGTCTTTTTTCATCGGCGGGGTCTCTTGAAGGGAACCTAATTTTCATTCATGAGTAAGATATGTTCGTTAGTATCTATCAAGTATGTATAGATGGCGTATGGTGTTTGCCTGGGTTCACCTTTGCATTTGTGTTTTCTCTACTGGTCATCCTTTTGCCCTTCATACACTCTCTTCTTCTTTGCACCATTTGAGCTTTCATGGGTCGAGGGCTTGGAAAGGGGTTCACTTTTTCCTGCCTTAAGGTTCTTGTGGCCATCCTCGACGCGGATGTATTTTTTTGCTCTTTCATAGAAGTAATCTAAGTCAGTGACCTCTCTTTTGAGCATATTGTCCCATAGCTTGTTGCCTGGGTGTACTCTGATGGTGATTGCCATTTTTAGTTCTCCTTGAGTCAGGCTTCCTACCTTAGCCGCTTCCATGTTGAATATGTGAATATAACTTTTTAATCTTTTATTCAAGGAGACCCTCAGATCCGAAGGGTTGGCCTTTCCTTTCCCCTTGTCTCCTAAAGGGGCCATAGGAGGCATTTTCCTTACGTTTGATCTTCTATTGAGCTTTTCTCTTAGGTCAGGGGGTGTCTCCTTAGAGGTGACCTTGGCTTCACTTCTATGACTAGCATCGTCCCTCCACCTTTGCTCTAGGGGGTACATCGCTGGCCTAGGGCCTTCATGGTGAATTGTCCAGGGAGTGTTTCTTGTGGAATGTTGGGTCCTCCCGTCGTCCACAGGGACAATGATTCCCATGCTTGGGAAGGGGCATGCTCGACTTCCCTTGCTGTAGGTCGTTCAACACCTCCTGCATGTTCTTTAGTGTGGTTTCCAAACTTTTATTCTTTTTGTGCAACTCGCGTATCTCATTCTCATAAAAGCGAGTTCTTGAGATGGAGCTCATGGAGTGTACTTGAGGAATCTTGCCCAGCTTGTGCGTAGAGGGACCTAGATCTCGATGGTTGGAGAGCGGTGCAGTCAGGGTCGAAAAGGAAGGTGTGTACCCAGGCCACCCACTGGGGAGGCTAGTTGTTCCAGATGACCTCCGTTAGGTTGGACAGACAAGGATGATGCCTCCTTCTCATCTCTAGCGGCTGGATGTTGCTCCAGTAGTGGAAGGTCTCTCCTGGAGGCTCTCAATTGGTCTCCGTTTAGGTGGATCTCAATATCTTGTGATTAACGTAGGCGCCGTGAACACTTAGGAATTTTTCCTTGTCGAAATCGATGGAAGAACAGCAACTTGTTACTTGTTCTTCCCACAGACATCGCCAAACCGTTGACGGTGAGAACTCATCAACGATATTAAGTTGGAAAACTCAAAGATATATCTAAGAAAATGATGAACTTAGAGAAAAATTGAAGGAGAAAAGTTTTGAACAACAATGGAGAGAAGATGCTCGTATATTACTTAATAGCCTTAGTACACAGTGAATTTTCCCAACCCCCTAGTCTAAGGGGTGGAGGGCTATTTATAGCTAGGCTCTAATGGCCCCTGATACATGGTGGTCCCAGAGGACAAGAACGTATGTAGGTACATTCTCAGGGTAGTTGCATAGGATGTAGTGGTGTCGACTTTGGTACATGGTCAGGGGTGCTCAGGTAGTGCCTCCACTCTTCGTACGAGTTCACACTACCACTACTTATTGGATACAGATGTCAGGGTCATGCCTCTATCCTGCTCTTGGTTGTACATCACATACTTGTACACGTGCTTCACACATTATGGTTCCTCTTACCTTTCCATAGTAAATTTTTCCCCAAACTTTTTTATATTTTGCAAAGTGTTGAACAACTTATGGATCCCTCAATGGAGAAAGGATGTGTCTCCTTGTTGCATAGAAGGGTGACTTCGGGGTATGGAGATGGGCATGCACGAGGCTTGTAGATGTGCAAGGCTTGGGAGGGGGACCTCGCAGCGAGGCCCTTGGTGCCTCGGCAGGTGCGTACGCGAGACGGCCTTGCATAACGAGGCCCTTGGGTCTCACGGGGGTTCGCGCAGGGAGTCTTGAGGAAGGGGCATGCATGCCCTTGGTGCCTTAGAGTGCGCATACGTGTGACACCCTTTGATCTCATGGGGGTTTGTGCAGGGATTCTTAAGGGAGGGCCATACACGCCCTTGGTTCCTCGGCAGACACATACAAGAGATGGGCTTCGCATAGTGGGATGCTTGGTTCTCGCGGGCAGGTTTGAGGAAGGGCCTCACATAGGGAGGCCCTTGTATTTCGGCACTTAGTCGCTTGGGGATGACCTTCTTAGACTCCCGTCTTTGGGACCTTCCTATCTTAAGGTTTAACTTAGAGGCTTGGTGCAGGGAGATTGAGGGGAGGATTTCCCATATTCACATACTCTAACCATCAATCTGACTTGCGTGATCACTTAAAGGCCCAACGGACACATAAAACTCGCAACAACGATCTGAGTTATACTAAGATTAGGGAAAACCCTTCAATGAGTCATGATGATGGGAATCTCCCGATTGACCGGGCTTAAGCTTAAAGGGAAGAAAACCTGAATAATGCGCAGCTCTGGATGGGAGCTAATATTCAACTCTCAAATAACCCGGTAGTGAGGGATCCAACCCTTGAGCTGCTTGACATGATGGAGGAACAAATGAGGTGTCTTCTGTTTGGGAGAAACCAGGAAAATTGCGATTCTGACAAGGAGCTCGATCCTTTCGCTCCTCATATCGTTGCAACTCCATAACCAATAGGTTTTAAGAAGCCACATATGGCTACCTACGACGGACCTACTGACCTGTCAAACCACATTGGTTCTTCAATACCTTAATGAGAGCCCATAACGTTAGTGTCGACCTATGCTGCATCCTATTCCTAGCCACTTTGACAAGAGAAGCCAAGCTATGGTTTAGAAAATTCAAAAGACATTCAATCACCTCTTGGCAACAATTTTCTCCAGAGTTCAAAAAACAGTTCCTAGATGCCAAGGAATTATTGGTGGAGGCCAATTCCTTGGCCAATATAAAACAATAACCAAGTGAGTCTCTCAAGGCTTACATAAACCGATTCACCTACATAGCAGCTTGAGCTAGAGACATTGATGACAGTGCCAAGCTCATGGCAATGCCTTCAGGGATCACCGTAGGAGGTAAATTATGGAAAGAACTCCAAAGGAAAGGAGTAAAAAATACAGACGATTTTTTAGCCCGAGCTCAAGAATGGATAAACCTCTAGGAGCCCAAATTCACAATGGCCAAAACTAGTCAAATTCCCAATCAGCCTGCGGAAGTGGTAACAAATACTGCAGCTACGGCTTAGCCTGTTACTCCTAATAACTAGACTGGAAATAATAACAAGAGAAAGGGAAGTATCAAAGGCGATCAGGCGAGGTCCAAGAAGAACAAAGATGGGGACAAGTACACCTCGATATTCACCGTGTATATCGACCTGAATGATACATAGGAGAACATATATCTGGCGAATTCTACTCACCTTCCGTGGAAAAAGCCTGACCCCATGAGGAATCAACGAGCGAAAAGAGATCCATCCAATGTCATTACCATAAAGTCATTGACTACAATACTGACAATTGTCGTCAGTTGAAAAATGAGATCGAAACTCTCATTTAGACTGGAGCATTAGCACAGTACCCCCGGAATTGGGTAGCTCTTAACTAGCCACTAGCTCTTCCATCTTTGGAAAATCCGCTCATCCCTTCTATTGAAGGAAGGGATATCTCCATAATCGTAGGTGAGCCCCACTTGGCTGACACAAGTAGTGGGGCCTAGAAAATGTATATCCAGAAGCAGAAGACCCATGATGGTGCAGTATTCACTCTCGAGCAGTGCTTATCAAAGCAGCAGAAAATAGACAAACAACCCATCATTTTTACGGAAGAAGACACAAAGCCATGTCCAATTCCTGCACAATGATTCGCTGGTCATAACCATTCATCTCGCAACACATGAGAGTTTGGAAAATCCTGATTGACAATGGGAGTTCCACGAGAGCTATTCAGGTCCACTCTAAAGAAGATGGGACTATCAGTGATAGATTTGAAGGCTTTGTCCATAACTCTATATGGGTTCTTAGGAGAAGGACTAACAACCATTGGGACGATTCAGCTCGTTGTAACCATTGGGGATGAAATGCGTGATGGACCCAAAACATGTATGTTTTAAAAATTTATAACTCGCAAGTGCATGAATCGTATATGAAGTATAGTATTCGTGTAAGCACGAGATCGAACCCAAAGGAGTTGTATAAAATCCAAAAAAAAAATATTTTAAACCAAAATTAATAAATTCTAACCTAGCTTCAAAGATTGATGAGATTTAATGTCATGAACATAAAATAAAAGATTTAAAATAAAGCTATTTAAGAGAATGAAAATAAACCAATAATGATTTGAAAATAAGTGTTAAAAGGAAAGATTATTAAGATACTAGAATGCACAAAATGTAAGTTTAATAATACTTATTAGTATATTGATTCCCAAGTTTTAGTGATAGTTAAAATAAGTCAAACTATCATTTTCCAAATAGATTTATAATTTTAAGCACAAACTATTTCTAAGAAGATAGGATTTTTCTTCACTTTTCAAAAAAGTATAATGTCAAAGTATTTAATGTGAATCAACCTAATGAAACAACAAAAAATTAAATAACATTATTTATAAGGCAAAACATAATATTTTTGTTCTAAGCATTGAATGTGTACAATTTATTGACACATCTAACACATAGAATATTATGTTTTGCAAAATGAAGAACAAGATTCAATATCATCTAACAATCCAAAATATGAGATATTAAAGATGGAAGACATATACGAAGAAGAAAAATCCATAAACTTTGTTGCATTACAAGGGAAATCAACATACAACATGAATATTATCTAGTTATAAGTTGCTTCATCATGATCTTAATAATCTTATGAAAAAGATTAGAAGCACATAACTAGAATAGAGATTACAAAATAAATAAAATACATACTTGTAAATGCTCTTGAAAAACACCCAAATGGAAGAGAGAATGGTAGAAAGAAAATTGTAACAAAAAATTAAGCATCCTAAAATGGTCTTGAAATTCCATATTTATAGCCAAAATGAGAGCATTAAAATAATCAACTTAAATTAATTAAATTGATTAAATTAATTAAACAAAATATATATGGCATGTAGAGGTAAATTATAGGGTGGAATGTTGATTTTTGTGGTGAAGTGTGTGTAAAAATTGGCATTTTAAGGACAAGGGGACAAAATGGGCTCAAGAGGAGAGGAGGGTGGCTTGTTGGCTGCTGGTGGCAAGCAGGCCGAGGTGGCTCAGGCGGCTAGAGGTTGGGCTGGGCTCGGTTGGGCTGTGGCTGGGTTGCTGGCAGTTAAGGAAGGGCAGCTGTGTGATGGGCCTGGGAGCAGCAGTTGGCGTGGTGGGCCGAAGGGCTGGGATGCCCCGAGTGGGCCTGGCTTGTGGGCAGGAGGCCCGAGTGGGCTTGGTGTGTGGGAAGGAGGCCCAAGTGAGCCTGGCGTGTGGGCCTGGCTGATAGTTGGAGCTTGGGCCTTTTTTTGCTCTTTCTTTCCTCTAAAAAATGCCATTTTTCTTGCTTTTACAAGAGCAAAAATGCAACAAATTATCTACAAAAATAAACATAAATTAAATTAAAACTAAATATTTTCAATAATAAAATATACAACATAAGTTCCATGAAAATATTAATTAAAACTTAATTTACGTAAACATTTAAACTCAAAATTATATCTTTTTACTTCTAACTTAACAATATTAATTATAAGTAATTAAACTACAACATATTATAATAAAATATCTATAAAAACATATAAAAATCTAAAAAATTACAATAAGACTAATAAATTAAAAATTACACACAAACGTAATAAGTTACATAAAAACTCAAAGACTAAGCAACAATTAGCATAAAAAAATGTGGTAAAATAACTCTAATTTGTAAAGTTATCACACCTAAAAACTTAAAGTTTTGCTAGTCCTTAAGCAAAAGAAAATTTAAACACACATTTTTTTTTAATTGGTGATATAAAAAGGATTTTCTAAAATATTGCACAAGGAAAATAAGTCTAAAAAATTATTATGAATAAAAGTTAAGCTTATGTAATTAATTAAATTGTCAATTTCGCTTTTAAAAAGTGGTTTTCAATAAAATAATTTTTCACTTAAACTTATAGGAAATAAGAGTGTTCTTGTTATGAAAAATGTAATTTTTGTTACAAGAAAAATTGACCCAATAATTAAAGACAAAGCTTAAAAATTATTCATATTTTTAAGAGAATTAAATTCAAACCCAATTAAGATTTTTATCATTGAAAATGAAAAATATCACCAATTTTTTTTTTGAATTTATGAATTTTTATGAAAATGAACAATTTTGAATTTTTTTTAACAAGACAACAATATAAATATATATATTTTTAACAAACCACACAAAACACAATAAAACAAAAAATAACACTATTATCCCAAAAATCAGAAGTGAATGACATGGTAGGAATTAATTGCACGTGGCTGACACTTGGAAAAACCTGTGTTCGACTATCGACCAGGAAGATATTCGGCATTATACGATCGGTCTCTCCACACGACCAGTTTGGTTGTATGCACGTATCACGCGGAGGAAATCTTAGGCAGTTATGATGGAATCTGAAATTCTCTCCCATGATTTCCTGAGTATCCGATTATTTAGGAAATAATATCTGTAACAAATCAATGTAAATCTTCCCTGAGCTTATAAATAGAAGAAGAGGGCTCAGGGAGGAGGATCCTTCTTTTTCTTTTCTGACTTCTAAATCGCTTGAGATTAGAGTTATCATATCAATCATATTGTATTGTTCTTCAGAGGTTGGTGAAACTCATTGAACCCTAGTTCTTTGATCACTCCTTTAAATCTCACATCAATAACAATCTAAGTGGACGTAGGATATTCCCAGATCCTGGGGCCGAACCACTATAAAATATCGTGTTCTTATTCTTTTCGTCATTACGTTCTTTTCAACGCATTCATCCACATCAAGCGTATTTTGACTCCGTGTCAGTTGCCCAAAATCAGGGTCAACATTCTGGTGCTTTCATTGAGTATATCACCGTTGAGAAAACCAATGGCGAAAACTACAAGGAAAACTGGACAGGCGGCCGCCGCTGCACTATCAAACCCGCCTCCTTCTCCTCCTGCAAGCGTGGCTGAGGATGAGCCACATTTGGACTTTGAGGAGGAAGAAATGGATGACGCGACGCTGAAGAGTACTCTGGGGGCGTTGCATGAAGAGCTGGCCAATCTGAGGGCCAGCCAAGAAAGTGCTGCCGAAATCATGGCGCGGCAGCAACAAGAAATTGAAAGGCAGCGCGTGGCGTTGAGCGAGAGGCAGGCGGAGATGGACCATCACCAGAGCGAAGCCATGGCAGCCCTTGAGGTAGCCTTGCAATTGGCTAGGAATCAGGCTGTACCTGCCTCGCAGCCTGATCAACCTGCGAATGGGCCACCGCACAGGGGTCCCAATCCTAGCCCGCCTATCCAACCCTCGAGCCCGCAAAGGCCCGAGCAGCCTAAGGTGCCTCATGAAGATGTCCCTCTGGACCCTGAGGCACAACCTCCATCCCAAGCTGGTCGCGGAAATCCCCCGCATCAGAGGCAGAATAGGACCGAGCATCAGCCTCGTAGTCCTAGAAGCCAGAGGGGCGACGAGCCAAACCTTCCGAACAGAGGACAACATCCTCCTGGTAATAGGAGGAACTCAGAGTTGGGCTCTGCGGTCCGAGGTCCCCCATGGCATGATAATGCACAGGTACCTAACGACCAACGCAGGCCACCCTCTAATGCTCGGGACGTTTCAGCCTGGGAAGGAAATCGAGGAAACAGTCAATCCCATCATAGCCAATCGCGATTTAGAGATGGAAATGGTTATGATGAGGCCGATTCCAGCAGAGGAAATGCTGGTCAGAGGAATGACGAAAGAGGTGGAAACAGGAATCAACCACCCCAGGATGACCAACCCAGCAGACGGGACGCTGGGGGGCAATCCAGGCAGAATAACGTCTTCAACCGGCTCAGAGCTAGCGAGCGGCGGAGAAGAGACAAGGACTTGAGGGATGTGCTCAATGATCACCGCGAGCGGCATGGCGAGAACATCCCCCCGGCAACAGAGGCCACAACGATTCCTATCGCTGTGCAAGCCCAGATAGATGCCTTCAACCAGGCGGTGCAACAGCTAGTCGGGGGAAGAACATCTCATATCGACCACGACAGGAGAAAAGGCACTCCTTTCGTCCAGAGGATAGGTATGGCAGAGACGCCTAGCAAGTTTAAGATGCCTACGCTTCTGAACTTTGATGGGTACGGTGACCCAGTATCTCACGTCAATAAGTTTGAGATACAGATGGACATTCAGAAAGTGTCCGAAGATGCTCGGTGCAGGATCTTCCCTGCAACACTTTCTGATGCTGCACATGAGTGGTTTTTAAGTTCCCTTCTGCAAGCATAGTTTCTTGGGAGATGTTCATAAGGGAGTTTTACGGACAGTTCTACGCAGGTCGTGTGTATCCGACCGAGGCAAACCAGCTGGTTGAAATTCGCCAGCAGGATGGAGAATCGCTGAAGGACTACATCCAGCGCTTTATGCGAGCAGCAGCTGGAGCGAAAACAGTGGGGGACGAAGGAAAAATGATGGCCATAACCGCAGGGGTTAGGCGTCGCTCCCCCCTCTGGAAGAGCCTCCGCAAAGATGGGGTTAGAACTACCCAGGAAGTCTTGGACCGGGCTGATCATTACATCAAGCTCGAAGATGCCATTGCTGACGATGGAAAGCCTTCAGGCAAGGATAGGAAAACAGCCGAGCCCGCCAAAGCCACCAATGGGTCCAAACCTAACGGCAACGACAAAGGCAACGGGAACGGTAACGGCAATGGCAAGAATGGTGGAAAACGGCCACACAATGAGCCTTCCACCTCCGACAATAAACGAGCCAAGGGTAACCGTTATGAGCCTCAGTTCACTAACTACACTGCCCTTGTTGAGTCTCGGGGAGAGGTTTATCAGGCCACGAGTTCCAGTGTGCCTTATAAGAAGCCTGCCCCCATTCGAAAGGATATTTCGAAGAGAGACACTACCAAGTTCTATCGTTATCATAACGACTACGGACATGACACCAATGAATGCAACCAGCTGAAGGATGAAATCGAGTTCCTTATTAGACAAGGACACTTGAGAAGATACGTACGGGCCTCGGGAAATTCCCAACGAGAAGCTCCAGGTGGCAACAAGCAAGCTCCCACACACCAACGCTCACCACCTTTGCAGCCTGCCCCCGTCACTGGCACACTGTTAACCATTTGTGGAGGCCCGCACCTTGCGGGAAATAGCGGAAAGGCCAGAGAACGATATGCTCGAACTCTGCGCCACGACCAGGACATCGAGATGATGACTGTGGAGGACCGCGCGCCAAAAAAGGCTCGATCAGAGGAAGGTGAGATAACCTTCTCTGACAGCGATGCCCAACGTGTCCGGTTCCCACATTCTGATCCGCTGGTCGTGGATATTCAAATGGCCAACATGATGGTGAAGAGAGTGCTGGTCGATACAGGAAGTTCGGTGAACATCCTGTATAAGTCTTCGCTGGAACGCATGAAACTGTCCGTTAAGGATCTGAAGGCCTGCAACCAAACAATATACGGCTTCTCTGCTGAGGGACTCGCCCCCGCCGAATCAATTAGACTGCCAGTGACGACAGGTATAGCGCCTGCTACGAGGACATTACTCGCTACTTTTATAGTAGTCGATTGTCCTTCGGCGTACAATGCCGTCATTGGGAGGCCCATACTGGTTGATCTACGGGCCGTCACCTCCATGTGGCACTTGGCCATGAAATTCCCAATAGACGCAGGGGTAGGACGCGTGTTGGGAAACCAGATGGAGCCCAGAGAGTGCTATAACGCATCGGTTACGAAGGCGAAAAAGGGAACATCGAAGAGCACTACCTCAGATAGGTTGCAGATGGCAATTGATACACAAGCCCAATCCAGTGATGAGGTCACCAAATAAGGTGTTGCCCAAAGTGAGGATAGAGATCTAGATCCTCGCTTTGGGGATTTTGAAGAGAACATTGGACCCGTCGAGGACTTGAAGAGATCCAACTCGACGAAAAAGACCCAACCAGAGTCGTGAAGGTCGGGAAAAACCTAGAACCAACCACGAAGCATACACTGGTGGAATTTTTGCGGAGGAACCAGGAAGTCTTTGCCTGGTCGCACAAAGACATGGCTGGGATAGATCCTGCAGTTATCAGCCATGTCCTGAAGATAGACAAGATTTTTCCACCCGTGCAGCAAAAAAGAAGGTTGCTCGATAAAGATCGATCAAGAGCCTTAAAAGAAGAAGTCGAAAGATTAAAGGAGAATGGGTTCATCAGGGTAGTGTATTATCCATCATGGGTCTCCAATCCAGTGCTGGTTCCCAAGCCTAACGGAAAATGGCGAACCTGTGTGGATTTTACAGACCTCAATAAAGCCTGCCCAAAAGACTGCTTCCCACTCCCAAGAATTGACCAGTTGGTTGATGCTACTGTAGGATACGAGATCCTCTCATTCATGGATGCATATTCGGGCTACAATCAGATTAGCATGCATCCCCCTGACGAGGATCACACCAGCTTTCGGACCAATACGGGATTATACTATTATAAAGTAATGCCCTTCGGACTGAAAAATGCAGGTGCGACTTACCAGCGGTTAGTCAACCACATGTTTAAAGAGCTGATCGGAGTAAACATGGAGGTATACGTGGACGACATGCTGGTAAAGTCTAAGAAGGCAGAAGGACATGTGAAGGATTTACAAGAATGTTTTGAAGTATTGAACAACTACCAGATGAAACTAAATCCTCTCAAATGTTCCTTCGGAGTTGGATCAGGGAAGTTTTTGGGGTTCATTGTAAATTCAAGAGGAATCGAGGCTAACCCCGACAAGATAAAATCCCTGAACGATATGAAATCGCCAGAAAGGATCAAAGATGTACAAAGTTTAACCGGGATAATCGCAGCCCTAAGTAGATTCATTTCGAAATCAACAGACAAATGCGTCCCTTTTTTCAATCTACTTAGGGGCAATAAGAAGTTTGAATGGACAGGAGACTGCGAGCAAGCTTTTCATGCCTTGAAAGCCCACATGGCACAGCCTCCCATTTTATCAAAGCCAATCAAAGGAGAAACTTTGTTCATTTACCTGGCGATCACTGAAGTTGCTGCTAGTGCGGTGCTAGTACGAGAGGAAGAAGGCGTACAAAAAGCGGTTTATTATGTAAGCAAGAGGCTGATCGGAGTAGAACTGAGATATCCGCCCATCGAAAGGCTAGCATATTGCTTAATCCTGGCCTCAAGGAAGCTGCGTCCTTACTTTCAAGCCCATCCTATCATAGTGCTAACCAACCAGCCCCTTCGGCAAGTCCTCCAAAAACCAGAGGCGGCTGGGCGCTTATTAAAATGGGCAGTCGAACTAGGGCAGTTCGATATCACATATTCACCGCGAGCAGCATTAAAAGGACAAGTCTTGGCTGATCTTATTGCAGAGTTCACCGAACTCCCAAACAGCGAACAGTGCGAACAGCCTAGTGCGTCTGGGCCTCAAGAGAAAGCTCCATCGTGGAAGTTATTCACGGATGGGTCGTCCAACGAATCCCACGGAGGAGCGGGAGTGATATTGATAACGCCGGAAGGGCATCAATTTCACTGCGCCATTAGGTTCGACTTCACCACGTCAAATAAAGAAGCCGAATACGAAGCACTCCTCGCTGGATTAAGAATGGCCAAAGACATGGGCATAAAGACGCTTGATATTTACAGCGATTCACAGCTGGTAATGAACCAAGTTCTAGGGGAATATCAAGCGCGATGCCTAAAAATGGTGGCCTAATTGAATAAAACAAAAGACCTACTAGCCTAGTTCACGAAGTATACCCTCCAGCAAATACTACGGGATCAGAATTCAAACGCAGATGCCTTAGCCAAACTCGCGAGCACGAAAGATGCTGACACTTTGAACATTGTGCCTGTAGAAAGATTGAGTGAGCCAAGCATACGAGCAATTGAAGCCAGTATGGAAATTCGAATGGAAGATACATGGATGGCGCCTTACTTGGAGTATCTGACAAAAGGTATACTACCAGCAGATAGAAACAAGGCTAGAACTCTGCAAAGGCAAGCCGCTAGATACATACTGGTCGATGGTGTTATGTACCGAAGAGGATATTCCATGCCACTGCTTAGGTGCGTCACACCAGAAAAAGCTAAGGAACTAATGAAAGAGGTGCATGAAGGCTTCTGTGGAGATCACGCTGGGGGGCAGAGTTTGGCAAAAAAGATTCTAAGGCAAGGCTACTTTTGGCCAACTATGAACGAGGATTCGATGGAGTTTGTACGAAGATGCGATAAATGTCAAAGGTTCTCCAAGATTCCACGAGCAGCTCCAAACGAGTTGAAACAGATACAGAGTCTGTGGCCTTTTGCGGTTTGGGGGATAGATTTGATTGGATCCCTGCCAACAAGAAAAGGCGGAGTAAAGTACGCAGTCGTGGCAGTTGATTACTTCACCAAATGGGCTGAAGCTGAACCGCTCACTACCATAACGACCAAGAAAGCTCTTGACTTCATCATCAAGAACATTATTTGCCGGTATGGTTTGCCCCGAAAGATAGTTTCAGACAACGGAACCCAATTTGACAGCGACGTATTCACCGACTTCTGCGAAAGGCATGGAATTATTAAAAGCTTTTCTTCAGTTGCGCATCCCCAAGCAAACGGGCAGGTCGAGGCCGTGAATAAAACACTTAAGGACACCCTGAAGAAGAGGCTTGAAGACGCCAAAGGAGCATGGCCAGAGCAGCTGCCTGAAGTCCTCTGGTCGTATAGAACGTCTCACCGAACAGCGACAGGTCATACCCCATTTTCCTTAGCCTACGGATATGAGGCTATGTTACCTGTCAAGTTAAATCCCCCCTCACATCGACGCTTAACATACGACCAGGACCAGAACGGCCAACTGATGATGGAGTCCCTAGACTCAATTGACGAGATACGGGAAAAAGCCCAACTCCGAGTTGGTGCGTACCAGCAAAAGGTCGCCCGATACTTTAACTCAAAAGTAAAAGAAAGAAAATTCAACGTCGGTGACTTGGTGCTACGACGAGTTTTCTTGAATATCCGCGACCCCACTGCTGGAGTACTCGGACCTAATTGGGAAGGACCTTACCAAATTGAAGAAGTCCTTCACCCGGGCACCTACAAACTTGCACGCCTAAACGGAGATCTTGTTCCACGTTATTGGAATGGAGAACACCTGCGCAAGTATTATCAGTGAACAGTCCTTTTTAAAGGACTGGCTTGTATTAAATTCTACTTTTTACAAGTTTTGCAAAAAGGGTTAGCCACGTTGTATGGCTAATCGCTTATAAATGTAAGATCTTTTTTTAAGATCACTCGTAAAGACACGTTTAGTCCATTTTTAATACGAGATTATAAGGGACTGTGCGCAGCTAGTCATTCTTGCCAACTTTTGTAAATTTATTTTTAGAAATATTTGTTCATTACGTGTGTTGTTTTGCTGTATTACAAGTGTTAAATTTTGCAACGAGCAGTAATGTTTGCTCAGGTCGTGGTCAAGGCAAGTGACCAAGGACCTAAAGCTCCTCGATCACTTGGGGGCATATAAGGTACATCAATAGCAAAGCGTAACACCATGAGGTATGTAAACACATGAACAAAATAAGTGAAAGCATGCTTCGGTACTTAGAGCATTTTTCAAAAATAATTTGAAAAAAGCAAACCAAAGTACTATGCTAAGTTCGGTCATGCGAACAGGTATTATAATAAAAGATTATAATATCAAAGGCAAACGTTTACACCGCGAGCATTAGTGCTCGGATGTAAATATAGAATTAAAAGGAATAAAAACCTTTACACCGCGAGCAGTACTGCTCGGATGTAATTGTTCAAGCATAAGCAAAAGAGCTGCCCTCGCAGCAATAAAATAAAAAAGATTGTCTTTACAAAAAGACCCGTGGGCCATAAAGCTGAAAAAATAAATATTAATTTTGCTGGGGGGTAGGAGGGTCTTCTGGATTAGGAGCGTTTTGATCAGCCGGAGGTTTAGCCACAGCAACAGCAGCAGGAGTTTGGGCCTTGGCTTTCTCTTCTGCCTCCAGCAGAGCAACACACTGTGCCATTAGCGTCTTTTGCAACTGCTCGGAGAGATAGCTAATGTCTGCCTCCCGATTGTGTTTCTAGAAGTCATAGAAGCAGAGGAAGGTGGCTTCCTTATACTTCTTCAGAGTTTTAACTCTGTCCTCCTCGAGCTCGCGCACTCGTTCCTCAAGCTTCTTTACCTCATCCCTGCCGGCGGACAGATCGAGTGTGAGCTGTTTACACTCTTGGTGGGCAAGCCTGGGGTCAAAGTTCCTCTCTCGAGAGACCATTGCCCTAGCTCGGCGCCAGCTAGCAGTCAAGGACCAAAAACCCTGAAGAAAAAATGAGTTAAGAAAGGAAGTTTAGCATAAATGACAAAGCAGCAAAAGACGACTTACACTGGCTATCTCGTTCAACCCTCTGTTAATGATTTCGTTGATATCCATTGTGGCAGTATCAGTAATGGCGACCTGGGAGCGCTTATGCTTGGAGAGCCGATATAATCTCTCCCTGGCCATGCCAACTATGTGGCGGGGCAGGGAGCCTTCGGACAAGTGGTCTGTGGTCTCTTTGTCTACGGCCTTTGAGGAAGACCGAGGATCGGCAGGCGTGGGAGTTTGTTGCTCAGAGACAGGTGGATGTGTTAAGTCCTCTTTGGAGGGGGCGTCGGTGGGAGCATCTTCTGGTCGGGCCTTCTTCGAAGGGGTCTTGCTACTTTCACCACGAGTTCTTTTGCTGTCCTTCTTCGGGACAGAAGCTTTTGCAGCAGCTTGGTAGTGTGCAAAGAAGTCCCCGGAGTCCATGCCTGCACAAAGAATGACATTTCAAATGGTGAGATTAAAAGGTCGCAGAGAAATAGAAGTTAGAGTATAAGAGTTGCAAAAGTAAGGTACCCGAGCTGCACCTACTGGTCGTAACATTATCTACTGAACTACCTAGTTCCTGGAAGAAATCTGAATTTAAAGGAGGAGCATTCCTAAAGTTGCCATCCCCATCAAATAGGTGGATGGTAATTGGCAAGTTATTTAAAAACGAGAATGGTGTACCGTATACATCCGACGAGTCGTCAGACTGTTCAGCAGGCTTAGCAGCCTTTTGTTTCCCCTTGCCCTTGGGGACCGACGGTTCTGCTGCTCGGTGGGGAGCAGCAGGTTCCCTGATTGTAACCCAAGTTGGCCTCCTCCTAGGAGGAGGTGATTGAGGTTGCTACTCGGGACCCTGCTCATGTCCCACGCCAGCATGGACACCACCCGCCGCAGGTTCGCTGGTCGCAGGAGGGGAGCCCTTAAGGCCAGCCAACCTAAGGTTAGCCTTAGTGATCAAGTTTTTCACACTCTTAGCAGCATTGGACATGCTGGCTAAGAGTGCTGCCCTCAACTCCATTCCTGGAGTGGGGGTCGGGCGCAACCATGGACCTGGAGTACAGTGGAATAGTAGAGTATTATGACAAGGAAGATTTAAAGGGCAAGAACTACTGGTTTAAGGCTCGTTATTCCCCTTACCTCCTCGGGTGAATGCCAGGTTGTCCGCAGCAATGTCAGGTGTGAGAAAGTACTCCAGATGATACTTCCCCACGTTGGAGATATGGGTGGTCTCGGACAGGAAGGTGCGTTCGGTCTCCTGATGGAAAAAATGGAAGAACCCCGTACCGTCTTGGTTGGGGTTGGACTTGAGGTCAAATAGGTAATTGACCTCATGAGGGGAAGGGGCTGGCCATTTTTTGAGTTTGTAAAGGATATAGAGCGCGGTCAGCATCCTATATCCGTTCGGGGTAATCTGAAAAGGGGCCACCCCGAAGTAGTTAACCACCCCTTGGAAAAATGAATGTAGAGGCAAGGTGGTACCTGCCTCAATGTGGTATCTCGAGCAGGCGCTATAAGCCCCCCCTGGTAGGTTGGCTCACTGGTCGATGGAAGGTCTGACTAGTGTTATCCCCGTCAGATTGTACTTATTTAAATAGTTGGAGACCATGCAAATGGTCACCGTGCTCGGAGATACCACGTGCCACTCGACAGCCAGCTGGTTGGCATGACGAGGACGGGCACGTGCCTGAACTTCGGTCTCAGGAGGGAATTCTCCTCGACCACTGGTCGAGGGGTCATCAGCAGGAGGCTGACTTGGAGAAGAGTTGCGTCTTTTTCTGGCCTTGGTTTTTGTTCTGGCCATTTTCTGGGTAGGAGCTGGTGGAGGATTTGGGTTAGAACGTGAAAATGGAATTTCTGGAATCAACGTGGATGGATTCTCTTCGCCTTCGAGCAGTTGGGCTAAGAGTTCGTCTTCGATAGGTCTTTCTCCCCCCCAAGGGTCTTGCGTATGAACTGTAAACAGACAATGGAGGAGATAAGACATAATCCGCGAAGTAGTGTGAGGAAGCTGGGATAACGTTGCTCGTTCCTAAATAGCCAGCAACATCCTAATCCTACGCCAACTTCAACGTGGGTAAATAAAAAAAAAAGGGAAAGAAGAACGTTTTCTGAAAAGAACTTTTTTCAACTCCTAAAGGGCGGGAAAAAATTTCAGTTTTTTCGTCTAGCTTAAAGGTTGAATCTTTCGACAACCTAACGTCCCAAATCAGAAACTCTATCTATCAAAGTACTGATCTAACCCATACAAGGTATAAAGACGCACTTCTACAGAATATTAGGCGGTTTATACCAAAAACCCTAAAAACCCTATTCAAGAACGCAGACATATCAGAGCACAAAAATAACATGCATGGCGTAATACAGAGCTTAAAGGATGGAATCCTTACCTGAGAGAAGGAGGAGATTCGGAAGAAAATGAAAACTTGAGGCGGAAGACCTGCCGCACGACGTCAGACTGGTTTTCAAAGCTCTGAACACTGGCGCGAGTTCTTGAAGATTTTAGCAAAGTTGATGGGTAAAAATTTCTTGAAAGAGAAGAAAGGCCTACTTATAGAGATCGAAGGGATAGCCAAAAGTCTGTAATCATCACTTCCCACTTTCGAAACGTGGGGAAGTGGACAACCCGTCAGATTGCCTTTTTGGAAACTGAAAAGGCTTGATTAGACATAATTATGACACGGTTTTCGAAAATGCATGGGGACTCTGACAGACGTGGGAAGACGAATGGTTGTTCCCTTAAGTTTCTTTATTACTGGTCGCACTAAACAAACTTGGGGGGCAAATGTTATCCCAAAAATCAGAAGTGAATGACATGGCAGGAATTAATTGCACGTGGCTGACACCTGGCAAAACCTGTGTTCGACTATCGACCAAGAAGATATTCGGCATTATACGATCGGTCTCTCCACACGACCAGTCTGGTTGTATGCACGTATCACGCGGAGGAAATCTTAGGCAGTTATGATGGAATCCGAAATTCTCTCCCATGATTTCCTGAGTATCCGATTATTTAGGAAATAATATCTGTAACAAATCAATGTAAATCTTCCCTGAGCTTATAAATAGAAGAAGAGGGCTCAGGGAGGAGGATCCTTCTTTTTCTTTTCTGACTTCTAAATCGCTTGAGATTAGAGTTATCATATCAATCATATTGTATTGTTCTTCAGAGGTTGGTGAAACTCATTGAACCCTAGTTCTTTGATCACTCCTTTAAATCTCACATCAATAACAATCTAAGTGGACGTAGGTTATTCCCAGATCCTGGGGCCGAACCACTATAAAATATCGTGTTCTTATTCTTTTTGTCATTACGTTCTTTTCAACGCATTCATCCACGTCAAGCGTATTTTGACTCCGTGTCAGTTGCCCAAAATCAGGGTCAACAAACACGAAACATAAACAATAAAAACAACACAAAATGATAATAACCATATATGCTTAATACCCCCAAAATTAATTTAAATATTGTCCTCAATGTGTCAACATATAAATATAAATTAAAATTTACAAGATGTTAGAGTTTAGAATGGTCGTACCTCATCGTGGTGCAACATCAAGAGAGTAAAAGACAAAACAAATAAAAATTAAATCACACATAAAACAAACAAAACAAGTAAAACACAAGTTATCAAGATCAATAAGAATCAAAGAGCTTGGTAAACAGGTCCTCAAGGAGGATCTTATCCACTTCATTGGTTTTTAATTATAAAAATGGTTTTAATTATTGTCCATTAACTTTAAAAATATCACAATTGTTAGGATTTTCAATTTCGATAGCCCCATGTGGAAAAACGACTCGAACAATATAAGGACCAAACCACCTAGAGCGTAATTTTCTCGGGAATAAATGTAGACGAGAGTTGTATAAAATGACTTTTTGACCTGGAGAAAAATCTTTTTTCTCAAAATATTTTTGTCATGATAAATTTTCATACGATCCTTATTTTTTTTTTTGAATAGTCATATGCATCATTCCTAATTTCTTCTAATTCATTCAATTGAAGTTTTCTTTTCTCACCTGCCTTGTCTAGAGAAAAATTTAACTGCCTAATAGCCCAAAAGGCTCTATATTCTAACTCAACAGGTAAATGGCACGCCTTCCTATACACAAGTCTGTAGGGTGAAATGCCAATAGGCATTTTGTATGCGGTACGATACGCCCATAATGCATCAGTGAGTCTTAAGGACCAATCTTTCCTTGTTGGATTCACAGTTTTTTTCTAAAATGTGCTTAACTTCCCTATTAGACACTTCAACTTGACCACTTTTGTGGGTGATAAGGTGTTGAGACTTTATGTGTAATGCCTTATTGTTTCATCAAATGTTCAAATGGCTTATTACAAAAGTGTGTACCGTTATCACTGATGATCGGGGTGAACCAAAACGGGAGAATATATTTTCTTTCAAAAATCGAAGCACAACTTTGTGGTCATTAGTGTGGCATGCAATAGCTTCAACCCATTTAGATACATAATCAACTCCAACAAGAATATAAAGATATCAAAAGAGTTGGGGAATGGTCCCATAAAATCAATGCCCCAAACATCAAATATGTCAATAATAAGAATAGGATTTAAATGCATCATGTTTCTTTTAGTTAAACTTCCTAACTTTTGGCAACATTCACAAGCTTTACAATAAACATATGATCATGAAAGATAGTAGCCCAATAAAAACCACATTGTAAAACTTTAGCAGCTGCTTTCTTACCACTAAAATGTCCTCCACATGCATGATCGTGACAAAAGATATAATTTTAAATTTGTCACAATTTGGAATGCATCTTTTAATTATTTGATCAGGGCAGTATTTAAACAAGTAAGGATCATCCCAAATAAAATTTTTCACCTTAGAATAAAATTTAGATTTATCATGCTTAGACTAATGAGATGGTATTTCTTTAGTGACCAAATAATTAACAATATCAGCATACCAAGGCAAGGAAGAAACATGCATCAATTGTTCATCAGGAAAAGTTTCAGTGATATGAGTGGAGTAATGTATATTTTCAACAATTAGTCTAGATAAATGACCAGCAACAACATTTTCAGATCCCTTTTTATCATGTATTTCTAAGTTGAATTCTTGTAAAAGTAGGATCCATCGGATCAAACGAGACTTAGCATCTTTTTACGACAAGAGATATTTTAATGCAACATGATTAGAATAGACAATAATTTTAGACCCTAACAAATAAGATCTAAATTTCTCCAATGCAAAAACAACAACAAGCAATTCTTTCTCGGTTGTGGAATAATTTAATTGAGAATTATTTAAAGTTTTGCTAGCATAGTAAACTACATGAGGTATTTTTTCAAGTCTTTGTCCTAAGATATCTCTTATAGCATAAGCAGAAGCATCACACATTATTTCAAAAGGTACTTTCCAATCAGGGGGTCAAATAATGGGTGCAGTAGTCAACAAATTTTTCAATTTTTCAAAGGCATCATGGCAATTATTACCAAACGCAAAAGCATTTTTCTTTTCCAAGTAAATGGCATAAAGACCGAGAAATTTTTCTAAAGTCTTTTATAAATCTTCTATAGAAACCGACATGGCCTAGGAATGATCTAATTTCTTTCACAGTTTTAGGTGGGGGAATTTTTGAAATAAGATCAACTTTAGCTTTATCAACTTCTATTCCCTCAGATGAGATTACATGACCTAAAACAATTCCTTTTTTAACCATAAAATGACATCTTTCCTAGTTAAGCACAAAGTTTTTCTCTTTGCAACAAATTAAAACAAGTGAAAGATGGTGCAAACAGTCATCAAAGGAGGAACCGAACACAGAAAAATCATCCATAAACACTTCAAGGAATCTTTCAACCATGTCAGAAAAACTTGAAATCATACACCTTTGAAAAGTTGTAGGTGCATTGCATAATCCAAAATTCATGCGACGATAGGCAAAAGTCCCGAAAGGGCATGTAAGTGTAGTCTTTTCTTGATCTTCTGGGGCAATGGGGATTTGGTTATATCTCGAATACCCATCAAGAAAGCAATAATATACATGGCCAACTAAGCGTTCAAGCATTTGATCAATAAAAGGTAATGGAAAATGATCTTTTCTAGTAACATTATTTAGGTTTCTATAGTCTATGCACACTCTCCACCCCGTTTGTACTCTAGTAGGGATTAATTCATTTTTCTCGTTTTCAACAACTGTGATCCCAGACTTCTTAGGAACAATTTGAACTTGACTAACCCATTGACTATCAGAAATAGGGTAAATGATACATATGTCTAATACTTTTATGACCTCTTTTCTAACTACTTCTTTCATATTTGGATTTAGCCTTCTTGACATTCCTGAGAAGTTTTAGCATTTTCTTCTAGATGGATTCTATGCATACATATGGATGGGCTAATTCCTTTAGTGTCTCCAATGGTCCAACCTATGGCCTCTTTATGTTTTCTAAGGACATCTAACAATTTATTTTCTTGTTCTTTATCTAAAGCAGATGCTATGATAACAGGTAACGTTTCAGAATATCCTATAAAAGCATATTCTAAATTTTCTGACAAAGGTTTAAGGTCTAACTTTGGAGTCTCAGAAATTGATTGAACATGATCTAAGGGTAAAAAAGGTTCAACTTTGGTTTTATTTAAGGGTATAGACTCTAGCAAAGAATTTACATCATCTTTAGAGTCATCAATATGCAAGTTCTTACCAAAGTATTTTTCACGAAAGTCAAGTAAGTCATTTCCATCCTCTTCAAAAATACTATCTATCATGTTAACTTCATGCACTTCCTCACACTCAATAGATTTATCAACATTAAAAACATTCAATTCAACAGTCATATTTCCAAAAGATAATTTCAAAATACCATTACGACAATTAATGATTACATTAAATGTAGCTAAGAATGGTCTACCTAAAATGATAGGAATTTGAGCATGCACATTTTCCACAGGTTGAGTATCAAGTACAATGAAGTCAACAGGAAAATAAAATTTATCAACTTTTATCAAAACATCCTATATAATGCCTCTAGGAATTTTTACAAAACGATCGGCTAATTGAAGAGTTATAGAAGTAGGTTTTAGTTCACCATGACCAAGTTGCATATAAAGAGAATAAGGCAATAAATTCATACTAGCACCCAAATCACGTAAAACATTGTTAATAAAATAATCACCAATAATGTATGAAATTGTGCGACACCCAGGATCTTTATATTTAACAAGACTCTTATATTGAATAATGGAACTAGATTGTTCAGTTAAAAACACCTTTTTAGGAACATTAGTGTTTCTTTTAAGAGTACAAAGATCCTTTAAAAATTTAGAGTAGGCAGGAATTTGTTTAATGACATCTAAGAAAGGGATATTGATACTAACTTGTTTAAAAACTTCTAAGATGTCATTATATTGGCCGCCTTTTTTAATTGGAAGTAATCTTTGTGGGAATGGGGCTTTTGGAATGAAAGGATGGATTGGAGTTTCCTTGTTTGAAAAGTCATTGGCATTAGAACTAGAAGGCTGACTCTTTTCTTTTTCCTTTTCACCCTCGGGTATGTAATCGGGTTTGACAATTTTCTTTCCGGACCTAAGAGTTGAAATTGATTTGACTTCTCCATTATGACTAGACTTTCCTATCTCATATTGACCTTTTGGATTAGGGATAGGTTGACTAGGGAATGTTCCATTTTCTCCATCAGCTAAAGCAGTGGTGAGTTTTCCTACTTGTGTCTCGAGCTTGGTAATTGATTGACACTGATTTTGTAGGATTTGTTAAGTGGATTGCATAAATTTTTTTAAAGTATCTTCTAAGTAAGGTTTCTTTTGTTGAGGATATGGTTGATTTTGTGGGGCATGAGTTTGGTTTTGCGTGTTGTAATGGTGCCCTTGATTCATTTGAGGTTGGTTTTGTCTCAATGAAAAGTTTGAATGTTTCTCCAATTTTGATTGTAGGTGGATGAAAATGGGTTATCATTTGGTTTCCCATAAGCATGAAGAGCATTGGCCTCCTCAGAAAAGGCTTCTTGGTAGGAAGGACATGATTGGGCATTATGGCAAGGACTAGAACATATAGAACAAACATCTTTTCTTGGTTGTATTGGAGAATTTATAGTTTGGCTTATGGCCAAAGCTTCTACTTTTCTCACTAATTTGTCTAAGGATGTTCTTAAGTCTAATTCATCTTTTACTTCATACCTTCCTCCTCTTTTTGGTGAATTAGTTGACCTAGACCTAGGATCAAAATAATTCCATTGTTGTGAATTGATAGATAAATCTTCAAGGGTGTCCAAAGCCTCTTGACCTTGAAACTTTAAAAATTTTCCAGTATGCATAGATTGAATCATTTGACGATTAGAGGGAGTCAAACCATCATAAAAATATTTTACAAGTCTCCATTTTTCAAAACCATGATGAGGACATTTTAATAATAAATCTTTAAATCTTTCCCAACATTCATAAAACTCTTCATTATCTTTTTGAAATAACTCAGATATTTCTCTTCATAGACTGTTAGTTTTAGACATAGGAAAAAATTTCAGCAAGAATTTATTATAAAGTTGATCCCATTTAGTTATAGACTCCGTGGGAAGGGAATTTAACCAAACTTTTGATTTTTATTTTAATGAAAAAGGGAGCAATCTTAGTTTGACCGACTCATCAGAAAAGTTTTGAAATTTAAATGTTGAGCAAATTTCTAAGAAATCTTTGACATGCATGTAAGGATCCTCTCTATCTATCCCTTAAAAAGATGGCAACAATTGAATGATTGATGGTTTGAGCTCAAAATAGGTAGCAGAAATGGTTGGAAGAACAATACATGAAGGAGCATTAGATGAAATAGGTGCAAAATATTCAAGCAAAGTTTTTTCAGGCACAACATTTTCATCAACATGATTAGCAATTGGTTCCATGATGCTCAAATTTTTACTAACATTTTCAATTTCAAACAAATATAAACATCTTTTTACTAATCGATTTTTAGAGTTACGTTCCCAATGATGCATACAATTTTCACAAAGTAACGGAGATAATCTCAAACAAATAATTTTCTAATGTGGAAGATCAGTAAAAACCGCAACCACAGAGCATACTAATAATTTTTTTAGAGATTTCACAACAATATAATTTTTCTGGTTCAGTTGTTCCCAGGCCTATTTGATTCCACTTACTCGCACATTACAAAAAACTCCCTGTGGTTAGTTAGTAGAGGCAGATTGTGAATTTTGTTCAAATTTCCTTGAAGCAAAAATTGCTTATGGTGAAAGGACAAGATTTATGTTTTTTTTTTTCAAGTATTTTTCACAATTACACACTATTATGATAAAAGACAAAGAAAAATAAGGTGAAATTAAATAATACTATAAAAACTAGGCAAGAGTAGGGAGGCATAGCATGTCATCAACCATAACAAAAATAAGGTAAAAATTAGGAGGCACAAGTGCCATCAACTAAAACATAAGATAAAAGACTAGGAGGAAAAATTTCCATCAACTAGCTAGGAGGAAAAATTGCCATCAACTAGTAACTTGCAAAAAAATAAAAATAAAATAAAAATAACAACAAGATAAATAAAGAAAATTACAACAAAGGTTAGGAGGTACAAGTGCCGTCAACTAACAAAGAAATACAAGGAATAAAAACTATAACAAAATTACAACAAAATTAGGAGGCACAAGTGCCATCAATTATAAAAATTAAAAAGATAGATTGATAGGACAAAAAAAAAACAATAAATATAAATATATAAGTAATTTTTTTAAGGGTGGTATAATTGTCCCAAATTTTATTTTTATCTGTTTTTTTTAGTTTTATATAAATATATATATTTTTTATTTTTGTATATATTGTTTTTTTTAAGGCACAATAACTAGTAGAAGAATTCACTAACCTTGAGATAAATTTCGTTTCTTTTCTTGCAACTCCCCGACAACGGCGCCAAAAACTTGATGGACCCAAAACGTGTATGTTTTAAAAATTTATAACTCGCAAGCGCACGAATCGTATATGAAGTATAGTGGTCATGTAAGCTCGAGATTGAACCCAAATGAGTTGTCTAAAATAAAAAAGAAAACTATTTTAAAACAAAATTAATAAATTCTAACCAAGCTCCAAAGATTGATGAGATTAAATGTTATGAACATAAAATAGAATATTTAAAATAAAGCTATTTAAGAGAATGAAAATAAACCAATAATGATTTAAGAATAAGTGTTAAAAGGAAAGATTATAAGATACTAGAATGCACAAAATGTAAGTTTAATAACACTTATTAGTATATTGATTCCCAAGTTTTAGTGATAGTTAAAATAAGTCAAACTATCATTTTCCAAATAGATTTATAATTTTAAGCACAAACTATTTCTAAAAAGATAGGATTTTTCTTCACTTTTCAAAAAAGTATAATTTCAAAGTATTTAATGTGAATCAACCTAATGAAAAAAAAAATCAAATAACATTATTTTTAAGGAAAAACATAGTATTTTTGTTCTGAGCATTGGATGTGTACAATTTAATGACACATCTTACACAAAGAATATTATGTTTTTCAAAATGAAGAACAAAATGCAATATTATCTAACAATCCAAAATATGAGATATTAAAGATGAAAGACATATACGAAGAAGAAAAATCCATAAACTTTGTTGCATTGCAAGGGAAATCAACATACAACATAAATATTATCTAGTTATAAGTTGCTTCATCATGGTCTTAATAATCTTATGAAAAAGATTAGAAGCACATAACTAGAATAGAAATTACAAAATAAATAAAATACATACTTGTAAATGCTCTTGAAAAACACCCAAATGGAAGAGAGAATGGTAGAAAGAAGATGGTAACCAAAAATTAAGCACCCAAAAATGGTCTTGAAATTCCCTATTTATAGCCAAAATGAGAGCATTAAAATAATCAACTTAAATTAATTAAATTGATTAAATTAATTAAACAAAATATATATGGCATGTAGAGATAAATTATAGGGTATAATGATGATTTTTGTGCTGAAATGTGTGTAAAAATTGGGTAAAATTGGCATTTTAAGGACAAGGGGAAAAAATGGGCTCAAGAGGAGAGGAAGGTTGCTTGTTGGCTGCTGGTGGCAGGTGGGACGAGGTGGCTCAGGCCGCTGGGCTCGGTTGGGCTGTGGTTAGGCTGCTGGCAGTTGAGGAAGTGCAACTGCGTGATGGGCCTGGGAGCAGCAGTTGGCGTGGTGGGCCGTAGGGTTGGGCTGTTGGGAAGGAGGCTCGAGTGGGTTTGACTTGTGGGCAGGAGGCCCGAGTGGGCCTGGCGTGTGGGAAGGAGGCCCGAATGGGCCTAGCTGAGGGCTGGAGCTTGGGCCTCCTTTTGCTCTTTCTTTCCTCTCAAAATTGCCATTTTTCCTTCTTTTCTTTCTTGCTTTTTCAAGAGCAAAAAATGCAACAAATTATCTACAAATATAAACATAAATTAAATGAAAACTAAATATTTTCAATAATAAAATATACAACATAAGTTCCATGAAAATATTAATTAAAACTTAATTTACTTAAACATTTAAGCTCAAAATTGCATCTTTTTACTTCTAACTTAACAATATTAATTATAAATAATTAAACTACAACATATTATAATAAAATGTCTATAAAAACATATATAAATCTAAAATATTACAATAAGAGTAATAAATTAAAAATTACTTAAAAACTTAATAAGTTACTTAAAAACTCAAAGACTAAGCAACAATTATCATAAAAAAATGTGGTAAAATAACTCTAATTTGTAGAGTTATCAATGCGAGATGTGGTTAAGATGGTCGAATTCATTATCATAGATTGTCCGACTACCTACAATGCCATTTTAGGGCGACCAACCTTGATATTGTTCTAGGCCATATGGTGGGAACAACCTCGGTGTCTTCCCTTGGTCACATGTCAATGTGGTGGGAATTAGGCCTAATGTTATCATGCATACACTGAATTTGTACATAAGCATAACTGCCAAGCAACATATAGGAAGGTTGTTGGGAAAAGAAAGGGGAGAAGCTCTAGAGGAAGAAGTTGCTCGTCTCTCAAAGTGTGGATTCATCAAGGATGCAAAATATCCAATATGTATAGCCAATCTAGTTCTGGTACCAAAACCCAACGTAATGTGGAGGACCTGTATCGAATTCTCCTATCTCAACAAGGCTTGCCCAAAGGATTGTTTTCCTTTGCCAAGGATTGATCAACTTGTAGATGTTACGGCTGGTCACGAGCTCATTACTTTCATGGACGTGTATTCTGGATGTAACTAGATCGCGATGAACCATACAAACCAAGAACATACCAGCTTCTTGACTGGGCATAACATATAATGCTATAAAGTTATGCCATTCGGGCTGAAAAATGTTTGAGTTACGTACTAGAGATTGGTAAATAAGATGTTCTTGGACCAGATCGGAAAAAACATGGAGGTGTACGTTGATGACTTGCTCGTCAAGTCAAAGTCTGTTAGTAACCATGTGTTCGACATGTAAGAATGTTTTGCTGTACTAAGAAAGTACAACATGAAGCTGTATACCAAAAATGTGCCTTCGGGGTTTCATCGGGGAAGTTGTTAGACTTCATCGTTAATTCAAGGGGAATTGAAGCTAACACTGAAAAAATCAGATTGTTGTGTGATATGTCATCACCTAGGTCACAAAAAGAGGTCTAGAGTTTTACTGGAAAGAATGTTGCCATCAACCAGTTTGTGTCAAAGTGAACCAACAAATGCTCCCCTTCTACAATTTGCTAAGGGGAAATAGGCGGTTTGAATGGACCGATGTGTGCGAGCATGCATCTCAAGATCTGAAGAAGCACCTATCCTATCAAAGCCCGTTAGTGGGAAGGTTTTATATCTCTATCTAACAGTAACCGAAAGCGCAGTCATTGCCGATTTAGTTTGTGGAAGTTTAGGCTTTATTTCCTGTCCCACGCGATACTTGTCCTAACCGATCAACCTTTATGGCAGGTTTCCCAAAAACCTAAAGCATTGGGACACTTACTAAAGTGGGCCATCAAACTCAGCCAGTTCAAAATTTTTTATAAACCACGAACATCTATAAAGGGGCAGGCCCTTACTGAATTTGTGTAACGACCAAAAAAATTTACAAGACTAATAATGCGAAATAATAATATTTTTAACCTTAAAAAGACTTAAAAATTTCGTATAAAAAAACTTTTAAAAACAATAATGCTTTAGTTTGGAACTATGTGCATACTTAATAAGTGATAACAACATTATAATGTTCTAAACATTCAAAATACTTAGCACAAGATATGTTCTTATAAAAGTAAGACAAATTTTCAAAAAGTGTAGATTTCCCACTATCGGGCCACATGTACATTTCCACAATGCAGACTCCAGTGCACACTACTCAGCCTTGCCTTTCAGCTTACCTATAACATGAAACAACTAGGTAAGTGAAAACGCTTAGTAAGATCAACCCAGCACAAATAACATTAATAAAGACAACCAAGTCTTAGCCATAATAACAACATTCCGAAATTTAACCAGAATTAGGGTTCCGGTATAATTGGGCCCTAAACATAACCAAAATTTTCAGGGCGTCTTGAAAAAATTGTGGTCATGCCCAATAACCAAAATTTCAAATCGAACCTATACGCAAAAAATCCCAGGGCAAAACAGATATATAGAACAATCTCTGTAACCCTAGAGTAGTCAAAACAATGACTGAGCAATCTTATCAACAACAACACCAACAAATACTATTCTAGAGGAAACTTAATTTTTTGACCCCAAATAAGTTCTCTACAACCTATATTCATATGCAACTATTCAATCATGCATCATATCAATATTCAATAAAGCAGTCGCCATATCAATTATCAACTATTGTCACGGGTATGACAACACCGGTCAAATAATGGTCCATGGTTATCAAACCCTTGGCCTCACTAGTGTATTTATTTGTCATTAGTAACATCAATGCCATTATATATTCTTACCTCCTCACATGCATATGAGCTCTGTGGAATAATGCTCTCAACCATTTCATCAATGTCAAAATTAAACCTCGACTCATGTCTGCTTGGATAACACCATTATATACTTTCTACAATAACTGTGTATACTTGTGCTCGTGACCTAAATCTAACCAGCAATACACTAGTTATTCATGTTGTAGTCAAAGAAGTGTGGGTTGACTTACAAGTAGTCCTTAGCAATATGCGAGATTTTCCTCTACTAGAAGTCCCATCCTCTATTAGCTACTATTGTAGATTAATTATGGCAATTAATAATTATTAAGTTTTCTTTGGGCATTAAGATCAATATATAAAATATTGAACTAGTACAACAATTCGCTATTGGTTTTTCAAACCTTTCCTCTAAGTCCTCGGGAACCTTAGATTCTTTAGATAGGTTCGACACTAATTACTTTCCAAGATTTATTCTATTCTCAACCCTAGCAGGATTTTCTAAATGTAGAGTACTAATGATGCACTAAGTTTAATCCCTTAACAAATAGTGGCAAAGAAAATTGCTCAATTAATACTGGATAATAAAGAAATAAGTTTATATTTTGACTTTAATTAGGTCCTAGAATAATTGATTTATTCTTAAAAATACCATAAGATTTATTTAGAAAAGAATTGGTTTTCCCTTAATTATTTTTGAAAAATAGCCTTCCCATTTTAATTATTATGATTTATTTATTTATTTTAAGGTGAATCTTAACATTATATGTTTATTCCATTTAATGGTTTCTAAAATAATCATATTACTTAGTTAAGGTAAAAATCTAAGTCTACTTTTGAATATCCTTTAAAATTATTTTTTGTAAAAAGTTTCAAAATATTTCCAAGTGATGAAAAATTGTTGAATTTGTTAAAATTTCCAAACTTTGGTAGGCTGCCATTGTAAATCTTTAGATCCAAAAGTTCCCAATTTTTATAGAGCCATTCTTGGATATCTCAAGAAGTTCCATCCAATGTTTAGAAAAAAAAAATACATATTTTAACTAGGTGAAAGTTGTCACCATAAAGTATGGTGTGAAACTGTTTTAAAATCCATATTTTTCCTAAACTTAGGAGAAATACAAAATCCAGTCGGCTTGGTATTTTGATCAAATTTTCTTTGGTCCAAATTAGGTTATGCTAAAAATATCCTTGAGAAAAATTAGGCAATTTTTTTTTGTTTGGTGAAAAACGTTAAACAAGCTGGTTGCCTAGAAGGTTTTATTTGAAAATCTTATATTTTCTTCTAAATTTAGAAGGATATAATTCCTAACGTTTTAATTATCTTTTTATGAAACCTTTCCAGTTTGATTAAAGATATAAAAATAGTGTTCAGTTTGAAAATCAGCTAAAAATCTTTAATTTTGCCTACTCAAATATTTTTACAAAGTGCAAGGGCCAAACTTACAAAAAACGTTTTTCCAGATTTCTTATCAACTTTAACATTTTATAACTCCCAATATATTAATCATATTTCCATGAAAATTTCCAGATTTAAACGTTATCATACCATAAACATTTTCACAAATTTCATTTTAAAATAATTTGATTTATCTTCTCAACATATTGCCCAAATTTCATGAATTCTATCTGCCAACATTTTTCCAAATTTGTATAAGTTTCACAAAACATGCATATCTCCTAGGATAACTTTTTTTGAGCATTTTAAATGCCTAAAATCATGTACTCTTTCTTCAAAACTGATTTATGGAGTTTATTTTTTATGAAATAACTCGTTATAGTAATGCTTGACCTTTTGGAAGTCAAGTCGAAAACTTTGGCAGCAAGCATAAGATCATACAACTTAGTGGAACTTTTGATTCCAAGCTAACAACAAACCCTACCACCATGAATGCATAACCATACATCATAAACACAATATTACAGGCCAAAAGAAAAAAAAAACACAAAACACTCTCATCCAAAACAGATTCCCTAAGCTTGTACAAAACATAAACCAAAGTGCACTAGAGTTTTACCTTAGTTGCTCTAGGTTTTGGTTGTGTGTGTTCCTCCTAGGTTTTGGGCCTCACCACTATCCTTTAATACCTTCAAACCTCTCTCAAAAAATTACCAAGTGGGATCATAACTGAAGGAAAAGAAAGAAACAAGGGAAGAAATGGACATTTTGAAACTAGAGGGTTACCTCCTTGATGATCAAGGTTGCATGCAAGCTTTCTAAGTGCGCTTGAGAGACTTGTGGCTGCCTTCAGCTTCTAGACCTTAAAACCATGGTTAAAAATGGTTAAAAATCAGAGATCATAATGCACAAATGGAGCCCTAGGCTTTGGCATAGAGAAGAACAAGAAGAAGGGGTACAAGAACTCACATTGAAACTTGGATTCTTAAGCTTTTTCTCAAGCTTCCATGGAGGTTTCCTTGAGGAAACAAGAGAGAGAGGGAGAGCAACAAAATTGAGAGGGAGAGAGAGGAGAGTTCTCTAAATTTTTTAGAGCTTGATTGAAAGAAATGAGAGAGAGTGGAGTGTAGGGTGGGTTGCCAAGTGATAAGATGAGTGATGTGGCGTGGGTTGGGGTGGAGTGGCTTCCTAGGCTCAACAGGTATCATAAGATACTATTTAGAGTTGACTACCACATGCTACTAGCCTCATACACTCAGCCACTACTAATGATCCCTTAATTTTCCCACTTTGATGTAAATAATTAACTGAAAAACTTAATACTATAGTGCATTCTCGGATTTTGGCATGAATACCCTTTGAATTATGCCTAAAAGTTAACTTAAGGGTGGTTGAGACAAAAAATAAGACCCAATGGTGGTATAAACCTAAAACCCATTAAAACATGATAAAAATGTAAATATGGCCACCTAAAATATAATCAAAGTCTCGTTATAGCATTTGTGGAAACCATTTAATTTGTTTACTCCAATAAGGCCAAATAAGCATTTTTTTTTCTCAAAATGCATAATGCAGGATTCTTTCCTAAGAATTTTATTTAAAATTCTCTCATAGCATTCTTAATATTCCTATGCCCAAAATAAATGTTTTTTCCATAATGATTTATTTTCCAATATTTATGATCCGAGATTTTACCCGTGTAAGGTTTTAATTTCGGTCCGGGACCAAAATTCTTACTGTTTTCCTAAAAAATTAGCATGATGATGTGGGATAAACATAAGGCATGTGAAAGTCACATGACAAGCCATTATTGGAAGACTGGTTGACCTAATACTAGACAAGAGAAGGAAACATGCTATAAGACACGTGCATGAGTCATGCAGAGCAGCAGGAAAAGGTGTCAGTCAAAAGACATTCAACCAGATCTTCTCGATGAAACACAGTTAAAGCTTAAAGTTAGTGAAATGTATAGATATTTCTGGGATATCTGCTATTTCAAATGTAAAGTGTATTATTTACATATTATTTTATTATTACTTGTTGTACAAGTTACGCAAAGCTCATGGCCCATCTTTGTAAGTCATTAAGTCTATAAATAAAGACTCAAGGATTCATTATTCTTGAGGCTATAATTATTTATTTTGAGAGAGTTCATAAGATTCGAGTGTTGTTATACACGTTCTTGTATCCTTCTTCCTAACTTGTGAAACTCAATGTACTCTAGTTTGCTGATTGTTTGTTGTACGGGATTTACACTAATAAATGTACTAAATGGACGTAAGTCATTACCAACTATCAGAGCCGAACCATTATAAATCTGTGTGTCGTTTATTATTCATTGATTATTCTTAAGCTCAATATTTATTTCATATCGTTTATTTGACTCACTGTCGTTGGCCAATTCTTGGGTAAACATTTTGGTGCTTTCATTAAGAGTTGTATGCAAGAAGATCAAAGTTAAGAAAATATGGTTAAGTCTACTAGGAGAACGCAGGGTCAGCAGGCTGGTCAGACGTCTAAGAACCCTCAGAATCCACCTCCTCTGCCGGGAGTCACTGAGGAGTAGCCTCAAGTTGGACTGTAGGAAGAAAGTGAAGAATTAGACGTTGAAATCCTGCGAGTAGCCATGGGGGTGTTGGAGGATGAGTTAGCCACACTAAAGGCTAAAGTGGAGAATGTAGCTAAGACTATGTTCATGTAGCAAATGGATATTGGCAGACAAATGCGAGAGCTCAATGATACGTAAGTTGCAACGGTTCGGCGTCAGAGACATGCAACTATGGCCTTGGAGGGAGCTATACAGTTAGCACAAGGAATTCGACCTGCACAAAACCCTATCCAGGAAACACCTCAAAATCTGAAATCTCCTCCAAACCCCTAACTTGAGCAACCACAAAATCCTCAACAACCAGAACAACATTGAGTTGCCCAACCTGAAAAATAGCCCCAGAATTCTAGTAGATGTAATGAGCAGTGTCAGCATCCTCGTTCTGGTTAAGTTAGCGAACAACCACCTCAACAGAATAGGGATGAACTATTGGGAATACTTATATAGGATCTTGTTTATTTTAATGTAAATCTTATATTAAACAAATTAATATAAGACAACCTAGAACATGTTTCTATAATTGAATTTAAATAGAGATAATGATATGAACACTTACATTATACGCAGCGGAATGTATTAGTCCTTCCTTCAGTTTCTCTAACCCTTGAATCCTTTCTGTTGTAGGGTCTCACCAAGAAACTGAAATGATTGTCAATTTTCTTCACAGTCTTCCAAAGTATCCTTAGAATAACCTGGACTAGAGTGGGAAATTCTCAACACATGAGATAGATACAAAGAGAAGAAGAATAGTGGAGAATATTGAGGCTTAGAAAAGAACTTATGTTGTAGAGAGAATCTAAAACCTAGAGGATCAAGAATAGATCTTCTGATCTTCTCAAAACAAGTGATTCAAAAATATTTTTTCAACTCTCACTTAGCATTTCATTTATAGGCTCAATTAGGTCATTTATTTTAATTAAAAAATCAATAAATAATAGATAATATCAGCCATTAGGTCGAAATTATCATGGGCTTTAGGCCCGTAAAATTTCTCATTTAATTATATGCCCGTTGGACTTAAAATCAAAGCATGTATTATTTTCTATTGATTAATTAATTAAATAGTATTTTGAACCGTTTATCAAATTAACTATTTATAATTTGAACCATGATTAAAACTTATTTATTAATTTAGACACCAATTTTTCTTAATTAATAAATCTGCCCTAAAATCTCTTTTCTTCTTTAAATTGTACAACTCCGCGAAACTATCAAAAATTGACTTTGTCAACTTTGATAATTCTAATTGATTATTAAATCAATTAATTGAGATTATCTAGATGATTTTATCCAAGGTACAATGGGGACCATGGGCCTATGAAATCAAGCAACAATAAGTGTTGCGATAATTTTGCTATGCAAGTGCACACAGTCGCAAACTCGTAATAAAATGGTAAAACCAAGTATCGTCCTCAAGGACTGAGTTATCAATTACCAGTCAATTAATTTCTTGTTCTATTTGATGAATTGAAATTCTTGATTTTTTTAAAATACAGCAAAAGAACCAATAAAGTGCAGAAATAATAATCGACAATTAAATAGAATAATAACTAATAGTAAAACTTTTAATTTAATCACTGAGAAACAATTAGGATATTCAATCTCATCAACTATCCTTCCTATTATTCCCTAATGCAAAGTATGAATTCTTCTTATTTTTACCTAATTCAATTAACAAGTTGAAACAGCAGCCTATAATCATACTATGAATTATAAACTCAACCTAGGTGACAATTTCCTATATTTCTATGGTAAATTGAACCACAAAGGTAGCATTAAATTCCACAACTTAATAACAGTTACACAATTAATTCAGATACTTTCGTTCTAAATTAGAATTATGTCCAATATAACCACAGCATAATTAAATCTCACTTCTCAGATTTTGACTTAAAAACATATATATATGACTAAAGATGGCCAATCAATAATCAATCTATAAGAACAGGTTATAAGGAATTGAAGAAGATTGAAGAAGAGGAAATTAAAATTGCATTAGGTCATTACAGAAATTCAAGTGATTCAATTGAACATCCTAAACAGAAAATTAGTTCATAGTCATAGTGCTAATCACAACAGAAATTAAAGATAACATCAGGAAGAAAAGAAAAACATGTAAAAAATACTCTAAGCTTCAGCCTCCCAAAACCAGAACTCCTCCTTCGTCCGTACGTACTTTTCTTCTCCTTTTCATCATTTAAAACCTAGGATCTTCAAAGTTTAAAGAGGCGGGCCGCGGTTCTACATACACTATGCCGCGACCCGTATCACAATTTCTGGGCAGAAAATCCTCTGAATGCCGCGGCCCTCTGAAGCCATGCCGCGGCCCGCATCGTCGCTTTCTGGGCAGGGTGCCCATCTATGACGCGGCCCGAAGACTTCCTGAAAAACAATGCTTCTGTTTCCCACCTAGCCGCGGCTCCACTTTGCTCATGCCGTGGCTCTTAAGGGAATTCCTAATTCTTCAAGTTTTCATCCCAAATTTTCACCAACACTTCCAAATTGTGTTAAAAACCATTCTTGATCGAAATATGATGGAAAACTCAGTTATTTCTTCCCTTTCTTTGGCATTTTCTTCCACATGCTCAATTCTTCCTGATATTCACAAAAACAACCAAACAAAGCATAAACCCGCGCTAAATGAAGGAAAAACAAAATAAAAGACTACTAAAAACATCACCAAAACATAATAAAAACTAGACTCAACAAACTCCCCCAAACTTAACCTTTACTCGCCCTCGAGTAAAGACCAAGTTAAACTAACAAAAAGAAACAAACACAAACGAACAAGCTAAACCATCATTACCATCTACACTGCTTTGCCAAAACTCATGAAATCTCAATTGCAATATTTATAACCATAATTTCAGCTCAATTGCCTTAAAGTCCAACTTATACAATTCAAATAGGGAAATCAATAATATATCATGAAAATGACTACAACACTTGGATTCTATCATATATGCTCAACTCATTCCAGACAATTCCACAAACCAACTCTACAATATACTTGCATTATTTGACCTTCTCCACTAATGTCAACAACACATGTTTTGAAATCAAAAGGACTTTCACAGGTTATAGTGTTAGGCTTAGGTAAGGGTAGATGAAATTCTCATTTAGGCTCAGTCGTTACCATAAGCATAAAAAACCTTGAAACCCACCAAATTTCTCTTTACCACACCAAAAATCACCCTTTTATACAATTAGAGAGAGAGAGATTACAACACTTTTCATTATTTTCTTCTTTTCTTTTCTTTTCTAGACTTATCACTTTTTTTTTTTTTTTTCAAATCACACTCCCCCAAACTTATTATTTTCTATATATATATGATCAAGGAGTGTGACAAAGTGATATTAATTTTTTTTTTCAAAGACTTCTCTCTCTCTCTTCTTTTTGTACAATCATACTATATTGCAATCATACCAATTCCTTACTATTTTTCCTTCTTCTTTCCCAAAAATTATATGCTTATGATAACAAAAGGAAAGGAAAACACAAATAAAGAAGTTAAGAAATTTAGGCACAAGTAGTATGATCAAGAACAAAAACCAAGTTTAAGGCTCAAAAAGGGTAACTAAGGATAATTAACTCAAGGTCGGCTTAAAAGGCATAATCGATCCAATAAAATTGCCTAAATCACTTTTCTAAACACATGTCATCAAGAATTTCGCCTCAAATGCCAAATAATGCAAGTTCTATTAGATTCAAATTGTCATTCCACCAACCCTAGTCAGACACATATAATACAATCCAAAATGTTGTCTTTTCAAAACATATTAAAAATTTCCCACAAAACTTTTTAAATTCAACTCTAAAACAATTGAACCAAGCACACAGTTGAATTCAATTTCCTTTTCATGAGAAAAGACAAAGCAACTACAGACAAGAATGATGGTTTAACATTTACACTAACCACAGAAAATAACACAACAGACTAAAGAAAACTAAACTAGACAACGCAAAAAAAAAAAAAAAAAAAAACAAAAAAAACAAAATAAGCTCCCCCCCCAAACTTAAGATGCACATTGTCCCCAATGTGATAAAGAAAAGAACAAGGGAAGAGAACTTACCTGACGCCACATCAGTATGGCGGTGGAGGTGGTGGAGGTGGCCACTGATATGGAGTGTACTGTGGCAGTGGAGTGAAATAATTCTCATCAGCTGAACTCATAGTCCACCTCGTGACCAAAGTATTCAACTCCTCAATGTGAGCCCGCCCATATTCATTTTGTTGCACCATAAAGTCATTATAGTTCTGATTTTGCGCCTGCTGCGATTGGATTAAATACTGATTTTGTTGAATAATGTAATCCAATCGAGCATGCGTACGCTGCGTGTGCTCATCAATCGGTCCTCCAATTGCCAAATTTTCAGGTGGGTTGCTGGGACCTGCTTCTTCTACTTCCTCCTCCTTAGCTTGATCAGGGTCCCCTGTTTCATCAGCCCGGCTGCGCTTATTTGGCTGAGTAGAGGCAGGCTGCGTAAGAGAGGCTGGAGGGAAGGCCGTAAACAAGGTCTGATTGATTGCCCCCATTGGCCTCCGGACTAGATCGCTGGAAAAGGTTGGTACCTCATAAGTGGTGCATAAAGTCGAGAGGAAGGTACCATGGGCGACACCAGCTGTAGTGTTGAATCTACTGATGTTGCGTATGCTATATCGAATAATGCGGCCCACATCGACCTTCTTTTGGGTCATGATAGCATACACTAACAAACAACGCTCTCGATCAACAGAAGACAGATGAGACGTCGGCAGTAAACGTGCACTCACAAAATAAACCTACGCCTTCGCAACTGGGTTTAGCTGCCACCTGAACAACTCTTTGGGCCTCCCATTATGATAACTGAAACGTGCCCCTTCCATACTCAAGACCGCAGCCACCGCATCATAGTCTGGCTCCTCGAAATGGGCCAACTGCCAGTGTTCATCCTCTTGTGCAGAAAATGAGGGAAGATCCAGTAATTGGTTGAATGCGTAGGATGTTGTAGGCACCAATTTGCCCCTGACAAAATTATTCTGTTCTGCATCTTGATATGAGAAGTTGGCGAAAAATTCATATATAATAGAGCAGTTGGCTGAATCCACATGGGTCGAGTCACAAAACAAATTCCATCTACGTCGCACTATTTCAGCTTTGATAAGTTCATAACCAGGGTGTTGTACAGCAGGGGCCTCATTAAGGTCAAACCCCCTTTCCCTTACCACCGATCTTTTATAAATTTTTTTAAACAACTCGGCAGCGTCCTTATTGACAAATAAATTAGTGTCATACTCAGCTGGGGCAGGTGGTGTTGGTGGTGGTTGAGTGCGTGATGATGATGCTTTCTTGGAGGAGGTGCCTCTAGGGGGATTTCGCTTAGGACCCATAATATCTTTCAAAAAGAGCCAACTAAACCCCCAAATATGCTCTCAAGAACTTGAGTATAATTTCCTTTTTGGTGTCACTCCCCCCAAACTTACTAATTACCACAATCAACAGCCCCAAACACTAATGACCACAATCAACAATTGGCAAAACCCTTAATCCTCTCACAAGAATAACAAAGAACAATCCACAACACCACAATGCAATCTAATCTCCAATCAAAAGCATTAGAATAAAGAAGATACACTTACTTGAATGGCACAAAAAATCTTCTTTTGGTCTCCTTGACTGATGGAAGTCTAAAAAAAATAGAGAGAAAAAGAAGTTTGGAGTGTGATGTAGATTGTGAGAGTGACTGAATGAGACAATGGCTGATTTAGGGCTTTTTATCCCAATTTTCGGACTAGGGCCGCGGCATTACCTTGACTATGCCGCGGCCCGCATAAAATTTCCAGGATGGAATGCCGCGGCCCTCTCAAACATATGCCGCGGCCCACCTTGTTATTCTGGGAAAATTGGGGCTTAATGCCGCGACCCTCCTCAGCCATGCCGCGGCCCGCCCCTATACTGCCAAATCCGTGGGCCTCTGGAACCCCCAATGCCGCGGCATCATATGGCTATGCCGCGGCCCTTAAGGAATTTTTATTTTTTTGATTTTTTAAAGTTTTTTTCATTTTTCACGTTTTTCACGATTCTAAAAGTCTAAAAATAAACCAAATATCCATTGTTTACAAATACAAAAGTAAAATAAATAACAAGTAAAATATAGGGTGCCTCCTACAAGCGCTGTCGTTAACGTCATTTAGCCGGACGCTGAACCCCTCTTCAGAGAGGCTTCAGATGGAGGATAGACTTCGCTTGATCAAAACTACCACCCAAGTAGGGCTTCAATCTCTGACCATTGACTTTAAAGGAATCACCTGAGTTGCCCCGAACTTCTACAGAACCATATGGAAAAACTTGAACTACAGTGAATGGCCCTGACCACCTTGACTTCAGTTTGCCAAGAAACAGCCGCAGTCTTGAATTGAAAAGAAGTACCTGCTACCCTGGTTGGAACTCTTTTCTGATTAAGTTCTTGTCATGCCAAGCCTTTGTTCTTTCTTTATAAATCTTGGCATTCTCATAAGCCTCATTTCTGAACTCATCAAGTTCATTCAGTTGCAACAGTCTTCTTTCACTAGCGGCACTCCAATCATAATTTAACTTTTTCATAGCCCAAAATGCCCTATGCTCCAATTCGACTGGTAGATGACACGCTTTACCAAACACCAACCTATAAGGAGACATGCCTATTGGTGTTTTGAATGCAGTTCTGTATGCCCAAATCGCATCATCTAACTTTTTCGACCAATTTTTCCTCGAACTGTCAACGGTCTTCTCAAGGATGCTCTTGATTTCTCTGTTCGAAACTTCAGCTTGCCCATTTGATTGAGGATGATAAGGCAAAGCTTTTCGGTGATAAACTCCATAACGAGCCAGTAGTGCATCCAATTGCTTATTCACAAAGTGTTTCCCTTCATCACTAATCAGAGCTCGGGGAGTGCCAAATCTAGTAAAAATATGTTTATGCAGAAAATTAAGCACAGTTTTACCATCATTGGCTCTATTTGCTGCAGCCTCCACCCATTTGGATACATAATCCACTGCCAATAGAATATATTCATTGTTGTAAGACGGTGGAAAAGGCCCCATGAAATCGATGCCCCATACGTCAAACAGTTCCACCTCAAGAATCCCTTGTAGAGGCATTTCGTTTCTCCTCGAGATATTGCCAGTTCTCTGACATCTATCACAAGCCTTGACAAACACATTGGCATCCTTGAATAATGAAGGCCAATAGAAACCGCTTTGTAATACCTTAGCCGCCGTTCTTGATGCTCCAAAATGCCCTCCGCATTGTTGAGTATGACAGTGATTAAGAATGGACTGCATCTCTTCTTCAGGAACACACCTTCTGATAATCTGATCAACACAGTGCCTATAGAGAATAGGTTCCTCCCAATAGTAGTGTTTCACCTCAGAAAATAATTTCTTTAATTGCTGCTTTGACATTTCAGAAGGCACAATTTTTGCAACCAAAAAGTTCACTATGTCTGCAAACCACGGGACAGCTAAAGTATCACTTACCCCAAACAACTGCTCATCAGGAAAGTGATCATTGATTTGCACTGCTTTCTTATTTTCAGTCTCCTCCACCTCAAGTCTAGAGAGATGATCAGCTACCACATTCTCGCTGCCCTTCTTGTCATGAATCTCCATGTCAAATTCTTGAAGCAACAGAATCCATCTAATCAGGCGGGGCTTGGCATCTTTCTTTGACATCAAGTATTTAATGGCAGAGTGATCAGTGTAGACAATCACCTTGTTACCAATCAGATATGGTCTGAATTTATCGCAAGCAAACACAATAGCTAGTAACTCTTTTTCTGTAGTGGCATAATTCAGCTGAGCATCATTTAGAGTCCGACTAGCATAGTAAATAGACCTGAATACCTTGTCAATCCGCTGTCCCAGAACTTCCCCCACTGCGTAATCACTGGCATCACACATCAACTCAAAAGGCAATTCCCAATTCGGAGCTATCACAATTGGAGCAGAAATCAGCTTTTCTTTCAAGAAATTGAACGCCCTCAAACATTCGTCATTAAAATCAAAGACAACTCCATTCATAAGCAGATTCGAGAGAGGCTTAGACACCTTTGAGAAATCTTTGATGAATCTTCGATAGAACCCAGCGTGACCAAGAAAACTTCTAACTCCTTTGACTGAAACTGGTGGAGGCAGCCTTTCAATGGTAGAAATTTTCGCTCTATCTACCTCAATTCCCTCACTTGAAATTTTATGGCCAAGAACAATCCCCTCTTTCACCATAAAATGGCATTTCTCCCAATTCAACACCAGATTAGCCATCTCACAACGACGCAGCACGTTCTCCAAATTACCCAAACAGAGGTCGAATGATGAGCCAAAAACAGAGAAATCATCCATGAAAATCTCAATACACCGGTCTACCATGTCTGAAAATATGGCCATCATGCACCTTTGAAATGTTGCAGGGGCATTGCATAGTCCAAATGGCATTCTCCTGAAAGCAAATGTGCCATAAAGACATGTGAAGGTTGTTTTCTCTTGATCCTCTGGTGCAATAGCGATCTGATGATACCCAGAATACCCATCTAAGAAACAGTAGTAGCTATGGCCTGCCAATCTGTCAAGCATCTGATCAAGAAAAGGCAAAGGAAAATGATCCTTCCTTGTTGCCTTATTGAGCTTGCGGTAGTCTATACAAATTCGCCACCCCGTTACAGTCCTTGTTGGAATGAGTTCATTGTTCTCATTTTTCACCACAGTCATTCCACCCTTCTTAGGTACCACTTGTACAGGGCTCACCCATGCACTATCAGAAATTGGGTAGATCACCCCAACATCCAACCATTTAAGAATATGCTCCAATACTACATCCTTCATGGCTGGATTGAGTCTTCTCTGAGCCTCTATGGATGGCTTGCTATTCTCCTCCAATAAGATTTTATGCATCACTGTCGCTGGGCTTATTCCTCTAATATCTTCCAAGGTCCACCCAATGGCCAATTTATGCTTCCTTAGAACCCTCAACAGTTTCTCCAATTCTACCTTTGACAAGTCAGCTGACACAATGACAGGTAAGGTTTCATTCTCTCCCAAATAAGCATATTGCAAGTGATCTGGGAGGACCTTTAATTCCAACGGTGGTGGCTGCTGAATGGAGGTTAGCGGTTTATCAGTCGCATCCGCTAATTCTTGGAACTTTTTCCAATATGGTAAGAAAGAGTTGATCCAGTTGACACATTCTCTGATCTCAGCATCCTCATCATCATCGTCCTCATCACCCAATAATACTGCCTCTAAGGCATCACTGCTCATCCTTCTCTTGGAGACTGCCTTTTCTATCATATCCAAACTAAAGCAACTATCACTAACCACTGGATACTTCATAGACTTGAAGACATTAAAGACCACCTCATCTCCTTGAACTCTCAGCTTAAGCTCTCCTTTGTGAACATCAATAAGAGCTTGGCCTGTGGCTAGAAATGGCCTACCAAGAATAATAGGGACATCTGTGTCCTCCTCCATGTCCAGAACAATAAAGTCAGTGGGAAATATGAACTTATCCACTTTCACAAGAACATCCTCAATAATACCTTGTGGATGTGTTAACGATCGGTCTGCGAGTTGTAAAGTGACAGTTGTTGGTTTTGCCTCCCCCAAACCAAGTCTTTTAAAAACAGATAAGGGCATCAGATTGATACTTGCCCCCAGATCACATAAGGCGTGCTTACATTCAAACTTGCCAATGGTGCAGGGTATGGTGAAACTCCCCGGATCTCTCAGCTTTTGGGGTAACTTCCTTTGTAAAATAGCGCTGCACTCTTCAGTGAGTGCTACAGTCTCATAGTCCTCCATTCTCCTTTTCTTTGACAGAATCTCCTTCATGAACTTAACATAACTGGGCATCTGCTCCAAGGCCTCCGCAAAAGGAATGTTTATGTGCAGCTTTTTAAACACCTCAAGAAACTTAGAAAACTGTTTATCAAGGGTAGTCTTTCTAAGCCTCTGAGGGTATGGAACTCTAACTGGCTGCTCAATAACAACTGGGAGAGTCTGTTCTGACTTCTGATGGTCTTCAGTAACCCTTTCTGAATCAGACTGTGCACCCATCTCTTTTTTCTGAACCACTGCCTGTGGAGGTCTAGGCTGCTCTGTTTGCTTCCCACTCCTTAGAGTAATTGCCTGAACTTGCTCCTTGGGGTTGACTTCAGTATTACTAGGCAAGTTTCCCTGGGGTCTGTTATTGAGCATATTGGCCAACTGCCCAACCTGTGTCTCAAGGTTTCGAATAGAGGATCTGGTCTCAGTCATAAATTGAGTCTGAGTGTTAGTAAGAGTCAACAGGGCAGCTTGCAGTTCATTAGGTCTCTTAGGTTGAGGCATTGAGTGTTGAGGCCTAGGCTGCATTGATGACGAAGCTTGATTCATAGGTGGCTGAGGCATGTTATTCTGAAACTGGCCCTGAAACTGAGGTTGTTGGCCTTGATTATTCTTCCATGAAAAATTTGGATGATTTCGCCACCCTGGATTGTAGTTGTTGGAGAATGGATTATTGAGTGGCCTCTGAAAATTTCCCACCGCCTGAACTTGGGCATGATCCATTGGGGTGTTATTATTAATACAGATAGGGCACTGATCAACAGAATGAGCACCACCACACATTTCACACCTCACTGCCATCTGAACCGCATTAGCAGATACACTACTCTGTTGCAACTGCTTGGTCAAAGAGGCTACTTGCGCTGTTAAAGCAGTGATTGCATGCAGCTCATGCACCCCAGCTACCTTTCTGACTCCTGATGATCTTTCCTCAGACCACTGATGGTTGTTTGTAGCCATATCCTCCAGCAGCTCATAAGCACCAGCTACGCTCTTGCTCATAAAAGTGCCACCTGCTGCAGCATCTATAATAGTTCTGGTTGTTGGACATAAACCATTGTAGAAATTCTGTACTAGCATCCACTGTTCAATGCCATGATGAGGACATCTTCTCAAGAGTTCCTTAAACCGTTCCCAAGCTTCATACAGTGACTCTCCGTCATTCTGGCAAAAGTTATTTATCTCTCCCCTCAATTTAGCTGCCTTTGACGGAGGGAAGAATTTGGATAAAAATTTCTGAGCTAGATCTTGCCAAGTGACAATGGAGTTTGGCTGCAGAGAGTTCAGCCAACTTTTAGCTCTGTCCCTTAGAGAAAATGGGAAGAGCCTAAGCTTGATTGCGTCATCACTCACCCCATTATATTTGAAGGTTCCACACAACTCCAGAAAGTTGGACAAATGGGTGTGAGGATCTTCAGAGGGCAACCCATTGAATTGCACAGAAGACTGCACCATTTGTAAAATAGCAGGCTTGATTTCGAAGTTGTTGGCCTCTACAGCTGGTGGGCGTATACTATTTTGTACTCCCGTCAGAGTGGGTAGTACATAATCTCTCAAGCTCCTCTCAGCGTTGGTCTGAGCCTGAACCCCTTGCACAACTCCTGGATTTAGACCATTCCTGCCATCCCCATCATTTTGTGCCATCTTCACAGAATTCTGGGCCTCTCTCTTATTCTTTCTGATTTGATTGCAGGACTTTTCAATCTCGGGATTCAAAGGAACTAGTGTGGTTTTTCCTTTTCTGCCACGCATATACCAAAATTCACCTGAGATAGAAAAATTTAGCAACTAAACAGATTAGAAGCAAATAAATTAAAATCAAATTAGAATAAAAATTAATTAGACTGATATTGATAATTATTTTCAGTCCCCGGCAATGGCGCCAAAAACTTGTTGCGATAATTTTGCTATGCAAGTGCACACAGTCGCAAACTCGTAATAAAATGGTAAAACCAAGTATCGTCCTCAAGGAATGAGTTATCAATTACCAGTCAATTAATTTCTTGTTCTATTTGATAAATTGAAATTCTTGTTTTTTGTAAAATACAGCAAAAGAACCAATAAAGTGTAGAAATAATAATCGACAATTAAATAGAATAATAACTAATAGTAAAACTTTTAATTTAATCACTGAGAAACAATTAGGATATTCAATCTCATCAACTATCCTTCCTATTATTCCCTAATGCAAAGTATGAATTCTTCTTATTTTTACCTAATTCAATTAACAAGTTGAAACAGCAGCCTATAATCATACTATGAATTATAAACTCAACCTAGGTGACAATTTCCTATATTTCTATGGTAAATTGAACCACAAAGGTAGCATTAAATTCCACAACTTAATAACAGTTACACAATTAATTCAGGTACTTTCGTTCTAAATTAGAATTATGTCCAATATAACCACAGCATAATTAAATCTCGCTTCTCAGATTTTGACTTAAAAACATATATATATGACTAAAGATGGCCAATCAATAATCAATCTATAAGAACAGGTTATAAGGAATTGAAGAAGATTGAAGAAGAGGAAATTAAAATTGCATTAGGTCATAACAGAAATTCAAGTGATTCAATTGAACATCCTAAACAGAAAATTAGTTCATAGTCATAGTGCTAATCACAACAGAAATTAAAGATAACATCAGGAAGAAAAGAAAAACATGTAAAAAATACTCTAAGCTTCAGCCTCCCAAAACCAGAACTCCTCCTTCGTCCATACGTACTTTTCTTCTCCTTTTCATCATTTAAAACCTAGGATCTTCAAATTTTAAAGAGGTGGGCCGCGACTCTACATACACTATGCCGCGGCCCGTATCACAATTTCTGGGCAGAAAATCCTCTGAATGCCGCGGCCCTCTGAAGCCATGCCGCGGCCCGCATCATTGCTTTCTGGGCAGGGTGCCCATCTATGACGCGGCCCGAAGACTTCCTGAAAAACAATGCTTCTGTTTCCCACCTAGCCGCGGCTCCACTTTGCTCATGCCGTGGCTCTTAAGGGAATTCCCAATTCTTCAAGTTTTCATCCCAAATTTTCACCAACACTTCCAAATTGTGTTAAAAACCATTCTTGATCGAAATATGATGGAAAACTCGGTTATTTCTTCCCTTTCTTTGGCATTTTCTTCCACATGCTCAATTCTTCCTGATATTCACAAAAACAACCAAACAAAGCATAAACCCGCGCTAAATGAAGGAAAAACAAAATAAAAGACTACTAAAAACATCACCAAAACATAATAAAAACTAGACTCAACAATAAGTTATCATAAATTTAACAAATAAATTTACTAACTTATTAATTCCTCATGACTCCACTAAAGACTCAGAATTGCACTCTTGAATTCATAGAACGCTCTATAAGCAATATAGATACGTTATTAGTTATCCATTGTTACAACCATAATTGTCACTCAATCTTTTATAGACTGTCTACAATGAGATGGGACTAAAAATATCGTTTTACCCCTCATTGTATTTTATCCTTAAAACACTTAGTTCCTTGTAAATGATATTTCAGTAAACTAATATTAATTACTGAAATGAGATCACAATCATTTAGCGCCTCGAACCAAATTTAAAGGAAACCGTCGTTTTACTTCTTCATCAGAAGCATTAGATCTTCATATCTATGATTAACACTCCCACTCAATTATACTACTGAGTTCCCAAGATGTAAGTATGGGCTAGTCCATAGGGTAAGCTGGTAAGGAAAAAGTCAAAGAACTCAAATAATACAATCAGTTAGAATACTAACCACTCAGAATTTAGATTTAATTGAGCTATGGTGAACTATATGATATGACTAGAATAGATAATAACAGTACAGTTACTTATCCTATCTATTGTCAATATCCGTCCAATCTGATGTAACAAATACATCCGATCTTATCTACTTTGCTAATGTTCTGGAAAGAACATAACACTGCAGTGTGTAAGTAGATCATATCGTAGATTGGCAAGTCAGTGTAAATCCTGTGCACTGACTAATCTTAGGATTAACTTATGTTTGAACATATAATCATATTTATATTCCACTGAGATTACGTCACTATAAATATGACGAGCTACATGCTCGGGATTTAATAGAAGTTTATATTAAACAAATAATCATGAAAAAAAAACATGTGAGAAAAGTGATTGACCAAGTCAAAAAATGATTTAAATTCTCTTATTGATAGTAAAATGAGATTTAAAAGAAATTGGGTTTTAATTAGGGCATAAATCCCCAACACGAACAGCGTCCCCGAAGTCCGAGGCACCTTGTACAGATGAACATGTCCTACCCGGAAGAGGACCAGGAAATGCTCCCTCAGGAAATAGAAGGTAGTTAGACTTAGGTTCTGCAGTTAGAGATCCCCCATGACATAACAATGTCCCAGGACCTAGCGACCAACGTAGACCTCCTCCACTTTATCTAGACAGTTTTGGGCGAAGAGAAGGTGATAGTGCGTACAACAGGTCTTGCACTCACTGGTCGCAATTTAAAGAAGGGCATGATTACAATGAAGGGAATTTTGAATACAACAGAAATTCGAGAAGAAGCTCTGGTCGACATGCTGAGCAAATATTCAGGCAAAAAGACTCTCGACCAATGAATAATCGACCAATAAGTCAGAACGCAGGGGGGCAGCCAAGGCAACCTAATGTCTTTGATCGACTAGGAGCATCAGAGCGATAATGAAGAGATGAATACCTAAGAAATATGTTGAACAACCGAAGGGAAATGTACAATAAGCATATCACTGCTGTGGCTACTCCTGCCCCTGCAATACCAACTGCTATCCAGGGCCAAATAGATGCTTTGAACCAGGCAGTGCTGCAGCTGGTCGGCAACAAAACTTCTCACATAGACTATGATAAAAGGAAAGGCACTTTTTTCATTAACAGGATTTCCGTGGATGAAATCCCTACTAAGTTCAAAATGTTAGTGTTGCCCAGCTATACTGTAAGAGAAGATCTTGTGTCTTACATAAACTAATTTGAGATACAAATGGATATTCAAAAGGTATCCAAAGATGCTCGGTGCAGGATTTTCCCTGCCACTCTATCAAATGCTACTCAGGAGTGGTATTTTAAATTTTCACTAGCCAGCATAACTTCATGGGAAGCGTTTGTCAAGGAAATTTACAGACAATTTTATGCTGGTCGCATACATCCAACAGAAGCAAATCAGTTGGTTGATATAAGGAAAAAGGAAGGAGAGCCTCTCAAAAAGTATATTCAGAGGTTCATGAGAGCTGTTGCTCATGCCAAAATAGTGGGAGATGAAGAGAAAATGATGGCCAATATTGCTGGGACACAACACCAATCCACACTATGGAGTAGTTTAAGAAAAATGGAGTCAAAACCACACAAGAGTTTTTGGACCGAGCAGACAAATATATTAAGTTAGACGAAGTTATCGCCAATGAAGGAAAGGCACAAACGCTGATCAAAACAAAAAAGAAGAGCCAACTATAGCTATTAGCATCTCTAGCAAGCCCAACAAAAATGAAGGAAAACGGGCAAGCACTGAGCTGTCCAAATTTGATAATAAGCGCCCTAAACAGAACAAGTATGAACCAAGATTCACCAATTATACTGCCCTGGTCGACAACTAAGTAGAGGTGTACCAGGCCAACCACACCACCATACCTTTTTGGCAACCAACCCTCATCAGGAAGGACATTTCAAAAAATGACACAACAAAGTTTTGTCTCTTCCATATTGACTATGGCCATGATACAAATGAGTACAACCAACTGAAAGATGAGATTGAGTTTATGATATGACAAGGAAATCTGAGGAAATATATACAAGCAGGGCGTAATCCCCAAAAAGGATCTAAATGGAGCAACACGCAGACACGTGTACGCCAACACTCGCCTCCTCTACAGCTAGCTCAGTTGTGGGCACTTTGCTCACTATTTGTGGTGGACTACACTTAACTGGTGATAGTGGTAAGGCAAGAGAGAGGTATGCCAGAACCATATGTCATGAGCAAGATGTTGAAATGTTAACTGTCGAGGAGAAAACTCCCCAAAATGCTCGAGTAGGGGAGGATTGTATAACTTTCTCAGAGCTTGATAGACAACATTTTCAGTTCCCCCACATGATCCCCTAATTGTGGATGTCCAAATCGCCAACATGATGGTGAAGAGAGTGTTGGTGGACTCAAGAAGCTTAGTAAATATACTTTACAAATTGTCTTTAGAAAGAATGAAGTTACCAGTACAAGATTTAGAACCATGCAACCAAACCATCTATGGTTTCTCTGGTGAAGGACTCACACCAACAGGATCGATCAGACTCTCGGTCACAGTAGGAACTACTCCTGCAAATAGAATATTACTCACTACTTTTATAGTAGTTGATTGCCCTTTCGTATATAATACTGTGATTGGATGACCCATCTTGGTAGAGCTACGAAGAATGACTTCAATGTGGCATCTAGCAATGAAATTCCCAACAGATGTAGGAATTGGTTGTGTATTCGGAAATCAAAGGGAGGCAAGGGAATGATATAAATCCTCCATTACAAAGGCAAACAACTATAGAGAGGGGAATGGGATTATTCCTCGAGCAACTCTAGCGTACCAAAGAAAAGGTTACAAGGAATTGGCGAACCAAATGCTCAATTCGGTGAACAAGTCACCAAATAGGGTGTTGCCCAAAGTGAGGACAGAGACATAGATCCTCGCTTTGGGGATTGTGAGGAGGAAGTTGGACCTGTGTAGGATCTAGAGGAGATCCAATTAGAAGAGGAACAACCGACTAGAGTTGTGAATGTCAGTAAAAGCTTAGAAACAACGATAAAATAGAACTGGTGGAGTATTTGAGAGAGAATCAAGAAGTATTTTCCTAGTTGCACAAAAACATGGTGGGAATTGATTAAGAAGTTATTAGTCATGTCCTGAACATAAAAAAAAATCACCCACCAGTCCAACAAAAAAGAAGGCTACTCGACAAAGACAGGTCCAATGCCCCAAAAGAAGAAGTCGAGAAGCTTAAGGAAAACAGATTCATCAGGGTGGAATTTTATCCATTATGGGTCTCCAATCCTGTATTAGCCCCAAAGCCAAGTGGTAAATGTAGGACTTGCGTGGATTTTACAGACCTCAATAAAGCTTGCCCGAAAGATTGTTTTCCAATGCTAAGGATCGACCAGGTGGTCGATGCTACACGAGGGCATGAAATATTATTGTTTATGGATGCATAATCTGGCTATAATCAAATAACTATGCACCCACCTGACGGGGAACGCACCGGATTTCGAACAGATATAGGGCTATACTACTACAGAGTATTTCCTTTTGGTTTGAATAACGTTGGTGTGACTTACCAACGACTAGTGAATATCAACTGGTCGTTAATCAAATCCAAGGAAAATATCAGGCCAGGGGTTTCAAGATGGTCACATATCTGAACAAGGAAAAATATTTGTTTGCCCAATTTAATAAATACACTTTGCAACAATTACCACAAGACTAGAATTCCAACGTTGATGCATTGGCAAAGTTAGCAAGCTCAAAAGATGCCGATACACTAAACATAGTACCAGTCGAACATTTATCAACCCTTACCATACAAGTAGATGACTCTGCCCTGATCATACATGCGACTGATACATGGAGGATTCCCATCATCCAATACCTCAATCAGGGAATATTGCCAACAAAAAGGAATGAATCGAAGAAACTATAGAGACAGTCTGCTCGATTTATTCTAGTGGATGGAATTTTGTATCGACGAGGATATTCTATGCCCTTACTACGATGTATCCCCAAAGAAAAAGGTATGGAACTATTATGAGAAGTACATGAAGGGTTATGCGGGGACTATGTTGGGGGGTAGAGCTTATCAAAGAAGATTCTACAACAAGGGTACTTCGGGCCTACGATGAATGAGGATGCTACATAATTTGTGAAGAAATGCGACAAGTGCCAACAATTTTCCAAGACACTGTGAGCAGCCCCAATCGAGCTGAAACAGATTCAAAGCCCTTGGCCATTTGCAGTATGGGGAATAGACTTGATCAGATCATTGCCAACAAGAAAGGGGGGGGGGGGGGGTGTAAAATACGCAGTAGTAGATGTCGACAACTTCACCAAATGGGTAGAAGCTCAACCGCTGGCAACAATCATGACCAAAAAAGTTCTAGATTTCGTCATAAAAAATATAGTGTGACAATGTGGATTGCAAAAGAAGATAGTATTAGAAAATGGAACACAATTTGAAAATGACCTATTCACTGATTTCTGCGAACGACATGGCATATATAAAAGCTTCTCATTTGTAGCCCATCCACAAGAAAATGGACAAGTCGAAGTTGTGCATAAAATAATAAAGGGCACCCTGAAGAAAAGAATCGAACAAGTAAAGGGAGATTTGCCAGATGAATTACCCAAAGTTCTTTGGAGGTATAGAACAACACACCGAACAGCAACGGGTCATACACCATTTTCTCTAGCATATGGGTATGAAGTCCAGTTGAGTTAGATCCACCCTCACATCGAAGGCTAACATACAACCAGAATACTAATCATCAGTTGTTGATGGAGTCATTCGACTTGATACAAGAACGAAGAGAAAATGGTTAGCTATGAGTAGTAGCTCATCAACAAAAGGTCGCTCGATATTTTAACTCTAAAGTACGTGAGAGGAAGTTTTCTTAGGAGACTTGGTACTTAGAAGAGTTTTCCTCAATACTCGCAACCAGGATGCTAGAGTCCAACGTCCATATCAAATTGAAGTAATTCTTCAACTGGGAACGTATAAACTTGCTTGCTTAAATGAGGATCTTGTTCCACACTATTGGAATGGAGAACAGTTATGCAAGTATTATCAATGAACATTTCATTTTAAAGAATGGATTGTACTTATTAGTTTTACTTTTACAAGTTTTTGAACAAGGGTTGGTCAATAGTTTGGCTGGTCGCATATAAGTGTAAGATCGTTTGATCACTCGTATAGACACAAGTTTTTTGTCCATTTCTTACGAGAAATAAAAGGAATTGTATGCAGTCAGTTATTCTTGGAAATTATTGTATTTTCTCATTACGTGAGTTCTTTAGCTATATTTTCATAGTTATTTATAATACGCTAGTAGTAATGTTCGAACAGGTATTGGTCTATGGCAAGTGACTGAGCAGCTTAAGCTACTTGATTAGTGCTCAAAAATATCATTTTATTAGTCTTAAAGTTTAAAATTAATTAAGTTTTAATTAATATTTTCATGGATTTATTGTTATATATTTTATATTTGAAAATATTAATTTTAATTTAATATGGGTTCAATTTTCAGGAAATAAAATGTATTTTGACACAAATAAAAAAAAGAAGAAAGAAAGAATTATAAATGAAGAAATGATGAAAAAGTCACATTTTTGAAGGTGAACTAGGCCCAAACCAAGTCCAAATAGCCCAAGTGTGGGCCTCTGATTTGGCAAGCCGAGCCGCCTGACGCGCACCTTTTTGCCTGACATGCGTCCCCAAAGTTTGCTAGCAGCCGAACTGAGTTGCCGGAGCAGAGCCGAGCCACCTGTGCCTGTAACCACTTTCCACACCTAACGCACTCCACTGACGAGAAACTCCAGAGACGCCACACATCCCAATCGTCTGGCGGCTACCCCCCACGCTCCAATAATACACCTGCCACGCCTCCCTACCGAGCCAACCAAGAGAAGCTACCTGTCCCACGCGCCTACTGTTGATGCCACTCCTCTGCTGAGCCAACAAGCGCATGCCACGTCATCCAGCTGTCCCCCACGGCCCAACACCACTTGCCCCACTTCCATAAATTTTTGTAGCCACTTTCCCACTATTTTGTACACGATTTTACACATTTTGGGTCCTATTTCCACTACAAATAGAGAGCCAAACGGAGGGAAAAAATCATTAGATTGTGGAATTAAATGTGGAGAGTATAGTTAGAGAGAAAAACATTTTTTGTTCTCATTTTTTTTTTTACATTTCTTTGAGTGAAAACAATGCCTATTTTAGGTTCAATTCCCTTGTGGAAAGGCTAGAGTGAAGTTCATGTTTCACATTATATTTTTAATATATTGATTCTTTATTTTGTTCTTCCTTTCAATATATTTGTTACAATTAAATTTATTTTCTTCTAACTTTTATTTTGAATTTATTAGTGTCTTTTACATAAGTCCAGTCTTGCTCTTCTTATGTAATTTAGGCTCATGATTTAATTAAAGATATTTATTATATTATATGCTTTTTATTGCATTCTGCCATTGGTATTTTGTCCCTCTAAGGTATATAATATGATAGGTTTTTAAAATTAGAAGTTAATATAATTTAATTAAGAACATATTTTAAGGTGAGCTTTATTATATATATTTTCCAACTATAATTAATGGTGTAGAATTATAGTTGAGTAGAATGAATCAATTTTATTAATATATATATATATGTTTGCATGAATGAAACTTATGCCTTTCATATTTTCTTTATGATACTAATTCCTCAATTTTGTTTATTTAGTGTTTTAAAAAATATATTCTTTTTCAAAGTTACATTATTTCAAAGTTTATTATTTCTAATTTACTAATCTTTCTTTTTACTTGTATTTTACCTCTCTGTGGATACGACATAGCCCGATTACTACTGCAACCGCTCAGGAGTTTATTGGGTGATATAAATTTTTGGCGCCGTTGCCGGGGAGGTAATTCTACAATTAAAGGTTTGCATAGTAAATTAATTTTTTTTATCTAAAAGAAAAAAGTAGTATCATTATTTTTAAATTTCTCTTTTATTTTATTTTCCCTTAGTAGTTTTTATTTTTAGTTTTTTTTATTTATTTTTTTGTTATTGTTTTATTTTACTTATAGGTTTATAATTTTTTTTCTTGATTTAGGTTTTTTTCGAAAAAAAGCATAAAATTTTAAATCATAAAATTTTAAAGCATAAAAAAAAAACAAAGTATTGGGAACATTTGTGCAATTTTGGAAATCAGTAAAAACTAAACTTGTTCTGTTTTAGAAAAATTGGTTTTTAAATAAGGTCTGTGTTAGAGTTACCCTCCAACCTTTTCTAAGAACCTCGGGAAGTTCTAGAAAAGCTCTTGGGCATAAAGTGGTACCTTGACAACCTTCCCAATTGGCCTGGGAACATTTTTGGTGTATACTTATTACACTATTACACACTTGCGCTTATAATACTTACAAAATAAAAAAAAATGTAATAATAACAAAAATTTATGCCACGAAATAAAGACGCACTAGGGAGATTCTCAAGACAACAAGTAGAAGCTTTAGAAAACTCTCCTAGTTCGTCATTTTCTTCCATTCGTTCAAATTCACCTGATTCACCGAGACTTCCTAAACCACCCACGATGGCTCATCAAGATGAAGTCCAACCACGAATGCTACAGGATTATTTACATCCTACGCGTACAGCCACACCTTCATGCACAATGTGTCCCAACAATATGTCAAATTTTGATTTCAAACTCGGCATGATTAACCTCTTACCAACCTTCCATGGGTTGGAAAATGAGAGTCCGTACGTGCATATACAGGAATTTGAAGAGGTGGTGGCTACATTCAACAACCGAGCTGATGTCACCAACATTGTGAGATTGAAATTTTTTCCTTTCTCTCTCAAAGACAAAGCAAAAAGATGGTTGTATTCCTTAAGGCCTAGATCTATCGGAACATGGGACGAAATGACAAAAGCATTCTTTGCCAAATATTTTTTGCCCCACAAGACTAGCAGCCTTAAGAGGAAAATCTCTACCTTCATCCAGAAAGAGCATGAAACTTTCCATCAGATCTAGGAGAGGTTTAGAGATTTAATAAATCAATGCCCACATCATGGATACGAAAGCTGGCGTCTGATCAGCTATTTCTATGACAGTCTCACAATCGGACAAAGACAATTCGTACAAATGATGTGCAATGGCGAATTCCTTCAAAAAGATCCCAATGAAGCTTTCGAGTTCCTTGAAGATCTCGCTTAAAAGTCATACACATGGAATGGACCGAGTCCTATGCACAAGCCACGATCAACTGGAATCTACCAATTAAGGGAAGATGACAATGTCAAAAGCCAAATTGAATCATTGAGACAACAATTCAAGGTTTTCAAATCTCAATAAGGTAGAGGAATCCACATGGCTGCAAAGGTAGAGACACGAGATCAATGCTTCATCTGTGGAGGGGCTGAACATCAAACGCAAGAGGGCCCAACTCTTGGTGAGTTAAGAGGAGAAAATGAGGAACAATTCAATGCTTCAGGGGATTACAAGAAGCCTTATAACCCTTTCTCAAACACTTACAATCCCAGTTGGCGCAACCATCCAAATTTCAGCTGGAAGGATTCAAACCAAGCATTTGGGAGCCAATGGAGGCCTGAGCAGCAACAATCGTCAAAAGCATACATTGCTCCTCAAAATAACATGCAGTTAAGTAATTCTCTTGAGAATACTTTGCAAATGCTTGCGCAAACACAAATAGCCTCAACTCAAGAGCTCAAATCTTGTTTCACACAAATAGTAGAGGAAATGAAAGACAGAAAAATCCAAATGACAAAGCTAAACTCTACTTTGGAAATTCAAGAACATGGTAGACTTCCTTCTCAACCTCTAATCCATCAAAAAGGGCAACACATGGCACAAACCTCCTCCTCTCCAGATACAAATTTCAAAGAGGTTAATGCTATCTCTACTCGAAGTGGTCAAAGTATGGTTTCACCATTAACTAAGACAACGAGTATGTCAATACCCTCTCCAGATGATGATATGCCAATAAGCATTCTAGTAAAGGCACCCTTTCCTCAAGCTTTGAAATCCACTTGAAAGGTACTGGAAAATCAAGGTGAAATCCTAGACCTTTTAACGCAAGTGAAGATCAATTTGCCATTGTTGCATGTGATCAAACAAGTGCCAGATTATGCCAAGGTTATCAAGGATTTGCGCCGTTAAAAGAAAGCATCATTTCAAGAAAACTGCATTCTTGGCAGAACAAGCTAGCGCGGTAATTGACTGAAAGACACCACCTAAGTACAAAGATCTTGGTTGTCCTACCATCTCATGCCAAATTGGGGAACAGGAATACGGTCAAGCCTTTCTAGACTTAGGAGTACGTGCAAATCTCATGCCATATTCAATATACTTGCAATTAGGTCTAGGAGAACTCAAGCCCACATCTGTGGTGCTACAATTGGCTGATCGATTAGTTAAGAAACCTCGGGGAATAGTAGAAGATGTTCTGATTCAAATTTTAAAATTCTATTATCTTGTGGATTTTCTCATCTTGGACACTCAATCTGAAGTGAGTATAGAGTCCAAAAATCCCATCATTCTCGGTATACATTTCTTGCAAAAGAAAATGCACTTATTAACTGTAGGGATGGTCTCATGAAAATCTCTTTCGGGAACATGACTGTAGAAGTGAATGTTTTCCACATTGGCAAACAACCACCTGATAACGATGAGTGTTTCCAATTATATCTAATCGATACACTTATTTCGGAAGAGGTCGAAGCAAAATACACATCTAATCATTTTAATCACCTCTTCCAAATTTTAGAAAGTTCTGAGCCCGATGAGTCTAAAATAAACCCTGAAATCTTCAAACACTCACAGGCTAGAAGAACCATGTTTTGGATTCCAATATTTGAGGAACTCCCTCATGATCGAGAAACACCAAAACCCTCCATTGAAAAAGCTCCTCAGATAAAGTTGGCCCAATTTCCCAAGGGTCTTAAGGATGTTTTCTTGGGAGCTGACAACACTTTTCCTATCATAATATTTTCCAAGATCAATGTCACACAAGAATGCCAACTCATCAATGTGTTGCAAGAACAAAGAGATGCATTAGGATGGATGATAGCTGACATCAAAGGTATTAGTCCTTTAATTTTCTCCCATCACATTCAATTGGAAGACGGGGCTATACCACGTCGTGACCCTCAAAGAAGATTGAACCCAACGATGAAGGAAGTAGTTAAGACTGAAGTCTTGAAACTTCTTGACTTTGGAATAATCTATCCTATTGCTAACAGTAAATGGGTTAGCCCAACTCAGGTTTTCCCAAGAAATCAGGGGTAACAGTGGTACAAAATGAAAAAGGGGAACTTGTGCCTACCAAGGTCACAACTGGGTGGCACATGTGCATTGATTATAGAAAATTAAATGCAGCCACCCACAAAGACCATTTTCCTCTTCGATTCATCAATCAAATATTGGAACATGTGGTGGGTCATCCTTTCTATAGTTTTCTCGATGGTTATTGAGTGTAAACCAAATTGAGATTGCTTTAGAAGATCAGGATAAGACCACATTCACTTGTCCTTTCTGTACTTTTTCCTTCGGTGTATTCCATTTGGCCTGTGCAATGCTCTAGCCACTTTCAAACAATGGATGATGAGCATATTTAGTGATATGATCGAGAAATGTATGGATATATTCATGGATGATTTGACAGTCATTGGAGATTCCTTTGAATCAAGCCTTCTGAATTTAGAGTCTGTGCTTAAACGTTGCAAAGAGAAAGGCTTGGTACTCAACTGGGAAAAGTGTCATTTCATGGTGCCATCAGGCATAGTCTTGGGGGATGTCGTGTCGGAACGAGGAATTGAGGTTGATCAATCAAAGATTGAACTCATATCAAAGCTGCCCACCCCCAAGAGTGTTAAAGACATTCGATCTTTTCTTGGGCATGCATGATTCTATAGGAGGTTCATACAAAATTTGTCGACAATTGCTCACCCTTTGTCAAACCTCCTAGAAAAAGATGTCGTGTTCAGTTGGACATCTGAGTGTGAGGAATCTTTCCGAACGCTCATTGCAAAACTCACTTCCGCGCCAATCATTCAGCCACCAGATTGGAACTTACCATTCGAAGTCATGTGTGATGCTAACAATTATGCTATAGGGGCCATCTTAGGTCAAAGAAGGGAAGGGAAGCCCTTCAATTTCTATTACGCAAGTAGAACTCTTAACAGTGCTCAGATGAACTATTCTACTACTGAAAAATAGTTACTTGCTGTAGTATTTGCACTTGACAAGTTTCGTTCCTACCTGATTGGTTCACCTATCATAGTGTTTACCGACCATTCTGCCTTAAAATACCTATTTTCCAAAAAGGATGCTAGGGCGCGTCTAATTAGGTGGATCCTTCTGTTACAGGATTTTGATCTGACCATAAAGGACAAGAAAGGAGTTGAAAACGTGGTAGTGGACCACTTATCTCATCTTGAATTTTCTGATTCCGCTGATGGCCCAACCATTCGAGATCACTTCCCTGATGAACATCTCTTCGTAGTCACTAAGTTTCCATGGTACGCTCATATTGTTAATTACTTAGTGACTGGAGAACTTCCAACTGCATGGAGTGCACAAGATAAACGTAAATTTTTGGTCGAGGTTCGTAACTTCTATTGGGATGATCCATATCTTTTCAAGTATTTCCCTGACCAAATTATGAGATGTTGCATTCCAGATGATGAAATTTTTACTGTCCTGAACTTTTGTCATAATGAAGCTTGTGGTGGTCATTTTTCCATGAAAAAGACTACTGCAAAAATCTTACAGTGTGGTCTTTATTGGCCCACTTTTTTGAAAGACACTAACAATTTATGTCGATCATGTGAAAGGTGTTAGAAATTAGGTGCTCTATCCTGGCGACATATGATGCCATTAAACCCAATTCTTGTAATATAAATATTCGATTGTTGGGGGATAGACTTTATGGGAAAATTTCCACCTTCTTCTAGCTACCTTTACATTCTCCTCGCCATAGACTATGTCTCAAAATGGGTGGAAGCTATGCCTTGTCGAAATAATGATAACACAACTGTTGTGAAATTCTTAAAGGAAAATGTGTTATTTAGGTTTGGCACACCACGAGCTATCATAAGTGATCAAGGCACCCATTTTTGCAACTATTCTTTCGAGACCTTAATGCAAAAATATGGTGTAATTCATTAGGTTTTATTGCCTTATCACCCACAGAAAAATGGCCAAGCTGAGTTAGCCAACTGAGAAATTAAGCAAATCTTAGAAAAGACGGTTAATCCTGATCGTAAAGATTGGTCCTCACGACTTCTCGATGCTCTCTGGGCATACCGCATTGCTTACAAAACTCAGCTTGGTATGTTTCCTTATAGGCTAGTCTATGGTAAAGCCAACCACCTTCCTATTGAGCTGGAACACAAAGCTTATTGGGCAGTTTAAAGCCTAAATTTTGATCTTAAGGAGGCAAGAGTCAATCGTAAGCTTCAGTTGTCAGAAATTGAGGAGTTAAGGAACGATGCTTATGACAACTCTAGGATCTGCAAGGCTAAAATGAAAGTGGCCCATGACAGGCAGATCCTAAGAAAAGAATTTGAGCCAAACCAACGTGTGCATCTTTATGACTCTTGTTTGCATATCCACCCTCGCAAGATGAGATCAAGGTGGACTGGCCCATATGTTGTGAAAACCATCTTTCCCAATGGTGCTATTGAGGTCACAGACCCAACTGATGGGAGAGAATTCAAAGTAAATGGCCAATGACTAAAACACTGCATAGAGAGGGTGACCCAGCCTGAATAAGTCACTCTCGTGGACTCGGTTTGTTATCCCAAAAAATTGGAGATTGATGATGTGGCAATAGAGGTGACAAGTGGCAGTGCATGGTCTGTAAATGGCACATTAATAGTCAATAAATATATTGGCTCCTCAGAGTTGTGATAAAGTGATCTGGCCTAAGAGTGACCCGATAGACCAATGAAGAATTTTGACTGGCCAGTCAAGTGTCATGACCGACCAGGCATGACCTTGTCTGCCCAGTCATGACCATGCCCGACCAGTCATGACCATGTCCGACCAGTAATGACCATGTCCGACCAGTCATGACCTGTCTGCCCAGCCAAGTGCATGTCTGCCCAGTCAAGTGCATGTATGCCCAGTCAAGTGCATGTCTGCCCAGCCAAGTGCATGTCTGACCAGTCATGACCTGTCTGCCCAGCCAAGTGCATCTCTGCCCAGCCAAGTGCATGTTTGCCCAGTTAAGTGCATGTCTGCCCAGTGAAGATTTGGCCGACCAGACTGAATGTTATATGGATTGACTAGATAGAGCAGGACTATGTCAAGATTCCCTGAAACGACTTCAACAAGAATCGGTCTTGGCATACGCGGGAATCTCTCAATTTATCCCACGAATTTAGTGTATTGTTATATTTTGAATATTATTGTAATTTTAATATAATGAGAATAATAAAATATCCCGATTATGGGGATATCATCTGTATGATCCTAAGCCTATAAATACAAGGCTTATGGCATCATAAAGGGGACTTTTGGGACTTTTGATTCGAATTCAAATTTTCTAGAGAGAGAGTACTTGTATCTTGAGAGAATTCTTGTATTCTTGTAATCTGCACTGAAGAAACTCAATTGACTCAGGTTCATCTGATCTTGAGTGCAGATCTATAATCACAACTCTAAGTGGATTAGGCTATTACCATCACATTGGGGTTGAACCACTATAAAAATCGTCTGTGTCGTTTATTTTCTCTTGAAGGTTTTATCGTTTTTTACGTCCACACGTCGTTGGCCAAAAACGTGGTCAACATTTTGGTGCTTTCATTGAGAGCCTGAAGAGAAAGATAGATGGTCCCTGAAGTATTATGGCGCCTAAGAACACCAATGCGACGTCCAAGAAGACAGGCTCCTCTAAAGAGCCTGCCAGATCTGAAGGTCCTAGCCTTCAAGACCATGAGACTGAGCCTAGAGTCGTGCTCGAGAATGTGACTCGAGAAGTTGAAGAACTCCAGGAAGCCATGGGGGCCTTCCAGGAGGAGATGACACAATTCCACGCCAGGCAGGAGGCGTTCGCTGAAGAGATGGCCAGGCAGAGAGCCGCGTTAGAGCAGCAAAGAAGCGATATGGAGGCCAGAAGCGAAGAGCTCTGACAACAACAGGAGGAGGTCAACCGGAGACATCGTGAAGTAGTACTTGCTCTAGAAGCGGCTACCCAATTGGCCCAAGCTGCAGCAGAAGTAGCCACCTAGGGAGCAAGAAATAATGATGCTGGTCGGAGGACCACTGACAGAGCCAATTCTTGAGGACCGAGCAGAAGCAGGAGTAACCCCCTTGGTCGGGAAGATGATGGGGACCGATCCAGGACTGCCTCGATGCAAAGGGAGCACTCTAGAACCCCCTCCAGGAGCCACCGATCAGAGACTTCTAGATCAGGAAGTCACCAGTCAGGCAGTAAAAAGACTCAACCCAGGCAGGATCAGACTAAGACTCCTCGAGAGAAGAGGACTTCACAATTCAAAGATGGGCATGTTCGTGATGAGGCTGATAGTCATCACACTGACCAGTCAAAGGAAAAGGAGGGAAATGACTAACAAGGAGGAAAAGACTGCCCAGGGCGTACCGAAAGGCCTCCACTGCACCCCGACCAGCAGCATAGTGGGAGAGCGCTAGTCCCGCGTAGTAAGCCCTCTGGGAAATCAAAGAGTACGGTGGTCGATCGAGCAGGAGAGCATGCTTCCCAAAAGGATCTAAGGGATGTTATCACCAACAAGAGGAGGACCGTCTCGGTCGAAAGGCAAAATCTGGACCGCCCTGCCAGTCAAGTAGAAATACTTGATGATGGCGCGCCAGATGGTAATGCCCAACCAAGCGATCAAGACCTTGGAACCTCATCAGTTGCACCAGCCATCCAAGCCAGCTTGACATGCTAACAGCTGCAGTGCAAAGTTTGTCAAAACGACCTTCAGAGATAGATGCGATAGACCACCAGAGTGGCAGCCCATTTTGTGCCAGGATTAGAGCAGCTCAGCCAATGGCAAAATATAAAGCACTGGTTTTGCCAGTATATACAGAAAAGGCAGATCCCATCAGACATATTGGGAAGTTTGAGGACCAGATGGAATTGCTAGGAGTAAGTGACGATTATCGGTGTAGAGTTTTCCCGACTACATTATCGGATACTGCCCAGGAATGGTATTGGAAGTTTAAGCCGAACTCCATTACCTCTTAGGAAGCATTCAGGAAGGAGTTTTATAGACAATTCAACACTGCCCAGACTCCACCAGTTTATGCCAACCACTTGGTAGATATCAAACAAGGAAAAGATGAGTCTCTAAAGAACTATATACAGAGATTCATGAGAGAAGCCAATAGAGAAACTGCTGTAGGAGACGAGGGGAAGATGGTTGCCATATCTGCTGGGATAACTTATCGGAGCCCTTTGTGGGACAGTATACATAGAAATCCAATTTCAACACTTCAACAATTTCTTGACCGGGCGGACAAGTATATGAAATTGGATGATGCAATAGAGAAAGAGGAGAATGGCATAAATAATCCGGGCGGATAAATTGACTCTGGTGGAAGGAAACGTGGAAATAACGGGTCTGACCACCATGAGGAAAAGAAAGCTAAGTTGAATTCAAGTTAAAAGCCAACCAAGTATGAGCCTCAATTCACTAACTACACCACTCTCTCGACTAGCCGAGCGGAAATATATCTTGCTAGTCATGAAGAGGTTCCCTACAAGAAACCTCCACCCATCAGGAAAGAGATGAGGAAGAGAGACATGAATAAGTTTTGTCATTTCCATGGAGATTATGGTCACGACATGAATGAATTCAATCACCTCAAGGACAAGATAGAATTTCTTCTCCGGTCGGGCAAGTTGAGGAAGTATCGGGCAGAGGCACCCCAAGGAGAAGGAGGTAGCAACAATCCTAGTTTCAAGCGACAAAGATCTCCACCCTTGCAGCCCGAACCTGTGGACTTTACCTTAGACACTATATGTGGAGGTCCACACTTGGCTGAGGAAAGCAACGAAGCAAAGGAGAGGTATGCTGAGCGGGAGTGCTAGGATCAGAAACCACTGGAGTGGTGAGCATCAGGGGATATATTATTTTTAAATACCGCTTTCAGAGTGGTTGCTTGATTTCAAGTTGTTTGACTTGTTATTTAAGTTTGGTTTATGAGCTGGTTATTTGCTAACAAGTCATTTTATTTTTGAACAATTTTGGTTGTTTAAGACTCGTTATTAGACATGTTTTGTCCATTTTAATTTACGAGTAATAAAAGAGACTACGCGCAGCGTGGTCGATTCTTGCTACAAATATGCATGTGTGTTAGTTATCCGAGCAGTGTTCAACTGGTCGGTAAAATTGGACAGTGTTCAACTGGTCGATACATTCAAGCAGTGTTCAACTGCTCGAATATTTTCAATATATTCTATGTGTTTCACGAGCAATTAACTGCTCGAACAGATTCGGTCAAGTAGAAAGTGACTAAGGATCTTTCAACCCTCGATCACCTAGGGGGCACATGGGGTAAACTGGTATATAATTTAACATAGGCAATAAGAGCATGAGTTAATATATCTATTTTTAGGCTGACTTGTAAATTTTCGAAGTCCAAAAAGGCCATTAAGCTAACTTGTTTGACAAAGCTTAAGCAACTTGGATTTTTTTTAAATTTCAAGTTAGGAGAAGATATTCGTGTGACAATAAACATTATGCTCATAAAATGTTAGAGCAATAAGAGTGTGAAAAAGTATACTTAGTATGGACTTATGAACTGTCTGGAATATCTAAGTTAGAAAACTAAGTACTCATGCGAAAATATAAGGCATACATCAGAGTGACTTTACTATTCACAAAAAACTTATAACTTTTTAAGTCTAAAAAGACTTAGAATGTTTTAAGTTAACAAAGAAAAGTAAAGTATAAATGCCAACAGCTCGGTTGTATGAGAAAAATATCAAAGCTGCTAAGCAACAATTGTCTTCACAACAAAAAAGAGTAAACTACTGGCAAGGTACAAAGTCTAGCTGATCAGGTGCAACATTTTCCTGGTCGGGAGGGATACAACTTCCCTGGTCAGCTGAGCATGTATCACTGGTCGAGTAGGAAACTCTATTATTGAGCATGACTAACAACGAAGAGTCGCTGCTTGGAGGAGTATCACTCGATTGTGGGACGGACGTATCAGAATTCGTGTGGTTGTCACCTCCCCCATAGTCAAAGCGATTCATCTACAAAAAATAAAAATGGGGAGGTGAGTAACCATACTGATAAAGTTCAACAAGAGCAAAATTTATTTTTCTACTTAGAAAAATTTTATCCAAGTAGTGGAAATTTAGCAAGCATGGAGAAAAAATAAATTTTGTGCCTAAAGTGCCTAAAAAGTGCTTAATGTCCCTAGGGTGAGCATGAATTAAAAGTTTTGGACATAGAGAAATCTTTGGTCCAAGTGGCGTGCCAAGAGCCTAGGGCATGCCATGCTTGGTCCGAGGAGCCAAGAGATGTCAAGAGGCTGTGGTGTCCGAGCGGACACCTTGGTCTGAGCGGGTGCGTGTGTGCGTGCCTACGAACTTGGAGGAGCTACGTCCGTAGAGCTGTCCGAGGAGTTGGGAGGTGCATCCGAGCGGATGTTGGGGTGTCTGAGTAGCCGTGCCAGTCTGAGGAGCTGTGCTTGGGTGCCATCCGAGCAGCTGCTGCACTTCCATCCGAAGAGCCATTCAAGCTACAGCCGCACTTCCATCCGAGGAGCCATTACATCCGAGGGCTTCGAGGGGCCTAGTCTGAGCAATAACTAAGCTCGGATGCTTGCTTCTCAGAGTAGACAGAAGAGCTATGTAGATCCCAAACGCAGGGACGTGGAATTCCAGGTAAGAGACTATGTCTTCCTTAGAGTCTCGCCATGGAAAGGGGTGAGAAGGTTTAGGAAGAAAGGCAAGCTGAGTCCCAGGTTTGTAGGTCCATTTGAGATCCTGGAGAGGATTGGTCAAGTGGCTTACAGGCTAGCTTTGCCTCCGGCATTGTCGGCCGTGCATAATGTGTTCCATGTATCCGCTCTTCGGAGGTATGTATCTGATGAGAGTCATGTTTTGAGTTATGAAGATCTGGAGCTTGAACCAGATCTCTCCTTTGAGGAGCAGCCTGTTCAGATACTTGATCAGAAGGATAAAGTCCGCAGGAACAAGACAATACCCTTGGTTAAGGTGTTGTGGAGGAACAGCAAGGTCGAGGAGGCGACCTGGGAGCTGGAGTCTGATATGCGGAGTCAGTATCCCGAGCTGTTCAGGTAAATTTAGAGGACGAAATTTCTGTAAGGAGGGGATAGTTGTAATGCCCCGGATTCCCTAATGTGGTTTAATGGCCGGCTTAGTAGGCCGGGAGGGCCATAATTGTTTAATTATGCCAATAAATGTGTTTATGCATGTTTATGAGAATTATATTATAATATAATGTTAATTGTATGCATGTCGATGATATGTGTTGAGACCACATTATGATGTGGGTTTGTTCGAGCTATTCGACATGAGACGATCGTAGATTATTGACTAGCGGTTTAGTCACAACAGGTTTAAGTGCCGGGACTTGGGTTGAGTCTCGGGGTGATTTTAATGATTAGAGTGTTACCAGAAGATAAAGGGTAACAGGATGTGAATTATTGGTATTTGAGAATATTGAGAATAGCAGGAATTAGAGAGCATTAATTATGATTAACGAGATAGGAGGGAAGTACCAAAAATGCCCTTGGGAGTCCTTAGAAACCATTAATTTACCTAGGGGTAAAATGGACATTTCACCCCTAGGATAGATATAACCTTTGATAGCTGAAGAAAGTGGTGGAAAAACAGAGTATGCAAAAGAGTTCTCCCATACCTTCTTCTCTTCACTTTTCTTTGTGGTTTTTGAACCAACTTTGAGGATTCTAGCTTGGGAAGCAAGCCTTGGAAGTTTGGGAGTGTGTTCCACCATTGAAGAGCTTCATAAGCCAAACTTTGGGTAAGTTTCTAACCATGGTTTTCTCTGGTTTGCTCTGTTCTGGTTTTATTTTGCAGCTGAGTTTTCTGGGTGAATTCATGGTTTTGTTGGGAGTTTTGGCTAGGGTTACCATGCTTGTGATGTTTGGGGTGTGTTAGAATGGTTTTTGGGTTCATTTGGCATCAAGAATAGGATTTGGAAGCTTGGAGATCGAGTTAGAATCGAAGGAGTTGAAGAAGGTCGGTTCAGGGGTGTTTGGGTCTGGAGGTAGCGCTACAGCGCCCACCCTAGGGCGCTATAGCGCTCCTCAGGAGGCTTTTTGGCACTTGGGCGGTTCTGAGTATAGCGTTGTGGCGCTAGGGGTTGAGCGCTGTAGCGCTACCCTGTTCCTTCTAAGTCCCGTTTTGAGTGTTTTTAAGGGTTTTTGACTTGGGGTTTCAATCCTTAAGGCTCGGGATCGAATCTACTTACCGTGTGGGCATGTTTCGAGGTCCCGAGAGTGGCGCTTAGGTTAAGACCCTATTATTGTGGATTCTCATTAATGGAGGTTATAATTGTTTGTGGTTAGGTAACCGCTAAGGAACTAAAAGATCGATCGTTCTTAGGGGTCGTCTTTATCGTACTTCTCGCTCGAACTTGAGGTAAGAAAACAGTGTATGAATACAGTTGCACCCTGTATAGGTATATGACATGCATGACTTGTTATTGAAGCATGTTAGTTGACGTATGTGGTCATGGATTGCATATTAAATGCTAGTGAACGCTGAATACCTGTTTATGGCACTCACTAGTCAGGGATCGACTCTAAAGTCGATGACCATGCGTTGATTAGCTCTATGGCATTAATGCGGGACCGACCCTAAGGTCGAAGAACTTATAAGCGCTGGCCTGGTCTACGACCAGATGACTATAGCCAAGGTATATGACCCCGGTGACCGTTTGTCACGTGGCTAGGGGACGTTGTTCATAGTTTCGACTCTAGAGTCGTGAGGAGGGTTATGTTGGTGACTAATCACCATACACCTGTCCTGAGCAAACTTATGAAAGAATCACTTATCAGTTAAGCCCTGGTGACCCTATCGTCACATGGCTCGAGGGAGCGATACTCATTATTGTGACTTTTGACTATTGTCACCTGTTATACCCAAAAATTGGAGAATGCATTCTAGGAGAGCTAAGGGGAGTGGGCCTAGGAGACCCCAAGGAGGATGTGGTCCTAGGAGACCCCAAGGGTGTGTAGGAGGCAAGCCTCCCAAGGTTTCCTAAGTGTTGGCTCGAACGTGTCCAAGGTAAGTAGCTAAGGAGGAGGAGTCTCATGCAAGAGGAAGGAGACTTAGATTTTGATAAGGAGAGCCTATACAATGTTCGATCGGACATGTTTGGGAGATGCTAAAGGAGAATGCCTTGATCTTGTCCAAGGTGAGATGTTATGGAGGAGGTTGCCTCAATATTGTCCAAGGTGAGGTGCTAAGGAGGTTGCTTCAATGTTGTCCAAGGTGAGGTGCCAAGGAGGTTGCCTCAATGTTGTCCAAGGTGAGGTGCCAAGGAGGTTGCCTCAATGTTGTCCAAGGTGAGGTGCTAAGGAGGTTGCCTCAATGTTGTCCAAGGTGAGGTGCCAAGGAGGTTGCCTTAATGTTGTCCAAGGTGAGGTGCCAAGGAGGTTGCCTCAGACCACCTTGGTCCGAGGAGAAGCCAAGGAGATTGGTTCAAGGAGGAACATGGCATGCTAGAGGAGAGTGCCATGTTAGAGGAGAGAAGTGCATGTCCTACCACCATGCAAGTTCAACCCACGAAAACATGTCCTACCACCATGCATATCCTACCACCATGCATATTCAACCAGCACTTGCATGGGTAGTGAGTAGGAGGTGGACCAACTAGCTAAAGGAGACTAAGTCAGACACAACTCCAACAACATACGCGGGAATCTCTCATTCTTCCCACAAGTGGGGGGTTTGTTACATTTCTAATTTTGAATGTTTAAATGTAATAAATATAAAAATATCCCTATTATAAGGGGATATCAGTTGAGGATCCCAGGCCTATAAATAGAGAGCTTATGGGATGAGAGAAGGGCTTCTTCCACTTCTTCTTTCTAGAGAAAGAAAATTGGGTCTGTCTATTCTAGAGAGAGAAAGTGCTAAAATTAGAGAGAATTCTTGTATTTTCACAATTTGTACTGAAGAAACTCAGTTGGCTCAGTCCATCTGATCTTGAGTACGGATCAATAAATCACAACTCTAAGTGGATTAGGCTATTACCGACAATCGGGGCTGAACCACTATAAAAATCTCCTGTGTTATTTATTTTTCTTGTTTATACCGTCTGTTGTCATTTTTATTTCTCTTGAAGGCTTGTCGTTATTGACGTTCTCACGTCGTTGGCTAAAAACGCAGTCAACATCACCTATTTGTTGGACTGATAGTCCTGAATGGTTATTATGATCGTTGTTGATATTATATCATGCCTTATTGTGTTTTCTTGCTGGGCCTTGGCTCATGGGTGCTATGTGGTGTAGGTAAAGGAAAGGAGAAGCTTAGCCAACCCTGAGTGGAGAGCTTGGGCGGTGTGATGTACATACAGGGCCGCTTGACCGCCACGGTCAAGGAGTTCTTAGAGGGACTAGGAGTTTACCCTATTTTTGCCGCTTAGGCCGGCGGGGACTGTAAATCTGAAACTGTAGCAACTCTTTTGTATTACGAACTACTTGTAAATATTTTGAAAGGCTCATGAGCAGTTTATTTACTTAATGAAATGTACCCTTTCCTTTTTACTGGTTTTCACCTTAACCTGATAATAACACCTAGATCACATTTTTAACCAAAGGACTCGGGTAGCGGGTCAAATTTCCGGTTCACCGTTCACCGTAACTGTTCTGGGGTAACCAGGGCGTTACAAGATGGCCTTGTGAGAGGATATCCGCAGACACATGTGTGTGGGCACGGCCGAAGCGCACCTTGCGGATGGCCTCGTGATATTTCCTCGTGAGAGGGGCTCTGTAGATGCAGGTGTGTGGGCGCGGCCGAAGCGCGCCTTGTGGATGGCCTCATGAGATGGCCTCGCGAGAGGGGCTCCGTGGATGTAGGTGTGTGGGCGTGGCTGAGGTGTGCTCTGCAGGTGGCCTTGCGAGATGGCCTCATAAGAGGGGCTCTGCAAACGCAGGTGTGTGGGCACAGTCGAAGCGCGCCTTGCGGATGGCCTCGCGAGATGGCCTTGCAAGAGGGACTACGTTGACGTAGGAGTGTGGGTGCGGCTGAGGCGTACCCTACGGGTGGCCACACGAGAGGGGCTCCGCGGATGCAGGTGTGTGGGTGCGATTGAAGCATGCCTTGCGGATGGTCTCGCGAGATGGCCTTGCGATAGGGGCTCCACGGAAGTAGGAGTGTGGGCGCGACCAAAGCGCGCCTTGCGGATGGCCTTGCGAGAGACAGGTGCGTGGCCTGGGCACTTAAGCGCAGCTGAGGCGTGGCCCTGGGAACCTGAGCGTAGCACTTAGGCAAGGGGCCATAGGACCTTCAGTGAGTTAAGCGGGAGGCCTCACGTGGGATGAGACAGGTCAGTCTCGTGAATGCCCTGTGTGAGGCCTTCGTCTTTCAGGATAATGTCCAATATGCGGTGCTTACACTTGCCCCCCAGTCTTTGAGAGAGTCTTTAGGCTTTCTTGTAGAATTCAAGGTGCGATGCATTCAGGATGTCCACGAGATTTTGAGGGTGAATGTAAGCCTATCGCTGTGCTCCGTAAGTCCCAAGGCAAGAGCCAAGCTCCCTTCTTGACAATTGATCAGGCATTTGGTTCCATGGCTAAGATGAGCCTGTGGTCCATATAAATAGGCCTTCATATCTAGCCTATTATTTATACTTTACCTCTTCAGCTTAGTGGTTTTGGAATCCTTACTCCTTTCAAGACTTATTTGAGGTATAGTTTCTTTCTCTCTTATGCTCACTGGGTCTAAATTAGCACCACTCGGGATGGGTTGCCTTGGCCAGAGCTCGTTGTGAATTAATCCACTTACATGCCCTCGTTTATACCCCATAGTTGGTTATTTAGAGTGCTTGTGCCTAGAGGTTTTGAGCCCATTCCTTTGTGTTTTGTAGCAATCATCTCATTTACACGTGCACCCTAATTACCTACGAGACAAGGTCCCACGGCATGTGAGGGATGATCTGGTGCTCCTCCAGGGGTCGAGTTTGTAGACTTATCTTCAGATTCGGAGTCCCCCAAAAACAACCCTTACCAAGACTATGACACTTTCAGGCAGGCCCGTATACGTCATCTTGAGCATATGGCCGAAATTAGACGTAAAATCTGGGTGGTGGAGAGCGAAATAGACTCAGTTATGAGGGGCGATGGGGTTTCTTTCCCCCTTGACCTTAGCGACCACATAGCGATCCTTGGGGTGACCCTTTTAGATCTACAGATGGAGTTGGAGTTCATCGAGGGAAATCTCCCGCCTGAACCTCCTGTCCTCTTTTCCCCTTGTGATTGTCATGGGGTCATTCCGGGTTCCCGTCAACCCTTGTTTTTGATCCACCCTTGCTTAGCGCTCTCACACTTAGCGCCTCAGTGGAAGACCCTGGCTAGGAAGAAAAAATGGAGGGTAAAGTGCCCTGTTTCTACCTCACCCTTTTCTTTTGGTTTTGCATATATGGCAAAGAGAGTACGACGACAGGTGGCTCCTGAGGTGCAATATTCTGGTCCTTTACTGTCGTCCTCCATTGTGTCCAATGTGTCAGACAATCGGCTGTTGGAGCTATCTACGAAACATCGCATTGGCAAGGAATACCAGTTGTTAGTTCCTTCAAATACCTGTCGGGTAGATAATCCCCCTCATGGGTGCATGGCCATGAACGAGCATATCTTGAAAGCAGGTGGGACCATTCCTCTACACCCGTTTTTTGTCGCGATACTTAATCATTTTGACCTTGCTCCGCAACAACTGGCTGACCTTAAGTTGCCTATACATGACATTCATTGAGCTCAACTATTGCGCTCCTACTACTCGGGAGGTGCACTTTATGTACAACCTCATGTAAACCCCAAAATCCAAAGGCTTTTATTTTTTGGAGAAGTCCAACTCCCAGGTTTCCCTCATAGAGGGTTTTGTTTCAAACCCGAGGTCCTGGAAGCAGAACTCCTTCTTCGTAAAAGGTCCCCTCTACGTACGAGAATGCTTTCACTTGTCCCCAAGTAAGTGCTTCAAGTTTGTCATCATTTTGCTTTGAATTGGTTATTCTGGAATTTATGCTTATATTTGCAATTGTGTCAATTGTGCAGAGGAGTTTGGTGACCCTGAAATTCCTCGGTCGGAGGCATCGCCAGTGGACAAAGTTTTCGATGCTGACCCCGCCTTGAAAATGGCCGCTCGCCTCTTCACTGTGGCAATCCTGAACTGCTACAACTTTTCTACATTTTCGGATCCTGATGCTATGTGGCACTTTTCCAAGTGAGGGAAGAAGGCACCTCTAGTTGAGCATCACTCCGATGGAGGTGATGCGGAGTGGGTGCCCGAGGAGGTTTCCCCAGAACACAGGCGACCTCGTCGATCATCTTTGTCTCCAGGGGGTGCCCTCCTTTGGCCCCTATGGACCATGACATGGCCTCTCACTCCCACGGTCAACAGGCCATGCTGAGGGGCTTCGTCTGTCCCTTTTCTGAGGACTACGATGCTCTCCGTCATGATTCCCTCAATATTGGTTCGTCGGGGGCTCATTTTCTGGATATTCCTGCGCCCCCTCCTCTTTCGGTGAACGGGTCATTTGTCCCTACCCAGCTAGGCGCCCCTGACTCAGAAGGAGCACATTGGGTGGGTCGTATGGCGACCTCTTGGGCAACGGTACACCCGGGTTGCCGAGGGTCTTCCTGAAACTGATTGGAGAAATCTCGAGAATTTTGCCATGTCAAAGCTTGGGAAGACTCTTGTGCGCTCCGCTACTTGGGTGAGTTCATGCATCTTATATTGGCCTTACCCTTTTTTTTTTGCTTATCATCATTACTATTATTTTTCTTGTGCAGAATTATATAGTGGCCCAACGATTTTCTGACTCGGAGCAAGACCTCTCCTCGTCGAATGCCGAAAGGGACTGTCTAATAGTCATGGTTTAGGGGCTCGAGAGGGAACTTACTGACACCAAGAGTAAGCTTGAGAAGGCCCTGGCGAAGGCCTCTTCATCATTGCAAAAGAAGAAGAGGGCGAATGCCAAGGCCGTGATGCTGCAGGAGAAGGTTGCTCGCCTAGAGGCCGATCTTGGTGGAGCAGAATCTAAGGTCACAACGTTGCAAGAGAGGGTCACTCTCCTAGAGGTAAATTTGGCTGAAATCGAGTATAAATCAATAGAATGCACCCTTTATGGAATGTGGAGGAAAAATCCTAACTTCAATTTCTCCTCCTTTGGTGAACAGGCCGTTGCCAGGGTGGCTAAGTGGAATGCCTGCGGCAGGAGGCCCTGAGATTCAGCTTCTGCGATCTTATCATTCAAAAAATTTCTTTTGTTGGAACTTTTATTAGTCCTATGACATTATTGCGACTCCATTTTTTCTGTATATATATTAGATTACTTGCTTTTGCACCTCTCTGTTTGAGGTCCTTTTGAGCCCACAAAATGGGGTTCGATAGGTGTGGATGCTCAAAATTCAACACCGGTAAAGAACCCACACCTAATGCCTAGGGTCTCCGGAAGGTCCAAAGCAACCACGTTTGAAGTCCATTTCAACCCTCAAATTACTGCTCAAAATGACTCTGCTCAAATTGACCAAAATGACCCAAGCGTCCCGCGCAAGCCGCCCGCCCAGCGCCCTCGCGCCCGCAACCCCTCGCGCCCTCGCCCGCGCGCCCGCGCGCCCGCGCTCCCGCGACCGCGCGCCCCATGGCCTCACGCCCATGGTCTCGGCCTCATGGCCTCGCCCCCATGGCCTCGCCCCCATGGTCTCGGCCCCATGGCCTTGCGCCCATGGCCTCGGCCCCATGGCCCCGTGCCCATGGCCTCGCGCCCCATGGACTCACGCCCATGGTCTCGGCCTCATGGCCTCGCGCCTCATGGCCTCGCCCCCATGGCCTCGCGCCCCATGGCCTCGCCCCCATGGTCTCGGCCCCATGTCCTCGCCCCCATGGCATCGGCCCCATGGCCTCGCACCCATGGCCTCGGCCCCATGGCATCGGCCTCATGGCCTCGGCCCCGTGGCTCCGCGCACATGGCCTCGGCCCCATGGCCCCGTGCCCATGGCCTCGCGCCCCGTGGCCTCGCCCCCATGGTCTCGGCCCCATGGCCTCGCCCCCATGGCCTTGCGCCCATGGCCTTGCGCCCATGGCCTTGCGCTCCATGGCCACGGCCCCATGGTCCCACGCCCATGGCCTTGGAGGTGAGAATACTCAGAAGTGGCAAGGTGCACGCATGAATATGGAATGTACCTGCAAACCTAAAGAAGTCAGAGTACGGATATGGTACCCCACCAAACAAGTAGTGGGAACGCCAGGAGTGGGAATGCAAGGATAGGAGTTATGGCCCGTACGTCGATGGCCAGAAGTCAGAGTCGACACCACTACCACCTGCACCACTACGTCTGCCACCACTCCTCTGGCATGGGTACGGACAAGTAGTGGAGACATCCTCCTGACACCTGCTCCTGTACTGGATGTACGACCACAACCTCTGAAGCCACTCCCCTGACATGGTACTTATGTACCCCTTGGTCTCCTGGACCACCATGTACCAAGGGCCATTAGAGCCTACTATAAAAGGAACTCTAACACCACCTGAAAGGGGGTTGGAAATTTTATTGTAGCAAGGGCTTGAGAGTGAATGAAAGATTGATTTCTCCATTATTGTTCTGTCATTGTTCTTGAGTTATTTTTTAAGTTTCTGCAGCTTTTCCATTAGTGATCTCGACTTGATAATTTTTTCCAACTCAACTTAGTTGACGAGTTCTCACCGTCAACAAATATATTGTGAATATAAATATGAAATAAGAAATATATGCAAATCCCACCAAATATTCCAAGGTATTAAAACTGAATATCCCAATATAAAAGAATTTAAATAATTTTTTTAACCAAAATAAGGTATTTCCATAAATTTGCCAATTCAAGAATTTACAATCTCCCTCTTTGGCAATTTTATAGACAAGACGTATCTTATTTTTTCTTAAAGACCCTGCAAGAACAAATTTAGTGCTAAATCCACAAACATGATAAAGATTCCTGAAATGACTCCCCCTGCCAAATATAATCAAAGCACATAACAAAAAATAAGTAACCAATGCAGTTTAAACAAAACACCAAAAAAATGAGAGTACGTATGTTTTTGTACCTCTCATTGTCTAAGGAAATACCAAAGGAAAAACAAATATACAATAGAACAAAGGCACATTTAGTGTCGGTTCACATTGATTAAAAGCAAATAAAATAGATGAAGAGAAGCGAAAATCGTCATGGGGCTGGAGCAGTGGAGGCATTGAGAATCGCCAAAGAAGCAAGGATGTGGCACTGAGTGTCCTCCATGGAAGTGAACCGCTCGCAGAGAGAGAAAATTTCTGTTTGAATAGCAGTAAGAGTGGACTTAACAGTAGGAGATGTAGACACAACATCTCCAGTCCTAGAAATGGTCGAGTTAATGCCTTTGGACTTTTTAGTCGTGGTAATGGCGTTGCCATCTTTGACGTCTTTGACAGTGTAGGTAGGACCAACCAAAGGAGGAACCAAAGACTCATAAGACATCTTCAAAGGACGGTGAGTGTCCAAAATTTGTAAATGATGTGACGAAACATCAAGTGTTAACCCTTGCGCTTCGCACCACCCAAAGAAACAATCAGATCATAGATTGCTGAAGCAAAATCAATAGTGATACCGATCCCAACCTTAAACAAATTGAAGGCCATGTCTTGAGTGAAGGTCAAGGAGTGTGTGGTAGGGAGCTGATTGTACCTAAAAGACTTGAAAAGAGCACAATAATAATGTGTAAGGTCTGAGACTTTGAGAGATGCATTTTGTTCCCACACCATAGCTTGGCCAACTAATTATGACAAGACTTGATCCTTTGAAAATTTAAACGAATCATCGACCTCTAATGAGACTAGATTGAGAACCCGAGCAATTTCAGCAGGACAAAATTTATACCAATTTTCTCTAACATAGACTTTATAAACATAAAGGAGTACTGATCAAGCAAATAAATTCTTGAACTATCTGAGGGACATACCCATAAAACTAGACAAAGAGCATAACCAACCCCTTTCTTAAATTGTAAGAAAAACCCCAAATACCCGATGAGGAGTAAAAAGAAAATTACTTTCACTAATGAAATGAATATTCTCATAAAATTTCATTACCATTAAAGCAGTAAGTAAGAAGAATAAGCCTTGAAAGATGAACCTGAAAAGAGAATTGAAGCACCCTTGCTTTTGGTAGATAATTCGAGAAAAGACAATGGCTTTTTGCCTTTGGAATTAGATGTAGCAGGTAAGGTTTCTTATGAGTCTTCTTCAGATTCTATCTCCTCCTCAGAATCTTCAAGAAGAGAATCTTCTATTGGTTCTTTAGAAATCAGATCCGTTAGAGATGGGTCTAGTTGAGGCAAGGAATCTTCTTGTTTAGGAGAGACATCCTATGAGGAAGTGTAAGGAGGAGGATTGATTTTTTCCTTCTTTTTGAATTTGGATAAAGAACTAGAATCAGAGATACAGCTAGTACCTTTTTCCTGACTACTTTGCCCTTCTTGGTCTGCTTTGGCCTAGCGGCATTGGATTTACGCTTGCCCTTTGCCTTGGGTTTCAGTACGTCAAGAGATAATGAATACTCAGAGTCTTGAGAAGAAGGATCACTCTCGTCTTCTGTTGAAGCATATTGTTGAGGGCTTGAGGGTCAGTGAAGGACTTGTTTGGCAGGAACATCCACCGAGGCGAGTGCAACCGTCGAGGACGGGTGCTTATGCACATTGAGGTCGGGAAAGATCACAACTTTACTAGAAGCCTCGACTATTGGAGACTTATCAGGATCTGGATGAGAAAGGACATTCTTCCTTACTGTCGTTTGGGTCGACGACCTGGATGAGCAGAGGAGACAGAGGATAATGATGCGAAGACAGGCGGAATCGATGTTGGGACTAGTGGAGTGACTGAGGGAACTTTCTCAGAAATAGTCTCCTTTTGAGACTTCACTGCTTTGGAGGTGGAATCACGACCTCGGGTTTTCTCATGGTTGTTGCAAGAGAGAAAATGGTGAATTACAAGAGAAAAACACAGAACCCTAGGCACAAGTTAGCAAGAAAATTGAAACAGAAAAACATTTAGAATCAAAATGCCTTAGGATTATTGTTAGTAAAACTTATACAGGAACTTTATTTATTTTAATGTAGATCTAATATTAAACAAGTTAATATGAGACAACCTAGAACATGTTTCTAAAATGGAATTCAAAGAGAAATAGAGAAATAATGATAAGAATACTTACATTATACGCAGCGGAATGAATGAGTCCTTCCTTCACTTTTTCTAGCCCTTGTATCCTTTCTGTCGCAAAGTATTACCAAAAAACTGAACCGATCTTCAATTTTCTTCACAATCTTCCAAAGTATCCTTGGAATCACCTAGACTAGAGTGGGAAATTCTCAGCACATGAGATAGATACAGAGAGAAGAAGAAAAAAGAACAATAAGGCTTAGAAAAAGACTTATGTTTAGAGAGAATCTAAAACCTATCAGAAAACCAATGTCTCTAATCTAATTTCCACTCTCGGTTAACATTCCTTTTATAGAATCAATTAGATCATTTATTTAATTAAAAAATCAATAAAATAATAGCCCTAGGCTGAAATTATCATGGGCTTTAGGCCCGTGAAATTTCCCATTTGATTATAAGCCTGTTGGACTTAAAATCAAGGCCTGTATTATTTTCTATTGATTTAATTAATTAAATAATTATTTAAATCCTTTATCAAATTAATTATTTATAATTTGAATCTTGATTTAAACTTATTTATTAATTTAGATACCAATTTATCTTAATTAATAAATTTGCCCTAATTTCTCTTTTCTACTCTAAATTGTATAACACTGTGAAACTATCCAAAATTGACCTGGTCAACTTTGATAATTCTAATTGATAATTAAATCAATTAATTGAGACTATCTAGAGGATTTTATCCAAGGTACAGTGGGGACCATGGGCCTATGAAATCAATCTCCAAAAAGTTATCATAAATCTAACAAATAATTTGACTAACTAATTAATTCCTCGTGACTCCACTAAAGACTCGGAATTGCACTCTTGAATTCATAGAACACTCTATAACAAATATAGATACACTATTAATTATCCATTGTTACATCCATAATTGTCACTCAATCCTCTATAGATGGTCTACAATGAGATGGGACTAAAATACTGTTTTACCCCTCATTGTAATTTATCCTTGAAACACTTAGTTCCTTGTAAATGATATTTTAGTAGATTAATATTAATTACTGAAATGAGATCTTTATCATTTAGCACCTTGAACCAAAATAAAGGAAACCATCATTTCACTTCTTCATTAGAAGCTATAGATGTTCATATATATGATTAACACTTCCATTCAATCATACTATCGAGTTCCCAAGATGTAAGTATGGGCTAGTCCATAGGGTAAGCTGGTAACGAACAAGTCAAAGAACTAAAATAATACAGTCAGTTAGAATACTAACCACTAAGAATTGAGATTGAATTGACATATGGTCAACTATATGACATGACTAGAATAGATAATAACAGTATGTTTAGTTATCCTATCTACTGTCAATAGCAGTCCTGTCCGATGTAGCAAATACATCCGATCTTATCTACTATGCTATTGTTCTGGAAAGAACATAACACTGCAATGTGTAAGTAAATCATATCGTAGATTGGAAAGTTAGTGTAAATCCTGTGCACTGACTAATCTTATGTCTAACTTATTTTGAACATATAATCATATTTATATTCCACTGTGATTACGTCACTATAAATATGATTAGCTATATGCTCGGGATTTAATAGGAGTTTATATTAAACAAATAATCATGAAAATAAAACATGTGAGTAAAGTGATTGACCTAGTCAACAAATGATTTCTATTCTTTTATTGATAATAAATGAGATTACAAAGAAATTGGGTTTTAATTAGGGCATAAAACCCAACAGACTTGGCTCAGAAATTCCTTGGTAAATATTTTCCTCCTACGAAGTTAGCCCGATATAGAATAGAGATTAATAACTTCCATCAGCTAGATGGGGAGTCTTTATATGATGCGTGGGAACATTTTAAAGAGTTGCAAATGAAGTGCCCATATCAAGGAATAGAGAAGTGGCCACTAGTGCATGAATTTTACAATGGTTTAGGGGGAAATACAAGGAAAATTATTGATGGAGCATCGGGAGGAGCGTTTATGAGAAAAAGCGCTAATGAAGCTTATGAATTACTGGAAGAGAAGGCCATGCATAACTTCAATTGGCCCATTGAGCATGAGAAAAGAAGGTGGCAGGAGTCTTAGAGGTTGATCCTATTGCTTTATAGACCGGTCAAGTGACACGTGTTGAGTCTAGTTTATGTCATGTTTAGGTGGTGTTTTAGGTAGTCTTTTATGTCGTTTTTATTTCATTTAGTGTGGGTTGACGCTTTTGTTTGTTTGTTTTGCAGTTTTTGTGAATAAAAAGAAAGATTTGAATACTTGGAGGAAATAGGTTCAAAAAGAGAAGAAATATCCAAGTTTCAGTGTTATTTTTTTTGACAAAGGATGGATCTCGACGTGACAATGTTGGTGATTTTTCGGGCTTAAAGATGCATGAGTTGAATAATGTCTTAAGAGCTGCGGCATGAGTGCTTTGGAGACGCAGCCAACCCTTTAAACTGAATCAATGTTTTGGAGCAGAGACTCGGGCCATGGCATGGCTAAGGAGGGCCGCGACATAGCAGATCCAAATCTCAGAAATCAGAGACACGGGCCGCAACATGGATTTGGGAGAGCCGCGGCCCATAATTGCAGATCCTCAAGAATTTTGACACGGGCCGTGGCATGGTGCAAGTAGAGCCACGACCCGCCTCTCCTAAAAACGAATTTTTTTTAGGTTTTATAAAAAGAGGAAAACGAGGACAGGGAGACATAGAGGGAGATAGTTTTGGTGTGGCTGAAGGAAGCTTGGAGAATTCTCAACTGCTTACTTTTCATCTATTTCTGTATGTTACTTTTGAAATTCTTTGTGATTAGAATGACAATTATGAATAATTTTCTGTTCAGGATTTTTAATTGAATCACTTGAATCCCTATTATGAACTAATGCAATTTCAATTTCTTCTTCATCTCTTTTCAATTCCTTACAGCCTGTACTTATTGATTGATGGTTGATTGGCCATTTATAGTCATTATCTATATGTTTTTGAATCAAAATCTGAGAAGTGCGATTTGAATTTGCTTTGGTTGTATTGGACACAATTATAATTTGGAACAAGAGTATCCAGATTAATTGTGTAACTATCTATTGAGTTGTTAAGATTAGTGTTGTTTTTGTGATTAAATTTACCATAGAAATATAGGAAATTGTCACTTAGGTTGAGTTTATAATTCATAATATGACTATAAGCTGCCTTTGTCAACTTGTTAATTGAAATAGGCAGAAAGAAGAAGAATTTAGTAATTTATATTAGGGATTAATATGGAGGATAGTTGATGAGATTAAATGTCGTAATTACTCTCATTGTTTAATTCCAAGGATTTTCCATTACTCCTTGTTTTATTGAGCTTTTCCTTATTGTTTAGGCACTTTATATTTTCTTCTACCTTTTTACAAAAATCAAAAGTTTAATTGACCAAATAGAAAAAAAAGATTAATGGACTGGTAATTGGTGATTCAGTCCTTGAGGACGATACTTGGTTTTACCAATATTATTACTAAATTGCGATACGTGCACTTGCATAGTTATAATTTTCACAACAAGTTTTTGGCGCCGTTGCCGGGGACTTAAAACTATCAATATCAATTTAATTAATTTTATTTCTTATTTGGTTATTTTTTGTCTTGTTTCTAATTTGTTTCAGTTGCATTCCTTTGTCAATTTCAGGTAGTTTTGTTATATGCGTAGCAGAAGAAGGGCAGGTAGTCTTGTTCCTGTTAATCCTAAAATTGAGAAGGCGTGCAAACAAAACAGAAGAATTAAGAGGTTGGCTCGTCAAACTGTAAATATGGCGCACAATGATGGGAATAATGAGGTTCCCCAGGTTATTCAAAATCAGGCTCAAAATCAGGTTATTCACAATGATTGAAAGACTATGTACTGCCAACTATAACGGGAGTACATAACTGTATAAGACCGCCGAATGTGGAGGCTAAAAATTTTGAGATTAAGCCGGCGATTTCGCAAATGGTGTAGTCCACTGTCCAATTTGGTGCTTTGCCTTCTGAAGACCCCCATATGCACTTGGCGAATTTCTTGGAGTTGTGTGATACCTTCAAGTATAATTAGGTCAGTGATGATGCTATAAGATTGGGACTCTTCCCATTTTTTTTGCGGGAAATAGCTAAGAGCTGGCTTAATTTGCTTCAGGCAAATTCTATTAATACTTGGCAAGACCTTGCTCATAAAATTTTGGCTAAGTTTTTCCCTCCCTCGAAGGCTGCTAAATTGAGAGAAGAAATTAATAACTTCTATCAGATGGATTGAGAGTCATTATATGATGCTTGGGAGCGTTTCAAGGATCTATTGAGGAAATGCCCCCACCATGGTATAGAGAAGTGGATGCTGGTTCACAATTTTTACCATGGGCTGTGTGGTACAACAAGAATGATTATTGATGCTGCAGCTGGTGGGGCATTCATGAGTAAGATTACCAATGAAGCATATGAGCTCCTAGAGGACATGGCCAGAAATAATCATCAGTGGTCTGATGAGAGGTCATCTGTGGTACATGAACTTGATGCAATTATTGCCTTGATAGCACAAGTGGCCTCCTTGACAAAACAATTACAGTAGAACATTGTATCTGCTAATGCTATTCAGATGGTAGCTAGGTGTGACTTGTGTGGTGGTTCTCATTCTTTTGATCAGTGTCCTCCTAGCAGTAATAATAACATTCCTATGGACCAAGCTCAGGTTCAAGCTATGGGAAATTTTCAGAGGCCATTCAATAATCCATTCTCCAACACTTACAATCATGGGTGGAGAAATCAACACAATTTTTCTTAGAGAAACAATAAGGGCTAGAAACCTCAGTTTCAAGGTTAGTTTCAGCAGAATATGTCTCAACAACCAATGAATCAAGCCTCTTCATCACAACAGCCTAGGCCATAACAACCAATGAGTAAAGCTCCACCAGACAGGCCTAATGAATTACAAGCTGCATTATTGACTCTCACCAACACTCAAACTCAATTCATGACAGAGACTTGATCTTCTATTAGAAATCTTGAAACACAAGTGGAGCAGTTGGCTAATATGTTAAATAATAGACCACAGGGAAACTTGCCTAGCAACACTGAAGTTATCCCTAAGGAGCAAGTTCAAGCAATTACTTTAAGGAGTGGTCAACAAATTGAGCACTCCAGTGTACAACAATCAGTGGTTCAGAATGAAGGTTTGGATGAAAGTCTGATATAGTAGAGAAAAATGTCACTGAAAATAACAAGAGTATAGAGAAAGTTCCTCCAGTTTTTGTAGACCAACCAGCCCGAGTTCTATATCCTCAGAGGCTTAGAAAAATTACTCTTGATAAACAGTTTTCTAAGTTTTTAGAGGTGGTCAAAAAGCTTCATATCAATATTCCTTTGCTGAGGCCTTGGATAAGATGCCCAGTTATGTAAAATACATGAATGAAATTCTATCTAAGAAAAGAAAGATGGAAGATTATGAAACTGTGGTGCTCACTGAAGAATGTAGTGCAATATTACAGAGGAAACTGCCCCAAAAGTTGAGAGAACTAGGAAGCTTTACTATACCTTGCACAATTGTAAAATTTGAATGTAAGCATGCTTTGTGTGATCTGGGGGCGAGTATTAATCTGATGTCCTTATCTATGTTCAGAAGACTTGGTTTGGGTGAGGCAATACAAACAACATTCACTCTAAAATTATCAGATCGATCAGTGAAGCATCCACGGGGTATCGTTGAAGATGTTCTTGTGAAGGTGGATAAGTTTATTTTTCCTGCTGACTTTATCGTTCTTGACATGGAGGAGGATATGGATGTACCTATTATTCTTGGTAGACTATTTCTAGCCACAGGCCAAGCTCTCATTGATGTTCAAAAGGGAGAGCTTAAACTAAGAGTTCAAGGAGATGAGGTGGTATTTAATGTCTTCAAGGCAATGAAGTATCTGGTGGCTAGTGACAGTTGCTATAGTGTGGGTGTGAGAGAGAAAGCAGTCTAAAAAAGAAGGGTGAGTAGTGATGCTTTAGAGGCGGTGTTAACAGGTAGTGAGGTAGATAATGATGATGCTGAGATGAGAGAATATGTAAATCGGATCAATTCTTACCAACCATACAGGATGAAGTTTGAAGAGTTAGCAGAGGAGTCTGAAAGACCATTAACATCCATTCAGCAGGCACTGCAGTTGGAATTAAAGGATCTTCCAGATCATTTATGTTATGCACACTTGGGAGCGAACGAGACTTTAACTTTAATTGTTTCAGCTGACCTCTCAAAAACAGAATTGGAAAAATTGTTGAGGATCTTATGGGATCATAAATTGGCCATTGGGTGGACATTGGCGGATATTAGAAAAATAAGTCCTTCAACAATAATGCATAAAATTTTATTGGAGGAAGATAGCAAGCCATCTATAGAGGCTCAGAGAAGACTCAATCCAGCAATGAAGGAAGTTGTACTTGAGGAGATTCTTAAATGGTTGCATGTCGGGGTGATCTACCCAATTTTTGATAGTGCATGGGTGAGCCCAGTACAAGTGGTACCGAAGAAGGGTGGTATGACCGTGGTAAAAAATGAAAACAATGAACTCATTCCAACGAGAACTGTGATGGGGTGGCATATTTGTATTGAGTACCACAAGCCCAACAAGGCTACAAGGAAGGATCATTTTCCTTTGCCTTTCCTTGATCAAATGCTTGACAGATTAGTAGGCCATAGCTACTATTGTTTCTTGGATGGATATTTAGGGTACCATCAGATTGCTATTGCACCAGAGGACCAAGAGAAAACAACATTCACATGTCCCTTTGGCACATTTGCTTTCAGGAGAATGCCATTCAGACTATATAATGCGCCAGCAACATTTCAACAGTGCATGATGGCTATCTTCTCAGATATGGTGGAAAGGAGCATTGCGATTTTCATGGATGATTTTTCTGTCTTTGGCTCATCGTTTGACATCTGTTTGGTAACTTGGAAAATGTGTTGAATAGTTATGAAAAAGAAAATCTGGTGTTGAATTGGGAAAAATGCCATTTTATTGTAAAAGAGGGAATTGTTCTGGGACACAAGATTTCTAGAGATGGTGTTGAGGCGCATAAAGCAAAAATTGCAACAATTAAGAAATTACCACCTCCAGTGTCAGTGAAAGGTGTAAGAAGTTTCCTTGGCCATGTGGGATTTTATCGACGATTCATCAAAGAATTTTCTAAAGTGTCTAAGCCTCTCTCTTCACTATTGATGAATGGTGTGGTTTTTGATTTAAATGAGGAGTGCCTTCATGCTTTCAAGGTACTCAAGGAGAAGTTGATATCTGCACCTATAGTTGTGGTTCCAAACTGGGACTTACTGTTCGAATTGATGTGTGACGCTAGTGACTATGTTGTGGGTGCAGTTTTGGGGCATCATATTGACAAGGTATTTCGCTCCATTTACTATGCTAGTAGAACTCTAAATGATGAACAGTTGAATTATGCCACAACAGAAAAAGAGTTGATAGCCATAGTATTTGCTTTTGACAAGTTGATACCGTATATGATTGGTAATAAGGTGATTGTGTATACTGATCACTCTGCTATCAAGTACTTGATGGCTAAGAAAGAAGCAAAGCCTCGCTTAATCAGATGTGTTCCATTGCTACAAGAGTTTGATATGGAGATTTGTGATAAAAAAGGGTACTGAAAACCTCGTAGCTGATCACTTGTCGAGACTAGAAATAGAATAGAGCTGGAATGAGAAAGCTGTGCAGATCAATGATTTCTTTCCAAATGTTCAATTATTTAGGGTGAGTGAAAATCCAGTTGTGCCTTGGTTTGTTGATATTGTGAATTTCCTTGTTGCAAAGGTTGTGCCTCCTGATATGTCAAGGCAACAGTTGAAGAAATTTTACTCTGAGGTGAAGCATTACTACTGGGAGGAGCCTATTCTCTATAAGCATTGTGTTGATCAAATTATTCACCGTTGTGTACCTGAGGATGAAATGCATTATATTCTTGCCCACTACCACAATTTACAATGTGGTGGGCATTTTGGAGCCACAAGAACAACAACTAAGGTATTGCAGAGTGGTTTTTATTGGCCAACCTTATTTAAAGATGCTAATTCTTTTGTGAAGGCTTGTGATTGGTTTCAGCACACTAGTAATATCTCAAGGATAAGTGAGATGCCCCTCAATGTGATTCTGGAAGTTGAGCTGTTCGATGTTTGGACGAGGCCTCCCTTTCATCTTTGGTCACTTCAGGCTCCCTGGTGGCCTCCATGTTTGTAGGTGGAGGAGGATCCCTCATGGAGGCTTTTAGCTGATCTCCGTCAAGATGGACTTCCACCTCGCGCGGCTCTCTCAACCATTTTGAACGTCACGGCATTTTTTTCTTATTATAATCAACGGAAGAACAGTGACTTGCAATCTATCCTTCCCACAGACGGCGCCAAACTGTTAACGGTGAGAACTCGTCAACCAAGTTAAGTTTGAAAAATAGAAATGTAGAGATGATCAAAAGAAAAACTTCAAAGATCTAATTAGGAACTCAAGGAACACTTGCAGAAAGAAAATGGTGAACTAAATTTGTATCTCTTATGGTGCAGTGCTACAGTGTTTTTTCCAACCCCTTTCCAAGTGGAAGTGGAATTCCTTTTATAGGGGGCTCTAATGGCCCCTGATACATTGTGGTCCAGGGGACCAGATAGTACGCAAGTACACTGTCAGGAGAGTGGCCTCAGGGGTTGTGGTGTCGACTCCAGTACATGGTCAGGTATAGTGAGGATGTCCCCACTACTTATTTTGTACGAATGTCAGAGGAATGGCACCAGGCGTAGTGGTGGTGGTGGTGGTGTCTGCTCTGACACCTGGTTAGAAGTATTCAGGCCATGTCCCCTCTCCTAGTACTCCCACTACTTATCTGGCATGAGTATATGGATCAGGCATACGGGGTCTTAAAGGTCGTACCTTGTACAAGATTGTACTAGCATGATCTTGTTGAATTATACTTGTTCTTTTGCCTCTACAAGTTGGAGTTTCCGCAGGTCCTCATAGGATACACCATCTTGAGGTCCTAGGCACGAGGCCACCTGGGATGTCTTGGGCGCACAAGGCGCTGGCTTGGGCGAGGTGCGAGAGGGAGCCCTCAGGTCATTGGCGTGTGGCGCTTGTAGGCGGGGTGAGACATCGTCTCATGAGGCCCATGGCACGGGGCCTTGGGTGCGCGGCCAAGGCGTGATGAGACGCGAGGCGCTTCTAGGCGCGAGGCACCTCCTTGCGTGGGGTGCCTTCTGGAGCGAGGTGCTTGTGTGGGGAGTCTCCTGGTGCGGGCGCGAGGCCAAGTGCTTGTGGGCCCGAGATGCGTACGTGAGGCGTCTCTAGGCGCGAGACGCATGCGTGGGGCGTCTCCTGGTGTGGGCGTGAGATGCGTGCGTGAGGCGCAAGGCATGAGACACTTACGTGGGGCGTCTCCTGGTGTGGGCGCGAGGCCAAGTACGCGAGGCGCGAGACGCTAGGCACCTCCTTGCGTGGGGCACCTCCAGGCGCGAGGCGCTTGCACGAGGCGCGGGGTGCGATACGCTAAGTACCTCCTTATGTGGGGAACCTCTAGGCGCGAGGTGCTTGCGGCTGTGGCGAAGCTCCTAAGGGTGCGGGCGCGAGGCCAAGGGCGCCTGGGCGTGAATTTAGGCATTTATGGGAGCTTAGCACGCGCTTTTGGCTTTTTCATAACCGTGGGGTTTCGATCATCCACACTTGCCCCCCAGTCTAGGAGGGGACCTTTAGGTGCTCTCGTAGACTCTTCTCTTTGATTCTTATAAATAGGCCTTCAGGCCTAGCCTGTCATTTACACTTGATCTCCTTAGCTTAGTGGCATTTAGATCCTTGCTCTTTTCAAGAGGTAAGGGGTTCAATCCCCCACGACCTCACTTTTGCTATGTTTTCCTCCTTTTTTTTTATATATTTGAGCTCATTTTTGGTATGTCTGTATCCATTCAGATATTTGAAGGCTAACACACCTTTTCTGTTTATTTTTGCAGACGCATACTTTCGACCATTTGCCTCTTTTTGACCGTGACAGTGCTTTTGGCCTTGACCTCCTTTCGACCACAATAGTGCCTTATTTTACCTGCTTGAGGTATATTTTATTTTTCTCTTATGTTCATTAGGTCCAAATTAGCACTACTCGAGATGGGGTACTTTGGCCTGTGCTTGCCGTGAGTTATGCCAGTTGCATGCCCCCTTATTTATACCCCATAGTGGGTCATTTAGAGCGTTTGTACATACAGGTTTTGAGCCCATTCCTTTGTGTTTTGTAGTAATCCTCCCATTTATACGTGAACCCTTTTTGCTTTCTGCACGAGGTCTCATGGAAAGTGAAGATCCCTTCGGCATTCCTCCGGGGGTTGAGTTTGTTGACTTGTCTTCAGACTTAGAGTCCCCTAAGGAAAATCCTTACCATGACCATGACACCTTAAGGCAGGCCCGTATTCGTCATCTCGATCACATGGCTGAACTTAGGCGTAAAATTTGGGTGGTAGAGAGAGAAATTGACTCGGTGTTGAGAGGAGACGGAGTACCTTTCCCTCCTGACCTTAGTGACCATGTAGCGAACCTTAGGGTGACCCTTTTAGATTTGCAGGTGGAGTTGGAGTTTATGGAGGGACATCTTCCGCCTGAGCCTCCTAGCCCGTTCTTTCCTGATGACTGTCATGGGGCCGCCCTATCTTATCTTCAGCCCTTATTTTCGATCTTCCCTAGTTTAGCGCTTCCGCAGCCGGTGCCCCGCTGGAAGACTCTTGCTAGGAAGAAAAAATGGAGGGTAAAATGTTCTGTCTCCTCCTCACCTTTTTCTTTTAGTTTTGCAAATATGCCGAAGAGAGGACGACGACAAGTGTCTGCTGATGACCAGGACGATGCCCCCTATTGGCATCCTCCCTAGTGTCCCACGTGTTTGAAAATAGATTAAGGGAAATAGTAGATGACTACCGTATTCCTCCGGAGTACTCATTATACATCCCTTCGGACAAGTGCCGGGCTGACTGCCCTAATTCGAGCTACGTGGCCCTTAGCGAGCATATCCTGAAGGCGGGTGGTACAATCCCCTTACACCCGTTCTTCGTCGCGGTTCTAAACTATTTTGACCTCGCTCCACTTCAGCTGGCACCCAACAGTTGGCTGACCCTGAGTTGCCTCTTCATCGCGTTTATGGAACTTGTCTGTCATGCTCCTACAGCCCAAGGGGTGCATTACCTGTACAATCTCATGCCCTCTCCCAAATCCAAGAGCTTTTATTTCCTGCTGAAAGCCAATACTGCAGTCCCCTTGATAGATGGTGCAGTGTCCAACCCGGGGTCCGGGAAGCAGGACTTTTTCTTTGTGTAGGGCCCTCTTTCTGTTCGTGAGCACTTTCGTTCTGCTCCTAGTAAGCAATTCGAGCCACCCTTTTTTTTTAACTTATTGTTTTATAACTTATGTTTGTGTCGACAATGGTGTGAATCATGCAGAGGAGGTCGCCATACCTGTAGTTGTTGGTTCGGAGGCGAACGCCGTGAACAAACTCATCACTGCTGACCCCACCGTGCGAAAGGCTACATACCTATTCACTGTGGAAAAACTCAACTTTCACAAGCTGTCCCCGGTTTCAGATCCCGGGTTGTTGTGGACTATTCCTGGGTCAAAGAAGACGAAGGCTGCCTCGGCTGAGCCTCGCCCGGGTGAAGGTGAGGCCGAGTGTGTGCCGGAGGGAGTCTCCCTTGGACACGGACAACCTCACCAGCCATCTCCATCCCCCGGGGAATGCTCTCCCTTTGCCCCCATTCGACTCTGACATGGCATCCCAATCTTAGGACCTACAGGCCATGCCGGGGCATTTTGTTTGTCCCGATCCTGTGGAATTTGACTCTTTTCCTCAGGCTCCCCTCGACCCCGGTCCATCGGGAGCTTACTTTCCTGATCTTCCTGCACCCCCTCCTGATCTAACCGGGGCTCACTTTTCCGATCTTCCTGCGCCCCCTCCTGTTTCGGCGAGCGGGTCGTTTGTCCTCACCCAGCCAGGTACCCTTGGCTCGAAAGGGGCGCCCTGGGTGGGTCGCATGGCGGCCTCTTACAGGCGGCGGTATGTCTAGATCGCCTCAGGCCTCCTTGAAGCTGATTGGAGTGGTCTTGGGAGTTTCACTATCTCAGACATTGGGGAGACTCTTACGTGCTCTACTGCCTGGGTGAGTTCAGGCATCTTATGTCGGCCTTATATCTTTTTATTCCCTTCTTTTTTTTTTCTTTGTTACTTATCATTGTTGTTGTTATTTTTCTTGTGCAGACCTATACCGTGCCTCAGCGGTTTGCCGACTCAGCTCACAACCTTTCCACGTCGAATGTCGAGAGGGACCATCTTGTGGTTCGGTTCGAGGAACTCGAGGGGGAGCTTGCTGAAACCAGGTCTAGGCTAGAAAAGGCTTTGGCGAAAATTTCTGCCTCATCGAAAAAGAAGAAGAGGGCGATTGCCAAGGCCACGATGTTGCAGGATAGGGTCACCAGCCTAGAGGCCGAACTCCAGGGTGCCAAGGCTACCATGGCTGCGTCGCAGAAGAGGGTCGCTTCCGTGGAGGGCTAACTTGAGGGTGCTAAGGCTGCTATAGTCGTGTCGCAGGAGAGGCTCACTTCCTTAGAGACGGACAAGGCAGCTATTGAGTATAGATCCATAGAGCGCGCCCTTTACGGTGTATGGAGGCAGGATCCAAACTTCGATTTCTCCTCCTTTGGCAAGCACGCCGTTGCCTGGGCAGCTGGGTGGAACACGCGTAGCAGGAGGCCTTGAGATTGTCACTTCATAATTTTTTCCAGTTAGCCCGCTGTCAATGTATGCTCGTTCGAGCCTTATTGTGCTTGCACTAATTTTTTTTTCTTTAAAATCTTGCCATGTTACCAAGATTCTCTTTTAATATATACATATGCGGTTATTCATCTCTTATCCCTCTGTGTTTGAGGTCTTTTTGAGCCCGTATGATGGGGTTTGGTAGGTTCCCCTGTTTTATTTATCACGCTAGAGGTCCTTTGGAGCCCATGTGAAAGGGTTCAATGGGTCCTTTTTTGGTGCCTCTTGAATATTCTTATAAGGATATATTGACCCCTTGGGTTCTAGCTATCCTTTTATATATTTTTGCGCGCACTTATTATTTCTTGCGAGAAGCGTCCTTCTCTTCATTATTCATAGTACTATTTTTGTAAGGGTCTCTTTTAGGACCCTTTTTGGCTAGACGGCTTGGTGGCTGCTCTAGGCTTATTGGCAGGTGCTTTTTCTGGGGCTTCTCCCTTTGAGAGAGTATCTGCCTTTATTTGGAAGCTTATTGTTGTTGTTTTCTTTTTTTGAAGACCTTTTGGCCTCCTTGATTTTCGTAAGGGTAGTTAATCCTTGTCAACTTCAGGAGTTGCCTTGCAAGATCTCCTCCCTATTTGTTAGGGTTCACCATGCATATTTTTTTTTAAAAAGAATTCGTTTAAGGCCTTGATACAAAGGGTCCTTTTGGGTTCCTCCTGATAGAGGGTCCTTTTTAGGATTCTCCTGATAGAGGGTCCTTTTTAGGATCCTCCTGATACAAGGAGTCCTTTTAAGGATCCTACCTTTTAGGAGCCCTTTTTAGGATCCTCCTGATAGAGGGTCCTTTTTAGGGTCCTCCCGATACAAGGAGTCCTTCTAAGGATCCTCCTTTTTAAGAGCCCTTTCTAGGATCCTCCTGATAGAGGGTCCTTTTTAGGATCCTTCTTTTTAGGAGCCCTTTTTAGGATATGAGGAGTCCCTATTTAGGATCCTCCTGATACGAGAAGTCCTTTTGAGGATCCTCCTGCTTGCTGTATGCTTTTCCTCCTGTCCTACTCCCCCAAGTGTCTAGTGAAATTTATTTCGGCAGAAACTTTGGTTGATGCTCACATAGAGAAGAAAAATAACATGTGAAGATGTGAACAGTTTCATTCATAGTAGGCAGGTTACAACGATATATATATATATAAAGTTTACATCTACTTGGGAGGTTATCTAGGCAACCTCTTTGATTCTTGTCTACCTAGATAACTTAAAACGTAACAAACTAAGCACAGATACTGCTTGCATTGGATGTGGAAGTCTGACTGGTAGTACTTCTTGAGGTGTTTAGCATTCCATGCTTGAGGCATGACGGTGTTGTCCATGTGCGCTAGCTTATAGGTGTTTGGTGGTATGCACTGAGCGACCTGGTAGGGTCCTTCCCAGTTCACCCCCAGTACCCCCGCCCCTAGGTCTCGCGTGTTGGAAAGTACCTTCCTCAATACTAAGTCTCCTACCCTGAACTTTCTCTCTCGCATCCTTGAATTGTATTGGTAATAGGGCGACTAGAGGAAGGTTCACTTTCTTCAACATTTGAGTTCTTATTGCCCTCTTCCACCCGTATGTACTTCTGTGCTCTTTCAAAGAAATCATCTAAACTTGAAACTTCTCTTTTGAGCATGCTACCCCATAACTTACTTCCTGGACGAACTTCGGCTGTAATAGCCATCTTGAGCTTCGCTTTGGTTAAACTCCCCACCTTTGTTGCTTCCATATTGAACCTATGGATATAGTTCTTCAAAATTTCATTTTTTCCTTGCTTTATGTTAGCGAGGCTGGTAATTGGCATAACATAATCATAGACATCATGGTGCTGCTGAAGAAATTTGCCAGAGAATTGCTGCCATGATTTGATTGTTCTTGGCCTTAACCTTTTGAACCACTTGTATGAAACACCTTTAAGTGTAAGAACAAAGAAATGGCATTTTGCTCTGCTGGTGACCCCTCTTAACCTCATCAAGTTATTGAAGTAGTCTAAGTGATACTTTGGGTCCGTAGTACCCTCGTATGGAGTCATGTGAGGCTCTCTGAGGTTGGCGGGGATTTGCTCTGCCTGGATCTCCCTTGTGAAGGGTGAATCATGATCAAATTCTTCATCATCTATTTTCCCCCCAGGTGCGGTGATAATCTTGCCTTGAGGGAGCTGCATTTTGATGTCTAGTTCCCTCCTCTTTTTGCATAAGGAGTCTTGCGGGTTCTCAGGCTGATCCCTTGCCTTGGTTGTATTCCTCAGGGGAGCCGCGGGGGGTGCGTTTCTTACTTCTGACCTCTTCCCATGGAGCTCTTCTCTTAGGCCAGAGGGCGCCTCTTATGAGGTGACCTCTGCTTCGTTCTTACGACCATCGTCTTCCCTCCGCCTTTCCTCCCGGAGGCATTTCGTCGGCCTAGGTTCCTCATGGTACTTTGTCTGGGGAGTTTTACTGCTAGAGAGTCGGCTTCTCCCATCGTCAGCGGGGATAGTATTTTCCCCTTTTTCACGCTCCTTCTCTTTACGCTTAGAAAGGGGTATGCTTGACTTTCCTTACATGAGGTCGTTTAAGAACTCCTGCATGTTCTCTATCGTGGTTTCTAGCCTTCGAGTCTTTTTATGAAACTCGCGAATCTCATCCTTTTAGAAGCGAGTCCTTGACCTGGAACTTACCGAGTGTACTCAGGGACTCTTTCTTGGCCTGTGCGTCGAGGGAGCCGGGTCTTGGTAGCCTGAGCATGGCACCACCGGGGAGCGGGGATGTGGGTACACTGGCGGCTTTGAGTAACCTCTGTTGGGCTGGACAGCTGGGGACGATGCTTCCTTCTCCTCCCCTAGGGGAGGACATTCCTTCGACATATCTCCATGCCCAGGCGGAGGAGGGTCTTTCGTGGAAGCTCTCATTCGTTCTCCGTTCAGGTGAACCTCAACGTCTTGTAGCTTCCACAAGTGTTGTGAATGCCTTGGCATCTTTCTTTTCTAGAAGTGATGCAAGAACGTTGGCTTGATGCTTGTTCTTCCCACAGACGGCGCCAAACTATTGACGGTGAAATTTCATCAACGATATAAGGTTAGAAAACGAAGACTGTATTGCCAATGGTATCTTAGAAGAAGATGGAGAAAACTTGAAAGAGTAGATATGCAGAACTACAATGGAGTCGAAATTGTATATTGCTTAACATCCTTAGCACATAATCAATTTTCCAACCCCTTTTCTGGACGGGTGATGATCTATTTATATTGGAGCTCTAATGGCTCCTCATACATTGTGGTCTTTGGGGACAAGATTGTACATAGGTACATTGTCAGGGTAGTGACACAGGTTGTGGTGGGGCAGAAGGTCATGGTGTTGGCCTGGTACCTAGTCAGAGGCATGCATGTAGTGCTTCCACTTTCTGTACAAATTCGTACCTCCACTACTTGTGTTATACAGATGTCATGGTCATACTCCTGCCATCCTCATGATCGTACGTCTTGCACTTGTACACGTACATGTGCTTTGTACCTAATGGTTATGCATGCGAGGCATGCGAGGGTGCGAGGCCCAACGTAGTGTGAGACCCTCAGGTGCATGGCAAGAAATGACAGGGTGTGAGGGTACGAGACCCTCTAGTGCATGGCAAGGCATGCGAGCGTGCGAGACCCTTGGGTGCACGGCGAGGCGAGGCATGCCTTGATGCGAGGATGTGAGACCCTCGTGTGCATGGCAAGGAATGCAAGGGTACGAGGGAGCGAGACCCTCAGGTACGCGGCGAGTCATGTGTGGGTGAGAGGCTCTTGCGAGGGTACGAGGGTGCGAGACCCTCAGGTGCGCGAGGCTCCACGTGGCATGGAGTGCCTTGCTTTCCGAGGTTGGGTGAAGCCTGGAGTGCCTCGCTGTGCGAGGCTAGTCGAGGCAAGGAGCACCTCGCTGTGCGAGGCTGGGCGAGGCCTACAGTGCCTCGTTGTGTGAGGCTGGCCAAGGCAAGGAGCGCCTCGCTGTGCGGGGCTGGGCTAGGCCGGCCAAGGCAAGGAGCGCTTCGTTGTGCGAGGCTGGACAAGACCTGTGGTGTCTCGCTGCGCGAGGCTAGGCGTGGCATGGTGCGAGACACCCTTCTAGGCATAAGGCCCATCTGAGGCGCGAATCTCCCTGATGGCACGATGCCATTAGCCTAGGGAAATGTTCACGTATAATTTCCATAATTCCATCGAGGAAAGCTCTAAGGGAAATTATTCCATATTCCCAAGACCCACAGGTCCAAGCCCAATAGCATGAATACCCGACCTTTAGCCATGTGGTGTAACTAGGAACCAAAGATTTTTTCCTTGGTCATTTTTTTGCATTCACAAGTGCTTATCAATGAAGAACTTCAAAAATCTAAACAGAAACTTAGAGAATAGTTGCAGAAGAAAAAATAGAGAAAAGAACTTGTATTTCTCGTGATATGATGCTACAATGTTTTTTCCAACCCCACTTCCATGTGGAAGTGGGGTTCCTTTTATTGTGGGCTCTAATGGCCCGTGATACATTTTGGTCCAAGGGACCAGATGGTGCGCAACTACACTGTCAGGAAAGGGGTCTCAGGGGTAGTGGTGTTGGCTCCAATACGTGGTCAGATACCGTGAGGATGTCTCCACTACTTATTTTGTACGAATGTCAGAGGAGTGGCACCAGGCGCAGTGGTGCTGGTGGTGGTGTCCACTCTGACATCTAGTTAGAAGCATACATGCCATTCCCCCTCTCCTAGTACTTCCACTACTTGTCTGGCATGAGTATTTGGGTCAGACATACAGGGTCATATAGGTGGTACCCCGTATGAGCTCCGTACTTGTACGATCTTTTCGAATTATACTTGTTCTTTCACCTCTAAACTTTGGAGTTTCCATAGGTCCTCATAGGATACACCACCGTGAGGTGCCAGGCACGAGGCCACCTGGGATGCCTTGGGCGCACAAGGCGCTAGCCTGGGCGAGGTGCGAGAGGGAGCACTTGGGTCGTTGGGGTGTGGCGTTTGTTGGCGAGGGTGAGACACCATCTCGCGAGGCCTATGGCGTGGCTGATGCGCGGGGTGAGGTGAGGACGAGACATCATCTTGCAAGGCCCATGATACGGGGCCTTGTGTGCATGACCAAGGTGTGGTGAGGCGCGAGATGCTTTAGAGCAGTGGCGCCTCCTTGCGTGGGGCTCCTCCTGGCGCGAGGCGTCTCCTGGCGTGAGACGCTTGTGGGCGAGGAGCATGGCGAGGGATGGTGAGGCGCGAGACACTTCCAGGCGCGAGGCACCTCCTTGCGTGGGGCTCCTCCTAGCGCGAGCTGTCTCCTGGCACGAGACGCTTGTGTGGGGCTCCTCCTGGCGTAAAGTGTCTCCTAGCGCAAGATGCTTGTGTGCGAGGAACATGGCGAGGTGTGGTGAAGTGATTCCTCGCGAGGCCCTGGTGGCACGGCCAAGGCTGGGCGAGACCATCCCTCGCGAGGCCCTGGTTGCACGGCCAAGGCGAGGTGAAACGAGGCCATTCCTCGCGAGGCCCTAGTGTCATGCTGAGGCTAGGCGAGGCTATCCTTCGTGAGGCGTTGGTGGCATAGCCGAGGCTAGGTGAAGTGAAGCCATCCCTCACGAGACCCTGGTGGCACAGCCGAGGCTAGACGAGGCCATCCCTCGTGAGCCCTGGTGGCATGGCCTAGGCTAGGCGAAGCCATCTCTCGTGAGGCCCTAGTGGCATGGTCGAGGCTAGGCAAGGCCATCCCTCACGAGGCCTTGGTGGCATTGATGTGGTGAGGTGAGGTGAGGGCATAACAGCCTCGTGGAGATGTGGGGGTAACGACCTCATGTAGGTGCCTGAGGGGCTCGTGTGGCACACCTCCTAGGCTCGCGAGTCGCGAGACGAGGGGGTCCTGGGTGGCACACTTGCTGGGGCTACGTTTGTCAAGATTAACCAATGTACATCTAGGGACATGTGTTCTAAGCAAGTATTTTGAGTCTTTCATCAGCGTGGAGTTTTGAGCATCCACACTTGGCCCCCAGTCTAGGAAAGGTCCTTTAGGTGCTCTGGTAGACTTTTTGATATGGTGTCTTGAAAACATGGGTGGTGTTAGTGGTGATCCTTGTGATTTCTTGAGATTGATCGTGAGCCTATTGTCTTGCTTCATGGATCTTAATCTAGATGCCAAGCTCCCTTCTTGGCCACTGATTAGTCTTTAGGTTCGATGGTTGAGATGAGCCTGTGGCTCCTATAAATAAGCCTTCACATCTAGCCTATTATTTACACTCCATCTCCTTAGCTTAGTGGTTTTTAGATCCTTGCTCCTTTCAAGAGGTAAGGGGTTCAATCCCCCACAACCTCACTTTTGTTATTTTTTTTATATTTATTTGAGTCATTTCCTGTATGTCTATATCCATGCAGGCATTTGAGGACTAAAATACCTTTCCCCTTTGTATTTGCAGACGCGTACTTTCGACCACTTTCCTCTATTTGACCGTGACAGAGCTTTTGACCCTCGATCTCCTTTTGACCACGACAGTGCCCAATTTTACTTGCTTGAGGTATACTTTTTTTCTCCCTTATGTTTATTGGTTCCAAATTAGCACCACTCGGGATGGGGTACTTTGGCCTGAACTCATCGTGAGTTAACCCAATTGCATGTCCTCATTTATACCCCGTAGTGGGTTATTTAGAGCTCTTGAGCCTAGAGGTTTTGAGCCCATTCATTTGTGTTTTGTAGCAATCCTCTCATTTATTCATGAACCCTTTTTGCTTTCGGGACAAGGTCTCATGGAATCTGAAGGTCCATTTGACGCTCCTCCGAGGGTCAAGTTTGTTGACTTGTCTTCAGACTCGGAGTCCCCCGAGGACAATCCTCACCATGACTACGATACCTTAAGGCAGGCCCGTATTCATCATCTTGAGAATATGGCTGAACTTAGGCGTAAAGTTTGGGTGGTAGAGAGCGAAATAGACTCAGTTTTGAGGGGAGATGGAGTACCGTTCCCCCTTGACCTTAATGACCATGTAGCGAGCCTTAGGGTGACCCTTTTAGATTTGCAGATGGAGTTGGAGTTTATGGAGGGAAATTTCCTGCCTGAGCTTCCTACCCCGTTTTCCCCTAATGACTGTCATGGGGCCGTCCCGTCTTCTCCTCAACCCTTGCTTAGCGCTTTCACATTCGGTGCCTTAATGGAAGATCCCTTCTAGGAAGAAAGAATGGAGGGTAAAGTGCCATGTTTCCACCTCACCTTTTTCTTTTGGTTTTGCAGATATGTCGAAGAGAGAGAGAGACAATAGGTGACTGCAGATGATCAAGACACTGGCCCTCTATTGGCATCCACTCTAGTGTCCCATGTGTCTGAAAATAAACTCTTGGAGATATTGGGGAACTACCGTGTTGGCCCAGAATACACGCTATACGTTCCTTCGAACAAGTGTCGGCTGATTTCCCAAATCCGGGCTGGTGGCCATGAGCGAACATATCTTGAAAGCGGGTGGCACAATCCCATTACACCCATTTTTCATCACGGTTCTCAATTATTTTGACCTTGTTCCGCTTCAGCTGGCACTCAATAGCTGGCTGACCTTGAGTTGTCTCTTCATCGCGTATATGGAGCGTTTCAAGCGTGCTCCTACCCAAGAGGTGCATTTCATGTACAACCTCATGCCCTCTCCTAAATTCAAGGGATTTTATTTCCTGCAAAAAGCCAATAATTTGGTCTCCTTGATAGAGGGCTCTGTATCCAATCCAGGGTCTTGGAAGCAGGACTTCTTCTTTATGAAGGGTCCCCTCTCTGTTCGTGAGCACTTTCGCTCAGCTCCTAGTAAATACTTAAAGCCCCTTTCTTTTTTGGAACTTACTATTTTAGAACTTATGTTTGTGTCGGCAACTGTGTTGATTGTATAGAGCATTTCTCCACGCCTGAAGTTGTTGGGTCGGAGGCGAATGCAGTGGATAGATTTCTCGAGGCTGACCCTGCCGAGAAAATGGTTGTACACCTCTTCACCGTGACAAAACTAAACTTTCACAAGCTTTCCCCGATTACGGAGCTCGGGTTGTTGTGGACTATTTATGGAATAAAGAAGAAGAAGGCTGTTTTGGCTAAACATCTCTCGGACGGGGGTGAGGCTAAGCGTGTACCAGAGGGGGTCTCCCCTTGACATGGGCAACCTCGCCGAATGTCTTTATCTCCCAGGGGGTGCCCTCCTTTAGCCCTTATAGACCGTGACATGGCTTTCCACTCCCAGGATCAATAGGCCATGCCGAGGGGTTTCGTCTTTCCTTATTCTGAGGTCTTTGATGCTTTTCCTCAGGCTTCCCTTGTTCATGGTCCATAGGGGGCTCATTTTTCTGATCTTCCTGTGCCTCCTCGTGGTCCATCGATGGGCTCATTTTTCTGATCTTCTTGCGCCCCTCCTCCTTTGTCGAGCGGGTCATCTGTCCCTACCCAGCAAAGCGCCCTTGGCTCGGAAGAGGCACCCTGGGCGGGCCGCATGGCAACCTCTTATGGGCGACGGTATGTCCAGGTCGCCACAGATCTTCCTGAGGCTGATTGGAGTGGTCTTGGGAGTTTTGCCATGTCGGAGCACGGGGAGACTTTTGCGCATTCCGCCGCTTAGGTGAGTTCATGCATCTTACGTCGGCCTTATCCTTTTTCTCTCTCTTTTTTTTTGTTGCTTATCATTGTTATTGTTATTTTTCTTGTACAGACCTATACAGTGGCTCAGCGATTTGTTGACTCGACTCAAGACCTCTCCACGTCGAATGCTGAGAGGGACCGTCTTATGGTCCAGGTCTAGGGGCTCGAGAGGGAACCTGCTGAAACAAGAATTAAGCTAGAGGAGGCCCTGGAGAAGGCCTTTTCCTCATCAAAAAAGAAGAAGAGGGCGATTGCCAAGGTCACAATGCTGCAGGAAAAGGTCACTTGCTTAGAGACCGAACTTGAGGGTGCCAAGGCTACCATCGCAGTGTTGTAGGGGAGGGTCGCTTCCTTAGAGGTGGACAAGGCGGCTATTGAGAATAGATCCATAGAGCGCGCCCTTTACAGAGTATGGAGACAGAATCCTAACTTTGATTTCATCTCCTTCGGTGAGCACACCATTGCCCGGACGGCTGAGTGGAACGCCCATGGCAGGAGGCCTTGAGATTATCATTTTGCGATTTTTGCCATTTAGTCCAATGCGGTTGTATGCTCATCTGAGCCCTATTTTGCTTGTAATTTCTCCAAGTCCTATTATATTGTTAAAACTTTTTTTTATATATATACATATGTGATCGTTCATCTTTATTCCTCTATGTTCAAGGTCCTTTCGAGCCCGCACAATGGGGTTCGGTAGGTCCTCTTTTTTATTTATCAGGCTTGAGGTCCTTTGGAGCCCATGCGAAGCGGTTCAATAGGTCCCTCTGTGGTGCCTCTTGATTGTTCCTATAAGGATATATTGACCCTTTGGGTTCTAGTTATCCTTTAATATATTTTCGCGCGCGCTTATTATTTCTTGCAAGATCTGTTCTTCTCGTCATTATTCATAGTACTATTTTTGCAAGTGTCTCTTTTAGGACCCTTTTTGGCTAGACGGCTTGGTGGCCGCTCTAGGCTTATCGGAGGGTGCATCCCTGAGGCACTTCCTCTTGTAGAAGCATTTTCTCTTATTTAGATGCTTTTCTTGTAGGACCTTTTGGCCTTCTTGATGTTCATAAGGGTAGCTAATCCTTGTGAACTCAAGCGATACCTTACAAGGTCTTCTTCTTGAATTGTAAGGGGTTTTTCCTCTTTTTATTTTATTTTATATATATACATATATATGATGGTCTCGTTTAGGATCCTCAGATTAGGGGTCCTTTTAGGGTCCTCCTTGATAATGGGTTCCTTTTAGGATCCTCCTGATAGGGGATCCCTTTTAGGATCCCTCTGATATAAGGGGTCCTTTTAGGATCCTTTTGATATCAGGGGTCCTTTTAGGATCCTTTTGGTATAAGGGTCCCCTTTTCTTTATATACATATCCTTTTGGTATAAGGGTCCTTTTAGGATCCCTCTGATATAAGGGATCCTTTTGATATCAGGGGTCCTTTTAGGATCCTTTTGATATAAGGGTCCTATTAGGATCCTCTTCTTTGCTGTATATTTTGCCGACTGTCCTATCCCCCCATGTGCTTGGTGAAATTTATTTCAGTAGGCACTTTGGTGGATGCTATAGAGAAGAAGAATAACATGTGAAGTTGCGAACAGTTTCATTCATAGCGTGCGGGTTACAATGACATATATGAAAGGGTTACATCTAATTGGGAGGTTACCCAGGTAGCCTCTTTGATTCCTACCTACTAAGTTAACATAACAAGGAACAAACTAAACATAGGTCTTCTTTGCATCGGGTGCAGAAGTGTCACTAGTAGTATTTCTTGAGGTGTTCCGCATTCCATGCTCGAGGTATGACTGTGTTATCCATGCGGACCAGTTTGTAGGTGTTTGGTGGTATGCATTGAGCGACCTGGTAAGGTTCTTCCCAGTGTGCCCCTAGTACCCCCGCCCCCGGGTCTCGCGTGTTGGGGAGTACTTTTCTCAATACCAAGTGTCCTACCCTGAACATTCTCTCTCGCACCCTTGAGTTGTAGTACCTCGCTGCTCGTTGCTAATATGTGGCTAACCTCAGTTGTGCCATTTCTCTCTTGGCTTCCAACAGGTCCAAATTTCTGACCAATGCTACGATATTAGCCTAGTCATCATATGCTTGCGTGCGGATGGAGTTAATCTTCATTTCTATCGGAAGGATAGCCTCGCAGCCATAGGCCAAGGCGAAAGGCATTTCCCCAGTGGTGGAACGAGGGGTGGTCCTGTAGGCCTAGAGTACATGGGGGAGTTCCTTGACCCAGGCCCCTTTCAACTTTTCCAACTTTGTTTTGAAGTTCCTTTTTAGGATCTTTTTGATGGCCTCTACTTGTCCATTGGCTTGTGGGTGTACTACTGCAGAGAAACTCCTCTTGATTCATTTTTCCTTGCTGTATTCCTCAAATATTCCTTCTTCAAACTGCGTTCCATTGTCGGAGATAATCTTGTAGGGTACTCCAAATCTGCAGACGATATACTTGTTGACAAAGGTGGTGATTTGCTTAGCCGTTATGTTGTCTAAATCCTCTGCTTCCACCCACTTAGTGAAATAATCGACTGCTATCACCGCGTATTTAGCTTCTCCTCTTCCTGTTGGCAATGGTCCAATCAAGTCAATTCCCCACACAGCGAAGGGCCACAGACTAGTCATGTTCACCAGCTCATTTGGTGACTGTCGGGGGTAATTTGCATGTCTCTGGCACTTGTCACACCTTCTTGCGAAGTCACTCATGTCCTTCTCTATGGTAGGCCAATAATACCCCTGACGGATGGCCTTTTCTGCTGTGGACTGCCCCCAGCATGATTTTGACATTCCCCTCGTGTATCTCTTGTAAAAATTTTAAAGCCTCTCCCCTATCTATGCACCACACGAACAGGGTAGAGAAACCTCTCTTATATAAGGCTCCATCTACTAGGGTTGTAATGACCCACTAATCTAGACTAATTGGACCATTATCGAAACTATACATAAAAACTTACATTTTTCGATAATACCATAATTTATTGAGTAACTTGAAAATAAGAGTTATTTACAAAGAAACAGAATACTAAGAAGGATTTTGGGATCCCATTGTCTTTAAAACAAAATAAGATTTAAAATAAAAGACATTACATAATAATGCGGAAAATACATGTAAAACCATAAAAAACATAAAAGGAGACTACATCCTCGAATCGATAACGCTCGGCCCCTTGACTCCATTCATCATCGATACACATCCTCCCAAGCATCACGAATCTTACCGCCTCTAAGCTTATTTTCCTGCACATAAACAGAAAGGAGTGAGCCTAATGCCCAGCAAGGAAAAACCTAACACATAGTCATATACACAATTTCATAAGAAAACATAAAGACTTAACATAATACATATAACATACACTTATTATAATGGCCATTATTACTTGGGGTCCCATAGACTAAACAAGCATATGCCCATGGGGTTAATGGGGTCCTACTAGCTAAGTAGGTCATATGCCCATAACCCATTTGGGGTCTTGTTAGTCATATGGGTCATATGCCCAAGCCTACATACACATATACATATCATAACACTTTTAATAACATAAACATATAGATAACATAAGCACATAACATATTAATTCTAGCCTATTTTCCTTACCAAAGTTACCGGGATAAAATGGACTGAGTTAGGACTTTTGGAACACTCCTAAAACCACAATGAACAAGGGTGAGTCTAAAGAAAGGAGATGAAATGAAAGAGAATAGGAAGACTAAACCATTAAACGAAAATATGCTTACCACCACTTAAGTGCTTAAGAACTTGGATTCCCTAACCAAAAATAAGAATAAGGTTAGGGGACTGAGTAGAAGGTTTTGAGAAAAGAAATAACATAGAATACAGAAAGGACTAGATTTTTGGGTTTACCTCAAAGATTGCAAGATCAATCTAACATCTACCGAAATACTATAGCACTCACTTACTTCCCAAGTGTTTGATAAGCTTATGATGTTTAAGCTTATAGTTTTTCCCCAAACCAAGTGTTTACACTCTCTCACTCACTTAACACTAGCAGCCTCTGAACTTAGAGCAAATGGTGAATAATGGCTGGGTACTAGGTCCTATTTATAGAGTTTGGGAATGAAAATATCTTGATTTTACTTGAATAAAAATAATGGCTTTTTAGGTGAAAATCATTTGAATAATCGTTCAGCAGAGGCTGAAGACTCGTTCAGAAGATGCTGGACTGTTGAAGGAGTTTGAATGGCTGAAGGGAAAAGAATTCAAATGTATTTGAATTCATGCTGGTGGAGGCGATATATCGCCCCCTATAGGCGATATATCGCCTGGACCTTTGTTCCCGAGGCGACCGTGCATCGATTCGTGTTTTCCGTATCTACGTGCTGCGACATATCGCCCCCTATAGCTGTGATATATCGGCATACGCTGAATATTTAAACACGAATTTACACATTTTTAGCTGAGTTTGAATGGAGTAAACAGCCTTGACTAAGCCCTCAACGTGCTCAAAGCTGCTGACTGACCCTATACATTCAAACTTTTACCCTTATTTAATTTAATCCTCAAAAATACTAAATCCTTAATTACCATTCAAAACATGTGCTTAAAATCCTATTGGTTGATGTCTAAACCTTATAATATAATAATATATTCCTTAATATCAGACACATTAATCAAACCTTAGGTTATACTTAATATTCTTAAACTATAGGTTAAACTTAGAAAATCTATAAGTACTACTATGAGTGTCCAAATAACTCCCGGTCTGAACCAAAAATCCAAAGTAACAATGATAACACTAAACATACTATAATACTACTAAACAATTAGCTAAGTAAAGTTCTTGGACTCTACAATTCTCCCCTACTAAAAAGAATTTCGTCCTCGAAATTTACTTACCAAATAACTCCGGATACCGGCTCTGCATGTCCTCTTCCAACTCCCACGTTGCCTCGCGTTCAGAACTATTGCTCCATAGGACTTTAACTATAGGAAAGCTCTTGGACCGTAACTGCTTCATCCCCCTATCTAGGATGCTAACCGGTCGTTCCTCGTAACTTAAGTCTTTCTGGAGTGCTATGGTATCGTACTTGAGGACGTGAGATGGGTCTGACACATACTTGCGTAACATCGAGATGTGGAAGACGTTGTGACTATCGGCTAGTGCTGGCGGTAGGGCTAGTCTATACGCAACTGGTCCCACTTTGTCCAATATCTCAAAAGGACCTAAGAATCGGGGACTGAGCTTGCCTTTCTTCCCGAACCGCTTGACACCCTTCATAGGAGATATCTTCAGGAAGACTTGATCTCCAACTTGGAACTCCACATCGCGTCTCTTGGTATCTGCATAGCTTTTCTGTCGGCTTTGAGCAGCAAGCATACGCTGTCTAATAAGCGTTACTGCTTCTTGAGCTTGCCTAACAGCTTCGGGCCCTAGAAGCTGCCTTTCTCCTACCTCGTCCCAGTGCAACGGTGATCGGCACCTTCTTCCATATAGCAACTCATAAGGTGCCATCTCGATCGTCGACTGGTAGCTATTGTTGTACGAGAACTCGATCAGCGGTAAGTACTTGTTCCACGATCCTCCGAAGTCAAGTACACATGCGCGTAGCATATCCTCTAAAATCTGAATCGTACGCTCTGACTGCCCATCTGTCTGAGGATGGAAAGCCGTACTAAGACTTAACTTAGTACCCATGGCTTTCTGTAAGCTTCTCCAAAATCTTGACGTAAACACTGATCCTCTATCTGATACTATCGTCTTGGGGATTCCATGCAATCGTACAATCTCTTGGATGTAGATGTCTGCATATTGGTCTGCCGTATAAGAAGTCTTAACAGGCAGAAAATGAGCCGACTTGGTTAGTCTATCTATGACTATCCAAGCAGAATCATGCTGCTTATTTGTCTTTGGCAGACCCGTCACGAAGTCCATGGCTATATCGTCCCACTTCCACTCCGGTATGCTAAGCGGTTGCAATAATCCTGCAGGCCGCTGATGCTCCGCCTTCACTTGCTGGCATACCAGACACTTAGATACATATTCTGCTATGTCCTTCTTCATCCCTGGCCACCAATAGACTGCCTTGATGTCATGAGTCATCTTGGTAGACCCTGGATGAACCGAGTATGGGGTGTTGTGCGCTTCTTCTAGGATCGTCTTCTTAATACTTTGATCGTCTGGCACGCATACCCGATCCTTATATCTCAATAAACCTTGACTGGATATTGAGAAATCTGTAGTCTTGCCTTCTCTGACTGCATCCATGTGCGTTGCTAGTGAATCATCATGTCTCTGACCATTCCGTATGTCTTCTAGCATATTCGATTGGATAGACAAGTTAGCCAACTTGCCTACAACCACTTCTATTCCGGCACTGATAAGCTCCTGCTGTAGTGGCTTTTCTATTCCGGATAAGGCTGCTAAGTTCCCATAACTTTTTCGGCTAAGTGCATCGGCAACTACGTTTGCCTTCCCCGGGTGGTATAGGATTTCGCAGTCGTAATCCTTTACTAATTCCAACCACCGGCGCTGCCTCATGTTAAGCTCCTTCTGAGTAAAGAAGTATTTTAAACTTTTGTGGTCCGTATAAATCTCGCACCGTTCTCCGTAAAGATAATGGCGCCAGATTTTTAACGCAAAGACCACCGCTGCCAACTCCATATCGTGAGTTGGATAGCGTTGTTCATACTCCTTTAACTGACGTGACGCGTAGGCTATCACCTTGTCATTTTGCATCAGTACGCATCCCAATCCTAACTTTGATGCATCACAGTAGACAACGAACTTGTCGTTGGGTGTTGGGACACTAAGTACTGGTGTTGAGCAAAGCTTATCCTTAAGCAACTGGAAGCTTTCCTCACACTTATCATTCCAGTTAAACTTTTGTTGCTTCCGGGTCAGGTTGGTGAGTGGAGTGGCTATTTTAGAAAAGCCCTCTACAAACTTTCTATAGTAACCTGCTAGCCCTAAGAAGCTTCTTACTTCCGACGCGTTCTTTGGTCTAGGCCAATCTTTCACGGCCTCTACCTTCGATGGATCTACTGCAACTCCGTCTTTCGATATGATGTGCCCGAGGAACGCCACTTGTGAGAGCCAAAACTCGCATTTCTTGAACTTCGCGTAGAGTTGGTGCTCCTTCAATCGCGTCAAAATTATCCTCAAGTGTTCCTCGTGCTCCACTTCATCCTTGGAGTAAATTAAAATGTCGTCGATGAACACAACGACGGATTTATCCAAGTAGTCCTTGAAGACCCTATTCATTAAGTCCATAAACGCGGCTGGCGCGTTAGTAAGACCAAAAGACATAACCAAGAACTCGTAATGTCCATAACGAGTCCTAAAGGCTGTCTTAGGAATATCTTCCCCCTTTACCTTGAGCTGATGATACCCGGACCGTAAATCGATCTTAGAGAATACAGTCGCGCCTTGGAGTTGATCAAACAAATCATCAATCCGAGGTAGCGGGTATTTGTTCTTAATCGTTACTTTATTCAGCTCACGGTAGTCTATGCACATGCGCATACTTCCGTCCTTCTTTTTCACGAATAGTACCGGAGCTCCCCATGGTGAATGGCTTGGCCTAATGAAACCCAAGTCTAGGAGTTCTTGTAGCTGCGTCTTTAACTCCTTGAGTTCCGTAGGTGCCATCCGGTATGGTGCCTTAGAGATAGGCTCGGTGCCCGGTACTAATTCTATCGTGAAGTCTATTTCTCTAGTTGGCGGCAATCCTGGCAAGTCATCGGGGAAAACTTCTGGAAATTCTTGTATGACTCGAACATCTCCAACTTTGAGTGATGTCTCCTTCTCCACATTCGTGATGTTGGCTAAGAATGCTTGACATCCTTTCTCCATCATTCTCTGAGCTTTGAGAGATGATACTAACGGTGTGCGTAGTCCTGAAGCTTGTCCCATGAAGCACAGTTTCTGGCCGTCAGGAGTATCGAATGTCACCTTCTTGCGTCTGCAGTCGATCGTTGCGCCATGCCGTGCTAGCCAATCCATGCCTAGTATGACGTCGAAGTCTTTGATCACCAGCTCTATCAGGTCTCCTTCTAGTTCCTTGTCCTCAATCTTGATTGGTACGCCTCGTACAATTCGTGATGATAGAACTACTTTGCCCGAAGGCAACTCGGTTGCAAACCTAGTTCTAAATCTTTCACTAGGTTTGTCTAGTTTATCTATCATTCCTAACGAAATATACGAATGGGTGGCTCCCGAATCAAATAATACATGACATAATTTATTGAGGATGGAAACCTGACCTGTGACCACCTTGTTGCTAGCATCCGCCTCTCCTTGGGTTAAGGCAAAAACCCGAGCAGGAACCATCTTTTCGTCCTTCTTTCCTTCCGGCTTTTGCTGAGGACAGTCTCTTTTACGATGCCCTTCTTGACCACAGTTGAAACACTCCTTGGTGTTGGCACGGCATTCTCCGGGGTGCTTCTTCTGACATTTGGCACATGGCGGGTATTCCACGTAGCCCGACCTATTTCCCCCATTACTTGGTCGTGCCCTTTTATTGTTGTCGGCTTGCTTGTTGTCAGGATGCCTTCTCTTCTGTCCGTTACCGTTGTTGTTGGACTGACTGTTGCTGGACTGATTGTTGTTCCGACTGGCCTGAGGTTGGCTCTGCTGCCTAGGTTCCGGCTTGCTGGCTTCTTCTTTGCTCACGTTGGCTTGCAACCTTTCTACTTCAATTGCCGTCTCAAGAACGTCGGCATATGAAGTGTTTCCCGGGTTTGCTAGTTTAACCCCCATCTCGATCTTCGGGTGAAGTCCTCTAACAAACTTGTTCACCCTTAGATAGTCGGTTGGAACCAACTCTGCTGCGAACTTCGCTAAGCGATCGAACTGACGAGCATATTCCGCCACTGTTAAATTCCCTTGCTTCAGATTGGTGAACTCCTCAACTCTCGTAGCAAGCACTGCTGAATTGTAGTACTTCTTGTGGAAGAGCTCCACAAATCGGGTCCACGTCATGGTGGCAGCATCGTGGGATTGCTGGACCAAGTCCCACCATATCCTGGCATCTTTCTTGAGCAAAGATGAGACGCAGGATATGCGGTCTGCATTACTAAGGTTCATGTGGGCTAGGATCGGCTCCACATTCCTTAGCCATTCTTCTGCTTCAAAGGGGTCCGTAGTCCCTTCGAAGTTCGGAGCGTGCTGCTTGCGGAACCTCTCGTACACTGGCTCCATGTGCTGAACAGGATAAGGAGCGTAGTTCGTCATAGGCCATCCCCCATACGGACCAACTTGTTGGGGTGCTGGGGCCATTGGCTGTGGCTGCGGCTGCGGCTGTGGCGGAGGCTGAGGCTGAGATTGAGCCTGTTGGCGTTGTTGCTGCAGAAGTTCCTCGACTTGCTGTCGTAGTCTGGCAATCTCTGCAGTGTTGTCAGCTGGCTGTGCCGGTGCGTTGCGGCGAGCAGTAACACGTACTCTCCTTCGGCGAACGGTAGGGACCGCATTGGTCGCTGGAACATCGTTGGAAGCGTTCCCGTTGGTGCGAGCAGATCTTCGGAGAGACATCGTAGCAGAGTTCTAACAGTTAAAAGAAACATGTTAGAACTTTTTCCTAATAGGCTCTAAGGCAAAAACTTATTCTAAAACAAACATATCTCGGACCTATTTATTATGACTTTTTATGAAAAATTATATAGGTCTTTATTTATTATTAGAGTGGGTTTCTATACTTAGAAAAACAAGTCATATTTATTTTCTAAGTGTGTTTCTAATCATCCTATATGACTTAATTCTCAGGCTCGAAACTTATCTTTGTTCCAAAGTTAACCATATTGAGGGAGGGCTGGGATCAGTAAAATCGTTCCCACTACTAAGGCCCCCTAACTCTCAACAAGGAAACCAGGTTCATTGATTCGTATCCACCCTCACCGAACTCAGTCATTATTCATTTTATTTAGTATTTATTATGATTGTGAAAAAATTCAAACTCACACATGATATTCAAATAGCATGTTTATTCATTTGGAAAACAATTTCACTTATTACAATCATAACATAAAAGTAAATAAAACAAATAAAAACTACTAATCTAAAAATCGGGATCTTCTACATCCGATCCGTCATCTAACATATCATCATCTATAGCCTCATAGTCATCATTATCATGAGCATCAAAATGCCCTCTAGGAAGGTTTGTGAGAATCCTATTCTTTTGCTCCTTGGTGAATTGAAATTCAAATTTTGCGGTGAACCTAACTAAGAGGAAATAGTATCTCATTGCTAATGGTGATTCATCCTCATCATTCATTTCTTCCCATATTTCTTCTAAGGCTGCTATTACAGGATGGAAATCTTTAAACAACCTAATCACTAATACATATTGTTCTGTTGATCTTAGCATTATTTGTTTAGCCTCTTGAAGGCCACCTATTGCTTGGTGAAACAAAAGCAACCTTCGTGTAATCCTTTCTAAGGCTCCTACGGTGTTTCTTGGCTCCCTTATTCTTTTTAAGGCCTTAATGGCTCGGATATCTTGGTAGGTTAAAGCTCCATTCATTTTTAACTGAAACATAAACACTAAAGTTGTTAGCTATACACATAGACAAAGTAACTTGTAACTTGTAACTTAAACACTTACTTGGCGGTCCGATTCGGAGCTTTGAGCATGTGTATCGAGGAGAACTTCATGCGAAGGAACCGTTTGCTCTGATACCAACTGTAATGACCCACTAATCTAGACTAATTGGACCATTATCGAAACTATACATAAAAACTTACATTTTTCGATAATACCATAATTTATTGAGTAACTTGAAAATAAGAGTTATTTACAAAGAAACAGAATACTAAGAAGGATTTTGGGATCCCATTGTCTTTAAAACAAAATAAGATTTAAAATAAAAGACATTACATAATAATGCGGAAAATACATGTAAAACCATAAAAAACATAAAAGGAGACTACATCCTCGAATCGATAACGCTCGGCCCCTTGACTCCATTCATCATCGATACACATCCTCCCAAGCATCACGAATCTTACCGCCTCTAAGCTTATTTTCCTGCACATAAACAGAAAGGAGTGAGCCTAATGCCCAGCAAGGAAAAACCTAACACATAGTCATATACACAATTTCATAAGAAAACATAAAGACTTACATAATACATATAACATACACTTATTATAATGGCCATTATTACTTGGGGTCCCATAGACTAAACAAGCATATGCCCATGGGGTTAATGGGGTCCTACTAGCTAAGTAGGTCATATGCCCATAACCCATTTGGGGTCTTGTTAGTCATATGGGTCATATGCCCAAGCCTACATACACATATACATATCATAACACTTTTAATAACATAAACATATAGATAACATAAGCACATAACATATTAATTCTAGCCTATTTTCCTTACCAAAGTTACCGGGATAAAATGGACTGAGTTAGGACTTTTGGAACACTCCTAAAACCACAATGAACAAGGGTGAGTCTAAAGAAAGGAGATGAAATGAAAGAGAATAGGAAGACTAAACCATTAAACGAAAATATGCTTACCACCACTTAAGTGCTTAAGAACTTGGATTCCCTAACCAAAAATAAGAATAAGGTTAGGGGACTGAGTAGAAGGTTTTGAGAAAAGAAATAACATAGAATACAGAAAGGACTAGAGTTTTGGGTTTACCTCAAAGATTGCAAGATCAATCTAACATCTACCGAAATACTATAGCACTCACTTACTTCCCAAGTGTTTGATAAGCTTATGATGTTTAAGCTTATAGTTTTTCCCCAAACCAAGTGTTTACACTCTCTCACTCACTTAACACTAGCAGCCTCTGAACTTAGAGCAAATGGTGAATAATGGCTGGGTACTAGGTCCTATTTATAGAGTTTGGGAATGAAAATATCTTGATTTTACTTGAATAAAAATAATGGCTTTTTAGGTGAAAATCATTTGAATAATCGTTCAGCAGAGGCTGAAGACTCGTTCAGAAGATGCTGGACTGTTGAAGGAGTTTGAATGGCTGAAGGGAAAAGAATTCAAATGTATTTGAATTCATGCTGGTGGAGGCGATATATCGCCCCCTATAGGCGATATATCGCCTGGACCTTTGTTCCCGAGGCGACCGTGCATCGATTCGTGTTTTCCGTATCTACGTGCTGCGACATATCGCCCCCTATAGCTGCGATATATCGGCATACGCTGAATATTTAAACACGAATTTACACATTTTTAGCTGAGTTTGAATGGAGTAAACAGCCTTGACTAAGCCCTCAACGTGCTCAAAGCTGCTGACTGACCCTATACATTCAAACTTTTACCCTTATTTAATTTAATCCTCAAAAATACTAAATCCTTAATTACCATTCAAAACATGTGCTTAAAATCCTATTGGTTGATGTCTAAACCTTATAATATAATAATATATTCCTTAATATCAGACACATTAATCAAACCTTAGGTTATACTTAATATTCTTAAACTATAGGTTAAACTTAGAAAATCTATAAGTACTACTATGAGTGTCCAAATAACTCCCGGTCTGAACCAAAAATCCAAAGTAACAATGATAACACTAAACATACTATAATACTACTAAACAATTAGCTAAGTAAAGTTCTTGGACTCTACAAGGGTGTACTGAGCGGCTTTCTAAGTCAGTTTATAGGCATCTTTTTTGTCCAAAGGCAAGGTCTCATCATTTAAGTACCTTACGATGGGTGCAAACCATGACTCCTCAATGCTATTGACCATGTTGATCCTTTCTTCTTCTATGCTTGGCTTGGGGAGGTATTCGACTGGGATGGACTTAAGCGTGTCTTCGTCTCGTGTGGACGCAAGTTTCATGAGTGCATCAGCGTTTGTGCTCTGCTCCCTTAGGATCTGTTCTATGGTGTATTTTTCGAACTTATCCAAATACCCCTTCACCTTGGCGAGATATGCAGCCATTTTTGGACCTCTAGCTTGGTATTAACCCTTCACCTGAAACACTACCAGCTGTGAGTCACTAAAGACATGAAAATGGGTTACCCTTAACTCCCTAGCTAGCCGCAGGCCGGCCAACAACGCCTCGTACTCTGCCTCATTGTTAGAAGCTTTGAATCCAAATCTCAAGGCACAATACATCTGGTGCCCCTTAGGTCCCGCCATCAGTATGCCAGCGCTGGCTCCTCCTTCGTTAGATGCCCCGTCTACATGGAGGCTTCATTCTTTAGGGTGTTTTTCCTCTTCATGCGCTGGTTCATTCTCTTCTATTTCTCCCTCCTCATGGGTCCGGTATGCAAACTCGACTATAAAATCTGCAAGTACCTACCCATTGATTGAGGTCCTTGGGGTGTAAGTGATGTCAAATTGGCTCAATTCAAACGACCATTTTAACAACCTTCCCGAAGTCTCTGGCTCGTGTAAGACTAGACGTAGAGGGGTGTTTGTGAGCACCTCGATAGAGTGACCGTGAAATAGGGCCTCAACTTTCGAGATTCCACTATCAAGGCATATGCTAACTTCTCTATTTCTATGTACTTTTCTTCTGCGTCTATTAACCATTTCCTCACATAGTGCTTCTTTTCTCCTTTGACCAAGGCGGCGCTTATAGCATGCTCTGATACAGCCAGATACAAATACAACTTCTCCCCTTTTTTTGGCTTGGCCAAAAGGGGTGGTTTTCCAAGGTGTTCCTTTAGCTTGGTGAAGGCATCCTCGCATTCATCATCCCAAGCGAACTTTTTGTTCCCTTTAAAATGTTGAAGAAAGGGAGGCATTTGTCAGTAGTCCTAGTGATGAACCTATTGAGGGCTGCTACTCTCCCTGTTAAGCACTGCACCTCCTTTTTTGCTTCGTGGTGGGCTCATTTCCAGCAACTTTCCTGATGAAACTCCGAAGGTGCACTTGAGCGGGTTTAGCTTCATTCTAAACTTTCGAAGGGTGTCGAACATTTCCATGAGATCGTTGGTGAGCTCTCCCTCCTTCTTTGTCTTTCCCAGCATATCGCCCATGTATACTTCCATATTCCTACCTATTTGATATACAAACATTTTGCTCACCAGCCTTTGATAAGTAGCACACTACAGCAATATTGAGTATATATTACATTAAAGAATAGCATATATTTAGAAGTGTTATTATTAAGTGGGGGTATTAAAAAACACGGAACTGAATAGTGGGGATTAAAAACACACGATCTGTTTTTGGTGCCATATGACTAAAAGCTCAGGCGGCAAAATGAATTTATGCCAAATTCCCTTTCTCTCAGCCTTTCTCTAAGTTTCCCTTTCTCTCATCCTCCATCTCTCACTCACAAAGCCCTCTCCGCCCTCTCCGCCCTCACGAAGACTCACTGCCCTCAACTCATCTCTGCCTCACCGCCCTCACGAAGTCTCTCCGCCCTCAACTCATCTCTGCCTCACCGCCCTCGCGAAGTCTCTCCGCCCTCAACTCAGCTCTGCCTCACGAAGACTCGCTCCAGAGTCAAGCTCTTTCTCCGCCTCACGAAGTCACGCTCCAGAGTGGAGCTTCTCTGCCTCACGCCCACGTAACTTTACAGCAAGAGAAGGTACTGATTTCCCATGGATCCTTAGTATCGATAATGATTTGTTCTTCTTCTTGTGTGAAGGAGCCTTCTTAATCTTAATAAACCCTTCTCTGGTTCTCATCACTGGTGATCTCACAGGTTTCTCTCTCAATCTATCTTCCTTTATTTTTATTGAACTTTTATGTTTTGGCTGATATAGCTTCGTGGGTTGTTGAATTATTTGGTAGTCTGATATGGGTTTCTTCTATATTTGTAATATTTGCTTCATGTCTGAGATTAGTATCGTGGACTTTTATAAATATGTAACGCTTAAGGAATTAGATTCTTCTTATGCATGACTGTATCTGGTGAAATTTTCACTTTTTAAAAAGCATAACACAAATTTCTTGTCTTGTTTGGGCAGAGACTAACCTTTCTAAAGAAGTTACCCATTCTTTTTTTAATTAATGGCATTGTTGTGTGTGTTTCTTTTCGGAGAAATTTGTGCTTTTTATATGCTGTCAACTGATATAAGTTTTGATGATATGCATAGTCAGATTTGAGAGTTGAGAGTCATGTTGTACTTATAAGAGTTTAAGTTATTTTTCTATGTCCTCACTGGTTGATAGAGTACTGTTGCATGCTCCCCCTTATCCGTATAGAAATCATAAGCAGTTTGATTTATATCAATATACTCAGTATAAATTAGATTATGATTCCCACTAGCCTGCGTTAAGCCATCTACAGACATGATTTGTCAAATCGAACACTGTCTAACTTCTTGTTGTTATCTCCACTAGATGGCAAGAGCAAGGATTTTTTAACAATGAAGAAAAATGAGGTGGTCTGGTCTCAAATAGTTTATCCATCTTAATCTACAGCTCTTCCCACACCTTTGCAATGCTGCACTCTAGTACTCATTCTATTCATTTATATTTACAAATTATTGAAATATATATATACATATTGAAAATATTATACATCTCACAATATAAGAAAAGATGATGTAAACTTTAAAATCACTAATTTTTACAGATAGAGCAAAAGAAACAGAACCTGCAAGCTTTGGGACAGAGCTCCAACTGCCATGGCCATGAGTGGTGATATGTGTAAGGAGCTTGTCATCTTCTTCAGGTGACCAAAGGCCTCTCTTGACTTTCTGCTTGTTGCAGCAACGATGGCCCATATCCACAACTATATATTATTTACATTCCCAAATAGTTAGAAAGCTTATTAATAATGATGATCAATACTAGCTAATCACTTGAACATTTTTCACAAGGAAAAATCATTCCAACTAACCTCTCACAACTCTCTCTCTCTCAATAATTTTTACATTCAATCATCTTATTGATATCCATATATACACTAGTCCTGTTATCTTGCTTGGCCAAGTGTACTTATGGTTTCTTTCATTTCTCTACATCCCTGATTTATTTTGTGTGTTTGTTATTACATTAAATCAGAAGCTCTTATAGTTCTGTATTATGTTCTGTGCAGAGTCTCACCCATAACCTTTGAACTTGAGGCTACTCTGCGTGTGTTTAATAAATGATTATGATTTCACATTCATTGCATTAATTCAGAAGCTCTTATAGTTCTGTATTATCACTGTGCAGAGTCTCACCCATAACCTTTGAACTTGAGGCTACTCTGTGTGTGTTTAATAAATGATTATTATTTTTTTGTCGCAATGAAATATATATTATGATTATGATTTCACATTCATTACATTAATTCAGAAGCTCTTATCGTTCTGCATTATGTTCTGTGCAGAGTCTCACCCATAACCTTTGAACTTGAGGCTACTTTGAAATTAGCAAGGTTTCTTTGCAGGTAAATGTTGTCATAAACTATTTCTGTTTTATGTTAAATTTATAATGTGTGTTTTTCTCTTTATTCACTCTGATTTATTTAGAGGAGAATGACAACATTTTATGTAATTGTTTTCTTTTCTTTAATTGATTCTGTTTTCAGTGGGGGTATTTTTATCTTCTATTGCTTGTATTATTTCACAATTTTCACTATCTTAATACAAGTTTAGGTTTTGTTTCAAGGTTATAGTAATAATAAAAATAATGCATGTTTGTCGAACAAATGAACCAAATTGGGAATTTTCTTTAATAGTCTTTAGGTAAACTGTGTTTCTTATCTTATATATGTAAATAAAACACAAAATCTTATTCTGCTTCGTTCTTTCTTTTCTATTTTCTATTTTTATTTTTATTAGAAACACACACAAATGACATCTTTTAAGTCTTATATGTAGAGGGAAGAGATTCACATCCCAAAATACATCAGAAAATATTTCAATATGGATCATTAGTCTTATTGGGGAAGTTTTCTGCACTAAGCAGTTTTGTCTTATTGTTTTGTTTTGCTTTACATTATTATTCTCATAATTGTATTCAGACACTTTGAGGTCATCTTCTCACGATATTAATACAAAGAAGTTTCTTTTAGAAAAAAAATTAGTATTTATTTTTTCCCATCTGATACTGTTATGGATGCAGTTTTTTTCCCTTTCAATTTGGTCAATTTTTGATGTGTTTCATCTGTTTTAACGTTCATTATTAGCAGACATTATGAACTAATATATACACCATTCAGCAAAGGAGAGCCAAATAACAACAGTAAACAAGAGTTGATTTGGGTTTTTGGGGAACTTGTTGAAGTTTTGGTTGAGTTGGCAAACCCTTGTGGCTTTGATTTGAGGGTCGATAGTATTTATCTGTCTGTGAATTCAAGAAATTTTGATCCTTTCCCTGTTACTGTTAATCTTCCAACTAATCCTTCTAACGTTATTGCCTTGTCTGGGATTCCAACATCAGTGGGGCCTGTGACAATTCATGGGTGCACTGTCCACTGCTTTGGTGTTATTACAGAACACCTGTTTGAGGATGTTGACAACCTGCTCCTTGGGGCGATGCAAGGACTTGTGCTCTCTGGCAAATGCTGGCACAGTTTCAGTTGAGCAGGCCCATATTTCACTATCAGGGAAGAACCAAGATTCTGTTATCTCAATTGCGAGTGAAACCTTACAATCTGCATTGCCTTTGAAACCTGGTGCAGAAGTGACAATTCCTGTGACCTTAAAAGCATGGAGACTTGGTGTAGGGGATGTTAATATTGCTGGTGGAAAGAGTGCCTCTGGAAGTATAGTGAGGCACATTCCAAGGATGGAAGCAGTCCTGTGTTGCTGATCCATTATTCAGGTACCTTTTTTGTTGTACTTCTCTTTTACTTTTGATTTTGGTTCATTTTAAAGTGGCAGTGTAATGTTAAGCGACGGAGAGTTGCAATTGTAATGTAATGTTGTAACCTACAATGCTTTAACCTAAAATGGAGCAAGTTTATCCCCTAACCAACATAAATTCATTGTCTAGCCAAAGAACATACGCACAAATACTCTTGGAAATTTAGACAAAATAGTTTACATATAGTAATAAATAAACAGTTGATTTTGATAAGCTGAGATATTGCCTTGTCTGGGATTCCCTTTGATGACAAAATGCTTGGATGAAGTGGGAATTGAAACTTTGTTGCCTAATACAGTGAAAGACCATAAGAGCATTGATTGGAATCTATTGAGTGTTGAACAGTAATAACTATCAAGAAACTGTATCAACTGTCAAGAAAATATATTAACAACTAAACAGTCTTGGCTTAACTGCTAAAACAGAATAAGAGCTGAACAAAAGGAGGTTATTATATTTTTTAATCAATGATCATTTGAGTATGTAAATAATATCTATGTCTTTGTTCATATAATTTTTATTTTGATCTTATAAGCATGTTGTTCTTTCAATATGAGATAATTGTGACATGAATTTTTGATTTATTGGGTTCTCTACACAAGTTTCTAAATTTCTTTAACTCTTTCAGAAATTCAGAAAAGAAGACAAGCAACTTTAGGGAACTGAGGCATTTATAAAGGGATCTCATATTTTCATCTGAGCTAGGTTTGGTTCATTTGGCTATTTTTTCACTTTCAAGGTATTCATTATGTAATTTTTTTTAATGATGACTCCTAATTAAAGGTCGAATGATGTTGATAGTTTATTAAAGGTATTCATTAAATTTTGTTTTAGCTAAACAAATGGACTCACAACAAAGACAATTGCACAAAGGATGATGAATTAAAGGATGATGAATTGAAGGATGGAGCAAGTTTCACGCATAGTTTACTTTTGTGTATCTTGTAATGTTTCTATTTTTCATTTTTGAAGTAAAAATTGTTCAAGATTATAAAACTTCATTATGTTATGCTTTCAAACTTAAGTTAGAACTAAGATCTCATGAAGTAGACACATTCATGGTTTGAATTAGTTATTGTTTAATGTAATACTTATGGTTTATCAATCTATTGAGAATTACATTTTATAATTAATTTTGAATTTTTTTTTTATCAAAATACATTAACGAAAATCTTTTAATTAAAAAAAAACCATATAAGTATACTTATCAAAATAAAATTTAAAATTTTATTACTATATGTTATGATTTAAAAACATATTATAAGCGTAAAAAATCGTTATGGTTTATATAATATAACAAACTAAAAATATTATCAAAATAATCAAATGTAACAGTTGAAAAGTGTTATGAAAAAAGTACAAGATTAAACTTCAAATTTATAACCAAAAACTCTATCTAAATGTTATTATTTGAATATTATAGCACCTAAAAATGTGTTATTGAATAGTTTAAGATAACACTGAACATAACATTCAAAAACTGTTATAGAAAAGACTGGACTTTTAATAACAGGGGCTATGTTAGCATTTTCAGAAGTGCTATCAATAGTCCCGGTTAGCAGTTTTTAAGTGTTATGAATACTATTTTTTCTTGTAGTGGCACCTGCGTTTTTTAAACCAAAAGGAATCATTTTGTAGCCATACAACCCCTTGTCTGTTATGAACGAAGTGTGCTCTTCATCAGTCGGGTTGATGGGTATTTTATTGTACCCGAAATATGCATCCATGAAGCTAAGTAGTTCATGCCCCACTGTGGCGTCTACTAACTGGTCTATCCTAGGAAGCAAGAAGCTGTCCTTAGGGCAGGCCTCATTAAGGTTAGTAAAGTCCACACAAGTCCTCCACTTTCCATTGGGTTTCAGGACTAGCACTGGGTTTGATACCCATAGTGGGTAAAATGACTCTTGGATAAACCCATTTGCCGTCAACTTGTCAACCTCCTCTTTTAGGGCCACGTATCTCTTTGGGTCCAGCGCTCTTCTTTTTTGCCTCATAGGCCTTGATTTTAGGTTGATGTTCAGGTGGTGGCACATGACCGATGGGTCTATCCCTACCATGTCCTCTTTACTCCAGGCGAATACGTCGAGGTTGGCTTTCAAGAATTCTACTAGCTTCTCCTTCACGTCACCCATAAGGTTTTTTCATACCTTCAACTTTCTTAATGGCTCGTTCATGACCGTGACTTCCTCTAACTCCTCTACTGGTTCAGCTCTGGGTTCTTCAGCGACTCATGGGTCTAACTCGTGCGGGTTTGCGCCTTCATGCACAACCATTGTCATAGGCGTCGATGGCTTTGTGGCCGTGCATAGGGATGTGTTATCATTCCCACGCTTCCTTCTGCTCTCCTTTCATGCATGCTATTCCCGCGGGAGTTGGTAATTTCATAGCTAAGTGGTACACAAAAGTTATCGCCTTCAATTCTCTTAGGGAAGGTCTCCCTAATACTGCATTGAAGGCTGAGGCGCAATCTTCCACAACAAAGTTTGCCATTAGGGTGGTTTGTCTGGGCTGTTCTCCCATAGTGAGGGCTAACTCGATCGCCCCTAGGGGCTGTATTGAATCTCCCGTAAATCAATACAAGGAGGTACTGCAAGGCTTTAGGTGCCAGTTGTTTAGTTCCATCTTCTCCAAAGCTGGACGATATAAGATGTCCACAGAGCTTTCGTTATCCACCAAGATCTGATGCACCCTCATGTTTGCAAGCTGGACAGTCAACACTAGGGGTCATTATGGGGGAAATGTACACCCCGGGCGTCTTCCTCAGTGAAGGTAATTGAGTCATTTTCACCCTTAAAACTCTTCGGGGGGTGTCGCTCCAAACTGGCCTCCCTGGCATATTTATCTCGCCCCTTCCTTGATTCGCCCTCGAATCCGGGCCCTCCAAAGATGGTCCTAAGTTCTCCTTGTACTTCCGGGGCCACCTCTCGTGCCCGTGGCGACGATGCTCCTTCTTCCGGCCTTTGGCTCTCCTTACGAACATATCTGCCTAAATGTCCCCTGCATATAAGCTCCTTGATTTCGACCTTTAAATGCTTGCATTCCGCGGTGGTGTGGCCGATATCTTTATGATACTGGCAATATTTGCTGGGGTCTCTTTTGGATCGGTCTTTTTTCATTGGCGGGGGCCTTCTAAAAGGGACCTAGTTTTCATTCGTGTTGAAAATATGTTCTCTAGCATGGGTGAGGTCAGTATAAATGGTGTAGGGGCCCTGTGTGCGCTCATCAATGCATTGATGCTTCTGGGGTCGATCATCTCTTGTTCCTTCATAAACCCTCTACTTCTTTGCACCACTTTGGCTTTCTTGGATTGGGGGTTTTGGTGGCGACTGGCCTTTTCCGGCCTTGAGGGTTTCATGGCCATCCTCCACGCGAATATATTTCTATGCCCGATCGTAGAAGTCATCCAAATCTGTGACCTCCCTCTTGAGCATGTTATCCCATAACTTGCTTCCCGGGCGTACTCCAGCTGTGATGGCCATTTTTAGCTCTCTACGGGTCAAACTCCCTACTTTGGCCACGTCCATATTGAACATGTGAATGTAGCTCTTTAGACATTCATTTTCTCCTTGCTTCACATTAGCGAGGCTGGTGCCCGGCATCGTGTAGTCCCGCATGACATGGTGTTGCTGGAGAAATTCATCAGAGAATTGTTGCCAAGAACTGATGGACCCTGGTCTAAGTCTTTTGAACCATTTTTACGCAGCTCCTTCCAATGTGACAGCGAAGCAATGGCATCTGGCCCCGCTACTAATCCCCCTTAACTTTATCAGGTCGTTAAATGCATCCAGATGGTATTTAGGATTTTTTCTTACTTCATATGGCATCATATGCAGCTCCTTGAAGTTGGCTGGGAGCCGGATGGCTTGGATTTCCTTGATGAAGGGCGACTCATGGTCGAACTCGTCCTCAATGGCTTTACCTCCAGAGGCGGTGATGATTTTTCTTTGCAGGCTCCTCATTTCTGTATCTAGGTCTTGTCTCCTCTTGTTCAAGGAGTCCCTCAGCGTGGATGGGTTAGGGTCTCAATCGCTTCGAATGTCCTGGCATCTCTTTCAGAACAGTGGCTTGATGCTTATTCTTCCCACAGATGGCGCCAAACTGTTGACGGTGAGAACTCGTCAATGAAGTTAAGTTAGAAAAATCAAAATATAGTACTTATCAATGAAGAACTACAAAAATCTAAACAGAAACTTAGAGAATATGGAAGTGGGGTTCCTTTTATAGTGGGCTCTAATGGCCCCAGAAACAATGTGGTTCAGGGGACCAGATGGTATGCAAGTACACTGTCAGGAGAGTGGTCTCAGGGGTAGTAGTGTTGGCTCCAGTACGTGGTCAGATACCATGAGGATGTCTCTAGAGGTAGTGCTGGGGTTCCTTTGGTAAAAATGTCAGAGGAGTGGCACTAGGCGTAGTGGTGCTGGTGGTGGTGTCAACTCTGACATCTGGTTAGAAGGCTACAGGCCATGTCCCCTCTTCTAATACTCCCACTACTTGTCTGGCATGAGTATTTGGGTTATACATACGGGGTCTTACAGGTCGTACCCCGTATAAGCTCCGTACTTGTACGATCTTTTCGAATTATACTTGTTCTTTTACCTCTAAACGTTGGAGTTTGCGCAGGTCATCATAGGATACACCACCTTGAGGTGCCAGGCACAAGGCCACCTTGGATGCCTTGGGCACACGAGGCGCGGGAGGGGCCCCTTGGGTCGTTGGTGTGTGGCGCTAGTAGGCGAGGGCGAGACACCATCTCGCGAGGCCCCTAGTGCGGCTGATGCACGGGGCAAGGCGAGGATGAGAAATCGTCTCTCGAGGCCCATGGCGCGGGGCCTTGGGTGCGCGGCCAAGGTGTGGTGAGGAGTGAGACGCTTCTAGGCGCGAGGTGCCTCCTTACGTGGGGCTCCTCCTAGCGCGAGCCGCCTCCTGGCTCGAGACTCTTGTGTGGGGCTCCTCCTAGCGCAAGTCATCTCCTAGCGCAAGATGCTTGTGGGCGAGGAGCATGGCGAGGCATGGTGAAACGATCCCTCACGAGGCCCTGGTGGCACAGCCAAGGCGAGGCAATTCCTTGCGAGGCCCTGGTAGCACGGCTGAGGCAAGGCGAAGCGAGGCCATTCCTCGCGAAACCCTAGTGGCACGACCGAGGCTAGGCGAGGCCATCCCTCGCGAGGCCCTGGTGGCACGGCCGAGGCTAGGCGAAGCCATCCCTCGCGAGGCCCTGGTGGCACGACCGAGGCTAGGCAAGGCCATCCCTCATGAGGCCCTGGTGGCATGGTTGTGGTGAGGCGAGGCGAAGGCATAATAGCCTCACGGAGATGTGGGGCTGACGACCTTGTGTAGGTGCCTGAGGGGCTCGTGTGGCACACCTCCTAGGTTCGCGAGGCGTGAGACGGGGGGTCCTAGGTTGCACACTTGCTGGGGCTACGTTCGTTAAGATTTCCCAATACACATATAGGGACTTGGGTCCTAAGCACGTACTTTGAGTCTTTCATCAGCGTGGAATTTTGAGCATCTACAATGCGCAAAATCAGCATTACAATGATTACTTGGTGCAACAGAATGAGTATGGGCGTGTTCAAGTGGAAGAATTTATTGCCTTGGTCACTAAGTGGAAGATGAGTTCTGCTGATGAACACTACTTCACCCCTCCACCACATTTTAACCCATACATCCCACCCCCACCACCGCCACCATACTGATGTGGCGTGTCTGTTGAGATAAGTCTTCTCTCCATAGTCTTCCTGTCACATTGGGGAGAATGTGAAATTTAAGTTTGGAGGAGGGGCTTATCATTTTGACTTTGTTTTTATTTTTATTATTTTTCTTTTAGTTTACTGTTTGTTATTTTAGTTTTGTCTTTATTGTTGAACAGTGAAGCCGATGAAATTTCGTTAATAATGTCGTTCGTAATCATTTGTGAAAAAGCGATTGTGTGAATAATCGTGTGATTGGTTTGATTACTCTTTAGATTAATTTTAATGCTTCTTGGAAATTTGAATATGTTGTGTAATTGTGAATAATTAGCATATGTTATACATGTTTTACTTGGGTATGAGGAATGAATTGTGGAATAGGATAGAACTTGCATTGCTTGTCTTTTGAGACGAAATCCCTGATAACATGTGTATTGGAAAATGATCTAGGCAATTTTGTTGGAACGTTTGAGCTTTCAAGTCTACTGATATTATTTTTATCCTTAGTTTTCCTTTTTGTGCCTTAGCCTGCTTGATTAATTGTTTAACCACACTGTTAAGCCAAAAATGTACCCATTACTATTTTCCCTTGTCCTTGAATTATGCCATAAGGTTAGAAATAAGTTTGGGGGAAATGAAGTGTATTGGGTAAGATCATTGATATGTGGATAAATAATGTACTTTAATGATTGAGAGAAGTGTAAAACCTCTTGCAACATCACTAATTTATGTATATCAATTTTAAAAAAAAAGCAATGAAAAAGAAAAGGAAAAAGAAAACTTAAAGAGTGAAAAATAAGTAAATAAAGTGATGTTGGAGCATTGTTTTGTGATTGTCTCAATTGTTGCAAAAAGTGGTGGATTAGGGGATGATTATGAAAGGCAAGAGGGTTTGTTTGACTGGTTTTTGATGTGTTTATGGTATAATGAAGCCTAAATGTCTTTTCAACTACCGTTACCTAAGCCACGATGTTATGAACCTCAAAAGTCATGTTGATTCCAAAACATGTGTTGTTGACATTAGTGGAGAAAGGCAAGCATTCAAGCATATTGAATATTGGTTAGTGGATTGTTGGTATGAGTAAGACATGTATGATGTATTCTAATTGTTCATTTTGTCATTTGCAAATCATATTATAATTTACAATGGTGGCATTCAGGTTAATTGTTAGAGTGATTGGACTGAAATTCTGGTTGTAAAATGAAGTTGATATTTTGTGAATGATGACAATGCGATGTGAACACTATGAAGGCTTAATTGTTTGTGTTGTGATATGTTTTAAGTTTGAAGTCAATCTTTACTTGAGGGCAAGTAAAGGTTATGTTTGGGGGAGTTTGTTGAGTCTAGTTTATTTTATGTTTAGGTGGTGTTTTAGGTAGTCTTTTATGTAGTTTTTGTTTTACTTAGTGTGGGTTTATGCTTTTGTTTGTTTGTTTTGCACTTTTTGTGAATAAAAAGAAAGATTTGAATACTTGGAGTAAATAGGTTCAAAAAGAGAAGAAATATCCAAGTTTCAGTGTTATTTTTTAGACAAATGATGGATCTCGACGTGATTTGGAGGCGTTGGTGATTTTTCGAGCTTCAAAATGCATGATTTGAAAAATGTCTTAAGAGCCGCGGCATGAGCGCTTTGGAGCCGCAGCCAGCCCTTTAAACAGAATCAATATTTTGGAGCAGATACTCGAGCCGCAACATGGTTAAGGAGGGCCGCGGCATAGCTGAGCCAAATCCTAGAAATCCGAGACACGGGCCGCGGCATGGCTTTGGGAAAGCCACAGCCCAGAATTGCAGATCCTCAAGAATTTTTACACGGGTTGCGGCATGGTGCAAGTACAAAGAAGAAGAATTTAGTAATTTGTATTAGGGAATAATAAGGAGGATAGTTGATGAGATTAAATGTCCTAATTACTCTCTCATTGTTTTTCCAAGGATTTCCCAGTACTCAATGTTTTATTGAGGTTTTCATTATTGTTTAGGCACGTTATATTTTCTTCTACCTTTTAACAAAAATCAAAAGTTTAGTTGACAAATAGATCAAAAAGATTAATTGACTGGTAATTGATGATTCAGTCCTTCAGGACGATACTTGGTTTTACCAAGATTATTACTAAATTACGATATGTGCACTTGCGTAGCTATAATTTTCGCAACAATACCTCTAACCAAGAAATAGCAGCAGAATAACCTCGCCGCCCAAGCAATACAAGTACAGGATGTAATGAGTTGTGAGATTTGTGGGGGTCCACATTCTTATGAACAATGCCCGAGCATTGCTAGTTGCTCAACAGACGTAAACAGTTTGCCTTTGGAATAGGCACAGGTTATTGGTAACTTTCCAAGACCTGCACCCAACACTTACTCAAATTCATATACTCCTGAGTGTAAGAATCACCCCAACTTGTCTTGGAAAAATAATCAAGGGTTACAACTGCAGTATCCACAACACCCACCTCATCAACTGATTTATGGACTACACTCTAGGCCCTATTATGACCCAAAACCATGCCCATCTCATCCACCACCACATCCTCCAATGAGCTCACCAATAATTCAGCCAGATCAATTAAATCAATTCATGACAAAGGCAAGGTCGTCAATGAGGAATTTGGAGACCCAAATGGGTTAGTTGGCTAAATTATCTTCTAGTAGAACACAAGAGATATTACCAAGCACTACTGAGGCAAACCCAAAAGAGCAATGCAATGCAATATCCTGAAGGAGTGGTGAGGAGTTAAAAGAGTCAAAAGTGGTTGATAACAAGAAGGAAGTGAGTGGGTCAAATGTTATTGAGAACTTAGAAAAGCAGCCAGAAATAAGTATAGATCACCATATAAAGATTCCATAACCTCAAAGGCTTCAAAAGAATAAGCTTGATAAGCAATTTTATAAATTTTTGGATATCTTTTGAAAGCTACACATAAATATCTCATTTGCTAAGGCACTTGAACAAATGCCAAGTTATGTGAAGTTTATGAAAGAAATTTTGTCAAAGAAAATGAAGCTAGAGGATTATGAGACAGTGGCACTTACTAAGGAGTGCAGTGGTTTTAATATTCCATGTTCTATAGGAGGTTTAGTGGTGACAAATGCTTTATGTGATTTAGGGGCCAATGTGAATCTAATGCCTCTATCAATCTTTCAGAAGTTGAATTTGGGAGAAGCTCGACCTACTACCGTGTCTTTGCAAATGGCAAATCGATCAATCAAACATCTTCGTGGAGTGATTGAGGATGTATTGGTGAAGGTGGACGAATTCATCTTTCTTGCGGACTTTATAATTCTTGATATGGAGGAAGATGACAATATTCCAATACTACTTTGAAGGCCATTCTTGGCTACTGGTATGACTTTGATTGATGTACAAAAGGGTGAGTTAAAGTTGCGAGTGCAAAAAGATGAGGTAATATTTAAGGTTTTTGCAGCAATGGAAATTCCTACTTGTTGTAGAGTTGACGTGGTAAAACAAGGAGAGAACAAGTTGGAAGTCTCTAAGAAAACAAGTTACATGAGCGGGGTAAAGTTCCACCAATTTCTAATCACAAGAAACGAGGGCCAACTAATGATACTATGGCTCTTAAGGATGTGAGGGGAGGACTTGATCCAAGTTGAATATGAAAAAAGACAATCGTCCGACTAAATGACGTTAAAACCAGCGCGTTTGGTGGCATTCCAATCTTTTATTTGTAATTTTTTTATTATTAGTTTTTCTTAAGTTTTAGATTATGAAGATTTTAATTTAGTATTTTGTTTATTTATTTTTATTTGATATTTATTTGCTATTAAATATGAGACTAATTTGAGTTGCACGCTACTTTAGGTTCAGGGAGAATGAACTATGGGATAACCCAAAGATCTTTCTTTCTTCATTTTCGATTCACCATTTCAACCCGTATCATTTTAAGTAGTCTGAGGTGCCAGGTAAGTTTCTTTTTCTTTAGCTTTTATTTAAAATTTGGGGATAATTTTTGGGGGAAGGGATTTATTGTTTTGTATATGTTATGTTATTTTGTTAGTCGTGTTGTTTTGTGTTTGTTATGTTTTGTCTAGGTTGTTTAGAATGTTAGTTGAATCAAGTTGACAATGATTAGCCAATGATAATATGATTGAATGATATGCTGTATAAATTGAATGGGAATGAAGCTATAAAAATCTGTGTGCGTGGTTGAATATTTCTTACCATGTTTACATGGGTCAAATTAAATAGTTGAGAGCTTAATCATGATTTTTAATAAATTTTGTGTAATTGAAAATTTTTTATGCTTGCTGAATTTTGATAATGAAAAAAAATTATGAAAATGTTGTTATCCTATAACTTATTTGCTTGCTATTTGAGATGAAATCCTAGATTATGCATGCTTAGGAAGGTGATTTAGGCAATACATGGGAACGATTGAGTGTTTCAAGCCAACCTTGATGTATTAAATCCTTAGTTACCCATTATTGAGCTTAATGCGATTTTTTTTTACACTTATTTCGAGCCTATTTGAAACTTTGTTATTATTTTTTTTCATCCCTTTGATGTATACCATAAGCATATGAAAAGTGATTGGGGGATGGTTTGTAATGGGGTTTATATTTTGAAATTCATGTCGATAAAAGAAGAAAAATTGAGGGGGAAAGAAAGAAAAATTATATTGAATATGAACTAACTCCAATTGAAAATACAAAGGAATACGTTTGGGGAAGTGTAGTATCATTTTAAAAAAAAATTAGTTTATGAATTCTCTCTCAAAAGAATAAATATCGAAAATTTTGGGATTGATTTGTTTTTTTTTTTTTTTTTTGAGTGGATAAAGGTTGAATTTTTTGGTTGAGTGCTTATGGTATATTTTGAGCCTAAATGACTTTTTTACCAACCTTCACCTAAGCCATTCAATTATGAGCTATGAAAGTCCTATTGAATTCTAAGCATGTGTCTTCTACATTAGTCGAGATTAGTATGTATAACAAGCTTATGGGATAATGATATTAATTAATTGTAATAAAAAAAATTGGTGAGCATGAATTGATTCGAATGCATTTTATTTATTAATCATGATTTTGAGAGCTTTTATTTGTTTGGACTTAAGTGAATTGGAAGAATGTTTTGATTGAAATTCTAGATAAGTTGATTTTCCTAAAGAATATGTAAGTGTGTTAGTCATCATAGCTTGAGGTGTGAATTATTGTTGTCGGCTTGATTCAAGTGTGTTTGTTGTTTAGGATTTTAGTCGAGTCTGTTTAGTGTTGTGCTCTTTACTCGAGTATGTTTGGGGGAGTTCGATAAACGAGTTTTAGATTCGTTTATGGTCTAGCTTTTAGGAAAGTTTCATTAGTTTAGGGCTATTTTATTGCAGATTTGTGCTTGTTTGTTCATGTTTCAGGTTTTTCATGTTAAGATGGTGAAAAGAGATGAATGAAGTAAAAGTGGGAGAAAATTGAGCAATTTTGGAGAAAATCGAGTCGTTTTGGAAGCAAGGAGTCTGAGTTACTCCATTGTGATTAGCCCTACAATGCTAGCATAGTAGCGCTACAACGCTACTTGGTTGTTTTGAAGGTTGTTGTTTCTGTGAATAACACTATAGCTCTGCAAACCTAGCGTTACTGCACTAGTTGAAATTAATTTGGAGTCTAATTAGCGCTAGTTCGCGAATTTTTATGGAATTTGGCTCTGTTATCAGCGCTACAGCGTTATCGACGCGATTTTGAAATTTGAAGCCAATTTTAGAAGGAAAAAACAGTCTTTTCACTTGGGAGCATTGAAAAACTATTTAAGTGACATTATTCTATGAATTTAAGGAGGCTAATTAGTTTTGTAAATCCCAAATTAAGAAAAGATGGCTGGTTTATTATTTCTAGATTTCTTCTGTTGGTTTATTTGAATCTTTCTTCATCTTAATTTCTTAGGTTATTTTATATGAACAATTATCTAAATGTTATTGTTATTATGTGTGATATGAAATAAATCATCTATCTAGGGGTTAATGTAGTCGCTTGGATTTCTATTTAATGTTATTATGATGTTCTATTGAATCTTCTTCTTTATTCTAATCTATATAATGTTTGCTTAATGGTAGTAAATACCTGATCAATATTTGCTTCATTTATGATTTTGATTAAAAATTTGAAAGATGTGAATTGAATATGCTATCGTTATATAGACATAGGTTACATAGACATATGATATCGTTATATAGACATATGCTATGTGATTTGGACGAAAGCACCTGTATGTCTTGTGTAGCAATTAGGTTTCCATGCTTAATGCCTGCTATATGTTTAAGTTTATCACAGAGATGTAGAAAACCTAAATATAGGTTGAGATCTTATATCTTGAAAAATAATAGGAATCGATTTATGTTAACCTGCTAATAGAATAAGAAGAATGAAATTTAGAACTGATTAATAAAATTAATAGAATGAAGAGTTGATGAAGTTAATACCCTAGGTCTTTTTATTATTAATTTTCATCCATTGATTAATTGTTTTGTTTACAGTTATAGTTAGATCTATTCATCTTAGTTTTACTTGCCAAATAGAAAGTATAGAGCGGTTATTGGTAATTGGTTAATAGTCTCTGTGGGACGATATTCGTTCTTCCAAAATTTATTACTTTATACAACCACATACACTTGTGTGCATATTTCACTGATCATTGGTCACCATTCCTTTCTTTGAATTATCATTTGAAGTGGAAAGCTTGGTTTCAACAACATTTGTCTCCTCAACCTTAGTGGAACTTTTGTTTAGAGACTCAAAAGTTTGCAACTCATTCAGCAGTTGGGTCATGTTGTACTCAAACATATTCATAACATGGTTGGTAGTGAATGTCACAAAAGCTGGTGTGAGAGATTCAAGTATCACACATACTTGATTTCTATCATCAATTGTCACACCATGGATTTCTGCATCGTGCAATATGTTTATCATGTCTAGGACATGTTCTCTGACAGAAACATTTTTCTTCATTTTCATATTCATGAAGCTTCTAGTAGCATAATGTATGCACTTATCAGATTGCTGGCCAAACATGCCTTATAGAGATTCCCAAATCTCATAAGTTGTTTCAATAGTTTCAAACTTCTTTTTGAGCACATCGCTCATACTAGCAAGCATATAACATTTGGCCTTATTGTTAAATAAGATCCAACTGTCATACTTTTCTCTAGCAGTTTTGGCAGCAGTGAGAGCAGGAATCTCATGACATTCCTCATTTAGGACAAACATGTGGTTTTCACATATCAAAACAATGTTCATGTTTGATTTCTATTTCGTAGTTATCACCAGTCAATTTCTCATTAGCAAGCAAAATAGTTATAGGGTTTGGATTGGACATATTGCTGAAAAGTAAATAAATAAAATATAATGAATTAATGCATATAATAAATATCAGTTTATATTTAGAATAGTAAACATGTTGCATGAATGCAACACATAAAATAACACATAATAATTAGTTACTAGTCCACGATAGATTAATTTGTAAATTAATGGACCAGCCTTGGGGCAGATCAAACTAATAACGAATTAATCTTGAGACAAGATCTCAACTCCGTAAGTGAAAACTTAATAACTCATTTTTCTCTTTTGACTTATGAAGTACCTTTAGTTTTGTCAAGATGTACTAGTCATGCTCGAAAGCCTAGATGCATCTTCAGAGTGTAACCCATTATTTTTCGATTAATGACTTAACTCAAGAGTATGCCTTAGGGTTAGTCAAACTTGAAATACATCATTGATCTTATTCTCTTATGAGAAGTCAACCTTGAGATAAAATAAACATATTTGGAAGCCTTTCCTTAGGGAGGCTGCAAACGAAGGCCACACAAGGCCCTTCCTATGCCTCTCAGTGTTCAACCAATAATGGAGATCATAGAACTTATTGTGATAATTCCCTCTTCCACTCACTATTTAAAAAAAATGTGTTTTCTCAAAATCAATATTGTTTAATTTGGTTGTAAAACTGATTAAATTAATTTTACCAAATGATATTCTAATAAATACTAATCCAATTATGCAAAATAAATAATCGTGCCCTAGATTAATTTTATTTTGCCTTTTTTTTAAATAGAATACCAGTTAATTTAATAAAAAAATTTTATTAAATAAGAAAATAAACAAGTTTAAATTCTTTTTACCATCTTAACTAATTAAGACTAAATTAATTATATGAGTTATCAAATAAAAACATATAATCAATCCTAAGCATGTTTCTAAAAGAAAATGCATGCTTAATATGTACTATGTGGGTAATATGTATGGCATGTTACAATGCGTGATAAATTATTAAACATATTAATCATGTTCAAGCAAATAAATAAATAAAACAAATATGGGTTGGGTGCTTTTGGTATTTCTAGAAAATTACAACACTTGCAAAAAATACAGAAAAATAATTAAACTAACTAAGGCCTAATGAAGAGCAACTCCTTTGATCTTTGGACCTTTTCTTTTAGTCTTTGGGCCATTACCATTTTAATTATCTATTATGAATTAAGTAACCTTTTAATTATTTTAAACAACTTTAAAATAATCAAATTTTGGGTTTTAATACCCAACAAGTTATTGAGACCCAATTGGAATTTGGAATCACCATAATTAATTCAAAAATTATAATTAAAACACTTTTAATTATATTGGGCTAAAAATAGCCCAAATCGACAATTATACATGCATTCGAGTTTTCATGACACAAACCCTAATGGGTGTGTCATTATGGGCAACAGTTGGCAGAACCATGGGTGCAGAGGCGCGGAACGACATGGGGCGCGCATGCACGACGTGAGCGGCTGGGGTGCTGGCTCGACATGGACACTAGCACGGTGTGGCGCATGTGCGTAGGTAGCGTGGGGTGCATGGGCGCAGGGAAGGCACGGTGTGGCCCCGAGGACCTATGGACCAATAATTCCAAGCTCTAATAAATAAAAGCTTATTAACCAAAACTTTTTGATTCAATAATCATATTTATTAATCTCATGATTACTCCAGTATAAATATGAGGCTGCACTCTTGAGAATTAAAGACATATATTTGTTGAGTACTTTATTGTAACCATAAAGTGTCCATTGATATAATCATTACATACAAATTAATCTTTTACTGATGATTCATAATTAAGTGGGAATAACATTACTATTTTACCCTTTTAATTATATATTGATTCCTAGTGTGCCATCGACTTTACTAGTGAAGGTTAATTCATCATCTGATTATGAATTTGACGTCAATAACCTTTTCAGTTCCAATAGCCAAGCCAATAGGGAACCATCATTCAATCATTAAGAAGGTATAGATTCCATATCTGTTAAGCTATGTTCCCAGCACTACAAGAAAAAACGGTATTCATAACACTTAAAAACTGCTAACCGGGAGTATTGATAACGCTTCTGAAAACGCTAACATAGCCCTGTTATTAAAAGTCCTGTCTTTTCTATAATAGTAATCGAATGTTATGTTCGATGTTATCTTAAACTATTCAATAACACATTTTTAGTTGCTATAATATTCAAATAATAACATTTAGTTAGAGTATTTGGTTATAAATTTGAAGTTTAATCTTATACTTTTTGCATAACACTTTTCAACTGTTACATTTGATTATTTTGATAGCATTTTTAGTTTGTTATATTATATAAATCATAACAATTTATTACGCTTATAATATGTTTCTAAATCATAACATATTAAGGTTTTTTATTATGATAAGGGTATTTATAAGTTTTTTTTTTTAATTAAAAGATTTTCATTATTGAATTTTGATAAAAAAAAATCAAAATTAATCATAAAATGTAATTCTCAATAGATTGATAAACCATAAGTATTACATTAAACAATAACTAATTCAAACTATGAATGTGTCTATTTCATGAGATCTTAGTTCTAACTTAAGTTTGAAAGCATAACATAATAAAGTTTTATAATCTTGAACATTTTTTACTTCAAAAATGATAAACAAAAAATTACAAGATACACAAAAGTAAACCATGCATGAAACTTGCTCCATCCTTCAATTCATCATCCTTTGTACACTTGTCTTTGTTGTGAGTCCATTTGTTGTGCACTTGTCATATATCTGTTTCCCTTTCCTCCACAGGTCCATGTGTAATCCCCTTTGCAATAAAGTCAGTTGTAGTCCACAAAAGGCCTATTGCTGTCAAGCTTATGTTAAGCTCCATCTTTAGAGCACTGTAAGCTCCAGTCACATCTACACACAACTGTAATATTCGAGTGTAATAATGGAATCACACCAGCAATTACTTAAAGTGGTAATTCTAGGGCTTTTATAAAAAAAAAATAGAACCAAATTGCCTTGTATTAATTAAAAATGCATGAAAGTTGTAATTCTAGGTTTCTATGTTGGAAGTAATGAAATTATAAGATTTTATCAGTCAATCCAAGTATAGGTGTCAGTGTGTGCCTATGCATGTGTGTAATCGGTCACTTGATATATTATGTCACTGCACAATATAGTATCTGATAAAATTTGAAGATTAGAACTTATTAAAGTGGCAGCTATAGTCATCCATGTTGCATTAATGAAATTATTAGCTCTTATTAAATATATATGTATTATAATTTCAAAAGCATCAATTAAGCAATCAAAGAATATGTACTATTATCTGATAGAAGTGTCAAACGTAAGCATGAAAAATCATAGACAACCTATGACTTCAATACAGTAATGTGCATAAAAAGGAAGAATGAAAAGGCTAATAAAAGCATACATTACATTTATAGGCTAATAAAAGGCTAACTTTAAAAAGTTAGTAATATAAGTTTACCTCTAAACACATGCAAAATAATCTTTAAAGACCCAACACGTGCATCCACACTCTCAGTAGAGAAATATAGAACCCTTGACAGAGAAATGACAGCACATTCAAGTGATCTCATTTATGCAAGTGTGGTTTGATTTGTTTCCATCTAGAGACAGAATGTATCAATGATAAGAAATTTCAATTCTTATTTCACTAGTTAAAAAGCCACAAACTCTTAGGAAGACAGAGTTCTCACATTCTATGATATCCCTTTGGGTCTGGTTGACAAGTCCTGGAAGTGATCTGAACCTAAAACAACACATATGGATTGATCTAATGCATCTAGTACCATCTAACACTTTCTTAAAGATCTTAAATTTTCACCTAAAATATTATAGATATATATAAAAACATATATCCTACTAAACAAATAGTAAGTTACATGATTTACCTGAGAATTTAAAGAGGAAAGAATACTGAAGTCGCTGTACTGGCCAGACGATTCCCTCAATAACTTTTTCACACCAGTAGAAACCTCCTGTCAAGATAAACTAAAGCTTAATATACTTAAACAATTAAACTCTATAAGAATGCTATAAGAAAATCCCAAAACAAAATACTAGTTTCTAGTTACCAAATAGCAACCAAAATCAACTTTTCCTACCCTCTTCATGTTTCTTTTCCACTTCTCATTGATAAGTTCTAACAAGACAAATCTATAATTCCTCCCTTTTTCTCTCTACTTGATCAATAATCATGTTCTTTTTTTACTGAACCTTGGAAGACATTTCTTATGCAGCCTAGGATTTGATTTTTAAACCAAAAGACAAACAATCATTCATTTATAAGCTATTTTGGTTGTAAAAATTTTAAATTTAATTTCCCTTAAAACCAAATAGATTATTACATAGATATGCATGAACATCAGAGGAGATGAACCTCATACCACTAGCTATTTTGCACAGCTTAATGATTATATGTGCTAAAGACAAAAAAAAAATAGAGATGCTTAAAAATTATCAAAGATTTGTAAAAGATTTCATTAACCCACTTGGAATCCAAACTAACATGTATTTAGCCCAGGTTAGAGAAATTTCCTAGTTATACACAGCCCTGTTACAGCATATACCTTACAAGATACAGTTTTATCTTCCTCTTTTTTTCTTCATTTATTTAAATTATATGCACACACACACATACACACAAAAATATGAGAGCCAAGAGCAAATATTCTGTAAGGAACACTTTCTTAATCTCCATACCAACTTCTACTTTCTGAGTTTCATGAGTTAGATTAGTTATAAGCTTACAACATAAGTTATCTACCAGTATATTGACCATAAATGAAAATATTGAAATGACTTTCACTACCAACTAAAATTGACTGTCAAGAACAATACCACAACAGCCGAAACAGCAACATGGCGTAGAAGCATAAACAAAAAACTACAGCTAAATTCAGGAAAAATATGATCATCTAAAGTTTTAAGTGGACTAGCATTATCAACCCATCAACAGTCAGCAATCAAAATTCAATCCTCCATTAGTAGAAGATATGTGACAGTTCTATTAAGAGTAGCAATCTCAAATAATGAAACTCAATAGATTTAAATAAGCGAGCAAGTTTGCTACTATGTCGCAATGAGAAGCTTATGTAAAAACAACAATTTTTTTTGTGTCCTTAAGGAAACATAAAGACTTATAATATGAAAACATAAAGACTTATAATTTTTACAGATTATAATATGAGACAAGTTGAGATCCCGTGGCATCTACTTTCACAAGGCAATGAATGAATAGGATACTATAATTTTTACACACTTATAATGAAATATCAAAGCATAAAGTTGCAAGTGGAAATAGTAATTATATGAAAACATAAAGAATTACTAGGAAAAAGATATATCAAAGCATAAATATGACCACATCAACAAAGAAAACATCAAATGAAGAGCCCAATATCATGATAAACTCTTAAGTCATGACTACTAAAATATGTAGTATCCTAAGGAAATAAAAAAAAAATAGAAAAATAAAATACCCAAACCAGAAAAATATGTAAGTTAATCAGAAGAAAAAAAAAAACTCATTATTAAAGACAAAAGATGGGAGGCATTAACACAAAAAAAAAATGACAAGAATATCTCAAAATACAGACACAAAACACCTTTAAAACTATTTCTAAATGATGCATACTTATGGTTACTTCAAGGATATTTCATTTCTGTTCACACTACGATTGGGCATTCTTATGGTCTTTAGTAGAAATATCACCCAAAAAATTTCTTGTAGTAAATTAATCAAATAGTTTCAAGGCAAATCAATGAAACAAAGTAAGTTATAGAAAAAATTATGGACTGTCCAATACTCGAAAATATAACTTATCTTTCCAAAAAGGTCTTACCCTAGGAATAAAACAAAAATATTTCAAACTTAATAAAAGACTGTTTTTGTGGTAGTTCTAAAACACAGAATGAAAACAGAAAGGTAAAAACTTGGGGTCAAGAAACTAAATATAATGATAATGGAAAAATAGTAGCCCTACAGAGCATTAAAATTAAAAACCATCAGGATCAAAGCTCAACAGCAATGATAATCACTGCATAGAATATATTTATGCACACATAATCTGTCTATAATTTGTTCATTATTCAGCTCAATGATATAAACACCTTATAAAACTTCAAAAGAATTTAAAATATATTAGATTAATGTTTTCCATTATTGTAAATGCATTATTCGCCTAGTTTTCCATTATGTACTAGTGCATTCCATTCATCAACAACAACCATATACTTCACACTAGTTAAAACAGAACATTTCACAAATGACAAATATGGAATAGAATATAGAAATAAGTTGAGACAACTGCAGTTATATAAAAATATATAGAGAGAGAGAAAGAGATCTTTTTTGAACTATGAGGCCTTGAAAGTGAGTATCAAAATCTAAAATTCCAGAGCTTAACTGGTCAGAATCCATTGATGCTTCTACTGCTTCAGCAACGCCCAAAAGCTTTAAACACTCATTCCAACACTCAGCACCCCTCCATAGAAGCTTAGCTGCAAGACCATAATACCCAACATCATTAACATCTTACATGAACACCTTATTACATTAATTGGGAATTGTCTAAGAATTTGGCCAACTAGAACTAAATAAGTTAATCACAAATTTAAATGTTGTATATATCTTTCCTGAAACTTCATAGAAAAAAATAAAAATACTATTCAATGCAAAAATATAAACCTAAACTTCAGTTTTTCCTTAAAACTATTGTATTTGAGACTTAAAACCCATTATCATCTCTATCAAACCATAAATCCAAATAAACAGAAGAAAAAAACAAAAACTGTATTATTTTTCTTCAAACTCAATCTCAAACTAAAGAAATATATCACCTCAGAAACCCATTGTCCCAATATAATTGCGAATTTCTGATGGATGATATGCATATTTGGATGATCATTTGAGAGATCAAGTGATAATGCACCATTAAACCTGCAAATTTACACATTAGGAAGACAAAATCATGTAAATATAACAAACCCAAGAAGATATTAGAGCCTGAAATAAATAGATATGTCAAACTATAAGCTAACTTTAATAGACAACCGACCGTACAAACCAACTCTCTAGCTGAGAGCAGCTGAAACTCTTAAAGATAAGGCAGTAGAAGAGGTACGGAAGAAATTTCTGCCAACCTACTATATTCACTTGAGTTTCACATACAATAAATTCAGTATTATAACACTTAAATTGTGTCTGAAGTTAGTTTTTTTGTGTTGTTATTTCCTTTCCAGCTCAAGAACAAGGTTGAAAAAATGGATGAAAACGTCTCTGTCACTGAAAATATTCTTGAGCACAAGGTGAGTTATGGTCTTTCATGAGACATTTTCAAGCATTATGAGTGTACTTCAAATAAGATCTAATGGAGGCGTTTGGATTTTTATAAGTCATGGCCAGAATTCAAGCCCTTACTTTTTTTCAATTGTTTTCTTGTTAATACCCAACTTGTTTCCTTCTAATTTATCATTCAGAAATTATTATTTTATTCATTCTTTTATGTTTTTTATGTTAATACCTAAAAATACTGATGTTGTGCTTTTTGTAATGTTCAATTTGTCTCCAGATATGTTTATGCTTATTTTTATAAGAATTTCTCAAACCATATAGCAAATTAGATACTTCAACAAAAATCATGAAAAAGATGGCCTACAGTTGTGTTGAAAAAGTCTAATGGTCAACCAATTAAGCAAATAAAATTTCTTTAAGATTAATCATTCAAATCTATTTGAACAAACAGAGCATCTTTGCAGTTTATATTATAATCATGCTATGAAATCATAATCATGGATTACAATTTTTTACAACTCCCACTATCATCTTAGATAACTCTATTGTTCATAACTTAATAAAACAATCGGTTTGGCTCTGGCAATGGAATACACTAATAGGACAGAAAGAGCTTAGGCTAAAAACCTTTCAAAATGGCACATAAATTATGGTCACTTATATTTAACTGCATTGCATGACTCAAGTTATCCAAAACCATCAGAAATATTAAGCTCAAGCGATAATCTAAAATGATAACAAGAAAGCACAAATAGCTTAATATAAAAAGAAAGCACTATATAAGTATTCTAACATTTGTTCTAGCAATGCCACATTCAAGGTTCAATGTAAGCACAAGAACTAGACAAGGAAACTAAGCATAAAACCATAATTTCGTTATGGATTGGCATACCATTTTCTTCACTGGTTTCAGTTTCATCTCGTACCCCTAAGGCTTTCTCTTCTTCTTCACCATGACCTTTAGGACTGGCGCTTGTTAAAGGTAAACATCTTTGAAGTTCCTCTACAATGGGGATTACATTGTCATCGAATGGATCTCTAAGCAGCACCTATACCAAATGTTTTGTCTCTAAGTTCAGTACAGTTCATTTTACTAGAAAAGCACTCTAAATATGCAACACATAACTCAAAACTTTTTTTTTCAACAATCACATAACTCAAATAAAATTAAACATATGAAGATTGAACTGTTCAATTGGAAAAAAAAACATTAAGAAGACCCCATCTCAATAATTTTCTATATTGGTGTTCACAATGCCTACAACAATGCATACCCTTGCTAAAAGGAAAACTACACCAGCAAACCAGAAAACAACAACAGACAACAGAGAGAATAACTCACGACCCCAATCCCAAAATCAAAATGTTAAGTTGCTCTGACACATAGGGATTGATTACAAGATTCAAACAATAAAAGAGGAAGACAATTCCAACACAAACAAATATATGTATTGATATATTCAAATGTTTTATTGATATTAAACTGAAATCTAAAAAAGTAAAAGGAAAAGAAAACTCACAGAGAAGTACGGCTTCTTGAGCAGCTGGGTTGCTTGGGTTCTTGCTTCAGCAGGGGCATCGTCAATAATGCTTCAGCGACTCAACTGAAGAGAGTGACGAGAGAAATTGGTTTTTCTAAGTCCATAATTCCATTCAAGAAACACAAAAAAAAACAAAATTCTTGAAATAGATACTTACAAAAATACTGCTAAATATAGATAACAGATAACGAAGAAAAAAGATACCCTGGAAGAAATCGGAGCAGGCTTCTCGGACTCAAGCTTTGTCTGCGGTGTCTCTTCGGCCTCTTCTGGGGGTTCCATTGTCGCCGTTGTCGAAGTGGTGGAGACTATGGAGTCAGTTTATATATATATATATATGATATAGATACATAACAACGTAAGGGAGAAATCGCCAAAAATCTTAAACTAAAAGTGTAGAAACTTACCCATCCAAAGAAGATGTCGAAAGTTGGTGCTAGTGCATGGGGGTTTACGGAGCAGCAGCAGGTGGGAAAATTTTAGGGAATATAACATCTTTAGTTTCGGTTGTGAGGTTTTGAAGAGGAAAGAGGGAAAGAAAAAACCCTAATTTCTGAGAGGAGCACACATTCGGAATTGAAGAGAGAAAGAGGGAAAGGGGAAAGAGGTTCAGATGGAATGAAGGGGTTCTTTCCAAGGCAGGAGACTCTTGGGTTCCTACTTCTAGCAAGAGAGATGCCGTGAGGGAGAAAAGAGTCGATGGAGTGAGTGTGAAAGAGAGGGCAGAGGAGGCAAATGGGATACATAGAATTTTCATTAGGCGGCAAATGAAATAGTTGGCGCCTAAATTATCTCTGAAAAAAAAAATCGTGTGTTTTTCTTAATTTGTCCATTAATAACACTTCTTAATATATGTCATTTTTTAACGTAATATATAGTCAAAATTGTTGTAGTGCAGCCATATACATCATTGAGTCCCCAGAACAATATTTCTTAGCATGATCATTCTGATAAACTGTAACACATGAATCAAAGGATCGAATGACATATATAGGAGTTCATTGTAACTTTAGGATTAATACATGTGTGTATATGATCATCAATTGATGTGTATTATAATACTAGGAAATAGTATTCAAACAAGTATTATTCAATCACATCTGGTCCAGTTCTACATACTCTCAGTACGCAAAGTACCTCCACTAAAGTGTCCTACTACACTAGTAACCCGGATCTAGGTCACATGCTTTAAAGGGCACAATTCCCAACAATCTCCCACTTGCTCTAAAGAAAATGAAGCATTTGGATAACCCCATGCTTCATACATGACCCTGAAAAAATTTAATAGATAAAATCTTTGTGAACGGATCTGCAAGATTATCTTCAAGGGCAATCTTCAAGAGAGTAACATATCCTCAGTTGACTATCTCTCAAATCAAGTGATATTTCCTCTCGATGTGATTTCCCCTCTAGTGACTTATGGGTTCCTTTGAATTAGCTACTGCCCAACTGTTATCACAGTACAGAACAAGTGGTTGATCCATACCAGAAACAAATTCCAGATCAATATAGAACTTCCTGGGACACAAAACCTCTTTAGCTACTTCACAAGCTTCTATGTAGTCGACTTCCATTATGGAGTCTTCAATACTGGATTGTTTAATACTTCTCTAAACTACATCACCTCCTCCAAGTGTGAAAATTGATCCTGATGTCAACTTTCGACTATCTTTGTCTGATTGAAAATCAGAATCAGTATATCCAATGGGGTTCAGGTCTCCACCGAAATACACAAGCATGTATCTCTAGTATGTCTAAGATACTTGAGAATATTCTTTGCTGCTGTCCAATGAATCAATCTAGAATTGGATTGATAACGACTGACTATAACTACTGCATAACAGATGTCAGGTCTAGTGCATAACATTGCATACATTAGACTGCCTACCGTAGAGGCATAAAGATATTGTCTCATGTCCTCCTCTTCCTGAGGTGTTTGTGGATATTGTTCTTTAGACAATTCAACTCCTGACCGGTTAGGCATAGTGCCTTTCTTGGAGTTTTGCATGCCAAATCGTTCTAGCACTTTATCAATATAAGTTGCTTCAGGCAATGCGAAAAAAAATTTCTTTCGATCTCTACAGATCTCAATTCCCATAACATATTTAGCTTCTCCCAAATCCTTCATTTGGAATTGCTCAGCTAACCATTTCTTTACTTTTGGTAATGTTTCTATGTCATTCCCAATGAGTAGAATTTCATCAACATACAGAACGAGGAATAAAAACAATCTTATCTTTGATTTGTTGGTAAACACAAGGTTCGTCAACATTTTGTTCTAAGCCAAACGTTTTGATTGTTTCATCAAATCTAAGATTCCAAGATCTCGAAGCTTATTTAAGTCCATAAATAGACTTAAGAAGCTTGCAAAATTTTTGCTTGTGACCTTTAACTTCGAACCCTTCTGGTTGAGACATGTAAATGGTTTCATCAAGATAGCCATTCAAAAAAATTGTTTTAACGTCCATTTGCTAAATCTCATAATCCATGCAAGCAACTATGGACAAGAGTATGCAGATAGATTTAAGCATGGCCACTGGTGAGAAAGTTTCCTCATAATCAACTCCTTCTTTCTGTGTGTAGCCTTTTGCCACTAGCCTTGGTTTAAAAGTCTCTACTTTCCCATTGCTCCTCTTTTCTTCTTGAATATCCATTTGCAACCAATAGGTTTAACATTTACAACCAATAATACAAAGTGATTTACCTCTTGTACCCTATCAAGAATCCTTGAATCCTTTCGTATATATTTCGATCTTCCTATCCTCGCTAGAGTACTCACACCTAGATCTTCAAAGAACTTCTCTATACCTCAAGGTGTGGGTGGGCACATAGGGAACAAGAATCAATATTTGTGAATCAAAAGTATTCTCAACATATGAGACTCTTGATTATAGGCTAGAGAAAAAAGTTTATCTTCTGTGTGAAAAAAAATGATCAGTTCTTCTCTTATGTAAAAAAGTTCTTTACCTATTTTCTATCATACATAATATAAAGACATTATAATAATAAAAAAAAAATTGATCATCTTTAATAATATTAAAATAAATGATAATTAAAGACAAAGTCTTACGTTCCATTTTAAAACACTTTTCAAAATATTTAATTAATTAATTAAATTAAATAAAAAACCAATAACAGATCACCATCAGTAGTGGTACACACATAGGCCAATCTGAGAACCGCTATGCATGTAGCACTTCCCTGAAAAATGATATTTGATTGTTCATGCATTTTTATTTTAATTAATTAAAAATTAGAAATTAAAATAAGGTGCCATATTTTTAAGGAAAAGATAACAACTTAAATTTCAAAATTCAAAATTCAAAATTTGAATTTACATTATCATCTTATTATTAATTAAATAAATATAATAATCAAAACAAATTTTGACTATCCATATTTATCCTTTCACACTTAAATAAAATATTTGATTATAATCAACTTCTTTTATTTCTACAAAATTTAGAAAATTTCACTAATGCAATAATAAATTATGCAACTTTAATTATCACATAATTGCATATTTATCCCGACCAATATATATTCTCTCAAATAGCCCATTCACAGTTTCTCCCTTTTATCAACTCTTTAGTTGAATAGTGTTGATAGAGCAGCCCCGGGGACCTATGGACCAATAATTCCAAGCTCCAATAAATAAAAGATTATTAACCAAAGCTCTTTGATTCAATAACCATATTTATTAATCTCACGATTACTCCACTATAAATATGAGACTGCGCTCTTGAGAATTAAAGACATATATTTACTGAGTACTTTATTGTAACCACAAAGTATCCATTGATATAATCATTACATAGAAATTAATCTTCTACTGATGATTCATAATTAAGTGGGAATAAAATTACCGTTTTACCCTTTTAATTATATATTGATTCCTAATGTGCCATTGACTTTACTAGTGAAGGTTAATTCATCATCTGATTATCAATTTGACGTCAATAACATTTTTAGTTCCAATAGCCAACCCAATAGGGAACCATCATTCAATCTGTTAAGCAATGGCACTAGTGCAAAAATAGGCTTTAACTTAAGTTTTTATACATATAATTGTTGAGAAATACATAAAAAAAAATGAAGCTAAAGCTTTAATGGAATTAACCTATTACTTTGGTTTTATTGAAGATAAGTAGAACAGAGCTTTTAACTTCGGTTTTAAAAAAAATGAAGTGAAAGGTCTTTAAAATACTTTTCCACCTACACGTCTCCTCATTCTGAAACGCAAACAGACCCGAAAACCCCCATTACCACCGTGAGAGAGAAAAGGGTTTCACCTATTTTCCATAATTTTTCTTGTTTTCTTCCAATTTCTTCCATCATTTTTGCTAAAAAAAACTCATATTGATCATAGAAAACTTATTATATTTAGTTTTGAGAGGAAAAAGTTGTTCATTTTATAATGGGTATGGGTGGTGGTAGAAAATACCCATTGTTTTGGGTTTTTGAATTGATTTTCAACATCCAAACACATTTTTGAGCTTTGAAATAGGTATGGATCGTTAAATATTTGTTCGTATGATTTTTTATATTTTTCCTTATTATTTCAGATTTATTATATTTTTGATAATATATTGATAATGTATAGGATTTTGAGGTTGATAGTCTTCATTTGGAGTTGCATTTGATTATTTAAAAAGGTATGAATCTTCCAACTATGTGATTATGATAATTTTCATTATTAATCTGAATTTAATATGATAATATTAATAAATTGAGAATTTTTTGTTATTTTATAAAATATTATTATTTATAATAATTATTTGGTGTATTAATCAAGTTAATATTTTCTTGTTGAAAAAAAAACTAATATTTTGTTATAAAAAAATTAAGTTAATGTTTAGTTTGTATTAAATATTAACTTTGTTTGGTACTAGTTATATATAAACTCAATAATTTAATACTTTATTTTTGTTTAAACTTTTTAGGACGATTATGTTAGGAGTGTGTCCTAAAAGCATGTAAATACATTTGTTTTTTTGTGAATAAATAAATATCAATGGTTTATTATTATAGTTATATTTAGATTGCTAAATTATTGTTTGAATAATTTTGTAAATATTAGAAAAATTCCACATTCATTATTGAGGATGTGATCTTGTATTAGTACAAGAGAATTAAGATCACATGAATGAATAAAAATAATCAACAACAACAAATTAAAGTTATGGAATTCTTTAATTGGAGTTGTAAGTACGGTTTACTGAGTATCATAATGATATAAATAATCTAGATTCAGATTATTGATGTGGAAAGACATCTCGGTAAAGGTGCTTTATATAATATGATTATATATGACATGGACCGATATGAATTAAAGTCTTTATCCAAAAACCATTTAACAATAAAGACTTGTAATTCATATCATAACTGATGATCATTTATAGGTCAACCTAAATCCTGAGTGTTCATGAACTCCTGTTCATGTTTATTAAATCTTTTGATTCATTCGTTAAGGTCTCTTCAAAGAATGAGGCTAATGACTTTTGTTTTGGAGATTTAATATCATGGATGGCTGGGAACATGTATCAACAATACGGAATCTAATCTTTCCTAACGGATGTTCCCTTAAGGGTTAATTTTGAAATTGAATGATTTTGAGCTAAAATATATAATTAGATTATAGATTAATTATCACTAGTGAATTAATGGTACTTAAGGAATAAGAAGTAAATTAGAAAGGTAAAATAGTAATTCTTCCATTCTAATTTATGAACTAATTAATTAGAGGGTTGAACTATTGTAAGATGGTTATATCAATGGACAACTTAAGAAAAGATTTCTGTAAAAGTATATCTATATCATAAAGAGTGCAATTCTGAACTTATAGTGGAGTAATATCATAATTAATAAATTAATTAATATGATTAAAGAGTTTAATTATTTAGTTTATTTATTAGAGCTTAATGTTATAGGTCCATGGTCCCCGAAATGGCTCAAACAATCACTGACAAAGGTAAACACAAAAATGGGCAAAAAGGACTTATGTGATGAGTAAAATATTTTTCTATGTATGAAACATAATTATTGTTTAATTATGTGTAATTAATTAATTGAGAATTAATTAATGATTTGATTTAACAAAAATATAATTAATTTTGAATTAATTTATTTTTGGGATTTTTGGTATTTAAATAATAATAAATTGGGAAAAATCACATGCCATCACAGGAATGTGGTACACGTGTAGCACAGTGCACAGTCACTGTGCTACACACATAAGAGAGTGTGTTCAGTCTCTTGATTCCAAAATTTTAGTTATTTAAATATTAAATAAATAATGAGATATTTTAATATGATTAAAATATTATTATTTAAACAAAAATATGATAACTGGTCAGTTATTTTGAATTTGTTTAAAATAACAAATATTTTAATATATTGGATATATTAAATATAGGATATCAGTTTTACAGAACGTAATTTTTCAGGGATAGAAAAATATCTAGAAATCTCTCTCAGTGAAAGAGAACAGTGACATAATCAAAAGTCATTGTTCTTCACAAAACCTAGGTCCAAACTTTATCAGATCTCATGTGTTGAGAACATCTGATAAATAGTTTTTTGCCTATTATTTGTATAACGAGCCCACACTCGTTCTTTGTGTGCTGAGAACATTTTGGAAGATCTTGGTGTGATATCTCAAGGATTTATCCATACAAAAAGATAGTAGCAAGGAAGAACCTGAGGTATTTTTTCTATTCTTGTCTTTGATTCAATATATATATGCATGTGAAGAAGTAGATCTAGAAATCTTTTGGGATTAAACTGACAATTTGATTGTTGTTCCGCTGCGTATAATCTCTGATTTGATCAATAAAAACCAACAGATTATTGTTTTGACTGTATTTTGGTTTTGAATTGGCGGTTACTAAATTGAAGATTTAATTGAAGGTGAGTAAGTATTTTAGTATTAGTTATTACCATTTCACATATTTATAGAATTATAGTTAATTTATATTGAATTTAGTGAAAATTAAGTTTGTAAACTAGTGAAGTAGGTTCTGGAAAATTTGTGTGTAGCGGTGGCATAAGGATGGAATTATGCATGTTGATTGTTGTTTTCTTTGTATTGAATTAATAGGTACTTATAAAATTGGGATATGCTATAGAAACAAAGGAAACTCTGCCCAATTCTTTTAGGATATATTAATTGAACATGTTTTTAAATATGTAGTATTTATTCATAGAGTTGTAATTTAAACTTTTTTGGTTTGGCAGTAGGTTTTGAATAGGATATTGAGAATTTGTGTGTTGCGTTGATAACCATAAGTCCCTAGTTAGAAGTAACCTTATCATGCCTCTTGATTAGATAAGGTTACTTTGAACTACAGGTTTGGGTAGTCTTATTTATAGGGAAAATTATGCTAAATTTTTTTAAAAATATTTAATACATAAGAAATTTCAATATTTCAAATAATTACTTAGGGGAACTTCATATGATTAGTTGTATGAACACTTTAGATGTTTATGTGGTACTTAACTTTTATTTATGTATGAATGTGTATATATATGTACATTAAGTTTATTTAGTTTGTGAATTTATTTTATTTTAAGTTTATTGGAATGTTCAAATATATTTATCAATATTAAAATAATCACAAATTAGAATTAAAAAAATAATTATGAAAATATTTTATAAAAACTAAAATAATAATAAAAATAATTTTTTTTAGGAAAAAATACATTTAAATTCGGTTATTATGTAATAACCGAAGTTAAATGGTACATTTTAACTTCAATTATTGTGTAAAAACCGAAGTTAAATGGTACCTTTAATTTTGGTTATTATGTAAAAACTGAAGTTAAAGGGCTTTAACTTCAGTTTTTACATAATAACCGAAGTTAAAAGGTTTCTTTTAACATCGTCTTTTACATAATAACCGAAGTTAAAGAGTACCCTTTAACATAAATTTTTAAATACTTTAAACTTCGGATTAACTTTGGTTAATATTTTCGCGAGATCCAAAGAATAACAAGAGAAAAAAATCGAAGTTAAAGCCTATTTTTGTAGTTGTGTGTCCCCAGCCATATACATCATTGAGTCTCCAAAATAATATTTATTAGCCTGATCATTTTGACAAACCGTAACGCATGAATCAAAGGATCGAATGACATATATAGGAGTTTATAGTAATTTCAGGAATAATACCTGTTTGTATATGATTATCACTTGATGTGTTTCATAATACTACAGAATGGTATCCAAAGAAGTATTATTAAATCACATCTGGTCCAGTTCTACATACTCTCAGTATGTAAAGTACCCCACTAAAGTGTCCTACTACACTATTTAAGATAACAGATATATTACTACTAGTGGACCATACTAGCAGCAATTAATCTAAAGATTCCATAACTTTATTTTACTGTGAACTATTTAAGATTGTTATCTCAATCTCGATCCTCTCATATCAATATGAGATTGAGACCACATAGATGAACTTGTGAATTTTCTAATATTTACTTAATGTTATTTACAATCATATAGTACATAAGCTACATATATATATTAATTTGATTCATTCATTTATTTCATTGAAACCATTGTCAACTACAATTTCTTTAAGGGCACAATTCTCAACAGAAGTCCCTTCTGACACCCACAGTAGGGGCTTTTCAGCTTGTGTTGTGAGAAAACAAGTCCACCCACACACTCGAATACAAGACACGTGTCTGCTTGTTATAGGCATTTGTTCAGGTTTCGAGTACTGTGATAGTTGTGTTTTCAACCTTTTGCCGTCGTTTGGTTTATTTAATTCTGACCGTCGGATCTCTACCTGATTTAATCGTGCAACTTAGATTTGTCCCCGAATTTGATGTATAGATTGGAGAACAAGGCCTAGCATTCACCACCTTAGCATTCAAATTTTCCTTTCTTCCTTCTCTCCAAAAATTCTCAAATACCCTTTAACTTTCTTTCCTCTCAAAAATCCCTCCAACGGTTACCTCCCAGATTTTCTGCAATCTTTGCCAATCTTCGTCCTTTTACAACCTCGATCAAGAACCCATCCGTAATTACATCACAAGTTTATGAAATTTTTCAATATTTTTTTGCCTTCATTTGGTTTTGCACATGTTCAGTTTGGGTTATACTAGGCCAAAACAAATGGGACTTGAAATGGTTATGTTAAGTGTATAAAAAGAGGTAATTTTTTTGGGTGTTTCTGGGTTTAGAGGTTAAATGTATGAGCCTTTTATTCTAGAAGGTGAAGGGTTTTGGTTCAAATCCAGGTAGTTTAGGAGACATGATACAAGGGTGGTTTTGCATTAAACCACTTTTTGAAACCACCGTGTTTGACACACAAATCTTGAAGTTTTAGTAGCTTTCCGAGATTAGGGCGTGCGAATTAGGGGCGTACATGTAGCCATGCATTAGGGTAATAAGCCTAAACTTAACCCATAGATACTTTTGGTTGAATAGTAAAGCCTTAGAATTTTAGGTCGCCATATCTTCAGTTATTAGAACTAGATTACATCCGTAGGTCGCCTCTAATGAGTCATTTTTTAATCACCCGAACTAAACATAATAATCATGGCCTTTCAAAACAAAAAGACCATGGCAAGCTCATCTTCTCAAGTTAGGGATATGCAGGTCACCTCCGAGACCTCCATCCCCCACTTTGGTCTAGTGGTGGAGAAGGAGATCGAGGTAGGACCTAACAGTTTCTTCGAGGTCAAGAGGATCGTTTCTTGAATTTCTTCTCAATCAAAGTTTAAGAAAATTATGCTAATTCATGGGATCAAGATGGAGCCCAACTTCTGCGCTATACCTTCATTGGAGGGTGAGCGGAGCTGTGCCTCGTTGGAGGACGATTTCGGGGCCTAGAGTGATGAACACATAAAGGCAGGTGCCTTCCTCCCACTAGATCAGTACTTTGCGGTTTTCCTGAAATACGTGAAGCTCGCCCCATTTCAGCTCTTGCCAAATTCTTATCGCCTCATCACTGGGTTAAAGTATCTAATCCTGAAGAACAAATGGGAGGTCCCCACCCCAGAAGATATTTTATATTTTTCATGTTAGAAGGCCAATCCAGACATCAAAACACCAGGTGATGGTTTTTATTACTTCACCTGGTTTCCCAAATCCGCCATCATCATCGAGCTCCCTAGCCATCCGAGTGATTTCAAAGACCAATTCTTTATATCAAATGAATTCCGGAACTACGATCACTGTTATTTCAATAGACCTCGTAAGTATCTTAGCTCTTAAACTCTTCAACTGAATTCCTTACTTCTGATGTGTTTTACTTATTCTGATTGAGTTGTTTATCTTATGAAGCTATTTACAAGAGAATGATGCAATGTAAAACCTTGGGGTAAATACCAAACTCTTTCTAGTGCTCCTGCCGAGGAGAAAAAGTTCAAAGCAGTGGTGAATGATGCCACCATGGTGGCCTGCAAGATGATGAAAGAAGATTAAACACTGGCCATCAAGCCTTGAGGTCCTCCCAAGAGGCTATCTCCAATCATTTAGGAGGAGACTGTACCATTGGTGTATAAAAGAACGACTATCGAAGGCGGGCAATGTATTAACCAAGGTAGTGCCGAATCGGGGGAAACAACCAGTGTCTCCGAGCAAGTTAATAAAAGTAGAGAAATAAACCAAGCTGCTTCAAATTTTTTACTAACCCAATTCAACCGAGTTAACTTTTGAGAAGACATCTCGAAGACCTAGACCTGGATGTAAAATTGCATCAGTGCGTTGTCCAATTGGTTGTTCACCATGATTTTTCCTACCCTTTGTACACAGTAGTAACAGATAACACTTTACACTTTAGGTCCACCATTTTTTAACAATATGGTACAAATCTCCTATCATGGCATTCCTTGTGTCATGGTTCTTTTACTCCAGGTATTAGGCAGGCTGAATATGAGCCTAGTCTAGATGAGGGACCTTGTTAGGTTCATTTTAGGTTTGTTTTGGAGATCGTTTTAGATTGTGTTTTTAGTTATTTAGGATTGTTTAGTGCAGATTTATGCTTGTTTTCTTTTTGTTTCAGGTTTTAATGGTCAATTACATAATATGGAGTGAAATGAGAAGAAACATGTTAAATATGATAAATAAGATGGATTTCGTGTTGATTGTGGAGTTTCAAGACATTATGTGTGGAAAATACTACATTCAAGATGCTCAACACACGTCGTTTATGCTCTATAACGCAAGTCTGAAACTTCAAGCCGCATTATTACCATGATGTATTCACTTTCTGGAACCACTTCTAGAAATAGAAGTTGTAGATATTTCTCTTAGCTTTCCATAGCCTTTTGAATCATTACATTTCGAGTTATATTGAAGGAGTTATGATCAAAATACGATGAGAAGACGCTGTAGGCTGTTCGAACCGAGTTTTGTCGGTTCTGACTTTAGCGCTACAGCGCCATAATAAGAGCGCTACAGCGCTAGTGCACCAGATTTTGAAGCATTTTGGCACTGTTAATAGCGCTATAGCGCTCCAGAAGTAGCGCTAGAGACGCGATTTTCACATTTTTTACCACTTTTTGAATGGCAATTTGGTCCTTTCACTTGGGAACATTGGTAGGGATTTTTGAGAAACATATAATGCGACTGAAAGGAGGTCTGGGAGGGAGGACGACGGCTGGAGTAAGAACACCATATTGGAGGATTCGTCCCTGAGTTTTCTTCATCTTTTTCTGTCAATTTTCATGTTTGTAATTGAACAAATTTTTGGTTAGAATGAATATCATAGGCTAAATTTTCTTTTAGGGCTTTTATGTGAATCTTTTGGAAACCCTTGTTATGGTTTAATGCAAAATTGATATTCTTCTTCATCTCTTTCAATTCCTTGCAATCTATGTTAATTGTGCGATTATTGATTGATCACCTCTAATTGCTATTTTATGAATCAAATTGAAATCTGAAAAGTGAAATTTGATATGCTTTGATTGTTTGGATGCAAATTTAATTTAGAACGAAGGTATCTAGATTATTTGTTTATTTTCTGAGTTGCGTGGCTAATGCCCTCTACATGATTCAACTTACCATAGAAATATAGGAAGTTGTCATTTAGATTGAATTTCATAAGTCTTGACCAGATTATGAATTGTTGTTGCAACTTATTTTTGAATAGGGAGAAGAGGATATAGATTCTTGCATTAGGAAATAATAGGGTGGAAAAATAGAGAATCATAATTGTCCTAATTGTATTTTCTTTGTTAATTTGTTTAATTCTTCACTGCGCTTTGTAGTATTTTTCTTAGTTTAAAATCTATGATAATTGTTTAATCAAATAGAATTAAGGGATTAATTGATTGGTAATTGATAAATCAGTCCTTGAGGACGATACTTGGTTTTACCATTTTATTTCAAGTTTGCGACTGTGTGCACTTGCATAGCTATAAATATCGCAACAGACCTGGACCTAGTAAATATCGCGAAGTAGTAATGTTAGAATCTCCCACTCCCCCAATATTTCATGTGTTAGAGAATGTGTCTAGCCCAGTTCATAATCCCGATCTAACCATAGTAATTTCCTCCTCTAGTTTGAAGGGTAAGGTTCTCGTTATGTTACTTATAGTTGTTTACAAAGTTAGAGTCATAAGTCTTTGTTCTAACTTTTTTGTTCGTTCATGCAGAAGAAGATATGAGCCTCCAAGACATCTTTAGCACCGGCCCTACCGTCAAGAGGCAGAGGATTTTTAAGAAGGCTAGAATTGGAGCTACTGCTGGATCTCCAGCAAAAACCAAAGGGACCAACTTTGCCCAGAAGAAGCCCTAGTCCTTCGTGGTCACGCCCAATGATGCTCATTCCCCAACTCCTCGTGATCTTGTGAATGTCCCCTAGGTCGTCCAACCCACAGCCCCAACTATCACGATCCCAGATCCTCACATCAAGGTGGGGAAACACCAAAGCCCTTACGCGACTCTATTCAGGAGATCGTGAACCACATGACAAATCATGCAAACCTAGTTAGCACCAGAGAGTTGCAGGCCATAGAAGCAAAACCCTTGACGACTGTCCTCGACTCTGCTCTTGGGATGTCTCTGACCGTAAATCCTATCCTTATCCTTCTTATTTAGTTCAATGTGTTCATGAACTAACCTCTCATTAATCGTTGGTTGCACCCTTGCATGGCTCAAATCAAGGGTATTGCTCGGATCCGTGCTGAGGTTGATGAGGCCAAGGCAGCTCTGGGAACCTCCTAGAAGAACGAAAAATTGCTAAGGCGCAAGCTTTGGATGTGATCTAGGGAAGTGAGCAGATTTTGAAGGAGATCAATGACCTTAAGTTGATAGTTTCAAAGGTCGAGGATAAGTCCCTAACAAAGGCCAAGAAGGATGTTCCCCGGATTAAGGAGCTTGATCTTCAGGTGAAAGGCCACAGGGCCCGGATAGAGAGCTTCTTGGAGGAAATGTTCTACTAGATGTGGGCATACAATCGGGATGGGGATTTCTCATTCCTCGATGCTGAAGTGTGTGGACGCTATCTCTCCAAGTTTTAGGACCAGTTGGCAAAGGAGCCTGTGGAGACGTCTTCTAGGGTCAAAGCTGATGGAGGAGAAGAAGAGTGTCATTCAAGGAGCGAATGGCCGAAGCTCAAGGATGTGAGGGATCTTTCATATACATGTTTATTTATTTATTTTTATTGTCAAGGTTATTTCAAACCCTTGTAAGGAAGCCTTTTAGGCCAAGGCAATTTCCTTAGGGCACTGCTTCGAGGTTAATGTTGGTATTAAAAGTGTAAATCAGAGATACACAACAGAGATTGGAGATTTGAATATTTATTAATACCAGCCAGGATCATACATATATAGATATATTAATTCACATACAAGTAGATTAGAGATTACCTCTTGAAGCCTATGAAGGATCCACAAATCTTTTTGTATAAATCAATGATCTTCCAATCCTGATTCTGAAACCTCACACCTTGATCATCCAGATCAATCCTTAAACACACAAGGACGTGTATGGGCACGTAGGATTCAAAAGGTTGATATAGGACTCTCTAGATGTACTCAACACATGAGATCTAGAGATGTTTGATAGAGATAAGATGTATTGGATAGTTATTCGGGTTTAGGAAAAACTATTGCTTTCTTTTCAGAGAGAGAGTCTAACGGATTATGAAAACAAATTCTTGAAGTATTGCTTATTTTTCAGGTTTATAAAGATAATTAACTAATTTAATGAATCTTTAGTTTATTGAAATAAAACTGATCAGTTATAACATATTTAATTATTTAATTTAAATAAGATTTAAAAAAGAATAACTAAATATATATAATTAATTAAACAAATTATTTGAAATTCAAAATTCAAATCCAAGGGATAGGAAATCCCTGTATGTGGGGCCACACTCACTTTATAGTGATTGTGTCGACTACACCATTAGTGTTATCCCTAATTTTCTCATTTGATTATTTAATTAATATTTAAGAAAATATATTTATGCCAAAATAAATATTAGTTAATTCAAAATTAATATTATCTTAAAATATGAGTTTTAAATAAATAAATAAATATCTTATTCTAAATAAGATAATTATTATTCTCACTTTATATTAATCCATACATGATTAATATTTATTTTAACCTATAATTTTTCAAAATAAAAACTATATAGTAAATAATTAATTAATCAATTACCCATATTTATTTCCATACCCTGTAACATTAATTCATTTGCAATTAAGTCTTTCTCTCTACAAATCTTTTTTTGACATCCTTACCCTGGACAATGTAGGACATATGTGATCTGGGGACAATGGACCTATAATACGAAGCTCCAATAAACTAGATTATTTGTTACACTCTTTAATATAATAATCTTATTTGTTAATTCCATGATTACTCCACTATAAATATGGAATTGCACTCTAAGTATATATAGAATTGTTATCTAGATTTCCGGATAGCATTTAGATGGATAGCCTCGGGGAAGCAGAATTATCAAAGTCTTTCACGAAGGGTGACCAGGGCTCGCGGATGGACAGAAAGGCTTCGCCTCTCCCGTTTAGTGTCTAGCACACTCTTTCAAGGAACCGCGACCCGGAAGCTCGTCAATTCTCCCGGACTCCCGAAGGGATATCCTTCGGGGAAGGTCCTTCCAGGAGAAGCTCTTCAGGTTACCTTCGCGGATACAGTTCTGTGCCTCGCATGGAAGAAGACCAAGCAGTCGAGTCACGGAGGAGGCATAGTTGGAATGATACTCACCTAACACAGGATCCCGCCTGACACGCCTGACAGGTCGAGGCCGCACACATCCCAGCACGCCTAAAAGTGCCTTTTCGCCTACTGTTCCGCTGACAGCTTGGAAAAGACAGCTGCCTTTTGACATTCCCCATATTTTCATGTAATTATACCTACGTAGAGCCTTGTAGCCATGCTACTACGGTAATTGTATCCCCTATTTATGGCTGGTGTAATTAAGACTCATGGGGGCAGAGTAAAACCCTAATCCAAAACCCTAGCTATAAAAACCTCCTCATTTTACGATAGGAAGGGGGCCAAGAAATTATAGAGCAAGAACTCTGCCAAAATCTCTCTAGCTTCATCTTCTTCAAGAGAACCCGAGAGAAACATTGTGAGTTCGTGAGGTTCTTGTACACCAGCCATTTTACTATAATTCTCTACAAGTATAATAACATCGACTCGTGGACTAGGGCTCGTTAACGCCTGAACCACGTAAAAAAACCTGTTTGTCTATTTATATTTCTGCACTTCTACAGTTCTTATCTTTTTATTATTTTGTTTGTATTCGTTTCCAAAAAACTCGGTAAACAAGAATTATACAGAGTTTTCTCTTGTATTCAATTGATATAATCAATAAATGTAGTTTTGTCATCCATTTATTGGTTTGTTAATTAGAGCTGGTCAATATTACCACTTTACCCTTCTAATTACCTCTTGATCCTTAAGTACCATTAATTCACTATCGAATAATTAATCTATAATCAAAATATATATTTGAGCTCAATAACTATTTAGTTCCAGAATTAACCCTTAAGGGAACCAACATTCGATCCGTTACAAAATTATGGATTCCATTATTGTAAATTATGTTCCCAGACATTTTCATGAAAGAGGACGCTAACCACATTCAATTTCTGCATAATGACCCGCTGATGGTAACCGTGCAACTTGCCAATCGAAGGGTGCGAAATATACTGGTAGACAATGGAAGCTTCGTAAATGTGCTTTTCAAGTCCACTTTGGAAAAGATGGGGTTGTCCGTAACTGATCTAAAGGCGACCTCAATGACTCCATATGGATTTTCAGGTTGAAGGGACGATGACAATAGGGACAATCAAACTGGTGGTTGTATTGGGAGAAGAGGCACAAACTGTTTCTAAAATACTTGAGTTTGTGGTATTCGATTTTCCAGCTACGTATAACGCGATTTTGGGATGACTCGCACTGATGGCTTTTGAGGCCATTACCTCGATGCGACACTTGGCAATGAAGTTCTGCTCAACCTTAGGGATATGCACTGTAATAGGAGACCAGCTCACTGCCAGGGAATGCTACAACTTTTCTATGAAGGGAAAATCACAGCCTAGATAACAGGCGATGATCATAGGTTGAGGTGAGGAGTCTCAGGTAATGGAAATTACCAGTGGGACAAAAGAACCTCGAGAAGGGGATGATGAGGTCGCCCAACGGGATTACATTGATCAGCAAGTTGGTGATGATAGATCAAAGCTCAAAGCAATAGAAGAGCTCGAGGAAATAAATATCGACCTAGAAGTACCTTCAAGAGTTGTCAAAGTTGGAAAAAATCTTGAAGCCAAAAGGAAGGAGCTAGTCGAATTCCGGAGGAAGAACTTGGATGTCATCGCTTGGTCGCATGAGGATATGGTGGGATCAGTCTGAGTATAATAATGCATACTTTGAACATGGACAAGAATGTGCCTACAAAGTCCCAAAAATGAAGGATTTTGGGGATAGTAAGATCTTAAGCATTAGAAGAAGAAGTAGCCCACCTACTTAAATGTGGATTTATCAGGTAAGCAAAATAGTTGATATGGGTTGCTAACCCTGTGCTAGTCTTGAAGCCAAATGGGAAGTGGATAACATGTATTGATTTCTCCGATATCAACAAGGCTTGTCCTAAGGACCGTTTCCCACTACCATGAATTGATCAGTTGGTAGATGCCGCAGCCGGTCATGAGCTAATGTCAATCATGGACGCGTATTATGGATATAACCAGAATGATGAACCATGCAGACTAAGAGCATTCCAGCTTCATGATTGAGCATAATGTATATTGTTACAAAGTTATGCCATCCTGGCTTAAAAATGCCGGTGCTACATACCAACGGTTAGTCAACAAAATATTCTCCAACAAGATTGATAGAAACATGGAGGTGTATGTCGATGATATGCTCATTAAATCAAAGACTGCCAGTAAGCATGTGTCCGACCTAGAAGAATGTTTTGGCATATTGTGAAAATACAACATGAAGACGAATCCCCAGAAGTGCACTTTCAGAGTTGCGTCAGGAAAGTTTCTGGGATTTATAGTTAACACAAGAGGAATAGAGGTGAATCTAGAAAAATTCAAGTCATTGTTAGAGATGTCTTCGCCTAGGTTGCTTAAGGAAGTACAAAGCCTAACTGGAAAGGTGGCGGCCTTAAACCGCTTTGTTTAAAAATCCATTGACAAGTGTCTACCGTTTTACAACATGTTTAGAGGAAACAAGAAGTTTGAATGGAACAAAGAATGCGAACATGCATTTCATAACCTGAAAACACTTCTAGCTGAACCCCTCATACTATCAAAACTGACCTTTGGTTAGTTCGAGAAGAAAATCGGGTGCAAATACCCATATATTATATAAGTAAGAAAGTTCTCATAGCTAAATCACGACACCCATTGATAGAAAAGCTTGCATTCTATCACATGTTGGCTTCAGGGAAGCTCGCGCCATACTTCTAGTCCCATTCTATTCACATCTTAACCGACCAACCTTTAAGGCAGGTTTTGAAAAATCCTCAAATGTCGGATCATCTATTAAAATGGGCAATCGAACTCAGCCAGTTCGAGATATTATATATGCCACGAACAACAATCAAGAGCCAAGCCCTTGCTAATATTGTGACCGAGTGCATAGGATTTTAGGACAAGCTGGTAAGGGAGCCGATGCAAGAATTATGGAAAATCTTCTTTGATGGATCGTCTAATGATAACGGATCGAGAGTTGGGATAATCTTAATGTCACCTGAAGGGCATCAATTCCATACACCTCTCAGGTTCAGATTTGAACCATCCAACAACGAAGCTGAATATGAGGCCTTATTGGCAGGGCTACGGATTGAAAAAGAACTAAAGGAAAAAGCCATCCAATGTTATAGTGATTCTCAACTCGTAGTCAGTCAGATATTGGGGGAATACCAAGCTCGAGGTATCAAGATGGAGGCCTACTTATCTAAGGTAAAGGGAGAGTTGTCTGAGTTCTAGTTTAGCTTCGTTGAGCAAGTACCCTGTGAGCAGAAGCCCAATGCAGATGCTCTGGCTCGACTTGATATAACAACAGAAACAGTTGAGGTCGGGATGATTGACATAAAAATGACCTGGATGAGGCCCATACTAGAATACCTCAGAACTAGAAAGCTACCAAACGATTGAAAGGACGCAAGAAAGCTGTTGTACTAAGCTTTGTAGTATGTTATGGTTGAAGGGATCCTATATCGACGAGGGCATTCACTACCCCTCCTGCGATGTGTTCTGCCTGAGGAAGCGTAGACTATTTTGTAAGAAATACCCAAAGGCTTCTGCGAAGACCATGCTGGGGCGCAAAACCTAGCTCTAAAGGTACTGAGACAACGTTATTTTTGGCCCATGCTGACAAAGGACTCGATCTCGTATGTGCAGAAGTGCGACAAATGCCAACGCTTTGCCATAGTTGCCCAAGTTGCTCCCGTCGAGCTAACCATGATCTCATCCCCTTGGCTATTTGCAACACGGGGAATTGACTTAATTAGTTCTTTGATGATAGGAAAAGGAGGAGTTCGTTATGGTGTTGTCGCCATCGATTACTTCACAAAGTGGGTAGAGGCTGAACCTTTGGCAACCATCACCTCGAAGAGAGTCCTAGACTTTATTGTGAAGAATATCATATGTCAATTTGGATTCCCAAAAAAGATTGTGTCAAACAACAGAACTCAATTCGAGAATGATCTCTTCACACACTTTTCTGAATAGTATGGCATAACCAAGAGTTTCTCATCGGTAGCATACCCATAGTCCAATGGGCAGGTAGAGGCCATAACAGGACCCTGAAGGCGAGCTTGAAGAAGTGATTAGATGAAACCAAGGGATTATGGCCTGAGCAGCTCCCACAGGTACTCTGGTCCTCCCAGACCACACATCGAACCTCCACGGGACATACCCCTTTTTTCTTAACCATTGAAAGTGAGGCTATGCTCCCAATTGAGGCACTGGTGATGACCCACAGACAAAAGACCTTTGATCGGGATCATAAGCACGAGCTTCTCAGTGCGTCCCTCAATCTAATCGAAGAAAAATGAGTGGCATCACAATTACAACTCGCCCATTACCAATAGAAAATCACTTGTTATTTCAATTCGAAGGTGAAAGGACACAGACTCGGATTGGATGATTTGGTTCTCTGAAGGGTCTTTTTAGCAAGTAAAGATCCCAACGACGGTGTGTTAGGGCCGAACTGGGAAGGACCATATCAGATCATGGAGATCCTGTACAAAGGGAATTTCAAGCTAGCCTGGCTAAGTGGAGTAGTCCCGTGAACCTGGAATTCCCTACACCTAAAAAAGTATTATCAATAAATTTTTGTCTTTAATAATGTTTTCAGAATTACCATTTATGTTAGGCTTCTTTATAAAAGCCATTATAGTTTAGTAACAGTCAGATTATCACGTAATCAATTTTAACATTTATTTGTCGCGGGCTCACCTTGTAAAAGCAACCTTGAACATTTATTAGTTCTGGTTGCTTGGGAGGCACATAACTGAAGAGAGTTTTTAAACTTAGTCTTTGGAAAAATAGATTATTCAACGACTTTATAAACCTCGGGTCTTCAAAATTCCGAACACGAACTAAGTTTGAGAAATTTCTAAAAAATAAAAAACCCTGGATATAACCAGGTCCGAGACCTGTTTCCTAATAGGTACAATGCTATTAAGCCTACTAAAATCCCTGGATATGACTACGTCCGAGGCCTGATTCCTAACAGGTACAATGCTATTAAACTTATTAAAAAACCCTGGATACGACCAGGTCCACCGCTTGATTCTTAACAGGTATAACTCAATTAAGCGAGCAAAATCTTGGATACAACTAAGATATCGATAAAATCTATCCTGATCTAAAGACAATCCCTAAGATTTTTAATTTACAAAAGTATAAGGATTCACGAATATGAGAAAACAATAGACTAAGGTCACCTTAAGGTCGGTTACAGGTAGCCTTAAGGTCGGTTACAGGTAGCACATTCACTAGTCTCCCATTGTCAATCAAGATCCTTCTCACCCTCCAATTAGCGAGCTAAATGGTTATCATCAGTAGATCATTATGAGGGAATTGGACATGGCTAGTTTCTTCTTCTGTAAAGTTTATTGGTTGTTTATCCAATCGTTGTGGTTTAGATAACCTCTGCTCTAGAGTAAATACCGTGCCCTCATGAATCTTTAGATCCTGGATATATCTTTTTTGAGCTCCATTACTTGTACCTGTTGGGTGATGTCCGACTGCAATGGTGACTATATATCTTCCTTTAACAAGAGGAGGGATGATCTAGTTACTTGGAGCTGGGAGAGATGCTGGTGGATAGATTTGGCTTCCCCGAGCTAGTTGAGGATTTTGCGTTGCTGGTTGTTTAAGGGCATCTCGGTTCTAAGCATATTGCGCTAATGGTTCAGCTCGGATGAGTGTATCAATCTCAACCTTTAATTGACGACAATCATCAATGTTGTGGCCAATGACGTTATGAAAATGAAAAAGTTTGGCTGGATTTATCTTTGCTTGCTGGTACTTCAGGGACTCTAGCTTCTTCCATGGAAGACGTGCAAAATTAGCTAGATTAATGTGTTTCTGCATATCTTTTAGGTCGGTATACGTGGTAAAGATAAAATTGTACTCTCGTCGGACTTATTCATCTTGAACCTAGTCTGGTTGCTCTCGCAATTTCCCTTTCTTTTATTACTTCATGCTTTGTTGTTATGGGCCACGAGCTGAGTAGTAGCTACAGCATCCATCGCCACTCCAGCGGGCCGAATAGGAGTCGATTGGTTCCTGCGACTGCAGACTCTTCTTCTTCTAGGTTGATCCACTCCTGAGCTTGAGCCAAGAATTCTTTTGTACTCTTTACTCCTTTCCTTTGGAGTTCCTTCCATAGTTCTCCACCCACGTTGTACTCATAGCCATGAGATTGGCATTGTCATCAATCTCTCTAACTCGTGCTGCAACATTGGTTAACCGATTGAGGTAGGCCTTCAGGATTCATTGGGCTGCTGTTTAATGTTGGCCAATGAGTCAGCCTCAACTCGAACTTCCTTTGCAGCTCAAAATTGTCTCTTGAACTTAGTGGACATTTTTTTCCACGAGGTGATCAAGTGTTTCTTATACTTGTTAAACCATAACTTGGCTGGTCCTGTCAAAGTAGCCGAGAACATGACACACCTCAAGTCGACGCTAATGTTATTGGTCATCATCAAAGCGTTGAAGGTCCCACGTGTTGGCATATTTGGTATTCTACAGCCAACGGGATAGGGACCTACTACGATGTGAGGAGCAAAAGGCTCGAGCTACTCATTAGAGTCACAATCGTCCACATTTTTCCCAGATAAAAGTATCTTCTTTTGCTCTTCCATTAGAGCTAATCGTTGAAGGGTTGGATCCTTTGTCTCTAGGTTATTTGGGAACTGGTTATCAGCTACCATCCTATCTTGGTGTTATGTGGGTTATTGTCCTTCCTAGCTTGAGCCCGGTTAGGTGGTACGTTTCCATTGTCGATCACAATAGACATATCTCCAATTGTTTGAGTATAGCTCAGATCATTGTATCGGGCTGGTCGTCCTCTTAGCGCGTTTCAAGGATCTCGCAGATTGAATTGGGATTGGAACATAATATTTGGGTCAAGCTCAACTGATTTCTCAAATCTCTCTCGTGTCTCTAGGAATGTGCATTGCGGATAGTCCTGGATCTGCCCCCACGCTGGCTCTATTTCCTATAACTACCATATGCGAAGTTTACTGCTCGCGGTTGAGGTCGTGGGGCTTGGTTATTCCCAAAAGTTCATGGGACATATGTCTCCTTTTGCAGGTATAGAAATTCTCTTGCATTCCTGCAAAATGAAGCATTCCTCTATGGGCAAGGTGGCTTTGGATGACGAATAGGCAACGAAGGATGCCTTATTTGTGAAGCAATCAATGTCCCATTCAGATGAACCAGATTATCCTATCCATGGTCTACACCGATTTCCCAAACTGATGGCAATATGGAGTTGTTTCTTTTTACCTGAGAAACTGGTCGAGTTGTTGGTGGATTTGTAGGGACCTCTACCCTTCTCGATACACTCCCGGATAACCTTGTCGGGCAAGGTTGGCTTTTGGGGATGTGAGTCACTTGTTCATTCCTACAATTGATAGCAAGTGGGCTATTTCTAGGAGTCCCTTCATAATGGATAGAGCTTGGGGTCGCTTTTCTGGCGGAACGAATAATGTTGGGTTGATTATTTTTGTTGGAACGAGATTTGTGGGACCCACTTTGCCTCCTTCCAACATTCTCATCGGTTGCAGAGGAGGTAGTCAAGCCATTATCCCGTCTACTCACCTGTTAGCCTAGGTGAGGTGGCTCCTTAGCTGGGCATTCTCCATTTCGATGGCAGTCAGATACCCATTGTTTTGGTTCAAAGGGCGCGAAGCAACTTCCATTATCGTCCTGGCTAACGTGTTGTTTTCCATAACGACGTTTCATAGAGGTGCCCTCTCCAGTTGGGTCAGCCGCACGGTAATCACCATGGCCACCAGGTCTCTCTGATTAATTGTCACACATGGAACGAGTTACCACCATGTTGATTGTTGTGTTAAATATTGTCTGACGAAATTTGAAGCCTAATCTGCTCTCAATGAAACCACCAATTTGTTGAGGCGGATTTTGCGAACAGGGGATTAAGAAACCCGATTAGAGCAGTTAAGCTTGTTAATAAACTGGAAATGTAAACTCACAAGATTTTAACGTGGTTCAGTGCTTACAATCCACCTAATCCACAAGTGACCTTTATTCTTACTTAGGTCACTACTACAAAAATGGGATTTCTCGACAGTTTTTAACTGTCGCTATTGAGCAACGGCTACAGTCGACTAAATCTTGTATTTGCCTATGCTGGCGTAGAGGTAGCTACACCGATAGTTATTAGGTGTCGTTGTTGCTGGCTACACCGACAGTTATTAGATGTCGTCGTTGCTTGCTACGCCAACAGTTATTAGGTTTTGCCGTTCCTGGCAACACCGACAGTTATTAGGTGTCGCCGTTGCTGGCAACGCCAACAGTTAATAGGTGTCGCCGTTGCTGGCAACGCCGACGAATTTTTTTAGGACGCGCAATGCGTGCCCTTAAAAGTTATACTTTTAATTTTTTTTAAATTAATTTATATTTATTTTAATTAAAAATTATGATTTAAATGAAACATTTGTATACAAATCTAAAAACTTATAGATTATAATAACAAAATTTTTACAAGGAGCTAATTATATTAACAATTTAATTGTCTTCTTTGTTAAAGAAACTAACTTTTACAATTGAAATTAATCTATCTATTACATACAATTGTAGAACACAACAAAACTATATACATAAATAAAAACATCACTGTACATAATTCTTACAAGCAAGAAAGAAAATAATACCCAACAACTTGAAGAAGAACTTGTTGCCTTGGTTCTCTTTTATAATTGTCTTGGTTCTCTTAAATATCCAAGTAGATTTTTAGCCTACAATACAGAACAAACATCATTAAAATCAAACCAAAACTAAAATAAATAGACAACTTGAGGTTGCAGAAGAAATAAAAAGGATGACTGTGGTTTTCAGTCACAAAAATAATTTATATAAAAGTTGTATTTTTCTTATCAAACTGGATAGCCTCAAACATAGAAGACCAAAATTTCTACATTCATTTGAAAAATAAAATAAATTAGCAACATTAAGCAAAAAAAAAAGGATTGGATAGAGTTAAGCTATTCAAAATTGAGTCTTAAATTCTAAGCATTTAGTGCTAAGAATATCAACACTTTCTCATGGCTTAAGTAGTTAGTGTTAGTTCTTTAAACTAAGGAATACATAGCTATCGGTCTCAATTTAAAAGTGTTCAAGCTAGTTAGTTTATCAAATCACATAGACATTAATAAACCAAAATACCAATCATTCAGAGCACATTAGCAAATATACAATAAATAACGAGAAATTAATATACATATATACACACACATAAAGACATGCACTATGTAGGTAATATGAATCAGATTCTAAGTCCATGGTACTTAGGAAGAAAAGAAAAGATAATATAGTTATAAATAAGAGCACCCAAAACATAAATATAATAGATCATTAATATGTAACACAAGCATACCAAATGACATAAGCATTCCAATTTTGTTAATTTGTCAATCTTTTCTTTGATTAATATATGTGGACATTTTGTGAAAGCGTGCTAAAATATATGGTCAAGAGAAGAAAAATAATTTGAGATGCCAAAAAAAATGAGAAAGGAAAAAACTAAAGATATAAAAGTCCATTCAAACATAGTTAACAAAAGAAGTACAACATTATATATCCATTTAAAATATATAACATCTCAAGGAGGAGAATTCAGATAAGGAGTTCTTAGTTTCATAATAAGAAATGTTTAAGTAGAAAGTTTTCATCCAAAACGAGAATAAAAAACAAGCAGTTAATTTAAAAGGAATAAAATGGCCCCCTAGAAATATCGCATTGAGAATGTGAGAGAAATAGAAGGACCAAACCTAAACTCAAATTTTCAATTAAATTTACAACTTTTTTGCAAAGAAAAAACACAAGTTGTTTTAGAAGATCTAAAGACAAAGTTGTTAAAGTAACACAACGAGTTGTGAATAATCCTAATCCAAATTTATAAATCTAATTCACATTTGAAAGTCCACGCAAAGTAGAAAATCACAATTCAAAGTTATTTGTGCAAATTTTTAACTAATATATTACAAGATATGATATGCTTAATTATATATTAATTTCCTTTTTGTTTGGAGTCTAACATAGCACTACATTAATACTGGTATACAATAATCAACACAAAGTCTATCAACACAAAGTCTATACGGAGTCTAATAGAGCATGAAATTAGTGTTATGTCCATGGATAGCCTAAATTAGTGCTTTGTCAAAGTCCCTAAAAAACCAATACAATATAATATCCTATGTATCATATAAAAAAAAAAAAATCTTATGGTAGTTCCAACTAACAATAGAAATATATATACAACCCATCATCTTATATGAGCTTAGTCGAACACATCACTTGCGTAGACAATGCGCCGAGCATCTACATAATTCAGCTTGCAAATTTTTTATTTTATTTTTGCATATGATATACGCTAAATTGATTAGGAAGAGCATGCAATAGAGTTGCAATGTAAATCAACATATTAGTTCATTCTCATTGATAGTTGATGTATTATATATAAACTGCATAAAACCAGAAAGTCATTTCAGACATAGATAAAGTGCATAAACACAAGAAAGCCATTTCAGACATAGATAAATCAGCCATATTAATTTTTTTTATTATATGGATATTGAAATCATGTACTGATTGGGCTTATATAATACTTTATATGTGCACAACATTAATCGAACTTTTGTATTGCAAGCTGCATTCTTAACTACAAAAACGTATTACAAACATTTTAAAAAAAGAGAATAAACATTAGAAGTTAAATGAAGTTAAAGTAACTCATCTCACCATGTTCATACATTAAAGAATAAATTGAAAGTATTCGTTTGGAGCATGCCAACAATTCCTAAACAATAAATTTTCTCAAAAAAGATTAATAACCAAATATAAACCTAACAATCAATCTCATAACAAAAATAAAGAAATAAAGAAAAAGAATAATATACAACCTTAGAAGGTTTCGTTAGCTTGCCGCCTGCCTCTGTGTGCTCTGCTGGCGGGCCCGGCTGTCCAAGCCCGTGCTCTATTAGCCCTGCCTTCGCTCACTCGTGATCAGTCAGCCTCACCTTCAATATCCCACAACAGCGCCAGCCTTCGTGAGCCCACACAACTGATTCTAATTAAATTAATAATCTTACCCGAATAAATTTGGGTCCCAAAATTATAAATTAACTTTAAAATCATATTTTACTCTAATTATCATAATTTTTTTTTATTGAGATTAAAAACATCTTGTTATTTATTTTCATGAATAATAATAATTTAGTGGTCGAAAATTCTTTTATTTTTCAATCTCACAATTTAAAAAATAATGTAAACCTTCAAATCTTGATAAATTCCTATTATCAATTTAATTATTTCCCAATAAATAATAATAATTCAAATTAAAAGACAAAACTTTGTAAAGCATTAATTTTACTTTGAGTATTTTTCTTTGTTATTTTTTTAACTTAGTTATTAATAAACTTTTAATTTATTCATTTATTATTATTTTTTTAGGGCCTACTTTGAGCATCCTCAATACTCTTTTAGGACACTCAAAGCGTGTCCTTAAAAGTCTCCACTGACTCTAATTTACTCATAGTCTTTAAGGACCCACATCAATATTTAGGACTCGCATTGTGAGTCCTTAAAAAATACATTTTAGGACTATCATCGAGTGTCCTAAAATGCCTAGGAGATGTTTTTAGGGCTCACATCTAGGTAGCCCTAAAAAAATGTCTCAATAGCGACATCTTATAGCTGTCGGTATTGTCCCTTAAAAAAAATTCAGACTCTATAATTATTTAAACATATATATAATAATAAAAAAATTCATAACTAATAAATTTTATATATTAAATTTTTTTACAATATTTTTCCAATTAATAAAACAACTCTTTTTTAACTAATACAAATTTTATAAATGTGTTAAAGAATAATATAGTTAATTTTATAAATATGTTAAAAGAATAATAAATTTAAATTTTGATATAAAAATTATTATAAATACAAAAGTTATTAATATGAAAAATTAGAAAAAAAATCTAGTTTTAAAAGCTTTTAATAAATACATAACTTTTATAAATATATATATTTACATAATTTAGTTTATTTTTAAAATTATACTAATAATTAATTTTATTACAATATTTTTCCAATTAATAAAACAACTCTTTTTTAAATAATACAAATTTTATAAATATGTTAAAGAAAAATAAATTTAAATTTTGATATAAAAATTATCATAAATACAAAATTTAATAATATTAAAAATTTAGAAACAAAAAAAATCTAGTTTTAAAGATTTTAATAAATACATAATTTTTTTAAAAATATATTTACATAATTTAGTTTATTTTTTAAATTATACTATTCATTAATTTTTTTACAATATTTTTTCAATTAATAAACACAACTATTTTTTAACTAATACAAATTTTTTAAATATGTTAAAGAATAATATAGTTAATTTTATAAATATGTTAAAGAATTATTTTTTATTTGAATTTTGGCGACATTTTATGACTGTCGATATTGGATTTTTATTAGCTGTCAGCGTTTGGGTCAATTGCACAACGCTTACCTGTCGGCATTGGTCTTGAATTAACTGTCGGCGTTGAGATCAATAGCAACATCTTTTAACTATCGGCACTGGTCTCGAATTAACTATCGGCATTGGGGTCAATAACGACACATTTTAACTGTCGGCATTGGTCTCGAATTAATTGTCGGCGTTGGGGTCAATAGCGACACATTTTAACTGTCAGCATTAGTCTTAAATTAACTTTCAGCGTTGGGGTCAATAGCGACAGTCAAAAGCAACGGTGACAATTATTAGCTGTCGGCGTTGGTCTCTATGCCTACAACTTTTTACTGTCGGCATAGAGTCCCGCTAAGCAATTATGATAGTCAACAGAGTTGACTGTCGTGGTTGGGTGTCGGGAAAGCCCAGTTTTGTAGTAGTGGGTACTCTTTAAAATGTTGTTTATGACAATTTCAACAGAGTTTTGGCATACAAGATGTCGATCCCTTTTACTATCGATTCCCCTTATATTTATAGGGAATTGGGATGGCCAATATTGAGTAACTGTACAATAAATGATAACATACAGGAATGGTTCCCAATTAAATGGATATGAAAATACCCTAATTAAGCCTATTTTTCATTTTCATCAATCAATAAATGTATATAATGATCATGTGCATTTATGATACTTATTGGGCATCTGAGTCTATAGGGATTCTTCCATATGCGCGTCTTTGAACTACCTCGAGCTAGATGTCATTCTCAAATTGGATATGACTGGAACATGACGACTTGACTTAGATAATGCTCGGGCTTAATGGGGGTGATCCAGACACTAGACATAGGATACTTCAATCGCAGTCATCCGCGCTTCAAATGATTTGAAGGATCCTGGGTTGTCTTGGACTCAGTGACACATCCTCGAGCTGTTTGCTCTAGAGTTAATGAAACATATCTGAAGTCTTGCAACATTTATTTATTATGTGCCAGCTATACCCTGAGCAAGATAATTGAGCTCTTGTTTTTAGGGTACAACAATAAAATATATATATTAAGATATTTATTCGATGTGGAGGTATATTTCTTAGGATGGGATATTTTAGCTTATTACAATGTAGAATTTATTCTTATTTATAAATGTTTCAATGTAGGGATTGAAACTATTTATAAATATATTGGAGTTATTCCAATATTGAATAAAACTTTACATAGTTATATTTTTAGTGATTTTATAGAAGATTCTAACTAGTCATCAATATATAAATTTCTATTTTTAGATTTTAATTTTGAAATTAAAAATGAATTTTCAAATATACCCTTTTTCCTGCCTCTCTATAATGTGTGTGCGAGATAATGTTTTGTTGGTGGTAATTATATTTTTATTAGAAAATAAAAAAGTCTCTTATTATTTGTTGTGGTTTTTTTTTATTACATTGTTTTACAAGAAACATATTAAAAGTGCTATTCATTACAGCCATTGATCAATTTTCATTATTAAAATATGAGTTTTGATCTAAAAAAAAGCTATTTTACAAACAAAAAAAATTAAATGTTAATCAAATTTTTGTTAAGAATTTATAAGTTAAAATTGTTAAGAGTAGGAACTTAAGTATAAAAACCTAAATAATAATGAATTCTAATTGCAGCATAAGAAAATCCTATGTAATATTTTTATTAGAAAAGTGGATTTTTAAAAACTAAATTTTATTTAACATTCTTTTCAAGAAAATAAATATTTTAAATCATGTTGTTGACGGCAGAAACTTGTCAATGATATATGGATGGAAAACTCAAAGACTTAATAAGAGGCTCATGAACTCAAAAGAACTTGTAGAAATTTAGAGAAAAATTTCCAGTGAACAATAAAAGAAGACTCATATATTACTCTTAGAATAGTCTCGTATTACACGATTTTTCCCACATTCACACTTGCCCCCAAGTCTATGGGCATTCTTTCAAGTGTGTTCGTAGACTTTTTCATATGTTCTTCATGTGATATGTATGGCATTCATGCTTCGTTTTCCTTGAAGGGGCGTGGAAGGTTCACCTTTTGAATGATATATTGGAATGAATGAGGAAACACAAGATGGACATTGGTGGTGTGTTTCTTTGTAATTCATAAAGAAACACAAAAACCACCCAATTTTGGTTGTGATCTAAATGTGACCTTAAGATGTGATGAGGGCCAATCATTTCCAATCGCAGATCCCAAGGTTGCCAAGGCTCTTGATCTCCACCATCAATCCAAATTTGATCTAATGGCTAGAAAACCTTGATTTTCCTTATAAATACCCCAAGACTTGAACACACTTCTTTATACCATCACCTATTTATATTAGCGTTATTTCCTTCAATCTATATCTAGGAGTTCTAAGGTTCTAATCTCCACAGATGCATTTTTGAGGTGATTTCCGCCCCTTTTCATTCATTCATTGTAGTGGCGCTAGGCGTTCTCTTGCTGCTAAGGATCCGCTCTCGCTTGTCGCTTTGTCCTTCTTTATGCACCCAAAAATATGTCCTCGCACATCTATGGATCTACACATCACACCTAGGTATACCTTCCTCCTCCAATGGTATGCATATTTCCTTTATCTTTTATATGAGGGTAGGGTCACTGGTTGGAATGCACCCGTTCCTTAGAGGTTTTTTTTTTCTTTCACAGCCCATCAGACACATATGCATGGGTCATTTTCTTATACTCCTAACACATTTGTTGTAGATATAGGGTTGTCTGATGGCACATACATTATCAAATCATAGCTGGCCCATGGCGTCTAGGCGATGTTCTGAATGTCCATCTAGTATTGAATTTATCGAGTTTTCATCCTCTGACTATGAGGCCGACGTTTGCAAACCCCCTAACCACAAGGCTGTGTAAATGCTCTACCTACAGAGGTTGTCCTACCATAGGTAGAAGGCGCGCGACCTTGAGAATGAACTTCAATCTGTTACTAGTGGCGAGGGTTTAGATTTCTTCCCATGGCTTGAAATGTATGTCTCCCAACCAAAATCAACCTTTCAGGATTGTATAGTCGAAATCGCTTGCCTAGAGGAAAACCTGCCACATGAACATTTTTCTTTTGGTGGTGATGAATCCTCAAGCCATGGGGGTCCTGTCCATGGGGGTGCCAATAGATAACACTTGAGCTTGAGTTTCTTTCTATGATTTTCCCCATGCTTCGTCACCTACCCCCATTCGGACGTCATAGGGTCAAGAAGAGTGCGGGTAGACGTAAGATGCGTAGAGGACCTTCTAGGGGGTTTAGGAAGTCATTCCCTCACAAATTATCCATCTCTGTCAAGGTACCTGACATGCCGAGGAGGACTTTCGACAATTCTGAAAACGCGGGTATCATGTCCATTCTTACCCGTGTTAAGCTTGCCAACATGCTGAAGGCCCACCAACTATCGTTGAACATAAAGTTCATAATTCCAAAGCGCGAGGACCGTGCATCTGAGCCGCTCAAAGGGCTCATTGCTTTCAGCAACTCAATAATCAAATCCGATGGAGTTTTGCTGCATCACCCCTTTTTTGTCAAGGTACTCAACTACTTTGAGCTGGCGCCTCTCCAACTGTCCCCCAAATCATGGGTGGTGCTCAATTGTATATACGCATTATACAAACAAGACCACACTAGAGGGCCTTCCATCAATGAGGTCCATCACCTTGATACCCTTAGGGCGAACCCAACAGCCCCCGGCTTGTATCAGCTCTAGAAAGTCGTGGCTCTTACAGGGTATCCTCTTGTGGAAGGCTCCATTTCCAATAGAGGCTTGGGGAAGAGTGACTTCTACTTCACCCCCAGCGTGTCCACCCAAAATACGTGCTTCAACAGTCCAAGTAAGCTTATACCTACCTTGAGTTCGTATATAAGAAATTTCTCTTTTACCCCTCCTTTTTCTGGTTTATCTAACTATGGTTATTTCTTTTTTTTTTGTTTACAGGTGTCGAAGGGGTTGTCGGCCCCACCTTGAAATCTTTGGCCCGCGATCGAGTGGCGAAGATCCTGGGTGTGTCGGCCTTTTCATAGAGGGCAACCTTTATTCGTACAAGCTACTATCTCCAGATCAAGTTGTTTCCTTATGCTCCGTCTTGTCGAAATCTACCATTCCGTGGTTATATGGTGGTGATGAAGATAGTTATGATGAGGAAGCTGATAAAGATTACATCTACCAGTCGAGTGACCATATGGACACAGAAGATGAAGCAGAGGTGGAGTCCGTGAATTACTCATGCTTACGATCCTTGGCTGGTGGGGCTAGGGATGTTGCTGACGAGGGACACATCGATGGTTCTACTTCTCAGGTTCCGCCGTCGGTGCCTGGTGGCAAGTCTGCTTTCAACGCCCATCCCCCCCCCCCTTCTATGCCGACAAAGAACTTTGTCATTCCTTCTTTTGGTGATGCCCTTCCACCCTTAGGGGGGGGGGGGGGGGCGTTTGAGGTGGGCGTCTTCGGGTGGCTCTTTGCCTAAAGAGATGACTCCGCGCCCCTCTGCCCCTCGTACCTCTACAGATGGGTCAGGACCCTCTTAGTCTATTTCCTTGTCTAAGCATGCTTCGATGGGTATACATGCTTCCCCCTGTCGAGCCTATGCTTCCGCTTCTGGAGGCCATCCTCTTGCAACCAGTATGGAGAAGCCATAAACCATTACATGGAAAACATTCCTGAAGGCAAGTGGGGGTCTATGCACAACATTCCAGATGCTGAGTTGGGTGAGGCTTATATGTGAGCCTCCATGCAGATATTTGTCAAAACACTTGATGTATGTATTTTGGTTTGTATATCGCTTGACCATTGATGTTTTATTTTGTTTCTTTGTCCTTACTTAGGCTTCCATCTTGGGTCACCGGCATGTCGCCTCAAGCTCCTCATCCACACAATGAACACAGCTCCAGCTCGAGGGGGAAATGAAGAATCTCTCAATGGAAGAGGTAGAAAAGGATAGTTTGTCCACATGGGTCCGTGATATGGAAGGTCAGCTTGCTGATGCAATTTTCCAGAGGGACGCTGCATTAGCCAAGGCTACTTCAACCTCTCTCTCCAACACTAGACTTGAAGCTACCATCCACACTCTAAACGAGAAAATTAGTGCGCTTGAGGTCGAAATTGTAAATGCCGAGAACGGCATAATTGAGCGTACACTACACACCGTGTGGAGGACCAATCCTAACGTCGACCTATCTTCGTTTGGAGAGTATGCAACCGGGAAAATCTCTGAGTGGAACGGTCAGGGTGGAAACCCGTAGATCCATCTTCAAGGCTTATTTGTATACATATATGTTGCTATCGTGTAATCCTCCATATTGTTTTACTTATTTTTTTTAACTCCTCATAAATCTTTAATGGTGTGTAGAAATTTTGATTTGTATGTCCTTGTTTGTTTTATATATCGACTATGAGGATGCATTGGCCTTTCTAGCCTTTTTCGTTCTCTTTTGATTATCAGACTATACTTTTAAGGGACTTTCGTAAGTCCTTCTTATTATTATTTTTTGACGAATTCCTTGTGTCTTCTTTAGGCTGATGACAATAGTCTTTTTTGTGCCCCCTGACTATACTTGTAAGGAAATATTAACCATTTAGGTTCTTGGTATCATTTTATATTATTTGCGTGCACTTGTACTTTTGTGTGAGAAGCGTCCTTCTCATAATTATGTATAGTACTATTTTTACAAGGGTGTTTTTTATGACCCTTTTTTACTAGCCGGCTTAGTGGCCATTCTAGACTTATTTGGAGATGCCTTCCTTATAGCCTCACCCCCTGTGGGGGTGTCAGCCTTTGGCTAGCCGACATAGTGGCAGTTCTAGACTTATTGGGAGATGCATTCCTTATAGCCTCACTCGCTGCGGGGGTGTCAGCCTCTGGTTGGAGGTATTCATTCATTATAATTTCTTTATTTTACTATTCCCTTGATATTCGTAAGGGTAGCTAATCCTTTTGAATATAAGAGTCAGCTTGCCGAGTTTATTCTTTTTTGCATATATGCATGCCTCCTGTCCTGCCCCCCAAGTGCTTGGTAAAATTTATTCCATCAAGCACTTCGGTGGATGTTTGCATAGAGAAGAAATGTAGCATGTGAAGTAGCGAATATTTTCATTCATAATAGGAAGATTACAAAGACATATATGAAATGGTTACATCTACTTGCGAGGTTATCTGGGTAACCTCTTTGATTCTTATATGCTGAAGTTCGCATAACATAGAATAAATTAAATACGGACATTCTTAGCAATGGATTTGAAAGTCTTTGTAACGACCCAAAATCGCTAATAAGGCTTAAGGGCCTTGATTAGCGTGCCAGGAGGGCATGATGGGATTTATGTGTGATTTTAATGATTTAAATGCATGGTTATGATTTAAAGCATGTTATATGACTATTTGTTTATCTGAGATGCATGACTATGTATGTTAGTATGCATGTAGGCCCGGATCGTGTTAGAAGGGCATAATTATAATTTTGGCCATGTTGGGCATAACTGCATTGATATGTGTTGATTGTTGAGACCACAGTGGTATGTGGATGTATCTGTGCTTTGTGACTCGAGGCGATCCCAGTGGGCAGGCTAGCGGAAAGTGATGACAGGAATTTATACCCGGCTCGGGGAGAGCCTGGGGGTACGAACAGGAATTCAGAGAAATAGATTGAGATTTATTTTGATGATGGGGGATAATTATTTGGTGATTTATCAGGTATTGGGAAGCAACGGGAAAATATTAGAGACACTTGAGGATTAGCGGGAATTGGAGGAATGACTAAAATGGCCCTACTTGAACAAAAGGATTTAGAATTTATAGGGAGGGCGTTTTGGTCATTTGGCTTTTGGAGATAGGTTTTTATAAGGCTTTATAGAGAGAGGGAATGCTGAAAGAAAAAGAAAAAGAAAGAAGAAGGAAAGAAAGAAAAGAGAGAAAACAGGGGGGGTTTTCTCAAGGAACGGTTTGTGCGTTCTTGCACCGTTCCTCTCCGTTTTTCTTGGGGAAAAGCTTAGTGGAGAGCAAGGATAGGCTGAGCATCAAGGATCTTGGGTTAGACTTGAAGATTTGGCAAGAACACATCAATGTTTGAGGTAAGTTTTAGAGATTTTCGGTTTTAAGGGTTTTGATGGTTTGAGCTGTGTTTTGAGCTGGATTGATGGGAATCTCAGGGGGATTTCTGGGCAAGCTTTGAGGGAGAGCAAGCTAAGGAGGCCTAGGGTTGAATCAAGGTCGAAATTTGCAGCAATGGTATGATTTCTAAGACTTTAACTTTGTGGTTTGCTTGAATTTCTGGTTTAGGGTTGTTCATGGTAGATTTTGAGATTTGGGATAAATGATCTTGGGATTTGAGGATTTGGGATGCTTGGGATGAATGGAGAGTGTTCATAAGCTTGATTTTGAGTTTGGTAAAGATTTGGGGAAGTTTGTTTTGAGATTGGGTGAAAGAAATCGCAGAAATACGATTTTGGGATTTCTGGGCTGCAACTAGCGCTACAGCGCTAGTCAGTGGGCGCTGTAGCGCTAGTCCCTGTTTCTGGAGGGGTGTTCTTCTTGTAGCGCTACAGCGCCCTCTTTAGAGCGCTATAGCGCTGCACTGTTCACAGAGGTGAATTTTTGGGTTTTTATGAGGGATTTTGACCTAGGGTTCGGGGCTCGATTCCGCCACTTTGTTTTGGGGATTTGGGACTTCCCGGGGGCTCGGGATTGGTCCCGAGGCTAGGTATTCGGACTTGGGGTTCGGTGTTGACTTTGACCTATGTTTGTGCCTAGGTGTGCGCTAAGGCTCGAGTGGGATCGTGCTCAAGGAGTCAGGTGATCTAAGCTATTGATTGGAAAGGTAAGAAAACTATAACACCCGTAGGATAGGGCGTGGGCCCATAGTATGATTGCGGGGGCGCGGCCCTATATTGCATCACATGTTAGGGTGCAGACTTAAATGAATTAATATTTGATTGCATGTTGTTGTGTTATATTATATGTGTGATTATGATGAAATGAGCGGCAAGGGCCGAGTACGGCGTAGGCCGGGGCGGCCGTGGGCCGAAAGTAACACCTAGCACATGGGATGCTATATTCAGGGTGGGACCCAAGGGATACATGAGTTATCCTCGCGGTGAGAACCGATACCCCAGGGCTTTGGTAAGGGTCCTGGGGCGGCATGGCCGTGTTTGCTTAGTCTAATAGTTGACTTGTTTATTTGTGGATTATCTGTTATGATAAACTGTATACATTGCATATGTTATGTTCTGCATGAGTTTTCTTGCTGGGCTTCGGCTCACGGGTGCTCTGTGTTGCAGGTAAGGGCAATGGCTAAGTCAACCAACCATGAGTACGGAGAGCGTGAAGCGACGCGTACATGTTCGGCCCGCCCGACTGCTTTGGTTGGGGGTTTATTCGAAAGTGGCTGTAATAATCTATGATTTTATGATTTCCTAACTGTAACCTTATTTCAAAAATGTAATTAGTTTTCAAACCTTATTTTGGGATCCCAAATGTTTAATAATAGAAGTTTTAATGAAACGACGCCTTTTCAAAGATTACAGCCTTAACTCTTAATTAGTCACACTTTTGTTTCAAAACCTCGGTTAGCGAGTTCATTGCACACTGTTTTGTCTTAAAAACTCACTTAGTAACGGCTCTAAGGAAGTAGGGCGTTACAACTTGGTATCAGAGCGAGCCAAGGTTTATTGGTTCTGGAGATCGACCGAACATGTACGCTCGCTGTCAGTGACAAGCTCGACTCAGGGTTGGTTGGTATGATTAATTGACATGTCTGAATATATGTTTGAATGCCCTGTTTGCCTGCTTATTTTATATGGAGCATGAGAAATGAGTTGACATATGCAGGAGATGCTGTTGGGCTGAGCCCTTGATTATTGCATGTTGAGATTGATGCATGCTGAATAATACTATTATGCATATGGATGAATATTAGCATAATGGTTCGCATATTGAGTGTATGTGGTTAATTTTCTGGATTAAATTCATATGTTATATCGGTATATTGGCTTGTATGAAGCATGATGAGCATGGATATACTTAGTGGTGATAAATCTGGTAGCTAAATGTATATCATTGTGGATTTGAACTAGTATATGCTTGTGTGTGCATTATACATGTGGATATTTGGACCTAGTGGTGGGTTGGTTCAGAGTTTGAACCACAAAGTTCAGGAGTTGGTCGGTTTTGACGGATGAACTCGTGTTGTTGGTTCCTAGAAGGGTTTGGGGACCTGATATTGTGTTGAAAAGGGGGTTTCTAGATGTGAGTTGGAGTTGAGATCTCCAGTTATCCCTGAGAGCTGCAGCAAAGGGTCACTAGTGTGTGAGTTAGCTGTGGAGTTTGTTAGTTGAGATGGGATAGAAGAACAGCGGATTCTCTGGGGAGATGGTTGAATTAGATGTTTTAACAGTAAGGTTACCGGTGATGGTGTACTGTGAAGTATGGACAGATAAGGGTACTATATGAAAGGCGTATAGGGTGTTATCCTCTAGTGTTGAGGAAGGTACGAGTTGACAAGGAATTTATCAATAGATGAGCTGAGTTAATTCCACCCTTGGTTAAGAGGACGAGAGATCCTGATTAGGGGGTTATGTTAAATGTTGAGGCAGAGGGATGCCTGGAATTGGTACTCGGGGTGAGGTACTGGCTCAATGGGTTGGAAAGAACCTAGATGATGATTGTTAGAAGGGATTATAAGACATGATTTGAACCGTGGAGACGGGTGGACTTATAAGTTCGGTTTGGACTGTTGGGGGTAACAGTAGCGTAGATCAATGGGTTTGGTGAATTGGATAGTTCATTTCAGGAAGTTATACTGATGGATGTATCTGGAATTGATGGCGACCCATTCAAGGATATGAGATCTGGAATAGTCTAGGGAATTTGGGCCGCCCTGATATGAGGAATTATCGTATGTACGTGGATGGCAGAGAGGGCCATGATGTCGAGGAACTGATGGTTGATGATTAGAACATGAGTGCTAGAGTCGCAAGGGCAGTGCTTCCTTTGATGGAATTAGTAAAGATAGATTCGGGACAATCAAGTTAAAAGAACCCCAGATAGGGTTGTGGCTTCTGGAATTGCCAAGAAAGGGCAGAGGTCTGGGTGAAAGGATGGTACTGTTATTTGATAGAACGCAGCAAGGTTGGATTCACGATTGTTGAGGTAGAAGGACCCCAGACCGTGCTTGAGCACCTAATTTGAGATTTGAAAGAAGCTTGATTGCTAAGGTGGTTGTCGAGCTGGCGTCAGGAACCAGGGAGGTTAGTTAGTATGTGCTTGGGGGAGAGGATGCCACCTGAGAGGAGGTCAGGTGAGGACTTCTGCATAGAATGACTCGATATGTTGGGATGGATTTCCCATGGTGAGGGAACGGAGAGCCAGAGTGCAGCGATACATTCAAAGTTCGAGGCTGAGTCCTCAAGGGTGAGTATTTAACTGACGAGCTTATGCTTTGGTCAGGTAGCGAACTGAAAGGATTCGGTGTTGCGAATGCTCCGAGAGGGTGATGGACATAGAGAGGGTGCCTCTATGGTGCCATTCGAGAGGCTGAGGACAGTGATACTTATTGAGAAGGAATTAGAAACTCTGGCAGATGGATTGTTGAGGATATCATCTGGAGTACGTAAAGGAGACGGAGCTGATCAGTGGGAAAATTACGTGGGTATGTAAAGAAAGATTTAGGGGATACTTCAAGGTCAGACTACAGATAGGATTGGTATAAGGAATGTTGTAAAAGACGGTTTGGCCGACAGAAAGTCTATTGGAGCAATCGAAGGAATCTGAGCCTGGTGCAGCTAGCGTGTTGTACTGCGAGGATTGCTAATATCGTCGGGTTAGGACGAAAAGCACAATGCTGGATACAAGATGGGACGATGTCCCCAAGAGTTGATCTACGACCTGGTTATTACCAGTTGGAAGCCAAGGATAGAGACATTTCGGGAATTTGTCTAGTTTGCACCAGGTAGGGTGTGAGGAGTTGGTAACAGAGACTCTAGAATGGTTCAAGCTACCGCAGCATAGGTAAGTTCTTTAGGCAGAGAATGCATGAACGGTGTGGGCATGTCCCCTTCAAGCTCACGAGCAGTGCATGTGGATTACTCCCAGACGGAAATGGTGAGCAACTGATTATTATGCTGAAGACGTTAGTACCCAGAAGGCAGAGTCTCAGGTAAGGTTCTACGGAGTGTTAGTCGGGTGTCGTCAGGAGTTCTCAGATTATAGCTGCAAGAAGAAAGGACAGGTATGAGAAGATTTGATCTGAAGTCACAAGGAAGCTAATGAAGAACGTCTGAAGAATAGGAAGCACAACAAGACTGGTAAGCGCGTCATCTACTGCACAAGCACCTCCGGGGACAACTACATTAGAGATGAGGAGAACAGTAAAACTTGAGGTTAGACGGACTGAATGTGTCGAATCAGAAAGAAATTCAGAAGACAAGGTAAGAATTGATTAATATCTGGGAATGCTGGAATGTGTGTGTGTTATGGCTAAGTTAAGAGTGGTGGCATAAAGGACTTGGTCTATGATGAGGTACTTGAGTGTTGGGTATTAGTAAGAAGGTTAACGTTGAGACCCAGATGCGGTGAAAAGTAGCAGACGGACGACCAGTGCTTGAAATCCTCGAGTGAGCGAGGGGAGATATAATTGGAGGCGCAGCTCCTAGCTGTGAGGCGAGTATCAGTCAGGGAATAACGCCATAGATTGTGATGGAGGATATAAGGCAACGACTGAGATTGGCGTAACGTTAGCAGGTATGATTAGCTGGTGAGTGTCACTGAGCTATGGAACCCGAAGTGTCGGCTTTGGTTGAAGCAGGGAAGGACCCTGCTAAGGTGGTACAAGTTGGAATACCAGAAATGGACGAAGGATCCAATTAGATTCGGGTTGTGAATGAGAATTCTGAATGGACATCATTCCACCTCCTAGGGTACGTCGTACCGGGAGGGTCGAGCGGGTACCGGAATATAGCGTTTTCCTTTGGACCCTGAGGGGTTAGGTGATGTGGTAGTGTATCATGGGAATAGACCACTTTAGACCTTGAGTAAATTGTTTGGACATGAAAAGTTTTAACTCAGTTGAGGGAGTTAATGTTGTTGGGTCAAGTGAACTGGGTTCGAGATAGAACGTCGATGATACGGAATTGAGACCCTATAGTATTTTAAATTGTTGGAATGGATTTAGAGGACAAAAAAAAAAGAACAGAGTGGGAACCTGGAATTATCAGTTGATTGCAAATGAATTGGCAGTCTGAAGGTTATCAAAGATCTTAAAGAATTAAGCGCTGAGTAGGCGAATATTTGAGGTATCAAGGGAAGTGTAATCCCTGACGAGTTAGTCGTGGTGGTAGTTGTTGGTGCCTTGTTAATGTAACACATAGTGAATACTACGGTTTGGCTTTAGTTCAGAGAGAAAGCCAAAGAGGTCGTTGAAACTTCTCAAGGCAGGGGTGTCTGCCTATTTGAAAGAATAAAGAGCAGGTAAATTGTTAAACGTTGAGGAAATAAAGTTCCGGAAGGAAAGATTTGTAACTCTACGTAATAACAGACGAGGATCTGTAAGGAGTTCAGAGAAAGAAAGGAGAGTTCTGACTCTTATTTCAACATGAAATTCAGAAGTTGTACTAAGGGTTAGGCCAGCGGGGCCTACAAGCTGATCCCACCTAGTAGAGGTGATGAATTGGTCAATGAATTGGCTATCGAGAAGACAATCAATTGGTAATTGTAATCTAGGCTGACCCTGAAGTTTCAGCAGGGTTGCGGTGTAAACAAGAAGCTATCGGGAGCATGGCTATTAGACAAAATCTTGGGAGGCAAGATTGTTACTCCTGTAAGAGTGTTGTTGAAAAGTAAAGTAAAGGCGGTGGACCTTGGAAGTTATGGTCAGAACTGCGGGTTTATTGACTGATGTGTTTGGATAAATTTCGAGGACGAAATTTTTATGAGGAGGGGATAGTTGTAACGACCCAAAATCGCTAATAAGGCTTAAGGGCCTTGATTAGCGTGCCAGGAGGGCATGATGGGATTTATGTGTGATTTTAATGATTTAAATGCATGGTTATGATTTAAAGCATGTTATATGACTATTTGTTTATCTGAGATGCATGACTATGTATGTTAGTATGCATGTAGGCCCGGATCGTGTTAGAAGGGCATAATTGTAATTTTGGCCATGTTGGGCATAACTGCATTGATATGTGTTGATTGTTGAGACCACAGTGGTATGTGGATGTATCTGTGCTTTGTGACTCGAGGCGATCCCAGTGGGCAGGCTAGCGGAAAGTGATGACAGGAATTTATACCCGGCTCGGGGAGAGCCTGGGGGTACGAACAGGAATTCAGAGAAATAGATTGAGATTTATTTTGATGATGGGGGATAATTATTTGGTGATTTATCAGGTATTGGGAAGCAACGAGAAAATATTAGAGACACTTGAGGATTAGCGGGAAGTGGAGGAATGACTAAAATGGCCCTACTTGAACAAAAGGATTTAGAATTTATAGGGAGGGCGTTTTGGTCATTTGGCTTTTGGAGATAGGTTTTTATAAGGCTTTATAGAGAGAGGGAATGCTGAAAGAAAAAGAAAAAGAAAGAAGAAGGAAAGAAAGAAAAGAGAGAAAACAGGGGGGGTTTTCTCAAGGAACGGTTTGTGCGTTTTTGCACCGTTCCTCTCCGTTTTTCTTGGGGAAAAGCTTAGTGGAGAGCAAGGATAGGCTGAGCATCAAGGATCTTGGGTTAGACTTGAAGATTTGGCAAGAACACATCAATGTTTGAGGTAAGTTTTAGAGATTTTCGGTTTTAAGGGTTTTGATGGTTTGAGCTGTGTTTTGAGCTGGATTGATGGGAATCTCAGGGGGATTTCTGGGCAAGCTTTGAGGGAGAGCAAGCTAAGGAGGCCTAGGGTTGAATCAAGGTCGAAATTTGCAGCAATGGTATGATTTCTAAGACTTTAACTTTGTGGTTTGCTTGAATTTCTGGTTTAGGGTTGTTCATGGTAGATTTTGAGATTTGGGATAAATGATCTTGGGATTTGAGGATTTGGGATGCTTGGGATGAATGGAGAGTGTTCATAAGCTTGATTTTGAGTTTGGTAAAGATTTGGGGAAGTTTGGTTTGAGATTGGGTGAAAGAAATCGCAGAAATACGATTTTGGGATTTCTGGGCTGCAACTAGCACTACAGCGCTAGTCAGTGGGCGCTGTAGCGCTAGTCCCTGTTTCTGGAGGGGTGTTCTGCTTGTAGCGCTACAGCGCCCTCTTTAGAGCGCTGTAGCGCTGCACTGTTCACAGAGTTGAATTTTTGGGTTTTTATGAGGGATTTTGACCTAGGGTTCGGGGCTCGATTCCGCCACTTTGTTTTGGGGATTTGGGACTTCCTGGGGGCTCGGGATTGGTCCCGAGGCTAGGTATTCGGACTTGGGGTTCGGTGTTGACTTTGACCTATGTTTGTGCCTAGGTGTACGCTAAGGCTCGAGTGGGATCGTGCTCAAGGAGTCAGGTGATCTAAGCTATTGATTGGAAAGGTAAGAAAACTATAACACCCGTAGGATAGGGCGTGGGCCCATAGTATGATTGCAGGGGCGCGGCCCTATATTGCATCACATGTTAGGGTGCAGACTTAAATGAATTAATATTTGATTGCATGTTGTTGTGTTATATTATATGTGTGATTATGATGAAATGAGCGGCAAGGGCCGAGTACAGCGTAGGCCGGGGCGGCCGTGGGCCGAAAGTAACACCTAGCACATGGGATGCTATATTCAGGGTGGGACCCAAGGGATACATGAGTTATCCTCGCGGTGAGAACCGATACCCCAGGGCTTTGGTAAGGGTCCTGGGGCGGCATGGCCGTGTTTGCTTAGTCTAATGGTTGACTTGTTTATTTGTGGATTATCTGTTATGATAAACTGTATACATTGCATATGTTATGTTCTGCATGAGTTTTCTTGCTGGGCTTCGGCTCACGGGTGCTCTGTGTTGCAGGTAAGGGCAATGGCTAAGTCAACCAACCATGAGTACGGAGAGCGTGAAGCGACACGTACATGTTCGTCCTGCCCGACTGCTTTGGTTGGGGGTTTATTCGAAAGTGGCTGTAATAATCTATGATTTTATGATTTCCTAACTGTAACCTTATTTCAAAAATGTAATTAGTTTTCAAACCTTATTTTGGGATCCCAAATGTTTAATAATAGAAGTTATAATGAAACGACGCCTTTTCAAAGATTACAGCCTTAACTCTTAATTAGTCACACTTTTGTTTCAAAACCTCGGTTAGCGAGTTCATTGCACACTGTTTTGTCTTAAAAACTCACTTAGTAACGGCTCTAAGGAAGTAGGGCGTTACAGTCTTACTGGTAGTATTTCTTGAAGTGTTCCGTGTTCCATGCTCGGGGTATTATGGCATCATCCATTCATGCTAGTTTATAAGTGTTCGGCGGTATGCATTGGGCGACTTGGTAGGGTCCTTCCCAGTTCGCCCTTAGTACCCCTGCCCTCGGGTCTCGCGTGTTGGGGAGTACTTTCGTAACGACCCAAAATTACTAATAACGCTTAAGGGCCTTGATTAGTGTGTCAGGAGGGCATAATTGGAGGTTATTTGTGATAAACTGTTGAGACCACATTATTATGTGGATATATGTGTTTACAGCTTTCGGCACGAGGCAATCCTAGGGAGCAAGTAGTGGTAAAGTCACAACGGCATCCGATACTCAACTCGGGGTAAGTCAAGGGGTATTTGGGGTATTAGACAGTTATTTGGGTTATCGGGTTATAGAAATAAATAATTGGAGATATATTTGAGGTTAGGAAGCCTAGGTGGGAATATTGGAGAATTTTACCATTTGCCCTCGCGGACGTTTTTGGTACCTCGAGCTTTTAGATTAACTTAAGTAAAGTAAATAAGGTAAAACAAAACAAAGGAAGGCAGTAGAAACACCTAGAATCGACCCTCCTCTCCCTTCTCTTACTCTCTCAAGGTAAACTATAGAAAAGCTAAGGGAACTTGGCTGGAACTCACTAAATTAAGTAGAGGTTTTGGAAGATTAACTCAGTAGAAGTTAAGGAATCAAACCAGGAACTGAGGTAAGCATTGAATTATACTTTTGATCATTTGATTATGTAGCTTTGGGGCTGAATTCTAAGAGTTCTTGGGTTATGAAATTAAAGGTTGAATTAAGGCATAAAGCTTGGGAGTTAGCTCAGTAATTATTTGGACGATTGAGTCTTCAGTGAAGGTAAGCTTCAATTAATGATATTGTGTTTGAATTTTGGGTTTTTCGGATTGGTTTTGGTGTTCTTGAGCTTGTGGCTTTCAAAGGTTGAAATGTTGTTTTGATGAGTTTCTAGACTAGGATTCTGTTGGGTTATGTTTTTGAAATCATGTTAGAATGTTGGGAAATTGGATTATGTTATTGGGATGGTTATGGGTGGTTTTGGGTGAGGTTTTAGTGTAAAAAATGATGGTTTTTCTGGGTTCGAAGGGGTTGGGCCACGACATGGTTCTTGGTGTGTCGCGGCCCTCTGAGGCAGTTGGGTGTTGGAGAAGGAGGGCGGGCCGCGGCATGGGGAAGGCTGAGCCGCGACCCGTGTCTACTTTTGGGCAAGCTTGAGCCTCTGTTTGGGGCCATGCTGCGGCATGGGGAGGCTTGAGCCGCAACCCTTAAGGATATTTGTGTTTTTGGGTTTTTAAGCATGGAAACTTAACCTAGAGTGCTCGGGATTGATCCCACTACCGTGTTTGGTGGAATTCGATGTCTTGGAGGCTAGAACTCTATCCGAAAACCCTTATACAATTACTGATGGAATCCTTTATCATGGTTGTGACTAGGTTTACGCTTGGGCTCGGGGCAGGATCGTGCTCGGGGGGTCGTCTTTCTTCATTAAAGCTCTTGGAATTAAAGGTAAGAAAACTGCACATGTATATGGGGATAGGATGGGACTAAGTGTTCCCTATGTTTGTATGCACTGTTATATGATTGTGATAAACCATGTGAACATGTTGGGACTAAGAGTTCCCTATAATTGTATGAATGTCATGAGGTGGTATTATGCCATGGGGACATGTGATAAACGACCTCAGAGTGCCAAAATCAATACTTGCGCACAGGGCGCGGCTCAGCCATTGGTAGCTAGGGATAGCTTAATAATCACTAAGCTCGTCTTAAGCGGGCCGGAGTTAGTGGGGTAAGCACTAGGCTTGGCCAAAGCGAGCCAAAGACAGTGGGTTAAATAGAGGGTGCGACCTACGGGCGTTGGCCCTAGTTGTTGCTTGACATACGTACCTTTGTTAGTTGTTGTGTATGATATGTTGAATATCTGAAACTAGATCATTGGTTAGCAACTGATGTCCTAGATTTAATGAGTGCTATGGCTTGCTGGGTAATTGATTAATGTCTTGTGAATCATTTGGTTATGCTCTGTGAACCAATTAGTTGTTGTTATTGATCGTACTATGTTGTTATGTTTTCTTGCTGGGCCTCGGCTCACGGGTGCTACGTGGTGCAGGTAAAGGCTAGGGTAAGATGAGTTGACCATGAGTTGGAGAGCTCTGGGGGCGAGGTGTACATTGTCAGATGCTCGGCCACCACGGTCGAGGGATTGTACAGGGACGGAAACCTAAAACGTGTAATTTGCCATTAGAGTGGCCTATCTATTTATTTGATTTGGAAATTCTGTAATTGTTTTATTTAAACTCTAATTCGGGATCCCATGTACCAAACATTTATTTTAATGAAAATTATTCGTTTATAACCAAAATCTTCTAGACCTAACCTGTTTGTGTCGTTAGATTCATATTTTTGTCTTAATGACTTGATTAGCAACTCTCGCACTATTTCAAACACACAGTGTAGCAATCTTGGTTATCCAGGGCATTACAACTTGGTATCAGAGCGTCCTAGGTTTACGGGTTCCTGAAGATAGGCTGGACATGTACACTCACCGCTAAAGACAAGCTCGACTCAAGATTCTGTAATTGAATATATGAGACTTTATGCTTTAGTTCTTGACTGAGATATGAATGTATTATGTTGTATGGTTGTAGGGAGCCTGAGAAACTGATAGGGTCTGGCCCTTGACTATTGTGTGATGAGATTGAGGCATGCTGATTAGCATGGCCATTGCATGTGAATGACCATTTGGATAATGGTTATCATACTGAGTGTATGTGGTTAATTGCTTGAATTGAATTTATATGTTATACTTGTTTATTGGCTTGTAGGAAGCTCGATAGAGTGTGAATATACGTGGTAGTAATAAATTTGGTAGCTAAATGCGTAGAATTGTGGATTATGCTTTATGTGTGCATGAATATTGTGGTTATTTGGACCTAGATGTGGTTTGGTTCGAAGTGTGAACCTCAAGGCTGAGGAGTTTAGTCAGCAGTGGCAGATGAATTCAAATTTTTTGCATCCAAAATGGTTAAGTAGACCTGGCATTGTATTCCAGGGGGTTGTAGATGATAGTCGAGGTTGGAAACCTCCATCTGTCCCTGAAAGTCACAGCAGATGTTCGCTAGTATGTGAGTAAGCTGTGGGGTTTACTGGTTGAGACTAGATGGCAGAACAACAGCCTTTTCTGGAGAAGGAGTTGTTTTGTACATTTTGACATTATGGTTATCGGTGTTGGTTTAATATAAAGATACAGATAGATAAGAGTATTTTATGGAAGGCTTAAGAGGCGTTATCCTTCAATTTTGAGGAAAGTTTGGGTTGCCTAAGGGGTGGTCAATGGATGGGCAAAGCTACTCCCACCCTTGGTTATGTGGAGATGAGAGGTTATGACTAAGAGGTCGTATTAAGTATTTGTGGCAGAAGGATGCCAGGAAATGGTATTTAGACTGAGATATTGGCATGCTAGGTTGGAAAGAACTCAGATGGTGATTTGATAAAAGAGGTTATAAAGACATACCAGAGACTTATAGGCTTGTGAGCTTGATTTAGAATGAAATGGTAATGACAGTGTATGTCAATGAGTTTTGTGAGTTGGGTAATTTCATTTTGGGAAATTGGTATTGGAGGGTGTGGCTGGAATGATGACCCAGTTAACGATCAAACTCTGGGATGGGCTAGAGTGTCAGGGTCCTACCAAAGTATGAGATCTTCATCTGTGTTTATCCAGCAGTAAGCACCATGTTATTTGAAATCTGGAGAATGAGGTATAGAGCATGAATGTCGTAGGGTAAGAGATGCAAAAGACAGTAGTTCCATTGGTGGAATTCAGTAAGGACAGATTCTCGGTAATCGAGGTGGAAGAACCCCATACAGTTCTATGGCTTTTGGTTTCGATAGGAAGGGGTCTGATTTACAAGATAGCTGTCAGGACAGTGATAGGAACCAGTAAGGTTATTTAGTATGCATCAGAGGCAGGGGACGCCACCTGGGAAGATGCCAAGTTAGGGCACGACTTCTACATGGAATGATTTGCTATGTTAGGATGGATTGTCCATGGATAGGGAACGGAAAGCTGGATGTCTTGTTACATTTGTGCCCGAGGCTTGTTCCTCGAAGATGACTAGTTGACTGAATAGTTCACGTTTTTGGTTATATAACGAGCTGGAAGAGTTTGGTGTTGAGAATGTCCCAGAAATGATTCAAACATACAAACTATGCCTCAAGGATACTGTGCGAGGGGCTGAAGATATTAGTATTTTTTGAGGAGGAATTGGAAACTTCTAGAAGAGGAATTGGGATACAAGTAACAAAGGAGTTCGTAGTGATGGTTAAATTGTTAAGAGACAACCATGGATTGTAGGGGATATCACTTTGAGTACGTTAATTGGGCTGAATGGAAACTAAGCTGACAAGTAGGGATTCAGATGGGTATACAAGGAAGATTGGGTATGCTTCAGGATCAAGATACAGGTAGGTTCAGTATCAGGGACACTGTGGAAGATGGTAATGGTTTGACAGAAAGAATTACTGAAGCAGTCAAAGAAGTTTGACCTCGGGGTGAATCAGATTGAGTATCATATTGTGGAAATTGTTGGCAACGTCTATTAATGATGAAGAGTTTAAATGCCCGGTTACAAGGTGGGACAATGTCTTCAGGAATTGATCTACGATCTGGTTATTACCAGCTGGAGATCAAGGAAAAAGACATTTCAGGAGTTACTACTTGTGCCAAGTAGGGTGTGATAAATTGGAAACAAAGGTTCTTAACTGGTGCAAGCTTCAGCAACACAGGTAAGTTCTACAAGCAGAAAATATAGGAACGGTATGGACAAGTCTCCTTCAGGTTTATAGGCGGAATCTTGGACTACTCTCTAGTCAGAAGTGGAAAGCGAACGACTACTACGTTTGTGATGTTAGTACTAAGGAATCAGGGTCACAGGTATGGCTTCATGAAGTGTTAGTTTGGTCTCACAGGGGTATTCAGAATGGTGTTACAAGAAGAAGAGGGGACATGTATGAAGAGATTCATCTAAAGCCACAGAGAAGCTATTGAAGAATGTATGAAGAATAGGGAGCACAACGAGATTGGAAAACACGTCATCTACTACATAAGTATCTTCGCAGACAGCTACACCAGAGATTAGAGGGACAGTGAAACTTGAAGTTAGACAGAATGGATAGTGTCAGATCAGAAGATTCAGAAGATAGAGTAAAAATTGATTAGTGCTTTGTGATGTTGGAATATGCATGTTATGGTTGGATGTAGAAGGGTAGCATAAAGGACCTAACTTTTGATAAAGATATGAAATTGTGAGGGGTGCATCATACGTTGGGGAACGCCCAGGCTCATATTGGTGAGAGGATGGATCGAGCCTCGCGGGAGGTAAAAAAATGGGAACCTGGTTGATATACACATGGAACGATAAGTAGGTAGTATATGCATAGCGTAAGGTATTGAACGTTTGGTTATTTGTAAGAAAGATAACGTTGAGACCGAGATTTGGTGAAATGTAATGGATGGATGGTTAGTGTTAGAAATCCTCAATTGTACGAGGGAAAGATTTAATTGGAAGCAGATCTCTTACTTGGGAGGTGTGTGTCAATTATAAAGAACGTCACAGATTACAATGGACTGGACAAGGTAATGATTGAGATTGGTATAGCCACAGTGTGTGGTGATGAACCGGTACGTATTCCTTTGGACAATGGAATCCAAAGTGATGGTTTTGGTGGAAACAGGGAAGAACCCTCTCAAAGTATTACGAGTTAGGGTACCAAAATCGGATAAATGATCCGATGGGAATTTGGCTTGGAGATGGGAATTCTAAATGGGTATCGTTCCACCTCCAAGGGTATGTTGTACCGGGAAGTTTGAGCGGGTGACAGAATTTAGTGTGCTTGAATATTGAAAAGTAAGGTGACTTGGTGGTGGGTCATAGGAATGGACCACATTAGGCTATAAGTAAGGTAATGGGGCAGAGCATTGATAATGCTAAGTTGAGACCCTATAGTTTTCCAAGTTTTGGAGAGGAATTAGTGAACGAAGAAAAAAGAGTGGAAACCTGAAATTATTGATTGACTACAGATGGAATAGCAATCTGTGGAGTTAACTGTTACGTTAAGGGATTAGGCGTTGAATGTGTGAATATCTGGGATATTAAGGAAAGTGTAATCCTTGATGAGATAGTCACAGTGATGGATGCTGAAGTACAGCAGGGGTGACACAACTTACGACTTGGTAAAATAAAAAGCAAGGAGTACTATGCAAAGTAAGGAAGTGGAAGGTAGTGGATACCACGGTTCAGTATTGGTTCGGGTGAAAACCAAAGAGGTTGTTGGAATTCTTAAGGGAGGAGTGTCTTACTATCTGAAAGGACATAAGAACTTGTAAATTGTTAACTTTGGAATACAAAGTTTCAGGATGAGAGATTTGTATTTCTCCAAGTGGTGCAGACAAAGAAGAGTATAATATTCTGGGGAAAGAAAAAGGAGTTCTAACTCCCAATTCAACAGGAATTCTAAGGTTGTACCAAGGATTAGGCCGAGGGCCTATAAGATGATCTCACCCTGGTAGGGGTGATGACACATAAGTATTTCTGGAATCAAGAATAAGTCAATGAAGCGATCACTATGAACTAAAGAGACTCTGGAGTTTTTGCATATCTGATATGTAAGAAAAAGTTAAAGAAAGTATAGTTATTAGACAAGATCTTGTGGAACAAGATTGTTACTCACGTTTGGGTGTTATCGAAGATTAAGAGTAAAGGCGTTGGACCTTGGGAAATTATAGTCAGATGTATGAGGTCTACTATCTGATGTGTTCGAGTAAATTTCGAGTACGAAATTATTATAAGGCGGGGATAGTTGTAGCGACCCAAAATTACTAATAAGGCTTAAGGACCTTGTTTAGTGTGAATTAATGGTGTGATATACATGTTTGAGTATTGGATAAGCATGCGGGCCCTGTTTGGTTGGTAAGGGCATAATTATAATTTTGGCAAGTTAGGAAATAAATGTGATTATTTGTGATAAATTGTAACGTCCTACTTCCTTAGAGCCGTTACTAAGTGAGTTTTAAGACAAAACAGTGCAATGAACTCGCTAACCGAGGTTTTGAAACAAAAGTGTGACTAATAAAAGTTAAGGCTGTAATCTTTGAAAATGCGTTGACTTAATAAAAACTTCTAGTATTAAACAATTGGGATCCCAAAGTAAGATTTGAAAACTATTTACATCTTGAAATAAGTTTATAGTTGATCGGTTCTAAAATCATAGAATTATTACAGCCATTTTCAAAGAAACCCCCAACCAAAGCAGTCGGGCAGGCCAAACATGTACGCGTCGCTTCACGCTCTCCGTACTCATGGTTGGTTGACTCAGCCATTGCCCTTACCTGCAACACGGAGCACCCGTGAGCCGAAGCCCAGCAAGAAAACTCATGCAGAGCATAACACATGCAATTTATACAGTTTCTCATAACAGATAATCCACATATAAACAAGTCAACCATTAGACTAAACAAATACGGCCATGCCGCCCCCGAAGCCTTACCGAAGCCTGGGGTCTCGGTCTTCACCGTAGTGATACCACCCGTATCCCCTGGGTCCTACCCTAACCATAGCATCCCATGTGCTAGGTGTTACTTCCGGCCCCGCTGCTGTTCTCGGCCTTGCCGCCCTCGGCCATAGCCGTTCAATTCACTATAATCATATATAGCATAAATCAAACAGCATTCAAACAAATATCAATTCATTTAGATCTGCACCCTAACATGTAATGCAATATAGGGCCGTGCCCTGCAATCATCTCATCATGCAACATGCAATATAGGGTCGTGCCCCGCAATTACACTATGGGCCCATGCCCCATCCTACGGGTGTTATAGTTTTCTTACCTGTATTCCGAGCCTCCTGATGCACTAAAGCCGCGAGCACGGTCCTCTAGCACGAGCCTCACCAACAACCTAGTCACAACACACAAGAAACATCCCTCAATACTAATCAAATCAAAAACTGCTTCCCGGTACCAATCCCACACTCTCGGGACTCCCAAATCCCTAAAATAATTCATCGGAAACATCCCCCGAACCCCCGGAGCAAATGCTCAAAAATCGCCAAAAATGATATCCTGAAATTGGCCTTGTGCCGCGGCACAACTTTCTTGTGCCGCGGCACGCCTTCGCAGGCCCAGAATTCTGGGTTTTCCTTCGCGTTTTCACCGAGTTAAAACCTTCCCAAATCATACCAAACCAATACCCAAACCCCAAAATCAATTTAAGACCTTAAATGGACCATCTAACAACCCATAAACACTAGATTCAAGCTCAAAACACAATCACACTCACAAATCCACCCAATTGATTTCAACTTCAACAACTTAAACCCATAGGCCAAAAACACAAACCCAAGCTTGAAAAACCTAAACCATACCTCAAAAATCTTAAACCACAACAGATAAAACTCTTAAAATTGTCTAGGATCCTTACCTTTAAGTGGAGAATCCACCCTTTTCTTCCTTGAATCCATCTCCAAGTCTCCAAAATCAGCTCCTTCCCCTCTTCTTCTTCTTCTTCTTCATGCCCTAGCTTTTTCCCTCTCCTTTTTCTTCTCTTCAAATATCAAAGCATCAAATGACTAAGTCCCCAAACCGTGTACCCCTTAATACCCAGCTGCAAAATGTCAATTGCCCAGCCAAATGACCATTTTACCCCTTCATCAAAACCCTTTGCTAACTACACCTCAAGGGCACTCTAGTCCTTTTTCCTATATTGCAATTCTACCATTTCTTTCACCTAAACTTGTTACTCTCAGCAGTAACTAATGGTTACCCAGGTTACTAAATCTCCAATAACCATTAACCGCCAATTCTCTACTTAACCATAAAATTCCCGAGGTACCCCTAGGCTCCTCCCGAGCCGGGTATAGAAATCCCGTTGTGACTCTTAAGTTAACTAGCTCTCTAGGACCGTCTCGGCACGTGCATCACAACAATAACACCACACTCACGTGGTACAATTCACAGAATACAATTATCACATATATGCCCTCAGCGGGCTAAAATTACCAATTTACCCCTATCATGCAAACGGGGTCCACATGCATAATTATTTCACCTAACATGCATACTAACAACGTAGTCATGCATCTCGATGTTCAATTAGTCATATAACATGCTTTAAATCATAATCATGCATTTAACTCATCAAATCACACATAAATCCCAACATGCACTCCTGGCACACTAATCAAGGCCCTTAAGCCTTATTACCGATTTTGGGTCGTTATATAAATTGTTGAGACCACATTATTATGTGGATATCTGTGTTTGCAGCTTTCGGCGCGAGGCGATCCTAGGGAGCAAGTAGCGGAAAAGTCACAACAGGACCCGATACTCGACTCAGGGTGAGCCAAGGGGTATTTGGGGTATTAGACAGTTATTTGGGTTATCAGGTTATGGAAATAAATAATTGGAGATATATTTGAGGTTAGGAAGCCTAGGTGGGAATATCGGGGAAGTTTACCATTCGCCCTAGGGGACATTTTTGGCACCCCAAGCTTTGAGATTAACTTTAGTGAAGTAAATAAGGTAAACCAAAACAAATGAAGGCAGAAAAAACACCTAGAACCGACCCTCCTCTCTTTTCTCTTACTTTCTCAAGGTAAACTACAGAAAAGCTAAGGGAACTTGGCTGGAACTCACTGAATTGAGTAGAGGTTTTGGAAGATTAACTCAGTAGAAGTTAAGGAATCAAACCAGGAACTGAGGTAAGCATTGAATTATACTTTTGATAATTTGATTATGCAGTTTTGGGGCTGAATTCTAAGAGTTCTTGGGTTCTGAAATTAAAGGTTGAATTAAGGCAGAAAGCTTGGGAGTTAGCTCAGTAATTATTTGGAGGATTGAGTCTTCAGTGAAGGTAAGCTTCAATAAATGATATTGTGTTTGAATTATGGGTTTTTCGGATTGGTTTTGGTGTTCTTGAGCTTGTGGGTTTCAAAGGTTGAAATGTTGTTTTCATGAGTTTCTAGACTAGGTTTCTGTTGGGTTATGTTGTGAGATCATGTTAGAATGTTGGGATAATTGGAATGGTTATGGGTGGTTTTGAGTGTCAAAAATGGTGGTTTTTCTGGGTTCGAAGGGGTCGGCCGTGACTTGGTTCTTGGTATGCCACGGCCCTCTGAGGCAGTTGGGTGTTGGAGAAGGAGGGCGGGTCGCGGCATGGGGAAGGCTAAGTCGCGGCCCGTGTCTATTTCTGGGTGAGGTTGAGCCTTTGCTTGGGGCCATGCTGCGGCATAGGGAGGCTTGAGCCGCGGCCCTTAAAGATATTTGTGTTTTTGGACTTTTAAGCATGGAAACTTAACCTACAGTGCTCGGGATCGATCCCACTACCGTGTTTGGTGGAATTCGATGTCTTGGAGGCTAGAACTCTATCAAAAAACCCTTATACAATTATTGATGGAATCCTTTATCATGGTTGTGACTAGGTTTACGCTTGGGCTCGGGGCAGGATCGTGCTCGGGGGTAGTCTTTCTTCATCAAAGCACTTGGAATTAAAGGTAAGAAAACTGCACCTGTATATGTGGATAGGATGGGACTAAGTGTTCCCTATGTTTGTATGCACTGTTATATGATTGTGATAAACCATGAGAACATGTTGGGACTAAGAGTTCCCTATAATTGCATGAATGTCATGAGGTGGTATTATGCCATGGGGACATGTGATAAACGACCTAAGAGTGCCAAAATCAATACTTGCGCACAAGGCGCGGCTCAGCCACTGGTAGCTGAGGACAGCTTAATAATCACTAAGCTCGGCTTAAGCGGGCCGAGGTTAGTGGGGTGAGCACTGGGCTTGCCCAAAGTGAGCCAAAGACAGTGGGTTAAATAGAGGGTGCGACCTACGGGCGTTGGCCCTAGTTGTTGCTTGACATACGTACCTTTGTTAGTTGTTGTGTATGATATGTTGAATATCTGAAACTAGATCATTGGTTAGCAACTGATGTCCTAGATTGAATGAGTGCTATGGCTTGCTGGGTAATTGATTAATGTCTTGTGAATCATTTGGTTATGCTCTGTTAACCACTTAGTTGTTGATATTGATCGTACTATGTTGTTATGTTTTCTTGCTGGGCCTCGGCTCACGGGTGCTACGTGGTGCAGGTAAAGGCTAGGGTAAGATGAGTTGACCATGAGTTGGAGAGCTCTGGGGGCGAGGTGTACATTGTCAGATGCTCGGCCGCCACGGTCGAGGGATTGTACAGGGACGGAAACCTAAAACATGTATTTTGCCATTAGAGTGGCCTGTCTATTTATTTGATTTGGAAATTCTGTAATTATGTGATTTAAACTCTGATTCGGGATCCCATGTACCAAACATTTATTTTAATGAAAATTATTCGTTTATAACCAAAATCTTCTAGTGCTAACCTATTTGTGTCGTTAGATTCACATTTTTGTCTTAATGACTTAATTAGTAACTCTAGCACTATTTCAAGCACACAGTGTAACGGTCTTGGTTATCCAGGGCGTTACAACTTTTCTCAGCACCAAGTCTCCTTTCGTGAACTTTCTTTCTCGCACCCTTGAGTTGTAGTACCTCGTTGCCCGTTGCTGGTATACTGCCACTCTTATCTGCGCCCTTTCCCTTCTTTCTCCTAACATATCTATGTTTTCGGCCATTGCCGCATGGTTGACTTGTTCCTCGTATGCCTTTATCTTGAAGGTGTTAATCTTCATTTCAACTGGGAGGATAGCCTCACATCCATATGCTACGGAAAAAAGGGACTCCCCAGTGGTTGTGCGTGGTGTGGTCCTATCGACCCAATGTACATTAGGTAGCTCCTCGACTCAGGCTCCCTTTAGTTTCTCTAGCTTCGTTTTTAGGTTCTTCTTGAGGACTTTATTAATGGCCTCCACCTGCCCATTGGCCAGTGGATGCACAATAGCTGAGATGCTTCTCATTATTCCTTTTTCCTTACAATACTCCTCGAAAGTTTCCTCCTTAAACTAGGTGTTGTTGTCAGAAATGATTTCGTAGGGCACTCCATACCTACAGACAATGAATTTGTTGACAATGGTTGTGATTTGCTTGGTCATTATTTTTATTAGAGGTTCTGCTTCAACCCACTTGGTTAAGTAATCTACCTCTATGACTACGTACTTAGCTCCACCCCTGCCTACGGGTAGGGCGCCGATCAGGTCTATTCCCTAAATAGCGAAAGGCCAAGGGCTGGTTAGGCTAGTTAGCTCATTTGGGGGTTTCCGGGAGTAGTTTGCATGTCACACTTTCTCGCAAAGTCACTTTCATCCTTCTCCATAGAGGGCTTGTAGTACCCTTGCCTCATGGCCTTCCTGGCTGTGGATGGCCCACTCACATGGTTGCCGCATTCGCTCTTGTGTATTTCAAAAAGAACTTTCATTGCATCCTCTTCATCAACACATTGCAAGAGCAACACATAAAACCCTCTCTTGTACAAGACTTCATCTACTAAGGTATATCGGGCGCATTTATACACTAGTCTCCGAGCCTCTCTCTTGTCTATTGGTAGAGCTCCATCCTTCAGGTAGTTCAATTGGGTCGACCCACGATTCTTTTGGGGTGTTGATCATGTGAACCTCTGCTTCAGTGATGCTTGGCCTGGATAAGTACTCCACAGGTACGAACTCGAGGATATCTCCATCCTTTGTGGAGGCCAGCTTTTCGAGGGCATTGGCATGGGTATTCCTCTCTCTTGGGATTTTCTCTATGCTATTCCCCTCCAGTTTCTCCAGATTGCCTTTTACCCTTTTTAAGTATGCTGCCATCTTAGGACCCCTCGTCTGATACTCGCCCTTCACCTGAAATACCACCAACTGTGAGTCGCTAACAATTTGTAAATGTTTTACCTTTTTCCCCTGGCCCAACCACAATCCAGCTAGGAGCGCTTCGTACTCCACCTCGTTGTTCAAGGCTTCAAACCCAAACCGTATCACGCAATACATCTTGTGTCCATCCATCATGATACCTGCTCCAGCTCCCCCTTCGTTGGATGCTCCATCCACATGGAGGTTCCATTCCTCAAACTTCCTTTCCTCTTCCTTACCGACTGACTCACCCTCTTCTATATCCCTTTCTTCACTTGGTCGATAGGTGAACTCCACTATGAAGTCTGCAAGCACTTGCCCATTGATGGAGGTCCTTGGGGTATATGTGATGTCAAATTGACTTAACTCAATCGACCATTTTATCAGTCTTCCCAAGGTTTCAGGTTTGTGCAAGACCTGTCTCAAGGGATTATCAGTAAATACCTCGATCGCATGGGCGTGGAAGTAGGGCCTTAACTTTCTTGAGGGCACAACTAAGGAATATGCTAACTTCTCTATCTCTAGGTACCGGGTTTCCGTGTCTACCAACCATTTACTAACATATTACACGGGTTGTTGGTGCTTCTTCTCTTCTTTAACCAGGGAAGCACTTATGGTGTGCTCGGATACTGCCAAGTATATGTATAGCCTTTTTCCCTTTTCAGGTTTAGCCAACAAGGGTGGCTTCCCTAGGTGTTCCTTCAACCTAGTAAAGGCGTCCTCGCAATCTCCATCCCAAGCAAAATTTTTGCTCCCTTTTAGGATGTTGAAGAAGGGGAGGCACTTGTCCGTAGACCATGAAATGAATCTGTTGAGGGCTGCTACCCGTCCTATGAGACATTGCACCCTTTTCTCGCTCTTGGGTGGATTCATTTCTACTAGGCACTTGTCAGGGTTAGCTTTAATACCTCTGGAGTTGACCATGAAACCCAAGAACTTCCCCAAGAGACTGTGAAAGTGCAGTTGAGTGGATTCAGCTTCATTCAGTATCTTCGAAGTGTGTCGAACATCTCACTTAGGTCCCCGTTGAGTTCTTTGGCATTTTTGGTCTTCACCAACATATCGTCAACGTATACCTCCATGTTCATTCCTTTCTGGTCAGCGAACGTCTTGTTCACCAATCTTCGATAGGTGGCACCTGCGTTCTTCAATCCAAAAGGCATCACTTTGTAGCAGTAGAGTCCTTTATCCGTTATGAATGAAGTATGTTCTTTGTCAGCTGGGTTCATGGGTATCTGTTTGTATCCAAAGTAGGCATCCATGAAGCTAAGTAACTCATGTCCAGCTCTTGCGTCCACCAGTTGATCTATTCTTGGAAACGAGAAGTTGTCCATAGGACAAGCCTTATTGTGGTTAGAGAAGTCCGCACAGGTCCATTTTACGTTCGGTTTTGGGACTAGTACGGGGTTCGATACCCATACGGAATAGAACGCTTTGCGGATAAACCCATTTGCCTTCAATTTGTCAACCTCCTCCTTCAAGGCTGCATATGTTTCCGGGTCGAGCGCTCGTCTTTTGTGCCTAACTGGCCTTGTCTCAGGGTCGATATTTAAATGGTGGCACACGATGGAAGGGTCTATCCCCACCATGTATTTGTGACTCCAAGCGAATACATTGAGATTATCCTTCAGGAACCTCACCAATTTCTCCTTTGTGTTGTCTTGAAGGTTTTTTCCCACCTTCAACATTCGCAATAGCTCTTCCATTACAACGATTTATTCTAACTCTTCCATAGGTTCGGCCCCTAGCTCCTCTGTGACTCGGGGGTCCAGTTCTTGCGGGTTTGTGCCTCCATGTACTACCATCGCCATTTGTTCCTGTGTCTTGGTAGACGTGCAATGAGAGGTGTTATAACATTTCCATGCTTTTTTATGTTCCCCTTTCGTACTCGCTATTCCCTCACAAGTTGGGAACTTGACAGCTAGGTGATATATTGAAGTTATCAGTTTCAATTCTCTTAGAAATGGTCTCCCCAATACCGTGTTGAAAATAGAAGCACAATCTACCACGATGAAGTTTTCCATGATAGTAGTTTATCTGGGTTGTTATCCCATGGTGAAGACCAATTCAATTACCCCTAAAGGCTGTATTGAGTCCCCTGTGAATTCGTACAGGGAGGAATGGCAGGGTCTCAAGTGTTTGATGCCTAAACCCATCTTCTCCAAGGCGGGGCGATACAAGATGTCCACAAAACTTTCGTTATCTATGAGGACCCGATGCACCCTCATGTTGGCCAATTGGACTGTCAACACCAAAGGATCATTGTGGGCACCCCTCGTGCATCCTCCTCCGTGAAAGTGATTGAGTCATTTTCTCCCTTAAAACTCTTCGGGGGTCATTGCTCCAGGCTCATGACACACAGTGGTCGACTCCGTCTGGCTTCTCTAGCGCACCTGTCTCAACCCTTCCTAGATTCTCCTCCAAACCTCGGGCCACCAAAGATCATTCTCACTTCTCCTTGTATTTCCGTGGCTCTTTGTCAGGCCAGAGGTGACGCCGGCCCTTCCTCTGGTTTTTTATTTTCCTTTCTGACATATCTACCTTGGTGCCCCCTACGTATGAGCTCCTCAATTTCTACATTCAAATGGGTGCACTCTATTGTGGTTTGGGCAATGTCCTTGTGGTACTGGCAGTATTTGCTAGCGTCCCTTTTGGACCGATATTTTCTCATTGGCGGGGGTCTCTTGAAGGGAACATTGCCTTCATTAGTGAGGTAGATATGTTCTCTGGTGTCTATCAGGTTTGTATAGAAGGTGTAAGACATTTGCCTAGGGTCGCTTACGCGTTTAGGCCTTCTATGGTGGTTATCTCTCAGCCCCTCATACACCCTCTTCTTTTTTGCACCATTCGAACCTTCATGGGCTGAAGGCTTAATGTGGGATTCGCTTTTTCCTGCCTTTAGGTTCTCATGGCCATCCTCAACACGAATGTACTTTTGTGCTCTTTCATAGAATTCGTCTAAGTCATTGAACTCCCTTTTGAGCATATTATCCCAAAGCTTACTGCTTGGGCGCACTCCAGCCGTGATTGCCTTCTTGAGTTCTCCCCTGGTCAAGCTTCCACTATAGCCGCCTCCATGTTGAACCTATGAATCTAGCTCTTCAAGCTTTCTCCTTCACCTTGATTTATGTTAGCAAGGCTAGTGCCCGGCATGGTGTAATCGCGTACGTCATGATGTTGTTGGAGAAACTCGTCAGAAAATTGTTGCCATGAGCTAATGGTTCCCAGCCTCATTCTCTTGAACCATTTGTATGCAGACCCTTTCAGCATGACAGTGAAACAGTGACACCTTGCTCTGCTATTTATCCCTCTCAACTTCATTAAATCATTGAAGGAGTCCAAGTGGTATTTAGGGTCCAAGGTGCCCTCATAAGGGGTCATATGAGGTTCATTAAAGTTGTCTAGGAGTTGTTCAAACTAGATTTCTCAGGTGAAGGGTGACTCGTAGTCAAACTCTTCATCAATAATGTGCCCCCCAGATGCAGTGACATTCATGCTCTGAAGGCTCTTCATCTTGGTCTCCAGCTCCTGTCGCCTCCTATTCAAGGAGTCTCTCAACTCAGTAGGATTTACCTATCTCCTCTCTTTGCCCTTTGAAGGGGCCATAGGACGTGTCTTCCTAACTACTGACCTCTTCCCATTGAACTTTTCTCTTAGGCCAGGGGGCGCCTCGTTTGAGGTGACTTCGGCTTCGTTCTTACGACCATTGTCATCCCTCCACCTTTGCCCCTGGGGGTATTTCGCCGACCTAGATCCCTCATGGTACTTAGTGTTGCTGGTGAAAAGTCGGGTTCTCCCATCGTCTACGTGGACAGTGGTTTCCCCTCTTTCAAGCTCTTTCGCTTTATGCTTCGGAAGGGGTATGCTCGACTTTCCTTGCAGAAGGTCGTTTAAAACCTTTTGCATGTTCTCTAGTGTGGTTTCTAGCCTTCGATTCTTTTTGTGTAACTCACGAATCTCGTCCTCGTAGAAGCGAGTCCTTGAGCTAGAACTCACCAACTGCAATCCGGGACTCTTGCCTGGCTTGTGCGTCGAGGGACCTAGGTCTCGGTGGCCAGAGCGTGGTCCCACCGGGGGCCGAGGATGTGGGTGCACTGGCGGCTCTGAATGACCTCCGTCGAGCAGTACAACCAGGGATGATGCTTCCTTCTCCTCCCTTGGGGGAGGACATTCCTCTGGCTTATCTCCATGCTTAGGCGGAGGAGGGTCCTTCCTAGAGCCCTCAGTTGATCTCCGTCTAGGTGAACCTCAACATCTTGTAGTTGTCGTAAGCGTTTTGAATGCCTTGGCACTTTTCCTTGCTGGAAGTGATGAAAGGACATTGGCTTGATACTTGTCCTTCCCACAGAAACTCGTCAACGATATATGGATGGAAAACTCAAAGACTTAATAACAAGCTCATGAACTCAAAAGAACTTGTAGATATTTAGAGAAAAATTGCATGTGAACAATAGAAGAAGACTCGTATATTGCTCTTAGAATAATATCGTATTACACAATTTTTCCCACATTCACACATCTTATTGGTCATTAATTGATATTATCAATTTTAGTCAACTATTAAAATAATCACAGTCGTTGCATAATGATCCAACAATTAAGAAAGATGTAACAATCAATGGGTATAAATTGGCATAATCATTGAGTACTAAATCATATGGCGATTAAAAGTGTATATACATACATATAGAAGTATCTACTTAGTAACCAGCTATAATATGTTTAAGGAGGACGTCAATATAAAAGTTTCTAAGTTGAGAATCAAATAAATTAATCATTTAATAAAATAATAATTATATACTTAAAACTGAATAATAAAAGTTTAAATTATTTTCTTAATGATTTTTTCACAAATAAGATCCTTAAATTATTTCATATTTGATATTTTAATACGAATTTAAATTTTTAATGTTTTACTTTAAGATAATTAATGTTGGTATTGATATTGTAAATCAAAGCGTGCAACTAACGAATAATATTAAAAATATTTACAAAATACCAAATCAAAGATCATATATATATCCATACATTAAATCTAGATTCTTAAAAGATAAAATCATACCTCTCATAGCCTCTCAAGAATCTTTGCTATCTTTCATAATTAAAAAATGAACATCCAATCCATGCTATATAACTCTTAGAGATTCACACTATGATCTTCCAAGCCAATCATAAAAAAACTAGGAAGCGTGCAGGCAAGTAGAATGTATAAGTTTAGATTTCTATGTCTCTAGATGTACTCAACACATGAATTCTAGAGAGCTTTAGAGAAGAAATATGACAATGAGAGTCTATCGTCTCTTCAGGCTTTTCTCTAAAAGTAAAAACTGAATCGCTTAATTTTTACAATAGATTTTTAGACTTTTATAAACCTAAAATACTCGAGAAAATTAGACTAAGTCAAAACTGATTAGTTTAATATTTTAATTATTAAATCAATATTTCAATCAAATCAAATTCTCTTTTAAATAAATTTTTAATAAATAAATAAATAATTCAAATCCTTAACATTTAAAATTTGAAGTAAACAAACTAGGTCTGTGACATGTGTTACATGCAAGTCATTGTATAAGCACAATGACTAAGTGTGTAGCACACATGTGCTTCCCAAAAAAAGTTTCAATTATTTATTTAATCAATAAAATAAAATATCTATCCATTTAAAAAATATATTATTTCATAAATGAATAAATATCATATAATTCCAAATTAACTTTATCGTATACAGTCTAAATAATTTATTATCATATAATAAATTATTACTAATAAACTCAAAGTTAATTAATATTTAACATAACTAATATATAGTTTTCAAATAAAATGCTTGGCTTTTATAACTTTTTCTCCTTTAATCTCATCCATAACACTCTCACCCTAGATAGTTTAGTACAGAGGTGACTTGGAGACCATTGACGTAAAATATTAAGCCCCAATAAAATAGATAGTTAATTAAACTCTTTAATTAAATAATTTTATTTATTAATTTCTTTATTACTCTTCAAAAAATATGGAATTGTACTTTTAGTAATTATAGAATTATATTAACGAAATTCTATTGTGTTCTCAATTAATATAATCACTTCATGTAGGTCTGTCAGCCAATTATTGTTTTCCTAATTAGATCTAGTCTAAATTACCGTTTTACCCTTCTAATCACCTCTTATTCCTTAAGTAACATTACTTTAGTAGTGAACAACTAATTAATAATGATATTATAAATTTGCGCTAAAACACTATTCAATTCTAAAATTAACCTTTAAGGGAACCAATATTCGATGTGGTAGGATACCTTAGATTCCTATCTTGTAATATCATGTTCCCAGCAATTGAAACTATTGAATATTTGAAACAAAAATCACTAGCCTCAATATTCTAAGAGACCTTCATGAGTGAATCAAAAGACCCAACAGACATGAACAAGAGTTCATGACTTCTCAAGATTCGGATTGATCTACATATAATCATCATTTTAATATGAATTAAATCTTTACGGAAAATGATATATTTATAAAGAAATTAATTCACATTGGTCCAGGCACATATAATCTGATTATATAAAGTACATTTACTAAGATGTCCATCCACGTCAACAATTAGATCTAGATCATACGCATTAATAAAAATACTTAGGTGCGATAAAAATGCTTAGTAAACCGTACTAGCAATTATTGATTAAATATTTCATACTTCAATATGTTAATGACAATTTTATTCATTATCTATGATCTTAATCATTTTGTACTGATACAAGATTTTACTCTCATTAATGAATATGAAAATTTTCAAATATTTATAATAATTATTCAATAATAATATAAACATTCAACTATAAAAAAAAAGTAGTTTTATTTAATTCCTACAAAATGTCTTATTACATGTTTATTTGGTACCAATTCTAATAATTAATTCTTACACCATGAAAATAAATATTAATTTTTTTAATTATATTAGTGGTCAAATTGAGCCTAATCTATTACTTAATAATTATATATGCTTTACTATTCTTTTTGTTATTTTTTGTTTTACTTTGTCCATCGAAGTGGCAATTCTCAAAGATCAATTATGTAAGAACTGAACCTATGATGAGTTAATACAAATGAAACCGACAGTGTCCTTATTTAAAATCCATGTATCCTGTAGTGTAGGTCCTCTACTCCCAACTCCTAATCAAAACAAATGATCGCTCAGCTACTTCAAGATCTAAATCAATTGACCCATATATCGAGGTTGATTGGTTGGTATTTTAAAAGCTACTTTTAAGATTTTGAAGCTTTATAAGAACTTTTAAAATTGGTTACATTTACATTGTACTTTGACTTTTTTAGCTCAAAAAGTCATTTTTGGAAGAAGCTAGTTCAATCAGCTTTTCAAGAAATAACTTATTGAAATGTTAGAAGCTAAAGTAAAAGCCTAGTTAAACAGACTCATCATCTATTGCAGAAGATTCTACAACTTTGTTATTGTTGACGTGGAGTTTATTCAACTTATAATTAAGAATAAAAATACAAGTTTAGGCTTGAATAAAGAGAAATAAAAGAACGTAATAAATCACACAATAAGTTTTACGTGATTCAATAGTTAAATTCTACATAGTCTATGAGCCACTATTATTTCTGAGTGTTTTTCTTAGAGACAATAACCCTCCATTTCCCTCCAACTTTATAGTTGAAGATGAACAGGTTTGGGTAACACATAATTTTTATAAACTATCCATAATTACAATATATCATTTTAATTGTTAATTAATTATAATTAATACTTAAATCAGATACTTTCCTTATTTAAGAGTATATCTCGAATCTTTAGGGGTATGCTTACATGTCTTCTTTATCAACCGTCATCACGAGATGTAATTACACCATGACGACTCGAGCAGAGTTATCACATTAAGCCATCGTAATACTATGCCTCGAACTTAGCTTAACTTTTGATGACATAGAAACTACAAACTTACTCGAATACTTAGTTCGTATTTGACCTTATTTGGAGAACCTTGATCACCTTTATTATGTTTTAAATATGTTCAATCAGATAATCCACCTTCATTTTGTACCACGATCTAAACATGTCAAGTCATATTTTTTGGGTACAACATTTGCCCCCCAAGCCTGTACTCATGCGTGGGTGACTCACCTTACTTATGACATACACAGAGTAAAGGTTTTTCCACTTCTTTTAGGAAAATGTGCCCACCTATCCTCTCTAGTACTTGGACACATGTCTCACCCTATAATAATCTGTACAGTTCCCTAGTACTTTTGACAAACGTCTGATCGCCTTTTGTCACTATTTTAATGTTTTAATTTTAACCATTCGATCTAAAATTATTTTAATCGAACGAATCCCTTTCATCCCTATATCCATCCTATAAATACCTTATTGTACTCATAACCATCTTTCATCCTTAGCCATTTTACAGAGCTTTTTGATAAAAATTGAGAACCAGACCCCCTTATTCATCCAATCTATTCTCCAACCCAAAACCACGCTTTCAATCGCAATCATTGTTATACATTTCTCTAACTCGATAATCAACACCACAATCAACATATTTCATGGTAGGAAATCTCTCCAACCCTCCTATGCATTCCGTTTATTTTTTGAGATATCTGACTTTTTTTTTTTATTGACTTGAGTGCACTAATAGGTCTAGAATATGCAACTTAGTTTTTTAGGTTATGGGTTTTTGACGGAGTTCTTGAAAAAGCTTATAGGTTATGAAAACTAAGCAAATTTATGCATTAAAACCTCCTTCAAATTTGGATTTTTTCTGCAAGAGAGGGTCGAAGCGCGTTCCTAAGAAATGAGCGTGACATAGTAGGCACATATAAGCACATATTTCTATGTTCTTCACTAGATGTGTCAGCCCACCCATGGGAACTCCTCCTTTGAACTCCTAGGTCGAAGTCACCTTTAATGCGCAATTCACATCTGATTCATGATCACGACGAACATTCCAGACAATGGCATAAGACTGACCTACGGGCTAGGTACCTAAAAGAGGTGATTCATGGCCACTGTCACACACTAAATCGTGCAGCTCGCCCTGAACCTTTTTACTTAACAAAAATTCCTATAAGCCATGCATTCAGAATTCCATCTAATGGTTACCATTACTTTTTACCCAAAAAAACTTATATATAATATTAAACCAGTCAACATGGGTAAGCAAGCACCAAAACCAGTAAACACCGCTTCAAATAGCCAGCCCGTAGAGAATACCCCAGTTCCACCCTTTGGTCAAAAACCAGTAAACACCGCTTCGAACAGCCAGCCGGTAGAGAATACCCCAGTTCCACCCTTTGGTCTTGTGGTGGAAGGAGAGGTAGAAACTAACGCTAATAGATTCTTCAAGGTGGAGCAGATTGAGTCGTGGGTCAATTCAATGGAGAATATTAATGTCGTTATGGAGAAGCATGGCATTCAAATGAGTTCCAAATGCTATGCTTGCCTTCCTCACAAGGGAGAACAGAGGTACGCCCCCTTCGAAGATGACTTCAGCACCTAGAGTGATGAGCATATTTAGGCTAGAACTTTCATTCCACTTAATTCATACTTTTTGGATTTCATTAACTACGTAAAGCTTGCCTCGTTTCATCTCCCTCGAAACACTTATTGTCTCCTTGCCAGACTTAAGTTTTTGTTCCACGAGATAGAGTGAGAAGCACCCACCCTAGAAGACATCTTGTACTTCTTTTGTTTGAAGGCCAACCTAAACACAAATAAAAGGTGATGATAGATTCTACAGTCTTACTCATTTCCCCAAGACATCTCAGTGCATCAAGCTCTCAAGTCACATGAGTGATTTCAAGGATATTTTCCTCATGATAACAAGTTTTAGAAGCTGGGAACATAGATACTTCAGCCATCCTCATATGTTTTGTCCTTTGCTCACTTCTTTTTATTTACACACCTTGTCATTAATTGTTTATCCTAACTCCCTATGTGCTGGTAAATGGTTTACCATGTGCCCAGCGGAATGCACGGGGTGGTGGGCCCAGGGATTTAAAAAAGATTAATCAATCTTTAAATAATCGTATCCATTAACATGCGTACATTATTCAATGACATGGAAAAGATAAGGAGTTTAACCAATTGAAGAACTATCAAGATTCCTCGCTATCTTTTCGTATCTCCTACGAACATCCAATCCTTAACAGCCTCCAAAATACTCAAACCAATATCTTCAAAGATGTGTCCCTACACATCAAGTCGCGAGCTGGCTCGTAGAGTAATGTTGGGAATTTTAGAGATTCTCAAGACATACTCAACACATAAGATCTTGGGATTTTTCAGGTCTGAGAAGATTTTTAGGGATAGAGAAAAAATACGATATCTTTTTCTCTCTATGAAAACGTAAAAACATGGAAGAAGCCTCCAAATTCTCTTTTTGATCAGATAGCTTTATAATTGAATTAAAAATTTAAAATTTAAAATTCTAACTACAAAACAATTTTCAAATAATAAATTAAATAAATAAAAGAAATATCCAACTGTTATCCCTCAAAATTCAAGAGATGACGTGGCAAATGAGAAAGCGGCACGTGGCATCACAAGTTGTGGAAAAGAGACAAAGTATTGAAAAAAGATCGATTAAAAAAAATTGATAGGTCTAGGACCTATAGGGAAGTCAGCCAGGCCTGAACCTCCTAGGGGTGGTCGGCCTGACCGTAGCTCCTATGGGTGGTCGGCCTGACCCCAACCCCACGGGTGGTTGGCTTGGCATGCTCAAGGACTGCATGATGTGGTAGGCCCACCCTACTCTTCATAGGGTGGTCGAGCTAAGCTCCAAAATACACTTATATGGATAAAGTTCACGCTCATTCAAGCTAAATCAATAGGACTAGAATCCAGAAGATCAACAGGCCTAGCAACCAAACTCTAAAGGATCATTGGGCCTAGCACCTAAGTCTGCTAGACCATCCAAAAGTTAGCATTTTCCCAAAGGTTTCAATCATGTATTATCAACCACGATCTAGATAAACAACAAGAAGACCCACGATCTTATAATCATGGGGAAGTGGACACGTATCTCCACTCCCAATGATCGTGTACCAAACCACGATCCCCAGTATTACTGATGATGTAATAGCCCCTTGGTACTATAAATAAAGGACCCATTACTTCGTAAATGGGGGATCTTTGGACGAATATTTTTTGGAGAGAAAAAAATAGGCAAATTTGTGACGAATGAACTCTTCAATTCGTTTTTGTAATTGTCAATCAAGTGATTCAATACTAAAGACTAAGTGGAATAGGTCATTACTGTTCATCAGAACACGGCTGAACCATTATAAATTTATGTGTGTTTGTTTAGATATTTGTACTTTGTGGTATATTTATATTTTTCTCGTTCAAAAGGTGTCGTATATCGTACATACGACTGTTGGCCAATTTCATAGGTCAACAATTTGTTGCTTTCGTTGAGAGTATGAAATAAAAAAAACACACTTTCATCAATTTTACGATGCCTCTAAAACCCAGTCAAGCGAAGAAGATGACTCCTAGAGATTCTACCACTCAGGATCCCATTGATCCTGTTAACAAACCTCAAGTGGAGGTTGGAGATCAACCAGATGCGGAAGATCCATAGGATGCTCACCAGGAGGAGATGGCGCAATTTCTAGTGAGGCAAGAGGCCTTTGCTACAGAAATTAGCTTCCAAATTGCGACTCTTGAATGACAACGATGGGAGATAGATGGGTAGGTCCAGAGGATGATCCAGAGTGAGCAGGAAGCTGACCAGAGGCACCAAGAGGCTACTCTGGCCCTAGAGGCGGCTACCCATTTAGCCTGAGCTAACGCTGAAGCTACTGCTCAGGCAATGAGGGAGGCTCAGGCCAAAGCAACAGGGATGCGAGATAGAAGTAACAGGGAGTCCCAGGGGAGGATTCGATCCCCAAGGATGCTCTCAGAGCCACTTTCCCAAAGATAGGATGAAGAGGCACAGTCCAAGAATGCCTCCTACATGACTAAAAAGAATAACACTTACTCTTGGAGTAAGAGTGTTACCAACCCGAAGGAAGACGAAATGACATAGGAAAGGAATGTTAGACATCTAAGAGGTGTGACAGGAATGGAAATGGTCGCTCAAAGTCTCAGAGTCATGTAGGAGTAGAGCCTCAGGGGCAGGATCGAACCGACAAAAGCAAGGCAGACCTACCACCCCTACACCCTCAGTCTCGCAAGGGAAAAGAACCGATTAACAATACCAATACCGTGCTTGATAGGCTTGGGAAAGATGCACAACCTCAGGATTTGAGGGAAGTCATGAACAAGAGGACCAGCGCTCAGGAAGGGGTGTTGGGGACGTCTGCCCCACCTAGAGCAGCGATCCCACTAGCAAGGCAGGCTCAGATAGATGCACTCACCACGGTTGTTCAGGGCCTGACAAATAAACCTTGAGATATCAAGCTGGCTCATAGAAGTAGGAGTCCCTTCAGCGCCAAGATCCAAACTGCTCAACCACCACCGAAGTATAGGACCCCAAAACTTCCAACATACACTGGGAAGGAGGACCCAGTGCGACACATTGGAAAGTTTGAGAATTAGATGGAGTTACTCGGTGTGGAGCAAGATTATAGGTGTAGGATATTCCCTACCACTCTCTCTGACTCAGCTCAGGAATAGTATTGGAAATTCAAACCTATATCAATCATTTCCTAGGAGCAGTTCAGGAAGTTATTTTTCAAGGTCTTTAGTGTCGGATGGATTCAACCAGTTTATGCCAATCAGCTAGCTGGCATCAAGCAAGGGAAGGATGAATCCCTGAAAGACTACATCCAAAGATTCATGAGAGAAGCAAATCAAGCATCCATGGTAGGAGATGAAGGGAAGTTCGTTGCAATCTTGGCAGAAATCATTTATCGTAGTCCTTTCTGGGATAGCAACCATAGGAACCTTATCAACACCTTGTAGGAGTTCCTGGATCGAGCAGACAAGTACATGAAGCTAGATGACGCTATCATGAAGGATGAAAAAGGCATAAACCATCCTACTACTATCAAGGCAAGCAAGAACGGTGCAAACCCTCAGGTCATCAATGGGGGCACGGTAAGAAGAGGAGTACGTCAGGGGTCGATCAGAGTGAAGAAAAGAAGGCAAAGTCGGCGCCAACTGACAAACAGCCTAAACACCAGCCTTACCAGCCTAGGTTCACCAACTAAACTGTTATGACTACAACAAGGGTGTAGATTTACTTGGCAACATACCAGGAGGTACCATACCAAAAGCAACCACCCTTGTACTTAGAAGGAAAGAGGGACAAGAGCAAGTTTTGTCAGTTCCATAATCATTATGGGAATGACACAAACGAGTGCAAACAACTAAAGGATGAGATAGATTTTTTCCTCCGATCACGAAAACTCTTGAGGAACTGAGTTAAAATCGAAACCCCAGCAGGAATCAAGAGTTCCGAACGCAAATGAGTCCACCACTGAAACCAACAGATATGGACATCACATTGGATACCATATGTGGGGGGCCCCACATAGAAGGCAATAGTAACAACGCTCATGAGCGATGTGTAAGGACCCTATGACATGAGATAAGGGAGTCTTCCCAGTGCAAGTCAGTCGAGGAGCAGTCTCCAAAAAATCCAAAGTATGAAAGTGAAACTCTCACTTTTACGGAGGATGATGCCAGGCATGTGAGGTACCCCCACAATGACCCTCTGGTCCTTACCATTCAAATCACCAATGTCCAAGTGAAGAGATGCTTGGTTGATATAGGAAGCTCAGTAGATGTCATCTACTAATCATCCCTTGAGAAGATGAAGCTCGCAGTCAAGGACTTGACACTTTATTCCCAAGTGATATATGGCTTCACAGGAGAATGCCTAGCACCAGTAGGAACTATCACACAACTGGTCACTGTGGGGGTTCCCCTATGCACGAGATTGTGATGAAAAAGTTCTTGGTGGTGGATTGCTCATCGAATTACAACGTAGTGATTGGGAAACCCCTCCTGATGGCATTACATGGAGCAGTGTCTATTTGGCATTTGTCTTTGAAGTATCCCACAAGAACAGGGCAATGATGCATACAGGGTAACTAAAGGGAGGCACGTGAATGCTATAACGTGTCAGTGGTCAAAGCCAAGAAAGGACAATGCATAAACAACATGGTGGTGATCTGTTGCGAAGGGAATGAAGGAACTGATGAGGTTGTCAACATGGAAGTTGACATTGAACAAAACACTATATTAGAGACGGGGGCTCCTTTTAAAGAAGATTTGTTATTGTAACAAGTTTTCCAAAGCGAGGGAAACTACATTGATCCTTGCTTTGGGGATGACATCGAGGGGGTAGGACTAGTCGAAGATCTTGACAAAGTCCTACTAGATGAGGAGGACTCGACTAGAGAAATCAAAGTTGGAAAGGAACTAAAGGTTGAAATTAAGGCACCGTTGGAAGAATTTTTAAAGAAGAACCATGACGTCTTTGCCTGGTCAATTAAGGACATGGTTGGAATTTCTCCGTCAGTGATAAGCCATGTCCTTAATGTGGACAAAAACTACCCTACGGTACAACAAAAAAAAGAGAGTTGATGACAAAGACCGATCTCAAGCCTTGAAGGATGAGGTTGAGCGGTTCAAGGAAAATTGTTTTATAAGGGAGGCCTGCTACCTAGACTGGGTATCAAACTCTGTGCTAGTCCCAAAACCAAACGGGAAGTGAAGGACATGCGTGGACTTCACAGATCTAAACAAGGCCTGCCCAAAAGAATGCTCCCCACTACGCAGAATAGACCAACTGGTCGAGGCAACTGTAGGACATGAAATACTCTCATTCATTGATACATATTCTGGGTATATTCAGATAAGTATGCACCCTCCCGACAAGGAACATACCAGCTTCCGGATAGACAAGAGATTGTATTGTTATAAGGTAATGTCGTTCGTCTTGAAGAACGCAGGAGCCACCTACCAGCATTTAGTGAATGGAATGTTCCGAGACTTGATCGGCAAAAATATGGAGGTATATGTCGATGACATGTTGGTCAAGTCCAAAGAAGTTGGAGGGCATATTCAAGACTTAGAGGAATGCTTTGCAATACTTGGAAAGTATCCCATGAAGTTAAATCCTCTCAAGTGCTCGTTTGGAGTTGGTTCTGGTAAGTTTCTCGGATACATAGTAAATTCATGTGGAATCGAGCCTAACCCCGAGAAGATCAAAGGATTGATCGAAATGAAGTCACCTACCACAATCAAAGAAGTGCGAAGCTTAATAGGGAGAGTAGCTGCCCTCAGTAGGTTCATATCGAAGTCTACAGACAAGTGTGTCCCCTTCTTTAACTTACTAAGGGGCAACAAGAAGATCCAGTGGACCAAGGACTACGAGAAAGCCTTCCAACCCTCAAAGGATCATCTCGCTAAACCTCCAATCCTAGAAAAGCCAATAGATGGTGAAGTATTATTCATCTATTTGGCAATCACCGAGCATGCAATTAGCGTTGCTTTGGTGAAAGAAGAGAACAGGGTACAACACCATGTGTACTATATAAGTAAAAGGATAGTAGGTGAGGAGTCTAGGTATCCCCCTCTTGAAAAACTAGCCTACTATTTAGTAATCCACTCTCGGAAGTTATGTCCATACTTCCAAGCTCACTCGATCTGAGTCGTAACCGATCAACAGCTACAACAAGTTATTTAGAAGCCAGAGGCCTCGGGACGGTTACTTAAATGGGCGGTGGAGTTAGGACAGTTTGATATCACTTATCATCCGAGGATGGCGATAAGAGGACAAGAATTGGCAGACTTTATAGCCGAAGGCACCAACCTTGAATATCCTTCCTACCAATCAAGGAATTGAGATACCGAGAAGGAAGGAGATACTACCATATGGAAGCTATATGTTGATGAAGCATCCAATGAGCATAACTTAGGCGCAGGAATCATATTGGTCACTACAGAGAATCATTGAATCCACTGCTCTCTCAGATTTTGATTCAACGCTTCAAACAACGAGGCTGAGTACAAGGCATTGCTAGGGGGGATTACGATTATCTCGGGATGTTCATGCATAGTCCCTGGAGATATTCAGCGGTTCCCAGCTAGTAGTGTACTAGGTACTCAGCGAGTATCAAGCCAAGGGACTTAGGATGGAGCAATACCTGAACATGGTGAAGGACTTTTTGGCACAGTTCAAGAGATACTCAATTACACAAGTCCCGAGGGAGCAAAATGCCAATGTTGATGCCTTAGCCAAGTTTGTCAGTTCCAAAGACACAGACACCTTAAATGTCGTTCCTGTCAAATACTTTGCAGAAAGAAGCACAACCGAGCAGGAGGCACTACCTGTTGAGTTAGGAGATACATGGATGACCCCTATTATTAGATATCTCAACCAAGGAGTAGTACCCAGTGATCGGAACAAAGCAAGGATGTTGGTGAGACAAGCTGCACGATTATGATAGTCGAAGGGATCCTGTACCGACGAAGGTACTCCCTACCACTGCTCAAAGCTGTTAATGATTGAGGTACACGAGGGGTTTTGCAAAGATCACACTGGGGGGCAGAGCCTATCAAATTAATTCTAAGGCAAGGATACTTCTGGCCAACGATGAACGAAGACTCAATGGAGTATGTCAGAAGATGCCTTAAGTGTCAGATGTTCTCCAAGACACCCCGTAAAACACCTAATGAATTAACTCAAATGCAAAACCCTTGGCCCTTCGTTGTATGGGGAATCGACCTAATCGAGAAACTACCCACGGGAAGAGGAGGAGGACAATTTGCTGTTGTACTCGTAGACTACTTCACCAAATGGACTGAAGCAAAATTGCTTGCCACCATCACTGGGTACTCTGTACTATTATTGTTGTACTCGGTACTATCAGTGAAGTTGTTCAGCGGTGACACAAATTTTAATTTGCAAATGTATTCTTTTTTAATTATCTATGTAACAGCCATTGTGCATATGATGAATGAATGAATTTAATTTCTTAAGTTTCACTTAATTCTTTAAATTTCTTTCAATGAGGGATTGGTCACTTTAGACCTATCAACTCCATCATATCATACTTTATTCTAGTCCTTGAGGGACCTATCGACCCATAAGATCCAAACAAGAGACTAGTATGAGGACCTGTTGCCTTTATGGATCATTTTCAATCTTTGTCCTTGAGGGACCTATCGACCCATATGATCCAAATAGAGAGACTGGTCCTTGACCTTATCGCCAAATTATTTGATTATGTTCGATCTTGGTTCTTGAGCAACCTATCGAGCTATACGATCAACAAAAGAAACTTGTCCAACGACCTGCCACCATAATGGATCATGTTCAATCTTCGTTCTTGCGGAACCTATTCACCCATACGATCCAAAAAGAGAGGCTGGTCCTGGACCTTGTCGCCAAATTATTTGATCATGTTCGATCCTAGTTCTTGAGGAACCTATTGACCCATACAATCAACAAAAGAGACTGGTTCGAGAACCCATCACCGTTATTTGATCATGTTCGATCATGGTTCTTCAGGAACCTGTCAACCCATACGATCATAAAAGAGACTGGTCTGAAGACCAGTCGCCATTATCGGATCATAATCGAATCTAGTCCTTGAGGGATCAATCTATAATTTGATCTTAGAATTATTACAGGCTCGATTAGCCCATTAAGACCTGATTGGTCCAACTTAGACACTTCTGTCTACAATCATTATAATGACTACTTGAGAGATTACATAGATAGTTATAGACACTTGCTACAAAATCTACATCTATGTATAGGTATCATTACTACTGAGTATGACATCATGACCCAACTACCAATGAGGGACAAGCATTTTCTACTTGCATCATTGGGTGAAAAGGGTAGAACTATGTGTCTAAACGCTCGAAGCAAGGCATGGTCAAGTAGCAAGTGACCAAGGCTTTTAAATCCATGATCACTTAGGGGGCATATAGTACATACCAATCGGGGTATACACAAGCAATGAGGATGTGACCTTATGTACTAAGCAAGCTCAAGTTTTTCTAGGACATTTGTTCAACATATGTTCTAAAAGTGCGAAAAAATAAAATAAAAAAGGTGTTGGTTGGGAGACTCCTAGCCATGTCCCTTATAGGGTGGTCAGCCAGTCCATCAACCCTATAGTGTTGTCAGACTATCACCCATGGGGTGGTTGACCTGACCGTTTTGTTCATGGTACTTGGTGAAGTATCGTGCTACTCACATTACCGTGGCTGTTAGCATGAAAAATGTAAAGGAGTAAGGTTAGTATGTCGCGTGAAATACATGTGTTTAGAGTGTACTAATACCTGAATCAATGAGGGTTGTGAGTTAATATTCTTATCAAGCATTAGAAATAAAAAATTTCAATCAATACACTGAGTACTCATAAAAAATAAGAATAAAGGCATAAAATGTCATATGTAAAAGCTGTCAAGTACAAGGTGCCCCACCAATGGCACAGAAGGAAAGACAAAGAATAAAATACCAAAAGACGACTAACTAGGGCGAGAAGAATCATTTGAAAGACCACCCTAAGCCTCAACAGCCTCACAAGCCAGACACTTCTTAAGCTCATTCGCTCGTGTCTTCTTGGGAAGGAAATCCAAGTTTTGATCTTTGCTTGACTTCCAGATCAAGTAGAAGCAAAAGAAAACAGTCTCTGAATATTCCTCTCCAGCCTTGTCCCAGGCAACCTTGACCTCATGCTCCTTCTAGACAAGAGCATCCTTCCGTAGTTGGTCCATGTCAGCAATTAGCTTTTCTTTCTCAGCTTCATACTATTTGAGTTGATTAGAAAGTTTCCCCTCCATCTGAGCTACCCTGAGAGTCAACTCGGTCACTTTCTGTTGTCTGAGCTCCTCAGTACTGTGGAGAGTGCTGATCTCTTAATCTTTCAAAGCAATGTCCGCATCTCTAGAGCCAAGAACGTACCTAAGGTCCAACACCTCTTGGTGGAGAGCTTCAAGCTTAGAATGAAGGTTGGAAAACGTAGAGACATACTCTACAGACCAATCATGGACATGGGAGACCAACATCAGCGCCTGCAAAAAACATACAAGTGTTAGCTAATATCAACACACAAACTATCCAGACTAAAAGAAAACTTTAGAGGACTTACACTCTAAATATCATGGAGTGACTTCATGAGGATGGTGCTCAAGTCGTCATTCTTAAACCCATTAAAGGCCATTGTTGTCCGCTCTAAATGGGACGCTTGGTCCATAGTGGCACCGAAATTCCCTATGGCATACTGGTGTGCCAAGATAAGGGAGCACACACAGAGGAGGAGGTGCCCGTATTAATGATACTAAGAGGAACCGGCATAGGAAAAGATGGCTCTACCTCTGCAACAGGACTAGATGCTAGTGGAGCCAAAGGAGGCACCTCGGGAAGGACCTCCATTATCGGCTCAGGCCCAACCCTGGCCCTCTTGGTCACTTGGATGGAAGGGCTAGTCTCAGTTGGAGTTGACCTTTGTTGGGTGTGAACGAAGCCGAACATATCTGAACATACAAAAGAAGATCAAATATTCGCAGGATATCAAACACAAATGAAACATAAAGTAGAGATGATAAAAGTGTCAAACCTTCTGAACGAGATTTGGGTTCGAACATGGCTTCATCAAAGTCATCTCAAGCAAGTAGTGATAGCGTGGATGCACCCACCTCATCACCCTCCTATTCGGCTAGCATGGGCGAAGAGGGTACCTCCTCGATAAGAATAGGCCCCAGGGAGTCTATGGCATTCACGGGCTCGGTACCATCTTCATCTGGAATATCAGCGATAGTAGAAGGAAATAGCTTGACCTTCCTAAGTTTATTCGAAGTAACGAGAACCTTGACCTTCTTCTACTCAGTGGTCAAGGAAATCAATGCCTTGGCCCTAACAGTCATGGCCTGGGCTAGGAGTGGTCTATAAAAAGGCCCAACATGCTTGAACTTGGAGTAGTTGGCCTCTGCATATATTGTGAAGAAGTAGTTGTAAACACCTTGCTGTTTCCAGAGAAATTTTCCTAGAAGGTGTTGGTACCCACACTCGTATAAGGATGGAAGTGGAAGTACCCTGAGTTGTGTTGAGAAGGGTTCATCTTCAGATCAAACAAATAGTTGATCTCATGAGGTACTGGAGCATCCCATTTCTACGATGATAGATAATGTACAGTGCATGTAACACCAAGATAGCATTAGGAGCCAAGTGAGAGGGACTAATACCAAAATAATCCGCCACGTTCTAGAAATGCGGATGAAGAGGAAGAAGGGTGCCAGACTTAATGGCAGAGCATGTCTAAGCACACATACCCAAAGGGGGATCCTCAACTCTATCATCTGGACCTGGGATAAAAATAGAAATGCCAGAAAGGTCGAAGGCCTTCCATAAGTTCTTTACCTTCTCTTCAGTCATGTCAGAGGGAGCCTCTATGACCCAAACTACCTCGTAATTAGCAAGGCAAGGCTTCTCAATAAGTTTCCATATGATCTCACTAGCAAAGGTGGCCCCAAAATATGTTGAATGAAACTCTTTTTGTCTTCTCTTCTTCTGCTGCGTAGCTGGTAAGACTGTCTTGCTCTTGGGAGAAGGGCGAGCCACCTTAGGCCAGAACTTGTGAATAGAACACTGCTGTGGGTGAGTAGCCTGATGATAATATCCCTTGGTATATTCTCGTTGATAAGAAGAGTGTTGGTGAACCCGATTGGTATACCGGTGCAAAGGGCTTTGCAAGGAGTCTCGCTGACCAGATAGGCTCCACTGCGAAGAATGAATTCACAGAGAAGTGCCATGAGAGCCACGGGGAGTACTATGCTGAGAAAAGATCTGAGAAGAGTGAGGCGAAGATCCTTGAGTGATGTGCTTCGTAATGTAAGGATTATCTTTAGAAGGTTGTCGAGTTGTCAATTTTACTTTTGCCATTGGGCTATAACTTTTCAAGAAATCCTCATCACTGAATAAATATAGAGAGAAATGGGGGAGAGTCATTTTCACCCTTTCCAACAGCTCTTGGAGAGTACGCTCACTCAAATACTTGTCAGACGAAGAGGAGCTGGACATCTGCAACAAAGAAGAGGAAAAAATTAAAGTTAGTATATCGACGTAATGAAGCTCCCTACCGTGAACCATATAAGCTAGAAGCTGGGGGCATATCATTACTAAGGAGAAAAAGTGAAGAAATCAAAGGAAAAAAAATTTAGGGTCTTTGGTGGTCGGCCCATGATTGGGTCGACCACCCTAGATCTTGGATCTTGGGAATCGTCCAAGGAATATGGTGGTCGACCTATGATAAGGGTGGGGCCGACCACCTAGGCCTTGGAACCTTGGAAACACACAGGACATGGGAAATGTAGTCTACACTTGGATTTGTAACCCTAGGAGTTGCGTATACCTTGATTTATATTCCTTGAAATTGCCTATGCCTGTATCTGAAAGCCTGGAAATTTGACAGGCAAGGAAACCCTAGGGGTGGCCGGCCTATGATGGGAATTGTAGGCATGGAAATCACATAGGCAAGAGAAACCCTAGGGATGGTCGGCCTACGATGGGAAATGTAAGCCATGAAATTGTCCAGGTTATGGAAGCCCTAACAGTGCTCGACCCATTATGGAAGCCCTAGGGGTGTTCGGCCCATGATGGGATTTGTACGCCTGGAAATTGCACAAGGCAAGGGATACCCTAGGGGTGGTCGGCTCATGATGAAATTCACATGCTTGGAAGTCGCCCAAGCAAAGGAAGTCGTAGGGGTGCTCGGCCCATGATGGGATGTTTAGGCCTGGAAATCGCACAAGGCATGGGAAACCCTAGGGGTCGCAAACCTATGAGGGGAATGGTAGGCCTCAAAATCGCCCAAGCCCTAAAGATCTATGGGTGGTCATCCTACATGCCTATAAACCCTAAAGTATCATGCAAAAATGAAACAAAGATCAAGCCATTGAATAAAAACAAGTTTCTTTGATTTAAACAAGTCAATTGTTATAAATCAAAATAGATAAAAGCAAGGAAATTCAGATAGATTCATATTAGATGTAAAGATTCAGAAAGAATACTTACCTAAGAGAAGATGCACAGAGTTGATGAAGGCTTGGAGAATTTCATAGCTCAGACTTTCCCTGAGATAGGAGCATGAGTATGGGATGTGATGACTGAGTCTCGACATATAGCCTCTCAGGCTAACCATATTTTCAGGAATTAAAATTCCTTGAGAAATATATGGTATTGTTAACAATTCCAATTCCTTGAAACATATCTTATATTTTAAGGAATTCAGATTCCTTGAAAAATATTTGGTAATTTTAGGAATTAATATCATTGAAAAATATATTAAATTTTTAGGACTTCAAAAAACCTTGAAAAATATATCGTATTTTTAGGACTTCAAAATTTCTTGAAAAATATACTAGATTTTTTGGAAATTAATTTCCTTAAATATAATTATTTTTAGGAATTACAATTATCCTTGAAAAACACTTGCTGAGCAAATTATCGATATTTGATAAAAGTACTACGTAATGTCCCGAGGGACTTTTCTTTTAGATTACTACTACGTTATGTTTCTTGAGCCAGATCAAGTTTACCGTAATGTTGAATACAATATGATAAAATTGGGGGGTAATTGTTATCCCTCAAAATTCAAGAGATGGTGTGGCAAATGAGAAAATGGCATGTGGCATCAAAAGTCATGGAAAAATGACAAAGTATTGAAAAACGACCGATGAACAAAAATTGATAGGTCCAGGACCTATAAGGAAGTCGACCAAGCCTGAACCTCCTAGCGGTGGTCGGCGAGGCCATAACCCCTAGGGGTGGTCGGCCTGGCGTGCTCAAGGAAAGCATGATGTGGTAGGCCCACCCTATTCTTCATAGTGTCATCGGCCTAAACTCCCAAATACACTTCGTTGGATAAAGTGCATGCTCGTTCAAGCTGAAATTAACAAGCCTAGCACCCAAAAGATAAACAGGCCTAGCACCCAGACTCTAAAGGGTCATCGGGCCTAGGTCCTAAGTTTCATAGACCAACCAAGACTTAGCATTTTCCCAAAGGTTTCAATTGTGTATCGTCAGCCACGATCCAGAAAAACAGAGAGAAGACCCACGATCTCATAATCATGGGGAAGTGGACACATATCTCCACTCCCAATGATATACCAAACCACGATCCCCAGTATTACTGATCATGTAACAACCCTGGGTACTATAAATAAAGGACCCAGGGCTTCATAAATGGGGGATCTTTGGATGGATATTTTTTGGAGAGAGAAATCTGGGCAAATTTGTGACGAGTGAACTCTTTGGTTCATTTTTGTAATTGTCAATCGATTGATTCAATGCTGAAGACTAAATGGATTAGGTTATTATTGTTCATCAGAAAAGGGCTGAACCACTATTAATTTTTGTGTTTTTCTTTAGATATTTGTACTTTGTGGTATATTTATATTTATCTCGTTCAAAAGGTGTCGTATACCGTACATACAACTGTTGACCAATTTCACAGTTCAACACCAAGATTAAGGCAATACTTAGTTACACACTAATCACAGTGCAAGCATTGATTATAGATCATCTGATCATATGTTTGGATTTTCGAAAGTAATAAAAATATAAGTGGACAAAGGTTATTACCGATCTTCAGGGCCGAACCACTATAAAAATTTTGTGTCGTTACTTTAAGTTTAGTTCTTACTATTACATTGTTAATTTTCCTCATAGTTGTTGGCCAAATCTTTGTTCAGCATTTTTGTGCTTTCCTTGAGAGGAGAGCTCAAGAACACCCATTTTCAATTACTAATAATAAAAAATGCCTCCTAAGAAGACTCAAAGCCAACAGGCAGGCTAGACGTCTAAGAACCCGCAGGACCCACCTCCACATCCTCCCTTAAGAGTTACCGAATTAGAAACTCAGGTAGAGCTAGAAGAGGAAAGTGAGGAGATGGAAGTTGAAACCCTGCGAGAAATGTTGGGAATGTTACAGCATGAGTTAGCCACTTTTAAAGCTAACCAAGAGAATGTGGCCGAGACAATGATCACCCAGGGAACAGAAGGAAGTACGACGTAGGCTCTGCGGTGGGAGGTCCCCCACTACATAATAATGCACTGGGACCTAGCAACCAACACAGGCCACAAAGACCACCACCTATTTATCGTGACCACCTATTTAGTGTCGATATAGAGATCGAATGACTTTAATGAAGGAGTTTCTGAGTATTACCAGAATTAATGGAGAGACGCTGGTCGGAAAGATGAGCAGAGACAAGGACAGCGAGATCCCCCACCTATGAACTATCGACCAGAATGTCAAAATACAGGGGGTAATAAATAAATTAAAACGTGTTTGATCACTTGGGAGGGTTAGAACAAAGACGCAGATAGTAAGATTTATGGAATATCCTGAATGATCGTAGAGAAAAACACGATGAACACATTACAGCAGCCACCCCTATTCCAACAATTCCAACAATTGTTCAAGGATAAATTGATGCATTAAACCAAGCCGTGCAACAGCTGGTCGGTAATAAAACCTTTTATATTAAATACGATGGAAGGAAAGGCACTTGCTTTAACAGTTTGATTGATCATGTAGAAGTTTCGAGCAAGTTTAAGATGCTAGTCTTGCAAGCTATACTGGAAATAAAGATATTGTTTCTAACGTTAATAAGTTTGAGATACAGATGGATATTCAGAAGGTATCCGAAGATGATCGATGCAGGGTATGCCCTTCCACTTTGTCTGATGCTACTCAAGAATGGTACTTTAAGTTTCAATAAGCTACAATCACTTCGTAGGAGATGTTTGTCAAGGAATTCTACGGGAAGTTCTATGCTTCTCGCATACACCCAATAGAGGCCAACCAAATGCTTGATATATGACAAAAGGATGATGAGTCTTTAAAGGAGTGCATACAAAGTTTCATGAGAATAGATGCTCCTACCAAATCTATTGGTGGCGAAGGAAAAATGATGGAAACAAGTTGAAAGATGAGATTTAGCTCTTGTGCCAACAAAGGCATCTGAAGCTATATGTTCGAGCAAGGGTTGATCCCCAATCAAGAAGTTCTTGAGGAAGAGCATACATGGGGACGTCAATGCTCACCCCAATTACATGCTGCTTCGGTCGTGGGCACCTTGCTAACCATATTTGGAGTACCATATTTAGTTGGTGATAGTGGCAAGGAATGTGAAAGATAAGCCATAACACTGCATCATGAATAAGACACTGAAATTATTATAGTTGAGGGGGGAATTCCCAAAAAATCTTGCACAGAAGGTGACTTAATAACCTTTTTCGAGAAAGACTCACAACATGTTAGGTTCCCACATGCGGACCCCCTGGTCATAGATGTTCAAACTGCCAATACGATGGTAAAATGAGTGTTGGTCAATACATGAAGCTCAATAAATATTTGATATAAGTCATCTTTGGAGATAATGAAGTTGTCGATACGGGATTTGGAGCCCTGTAATGAGATGATATACGACTTTACTGAAGAAAGTCTCACACCAGCAGGATCTATCAAACTCCAAGTCACTGTAGGAATAACACCAGAAAATAGGACAATTATTGCAACATTTATTGTTGTTGATTGCCCTTCATCTTATAATGCAGTAATGGGAAGACCTATACTTGTAGATCTCAAAGCATTCACATCTATATAGCCCCTTGTTATGAAGTTCCCCATATATTCAGGGGTAGGGTCTGTATTTAAAAATCAAAGGGAAGCTCGGGAATACTAAAACTCCTCAATTACCAAGGAAAAAAGAGGAAGAGAGAGTACCTGTATGATATAGTCGAGCAGCCCTGAAGGAGAAAGATTACATGTATTTTGTAATGTCGAGAAATTAAATGCCCAATTAGTTGATCAAGTTACTAAATAGAGTGTTGCCCAAAGCAAGGAAGAACAAATAGATCATCACTTTCGGGATTTTATCGAAGAAGTAGGACAAGTGGATGACCTCGAAGAGATCCAATTAGATGAACAAAACTCGACAAGGATAGTTAAGGTCGGTAAAAATTTAGAAAAAGTGTACAAGAGGAATTGGTCAAGTTCTTGAAAAGAAACCATCAAATCTTCGCCTGGACGTATAAGGATATGACCACAATTAGCCCACCCGTGACATGTCATGCCCTTTACATAGACAAAAAGTTCCCACTAGTATAGCAAAAAAGAAGGTTGCTCGACAAGGACAAGTCGATAGTCTTAAAAGAAGAAGTTGAGAGACTGAAGGAGAATGGATTCATTAGGGTAGTGATTTAATGTTTTGATGAAATACCAAATAAAGTTAAATCCTCTTAAGTGTTCCTTAGGAATTGGTTCTGGAAAATTGCTCGGGTTTATAGTTAATGCATGAGGAATTGAGGCGAATCTAGAAAAATTCAAGCACTGATCGATATGAAGTCACTGACTAGGATCAATGACGTTCAAATTCTCACAGGAAGAGTGGCTACTCTTAGTAGATTCATTTCAAAATCAACAAACAAATGTGTCAAGTTCTTTAATCTGTTAAGGGGTACCAAGAAGTTTGTCTGGACAGAAGAATGCAAGCATGAATTTTAGGCCACTAAAATGAACATGGCGCAACCTCCCATTCTATCGAAATTGGTTGGCAGAGAGGTTCTATATGTCTATCTAGCATTCACTAAATATGTTGCTAGTGTTGTATTGATCAAGGATGAAAATAAAGTGCAACACTCGGTATACTACATCAACAAGAGGTTCTCAGGGGCAGAGTTAAGGTATCCATCAATAGAAAAGTCAGCATACTACCTTCTGCTCAAATCAAGAAATCTTAGACCATATTTCCAAGTTCATCCTATCATAGTACTTACCAACTAGCCCCTCAGGCAAGTTTTGTAAAAGATCGAAGCAGTGGGTCGCTTACTATAATGGGTAGTGGAGCTAAGCTAGTTTGAGATCACCTATTAGCTGCGAGCATCAATAAAAGGACAAGCGATTGCATATTTTTCTGTTGTGTACACAAGTCTACCTACCAATGAGCAGACCCCTGCAGTGGAAGTATCAGAAAAATAATCACCTGCTTGGAGGTCTTTTCATATGTGGATCGTCTAATGAACATAACTCCAGGGCAGGATTAATTCTGGTCACTCTAGAAGGACATCACTTTGATTGTGGACTTAGATTTGAGTATGTTGCTTCAAATAATGAGGCAAAGTATGAAGTGTTACTTGCTGGTCTATGGTTAGCAAAAGACGTCAATGAACGGTGACTCAAAATCTATAGTGATTAACAATTGGTGGTGAACCAAATACTAGGAGATTATCAAGAGCTTGGATTGAAAATAGTGTACTTGCATAGTTCAACAAGTACACTATACAACAGGTACCTTGGGACCAGAACTCAAATGCAAATGCTTTGGTGAAATGGGAAGTTCAAAGGACACAGATACACTAAATATTATTCTAGTTGAGCATTTAGCAACTCCTCGCATACAAGAGATAGACTCTACAATTTTTATTCAAGTCGACGATACACGGATGACCTCCATCATACAATATCTCGACCAAGGTCTACTGCCTACTGATCAGAATCGATCAAAGAAATTAATAAGACAGTCCGCTACTATGCTCGGGGTAGAATCAGTCTAAAAAAGTGCTTAGACAATGGTACTTCTGGCCAACCATGAACAAAGATGCAATGGAATTAATGAAAAAATGTCAACAGTGTCCAAGATTCTCCAAAATTCCTTGAAATTCCCTGAACAAATTAAAATAAATGTAAAGCCCTCGACCATTTGCAGTTTAGGGGATAGAGTTGATCGGAGCCTTACAAATAGGGAATGAGGTGTCAAGTATGCGGTCGTGGCTATTGACAACTTTCCCTAATGGATAGAAGCTAAGCCACTTGCAGCTATAACATAAAACAAGTTCCTTGACTTTGTGGTACAATCTGTCGTTAAGGCCTACCAAAGAAAATAGTGTCAGATAATGGAACACAATTTATCAGTGACCTGTTTATAAACTTTTGCAAGAGGCATGGTATTACAAAAAAAAAATCTTCTATTGCTCATCTGCAAGCCAATGGACAATTCGAAGCTGTTAATAAAATCCTGAAAAATATACTGAAAAAAGGCTCAAACAAGTGAAAGACGCATGGCCAGAAGAACTACCTGAAGTAATCTGGTTGTATAGTGTTAGAATAAATGCCCTAAAAGCATGTAATGATATTTTATTGATATAAATAAAAGTACAATTTTATTATATTTGAATGTTATAATTATTGTTTGAATTAATTATATTATAATATGAAGAACATTTTCTATTAGTATGAGAGAATTAAGATCATACATAATGAATAAAATAGTCAGTAACATATTAAAGTAAGGAATCTTTAATGAATGGTTACTAGTGCAGTTTGCTACGCATAAGCGATGCAAGTGATCTAGATTCGAATTATTGATGTAGGAAGACATCTTAGTAAAGGTGCTATATATAATAGAGAATATATATGACAGGACTGATGAGAATTAATTATCTTTATAAACTTACTGTCCGATGTAAAGATTTAACTCTTATCATAATAGATGATCATTTGTAGATCAATCTAAATCCTGAGTATTCATGAACTCCTATTTGTGTTTATTGAATCTTTTGATTTAATCGTTAAGGTTTCGTAGTATAATGAGGCTAATGACTTTTTTTTTTTGGAAATTCAATATCATGAATGGCTTAGAACATGATTTACAATATTGGAATCCATACTTTCCTAACGAATCGAATATTGGTTCACTTAAGGGTTAATTCTAGAGCTGAAGAGTTATTGAGCTCAAATCTATAATATGATTATAAATTAATTATTCGCTAGTGAATCAATGATACTTAAGGATCAAGATGTAATTAGAAGGGTAAAACGATAATCTTGACCATTTCTAATTAACGAACCAATAAATAAAGGACAAAACTACATTTATTTATTATATCAATGGACTACGAGAGAAAACTCTGTAAATATATTTCTATAAATACTTAGTGTGAAATTCCATATTTATAGTGGAGTAATCATGGAATTAATGAATAAGATTATTAGATTAAAGAGTTTAATTATTAATCTGGTTTATTGGAGCTTCGTATTATAGGTCCATGATCCGAGATCACCTTTGTCCTACAATGTCAAGGGTAAGGATGTCAAAAGAAAGATTCGTACAGAGGACTTAATTGAAACAGAATTAATTTTCTAGGGCAAGGAAATAATTATGTGATAATTACGAATTCATTAATTATTTAACTACATAGTTTTTATTTTGAAGAAAGTATAGGTTAAAATAAATATTAATCATGTTTGGACTAATATAAAGAGAAATTAATAATTATCTTACTTCGAATAAGATATTTAATAATTTATTTATTTAAAACTAATATTTTAAGATAAAGTTAATTTTGAATTAACTGATATTTATTTTGGGATAAATATTAATTAAATAAAGAAATGAGAAAATTAAGGAAAACCCTAATGTGGCTTAGGCCACTCACTATACTGCACAGTGAGTGATGCCACACACAGAGATTTCTTATCCCTAGGATTTGAAATTTGAATTTCAAATAATTTGTTTATTTAATAATATATATTTAATTATTCATTTTTTAAATATATTAATTAAACAATTAAATATGTTACAACAGATCAGTTTTATTTTAATAAAATAAATATTAATTAAATTTGTTAACTATCTTTATAAACCTGAAAAGAAGCGATACTTTTCAAGACTCTCTTTGAAATAAAAAGTGATAGTTTTTCCTAAACCTGAGAATTTATCTAATACATATTATCTCTATCAAACCTCTCTAGACCTCATGTGTTGAGTGTAACGACCCTCAAAACATACAAGACCAAATCATGCGGGTATTTAAAACTTTTTACTTTTAACTCATTTTACCAAAAATCCATATAAAATGAACTTTTAAAAGATTATGTGCCCACAGTTTTAGTTTAGTAAACAAAAATACAACTAGTCTTCCATAGATTTATAACAAACAAATGTCATAAAAGAAATAACAAGCTCCCAGTATTTTTTTCAAAATGGGTTCCATAAAAAACATCCCCAGGTCGGACCACATGTACATATCCACAAGCAGAATCTGGCACTCAATACTCCACTTTGCTTTTGCACTTTTCTACAACACAAAATAACTAGGTAAGTGAAAACACTTAGTAAGAATAAGCTTGCACACAAATATACTAAACCCTGTAATGGGTTGGCCTAAGGTAGTTATCACTACCGATAATTAGGGTATTGGATAAATCCCAACCCTATCATACAATTCTCAAACAATATCCATATCAAAATCGAACACTTTGATTGTACCTAGCAAAAAATGTTAGACATATCATGATAACCTACACTTAGAAAAATTACAGAACATTCGAGATATATAACACACATCATAATTAATAAATGAATCAACAGCAAGGGATCCGGGCCTAAACCCAGTTCCTGCATTTATGTCTTGGCTCCAACCCAGACTATATTTTTACCATGTACTGGCTCAGCCCCAGACCATGTTATCGTTTCCCTGGCTCCAACTCAGACTATATTACAATTGTGCTGGCTTCAACCCTGACTATATACTTACCATGTCCTGGCCCCAACCCAAACTATATTATCATTTTCCTGGCTTCAACTCGAACAATATACTTACCATGTCCAAGCTCCAACCTAGGCCTTAATGACCCAAACAAAACTAGTGTAATCTACTACTACAAGAACAAACTAGTATATTCATGTTGTAGCCAAGAAACATAGAAGCTAACTTACTTGGAGTCCTTAGCTCCCAGCTGGATCTTTAAAACCGCTATTTGTTTTCCCTTTCACGGTTAATGTAATTAATACAGTTGACTTGGATTAAACTATTGCATGCTCTTATAGCTAATATTCTATGATAGCTACATGCAATAACGTTCTCGTAGAGGCTCTATACTATAGCCTCTTATACACCTTACAGTGTATAAGGCTAGATTTTGTTTGAGTCTTTACATTAACTTGAGAAAATTGGCCTCACCATAACACACTCTCCATGTCGTGCATCTTAATATTCATTAACTATAGAACTCTCTTATCAGATAACTCGTATTTTGTCCCTTTACAAATAATATATGTTGACGGTGAGAACTCGTCAACTAAGTTGAGTTGGAAAAATTATCAAGTCAGGATCACTAATGGAAAAGCTGTAGAAACTTAAACAATAACTTCAAGAACAATCATAGAACAATAATGGAGAATTCAGTCTTTCATTCACACTCAAGCCTTTGCTACAGTAAAATTTCCAACCCCCTTTCAGGTGGTCTTAGAGTTCATTTTATAGTAGGCTCTAATGACCTTAGGTACATAGTGGTCTAGGAGACCATGGGGTACATAAGTACTACGTCAGGGGAGTGGCTTCAGAGGTTGTGGCCGTACATCCAGCACAGGAGCAGGTGTCAGGAGAATGCCTCCACTACTTGTCTGTACCCATGTCTGATGAGTGGTGGCAGGCGTAGTGGCGCAGGAGGTAGTGGTGTCGGCTCTGACCTTTGGCCGTAGACGTACGGACCATGACTCTTACCTCAGCAGTCTCACTGGCACTGGTATCTGTACTCAGTACTAGGTCGTACAAGTATGTCCCATTCGACTCGTACTGGAGCCTCTAAGCATAGGGGTCTCAAGGTGTAAGGAATGGGACCCTGGGTATGTGTTATGGTCCTGGCGTGAGGTGGAGATCTTGGGTCCTTGGCACGAGATGCCTGAAGCCTTCCGAGATCACTCACGAGTCTGGTTGATAGGCATGTGTCCTTGACGGATGTCTAAGGATGCGTAGCGAGACGCCCTCCTAGCGACCCCCTTGGTGGTGCGGCTCCCTTGGTGGTGCGGCTCTCTGGCTGTTCACGAGGCCCTCCTCCTCACGCCTGGCCAGGGGCGAGATGGCGAGGCGGGGCCACGGGCGAGGCCACTCCGGGGCGCGGGCCTAGATGGCGAGGCGGGCCCACGGGCGAGGCCACTTGAGCCAAGATGGCGAGGCGGGGCCACGGGCGAGGCCACTTGAGCCAATATGGCGAGGCGGGGCCACGGGCGAGGCCACTTCGGGGCGCGGGCCTAGATGGCGAGGCGGGGCCACGGGTGAGGCCACTTGAGCCCAGATGGCGAGGCGCGGCGACGGGCGAGGTGCATGGGCGAGATGGGCCTCGCGTATGGCCGAGGTGAGGTGCATGGGCGAGATAGGCCTCGCGAGGCTACTGAGCCTTGGCACCTATGCCTTGCCAATGTGGGCTACCTGGGATCGACTCCACGAGGAACGAACCCAGACTTGTGTCGTGATGGTGCGATGGCTTCCCGAGACGACGGTGGCCCAAGGGCCTTGCCTCGGCCTCATATTTTCTCTTGATGAGATTATGAGCATCAACAATATATGACAATGTTATCCCATTCTCTTAAAGATTCTACAATATCCCAACTCCCATTCTTACCATTTTTATCCATAACCTAGGATCTCCTTTTACGTTATTTTTAAAAAGAAGGGCAATTGGACCCTTAACTTAATAATGGTAAACATCAACTTTTAAATTAACTCAAGTTGATTTGGGATTGATTAAGTCTTGAAATCCTTAGTTATCTTTACAAAGGATTATTTCTTTAAATTTCCAAAACTTTACTTCCACAATTTAATTTGAAGGGTAAAATCTCATTTTTAAACTTTTTCCCTAAGTTGAGTTTTGGGAAAAAATCCTTAAACTATCATTCATGTGTTCTGTGTCATAAGGATGAGAACTAGGTGAAAGACTCATATCAAAACTTGTTTTAGGTTAAGAGAACTAACTCCCAAAAATATTATTTCGTTAAGGTTCAGAATTACAACCTTTCAGTTTTTAGGGAAAACGTAGAAAAATATTTCTCTTAAACTGTGATACATTTTTCTCTAACAATTTACAAAAGTCCTTATACACATCCTAACTACTTCCCCTAAAAATTTCATTATTTTTGGGATGGAAAAACTCATTCAAATTTGCAAACTAATCTGAGCAATGCCTCCTACCCATAAGTTTTCCTAGATTTTAAGGTAAATTTGAAAATTCACTTCACTTACACAGTAGCCCAAATCTTTATAAAATTTTACAGGCATCTTTATACATGTCTAGATTATCTTCCTTAAATATTTCATAATTTTTAAAATAATAAAACTCATAAAATTGTTTAGAGAAATTTGGGTAGTGCTTTCTCCCCAGAAGTTTTGTTTTCAGATTCTAGGGAAAATTTTCAAAAATCACATCTTTTACACATTAACACATTTTCCTCTAAAATTTTACAGTGACCCTTATAAATGTTTAAACTAACACCCTATTAAATTTCATAGATTTTTTACTTGTAAAAAACATTCAAAAGTCAAAACAATCAGGGAAGTGCATGCTGCCCATTAATTTTTCAAATTTACATTGAAATGCCAAAACATTCACAACTTGTGTTTAAAAATACCTTTTTCATGATTTTCGAAAGCCTGTCATCAAGTACTCATAGATAACTATGAAACTAGACAAATATTTTTAACAGACAAAGGCAGTAGAGTGCAATCTAACCCATTGGAAGCCAGACCATGAAAATTTGGCAGCATGCATTTTTACACAACCTAACATCAATAAGCATTTCTAACATAACCCTAGCCACATGCATGCATGAAAATCAGCATACCACACATAAATCTCAACATTAAGCATAAAATAAGTTCAAAATCTATTGAAACATCCTATACAACAAGTTCTACATGAATCACCACAAAACATAAAGAACTCAACCATATATTCTACCTTTCGAAGGCCTAGCTTGGAGATGTGTTCCTTAGCTTTTCAAAGCCTTCCTTTGGTGCTCTAAACTCTCAACACTAATCCCCAAATCCAACATGAAGATTTTAAGAAAAGGATTAAGGTAGAAAGAAACTTAGATGAGGGACAAGAACATGCAAGATCACAAAAACCTCTTACCTTGCTTTATTTGATCCCAATGGTGCTCAACTTGGAGATCCGACTAGTAAGGCTTCTCTTGAACCCTAGAACACATGAACAAGGACATGCATGACTTTTAGATCACATTCATGGACAAGGAACCCTGGGGTTTTGGGTTTGAATAAGAGGGAGAAGAATGAATCACAAGAGAGGATTTCACTTACCTTGAACTCGGTTTTCTTAGGGTTGAGCACTAGCTTCAATTTATTCTCTCCTTGAGAGAGAAAGAGAGAGGAACAAAATGAGAGGGAGAGGGAGCCTTTGATTTTTTTTTTCTTTTTCAGAGTTAGAAAAAAAAAATAAAAATGGAAGGGGAAGAGGGTGCCTCGGTTTTGGGGGAATAGGGTAGAGAAAGTTGTTTTGAGAAAAAACAAAACAATGATTAAACCCTTAGCTTGTTAATGGGTAAGACTCTTCCTATTCTCTTTGGGGTATGTGTCCTACCTCTTAAGAGCCCTAGGACCTACTCCTCTCTCTCTCTCTACCCTTGTAATTACTTTTATGCTATTGTTTATTTTACCTCACATTTAAGGGATCCAAGGGCCCTTTGGGAACTTTGTGTTCTAAATTTCCCTTAACTTTTAACCTATAGTTTTTAAATATCTCCAAGCGTAAATAATTATATTAAAGGTGACCAAAAAATTAATTTGTCACATATCACATAATTTTGGTAATTTTATCAAATTGACCAAAATGCCCTTAGTGGGCCAAGTAAGAAATTCTCATTCTTAAGCCCAATTGATTGGAATTCAAACCTCAATCAATTTTTCTTAAACTTATTGGCTTGACTATAAAGTCCTAGTTGCCAAATAAAATTAATACTTTTATGCCATAGTATTTCCTATATTATTTAACCCGAGATTTTTCACCCATTAGGGTTTATTCCTTTGTCCAAGACCAATCTTTCTTTGCATAAAGCTAGATCCATTATCGAATCAGTACAACAACTATAAATTTCACTAATCATCGCAAATTCATATAATATAATTTATCAAAATAATATTTAACATAATTCTTCACTGGCTCCAACCAACTACTAACGGGTGTTCAAAACACGGGATGTTACAATATCTACAATTTATAAAAGTTACATCCCCGAAACTCAAAACAGATGGGGATACCACTCCTGCTTCTCAGCTTCTGTCTCCCAGGTTGCCTTTTCAATGTCATGGTTACACCACTACACCTTTACCAAAGGTATTGTTTTTTTTCTTAACATCCTGTCTTTTCGATCCAGAATCGCGACTGGTTTTTCCTCATAACTTGGCTGAGGATCTATGCTAAGTTCATCGTAACTTAGCACATGAGTGGGGTCGTTCACGTACTTTCTTAAGATTGACACATGGAATAAATCGTGAATTCTAGAGAACGCAGGTGGAACGGTTAATCGGTAAGCCCCCTTTCCAATGCGTTCTAGAACCTCGAATGGTCCTATGTACCTAGGGCACAAGTTGCCCTTTTTCCTGAACCTCATAGCTCCTCTCAGTCGAGCTATCTTTAAAAGTACCTTGTCCCCCACTTCAAATTTTGAAAGTCTCCATCGATGATTGGAATACTTTCGTTGGCGATCTATAGAGGTTTGTAGCTTCTGAAAAATCGAACTAATCTCCTCCGTAGCTTGATCCACCTCTTTTGATCCTAAGAATTTCCTCTCACCAGTCTCATGCCAGTGGATTGGAGATCAACACTTCCTTCTATATAGTGCCTCATAAAAAGCCATTTTTTATCGAGTCATGATATCTATTGTTGTAGGCGAACTCAATTAATGGAAGTTTTACACTCCATGAACCTTGAAAATCTAGCACGCAAGCTCTCAACATATCATACAAGGTGTGAATAGTTTGTTCGCTCTTGCCATCCGTCTATGGGTGGAAATCATTACTACACTTGAGTTTAGTTCCCAATCCCATTTTCATTCTTTTCTAGAATGCTGAGGTAAATCATCCATCATGATTGGACACTATGGAGATGGGAACCCCATGTAATCGCACTATGTTAGCAATGTATAAGTCTGCCAGCTTATCCACACCATTTGTTGCCTTAATGGGTAAGAAATGAGAAAAAAATTTCAGTCTATCTACGATAACCCATATTGCATCATGCCCCTTGGGAGTGTGTTAACCCAGTAACAAACTCCATGGTGACCATTTCCCATTTTCGCTCTGGGATTTCTAGTGACTGCAATAATTCTGCGGGTCGCTAATGCTCCACCTTTGTTTGTTGACACGTCAAACAGTGTACCATGTACTCTGCTACATCTCTCTTCATTCCTACCCACCAAAATTATCTTTTGAGATCCAGATACATCTTAGTGGTTCCCGGGTGCATAGCGTAAGGAGTCTTATGAGCCTCATAAAAGATTTTTTTGTTCATCTCCTTATCATCAGGCACGTATAATCTACCCTTGAAACCCAACACTCCAAACTCCAAGAGATAGTGTCTCCAAATCTTCAATGCGAATACTACTGCTACTAGCTATAAGTTGTGTGTTTAATAGTTTCTCTCATACATTTTCAGTTGTCGGCAGGGTTACGCTATCACTTCCTCGTGTTGCATTAGTACGCCTCAGAGTCCTGGACCTGATGCATCTCTATAAATAGCATATCCCTCAGTAACCTTTGGAATAGTGAGTAAGAAAGCAGTCGTTAATCTAGTCTTTAGCTCTTGAAAACTTTGTTCGCACCTGTCCGTCGACTCAACTTGGAAATTCTTTTGGGTTAGTGCGGTCATAAGTGTCGATATTTTTGTAAAACCTTCCACAAAGCACCTATAATACCATGCCAAGCCCAAGAAACTGCGAACTTCTTGTGTGTTTTTCAGGGCCTTCCATTGCTTTATCGCTTCGATTTTGGCTGGATCGACTGCAATTTTGTCTCCTGACACCACTCGCCCTAGGAAACTTACTTGAGTCAGCCAAAATTTGCACTTGGAGAATTTGGCGTACCACTTTTTCTTGCATAATCATTGTAGGATCAGCTCTAGGTGCTTGGCATGTTCTTCCTTGCTTCACGAATATACGAGTATATCGTCTATAAACACGATCACAAATTTTCCTAGATACTCACCTAGTACCCTATGCATAATATCCATGAATGTTGTGAGCACACTGATGAGTTCAAAAGACATCACCACGAACTTGTAGTGGCCATAGCGAGTTTGGAATGCGGTCTTTGAAATATTCTATTCCTTGACCTTCAACTGGTGGTACCCAGATCTCAATTCGATCTTCAAGAATACTGATGCTCCCTATAGTTGATCAAATAGATCATTAATTCTGGGCAATGGGTATCGGTTATTGATCTCACTTTGTTGAGTTTGTAGTAGTCTATACATATTTTCATGGAGCCATCTTTCTTCTTCACGAAAAATACTTGGGCTCCCTATGGAGGACTTGGTCGTATAAATCTTTTATCCAGGTAGTCTTGTAGTTGTGCTTGCAGTTCTTTAAGCTCTCTCAGTGCCATCCAGTATGGTGCCTTTGCAATAGGTGTGGTGTCTAGAATCAACTCGATCTCGAATTCAACTTCTCAGTCAGGGGTATCCTTTGAAGATCCTCAAGAAACACTTCAAGAAATTTTCACACCACTGCTACCTTAGTTGGTTGTAGCTTAGACTCCCTATCATTATCTATTACATTCGCCAGGTAGCCGATACATCCATCATCCAATGATTTCCTAGTCTTCAAGGTGAAGATTATAGCGAAATTCTTCTCGCGGGCTGTGCCTTAGAACACGAACGGTTTTTTCCCAAATGGGTTAAACGTCACCTTTCTTTGTTTGCAATTTACCACTGCCTCGTATTTGGTTAGCCAATCAATAGTAAAAATATCATCGTACTTATATAAATAAAAAACTAGCAAATCCACGGTCAACTCCTGACCTTTTCCCCAGATTGGTACGACTCTAACCCAAGACCATACCATCATATCCTCCTCCGAAGGTAAGGATACACCACATACATTTGCCATAGGCTCAGGCTTCCTATCTATCTTATCAACATAAGATGCAACAATAAAAGAATTGGATGCACCAGTGTCCATCAACGCATATGCTAAGTTATTAGCCAAAGGAAGTTGACCTGACACCATATCGGAAGTTCCAGCTCCTTTATCACCATGGGTGAGTGCATAAACTCACGGTGCAGTTCCTGTTGGCTTTAGTTAGTTGCTTCCTCCCTTCTGACTATGAGTTGGGCAGTACTTGGAGTAATTACCCATCTTTCCATAGGTGAAGCAGTTGTTGTTGTTGCACTCGCCTGGCTAGCGCCGATTGTATTTGTTGCATTGCGGCCAATAGTTGTTTTCTCTCCTTGCCTGCTTGTTGAAGTTCAAACTTCAGCTTGGTGGCTCCATTCTTCGTTTATTATTTCCACCATTGGGAAAACGAGAGTTTCCTAGAGTATTGTTCTTCTCCAAACCTTTCAGAAGGGCCGCTTTGGTTACTAAAGTACTTTCCCTGGTCATTGGAGACATGTGCTCATTCTTCAACCCTGTAGGGCTCTTTCTTCTCTTGCACCAGCCATGCCTCTTGGAGAATTGCTTGCTCCACGACTTCATCCTAAGTATCTGGGCTGGTCTTCCCAGTATCCACGAATTGATCTATCTGTCTTTTCAACCCCTTCATAAATTTGTGTACCTGGTTGGTTTTAGTGTGTACCAGATCCGGAGCGAATCTTGAGAGTTGGTCAAACTTGCACACGTACTCCTGTATGTTAGAAGACCCTTGGACTAGGATGGAAAACTCAACCACCTTCTGATCTATCACTGTTGTTGTAGTACTTGGCATTGGACATGGTTAGGAATTCTGCCCATTCCATCTGTGCAACATCACGCCCTTTCCTAGCAATATCCCACCAGATGCAAGCATCCTTCGTCAACATATACACTGCACATATTACTATTTCCCTTTCAGTAGCCGCCACAAAGTCAAAGATTCTCTCCAACATGCTGACCCATTCTTCTTCCATCAGGGGGTCCGAAGTCCATTTGAATACAGGTGGCTTTTGCCAGCTAAACTGTTCTGAGATCAGTTTCAGCTGTTTTGTTCTAGATACATCAGCTAGTGGATTTGCTCCCACAAGTGGTTCTTTTTGCATTGGGAGTCCCTATTGTTTAGGAACATCTTCTCGAGCTACTGGGGTACGAGGTTGTGTGGAACTTCCGGGAATCTCCACATCAATGCCTCAAACATCTAAGTGTTTTCCGCATTGTTCTCATGCATAGTCCTTCTTGAATCCTCTATCCGAGTTGCCGAATTGGATTCCGGCTGTACCCCTTGTCCTCGGCCTCAGCCTCAGCCTTGATCCCTTCCTCTGCCTTGGCCATGACATGCCTCTTGGTCAACGGCTGCTCTCTCGGCTGGGTCTAGTGGGTTAATGGCTCAACCTCCCCTGGCTTGGGTGTAAGCCGCCATAGTGGATTTTTGATACGACAATGTATAGTAGGGAAGAATACTAACCTGGCATTAAATGAGCATACAAGTTTTGCTCATACACAAGAAAGAAGAACCATAACAATTCAACTCAAAGCAGGTAGTCATAACATTCAGGGATATAACCTAGCAATACCAAATGATCACAACAGATTGTGCCACAAAGTTTTAGCTAGTAGAACAATAAATATAAAAGAGAACCCTAACTCTACGTGGGGTTTCTACAAACGCTTGATACAACTATTCAAAAATTTTACAACTAAGTAAGTTCGCCAAGTCTTTAAAAAAGTATCAACAAGATTTTCACAGCAAAACCTAATCTATCTTATCCATCAGCATATCCAGCTCTATGCCGGAATCCTTGTCCGGATTCTCGGGATCCTCCTCTGGCTCTACCACCCTACCTTGAGGTATGTTGTCAACCATGGAGATAGGTTAATCCATGGCCCAAATGCTAGCTCGATCTGCATACACAAGTCATCTCATGTGTTACGAACGAGCCACCAACGTATGTGATGAAACCATATTTGTGTCGATCCTCTCAGACAAGTGTTGGCATATTGCATTCTCTGTCACTCGGGTGTGTTGGCCTGATCAAAGACTTCTGTCATGTAATGCGTCAATTGCCAAATGACACGCCGATGTCATTGATCGTACTCAAAGTATCGAGGATTCTCATTGTTAAAGAGTCTATAGTAATCAATCTTAGGAGTATGGATCATGGGTAGGTTTCCTATCACAAGGTCACCTATCTTAGGTATATCGTCCATAACCTACAATTTATAGAATTGAGGTAAATAAAAGAAAGCAAAGGAAACAGATATGAAAAGACAGTACTTACAGTGAGAGCCGGTCTATCTTGCAGAATGTACATGTGGGTTTGTCTACAGAATCAACTTAACTCGAGCTCTGTTATAACTTGTAACGACCCTCAACACATATAAGACCAAATCATGCGAAAATTTAAAAGTTTTACTTTTAAGTCATTGTACCAAAAATCCATATAACAAAACAAATTTTATAAAAGGAATAACAAGCTCCGAGCATTTCTTTTCAAAAGTGGTTCCATCAAAAACCTCCATAGGTCGGGCCACATGTACATATCCACAAGAAGACTCCGGCGCTCACTTCTCTGCTTTGCTTTTGCACTTACCTACAACATGAAACAACTAGGTAAGCGAAAACGCTTAGTAAGAATAGCCTTGCACACAAATATACTAAACCCAGTAATGGATTGCCCTAAGGTAGTTATCACTGCCAATAATTAGGGTATTGGATAAATTCCAACTCTATCATACAATTCTTAAACAATTGCCAAATACTTTGATTGTTCTTAGCAAACAATGTTACATATATCATGATAACCTGCACTTAGAAAATCCCAGAACATTCAAGATATATAACACATATCATAACTAATTAATGAATCAACAACAAGGGATCCAGGCCTAAACCTAGTTCTAGCATTTATGTCCTGGCTCCAACCTAGACTATATTACCATTGTTCTGGCTTCAATCCAAACAATATTTTTACCATGTCCTAGCTCCAACCCAGACTGTATTACCATTTCCCTGGCTCCAACCCAGACTATATTACCATTGTCCTGGCTTTAATCCGGATTATATACTTACCATTTTCTGGTTCCAACTCATACTATATTACAATTGTCCTGGCTTTAACCCGGACTATATACTTACCATGTCCAAGGTCTAACTTGGACTATCTTAAGTTAGGGTTCTGGCTCCAACCTGAACCTACTAACCATTTCGCTGCAAAATGCCAAAGCATTGCAAGATTAAGCATTAAGCATCCCATGGTCTTAATGAACCAATCAAAACTAGTGTAATCTTCTACTACAAGTACACACTAGTATATCCATGTTGTAGCCAAGAAAGAGAAAGGCTAACTTACTTGAAGTCTTGAGCTCCCAACTGGATCTTTAACATCGTTATTCCCTTTCCCTTTCATAGCAACTGTAATTAATGCAGTGCACTTGGATAAAACAATGCCATACTATTATAGGTAATATTCATTGATAGCTACATGCAATAACGTTCCCTTAGAGACTTTATACTATATCCTCTTATACACCTTATAGTGTATAACGCCAGATTTAATTTTAGTCTTTACAGTAACATGAGAAAATTGGTCTCACTGCAACACGCTCTCTGTGGCATGCATCTTAATATTCATTAACTAGAGATCTCTCTTATCGGATAACTCATATTTTGTTCTTGGAAAGAGGAGTTCTACTCAACTCCTATCTTAGAAAAATACCAACTTGTCATCCCCTCACGAAAGTATACCGCTTTCTATCATTTACCAAAATACCACTTTTTGACCATTACAAATAATATATGACAATGTTATCCCATTCTCTTAAAGATTCTACAAAATCCCAACTCCCATTCTTACCATTTTTATCCATAACTTAGGATCTCCTTTTACATTATTTTTAAAAAGAAGGGCAATTGGGTCGTTAACTGAAAAATGGTAAACATCAACGTTTAAATTAACTTAACCTAATTTTGGATTGGTTAAGTCTCTAAATCCTTAGTTATCTTTACAAAGGATTATTTCTTTAAATTTCCAAAACTTTACTTCCACTATTTAATTTAAGGGGTAAAATCTCCTTTTTAAACTTTTGTTCTAAGTTGAGTTTTTGGAAAAATCCCTTAAACTATCACTCACGTGTTTTGTGTCATAAGGAAGGGAAATAGGTGAAAGCCTCGAATCAAAACTTGTTTAAGGTTACGAAAACTAACCTCCCAAAAATCATTTTTCGTTAAGGTTCGGAATTACTACCTTTCAGTTTTTAGGGCAAAGTAGAAAAATTATTTCTTTTAAACCGTGACACATTTTTCTCTAAAAATTTACAGAAGCTCTTACACACATCTTAACTAATTTATCTTAAAATTTCATAATTTTTGGATGGCAAAACTCACTCAAATTTGTAAAGAAAAATGGGCAGTGCCTACTGCCTAGAAGTTTTTCCCAAATTTTAAGGTAACTTTGAGAACTCACTTCTCTTACACTGTAGCACAGTTCTTTCTAAAGTATTACTAGGACATTTTTACATGTATAGATTAGATTCCTTCAAAATTTCATAATTTTCGGAATACTAAAACTCATAATTTTCGGAAGTGCTTGCTGCCCAAAAGTTTTATTTTCAGATTCTAGGGCAAACTTTGAAAAATAAAATCTCTTACACCTTAACACACTTTCATCTAAAATATTACAGTTGCCCTTATACATGTTTAAAATAACACCCTTCAAAATTACATAGCTTTTTAATTTGTAAAATGCATTCAAAAGTCAAAACAATCTAGGCAGTACATGCTGCCCAGAAATTTTCCAGATTTACATCGAAATGCAAAAACATTCATAAAATGGGTTTAAAATTACATTTTTATGATTTTCCAAAGCCTATCATCAAGTACTCACAAAGAAATATGCAACTACATAAATATTTTTCATAGAAAGAGGCCGTAGAGTGTGATATGATCCTTTGGAAGCTAGACAACGAAATTTTGAAGAATGTATTTTTACACAACCTAACATCAATAAGCATTTCTAGCATAACCCTAGCCACATGCATACATGCAAATCATCATACCATACATAAATATCAACCTTAAGCATAAAATAAGCTCAAAACTATTGAAACACCCTATACAACCAGATCTACAAGAATCACCACAAAAATATAATGAACTCAATCATAGATTCTACCTTTCGAAGCCCAAGCTTGGAGATGTGTTCCATAGCTCTTAAAAACCTTCCTTTGGTGCTCGAAACTCTCAAAACTGAGCCCCAAGTCCCACATGTAGATTTTAACAAAATGATTAGGGTCAAAAGAAACTTAGATGAGGGACAAGAACATGCAGGCTCACAAAAACATCTTACCTTGCATTATTTGATCCCAATGGTGCTTAACTTGGTGATCCGACTAGTATGGCTTCTCTTGAACCCTAGAACACAAGAAAATGTCCATGCATGGATTTTAGATCACTTGCATGAATAAGGAACCCTAGGGTTTCAGGTTTGAATAAGAAGGAGAAGAATGAATCACAAGAGAGGATTTCACTTACCTTGAACTCGATTTGCTTAGGGTTGAACACTAGCTTCAATGGAGTCTCTCCTTGAGAGAGAAAGAGAGAGGAATGAAATGAGAGGGAGAGAGAGCCTCTGATTTTTTTACTTTTTAGAGTTAGAAAAAAAATAAAAAGGGAAGGGGAAGAGGGTGCCTCGGTTTTGGGGGAAAATGGTAGAGAAAGTTGTTTTGAGAAAAAACAAAACAATGATTAAACACTTAGCTTGTGAATGGGTAAGACTCTTCCTATTCTCTTTGGGGTATGTGTCCTAGCTCTTGAGAGCCCTAGGACCTAGCCTTGCGGCCCACTCATGTCTCTCTCTCTACCCTTCGAAATTACTTCTATGCCCTTGTTTATTTTTACCTCACATTTAATGGATCCAAGGGTCATTTGCAAATTTCGTACTCAAAATTTCCCTTAAATTTTAACCTGTAGTTTTAAAATATCTCCAAGCATAAATAATTAAATTAAATTTGACAAAAAAAATATTTGCCACTTATCACGTAATTTTGGTATTTTTATCAAATTGACCAAAATTCCCTTAGGGGCCTGCGCAAGAAATTCTCATTCTTAAGCCCGGTTGATTGGAATTCAAACCTCAATCAATTTTTCTCAAACTTATTAGCTCAACTATAAATTCCTAGCTTCCAGAAAAAATTAATATTTGTATGCCATAGTATTTCATATTTTATTTATTTCGAGATTTTCTCCCATTATGGTTTATTCCTTGGTCTGAGACCAATCTTTCTTTGCATAAACTTGATCCATTACCAGATCATTATATCAGCTATGAACATCACTAATCATCGCAAACTCATATAATATCATTTATCAAAATAATATTTCACATAATTCTTCACAGGCTCCAACCGGCTACTAACGGGTGTTAAAAACACGGGATGTTACATTGAGTACATCTTGAGAGTCCTAAATCAACCTTTAGTTTGCAATGTTTTTCATCCTCTTTAATAAAACGGATGTTCATGCTCTAACATTTTCCAATTTTTTTATCCGAACCGTTTCAGGATCAAAATACTTCCTTTCTCCCACTTCATCCCCAGAAATATGTGTTATTCAATTTCTATCACACAATATCTCATACGGAGCCACTCTAGTTGTGAACTGATAACCATCACTATAGGAACCAAATCTAGAGACTGTACTTATTCTAGCGTCCCTAAAATCCTAGTTCTTATGTCTAGAGCTTATTATTTAAGGTCTAGTCGTACTCTCATATTGTCTATCTGTCTGAGGATGATCAGTAATACTAAATCTCAATATCTACCCATCGCTCTCTGGGAGCCTTTCCATAACTTGGAAATAAATGTGGGGTTTGGCACTATAGACATCGGTTCCCCAATGAGATACACCACCTCCCTTCACATACAACTTAACATACTAATCCATATTACAATTCGTTCGCACAAGCAGGAAGTGCGCCAACCGGATATATCGGGTCATAACCACTCATACCAAGACCATCTTACCAACAACCCTAGACAAACAATCTATGTTTATTCTGAAATGCCCAATGGTCATGATAACCCTGCTGGCCTCTATTATTCAGCTCTCACTTGCTTAAAGGTTAGGCGCTTAGCAACCAATATACAAATTTCCAATCTTAATAAACATTCGGGGTGCCTGGGTGTAGCAAGTATGGAGTGGTATGAGATTTATCCAAAATTTCTCTCTTGATGCCAGCATCCATCGGAACACATAACCGATCAATACATCTCAACATATCCATGTCAAATTAGTAGAATCCTTAACAACTTCTACTACAATTCCCTTTCTATGTTTCACCATTTGTAGAATTATATCTGTCAATTCATTAATCCCAAACTCTATACCAACTCCAGTTGTTTCCTCAACTGACTTCATTGTGATTCGTTTCGAACCATACACATGGCCCTAACCTTTCCCCACTTAAGACATCAATCACCACGTTAGTTTTCCCTTGGTAATGAAGGATTTCACTATCAATCCTTCACAAATTTTCACCAACATCTTTATCTCATATTTGAACCCCCATGGGTAACCAAATATTCTAAATTGTTATATTAGTGTATGTCTCACACTTCTGCTCACAGGGTACTGTCTCCATACCTTAAGTGCAAAAATCAATATGGTTAATTCAAAGCCCCATGTAGAATATCTCTTTTCTTATTCCCTGAACTACCATGAAGCATAAGTAATCACCTTCCCAGCCTACATATGGACATATCCTAGTCCCTTCCATGCCTCAGTTTGAATCACTACGAACTTCTCCTTTCCCAACAACCAAAATGTATGCACTACACAATCTTGTATATCAGTCCACCATATGTTTTTACTGATATCAAGGGGAAATGATCAGCCACTGTTTCAACTCTTAGAAGCCTAGTTCGCATCTACTAATCCTCAGACTCTAACGTGTTAATTCAGTGAAGGGCATTGCAATCATCGAAGATCTTCAATCAACCGCTGATAGTATCCTGCCAGTCCCGAGGAATTTCTAACCTTTGATGCATTTCTTGGAAAATCTTTTACTCCCTCTATCTTAACTAGTTCAAGCACAATCCAATCCTTTCCCAAAAAAAAATTGACCCAAAACATCACTTGAAGAAGTCAGAACTCATCCTTCTTGAACCTTGCCTGCAATTTTTTGTTTCCTTAGCCTCTGTACTACTAAACAGAGATGTTGCTCGTGTTTTATGTAACACCTTACTAAACCAGGACCGTTACACCGTGTGTTTAAAATTGTTCTTAACTCATTAAGCGAGTCATTTCGATTAAAATGTGTAGTTGATGTTAATTAAAACTTGGTATAAAAGTTTTTGGTTAAAGATTTGCTACTTTTCATTAAAAGATTTAGTATATATACACATGATCCCAAGGAAAAGAGGAGTTTATAAGTTAGTATAAATAAAAATATACGAAATACATAATAGCCGTCCTAAGTGGCAAAACAACTAAACACTACCTTTCTAAAACAAGTCTTGACTGTGGCAGTCGATCAGGCTACCTATGTACGTGTCACCCCCAAAGCTCTCCAACTCATTACATGTCCAACTTCCCCTTGCCCTTATCTGCACCACGTAGCTCCCGTGAGCCAAGGCCCAGCAAGAAAACTCAATCACTCATACAGAAAATCAATAGATTCCAATTATAAACAACTTGCTTAATAATTAATAACAATACTCAACAATATTCTATTTATTTACGCGACCATAGGGCCACCCAAGTGCATACCAGACTTGTTTCATTAAGACAAATACAGAGCTGGACAGACGTAACTCACACTCCAGTCTCTTTTCAAGCGACCATAGGGTCGTACCAGTGCCTATCGTACTTCTAAATATTAACAAACATACAGTGCATATATAACACAACTATGTAAAGCATATTTATTCACACTCAACAAACAGTTCAAGACCGAGACATAGTTAGTTCAATCATAGGGGCTCAAGCCCTAATTCCAACAAGGGTATAGTTTTCTTACCTTGAGTTCAGTGAGGATGATGACACGGCCTCAAGTACGATCCTAATACCGAGCATTGCGATAATCTAGTCACAACATATTAATGGATAATAATCAAGAACTAAACCAATTAACAACTTCAAGATTAATTCCTAGCCTCCAGGACCACGAATTCTACTTAATCGGGTAGTAGAATCCTTCTTGAGCTCTTAGGTTTGAGTTCCCGTACTCAATACCCCTCTTTGTATAAATTTCCCAATTTGTGTCGCGACGCCCCTCACTAAGGGTCATAGCACTCCACAAGTCAGAAGCCCTCAGCTATTTTCCCTAGGTACGTGCCGTGGCACCAAGGCGATTCAGAGAACTGCCTTGGCCTCTGAGTTCATGTGGGTCGCAGTGCACCAAGAATACCATCACAGCGCAACCCCACATACCCAGAATGTCAACATTTTCCAAGTATTTCCTTCGAACCCAAACTCCTAAAAAAAAAGTCCCAAAGTTGCTCCAAAGTCCTAACTTAGCCTAGGACTCTTAATAACAAAACATAAGCAACAAAACCAAGCAAAAAATTCATCAAGAAAACAGAGTATGAATCCTTACCTCGGCTGTGTATTGTGACCTTAAGCTGCCTTAAGCAAATTCTAGCTCCACTTCCATCAATTTCAAGGCAATCTCCTCCAAAAATTCAAAGAACCCAATCAACAAAGAGGGAGGGAGAGAAAACGATAGAGAGAGAATGAGAGTTGAGTGTTTATGTTTCTAGGTTCTTTCTGCTAGCCTCGAAGTGATTAGGTTGTTCCAAGGCTAGGGAAAAGACCAAATTACCCAGGGCCTTCACCTTAGTTCTCTAATGTCCCCAATGGCAAAATCGCCTTTTGCCACCATTTTTCCGCTAAACCTCAAATATCATTAAAAATTCCCAATTAATCCATCTAATATCCCAAACACTAATATTTTCCACCATTTATAACTCATACTCTAATATCCCCGTAATTCACCAAATTACTAAAATACCCCTAGGCTCACCCCAAGCGACGTATTAGTCACCGACGTGACTTTCCTGCCAAATTGCTCACTAGGATCGCCTCATGCTACATATCTCAAGTATATCCGCATAATAATGTGGTTCCACTCACAAAGCATATATATTTAAAATTATACCCTTAATGGGTCAAAATTATGAAAATGCCCTTTTTCATTAAAACGAGCCCACAATCACGTTTAATACATGTAAGAATACATAAATAGTCCTATTATAATACGACTCATATATTTCACATAATCACAAATATATTCAGTTAAATTCACATAAAAATCCATTTATACCCTCCGGGCATGCTAATCAAGGCACTAAGCCTTATTAGCAAATTTGGGACGTTGCATTTTGTCTATGATTAGGAGTAAGCCATTACATTACCGATAAATTTAAACATGAATTTTCTCAATAAGCCTCGAACTCTTTATTTGTCAGTTCACGTAGGTCGCTGGAGCATTGGTCAGTTCAAAAGCCTTCACTGAAAATCCACAATGTCCATACATCTTCTCTCTTGATCCTCAACTGGTAATAAACAGATCGAATATAAATCCTTATAAACATTATCTTACCTTGAAATAGATTACACAAGTTGTCAATTCTTAGCAGTGGATACTTATTCTCGATAATCACCTTCGTTCGTTCTCCATATTTGGTACACATCCTCAATGACTTGTTCTTCTTCTTAACAAATAATGTTGGTGCAACCCGTGGTAAACAGCTCGTTCCAATCAATCCCAAGTCGAGTAGCTCCTTCAACTAAGCCTTTAATCCTTTCAACTCCAATGGTGCCATTCTATATGGTGCCTTGAATACCAGGTCTATCTCTAATTTCAGTTTAGCAATAACCTCAATATCCTGATGAAATGGTAATTTTGGTAGACCATTTGATCCAACTGTTACAATCCTTGTGGTATCCAACATACTAGCTAGGAATCCCATGAATCCTCAGTGGATTGCCAAGCCCATTCACAGCACTTATGAACACAAACGGGTCCTTCAAACTCAAAAGTCACCATTTTCCTCTTACAATTGATTGTTGTTCCTATTTGGCCAACCAATCCTTCTCTAGTATCATGTCAAACTCTTTTACTACTACTTTTGTCAAGTCTGCAGGCTACTCCCTACTATTTACCTCTATCGGCAAAGATCTAATTACGCCTTCGAGAGGTTTTTGATTTCCAATAGGCGACAATGTTCCAACTCCCACAACATACATATTCTAGGATCAATGGCATTCATCTATAACCTTCCAAAATAGAAAATTTCATATTAGTGCCAAAATAAATTCGTACGGTACAAGAAAAATCAATGCTACAAATGTAACCTTTCACCACAGAAGGACTAGCCTCACCCTCTGCTTATGTAAAAGCATATAGAAGTCAGAACTGAATTGTCACCTTTCCTCGGTTCCTCCTCCTGCCATTGCGGGCACTCACTCATGAAATGACCCACCATGCCACACAAGAAACATGCCTTAACATGAAATCTTCCAAGTGGCATCTTTTGGACCAAGCACACTTTGGGTAAGTCTTCCACTTCTCACCCCCACCATGTCAGCTACTCTAAGCGCCCCTGAAACCTCTCTTTGGTCCAGGAGAGCTAAATGTTTCTATAGTCTTTCTTTTATGATCACTGGGGCCTCCATCCCCACCCAATTCGGTAAATAGAGGTACAATTCTCCAAGCGTCACGCCCTACGATGCCCTCTCTCCATATCTCATCCTCTGTGCCCTCAACAGTAAGGGCATTCTCTCCTTCCTAAGCATAGATTAAAATCTCATTTATTGGGGAGACTTTGACGCCTTGGGCTACACTGAAATTTAGCCCTCTAATAAATCGCTCCTTCCAAGCCATTTCATTCGACACAAAATCAAAAGAAAACTTGGCCAATCCATCAAATTTAATAGCATACTCTATCACTGTCATGTTTCCTTGAACTAGATTCATAACTTCATTCGTCTTTGCAGCTCAAATTGTGTCATTTTATTACCTGTCATTGAATAACTATCTAAATTCCTCCCAACCCATTGAAATTATGTTCTGAGTCAGGGTTACCACTCCCCACTAGGTCCAGGCATCATCCCGTAACATACACGTGGCATAGACCACAAACCACTCTATCATTGCCTGCCACCTGCATAAAACTGAGGATGGAGCTAATCATGCCTATCCACTGCTCAGTTCTAAGCGGCTATAGGCCTCTCTCAAAGACTAGAGGGTAGTGTTTCTAGAACCTCTCGCAGAATGGTTGAAATCTATTCTTAGCCCCAGGCTGACCCAAAACCAGTGTCGCTAATGGTGGAACAGACGGAGCAACGTTCCCTGGCAAAACCCATTGTCTCAACCACCTCATCTCTTCCTCTTGCCTCTACAATTTCGCTTGCATATTTGTAAACATCTGCTGCCAATTCCAAGAGTTAGGTGGAGGGTTCTGGCCCAGATTATCACTCTTGGCCTCGATATCAACACTACCTAGTCCAATTGACTACCTTGGATGCATAACTTTTGAGTACGTCACCAATCAATGACTTGGCCTATCAGGCATGATAATCGTATCTAGAAACTGTCCCACGGTCAAAACAAAACACACAACATCCACATGCACCAATATTACTAATACACGCGTCTATAACATTCATGTATAATTCAATAAACTCTGCTCTAACAATATGTATCATGCTCTCTATTCTAGTCTGTAAATAAGGAATATAGTTCGATTAAAAAACTAAACAGGTAATCAACTCATCATCAATCAAACCGTGAGTCGAGCATGTCTCTAGTTGTAACGTCCAATTTTTAGGAACCATCAGCCTTGGTAGCTCTTATACCAAGTTGTAACGTCCTACTAATCCAGGACCTTTACATCGTGTGTTTAAATATGTGCTTAACTTGATAAGCGAGTCGCTTAAACTCAAAAATGTCATTTAAAATTAAATGATGGTTTAGGTACTAAAAGTTTTGGTAAATAAAATTAAACATTTCATTAAAAGGTTTAAATAAACACATGGGATCCCAAAATTTTATCAACAAAAGATAGTTATACTAAACATTACAGAAATAGGCGACCTAAGTGGCAAAATCGAACCAATGTTCTAAGTTTCTCAAACATCACTTGACCGTAATGGCCAAGCAGACAGAATATGTACGCACCGCTCCAAAACTCTCCAACTCATGGCTTGTTACCCTTACCCTACCCTTACCTACACCATAGAGCACCCATGAGCTAGGCCCAACAAGAAAACCCCCACAAGGCATAATAATATTCCAATTATTCATAAACATGAAACATAAGCTTCACAGGCGATAAATGCATTCATTGCAATCATATACATCATAAACACGTTTCAAAATTACAAGTATATTTATTTCAATCATATGAGTCATTTACACGACCCAAGAAAAATGTCATTGCCGAGCGAGTAGGGACTGCACCCTCGAAATAAACTCGCTTTCACAACCTATGTTACACATGCTTGCCGGCAGCCTGCATTACATGCGCTTGCCGACTAGCCCTACGTTCAGACACGATGGCTTAATATAGATCGTATCAATCATCCATAGAAAAATCAATGCTAATATGCATAGGACCCAATCAAGTCTATGTGCATATGAGAGTTTTCTTACCTTCAGTCATGTGCTGATGACAAAGCAACCTCGAGTGTAATCCTCTTTCTCGAGCCTCTCAGAACTCCTAGTCACAACATAAATGGTACGCTTAATAGGGACTAAGTGTCAATCACAGTTTTCACAACTAAACCCTCGATCTGAAGACCTCCCATTCAATTCAACCGGGTAATGGAATTGTCCTAGAGCCCCTAAGTAAGTTCCCAAATCCTTAAATGATTGCACCCTAAAAACTGCAAGAGTGTCGTGGTGCAACCCCCCGCGACACTGCGACTCTAAATGAACCGAGAAGCTCCTTTCTAAATTTTGTGCATTTTGAGTCGAGGTGCCCCCTCTAAAGGGTTGCAGTGCTCCAACAAATAAAGAGCTTTCCCTATTATTTTTTATCATTTAGAGCCGCAGTGCCAAAACAGTCCGAGGTAAACCCACGGCAGATTTATCAGCAGAATTTATCCAACAAGCTAACCACAAAACAGCACTACAACTCAAACATCATCAAAGCATCATTTAAACACCAAAACACAATAAACACCTCAAAGAATCAAATTGAACCTTTGAGTCCTAAACTCCAGTTTATTATTCTCAATTTCAAAAATCAACTTACATTCATTCCTAAGGAGCAAATTACAACAATAAAATCAATTTATTAACTAGTTTCTATCAATAAAACACACCACCCAGCAGCCTAAACCCTTTTAAATCTAATTTATAACTATCAAACCATCTTTCACCAAGAACACTAAAAGAACTCAAGAGAATTAAAAACTAAGTACGGATACCTCTGAATTTCAATATTCGTTAGTTGCAGCTGTGTCTTGGGTAGCTCTTACTACCTCCAACAACTTCAATTCTTCTCAGCAACTCTCTTAACTCAAACTTGGAGAACTTCTATAATAGGTATCCTTGGGAGTGTTCTTGAAGATGACCAAAGAGGAGAGTGAGGCTATCAACGTGAGTTGGCAAAAATGCTCAGCACTTGGCCCATTTACTCAATCTAATGGTCAAAAAGACCTTTTTACCCTTACCTAAAATAACCCTTTGAATTAACCCCCAAGGTAATTTTTATCATTTGCCTAATTTCCCATTAAACCTCAATTTACACCCGTAATCTCCAAATTAATCAACTAAACCATCAACCACGTGCCCTCACGGCATGCTAATCCACAAATTTCATCCATGTGCTCTCCCGGCACGCTAATCCAAGCCCTTAATCTTATAGGTGTTTTGGGACGTTATAATAACCTATCAATTCCAAAAGCTAACCCTTAAGAAAACCATTATTCAATTCCTTTTGTAAAGGTATAGATTCCATATATGTATATTATGTCCCCTACCATTCACATCATTGAGTCGCCATAACAAAAGTTTCTCAGCTTGATAATTTTGACAAACCATAACGAGTGAATCAAATCACTCAAATGATATAAACAACAATTCATAATAACATCAGAATTAAGATCAATTGTTATATCATCATCTTATTGATATGTTTAATTAATACTTATAAAACAAAATGGTATTTAGTTAAGTATTAATAATATATCGGGTCCAGTTCTTGTCTAACCATATTATACAAAGTACGTATCTCCACTAAGATGACTTACTACATCACTAATCCAAATTTAGATTATATGTATTCATAATAATAGTGAATCGTACTTATAGTGTTTAATCTAGAGTTTGCATATACCTTTTTGTTCCTGTGAACTATTTAAAATCGTTCCTTGTAATCTAAATCCTCTCATACCAATACAAGATTATAGTCACAATAACGAATTTGGGAATTTTCTGGTATTCATATAATATTATTCAAATAATAATAATAAACAATCAATATATGCAAAAATTCATCTTAATTATTTATTTCATAAAACATTGTCCAACATATATGCTTTGAAGGGTTAAATTCCTAAAAATCTCCCACTTGCCCTAAAGAAAATGAAGCATCTATCTCAAACACATGTTTCTAACACGATCCTTAAAAGACTTAGTAGTCAATGTCTTAGTGAAAGGATCTGCAAGATTTTGTTTTGAGGTTATCTTCATAATTGCTACATCTCCTCTGTGAACTATATCCCTGATCAAGTGGTACTTCCTCTCTATATGCTTTCCACTTCTTTTGAGTTAGTTATCGCCCTAGTGTTGTCACATTATAGGACCAGTGGCTTATCGAGGTCTAGAACTATCTCCATATCAATATAGAACTTTTCGAGTCACATAGCCTCTTTAGCTTCTTCAAAAGTCGCTATGTATTCGACTTCCATGGTAGAATCTGCAATACTGTTTTGTTTGATACTACACCAGACTACAGGTCCTCCACCAAGTGTGAACACTAGTCCAGAAGTCGATTTTCGATTATCTCAGTCTGATTTAAAATATGAATCAGTGTAACCAGCGGGGTTCAAGTCACCACCTTAATATACAAGCATTTATTGTCTAGTTTTCCTAAGATACTTAAAAATATTCTTTATTACAACCGAATCACTCAATCCTGGATTGGATAGATAATGATTGAATAAGCCTACTGCATAATAAATGTCAGGTCTTGTTCAAAGCATGGCATACAAAAGACTACCTACTACAGAGGCATAGGGATACTATCTCGTGTCCTCTTCTTCTTGGAATTTTGCTTACCGAAGCGTTCTAGTACCTTATCTACATAAGTTGCTTAAGAAAACACCAAAACTTTGTTTTGTCTGTCCTGAAGAATCCTTATGCCTAGAACATAGTTTGCATTTCCCAAAATTTTATTTGGAATTATTCAGCTAACCATTTATTTACTTTTTTTAATGTTTCTACGTCATTTCCAATCAGTAGAATTTCTTCAACGTCAAGAACTAAGAAGACCATTATGTCATCTTTGATTTTTTTTTTTTTTATAGACACAAGGTTCGTAAACATTTTGTTAAAAACCATAAAATTTAATTGTGTCATCAAATCTTAGATTCTAAGTTCTTGAAGCTTGTTTGAGTCCATAAATGGAACTAAGAATACTTCCAACCTTTTGCTCTTGACCTTTTACTTCGAACCCTTCTGGTTGAGACATATATATGGTTTCATCAAGATAGCCATTTAGAAAATTTGTCTTAACGTCCATTTTCCATATCTCATAATCCATTCGCGCAGCTATGAATAAGAGTATGCGAATTGAATTTAGCATGGCTACAGGAGAAAATCCTTCTTCATAATCAACCACTTCACTCTGGGTATAGCCTTTGGCTACAAGCCTAGCATTGAAAGTCTCCACTTTCCCATCTGCTCCTCTTTTCTTCTTGAATATCTATTTGCAACAAATAGGTCAAACATTTTCTGGTAGATCTTCAGTAATCTAGAAGGAATTGGAATACATCGATTCTATTTCCATGTTCATGGCATCTTGCTATTTTTCCTTATCAGAATCTCTCATTGTTACTTTATATGTCAATGTATCACTTTTTTTGTGTCAGACACAAGAATTTGAACTTCATGTTCATAGCGAATTGGTTGTGAACAATTCGTGAGAAAAGTTGTGGCTTCTTCTTATCGTTGCTCATTGTGAATAGTTGGTGATTTATTTACTTGATCTGAAATTATTTTCTCCAGTACAACTTTACTGCGAGGCTTGTGTTTATTAATATATTCATGTTGAAGAAAAGTTGTCTTTGTCAATATAAATTGTAACGCCTTACTTCCTTAGACTCGTTACCATGTGATTTATAAATGTACCATTAGTTCGCTAATCGAGGCTTGAAGTTAAAAAGTGTGATTGAATAGAAATAAAGACTTATTTAATAAACATTTCGTATAAAAAGTTTGTCTTTCATTGAAATTCCTAAAATGTTACATCGGGATCCCAAACACTATTTTGAAATACTTTTATAACCCAAAGGTATAGTATAGTCGACCTAAGCGACAAAACCAAATGTTTACCACGTGTTCCTTAAAATAACAGGTAGGCCAAACATGTACACACCCCTCCATGTCCTCCAACTCATGGTTGTTCGACCCCAATTTCCTTGCTATTACTTACACCATAGAGCACCCGTGAGCCGAGGCCCATCAAGAGAACTTCAAGCACAGCATGCAATAGTAAAATATCCCAACAAAACATACTCAATCAGAGCAACAAATAGATACCAGATCATACTAGCATTCACAACGACACAACATTAGAATAGCTCAAAAGCACAATGGCATAACGTAGTAGTACAATAGTACATTAACACATCAGTACCATAACATGGCAATACAATAACCCAATATAGTAAGATAGTACGACAACATAATAATACAACAATATATTAACACAGCAGCTCAATACTACAATAGCATATAACAAAGTAGCCAACAGGCTAAAAACATAGCAGCCATGCCGTCCCAGGCACTTTACCAGGCCCTGGGTTCACAGTCTCCACCGAGAGGATGACTCCAGCATCCTAGGAAGGTCTTGCCTTAGCGGCCTGCACTCCACATGCTCAACGCCGTTCCCGACCCCTTGCCGTACTCGGCTTTGTACTCCGCGTGCTCAAGACCATTCCTGGCCCCTTGCTGCTCTTGGCTTTGCACCCTGCATGCTGAACACCGTTCCTGGCCCCTTGCTGCTCCCAGCTATTGCCGCTTTCGGCTCTTGCCGATCAATCACAACAACACGTTTGACATAACCGTCATAAGCAACACATACATCATAGCACACCGCATAGTTCTATGAGTACAAACAGTTCTCTTACCCGTCTCCCAAGCTATCTGAGCAACCCAATCCCGAGCACAGTCCCCTAACTCGAGCCTCGTTGAAAATCCTAGTCACAACATATTTAAATAACCACCCATCAATACTAATCCAATAAATAGCATCAAGACATAAATCTAGCCTCTGGGATCTTGGATTCTACCAAATTGGTTAGTAAAAACCTTCCCAAGTGTTTACGTTTGAGTTCCCGAGCTAAAACAACCTCAAATTGCCAAAATTCAGCATTTGGGCCGCGGCCCAGCCCCCCTTAAGGGCTGCGGCGCGCCCCGAGTCAAAGGAAAAATGCCTCTCTGTTGAGAGACATGGGTCGTAGTGCCCAAACCTTGCGCCGTAGCGCCTGGGCAATTTTTTCTGAAGTCCCCTTGCCTATAAACTCATGCGGGTTGCGGCTCGAGCCCGAAACCAAGATATTCCCCTACATTTTCTCGAGCCAATTCCTCATAAATCAACCCAAAACAATACCTAAACCCAGAATTAACCCTAGAATTCATATCCAAATAATATCAGCAGTATAAACACCATGGAATGCTAGCCAAATCCCCCAATTTATATCAAATTCACCCTAAGTCCAAGACTTAGTTAAACCTCAAACTATAGCATGAATTCACCACTCAAAACACAATTAATCCTTACCTTAATGAAGAATTCAATTCCTCAGCTGTTGTTAACTACTTCTAGACTTCACTTCCTTCAATCCTCAAGCCTCCCTCCATGATTTTCAGCAAGAAAATCTTCCTTAGCCTTGAGAGAGTGAGAGTAACGAGAGAGAGAATAAGGGAAGGTTGAGAGGGTATTTCTGATATGTTCTAGAGTCTTGGCCAAAACCAAGTCTATCTCTAGCAGCCTAAGACCCAAAATACCTAAAATACCCTTGAATCCATTCTAAAGCACTTAATGCCACCAACAACAATTTTGTCAATCGCCAAATCCCAGTAACTCCTCGAGTGTTCCCATAAATCCTCATTTAATCACGACATGTCCAAATCATTACTAAACTACTACCTGTTACTCGATAATTCTCGAACACATATAACATACCCAAAATACCCCTAGGCTCCTCCCAAGCCAGGTATTTGACCCTGTTGTGACTTTCTAGCTAAATTTCTCCCTAGGACCGTCTCGGATCGTGCATCACAAATATATTACCACTCACACATGGTATCAATCACAATATACACAAATATTGCATTTATGCCCTCAACGGGATAAAATTACAAATATGCCCCTAATAACCAAACGGGGCCCACATGCATATTTAATTCACCTAAACATGCATTTCTAATCACATAATCACAAAATTCATATATTATCATTATTAAATAAATTATTGCCCTCTCGGCACGCTAATCAAGGCACTAAGCCTTATTGGCAAATTTGGGACGCTACATAAATGTTTTGTTTTCTTTTGGACTATAGAATGTACCACCTATAGTCTCTCTGGAATACCTTACAATCATGCACAATTCAGTCTGTGAGTCCAACTTCCTCGACTTTCCTTTGAACACATGTGTTGGACAGCCCCAAATACGAAAAATTGTGTAAACTAGGTTTAATACAATTCCATAGTTCTATTGGTGTCTCCTAGATTGACTTAGATGAAACAACATTCAATATGTACATTGCACATTGAATTGCATAGTCTCATAACGATAGTGGTAATGATAATAACTCATCACTGATACCATTTTGATGTGGTGTTCCAGGTGTTGTGAGTTGGGATTGAATTCAATGCTCATGAAAATGGTCCTCGAATTCATAGTCTAAGTACTCTCTATCTTGATCAGATGGAAGAACTTTTAATGATTTACCTAGTTGCTTTTCAGCTTCTGCTTGTAATTTTTTTTAACTTCCCAAAAGTTTTAGATTTCCTTTGCAATAAGTATAGGTAACCATATATTGAATAATCATCCATAAAAGTGACGAAATATTTATATCCTCCTCTTGGTTGTACATTAAGTCGACCACACACGTTAGTGTATACAAGTTGGAGTGTATCTTTGGCTCTTGAACCTTTAGTAGAGAAAGGTCTTTTGGTCATTTTGCCTTCTATATATGATTCAGAAACTGGAAGAGAACCAACACTTAATTCTCTTAAATGACCTTCCTTTATTAACCTGTCTATCATATATAAATAAATATGTCATAATCTCAAGTCCCAAGGATAGGTATCACTATCGAAATCAGTCTTTTGATGTTTAATAGATATTGGATTAGTAACTTTAAATATGTCAGAGTTGTAGATTGATCATTCTTTAGCATTCAGTTTATACAACCCATCAATGGATTTTTCATAACAAATTTCAATACAAGATCTTGAAATAACAATTGAATTATTACTAAAATATCAAAACTTTGTTCATGAAACATAAAAAGAGAAAGTTCACAATTTATAATCACATTACTAATCATAAACTAAATTTCTAAATTTTATTTTTCTTGCTTGAAATAGAAATCTAAAATCTCTTAAACAAAAATTTTAAAATTGTTCATAACAAAAATAAAAGTCTAAATGCAACCAAAATTAAGCTCCCTCTCTATCCAGCTGTTTACGCACAGTTAACCTCTTTCTGGGAAAAAATATTGTTAGTGGCATCTGTGAGTACAATAATCACCAGAATAATATGTGGAAAATGTTTTAGACGATAATGCATAGTGTTGAAATGTTTTAGATGATAATGGAAAATTGTGCAATGACAGCATAGCATCTACTATAGCAACCAGATCATCCACCAAAGCAATCCAACGATGATGTTAAGAACTAGACAAATTTAGGGGATGATTAGATTACTTCCAAGTGTCTCCCATGTGATTTCCCTCTACTAGGTAAAGAGTCTCAGATTGAGAGGTTTTATTTTATGATCCACTCTCTTTAAGCCTTTGACTTTTTCTAGGTAATTTTGGTTGCTCTAGAACCTTTGAAGGTAACTCCTCTTGAGTTTCTTCTGATGAGATTGGTTCTTACGGCTTGTTGTCACTATACAACAAATTCTCAAAGAACACAACTTCTCTTGATTCATTTATCACATTAGACTCCATGTCTAGTATCCTATAGCCCTTGATATTTGAGGCATAGCCTAAAAATAGACATTTAATGGCTAATGGACCCAACTTGGTCCCTTTAGGTTTTGTGCTCTTGCAATAGGCAAGGCACCCCGATACTTTGAGATACCCTAGGTTGGGCCTCTTTCCTTTCCATATCTCATATGGTGAAATTTGATTCTTCTTTAGAGGAATCTGGTATAAAATATGACAAGCAGATAGCAAGGCTTCTCCCCATAACACAGAATTCAAATTTGCATGTAATTGCATAGCATTTATTATAGCAACATATGTGTTATTCTTTCTTTCAACTATACATTTTTTTTGGGTGTATAAGGGGTTGTACATTCATGTATTATACCATGCATCTCACAAATTGCATTGAATTCATTGGAAAATTATTCACCGGCCCTATCACTACTAATCACTTTAATTTTCTTTTCCAATTGATTTTCAACTTTGGCTCTAAACCTTTTAAACATGCTAGAGGCCTCATTCTTTTTCTTAAGCAAGTACACATATGTGAATCTAGAACAATCACCAATAAAGTTAAACAACTTCCTATGTCCACCGCTAGTAATTATTACATTCAATTCACATAAATCATTATGTATCAAATCTAACAAGTTAGTTTCTCTTTCAACACCTAGATAAGGTTTCTTTACCATCTTAGATTTAATAAATAACTATCATTTATCATAAATAATGTCATTGTATACAATTGGACCACATTTGATAACTCTTTGATTTTACAATATGTTGAGATTTGTTAAATATAATGATTACTTTGTTAACACGATGAGATTGTGTGGTAGGCATCTATAAGTGACTTTTATGGGTCTAAATTTATACGATGAGGTATCCAAACATTCTCAAAAAGTTTGGGGACATTTTGGGGTCATGCTCTAGGCATCATTACAGAGATATCTATATATAAGGGTTATTAGAGTAGAAACGCCTTGATCACACTTTTCAACTCTTTTTCTATCCTCGCTCTCTTTCTCTCTCTAGCTCTCAAAGAACTTAAGTTTTCTCCAAGAAACTCATCAAGAATAGCTTGACTTTCATAAGTTTCGAGGCTTGTTAAATCTTAAATCTCATTCTACTTTGGTAAGGCTTCAAGCAATAAGGGAAGGCTTGGAATAGAGATTCTGTACAACAATATACCTATTGTGTATAACCGTTAGATGTTCCCCAAGTTTGAAGGTTCAAGTTGCTCAAAACAAAATGATGTATCTCTCTAAACCCTAACTTTGTATTTGTGTCATTCTTTTGTGTTTATGTTGTTTGTATTAATGATTAAATATTTCTAAGTTCATCTTATAATCATTTAATCACTTAATCTTTTATTATCAAGATTTGCTTTCTTACTTTGAATAAGCATTTTTATTAGCATCTAGGGTTTGTAATATTGAACTATGTCTAATATGCATTATTGATTAAGAAAGTGTAGAGCCATCAATTCCCAACACTATGACCTATATGAGAAAGTCTATTATGCCACAAAGTAATAGAATCCAAGTCATGCATATAAGAGGAAGATGTGCATGCATTATTATCAAAACTTGAGTCTTTGGTACACAATTTGATCATTCCATCACAAACATACCCTTTTCTCAGAAAGTCATTCCCCTTGGATAAGATTAGCTTGGTAGAGTCAAACACCGCTTTCATGCTCGGTTTGCTCAATAAGTGCACACTGACAAGATTCCTACTCATATCTGGAACATATAACACGTTGGTCAAAATAACCTTCTTTTTTAATATAAGATAGAGATCAACATTACATTTTCCCAACACCTTGGATCTATGCTCATTTTCCATTTGGATATCATGGCCATCCTTTGGTTCTTCAAAAGTTTTGAAGACCTCTCTATCATAAGTTACACATTGTTAGCGTTGACGGTGAGAAATATTAAACAATATAAGGTCGGAAAACTAAGTAGATAGAACTTATAAAAAGCTTAAGAAAGAACAGTGCAAAACAACAATGGAGAAAAGATATTGTGTATTGCCCAATTGCTTCTATGCACAATGAAATTTTCCAACCCCTTTGGGGCAAGAACATACGTGGGTGCATCGCCAGGGTAGTAGTGCAAGGCATAGTGGTGCAGAGGGTCATGGTGTCGGTCCTGGTACATGGTCAGGGGTGCTTCGGTAACGCCTCCACTCTCGTATGGGTTCGTACCACGTATACTTATCAGATACAAACATCAGAGTCATGCCTTAGTCTTCCTAATGTTCACACATCCCGTATCCATACGCGTGCCTTGTACTTGATGGTCCCTTTTACCTTTCCAAGATTTCCCAAACTTCTTTATATTTTGCTAAGGGTTGAGTAACTTATGGATTCCTCAATGGGGATAGTATGGGTCCTCTTGATGCATAGAAGAGTGTCGATCCTTGAATAACAAGACCCTTATTCATAATGGCATACTTCTGGGTTCGGCGTAAGTTCCATAACCCTTTGGCAGCATTTAGGCATGTGCACCTGCGACCCCTCGGTGTACCCCCAGGCCTTGCATAGAGAGCCCCTTGATGGGTATTTTGTGTGAGGCTCACAAGCTTCCTTGGCACACACTCACGCCTTTTCTCTGGCGTAACCCCAGGCCTCGCATAGCAAGACCCTTGACGGGTGTTCGACGCGAGGCTCGCAAGCTTCCTCGGCGTGCACTCGGGCGACCCTTCGGCATACCACGATCTCGCAAGGTCCATGTATACGTGAGGTGGTACCACGAGGTACCCATGGGTGAAGCGCCTATATGTGCGAGGAAGTCCCGCGAGTCACCCTTGGGCGATGCGCCTATATGCACAAGGCAGTTCCACGAGGCACCCTTGGCCGAGGTTCTTTTATCTGCGAGGTGCCATTGGGCAAGGCACTTGTATCCGAGAGGCAATCTCGTGAGGCACATTTGAGTGAGGCGGTCCCGCGAGGCACCCTTGAGCGAGGAGCCTGTATGCGCGAGGCAGTCCCGCGAGGTGGTCCCGCGAGGCACCCTTGGGTGAGGTGCCTATATGCGCAAGGGTGAATGCTTTGGGGCCGAGATACACAAGAAGATTGCCTTGCATGGAGGCGAAGACTTGCATGAAACATGCTCTCGTGTGACCATCCAAGAGCTTTGGATATGTTTTTGGATCTTTAATTAGTGTAGAATTTTGGCTTCCACACTTGCCCCCCTAGTTTATGTTAGGATTAATACCCTAATAGCATGTAAAGACATTTTATTGATTTAAAGTACAATTTTATTATATTTGAATGTTATAATTAATGTTTGAATTAATTATATAATAATATCAAGAATTTTATTATTCATTCATGAGAATATGATCTTGTATTAGTATGAGAGAATTAAGATCATAGATAATGAATAAAATAGTTAGTAACATATTAAAGTAAGGAATCTTTAATGAATGGTTACTAGTGCAGTTTACTAAGCATACAGGATGCGAGTGATCTAGATTCATATTACTTATGTGGATAGACATCTTTGTAAATTTATTTGTATATAATAGAGATTATATATGACAGGACCGATGAGAATTAATTATCTTTATAAACTTGTCGTTTGACATAAAGATTTAATTCTTATCATAATAGATGATCATTTGTAGATCAGTCTAAATCCTGAGTATTCATGAACTCTTGTTTGTGTTTATTGGATCTTTTTATTCACTCGTTAAGGTTGCTTAGTATAATGAGGATAATGAGTTTTGTTTTGGAGATTCAATATCATGATTGGCTGGGAACATGATTTACAATAATGGAATCCATACATTCCTAACAGATCGAATATTGGTGCCCTTATAGGTTAATTCTGGACCTGAATAGCTATTGAGCTCAAATCTATAATATAATTATAGATTAATTATTCGCTATTAAAATAATGGTACTTAAGGATCAATAGGTATTTAGAAGGGTAAAAGGGTAATCTTGACCAACTCTAATTAATGAACCAATAAGTGGAGGACACAACTACATTTATTGATTATATCAATGGACTACTAGAGAAAACTCTATAAATATAATTCTATAAATACATGGATTGCAATTCCATATTTATATTGGAATAATCATAAATTTAATAAATAAGATTATTGGATTAAAGAGTTTAATTAATAATCAAGTTTATTGGAGCTTCGTATTATAGGTCCATGGTCCCTAGATCACCTATGTCTTACATTGTCAATGGTAAGAATATCAAAAGAAATATTTGTAGAGAGAAGGACTTAATTGCAAAGAAATTAATTTTCCAAGGCAGGAAATAATTATGTGATAATTATGGGCTATTGATTAATTAATTATTTAACTATATAGCTTTTATTTTGAAAAAACTATCAGTTAAATTAAATATTAATCATTTTGGATTAATAGAAAGATAGATTAGTAAGATATTTATTTATTTAAAACTTATATTTTAAGATAAAGTTAACTTTGAATTAATTGATATTTATTTTTGGACAAATATGTTGTCTTAAATATTAATTAAATAAGAAAATGGGAAAATTAGGGATAACCCTAATGGTGTGGTCAATACACTCACTATTTCTTTTCCTTGGGATTTGAATTTTAAATTTCAAATACTTTGTTTATTTAATTATTCTTTTTTAAATATGAATTAAATTAAATAATTAAACAGGTTATAACTGATCAGTTTTATCTTAATAAAATAAAGATTAATTAAATTTGCTAATTATCTTTATAAACCTGAAAAAAGAAGCGATATTTTTAAAGAAGTGGTTTCCATAGACTATCAGACTCTCTCTCTCTGAAAAGAAAGCGATAGTTTTTCAAAACTATTCAATACATCTTCTCTCAATCAAACATTTCTAGATCTCATGTATTGAGTACATCTGTAATGCCCTACTACCTTATAGCCATTACCAAGTGAGTTTAAAAACGTGCAATCACTCGCTAATCGAGGTTCTTAAAGCAAAAGTGTAATGAAACCATAATTTGAGTAAAAACTTTAGAAATAACTCTACTCCATTGAAAATCATAAAAGTTTAATACTTGGGATCCCAAAATACTGTTTAGAAATATTTACAACATATAAGTACAACCAAGTCGACTAAACGACAAAATCTAGGTTTTATTACAATCATCTCCCAAAATCCACTGGCTGTGGCAACCAGGCAGGCCAAACATGTACACGTCGCTTCATGCCTGCTATACTCATGGTTGGTTGGCTTTCTCCTTGCCCTTACTTGCACCACAGAGCACCCGTGAGCCGAAGCCCAGCGAGAAAAACCACAAACAGATAACATATGCAAAACCAACACATAGCATATAAACAGGCCATTAATAGGCTAAACACATACGGCCAAGCATCCCAGGCGCTTCACTGGGCCCTGGGTTTGCGGTCCACACCGTGAGGATATCCCAGGTATCCTTTAGGGTCTCGCCCTGGCAACTCACACTCCACATGCTCAATGTTGGTCTCGCCCCCTTGCTGTACTGGGCCTTGCACTCAATGTTCCCAAAGTTGTTCCTGGCCCCTGCCGACCTCAGCCTGCGCTGTTCCCAACTCTTGCCAAACATTTACACAATAGCATTCATAGCATAATAAGCAAATACTGAACACTAACAAACTCAATCAAAGGGCTATGCCCTGCAATTCAGACATATTAGGCTCAGCCCTGCATACAAGCTCTATGAGAACAGGGGTTTTCTTACCTGCGTCCCGAGCTCTCCGAGCTCCGATATCCCGAGCATAGTCCTCTAACTTGAGCCTCGCCAAAACCCTAGTCACAACACACAACAATATTCATCCATCAAGTTTTAACCCATTAAATAACTTTGAACCTTAATTATAATGTCCAGGATATTGGATTCCATCAATCTGGGTGATAAAATCCATCCCGAGCCTTAATCTTTGAGTTCCCAAGCCTAAACACACTGAAAAACACAAACTGGCACTAAGAGCCGCAGCCCTACCCACAAGCGTCGCAGCTAGCCTCAAAATAGAGGCTAGCACCTCCCTGCAACACACACATGGGCCGCGACGCGCATCACCAAGCGCCGCGGTGCGCCTCAAGCTTTTCGGCCTCCCATGGCCGCACGCGCACACGGGCCGCGGCATGCCCCTCCTAGGGCCGCGGCCCTCACCTCCAAACCCAGAATTCCTCATTTTTTCCTGCATTTTTTCAGACCAACTCATCCAATAATCAAGCTAACAATTCTAGATAATCAACACAAATATTCTAGCCCAGTTTCAACATCAAAACCCATCAAAACCTGCTCCAAAAACTCAACTAAAACACCTAAGAACATATCAAATTCTACTCACATGCATATCCTAAAAACATAGCTGAAATTCAAGCATAATTCCCATAGTTAGAGCTTACCCTTGCTGAGTTATTTTTCTGAACTGATCTCCCCAAATGCCCAGCTTTAGCTCCTTAACTCTAACAACCCAAAATCCTCAATTCTTAAATAGTTCCACCAAAGCTTCTTGACTGGTTTTTCACTAACTTGCCACCTTGAGTTATCTTAGAGAAGAAAAGGTGAGAGAGGGTTTAGAGTTAACTTCAGCTGAGAATGAGAGAAGAATGTCGGTTTGTACAAGTCTCTAAATGATTCTTTCTTTTTTTTTTTGTTTAACTTAATCTATGTGGTTACCTCAAGGCTCAGGGTACCAAAACGTCCCCAAGGGAAAAATGGTAAATTTCCCCAACTTTCCCTCCTAGACATTCTAACCTCAAATATATCTCCAACTATTTATTTCCATAACCCAATAACCCCATAATACATCTAATACTCAAAGTACCCCTCGACTCACCCTGAGTCAGATTCTTAACCCAGTTGTGACTTTCTGGCTAACCGCTCCCCAGGACTGTCTCGGATCCCGCTATGCAGAAATACATATCACATGCATATCATATTTATCACATTTATACCCTCAACGAGCTAAAATCACAAACATACCCCTAATATCTAGGCGAGGCCCACATGCATATCTAATTCAACTAAACATGCATCTCTATCACATATTCACATATTAGCATATTAATTCATTTATTGCCCTCAAGGCACGCTAATCAAGGCCCTAAGCCCTATTAGCAAATTTGGGTCGTTACAACATCTAGAAAGTTCTAAATCAACCTTTTGAATTATATGTGCCCACACACGTCTTTGTGTGTTTGAGGATTGGTCTTGAAGATCTTTGTGTGAGCTTTAAAAATTTGGATTGGAAGATCGTTGATTTATACAAAAATATTTGTGGACACTTGATAGGCTTCAAGAAGTAATCTCTAATATATTTGTATGTGATTTAACATATCTATATATGTATGATCCTGACTAATATTAATAATATTTTCAAAACCCTATTTCCACTGCATGTCTCTCATTTACACTTTTAATACCAGCAATTTAGGAGAGGGCTTTTAGATGCTTTGGTAGACTTCACTATACGGTGACCTCAAGGCACATGCGGTGTTAGTGTGCTTCTTTGCTTTCGAAGTGTGAAGAAACACAATTTGTATGTAGTGATCCTCATGACTTCTTGAGAATGAATGTGAGACTATCATTCCAATTCGCAGATCCCAAGGAAAGTGTAAGGCTTCATTTCTCACCATGGATTGAATATTGAATCCAAGGCCCAGGATGGGTTTGGATTTTCTATAAATAGGCATTCTTTTAGAAAGCCTTTTTTAATACCACCATCTTCCTTAGTTTAGTGGAACTTGGGTCCTTAAAGTTCTAATAGGTGGGAGGCTCTATCCTTCACAACATCATTCCTCGTATGCGTTATATGTATATATATATCTATATATTTTTAAACAATATACATATATATAAATATACACATATCTGGTTAAGGTGCTAACAACTTTCTCTTTTCCATCTTATGTTTTTAGGCGTGGGGTATGTCGTACCAATGTAGCTATGGTGCATGCGGATGCTTTGATGCGAGATGCTCTGATAGCATTCCTTGTGAGTAGGTGTTTTGGTGTGAGGTACTTTGGTAGAGACGGTGGTGAGCATTTCCAACAACCACGAGCTTCCACTAATCGTTCCTCATCCGCTTGAGGTACTCCCTTATTCTTTCTCTTAACATTCTTATGCTTCATGGGATTAAGTTACCATTCGGGAGTGTTTTCATTCTATCCTTGGTACCCCCTCATGTGAAACTTTGTGCTAGCATCCATTAGCATGTTTACTTCATGCACACACTACCGCAACCCATAGTTGGCCCTCCTTTTATGCATAAGTGTCTAGGGGTTTTGAACTTGTTCTTTTGTATCTTGTAGCACATCATATACTGCAAACATGTATGCACGTGTGTTTTTCATGAGACGTCTCTCCATGGCATTCAACAGATCGTCTAGTGTTCCTCCTGGTGTTGAGCCCATAGAGTTATCTTTGTTAGATTCAGAGCCATCTATAGATAACCCATACCACGTGTACGAGCTCCTAAAGAAGGCCTATATGTGTCACTTAGAGCGGTTAGCTGACCATAGGCAAAATATTTGGATTGTTGAAAGTGAGATAGACTCTATCTTGAAGGGTGAAGAGGTTGACTTACAAATGGTACTGGCGTTTATGGAAGTGAACCTTCCGTATGAACCTCCACCTCCTGGATCTCCTCTTAATGAGGAAGCTCAAAATACTGATTTCGAAGTTACCTCTGGATCCCCTCACCCATTGTCTATAGTGCATCCATATTTAATACTTCCAGCTCTAACACCTAGGTGGAAAACTCTTGTGGGCAGAAAGCAACGGGGATGTAAATGGAAGGTTGGTCACCCTCTTTCTTTTTCTCTTGTAGATATGTCAAATAGAGGCTGTCGAAACATGGCGCCCGAGAAGCCAGACTCCGGTCCTCTGGTAGCGGCTTCCCTTGTCTCCCATATGTCGGAGAATAAGTTGATGAAACTAATGGAGAACGACCATATCAGTGGTAAGTTCCAATGCTACGTGCCCACTTCTAACTGTCATGTTCATGAGCCACCTCTTGGTTCTACATCATTCAGTGAGCATATACTGAAGGCGTGAGGCATGATACCTCTCCATCTGTTTTTTGATGAAATACTTAAGTACTTTGGGATTGCTCCCCTACAATTGGCACCGAAAAGCTAGCTAACTCTCAGTGGCCTGTACACAGCGTATATGAAATGTGTGGGTCGTGCTTCTATGACAAAGGAGGTGCATTTCATGTACAATCTCAAGCCAACTCCCAACATAAAGGGATTTTATTTTCTACAAAAAGCCAATACTCAAGTTTCGTTGATCTAGGGTGGCGTCTCCAAGTGTAGCTCGTGGGAACAATATTTCTTCTTCATCAAGGGTGGCCTTTCGATTCGTCAACATTTTTGCACAACTAATAGTAAGCATCGTACTTTTTCTTTTCTTTTTTTTTTTAATTCCTTTTCGCTATTACTATCGTTGTTGTTTGGCTAACAATTGAGTTGGTGGTTTAGGGGACCTTGCTCCTCCAAAAATATCTACTCAGCAGCTTCATTGCGTTGAGGCCTTTGCTAAGGTAGACGTTACAAAGAAGATGGTTGGTTACCTATTTACTATAGAAAATCTCAATACCTATGATCTTTTTGACATCTCCAATCCCGATTTGTTGTTGCATATTATCGATCAAATGAAAAAGGCCCTTTCGATGGACCCAGATTCCTCTGATGAAGATGATGACTGGGTTCAAGATGAGTCTTCTCCAGAGTCAAAGCAATCAGCTTGTGTAGCTCTCGCTTCTAGGGCGGGGGCCTTCTGCTTCTGTGGACCCATATATGGCCTCTCCTTCAAGAGCTCCCGCTTCCATCCCAAGGAGCTTTGTCCTGCCCTCTTATGATGAGTTTGATGTCACTCCTAGAAACCTCCTTGATCATGGCACTTCTAGAGGTCCTCCACCTTACACCTCAGTGCCTCTAGCCCGTTCGGCCAGTGGTTCATCCATCCCTACATATCCGGACATCCCAGGAGCAAAAGTGATGTCATGGGTAACTTATGCGTCAGTTCTTTTTGTGGAAAGGTATGCTCGATCTGCCAAGGGCATTCCAGAGGGTGAATGGAGAGCTCTTCAAAGATTTAACATGACCGAGCTTTAAGACACACTCTTGCATTCAGCTGCCTGGGTAAGATTCATGGGTGAGTCCTTAAATATATCATTTCTCACATTTTGACCTTTTATCCTTTTGTGCCTTCAGTGTTTTTTGTAGAGTTCTCTTGTGGCCCAACATCTAGTATCTTTAGCAAAAGATTATCCTCAGTCGGGGCGGAGAAAGACCGACTTACCGCTAGGATTAAGGAGCATGTGAACTAGTTGTTGAGGTCACACTTAAGAAGGAGGCAACCTTAGCAAAGGCGTCCTGTTCATCCAAGGGTAAGAAGAAGGCGGAGACGAAGGCCCTGATACTGCAAGAGAAGATTATTTCTCTCGAGTCGAATTAATAGTGGCGGAATACAAGTCGGTGGAGGGCACTCTGTACAAGGTGTAGAAGCAGAATCCCAGCTTCGACTTTTCCTCTTTTAGCATTCATGTTGTTGCTAAATCTGCTGAATGGAATGGTCGTGCAAGGAGACCATGAAGTTTTCTCTTGTCCTGTCTTTTTCTCACTTGCACATGAAGCTTCTATTTGCTTATTTCGACTTGGTTGTAATGATACTTATTTATTGTACCTGTGAGGTTTCTCTAGGTCATTTGCTTCTCGTGGAAAACTTTGACAAGTCCTCCTATGTTTTATGCTTATTTTGTGATATAACACTACTATGTTCTTTTATCTAATTAGGCTTCTTTTAACCATTCCTTTATTTTGTAAGAGCTCTCTTTGGAACCCTTTACTGCATGTGGTTTGTTTTTGTTGGTACATCTTGACTGCTTGTGTAAGGACATGATAACCCTTTGGGTTTTTGTCGTCCTTTTATAATTTTTTGTGCGTGCTTGTTATTTTGTGCGAGAAGCATCCTTCTCGTCATTATGCATAGTACTATTTTTGCAAGCGTCTTCTTTATGAACCTTTTTGGCTAGTTGACTTTTGATATTCTAGACTTATATTAAGGACCCTTTGTGGGGTTCATTTTCTTATTTTTGTTGTTTTTTTTAGGGGTCCTTTGGGACCTACTGACCCTTTCAAGGTTTGTAAGGGTAGCTAATCCTTACAACCTTGAGGGGTTCTTCTATCAAGGTCCATAGACGGGGGCCTTATTCCTTCGTATGTTCGCTCTTATGCCAGTCTCATGTCCCCCAATTGGTTGGCAGGATTTATCTGTTTAAGCACTTTTGACTAGTCTCTTCCCCCCCCCCCCCCTTTTTGCATATGTATTTGGAAATTTGAATTGGCGATGAGGCATGTCAGTTGTTTAAGTGTTTCGAATGACATACCATGTGGGGAAGCAGATGATGGTCCAATGACACCATATTTGTTGAAAAATTAAATTTCATTACATTTGGGTGCGAGCTCGGATAGCTCATTTGATTCATTACATTGAAAAAACAAACGAAGGCTAACTAGTGCAACCAATATAATTCTTACATTAAACATAAATCCTTACCGAGAATTCCTCCCTTGGCAAGAACTACTTAGGTTACCTTGTAGGTTTCCTCGTCCTCGCAATGGTCAACATCCAAGCTTTCATGATTTGGTAGGTCTTTGATGTAGGATGTTGCAATATTTTTTAGTTTCTTAGAGCGCTCGTGGGTGTTTTGAAGGATTGACTTGAAGCACAGCCATGACCGACCTTCTCTCAGGCAGTCGCAGTCATCTTCCACCCTAATGCACTTTAGGGCTCTTTCATAGAAGTCGCCCATGTCTTCAATTTTTCTTTTCAGCATACTCTCCCACATTTCAGTCTTCAGATATAATCCTACAGTGATGGTCAATTAAATATCATCCTGTGAGAACCTTCCCACTTTAGCCATTTCTACGTTGAAGCATTGAATATACTCTCTTAGACTTTCACCTTTGTCTTGCTTTACATACATGAGGTTCCCAATAGGTGTCGTGTAGCCATGTGAGGCACGGTGTTCCTGGTAGGAATCCCCTTCATAAGGCGCCATGCGCGATTCCTTGGAGTGCGTTTCTTTGGAGTGGCGTGGGAGGCGGGCTTGCTGGTTTCTTCCTTGGGAGTTGAGAATTTGTATTGAACTCCTCGACCCTCTACCTTTCCCTTTGTGCGATTATTATCCTGCTTCTAAAATCCTGTATGGTCGCTTCGAGCTCCTTCCTCCTTGCACTCAATGAACTCATAATGTTGATGGCGGGTTCATGTCATGTTATAATCTCGTCTATTTGACTCTTAGCCTAGGCAAGGTGGCTCCTCAGTTTAGCATTCTCCATTTTAATGGTGTTCAGGTACCCAGGATTGGGGATCGGTGAACTTTCGACGTTGTCCTAATCCACATGCTGCTTTCTAGGGTGGTACTGTGTGGACATGCTTTCTAGGGATTATCATACAGTTACCTCCCTAATCATCAGGTTGTTGTCGCGCATGGAGCGAGCAACCACCATGTTGAATATCATGAGAGATTTCAAGCTTATTCTGGTCTCAATGAAAACAGTAATCTGTTGACGCGGTTTCTCATCAACGAGAGATTTAGGAATTAAAAATAGAGAGATTAATCTTATTGTAAATCAAATATGAAGAAATATAAAAACAACAACAATTTACATGGTTTAGTGGTTAAAATCTACTTAGTCCTTATTATTAATTTTTTTGGAGCTCTAGGCAAAATTGTTTGACAATTTTGGTAGAGTTTTTGCATACAGAATGTCAGTCCCTTTTACTATCCATTCCCCTTGTATGTTATAGGAAATTATGGTGGACAATATTGGCTAACCGTCAAATAAATGGTAATGTACAATATTGGATAACTTCCCAAGTTTATGGACATTTAAATATCCTAATATAGCCTATTGTCGTTTTACATCAATCTATAAATGTATATAAAGAAAATATGCATTTATTGCGCATATTGGTCTTCCAAGTCTATAGGGATTCTCCCATTTAAGCTAGATGCTATTCTCAAGTTGGATATGACTGGAACTGTAACGACCCGAATTTGCTAATAGGGCTTAGAGCCTTGATTAGTGTGCCTGGAGGGTAATAAATGATTTAATATGTTACTATCTCGATTTATGTGAATATATGATAATGATGCATGTTTAGTTGAGTTAAATCTGCATGTGGGCCCCGTCTGGACATTAGGGGTATAAATGCGATAACTGTTATATATATGTGATATGTCTGTGCAGCACGATCCGAGACAGTCCTGGGGAGCGGTTAGCCAGAAAGTCACAACGGGGTTAAGATTCCGACTCGGGGCAAGTCGAGGGGTAGTTCGGGTTTTAGATATGTTATGGGGTTATCGGGTTGTGAAAATAAATATTTGGAGATATATTTGAGGATAGAATGTCTAGGAGGGAATATTTGGGAAATTTACCATTTTGCCCTCGGGCACGTTTTGGTACCCCGAGCCTTGAGGTAAAACAAAAAGGAAGAATTATTTAGAAGTTTTAGAAACCGACATTTACTTCCTCCCAGCTGAAGATAGTTCTTATATCTTTCTCTCTTTCACTCCCTAAGACAAAACTCAAGGAAAATTCTGGTGGAAGCTAGTTAAAGCAACAAATTGGGCTAAGAAATCTTAGGAAATAAAAGCTTGAGGATTAAGGATCAAACTCAGGGACTAAGCTCAGCAAAGGTAAGCTTTAATTATAAAGATTATGTTTAGAATTACTGCTGGTTTGTTAGAGTTTGCATCTTAGTTAAGTTTGATATGTTCTTGAGTGTCTTAGTTGAGTTTTGAAGCAGATTCTAATGGGTTTTGATGTTGATACTACGCAGGATGTTTGTGTTAATTATCTGGGACTGTTAGATAAGTTTTAGGGTGAATTGGCTTGAGAAAAATATAGAAAAATGGTGAAGAATTCTGGGTTTGGAGGAGAGGGCCGCGGCCCTTGGTGGGGCGCGTCGCGGTCCATGTGCGCTCACGGCCATGGGAGGCCGAGAAGTTCATGAACGTCGCGGCGCTTGGTGTGCGCGCTGCGGCCCGTGTGGGGGTCAGTGAGGTCCTAGCCTCTATTTTGAGGCTAGCCGCAGCGCTTCTGGGCAGGGTCGCGACTCTTAGAGCAAGTTTGTGTTTTAAAGGATGTTTAGGCTTGGGAACTCAATGGGTAAGGTTCGGGATGGATTTTATCACCCGGATTGATAGAATTCAAGGTCCCAGAGGTTAGAGTTAAGGCTCGAAGTTATTTAATGGATTAGAACTTGATGGATGGATATTTTTAATGTGTTATGACTAGGGTTTCAGCGAGGCTCAAGTTAGAGGACTATGCTCGGGACATTGGTGCTCGGAGAGCTCGGGACTCAGGTAAGAAAACCCTTGTTCCCATAGAGCTTGTACGCAGGGCTGAGCCCAATGTGTTTGAATAGAACTGGTATGCAGGGCTGGGCCCAATGTGTTTGAACTGTAGGGCGTAGCCCTTTGACTAAATTTGCTAGAATTATGTACTTGCTTATTATGCTATGAATGCTATTATGTGAATGATCGGCAAGAGCCGGGAACGGTGTAGGCCGAGGTCGGTAGGGGCCGGGAACGGTAAAGGGCCGAGAACGGCGTTAGGCACGTTGAGTGCAAGGCCGAGTACAGCAAGGGGCCGGGAGCAACATTGAGCACGTAGAGTGCGAATTGCCAGGGCGAGTCCCTAAAACGATACCTGGGATATCCTCAAGGTGTGGACCGCGAGCCCAGGGCTTGGTAAACGCCTGGGACAGCCAAGTCGTATGTTTTTAGCCCATTGGTGGCCTGTTTATATGCATGATATATGTGATGCATCTGTTATCTGTTTGTGGGTTTTCTTGCTGGGCTTCGGCTCACAGATGCTCTGTGGTGCAGGTAAGGGTAAGGCGAAAGCCAACCGACAATGAGTGTAGTAGGCGTGAGGCGGCGTGTACATGTTGGGCTAGCCTGGCTGCCACAGCCAAAGGATTTTGGGAGATGGTTGTAAATAAACTTAGATTTTGTCGTTTAGTCGACTTGGTTCAATTTATATGATGTAAATGTTTCTAAACTATATTTTGGGATCCCAGGTGTCAAACTTTTATGATTTTCAATGAAATGGAATTATGTCTAAAGTTTTTCCTTTGTTTATGACTTAATTACACTATTTATTCTAAAACCTCGATTAGCGAGTTGAATGCACGTTCTTAAACTCACTTAGTAACGGCTCTATGGAAGTAAGGCATTACAACTTGGTATCAGAGCGAGCCAAGGTTATTGGTTCTAGAGATTGACCGAACATGTACACTCGCTGTCAGTGACAGGCTCAACTCAGGGTTGGTTGGTGAGATTGGCTAATATGTTTGAATATGTGTTTAAATGCTCTGTTTGCCTGCTTATCTTATATAGAGCATGATGAATGAGTTAACATATGCATGATGCTAGGGCATGGCCCGTTGTGTGTTATATGTTATATGAGTTATTATTTGTGGATGACTGATGTGTTTGGGAGGTGGTTTTGGATGTTGTTATCATGCCTGATTAGCAGCGTCGTTGGTTGCAGGCATATTTGTTGAGATGCCTCGACAATCAGCTAGACTCCGCGGCAGTAGGGCCGAGGATGACAACCAGGGTCAGGACCCTCCACCTGCCCCACAGAATTGGCAAGAGATGTTTGCCGAGATGGAGGCAAGACTGCAGCGGACAGAGGAAGAGTTGCGGATGTTGAGGTAGCAGGCCCCGCCTCAGGTTACTGGGCTGCCAATGCAGTAGGCTGCAGCGCCAGTGCTAGTGCAGTCTCCTATGGAGAATAAGTGGGAACCTTTGTATGAGAGATTCAGGAAGCAGCATCCTCCCACCTTCGAGGGTGGATCAGACCCACTGCGGGCAAAGCAGTGGATGAATATGATTTCCTCAATTCTGGATTTTATGAGAGTTCAGGGGAATGAGAGGGTAGCCTATGCTAGATACATATTTAGAGAGGATGCCCGCATTTGGTGGGACGTGGTGGCTCAGAGAAGGGATGTATCAATTATGACCCAGGAAGAATTCAGAAACTTGTTCAACGAAAAGTATTACAGTGTGGCAGTTCGAGCTGCGAAGGTTGATGAGTTTATCAACCTGACTCTGAATCGATCGACAATGACAGAGTATGCTATAAAGTTTGATAGATTGGCGAAGTTTGCGCCAGATTTAGTGCCGACTGATGCGGCAAGAGGGGACAGGTTTGTGCGGAGGTTGAATGTTATGATTGCCCACGATGTGAACATTACCTTGGATCCAGAGACTACTACTTATGGCCAGGTTGTGGATAAGGCCCTTACTGCTGAGAGGGTCGAAGATCAGATTTGGAAGGATAGCGCTGTTAGGCGCGATGCTAGGAGGACAGTGCCTCCTTTTGTTGGATTCAGTCATGGTGGTGGTTCTAGTTAGTAGAAGAGTAAGGCCCCAGATTTATTTGCTCCTCCTAGTTCAGATAGGAGGGCACGGGGTGCTTCCACTGGCCGTCCGGGTGGCAGTGACAACTGGAAGAGTTTTCTAGTGTGTCCGCGGTGCAGGCGACGACACCAGGGTGAGTGCAGGATCAGGGCCTGCTTTGTTTGTGGAACTGCCAGTCATCTGAAGAGTGATTGCCCTCAAGTTAAGAAGGAGGAGCAGAAGCAGAGTGACAGTCTTGCTCCTGCCAGGGTATTCACTTTGACATAGACTGAGGCGGAGGCTAGTCCGTCAATTGTGACAGGTCAGATCTCTAGTGCTGGTTCTCTATATACTGCATTGTTTGATTCAGGGGCTACCCATTCATTTGTATCTGCTAGAGTGATAGATCAGCTTTGTAGACCTAGTGGTGTGTATGCTAGGGGATTTCAGACTTTGTTGCCAATAGGAGAACTGGTAGTCTCTAGGAAATGGGTTAGAGCATTGCCAGTAGAGGTAGATGGTAGGGAACTATCTGTTGATCTGATTGAGTTAGAGATGGATGATTTTGATATGATTTTGGGAATGGATTGGTTATCAAAGTATGGGGCAACGATTTACTGGAATCGTAGAATGGTGACTTTTGAACCAGAAGGGGAGGTACCCTTTGTGTTTGTGGGATCAGTTAGTGGACCGCGTGTACCGATGATTTCAGCCTTGAGGGCTAGAGACATGATGCAGGAAGGTTTCACAGGATTCCTAGCGAGTGTTGTGGATACCTCAAGGGTGGTGTCGGTTGGACCGGGTGAGACTAGATTGGTGTGTGAGTTTCCGGATTTGTTTCCAGTGGATTTGCCAGGATTGCCGCCGCAGCGGGAGATTGACTTTGTTATAGAGTTGGTACCAGGGGCGGAGCCAGTATCTAGGACACCTTACAGAATGGCTTCGGCGGAGTTGAAGGAGTTGAAGATTCTATTACAGGAGTTACTTGATTTGGGGTTCATCAGACCAAGTTTCTCGCCATGGGGTGCTCCAGTGTTGTTCGTTAAGAAGAGGGATGGATCCCTTAGGATGTGTATCAATTATAGGGAGATAAACAAGTTAACCATTAAGAACAAGTATCTACTGCCTAGGATCGACGATTTGTTTGATCAGCTATAGGGAAGAACAGTGTTTTCCAAGATAGATCTTTGGTCAGGTTACCACCAGTTAAGGATTAAAGAGGAGGACATACCAAAGACTGCTTTCCGAACAAGGTATGGACATTATGAATTCCTGGTTATGTCCTTTGGATTAACCAATGCCCCAGCAACCTTCATGGACATGATGAATAGGGTTTTCAAGGATTATCTGGACAAGTTTGTGATTGTGTTCATCGATGACATCCTAGTGTGAGTCAGAGACGGAGCACGAGCAGCATCTACAATTGGTTCTACAGCGGTTGAGAGAGCATAAGTTATATGCTAAGTTCAGTAAGTGTGAGTTCTGGTTTCCACAAGTTACATTTCTAGGCCATATTGTCAGTTAGGAGGGGATTCTGGTTGACCCAAGTAAGATTGAGGTGGTCAGAGATTGGCCTAGACCGAGCAATGTTCCTGAAGTGAGAAGCTTTCTGGGTTTAGCAGGGTATTATCGGCGGTTTGTTGAGGGGTTCTCCAGAATAGCTACGCCATTGACAGAGCTGACAAAGAAAAAGACAAAGTATGTCTGGACGGATAGATGTGAGAACAATTTTAAGGAGTTGAAGCGGCGACTGATCACCGCTCCAGTGTTAAGCTTGCCGATATAGAATGAAAAGTTTGTGGTTTACTGTGATGCATCTAGACAGGGTTTGGGGTGCGTGCTGATGCAAGCTGGTAAAGTGATAGCCTATGCATCGAGACAGTTGAAGGAATACGAGCAGAGATATCCTACGTATGACCTGGAGTTGGCAGCGGTGGTGTTTGTACTTAAGATTTGGAGACATTATCTTTATGGTGAGAAGTGCGAGATATACATCGACCATAAGAGCCTAAAGTATTTCTTTACTCAGAAGGACCTGAATATGCACCAGAGGCGGTGGTTGGAGTTGGTTAAGGATTATGATTGCGATAACCTATACCATCCTGGGAAGGCTAATGTAGTGGCTGATGCATTGAGTCGGAAGGGCCCAGGACAGTTGTTCAGTTCGAGGCAGATATCTAACAAGCTAGCCGAGGAGATGACCAGAGTAGGTATAGAGTTGGTGGTTGGTCAGTTGGCCAACATCACTCTTCAGTCTACACTCCTTGAGAGGATCAAGGAAGCACAGGGGAAAGATTCTTAGTTGAGAGGTCCTAGGGAGAGTGCCTTAGTCGGAGCGACTAAGGACTTTTCCATTTCAGAGATGGGGTTACTAAAGTACAAGGGTCGGATTTGCATTCCGATGGATTCTGATATCCGGCGAGAGATCTTAGATGAATCGCATACCACTCCCTATTCTTTGCACCCGGGTACGACGAAGATGTACCAGGACTTGAGAGCTTTATATTGGTGGTCGGGCATGAAGAAGGATGTGGTGGATTATGTGGCTAAGTGATTAACTTGCCAGCAGGTTAAGGCTGAGCACCAGAGGCTAGCAGGGTTGTTGCAGCCTCTGGGGATCCCAGAATGGAAGTGGGAAGATATTACTATGGACTTTGTGGTTGGTTTACCGAGAACTGTGGGACAGCATGACTCGGTGTGGGTGATTGTGGATAGGTATACCAAGTCCGCCCACTTTTTGCCTGTTAGGACAACTTAAACTGTGGAGTAGTATGCTGAGTTGTATGTGAAGGAGATTGTTCGACTTCATGGGGCTCTGAGGTCGATAGTATCCGACAAAGACCCCACCTTCACCTCCAAGTTTTGGGAGAGTCTGTAGAAGGCTATGGGCACGTAGTTACGATTTAGTACCACTTATCATCCTCAGACGGAGGGGCAGTCTAAGAGGACGATTCAGATATTGAAGGATATGCTGCGAGCCTGTGTGCTTGATTTTGGGGGATCGTGGAGTAAGTACCTCCTTTTGATCGAGTTCTCGTACAACAACAGTTATCAGGGGACTATTCGAGTGGCTACATACGAGATGCTTTATGGAAGAAAGTGTAGATCACCTTTTCATTGGGATGAGACAGGTGAGAGGAGATATCTGGGTCCAGAGATGGTTCAAAGGACCAATGAGGCGATTGAGAAGATTAGAGCGCGTATGCTCGCCTCCCAGAGTCGACAGAAAAGTTATTCAGACCTGAAACGCATGAGCGTGGAATTTCAGGTTGGTGATCATGTGTTCCTTAGAGTTTCACCCATGAAGGGTTTGAAACGGTTTGGTGTTCAGGGCAAGTTGAGCCCTAGTTTTGTTGGCCCCTTCGAGATTCTGGAACGGGTTGGAGAGGTAGCTTACAGATTAGCGATGCCTCTAGCTTTATCAGGGGTTCATGATGTTTTCCATGTATCCATGCTTCGGAAGTATATGTCGGATTCAACGCATGTTCTAAGTTTTGAGAATCTAGAGCTTGATCAGGATTTGTCCTATGAGGAGAAGCCGGTTCAGATTCTTGATCGAAAAGATAAAGTCTTGCGGAGCAAGACCATCGCCTTAGTGAAAGTGTTGTGGAGAAACAGCAAGGTTGAGGAGGCGACGTGGAAACTTGAGATAGAGATGAGGGAGCGGTACCCCGAGTTGTGCAGGTAACTTCGAGGATGAAATCTCTGTAAGGAGGGGATTGTTGTAGCGACTTGAATTTGCTAATAGGGCTTAGAGCCTTGATTAGTGTGCCTGGAGGGCAATAAATGATTTAATATGTTACTATGTGGGTTTATGTGAATATATGATAATGATGCATATTTAGTTGAGTTAAATGTGCATGTGGGCCCCGTCAGGACATTAGGGGTATAAATGCGATAACTGTTATATATATGCGTAATGTCTGTGCAGCACGATCCGAGACAGTCCTGGGGAGCGGTTAGCCAGAAAGTCACAACGAGGTTGAGATTCTGACTCGGGGCGAGTCGAGGGGTAGTTCGGATTTTAGATATGTTATGGGGTTATCGGGTTGTGAAAATAAATATTTGGAGATATATTTGAGGATAGTATGTCTAGGAGGGAATATTGGGGAAATTTACCATTTTTCCCTCGGGGACGTTTTGGTACCCCGAGCTTTGAGGTAACCCTATAGACTTAAGTTAAGTAAAACAAAAAGGAAGAATTATTTACAATTTTTAGAAACCGACATTTACTTCCTCCCAGCTGAAGATAGTTCTTATCTCTTTCTCTCTTTCACTCCCTAGGACAAAACTCAAGGAAAATTCTGGTGGAAGCTAATTAAAGCAACGAATTGGGCTGAGAAATCTTAGGAGCTAAAAGCTTGAGGATTAAGGATCAAACTCAGGGACTAAGCTCAGCAAAGGTAAGCTTTAATTATAACGATTATGTTTAGAATTGCTGCTGGTTTGTTAGAGTTTGAATCTTAGTTAAGTTTGATATGTTCTTGAGTGTCTTAGTTGAGTTTTGGAGCAGATTCTGATGGGTTTTGATGTTGATACTGAGCTGGATGTTTGTGTTGATTATTTGGGACTGTTAGATAAGTTTTAGGGTGAACTAGCTTGAGAAAAATATAGAAAGTTGATGAAGAATTCTGGGTTTGGAGGAGAGGGCCGCGGCTCTTAGAGCTAGTTTGTGTTTTTAAGGGTGTTTGGGCTTGGGAACTCAATGGTTAAGGCTCGGGATGGATTTTATCACCTGGATTGATAGAATTCAAGGTCCCGGAGGTTAGAGTTAAGGCTTAAAGTTATTTAATGGATTAGAACTTGGTGGATGGATATTGTTAATGTATTGTGACTAGGGTTTCGGTGAGGCTCAAGTTAGAGAATTGTGCTCGGGACAACGGTGCTCGGAGAGCTCGGGACTCAGGTAAGAAAACCCTTGTTCACATAGAGCTTGTATGCAGGGCTGAGCCCAATGTGTTTGAATAGGACTGGTATGCAGGTGTGGGCCCAATGTGTTTGAACTGTAGGGCGTAGCCCTTTGACTAAATTTTCTAGAATTCTATACTTGCTTATTATGCTATGAATGGTATTATGTGAATGATCAGCAAGAGCCGGGAACGGTGTAGGCCGAGGTCGGCAGGGGCCTAGAACGACAAAGGGCCGGGAACGGTGTTAGGCACATTGAGTGCAAGGCCGAGTACGGCAAGGGGTCGGGAGCAGCGTTGAGCACGTAGAGTGCGAGTTGCCAGGGCGAGTCCCTGAAAGGATACTTGGGATATCCTCACGGTGTGGACCATGAGCCCAGGGCTTGGTAAATGCCTGGGACGGCCAGATCGTATGTGTTTAGCCCATTGGTGGCCTGTTTATATGCTTGATATATGTGTTGCATTTGTTATCTGTTTGTGGGTTTTCTTGCTGGGCTTCGGCTCATAGATGCTCTGTGATGCTGGTAAGGGTAAGGAGAAAGCCAACCGACCATGAGTGTAGCAGGCGTGAGGCGGCGTGTACATGTTGGGCCAGCCTGGCTACCACAGCCAGAGGATTTTGGGAGATGGTTGTAAATAAACTTAGATTTTTTCGTTTAGTCGACTTGGTTCAATTTATATGATGTAAATGTTTCTAAACTATATTTTGGGATCCCAGGTGTCAAACATTTATGATTTTCAATGAAATGGAATTATTTCTAAAGTTTTTCCTCTGTTTATGACTTAATTACACTATTTATTCTAAAACCTCGATTAGCAAGTTGAATGCACGTTCTTAAACTCACTTAGTAATGGCTCTAAGGAAGTAGGGTGTTGCAGGAACATGATGGTTTGACTTAGATAATGCCCAGACTCGATAAAGGCGATTTGGATGTTGGGTACCTCGATCTCCGTCATTCGCGTCTCTGACGATCTGGAAGATCCTACGCTGATATGGACTCAATGACACGAACTTGAGTTGTTAGGTCCTAAGTTAAGGAAGAATCTCTGAGGTCTTTCCTCCTTTATTTATTTCATGCCAGATGTGTTGGTTTTTATTGATCAAATCAGAGATTATACGCAGCGGAACAATAATCAAATTGTTAATTTAATCCCATAAGATTTCTAGATCTACTTCTTCACATGCATGTATATTGAATCCAAGACACGAATAGAAAAAATTACCTCAGGTCCTTCCTTGCTGCTATCTTTTTATATGGCAAAATCCTTGAGATCTCACACCAAGATCTTCCAAAATGTTATCAGCACACAAAGAACGAGTGTGGGCTTGCTATACAAATAATAGGCAAAATCTATTTATCAGATGTTCTCAACACATGAGATCTGATAAAGTTTGGACCTAGGTTTTGTGAAGAACAGTGAATTTTGTATGTATCACTATTCTCTTTCTCTGAGAGAGATTTCAAAATATTTTTCTATCCCTGAAAATTTACGTTCTGGAAAAACTGATATCCTATATTTAATATATCCAATATATTAAAATAAAATCTTAGTTATTTTAAACAATTTGAAAATCACTAATCAGTTATCAGATTTTTGTTTAAATAATAATATTTTAATCATATTACAATATCTCATTATTTATTTAATATTTAAATAACTAAAATTGTGGAACCAAGAAACTGTTCTGAGCCTCTTATGCATGTAGCACAGTGATTGTGCACTGTGCTACACGTGTACCACATGCCAGTGATGGCATGTGATTTTTCCCAATTTTTATTATTATTTAAATACCAAAAATCCCATAAAATAAATGAATTCAAAATTAGTTATATTTTTGTCAAATCAAATAATTAATTAATTATACATAATTATACAATAATTATGTTTGATACATAGAAAAATATTTTACTTATCAAATAAGTCTTTTTTGCCCATTTTTGTATTTCCCTTTGTCAGTGTTTGTTTGAGCCATTTCGGGGACCATGGACCTATAACATTAAGCTCCAATAAATTGAAACTAAATAATTAAACTCTTTCATTATAATAGTTAATGTATTAATTATGATATTTCTCCACTATAAATTCAGAATTGCACTCTTTATGTGATAGATATACTTTTACATAAATCTTATCTTAAGTCGTCCATTTATATAATCATCTTACAATAGTTCAACCCTCTAATTAATTAGTTCATAAATTAGAATGGAAGAATTACCATTTTACCTTTCTAATTTACTTCTTATTCCTTAAGCACCATTAATTCACTAGTGAATAATTAATCTATAATCTAATTATAGATTTGAGCTCAAAATCATTCAGTTCCAGAATTAACCCTTAAGGGAACTAATATACGATCCGTTAGGAAAGATTAGATTCCATATTGTTGATACAAGTTCCCAGCCATCCATGATATTAAATCTCCAAAATAAAAGTCATTAGCCTCATTCTTTGAAGAGACCTTAACGAATGAATCAAAAGATTTAATAAACATGAACAGGAGTTCATGAACACTCAGGATTTAGGTTGATCTATAAATGATCATCAGTTATGATATGAATTACAAGTCTTTATTGTTAAATGGTTTTTGGATAAAGACTTTAATTCATATCTGTCCATGTCATATATAATCATATTATATAAAGCACATTTACCGAGATGTCTTACCACATCAATAATCCGAATCTAGATTATTTGTATCATTATCATACTCAGTAAACTGTACTTACAACTCCAATTAAAGATTTCCATAACTTTAATTTGTTGTTGTTGACTATTTTTATTCATTCATGTGATCTTAATTCTCTCGTACTAATACAAGATCATATCCTCAATAATGAATATGGAATTTTTTTGATATTTACAAAAGTATTCAAACAATAATTTAACAATCTAAATATAACAATAATAATAAACCATTGTATTTGTTTATTCACAGAAAAAACAAATGTCTTTTACATGCTTTTAGGACACACTCCTAACAAGATGTACCTTGAGCTAGATAGGTGAGCTTGTGCTTTTAGTGTACAAAAGTACACATCTTATATCGCCTAGCCTTAGAAAAGATGGGACTGGGCATTAATAATCTAGAACCATGCAACTCCTCCCTATATGGGTTCACTAGAGACTCGATACAGTCATTATGAACGATCGAGTTAGCCCTCTACAACGCACCAATTTGTCTTACTTTGCAAAAATACCACTTTTGGACTCAACTTTGCAAAAATACCATTTTTGTACAAAACTTAGTAAAATGCCAAATTAATATTGAAAATACCTCAGTGTGTTTTATCTCATCATAATAAAATGGAAGGATCTTTCAAAGTTCAAATCAAAACCAACAAGTCTTAATGTAAATCAAATAAAATAACAACCACTAATTCAAAGTTCAAATATAAAATAGTAACTAAGGCTTCTTGGCGTCATCCAGCCCAATAGCTCGTTCATAGCCCCTCGCAGCATACACACGTACTTGGAACCCACTATGCTCACCATCCATGCCAAGCTTATGTCATTAATTATTACCTGAAGGGGGAAGGGAAAAGGGGGGTGAGCTAATGCCCAGTAAGGAAGTAACAAACAATACAACCAAACATCTTATATCAACAATTTATCAATCATGATGTAACAGACAATGCCCATGTCTCGACAATACAATAGCAATTTTCAATATTCTGACAGATATAACTCGTGTCTCAACACTACATCACAATATTAAACAATTGCGCTATAATCATAGCAAACATTTTTGATAACCATCTAGAAGGGAAACTTTGCCCCAACTAAATAAGGGATTTAAACAATATCCATCCCTTAGTTGAACCCGATACGTTTGCCAATACATGTCAGGTTGTAGACACATAATAACATGTTTCTCCTTTTCACAAACACATTCAACAACGTCAATATTCTCAATACATTAACCAATGTACATATTCTCAAGAAATATAAATATTCACATACATTTAAAAATGTCAAAAATTCTAGACTTCCACCAAGTTAAACATAACCACATACATACTCCCTTACCTTAGGTCCAAGAAATAGGTAAGATAACAGTCTTCACAAAAGCCTAACATGAATACATAATTCATACAAGTTAGAAAACACACTTGTATCCTAAGTCAAGATCTTTTATTTTATTATATTCAGACCTCTGCTTAACTCATGTTGTCACAATACATTGACAGATTAATAAATTCCTGTGTTACTTCTTTATGCTTTACTTATTTCCATGCACCAACAATTTAACAGATTTCGAGCATGTTTATTACCGATTTTAACATGCTCAATATTTATCTTGATCAACAAAGATTACATTCTAATATAAGACCTATTTGGCCGAACCCTTTCGGCTATTTTACATGTACTAACAACACCAATATATGAAGAGAAATTCCTTTCCTCCTTGTAACAACCTTGGCCAAAAATCCTAGAGGGATGAGAGTGTGTTCTTGGTGTTCTTAATTGCCTAAACACAATACCAATAACATAATTACCATAAATAAGAGGATTTGATCCTTTAGGAGAAGAAGAGAATTATAATGATGTAGAAACTTAAAAGAAATCTAGATTTCAAGAACAAGCTTACACTATGGTTTCCCTTTCTTCTTCTTTTCGAGAGCTTTCCAACGATATCTCTTATGTGCAAATCTGAATCCTCTAGCTCCAGATATGACTGTTTCTTTACAACTGCCTCAAAAGCTACGAATTTCTCTAGTGATCAAGTTCCCAAATCTTGTTTATCACCATATTTCTTTCCTTATTTGCACACTCCTTGATTATATTTTTATATTTTATTATTTATTAATTTATTTTCTAAAATATTCTATACCCTATTTCTAACTGTTCTAGAATTATACAATTCATTTTAAATAAAGAAATTAAATAAATAATAGAAAAGATTACTAACTATTAAGGAATCAGCATACATCACATGTCACATGCCCACACATGTGCCATGCACACACGTGCACCCTAGTCAACATGTTTGCATGCATGCTTATATACATTACAAGTCACATAAACTAAAATCATGCAACCAAGTAATTTCACACTATAATTATTTTAATCATATATGTTAATTTCTAACACAACAATATTCACAAAAATTTTAATTTATTATGAAAAAAAATTTCTTCGCTACACCCTCACCCTAGGAGAGAAACCCAGACAAACCACTATTACGCCAAATTTCTTCATAATGGATTGTCCCTCAACTTTCAATGCACTATTAGGGAGATCCTCCATGAGAGAATCGAAAGCAGTTACCTTTGTCTATCACCTAGCGGTTAAGTTACCTACCCCAGGAGGAGTGACATGTTTGAAAGAAGTGCAAGGAGAAGCCAGAGAGTGTTACAACACCACCGTCAGGACAGCTGCCAAACCACGGGAACCCATGGAAATGGTGATTCATAGGGAACCAGACCCACAATAATTAGGCCCTCGAGTCACCGAGGGGATTAGAACTCGAACTAATGAGAGAGAGATAGATGGGCTATGCCTAAGAAACTATAAGTTAGAAGAAACAGTGTAGAAAATGCTAGAAGTGCTCACCTGCATGGCGTAAGCAATGTTTAACATACATTTCACCATGTATGTAGGGGAAGAACAAGGAAGGAAGGAAATAACCTTCCCAGTTGGCGGTGGAAGGACCCAACTTCCAAGGAGCAGTTCCGCACGTTTGAAGGACTATGGAGGTTGCTCGCCAATGACACAGTTAAGAAGTTGGGAGAAAACACATGGTGTGAAATCCTTCGCCTCCAAGAAGACGTCGATGGAAGAGGGAGAAATGTCCCAAAAAAAGAGAAGATGGAGTGAAAGGAAAGAGGATCCTCGCTACTTCTCTCATGAGGAAGAGTAAAACACATGCTCCGCCAACCAATGACCTTCTTAACTTCATAAATTGGAGGAGGAAAGAGCTAGACAACAGAATTAAGGACCTTAGAAGCAAGATAGCAACTGCACAAAAGGGGAAGCTAGGAGCCGATAAGTTCGAGAAAGAATCTCCATTTTCGGTGGAGATCCAAGTAGAACCTTTCCCATCTCACCCAAATGAACCACATGTGACGCCTTATGAAGGGGAATTCCTCCGGCAACACCACACTATCCATGACTACAAAGCACCCACTAGGAACCTCGTGTATGTAAAGCAAGGCGAAGGTGAAAGCTTGAGAAAGTATATTCAACACATCAACGTAGAGGTAGCTAACGTGGGAAGGTTATCAAAATACAAGCTTAAAATGGACATCACCGCAGGAATACATTCAAAGAGGGAAATGTGGGAAAGTATGCGCAAAAGAAAAACAGAAGACATGGGTGACTTCTATGAAAGAGACCCAAAGTGCATCCGGGTGGAAGAAGACATTGACCACCTGAGAATAGGTAGGTCGGGGCTATGCTTCAAGGCAACCCTATAAAACACCAATGAGTGTTCTAAGAAACTAAAAAACACTTCAACATCCTACATCAAAGACCCACCAAACCCAAAAAGCTTTGATGTCGACCATTGCAAGGATGAGGAAACCTACAATGTAGCCTAAGAAGTTCGCGCCAAGGTAGAAGTGTTTGGTAAGGTTTATGTTTAATGTAATGAATCAAATAGGTTGCACTAGTTAGCCTCCATTTATGTTTACAATGTTATGAATGAAAGAAGCTATATGAGCTAGCTTCCAAATGAAATGAAATTTTGTTGTTCCACAAATATGGGTTTCATTGGAGCATCGAATGATTAACCCACTTGATATGTTATTCAAAGTGCTTATCCAAGTGACGTACACTCATTGCCAAGGGCAGGTACAAAAAAAAAAAAGAGTGAAGAGACTAGGTTCTAATTAAAAGTTATTTTCCATATGGATCTTGCCAACCACTTGGGGGGCAGGAGACTAGCATAGAAACACAGAAATAAGGCCCCCATATATGAACCTCGATGGAATGACCTCTCAAGGTTGTAAGGATTAGCTACCCGTACAAACCTCAAAAAGGCCAGCAGTTCTCCAAGGACCCCCACAAAAAAGAAAGAACCCCACAAAGGGTCCTTAATAGAGGTCTAGAACTAAAAAAGTCGACTAACCAAAAAGGGTCTCAAAGAAAACGCTTGCAAAAATAGTACTATGCCTAATAACGGAAAGGATGCTTCTCGTATACAAACAAGAAGAAGTCAAGGTGCACCAATAGATACAAACCAGATACAGTAAGCGGTCCCAAAAAAAGCCCCTGCAAAATAAAGGAGTGCTAAAATAAGCCCACTGAGATAAAATGACATAATAGTGTTCCGTCACAAAATAAACATGAAACATAGAAGGACTTGCCAAAGTTCCTTACAAAAAGAGACTACCCTGGAGAAACCTCACAGGTATAACAAAATAAGTAGCATTACAACCAAATCAAAATAAGCAGATAGAAGCTTCCCGTGCAAGGGAGCAAACGAAACGATAGGAGAAAGCTTCATGGTCTCCCTCCACGAGCATTCCATTCAACAACCTTGGGAACAACATGATCACCAAAAGAGGAAAAGCGAAAGCCTGGATTCTACTTCCACACCCCATACAGAGTGCGCTCCACCGACTTATATTCGGCCGCTGCTAATTCTGATTCGAGAGAACTAATCTTCTGTCGCCTCCGACTTCTTCTTACCCTTCGATGAAGAGGACGCCTTCGCCAAGGTTGCCTCCATCTTGAGTGTGACCTCGGAAAGCTGACTCTTAAGCTCCTGAATCCTAGCGACGTGTCGGTCTTTCTCCGCCTCAGCCGAGGATAATTCTTTTGCCGAGGATACTAGGTGTTTGACCACAAGAGAAGTCTGCAAAAAACACTGAAGGCACAAAAAGATAAGAGGCCAAACTGTAAGAAATCATTTTTGTAAGGACTCGTGCATGACACAGCCCCACGAAACTTACCCAGGTAGCCGAGTGCAAAAGTGTGTCTCCAATATCCATCATATTAAAGCTCTGAAGAGCCCTCCATTATCCCTCTACAATGTCCTTGGTAGATCGAGCTTACCCCTCCACAAAAGGGGTTGATGCATAAGTTACTTGGGACACCTCTTTTGCTCTTGGGATGTCTGGATACGTGGGGATAGATGAACTACTGGCCGAATGGGGCAGAGGCGTTGAGGTACAATGTGGAGGGCCTCAAGAAGTGCCATGACCAGGAGGTTGCTAAGAGCGACATCAAACCCATCATAAGAGGGCAAGATATAGCGCCCCTAGTTGGAAGCCGAAGCTCGTGAATGAGAAGCCATATTTGGGTTCGCAAAAGCGAGAGGCACCTGCCTGCTAGAAGCGGGAGATGCACGAGCCGGTCACTTTGACGCAGTCATCATCTTGAATCTAGTCATCTTCTTCATTAGAGGAATCTAGGCTCGTTGGAATGGTTTTTTTTTCTTTCATTCTATAATATGCCACAACAAATCGATATATGAGATGTTAAAGAGATCGTAGGTATTGAGATTTTTCATAGTAAAAAGGTAGGCAGTCATCTTCTTCGTAACGTCTGCATTAGCCAAGGTCTTAATGCTATGAAGCTGCTGAGAAGATATTTTGGGACGATCGAGGACCCATGAACCCCCAGCTCAATTGTTAGCCCAATAACAACTATAATAATTCAGAAAGGAAAATAAAAGAAGAAATGGTATGATGCTTACTCAGAGAAGTGCAAAAAAACTCACAAACTAAGGGAAGGTCTTTGACGAAGAAGAAGTCCTTTTTCCATGATCCGACATTGGAGACACCTCCCTCATTCAGTGAGACTTGATCATTGTCCTTTTGCAAAAAATAAAAACCTTCGACTTGGGAGTTGACATGAGGTTGTACATGAAATACACTTCCTTAGTTGTGGGGGAGCGACCCACACATTTCATAAACACCATGTATAGGCAACTGAGGGTCAGCTAGTTATTTTATGCCGAATAAAGTGGAGCGAGGCCAAAGTACTTGAGTATAAGGTAAAAAAACGAATGGAGAGGAATAGTGCCTCCTGTCTTTATTATGTGCTCATTGAAAGCTGTAGAGCAAGGAGCTGCTCATGAACACTTAGAAGCTGGCACATAACATCAGAACTCACCATTGATCTGGTAGTTCTCCATCAGTGCCATCAAATTATTCTCTAACAAGGGAGACTGCTAGCGGAGGTCCAGAATCTGGCTTCTCGGGCTCCATGTTTTGACGACTTCTCTTCGACATATCTACAAGACCAAAAGAAAAAGGTGTCTTCAATACAAGGCAATTTATCTTCCATTTATATCCCCGCTGCTTTCTGCCAACGATAGTTTTCCACCTAGATGGTGGAACTGGAAGCGTCAAATACGGACGCACTATAGACAATGACTGAGGAGAGCCAGAGATAGCATCAGCATCACTATGGGAAGCCTCCTCATTAAAAGAAGGGTCGGGAGGTGGAGTGAGGCAGAAGGTTCTCTTCCATAAGTGCCAACTCCATTTGTAAATCAAGAAGGTTCACTCTAAGGCTAGCTATGTAGTTGTTGGAGTCGCAGGAGGAAGTGACCCATTCACCCCTCAAGAAAAAGTGTATCTAGCTTTCAACAACCTAGATCTTTTGCCTAAGGTCAGCTAATCATTGCAGGTAATGCATACGGGCCTTCCTCAAGGTCTAGTACATGAGATATGGGTTGTCTATAGATAGTTCTGAATTCGATGAAGATAACTCTATGGGCTGAACACCAGGGGGTACACTAGATGACCCATCGAATGCCTTTGAACAATGTATCGTGAAGAACACGGGTGCAAACATTTGTGGAATATATGATGTCCTACAAGATACAAAAGAACGTGTTCAAACCTCAAGATGGGTACAAATAAAGGGCGAGGCACCTCATGATATGCAGTAGTGTGTGCGCGAAATGTATGTGTTAATGGATGTCAGTACGAAGTTTTACGCAAGGGGGTACCGAGGTAAAAAAATGCGACTCCCAAATTGTAACTTGAATCTGCCAAATACAAGGATTCTAAAAGAAAGAATAAAGGAGTACCTCATGAAAATAAGAGACCACTGGTGGAAGCTCGTGATCACTATAAGTGCTCACCACTGTCGCTACCAAAGTGCCTCGCACCTGGTTGCTAGAAGTGCTACCAAAGTACCTAGCGCCAAAACATCCAAACGTACCACAGCTACTTTGATACAACACACCCCACGTCTACACACATACAAAGAAGAAAAAATTTGTGTATACTTGCATATGTATATATATATAAAGAAGAGAAAAAGAAAAAAATATGCATATGTAAAATGATCTTATGAAGTATAGAACCTTCAACCTATTAGAGTTCTAAAGGACAAGGCTCCACCAAACTAAGAGAAATGAAAAGGTGAAGAGTATCTTCAAGAAGAGGTCGTGTAACGCCCTGGATAGCCAAGACCGCTACACTGTGTATTTGTAAAGGTGCAGGACTTGCTAATCAAGCCAACCAGTTAAAAATGTAAATGCTAAAGTCAGTAATGTGTGAGGGTTAAAAGGTTTTGGTCTCAAAAGGTACTTTCCATATAATTTAAACATTTACACATGGGATCCCAAAAGAAATAGCGTTTAAAAGTCTGTTTACAGAATTTCCAGTGTACAGACAACCACAAGCCTTTCTAAAGGCAAAACAAAAGTTTATGGTTTTCCTGTCCCTGTCTCCCCTCAACCGTGGCAGCTGAGCAGCTGATCATGCCCATTCTACTCTCAGATCTCTCCAAATCAGGGCTGATCAAGCTTGCCCTTGCCTTTACCTGCACCACGAAGCACCCGTGAGCCAAGGCTCAGCAAGAAAACATATCATATTATATAACAAGCAATAATAACATTTGGATAATCCTTTAAGCATGTTCATACACTTAACAAACCACAATAATCTCAAAGCATGAAGATTCAACCAAAGAATCAGCTAATCACCACCCAGCTATACAGCATAACAATCCACCAATCAATAATAACAAACAAATCACATAATAATCAGGGTCGACACCTTAGGTCGCACCCTCTGTTTACCCCACTGACTCCGGCTCACTTAAACCGAGCTCAGTGCATAATAAACTGTCCTCAGCTACCAGTGGCCGAGCCGCGCCCTATGCGCTAGTGTAAACTTCGGCACTCTTAGGCCATTGGTTTACTATTTACATGGCATAATACCACCCTTTACAAAGCATACAAAATAGGGAACCCTTAGTCCCATTATAAATCCACAACCGGGTGCAATTTTCTTACCATTAATAATCGCGTTAATATTTTCGAATGGAGTTCTAGCCTCCGGGACATCGAATTCAACCAAACACTGTGGTGGAATCGACCCCGAGAACCCTAGGTTAGGTTCCCACTCTTAAAACCTCCAAAAGATCAAAGATGCCCTTAAGGGTCGCGGCCTGCCCCTGAAACAGAGGTTAAGCCTCTCTGAAGACAGACACGCGCCCTAATTCTGAAACCCATTAATCACAAGACTTTTAACATGATTCTAACAGCATAATCCAACAGAAATCCAGCTTAAAAACTCATTAAAATCCCATTTTGATTTCTGAAACCCAGCAGCTAAAGAACTCAAAAACTAGTCATGCAAACTTACAATTTAAGCTCTAAACTATGAATTGAAGCTTACCTCCTTTGATGAACCACTTCCTTAACAATTTTTGAGCTAAAACCCAAGCTTCTCAGCTTCAATTCAGTCCTTAAACATCAAAACCATAAACACATTTAATACTCATCCAAAACTCTGAATTCTAATGATCAAGAGTATATTTTAGTCCTTACCTTAGTCCTGGTGAAGTTCCCTTAGCTAGAGCTGAGCTAATCCCTCAAACTTCAGCTCAAATCACAAGATTTCCAGCTAAGTTTCTTAGATTTCAATAGTTTTCTTAAGAGAGAAAAGAGAGAGAAGAGAGGAGCAAAAATGGGTCGGTTTGTGTCTTTTGTTCTACTGCTTTCTGTTTACTTAGTCTAATCTTAGCTAATTAAATTAATCCCGAGGCTTGGGGTACCAAAAACGTCCCCGAGGGAAAAATGGTAAAATTTCCCAATATTCCCGCCTAGGCTTCCTAACCTCAAATATATCTCCATATATTTATTTCCATAACTCGATAACCCAAATAATCATCTAGTACCCAAAACACCCCTTGACTTGCCCCAAGTCAAATATTAAGCCCCGTTGTGAGTTCCCGCTAACTAGCTCCCTAGGATCGTCTCGAGTCGCACGCTGCAGACTTACCCACATAATAATGTGGTTCTCACAAATGTAACATATACTCACATTTACATTCATATAACCATACAAGCATGCTTATCATATAATCACACATTAACTTAATAAATACACACATAAGCCAATTGTGCCCTCCCGGCACACTAATCAAGGCCCTTAACCCATATTAGTGATTTTAGGTCGTTACAATATTCCTAGCTAACAAAGACCAAAAAGATGGTGTACTCAGAATGAACTGGTAAGGAACCTATCAGATTGTGGAGATCTTATGGGATAGAACCTTCAGACTCACTCGATTAAACGTAGAGATGGTTCCACGAACGTGGAACGCCTTGCATCTCAAGAAGTATTACCAATGTTAAGAAATCTTTATTAGACTTAATTTATTTCATCTTTTGTAAGGCTTAAGCATAAAAGCCATATTTCATATTGTTTCAATTTGAATAGTACAAGATTGTTGTGTAATTTAAACACGATGACATATTTTTTCAATATATTCTTGTTATTCAGCACAAATTGATTATGTAAAAGAGATCTAGAATATTTTAAAATTTTGATTGGTTGGGGGCATATAACCCTCGATAGTATTTGGCATATTCATAAAATTTAAGGTAAATTTATGCAACTTAGAATTTGAAAAATTGGAAAATCTGCGGCATTTTCAAATCTGGGCTTTTATAGCAATTTCGAATGCAAACTTTGTTAAGAAAACTCAAAGCAAAAATAAAATCCCAGAATTTAACTACGTACAAAAATCCTGGAGCTAGACTAGGCCCAAGGCGTGGATCCTAACTACATCTGGAAATAACTACATCAACGACTAGAAATTAACTGGCCAGGCCATCAGGCACATGTCTCGATCTAAAATGCACTCCTTACAGCTATTCAAGTGTATAAAAGCTTCAAAGGTTTATAAACACGATAATAATCAATGGAAAGGGGGAGCAGAAAGATCAAACATAAAATCAAACATATATAAGGAAAGTATGTATTAATTGAACAAGGATAATTAACCTCAAAGTAGTGCCCTAAGGAAATTGTCTCAGCGTTACAGGCCTCCTTACAAGGGTTTGAAATTCTCCCAAAAATAAAATAAAAAATATAAACAAAGAGATGTATGGAACAACCCTCTCATCCTCGAGCTCCGACAGTTTGCTCTTGGGATGACACCTCTTCCTCTCCTCCATCAGTTTCGGCCCTATAAGTCATCTCCACTGTCTCCGTGGGCTCCTTTGCCAACTTCAACTGAAACTCAGTGAGATAGCGCCCCTAGATTTCAACATCGAGGAATGAGAAATCCTTGTCTTGATTTTACGCCCAACATAAATAGAACATTTCCTCCAAGGAGCTCTCTATCCGAGCCCCGTGGCCCTTCATCTGAAGATCAAGCTCCTCGATCAGAGAAGCATCCTCCTTGGCCTTGGAGAGAGACTCTTCCTCGACCTCATCAATGACTGGAGGTAGGCTCTAAGGAGGACCTCTAGGCCTGATGGCTAGGGTTTGATCTTCCACGATCAGCTTACAAGCCACCATGGTGGTGTCATTCACCACCGCCTTGAACTCCTTCTCCTCGGTAGGCACTACTACAAATGTAGGCTTTCCATGCACTTTTTTTTCAACCTTAAATAAAAACCATAGAGAAAAGGTTTGAATGAGTCTGAAATATCACATTTAATACCTGCATACTATTTTATTGTGATTTAAAAAAAATGCAGTATAAAGTTTCAAGAGTGGGGAGGCAAAGACTTTTCTCTGCGGTTCTTTAGAAAAAATGGTAGAGAAAAGTTTACTACTATTCTCCATTGTTTTCTCTAAAGAATCATGAAGAAAAGTCTCATTTTTCCTTCATATTAAACTTGAACCTCAGAAAACTACTCATTTTCCCTTCACAGACGCGAGAGAGGAACGACAGAGCCCTTCGTCCCCAACCACGGTAAGGTCCATTTTCAACATTTTTCATTGTTTTTTTATTCATTTTCTTTTATATTAACACTGTAAATCATGTAAATATACCTAATATTGATTTATTTTTAAGTTTTAGGGCAAAAATGAAGAAATATTGAGTGAGTTTAATGAGGTTTTAATGTATGTTTATAGGATGATTTTCAAGCTTTTTTCTAACGTTTTTTAACGTTTATGGAGGATTAGAAGACATTTTAATTGTTCAAAACATGTATTGATCACTAAAACTTGTCTTTTTTTTTTAATATTTTAATTTTTGGGTATTTTTTTATATTATTTACCTAATTTTTTGGTTTTTTTAATAATGTTGATATTAATTATGTTAAATCTTTAAATTGTATTGTATTGTATTTTACATAATTTTTTATATTATAATATTGTTATTTACATAATATTTTATATTATAATATTGTTATTTACATAGTATTTTATATTATAATATTTTTTTTACATAATTTTTTATATTATTTAAAAAATGAATTTTTTTAAGTTTATTTTTGTGAATTATATTATTTTAGGATCAATTCAATTACCATATATTTACTAATCAATGTTTAAAATTTTATTGTAGGAAATATTTTTTTGAATTTGAGGTGTGTTGAAATTTTTGAAGATTAATTTTTTAAGGTGCGTAATAATTACTACTTAATTTTTTATTTTTCTTCTTGATATTTACAAACTATTGTTAAAGGAGTTTGAATATATTAGATATTCATCCGTAGTGAAGTAGCATCTGAGATAAATTTTTGTGTTGCGGAGAAAACAAAAAGTTGATAACATGTGTGTCTTAGTGAAGTAGGTTCTTCAAATTTTGTGTGCTGTGGTGGCTTATGGTTGAGAACATGCATGTTGTTTGTTGTATGTTTTGTTTGATTTAAATTTGTAGGTAGTGATAACTTAGGATATGCTATCGAAACAGAAGAAACTTTGCCCAATTTTTTAAAGATCAATATATTAATTGAACATATTTTATAGGTTAATATATGTAATAATTATTTTTTTTTATGTTGAAATTGTAAATACATATGAATTCTTTATATGTTATAGAAATAGAGGAAACTATGGCCATTTCATTTTAGAATTTATTAATTGAACATATATTTTTCAAATAAAATGTTAATTTTCTTTTCATTATTGACTTAGGAATTACGTAGATATTATCATTATTGATAAATCATGGATTATAGAGAATAGAGAAACACAAAAATTTCAAGATGGACTCAACAACTTTTTAGAAGTACGCCAAAAAAATTGTAGTGATCCGGAAAGAATTCATTGTCCGTGTATAGATTGTTGTAATGGATCAAAATGAAATACTACCATGATAAAGAATCATGTATTTTGTCAGGAAACAGCAGGGTCATGGCAAAACAAGAATGAGTTACATGACCCAACAAAAATGCAAAGGAATCAAGAAAGATATTGAATGGAACAATCTGGACAACCAATAAGTGATATGTATACAAATATGATATCATATCTTGGATCTAGAGTACGAGCCACGATTTCTATGGACTCGAATGATTGGAGGAAGGTCCTACAAGATTCGAAAGACAGTCTAGGGGAGGATATCATTGTAAGAAATTATCATTATGATATTTATCTATTTCTGTGTGATATTCAAATTTAATAATTACTTTTCTTGTTTATATTCTTAGGGTGGTCACAACATTCCTCAGACATTCAAACGTGAGATTTTGAAAAAAGCTGGTCATATAATGAGGGATTTTAAAAGTGAACTCACTACCGAGTACATCAAACCTTTGGCTAAAATGGGTATGATGGAAGAACCCAAATTTTCCCCGAAGAAGTATAGAGATATACTTGAAGAAAGACAATGGTTAAAATTTGTAGATAGTCATCTAAGTCAAGAGTTTCAAAAAACGCATCAAGAACAAAAAACACGTGCATTACAAATGAAGTTAAGATATCGAACATCTCGTAGAGGAATGGCAAATATAAAAGAAGATTTGGTAAGTATATTTGATATTATAGTTTAAAAAATGGTTGATATTATCGCAACATATAACTTTAATTATCTTGTATGATGTAGAAAAAATAACGAGGTATTCAAAATCCAGAGCGATATCAATTTTGGCTTAGATCGCGTGAAAGGAATAAAGTTCTTGTGACAGAGTTGGACAGATAGATTTCCAATAAGATAGTAAGTGTTCTACGGTATTATAATTAACAAATTGGTTTATTTGTATAAACTGATTTTACTAAACAATATCTTGAATAGGAGGTGCTCAATGAAAAATTGAGTCATGGGGAAATTACAGCTCAGAGTCGAAGATGACATCTTGACTCAAGCATTAGGGACACCAGAACACCCAGGTTGTGTTCAAGCTTGTGGGTATGATACTTTATAATAGTTGTTTTTTTATAAGAATTGTTTAGCTTGATTTATTGATTAACTTGGTTGATTATTTTGTAGGTTCAGTGTGAACGTGTCCAAAATGTTTTGAAAAAACCCAAAAAAAAATGATTGCAAAAGAGGTCATTGCTTGGATAAAAGCTGAGATTGAAGAGCTAAAGAGACATAAATATATAAGAGAAGAGAAATTGGCTCAAAATTAGGAATACATAAGGAAAATGATGATGGGAAATACTATGATGAAGGACAATACTATGAGAATCCATATGATGAAGGACAATACTATGAGAATCAAACGATAACGAAGGGCAATGATATTATAATCCAAATGATGAAGTCTATCAATCTACCTCCTATGCAGAGGATCATTTTCATCAAGTATATTCACATGTCCCACAAACTGAAGACTATCCTATTGGTGAATTCTATCAACCTGTCCACCAAACCACAGTGACACCTTTTGATGAAGATGATTGATCAATTTATGAGTCCCCGCCACTACTGACCTATGAAGTGCAATTGTGTTCCGACTATATTGACAATGTAGTGGCTAAGGGTGTTATTGTTGCGAAACTAATTAGCAATAAAGTTGTGCAATTGTACACAGTCAGAAAATAAGTAATGAAGTGATAAGTGAGTATCGTCTCAATAGGGATTGTGTTAGCAATAAATTGTGTAAAATCAACACTTAACAAATTGGAATAAAGAAAATGTTAAAGATTTAATTAAATCTAAAAGCTAAATAGGAAAGTAAATAAAATAAACAAATGAACGAGAGAGCAAGACAATGATGATGAGCTAGAAGAATTCATTACTCCTTAATTGTAAATCTGATGCTAGTGCTGCAGTAATGTTGTGGCAAATAGATAATAATTGATCTAGAATTCCAATTTAGTTCATAGGCTTCCTTTGAAGTTACTATGATATCAATTCTCTAATTAAACTAACAAATTTATATGCCAATCTAACTTCAAGAATATTTATCAAGCACCAATTCCACAAAGATTATGCAAGGCATTCATATATGTCTATTCTAACACAAATTAAATTCAAAGAACTTAATCTTGCCCCATTTAAGTTGTATGTCAATTAATTAAAACATTTTCAGAATTATTAATTAACACATTTACTCACAATTTTTAGCCAAACAAAAGCAAGTAAATAACATTAAAACCACTTGAATGAATAAAACAAAATTTCATATTAACACCATTAACAAAGTTTCAAAATCACACATGAGTTTTCATTAACAATTATAGCTATGAAAAGTTTACCTTATAATTAAAATATCCAAAATACTAATAATAAATGCAAACATTGTCAAGAAAAATAAAAGAAAAGAAATTAAATAATAAGTGAGGGATGAGAAAATCAAGCCGCAATAGGTGTCCCCAAGTGGTACTCTTCTTATCCTTCTCCTTGAATCTTCTCCCTTTTCTTTCTTTTTCTTTTTCTTTTTCATTTCTCTCTTTCTTTTCTTGGTGGCTGGTCTGTACGTGTAGGTCCCTACTCAAAAGGGCAAGGTGATGATGGAATTAGGTATTTTTTTAGTTCCCACGTGGCCCTCTCTCTTTTGAATCTTTTTCTCTTCTTTTGAAGGTCAATGATCCAAAAGCAATTAAAGGCCCAATAGCATTTTAATTAATACTCAGCCTAAATCAAAACAAGTCCAAAACTGATGGATAACACTAATTGATTAGATATCCACATGAGACTTCCAAGTAGAAATCTGGAACAACATTATGCTTCTACGATCCTGCAGTATCCCAAAATCCTAATTGCACTTCAAGCTTCAAATCATTTCAAAATGTCCACAACTGTCCCAATCATCTGACAAGAAAAAATTCATCATTTTAAGATACATTTTTCAAGCATTAATATAATATTTAATATTATCTCATTATAATTAATATTTGACAAAATCATAATAAAAATACTACAAAACACCCTAAACCACTCTTTTCATGATAAAAATATAAGTTTAAAAGAATAAAAATAACTCTAATTCCTATAGTTTTCAGTTATCATTGTACCAAATGTGGGTAGTCAAATAACCATCCATGAAGTTATACTTGATGATTCAATTGAAAGGGTTTGGCTTATAGATGTCTTACAAGAAGAAGTTGAGATCTCTGTTCCCTTTGGTAACATACGATATGTTGGAGACGCACGATACACATTCCTTCCTTGGCCAAAAAATTTAATCATGATTGGTCAAATGTTAAAATTATTTGCTCAAATGTTAAAATTTTATTTTTACATGGGTACACTATATTGATATGTTAAATAATATTATGTAGGGCCCATCGACATCTAAATGCAAATCCCTATCACCTAGCCCACATTTATCTTCAGCTGGATCTCACGTAGTTGTCCCCACTCAAAGAGCTCAATAAGATCCTTCAAATTGGTTAAATGATTAACAATGGGACAAAATTGATGTTAGTCTAAAATCTATAGTGAATGAGTACTATTCCACCAAAGGAATAAATGAGGTTGTACAAGTTCCCGTTGACGCGGAGTTTATAGGTGATCGCGAAGCTTTCTTCATCACATTGGAAGATATTTATCAAGTAACCTCCATGGATAATATTAGTTCCTTAGCTGTGTTGTTTTGTGTGAGGTATGTATCAATTAAACTTGAACTCAATTTGTTATGTGATAACAAACTGTTAGAGTAGTTTGAATATATTAGATATTCATCTGTAGTGAAGTAGGTTCGAAAATGAAATTGTGTGCTGCGAAGATAAAATAAGGTTGAGAACATGTGTGTCGCAGTGAAGTAGGTTCTGTGAATTATGTGTGTTGGGGTGGTTTATGGACGAAATTATGCATGTTTTTTGTTGTATGTTTTATTTGAATATAATTTATAGGTACTAATAATTTGGGATATGCTATAGAAATAGAGAAAACTCGGCCCAATTTATTTTATGATATTAATTGAAAATGATATTAATTTACTAATTGAAGATATTTTTGAATATGTAATATGCGTGATTGATTCAACTGATGCATCTGGGAAAGCATGCACCCAAATTCACGACAACTATACAAATTTTTTGACATCGAACATCTTTCTATTGGAAATAATGAAATTATTGAGAGGTTCTTGTCCAAAACAACCTGAAAGTCATGAATGCAGTTTTTATGTACTAAGATACATTTATGATCTTGTAAATGCACTGAATCTGGCAGAAGTTCCAAGAAGAAAGTAGGTTATATTTTATACTTTTTTTTTTGCTTAAGAAAAACTAGATATAGTATTTAATCATCTAATCTATATTAACTTTTCAATTTTGTAGTGGTTTGAAAAAAAAGAATAAAATGTCAAGGACGATCTACTTCCACTACAAAGAGATTGGTTAACAAAATTAATGTCATTTATTTATGAAGTTTAATTTTTCATATGTGTAACTTGGTTACTTGACTTGTATGTTAAATTATATTTGTATGTTCTTGTGTATGTATACAAACTGCCTATATATATATATGTAAAATGTTATCTTTTAATTAGAAATGATATGTGAATGTATATAATAATATGTTATATGTTATCTTTTAATTAGATAATAATTTATCAAATTAGATATATTATATTATTATATAAATTTTAGGTATATAATAATAATTAATAAAATTAGGTATAATATATAATAATAATTGAAATTATATAGAAGCACGCCCAAAAATTATTATAAAAAATATTATTTTCACCACAGTTATTTTAAATAAACCACAGAAAAATATGTTTTTTCTCTACATTCATTATAAATAAATCGCAGTGAAAGAATATCTTTCTCCGTGTTTTATTTAACATAACCATTGATAAAATAATGCCTTTTCTCTACGATTTTTTAACACTTTTCTCTGCGTCGAATACATTGTGGTTCTCAATCTCCCAAAAACTGCAATGTATTAAGAAAAAAAAATTGCTGAGAAAAGCTTTTTTTGTTGTAGTGAGGAGCGTTGGCCAGAGTTTTGTATTGACCCCCAAGGGTCTCAGATAAACAATATGATCAAAATAAGTAAAACTCAAATAAAAGTAAGGAATTCAGATGAACAGTTTAAAAGCTAACATATTTATGAGGTCAATTGAAGTAATGCTTCTGGAATCTATTTGACGTAAAGAACTGGTCTTTGAAGTCACTCGGATGGTTGGGGAGGTCGATGATGATGGAGGATTTGGGAAACCAGATGAGATAATAAAATCCATCATCTCGGGTTTTAACATTTGGATTGGCCTTTAGACAAAAAAGAAAAATACAAAATATCATTTCGGGTGTGAACCTCCCACTCGTTCTTGAGGAATATATACTTAAACCTCGCGAGGAGGTGAAGTCATTCTTGAGGAATATATACTGATCCAATGGAAGGGAAGGCACCTGCCTTCAGGTGTTCATCACTCCAGGGCCCGAAGTTGTCCTCTAACGGGGTACTGCTCCGATCACCCACAAATGGAGGTCGAGCATAGAAGTTGGGGATCATCTCGATCCCATGACTTATCATTATTTTCTTCACCTTGGATTGAGAAGTAATTCAAGACATGATCCTCTAGCCCTTGAAGAAATTGTCAGGTCCTACCTTGATCTCCTTCTTCAATACTGGAACAAATTGGGGGATGGGGGTCTCAGGGGTGACCGGCTTTCAAAAGAGGGGCCTGCCACGGTCTTTTTCTTTTGAAAGGCCACGGCAATTTTTTTTAGTTCACCTGATTACGAAATGTCTCATTAGAGGTGACCTAGGCATGTAACCTATTTCTAATAATTAAAGAAATGGCAACCTAAGATTCTAAGGCGTACACGACCTGAAGTATCTACGAGCTATGTTCATGTTTAATACCCTGAGGCGTGGCCTCATGTGTGACCCTAATGCATGTTCCCTAATCTTGGGAACGTACTGAAGCTTTCGGATTCGTGTATCTATGAGCTTAGTACATGTTTAATACCTTGAGGTGTGGCCTCACGTGTGCCCCTAATTCACGTGCCCTAATCTCGGGAAGGTACTGAAACTTCGTGATTCGTGTATCAGACACAATGGTTTTGAAAAGTAGTTTAATGCAAAACCACCATAGTATCATGTTCCTTAAGCAACTTGGATTTGAGCCTAAACCCTTCACCTTCTAGACTAAAAACTCGTACATTTAACCTCTAATCCCAGAAATCTCAGAAAAATTACATATTTTCATGCACCAAACATAATTGTTTCTAGTCCTATTTGTTTTAGCCTAGTATAACCCAAACTAAACCCATGCAAAACCAAAATAAGGCAAAAAAAAACTAGAAAATTTCATAAAGTTGGAAAAAATGAGTAAAAAGAAATTTTAACCAAAATAAAAATGTACTTACGGATTGGTTCTAGATTGGAGTAATAAAACGAAAAAGAACGGCGAAGATTGTAGAAAATCTAGGAGGTGACTGTTGAAGGGGTTGAAGGGATCTCTGAGAAGAAAGAAAGATAGAGGGTTTCTGATAATTTTTTAAGAGAAAGAAGAAAGGAAAAAATCGAATGCAAAGGTGGTGAATGACAGACTTTGTTCTCCTATTTATACTTCAATTTCGGGGGAAAATATGCACCTATCACAAGACAATTATCACAGTACTTGAAACCTGAACAGATGCCTATAACATGCGGACACATGTCCCATACTCGAGTGAGTAGGTGGGAACGTTTTCCCATTGTACAAACAGAAAATCCTCTATTCTGTGTATCAGAAGTGACGTTATGCAGGAGAGTGACTTGGGGGGGGGGGGAATGTTGTACCCTAGAAATATAAGCTCATTGTTCTTGCTCGGGGTACAGATTGCACGTAACAAATAAATGTTGTAAGACTTTAGAAATGTTTCGATAACTCCATAATAAATAGCTCGAGGCTTTGTCAGAGAGTCTGCGAAAGCCCAGGATCCTTCAGAATGTTTGAAATGCTGATGACAGAGATCGAAGTTTCCAGCTAGCCCTCCTCAGGCCCGAGCATTATCTAAGTCAAGCAGTCCTGCTCCATTCATATCCAATTTGAGAATGGCATCTAGCTCGAGGTGGTTTAAAGACGCGCATATGGAAGAAACCCTACAGACTCGGATGCCCAATATGCGCAATAACTGCACAGAATCGTTATATACATTTATTGATCGATATAAATGGAAATAGGCTTAATTAAGGTATTTATGTATCCATTTATTTGGGAAGTTACCTAATTCTGTATTTTACCATTTATAGTACAGTTAAAAAATATTGTCCATCACAATTCCCTATAAATATAAGGGAAATTGGTAGTGAAAGGGACCGACATCTTGTATGCCAAAACTCTGTTGAAATTGTACAAAACAATCTCTTCAAGAGTTCCTAAGCAATAATAAGAGTGACTTGTGGACTAAGTGGATTTTAACCACTGAACCAAGTTAAAATCTTGTGAGTTTACATTTACGGTTTATTAACAAACTTAATCTCTCTAATCAGTTTTCTTAATCCCCTATTGGAAAAAAACCACGTCAACAAACTTAAAATCTAATTTCAATATTAAAGTTAAATATCTGAACCCTTTTCTCTCTCATCTCCATGTAATCCCTCTCACGTTCTTACCCATTCTCTCATCTTCATCACCACTGGCAACGGTAGCTGCAACTCCAGGCCATGCCATCAATGAGGAAATTCAAGCCCAGCCATATGAGTTTTTAGATATGCATCAAGTCCTTGCCCACGACTATTTTGCTAGCTTAGAAAAAGACTTTGATTTGTACATTTGTGTACAAATCTAATATTATTTGAAAATTTTGGTTTATGAATTGATGTATTAATATTTCATATTGTTAATTAGTTATTGAAGAAATATTGGTAAGGGTTTGTTAAATCAAGTATGTGAATATGAATCTGGTCGGGTTTATAAATATCAATTTCTGAATAAGAAGCTTGAATCTAGCTGGGGTTTTTTTTCAGAAAAAATTTCAAAATTTTAATTATTACGGTTCATTCATTCTTATATATATACTTGGTGAAAACAACGTGCAATGCACGTTTTCTTGGTTTTATTAAAAAAAAACTAGAAAACATAACTGTGGTTCGCGCAATCTTTTGTAATGATTAAAAAATATATTTTTTAAATTTTTTTTTGGGAGATTGAATGATAGATATTCTTTTCACCTTACCCATACAACATGCTCCTTATATGGATGTGTGAGGGAGTCTTGACCGTTGTTTCTTTACATAATGGTGTTCATTAAATATTGAACCTCCTCTAGGTTTTCAAGAAATCATGAATTATTAAAGGCTATTTAGGATTTTTACCCCCCGAACTATTACATGTGCATTATCGTGCCCCCCAATTTTTTTAGGCCGTTAAAAAATCCCCCCGATCTATTCACAGTCATGTAAATTAGGACTTCCGTCCAATTCCGTTCATTTTTTGTAACGGGAGGATGATGTGGCCTGTTTTTTACATAATTTGGGATGACACGTGGGACTCTAAAGTGTACAAAAATAATTAAATAATTAATTAACAATCCCTCTCTACATATAAATTTATATATATATTTATTTATTTATTTATTTTCACTCTTATAACAAAATTTACATGATTAGTTAACATTACACATGCCCAAAACAAAGTTTTCAATCTTGAACATCATCCTCCTGTTACAAAAAATGAACGGAATTGGACGGAAGTCCTAATTTACATGACTGTGAATAGATCGGGGGGAGTTTTTAACTACCTGAAAAATTCGGGGGGCACGATATGCATATGTAATAGTTCGGGGGGTAAAAAACCTAAATAGCCATTATTAAACTTCCAAAACCCACATTTAGTTTTTCTTTGATTGCACTAAATCTTATATATGCAAATCTAATATGTCAAAATGTAATAGAATTTGAGTCAAGCACATAAAAATAAGAACTAGAAGCTTTATTCTTTATATCATCAATAGAAGTACAAAGTTTAAACATTCCATTACAAGCATATCACTTCCCCACAAAAATGTTCCCTTTTGACAATGTAAGCTTGTCAAAATCTATCACGGCCTTGATTCCTAGTTTGTCAAGAAAATTGATGCTCATAAGGTATCTACTCATTTCTGGTACATACAAAAAACTAGTGAGTAGAAGCTTCTTGCTAGAAGTAAAGAATAGATCAATGGTTCCCTTGCCTTCAACCTTGGACTTTTTCTCATTGCCCATTTAGATTCCATGCCCTTTCCTTTAAAGTTTCAAAGGTCTTGAATAGAGATGTATGATAAGTATCATGGATGGTGGCACAAGTATCATACCACCATCCTTTTACCTTTTCATGTATGACATGTAACATCCCGTGTTTTGAACACCCGTTAATAGCCGGTTGGAGCTGGTGAAGAATTATTTGAGATATTAGTTTGATAAATGATATTATATGAATTTGCGATGATTAGTGAATTTTATAGCCGTTGTAATGATCTGGTAAATGATCTAGCTTTATGCAAAGAAAGATTGGTCTCAGACCAAGGAATAAATCCTAATGGGAGAAAAAATCTCAAATTAAATAAAATAAGACATACTATGGCATAAAAATTTTAATTTTTTTTCTTCAGGCAACTAGGACTTTATAGATGAGCCAATAAGTTTATGAAAAAATTGATTGAGGTTTGAATTCCAATCAACCGGGCTTAAGAATGAGAATTTCTTGCTTGGGCCTCTAAGGGCATTTTGGACAATTTGATCAAATTACCCAAATTATGTGATATGTGACAAATCATATTTTTGGGTCACATTTAATTTAATTAATCAAGCTTGGAGATATTTAAAAACTATAGGGTAAATTTTTGGGAATTTTAGATAAGTAAAATTACCAAAGGGCCCTTGAGTGTCTAAGGAGAGAGGTAAAGATGAGCAATGGCATAAAGGTATTTTCCAAGGGAGGAGAGAGAGAGGGGTAGGCGGCAAGGCTATACCTAGGGCTCTCAAGAGCCTAGGACATCTACCTAGGAAGAGTAAGAGCCTCACCCCCCTCATTGGCTAAACCCCAATCATTTCCCTCTTACAGATCTAATCATTTTTTTTAAATTTACTTTTTTCTCAAGAAAACAAAAACAACCTCTTCCATTCTCTCTCCCCAAAACTGAAACATAGTCTCTCTCTACTCTCCATTGCAGCATTTTTTTTCACTCCAAGAGCCAAGAGAACTCATTCCCCCATTGAAGGAGGCAGAAGCTCAAGAGCACACTAGGGAAGAGTAAGTTTCAAACCCTACTCTATTTTTTCTCCTCTCTTCCTCTTCAAACCTGAAATCCTAAGGGTTTATGTTGCATGCATGTGATCTAATATCCATGCATGACTTTGATCTTGTGTTCTAGGGGTTAAGAGATGCTTGTACGGTAGTACCTCAAGGAGTTAGCACTTTGGTGATCTAGTGGAAGCAAGGTAAGAAATCTTGGTAGTTTGCATGTTTTCTTCCTCATCTAAGTTTTCTACCCTAATCCTTTTCTTAAAAATCTGCATGTGGAACTTGGGGCTCATTTTTGAGAGCTTAGAGCACTAAGGGAAGGTGTTGAAGAGCTAAGGAACACATCTCCAAGCTAGGGCTTCGAAAGGTAGAATCTATGGTTGAGTTTTTTATGTTTTGTGGTGATTCTTGTAGATCTGATTGTATACGGTGTTTCAATAGTTTTTAAGCTTATTTTATGCTTAAGGTTGAGATTTATGTGTTGTATGATGATTTTCATGCATGCATGTGTCTAGAGTTATGCTAGAAATGCTTATTGATGTTAGGTTGTGTAAAAAAAAACATGCTGCCAAAATTTTGTGGTCTGGCTTCCAACAGGTCAGATCGCACTCTACTGCCTCTATCTGTGAAAAATATTTGTGTATTTCCATAGTTTTTTGTGAGTACTTGTTATGGGCTGTTGAAAATCGTAAAAATGTATTTTTAAACCCATGTTATGAACATTTTGTAATTTTTATGTAAATCTGGAAAAAATTTGGGCAGCATGTACTTCCCAGATTGTTTTGACTTTTTGAATGAGTTTTACTAAATTAAAATTCTATGAAATTTAGTAGTGTTTTAGTTTAAACATGTATAAGGGTAACCATAAAAGTTTAGATGAAAATGTGTTAAGGTATAAGAGATAATTTTTCAAATTTTTCCCTAGAATCTGGAAACATAACTTTTGGGCAACAAGCACTGCCCAGATTTCTTTAAATATTTTGATAAGTTTTATTATTCCAAAAATTTTAGAATTTTGAAGGAAGCTAATTTAGACATTTATAAAGATCTCTGTTAAATTATAGAAAGAACTGAGCTACGGTGTAAGAGAAGTAAATTTTCAAAGTTACCTTAAAATTTGAGAAAAATTTATGGGCAGCAGGCACTGCCCAAATTGCTTTACAACTTTGAATAGGTTTTTCCATCACCAAAATTATAAAATTTTGAGGAGAATTTGTTAAGATGTGTATAAGGACTCCAGTAAAAGTTCAGAGAAACATGTATCACGGTTTAAGAGAAATAATTTTTCTAAATTTTCCCTAAAATCTGAAAAGTAGTAATTTCGAACCTTAACAAAAAATGAATTTTGGGAGGTTAGTTCTCTTAACCTAAAACATGTTTTTGATGTGAGGCTTTCCCCTAGTTCCCATCCTTATGACACAGAATACATGAACAATAGTTTAAGGGTTTATGCCCAAAACTCAACTTAGGGAAAAAGTTTAAAAATGAGACTTTACCACCTTAGGTTAAATAGTGGAAGTAAAGTCTTGGAAATGAAAAGAAATTGTTTCTTGTAAAGATAACTAAGGATTTGGAGACTTAACCAATCCCAAATTAGCTTGAGTTAGTTTGAAAGTTGATTCTTACCATTTTTAAGTTAAGGGTCCGATTTCCATTCTTTTCAAAGATAACGTGAAAAAGAGATCCTAGGTTATGGATAAAAATTGTAAGAATGGGAGTTGGATTTTGTAGAATCTTTAAGAGAATGGGATAACTTTGTCATATATTATTTGTAAAGGGTCAAAAAGTGGTATGTTTGTAAATGATAGAAAACGGTAAAATTTCATAAGAGGACGACAAGTTGGTATTTTTCTAAAGATAGGAGTTGAGTAAAACTCATTTTCCTAAAACAAAAATATGAGTTATCCGATAAGAGAGTTCTTTAGTTAAATAATATTAAGATGCATGGGGCAGAGAGCGTGTGGTGGTGAGGCCAATTTTCTCATGTTACTGTAAAGACTGAAACGAAATTTGGCCTTATACACTGTAAGTGTATAAGAGGCTATAGTATAGAGTCTCTAAGAGAGCTTTAGTGCATGTAGCTATCACATAATATTAGCTATAAGAGTATGCCATAGTTTAATCTGAGTACGCTATATTAATTATAGTAACCACAAAAGGGAAAACAAATAGTGGTGTTAAAGATCCAGCTAGGAGCTAAGGACTCAAAGTAAGTTAGACTTTCTCTTTCTTGGCCACACCACGAATATACTAGTGTGTGCTTGTAGAGGTAGATTACACTAGTTTTATTTGGGTCATTAAGACCAGGGTATGCTTAATACCTACTCTTGCGATGCTTTTCCATTCTGCGGCTAAATGGTAAGTAGATTTGGGTTGAAGCCAGAACCGTAATATAGTCCGTGTTGGAGCCAGGACATGGTAAGAATATATAGTTTGGGTTGAAGCCAGTACCTTAGCATAATATAGTCTGGGTTGCAGCTAGGACATGGTAAGAATATATAGTTCGGGTTGAAGCCAAGACATGGTAAGAATATATGGCTCGGGTAGAAGCCAAGACATGGTGAATATATAGTCCGGGTTGGAGCCAGGACATTAACAGTGGAACCGTGTTGAGGCCCGTATCCTTTGTTGATGATTTAATTGATTAGTCATGATATGTGTGTAAATATATTTGAATATTTTGAGAATCTTCTAAGTGTAGGATATTAGGATATGAATGATATATTGTATGTTCCGAGAATTTTCTGAGTGCAGGTTATCGTGCTATGTGTGAACTTGGTTGTTAGAAACAACCAAAGTTATTGTTCAGATATGGTTATCCATATTGTATGTTCTGGGAATTTTCTGAGTGCAGGTTATCGTGCTATGTGTGAACTTGGTTGTTATAAACAACCAAAGTTATTGTTCAGATATAGTTATCCATATTGTATGTTTTTTCCGAGTGAAGGTTATTGTGTTATGTGTGAACTTGGTTGTTAGAAACAACCAAAGTTATTGTTCAAAAAATGGTTATCCATATTGTATGTTTTGGGGATTTTTTTGAATGCGGGTTGATATGATATGTATAAAAATGGGTTGTTGGGTGCAACCAATTTGCTTGATTTTCTGTATGGCTATTATTAAGAATTGTATGATTGGGTTAGAATTTATCCAATACCCTAGGGATCGATAGTGATACCTACCTTAGGTCAACCTATTATTGGGTTTAGTATATTTTCATGTAAGGATATTCTCACTAAGCATTTTCGCTTACCTAGTTATTTTATGTTCTAGGTAAGTGCAAAAGCAAAGTGGAGCAGTGAGCGCCGGAGTCTGCTTGTGGATATGTACACGTGGCCTGACCTGGGGGAGGTTTTTGATGGATCACCATATTTTTTAAAAAAAAAAGATTGAAGTTTGTTATTTCTTTTGGGATAATTGTTTTGTTATAACTCTATGTAAGAGAAGTTGTATTTCTGTTTGCTAAACTAAAAGTGTGCGCACACGACCTTTGTAAAAGTTTTTTTATATGGATTTTTGGTACAATGATTTAAAGTAAAAGTTTAGATTTCCGCATCTTTTGGTCTTGTATGTTTTGAGGGTCGTTACATGACATTAGTCTCACATAGTGTTGCCACTAACTCTTCTTCGATTGAATTCACCTTTGGCTCATTATTGTGGCTCCTCTAGAACCCAAAATCCCTTGCAAAGTGGCCACTCTTGCCACACACAAAGAAAGGTCCTCTGGAATTATTAAATCGACATTCATTTTTATTAGGTCCCAAGGGTTCGTAATCCTTGCCTTTATTCTTTCAAATTCATTTGCCTTTATTGTTGTTGGGAGGTTTAGGCACCACATTGGCCTTAGAAGTCTCTATAACGAGATTCATTCTCAGTCCTCAAGTGTTTGAGAATTTCCTTCAAGGAAATCTCCTCATTCTTGTGGAGGATTTTCTTTCTATAGCCCCTCCAAGATGGAGGCGGCTTGGCTATGATCGCACCAACAAGGAATTGTTCTAGCAATAAACTATTAAGGGTAGAAAACTTATTTACAATAATTTGAAATTCATGCATTTGGGGTAGAAGGGGTTTCACATCATTAAACTGAAATTCCATATATTGAGTAATAATGAATTTATTTGTACCATCTTCTTCCACTTTGTATTTGTTCTCCAATACTTCCCAAATCTCCTTAGCGGTCTTTATGTTGGTGTAGAAATCAAACAACCAGTTCGAGAGAGCATTGAGAATGTGACCCCTACATATTAGTTCATGTTCTTCACGTTTCTTCCTTGCTTTGATGACTTCTTGAATGTCATCTTCTTTGGCGGGTTCTATGGCCTTTAAATCCTTCTCTAGGATGTATTACACTTTAAGAGTAGTTAGAAAAATCCCAAACTTTTCTTGACAATATACAAAGTTAGTTCCATTAAATCTATCAAATCTAACAAAGTCGTGTATTATGAATTTCAAAGTTGAAATCGAAGATGATTCTTCCATGTTTGTTGGGAGAGAGTGAGATTACACCACCACAATAATAAGAATCACACACAATTATCCTTAACATAGTCCAATAAAAGATTGAGATAGAGAAATACAAACCCTTGTTATAAAACAAAACTCTTGGATCTTCTTGCTGTAGAAAATACATATTGCCATGTCGTGATTATTTTAATGTAATTCACCTATTATGAAACAAATATGCAAATTCATAGAACATGCTGCTATGAAATTGACATAAATACACAAAGTAGATTTATTAGAAACTTACATTACACAGCGGAATTGGAACAACTCCTTCCTTTAGGTTCTCTAACCCTTGAATCCTGGTAGTAGCAGAGTATATTAAAGAACCTGAACTGGATCAGCAACACAATCTTCCTCAACAAGCCTTTAATAAACTTAGAACTAGCATGGACCGATTCTCTACACATGAGATAGAAAAATAGAGAAGAAGAGAAGACTATATGGGAGGCTAAGAATGGATCATTTAGAGAGTTGTTTGTTCGGAATTAAACTTACCCAAAATCAATTCTTCTCAAAACCTAAAGTTAAGTGTCCTTTTATAGACTTCCCTTTGGCATTATTTAAATAATTAATCAACTAAAATAATAGATAAAAATCTCTATAGTTTCGAAAATCCTCCATGGGCTTTGGGACTTAGATTTTTACAATTTAAATTCAAGTCCATTGGACTTCAATTCAAATTCCCTTTTATTTTTACCATAATTAAGTAATTAGTTAAATATTTAATTCCTTATTCAAAATAAATATTTATAATTTGATCATTGATTTAAATTTATTTATTAATTTAACACCAATTTCTCATAATTAATAATTTTTCCCAATATTCTCTTTTATTCTCTAAATCACACATCTCTGTAAAAAATTCAAAATGGACCAAGTAAACATTAAAAATCCTAATTGATAATTAAATCAATTAATTGACACATTGTAGATGATTTATTCAAAAGTGATGCAGGGACCATGGATCCATGAAATTAAGCTCCAATAAGTTACCGTGAATTTATTTACGAATAATTTCACTACCTTATTAATTTCTTGTGACTCCATTATAAACTCGAAATTGCACTCTCGAAATCATAGAACACTTTAAAAAAAATGTAAATATGTTATCCATTGTTACAACCATAATCGTCATTCAACCATCTATAGATGATCTGCTAATGAGACGGGTGTTAATTACCGTTTTACCCCTCATTTGTATTTTATCCTTAAATACCATTAAGTTCCTTGTAAATGATATTTCAGTAAACTGAGTTACAGAAATGAGATCTTTATAATATAAAGCTCGAACTAAGCTATATGCAAATCATCATTTCACTTTTTAGACAAAAGTTATAGATTTCATATCTATGATAAATACTGCCACTCAATTATACTACCAAGTCCCCAATATGTATGTATGGGCTAGTCCGTAGGGTAAGCTGGTAACGAAAAAATCTAAGGACCTGAATAATATAATCAGTAGAATATTAATCACTCAAAATTGGGATTGAATTGACCTATGGTCAACTTTAAGATATGACTAGATTAGATAATAATGATATTTTACTTATCCATCTATAATAAATATCGGTCCAGTCCGGTGTAATAATATACATCCAATCTTATCTACTTGGTCAATGTCCTGGATAGGACATCGCACTAGAATGTGTAAGTAGATCATATCGTAGATTAACAAGTCAGTGTAAATCCTGTGCACTAACTTAATCTTAGGACTAATGCTTTAGAACATATAACCATAATTATAATCTATTGTGACCAAGTCACTATAACGGTGATTATCCATATGTTCATAATTTAATAGAAATTTATATTAAATAAATAATCATGTATTTAAACAAGTGAGAAATGTTATTGACAAGTCAAATTGATTTCTATAATTTATTGATAATGAAATAAGGTTGCATAGAAAATTGGTTTTACAAAGGGTATAAAACCCCAACACTTGCAAGCTTCAAACCCTAATTAGAACACCACTTGAATCTTCTTCTTTGAATATAATAAAAGAAAAAAACTTACACTGACGTGTATCATTGTCCAAATTCTCTATTTCCTAGCCTTTGATTAATGTCTGAGGCTTTCTCTAGTAGGAAATAGAATTGAAATTGAACAAGCCTTGAAATTCACAAAGACGAGCACTTTCTTTATGAATTTCTTGGAGAAAACTTACGATCTTGAGAGCTAGAGAGATAGTTGATAGAGTGATCAAGTCCATCAAAACTCTAAGAGAACCCTTTTATAGTGTAGGCACTATCATTAAGTCCAACCAATAGGCTTAGAAATTTTAAACACGTCAATTGGAGCTTAAAACACATGTTTGTACAGACACATCGTGCAATGCATCGCCTACTAAGGTTTTAGGCTATGCAACGCCTCCAAGGTGGCGACACAATGCCACCTAGGCATGTGAAATTTCTCAAAAGTGACCTAAAACACCTTAAAATGCTCCCAAACATTTTTGGCATCCTTAGATACCTAAATGAATCACTTTGGACCCAAAAACACAAAATTTAAATCCCTATAACAAAAAGTCAATTTTCACATCTTTCATATGTGAAACAATTTAGTGTTTTACACCTAGCTTGTGTAAGACCACTCAAACACTGTATTTTAACAAATCCTAATAACCTTGCTGGGCATGCAAATGATAAAAGCCACAATCTCTACCCCTGGGTTTGGCTCCAAGCCGTACATGTAATTAATCTCAGAGGGATTTGAGGGAGCCCGCTACATTGTCCTATAAAAAATACGTAGAGTCCTGATTATTTTGTAGTTGTTAGGAGTCAGGTGGCACGCCAAAATCCCAAAATAGTCAAAGACCTTGATCTAATAGTCATTTAGCGGGAAGAGACCCCTTGCCTTGCATTGTTTGGGGCTCCAGGCTTTGAAACCCTCGGGAGATGAGTTAGGTTGATTGTCGCCTATCGCAAGCCTTATCGTACAAAAAGGCATTATATTTTAGCTCAAAGAGAGGAAGGTTGAAGTTACCCTCTTTGGAGGTCTTGGCTGAGTTTGAGATGGTCATCCTAACCTCAACCAAGTCGAGGGACTCCGAAAACCCCTCGTCACCTTGGCAATGATAGATCGCTTCCTCTTCATCTTCTTGCGGTCCTGGTGGGGTTGGGGAAGAGCAATAGACATTGCCTGAGTAGTATTAAATATGATCCTAACTTGCACTTGTCATTCTGGTGCAGCTGGGAGAACAGTCTCGCCTCACTGGGTTTACAAAGCACTAGTGGCGTGGGTCCATCTCATAGGAAGAAACTTCCTTTTCCCTTTCTCTATTTCACAGATATGGCAATCATAAGGAGCCTACTCAACCAAGTCGTGATACTGGCGACGTAGGTTTCAAGTCTCTCTCCTTGCTGGTCAATAAGAAAAGCAGGTCATTTGCGATCGACAGTTGACCTCCCCAAAATTAGCAATATCATATGAAGATCTGAAATAAGAAGGAATCTCATTGTTTGAAAAAGACAGCGACCCTAAATAAGATCGCCAAGAATGAATATCTCTGCTAGGATGTTAATAAAAAAGTTTTATTAGTGACTTAGGCAAAAAAAAAAAAAGAAAGGAATCAAAAAGTGATTTTCGAATACTTCCCTGAGAAGCCTCTATGTTCTTGAGTGTTCATTAGAGACCAAAGAACCTATAATTAACCTTACGTATCTAGCAAACGTGTGGGTACACGTGCCCCATTTTTGGGGTGCTCGACTGGCGACCTAACCAGATCTTACGAGCTTCAGGCCCTAGCAACCTAACCTAGGCCATGATTGGCGATTTCTTATTTTAAAAACCCTAAACTTTACTATTCACAAGCATAGCGAGGCCTAAATTTACTTCTAAAAACAATCCATTAACAATGATAAAGACTAGAAATGTTGAAAACTTACAAGAATTAGAGCACATCGAGAGTTCTAAAGCACAAGTGCCAAAAATAGGTCGATTGGAGGACTCAAAGATTTTAGATCATTTTATCTCTCTAATATGTGCCAGAATGAAGTGAATTCCCTATCTCCACATCTTTCTCTCTTTTTATACCTTCTCGGCTCAGTGGGCCTTCCACCATATAGTGGGCGTAGCTGAAAATGCGCATCTGATAATCGCAAAAATTAAAATGGAACCAAGTAGTTCATAAGGGTCCCAATGAATTGGTTTCAATAATCGTCAAAGACATCCTAAGTGAGGCAGGATCATGGTCGCATGCTCTTATAAACTTTATCACATTGACATTCCCACCTCATGTATAGGAAGCTTATACTCAAGATATTATTGGATTTGGTAACTACAAATATCATAGATGCTCTAAATTCCGTAGAGAATAAGTCATGATGGGAATGGTGTTGTCCCATCAAGCTCACCCACCATTTTGCCTATTGAAATACTATATTCTGAAACCATTAACTGTTAGACTCAAGATTGTAATTCACTACTACAAAAACATGCTTTTAGGACACTTTTTTAGGGCACTCATCTAGATGTGAGTCTTAAAACATCTCCTGGACTTTTTAAGACACTCATTGAGAGTCCTTAAAGAATTTCTTTTAGGACTCGCAACGCGAGCCATAAAAACTGATGCGTGTCTTAAAAGTTTGAATTTTTTTTAACAAAAGTTCCTAAATTTTTGAGGACACTCATTGAGAGTCATTGAAGAATTTCTTTTAGGACACGCAAAGCGAGCCCTAAAAACTTATGTGTGTCCTAAAAGTTTGATTTTTTTTAACAAAAGTTTCTAGACTTTTTAGGACACTCATTGAAAGTCCTTAAATAATTTCTTTTAGGACACGCAAAGCTAGCCCTAAAAACTTATGTGTGTCCTAAAAGTTTGAATAATTTTTTTAACTAAAGTTTTATTATATATTAAATCACAAAGAATAAAAAACAACAGCTCCTTCTCTCTCTCTCTCTCTCTCTCTCCCCCTCTCTCCTTGCTCTCTTCCTCCATTTCTCTTTCTCTCTCTCTCACATGCATGCCCACTGCCCAGCCACAAACGGTGGCGCTCTGGCCACCCCCCATCTACATGTGTTGGCCCACGATGTTCCCTAGCCCTCGAAACCCCCAACCTCGTGAGCCCATGGCCTCACGCGCCTCCTAGCCTAGTCGACGGAGCCTCCAAAGTTCGGCGACCATGTGGGTTTCTGAAAAGTTTTGGGAATTTTCCAACCACCTTGAGCCACCCCGAGCCAAATACCACCACCATTGCATTCCTTGTGCTTTGGGCTTCAAAACCCACTAAAGGATCGGACCAAGCCACCACCGTGGGGTGGTGGCGCCGCCGTCATCATCAGAGCTTCGGCGGGAGCTTTGGATACCATTTAATTTTTTAAAAATTAAAAATAAAACTTTTTAGGACTCGCAACGCAAGTCCTAAAAATTCTCAGTTTTTAAGGCTCTCAAATAGAGGACTCATGCCCCACGAGTCCTAAAAACTTTCTTTGCGAGCCCTAAAAAACTTTTTTTGTCGTAGTGATTAAGAGCATTTACTCTTTGGAAGAGCTACACAACCAATATACCAACTAAAGTGGATGTAGGTCATTAGTGGTCGAACCACTATAATTTCTGGTTTGTCTATTACATTTATTGCACACATATTCTATCTACGTTCTATGCATAGAAGTTCTCACTGTTCTTATTAATTAAGTTGTCCAAATATTAAGCCAAAAGAGCTCAACTGGATAATTATTCAGTGACAGCGAACTGTGTTAACAAGCTAGCTATTTTTTCACAGATGATTAAAAGACTGTTTTTTAAGTTGAATAACTTGTTTTTTAAGTTGAATAACTAAATTATTATGAAGATCGACTAGAGAAAAAAATCTTTCAGTCTTGACATATAAAAAGAATTAGTTACAAATATTGTACGAAGGCTAGAAATTGCAACTAATCGATCAAATAATTTCCCTTCACTGTTTAGGTTGAACGATTAAATTCTTATTGTGGGACTGCTAACAATTCCAACCGATTTCTCATAATACATTGTCTATTAGCCGCACCGACAACTATATCAGTTGTCAATAATTTTTATCATACATAAGTGCTTGGGGTGCAACGAAGTGTATAATATGCATCTTTAACTAGTGAGTAATCCAACATGGGGATCATTCACTATTGGCAAGAAGTTTTTCACTCCCTAGTACAACCTCGCCCTGAAATTTAATGCATGGGATTGGGAGATGTAATTTTCATATTGTAATAAATATTTAACGATATCCGAACAACAACGCTAATAATTTATAATTTATTAATTAATAATCTTAACACTATCTTGCAGAATGATTAAGTTGTGCCTACACACATAATAGGTTGTGTTGTATGGAAGATCAATAGAGTGATCGCTTTGTAGACGACAAACGATGTAGGGATATTCCTGGAGAGTTTTGAAAAGAGTTTTTTTAACTAATTTTATTTGCATCATTTGTTTGTTAAATTTGCAAACTTTTGTGGAATATTCGTAGATAAATTTATCTGTTGTTGGTAACATCAAGAGAAATTTAGAAGATTAGAGATTAGAAACTCAAAAGTTATTTTACAGTTGATTTTGGAGCAAAGTTTTGCAATAAATACTATCTTGTAATTTTTTTTTACCAATCAAGCAATCTTAACTTGTATATTCAATGCATATAAGATTTGTATGTATCCAATATATATATATATATATCTCTTAAACTTTAAATTCTTATTTAATTTTAGAAAATTAAGAAAAAATAAAAAATTTCCAGCTTCGTGGTGAGTGTTGTTGGCTTTTTATTTACATAAACTAACAATTGTTAATAATAAAATTACATATTGTGTCTTACTATCTTGTTTCGATCTTACAAATCTTATCAAAAGTCTATCTATAAAACTATATCTTTCGAATATTTCCTAAAAGAAAATTATATTATTCGGTCGGTGTATGGCCGAGTTTATAACATACGGTGATGACAATGATTTTTAAAAAAATTGTTCCTTTATATAATGCAATGTCATGTCAATATTATTTTTGTTTTTAGTGGAACTTCTTGTTTTTCTCAATTTTCTTAAACCAAAGCATTTTATTTACAATGATAAAGCATCTGTTTTAGTAGCCCATTTGATTATATATGAGTAATCATTTCTCTTATAAAGAAATATGGAGCAAATCCGCTCTATGTTGACAGCCAAATTTATTATTGATCATGACTACATGAAAATTTGAAGAATTGAGTTAACTCAGTCTGACCTGATACTCATTCGACATCATTAAAACCAAAAGGGTCTTCTCTTCCAAAATCCTCCAGCTCAATCTCAACCATTATCTCAATGGATTCAACACTCGAAAAGCACTTTCTTCACGACACTCAAATATTTTCTTTCCTTTGGCCGGTCTCCTTGTGACGATCCAAAACGACGACTTTCACCATACCAAATCTTTCTTCATAGACTGCAACGGGGTCGGTGGTGCTTCCTTTGATCACGGCACCTATGACGGCGTCAGAGTTGCTGATATTCTCGACCCAGTCTACACCTCAAATGACATCGTTTTCTCCTTCTTTCCCCTAAACAAGTTTCTTAACCACGAAGGATTTTCAAAGCAGTTGTTGGCAGCTCAAGTAAGAGAGTAAGATGACGGCACTTTTATCGCTCTCTCCATGAACCACTGCGTTGCGGACGACACTATCTTCTGGCTTTTCTTCAACACTAGGTATCGAATCTCTCGCGACAGGGACTTTGTTTCAGACCCTCCTCATCTCGTCTCGATCGTGACCAGTTCATTCACTGTATCAATAATCATGATTTTCTTCCACTTCGAGTACCTCTCAACTCAAATCCTATAAAAACTTTTCTGAGTTCCACACCAACACCACTAAAGCAAAAACCGTTTCATTATTCAAAGGATAGCATAGCCAAAACTCAAAGCAAAAGCCAACGCTGAGATAGTAGACTTATTGCGCACCATGACCACCAAGAAATTGTCCCTTTAAACGGTCATGGCTCACCTTTGGGTGTCCATAAGCAGAAACCGACATCTTAAACCCGAACGGGAAGTAAATTATGTCATTATAGTGGGTCTGAGGCAAAGAACAGAGCCGCCATTAACACAAGAGTATATTGGAAATGGGGATAAGTTCAAAATTAGTCCGTTTAAAAATTCTTAACTAAAATTAATTACTAAATATTTTTAGTCTAAGTCTAGTTCTTTCTATTTTTATAACATATAATTTCAAAAATGCTCTTTAATAAAATCAGTATATATATATTACAGGAATATAATAAGAATATTGATTAAAATGGTGGGTATTATACTAAAAATTTAAAAATTATAAATAAAAAAAATACTTACCTAAAAATGGCTATTAAATCTAATTTCTACTTGAAAATACTGTGTCGTTTGGGACGGTAGAGACCACAGGGGAGAACCTGTTAGATAATGGATTGGGCTGGGCCACTTGGCAAATGAACTTGATGGTTCCTTCACTGATAGCGAAAAAGGCCCACAAGTACTTGAGGAATTGGGCTGAAAGCCCAAAAATGGCAACAATGTATAGTGAGACAGTCTGAGTCTCTTCTACTATTGACTGGGTCACCACAGTTTAATGTTTATGGCAACGATTTTGGTTGGGGAAAGCCAGTGGCTGTAAGAAATGGTCAAGGGAACAAGTTTGATGCGATCTTAGTTGTTTTCGAAGGCGCTGAGAAAGGAAGCCTTGACATGGAAGTTTGTCTTCGGTCTGAGACGTTTGAGTCTATGGAATGTGATGAAGAGTTCTTATGCTTCGTATGATACAATAAAAATTTGAAATGATAGCACTTGAATTATTATTATTATTCTTCTCAAAAAAAAAAAAAAAAATTATTATTATTATTATTAAAAAGCTCTTTTGGTATTTTTGATCAGTTTGTGATGTAAAAGAGCCCGGTGGTATGTTTATTTTCATTAAAATAATATTGAACGTTTGAGCCATTCCCATCCCTCATCAGGGAAGCCACGGCAATGATGTTTATGGGCTCTGAGAATGTGATGAAGAGTTCTTACCGTTTTTTTATTTATTTATTTATTTCCTTTCCATTTTTAAATGGATAAGATGATTACTATACACATTCGAACTATAGATGGATAAAAATTTATATTTCATAATGCTCAAAGGACATTTTGTTCTTAATCAAAATTTCACTTTACTTAACTTTTTCTTTTTTTTTTCTTTTAAAAAAAATCAAAATTTTCTTTTGGAATGGATTAAAATCTAGTGTACATTGACCTTAACAATTCATATAGTTCTATAAAAAGGCTATAACTTAATAAAAATATACACATTTACATATAAAATAATTAATAAAACATATTAAATACATTGCATAAAGTTATCTTAAAAATATAGATACAGTATCTGTATAGTTAGAGACATAAAGTTATCTTAAAAATTTAAATTAATAATTACTTTACAAATAAGCATATCAAATTCAATATATGATAGTTTTTAAAAAAAAAAAATAGACAATTAAAGATAATACTGAGAATAACATTACAGAAATATAAAAAGCTTCATACGAAAAAGTTTTAAATATGCTTGAGACGCTATAAATATTTTGGTTTCGAGGTGTTCAAGTTGGTGAGATATTACAAACGGGCAAACTCAAGGATTTGATAACAACTCTAAAGAATAAATTAATGTATTAAACAACTTTAGATAAATATTTATTTAATCTTAAATTTTTAGTATGTATAAGATAACTGTTGATGCCATTTTTTATCAATAGGAGATTAAGAAACCCGATTACAGAGATTAAGCTTGTTAATAAACTGAAATGTAAACTCACAAGATTTTAACGAGGTTCATTGGTTAAAATCCACCTAGTCCACGAGACACTCTTATTGTTGCTTTGGAACTCTTGAAAAGATTGTTTATGACAATTTCAGCAGAATTTTGGCATACAAGATGTCGGTCCCTTTTACTGCCAATTTCTCTTATATTTATTGGGAATTGTATGGACAATATGGTGTAACCGTACTCTAAATGGTAACATACAGAATTCGGTCACTTCCCAAATAAATAGATACGTAAATACCCTAATTAAGCCTATTTCCATTTCCATTTACATTAATCAATAAATGTATATAATGATTGTGTGCATTTATGGCGCTTATTAGGCATCTGAGTCTGTAGGGATTCTTCCAAATGTGCATCTTTGAACCACCTTGAGTTAGATGTCATTCTCAAAGTGGATATGATTGGAACAGGATGACTTAGCTTAGATAATACTCGAGCCTAATGGGGGTGATTCGGACACTAGACATTAGATACTTCAATCTTTGTCATTCCCACTTGAAATGAATCTAAAGGATCCTGGGCTGTCCCGGACTCAATGCACAACCTCGAGGTATATGGTCTAAAATTCATGAAATATCTCTGAATTTTCGAAACATTTATTTATCACGTGTCATTTGTACTCCGAGCAAGATAATTAAGCTCATGTTTTTAGGGTACAACATTTTTCCGCCAAGTCTCTGCTCGTGTATGACGTCACTTCTGACATGCATAGTAGGGGCTTTTCAGCTTCTGTTGTGAGAAAACGTGTGCACTCACTCAATCAAGTATGAGACACATGTCTACTTGTTATAGGTGTATGTTCAAGTTTCGAGTACTTGACATTTGTCTTGTCAACCTTTTGCTGCCATTTGGTTTATTTAATTTTGACCCTCAGATCACTATCTGCTTTAATCATTGTGCTCAGATTTGTCCCAAATTTGAAGTATAAATAGGAGAACAAGGTCTAGCATTCACCACCTTTGCATTCGAATTTTCCTTTATTCCTTCTCTCCAAAACTTCTCAAAATCCCTTTAACTTTCTTCCCTGTCAGAAATCCCTCAAACGGTTACCTCATAGATTTTATGCAATCTTCGCCATTCTTCGTCCTTTTACAACCTCGATGAAGAATTAATCTGTAAGTACATCTATACTCCAGTTTAAATTTCTTTTTTACTCATTTTTTTTTTCATCACAAGTTTATGAAATTTTCCAGTGTGTTTTTCCTTGTTTTTGTTTTGCACGGGTTCAGTTTGGGTTATACAAGGCCAAAAAAAATGGGACTAGAAATGGTTAAGTGCATAAAACGAGGTAATTTTTTGGTTTTTTTTTTGGGTTTAGAGGTTCAATGTACGAGTCTTTTAGTCTGGAATGTGAAGGGCTTTGGCTCAAATCCAGGTAGCTTAGGGGACATGATATTAGGGTTGTTTTGCATTAAGTCACTTTTCGAAACCACCGTGTCCAACACACGAATCCTGAAGTTTCAATACCTTCCCCAAATTAGGGTACGTAAATTAGGGATGATGTGAGGCCACACATCAGGGTAATAAGCCTGAACTGAACCCGTAGATACTTTAGGTCGAGTAGTAAAGCCTTAGAATTTTTGGTCCCCATTTATTCTGTTATTAGAACTAGGTTACATTCCTAGGTCGCCTGTAATGAGTCATTTTATAATCAGGCGAACTAAAACAATCGTCATGGCCTTTCAAAAGAAAAATAACATGGCAGGTTCCTTTTCTCAAGGCATGGATAAGTAGGTCAAGTGGCGGAGAAGGAGATAGAGGTAGGACTTGACAGTTTCTTCACGGCTGAGAGGATAGTGTCTCGAATTACTTTTCAATCCAAGGTGCATAAAATAATGCTAAGTCATGGGATCAAGATGAATCCCAACTTCTACGCTCGACCTCCATTGGAGGGTGAGCGGAGCTGTGCCCCGTTGGAGAACGACTTTGGGGCCTGGAGTGATGAACACTTGAAGGCAGGTGCCTTCCTCCCACTGGATCAGTATTTTGTGAACTTCCTGAACTATGTGAAGTTTACCCCATTTCAGCTCCCGCCAAATTCTTGCCACCTCCTCGCAGGGTTAAACTATCTATTCCTCAAGAACGAGTAGGGGGTCCCCAACCCAGAGGATATTTTATATTTTTCTGTCTGAAGTCCAATCCAGACGTTAAAACCCAAGGTGATGGTTTTTATTACCTCACCAGGTTTCCCAAATTGGACAGCATCATCGTGCTCCCCAACCATCCGAATGATTTCGAAGACCTATTCTTTAAGTCAAACGGATTCCAAAACTTCAATCAATGTTATTTCAACTAATCTCGTAAGTATCTTAGTTTTTAAGCTCTTCATCTGAATTCCTTACTTCTGTTGAGTTTTACTTATTCTGATCGAGTTGTTTAACTTGTGTAGCTATTTATAAGAGAATGTTGCGATTGGAGGCCCTTGGAGGTATATTTCCTAAGACAGGATCTAAAAATATTACAACTTATTACAATGTGAATTTTATTCCTATTTATAACTGGTTCTGAGTAAGGATTGAAACTATTTATAAGTATATTGGAGTTATTCCAAAATTGAATAACACTATACAGAGGATTTATCATATGAAAGAGTTCTCAATATGATTACGTTATCATGATGGTTATATTTTTAGTGATTTTTATAGAAGATTCTAACAAGTTATCAATATATAAATTTTTATTTTTAGATTTTAGTTTTGAAATAAAAAAAAAATCAAATATAAAATTAAATGAATTATTTACTTGATTAGTCATTTTCTGTTATTATAATACACAATTAAGTTGTTAACGTTTTTATAAGTAAAAATTCTAAATTATTTTATTTTTGATACTTTACTTCTATTTCAATTATTAATGTTTATTTAATAAAGAATGTTCCTGTATGCCCCTTTTCCTTCCTCTCTATAATATGTGTGAGAGATAATGTTTTGTTGGTGGTAATTATTTTTGTATTAGAAAAAAAAAGTGTCTTATTATTTTTTGTGGTTTTTTTATTACATTGGTTTACAAGAAACATATTAAAAGTGTTATTCATTTTGGTCTTTGATCAATTTTCATTAATAAATTATGAATTTTGATCTACAAAAAAGCTATTTTACAAAAAAATAATAATTATTAAGTGTCAATGTATTTAAAAATATTAAAAATTAAAAAAAAAATCAAATGTAAATCAAATTTGTGTTAAGGATTTATAAGTCAAAATTGTTGAGAGTAAGAACTTATGTATAAATACCTAAATAATAATGAATTGTGATTGCAACATAAAAAAATCCTACGTAATATTTGTTGACCACGATTTTGGCCAATGACGAGTAGATGCAAAAACGATAATGAAATTTAGCCTTGAATAGAAAATAAAAATGACACAACCAATTTTATAGTGGTTCAATCCCAATTTGTTGGTAATAGCCTAATCCACTTAGAGTTGTTATATATGCACCTACACTTAAGATCAGATGAACATGAGCCACCTGTGTCTTATAAGTATAAGTTGGAAAAATACAATGCTTCCCTCCCTCACTTCTCAGAAAATGCCCTAAGAATGTCCCAAATCACAGTCCCAAAGTTTGACAATTAGAGAGTCTAAAAGTCTAAGAGTCTCCCAAAAAATCAAATCCTTCAAATGATGTCATGAGCTCATTATTTACAGGCTCATGGATCATACATGTAAATTCTCCCATTTTGCCTGAGTCCTTGGTTGTTTTTAACCAACTTTGACTATAAAATGTATTTAAAATATAATGATATGGCTATTACTTCGGGATATTTGAGAGATTCGCGTAGTAGTTACGAGCGATTCGGGTTGAAATTGTTGCTGAGATTATATAAAGAAGTCATTGGGTAGTTAACTCTTGAAATTCTGACACATCCGGTCGGCTACATCATCAATCTGACATAGCTGGTCGACTACATCCTCAATCTGACATAGATGGTCGGATGAAACCCAGTTCTGAGGTGATTGGTCGGGTTAAACCTATTTTTAAGGTGACTGGTTGGGTTAACTGCATGTCTGGTCGGCTAAATCCCTTTCTGAGGGGACTGGTCGGACAAATTGTGTGTCTGGTCGGGTGAATCCCATTCTGAGGTAACTGTTCGGACAAACTGTGTGTCTGGTCAGGTGAGACTTCCCCCTGACTAGAGAAAAATCTTCTTTGATTGGGTAGATCATTTCCTGACCAGGTAGAACCATCTTTTTCACCAATATCCTTCCTTGGTTAACATACTTACTAACCATTAATGCTCAACTAGGTAGTCACGAGTTGCCACCTGTCACCTCTGATTTCCACGTTATTAAAATGAAATTTTAGGGATAACATTTGCCCCCCAAGTTTATTATATGATATTCTCTTATGATAAACTTCTCTTCTAACTCCTTGTAAGGATCCGCCAGTAAATTTAATAATTTCCATGTCTTAAAATTCAAAAAATGACCTTTGGCACTCTCCCGCCTTTTTCAAATAAACGTATGATTAAATTTTTCAGTTCACAAAAAAGGCAGTTACGAATTTCACAGAAAGTGGGATAATGGGATATATGAAAAATTAGGAGTTAAGGACTCCCCTATTTTCCTATAAATAACCCCACGCTTGCCTCACTCTCTCATACCAAAACAAACATCATAAAAAGACTCACTCTTGCCGTTCCTTGTCGTGGCCAATCTCTTCATCAAAGTTTTCGTGTCCCATTTTCTCCAAGCAATTTCAAAGGAAATTCTCAAGAAATCCAAGGCTCTTCCACCCATTTGAGTAACTTTTCTCTTCTTAATCCTTATTTTCAAGCATTTTAAGCTTTGAAATTCTACACAAAATCTTGTTAGAACATGTAAATGCCGAAACCCCCTTTTGGAATGCATTCTTGGAATTTTTTTGATGAATCTTTGTAAAATAGAGATTTTCTGGCTGTTTTAGTGTAGTTTAGGCCTTGTGTTAGTCAAATTTTCCTCCGATTTCATGAAATTTTGAAGAAAAAATGACTTCCCATTCCACATTGTATATTCGGGTTCATGGGTATAGGACGAGCATTGATATTTTATTGGGACTTGTTGAACCCTTGAAATTACACTTTCTGATCTTGTTTGCATGACCCAAGATTGGGAAAATGTGTTTATGCTTCACGTTATGCTCCATACCTTTTAGTCGATCACATTTGTTTTTTGCCATCCTTTTTTGAGGTTTTAACCGCTTGGATTCTACTGAGCTGATCGAACCACCAAGCAACTACCTAGCCGACCGGACCCCTTTTGGCCCTCGGAACCCAAATAGCTCCTCGGAACCCATATAGTTCCTTAGTCGCTTGGACTCCCTTACAGCCAAACCCCTCAGGTGTTTTGCCTCCCCGGGAACCTCTAACCATTTGGACCCTTTTGGCCCTTGGTACCCAAATAGCCCCTCGGCCACACTCTTTAGCCGTCCGAACCTCTTGCAGCCGCCCGGGCACTTGGCTGCCTTGGCTCTTTAGAACCGACAAAGCCCCTCGACTATGTACCCTAACCACTTGGGTGTCTTGCCTCCTCAAGAACCTCTAGCCGATTGGACACCATAAGCCCTTAGGAAATTTTACAAGCCAGCTACTCGGCAATCATGTTTTACTGCTCGGATTGAACACACAACCACTCGGGTTCATGAATACTTAGTTTAGCACAAAACTTTATAGTTCAAAAACACATAGGAAAAAATTATAGGCTTAATGTCCCCGAACACATAACACTCGAAATAACTTCCATTTTCTTTGTGAATTGCTTAAAATTATTTGGCTGCTAAAAAAAATGTCTTTATCTGGGCAGTAAAATGTTTTCACTACTCAAAAAAAATATTTACTAGGTAGTAAATACTTTTACTACTCACTTTCTGTTTGGCTTACTCCCTCCCCTTATTTTTTGTAGATGAATCGCTTCGACTACAGGGGAGGTGACAACCAAACAGACTTCGATTCCTCGGCTCTCGCTTCAAGTGACACTCCTCCAAGTAGCGATTCCTCTTCCAAATCTCCCAGCAAACGAACTTCGGAAGACCATCTTCGTTGTCTCATGAAAATCCTTCCCTGGTCATCTTTATACTTTCTTCATGAAGATCAGGTCGTTAAGCAGCAACATCAACACCAACCGATGAGGGTGAAAAATTCCAATTGACTCCCTCAGGAACAAGATCCCAATGTTGCTCGTAGAGCAACACAAAAGGTGGTAGAACAAGTGCCCTATGTGGGAGAAAATCTATTAGAAGAAGCTGAGACCAAAGCTTCTTCAAAGCCTCCTCGCCAAGCTCGAAAAACTAGTTAACCCAAGAGAAAGGTTACCCAAACTTTTGCCATAGAAATCCAACAAACTGCTACACTTAAACTGAGGAAAGAAGAAGATCGTCTGCCTTCCTAGTTTGTAGCTAAGCCTTCTAAGCTAAAATCCAAAATGTTTGATAAGCATATTCAGACATTGGGTCTTGAAGGAGTGAATGTGATATGTCCACACCCACACCAAAGAGCCAATAATCCTGGTGGAGCCTATTGTGATTGGTCTAAGTATCACATTTATGCAGGAGCTACAATCCCCTTGCATCCTTTCTTTCGGTCAATAACAGATTACTTTAATGTTTCTCCCTTCCAGATTGCTCCAAATGGGGTACAAGCCATGTCTGCTCTATACATTCTCTACTATTTTTAGGGTTGGAACCCACCTACCCCTCACGAGGTACACTATTTGTTCGATTTTAGGACTAACCCCAGCCACAAAAATACAGGTTTTTTCCACCTCTTTCATAGGAAAAAAGGGGTTAAGTACCTTTATCGTATTTCCCATAAATCGAATCATGGGAAGTATTATACGGAATACTTTCTTACTCTAGACATTAAAGCCAACAACTTGGCTTTTACATATGTAGGCCCTTTTGATCAACCTCTCCCAACTAAGGAGATGCATGCTCGGGCAGAAGATCTTGCTAACATGCCCCTTGAGGAGAAGGATGTTGAACAATTGGTATCCTTGGAGAATCTTCGATTTGTGGGATTTTTACCGAACAACCGAGATATTACTGTGGGCAGTACGACTGATGAAACAGACATGGTTGATCAATCTAATGATGATACTGAAGTAGTGACTAACCAGTTTTCTCTTGTACCATCCCCTCAGCCACGCTGACCAGGTGTTCCTATCATTAGAAAGCCTCTTCTTGAAACTTCTCTCCGACCCACCTTCCCTGCCGAACCTAGCAAAGGTCAAAGCATTGAGCTCCTTAGAGAAGAAGCTCATCGTCGGAAGACGAGGACGAGATTTTTAACAAAATTCTGAATTCAGGTTTTACCGATAGTAACCATAATTACATTTTGTGGTGAGTCTGTAGAATTTTCTTTTTCACCTATGTTCATTTATTGTTTATACTAACCAGGTTTTTGCTTTACTTTTATGCAGATCCAACCATGTTCAAGTAGTTGAACGCTCCTTCTACCCAAAAGATGAAAACTGGTGAAGGTAGCAACTTGACTCCTCCACGCAAGGTTATGAGGACTACACTACCTAGCCAAGGGAGACCATCTGATCAGTCAGTCACTATCCCACGCTTGACTCCTCTGTCAATTACCTCTTCTACCAGCCTACAAACTACTCGGTCAGCCTGCTTAAGCAAGCCTCTTCGCATCGTTGGTGAGTATGACAAAGAGTTACTAGACCATACTCTTCACCATGCAACGACAACTTAAACCTTTGAGACTTTACCCTGGAAAAGCGTCGAAGTTGTCATTCACAAAGGCCTTGCTCAAATTATGAGTGTAACCATCTTATCAGAAACATTCACTTTCTTATTGATTATTCTTGTTCTAATATTTCCCAGTTATTTACTCCAGGGACTTATCACTCTTAGTCATGCTGAACACCGAGAAGTCAACTATAGGGAGCTGATCAAGGTCTTGAATGATTAGTTGGTAGAAGCCCAAGCTAAGATTGAAACTCTAACTAAGTTTGAGAAAGATCTCCAAACAAAGATTGAGCAGGCAGAGAAAACAATTGTTGATCGAGACATATCTCTAAGGGAGTTGGCTGATGAAAACAACAAGCAGATCCATGCTAACAAGACATTGACTGACCAGCTAGAGAAAATGACTAATGAGAATGAAGAGTTGAAACAGGATAAAGAAGCTGATCTGTCTCGTTATGAAGAGATCTGTTTCAACTGCTTCGATCAGATATGGAAGCTAAACAGACCTCTCAACCTCGACTTTCTTTCTGAAGAGGCAAGGGCGAAAGAGCTTGCCAAATGTGAAGTCAAGGCCGCCAAGGAGGCAGCCATTCCAGCTGGTGTTGTGCCTGCTTCTCTTGCTCTATAATTCCGACCAGAGGAGGTTCTAGATGTTGATGATGGTGTTAACCAGCCAGACACTAGTTTACCCGACCAGTAAACAAGCTTAGCCGACTAGAGAGCCTCCTATATGACCAATAGAAACTTTGTACCTGGCAGTAATTTAGTTGTGTTTTGTTTTGTTTTTTATTTTTATACTATTGTTGAGACAATTACTTGTTATCAACCTTGATAGTTTGCTCGCATGGCCGAGTTATTTGACTTCCACTTTTTGTTGCTAACCCAAAATATTCTACGTCTTTTTAGACTTAAAATATTATGAGTTATTAGAATATTAAAGTCATTTTGATAAATGCTTTATATTTTCACGTGAGTACTTAGTTTTCTAACTTAAAAATTCTAAACATTTCATAAGTATCTGCTAAGCAGACTTTCTCACACTCTTATTACTCTAATATTTTATGAGCATGATATTTATTTTGACGTGAATATTTGATTTTAACTTGGAATTTTGAAAGATGCCAAGTTAGCTCAATGGCCCTTTTCGACTTCGAAAACTTATAAGTCAGCCTAAAAACAAATATTTTAACTCGTGCTCTCATTGCTTGTGTTGTATTATATACCAGTATACTCCATGTGCCCCCCAAGTGATCGAGGGTTTAAAGATCCTTGGTCACTTGCTACTTGACCGAATCTATTCGAGCAATTATTACTCGTGAAACACATTGAATATAAAGAAAATATTCGAGCAGTTGAACACTGCTTGAACGCACCGAGCAGTTGAACATTGTCTGATTTTACCGATCAGTTGAACACTGTTAAAAATATTAACACACATGCATATTTATAGCAAGAGTCGGCCACACTGTGCGTAGTCTCTTCTATTACTTGTAAATTAAAAAAGGACAGAATGTGTCTAATAACAAGTCTTAAACAAACCAAAATTGTTCAAAAATAATTGACTGGTCAGTAAATAACCAACTCATAAACATACTTAAATAACAAGTATAACACTTTAATCTAAGCTACCACTCTGCAAGTGGTATTTATTGATAATATTTCCTCAGGTGCTCGCAATTCTTGTAGTTTCTGATCAGCTCACCGTCAGCCTAGAAAGTTTGTAACTGTCGGGTGGTATAACTTGCTCAATCTGATATGGTCCTTCCCAATTTGGTCCTAGCACTCCAGCTCCTGGGTCTTTGATGAACACTCTCCTGAGAACCAAATCTCCAACTTGGAACTTTAGATCTTTAACTCTAGAATTAAAATAGTGGGCCACCTTTTGTTGATGGGCAGCAACTCTCAAGTTCGCCTTTTCTCATTTTTCTTCAATAAAATCAAAAGATTCAGCCAATAATTGATTGTTCTCTTCCTGGTCATAGGTGCTTCTTCGATGGGATGGGGGGTTGATCTCGACCGATATCATAGCTTCATAACCATATGCCAAGGAAAAAGGAGTATGACCAGTTGCTATCTGAGCAGTGGTTCTATACGGCTAGAGAACTTCTGGTAATTCTTCTGCCCAAGATCCTTTAGCTTGTTCGAGTCGCTTCTTTCGGGTGTCTTTCAACGTTTTGTTTAGTGCTTCCACTTTCCCATTCGCCTGTGGGTGAGCCACCGAGGAGAAGCTCTTTGTAATGCCATGTCTAGCACAAAAATCAATAAATAGATTGCTATCAAACTGGGTACCATTATCATACACTATCTTTTTTGGCAGACCATAGCCACATATGATATTTTTCACTACAAAATCTAACACTTTCCTTGAGGTGATGGTGGCTAATGGTTCAGCTTCAGTCCAATTAGTGAAATAAGCCACAACAACTGCCATGAACTACACTCCTCATTTTCCTATGGGAAGTTTCTCAATCAGATCAATTCCCCATACTGCAAAAGGCCAGGGACTTTGCATTTGTTTTAAATTTTTTGGAGGTGCTCTGGGTATCTTAGAAAATCTCTGACACTTATCACATTTCTTCACAAATTCCATGGAGTCCTCGTTCATTGTAGGCGAGAAAAATCCTTGTCGCAAAATCGTTTTAGAAAGGCTTGCCCCCAAGCATGATCTCCGCAAGATCCCTCGTGTACTTCGGCTAACAAGTTTTTCGACTGGTCGGACATCACACATCTAAGTAGCAGCATAGAGTACCCTCTTCTATACAAAACCCCCTCCATCATGAAATACCAAGCAGCCTATCTCATTGTCCTCTTGGAATCATTGCGGTTATCTGGTAAGGTGCCTTGTTCGAGGTATGTGATGATGGGTGTCATCCAAGTGTTAGTTACTGTAATTGGCATTGCTTCCTCCTCAGTGATACTTGGGTTTTCTAAGTATTCTACTAGTACTATATTCAGAGTGTCAGCATCCTTTGCACTGGCTAATTTCGCCAAGGCATCTGTGTTGGAGTTCTGCTCTCGTGGCACCAACTTGATTGTGTACTCTTCAAATTGTGCCAGCAAGTTCTTAGCATTATTTAAGTATGCCACCATATGCAAACCTCTTGCTTGATATTCCCCTAAAATTTGGTAGACCACCAGCTAAGAATCACTATTTACTTCGACTGACCGGGCATGTACATCTCTGGCCAGTCGTAATCCTGCTAAAAGGGCTTCATATTCTGCCTCATTATTGGAGGCATTTAAACCGAACCTCAATGCGCAGTGGATTCGATGCTACTTAGGTGTGATTAATATAAGTCCTGCTTCCGCATGATGTTCATTTGAGGATTCGTCCACAAAAAGATGCCAGGTAGGAAAAGTTTTTCTATGCCCAGCTACATTTTCTGTCTGATCGGGAATATCAGGAATTTCGGCGCATTCAGCAATGAAGTCCGCCAGAGCCTGTCCTTTGATGGATGATCGGGGTTGATACTTGATCTTTAATTGGCCTATTTCGACAGCCCATTTATGTAGCCGACCAGAACTTTCTGGTTTTTGTAAAACTTGTCGTAAGGGCTAGTTGGTGAGCACTTTGATGGGATGCACTTGAAAATATGGACGAAATTTGCGAGATGCAAGTACTAAACAATACGCAAGATTTTCGATCAGCGGGTATCTTAATTCTGCTCCTACCACTGCTTGCTGATGTTGTAGACCGAATGATGCACTTTATTTTCTTCTCGTATTAGAGCAGTGCTAATAGCATGCTCTATGACTGCTAAATAAATGAAAGGTCCTCTCCATCAATGGGTTTTGATAAAACTGGAGGTTGAGCCAAATGTTTCTTTCTGGCTTGGAATGCCTGCTCGCATTCCTCCATCCAGTCAAATATCTTGCTTCCTCTTAGTAAGTTAAAAAATGGGACACAGTTGTCTGTTGATTTAGAAATACACCTACTTAAAGCAGCAATACGCCTAGTGAAACTCTGCACATCATTATTTCTGTTCAGGGATTTCATTTTTATAAGTGCCTTAATCTTCTCAGGATTGGCCTCTATTCGCGTGAGTTAACAATAAATCTGAGAAACTTTCCATAACTTACTCCAAACGAGCATTTGAGGGTGTTCAACTTCATGTGATACTTTCTAAGTATTTCAAAGCACTCCCCCAGATCTTGTACATGCCCCCCAGCTTCCTTTGACTTGACCAGCATGTCATCGACGTACACCTCCTTGTTTTTTCCGATCAAGTCACGAAACATGCCATTCACTAAACGCTGGTAGGTGGCACCTGCATTCTTCAAGCCGAATGGCATACCCTTATAAGAGTATAATCCTATGTCTGTCCGGAGGCTGGTATGCTACTCGTCGAGAGGGTGCATACTTATTTGATTATACCCAGAGTAAGCATCCATGAAGGACAAAGTTTCATGACTAGAACTTGCATTAACAAACTGGTCTATCCTGGGCAGGGGAAAACAGTCCTTGGGACATGCTTTATTCAAATTCGTGAAGTCCACATAGGTCCTCCACTTCCCATTGGACTTGGGCACTAACACTGGGTTAGATTCCCAGGCCGGGTAGTAAGCCTCCCTGATGAACCCATTTTCCTTAAGTCGCTCGACTACTTCCTTTAGAGCTCTTGCTCGTTCCTTGTCAAGCAACCTTCTCTTCCGCTGCACTGCTGGGTAGTTTTCATCCACGTTGAGCACGTGGCTGATCACAGTTTGTGAGATACACACCATATCCTTGTGAGACCAGGTGAAGACGTCTTGATTCCTTCGCAAAAAATCTACCAACTGTGCTCTCAGTTCCACCTTTAAATTCTTTCCAACTTTGACCACTCTAGTCGGTTCATTATCATCTATCAAGACCTCCTCTAAGTCTTCCATAGGTCCTACTTCACTCTCCAAATCCCCAAAGTGAGGATCAATGTCCATTCCCTCACTTTGGGCAACGCCCTATATGGTGACTTCATCACCGGATGGGGTCTATTGCTCATTAACACCAAGAGTACTTTCCTGGTTGGTAACCTTTAAAACTTTTTCTCGGTCAGCTAAATTCACAATGTTATATTGGTCGACGTCCATCTTGTCTACTACTTCTTCTCTCTCCCCGCACACAATCATGTTATTCTCCTTGGTTCCCCTCCGTGCATTAACCACTGAAGCATTGTAGCATTCCCTGACTTCTCTTTGGTCTCCATGGACACGGCCTATGTCTGCACTAGTCGGGAATTTCATAGAAAGGTGCCATATAGACACCCCTGCATGTAGAGCCGTGAGTAGTAGTCGACCAATCACCACATTGTACGCCGATGAACAATCTACTATCAAAAACTATTTCATGACTGTCTTGTTCCTAGGAGCGTCTCATACTGTGACTAGTAACTTGATTGTTCTAGCTGGTGACAATCCTTCTCCAGTGAACCTGTAAATAACTTGAGAGCATTGTTTCAAGTCATTGACGGACAATTTCATCTTTTCAAAAGATGACTTGTAGATAATGTCCACGGAGCTTCCCGTATCAACTAGGCATCTCTTTACATTCATGCTTGCAGTTTGGACTGTAATGACGAGAGGGTCATTATGAGGATACCTTACGTGTCTAGCATCACCCTCTGTAAAAGTAAGAGACTGACTCTTGTACCGAGGATTCTTTGGAGTTCGCTCCTCTACAGTCATGAATTTTGATGTTGCATCAAACTCATGTCAAAGTGTCCGGGCATATCTTTCCCTTGCCTTATTACTATCCCCCTCCAAGTGTGGACCTCCACATATAGCATCTAAAGTATAGTCCACATGCTCGGGTTGTAAGGGTGTAGATCGTTGTCGTTTGGACCCAGGATTGTTGTTGCTTCCTTCTCCTTGGGGTTTCTCTACCCGGTACTTTTTCAACTTTCCCAACTGGAGAAGAAATTCTCTCTCATCCTTGAGATGATTTCATTCATTCGTATTGTGACCATAATCTCCATGGAAACGACAAAACTTATTAATGTATCTTTTACTCATCTCTTTCCTGATGGGTGGGGGTTTTCAGTAGGGAACCTCTTGATGACTAGCGAGATATATTTCCAGCCGGTTGGACGAGAGAGTGGTATAATTAGTGAACCGAGGGTCATACTTAGTTGGCTTATCATTTGGACCCGACTTGGCCTTCTTTTCTTCATGGCAGTTAGACCCATTATTTCCACGCTTATTTCCACCATTTTGACCGTTTCCACCATTCTTAGGAGGGTTAGCTGATCTGCCTGGATTGTTTATGCCCTTGTCCTCTTTCTCGATCGCGTCATTCAATTTCATATACTTGTTCTCTCGGTCAAGAAATTGTTGAAGTGTTAAAATTGGATTTCTATGTATACTATCCCACAAAGGGCTTCAATAAGTGATTCCAGAGGATATGGCAACCATCTTCCCCTCATCTCTGACAGCAGTTGCTCAGTTGGCTTCTCTCATGAACCTCTATATATAATTCTTTAGAGATTCATCCTTTCCTTGTTTGATATCTTCCAAGTGGTTGGCATAAACTGGTGGAGTCCGGGCAGCACTGAATTGTCTACAAAACTCCTTCCTAAATGTTTCCCAAGAGATAATGGAATTCGGCTTAAACTTCCAATACCGTTCCTGGGCCTGTAACGCCCTGGATAACCAAGACCGTTACACTGTGTGTTTAAAATAGTGCAAGACTTGCTAATCAAGTCATTTAAACAAAGTGTGAATTCAATGTCATCAACAGATTAGGAATAAAAGATTTTGGTCACAAACAGGCTATTTTCATTAAAAATGACAGTTTAATACATGGAAACTCAAAACAGGATTTAGACGTCTTAGTTACAACAAATTCCATGAGTTACAAATAATTCAAGCCACTCTAATGGAAAAATATACATTTTAGGTTTCCGTCCCTGTAAAATTCCTCGACCGTGGCGGCCGAGCAGCTGACAATGTACACCTCGCCCCCAAAGTTCTCCAACTCATGGTTGATTCAGCCTACCCTTGCCTTTACCTGCACCACGTAGCACCCGTGAGCTGAGGCCCAGCAAGAAAGCATGATAACATAGCAAGATCAACATCATTTATCAAATATTTCACAATGCATAACCAGGAATTCAGCATTTCATAACATTTATCCGATCAGCGATAACACACATCGGATTAACAGTTTGTCATCCAAACAGCCAACAAATCACGTTCATAACACAATATTCACGATCATAATCAACAGTTTATCACATCATCAAATGATATTCAGGGTCAGCGCCCTTAGTCGCACCCTCTATTTAATACACTGTCTTCGGCTCTCTTGGGCCGCCCCTAGTGTAATACTCACTGACTCCGGCAAGCTTAGCCGAGCTCAGTGCTAGATAAGCTGCCTCAGCTACCAGTAGCCGAGCCGCGCCCTATGCGCAAATATTGATTTCGACACTCTTAGGCCGGTTATCGCATGTCCCATGGCATAATAATAACATCTCATGACATGATATACAAGTGTAGGGAGCTCTTAGTCCCATCGTGTCCACATGGTTAATCACATTCACATAACAATGCATACAAACATAGGGAACACTTAGTCCCAACCTAGCCACATAATCAGGTGTAGCTTTCTTACCTTCGGCTTTCAAATGAGCTAGTTATAAGCGATGCTCCTTGAGCGCGATCCGATCCCTAGCTTAGCACCTAGTCACAACCAAGATAAAGGATACCATTAACAATCTTAAATGAGCTTCTAAACCAAGTTCTAGTCCTTGGAACATTGAACTTCACAAAATATGGTAAAAGACTCGACCCCAAGCACCCTAGGTTAAATTCCCAAGCCTAAAATCTCAAAAACCCAAAATCCCTTAAGCGCCCCGGCATGGGCCATCCATGCTGCAACATGGCCCCTGACAGAACCCTCCATGGGTACAAAAACAGGTTAGGGCCGCGGCATTGCTTGGACCATGCCGCGGCCCGCCTTCCTTCCTCAACATGCAACAACCTCGAAGGGTCGCGGCTCACCAAGGACCATGCCGTGGACCGACCCTTCGAACCCAGAAAAATCCACCATTTTCAATCTCTAAACCTCATCTTAAGCCATCCCAAAGCCCCCAACTCAAAACCAATTAATAACAACATCCTTAGAATAAATTATACAACGCAATCCAACCAGAAATCCAGCCTAACACTCACCAAAATCCCAATTCCAATTTATGAGATTTCAAACCCACAAACTCAAAACCATCCATGGAATTTCTAGAATTCGACCATTAAACTTTAAATTGAAACTTACCTTAGCTGCAGTATCACCTCTCCACAAGTTTCCCCGACCTAGCTTCAAAGTTCCAGCCTCAAATTCCACCCTAAATGCCAAAACCACAAATATTCAAAACTCAGCCATTTTTCTTAAAGTTCCTAACCACAGAACAAAAATCAATGCTTACCTTGGCTCTAATTCAGTCCTTAATTAGTTCTTGAGCTAATCCTCTAGCTTATCCTCTTCAGTTCCCATAAATTAGCTGGTTTCCCTTTACAAAATAAGAGTTTTTCTTCCTTAAGAGGGAGAGGAAAGAGAGAGAAGGGAGAGAAGGCTGAGAGGTCGGTTTACATTTTCTATCTAGTATTTTCTAAGTCTTTCCAAGTATATCCTTAGGTTGTTAGACTAATCCCAAAGCTTGGGGTACCGGAAATGTCCCCGAGGGCAAAATAGTAAAATTCCCCAGTACTCCCGCCTAAACATTCTAACCTCAAATATATCTCGATATATTTATTTTCATCACCCGATAGTCCAAATCACTACACGATACCTAAAGTACCCCTGACTTGCCCAAAGTCAAGCATCCCGTTGTGACCTTCCTGCTATCTAGCTCCCTAGGATCGCCCCAAGTCACCGGCTGCACATTTATCCACATAATAATGTGGTTCTCACATATTTCACATAAATATATCTACCTATCCACATAATAATGTGGTCTCAACAATTTATCACACACAATTACGTTTATGCCCTAACCGGCCAAAATTACGATTAAGCCCTTACCAGTCGAACAGGGCCCGCATGCTCACCCAATACTCATAAACATGCATTCTCACACTATTGATTCACATAACCTCCAATTATGCCCTCCCGGCACACTAATCAAGGTCCTTAAGCCTTATTAGTAATTTTGGGTCGTTACAGGGCCGTATCTGACAATGTAGTCGGGAAAACTCTACACCGAAAATCGTCACTTACCCTGGGAAGTTCCATTTGGTCCTCAAATTTCCCAACATGTCTAATGGGATCCGCTTTTTCTGTATACACTGGTAGCACCTATGTTTTATATTTTGTCGGCAGCTGGGCTGCTCTGATTCAGGCACAAAATGGTCTGCCACTCATGTGGTCTACCACATCCATCTCGGAAGGTCGTTTTGATAAACCCTGCACCGCAGTCGCTAGCTAGGCTTGGATGGCTGGTGCAACTAATGAGGTTCCAAGGTTTTGACCTCCTGGTCGGGCATTTCCATCTGGTGCACTGTCGTCAAGTATTTCTACTTGACCGGTAGGGCGGTTCAATTCTTGCCTCCGACGGGGACAGTCTTCCTCTTGTTGCAGATAACATCCCTTAGATCCTTCTGGGAATAATGTCCTCCAAACTGATCAAACACCGTGCTCTTAGATTTTTAAGAGGGCTTACTGCGTGGGACCTGCTCTCTCCCACTATGCTGCTGACCGGAATGTAGTGGGGTCTTCTCGGCACGGCCCGGGCAATCCTTTCCTCCTTGTTGGTCGTTGCCCACTTTCTCCTTTGACCAGTCAGTGTGATGACTATCAGCCTCATCCCAACCATATCCGTCTCTATACTGTGAAGTTTTCTTATCTCGAGGAGCCCTGGTCTGATTATTCCTGGGTGGAGTCTTCTTATTGCCCAATCGGTGGCTCCCTGATCTAGAAGTTTCTAACCAGTGGCTCCTGGAAGGGGTTCTAGAATTCTCCCTTTGCATTGAGGCAGTCCCGGAGTGGACCCCATCATCTCCCCGACTAATGGACTTACTTCTACTTCTGTCTAGCCCCCGAGAATTAGCTTTTCCAGCGGACCTCTGACCATCATTATTATTTCTTGCTCAATGGGTTGCTGCTCGTGCTACGGCTTGGGCATTGGCCTGGGTTAACTGAGTAGTTGCTTCCAGAGCAAGTGCTACCTGGCGATGTCGCCGGTCGGCTTCCTCCTGCCGTTACCTGATCTCTTCGCTTCTGGCATACATTTCCCATTTTTGTTGCTCAAATGCAGCCTTTTGACTGACCATTTCCTTAGCGAAAGACTACTGCCGAGCATTGAATTGCATAATCTCTTGCTGGAAAGCCCCCATGGCTTCCTGGAGTTGTTTGACCTCCGGAGTCCTCTCCTCGAGAAAGACCTTGGGTTTAGTGTCAGGGTTCTCACGTGCAAGACCTTCTAATCTAACAGGTTCTTTTGATGTACCGGGCTTTCCGGGCACCATATTGGTAGGATAGTTGTGTTTCATCTATTTAGGCTTTCAATGAAAGCACAAAAAATGTTGACCATGATTTTGGCCAACGACGAGTAGACGCAAAAACGATAATGAAATTTTGCCTTGAATAGAAAATAAAAATGATACAACCAATTTTATAATGGTTCAGCCCCAATTTGTTGGTAATAGCCTAATCCACTTAGAGTTGTTATATATGCACCTACACTTAAGATCAGATGAACCTGGGCCAACTGAATCTCTTAAGTATAAGTTGGAAAAATACAATGCTTCCCTCCCTCAGTTCTCAAAAAATGCCCTAAGAATGTCCCAAATCACAATCCCAAAGTTTGACAATTAGAGAGTCTAAAAGTCTAAGAGTCTCCCAAAAAATAAGATCCTTCAAATGATATCATGAGCTCTTTATTTATAGGCTCATGGGCCGTACATGTAAATTCTCCCGTTTTGCCGGAGTTCTTGGTTGTTTTTAACCAACTTTGACTAGAAAATGTACATAAAATATAACAATATGGCTATTACTTTGGGATATTTGAGAGATTCGTGCGGTAGTTATGAGGGATTCGGGTTGAAGTTGTTAATGAGATTCTATAAAGAAGTCACTGGGTAGTTAACTCTTGAAATTCTGACACATCCGGTCGGCTACATCCTGAATCTGTCATAGTCGGTCGACTACATCCTCAATCGGACATAGCTGGTCGGATGAAACCCATTTATGTGGCGATTGGTCGGGTGAAACCTATTTCTGAGGTGACTGGTCAAGGAACTGCGTGTTTGGTCGTCTAAATCCCTTTCTGAGGTGACTGGTTTGACAAACTGTGTGTCTGGTCGAGTGAATCCCTTTCTAATGTGATTGGTCGGACAAACTGTTTGTATAGTTGGGTGAGACTTCCCCCTGACTAGACAAAAATCTTCTCCGGTTGGGTAGATCATTTCCTAACCAGGCAGAACCATTTTTTTCACCAATATCCTTTCTTGGTTAACATACTTAGTAACCATTAATTCTCAACTAGGTAGTCACGAGTTGCCACCTGTCACCTCTGATTGCCACGTTATTAAAATAAAATTTTAGGGATAACAATATTTTTATTAGAAAAGTTGATTATTAGAAACTAATTAATAATTAAAATAAAATTAATTATTTTTAATAACATAAATTTTAGTTAACTTTCTTTTCAAGAAATAACACATTTTAAATCATGTTATTGTTCATCAATTAATATTATAAATTTTAGTCATCTATTAAAATAGTCAAAATCGTTCCATAATAATCCAACAATTAAGAAAGATGTAATAATCAATGGGTATAAATAAACGTAACTATTGAGTACTAACCCATATGACGATTAAATGTGTTTATACATACATATAGAAGTATTTTACTTTGTAACCTGCTATGGTATGGTTTAGGAGGACATCAATATAAAAGATTCTATATCAAGAATTAAATAAATAATTTCATTTATTAAAATCATAATGTAATTAAAACTGAATAACAAATGTTTAAATTATTTTCCTAATGAATTTTCCCAAGTAAGATCCTTAAAATTATTTCATATTTGATATTTTAATATGAATTTATATTAATAATGTTTTACTTTAAGATAATTAATGTTGGTATTGATAGTGTAAATCAATGTGTGCAACTAGATAATGATATTAAAATTATTTATAAAATACCAAAATAAGGATCATATATATACCCATACATTAAATCTAGATTCTCAAAAGATAAAATTATACCTATCGTAACTTTTCAAGAATATTTGTTATATTTTCCTAATTAATAAACGAACATCTAATCCATGCAATATGACTCTTAGAGATTCAGACTACGATCTTCCAACTCAATAACCAATACACTAGGACGTGTGTGGGCATATAGAATGTATATGTTTAGATTTTTATCTCTCAAGATGTACTCAATACATGAGTTCTAGAGAGCATTATAGAAGAAAGATGGCAATAAAAGTCTATCATATATTTCAGGCTTTTATCTAAAAGTGAAAAGTGAATAGCTTAATTATTACGATAGATTTTTAGACTTTCATAAACCTAAATACTCTAACAATTTTTCACAATAGGTTAAGATCTTAATTATTAATTCAATATTTTAGTCAAATCAAATTCTCTTTTGAATAATTATTTAATAAATAAATAAATAATTCAAATCCTTAACAATTAAAATTTGAACTAAACAAACTAGGTCCGTGACATGTGTCACACACCAATCATTGTAAAAACACAATGACTGAGCGTGTAGCACACATGTGCTTCCCCAAATTTTTCTCATTTATTTATTTAATTAAAATGATAAAATTTATATTCATTTAAAAAATATATTATTTTACAAGTGCATACATATCAGTTAATTCAAAATTAACATTATCTTATATAGTCTAAATAAATTATTATCATATAATAAATTAATATTAATCAGCCAAAATTTAATTAATATTTAATATAACTAATATATAGTTTTCAAATAAAACATATTAGTGAATTTAATTAATTAATCACACATATTATCACTTAGCCGATGAAAATTAATGCCTTACTTTTTTAACCTTTTCTCCTTTAATCTCATCCATAACTGTAGTATAGAGGTGACTTGGAGACTATAAACCTATAATATTAAGCCCCAATAAAATATATTATTAATTAAACTCTTTAATTAAATAATTTTATTTATTAATTTCATTATTACTCTACTATAAATATGGAATTGCACTGTTAGTAATTATAGAATCATATTAACAAAATTTTATCGTTTTCTATATTAATATAATCAATTCATGCACGTCTATCATCCAATTATTGTTTCATTAAATAGAGCTAGTCAAAATTACTGTTTTACCCTTCTAATTACCTCTTATTCCTTAAGTAACATTAATTCACTAGTGAACTGCTAATTTAAAATGATATTATAAATTTGAGCTCAATAACTATTTAGTTCCAGAACTAACACTTAAGGGAACCAATATTCGATCTGTTAGCAAAGCTTTGATTCCTATCTTGTAAGATCATGTTTACAACTATTCATACTATTGAATATTTGAAACAAAAATCACTAGCCTCATTATTCTAAGAGACCTTCACGAGTGAATCAAAAGACCCAACAAACATGAACAAGAGTTCATGACTTCTCAAGATTCAGATTGATTTACATGGCAAGTGTTATATTTATAAAGAAATTAATTCGCATCAATCCGGTCATATATAATCTCATTATATAAAGTACATTTTCTAAGATGCCTATCCACTTCAGCAATCAGAACTAGATCACGTGCATTAATAAAAATGCTTAAAATTAAGAATTCTGCTAAACCGCCAAGTGGTCGCCTTCTTGTGCTGGAGCAAGTTCAATCGACCCTCTTCTAGCTCCTTACAGTATTGAACGATACTACCCAGTTGCTGAACCAGAATGAACCAACTCATTTCCAGGTCCATAACCGGTTCGGATGGCGAAAGCGAGAGACTCCAGAAGGAGACGGTGTGGACGAAGTGCAAAAAAAGAAAGAGATGACGTTGCCTTAGATGATGATGATGGGTTCATCCACGATGGAACAAATGTTGTTGCGGAAGGGGCAGTAGAATTCACCGACCCTAGTGATAGAATCAGATCCGAATTGGTCACCACCATGGCAGGCATGAACGTTGTGTCACCACCGGTGGCGTAGAGCTTTGGTTGTACATACTTCTTGGCAAAAGTTTCTAAAATGTGGTCATAAGGGCCTTGAGCAGCGGTCTCTGGTGAACCCGCCCCGGCTACCAGAATATTTCCTTCTGGGTATAACTGATGATGATGATGATGATGATGATGATGATGATGATGACTCGGTCAATCGCATAATTGTAGAGTCCAAGAATATTTACTTAACTAGCTAGATAGTAGTAGTAGTAGTAGTAGTAGTAGTAGTAGTAGTAGTAGTAGTAGTAGTAGTAGTTAGTTTTAGTTTGTAGTATGTTAGATTCCGTGGATTTTAGTTCAAGTCAGGACTTAGTTGGAAACTCATAGCAATAGTTATGAATTTTATAAGTTTAACCTATAGTTTAAGAATATTAATTATAACATAAGGTTTGATTAACATTGCTGGTCCTAGGTATATTATTTCTTGTAACCTAAGGTTTAGATAGAGCCAATAAGAATATGAGACTTGTCATAAGCATGATTATTAGGGAATTAGAGTTTGTTATTTAGTTAAGAAATTTGTAGATTAGGTTGTTATTTAGATAATTAAATAGATTTTCCCATAACTTTAGGGTACTGTAATGACCCAACTATTTCTAAGACCTTAGACCATTAAAACTACTAGACATAGCTACCATTTCGATACAAACATAAGAAATAACATGCCTTTATTGAAAACCCAAAATATAAGAAATAGCATGTCTTTATTAAAAATGTAAAATAAAATGTGATATGGTATGGGATCCCATTGTTTACAAAACATAAAACATAGCTTTAAAAGCAAGTTCAAAAACTGAATGCAGAATTACAAAAGAGACATATTTCAAAAGACTAAAATAAACGTCATCCTCGATCAACACGCAGCCCATCTATTCCATTCATCCTCAACACACGTGCCATGCTACCAAGAATCCTTCTGCCTCCATAATCATTTTCCTACATCACACTAAAATAAAGGAATGAGCCTAATGCCCAGCAAGGAAAATCTACTAAAAACTAAGCATAAATCGTAAACATAAGCATAAGACTACATAAAATACTATAAAAGAAAATAAGACTATCTAAAACATATATCATATATCATAAGCATACACTATAAAACATATGGCTACAAAAACATCTATTACAATGGCCATCATACATCTTGGGGCTTGCTAGCTAGGCAATCATATGCCCATAATTCTCAGGGCTAGTTATCTAAACAAGTCATATAAATTTATGGGGCTTGTTATCTAAACAAATCATATGCCCAAGGAATATACTATTGGGACTTGTTATCTAAACAAGTTATTTGTTATCTAAACAAATTATATGCTTGTTATCTAAACAAAACATATACCCAAGAACAAAAACATATCATACATACACATATCATAGCATAAACATATAAAATAACATATCATAACATAACATAACACAAACATAGCATAACATATAAGCACATAAAATCTATCCTATTTTCCTTACCAACACCGGGATATGAGAACAAGGACTGAATTTGGAACACTCCTAAAACCAACAATACAAATGGTGAGTATTTCTAAAGAATAAAGAATGAATGTGGAAACTAAAACATCAAGAAGAAACTTACCAAGAAAGAACTTAAGTTTCAAGAACCTAATCAAGAACCAATAACAAATGTTAGGATATGAATAAAATGAACTAAAGAAAGCAAAAGATTTTTAACTAATTGGACTTAAAGAATAGGAGTACCTTAGTTGACCTTATGGATTGGTCTAACTCCAATACTGAAATACACTAAACCTCACTTCCCAAGTATTTTATAAAGCTTAAGAATGGAAAAGCTTTTTCCCAACCCAAGTGTTTATCACTCTATGGTAGTACTAGCACCTTGGAGTCTGATCACAGCTGAAGAGTGAGGAGAAGGGCTGGGTTCTAAGTCCTATTTATAGAGTTCTAGGAATAAAAATCTT